>NC_138783.1:50796961-53489360 GCF_965178545.1 Coloeus monedula
TAGAGGCACATGGCAGTTTTCTGGCTCAAAAGGTATTAGTGAGAACTGTTAAGCAAAGCAATGGAGAAGTGAAATCAGAGTATTAGAGGTCCTCCTTTAACTATTCTCTCAATTCCCTATATTACCTGCAAAAACTAAAAAAGTCAAACACTGTAGGTTTGGTGTTTTGGGGGGTTTTTTTGCATTCATTGGAAGAAAAACTTGAATTTAAATTTACCTGTTTCTCAACTGCATTTCTCTGGTTACCTACAGTTTTGATTTTACTACACTCTGGAAGGGCATAAGACCAGGAAACCTTAACTTGGCATTAGCAGTAATTCTTGCCAATGAATACAGGAATCACTACAAAAAAAGGATTATATAATCTTTTTGAAATGTGATTTTTTTCTGGAAGTAGTGAAGAAGTGAAAAGGTAACCACACTCAGAAAATAAAGAAAAGTGTAAATACAGGGTATAGCTGAAGTAGCTGAAGTTGTTCCACAAGGTTCTGGCTTGGTGAAACAGGAAAGCTGCATAAAATGAACATGACTGAACAGTGAGAACAAAGAAATCAAACAGTGAGAGCAAATACATGATGAATAGATCATTAAAAAGGGTAGTGCAGGTTGCATTGTGAGCAATTTCAAATGGTACTAAGAAGCTATATGGGTAGGTGCTGTAGGAAACAATGTCATGATATCAGACATAGTCCTCTTAACCTGACTATTCAGAGTTGTATGCAGCCACAGAGAGGTCAGAATGCTTTACTTCTCTAAAATCCAGATTGTCTGTGTCAGGTCAGAGTAATCTGTTCTAGTTTTAGCAACCAAGCTAACTAATTTAGGTGCCTAAGTCAGAGTTGGTAAGAGCAGATGTTCTCCATAGCTAATGAATGGAAATAGGCATCTTTGGTGAACAGATCAACTCATCCTGAGGCATCTGAGCATCCTTGACAATTAATGACCTGGATGATGCAGCACAGTGTACCCCCAGCAAGACTGCATGACACGGAGTTGGGAGAAGTCACTGATGCACCAGAGGCTTGTGCTGCCATCCAGAGACACACCGAAAGCCTGGAGAAATGGGCTGACAGGGACCTCATGTTGCTCATCAATGAGAAGCGCAAAGCCCTGCAGGAATCCCAGGAGGCACAATCCTAGGCACCAGTACAAGCTGGCAGCCACCTGGCTGAAAAGTAGCATTGCATTAAAGGTCCCAGGGGTCCAGGAGGACACCAAGCTGGACAGGAACTAGCAGTGGGCTCTTGCGGCAAATGTGAATGGTATCGTGGGCTGGAATAGAAGTAATGTTGCCATCAGGTTGAGGGAAGAAAGAATCCTTTCCCTCTACTCAGCACTGGTGAGGCCACACCTGGAGTGCTGTGTCTGGTTCTTGGCTTCTCAGTATGACAGAGATATGGACATACTGGAGACCACAAAGGTAACTAAGGGACTGAATCAACTGAAATGAGGAAAGGCTGAGATAGCTAGGACTGTTCACCCAGGAAAATATAAAGCTCAGGGGGGAATTTTATTAATGTATATAAATGCATGAAGGGATGGAGTAAAAATAAACGGAATCAGACACTATTTGGTGCTGCCCAATGACAGGATCAGAGGCAATGGGCAAAAACAGACACAGGAGAATTCCTCTGAATATGAGGAAACACTTTTCCACTGTGAGAGTGGTAGAGAGCTGGCATAGGTTGTCCAAGGAGGTTATGGAGTCTCCCTCCTTGGAGATATTCGAAAGCCATTTGGACATGATCGTGGGAAACCATCTCTAAGTGGCCTGGCTTGAGCAGGGGGGTTGGGCCATCTTATTTCCAGAAGTCCCTTTCAAACTCAGACATTCTGTGATTCTGTGAAGTAAGTTTGCATATTCCACACTCAACAAAAGCTTATTTCTCTCACTTGATTAAGAACAGAAAAGATGGTGAATAGCCAGGTTTCAGAAGTTCAGTTTCCAGACATAAGAAGTTAAGTTAGATGGCTGTAATGATTTTCACTCAAAGTTACCCAAATACAGATTTAATTGCTTAACTAGACAGCATTTGGACATATAGGCATAGACAAGCCCTTAAGATGACTTCTGCTTTTCTTAAAGTTTAATTTTCACCAGTTCAGTAAACTGTGAACAACGTCCAAACTAGAATGTGGAGATTATAAAACTTCTTATTGCATAAATAGCTGTTCAGATTTATTTGCTGATCTGAGTTATTATTTTTCATCTGAAAATTAATTCACAGGGGAAGAAAAATAAAATTGTACAGTATAAGCACAGCAATTACAGCATAACTCTTGTCAACAAAAGCTACCACACAATTGTAACATTATCTTTCAAAATTTTTGACCTTTGCCTTACTCTTAGTAAATGTTATTCTGTAGGTAATTCAGTTTCTAAGTGGAAATTTTGCAAACTGCCTTGAAGTGCCTTTAAAACAGTCAAACGAAAGTACACAGAAGTTAGTCAACATAAAGTGTAATTCTGGACTGGATTATCTTCCTAAAATATGAATGTAAAAAAGTATTTATTTGAAACCACTCACTAAACTGACATTACTTAAAGCTTTGTAAATATCAAACTAAGGCAAAATTACTGTATATGTAAGTCTCCTGAATTTTTAAAACACTTCCTCGTTTTGTCCATGCAGATAGGGTCAGACAGTGTAAAGAGTTGTAATTCCTCAGCTGAAAGTTACTATTCCCATTTATCACCCTCCTCAGTGGAAATCTAGTCCCTGCCATCGAGACAAAGAATCATTCAGGCTGGCAGTGATCCTGGGAGGTCTTAAGTCCAACCTTCTGTTCAAAGCAGAGTCAACAGTGAATTCAGAGCAAGCTGTTCAGGGATTTGCCCACAGCAAATCCATGCTGACTGTTATGAATTACTTCATTTTTCTCTGTGCACCCAGAGGTGGCTTTCAAGCAGACTTGTTTAATGATTTTCTTAGGGAATAGACTGAAGTTCACTGTATTGTGCTTCTTTCTATTTTTGAGTAGAGTACAGTTGCTTTTCTTCAGTCATCAGGAGCCTCCCTGCCCCAATATCTGTGGGCATTCAAAGATGATAAAGCTACCACTCTCTGCATCCTTGAAGGTGTCCTGTTTTGTCCCACAGATTTTGATAGGTCAAGATGTCTAAGGATCAATTATTTTCCACTACTGTCATTTCTTCTTCTCCTTAAACTCCAACCCTAGGCATAAAGACGCAATACAAACGAAGGCCCCAGTAATTAACATTTCCCAACTGTGCACACAGTAACTGGAAATTGAAGGGAGGCATCTTCTTGTATCACTCATACATCATCATATGAAGACATCTAACTATGTAATAGAGATGGGGTTCTTAGGCAAGTGTTCTCAGAAACTTATACTGAGAGTGATCTAATTTTATTCAGCCACCTAAAGTTTAACTGTATACAAATGTAGTCATGACAATTTGAACAATCTCATCACACGATGAGGAATGTAGAATAAAAAGGAAGGACAATGCAGCTAAGAACAGCCAGAAATAGACACCTCTCCCTCAGACTAAGCTGATAGGCCTACACAGCTGAACACCAGCACCCTTGGACAGTTTTACAACCCATGCTACAGACATGTGCAATAAACAAGCCATAACTCTAACCCAGAACCAACAAATAGTCTTCTGGGTGTTCTTGCTGACTCCAGAAACAGCCTGATGGTAACTGCCTTTGAGGCAATTCGTCATTTGATGAATGTTGATTTCAACAGCAGTTTCAGTTTGAAAACAGTCATAAGTGGCTGACAAACAGATGTCCAATTGTACAGTATGGAAGGTAAAGCATACAGTAAAGCTAGGACCTATTTCAGACAGCACTGCCAGCCAAATAAATGCATGTTAGACTTAATAAGATTTAGATACCTAAACTCTGACCAGACAGATCCCATCTATTTTGTGTACACATGGTAACCCTGGAAGTTCTTGTGTAAAATATGTGAAGCTCTATTAAGAAAAAAAAGACGCATCACTAATGTTTTCTGATTTTTTTTACATCTCATGCATAGATAATAAACTTGTGAGAAGCTTATTATAGCTAATGGTAAGTGATTTTCAAATACAGATTTAGGACATTAGAACCAAAGATATAAGCATTCCCAGGTATGCTCCAAATACACAGTTATGGGATAATACTTGAAGGCTCATATCTTTTAGATAAGAATTTTGGCTTATATAATTTTCTTTTTTCTGTTTTTACTTTGTGGGAAATCCATCATTCATTTCTGCAAATTTTTTTTCTAAATCTAATATTATGGATATTTTGTTTGGATGAAATTAATATTTGTTCTTGGTGGAATAAATAACAAGTACTTTTTAAAAAAGTCTTAGTTCATTAATAAAAGTTTCAAGTATGTTGAGTGTTCTTTATAAGCAATTCCTCCTAGCTTGCCGGTTTTGTCACTGAAACATTTACACTCTGCTAGATGTGCTGAAGTAGCTTAATGATTCACTAAATAAATGCATCCATTACTTATTTAGGATAGTACCAGATGAAAAGAAATCAGCCAGTGTCACCCACAGATTTTCCACTTTGTTAAAAATTATCACGATAGCATCAACATAGAAAAGGAAGATATATTTCTGGATTTTAAAAGTGAAGAGGTGAAATTTTGTATTGCTCCTTGCACTGCAGCTATTGATGACAGAATTTTATTCCTGTCATAAATTATCTGGCCTGAGAATTTCCACTCTAGTGTCACTCACAGAAATGTTAAGGACTTTTCAATCCCACTATTCTTTTTTGTGTCAGTGTGCTGCCTAAGTTCAAGGCACCGTCTTAGAATATGTGTATGCTCATAAATTAAATCAGCAGGTGATCAATGTTTATATTTACACTGCAAACACCTCAAGATACTTTAACACCGAATTACATTCGTATTATCAGATTACTGTAGAAAAGATCTTGGACCAGCTTCTAATCCACAACAATACATGCTATGACCTTGATTTCAGCACTGACTCATTGAAATGAAAATTTTAATGAATTAAGAATCTAGCTTTTAATGGAAGAGAGGTAAAGCTTGGGGAAGGGTAAAAGCAGAAGGATGCTTTTTTGACATGAAGACCTCTTCATATGCTGATGAAAATTTTTACGTATGATGGATTTTTATGTTTTTCTTTAAGTTCTTTCCTCAGTTGCGTTGTGCGTAGACAAGTAACTCATGTAAAGCAGTGTCACAAATAATTGTCTCAAACATAGACAATACTTGAAAATCTCTCCTTAAATTTATTTCTAATAGCTACGTAGAGAATACCATCTATTTAGATATGCCTAGAAGTGCTTGGAAAGGCAAGTTATTGTTTACCTTGCAGTAACCAGGTCTGTAGGATGCAAGATTTACAAAGATTCCATTTTCTCGTGCATCTGTATCCCAGGTAGGAGAAATGTAATTCTTTCCTAATACACTAGTAAAAGGCATGACATTTTTATGAGCTTCCCATTTTGCTCAGTAGTAAAGACACCTCATTGTCAGGAATCCAAATTTGTCCAGACAGAACACATGCTTGAGAAGCTTAGCTAAAATAATATGAACAGCATTCTTTCTTTTTTTTATATGGTAGAAACTTGGTGAGTTGCACAGAAGTGCCTTATTTGTGGCGATAAATAAGAAGCCTACTGCAATATCAACAGAAAGATCTATTTATCAAATCTTTTGTATCTAAGTATTACACAATAGCACAATGTGGTATCAAACTACAGATTGAACCAAACAGCAGACATTATGTGAGTTCAGTCCCTAGAAATTGGCACACATTCTAGATATTCTTCATTATTAAAATGAGTTATGTCCATTTGCCATTTGAAACCCAGTCAGACTCTTTGAAGGTACCCACTTTTCTGAAAATGTTGAAAACATTTCAGTGGAAATGTAATTGTTGGCCTATTTCAGACCTCTCCCGGAATAAGAAAATCAGTACAAATATATCCAGAAAGCAAATCTATGCATTGGCTTGAGAAGGAGGTCTACAAAAAGAAATGTAGAAGGGCATACAATAATTTGAGGGTAAATAAGTTCAGTGGAGAACCTGAGTTGAATGCTTTCAAAGAAACCTGTCTAGAAGAAGCCAGTATGAGCTCAGGAATTATTTTACTGTCTAGTAAATAAGCCATAAACAAAGAAATCTTCAAGAAAAAAATGAAAAACAGAACAGGTACTGAGAATCTACTAAACCAGGCACTTAGCATGTAGCATAAGAAGCACAAATAGAAATTTTGTCCCTTAAGTAACCTTGATAAATAGACCTTGACCTATTACAGAGTGAAAGGCAGTGCTCTACTTCTTGTTGTAGAGCATCCACACCAGTGCTGGTAAAAATTGTTTTATTCTACAGTCTAAGGATGGGACAGTTAGAAAGCAGAGGACCAGTCCAAAGGATTAAAAAAGAAGAAAGAAATACTGATTTCATGTTGTAAAATCACATCAAGAAAATTATTTCCAAAGCAAAATTTTTTTTAAAAGCTGCAATATTTGGATTATCTAGGATAACAAGTAGCTGGGACTTTTATATTTGCCAAGTTCCTATATTGTGAGACTGACTAATATTTTCAATTGTGCTTCTTTCTTCTTAAGGAACAAAGGTTATTTGTACTCTCTGCAAGATACTATATGGCAGCTGTATTTTATACACCCTTACATAAATGAAGCAGGGACCATTCTCTGGTTCTGAGGTCAACAATTCAGCTGCAGCTGCTGCACATCTAAACTTCATATTGAAGTTTATAGAACTCTACAGTACACAAGATATCACCATCGAAACACCTAAATAAGTTGAATATATGAGGTGGTACACTGATGACTGCGTCCCTCACTAACAGGTAAGACTGAGTTCATTTTACATCAAAGACGATACAGTAGAAACAGCTTTTTATATCCTATGCAGACAGTTACATTGGCACTACTCAGTTTTCTCCTAGTAATCTACTTAACAGTATGTGTAATCTCTTAATCTGAGTGGTTTTGAACCCTTGGTTGCCAGTTGCAAGGACACTGCCACAGCCACCATGCTGGAATGATAATGTGGTGGGACAGTTGGACCTTTAAGGAGAAAGAAGTGCAAAATTAATGGAAAGTCACAAAACAAAAGAAATTGACTTTCCAGTTGAAAGATTAGAAAGCTCCCAAGGAAGGTAGACCCCCAAAGGTGCTGAAGAGAACTTCATGGGGAACTTCATGGAGATGCTTACTGTGCAGTCCTGATTTAATTTCTCATTCAATCACACCCTCATAGTCACTGTTTCATCAGTCAGCTCTAGGCTATTCTTCACCCAGGATATAAGAACACTTGCCGCTACTTGAGGAAAATATATATGGGGGTAGTTGCCTCAAAGAAAAACAGAGAAAAAGAAGTACCTCATTTATATCTTCCAAGGCAGAGTTTGTTAGGCGACATCTTTTCTCTACAGAGAGACAGAGCCCACAGATAAGCCAAACCACATTGCTGTAATCACTAGGCTTTATAGCAGACAGAGAACAACACTAAGTCTGGCCAGTCAACCAGACCATTTCTATGAAAACACAGGAAAAAAAAAAAAACCTAGATAGAAGTATCTCTCCCTCCACACAGTATTTGTGCTGAGAATGCAAATGGATGCTGAAACAAAATTATATTGTGGGAGGGCACCTATCTGAGAGCAGAAGGTGGAACAAACCTTTGAAACAAACAAAGAAGTATTTATCAGGGTGTCTTGGATCACCAGCAAGTCAAAACAGGATTGTATCAGTTTTTCTAAAGAAACATTCAGCCAGAATTTATAAGGTAATGTCTCTCTTTTTGTTTTCAAATAAAAGAATGCAAGTCCAATCAATAGCACAAACCATTCACAAAATGAACTATGTCCAAAAAGAAAGCCTTAGGCTGTGCTTAATAAGACTTCAAGAGGTGAAGAATAACTCCAAATGAACCTACACAGAATATGAGCAAGCACACTACTCTGTACTAAGTAGGGAACAGAGAGTATCTAAACTTTTAAAGCATCTGAAAAAAAAAAAACCAACAAAACAAAACTTGGGAAAAAAGGACGTATGAGGAAGATATATTACTTAAAATTTTGTTTGCCTCTGCTTCAAATATAAAGGTACAGGTTAGCCAGCCCAGCCCACTTATCGGGATAACAGCTCTCACAGATAGTGTTGGGTGCAAAGAAAACTGTCATGAATAGGGAAAATATGAAGATCCTTTAAAGATTAAAAAAGAAATGGAAGTGCAAATATGATACTGTAGTAAGATCTGTTGGTCTCCTCTGTTAAATAGTGGAGAAAAACTCCACGAAAGGAGAAATTATCTACGTAAACTTTATCTATACCCAACACTGAAGATAAAAGCTAAAGTCAAGACTGTCCTGCTTCCCCCACATCTACATCAAACCCAAACACCTTGAAAGCTATCTATAAAGAAATTAAACATAGCATTGATGTGTCTACCTCAAGTTGGAAACTGCAAGTAATTGAACTGTGCAGAGGTTAAAAAAAACCCACAATGGGTATCCAAGAAAATGAATCAAAGCTGTGAGTCTTGATGAGCCTTTTTTTTAAACATGCAAACCTTTGGGATGAAATGTGTACATGGCACAGTGAGACTGACATCTTTGATCAAATATAACATAAACACTGTTCAAACACTGTAATTTAGTTATTACTCACCAGGTCTGTGTAACCTGTAGAGAAAATAGCCTGATGGTATACTATATCATATTACTATAAACAGGAAGAGATTCAAGTTATTTCAATGTAAGAAAAAAAATGAAAATAAATGGAAGTTGATGAAGCTCTATGTAAAATATGTTGTACTAATGCATTCTTAAAAGATAACTTCTGTTTACTTGGAGAAAATAAAAAAGTTGTAGAATGGACAAACTTACAGCCCAGAAATGACAAAGCTGAGTTTTCCTATGCAATTATATCTGCTCCCTTGTGCCTACTTGTTATGATAATGTAATTACTTGATCACCAACAAATTTCCAATGATACATTAGAAAATCTTGCAATAACTTTTACAGTTCTTATGAGGAACATTTTGGAAGGAATGGTTTTACTGGGGACTTTCCCTAATTCACCAGGTATCATGGTAAATAAAGTTTATTCATGGACATTCTCATAAAAAAACTTGTGCATTTTAAAAAAGATTTCTGAAAAAATGTATTATATACTTTTATCAGAAAAGTTACATGTAAATGTGAAAGTGAAGACAAATTTCTCACACTAAAAAGGTCTGCAAATAGCTTCAGTGAAGCTCAATATTCATTAACAACATCCCACCCCCTTTCTCTCTCTAACTGTCTTCTTTATTGCTGTACTAGGAAGATGGACTAAAGATTGATAATACCAACCAAATCCATTCTGTAACTTCAGTTGTGGATGTATCTGCTGAAGAAGTTTTCAGAATTTCTTCCTATAAAACACCTGTTTTATGGACAAATGTAAAACACCCTAAAGTTGTGGGTTTTTTTCCATTAACCTATATGTAGGAGTAATTTCCAAAGAATGAGTTATCGTTCATACAGTGGCGGTATCATGGCCAGCAGCCAAAAAGCAATATTAGAAGTTGCCTCCTAGGCAGGTAATCTAGTGTGTGGGGGAGGGAAACAGGGTTGTGCTGAGCTTCTTATTTAACCTAGGGAGTGCCATTGACCAGGAACGCCACAAATTATATGGAAAAAGGAGCTCTTCAGTCAGTGAAGTGGCTCACCTTAGAGGGAAAAAACAAAGGAGCTTGCTGTCCTTTTCTGAGACAGCACAGGTCTGCAAGAGTCAGCACAATGATGATGCTGGCATTCCACAACATGTCGTCCCCAGCAGGAGCCAGACTGCTCCTGGTGCAGAAGTCTTGACAGAGATAAAGCTCGTGGAAGGGTGTTGCAAAATGATTAGAGGATCAGGGACATGGATTATTGATAAAACCAGATCAATAAAAGAACTGTACAAGCAAAAGGCCTGCAAGCAAAGGTTTGTGTGAGAAACAGGCCTGAGAAGAAAAAGGGAGTTTTGAGGATGTGCAGCTGTGCAGATAAGATGTACTGACCATGAGAAGGGAGGGTGAACTCTGAGTTCTTTCATCATAACATAACTAGTAGTAGCTTGCCAATGTAGTCTAATTATGTAGAAGCAGAAATGCGCTTTGATAGGTTTAAGCCAATAGAGAGTTAACAAGCTGGTATACTATATAAGTGCCTCTGGATTGCTAATAAACGGAGCTTGCTTCTATCAATCACATTGGTTGTTTGCAATGTCTTCCCCCGCCGAAGTCGTCGAACTTTTTCAACAGAAGGGGTCTTAATCATCCAGGTCTCAGGCTGCAGAGAGTGCCTGCTGCTTCTCTCCAAGACTCTGGAAGTGATGGTGTCCTCAGCTGTATGTGGTGTGCTCTGCTCAAATCACTGAGTTACAAGGTGAAGCTGCCAAGACTGAATAATGTTGGAGAGAGTGAATGGGAGGAAGTCTACAAGTTCATCATGAAGATCTGTCAGAGGTCATCCAGAAGCTACATTTGAGTGGGTGGTAGCTGGAAACACTTGACTTCCACCAACAGAAAGAAAGTTGTTTCTACAGAAAGAAAGTTGTTTCTATTACTGTGCATGTGGAACTGAAGGACGCCACTGGTGAACAAGAACATCAGGCCATGCAACAGCATTATAGAGAAGCTTTAATAAGCATCTCTTATATACTGCCTCAACAAGAACAGGACTTGAGAAAGAAGCCTCATGATTGCAGGGACAGGTTTTTGGTGGGGGGGAGCAGAGGGCAGGCTTTAATCACTCCAAGATCTGCTGCAAGGCTAGCACAGTGGTGTGCAAGCAGTCCAGGAGTTTTCTGGAATCCAAGAAGACAGTCTTTCAACACAGGGGATACATGAGATAAGCTGCAAAGGTAATCTGCTAAGTCTTCTACTAACAAGTAAGGAAAAACTGATCAGTGACATAAGTATCAATGGTATCTTGGGCTGCAGCGACCGTGTTGATGGGAATTCAAGGTCCTGAGAGATTCAATGAAGGCCAGAATCGGCACAGAGACCTTTGATCTCAGAGCAGATTTTGACCTGTTGAGGGATTAGCCTGGCAGGATTTTATCAGAGGCTGTCCTGAAGAACAAAAAGAGACCAGGAAAGCTGACTGATTTTCAAAGACATCTTCCTTAACATGCAAGAATGGCTCCATTATGGTGTTCTAGAACTTAAGCAGATACAGTAGAAGGTCAGTCTGAATTAACGGGGAACTCCTGATTGATCTGAAATACAAAATAGCAAGTGTACAGAAGGTGGAAGTAAAGACAAGGTATCTGGAGTGACGACAAGCTATACAAGAGGATTACAGAGACACTGCTGCAGAGAAGAAACTGAGAAAGCAAAAGCTCAGTTGGGATTCAAATTGGCAAAGGACCTGAAGGGAGACAAGGTCTTTTAAAGGTAAAACAAAAGCAAAAGTAATATGTGGACTCATTGCTGAATAACTTGAGGGCAAAATGACAAAGGATATAGAAAATGCTTAAGTACTCAGTGCTTTCTTTGTCTCAGACTTTATTGGCAATGTGTGCTCCCAGTCTCTGGTCCCTCCCAGGTCCCTGGTCCCAGCCGCAGAGTTTGTGGCAGTCAAGTGCTACTCACGCTAGAGGAAGAGCGAGCTAATGATAATTTAAACAAGCTGGGCATACACATTCAGCACTGCGGAGGGAGCTAGCCACTCTCACTACAGGGCTGCTCTATATCATCTTTGGTCTTGATGATAAGGGACAATTCCTGATGACTGGAAATCTTCAGGAAGGTTGAGAAAGAAGACTGTAGGAACAACAGGCTAGTCAGCCTCACACCAGTCCCCAGGAAAACTGCAAAACAAGTCCTGGAAATAATTTCTGGCATGTGAAGGAGATCAACATGTTTAGGAACAGTCAGTGTGGTTGTTCAAAACAAGACATGTCTGACTAATCTGATTGCCTTCTGGGGGTAAGCAGAGAACACTGAATGCTGCTTAGTTTTAGAAAAGCTTTTGACATAATCTCCCATAGTACCTTTGTAGAGAGGAAACAGAGGTACTGGATGGATGGACTACAAAGTGCATGCAGACCTGGCTTTGGTCAGCACCTCAAAGTCAAGCTGGCAGTTGTGGCAATCCTCAAGGATGGGCAGATACCTGGGCTGATTGCAAGGAAGCAGTGAAAGTCGTCTGTTCCACAAGTAAGGGGGAGCCAGGAGCAGAGTACTACAACAGAGGGAGCAGGGCAGGAGCCTGGACAGTAAGAACCCAGTTCACCAGCACCTAAATGAGGCATGTTGGGTCTGGCTATGGTGTCCAGAACTAGATATTATGCAGTCATGACAAGGCAAGTCTGTAGTGAAGAGGAACAGGTCAGGTCAGGAAAACAGTGCACAGATCAGGGTCCAAGTTTGGACCATCAGGGCTCATAACCAGGCACAGGTATGGCTGCAATGCAGTGGGAGCTGTAGCTCAGGTGGGAGCCAAACAGTTGAGCTGCAGCTCTGAGGAGCTCTCAAGAGAAGGGAGTCAGCCTTTTCTGAGGCCTTGTTTCAGATCTGCCTGGGACCACTCTGTCCAAGGACACGAAAGGAAGGGGAACAGCCCTCCAATGCACTATCCCTAAGTTGACCCTGAGGCCAGGGACCCAGACCGCCAGGAGGGCAGATTTTCTCAGGGCTTTCACACTGATATTACTGCTGTCTTTATTAAAGAGTAGAATGACAGGATAGAGTTGACTTTCTGTTTTGAGAATGATGTCACCAAGAGGAACAGTTGATAAGGTGGAAGGATGGGCTTCCATTTGGAGTGACCTCAAGAGGCAGAGACACTTGCTGACAGGCAGAGCAGGCAGCAGCAGGAGCTGGCTGCCCAGCATGGGAAAACTAACTGGGAGCAAGGCAGGCACAGGCAGATCTCACTAACAAGGATCCAGAAGGCTGAGTCATTAAATCTGGACAGGATCAGGTCTGGGCAGAGTGAACAGGTGTAGCTCAAAAGTCCACACTCACAAGGCAGGTCTACTGCCATGTTAGATAGGCCCAAAGTCAAACCAGAGATTCTGGGCCAGGGTCAGGATTAAGAATGTACAAGATCAGGCACAGATGTAGATGCCTCACAAAAGCAATGCAGCACAGACAGGGCACAGCAATGCACCCTCTATAAAAAGCAGATCCCAAGGGAATGGAGGGGCATGCCCTCATTTGTGTCTTGCTTTGCAACAGCTCTTACAATGAGGGAGCTCACCTCGGACTGAGCCAGCAACACTCTTTAGCTCAGCCAACTAAATTACCAGGAGGGGGGAATGTGCCCAGGAACCTGGCAGCATCTCATGAAATTCAGCAAAAGCAAATGCAAAATCCTGCATCTGGGATATAATATTGTAATGGCAAAGGCTGACTATCAAGAATGCAGATGTGTAGAAAGGAACCTAGGTTTAGGATGATGAGTGTGAATAAGCAGTGCAGCTCTGCAGCAATGCAAGCTTAAACACAAATAGGGTTGCATTAGTAAGAACATAGCCACCAGTAGGTTAGTTGAAGTGCTTACTCTCCTCCCCCTGGCACTTGGATGACTGCATTTGGAGAGTTGTGTCAAGTTTGGGTGTCCGCAGTATAACAAACACATTGACAAACTGGCAGAGTCCATCAGAGGCCATCAAGATAGTTAGGAAATGAAAGCACATTACATATAAATAGAGGTTGAGAGTGCTGTGTTTATTAATTTGTAATACAAGAAGGCTGGGTGACAGCTAATTGCTGTATTCAACTACGCAGTAGGTGGAAACAGAGTAGATGGGGCCAGGCTGCTTGGATTTACACAATGAAAATAGGAGATCCAATGAACAAAAATTGTGGGAGAGCAAATTCCTGATAAGTACAAGGAGAAAAAAGTAACCATGAGTATGGCCTAACACTCAAAGAAGATTCCCAGAGAAAATTCAACTCTGAAGAGATACAAAACTTGACTGGATAAAAGTTCTTCAGCAACCTACGTTACTCACAGTGTTGAGGACTGGAGAGGTCAGAGAAGGGAGATTTAGATCAGGTCAACTTCCAAGGACCCTGACAGCCTAAATCTATGTCATGCACCTCATTGTCAGCTCAGATTCTAGGAATGTCTTAGAATGTATTTTGAAAACAAGACTTGGAATCATGATCTGTATGTAATTTTTTATTATAAGGTTGTAATAAGCCTGTAAATACTGTTCACTACAATGAAGAATAGATATCAATGTTTCACTGTCCACGTGGAAAACAGTGCCATGTGTGCTTCTGCAGGGGTGACCAAGGTTTGATACTATATAATAATGTCATTAATGATCTGGATGATGGAATGCAGTGTGTGCTTATTAAATCTGCAAACAATACTAGGCTGGAAGCAACTATGTACATTGGAGGACAAGATTAGAATACAAAATGATCCTGACAAACTGTAGGAATGGTCTGAGAAAAACAGGATGTTACTGAACAGTCACAAGTGTAGGGCATTACTTTTAGTAGACATACTAAATTGCACAAATACAGGATGTGGCGCATCCAGCTTGTTTGTACTTTTGCAGAACATGATTCAGGGGCAACAGAGGATCACAAGCTGAGGAAGAGTCAACAGTGTCATGTTGCAGCAATAAAAGCAAACAATACTGGCATTTTTTCTTTAAAACTTGTAATCTGCAAGACATGAGAAATAATAATAAATAAAATAAGACATCAGGAAAGATGCTGGACAACTAACACAAGATCATGACTTTAAGCCTTATTGGGATTCTGATGACAGGGTAATAATTTTGACTTACTTTCTTGGTGAAACTGTAAACATCCAGAAATGCATCCTTTTCCCAGGTATCACATCTCTTCTTTTACAGTCATAGACGTAAATCATTAAGCCATTATCAATAAAATATCCAGAAAGGTAATCCTAAAGCAAGGAAAAATAAATAATGCTTGGAAATTGAGGAAGAAGTGTTTCATAGCTCTTTCTTTTCTAACTGATAGATGGCTTTTTTTTTGGTGGTGGTGCTTTTTGGGATTTTTTTTTTTGGCAGTAATGTCAGAAAACAAGAGAACTATCTTGAATAACACCTTCTTTTCATTTTAGTGAAAGCAAACAAAAAACTAGATAAATTCCTTTGGATAAATCCTGCATGCATTTTCATTCAGAAAACTTCTCAGAAATCAGTTGCTTTGTAGGAATATAACAAACATGTTTACTAGGTGTTTTGTTGGTTTTTTTTAGTAAACTATTTCCAGAGTTACAGATATAGTAGCTAAATACATAAAATGGGAAGATAATCATAGAAATATTAAATCATAGAATAGCCCAGGTTGAATGGGATGTCCACAGATGATCTGGTCCTCCTTTTCATGGGAAAGAGAGCCTAGATGAGATTATCTAGCACCCTGTCCGATTGCATCTTGAAAACCTCTAGTGATGGGGATTCTACCACATCCCTGGGGCTGTTGTTCCAACTAATCAGTGTTCTCAATGAAAAACATTCATTTCTTATGTCAACTTTCCCAGTACAACTTGTACCCACTCCCACTTGTCTTCTCCATGTGACTCCTGGTGAAGGAGTCTCTGTCTTTGTAGATGCTCTTTAAGTACTAGAATACTGTGATGAGGTCCCCCCTGAGCATTTTCTTCACAGAAAAAATATGTAACTCCTTCAGCCTTTTCTTGTAGGGTGTGTTCTCCAGCCTGTCATCACCTTTGCAGCCCTGGTTTGGACCCTTTTCAGTCTGTCCATATTTTTCTTGAATTGTGGTGCCTAGAATGGGACTCTGGCTGCATCCTGACAAGTGCTGAGTAGAGTGTGAAATAATGTCAAATAATACTCATAGTTACTGTAGGTTCCTGTTGATAATATCAATGATATATCAATAACTGTTGAGTGTTCCCTGATAATAAAATTAGGCCATCAGTTGCATATACTTTGTTGAGATAAACTAGCCTATCAATTTTAAACCTTCCGTTGATCTGTCCTCCTTGGTGTATTATAAATGTTAAGTCCTTAAAGGTATAATTTAATTTTTCTAATAACATACAAGAGCTTGTGATCCTTTTTGTCTCCTGTTGTTGTTCATACTGCAGCATACAGACAAAGTGTGTG
Source organism: Coloeus monedula (assembly GCF_965178545.1). Taxonomy (NCBI): domain Eukaryota; kingdom Metazoa; phylum Chordata; class Aves; order Passeriformes; family Corvidae; genus Coloeus; species Coloeus monedula. The sequence continues at coordinate 50,813,039 of NC_138783.1, forward strand.
ACCAACATCCTTTCTGTCTAAGCGTTTCTCTGGTTTCAAGTAGCTAAAGTGAAAGCATGAAGACCACATAAAACAAACATAATTTGTTGATGATTTAGGTCTTTTTCTTCAAGAAATACATGTTTCATAGCAACAATTAGTTTATTGTGTTATGGTAGTGTTTCCACCAAAAGTTAATTTCCATCATCAGTTATTGTCTAGAAACACACTAAAAGAAGCACATGTCAGAAGTAACAATAATTTACATGTTTTTAACCCTAATTAGAGTTTAGAATTTTATTTTTTTTTAATATTTTACGCTGAAAAAAGCTCATAGAAATCTAGTTGTAAAAAGTGTCTTGTACTAACAATGGCAGCATGGACTGACTTCTCTGGGATTTGGCCACAGTGATAATCATTGAAGGGTAATTCTTAAAGCTAGCTGGCAGCGTGACATGTTGCACGAAAAAGAGTGCTTGACAAAGAGAATATAAGAGGAGGAGAGGAGACCAGCAGGACTTTTCTTAAGATCCTAAATGTTGTCTAGAAAATAAATCTTTATGGGCCCTCATGTTACCACATTCCCATTATGCAAGAGCCAACAACATAGATTGAGGCATCTACAGATCAAGGAGTCGAGATATCAATATCAATGAAATGAAAAACAGTTATGGAGAACCAACAAAGAGGTCAGTATTAATAATTGGCCTTCATAATAATTTATTTAATAATAACATCAATACCAAAAATTGTATTAATTTCACTACTAAAAAGGCTGTCATGGTTACTCTTGCAAAATATAAGAAAGGTGAGAATAAAATGTCCAAACAGAATAAGCAGCTCAAACTCATAGTTTCAAAGCATGATTTGTGAAACAATCACAGAATAAACTCTTTCAAAGCCAAGAAGCTAAGCTATGCATTACTGCAACAAATCATGCTACTATGTTTTCTGTAATCAAACATACAAATCCTGCTATTTACATCTCTGCAACTTTTACTATGATTACACCCTAATAAAAGCAATTAAGTAAAGAAAAAGAAAAACTGAATACATATCTTCATTTAAAAGTAGAAGTTCTGTTTTATGTTCATCTGGTTACTGTTCAACTACTTCTCAGACTATTACCTCTTTTTACTCTAAAAGCTTATGTTTAATGAATTCTTCTCAGTAGAATTTATAACCATGAGAACAAACATAATGCCTATTTTATTTTTTGTACTCTGAGTGTTAAAATCAGAGAGATTAATACAAATTAATACAAATTTCTTATAGATAATACCTATATTTTAAAAAATTTCAGCCGAATTATTTGGATAACCTATTGCAATAAAAACAAAATAACTTCTTGAAGTCATACTGTCTTCATCTGCTTCACTGTGATTGAAATGTAGAGAATCTCACATGGAAGGTCTGTTACAGCGTTTCTGAAATTGCACAGGATGTAACAACTTGCCTCAAAAAATACCTACAAGGTATTTTTTTTAATATTTCTCTCTTTCAAGACTAAAGTAAGAAATTATAGAAAAAGCATATAGAAGTTACTTACATTTAGAGTAGCAAAAAACTAAGCTAGTTTATTTTACTTCTGCTTTAGTGCACCCTGTCATGTGGAAGTTAAAAACAGTGAATGAAACATCTCTGAGCTACGTGATGTGATTGACATGCTGAAGGGAAGGGAAGCCATCCAGAGGGACCTTGACAGGCTTGAGAGGTGGGCCTGTGCCTCCCATGTGAAGTTCAACGAGGCCAAGTGCAAGGTCCTGCACCTGACTCGGCAATACCAAGCACAAATACAGGCTGAGGAGAGAATGGATTTGGGACAGCTCTGAGGAGAAGGGTTTGGGGCTGCTGGTGGATGAGGGGTTGCACATGAGTCAGCAATGTGCACCCACAGCCCAGAAAGCCAAACGTATCCTGGGCTGTGTCCAAAGCAGCGTGGCCAGTAGGTCAAGCGAGAGGACTCTCCACCTCCACTCTGCTTGGGTGAGATCATGTCTGCAGTACTGTATCCACCTCTGGTGCCCCAAACACAAGAAGGACATGGATGATCAAATGACTGGAGCACCTCTCCTGTGACAAGTTGAGGGAGTTGGGGTCACTCAGACTGGAGAAGAGAAAGCTCCAGGGAGACCTTACAGCACTTTCCAAAACCTTAAGGGGGCCTACAGGAAGGCCAGAGAGGGACAATTCAAAAGGGCATCTAATTATAGGACAAGGTGGAATGGCTTTAATCTGAAAGAGGGTAGGTTCAGATTAGATATTAGGAAGGAAATCCACTGTGAGGCTGGTGAGACAGTGAAATGAGTTGCCCAGAGAAATTGTGGATGCCCCATCCCTGTAAATGTTCAAGGCCAGGTTGGGTGAGATCCTGGGCAACCTGGTGTAGTGAGTGGTATTCCTGTCTATGGAAGGGGCTTGGAAGTAAATGATCTTTAAGGTCCCTTGTTACTGTCTCTGTCCGGCTCTGTGGGGTCACACGTGTGCATGCACAAATGCATGGACAGCTTCGATAATATTGTCGGCAGCAAAGAGGCAGGAAGGCTCTTTGCGTGGGTTCCCACGGGAGCATTTACTACCCCTACACCGTAGAAAGGTCCCGAGGCAAAGACGACAACATCTCTGAACTCAGGGTTTTATCTGGGGGCAGGGAAAAGGCAGGACAAAGGAACAAGGACCAATGGGGAAGCTCTGGGGGAGTGGAAAAGGGGAAGGGCCAACAGCCAACTGGGGTACATTACCATAACAGAACAAGGCATCCCGGGAGAGGCTTCTTTCCCTTGCCGTGACTACTAACTCTCTGGCACCAGAGGCTGTCTGACCAAGAGCTTTCTTTGTCCATTGTGCCACAAGCTAATTGGCCCCACAGTCCCTTCCAACCCAAACCATTCCATGATTCTATCTGGTGCAATCCATATGCATAGCAGGGAAAATTTAGATGCTGTGATGACGTTTCTCTTTACATTTGCCAGGGTTTTTTTGTTTTTTGGTTTTTTTTTTTTTTTTTTTTTTTGAACTTACAAGAAATCCTGGTTTTCAAGAGAAAGGGGCTAATAGAACTTCCTGATCCTGGCACAGGAACAAATCACATTATCCTTACTCATGAGAATAATCTAATTAAACACAACAGGAGTCCTCATATGGACATGGTAAAGCAAGCAGTATTTTGATGCCACAGTTGCAGACAAATGAAAATTCTCTTCTTTCAATCATGGTTCAGCTCTGATCTATATAATTTCATTATTTAAAAAAAACCACTTATAAGAGTCAGTGTAAACATATGCCTGTACAGAGCAGTCCCTATTTACTGAAATAGTTCCATGTTTTGTAGCCAAGAGTCTGTCTTCTAAAGCATGTTCTTTCAAGCTTTCACAGTTGAATGATTACATAATCTTTTTACCCCAAAAATGAAGTAGTATTGCTAGAATTTATTTTAGAACTGAAATAAAAATTGAGCTAAAACTTTAAACTTTGTCAGTTTTATTTTCTTCCCCATATGCTTGTGGCAGACATAATAACATGGATAAAGGCCTTTTTCTTTGATTTTTGATATTATATTTGAGACCACCTTCTGGCATTTATGGAGAATGGAATCTGAGAAAATTCGAAGAATATCATAGGAAGAAAAATTCCCTCCCGTCAACAATTACAGCTGAGGGAAAAGTATGCTCTGGAAACAAAGGGATTGCTTTCTCTCATTTCAGTGGGGAGCAAGTGTTGTAAAAGGTACAGAAACAGACAGGATTGGATCCTGTCATCAGTCCTGTTTTTGTGAAGGATGAAGAAGTGCATAGCATCCTTTCACTCCTGCCACACCTAGCCTGGGCCTGTGTCAACGGCTGATCTTGCATCCTGACCTAGAAATGGCTACAGGTATGCAAATACTATGATTTGCTAATGCAGAGCACCTTGCTGGACTGAGATCCAACTAAACATCTTATGAATGAAATTGCCACTGAGAAATTCACAGTCTTTGGAATGAATATGTCAATATCAAGAAGATGAGACAAACAATATTTTTAAAGGAAAGATCTGAATCATGTTCTATAGCATTTCTTGTGCATGTACTTTTACTTTAATTTTCAGTCTGATGAGGTGTTAGAATGGAAGCAAATGAACACCAGAGCTGCAATTACTAAAGGGCTGAGATTAATGTTTCAAATTTGTTTTTCTTTCAGAGTGACAGTGCTACAATAATGTTCACATGAGTTGATGAATGGCTCACCTCAATGAAAGTTTGCTTGTCAGAAACAAACACTGTTGATTAGAGAAGACAGCTACTTCTTTACAACGCTCCAGCTTATAAAAATAAAGAGAACATGATTTTGTAAAAATTTATTTGCAAAATCAAACATGAGTTTAAGAACTAAAGGAAGTCTCTCCTATTAAACATATTGTTGGGAATTAACCTTCTTTTAATGATTTTTCCCCCTAATACTACATATACTATATTATATGATTTCAGCAGTGGAAATGTTAACTAGTTCAAACTGGGTATTATATAATAAAGGATTTGACTAATACACTTTTGAAGAAACTCAGGACTGCAGCTTTATCAGAAACTCAATGTGGAGGAATGCACTGATAGTTGTATAAGGAACAGCTGTAGTCAGGAATTACTACAGCAGTTGGGGACATGGGCAAATGATGGAATCTTCCATGAATAGTAGCATGAAGTGTGGAATGGAAAATAAACCATATTAAACCATATTTTGTTATCCTGCTTTTCGAGAGAAAGAACATTTGTGTGGTTATGTGCTATTAGTTCATCTGTTCCACCACAAGGATGAACAAGTCACTGACAAATTTTAGGCAAATTTAACAATGGATCTCAAAGCTTCAAAGTTATTTCGGGATTTGTGAAAGTCAGTAAGTCAACAGAAATCCAATTTAATATACTTACCAGTAGAAAAGCAATTATAATTTAGCCTCCTACCCATTTGCCAAGGACAGGCAGTAACCAAGAGATGAATCAGAACAAGAAACCAGTCAACCCACCAGCCTACATGAAGCTTTCAACCAACAATACTATTTGTAGCAACATGTCTCACCATATAGATGTAGATGTGAGAATAATGAAGAGAACTGACTGTCGTGGGTTAGCTCCTAAAGGTGTTACAATTTTTAGAGACTGTTACAGAATTCTAGGCTTAGGTTTCGGTTTTGCAAAAGAGGTCATGTATTCCTGAGAGCAGCTAAGTGAGTGTGTATTCAGCTTTGCTAATTCTGCTATGGGGCTGGTGAGAATAGAACCTTTGGCACCTCCATGAATATAAAAAATTAAAGTACACCTTTACTGCGAATCATACATGACTGCTTGTGGTTGGTGCAAATTGTAAAGGAATTTCTTCCAAGAAAACTTTGTGCTTTTTTATCTCCCATGAATGACCTTTTGGGTTTTCTTCCCATCTTTTGAAGCTTTCTGAAATAATGTTGGCTCTGTGTTTCACAGCTAGCCACTGTTTTAGTCATGTCTATGTATCCAGGTTATACAAACTAACAAGCACTTATGAACTTTGCCAAAAAGTAAACGTATCATACTGTATCTCCAAGTACATAGAGCAAATGCATCTTACTACAGAGCTGAGGTATTCTCTTTCTTTTGGTGGAGCTTACAGCAGCTGCTGTAATCTAGGAGGATTTACTGATCCAGTTCTGCTGATTCATCGTGTTTATGCAGTTTATTACCTAAAGATGGATATAAGGAGGACCAGCTATTCAGCCAAAACCCCAAGTCTGGGGCTACAGAGAGTCAGGATGAACGGTATTCTACGACCAGGGGGCAAGCTTTGTTGCAAAATTAAACTCTGTGATGAGAGTCACTATGAAGCCAAGAACATCTTTTTTGACAGGTATGGATTAACCCCAGCACACCTAGAACAAATATATACAACTTTATTCAACACATACAACAACTATTAAAATAATTTGAGTACCCTCAAAGCATCAGATGAACTTATGTTTCTCTAGTACTGGAGAGGCTTGACAAAAATGCTCATTGCCATGAGCATTGCTGCAACCAAGGGGCTTGGTAAAACTGCTGTTGACTGGACATCGCTGCATGTAAGACCAGCACTAAGCAAGAAGATTAACAAGAACTCTGGGAATATATCCCTTTCCTTGAACAAGCAACACATGAGTTCTCAGACTGGCTGAAACCCCAAGGTTTCTGCTGTCCCTCCCCATGCCAAATGGGACCCCAGCTCAGGAGCAAGGCACACTCCCTGACACCCTCACTCCAACCTCACCACTTTCTAAGACTGGAGCTGCTAAGGAAACCCACCCAAAAGGTCCCTACCCTAACACTTTCACAGAATCACAGAATGTGTCAGGTTGGAAGGGACCACGGTGGTCCAACCTCACTGCTCAAGCAAGGCCATCCTAGACCACATTGCACAGGACTGTATAGAGACACTTGAGTATCTCTAGTGAGGGAGACTCCGCAACCTCCCCGGGCAATTTGTTCCAGTGCACGGTCACTTTCCTCACACACAGCGTGGGGCCCGGGCGAAAAAGGCAAGGCAGACAGCACACAGGCCGGAAGGTGCGGGAGCGGCCCGAGGGGCGCCGCACGGCTCTGCCCGACCGGTCGAGGGCAGCGCAGGGCCGTGACCCGCGGGGCCCCGGGGGCGGCCAGGAGGCGGCACCTCCCCGTCACCTGCGGCCCCGGCGGTGCAGCGGCACCACCGGCACCACCGGCACCACCGGCACCACCGGCACCACCGGCACCACCGGCACCACCCGCCCCTCCCGCACGGGGCGCCCTGGGGCGGCGGGGCGCGGCCGGGCGGGCGCACGGGGCGCTCCACCCGGTCCCTTCGGGCGGCCTTGCGAGATCTCCCCGAGCGGGAGGGCGGCGGCCCGCGGCGCCCGGGCTGGAGGCGGCGGCGCGGCGGCCTCGCGCACCTGCTCACCTGTGCCCCGGCCGGCTGGGGGGGCCCGGCCCGGCCACTCCCCCGACGGGCTCGGCGCAGGCGCCCTAGCGGCTACCGCAGGCAGGGGGCGGCAACATGGCGGCGTGAGCGGCGGCGGGTTCGGCTCCACAACAACAGCGGCAGCGGCATCGCTCGCGTCGCCGTCCGCCCCGAGCGCCGCTCGCCCCCCCCGGGCCGCACCGCGCTCGGCGCCGCCCGCGTCCCCGGCCTCGCGGCGGGGAGGCGGCCCCGGCCGGGCAGCCCTCGGCTAACGGGGCATCGGCGCCCATAATAATCCCTCATTATAGCGGAGCGGGGGAGCGGCTCCTGGGACAGTGCCTGCGCCTCGGGCCGGCTCCCTGCGGCCCCGCCGGGTGCGACTGCGGTGGATGCGCGGCTCGGCCCGGCCGGGCGGGGAGGCGGCGGCGGCAGGTGCCGGTAACGGCGGGGGGTAAATGGCGAGCGAGAAGCCGGTGTCGGGGCCGGACCCGCAGCCCGCGGGACTGATCTCCGTCGGGGCCGGTGGTGGTGGAGGCGGCGGCGGAGGCGGCAGCGGCAGCAGCGTCGCGGCGATGGGGGAGCTGAGGGCGTCGGGCTCCGGGTCCGTGGTGCTCCCCGCGGGGATGATTAACCCGTCGGTGCCGATCCGCAATATCCGGATGAAATTCGCCGTTCTCATCGGACTCATCCAGGTTGGGGAGGTCAGCAACCGGGACATCGTGGAGACGGTGCTGAACCTGGTAAGCGGCCGGGCACCCCGCCCCGGTGACGCCCCGGCGGGCACCGGCCCGCGCAGCCCACCTCCGCCCGAGGCTGCTCCCGCGCCCCTCCGCCCCTGTACCACCCGACAGGGACCTGCATCCTCCCAGCCCCCGTGTCCCTCCTACACGTACGGCCCTTCTCCAACCATCCTTCCTTCCCAAACTCCTCTCGTGCCTCTCTCTCCTCGTTAATGCCGCGACCTGCTCATCTCCTCGTCGTGCGTGTGACAGAAGCCCCCTCAGCGCTCCCTAAACTCCACGCAGGACCCTGCCTAGTACAGACAGGCCACTTCCCCTTCCCAGTGCCTCGTCCCGGCCGCCTCCTGCAGAATGTAGTGTGTGCAATTTACAGTGAGAAAAATAAGGAGATTAAGTAATTCGCAAATTCGTGTTATGGACACTGCCCTTTAACCTAGTAGCTTCCTCTTGGGAAGAGGAGTGGCATAAATGTAGTATCTGGTTTTAATTGAAAAACGTTAAAAAAACCCAGCCTGAGCTGGTATCTTTTCTTGGTGGCTGAAACATGTGAAGGGTTTAACCCTGTTAGATCAGAGCTAGTTGAGTATTTTTTGTGGAGGAAAGGGGAGGAGGGAGATTTTTGCAAGGATTTAATATGCTTAATATCTGTAATAAAGAGTTAGTTGTATTGCAGTATTGTATTGGGTTGCCTATGTCTTAATAAGCTGCCATGCTTTCCAAACGCATTCTTGTCTGCAAAGTAAGTGCTGTTGCTACTTTGGTCGAAGGTCTGTGTGTTGCAAAATACTATTGTACAGGGGTAAATAGCCGAAACAAGGAGAAAATGCTAAAATGTACCTCCTTAGTCAGCTGCTCACTTCATGGAGTGAAAGAGTTACTGCAGGACTGTATGACTTAATGTTTTTGCGCTACCTACACCAAAGCCTGAGGAATCCACAGAAGCCAAGCGAGTGCATCTAAAAATGAATCACTTTCAATTATGTGCAATTTGGTGCTGTTCCTGAATGCGAGATTTGCTGCAGCAAAGCTTTTGAAGCAGTTCAGTCAATGAAATACCCTCAAATTTTGCACATAGAATAGGATAGAAAAATGACTGCTCAAAACTGAATGGCAATTAATTGAAACTGCCTTTGTTTCAAATGAGTTTAATGCTTCTAACCTCCAATCATTTTATACAAAGTCATGTAAAGAATATATTTTGTTTCAAACACTTTAAAAAGATGTATTCTTCTGTTTGACAGTTATTTGCATTTGACCTAGCACAGACTGAGTGGAAAAGCTGCAGCATGCAGGGGAGGACGTAATTTGGTCAGATCATTTTAATATTTATGGCTTATCTGAACACACAGGGTTAAAACTGATAGTTTTATGAATATGTCAAAACAGTAATCTGGTATATTTCCCATTCCTCTCTACAAGCTGTTTGACAGCTTGAAATGTGACTTGTAAATTTTATTTTTGTTCTTTGTACAAGTGTGGTACAAGTCATCATAACTTCATCGGTTTATTACCCATTTCTTTAAAAGTAGCACTCAAAATAAGTGGATGACATGCAGTTATTTTATTAACTGGCTTTGTGTAGATCATGACAGATACAAAGATGTTTAATCCTTTTCTGGTTTTCTTTCTTCTTTCATTCTTACTGATATTTAAGCTCATTTTAATTCTGGTTGTTAGTGCACCAGCAACTGGATTAACATTGGCTTGTCTTTGGTGGAGAGGTTAAGAGTATGTTTTGGTATCTGTGTGGAGGACATCCATTGCTTGCATATAAGACAGACCTGCTAATTAGTTCCTGTTTCTGAAAACAATGTTTATATTTTAAAATAAACACAAGAGTGTTTAAACAGTTCTCTCAGCACTGGGAGACATATATGAATGTGAAACTGCTTGTGAGTCTGCTGCAGCAGCGATGCATCCTGGATCAGTCATTACTTAACAGATGGACTCTAATATACAACAGTCAGTATTCACAAAGCAGAGAGAGATTATATTGTGTCTGTAATTTTTTTTTCTCAAGGCAGTAAATGTTTCAAAATTATTTTTTTATATTTTAAACTTAATTTACTCACATGTGAAACAAACAGGGGATATGGCAGATACAAAGTAAAGCTGATGGCATATGCCTAAACTACTAAACATTGTCTGATTCTGTATTAAGGATTTCAGTAGCAACTTGAAATAAAGTGCAGTTTGCTATTTTAGCATTTTTCAGGGGGTGGCTGGGGGTAGAGAGAACTATTTAGTCTGGTATTTTTGTTGTTTTGTTTTCTTCAGTCTTTACCTGTACTACTCCTGAATGACTTTTGATGCAAATGTGATACTGACTGAACAGTGCTAAAGAGGTGATCTTGTTTTGATACATCAGTTGATATGTTAATTTTCTGAGAGAAATATAACCTATACTATGCCGTATTAGGTTGCTATAAGCCTTTTGGTAATAGCTTTTTAGTATAAGAATTCTGCATAGCTGAGATGTTTTATTATCAGAGAGAATCATAAGTTAAAGATGGAGATACTTTTTAAATTTTGTTATCTGAGATTATTGCTGTCTTTTGTGTAAAGCTTAAATAAGTCTGTTCATTCTTTCTGAATCTGCGTGGAAGCAGCAGTAAATGTCCGAGACAAAACTTTGATTTGCTGTGCCCTTGTCATGGAGGTCGTCACTCTTCTTTCCTGTTAAATTGTGCTTTTAGGGTTTCTCTTGAAAAGTTTTTTATCTTTGAATGTTTGTTTTGGTGGCCACACACTGTGATCTCTATTACTGCATTTGGACTTAATCATGTAGTGCCTTCTGATAATGATAGACATAGTGATTTATTGTATCTGTGAGGTGAGGAAGTGTATTTTTTGCAGTGCTGAAAATCTTTCTGGTCTAATATCTTGTTGGATTTTCAGCTTTTCCAAATTTTAACAGTGCACTTTCAGCTCAGACAGTATTTGTTCTTTGGCATGCCTTCATTGTTGTGAGATTGGTTGTTTCTCTTGATACTTCTCTTAGTGTTTCCTCAGAACTTGCTGTGTACAAAGTTCTGTTAAACTGGTGAACTTGTTTAATGGAGTATCACTTTGTAGAATATCTAGTATTACTTGTGTTATTTTTCATTGTTTAACATTATAGCGAAAGACATAATGAAGAGAGGGTTCAACCTTTTGTATGCCAATGCCTATGAAGGACTCAGTTATCCTTGGAAAGACCTGCTGGTGTTAGTACTGTGAAGGTCAGAAGATCTTAAGAATCTATGAGCTGAATGTTTTTTTAGAATGATTTTGTAGAATATTGTATTCTTTTTACATTTCTGCCTCGCTGTATCACATGCATTCTCCTGTGATGGTGCTTATTTTGGTTTTGGTCCGTGGGTTTAATATGAATTCCCAGGCTCAGCATGCTCTCTCTGAGATGTGTGTTCACTGACCCTTGTGTACTGCAAAGCACCAAACTGGAAAGGGCTTTCCTTAAAAACAGTGTAATCCTCTAATTGCTCTGAGGGATTTCTCTTTGGGGTATTTTGACACCAGTTCTGTGCTTCCATTGATGAGGAGACCTTTCCCCTTTGAACAGCTCTATTAGTTTTCTTAGGGTGCTGTCAAGGATGTTGTTATTGCATGGTAGATGTGCTTGTTGCCGTGACTGATGTTTAAAATAAAATTCTACCCCATGTGCTCCAGAAAATGTGATATTAAAGTGGAAGTGGGTCAGTCTATCTGTATTTTACTTTGTCTACTTTTGTTTATCTGATTTCCTAGTGCAGGGTTCCCACACATGATTTTAATATGTTTTCTTGAATACACCTTGACTGGTCTTTCCTTCCATTATTTTACTGACTTGCTTTCTCAATTCTTTGCTTTTCCAGTATTTTGGTGGTCTTGGGAATTTTTTCTTCTGTGTATGTTTTAACTGACTCTTGTTTGGCCATCTTTGATCAAACACAACTGTGTGAGTTGCATTGTTTCTTAGCTTTTAGGAACCTTTCTCTGTTCCAGTTTGAATTTCCTAGCATTTTTAATTTTGGGTTTTGTAGTGCTGATTCTATGGCAGTGCACAATAAGCAAGGTGAACAGGAAGCTGAATGATACTAAAAAGTTGTGACTGGTGCTGAAACATGCTGCTCATTTTGCCTGAGCGTCTTGAACAGATTATGTGATGCAGATTTGAACAGATTTCAGTCTGATACAGGTGTAGCTGACCAGGGTTCTCCTTGTGCAATCTGGAAAGCTTTTATGTATGTTTTGTCAGGCTAGAGAGTGCTTGTACGAAGTAGGTCAAACACCAGGCTTAGTTCAAAAAGTCTTTTTCTGTTCTTGTTGACTGCAGCCCACGCTTCTGCCTAGCTCTTCTCGTTTTCTTGGCTGTTCCATCCTACTTCAGTGTTAGTCACCCATCACAAGAGGTAAGCCATTTTTTAGTGCTCTGTCACATTGTCTACTCGTAGGAGTGGCGTTTGCAGCTTCAGAGCAAATGGGTTGAATTATGTGAGAGATCTACAGGCTTTCTGTAGTACTGGGCATAAGGAAAAATGTAAAGGGAGGCCTGTGGAAGAAAGATGGTTTTTATTTTTTTTTCCTTTGGTACTTCTTTTTTTCAGAGGTTGGTTGAGGGTCTTCTTAAGCTGTAGTTGACTTTGGTATTTGAGTTCTTTGAATCCATTTACAGTTTGGTTGCTGCACTGTCCCATAGCACAGTTCTGCTTTTATGTGGGGAGGAAGAAACACTTTTGTTCATTGGATGCAGTTGTAGTCTGAGAAAGTGTGGGCCTCCTGAGCTGTAGCCTCCATCATATGACTTCTGTTTTTCTTGTGGAACTAGCTTTGCAGGCTTGAGAATCTTACTGCATTTTCTTGGTGAAAGCCTTCTCATTTTGAGTATAATTCTCTGCTGGTAGATGGTACTAATCAAAAAAGTGGATTTTGGGGAATCTTTGAAGTTTGGATCTTTTGGGGGTTTTGTTTGTTTGCTTTTTGTTTAGGTAATTCTTAACTGAAGGTGGCAGTCCTTGTCCAAGTTACTGTCTGTCCCACTGGTCCTTTGGTCCCTGCTCATCTATCCAGCTAATCTGTGTTTGGACATTACTGTACAAGCTACCAGAGCCAGATGAAAAGAGAGTATCTAATGTGAGAGTTTGTCATAACATTCCATGGGCAGCTACTTTAGAGTACCATAGCTGTTGTCATCATTTAATGCTTCTGTGGAAAACTTAGTTTTGGTTACAGAAAATCCTTGGATGACTGAATGTTCATTTAATTATTTTAGTATAACTGATTTTTTGGGGGTTTTTTAATCTAATCTTTGGCAATAAGTGCTTATGGCTGAGAAGCTTTTTCAATCTTTGTATCAGTCGTAAAGCACTAATGGTATCTCAGCAGGTGGCTTGGAATCTGCTGGAGTTCTGTTATGAGGGGTTGATACATTTCTATAGGCGATAACTTTAAAAAATCTGTCTTGTTGAGCATGTAACTGAATGTTCCTTAATGCTTAACTCTGAATAGCTATTTTCTTCTTAGCTTTACATCTTACTTAACTTTACTTCTCACTTGTCTTTACAGGATTCAGTTCATGGATTATAAGGGAGGTGAATACTTAGAGGTTTTTTTATTTTTGTCACACTGAAGTAATAAAGTTGTGAGACTGGTATTGAAAAAACACCTGCAATCCACCACCTTTTCCCCTAGTCCCTCCTGAGACCCTACCTGTGTTTTATCCCTTTGCATCAAGCAAAGGGTTAGTACCTTTCTCTATCAGGATGCTATTTTTACAAAATTGTGACCTGATTCCCCATTTAATCCATGTGTTTTACAAGACTAAGTGTTTAGCTGTGTACTGGGTTATACACTAACCTTTCTCTCTACGCTCCTTATTTCTCCCCTCCCTGCTTTCAGATGAGTACTCATAGGGGTAGAACTTGGGGCCATGGCTCATAACATTGATGAGGCTGAGGTCTAAGAGGCTGTGGTGCAGTTTTTTCTTTCATGTTAATGCTTTTCAATGTCTTCACTCATACATCTTAAATATATGAATAACTGTCTATATTGCATCCTTAAAAAAACCCAAACAAAAACTAACACCTGAAACCTGCATAATCGTCTCTGAATTCCTACCAAAGTGTTTGTTCCCATTTTGCACTGTTTTGAATTTAGTCAAAGTGAGATGAAACCTGTGATTGGGTTAGTACCAAAACTGAATCTTTTCTGATAAATGCTGTGCACCGTATTAACTGAATGTTAACTTAATAAGCTATCTAAGCTATTTTGAATCAACCTCTTAGTCTTACCTGTTCATTACTTGGTTCTGCACCTTTTCCATTTTTTATTTTAGCCTGTCTCAGTAAATCTATTTCAGATTAATTTGTGTTGCTCTTCCATTAGTGTATGGTGTTTTACTGCACTTTACACAGAACAGTATCATTGTAGCTACCTCATTATATATTCAATGTGCCTGGTGGCCAGAGGGTCACTGTAGTAGTGTGTGTTCATGCTGATGAAGTTCCATTTATTTTTTAGTGAAATTTGATCATTAATTACCATTTGTTTTTATGGGAATACCCATTGTAGAGTTTTACTAATTCTTGCATGGACAGAACCTTTAAGCTTTCTTTAAGTCTGAATCAAATTTAGAACTTGCTTTTATAATCAGAGGCAGCAGATCTTTTGAAACATCAGTTTTGAATTTGATGACCTACCTTCCACATCTGTCTTGCAAGAGCTTGGCATAGATGTACTGTAATGATACAGTATCCAATATATGGTCATCAACATGAAGATAATGAACAATTAAAAAATATTTTATTTGTGGAGAGTCACATATTATTTCCTTAATGATAGAAACATCCGCTTCAACTATAGGATTGAGATGGATTTCAGCTGTTTGAACTGTAATTTCCTAACTTCCAATTTAAGAGGATTGTTAATGACATTAATATCTAAGAGAAAGATTACCTTTTGTTTCCAGTAGAGAAGCACCTTGACTTCTGATCAACCTACTGATTGTCTGCTAAAATTGCATTCCAGTAATTTTTACAGTTTAGCTTTTTTTGTACTTTTGACATAGATGGAAAATATTAACCTTTGGTAAATAAGTAAGTAGTTTTGGTGTTACTGAGGTTTATACCAGCAATGTCAATTTATTTATTTTAACACAACCCTATAATGTGACTACCCTGCTTTCCTTTAAAATTGGGTTGCATCACTGAAATCATTCCAACATAACAATTCACTGAAAGCTTGTACAAATGCGAGTACTGCTAATGCTGTTCAGCAGCTTACAAATGCTTGGCATCTGTCTTTGCAAAATGATGTTTCTTTCACTGCCCTTTTGTTTAAGAGTTGAAAGCCTTCTTTAACTATGCAGAATAAGTATTAAGTTTTGGAATTAGCTGAAAGTGAGATAGGGCAAAATATTCACTAACAAGTGAAGTTGTTATTCATATCATGCTTTTTGTTACCTCATGGCTTTTGTAGTACTGGGACAGTGTAGACAGGAGGATGGAAATACTCATTCTTTCAGCAGATTCTTCAAAACCAATGAGGCATTGTAATCAGTTTTATGTGATCTCACTTCTTTTTTTGCTTTTTAAGTCTTCATATTCTGTGATAAATACTAAATTACATGAAATTTTCCAACTTTTATTGAATTTTGATTGCCTGCTTTAAGAGTCACTGTAGCAGGTTTGAGATTTTTAAATTTTGTTTCATAAAAAGAAAATAGTTTGAATATTTATAAACACAAACATGAATTTGAAAACCTATCCTTTGATGAGAAAGAATCCCATACAAACCTGTTGCAACGGACTCTTACTACAGAGTTACAGAAAACAATAAAATATGCTTTCATTAAATA
This sequence comes from Coloeus monedula, assembly GCF_965178545.1. Taxonomy (NCBI): domain Eukaryota; kingdom Metazoa; phylum Chordata; class Aves; order Passeriformes; family Corvidae; genus Coloeus; species Coloeus monedula. The sequence continues at coordinate 50,828,506 of NC_138783.1, forward strand.
TAGAATAGTAGCCATAAAATACACACTCAAGCTAGAAATGAACCAACTGAAGCCAAGCTGTTTTGTATTCTCATGCCTGACCAGTCAGAGTTTTTTCAGCAATATTTAATGTAGCTCACTGCATAAAAAAATATTTCTTGATTTAATTGGGAGCAAAAAATCTTCCTATGTCACTGTTAGTGTTAAAAACCTTTAATTAAAAAAAAAAAGGGGAAAAAGAGATTTGAAATCAGGGGTGCATTCCTGCTTAAAGTCGAATGTATGTTTCTATAGCTGGCAGAACAGGAAAGCTGCCTGCTCCTTCCAATAGGACACACACGTCAGAATGGACCTACAGAGCTATATCAGCTCCAGTTGCATAGGATCTTCATAATGGGAGCAAACATCAACTAGCAGATATGAGAATGCAGGGAGAATGAGCCTCCCAGGGGTCTGGAGAATGGACTTGGGGATTCAGCATCTTTGCTAAAGGACATTAACTGCATCTGTTTAATTGCAGGAATTGGAATGTTGAGAGAATGGGTAAAGAGTTTTTGCCTGAAAAGAGAAGAAAGCCTGTTTTATAGGAAAAAAATCAGCTTCATCCATCTTCAAAAAATAATTTTTATGTCAATAATGAAATTTAATGAGGGGCCTCTGAAAGCTGCATTTTTAGCTATGTTAAGTTATGGAATAAGGAAGGAGGTAAAGAACCTTACTAAGTTGTGTGTTATACTTTCAAAGCTGGTGGATTTTACTGTTTTCCTTTGAGGTTGAGAGTTCCAATGAGTGCTCGGCACCCCCTCTTTTCCTGCTGTTGTTCCAGCAAAATGAATTACCTGTTTTTCTAAATGGCAAGGTGTGTGCAGTATTTATGAGTCATATCTCTGATGGCTTCTTGGCTGTTAATAATTATCTACTGAATGGCTGAAACTTACAGAAACGTTGGAGTAAGACTGCATTGGATTGAATAAGGTCTTCCAAGCAATATGCTCAGGAGATGGGAGCTATTTCATTCTTCTGTTTCCTCTCAAGAGACTTGTGGAGCCCTTGCCTCGTGTTTTAGTTTCTGGGGTTCCAAAAATCTTTGCTACTGCTGCTTCTGTATCTTCAGCTATGGCATATATATCTTCAGAGCACCTGTAGAAGTCTGGTTTTTGTTTGTTTTGTTTTATGTAGCTTATTAGGTGATTTGAAAGACTTTTTTATCTGCTCTTGTTTCTCATGGAAATGTTGCAGTCTCCATTGCATCTTTTGATACCTTAGAGAGCACTGCGTGAATGCAGAAATAGACTTACAAGAAGACCTTGTTGGAGTTGAGTCGACTATCCAAGGCTGAAGTGAATTGAGTCCATCTGAAAAGAAACTTTGTCATACTATCCTGGGCTCTTACACACCACTGAGAAGAGTCTGGCTCCCTGGTGCCTACTCCCTGCCCACCTTACCCCCCACTACAAATGCACATTTATAAGATCTCTTCAAACCTTCTCTTCTTAAGGCTGAATAATCCCAGCTCCCTTCAGCCTTTCTTTGTATGTCAGATGTTCCAATTCCTTAATCATTCACACATTTATTATATATCTTTATTCTCCTTGTGCAGATGACAAAAAGTGGGAGGTGGGGTCTCGGAAGCCTTTTAATTATAGCAATCCTCTTCCTCATCTCACAGTATGAACTGCAATATCTACCACAAATAATCCAATGTAGCAATACTTAACTCAGCAAAGGACAATTTGCACCACATGCAGCCAAGAAAAAAACAGACCTTGGTGAGCCACAGCAGTGAGCATTTGCTTTTCATCCGTTGCGCCTGCTTGTTAATAGATAGTCTTGGATGAAACACAAACCAAGACTCTCTGCCAGTTCTGCAAATCACCATTATGGTTGTGTGTAAGCTTTATTTCTTGGATTTCAGAAATATAAAATGTAGCTACATTTGATATTTTGCTGAGAAAGTACAAAGTTAATGGCATAATACTGAGTTAATGAAACTTTGTGGCTCCTTACATATACTATAAATACTACCTTATTCAACAAATTAGTGTGAAATGAAATTAAACTAGAAGAGCTGTTAGCATAGTTTTCAAAGCTGTAGATGCTTGATATTAGTAGGAAAAATAAACATATAAAATTCAGTATAGAGCCAAGGTTGTTGAAATTCTGTATTGGGTTTGTCAAAAATAACAAATTCATTTCTTTATAGTCTCATATTTATAGATTAAATATTCAATAGCACTTTATGTACATATAACTGTAAGCAACTTAGAAACTGTAATATATGAAACAGATGATTGTGCAACAAAATTTTTATAGTTCATATTTCGTGAACAGAAAAGCATTTATTCAAAGTAACTTATACTATACAGTAATAAACACATTGTAACTAGAACAATGTGTAGGCTTAGTTGCTGGGAGGTAGTCAGTCTTTCACAGTTGATACAGTACAGTATTTGACATTTTAAATATAGTGCTCGCTGAATAGGAGCTGATACAGTCTTTAAAACGGATGGTTCTTCAGTGAAGTTGATAATTACAGGTATTTTCTAAAATCCAAAAGCAGGTTATTCCCAGTGCTCACAGTTGTGATAATTTCCCTTATTAGTATAAGGGTTTTTTTATACTTTCAAGGCCAGTTTGGATGGGGCTTTGAGCAACCTGGTCTAGTGGAAGGTGTTCCTGCCCGTAGTAGGGGGATTGGAATTAGATGATCTTCAAGGTCCCTTCAAATCCAAGCTGTTCTATGGTGATTCTATAACAAGGGAAAACGAACTATAGTAAAATAGTTTGTGTTTGTTTGCAGTTTTATTTCCTTAATAGAGTGTGATTAAATTATATTTAATAAGAAATTTGGATACACTCACTTATTTGCTTGTCTTGTCTCAGATAAAAAAGTAGTTTTCAAGTCTGTAATCCATTTTGTCACATGAAGTTGTAGTTTAACTTTCCCTTTTTCAGAAACCCAACAACTCAAACTAATGCAAACATGTTTCTAATGTATTTAGAGCCTGTAGTGTACCTAAGCACAATCAAGAAGGTTGGGAAAGGGGGGAAGCAGAAGTTTCAGCTGTGTGAGGCTGATAATTTTTAGGCTGTTGAAGCTGATGTTTTTCCAGCTGAGTCTCTTTTTTTTTTTTGACAGTATCAGAAATGTATCAGAATTACCCAAATTGTTAATTGTGTAGATGAAGTTTAGCTGTTGAGAAATGGTACCATTGAAAGGAAACTTTACATTAAAAAATAAAAACCTAACAGCATGAGTGGAAAATCCTATGTACAACAGGTTATCTTCTTTCAGTGATGCAGTATCCACCTAGATTTACAGAGACCTTGAAATGACTTGTTACATGATGTTTTATTAATTTTTGAGGTGTCTGAGGGAATTACCACCATCTGTTAATGCCAGAGACTAAGTCGACATGAGTTTCAAAATGCTTTGTGTTGAATTTTTTTAAGTAAGACCTCATTCTCTTAGAACTAAATGCAGTTAAGAGGTTTCAGAGTGTAAATAGAAAATAACCTTTTATAGTCCAGATTTAAGCTCTTGGATCATTTGTCGTAGCTTTGGTTTATGGTCCTAGCCTGTCCTCTGAAATTAGGATGGCTGCAAGTACTTGTAATGGAGCTTTCCTCATGCAGGAGTTAGGACATAACTGGCTTTTCAACTTGATTTACGTCAGCAGAGCTCTGTTTTAGCCAGAAGTTACTTCACTCTGAAAAGAAAGCAGCACATACAATGTATTTTATCCTGGCCGAGATCAATCCTGAATGTGTCTTGTACCAAAAATCTGGTATTATCCAGAAGTGCAGAAAAAAGCCAGTCGAAGTCTAGAAGTGTCATTACAATCTAAATCCTTTCTGGAGGTCAGAGAAATCTTGGGAGCACCTTGTTTAAATTATTACTTCAAAACTCCTCTCTCATATGCTCTTTGTGGAGTTATAGTAGATTTTAGGCCTTCCTTAGTAAGAAGCTGATGAAGCCACCTGAACATTTTTGAGCATGAGCATTGGGTTGTTTTTGCTTAAGCAGTACATCTGAACTCGCTGTGTATGTTTGTTGCATTAGTTTTTGAAAAATCATGGGTTTAAAAATTCTCTTGCGTATACATTCTGTAGAGCATGAATGGTTGAGGACATCACATACTTCATAGTAGAAGCAGGACATGGCACAGCTGCAGCTGACAGTACAGCCAACATGAATTTTGATTTAAAATTCCTTTAAGAAATCCTGAAGATTGCCTGGGAGATAGGGAGATTTGTGGTCTAAAAGCAATCCTAACTTCAGAAGAACTCTTTGGCATTTCTATTTATTTAGAAAATGGAAATCCAACTAAATAATCTATACTTAGTGTAGCAAAATGAGATCTTTAAAACACTATAATGAAAGGCTACTCGAGCATTATTAAAAATTAATACAGCCAAGAGAGTTATTGAGAAAAGTAGCATTTAGCAGTAATTGTTAATACATTTTGGTACTGCTATATGGTAAGTAGCTTCCAGCTCCATAGTCTGTGTTCTGTTTCCCCTGTAATATTTCATTATTTTTCAATGGTCTTTTTCTTCTCATATATTTTTAAGTTAAGAATAATCATTCCAGATCAATAGGTTTGTACTGTGACTGAAAACAAAGACTTGCCTGAAGTCTTTTATTGTATAAGCATCAAAATTAGCTGTAGAAGGAAAATACTTTAAGTAATAAAACTGATCTTTGGGGAGTAGAATGTCAAATTAAAAATATATTATGATGCTTCATGGGGATAGTGTCTGGGATAATGCTCAGTTTTTGAAGGTGTGGGGTTTGGGGATTGGAGTGGTATAATCGTGGTCTCAGAGGATGTAGTGAGTTTATGTGTTCAGGCTTTGGTAGTGCGGGGGCTACAGGGATGGTTTCTGTGAGAACCTTCGAGAAGCTTCTCCTATGTCTGATAGAGCTGGTGCCAGCCAGCTCCAAGACAGACCCACTGCTAGCCATCAGTGATGGTGGCAGTGACTGTGGGCAACAGATTCAAGTTACTGCAGAGCAGCAATTGCAGCTGGAGAGAGGAGTGAGAATACGTGAGCGGAACAGCCCCGTACACAGCAAGGTCAGTGAAAGAAGAGAGAGAGGAAATGCTCTAGGTGCTGGAGCAGAGATTCCCTTGCAGCCCGTGGTGCAGACCATGGTGTGGCAGCTGTTCCTCTGCAGCCCATGGAGGTCCATGAGGGAGCAGAGATCGACCTGCAGCCTGTGGAGATCCAGGAAGCAGAGGGATGCCTAAAGGGGCAGTGGCCCCATGGAAAGCCTGTGTTGGAGCAGGTTTTCTGGCATGACTTGTGAACTCATGGAGGACCTGTGCTGCAGCAGTCTATTCCTGAAGGACTGCACCCTGTGGAAGGGACCCATGCTGGAGCAGTTTTTGTAAGAACTGTAGCTTGTAGAAGGGACCCATGTTGGAGAAGATCATGGAGGAATGTGTCCCATGGGAGGGACACTGTGCTGGAGCATGGGAGCATAACAAGGAGGAAGAAGTGATGGAGACAATGTGAAATGGACAAATGACAGCCCCCATTCCTTGTGGCTCTTCATTATTTGGGGGAAGGAAGGAGAAAATTTGGGAGTGAAGTTGAGCTTGGAAAAAAGGGAGAGGGATGGAGGGACAGTGTTTTAAGGTTTTATTTTATTTATAATTTTCTTACTCTTGATTTTTAATAAATTTGTTTTCTCAAGTCATGCCTGTTTTTCCCATGATAGTAATTTCTGAGTGATCTCTTCTCTGTTCTGGCTCTTATCTTGACCCATGAGACTTTTGTTGTGTTTTTTTCCCCATGTCCAGCCAAGGAGGGCAGTGCTAGAGTGCCTTGGTGGGCAGCAGGTATGAGGAGCTACACATGTAGCTTAAATACTTTCATTTGTAGTTGTAAAGAGAATTAGAATTCTGTGCAGGGATTGATTGTTATACACTACTATTAATTTGTCTGTATTTTGACAAACAGCTACTTTTCAGCTTTTGAATTGTGGACTTTCTTAATTGCACTGGTGTTTGCAGTGGTGAGGTATAAATAAAAAAGGTGATTGATACTTTTGAGTGATGAATAACACGTAGCTATGCATAGTGGCAGTGGTAGGTGCATTGCCATTTGTGGTACCCCGATAGATTCTGACTAGTTATGAGAACAGGCGGTGGCACGCAGCTCTTCAGTAACTCCACTGCTACCTCTGGAAAGTCTTGTTTGACAGAGAGGAATCAGCTTGTTCTCTTACGCAGGTTGCTAATATCTCTCTTCATACATGTGAAGCTATTCGGAGACTTCTTGGAGGACAGTGATACCAGTAAACAGTTTGTATTAAATTTTTTGTGTTATTGATTCCACATTCCACTCCATGTGATGTGGATGAAAGTGCTTACATTTGATGCTCTATAGCTTTTATTTACGCATCTTGGGATTATTTCCTATTAACTAGCACCCCTATTATGACACATCTGCTGGAAATGCAAGCCCAGCTTTCACATGGAAGGCTCAGAACTTGCGGTTTGTAGGATTTGTATCCTATAGCTACATTGTGCTTTTAAAGCCTCTAGCTGAACAGAAAGAAGACTGTTATCTGTTCTTATTGTGATAAGTTCATAATGGGTGACATGTTTTACCCTGGCTTGTAATACTACAATTAAGTGTGTTAAAGAGGAAATTAAATGTTTTCAAGTCTTAACAGACAGTTACTGCTGTTTAAAACTCTGTTTTTAGAAAACTGTCATTTATTTGTTTTGTTGGTAAACTGGTAAGCTACAATTTAAATTTAACAAACAAATGGACGGGAATTTTGTAAGTTTGTTAGTTCGGGATATATTCAAAATGCACCCAACTAATTTTAAGTTAAGCATTACACTGCCATGGCGCAGTACTAGGGGATCTGTATTTTAAAGAGGAAGGCTGGAAGTTTTTTTCTTTTTTCATGGAAGAAAAGCTCAGGGTCATGTTTGAATGCCTTCCTTCTTATCACTGTCAAATAGTATCTTCTGTTTTGGTTCACTGCCAGAGTCTAGTATATATGTGTGTGTTCTACCTGGAAACATTTGATTGCCTTTATCTGTATTTGGTAGTTACACTGTGGATGCTTACATGAGATTTTCTTTGTGTAGGTGAGATTAACATTGTTTAATTTTGTGTGCTTTTAAAATCGCAGAGACATTCCTTTTTCCTTGTACAGGACCAGTTAAGATTTTCACAGACGTCTGGCACGTTTAATTGCAAACTACCATTTAACTGCACACACATTGTTTAGTTGGATCGTATTTTCTATGTTAAAAATTCATGGCAAGAAAATGGATTGTCTAGTGAGCATCAGTAAATTGTAAATAAAAGTATTTGGAGGCACTTCTATGGTATGAAAACAGTATTAATGTAGATGTTGTTATGCAGTTTTGAATCATAGGAGTCTAAAGTCTTAAGAGATGAACTGTGACCGTTGGTTAAAAGGATAAAAAAAATAGTCTTGGATCAATTACAAAATGTTAAATCACGACTCACAGAACAATTTAAAATGGAAGACCTCTTATCATTGGTGGTCAGAACTGAGGAGGCATGTATTCAGCTGTAGGCTTTGAGGGAGGGCATGATGGAACACATGCAGATCTAAAAATTTAGTACCTTCCAAATACTGTGGGTTTATTTTGGTTTTTTGTTCACATACTTAAAAATATTTGGATTTACTTTCAAAAACGTGAAGAGGTTGCTTGTTTTTAAAAAATGTGGTATTATTTGATTTCTTGTTCTCAGCAAGTGGTTCTTCTTGGTTGGCTGCGTTGGTGACACATTACTTAGAGGTGAAGAAAATTTGCTCCTTTGAGAGGAAAAGGCTCTACAGAACTGCTTACAGTCAAAAGTAACTAAAGAAGTTAAATATCTGTCCTAAATAAGATAAAACTGTATTAAAAAAGGGACATACCTGTTTAGTGAGGTACTGTTAGTTGTTCTAGACATTTACTGGCCAGTGATTTCTTTATCATTGTTCACCTAGTTGGACTTTACTTTCTTCAGAATGGAAATTTGAAATAACTCACTTTTTAAGTACTTTCCCATCTTCACTGTTTAAATAAGGTAGCATTTTTAAAGTCTCCTTTTGATCTTCAATAGTAATGTTTGGTATAATCCTTGTTATAAGTATTTCAAACAGTGGTTTATGGCTTCGCTTTCAAATTAAGTAAAAATTGAATTTTCATGAAAAACAAGTATTGAAGATGCTTTTCAATGACTCTTTGTGGAATATGGGGTAGATATTATTATCAGAGGAAAGAGAAACTAAGTATCCGATGCAAGCTTTCAGTCTTTTTTTTTTTTTTGTCTTTGGAGGCCCATTCAGTTCAGTTTCCATAGATTCACTATTACAGTTTAGCAGTAGTTAAAATGATTTTTATTTTTTTTCAAAATTCTAATTTTAAATCATTCTTCAAAGTCAGTATCATTGCTTATTGAATGAAAGTAGGAGGAGAGAGCAGTGCTTGTGACCCTTTGGAGGACTATGTGGGGAATTGTGTTATTGTTGTTTCAGTCACTTAAGCCTATTAGCTAGGATTTGCAAATCTGCTGTGTTTCTGAAATACCTGCTCAGTCAGAAGATGAAGGGGGTATCTCTCATCTGAGCCTCCTGTGTCTTGTGAAATGGAGTTTGTGCTAGGTACCTTTCTTTTCTAAACTTGCTCAAAACCTGGGACGGGCTGCATGGGTTCCAGATTCAAGCATGAGTTGTGCTTATGGGTGGTGGTTGTCATCAGATTGAGATGCTTCTCAGGCTGTGAACTGTATTAAGGTTGGCTGTGTTGAAGCTTTCCAACATGAGCTCTTCCTTGATCTGCTGTGCTCTCTTTCCCCACACCCCTTCCATGCCGGGATAGTAAGTTGCTTACATTTCTAAGTAGGTTGTACCTCCATGGGATCTGAACTTGACAGTCAGTAGATTATTGACAATCCATTTGTTGTTTCACCTTTTCAGAGAACTACTGTCTCCACTGGAAAAATTCCTAGCTTTAATAGCAGGTTACCATTAGGCTGGCTTTTTCTTCAGTAAAAATGGAATATCGGGTCACTCATTCACAATGAGGGTCATGACTGAATTTCTCCCCAGATGAGCTTAATTTATTTCTGTTTTGTTCACTGCCTGTCAGAGGCATTAATCTGGATTCTGGATCCAGGGAAATCACCTTCTTGCTGCAACAAACCAAGGTGTTGAAATTACCATGTGTTTTTAAAGATGTAGCTATCTTTGTCTAGAAGATACCAAAATTGTGTTCTGTTGTGACAGACTTTATATAAAGCCATGAAAATGGATTCTGTTTAAAGTTGTAAAATTTTCCTTATTGGACATCAAAAGGTTGCTACCTGGAGGTTTTTTATCATTTCTATCAAGCTGTGTGCAGTCAAAAAATGCCTGATAACAATGCTTTTTTGACAGAGCAGTTTTAAAATAACTTTTCGCATGCATTCTGAAAGATACTTCCAGTGAAATCATAAGATACTGCACAAGGATTGCTATTTCACTTGGAACAAGTGTTGTTTGTGCCTTACAGATTTAAAAATAAATAATTAAGACTTTAAAAAGTTGTTCTTTTGAATATCTTAGTATATGGGTGTCAAGTTGGGAAATTCAGAATTCCTTCTATGAAACCTCCAGCATGACAAGATCCAAGATATTTTCTGAATTAATTTTAATTGTTAATTTTTTAAATTCTACTGAATTAACTTAGTCCTTTGGCTGATGCAGATGAGCTACTGGAAACACAGTGATGTGATAGTATTAGTGGAAGAGTGCTGGATATGTAAGGATCCTACAAGTCTTTGTTGCTACTTAGCTGTGGCTAGGCTTTGATTGCTTCTTTGGAACAGAGTTGTCTTGTTTTTCAGATAACCTCTATCAGAAAGAGAAAAGATCCCACATTAGCTATCAGTGCTGGCACCGGGGACTTGGAAGACCACCGCAAGTGTCCACATGATATGCATTTTGGAGGAAGTTACTTCAGACTAATTTTAGCCTGGTCCTGTTAGCAACTATGACATATTTTATTGTTGAAGACCTGGAGTTCCTCAGGTTGATTTTTGTGACTACTCCTGGAGTGCATCTTCTATTTAGTCATCTAAAATATGATTTGTGCGCTCTAAGTTCACATTGTGATATGAAGATGAAGGCAGCTTAATAAAGCAAAGGCTGCATGTGGAAGGAAAGGAAAATAGAAAATTTATTCTCTATTTCCCATCAGCAGGCAGTATCCTGCCGCTTCCTGGGAAGCAGCACATGTAACAGCGGGTCTGGAAGGCCAACATCATTATAACAGAGGCCCCCCTCCTCCTTTCTCATAGGTTTAATTGCTGAACTGTTGTAATATGGTATGGAATATCCCTTTGGACAGTTTGGGTCAGCTGTCCTGACTGTGTCCCCTCCCAAGATCTTGCCTATCCCCAGCTCACTGGCTGTTGGGGTGGTGAGGGGGAAAAATGCTGGAGAGACAACCTTGGTGCTGTGCCAGCTCTTCCCAGCAGTAGCCAAAACACTGGCATATTATCAGCACCTTTGTAGCTACAGAGTGCAGCACTGTGAGGGCTGCTTAGGGGAAAATTAACTTCCTCTCAGCCAGACCCAACACATCATTTTATATCGTAGAATTGTTAATGTTGGAAGAGACCACTGGAGGTCATCTCATCCAGCTCTTCAGCCCTGGCAGGGTCCCCTAGAGCATGATACTCAGGACTGTGTCCAGATGGCTTTTGAATACCTCCAGGGAAGGAGACTTTACAATCTCTCTGTGCAGCCTGTTCTAGTGCTCTGCCACCCTCACAGTAAAGAAGTTTTTCCTTGTGTTCAGGTAGAACTCTATCTATTTCAGTTTTTTTGTGTATTGCTCTCATCTCCTGTGTGTAACTTCATGTGCATGGTCTTCTGCAGTCTTCCTCAGGAAGTGCTGACTGAGACAGCTGTCTGAAGTAAGGTTTGTGTGAGTGTGAGCGTGCTTTGCTGTGCATCTAAACCCATGCATTAGAGTCTGCTACAAGAAAACAAATGGTAGGAAATTGGTGCTGCCTTTACCAAATGAAATTTGTATGTGCTTTGGAAAACTAAGTAGCCCGAGTCTGTCAGTACAACTGTTAATTCCTCAACAGTGTGTCTCTTTTCACTGCAGATCTTATCTTGTTATTTTGAGCTGTGAACATCTCCTTTCACAGGACAGTCTTGATTTTTTTCATTAAAAAATATTGGCTTAGAAGTCATTGTTTATGCCAAATTGCACTAAAGACCCATCTATCCCACTGCATTTTTTTTTCAAGAGTGGGTGCATTGGTAAGAGTTAAAGAGCAGGGAGAGCTTGTAATAAGGACCTTTCCTGTTGCTGCTCTGACTGCTAGCAATACATAGCTCTGAGACTTTTTATTGGCCACCTTTGTACCGGCATTTGTTGATGCATTTATTCTTCCTTCCTTCACTGAAATATTTTGCTGCTTTAGAACATATATAAAATGTGTTTTAGCCTGTATAAAATATGTTTAGCATGTTTTTAGTGGGAAGGAATTAAAAACATGCTTGTGTAGCATTTCTTTTAAAACCTACCTTTTCCACTTTTATGTGATATGCCTTAGCTCTTATGTTTCAAGAGCTATTGATTTTTGACTGGACCTCCCATTATTTAAGGGTCTCTCATTTTCTTTTCTTCAGATGCCTTCTTCAAGCCAAGGAGTCCTGATTTACTTAGTTCTTGTAGTAGACTACTCCGTATTTTAACAGAAAAACAATAGAAGTGCTGAATTGAAAAATGTTTTACATCCAGCATTTCAGTTCTGAACTGGAGTGAAAAGTGTTTTCTAGAATTATACCTTTCAGTCTTAGCTACTGTTTGGGTTTTGGGTTTCTTATTCATGAGCTTTCTGGAACAGATTGAAGTCATAATCCCCAAGTTTTAAATCCCCTAGTTTTGAAAATATTCTGTTTTGTCCTCTGCGTTGTGTTTCCCCCACTGCTTCCTGCTTAAGTGTGTGATACATGGAACAAATCCCTGTTTGTTTGGTTTACTTTCTCCTTCTGTCTTACTGGCCCTGCTGACACTGGATAGATCTTTTTGTCACAAATGATTGCAGTAATGATGTAGGGATGCAAGAGAGAGTATTTTACTAGAACTAAATTTTATAACTGTTCAGTTTTTTAGTGGAAAGAGAATACTGTGGAAATTTGCAAAGGCCATTACTAAAATTAAATTGGAAGACTTGTGCAAGCCAGATATGGATTACATTGGTTACTTACAGGTAGCTAAGATTGTTGCTACAGTGACATCCCTGTAATTTAGTAGTGGCACTACATTAATTCTTTTGGCTGGATTTAGCTACCTGTAACTTTGTTACCGTGACACTGTTTATCAGATGATACTGAACTTTGGTAGTTTATCAGAAGTTTTCATTTAAGTGATCTTCTTTTCCTGATGTTTGTATAGCAATCACTATTAGAAAGTAAGATAAAACTCCTTTCTTGGCCTTGTACAGGGCATAAGGATCTATATATTCAATTAGCAATTCACAGTAGGCTTATTTTTTTTATTCTAAAATGTTAAAATACTTTAAATGTTGGATTGCCTATTCTTTTCTATGACTCTGTTGTAAAGAAGCGCAGAGGTACTAGCATGTTGTTTCTGGTCTTTTTAAACAACAGCTCAAGATGCTGCTATTTTTTCATATTCCCTTGGTTCCTGGCAGGGCAGGAGAATTTAAAAGAAGATTAGCGTTTGTTAAATCTTTAGTATTTCTCATAGCAGCTTCTTAATTTTTGTTTGTTTGTTTTTTAAAGTAATTTACACTGATGAAGGAGAGATATGGCTTTTTTTGCCTAGATACATCAAATTGCCAGGTTTTAATGGTTTGGTCTTGAGTATAGAAAAAATGTGGCCATTTTTCAGTGCCTTTAGTTTGCAAGTAGATCTGGTGAGATGGTTGTATAACTCTTCACTAGTTTAGCTTCTCCTAAGTTGGGGCACTTTTTTTAATCTTGTTGGTTTAATTGTTTGTAATAGCCTAACCTGCTTTTATGAACAACTTGCAAAATTTACTGTGTTTTTTAACACTTCTAGACTAATCCTGCTACTAAGCAGTGTCTTAACGTGGGTATTAACTGATCAGTGCTCACAGTGATGTCACCAATTAAGATGTATTTAGCTTGCACTTACCATGTAACAGAATAGGGAAATACCATAGTTTTCTATATTTCAGCAAAACCTAAACGTAGCAGAATAAAAAACAAAACTACCATCCTGTAAAAGAGAAGATGGTGTCTCTTGTCCTGTGATGAAAGCCCTCTGCTGAGGGGGTTGTGGAATGAGTAATTAAAGATACTGTGGAGTAGTTGGTCTTTTTCTGGAGTCGAGTCATACACCTGTTACTGGATTGTGAGATTGTGTAGTTTGAAGCATATCAAGCACTGCATCATGGATTCCCTGACAGACCTTTTACTGAGACTCTGATAACTTGCGAATGTGTCATCAGGGGAGGGTAAAATGAAGCTGGAGAGTTGGTGACGGTTAGAGTATGTAATAGTTACCACATCTGAGGCTGTCATCCCTACAGATGTACTTCATAGCCTTTCAAAGAAGAGAAGCGATGGAGAAGGACTCTTATATAAATAGGAAAATGCCTGAGTTAGAATCTTTCTTTCAGTTGACCTTAGAAAAGCTTATTTTTCCATTTCCCTTGTCGCAAGAGATTAGTCATGTAGTTAGGAACCAAATTAGATCTCTCAAATTTGGTGATGCACATATTTTCCTAATCAGCTAGTGATTAATTTTCATTTAATCTGAGATCTGTTGTTGCATAGTCAACATTGCCTCTCTTCTTGTGGTATAGTTAGTGATACTGACATATTCAAATCAAATCTGGGATTTGAACTTTGTTGTTTTCTTCTTAGAGCTTTACAACAGTTCTGGATTTTTTTAACCCAGACTTTTCTGTTGAAGTCTATTTTTGATTGGCTATGCAAATTGTACTGGTTTTGCTGAGCAATTTTGTTATACTTGATATAAAATGTATCTTTCATTTTCTAATAGAAAAGCTATGAATATATATGATTTCAGACTCTGTTTAGAATAAAATCAGTGGAATGTCAAGTTTGTTATTTTGCATCTTTAGGCATTGTGCATATTTTTGCATTGTGCATCTGTCTCCTGGGTACTCTTCCTTGTTACAGGACAGTTGCCTAGTTAAAATCAGTGGGTTTATTCTTGGTTTATTTTTGGACCCAGATGCAGTCATTTATGGGTGGGTGGGTGGGTTTTTCTTGTTTGTTTGTTTGTTTCTTTTAGCTTTGCATAAATAATAAAATTTTTATTGCAAAATAACTCTGTTTTGGCAAAAAGAAATTTTTTCCTCTTATTTTCATGAGGGTTCAAGCCCAGAGTTACTAACAGTGATATCCATCTTTAGAGACTGAAGACTATATCAACTGGAAGTCAGTTTCATTTATTACATTATCCTTAGAAGTCATAATGCTTTTAAAAATATATAAGTAATAGTCTATTCTTGCATCTTTTAAAAAACTGCCATTTTCTAATGTGTGAATCTGAGTAATGGCTTTTGAGCATGAGTAATGGATTTGTACAGTTAATTGTTGTAAAAGCTGTAACTTGTACTGCTTTATAAAATAACTTTTGGGTACCAAAAGCCAAAAAGAAGTAGGATATGCAATGTATTCTTATGGTAGTTTTATGGGAAAAAACCACTCTGTTTTTAAACAACAAAAAGTTTTAAAGCCTTGTCTTTAATTGTTTGTCTATTCTGCATTGAGTACCTAGCCTCAGGCTTGTATTTTGTTCTCTGCTTCAGTGATGTTATAATTGAGCATGTCTAAGGAGACTGATGGAGATATTAATTAGGAGTGATTCCTAAAAGAAAGTATTGAACACTGGAGGGCAACATTACTGTTTGCTGGAAGCAGTCAACCTCTGCATGTTGGAGAAGCTGTGTTCACATTCAGTGCTCTATGCTGGCTACTTTTCTATTTCTTGCCCTGTTTTAGAGGTTTTCATGTGTAAGTTAGAATTAATGTGACTGTTGGAGCTGATTGTTAATGTGGCCTTTGCTTTGCTGTTTCCTGCAGCATAGTGATTTAATGAAATTGAGTACTCAGTTTTAGTCAAACTTTAAAGTTACGTCCAGAAGTGTAATCTTTTAATTTATCATTTACGTCTGCTTGATAATCAAAAAGTTATTTTCCATTCCATATAAGCTATGGAGTTTTATCATTGATTCAATGAGTATTTGCAAAATGCATATCAAAAGTATAAATTCCTTTATAGGAATTTATCTCTATTCCTAGATAGCTGAGATGTGTGTCAAACTGAATTTGGATGACAATTGGGTTTTGCTGAAATATATGAAACAGAATTTCAACAAGTTTTAAAAATAATACTGCTTGTTTTATGAAATTTTAAAAATATTTAAGAATCATATGCTCAATAGTTTAGTATTTTTCAACATACTGATTGGAAATTTGAAAAATTAATGAGGCCACTGTTTCAAAACAGGTTACCTGTTTTGATACCTGTAGCATCAATTAGATAACCTCTGAAACGGTGGCTCCACATCTCCTAAAGATTTTTTTTTTTTTTAACGTGTATGTCACGTATAAACTTAATGCCTTATAAACTTTTGTTTTGGAACACAGGTTTTGTGTTATTTGCAACTAGTTCAGATAAAATATTCTGCTTTCCATTAAATAGGATAAGACAATTATCTCTTTGCCTCCTTTAAAAACATAATGCTTAGCTTGTGTTGTAGCTTCTGTCTCTGCTTGCTTTGACATGGGACTTGACTTTTAATTCCTGAATTCTAATTCCTGATGCAAAAATGTTTTTGCAAAGATGCTGCCAAATAGTATTTTCTTACTGACCTCTCTTTAAGGTTAGCTGTTTCTTCGTGGACCCGCTTCAGCATAGCCAAAATTATATTTTGCAGATAGAGAATTGTTTGTTTCTTTACCTGAAGCCACATGGGATGCCTTCTTGTTTATGTGTAGATTTGGTCTAAAATCAAGTTTACATACACCAGATTTTTACAGCAGATCAATATATGTGTAGTTATTGAAATCAGTGAGAGGTTTGCATTAAAATTTTTTGAACGGGTGTGTATGAGTTACAGCTGTGGAATTGCTTTGAAAAAGTTAGATGTCAAGGTCTTCATCTCCAGCTCACTGCTGAAACAGTTGTCTGACCTAAAGTTTCAGTCTCTGTGATTAAAGGAAAATGCCATGAGTAATTCAGTTCTGAGATGGATTCATTTTCTGACATAAAACTCTATTGGTAATATAAGGTGTGTGCTTTTTAGATGTTGCTCATTGAAAGTGCCTTGTTGTATATCAGTAGGGTGAGATTCGCCTTGGCAAAATTTAAGCATTGTCAGAAATAATGTGCCAAATTTTTCTGCTACAATAAATATTTAAAAGACCCTGATGTTCCTATCACTTTATAAATATATTCTAATAACATTGTGTTGAAGGTTTGCGAAAAAGGCATTGTGTGAAGTATGAATGAGGAATTGATGGGTGAAAAAAAATTAGCTATTTTGGTAGAAATGGGTAGAAGAGAGGAAAAAGAGAGCAAGTAGAAATAAGATGACATTTGAGTGACAGTGCAAAGAAAGGATTTGGAATACAGGAGATTTAAGAGGCATCATTTCATCAAAAGGAAAGATTAATATGCTTGGAAATGTGGAAGATATGCAAGAAATTATATAAACCACAAGAACAATAAAGAATGAAAATTAGGGTAGTGCTAAAATTTGAGGAGTGGGAGGCAAGAAAGAGGAGAAATGCAGATAAATAAGGAAGGAGCAGTTAAACACTAAGCTTTGATTGTGACTGAAAAAATGCTATCTTGAACAGTTTATTTGGTCTAAGGATATGTCTTGAAACTCTGTGTTAATATCCTTGATTGACGGTTTCATTTTATGCATGCAATTCTGAAAAATTGCGGAGGAATCTGAGTGTGGTTAGTTGTAAAAGGTATTCCAGGCTACTTGCATTTCCTTTCCTTAGATCAGTGGGCCACTTAAACTGGTATCATGCTGAGTGAGTTCTTCCATCGTTGTCCAGTGTTCAATAGGAACAAAGGAAGCTCTTGTGTTTTCTACACATCTAATCAGGTTTGACTCTGTGTACTTCCCTCCACTCTGTCAAATGCTCAGTGCACTTCTGGAGTCACCTTTTCGTTTCTTCCTGAAGCCCTGCATGGGCTACCCATTGCAACCCATCTGAGAGCATTTGCCTGTTTGGCTCCACTGTGCACACATCAAGACCCACTGCCATTATATCATGAAAAGAAGTGAAATTGTTCCAAATCCAGGAAATACAGCATTTAAACAGGAGGTAGCTTGTTGTATTTGGAGGCTGATATGTCTTAATCTTCTACTTGGTATTTGCATCTTGAAAAATAACATCTATCTTGTGAAGTGTAATAGTTTTTAAAGCAGTATGCGTGCAAGTTATTTAACATCTTGAAACTAAATTATTAAACATTATTTTTATAATATAAATATATATATATATAAATATATATATAAATAATATTAAATATTATTATTATTAAACATTATTCTGCAACATACAGGTTACAGTTTTATGTGTGGATCTTTGCATAACTAAATATTTTATTTCAGGATTCCTTTAATTGTTATGTAGCCCATGTGATTTATGGTATCTGGATTTCATAGGGCAAAATAAATCATGGAGGGATTCTCAGGAAGCTAGATTGATATATGTGCTTCACTGTATCTCACCATTTGGAAGTGTGGTTTTAATGTGTTTGGAAATTCCATAATTTGCCTTAAAATCCAATTTCTCTGAAGGTTGAACTGTTAATTATGTAAAAATTGTGTCAATAGTCTCTTATACACATAATTACACATCTGAAAATTGGTTGAAGGAAAATACCAGTTTTTATGGTTTGGCTGATTTGTATAGATTTGAAAAACAATGCTTCTACTTTTAATGGTTATCTTCTTATTTTTTTAATAAGCTTTCCTGATTTAACACCAGCAAACAGTGTTTTTTTTAGGGATTAGCTGAGTTTACCTCTGCATGTCCTGCAAGAATAAAATAGGGTTAGGAATGTCTGTTTTACAGAAGTCATTTAAATGACACACATTTCATTTATACAGTGTAATTGTATACCTTCAAAAACCTCAGTTACATAATTTAAATACTGATAAATTTGTAAAGGTCACAAACTTACCATTTAATTATTCGTATCCAGTGTTTTTCTAGCAAGTAAGCTTTGTTCGCCAGGGATTTAATTCCCTAAAAGTAAGTGTATGAAAACCCTAACGGTGTTTTTACTTGAAATTATAGTGTAAATGCTTGCATTTTTGCAAGGTATGCTCAACATAGATGCTGAAAGCTATGTTTGTACAAGGTCAGTTAGTTGCCAGTTAAGAAATTTGAGTTGTTGACCTGGTATTTTATTTTAAATGTCCTACTTGTTAATTTTCTTTTGGAACATTTCAGAAATGTTTCTCAAGGCTTTTCTCAAGGAATGCTATTACTTTTGACTGGAGTCTAAGAACCATTTTAAAGAACAATGAAACTAGGATGTTAGTTCTTCAGGAGTTTTTGTACAGTCCCACATGTATAGGATAAAGAAGCTTGTGGCATTAACTTCAGAAACTTGTTCCTGAACTGTATCCGCTGAAAGAGTCAATGCATCTCCTCACACAGAGTTTAGAAGCTTGGAAGACTGTCTTTTTTTATTCTAACTCCTAGGGTTGTTGTAAACTTGCATTACCTTCAGAGTTTGAATTGCTTTCTTTTGCTATTTCTGCGATACTTTCATATAGGGGAAGAAAAAGTTTATGTGCCGCCTGCAGGGTACATACCTTATCTCTGTCAGCAGAGGTGGAAGCATTGCCTTTGGCTGTTCTTAAGGAGCAGTCAGCCAGGATCAAAATCCAACCACAGTTACAGCGGTGGAGCTTTAAGAGCTTGTAACACTGGATGATCACATTGTATTTCTGTTACAGCATCACCCTTATGTCCTACTTTGTCCAACATCTTTTTTGCATCTTTCTTCAACCATAAATTGTTGTACAGCACATGGCCACCTTCTGCCACTGCAGCCTGGTGAGCTGCAGGGCTTTATTTACATAGTGATAACTGAAGAAACTTTTTTCAATTTAAAAATGTTGAAAACAAACTAGCAAAAATCATTATACTGCTAGATTTTAGGAAATGTACTTTACTTAGTAAATTTAAAAATTATTAAGATGAGGAAGAGCTAGATCTGGCCACTGATGAACAGGTCTTTGGACTGAACAAATTGGTATCTTAGATATAAGTGTTGAACACTTCAAAAGTAAAAAGATTTTGGGGGTGGGGCTGGGAGGGGTGGGGAGGGAGTGGGGCAGGGAAAGTTTGTTATTTGATTTGTGATACCACTAGAATGCACCGAGGACTTAGACCATTTAGAAAGACCAGGAAAAGTACTCAAAACATCTAGACTCTTACTCTGTATCACTTATTACACTAAGGATTGCCTTATTTCTAAAGTTACATTGTAAGGATGAAGTAGCCACAAAAAAGTTACTGCTTCTTCACTGGACATGAATGACTGTAAATTAAATGTGAAATTACATTTGCTTGGGAATAAGGTGTTTAAAGAAGGATTTTAATTTACTGATAAGATTATTGAAGATTTTCTGTTAGAAATGTGATTAACCTGCAAGTGGAGGCTGTGGGGATTATTTACATATATTCAGCATCCAGAGAAAGAACTCTGTTTTGCCCATACTCCTTTCTTTTCAGATTTTATTTTACCATAACTTTTTTCTCATCAACTAGCTAATAAGTAATAATAAATAATAAGTAACAATGAAAATCTATGTAAATAGGGAATGAGGGGTTTTCCGGCTAGAAGGCAGAACAGGTATGGGTGGTGTAAAATTAGAAAACTAAGTGAAAACAGTCATGAGAAAGCATGGCAAAGTAGTTTTGCATCAGTGTAGTAGCTTTGTAGTAATGAACATAAAAGTTGGAATATCCAGAGTCATCTAAATTTTAAAAGATTATGATGCTTCAGAACATCACAATTGCATCTAAAAATTTCCCTGAGAGAACATACTTATTATTATTCTTATTGTAATGTATGAAGCTGAAAGAATCAGATATGTCTCTATAAAGCTGCAGTTGAAAAGTCTGGGTAAGACTTAATTTTACCTACTTCAGGTGATAAGATTTGACCAAGGTCACTCTAGAGATTGGCATTTATGAGGAAAGCATGATCTTATTTGACTAGCAGTGAAGAACAATTACTTATACGAATTTATGTTCTGAAAGCATATGATTTATACATATATACATTTATGAGTGTTGCAATTTACAGTTCATGAAGTTGTATTAAAATTTATATGGAAAGTTATAAATAGTAAGCCAACTGTGTTCAAGTACTCAATACAGTGACTATTAAAAGGTGCCTAAAAACAAAATGTTTGTTTTCATGTACATATTCTGAAGGTTGCTCTCCAAGGAGATTGATCTTCAAAGTCTTGAGAAGTATCAGATTCTATTTGATCCCTTTTTCTTCACTTTAATGTTAGAATGTGTAAAGTGATTTTTAAATAATAATTTAAAAAATACTGCTCCCATATGTGAAGTTCTTGTTCTAAAGGGGTTTAATGCTGGCTTTTTTAGAGTCTGATGTTGATTAAATAAAAACTGAAAAGCTTTATGAATCTAATACAGACCCCAGCTAATGTGGTACTGGGACTTGGTAATTCTTCAGCAACAGTCTGGTGTTTTGGTGTTGCCTGCAGTCTGCTCAATGCAGTATGTCACAAAATCAGATTGGAAATACTCCAAACAGTGCCTGTAATGTCCTCCTCTACGGTAACTAGTGACAGATAAAATCATCAGTCTGTTGTTTTCCACTTGCTGATAAATCAGTGCAACATCTGTTACTTAATGAGTATCTTAGGGAGCAAAGAAAAAGAGGGAATGTTAAAGTCATTTTTTTTCCTCAACCCACATTGACCTGTATATTAACCTAGTATGCTTCATTTAATTTTTATCAAGGGAATGTGTAGCTTTATTTGGGGAGATTGGTGTCTGTTCTTGGGTTTTTTCTAAATAAAGTAGGACATGTCCTACAACATGTAGAAATTTTATTGTTGGGAAGCAAGTGTGCAAACAAAATTATGGTCCTGATTCCGTATCTGATTCCACAGCTGTTGTCTGACTTTTGAGGGAGCTATTTCTTACATCCCCCTCCTCTCTTGCGGAGGACTGCTTGGCACATAGTGTGGATTGACCTTCCAGCAGTCCCTCAATAGTGTGACAGGTGTGAGGTGTGTGCATTTTCTCCCAGGAATAAATAACTGAATCAGAGCAGAATCCCTCATTTGAACTATTACCTTAAAAATTAACAAAGAAATTCCTTGACCCTAAACTATTACCTTGATGTCTTTGTTGTTCGCAAGTTTGAGATTCACAACATTATTCCAATTTCAGGGTGATTGCATTAAAGGTGAGTGTGTGTTACTGAGGACCCACCGGCTGTTGGGCTGCATGAGTCAGCTGGGATTTGCAGCGCAGTGTTCCTTGCTGCGTGAGTGAGTCAGCAGCGTGCTCAGCAGCACGAGACCTTTCTTTCTTCAGCATTTGCCTGTTGTGCTGCTTGCTTGATCCCAGTCTGCTGGCCCTAGCAGGAGCTGTACATGTCATCCCATTAGCAACAACTAATAAGTACAAGTCATCTTCACCAGCCTTTCTGAGCTCAAATATGAAGAAATGCATTTATAGCATATAATAATGAATATGGTTCTGAGGACATCAGTGGAGGTGCAGGTCAGTATATCTGATAAGTATACTGGCAAGCAGCTAGAAATCACAGTTCAAAATAAGGGAGCATATGGGTGAACACTGAAAACATTTCCACATGTTTTAAGGAGCAGCATTTTCTGAAGAAAACTGTATATGAACGCTTAATATCATCCAAAACTTTTGGCTAGTTTTTTTACCAGAGGCTCTTAAAAGAATTTGAGCTACCATAATATAATGAGAAAATCTTACATGTGTAAAAACTGCTTAAAATGTACAGTGAAAAGGACAAAAATAAGTGCCCTGGTTTCATACTGAAGGGAGGTCATCAATGGAATCCCATAAGGATCTGAAGACAGGCCTATGTTCTTAATATATTCATAAATTATTTAGAAGAATGAATAATGAGATGTCAAAGTTTGCAGATGCTACAGAATAATTCAGGCTAAGTAAAAAAAAATCCCACTGATAAAATGCAGTTCAATGTAAATAAATATGTATTATGGAGAGGGAATAATTGTAATATTACATACTGATCTAATGTCCTTCAGCTGATTGTTGCTACTCAGAGAAGGAAACCTTGTAACTGAGAGAAATTAATGGAAATGTTAGTTCAATCCTCAGTCACAGAAAGGGAAGTTTAATCATTACAAAAGTGATTGAAAGGAAAAGATCAGAACAGGATGCCAGTAGGGTAGAGTTCTGCTGAAATAATGATACAGAGAGTTGAACAGATTTGCTATTGCTTCTAACTAGGAGTTATAATAATCTAACAAGTAAAGAACATTCAAAATTCAAGATGCTTTTCAACATCATGTGTAGTTAAGTTCTGAGACAATTTGCTATGGGCTTTTGCAGCAGAAGACATCACATACAAATATATACCCACTAGCTCAAGAAGTTTCAAGAAAATACTGGAGATTCTGGAGAGGAAATTAGACCAAGCAATGTATGTGCTTACCCTATGCTTATACTTTTTCCATGGTAGCTTTTGATGTCTTGTTAATAAACAGACATTTTTCTAGATAGATGTGTTTTTGTCTGACCTAGTATGGCAGTTTTTATGAACTCTTTCAGTATGAAAACCCTTATTCTGGCCTCAGGCTTTAATTAAACCTCTATTTAAATTTCTCTCAGGAGGGAGAGGTGAGAGGGAAGACAGAAGTAATATCTTTGATACCTCTTCTCCTATGTGGTGGTATTAATGTACGTTTCTCTTGTACTCCTGCTGACACTGGTGATCTGACATTACCTCTGATATTCTTTTTGTCATACAGCTCTATGTAGGTGGGAAGTGCTCTGTTTGCTTTCCTGTTAATATGCTATTCTCCCACTATAGCACTACAGTAACAGCACGCGTAGTACCTCTTTAATTCTTCAGCTCCTTTTATCAGATTTAAGAAGCTGAAGGGAAGCTGTAATGGTCTGCTAGAAATAGATGTTTGCTTCCAGCTTTGCTGTGGAGCAGGACAAAAGGCTTGAAGCTGTACTTATTTTAAGGTCTATCTAATATATAAATTAACCTATTTATAAGTATTATTCCCCCTCCTCTCTCTAAACTAATTCAAATTAGAGCAGGATAACGAAACTGGTTAATGAAACATTATTATCCTAAATGGGAACTTCCAACTAGGGGAACTTAACTGTAGCTGTTCCTGAACCAAAGAAGGAAGCTGTTCTGTGCCATGGCTCATTAGCTTTGGAGACAATATCTGTGAGGTTGGGGTTGTTTGGGACTTGCTAAGAAACAGTTTTGTGTTAAATAAGATTAAGTCAGAGACATCCTTGTGCGAAAATTGGGGAGATTTTTGATGATCCTTGGTTTAGTAACATTGATTCATCTTGACCTGACTCTTAGAAATCTGTCTGCGGTACAGTAAGAGAAAGGCTGCATTTTTATGCTTCAAAAATTGTTGGCTGCAACTTCAAGTACAAAATTGTAGCTGATCCTTTTAAAATAAAAAGAGAAGAAAAACCCTAGAACATCACTAATATAAATAGTACATCTTTTATTTTGAGTGTAGTATTATGAGAAAGCAGGAGTGGAAGGTCAGACATGATGTGCTCATAGCATTTTTTTTTTCTAGGCACGGAAGAATGTGCCCTGACATGTTCTTCTGCTGTTGTGTAGCCAGACAAGGGCAAGTTATCATGTGTTTAGATAGATCTGCTTCATTATCTGAATTTGAGATACTGTAAAGACTAATTCTAAGGTAGAGGCTGAATTTTCCTTTTTTCAGCCATTTAGGATTTCAGCATAGACTGAAAACCCTTCACAATCCTTTTCTCCTTCTGTGAGACAACCTCCTATGTTAGCAGAAGATTACTTTTTGTACTTCCTGATCAGTTCTTGAAATTTTGACTTAATTATCATGATGTATTCATAAATACCTTAATAACAAAAGGAGATCTTGGGACAATCTCCATGCTTTCTTGGATAGTGGCAAAGGATGGGGAAGAGGTT
Source organism: Coloeus monedula (assembly GCF_965178545.1). NCBI lineage: Eukaryota > Metazoa > Chordata > Aves > Passeriformes > Corvidae > Coloeus > Coloeus monedula. The sequence goes on from NC_138783.1 coordinate 50,852,745, forward strand.
GAGGTACTTAATGCTGTCTTTGACTCAGCCTTTAATAGTAAGACTGGTTGTCCTCAGGGTACTCAGACCTCTGAGCTGAATGACAGGGAGCAGAATGAATGATTCAAGGAGAAATGGTCAGCAACCTGCTACAACACTCAGACATGTATAAGTCTATGGAACTGTATAGGATCCATCCCAAAGATACTGAGGGAGCTGGCAAAAGTCCTCACTGAACCACTTTCCATCATTTACCAGCAGCTCTGGTTACCTGGGCGGGTCCCAGCTGACTAGAGGTTAGCCAATGTGATACCAATTTACAAGAAGGGCTGGAAGAAGGATCTGGGGAACTACAGGCCTGTCAACCTGACATTGGTGCCGGGGAAGGTCATGGAATAGATCATGTTGAGTACTGTCACAAGGCATGTACAGGGCAAGCAGGGCATCAGGCTCAGCCTACAGGGATTTGTGAAAGACAAGTCCTGCCTGACCAACCTAATCTCCTTCTGTGACAGGGTGACCCACTTAGTGGGTGATGAGGGAAAAGCTGTGGATGGTGTCTGTCTAGACTTCAGTAAAGCTTTTCACACTGTTTCTCACAGCATTATCCTGGAGAAACTGGCTGACCATGGCTTGGACCAGTGCACTCTTTGCTGGATAGAAAACTGACTAGATAGCCAGGCCCAGAGAGTGGTGGAGAATGGACTTGCATCCAGCTGGTGGTTGGACATCAGTCGTGTTCCCCAGGGCTTAGTACTGGAGCCAGCACTGTTTAATGTCTTTATCAATGACCTGAACAAGGGGATTGAGTGTACCCTCAGTCAGTTTGCAGGTGAGGCCAAATTGGGCAGGAGTGTTGATCTGCTGGAGAGCAGGAAGGCTCTGCAGAGAGATCTGGACAGGCTGAATTGAAGGGCTGAGGCCAACTGTATAAAGTTAAACAAGGAGGTGTGCCGTGTCTTGCACTTGGGTCACAACAACCCCATGCAGCATTTCAGACTGAGGGCAGAGTGGCTGAAAGCTGCCTGGTGGAAAAGGGTGCTGATCAACAGCAGGTGGACATGATCCAGCCCAGGTTCTTGGGCAGTGTTTTCCTGGCCTATATCAGCAATAGTGTGGCCAGGAGGACCAAGGCAGTGATTGTACCCCTGTACTTAGCATTGGTGAGGCAACACCTCAAATCCTATGTCCTGTTCTGAGCCCCTCACTACAAGGAGAACATTGAGGTGCTGGAGCATGTCCAGAGAAGGGCAATGGAGCTGGGGAAGCAAGTCCTGTGAGAGCAACTGGGGGAGCTGGGATTGTTTAGCCTGGAGAAAAGGAGGCTCAGGAGGGGCCTTAGCATTCTCTACAATCGCCTGAAAAGAGGCCTTAGTCTCTTTTCCCAGGTAACAAGTGACAGGATTGAGAGGAAGCATCCTTAAGTTGCACCAGTAGAGGTTTAGAGGAAAAATACTATGGGTTAGTAGGAAAAATTTCTCTACAGAAAAGATTGTCAAGCATTGGAACATGCTGCTGAGGAAAATGGTTGAGTCTCTGTCCTTGGAGGTATTTAAAAGATAGGTTGATGTAGCATCGTGGGATATGGTTTAGTGGTGGACTTGACAGTATTGGGTTAACAGGTGAACTTGGTGATCTTCAAGGTCTTTAATGACCTAAACGATTCTACAATTGCCATATTTGTAGAAATTTACTTAAAAGCATTTAACAAGCTTATTACTCATTCTTTGGAGTGAAACATTTAGAATTGCACTATATTTCAGAGTAAAGGAAATTACTGGTTATTTTATCTGCTCTTTTTGCTGAATTTTGAAGAGTGCAGATAATACAGTGTGTGTGCATGCACACCAGTATGCAAATTGAAAACATCTTTGAAATCATGTGAAACCATGTCTAGCTCTAAAGTGGGTTTTATGTAGTTTGAGATGTGCATCTCTCAAGCATTCCAGTGTTGCTAAATATGGCAAAAGTAAATTTTGTCTTTAGTATAACTATTTCTACTCAAGTATGTGAACACCTGAGGCCATTGGGGCCTATAGTTGTCCGAAGAAGAGACACCCCTGAGAGACTGAAGCCCATGGACAGCTTATACCAGAGCAGGGACAGCCCTGAGTTTCTATTAGATAATGATCCATTTATTGATGGACATAAAATACATAATATAAATTTTTCCTGGATTCTTAAAAAACTGCTTGGGAGATCTGACTAGCTAAAAAAAAAAAAAATTAAAACATCAGGCATGTCTTACATGCAGCCCAAATTAGGCGGTTTAACCCCTCATGTCTAGACAAGCAATATGTTGCTCTAAAATGAACTTAATCTGCTAAACAGACAAGAAATTTATTATAGTTAATGTTTCATTTCATTTCGGTACCTTTTTACTATATTAAATTGTGGATGGTGTGGCTGTGTGTGTATATGGCTTAGGGATGTTTATGGTGGTGTAATGTTGATGTTTCGACTAGATGATCTTAAAGGTTTCTTCCAGCCTTGATGATTCTGTTTTGTTGTTGGCTGTTGTGTAACTTCTTCATCTGATGTGTCATTGACTTAGAGACAAGGCCATATTAGATATGTTAGGAGCATAATATTTTCAAATACTATCCAGTCACCCAAAATAGTCTGAAGTTTAGTGTTCAGTTCTAAGAAAACATTTGTTTTTGGAATGATAAAGTTGGCTGTTTTCTTGGAATATATTGACTTAGGTTAAATGTATCAGTGTTACAAAATACTTGAAGGGTTTTTTGTAGGGTCATGCAAACACAGGAATGTGTATTTCCTAGTTTCTGTAGGTGCTTTTACAGAGTACTCATTATTTAAGCTTAAACTGATTTAAGAAAAGGCAGATAATATAATTTATTTAGTGTGTTCACGTATGAATGCCATTGATTAAAAATTTGCATTAACTTTTAATATTTGTACTAAGTAACCCCGTCCTGCCCTAGGGTTCACATTTCATATTATGGATATCTGAGCAGTCAAGGAGTGGCTATATGAGTGTTATAGTGAGCAGTGGTGTAACACAGCTCATGGTGTAATATCAATAAATAAGCAGCTGGCATTTAAAGCTTACGAGCCATGACTTTCATCATGTACCACAGCGTACTACGCCATAACTACTATCAGTGTTAAGTGGTTGTATATTTATGACATATCGCTAAGTAGCACATGACTAATTGTCCATGAAAGTATGTATGTATACGTATTCAAATATATTGTTCAGTACCTTCGTGTGTTCGGTGTACATGTGCTATTTTTGTACTTATTCTGACTCGTTTGAATTAGAAAGCATGTGTGTAATACAAATTACTAGTGTAGCTGTTCTTGATAGCATCTTAACATTAGATGCAGTCCTGCAGCAACCAACAATTTTCATGTTAATTGTTGCTGAATATGGTTTTCCCAGTCTTTTAAACTTCACCTTTACTTTTCTTCAGAATGAATCAGTATTTAGAGATCAGGACAGTTTTTTATTTGCTAAGGACAGATCAGTATCAGTAAAAAATTCTGTTATTTTGTACTAGTCAGGCTGCAGAGTCTACAGTGTGAAGTGCAGGAACATCATTCGGAATTTAAAAGGGGATACCAAATGAAGGGGATACTGTGCATGCTTATGCAGTATTGTTGCATAAAAGTGTAGCAGTGCAGTGAAATCAATGATAAAGAAGTTCTGTATCATCGTAGTCATCCCATTTTGCACTTAAGAACCACCTCCTCAGGTTTTATCATAGATCCTGTTACTCAGCTAAATCTCTTATTTCTTCCTTACTTCTCTTTTTCCAGTTCCCCACTGGAAATATGGGAAAACAGAATCACAGAATAAGCTGAGTTGGAAGGGATGCATCAGGATCATTGAGTCCAAGTCCTGGTCCTGCACAGGACACCCCAAGAGTCACACCATGTGCTTGAGAGCAGTGTCCAAATGCTCCTTGAACTCCGTCAGGCTTGGTGCTGTGACCACTTCCTTGGGAAGCCTGTTCCAGTGCCCAGCCAGCCTCTGGGTGAAAAACCTTTTCCTGCTATCCAACCTAAACCTCCCCTGATTCAGCTTCATGCTGTTTCCTTGAGTCCTGTTACCAGTCGCAAGAGGGAAGAGATCAGTGCCTGCCCCTCCGCTTACCCTTGTGAGGATGTTGAAGACCACAATGAGTTCTCCCCTCAGTCTCCTCCAGGATGAACAGACCAAGTGACCTCGGCCCACTCCTCATGTGGCTTCCCCTCCAGAACCTTCACCATCCTCACGGCCTTCTGTTGGACACTGTCTAATTGCTAAATGTCTTTTTAATATTTTAGTGCCCAAAACTGCACATGGGACTTGAGGTGAGGCTGCCCCAGTGCAGAGCAGAGTGGGACAATCCCTTCCCTTGCCTGCCTGCCGATGCTGTGCCTGTTGCACCCCAGGACAGGGTTGGCCCTCCTGGCTGCCAGGGTACTGCTAATGTAAGTTCAACTTGTCATCAAGCAGGACCTCCAAGTCCCTTTTGACAGTGCTGCTCTCCAGCTACTCATTCCCCAGTCTATACACACAGCCAGGGTTTCCCCATTCCAGATGTAGAATCTGGCACTTTTCCTTGTTAAAACTCGTATGGTTTGTCATTGCCCATTTCTCTAATTTCTCAAGGTCTCTCTGCAGGGCCTCTCTGCTTGCCAGGGATTCAACAGCTCTCCCCAGTGTGGCGTCATTGGCAAACTCAGTGTTCCTCCAGGTTCTGTGTCCAGGCCATTAATAAGGATGTTGAAGAGAACAGGGCTGAGGGTGGAGCCCTGCAGAACCCCACTAGTGACCAGTCATCAGCCGTATGTCACCGCATTCACACTCTCTGTGCCTGAGTTGTGAGCCAGTTGCCCACTGATGGTGTACCATAGCTATCTAGCTGAACGTGGACACTTTGTCCAGAGGGATACTGTGAGAAAAACAGTATCAAAAGCTTTGCTGTAGTCCAAAAGGATTACATCTGCTGGCTTTCCAAGATAAGTAGGTGGGTTACCCTGTTGTAAAAGGAAAACAAGTTTGACAAGCAGATCAAGCAGGTCAGCTGGGAATTCTCCAGATTCCCAAGACCATCATAAGTCATTGAGAGAGGATTTGCAGTGACATCAGCAAACTCTTTGAGGATTCTTTGATGAATCCCATCAGGCCCCATAGATTTGTAGGGATCCAGCTGGAGCAGTAGATCCTGTACAAGGTCAGGGTCAACCGGGAGCTGACCATTCTCTCAGTCCTGGTCTTACAGCATGGGATCAGATTTCCATGATTTCATTCTAGTCATCCATTAATTTGCCAGCACTATTTTCAGACTACTCCCAGGCAACGTTGATAAATGCTATTAATAAAGTTGTTACCATGTGAGTCTTTTTCCTAGATGAATATGATTTTTCCCTTTGTTGGGAGAAAGAGGGAATAAGCACTGTTTAACACACTTAGCTGTATCATTTGATGGATGAACTGTTTGCCTCTGCATCCTTTGTCTGAAGACATTTTCTCTGAGCACAGGGTACTTCTGTCAGGGAAGTTTGTCTTTTCTATCATCTTTATGCTCAGTTGCTGCTTGTCATCAGAGAATGCTCAAAAGAAGTGCATGATAAATTGCATTCAATCAAGGTTTTTTTTCCAGTTTAGACCTTTTGATTACTCTTGCACAGATGTTCATGTCATACTGGACTGCAGTTTCCTGTACAGGAGCTGCATGGGTATTTACATAGCTTTCATACAGATCGCATGCCTGACTTATAGCTGGTCATTTATCAGTGCCATGTGGATGTGTATGTGGAGGTATCTTACTAAAGGATTTTTTAATTTCTAAATTGTTATACCACCGCACTTGATGAAGGTGAAGATATTTTAGATGAAGCATAATTTTATTTGATGGGTACTGCTCAGGAGACACATCTAGGATCTGCCCATGCCATAACATAGGCAATAAGCACAACAGCAGTCTGATAAACACAGCAGCTTGGAGCAGTTTTATTCTAGTTGAAAGCCTTTAACTGGTAGCAGCTCCATGCTTCATAAACTTGTCAACTGTAATAGGCTTTTTGTCTGTTAAGAGATTATTTCTGTACAATTACTGGTAAGATTGTGCAAGATATTTGTCACCTGGATAACATATGGAAAGTTCAAGTCTCCTTCTGAAAGAATATCTTTCCAATCATGGTCAGCAGAAAGACTCCACTTTTGTGTACCAGTTACATTTTTGTTTTTCTTGTATAAAATGGACAGTAAATAAAGCCTTAGTCCTGCTGGGAAAATTCTTTAATTCTAAATTCAACACAAAAGATGTCATAACGGCTCCCATAGTCTTTTAATGGACCTCAAAGATTTTAGCACAGGTAGGTGCAATATCTTGTATGGATATCAGCTCTTCATTGACAGTAAAGCTCATCCATGATAACTATTCATTTTGAAAGAGAGGCAATTTAGTGGTTGGTGTGTCTTATGTGGAGGAGAGGTGAAAAAGAAATACTGAGTATCAAACAGTTTCAAAAGAACAGCTATTTTTTGTGTGGCAGTGCTTGTTCTAAAATAGAGTACTACTTTTAGATTTCCTGCTGGCATTTACAGATCAACATAAATTATTCTGTGAAACTAGCAGAAGTCTTTGGTGATTATTTTTAAAGATGTAAGAGTTCATACTCTCTTAAAATGCGCATTTTGATTTGGGCCATTTACCTTAGGAAGTTTCATGTTAGTAAAATCTGAACCTGCTTTTAAAAAAGCTGTAATCTTTCATAGGCCATTTTTTGATTCTTTTGTCTCTGTTTCTGCAATAAAAACAATTAATGTGTTTTATAAGGTTTTAACTCTTGTAATGCTCATCTCTTGAGCAAAGCAGGGCATTCATATCCGTATCTGGGAATATGAAACGTGGGAATAGGTATGAGTTTTAATGCAATGGGATATGAATATGCATATCTAATGCAGATCTTAGCACAATATGATTAAGTGTCTAAATTTTGTAGCAGGTGAAAAGGGATTTTTTCATTTGCCTAGCATCCAGATGGTACATGGAGGAAAATAGGTTAATCCCTATTTTGTATACGGAACTAGTACATACTGATTAGCAGATTTCTTTTCTGTGGAAATTTCAGTCTGGTTACAGTAGAGCTCTGTTCCATTGTTGTTCCAGCATTTCTGTTTTTATAAGGATATTGCATAACATCTAGATCTCTGTGATCCTGAAATTCTTGAATGCCATGATACAGCTTTTCGTAATTAAATCCTTCATAAGAAACACAATATTAAAGGATGTTTTGAGTGTAGTTCACTCTGTCATGGATGTTCTGCTGTGGACTATCAAAAAGAATAGTCTGCTTCACTGAAAATGCTTTTTAAAAATAAAATCCTTCACTCATGATAGAAAGAGAAAGGGAAGTTTGAAGGTAATCATGCTTGAAAGCACTGTCCTGATCCTTTATCTTAAATATTTATATCTACTTTGCTTTGATTTAATAGTAGTTGTAGAATTTGCTTTGGAAATTTGTGTGCATCTATCCAAAGGTTTTTTCCATGGGCTGTATGTGCTTGAGATAAGCCAGTCCACATAAAGGAGGTCTGCAGCAACTTACAGAGAGTTACATAGGGCAAAGGAAATACTTTTCAGTTTGTGAATTGTGAGTCATTCATACTGAGATGACGTTGCCAGAAAGGCCACAAAAGCAGAAGAGGCTTCTAATCAGCCTTTTCCCAGAGCAGTGGTTGGATATTTGGTGGACACCAGATATGGAATAATCTTGTTGTGAGACAGCTGGAATGATTCCCGAAGAGTCAGGAATGTCTGCCTTAGTTGAAAGCAGTCACAATCCTTTTCCATAGATGAGATAGTCAGTTGAAGGTAAAAAATAAGTTTTACAAGTTCCGGGTTTCTTTTTGTTGCTTAGGTTTTTTTTTATTTTGTTCTGAGTTTTTTTAAGTAAGTCATATCACTTTAAATTGATGGTGCTTACCTCTTGGTTTGTCAAAGTTTTAATGTCTTTACAAAGCGTCATACTTATTGCAAGTATCAAAATTAGCCTCTTTTTTCCCCCCATATTGTTAGAATACACTCTTGTGATTTTTTTAAATCTTTTTTTGTCAACAGCCTGACTATTTAAACATATACTATGAAATTACTATGCATTCCTTACAGATAATACAATGGTAATTTTAAATGTTTAACATGGCTTTCAGTAAGAGGAGTTCAAATTAACTTTTTCACTTAAAGAATGCAGACTGCAAATATTTCTAGGTCAAATGAAGTGATAATTTCAACAACCATAATAGCAGGTTTCCAAAACAGAAAACTTATATCTAAGAAAAGAACAATTTTTTGCTTTAAATATTTTAACATGAAATTTCCCTTCTTAAATGACTTGTTTGTTTTTAGCCTTTTAGAATATTAAATGCAGGCCTGAGAAGAGGCTGATAGTGTCTGTGGAGGAAAAAAAATCACTGTTTTTTGTTAAAAGTCAGAAATATAACAAACTTCACTGTTCTCCAGCAATCTTACTGGTAAAGTGTTTTTCTTGGACTTACATCAAAATCCCTGGTTGTTTTCAGGGCCTATTTTTGCCTTTTCTCACAAGAGATTTGGAAAAGGCCATAGAGAAGTTTTTCTTGCATATAAAATCAAATCGGTGCTTACAATTAGTCGTCAGCACTGAGGCAACTCTAGACAGAAACACCAGGGATTTCTAATGTTCCTACTTTTTTTTTCCCCCCCCCGAATGTTGATGGCTTTAAAATAAAAAACCTAGATTCTTTTTAAATTATGTGACTTCAGAAATCAGAGCTAATTTGAATGTAACCATTTAGTGGTATACTTTCCTGAAATTACTAATTTTTGGAGACTTTTTTTGCGGGGGGAAGAGGGGTATGTACATATCCAGGCCTTTGGGAGTTTGATAAGTAATTTTCTAAAATGAGGTCATAAACTTAATTCAGAGTAATTTATTAAAGGCATACATGTTTATTTTCAGTGTATCAGAATTATATTAATTTTACTGTGTTTAGGGTGTCACTGTGTCTTCTACTTCTGTGCTTTATCAGTTACATTTCATAAAGGAAAGCTCAGTGCTTGTTGCCATTAAGATGTTCTAATATACCCCTAAATAAAGCCTCATTCTGAGCTTGAAGCTGCCTTTGTCAGTTAGCATCAAAGCCTAGTATTTTAGAACTGCTTTTGTTGGTAAATATATGTAATTTTAGGTGATCTAATTACAGTTCCTCAAAATCTTTGCATTTTAAACAGCTGCTGAAATAGTGCAGGTGATTTGAGACTCAGTTAACTGAGTCCCCAGTTCTTCATGACATTAGAACTTGTAGGTCTGCCTTTTCACTTATATTCATAGATTAAAAAGGGACATGGTTTTGTTGGGGTTTTTTTTTGTATCGTAGCCTGGTTCAGAAATTTGAATGAACTGATAATGATGAAGGTACTACTAAACTTTAATAACAGACTAAAAGTAGTTATTTTCCAAGACTTTTCTGTTACTTCATAAGACTTCTTTGTTGAGGGATGGTTTAGCCCTTCAGCAAGCAGACTTTGATAGGCAAGACAAAAGACTTTTGTCTGTTTAGCTAAATTTATTTCTTAGATGCCTTACTTAATTAGACCATTCATTACTGCAGTGTGTTTACAGTTTATGTGATAATTTCAAATGTAATTTAAAATTCAGTTTTAATTTAACTGTTTACTATTAAAGAATAAATTTCTCAATGATTTGAGCAGTTTTAGACCTGAGGAATTGAACTGACTTAGATACATGTTATTTTCTTGGTTTAGTCTTGAATGACGTACAGATATGGGACATTGTCTCTTTTTGTCCTCTTGCTGAAATTCAAGCCAGGCTCTCTAAAGGCAGGGAGAATTTTTCTACTGTATTCACAATGTTGCTGGTTTGAGTTCCTTCTTTAACTATTCTGATAAAAGAAAAATATTTGTTAAGCATCCAAATTCAAACAGTTGTTTTAAAGTGAAAGAAAGGAGAGCTTTGTTGCAACAAGTAATAAGAAAGAGCAACAGAAAATTCTGTTGGTGTTTGCTGTTTGGCTTTTGTCTGTCTCTTGAGCAATTACTGTGCTGTTTTATATACAGAGAACCTTACTCTACTGGAAATCTTGGTAATGATCCTTCAGGGCACAGCATCTGTAGGTCTTCTCAGAAATGTAACTGTGTTTTTGCAAGCAGGCATAAGCTTGTGCTTTGTCCTGTCCTCTTTCTTCCTGCAAGGACAAATACTAGGTGTCTGAGGAGAGAGGAAAAAGGAGGAAGACCCAGCAAGGTGCTGAGGCTCTACAAGACTTGCAGGATGGAAACTTTAGTGTAGTCCAACAATGTTTTTCTTTTTAGCAGAAAGAAAAGAAGATCCTAATATATATAAAGTACACTCATTTTAATCAACCAGAATCTGCACCTTGTGGAGGAGAAGGTAAATTGTGCTAATCATCTCCATACACAGCGCGTTAGAGGTAGCATTTTGTAGCGTTTTCCTTAGAGAAATGACTCAACAATTAGTTTGGCTTTGATATTTCAGAGTTGTTGTTTTGTTTTTTTTTAAACTGCCTTGGTAATAAAAGGAAATTCACTGACTGCCATCTTTGTTAATTAGGAGTTTGTGCTATGTGTGTTTGTTCTTTCTCCTGATTACTGAAGGAAACTTGAGGAGTACTTTTCTAGTGACTTTGCATTTGAAAGTCCTAGCACTGATCATTACCACTGGGTGGGAGTAAACCATCCCTATCCTCTCCTAAACTGTAGCTTCATTGGCAAATACTGTTTTCTTAGAGAGCAAACAATGCAGTGTTTGAGATTGTAACTTCCTGAGAAAAAATGTGATCTATACCCATTAAACTTCCCTTACTGTAACAGTAAGAATAGGAGAATGGGAAGTTTCTTTTAGAAAAATAAAATACTCTTTTCTGTATTACAAAATTTGAAATATAGTTAAAGACAAGACAGAAAAGAATCTAAATCATGCTTTGTCTTTCATGTTAATAGTTGAGTCATTGGTTCATCATTTGACCTGCCAACTAAAAACAACCATTGATGAAGTTGGTTTGAGCTTTTTGTTCCTTTGCATTGTCATGCCATAAATTCTATGTTTAGTGCCAAATAAGCATCTCACTTTGGGATTTATACCATGTCTGGCTATGAAAACTTATGTTTTAGTCTAATTTCATGATGAAATGAAAAAAAATTAAAAAGCAGATGTAATAAACAGAACATTTCCCTCCTATGTTTTACCTTGAAATGGTGTTTTTCCTCTTCTTTCTGCTAGTTTTCTCAAAATTTCATTTCAAATGTATTATTTAATTAGATAGAATTTACAGTTGTCATCAAGTCATGAAATCTTCAAGAGCATGGACAATTCTGCAAATAGCTAATGGCAAAATATTTACTCTAGATACATCTTACAGAACCTGAAAATTACGGTGTCTTCCCACATTGACCACAATAGGCAGTTAAACTTGTCAATTTGACTATATTGTTGTATACTGTACTGCCCTGCTGGTAGCCTCATTTGGGAGTCTGGCTATCACAGTTGTTTAAAGACTTCAACTGAAGTCTTAGATTAGTTTGATGAAGAAAAGCAAGTGACTATGAAATTACTAATCAGTCCAAGAAGAGGAACTGCTGAAGATAATAAGTGAAATAAGTAAATTTATCACTTTTATTTTGTTCCTGAAAGTCATTAAACTCTTGTAAATTGTGATAGCTCAATTTTAACCTCTGTGTTTTGTTTCCAGTTAAGAACCAAAAAGGCAAGTCTAGTTTAAATAATGGGTACAGACTTTGTTGTAACTAGGATTTTCAGGAATTTGGAATTAAAAGCAGAAATTTTGGCCAAAAGAGAATGTCATTAGTTTATTCCAACTTGAATAAATGCTTAAATATTTACACAATCTTGAATCCTTTGAATGAGTTCCTGCAGTGCTGCTGCAAGTTCCTTCTCAATGATTGGAGCAGGAATGAAAGCTGGAAAGGACAGGGAAAATGGAACAGCACAGTCAGCCCAGAGAAGTACGTTGCTGCATATATCCCAGCATTTTGCTGTGTTCTCCACTGATCAGCAATCACCCCTCATTCTGGTGTTTTTCTAGACATTACCATGTGCTTCAACATCAGTATTATCCTGTAATCTGTATGCTTCTCTACTATAGCATTGTCATTCCAACAACCCCAAACCTCTGACTGTTTCTGGAATTGAAGCAAGTTCTGAAGCGGTTACTTAATCCCTTTTGCCACTCTGAATTCCCTTTGAGTATTGGTGTCACTTAGATGAAGGGGAGAGATGATTGCTCCAGCTAACATCATGGGAATTGCAGAATACTGAACAAGCATGAAGCTATTTGAAGGAGAAGAGGGCTGTGTGAACAAGGATGGGGAGAATTCTGGTCTGGTGAAATTTTCAATACTCTGTGCAAATAACTTCTCTGTGACTTTGTTGCAGGAAAATGTGCTACATTAATAGCAAGAAAATACAATCGTGTATCTCCATTTACATAGTATTAAACTAGTTTACACCAGTAATAGCTTTTGCTTAACTGGAAATTGTCTGCTTTCTCTAGATTGTATGAATTTTACAGGAAACAGTATGAAAGAGCTGAATTCATTCAGAATAGCTGAATAGGCAGAAATTTCAGGGTCAGAATGAATATACTAAACAAGAATGAAATATATAAAGAGGAAATGCTGTCTGTTCAGTTTGAATGACATATATAGGTAAGGTTTTATCTGAATAAGCTTCTAGAAAGTGATGCATGTGCAAAAGACAGTTTGAATGCTTGACATATTGTTTTTTGAAAAAATAAAACTTTTGCCATGCATGTGTTCAGTCTTTTCTTTCTTCTTTAAGATTAGAAATCTTTCCCAGGGCAATTTTTTTTGTTTTGTTAAGTATTACTTTCTTGAATTTAATCTGGGGGAAGAGATTAAATAATCCAAGTCTAAGCAATGATATTCTAAATACTTTGTTAATTTATAGAAAGGAAGGGGTGGATTGGATGTTTGCTAGAGAATGTAAGCAATATTTATCTTTCGTTTTGTTCTCTAGTACATGTGTCAGTGTCTGCTAGACATTCTGCTTTATAGAGGAAAGGGAAGTCCAATGCTCAAGTGTGTTTATATGACTTTGTTTCATTGTGGAAATAATTATTGTGGATTTCATGTTCATTTCTTATTAGAGAGAAAATGTGGTTTGAGTTTAGGTATATGTCAGCCATAATTTGTGTTTAACAGACTGTGACCTTGAAATAGAGGTAATTATTAGATATTATGTAGGCAGATTTTTTTCATAAGCTGCAGCCAGAACACCATGAGTACAATGCTAGAGTTGTTCTACTGAAATTGATCTTTTGTATGCATGCTTGCATGTGCACACCAATCAAAACAGCAAAGGTTTCTGTGAAAGAAAGATTTACAGTAAAAAGGGTAGTATTAAAAATGTGTAATAGTGCCATCTGCTGACCCCTGTCATAGCATAACTAAATTGTGTGAGTGGGCACTGGAAATGTCACTGCAGAGAGTTGACCTAAACTGAGAAATGAGCCAAATCTGGTGAGAGAAGTTGATAAATTTTGACCTTATGCTAATGTAATGAAAATCAAACCCAAGTAAAACTGGAAGTGAATGTTGATCACAATGAGATTTTTCTTGGGAATTTTTTTTGTGTGTATGTTGACAAATGATAAAATTTGACAACAATTAAGGTCAATCTGATGCTTTCTTGCTGTTCAGAATTGTTTGACGTTGTTGTGGCAGTCAACATAAAGAGCTTTGTTGTCATGTGATGAAAGAGAGCCATCTAGAAAATTCATCCAGCATGACAGAATATAGAAATTTATGGCTAGAAGAGAAGATGCTGATAAGACTGTTTGCTTCAATGGCAGTGCATTCTTTGACTGTGTTAAGTTGGTCACATGGTCGTCTTTATTAAAGACTCATTTGAATCACTTGAACCAACATAAGAAAGATACAGGCCTCTTGGAGTGGGTCCAAAGAAAGGGTCATAATGATGATCAGAGGGTTGGAGCACCTGTCCTCTGAAGACAGGCTAAGAGAGTTGGAGTTGTTCAGCCCAGAGGAGAAAAGGCTCAAGGAGATCTGTAGCAGCCTTCCAGTACCTAAAGTACCTGAAAGAGGGCTGGAGACGGACTTTTTACAAAGGCATGCAGTGATAGGACAACTCTGCTTAAGGAGGGTAGGTTTTTTATCTTTTAAATTAGATATTAGAAAGAAAATCTTTACTGTGTGGGTGATGAGACACTGGTACAGGTTACCCAGAGAGTTGCCCCATCCTTGGAAGTGTTCCATTCCAGGTTGGATGGGGTTTTGAGCAACCTGGTCTAGTGGAAGGTGTCTCTGCCCATGTCAGGGGATTGGAACACTTAAAGACTTGCTGGTCTTTAAGGTCTCCTCCGAGCCAAAATATTTTATGATTCTATGATCCTCAACATCTTGTGGCCATTTTACCTCTGTCCTGCTTCTATCCTGAGCACCTTTCCTGAGGTTTTCATTGTAGCATGCCTACTCTTAGAGCAACTTCATGTATGGCTGTCTCTCACAGTTATATAGAAATGTATTTACCACTTGGGCTGAATTGAGGAATAAGCTGGAGGGGGTTCTTAAAATACTTGGGTGCAATATCTGAAAGAACAAGGATCTTGGAATTTAAGTTGATCTCAGAAGATTGTTTTGAAGTCCTGAAAACTGACTAGAAGTCTGGATAGTGAAGATTACTGCAGATTTGTTTGTACATGTTTGGAAGGAGAGGCAATATTCAGTGTTAGGTCAAGCATTTTTATTGGCATTGTTTTTACTCAACGTGTAGCAATATCCATTTTATTTTGTTACTGGTTTCATGGCTATTCTTTTTATTGGCAATATGAGTTTTTATGTTTAATTTTTACTTTGCGTGCTTTAGACGTTGGGTCTTGTACTCAGGCTCTATATGAATAAGACAAAGAATTGTCATATAGTTTCCTCCAGTCTTCAAGAATGGCAAGAAGGTCCATGGGTCTACAGTTTTACCTCAGTCCCTGAGAGAGTGATGGAGTAGCTAATCCTGGAAACCATTTCCAGGCACATGAAGGTTGAGAAAGTCATCAGGAGCAGTCAGCATGGTTTGACCAAGGGGAAGTCATGCTTGTCCTACCCAGTAACATTCTATGATGAAATCACTAGATGAGGGAAGTGGATATTGTCTATATCTGAACTTCACTGAGGCTTTCAACACTGTCCACTGCAAGATCCTCATAGGAATGCTGTTGATATGCATTCTGGATGAGCGGACAGTGAGGTGGCTTGAAACCAAGCTGAATGGCTGTCCCAGAGAGTGGTGACCAGTGGCTTGTGGTCTAGCTCAAGGCCAGTAACCAACAGTGACCCCAGGAGTCAATACTGGGTCCAGTCCAGTGCAGCATCTTCATTAATGAACTTGATGATTGAACAGAGTGTACCCTTAGCAAGTTTGCAGGTGACACCCAACTGGAAGGAGTGGCTGATACCCCCAGAAGGTCATGCTGCCATCATCAATAAGCTGAAGAAATGGGCTGACAGGAACGTCATGGTGTTCAACAAGGGGAACTGCAAGATCATGCACCTGGGGAAGAACAACTCCATCCAGCAATACACTGTAGGGGGAAATCAAATGGAAAAGCAGCTTTTCAAATAAATGCCCTGAGGCTTCTGGTGAACACCAAGTTGAACATGAGCCAGCAATATGACTTTGCAGCAAAGAAGGCAAATGCTACCCTGCACTGCATTAAGCATATTACTGCCAGCAGGTCGAGGCTGTTGATCCTTCTCTATTATTCAGCACTGGTGAGGTCACACCTCGAGTTCTGTGTCTGGTGCTGGACACCCCAGTACAAAAGAGAATTGGACATAATGGAGAGAGTCTAATAAGGGACCGCTAAAATCATGAAGTAGCCAAAATCTCTCTTCTATGACTAAAATCTGAGAGAGCTGGTGTTTTTCAGCCTGGAGAAGGCTGAGGAGGGGTCTTATTAATGTATATAAATACCTGATTAGAGATTGTATAGAGGATGCAACCAGTCTTTTTTCAGCAGTGCCCAGTGACAGGTCCAGAGGCAGTGGGCACAAACTGGAACATAGGAGGTTCCTCCTGAACATCAAGAAACACTCTTTATTTTGAGGGTGACAGAGCACTGGCACAGGTTATCCAGAGAGGTGGTGCAGTCTCTCACCTTATGGATAGTCAGGAGCTGTCTGGACATGATTCTGGTCAACCTGTTCTAGGTGGCCTTGCTTGAGCAGGGGACCTGGCCCGATTGTCCGACTTTCAACCTTACTCATTTTGTGATTTTGTGATATACCTTTGAATTTTTAATAATGAACTAACAAAATAGGGGTAACTTACTATTTTTAGCAGCTCTGAAGTGAAACTTCTATTGGATTACCTTACTTCTTGTTTAAATATTTTTTAACCAAGTCATTGAGGTATTATTTTGTTTTAAAGTTTTTGGCTTTTGGTGGTATTAATCTAGGATGATGTAGCTGTAAAGCAAATATAAAACCAACTCACTCCTCCAAACACCCCCAAATCCAACAGTCCTAACGAACCTTGAAAAGATGATTTGAAAAAGAACAATTTACATTCTCCCTGAACTCCTTAATTGATACCCTTGTGGCTGTGAAAAGTTGCAAAAGTTCAGTGAAGACCAGTAGTCTGGGTGACACTGTCTCTGCTGTCCTTGCGATCACTGAACACTTCTGTGTATCTTCATAACACACAAATCTGTATGTGATGAACTGAATAGTTCTTCGGATTCACTGACTGAGTTGCCAAGATTTTTACTGTCAAGAATGAGTACTTCCGTAGACAGCTGACATGTAGATATTTAAATTAAGAGCACGTTTAAGCTGTGCTGAAGTTCAGCGGGCATACCTCAAAGCCCTCAAAGTTCTTCCATACTGCGTCTTTTCTGGAAGCTCTGCCCGTCCAGGTTTCTGAGGGATCTCCAGTTGACTTTGCCTACCAGTTCCATTTTTAAACAACTTTTTTTGGTGTGCCTGGATACTGTTTAGAGTTTTTTCTGTTTGTCTTTTACCAAGTTCTTTACATTTCTGGAGAATCACAGGTTTTCTTGTCACTTCTACTGCATGTAACTATATTTTTCTTTTAGTACATATTTTTTATAGTAAAGAGGGTAAAATTTGTCTCCCTGTTCTTTTTTTTTCTATCTTGTTTGACAATTTATGCTCATGTATTTTTTCTCTTTTTTTTCTCTTTAAATCTTTTTCTCTTTTGCTAACATTGTTAAAATTATTTTAATTAACTCTCTTTTTCTTTCTATTTTCTTTCTTAACCAAAGTGCCAAGACACCTTTGTAAACTCATCTCTGAGGTGTCTCTGAGGTTCTTCAAACTTCGGTGCTTAGTCCAAATTTGTTCCATTTATTCTGGCTATATTTTATACCATTTTATGTCCAGTTAGTGACCTTATGTTGATTTTTCTGTGTGAATGTGAACTCAGTTTAATAACTAATCAGTTGATGATGGAACCCCTTTGTTCATTGACTGTCTGCCTGGCATGCTGCTATTAATACATCTGGACTTTTATTCTTATTGATCCCTTCTGGTTTTTTGGAGTACTGTGTTATTTTCTTCCCAGTATTGTAAAAGTAGTACTGACTTCTTATTCAAGTACACTGTTGATGCCTGGCTTGCAGAACACTTCATAGGGCAACTTGAGGTCTGTCCTTAGTCTAAACTACATTTTAAGATTTAAAAATAATTTTATGTCCTCATGCAATTAAAAAAAAAACAACAAAGCAACTAAACAAAATTAACAAAATTTCATCATGTATTTGATTATCGTGGAGGTTTTGTGGTGAAGCCCTCAGCTTTCAGGTAAAGGCTAGTTAGAGTCATTATAGGAAATAATAAAGAAATGTGCCTATCTTTACCAATACTGATCTGAAGGGGGAGTCTGATGGGAATTTTAAAAATGTGATTTCTCCTCCCCCACTCCCTGCCACTTTTTCTCTTATTTTTGACAGCAGTAAGATCAGTCTCCTAGAGCCAAGGATGTGCTGACTTGGGGCCCCGATACCTGTGTTGGAGAAAAGTCTTAAAAGATGAATGTGCTTCAGTTTTGTGGGGGTAGATGGGTGGTGTTTGAGGGGCTTCTTTTTGTAGTGCTGTCAGTAATGGTAATTGTTTGATATTTGCTTTGAAATTTGTGTTTAGCTTTGGCCTGTGGCTCTGGTATCACTGCTTCTCACTTTCAGGTTTGCCCTTCTCTGCACTTAATTTTCAGTTATAATTCTTTGTTGTTGCTAGGGGAATCTGGGACTGTAGTAGCTCTTGCTATTTTACTGTCTTACAGTGGGTGTAAGTGCTTGCAATGCTGTAGGTTTTTGAAGGTATTTACTTTTGCTCTCCAGTGAATTTTTAGGTGTTATAACTTAATTTACCTGTCTTCTAAAATCCAATAGCTAGAACTATAAAATTTCCATGATTATTGCATTTTATTATTAGTTTTTAAAGATATTTCTTTTTGGAACACAGCCTTTAAGATTATGAGTGTATTTTATTTATGAAGATAGAAGTTATTTTTTTCAAGGAATTTTAACATGTGGTAGTTTCTCTGTGTGAGTTTTTTTAATGTTAATGGAGATCAGATACCTTAAGGGAATTGCATCAGAATGCCAAGGGATTTCACACTTACATAGTTTAAAGAATAGTGTAAACCTTGTTGTGTCTAAATTTTTCAAATATTTATTTTTGTGTTCCTTATTCCATTAGGTATAGCTGAATACTTCTAAACAGTTACTTGTATTGCTAGAGAGAAAGGAAAGCACTGTAAAATTAAAAATAAAATAGGGTGAGGGCAAGGATTGGACCTCTTATGGTTTGTTATTGTTTGGTTCTTTATTTCTTGTCTCTTACATATTTTCCAGGCACTTCACTAAATCTAGCCAAAGAGCTTTAGGCCTAAATAGTTTTGGCACTGCCTGGTATGCCAGAAATATGAGAAGAAGGCTGATCATGCATGTGAAAACCAATAGGGTTAACTACCAGTGTCTAATTATGGCCTAATGCCTTCACCACTGTTGTGCTTTGGTTAGATGGGTTGGATGGTCTTGCCTACTCATTGAGGTGCCTGTGGAGTTTGCTGGTGAAATATAGAACATAGTTTCACTTTTCCAATTCTTTTTCTTTTTTTTTTTTGATACTAAAAATGAAAGATAATCTCTATATGTTTTTCTCAAAGCTCTTGTATTTGACAAGTGTTTATGAGCTGCTGTATAGACATTCCAAAAGACTCAGACTAACGAGTCCTGATTGATGAAATTTTCACTCCTGTTCCATGGTTTGTGTGGAACATCATTTTATTGATGCAGGGACTTCTTAAGGCACTACTGTAAGAATATATGTTCAGAAATTTTCATGTGCATGGTGCCAAATGGATAGTTTTTATAGAAGAAAAGGACAAGTTGTCAAATACCTTATGAAGTGTGTTCTTCAAGGGAATCTTCCTTTAAACCATTTTTTTGAATAAATGCCTGTTTTTTCACTAACAGGGTAGGCTTAGCAGAAGCTTTTTTCAATATATTTGGAATCTCAAAAAAGACAGTATTAGTATTTTTTTTCTTTTTCAGTATGGAAAATGTACTGAAGTTAAATGAAATTCTTAGCGTTGACTCAAATATCTGTTTAATGCAAATATTTGGAAAATAATTTTTCTAATATAAAGCTACAGTAATAAATTTTCATTGTGGAAACGAAATTATTGATGGTTTGGCATTACAAATTCTTTCATCCTTGAAGTGCTCCTCTTTCCATATCTGTTAAAAGTTATTACAAAGGAAATATTTGTAATAATTTTGTTTAGTAATGCGTGACAGTCTCTATGTAAATAGTTTTCTTACCTATGAAAATTTGTTGAGTTCATAAAAATTTTCATTTTTTCAGCATTGTGTATGGACAGAGAAGGAAGTCAAAAGGAAGCCAGCTGGGCCTGGGCAAAAGGCACATTGTGTATCTCTGGTTGCATTACAGCAAGGTCATTTGGAGCAGGGACAGAGCAATGAGACACAAAAACTTGTGGGATACTGGCGGGTCTTGTCTTTTGTTAATGCTTAATAAGCATAATGTAAGGGCAGCTGACAGTGGAAGCAGGTGGAAATGCTGAAAGTAATTACGAACACAGATTTGAGAACTGCCATTGGTAAAAGTGAGTGAATAAACTGAGAACATGAATATTTTACTTTATAGGTTTTACCATTAGAATTTCTAAGTCTACTTTGGTGAAAATAGAGGGAATGCTAAAACAACAAATCTTTATGCCCTTCAGCTAAAATCACTTAGTATCTAGGACAGGTATATGCAATGTTGAGTGTGCTTTGCAGTTCTATATGGTATGCATTCAGCCTTACTCTAATTTACAAATTCCTAGAAAATACTTGACAAATAAGGCACACATTATTATAATAGCACAGACTGGTTTTATGTCTGAAAACTCCAGCATTAGCTACTTAAATAAACTCAAGAGACCAGGCTGAATAGTTAAGGCTTTTTGCCAGCACTTTCTGTCATCAGCAATCTGAAATTTCTTTCAATGAAAAAATGGTTTACTTTGATATGACATTTCTCTAAATAAAATAGAATGGGTATTTGATCATAACTGAAAATAGTTTTAGACAGGATTATAGGATTCTCTCTAATTTTTGAAGAAAAAAATTAACCATCTCAGTTCTGGTTCACTGGGCATGTCTCTACAAATAGTCATAGTACTTTTTCTACCTTTTTTCCTTAACTTGTATATTAGCTTCAGATAGTGTTTTCACTTTGTACCTTTACTTGATTTTCTTTTTCCTCCAAGTATTATATCTCTAATACAGAAAAGTATTTGAGGTGTGGTGAGCCAGCTTGCATAGAGGGATTGGCTCAAGTCCTTGTCCCATTAATCAACCACACCTTCAAATCTGTTACTGTGTACTGATTTACAGTTATAGTATGAAAATGGGTTATGCACTGCTGCGATTTAAAGAAGGATATTTGCTCCATTACTAATTTAATTTTCCTCGTAGTTAAAAAGCCAAAGCCTTAGGTGCCCTTGCATGTTGCACCTTCTGATCTGATGGGTTTTTTTCTTACAGAAGCCTGGGTAAATGGCATTGCGCTGCTTGTCAAATAAGGTGTTGTGAGCAAAACAGCCTTTATTTGGGTATTTTTTACTTAATTCGTTGCCAGTTAACGCGACCTTTGGTCACTGATTTGAGTATTGGAAAGAACTAAATAATCAAACACTTAGACAAACACTTTCTTCCGTCTTCCCCAGGCTGGAGGCAAGCTGAATGCCTGTCCTCCCTCCAGCCCCAGCTTACCCTACTGTCACCATGTGCGGTTGTGGGTGCACCCCAGCTCCTTCAGCAGGCGCTGGGCAGCACAGTCAGGGTCATTTGCATTGCAGTACTCATCTGACACTTCTTGCTACTCGGCTATATCCTCCACTGTACTTCACTTGCTCATTTTTTCCTGCAGCTCTTTGCTTATTCATAATTTTCCCCTGCCACACAGGGCTTCTTCAGGCTTTTTCTCAGTGGCAGTCACTTGGGTTGCTGCTGCTCTGGTGGGACTCACCTGCAGCTGCTATCCCTGGGGGAGGCACATGCCTGCTGGAGAGAGATGTTCCTCACCTCAGGAGCATGTTGTGCTCCATGGTGTGGCTGCTGCCTCAGGTGTACAGACAGCTGAGCAGAGGATCAGCATCCTGCTCAGGGGGTGTCTGTTCAGGGTGCTACAGGTTAGTCACAGAAGTTTGGGGGCTGGCTGGAAATGGCAGTGACCAGAGCAGGGTAGTTCACATCCACTTCCACCTTTTGATACCAAATCTTGCAGAACCTATAGTGAATGTACAGGAAAAATAACTTCTCGTAAAGTAGCAACAATTCCTTTAGGTCCTAAATTGCTGGACTAGGTAACTTTAAGTGAGGGACTGAAGGGCATGTATTGTGTTTTCATTCAAAATTCTAATAATTATTTTGTGGTAATTCTTGAGAATTAGATATTGATTTTAGACAGATCTTTATTAGATAAAGATTTTGACTAATCTAAATTTATTTATTTATAGGAAGGTAAAGATAAGAATAATAAAAAAACCCCCAACAAACAGAAAAAACCTATGTGCTGAAAGAATAACCTAGGCATAAGCCTTGTTCAGATAAGAGCCTGAGGATTTCTTTTGTATAGAGAATAAAAAGTAAATTCATGAACAAGGAATAGCAAATGGAGAAGTGAGCATTTAGAAACCAATATATGGGTAAAACATAAGCATTAATATATAGGACAGTCCACATAAACCTCCCTATTTCTTACTTGTACTTCCATGCATATTTTTATACACTGCTTTTACATATATTAGCTCTGTTCAATAATTAGGGTAATTTCAGTGATTCTTCTTCTGGTACATCTTTAGAAAAACCTCCCAGTTCAACAAGTGAATACAAAAAAACCCTACTTTGTATTCATTCAGAAAAAAATAGAACTTAAAGTTAAAACATTATATTTGGGTTTATAAACAAATTTTGAATACTATCATTTAGCTGTATTTACAGAGCAAAAAAACCTTGCATAATTAGTGAAAAATGGGAGGATAATGTGAAGAAGAAAGAACAGTGAATTAGGAAGGAAGAAGATAGGACATTTTTAAGTACGAGCAACAGGAGGAAAGACTAAAAAGAGGATCTCCTTTATATCTTTGTTAAGATCACATGAAAGAAAAATACTTGAGTCACTTAGCAATTTGACAAAATTAAATGGAAATTAAGCCTTTGTATTTGCTGGGCTCAGATGAGTGAGGAACTCAGGGATGCAATTGTTTTTCTAAAGAAGTAAACAAAAAAGTGTGATTGAGAGGGTTTTTTCATGTTTATTTTCTTGGAAGATATCCTGAGTGCTGCTTAGGAGAAAAAGTTTTTTAATATTCATTTGTTTAGGTTTATTTATTGTTAAAAGGATAATAAAATTCTAAAAGTAAGTGGTTGTTAGGTTTCTCTCAACTCCTCCTTTCTTTTTCACTTTCTTCTTTTTTTCTAATATTTGTGCATAAATTCTTTAAAATGTATACTCATGTAAGTCTCTCTGTAACAGTACATATATTACACATTTTAAACTTTTTGGTTTTAATTTTAGTTTGATTCCCTGGTATGCCTAAAGCTTCTTTTTATTTTTTTTTCTCCTGTCTACTAGCCTTCAAAAGTAATTTGTTTTATATCTGTGAGAGAACATCTTGCAGGAAATGACATAAAGCTCAGTCAAATGAATGTATCAAAAGAGATGAGGTGTGACTTGATCTGAAGTGTAGGGACTTCTTTGTGGTAAGATTTTCTGTAATAAAAGTCTTGTTAATTTAGTGACAAGAAACATCAGAAGAACAAATGGGCAAAAGCTGCATGGGCAAATTGAAAATGAGATGTACATTTCTAATTGAATGAAAATCACTGCAAGAATTTACCCAGGAGTTAGTAAAGTATCCATGTCTTCTTACTGTATATTATTTTAAATTAAGAATTTGGATCTGTTTATATGTTCTTTACCAGATCTAAGCACAGGCAATCTCATGTTTCTTTTGGAAGAACTTCATAATTTGCTTCAATTTGAATACAACATCAAAAATTCATTCTGACAGCTGCTGCATTTTAGAGTGCCATTCAGAGAAGAGCAAACGAACATTTTGCAAGTGGCTTAAGGGATGCAAACATTTTTTTCCATTGCTATTTTTGTCAGTATCAAGGGTATTCAGTCCAGAGCAGACGCTTGGTGAAATAATTGTATTTAATACCAACATCAGGTCCTTAACCTAAAATCCCATTTAACAGGAGTTTTCTGAGCATTACACTGTAACCATCATGTAAGTGGAGGTCTGAGTATGTTTGTAATCAAGCTCTCACATGGAAGTAAACATCACGTTATGCTAATTACTTTTGTTAAGTGTGTGCATCTGATGATGTAAACTTTTACTCACTGTCTCTGCTTTTGTTCTTAATGTCTGTGTTGTAGAGTAGTAGAACTTAAGTGTTATATTTCCTTCAATTGTAGGTATTTATGAACCATATTGTGACATAAGGTATTTTTTCTTGGTGTCCTCCCATCTGATAAAGCCATGACCTCAGTGAGCAATTTTGTATGATAAGTGCCATAGTATTCAGTCTTCTGTATGCAGGAATCAGAGGAAACCATTTTTTACAGTGGATAGTCTTTTTAATCATCCGTCCTTCTAGTCGGAAGCCTCTTTCTTGTCAAAGGGGAATAAATCAAAATAAAGGGATAAAAGAACATAATCTTGCAAGGTGGAAGAGTCAAATAACAAAAAGCGTTTGTATGGGTGCTCTTGATATAGAGGGGCATTAGTTATATTTAAATAAAGTTTCATCAGTAAGAAAGGTTTAGTATATTTTTCTTACAAACATTGCATATAAATACATAAGTATTAATAATTTCTACCAATTTTGTAAAACCATCTTACAGTTTAAGAATTTAATTACCAAATTGGCGATCAAATTAAGTGAATCAAATGCATATGTTTCTATTTGAGTGTTTCTTCAGTGTGATGATTGACACAGCAAATAGCCTAAAAACTTAAAAGATAACTGCCCATAACTGGACTCCTTAGTTGCTCCAAGTTTGCTAAGCTTCATCAGAACTGATTTTTTTACTGTAGAGGTAGCATTGGTTGATTCTGTACACCAGTCTCTGAAGCTTGCATTAAAGTACAGAAAGTAACCTAGTTTCTCATCTCCCTCTCATAATGAAAACACAAAGTAAAGGCCTTTTATAAGTGTATTTTGTAATGGAAATTTTAGCAGCCTTTTGAATGAACAATTATGTCTTTGTTTCCATGGAGCTAGCACTAAAATAGCTCAAAATCAGTGTGGTGGTATTAAGAATCTTATGTTAGTCTTCTTAGGGGAACTTTCCACTTGTCCTGGTCAAGGCAATTTCAGTTACAGAAATTTTCAGCAAAATGTTAACTGATCAAAAGGAAATTCTGGAGGTTATTTGTTTTACTGAAACTTTAGTAAATGTTTTCTGTGCTCCTCCTTTCCTTGAAGCCTTCTCATCAGCAATAGGAAGTGTTTCACTTTTGTGTATAAACACTGCAGTGATAACTTCACTCACAGTCTCTCACCTACAGGAGGTATGTGATGAAACCCAGGGGTTTGGGGATGTATATGTCTCTGTTCATTAAGAATTTTATTTAAACTCTGAAGAATTTTGGTTTCACCTTGTGAATTGGAGTAGGAGTGGGATGGTGGTGTGGTGAGTTTATTTATTTATTTAAAGTTTGGGGTGATTAAACTGGGGTTTTTTTAGCTCTCTATGTGACTGTTTAGGATGTCTCTAAGTATAGAATCATAGAATCATTTAGATTGGAAAAGACCTTTAAGGTTATTGAGTCCAAACATTAACCTAGTACTGCCAAGTTCACCACTAAACCATGTCCTTCAGTTCCACACCTACAAGTCTTTTAAATACCTCTAAGGGTGGGGACTCAACCACATCCCTGAGCAGCCTGTTCCAATGCTCAGTAACCTTTCCATGAAGAGTTTTTTCTAAAGAGTTTAGTACTTCAAATCTCCTAGTTTTTCAGGTGGTAGAGCCTGAAACTGAAATCCCGAACCTGATGATTATTTTAGGATTGGTTTTTAGTCATTGATTTTCAGCATAAGGAGAGTAATTGAAAGTGACTAGTTGATACAGAAAGTGTTATGTGTTTTCATGTGTGGGAGTCAGTTGAAGGGTTTGTAGTATCTTCTGTTGTTTTGTGGTCACTAATGACTGAGAAAGTATGTGTTTCTCTCATGGGACCTCTTCTTTGCTAAGGAAGAAGTTTCTTACTCTCCTCTCTTCCCACCCTGTTAAAACTTTTTCCCAGCACCAGCCCAGGGTTGCTGCATCTTTTCTTAAATGGAAAGAGAGCCCTTAACATAGACATCACTCCTTATTACCAGATTCTGGTCTGTTTTTAAGGAAAGTGTGAAGTTTGTATCACAGCGGGAATATCAGAAGAAAACAAAAAGGAATTTGCTTTTTTGTCCTCTTCCATTTTAACCACAGACTGGTAGCCCGAATGTGTCATGTTAGAATTTGTAATCATTATTAAACACAGTAGCAGTAAAAAAAACCCCATCAAAACAAAAGCAAAAGAAAACTTCAGGAAATCTGAGAAAATAAAAGGTGGATCCCAGATATATCCTTTATAGCTTGCAGAATAAAAGCAATGCATGTTTAGTGTCAGATGTTTAACTAATTATTTCAAAGGACTTTAAAAATGTTATCCTAAATGCTATGTAATGGCTGATTTTTTTCTAGCCGAGTCACTGTAGACTACTTAATCTGGCCAGTCTGTAGTTCTTTTGTTTTCAGACAGTCTTGTGCATACAGGTTTGGGAGATACCTGGGGCTTCAGCAGCTGTGGCTCTTGAAGCCTTAGAAAAGCCTTTCTAAGATTCCTGTTCTGTAGATGAGTAAGGCAGACGTGTGCTCTGAATACTTGCTAAAGCACCTGGTTGTCTGACCTTCATCCAGCCATCTTTTTTTTTTTTTTTTTTCCCCACTTGTTTGGTGCATCCCTTGACTTTTCTCACTACCCAAATTTTGGCTCAAACCTTGGCTGTGTGCCTACCTTTCTCTTTGAGTTAGGTTCATCCAACTAGTGGCTAGTGTCTTTAACTGTTCATTTGGACTGTGTTACATTAAACGTTTGTAGCTGAAGAAACTTTGTTAGAAAATAGTGAGAAGATGATAGTTGCAACTGTCATGTATTTGTCAAATATTTATTTATACCAGTAGTCAAAATCTTTAAGAATCAGATAGGTAAGCCTGTATGAGTCAAACAATTTTACCTGCCCATTAAACATCTTGAGGAGCCTGTGTGTACTTCCATAGCTTTCCTAGCATCTTTCCTGTACCTGAACTTGGCAATATACATCCCTTATGTATACCATCTTCAGTTACCAAGTGTTGACTATATTCCTATTTTCAGTGTGATGAATTCTGGACATCTTCAGGAAATAAATATTTTTGGAAAGAAAATAAATATTTGTAGAAAGAAATTGAGAAGCATGCTTAGTATCTGAAGTTAAGATCATTTCTGCATGTTATAAATGACTATTTATTGAAGAGCCGAGAGGTTCATGTAGCTTATACTGCTCGTAAAACATTACAAAAATTTTTCAGTATGTTCAACTTTGAACATGTACTTTCAGAATTTTCTCAGATTGGCTCTTGTGTTTCACAACCATTTGGAAGACTGCTAGTATCTAGACAGTGCTTTTGTAAAGACATCTTAATAGATTTACTTAGTAACTATGTGGAATATTCTGCTTTCTGTAATTTGAAGCTTCCTGAGTTGTTGTTGTTGATTTTTGGCCTTTGAAAAGATGGAACTTACTTTACTTTTTAGTTTTTTTCCAGATTTGACAATTTCAGATTAAAAGGAAGGAAAAATACCCTGTGATGCTCTAGTGGCCTAAAGCTTGTGTGTGAAACTCTAAGCATCTGACCATAATGACTTTTGTTATATTTTGATATAATGTGATAGATAAGGCATTTGCTCATTCATGTCTTTTGTCTCATGATTTCTTCATGTTTTCACATATTGTGAGTACTAAGTCTAGTTTGGTTGTGACCACATACATCTTAAAATGCCTTTTCTAAAGACTGTAATATTTAATTATTTTCACAGCATGCAGCTTTTAACTTGGGACATTTTCATATTTATCTTATTAAACATGATTACAAATTGATGTTTATTGTCTTGTGATTCTGGTTGCTATTTGTGGAGATACTCACAGCTTTTTACCGGCTAGGCTCGTAGTTCAATGCCTTAGAAAGCCTCGGGCAGCCTAGAGAGGTAGCACGGGCAATCCAGCATTTCAGTAGCTCTGAAAGCGGCAAATGGTAGCTGCAAAGCTGATACCACCAGCAGAAGCAAAGAGGGAGACATATATCCTTCAGTTTGCCTAATTCCTGCAATTAGAAGCTTTCAAACAGAGACAGAGACATATAGATGTTCGCAGAAGGATTGCAAAGCCAAAGAGGGCGGGCCCCCTCTCGGGTCCTCCTTTTATTTGGAGACGGGGAAAGGGGAGGACTGGGGCGGACCCGGGGTGACCGGCCAATGAGACACTGCTGAAGAGTTTGAGTTACATTTGGTTTTGCCCGTGCTTGGAACAAAGGAGTTCCTAGCTCATGGCAGAGGTAAGTGTCTTGGGGAGGGGGAAGGGAAGCTCGGAACAGGCAGCAACAGCTAATGATGTGACAGTAAATGCATGAAAGAATGCATAGCATTTAAAATATGGAATATGTTCAACTGCTCAGTCTGTGAGAAGACTTAAACAGCTTTTCCTAATGTCCAGTCTGAGCTTCCTCTGATGCTGCTTCATTCTATTTCCTCATGTCCTATGGCTTGTCACCGCAGAGAAATTTCAGCACTTCCCACTCTGCTGCCCACCTTCAGGAAGGTGTATAATGCAATGAGGTCGCCTCTTGACAATGAGGTCACCCCTCAGCCTTCTGTCCTCCAAGCTGAACAAACCAAGTGACCTCAGCCACTTCTCATAAGTCTTTACCCTCAAGACATTTCACTGTCTTGGTTGCTCTCCTCCGGACACACTAATAGTTTGGCGTCCTTTCATTGTGGTGCCCAAAGCTGCATTCTCAAGGTGAAGCCGCCCCAGTGCAGAGCAGAGTGGCACAATTCCCTCCCCTGACCAACTGGTGATTCACCTGGGGATGTAGCTGGCCTTTTGACTGCCAGGGCACACTGCTGACTTCAACTTGCCATCGACCAGGACCCCCAAATTCCTTTCTGCAGGGCTGTTCTCCAGCCTCTTGTCCCCCAATTTGTACATATAACCAGGATTACACCCATCTCAGGTGGAGAATCCAGTACTTGCCTTGAAAAATTTCATGCAGTTGTTCATTGCCCAGCTCTCTAGTCTATCCATATCTCTCTGTAAGGCCTCTCTACCCTCAAGGGAGTCTATAACACCTCCTAATTATATATTATCAGCAAAGTTACTTAATGTACATTCAATTCCTGCATGAAGATCATTTATAAAAACCTTGCAGAACACTGGCCCTAATACTGAGCTTCAGAGAACCCCACTAGTGGCTGGCCACTAGCCTGATGTTACCTGATTTACTACAAACCTTTGAGCCCAACCTGTCAGCCAGTTGTTCATCCAGCCTATTATGGACTTGTTTAGCCGTGCCCTGGACATTTAGTCCAGAAGGGCACTATAAGAGATGGTATCAAAAGCTTTGCTGAAATAAAAACAGCCACATCTACTGACTTCCCTTGGTCAACTAGTTGGGTGACCTTGTCATATAAGGAAATTATTTTGTAAAACAGAAACACATAATAATGAACTGCCATGTAATGAAGTATTAGAAAATGTACTAAGCCTGAAACATCTGTACTGCAGCTGATGGCACACCATTTGAAATAGAAAATACTTATTCAACTAATTCACACTAACAGTCTTCATGTGTCTATGTTCCTAGATTTTATGTTTTGAGATAAAATTCCAGTTATTTATTGCAGGAAAAATAGGTTTTATGTCATTGATTAAATAACTTTATTAGTGGCTTTAATAAATAGTTATTAATTTTAAAAGACAGGTCATTAAATATATATGCTTATAGGCAACTGTAGTGTCTCATAAATATTAACACAATTGTATATGTGATTTGGTCAGGAATCTGGCATATCAAGAAATTAATCAGATGAGAGAGCTTTGTGGAAATTACTGTTTAGTCTTCTAAGATATTTAAATGTCTTGAGCTGAGAGAGCAAGGGTTATGGGAATTTTGATAATAAGGTACTTTACACCAACTTGGTTTGCTTTTGCATACTTTCTGTGTTGTCATGTATTGTTAAAGATAGTTTGGATAACTGTTTCATTTTTTTTTTTACCTGTGACCATTAATGGAAGGGCATGCTGTCTTTCTTTTATTATGTTCCTCAGACTGTGTGGTATTTTTATATGTAAACTTAGCCTTTTTTATGTACCTTGTCTATTACGATTTTTACATTTTTATTTTAATTGGTGTAACTCTGAAATCACTTATTAGAAATGCAATTAGTGTGACTTTTGTTGATTAACAGCACAGTAAGTTTGTTAAAATTCTAACTAAAATCAGAGCAGATGTTATTAACAAAAGTGTTTCACATAGTAAATGTACTTGAGTGCTTGTCAATATGAAGTCTCCTTCAAATGAACTCGTGCCCTAAGTGAATAATTTTACTTAAGTGTATCCTGTGCCCACTGTGTGTCCATTTGTTCTGGTACAAGCCTAAAAAGTAGGGAAGCCGTGACTCTATCTGCTCCTCTGTTGTATGAAGTGAGCAAGATGGGATCTAATAGTGTTCAATCCATGATACTGCAGTCTCAGATCTTTAACCTGTTCCAAAACAAAATAGGCAAGAAAATCACCCCCTCTCCAAAAAAAAAAAAACTCCACCCAAGCCAATTCAATCTTAAATTAACCTTTGAATTCTTTATAATATTTATTGACTTTAAATTAAGTAAACAACCTCCTGTAGTGCCAGTATAGAGTGGCTGACATGGCCCTTAAACTAGAGTGAAAATGGGCAAGGAAGTATTTATCCCTCTCTCTCACCTCACGAGTTCTTCCCATATTGCACATGAGTGTCTGTGGTTGGACTGAGGGCTGGCACAGCCTCCTTCAGCATGGCCACTGCTACCAAAACCTTGGGGGAGAATTTGTGCATGCATCAAGATGCTCTTGCGTTGCATTGCAGTAACTGCTTAGCTTGGATCGACTGTCAGGTTAGGAGGGAGGCTGGTAAAAAAGCATCTTTATTAATGAGGGAAAAATCAAATTTAAATTTCTCAGTGTCAATCAAACCTGCAGTATGTTAGCAAAATGTGGATCTGAGTCATCAGCAAAGGGAGGGGGAAGTGTCTAGGCTAGATCAAATTTGCATCAGTATTGTCACTGGTATTGAAAATAGTATTATTTACAGTACTAGAGATTACTTTTCAACACAGAAGAGGCATTTGGAAGTTGTGTGACAGTACCTCAATGGATGATTCTTTCCACACAGAACTCCATAGGAGAAGCATTCAGAAGTGAACCCTCAACTCTGTGGGACTGAGGAGGGAGTGACATATGCTAAGTTAAATCTTACACCAGAAGTTTCACTGGCACTTCTTGGAGGACAAACTGTTACAGATTCAGGTGGTTTTAAGTGATAAATGTTTTTGGTACTGCCATACTTCATTTGCAAACATTGTGGTTCTGAGTAGGTATAATAACCTTGTTACATGAAAGTTAGAGCATGCCCTGTTTTTCTTTGGGAGTGATGCCCACTTTATTATTGAGCTATTAATTTTCTTCTGGTTGTTAAGAGCAGTCACAGTTTGGTTTTGCAACTTTTCATGTGCTTTAATTGTGTTTAGGTAGTTATGACTAGATACATATTTTTGTGGATTTTCTTGCTGCCTAGACAAATGAGAAATGTAAAGCAAATACGGAAATAAAGAGTAATTGGTAAATTACTTAGACCTTCAGAATCAGAACAAAGCCATCTTTTGTTTAAAAGATACAAAAAGTAGAACTTAGTCTGGCTACTGGTGTTCAAAGTCCTGGTAGTGCTATGGTTGGAAAAAGGTGGATTTTTTCCTCCCTCGTGTATTTCTGTAACTTCTGTAACTTCTGTTATGAAGAAGGTTTAAATGTGACATTTTTTGAGGAGGTAAACCCCAACTATATCTTAAATGGAAGTGTCCCAAGAAGAATGAATGGAATAATTAATTGTTTTGTTAACTGAAGCAACTGAAAGGGAAGTAGTTTATTTGGAGAATACAATTATGGTTATTGCCTGTATTCAGTAAGTTAAAAATATCATTAGATTTGCCACGTAATAAAAGTTGGGAGCAATACTGGAAGGAGAGATGCTTGAACCTTTGATCAAGATTTTACAGTCATTTTACTGACTATGTTCTTGCAAAGTTGTTCTCATCTGTTTACACATAGGATGAATTGGCATACTGCTTCTGATTATAATCTATTTGATTAAAGAGCACCGGAATAAATTTTCTATTTTGCCAGTCGATAATTGTTTCTGAAGACCTCACTTATGAAAGAGCTTTTATGGATTATTATTATTTAAATAACTATGCTTTTCCCATTTATATAACTGTTTCATTTCCTCTGAAGTAACATTTTCACTTAAATTAAGCATTGATTCTGTTTCACAGCAGACAAAAGGGGAAAACCACATTCTCCATGTTAATCATAATAAAGTAAGACATAGGCCTGTGGATATGATTGTAGACATTTTAATGAAAATTAGAATTTATATACTTTATTAATTAGTTATAAATAATATAAATTAATGTTAAATATTCAAAATAAAATAATGTATTTTGTAAGGTAAAAATACAGAATAGCAAAATAATACTTTCATATTGCCTTTCTCAAAGTGTCTGTTGCTCTTTAACATTCACATATGCATATTTCAATTTGGAGTGTTTAAAATGAGATCTGAAAAGTCCTTTTGATGGATTCTGCTGGATTTATGGCATTAGATATTTTTAAAGGCTGAACTGTAACTATAGTTCCTTTTTATCTTGTTTTCCCCTTTCTAAATTGTGTAAGAAGTTGAAAGTAACTAAAGCCAGCCATTTGAGAAGATCTTGAAGTTCTTTTATTTACTGCTTAGTGTTTTATACTTTTCCCCCAAACAAAAACATGTTTAAGTTCTTTTGAGATGATGCAAAACCAGTCAAATATCAAGTTGAACTGGTGTTTCATGTGAATGACTTCTAATTTGATTTGATTTTTTTTTCCCCTTACTTTCTCATTTAAGTGTGACTAGAATGCTGGGGATTTTTTTTTTTTTTTAATTTTTTAATAAGTTAGGTGTATTAAGTCCTTTGTGTTCTAATTTCTTTTCCAAAATATGATTGAAGAATATGTTAGGCATCACCAAACATAATTACTTCAAATGACAACTGATTATTTTAGAGCTAAAGTCTTCATTAATAAAACATGGCTACATAGAAGGACTGTGGTTGAAAATATTTTCTAATGTGATTAAAACCCTCTTTCCTTACGGACCCCTCCTATTTTTTTTTTTAATTCTTCTTACTAATAAGTTGATAATTTGCTTCTGATGATTAGAGGAAAATCTTACTTATGTGCTGAGAAAAAAATCATCATAAAATTTTTTGTACTTTGTCAATTTTTAAGGATTTTTAACTAAGCAAAGTAGGAATTTCTCCTTTAATGCAATTAAGAACACTTGGATTTCCTCCACTATGTAAGATCTATCCCTGTAATTATTGACACTTCATCTGTAGTTGTCTTGTAATCAAATCGAATGATATGTGATTTTGCTTTTACTCAGTTACATGATGCCTTGAGAAGAATGCTCAGTACAGATGGAGCTCTGTAATTAGATTTGCAGATGGAGTGTTTGAAACTCAGACCACAGTAATATTGTTTTCAAAATCTGACACTGAGTCTTAGAGAGAAGATAAAAGTGCATCCTTAAGTGTTCCCTCCAAGCTTCATTAGCTAAGTGAATGATGAATAGGAATAGTAACAAAACATGGAAGAAATGTTAAGGAGTGATGGAGTATTTTACTGAAAAAATATTGTTGCCTCTTCACCATATTTTTTGTAAGCACTTCTCTTGTTTGGTTTTTTTTTTTTTTTTTAGTGAACCAGCTAAGAGATAATGTGCTGATGAGAGGGAGGAGAGAGTTCATTATCCTAATTCTTTATTAGAACTATCCTTTCATTTGAAATTTGGTTTAGCAATTATGTATAAATGTAGCTTATGATGAGAATCATGAATGGGAAGGGTTTGGTGTTGTTTACAGGGAAGTATAGTGCTTATGTTACTACGTTTATGTTGTGTAAACTATAAGAAGGTTTTTCAGAAGTCTGTTTTCTCCTTATCTCATAGGGAGTAATAGAAGTTCTAACTTCATTTCATATCTGCTACACTGTATTAACTGTGCACTCTCACAAACATTATTATAAATGGCCTCGCAGTGATGTTAGCTTTGTGGAAAATGTTTTGGTTCTTAGTAGCAGTCATAAAAGCAAATTAAATATAAGGAAGCATTAAAAAGGAAAAATGAGCAATACAAGAGTAATTTTTATGAAACTCTATAAATTAATAATATGTCTGTATTTTGAATGTTGTATGAAGTCCTGGTGATTTCCAGTCTCAAAAGAAAATATTAGGAGTAGCAAAGAATATGAAGGGTAAGAAGTGTGATTA
Organism: Coloeus monedula; assembly: GCF_965178545.1. Lineage (NCBI taxonomy): Eukaryota > Metazoa > Chordata > Aves > Passeriformes > Corvidae > Coloeus > Coloeus monedula. The sequence goes on from NC_138783.1 coordinate 50,887,002, forward strand.
AATGTAGATTTAAGATGAGAAGTGACTTAACAAAGTAGGATTGCTCAGCTTGGAAAAGAGATGACCAAGTTTATTTGAAATATAAGAGAATAAATGGAATAATGTGATAGAACCTGATTTCTGCTTTTTAAAATGCAAGTAGCAGAGGGCTGAAATTTAATAATCCCGTGACAGGTGTATAGCAAGATATTTTTACACAAATCATGGGAAAATGTGGGACTCCTTACTATAAGGTGTGAAGGCTCCAAAAAGTTGAGAGTTCAGAAACTAATCAGAGAAATTATTGAAAAAAATCTATTGGCTTATTGAAACAAAGATTCTATTTCTGGAACAAGAGATTCCTGTGTCACAAGTAATGGGAGGTTGGGATGCTATAATGGAGAAAATGCAGTATATGCCCAGCCTATACTGTTACACTTTTTGTAGATACTTGGCCTCTTGTCACTGAGTTTCAAATGCTGAGATACTTCATGTAATGAAGATCCAATAAGCTTCTTACATAAGGGAAACTGACCACTAATAAATTGTTTCTTACACTTATTTATCTGCCTTTCAGTTTCCTCCTCTAAAATAATCCTTTGTGATTAGAGTTGCATCTCCTGTATTACTGTATAATTCTGGCCTTTGTTCTCAGCTGTGTTATCATTTATAAGTTAAAGAAAATATTTTACTGGATGAAGAACTGCATAATAAATTAAGAAGAAGCTTGGGGGAAGGCAATTAGGATGCACTTAAAGGTTTGTAAAACAATTCATTATGGTCTGTGTGCTGCCTCCTTTAGCAATTGAGGTTTTGGATTTTATCATGGCACAAAAAAGATCTTAAATCATTAATGACAGCTAAAACCCTGTGGGAGTCCAGTCACAACTAGAACAATTTTCTTACATTATTTGAGAGTTATTTAGAGAAGCAAAGCAGACAAATATTGACAAATCTGGTTAAAAAATCCTAGCCTTACAAAACATGGTATCAGAAATTGCCCTTATTACCAAGGGGTGCTTCTTCTTTTGAGGACTTGAAAAGAATAAATTGGTTTAGAAAAGTTTTAAGAGATTTTAAAGCACAAGTCCTGTCCTTTATCTTGTGCGCTTCTGAGGACAAGAAAAATGTAACAAATAGTATAACTTGTCTTGATTTTCTTAAGAAACACAGAACCTTAAAGAATTTATGGACTATCTTTGCTTGAAAATTTAACAAGCTACCAAAACTGAAAAGCAACAGGAGTTATATAGCCATTGTTAAGGAGTCTGACTATTGGTTTTTTCAGCCATGACACCTTAAATTCATGTATATGTATTCTGCATTTTTTCTCCTACTAGGCACCATAGCACTTTCGCAAATTATGGTATTTCCTGAGAAATTATTGGGTTTGGTAACAACTAATTAGGTTTAGAAGGGTTTTGCTAGCTATAAATTAAAATTTACATGGGAACATGCACTTATCAAGGGAACAAAAGTTTTGAGGTAAAACCATGCTGGTTTATACTTTTTATTGTGCTTATTTATAAAATAGAGTCAATGGGCATTTCAGTCTTAATAACAATTAGGTAGGTTCTACAGGACGTCTTCGCTTGTGCTCCATTGATAAGCTTTAACTCTATCATAGATGCTGTTTTGTTATTATTTCCTGCAATCTATATATCTTTTTAATAGGGAAAATTCTGCTTGGCACTTCCTCTGTTTACTGTTGGCTTTTACCTAGTTATGTTACACACAGAGAATTAAAGGGAACTATATCACATGTCCAATATTAGTTCTATAGTCACTAAAGAGTCACTAAAGAGTCACTGTTCAGAAATGAGAGAGGGCTTTTCACTGTGCCAAACACTGGGTTGTTTTCTCCCATGTTAACTTTTTGGGGAAGAGGACTGCATGGTAAGTAGTTAATTAGAAATGAAAGATTGATGAAAATGATCGTGTTGGAATTGAATGTAGAGCTTCTCTAGTTGGTGATGAACATTGCCACTGGAAAGTCTCAAAATGTTGATACCAAACAAAAGTGTTACTACATATCTCAAAATTATTGATGTAAGCAAGAGCAGGATGTTGAGAATTAAGGACACTGTTCTTCCCTTTTAAGCTCCTGCTTTTCAGCAAAATGAAGCTGAGGGGAAGACCAGTGCTGTGCACATCTCTCTTCAGTGTTTGAGATCATTTTTACCTGGCATTGTGGTTTACTTGGGCTATCACTCTGCCATTAATCATTAATGTACACCTATAGGTATCAGCTGGAAAATGGCACTGTCAAACTAAGTTCATTAGAACTGTTTTGGTTTTAAATATTGCATAGCCATGATTTATAGTTTCTGGGCTTTTAGGAGTTGTACAGTCTTTTGTGACAAGCGGGAAATGAAACATTTCAAAATGAAAGCCGTGAAAGACCCTAAAGAAAACCAAAACTTAAGAGAGAGATGGAGAACAGAAGGTGATATTTTAAAAATGAATTATTTAATTTTAGAAATTAAATTAGGTAATAGCTAGCTTAATCTTAATAGAGAAATATAAGTAATTCCTTTTCTTATCAAACAACAGTGCAGTGGTATAAAAAAACCAAGCTGGGTTTATGGCAAGTGGTATTCAGCAAGGCAAGTGGCACATAAGAGAGCTCCTGAATAGTGAGGAAAAACGGGTAATGCCCTCAGAGAGCAACCACTTTGTCTTCCTGTTTGTACCTCATGGGAAAGAAGGGGACAATAAAAGAGCCTGCAGACTACAGATTTTGGGTGTACAGACTAAGGGTCTGTATATGATGAAGAAGATAGTGGGCAAGTACATGGGGCTAGTGGCCTTTGTCCTGATGGTATGTCACTATTTTTGTGATCTTAGCCAAAGTGTGTAGGTACCACACTCACACCCCCCCCCCCCCCCCCCCCCCATAATATTCACGATCAACATCCTTTGTCATATTTTTCTTCTTGAATTGTTATGTGTCTTTGATGTACCTGGGAACAATCCCACAGACTACTTTGAAATAAACCCCATAATTTTCCAAGACTAAAATTCCATTATCTGTATTGTTGCAATTTATTCTAGTCACAGAATGCATCTGTGAGTTAACATACAAAATAAAAATTGTTTTGACAAGTATGTTTGAATAATAACAAATGAGTAAAGTAAACAAACAGACAAAAAATTTAAAAAAACCCAATTGTTCTGAGTTACTGGCAACTTCTGTTGACTAAAGTTGTCTATTAATATTCATTGCAAATACATTCTGTTTGCTCCTGTATGTGAAGTTTGGAAAACGGCATGTATGTGCATTGAGGGATTTTTCAGTTGTTTTCTTTTAAAAACAGACATTGCTGTTTGCACAAACATGTTGTGTGATATTGTTTGCTGTGCTATACAAATCAGATTTAAATCAATGTGTAATTGTTGAAAATTTAAAGTTTCTTAGAGTTTCAATTTTTTGGTGATGCTCTCTGATAACTGTTAAACCTCTGCAAGGTTTGCTTTACAGAGATAAAATATCATTCAAATTACCTAAAAAAGAAAAAACCCAAAAAGCTCCATATAGTTTTTGACTCTTGAAAAATAACTAAGGGATGCTGCTGACCTATTAGATTTGGCTGTGCAAGTTTCAGCAGTGCAAATGTGTAGTCTTATTAGTAGAAGAGGCTACACAAGTAGCTACAAAAACCACTTATTTTTTCAGAGTGTGTTTCATTTGTGACTTTCATAACTCTCAGTTGTTTCAATTTCTTCTGCTTCTTTTCTGGCTTGGAAACAAAGAAGATTCTTTAAAGCAAAAACAACAACAACAACAGCACAATTCCAAAACACCACCAAGTAGCTACTTGTTTTAAAATATACCTGGTTATTGAAACTAGGAAATCAGAAGCCTGTATATTAGAGCTTATACTGTACTTGCATCTGTACCTTGATCTTAAAGTTATTTTTGAAAGTGAGAGAAGACAGGGAAGAATTGGCTATGAAGTATTAAAAGCAAAATTAACCAGTAATATCTGTTTAGTAATAGTATTTTTCATGCTCTTTCAGCTGTGCTCACTTATCAACTTCTTTATAGTCCATAAAAATCAATTTTGAATTTTTGCTTTCAGACATGTGGCAAACCTAAACTGCTTGGTTTTATTTATTAAAATAAATTGTCAGTAACTGTTCCCTTTTCGGAGGTAAGAAAGTCCCTTATCTAACTGGCTGATCTCTTTTGTGATTAAGTCAAGATCAGAAGTAATTTATAGGAGAAACTGAACTAGATAAACTGAAAACAAATTAGTTCCAAGTTTGAGAATGATTTTAATTTTACTTCACTGAAAATAAACCTGCAAATTTTGTTTCTTAGTCTTTAATTATTCGGGTTTAACGTCTTGAACTAAAAGCTCATGTTCTGCTTTGGCCAAAAGTGATTTTGGGGAGATGGAGATAATAAATAGGAAGAATGTCTCCTTCTAGTGACATAGGAACAATAGACCAGGAGGAGGACTTCTGGGTTTGTGTTTTGGATTAGGTACTTTTATGTAAAATTCTTTTACCAGTCTTCATTTCTGTCAGAAGTGATTGGATTACTTTGCAAATTCTTCTAAGTGGGTAATATTTGTTATGTGTCACAATTTAAAAATCTCTTTTTTGCATCCCTTTAAGGTAGGACTTTTTGTTTCAAAGAATCTGAGTCTTGTGCTAAAGAAGCTTTTATGAAGGCAGGTATTTGAACTTTACCAGACTAATTCCTCTCCTACCCCAAAACATTGTTTTTTACAGTTAGGTAGAGAACAGCTTGAGAAATTTGTGCCAAATAGCCCATTTTGGTGGGGTTTTTTTTGTTTGGTTTGGGGTGTTTTTTTTTCTTTTTTCTCTTTAAGCATCCACAATACTTAGAAAAGGTCTAACATTATCAAGTATGTGGTTAAGAGAGCAGGGGAGAGAAGGAGTTGTAATTTTCTCCTGGCAAACTATTAAGTTAAACTATTAACTCTGGGTTATACAGCCTTGTGGTCTGTCCAAGTGTAATTGATCCTTGTCTCAGTAAATCATACTTATATGCAGTTGATCTGCCACTGGAGTTATCTGCCTGCAGGAGTATCCTCCTCCCTCAAAGGAAAATATAAGAAAATAAAGGTAAATCACTGAGATATTTTTAAGCTTGTATAATAACAAGCTCGTTATAGAAAGTACTACATGCTGACCATGTTACTTCATTTGTATTGTTTCAGCAAGTGAAAAAAACCATTTGAATTCATTTGTCACATTACTTTAAATTTGTCAATAGACTTACTAGGTAACATTCCCTTAGTGACAAACTGCTGAGTATGTGCGATATATTATTCAGAGTAAAAATGTTTTTGAAGTTAAAATGAAGGAAGGCTTGTTTAAAAGGGATCTGTTAATGTGCAGAATTACATCCTGTTGTAATGATTCACAAGAGAATCAGTCTTTTTAGCGCTGTCATTTGGTTCTAAACCATATTGTGAGCACATTGTTTAAGATTTATCTGACATTACTTTAGATGTGCCTGTCTGAACTCGTTGTCCTTTTATAGTCAGTAAAAAGTACTACATTCCCTGAAAAAGATTTATTTCATTCTGATGTTGCATCTAAAACCACTGAGATGAATCACTTCCCTGAAGCATCTTTTACTTTCCAATGATGGTAAAGAGAATTGTGAAAATTAGCCCAGATACACATAACTGTAATTCAAATCTCTAAGGACTACCATTCACCAATTTAAATTTACCATTTAAAAATAAAGAATGTATACCAGTTATGAAACATACCTTCTTAAGTGTTTTTTAGCTGTGATTTTCTCTGTAGTTCTATTGATATATTTAGGTTAACAAGTGCATATGATCAGCACACGTTTCTGTCACTAAAGAGTTTAATTTATTCCATTTAGCATTCTAAATGCTTTTGCCTAAAGAAATCTTTCATGCAGTTGAAGAAGAATCTTCCTAAAAATCTGAATTAATTGTTTTGAAATTTAATGGTTTAATTAATGACCAGAAAACAGTAACTTGTTTTTTTCCTGCCTGGGTCCTCTACTGCTTTTCTCTTGACAACTGTGTTTTAATCTTATACTGTTGCTCTGTCTTTATAAAAGAAACAGTAGCAGCCTGATTTCTCATATTTTGAATTCTCACTGGTGATTATGAAATCAGTTCAGTGTTGTTTTGTAGAAAAGATGTTCCAGTTTTGACAAGAATTATTCTTCAATGTTATATGATGGCTTTAGTGATCAAGAGTTAAATGTTTACTAATTTTCTCTTCAAAACAACTAATTGATTTGGGATTTTAAGAGATTTTCAATCCTATTCTCATCTCCTTTCCCGTGGAAACGCGTGTCAAATGCCAAGTCAGCTGTTTTGCAATGCCTAAAAAGATAGAGGAGCATGGGGGAGAGGAAGAGAAATAATAACTTTGTTTCCAAACTGTTTACCTCCTATATAGCTGCAAGGAAAGGCTTTTTTAATCTGGTTGTATGTGTATGTATTTGAACCTAAAATGCTTCAGTCCAAAACAGATGATGATTGTTGTCATGTTGACTGTGATATGCCCTCATTTATTTTTGCCTTTAGAAAAAGCAGAGCAAATTTGATAGTAGTTAATTAGAAAGGAGAATGTAGGAGTGACTTGGTGCAAATTGGGCCTGGATTTGGTTAGGGTTGTAGTAATTATACTATTGTGATACTTGAATTTTTCAGTGGCACTGTCTGTCTAGTATTGGAATGAATATTGTTGATTTTTGTTTAAATAAATGCAAATAGGACTCAAACTTGAAGGAAGCTAGAAAATGCTTCTTTGACAGCAATTAATCTCTCTGCAAATTTAGAGATTTAAATGCTTGAAGACTTTGGTTTATATAGTTCTAACATACTTTCTTTAATCGTTGCTGTCTATGGCTTCCTGAGGAAAGGAAGTGGATAGGGAAGTTTTGAGCTCTTCTCCCTGGTATCCAGGGCCCGGATGCATGGGAATTGTTCAAAGCTGCATCAGGGGAAATTTAAATTGGGTGTTAGGAAGCATTTCTTTGTGAAGAAGGTGGTCAGACACTGGAACAGCCTTTCTGAAAAGGTGTTTGATGCTCTAAGCCTGTCAGTGTTTTAAGAGGCATTTGGATAATGCTGTTATCAACATGCTTTCCTCATGCTTTCAGACAGTCCCAGAGTGGTCAGGCACTTGGACCAGGTGATTCTTCTAGGTCCCTTCCAACTGAAATACTCTATTCTCTGTTAATTTCAATCCATTCTTCCAAACTTGATCTGAGGAATCTGGTACTAAAAAATTCCAGTTTTCAAAAGTCAACAATTTAATTCTAGATGTTCTGCAGCATGTATTTTATTGCATTTCAAGGACTGGTATGAATATACTATCTGAGATATGTAGGCAACTTCTCGTGTTTGGGGCAGTATTTCTTCTCTGTTCAGGATCAAAAGGGCATAAAAGACCTACCTAAGTTCTGCAGAGATGTGGCAACTTAGGAAGAAATACTTGTATTGCATAGCATGATGAATGGTAGAAACTTACTGAGGAATGGTCACAATATTGAGACAATGGAGATTCCAAGTAAAGCAGCTGCATTTGAGAATGGTGGTGTAAGTTAAGGGAGGTTCTTGGAGCAGTGTGCAAGGAGTGCCAACCTGTTGTTATAAACAGTCTCAGCATGGGGAATATAGTCTAGCTTGCTTATTACTGGCAGTTCAGAAGCACTTTGGGAGGAATTATTTGTTCACCACAATCAACAAACCTGGAACCGTGATCTGAACATTGGGTTGGCGCTTCATTTCTTACAGCTGTGCTGCGAAAGGTGCAGAATACGACAAAGTAAAAGCAATACTTCAAGATACTTAATCACAGTGAAAGCATAGTCTTCACTGAATATTAAATATTCCCTTGAAGAGTGCAAAGTCTTGGTGTTTGACATAAAAAAAGAGTGTATTTGAGATGTATGATATAAGAGCACTTATTTATGGTATGGTATACTGGCTTCTGTAAGGATTTCTATCAAAGTGTTCATGTTGTACTCCAGCTAAAATTTGTCTTATTACAGAAATCTTCCACACGCTATATTAAAAATAAGTTACTTTATAGAAGTATGATTTAACTTTTTGGTATGTGGTTTGCATCCACAGTTCTACCCAACTTAGAAAGTTGCAAATTCATTATGAATATTTAGTTCCTTGTTGGCAGTTTTTAATAGTTCTTTGTAGCAGCGTCCTCAGGGTCTCCAAGACCTCTTTTCTGGATGATAATATCAAGCTTTGGAGCCTGTTGTCCTGTACACATGAGGAAAACTATAATAATGTAGTATTACTTTGCATTTACTAATTTTGAATTTTTAAGCATTGTTGCCTGGACAGTTGATATCAGAAAAATCTTTGCAGTTCTCAGTAGCTGGTGTTTTGTAACTGCATTTAATGATTTCTGGCTCTTCAGCAAAGTTTGTCCTTTCATTAGTGTCAGCACATTATCAGCTCATTGTCACTGTGGTTCTCTGCCGGTTACCTCCCCCTGTTGTGGAGACTGGTTATTCCTCTTTACTTGCTGTCTTCCTTGGGAAGTGCAGGTGCAGAAATGTTGTTTGAGGATTTTTTTTTTTTTTGTAGTGAATAATTGACTTCTTTTATTGGCTGAATTCCATTTGATCATGCACATTGTAGAACAGAGATACCTGCTTTATTTCTTGAACAAAAATTAACCATGTTCATTTATTTCTGTATACTCACTTCACTTTTGTTTAGCTTTTCCTTGTCATCTTAGACTTCTTTTTATCAAGACTATTAATATTTTTAATTCATGATGAATTTAGGATGACTATTTTAAAGAAGTCACCTCCCCCTGCTTTCCTAAATTTTTGCTATTATTGTCAATTAGTTCATTAATTTGTTTCCTTTATTAAGGAAGTTGATTTTTAATGATAATTATGATAATTTTTACTGTCTGAAATATACTTAAACTGAAGTTAAGGGCAAATAGGAAAATTTTAATGTTTTCTTTGGTGAAATAAGCAGTCGCCCTGATGGGCTATACATTTCTTGTTGCCAGTTGTACAAGTAAAGTACTTGTAGCACCTCCTGGATAGTCTGTAGCCCAGTAGAAGATTCTCCATGAAACCAATTTTATTAGCCCTCAGTGTATTTTTTGATGCAGATTTTCTGAGATGTTTTGTAGAATGAGACGTCTTGGTTTTAATGGTACTGAAATATCCTGTTACTTCAGACTGACACGGGAGCTTCATTTCAGTCTCTTAAATGTTACATGTTAGTATATTGATTTATGTTAGAAAGCAAATACAGTTTGACTTATTTTAGTCTTTAGTTAATTATTTCCATCTGTTTTACTCATTCTATATTAGTTTATTAATTTAAATTAACTAGAATTTGACAATGAATAGTGTTTGAGGAAAGGGGATCAGTCTGTATTGCACCTCTTCATTCCAACTGAGGCATTACTGGATTTTTCCTTGGTTTTAAGTCCATCTTATCAAAACCAAATGGTGGGATTCGTCTCACCTAAATTTGGTAGTATATCTAGTCTGAAGGTAGTGTATCTAAATATTATCACAGAATTTTTGGAGTTGAAACAGAAGTCTGGAAGTTCTCTGATCCAACCCCTCTGTGAAAGCCAGGCCAACTGAGGCTGGTTGTTGAGATCTGTGACCATGTGGCTTTTGAATGTATCCAGTGGTGAAGATTCCACAGATACAATTTTTCATCCTAGACATCCTCTGTTGAAGGAAATGGAAGGAGGTAGATACTTCCAGGAGGCGTTTAATTTCATCTTGGGATAAGCATCTAAGAAACTTCAATTGAATGTCTTCTACATATGGCTGTTTTACTTCTGCGTGTTTTTAACACAATCTCAGAGAGGCTCATCCTGGTGAAGAGAGATCTGAGAACACAACAACCCAGATTGCTGATGAAGTATGCACATGTTGCATAGAAACTCCACCTGGGTTTCTTGAAAAGAGAGTAAAAACTCTATAAACCTATTTCATTATTCTAAAGAATGACCATAGAAATACTGTGCTTCTAATCTTGAAATTTTTTTGCCTTCCTTTGCCACACATTATGTGTTTACCAAATATGCAAATATATGATATGCAGTCACAAGGTTTAAATTAAAGTACTAATTATAATTAGGATAATAGTTTTATTTGAATGTAATTAAATGTCTCAGGAGAGCTAAGGAGGTAGTCAGTTTATATATTTAGCATATTAGAAGCTTTTATGTTACAAAATTATAAATTGTTTATTAGCAGTTAATTGATAGAGGAAGAAGTAATTGAAAGTGAATGAAAAGTATGAATTAGGGTGGAAGCCAAAGATTGTCCTTTCTTACTTGTATTAATTGTCTGAAGATTGGGTATGAAAGAAGTCTTTGAAGCTTTGGATAGGTTTAGCCATCAAAAAAAGTTTGCATAGTATTTCAACTTTCTTATTTTTTAGAGTTTAATTTGAAGGCAATACCTACTACTTTTAAATAGGCCACAGAGTTGCCTTCTATAAAAAATGACTGTTGAAATTATGCACTTGTAAGAGATAATTCTTTGAATATCTTTAAAACATGTTATTGAAATTTTAATTATATAACTCCATGAAAAAAAATAGAACAGAACGTCTTAGAATTATTTTAATATAATTTATTCCATTATTTTGTGTAATATATTTACAGTTTCTGTAATTAGTGTTACTGACAGGCTGAGAGAGTTGAATTTGTTCAGCCTGCAGAACAGAAGACTCCAGGCAGACCTTATAGCACCTTCCAGTACCTAAAGAGGGCCTAAAAGAGAACTGGACAGGGAGTTTTTACCAGAGCATGTACTGATAGGTTGAGAGGGAGACGGCCTTAAACTGAAGGAGGGAAGGTTTAGGTTAGATATTATCAACAAATTTTTTACTGTGGGAGTGATGAAGCACTGGAACAGGTTGCCCAGAGATATTGACCAAGGCTGGATGGGACTCTGAGTAACCTGGTCAAGTGAAGGTTCCTGTCTCTGGCAGTGGGGTTGGAACAAGATGATCTTTAAGGTGCCTTCCAACCCAAGGCGTTCTGTGATTCCATGACTCTATGAAATTTCACATTGGTGCTTTCAAAATTCTTTAAAGCTATTAGGATAAAGTAGGATGCATGCTGTGTTTCCTTCATAATTGAAGGATGTTTACACCATTGAAAGGGGATTGTTTAAGCTAAATTTTATATTCCGTTCAGTAGGTTGTCTTGAATTCAGCTTTTTTAAGTTGCACAAGTGATCGAAATTGTTGAATTCTATTTCTGAAGATATATTTGATCTTGACTGTACCTTCTTTTGCTGGTTTGCTTTTCCCTCCCTCTGATTTCATGCCTGGTAGTTGTGCTATTTAATTGGAGCTCAGGACTTTGGATAGAGTTTTGCCAGTACCTGGATAGATGGGTATCAGGCTGTCATTTCATCAGTCCTGCTGTTAACTCACTTCTCATCTGAGTGCTTGTTCCTCTCCTGGTGCAGTCTGTCCCTTGCACCAGCAATAGGTTTCCTTGACCACACGATGAGCTGATCTGTGGTATAGTAATGTAAGTTTTCTGTGTCTGTGTTGGTCCAGAGCAGAACACTGATTCTTTTTCTGGGCATGACTGCATGACTGTTTGGGTGGGACAATGGAAAAGGCAGTAAGGTCTTCCAAATACAAAACTAAGGGCAAATGTTGGCTTATATCAGGAGAAAAAGCCAAGTTAGTTTTAGTGTCTTTTTATTTTTGAGTAGGCAAATTTCAGAGACTGTTGGAAAAGCTTCAGTTGCTTCTTGAGTTCTTCAGGTTCTGCACTACATCTGTCTGGGCCAGGCTACTATTTAAATTACTTCATAGGAAGGAATACTTCAAATATATTTTGATTTTATTTTATTGAGATGCTGTATTCAGCACTGTGACAAAACTGAAGGTAGTATTTTATGATACTAGTGTGTACATTTTTTACAAGCTTTTTTTTGCATAGCATGATTGTTAATTTGCTCTTACAGAGCATAGCTGTGAGTTTCTCTTATCAAAATTACTTCTCTAATCATATGAAACATATTCTGTATTGGTCACTATGAAGGTATGAGAGACACTAAACTATGGATTTCACATTGTAATGCTGTTCTTGTTTTCTTTTTTAGCTGGTTGGTGGTGAATTTGATCTAGAGATGAACTTTATAATCCAGGATGCAGAGAGCATTACATGCATGTCAGAGCTTTTGGAGCACTGTGATGTTACGTGCCAAGCAGAAATCTGGAGTATGTTCACTGCAATTCTACGTAAAAGTGTCCGTAATTTGCAGACTAGCACGGAAGTTGGCTTAATTGAACAGGTACTGCTGAAGATGAGTACTGTGGACGACATGATTGCAGGTATAAATTGCCAACTGATAAAATAATTATTGCATTCTTGAGCTGTCAGTGTTTTATGATTATGGAAGGGTGTGGGATGTTTTGATTTTTACTTAGTGATGTTTTCATTAGTACTGCTATTGAGTCAGAAGTACTTTTTTATTAATTTCAGGAAAATGACAAAAATATGTTCTTAGTTTGAAATCTATGTAGATACATTGTGTAAAATAACTGGTTGTTAATTCATCTGAGAAGATATTGTTATCTCAGTGATAAAAAAAAATTTTAACATAATTAAAAACACTATGTTAGACTTTTTAACTACAAGGCAATATTTTAGGTTTTAAATACATTGGTCATTTTTAATTATGATGTCAGAATTGCTAGGTCCATTTTAAACATAACCTCATCTGACAGCATAACAGATATTATTTATAGGTTAGAATGCTGGATGTATGGATTATGTTAAACAATCATTCCATAATGCATACCTGTGATCCCTAGAATATATCTTCATTTTTTATACTTGTGTCTTTTAACATCCTATAACTTTTTGCAGCATTAAAAAATATCATGCTTTGTTTACTGAAAATAAGTGACGAAGTTATTGCCGAGTTATGGTTGTCATAGTATGTTTGAAGAAGTTTGTGATATTCCACACTACCTCCTCTCAGCCACAGGGTACAGATTATAATCCTGATTACTTGGATAAAGAACAGGTTTGCTTATCACATTTAAATATGGCACCTGAAGATATACATATGATTACTATTTATTTTTGTGGAGGGAAAAAAAAGCAGTTTCTTTCAACACAGTGTGAAAGTAGTTCTTAATTTTTATGTAGTTTGTAACTGATGGTAGGATACTTACATTTTGAGGCATTTTTGAAAGATTTCAGTAGTTTACCTTCCATAATTCTAATATTTTAGTTGATGATCTGATTCCTGACACATATACAGGTTTTGTGGAACAGTAAACTAGCAGGATGAGAAGCAAGATGATAACAGTAGGATGAAAAAGGGGTTACTGGAGGGACCCCAACCAGGAATGATTCTGTCCTTGGCTTTTTTTTTTAGTATAAATGTGTTTGCAATATTAAATATTTGGAAAAGCTGTATACTGTTTTTCAAAGCAAATCATAGTCAACACCTTGTTGATTAGAAATGTATCTGTAAATGCTAAAATCATAAGTGTTGTGCTAAATACTGTACTGTGAAATTCAGACTGAAATATAACAGACCAATAGATTCACAAATTATGGTTTTCACCAAATATGTTTTGTGTTACAGTATTTGTAAGTATGTCAGAATAGGGTAAGGGTGAATATACTCTTTTATTCCATGTTAAATATAACATTATATGATGAGAACAAACATTTCTATCTTAAAGTTTTTCAGGGTTTTACTCATGGAAATAATGTTCTTACATGGGTAATCACACCAACAAAATTTGTCCAATTTAAGTTCCTGTAAGTGGTACTTCTGTACGTGGCATACAAGACTGTAATGATGTCACCATTAGAGAGATTTTTTTTTTCTTTTTAAACTGCCTAGCTAATTGTAGAAGTTGGAAATCAAGAGCATAGGATCTGGCTTTTAGGAGTATTTGGGAACTGAAAAAACACTCTGAATTTACAGATATTAATATAAGCCAGGGGTAGTAAATTAAAAAAAAACCCTAATGGATCCTCTACTTCATTAATCTTTTCTCTCAGAGTGGTCACATAGTGCCTCAGAAAGAGACCTTTTGCAGAAAATACTTCAGTAAGCTTGCTCTTTGGTATACTTACGGACGAAGGGAGCACATATTTAATTTAAAATCAAAACTGAAAATTGGAATTCTGATGACATTTTAGCTCTGCAGTGTGTTTCAAATTATTTGAATATTCTTCTATAAATCATGAGCAGGGAAATAACAGAATCATGCTTCCTAGGGTTTTTCTCTGATAACTGTAAATAGGTGATTTTTTTGATTTTTTTTTTTCTGAACAAGACATGGAAGCAAACAAATTGATCGTTTTGCTTTTATCTCTTGATTTCTGTAAGCACCTTAGTGTCCTTTTATAAGTGGTAATAATGTTGGTAATAAGTCAGAAGTAACAACTTATAGTTATTACTCATGTAATAACTATTTTTATATTAGGCAATATCAGAGACAAGTAATGCAGTATCTGTATTCCCTAAGCTGTGCAGTTGTTGAGGTCATAATTGACAGCAGATGACTGTGGAACTGTTTTGCCTCAAATATTTCTGTGAACTTCCCAAAGCCAGGAAATAAAGTAAGAAATTTTGTGCTAAAATGATTTTTAACATTGAAGGGAGGATGTTTTGAACAAGAGCTGCGTTAATTTTTACTTCTAGTAAGTTAGTACTACTTTTTTTCCCAAAACAATTGCTAATATTCTGTCAGTCCAATGTTTTGAAATTGACTTTTATCATCTGTAAAGGGTACAGGTTTTCTGTTTTTTTTTTTTTTTTTTTTTGTAATTTGCTTCTCTGGGACTTGTTTGTTTTTAGGTCATCTCATTTGTTCCTTTGTGAAACATTTTGATTAGACCTAAATAGGATTTAAATAGACAAGGCAGGCATAATGTCTGTTTTGTGTTCTGACAGCACACTTTCAGGACCAGTCTAAGTCTGAAGCCACTCTTCTCTGATTTTATGGGAGTAAGACAGCAGCAAATAAACACATACCCAAACTTTTGCAATGAGAAGAACTTTTCTGTCTGTTTAGATGAAGACTGTCAGATTCATGAGGTTCTGAGTACTTTAAATATCTCACTTTATGCGATTTTACAGATTCTGTGGTGAAGAATAAAAGCTTAATCACTTTGAAAGTCTCAGTGGCAATCCAAATGGGTTCAATTTGCTTTCAGAAGCATCACCTGTCAAAAGTAATCTTTGTACTGTGATAATCTGTTATACTAACAGGGAGTGGTCACTCATTTTATCAATAGTTAAAGAGAAAACATTTTCATAGATGATTGGTGCTTTTTTTTTTTTTTTTAAACAGCTGCACAGGATCTCCCTTGAGGGATTCAGTTTTTACAGTTCTCTGTTTCCAGGTGATGAGTAGTGAAGCAGGTCATCTGCTCTGAGGACTCTTTGGGATAGTGTGTCTGTAGTCCCTTCTGAGAAGTCTGAACTGCAGATGGGAAAGTAGTCTGAACTCATAGAGAGTAGATATGTCTCACCAAAGTCCCATTTTTTCTCCACAGTTCTGTTGTGATGCTGTAGGTAATTGTTCTAAAATTGCTGGGACTGAATTCTTAAGCACTGAAACAGTTCCTAGTTTTCAATCAACAATGTTGGGTTTTGACTGCTCTGTCATTAATGGGCTGTTAACAAGCTTTTCTCTTTCAACTCCTTCCATAAGAAAAACTGCAAAATTATTACATTCTATATTTACAACCTGTAGAAATTAATTTACATCACCAACAAGGGTTAAAATTCACAGTTTCATGGCCATGTAACATTAAGAGGTTAAGGAGGCATGAGGGTAGTTTCCTGAAGTTGTCTTTCAAAAGCCATTTAATATGTCCTCTAAAGTTAATGCCAGACCCCTCATTTTGATATATGTGCATTGTTACTTGAAAGACAGGCAGGCAATTTTTATATTGTATTTTCATATTAACTGACTGAATTAAGCATTCCTTCAAGGTTGCTGGTTAATTTATAGATCATATGAAAACTGCTTAGTATGAAAGTATTCCGAAGGTGCCATTAATAGAAATTAGAAATGCATTAAAAATGAGAAACTGCCTGTTTTCTCCTTCTGGACTTAATATTATTTTATATGATCTTGTTTCTGAAATGAGATCATGGACTCCAGTTATATACGTAATCTTACTTTATATTAAAAAAACAAAAGATGCAGACATTAAAAAAATCCAGTTGTAGTATGCTTTCTGACCTTTGTCCATTTATAGATGAGTGGATTATTAGGATTTATAAACCAGATGGGACTGACTCTTTTATGAGATTTCTAATAAGTACGAATAAAGTTATGTAATAGTTGCTTTTAAGTCTTGTTATATGGAAACAAAAAACAAACCTTCTTTAGAGGAATTTTCAACAATACCTTTAAATAGTCCTAAGTGCTTCAACTTCCAGAGATGCTGTTTGTTTTATCTTTCCTTGATACCTACTGGGCTTCAATCTTCCAGGTCATTATTTTACCCAGAGTTACATAATTAGAGAGCTTACATTTGTTTCTCTCCATCAATGTTTAATTCATTACTTATAAATATGTATTACTAATGCCTGTAGGTTATCCACATCTTCAGTAGAAATAAGAATTTTTCTGTGCCATAAGGTAGTACAGGGCTATAACAATGAAACAAAGCAGTACATGTTCAGTGATTTTTAATACTTGCCAATCATTTCTGTGTTTGACTGTATTAATTTGCACTTTTGTCATCTATGTTACAAGATTTTTTTTTAATGGTGTTCTGATTTTCACCAGACAACTTTGCTTCTACACAACATTTTTTCCTCTGTGAAGGAAGCAAAATTTGCAGTCTCTTGATCTGAAAAGCAAGCTGAAACAACAAAATAAGAATTGGGAAATTCTCAGCCAAAGATTAGTATTCACTTGTGCTTATTTCCTTTTCTAAAGAAGAGTTCGGTTTGTGACTGTTCCTAGTTTCTGGTCATGTGCAAGATGTGCAAATCACTGCCAGCTTCACATTGCAGGCTGGAGACTACAGTGAAGGGGGCAGGTACTAGGAGAGCTGAGTCATAGAATTCACCTCCATGAAATACAAGGTGTTTGGTTTTCTTAGCTGTATTTTGTTTTCCCTAATTCCGTCACAAATATATGTGGCACTATTTTTAAAGGGAAGATTAAAGAAATGAGTAAGGGATAAAAAATCTATACTTGAAGATTAGGACTATATTCAGAATTTATGGTGAAAATGTCTACAAAGTTGCAGTGCTTTTCTTTTGCCTTTCCTGACATGCAGTTTCACTCACCAAACGGTTTACTATATCTTCTGTAAATTAAATGATATTTCATTCTTCACACATGCCTTTTGCTTGCTAAGGATCAGAGGCTAGTTTCATAGTGGAAAAAGCTAAATAAATATTAATGCTTTTGCTCAAAACCACTTATATATGGATTTGCAAAAAGAAAAAAATGTTTAAAACCAAAATATGAATGTGAAATGTCTTTGGAAAGAATTGTTTCTCCTGAAAGCTACTCTTTGTCAGCACCTGTAAGAATCATCCTTTCACTAATGAACAGAGATAACATGCAGTCCTACAAATAAAATATAAGATTATATGTAGAAAGATATGTCTTTACAAGTTTTAGCAGGGAGGCAGGAGGGGGGCAGGGAATTCTGTAACTGTTGAACAGATGGGGAAGGTGTGTTAATTCTGATTCTGTTGTGTCATAGCTCTTTTGTTTTGAAAACTCTGTACTTCACTGCTTGATCTTTGAATTAAATTCTTATGCCTCATCTGTGAAGATGAGCAAATTGGTTTTCTCCCTGCTAGAGGAAGTAGTAATTCTTCTAAGTACATTTTATTCCAGAAAGAAGTGTGGAGTATAAGGAAAGGTTCAGCATTCAACAAGCTAACAAATTCTTAAAATGAAATTCTGGGGTTTTAAATAAAAATTCAAGCACTACCAGTAATTTAAACCTGATACTCTCTGAAAAGAAGACTCTGTTTAATGTTCTTACTGTATAAGTTCATGGGTTTTGAGACATTGTAATGAAAGCTGTATTCCATAAGCTTCTTTTTATTGTGCTCTTTAATTATTTTCTCACTATGATTTTTATTTTCCTTACTTTTTTTTTTGTTGTTTTGCTGTTGTTTGGTTTGATTGCTGGGTTTTTGTTTGATTGGTTTTGTGGGGTTTTTGTTGGTTTGAGCTTTTTGGCAGGGGCCAGAGGGAGGTGTTGTTTTTCTTCTATTTTCTCCTGGCCTTTCATTACAGCAAAGATCAGAAGCATTACCTCTGTGGCAAAAATGTGGGAATTATACAGATTGCAGTATAAAATGCTGGGTTTGGGTTAATGTGAAGCATCTTTTGGGTCAAAATATTTTAAAAAATACTAACTTCAGAGGAAGGAAGGAACTCTTATCCCAAAAATATACAGCAGGAAGGCAAAGTTTATAATGTGTGATGAATGTTGTGAAATGGGAAGAATTAATGCTCCATAAATGTAATACTTTTTTCAAAGTGTGATGCAAAATTTAAAAGTGCACATTTAACTTTTGCTTTCTAAAAAAGATAAAACAATGAGAACATGAAATCCTTTGTAAAATATTTAATACAAGTAAGTTGGATTTTTAGAATTTGTGAATACCCTTACTTTTAAAGGTATTAATTTTTTCAGCTTTTTTTTATTTTGTGTCAAAGCAGTGAAATTCAGAGTTCAGAATAACTTTATTTTCCTTTGAAGATCTCCTAGTTGATATGTTGGGGGTTCTTGCCAGCTACAGCATCACTGTCAAGGAGTTGAAGCTTTTGTTCAGCATGCTTCGAGGCGAAAATGGAATCTGGGTAAGCTGTGATCAGATAAAACATTAAGTGTCATTCCATTAGAGCCTGAAGTTAACATAAGCTGTCTCCTGAGACACATAAACTTGAATTTGTTTTCTCATGTTGACTGAACATATGTTTAAGAAGTATTTTTGCTAACTGTTTTAGAGTTAATTTGCTCTGTTGTTTGAAAACTGTCCACTTTCCATTGTAGCCTAAAGATTACAAAAATGGTTGTATTGACTTTTGTGCAATTTTCTTTTTTTCACAGCCAAGACATGCAGTTAAATTGTTATCAGTCCTTAATCAGATGCCACAGAGACATGGGCCTGATACCTTTTTCAACTTCCCAGGCTGTAGTGCTGCAGTAAGTTTTCAACCAAAATACTACAATTTCAGGAACAAATAAATAGCTCCTCATTTACATTTCCCTTCATTTGGTTTCAGAAATTCTTGAAAAGGAAATGAGGGGGGAAATTCATGTTTGGGTAATGTAGACATTGCCTTCCACAGACTTACAAGGTAGCTGTGTTGTTGAGAAGTTGCACTTGTGAGGATGGAATGTCAAGCAGTGGATTTTGGTCTGGGGAAGTTACTGTTAAAGGGAAACCTGAAAATTCCAAAGAATGGTGTTATTTCATTGGAATAATGTAATCAATATTATATAAGGGAAAGCTTTGAGGAAAATCATGCAATGAACTTGTCCATATCATCAGTTTACAGTGACTGCTTAGTCATGAATTTTATTATAAAGTTTTCATTTTGTCTGAATTCCATCAGCTGTTTCCTTTCCATCAAGGCAGTGATTTAAGTACAGTCTTCTGACTTTTCTTTTTGAGGTAACTTACAATGGTGAAATTATATTCCTTTCCAAACCTTCCCAAGTGGATATTCTTTCTTCAATTCACTGCATGTACTTTCAAACAAATCCCTACAAATAAATTATTGTATACAGATTTATAGATTATTGAGAGAGTGCATACAAATGGTTAACACTGGGAAATAGAAATCTGAGGTACAGTTCCATTCTGGTATGGAATGGTATATTCTCAGGGAGAACTTGGAATCTTCTAACAGAATATAATCCTGAGATTCCTGTTTTCTCATGCCAGTGCACGGAGGCTGCCCTACTTGCATTTCATCCATCAATGACACTGATAATTTTCTTTAAGCACAAACCACTATGTCCATTCCTTGTGAACAGACTTTTCAGAGTGGGAGATTGCATCAGGGAAGTAAACTAGCTGATAATCACTGTTTTACACCTGGGTTATTTTTTGCTAGATTGCTTCTTTGATCTTGTTTGATACCCAGCCTCATAAACAGATGTGTCAGCAAAATGCATAGGGTCGATTGTGTAAAGAATTAATTACTAAGTTTTGAAAGGGAAATTTTCATTATCTCCTGCTAAATTAAAACCACAGTTAACCTCTTTTACAAGTACATGCAGCAGCAAGACAGCTGTTGCAGAATATGAATGTCTACAGTGACACATACTGCTTTGACATTTTTGGGCTTCAGAGGCAAACCCTGATGAAATTTGTCTCTGAAATTTAATTTTCTATCAGAGGTTCAAAAAACGTTTTGCAGGGGAGGAATTTCAAATATTCCTCCCTGTCCAAAGATGTGCATCAATAACAGGAGTTCTCGATTGTAGTCCAGAATCTCTTTCCTTTGTTTGAATCCTTCCAGGATCTTGTTTCACGTACCCCTTATGATGGACTGCGCACCTGTAAATCAAGAAATTGAGTTTCAAATTTACACTTCTTTATTAGCTCATGTTGGATTACACTATGAAGTTCTGGAGAGGACTTCCTCTGAAGTGGACCAAGGGCAGATATTTATAAAGTGACCCAAAACCCAAAGCATTTCATTCGAAAAAGGAGACTGGAGAGGACCTAGTTGACTAGCACTGAGTTCATTTTCAGGTGTGATGCACAATGTTGACATCAGACAGAGAAACAGCGTAACTTTTAACTGGCATGATAAATATCAGGTTTGCCCTCTTTAAGGTTAAGTTCATGCTCCTTGTAAATCCAAAACTTCAGTGGCAGTATGAAGGAGCCAAGAGCCTACTGAACCAGTCTACGGATATGCTGCTGAGAGCTGCTTCATTTTCCCAGCTGCAAGGCTCTTCCCAATACTGTATTACATCTCTACCAGTCTGTGTAGGTAGCATGTGAGTCACTCCAGTTGGAGGACACCTTATGGTGGTGGTGGGAGTACTACTCCCAGGTATTGTTCCCATTTGTCATCAAGCAGCTCTTCTGCTTAAGGCAGGAAACTGCCTCTCAGGAGGCAGGAGCCATATCCCAAAGGTGTTCCTTGAAATGTTTAGTTTTAACAAGGAGTCTCTATTTTATGATCTGTTGATTTATTTGATTTTATATTTAAGTTTATTGATGAGATTAATAATTATTAAAAGCTGAACTTACAGTTTAATTTCTGCAGAAGTAATTTTTCTATTTTTGTTCTGTTAATATTGCCCATTCACAAATTTAATTTTGTGTCCTCTATTGATAGAATTTATGTTGTTAAAAGTTTAAGTATTTCAAAATAGATAGAAAAGTAATGCATTTATTCAAAAGCAGTATTTGAAGGGTTTTTTCTATATTTTATATTTGAAAGTTAAAGCAGATCTACAGATCTAGAATGGCACAGGATTTTAAAAAGGCATTACTTTTAACAGTATTTCTCAAAAAACTAATTTTTGTTTCTTTCTTTTTCCCAGGCAATTGCATTGCCTCCTATTGCTAAGTGGCCTTATCAAAATGGGTTTACTCTTAACACCTGGTTTCGTATGGATCCACTAAACAATATCAATGTAGATAAGGATAAACCCTATCTCTATTGGTAAGTAGCTTATAATGCTGCAGTTATAGTTTGTTCTGGCTTCCTAACAACAGTTAATCTTTCTCCTTCTTTTTAGTTTCTGACATGTTTTCTCCCTGCCCCCATCAAATATCTACAGATTTTGATGGCTGCTCACTGTATACAAACTCTTAAAAAGTCATCTGTCCTTTTTGCTTTGCAATTCGTAAGTCCATGGATTCAAGATATGTGCCTTGTAGATAAACCATAAAATCTAGTGTGGTGGTTTCTTTAGGAGTTCTAAAATATATTATTTCTTAGAGCTGTAAACTGAGAATGTTGTCATATATTCTGTTTGGTGGTAAAGATTCGTAGCCGATGTCAGTACTACAAAATAAATCTGTTAAACTCAGAGCACACTGTTTGCACATTATCTAAAGGTAATATAAAGTACATCTATGAATATGAAAACAGCTTACTGATCACCTGTTCTCCAAAAATGTGAAAAACTAATGTGAATGTCATGCACATAAAAGAAACGGAATATACCAATCTCAGAAGGAAATTGCAGTATCACAGAATATGTTGAGTTGGAAGAGACCTATCACGATCATTGAGTCCAACTCCTAGCCCTGCACAGGACCATCCCAATCACACCGTATGCCTGAGAGCAGTGTCCAAACCCTTCTTAAACTTTGTCAGGCACCAGCACCAGCTCTGACCACTTCCTTGGGGAGCCTGTTCCAGTGCCCGACCACCCTCTGGGTGGAGAACTTTTCCCTAATATCCAATCTAAATCTCCCCTGACACAACTTCAGGCCTGTGACTACAGGTCCTGTGACTACAGGGAAGAGATCAGTTCCTGCCCCTCCTCTTCCCCCTCATGAGGAAGTTGTAGCTGCAATGAGGTCTCCTCTCAGTCTTCTCTTCTCCAGGATGAACAGACAAGTGACCTCAGCCACTCTTCATACGGGTTCCACTCCAGACCCTTCACCATCCTCTTGGCCCTCCTTCAGACACTCTCCAATAGTTTAATGTCTTTATAAAATCTTGGTGCCCAAAACTGCCCCCAGCACTTGAGGTGAGGCTGCTGCAGTGCAGAGCAGAGCAGGAAAATCCCCTCCCTTGGCCGGCTGCCGATGCTGTGCCTGATGCACCCCAGGACATGCCTGACCCTCCTGGCTGCCAGGGCACTGCTGACTCATGTTCAGCTTGCCATCAACTAGGACCCCCAGGTACCTTTCCACAGCACTGCTCTCCAGCCCCTCATTCTCCAGTCTGTCTGTACATCCAGGGTTACCCCATCCCAGGTGCAGAATCTGGCACTTTCCCTTGTTGAACTTGATATCGTTGGTGATTGCCCAGTCCTCTGATTTGTCGGTCTCTCTGCAGGGCCTCACTGCCTTCAAAGGAGTCAACAGTTCCTCTCACAGTTTTGTACTATCTGCAAACTTGCTTTTATGCCTTCCAGTCCTGCATCCAAGTCATTTATGAAAATGTTGAAGAGCACAGGGCCTAAGATGTAGCCCTGCAGACCCCATTAGTCACAGGAACAATGCAAATTCTTGCAATTTTTAGATTGTGGATTAACCCAAGCTCTAATTAATAATTCAAAATAGGAAAAATATCCATCTAAACTTTACACAGATTTCAGACTTTGCCACATAAAAGTTTGTGTCACATACAACCACCACCAATAGAAAGATACCAAAGTAAACATTTATTTTCTTTCAACATGCTTTTTGATCATATAATTAATATCTTTTTCAGTTTAACTAGATGAAAAATGTGTAGTATAAATAACTCTAGGCTCTAGGTGAGTGCAGTGCCTTTGTGGTGTGAGACAGCAGTTATATCAGCTCAACCATGATGTGAAAACTGATTCTAAAAACTGGAGAAGGGAAGCAAAGAAATGCTCTCACATTTGCCAGATGTGAAGGAAATTTACCACTATTCTGTTATTAGGGACATGCTAAACCCTGCTTCAAGAACTGTAAGTCAATTTGTTTTTTTCTAAAAAAATAATTCTAATTATCTCTGAGGATGATGTTGGGCAGCTGCTGACAGTCTATTAACACTTGTGTATTGGAATAGTATTGCAGCTATCTTACCAATTATAAACTGAGTGTGACAACCCTGGAAGAAAATTAGAAGTTTGACATTTGCATGAATGATAAATAATAACAAGGCAGAGCAGTCAAATTCAAAGGGTAAGGTAAAAGAATTCTGTAGCAGAAATTTTAGTATAAGCCAACCAATGTCATATACCTGGCAGTGGATAGTGGGTGCCATGCTTACAGAATGAGTAGTTATATATTAGAAAGCAGAAATTACAGCAGGATGTTAAAGATTGTTGTAGGTTACCAACTGACCCTGAAATCCATTTTCAATGCTTTAGCTGAAAGAGCTAATGTGATCTTTTTAAGGATAGTCTGAACAAACAGAAAAGAAAATAAAGGTTCCCTTCCTGAGATCTTGGCAAAAGCATTACTGGAATGCCATTTACGGTTAAGAATTCCTACTTCTTTTAAGAGACCATGGGAAAAACTGGTACTATTCATAAAACACTTGGGAGTGTCCCCTGAAAAACACATTTTATAATAAATAATTTTTTTAAAATCTGAGATCTGGTGGGTAGACTGCAAAACAAGAAAATTCAAACTTTTAGATACACAGAACTATGGTCACTTACACTATCACAACTATAAGACACAATAAAATAATAATAAACATCTTCATTATAGTTTAATAGATTGTTGGAAATATTTCTTAAAAACTAAGGTGTAGATTCTTTGTCATAAAGACACTGCAAATTTAGATATTTAGGGCTAGCCTTGAGTATGCTCAACTGGGAAGTCTCCTTCCTCTAAATCAATTTACTTGTTCCTGCTAAAAAAAAGGGATGGGTGACATAAGTAAGGCCTGGAATTAGATAGGATCAGTCCAGATGCTAAGATTGATTTTAGTGGGGGGTTTTTGTGTTTTTTTTTTTTTTAGTTTTTTATTTTTTAAGATGTGCTTTCTTTCAGATTATATATCAGGTTCTCTAAAAGAGTTAGAAGGTGAACTGAGGCTGGATTGTCATAAATGTTTTTTGCCCATAAAACATCCAAGTGCTTCCACAAGCATTATATGGAAGAATGGCTAAAACTTCTGAAAGTATATTCTACATTTTAGTTTTATAGATGTAGAGACAGGAAGAAAAAAAAAAAAAACAACCAAAAATCAAGCTGTCTAATATTTTCAGACTTTCTCTAGGGCTTATGATAATAGAGATAATGCAGAACAGTTGCAAAAGCATATAGTGGAATTCCAAAGTTGGTAGAAAGCAAATTTCACCCACACCTTTCAGGCAAGAATGAATTAATATCTTCTCAATATCAGCACTACAATCATGTGTTAAATTGCTCATAAAATCATAAGCTAAAGAAACTGGAATCGCTAAACAGTTCCACCAGTGGATGGAAGAATGCTCTCTTGCTATTGAAGTGTAATAACATTCACTAGCTGCTTTGAGAAACTGGCTGAAATGGAACATAATTGTAAAGGTTATATGAACAAACTGTAGTAAAATTGCGTTCCAGCTGCTATGGGAGGTAATTTAAGGCTCATAAAACCATATGGCTGTTGATGGTACTGCTCTTGTTGTCTCCATGCATTTCATCTCTGGATGTGGCAAGTTCTGCACATGTAGGTAATCGGTAAGAAAATTTCTTTGCAATATCCTAGGGACCAGTCCTAGCCTACCTTACCTTTGGCAAGAAAGAAAATGTGAAGATTAGTATTATATAGTATAATGTTGAAGTAAACAGAACACATTTGAATACTCAGTTTCTTAACTACTGTTGTATTAGAATTCTTATTAATTTAGGGGAAAACCAGTACAATCTTGAGTAAGTTTATAAATGTTTATAAAATCATTCATTCTATTCCAAGACAAAGAGCCCTGCTAAGAAATTAGCAGTTTTTTCATTATTTCATTGCTTTCTCATGTTCGTGCGCAGAACTCCAGGAAGTTAAACACATGACAACTCAGTGTTTAAAATTTTAGAAACAGTCTGATTTGACCATAATGGTGATAAAATCAGCCCAGTAACCAGGAAGGATAGGAAAGGGAAAAAAATTTAAAGATGTAGACCTTTATTCAAGAGAGATTCTTTATTTCAAAATGCTTTCTAGCTCTTGTTCAAAGTAGTAGGAGACATTTTACACAATGGTAATGTTTTATCAGGTAGAACCATGATATTTTCAATGGTTGGGTGTTGTTAATTTAAAATAAAAGATTATATTTGACATCTCTAATGAAATAATACAACATCATATGTCAGAACGTAGTGAATCTCTGTATTGTTTTAATATCCTTCAGAATGGGATTCCATTAAACAAAACCGTTTTAGACTGTAGAGATGACTTACATTGCTGAGAAACGAATTTGGCATCGTGAGAGATGCAGTTACCTGCTGAAAAGTTCTTTGAGTGGCATAAGGCCCTAAGGAGATAAATCAAAGTCTCAAACTATCTCAGAACACATTCAGTTGTTCCTGTTGTAAGAGCTGTATTTTAGGTTTTCTAACCTTCATTTTATTGTACAGAATTCAGTGCTGTGGTCGTGCAGGTTGTGTATATGGGTAATGCAGATTGTATACGTATATGGGTGATATTCTACCACAGGGCTGTTCACTGCTCCTTTTGTTGGGGGCTGTAGCTGCTTTTGGGGTCATTGTGGAAGCCAGATCATTGCATGATCCAGATTAAAAATAGTCTTCAAAAGATTAAAGGGAATGGCAGTGTTATGAAGTATCTTCACTGCTGAGATCAGTGATAGTGGACAGCATGTAATATTTCTTTTCATTCTTAGGTTATGTCTTAGGTTTATTTAGAGAGAACATTTTACGTTTATTAAAGAAGTGGAGTTTTTTTTTTTCCTTTTTTACAAAGAGAGTTCTGTGGAAACTTTGTAAAGGCAGTGGCAGGGAATAATGCTCCTTTTCAGCACAACAGCTTGAAGGAAGAGAGAACTGTGTACAGTGTAGAGAAGCAGATGAATGAATAAGACACAGCCTGAATTTGGGAAAAAAAGATATATGCTATATCTACTTCAAGACTGGAAGTAGAAACTTGTGTGCAAGGACCCGTTAGGGTGCAGAAAAACTATCTAGAGGTGTTACTACTCCTGTTTACTCGGTTCTGTTTACTCTGTTTTTAAAATTTAATAAAAGTATTCTAATTAATTAATTAAAACAAAAGTGGCTTTCTAGAATTTGAGAATTTGAATGTCTCTTTTTTACCTCCTCTACAAATTCCCTCATAGGAGAGGAATGTCTAAGCCCTGATCACCTCGGGGTCTAATCACAACACCTATCTTATAAAGAGTTTATTTTTTTCGTAAGGTCATGGTTTATCAACTATTTTTTTGATGGTGAGCAAAGAGGAAAATCTGATTCTCTCCTTAAATAATGTACACATGCAGATTTAACTGTAAGTTTCTGAAGATTGAATAAGTTCCACAAATATGCAAATTTTTCCTTATCAAAATCATTATTGTATATGTGTGGTAGGGTAGACCAAAAATATACAATTTCAGCAGCTATTAAGGAAGATGAAATTTGAACTTGATGTTTGTGTGTACCTTTCACCTCTTAATATTCCTAGAAAAAAACTAGTAAAAGTGTTTGAAGAAAATGTTGCAACAAAGAAACAATTTAAATCAGTATTATTGCAATAACATAAAATTATTTTATAAGTTAGCTACATTAAGAGAATGAGAAAGTATTAATTAGTGGGCTACAGGGCTTTGTACAAATGCTCAAAATGAGTAGTGTCTTTTTTCTTATATTTACAAAGCTTCATTTCAGAATTCATAGCTGAAATTCACCATCTAGACCTTGTATTTCAGCCATTGGTTATTTATTAAAGAAAAGTCAAGAATCTTTATAAAGTTGCTCCATATTGTTGATAGCAAACTGCTCTTCATTGTACTTAGCTTTGCAGAAGGGATTGTGCAGCATAGCCGTAGATATGGACTTGCCGTTTTTAAATTGTTCTGTGAATGTCATTCATGAACTTTCGCCAGTTACCTTTGCAAAGTGTTTTTTAAGTCCAGAATTACTCTTTAAAATGCTTTTGATTTCAAATATAAGTGGAGAAATGTATGAGCTTTCTTTGTTATCTTTCTTTATGATATTTGTCATAAGGAAGCTTGGAAATCCTTGTTAAACTTACTTTCTTAAAATTGCAGTCTTTTATCCATTTGACAAATGAAAATAAATCCGCAACTCAGATGATTAAAACTTCATAGATCATTAGCAAATTAATTCATAAGTCTGAAAAATAATTCCTGTGTATAATAATTATCTTGAATCCAAATTTGCGTCATACCAGCTGCACCGTTCCCTGAATCCCCCAAAATTCCAAGACATCTCACACTTGTTCTGTAATGGATATTTCTTCACAGCTTTAACCAGATATGTTATTTTAAACGATGATTAATTAAGAAACTGAGGGTGAAACATGATAGATATAATACTGTCTTGGATTTTAGAAAAAAAAAAAGTCCTGATTTTTAAAATGTGGTCTGGAATCTATTAAGTGCTGAAGGTGAGTAGCTCCCCAAAGAATGGTGGAAGAAAATTAGATTCACCATTCCAGGTACAAATTTATTTTCTTTTTCATGGCAATTTAAAGTAGTATTTGGACCTTTTTATTATACAATAATTCCTCTTTTCTCAATTTCATTCATAATTCTTTCTTTTCAGTTTCCGCACTAGCAAAGGTGTTGGGTATTCTGCTCATTTTGTTGGCAACTGCTTAATAGTTACGTCGTTGAAGTCAAAAGGCAAAGGTTTCCAGCACTGTGTGAAGTATGACTTTCAGCCACGCAAGGTAAGCAAAGTGGTGTTTACAGTAAAGAGTAACATTGAATAACATGAATAACATTGACACTGTGCTTCTGGGACGAGGGCTTAAATCCCTTTAGTGCCGTAGTATTACTAATAATTTCGTATTTATAAGTAACTGCTCTAGTGGTCATGCAAAGTTACAGTTCAGAATCAATTCAAGAAAAATGTAATAATTTATAGCATAGCATTTCTATGAAGTCAGTTTGCTTTTCAAATTACTGCTTAATTAGCTTCAGATAGAGAAGAGTTTTGAGTACTTGTAAAATGGCTATTATTTATATACCATCATTCTGTTTCTGAAAATTCTGTACGTGGTAGCTTTGTTGCCAAGGTCTTATACGATATAAGACTCTGAACTTTCTTCCATGTCAGTGCTGTTTTGGGATTTCTCATTTTTCATAGTAAATCTTGATTATATCTCTAGATCATTTTAGTGTTTATTTCTACTGTATGCCTAGTAGTCTTAGGTGAACAATGATTTTGCGGCCTTCAGTATTGCTGTTAGTTGACTTTTCTGTGCAGCAAGCATTATGTGTTTGTCATGGATATCAGTCTGTGTATATTTTGCCATGAAGCTCATTTCTTTTTTTTATGGGCTTAGAATTTGTATACTGAATTTCAGTTCTTCATTTTCTTTTTCTTTTTTTTTTTTTTTTTTGAGGAACCAATCTCTTTAGGAGGGAATGCCATTGTTCAGACATCAGCTTAATGTTCTACTATTTCTCTTGGTGTCTGTGGTTCAAAATCACCGATTCTAATTTTGTCATTGTGCCAATTTGGGCAAATTTGGAAATACATCCTCTGAGAGAAGGCAGGTTACAACCATCCCTCCCCCACCAGGTTCAGGAAAAAAATAATTTTTCCTTGAAGGAAAGTGAAAGAGATAAAAACTATTTATTTAACAAACATGCAGGAAAAGGATAATAATGCTAAATAATGAAACCTCTTGCTGTAGAGAGAAAACCTGGGAAAATTTCAGAGTCCTTCCGTAGGTAGCCTCTCTCCTCCTCCTCGGAGCTGGGACGGGGTGGGCCCTCCTCCAGGGCCTCCACCTCAGTGGAAAAAGTCCCAATATGTTCTGATATTGAAAACAGTCCAGCAGAGAAAAAGGGGAAAAAAATCCAAAGTCCCAGGAAAACAAAAGTTCAACTCTCCGTCTCCCTCTGGGGAAAAAAGGCCAAAAGCTGGTTGGAAAGCAAGCAGGGTGCTTCCTCCGCTCTCCACCGCAGAAAGCAGAGGAGTCTGTGTATCTGTGTCCTTGAAAATAAATTGTGAACTGCTTTGAAAGTTTTGCTGAATCTTTTTTTTCTCTCCCCCCTCTCAGGCTCACTTTAAAGGCACAGAAAAGGCAAAAAATTAATTTCTGGGCATAGAACAGCGATATGGGATACAACATAATATTAAGTCACCCCCAGACAGTCACGTAGCTTTGACTATCACACAAGCATGAAACTTACGGTTTTCTTAAAACAAAATAATGTCTTTTTCTAGCATACCACTTATAAACGTATCTGCTGAGTGTATTGGAGTGAATCAATTCTAGTTTTCATGTTTTTTCAATTTTATAGCGAGAAAAGTATTTTGATGACAGTTGAATTTTAGTTTAAAGTAGCACATCTGAATCCAGGAAAAGACATAATTGTTAACTTTTGTATTATATTATTGATAGTCAGCTTTTGGGATCTAGCTGATCTTTACTTGTTGATGAGGAAATAGTTTTTCATATTTAGCAAGATATGCTTTTGTTAATTTTTAATACATATGACTAGTTTTCTTCATGCCAGCTCTGGAAAATTTTAGCTTTTGCTGTTTTAATAAAAATGACTAATTCTGAAATGCTAGTACCTGTGTATCTCATTATATGAATACCAGTTTCAAATCAAAATCAGCTGATCTGCTGAAGTATATCAAAATATAACTCCCATGTTAGTTTCACATATCCCAAAGTTCATGCTTCATACACTTTGGGTCATGTGTCAGATTTAGAAAATATTTCAAATAAATATTCTAGAATATATTTTCAAGTGGTTTAATATATGTTTTTCCATCATTAACTTGTGTTCACATGTATGTGTTAAGGTACATAATGCATAGTGGAGGAAATATAACCTGTCAAATACTATTCCTGGCCCTTACAAATCAAAATTTATCCTGTTTAACATGAAAATTGATTTTCTTCATGTTGTTTAGATATGACATTGGTTTCACTGTACAAGATTTGGATGTGTAGGTATGTATTCAAAAAATGTGTCCTCATTTACAAAGCAGCTAACTGTCCAAATGCTAACTTAAGAAGTGTGATTTTTGCCATCAGATGTACTGTTCCCTAGCCATTTGCTTACAGACATAGGCATTTCAGCAATAGATTTTGTCAGAAGCATCATCTTCAATAAACTTCTGAATAATGTGTTTTGAGGGTTTTAAAAATTTTTTGGTGAATCACAGTAAAATGATAAATTCAAGTCACCCGGTCAAAAGCTTTATGTAGGCAGATCAGAGAGCTGCTATGTTCACGTGAAGGTCTTCCTGCTGTTAACTATGTCAGATGACACCATTCACAGTATAATGTGTAATCTTAATTTATAACTTTAACATGTGCCGAGTGGTTACTTTACGTTTCAATTGGTGTATTTTAATAACATTGTAAAAGTAAGCATTTATAAAACTATATGGATAAATTTGGTTATCATATCTCCAAATAGAAAATGTGGGTGTAGTATAATAGCCTGACATCTCAACAGAGATAAACTAACTTTGGCAGTATTATGTTTAATATGTCTACTGCTTTTTTGGGACTCCAAATTGAATTTTTTGTGTGAGTGACCCCCAGTGGTTTTTGCTCCCATGAGTTTCAGCGTCAGCATCAATTCTTGTAAAACTGTAACAGGAAAGCAGTGTAGTCAAGAGCAAACAGCTTTTTTGTGTGTGTATGTTTCTAATCCTGAGCACCTTTAACTGTAGCAGAGACAGAAATAAGTTCCACATCCTGGAAATACTTAGTGTGTGATGCCTCATCTCTCTGATTGTACTGTGCTATGGAGTAGGAATATGACTTAGTGACTTAGCAGTTGGTGACTAAGCTTGACAGGTTTCAGCAGTAAAAACAATGCATAGAGAAGTGCCTTTTAGTACTACCTAAGGAAGCTCTTGTTACAGCAGAGAGAGGCATGGTCTTTGTGCATTTTTGAGCAAATAATATGGGGAAGGAAACTGAAGGATGAATCCGAAAGAAAATTGTATTACTGACTTTGAATATTAGCGGAAAAAAAAGGATTTTTTTCAACTAAGAGTTGAAGAAAAATTGTGTGTGAGATCATACAACTTGGTTGGTTTGTTTGTAGTAGAAAAGTGTCCTCAGATACAGAATGATAGAGAAATTAAAAAAAAGCCTGTTTAGCATGAGCAAAGAACATTCATATAAGTGAGACACAGATACTAAGAGGCATACAAGGATGGTTGCTTCTACATATCCTAAAAAATATAAAAAGGAAAGAAGCTGGAATGTCTTATTTTAAATCAGGTTATTGACATAATAGTAGTATCAGAAGCTTTGTGGACTTGACCATCAGTAGTTATAGCTATGAGTGATAGTGGGGCAGGCCTTGGCCATAGTATGGTGCCCTGTAGTAAAGACAGCCTTATCAGGTAAATAAGTTAATTGTAACAATATATAAAATTGTTTTTGTGCTCTGAAAATCAGCAGCTCAGTAGGAAAACCATACTTTTCAATTAAATTGTTAGCCACATGACAAGGATGGTTATAGCATCTGTGATGAATTGGAGAAGATCAGAAAGCATACTAATAAACTGGGTGTTATCTTACTGGTAAAGGTGTTCAAACTTTTAAATACCACATACATTTAGATTTATTTATTTTGGTAACTTTCAGAGAGTTCAGACATTGACTCTTGCTTGAATTTGTTGTGAAAAATGCAGGATATGCTGTATATGAAGGATTTATGATTTTTATTTTCAAAGGAACTGCAAAAATCTGCCTTTCCTTCTTAGAAAAAAAAAGTGTTTGTTAATGCTAGCGAGATTGCCTAAATGCAAAATTACAAAATACTAAAAGCAAATACACCATTAATCAAAAAATCCAATAGACTATTTAAAAGCTGCTTACAATTTACCTGAGCGTAGATAAATAGCAAAGTACAGACCACTGTAAGTAAAACGAATTTGTTCAGGAAGTCAAAGTTGCATCCAAATAAAGAGTACTTAGAAAAGTACAAGTTATAGCAAATTCTATGAAAATTATTAGACAAGTAGGTTTTTTTCCTGTTCATAGGGCCAATTAGATGACTGAGGCTTAATAGGAAACCTTGAAGAATACATTAACATGGCAAAAAAGCTAAATAATTTAATTCCATCATTGTTTACTACAAGATGAGTCAATGGGGATGAGTCAGAGGAAGTGTCTCAAATTTAAATGTAAATAGAAGAGATATAGAAATCTATATAAGACATAGTAATTAATTTCTAGAACCTTAGAGTAGGCAGCCCCTAGTTCCAAAGCCAAAATTTCAATTGGGTTATAATTTTTTTTTTTTTTCCAAAGGAATTCTAGATGGGAAATAAAACAAATTTTAGAAAATGTGCTTTCTGATATTTAGAATTAGATATTATCACACTTGATTTCTTTGCCATCAATTTGTGATAGAAGCTAGGAAAATGTAAAGGAATGATTAGAAAACACATAGATAAGTGTATCTGGGACAAAGCAATGCACTGCTGCACTGGAATTTTTTCCCTTGCTTCCACTGAATTATTTTAAAGAGTCTCACTTTGCATAAGAACAAGTTTGTTAGCCAGTTGATACACACACTATGTGGATTTCTGAAAACCTTTAGGCATTATACTCATCTGAAAGCCTTAAAAGAAATTATGTTATTATACGATAAGAGAATTATATTCATTAAAATACAGTGATGGAAGGATATGAATCAAGTGAGCAAGCAGAAATCTCAGAAGGACTTTTATTTTCTTGTTCCTAAGACTGCATCAGGGACTTGGTGGAGTTTGTCATCTTCTATTTAGGAATTAGCTTTGAAAACCCACATTAGTCATTTTGGCTAGATTAATAGTGACAAATGTGAGACAAAGAGTAAACCATTTTTTTAATACTTGAATAGTTTCCTGGCTAAAAATATATTGCCATTTAAGGCGTAAATTTAGTTAATTCAAGGGTAGGAGGACAAAAAGCAGTATTTTACTGGATTAGTTATGGTAGTGAGCTAGGATAGACTTCGTGTGCATGTGTGTGTATGCATGTGTATTCAAGATCAGAGCTGAGGGGTTGTTTTAGAACTTGGCTTGTGGTTCAGAGTAATTGGCATAGGTAGTGGTCTGACATAGCAGCCCAGCTAAAGTTTCAGAAAAGTTGCATGAAAGAAATGAGGCTTGAACTAAAAGAAGTTGCATGAGCATGTATGGGGGATAACATGGGGGAAAAAATTATTATAATAAGGAGTTTATATAATTCTCCTAAATTTTGATGTGAACACCAAAGCTCTCCCAAGATAGCATTTCTCATTTTAGTTCCTTGTAGGATCTGTGGACAGTGTTTAAAAAGAAGTAATGAATTATTTGTTTCCAAATGATGAATGAGTCATCTAGTAAGCTTCAGCTACACACAGAGACAGTCTTACAAACTGGTACATTTTCAGAAATGGTTTTAAAGCCCTTGAAAAGTAAAGTCACAGGCAGAAGATAAATAGATAAAACCTGGGGCTTAGGGGTTGTCAGCTGATTTCTGCTACAAAAGTGTCATACCTGGAAATACGAATAAATACACAAAAGGCACAACTTTGAATAGAACCAGCACAAAGAATGCCTGCTGTTGGGATGAAAATTTTTTAAATCAACATCACTTGGTGGAGATTATTGGTAAATTAACCACTGAAAGAATGGGAACATGGGAATATTTTTCTGAGAGATTTATGTTGGGTTGTGTGGAGCTTTGGAAAAGAAGTAATGATGAAAAGAAAGCTCCAGTCATGTGGTTTGCACTGAGTTTCTGATTAGCAGTTACATGTCTAGACATTGAGTTGTGAATATTTTGTTGAATTTATGGTGGGTGTTCCTTCCTTAAATAGAATCTGGTTACAAAATGGGAAACGAAATTTGCTTAGGGAGTTTTGAGTTAGGTTTTTTGATTTTTTTTTTTTTTTTTTTTTTTTTTTTTGAGGTTGACAGTGACTTACAAAAATTATTTTGTTCATGGCTCTTTGAAAAAAAAAAAAAATTGAGTTGCCATGCATGACTTCAGAAGCCAAATCAGGAGCAGTACTTCTTTAATCCAGTATTGCTCAATAAGTCTATTTGCTTTGAAATTCAGGAAATGACACGCTCTAAAGTATCATTGTATAATCAGCAGCACTTTTCTATCTTCTCTTAGCTGTAGGTTTTAAGGAGGAAAAAATGAAAAAATATTTTTTAATACCTGGAAACAGATGTGTAAAAATATGTGTTCTCATATCTAGAGATATTATAGACATGTAACAGAACACAGCTCAATTTGACGACGACTGCTGTAGTGCTTATTGTCAAAATGTATTTTGCTGCATGCTATTTTTTTTTTTTGTAATTCTGTGCTTTGTCTAATATCAAAATCAACATGTGAGAACATTTGCTTTTATTTGCTCTGATACAGAGAGACAGAATTTTATATGAGTAGGCTCTGTATCTACTTATCCCAGCTCAGAAAGAGAGTCAACAAGCCCCAAGGGTTGCAGAAGGGCCCTACTTTGAAAAAGAGGGACTTATCTGAACACGGAAATCAAAATATAGTAATTGAAAAAGATACCAAGAAAGGGATGATGATGAAAATGTCAATTATTATTCCAAATTATTAGAAGACAAAAGGATGTTTTTAAGACAAGCTGACATTTTCACAGAGTCAATAAGATTGGAAGGGGATGTGTTGAGACCATCTTGTCTCTTCCGCTGTTTGCAAAAGGGACACCTAGATCAGGTTGCTCTGGATTTTTTCCAGTTATCTTTTTAATGTCCCCAAGCAAGAAGACTCCACAGGTCTTCTTGAACTTCTTTGTCATGGACATAATGATTCCTGTTAAACAAATTACGGGAAAGATCACCACAGTTGTACATGGAAGCTTTTAATTGTGGTGCCTTCTCTGTTTGATTATTTAATGCCTTTTTAATTATATGAAAGTTGTCCAAAAATCAGTGGAATGGTAAAGAATAGAGGAAAAATATCAAAGCAAACAATCAGGATGACATCTTAAACTGGGCTGTAAAATTTGCTATTGTAAATTTTTTCTATTTATTTAGTAATTTCTGATAGACAGCTGTGCTGCAGAGACAGAGGTATGTGCTATGAATTTGTTAAGGTAAGAGCACATAGCTCTGGATTTCCTATCAAAACTCAGCTGTGTTTTTTTTACAGAATAGTGTTGAAATTAAATTGTATGTATGCATTTTCACCTCTAATCCCATAAAGGAATGCAGGTAGGTACAATATTACATTTAGGCACAGTTCTATTGACAGGACTTGAAGTTCCATTGACTTGAATTTCAATTTTATGTGTTTGCAAGGATTCATCTGTTTGTGTAAGTTTATGAGACTGGTCTCTTATTTTTTATGCCATTCATTAACTCTATCTTTTATAGCACAAAGCCTGCCCCTGTGTACTGATTTCTCATGTCTTTCCAGTGGTACATGATAAGCATTGTACACATCTACAATCGGTGGAGAAACAGTGAAATACGCTGTTATGTGAATGGTCAGCTGGTATCCTATGGTGACATGGCCTGGCACGTTAACACGAATGATGTAAGATTTTATTCTTTTTCCTTTCTCATCACTTTTCATTTTAAGGTTAATTCAAAAAGAAAAAAAAAGGTGCTATTTTTTTTTTCTCAAGATCT
Source organism: Coloeus monedula (assembly GCF_965178545.1). NCBI lineage: Eukaryota > Metazoa > Chordata > Aves > Passeriformes > Corvidae > Coloeus > Coloeus monedula. The sequence continues at coordinate 50,923,393 of NC_138783.1, forward strand.
TTGCAGATTTTCTTTTTTAAATGTTCTCTTTTGTTCTTATTTATTCATCTACTTAATAAAATGTAGTATTATTGACTTTTTGGTTTTTTGTGTACATGTGCTTTCTTTCTGTACCTTCGACTTCAGAAAGTGTGAGAGCCTAGACCTAATGATGCAGAAAATATTTCTCTTTCTGGCTCAAAGTTCTGGCTATGAAAGGCAGACAAAATTATTTTCTTGTGCATTGCCTTCAGCTAAATCTGTGATAGAATTTCAGAGGTACTTGATTCATCAACTTGCTATGCTTTTGTTATTTTTTATTTATAATATGATTCTCATTTCTTTCTGACTGCTATAAGGGATAAGGAAGCCTTTTTGTACTTAAGGAAATGAACTGTCTTTTGCTAAATTCTAGAGGCAAAATTGGATTTCAAAGGGAGAGTTTAAATATTACATGTTAATTAAAGCAGGAGAGCTCTGCCTTCCAAAGGTTCTTATTTCCATTTTTTGTGTTTTTTGGTAGCATTTCTGCTTGCAAGAAAAGGCTAGCCTTTCAGTTTTTGCAGAGCATGGTTTCTCCTTGGTATTATAAATATTTTCGTGGTACGTGGAATGTAATGACTGAAAAGCCAGCTGAGCTCTCAGAGGATCTGGGCTGGGTTACTGGTTATATGGTGTGGGGATCTGTAATCCTGAGTGAAAAATGCTTAGCAGGAAGAGCTGCTCCTTCTGTTTGTATTTTCTTCACTGTATTATTTTTCTACTTTCTCACACAACAAAAGTACAATCTTTTCTTAGGGTGAAATTGGTTTACCAAGCTTTAGATACTTTAATGTAAGTCTTAAATAGGTACCTTTATTTTTTTCCACTGAAGAATAGGCTAAGCTATGAAAGACACTGGTTATCATTAGCTCTCTGTTTTTTAATAGCAAGAATCTGTTTTATCAATAGTAGGAAGTAGAATAGAAAGTTCGAGAAAATCAGGAAAGCTGTATGAATGCAAATGTATAAAATACATAAAAGGGAAATAGGGGGGACTGTGTACATAGGCTTCTTACTATTTTGCTTTATCTAGGAAGAGAAGCTCTTGTTTTGACTCTGTTAGAACTTTCTTGTTTCATACAAAGTTTGAGTTGTTAGAAGCATTCCCTTGAAAAATCTTGAGCAATTATCCAGCTTATTTGTTAACGTCTACCTTCATACCCTACACCTGGATATAACTTTAGTCTCCTGCAAAATGACAAGAAAATACCTGACCATAATAGGTTTGATGGAAAGAAAACATTATGTAGGTCAGCCAGTCATTCTTCTTTCTTTACATCCCATGTTGGGCCTAAGTATTTATGTAGTTTACACTGAGAGATTTAAAAGTACAAGTTGCGAAAACTGTGAAAAGAGAAAAGGTCAGGAGCTGTGCATTGTTGACTAAGTGCATCTGACTTTTCAGTCTTTTCTTATGGAAGAACATTGTGAAATAATCAAGATTTAGAGTTAAAAACACTAAGTATACTTAGTGACAAGATTTTTCATTTGCTCACTCTGTCAAATCTACTACTAAACAATAAGCATTATGATTAAACATATTTCTAGACTAGTAAAACATTCATTACATTTACATTCTTGAGTTCAACATTAAGGGACTTAATTGAATATAATTTTTTTAAGCATAGGTTTTGTCTTGGTAGAGATTGGGAATTTATTTTATTTTTTCCCAGACTGATTTTGCATTACCATTCTCTAATATTTTTATGAGGGCTTTTACAATATCTGAAATTCACCTCTTGTACCCAAGCAAGACCTGAAAAATACCTCAGTCTACAATTTTCGTATGTAGCCTGGGAGACATGGAAGTAAAGATAGAGGTGGCAAAAACAGTAGGAGTAAAAAAAAAAAAAAAAGCTTATTTATTTTTAAATTTTTAATTATTTTTTCTTGTATTTCTTATAATTCATTCTTATTAATACAAGGCCATGAAGTTACTGGGTTCTTAACTATTTCTGTAACATGGCCAGGCAGATATAGGATATTACAAGATGTACGCATTACAGCTTCAGATCTGCATTCTTCACAAATATATGTTGTCTTAAGAGATATGTTTTCATTTTATTGAGCCTCCATGTATTAAATATTTGCAGTATTTTTCACCCAAATTTTAGAGGTAAGATACAAATTTGGATGAAAAAGGGGAAAGGGATTATAAACTTCTTTGTATAGCTATTTCTAATTTGAATGCTGCTGATACACTGTTTTCATAGAGCCATTTTTATCTCCAAATTCATTATTGCTATGTAATGAAATATAAAAACAATAGCAATGCCAATATTTATTGTTACATTCTAGCTACAACATACTGTAGCTAGTAATAAAGGACTTATTTATCTTATCTTCCAAGAGGTAAATATAGCTAGGTGTAACATAATCAAATGTGTGCAGCCACAAGCTACTCAGCAGTCAGGATCAGCTTCATTTGCCTTATAGAACAGGTGAGAACATTAAGAACACCTGTTCTTAATTATTTATATCAAATGAACTTTGAGATAGAAGTTAAATTGAAGAATTTGACAATTGCAGCAATATTTGACTATTGTATGATTAGGAATTTTCTCCAGTTATGGGAAGTGACAGAAGAAACATAAAACTTCTCTTCAAGGTGTAGAGTATGGGGATATGGAAGTTTGGTGGAAGATTTTATTCAGATAGTTGGATGAAAATGAATTGATGACGTCTTGACATCTTTCACAGAACTTTGCATTCCCATTGTAGAATAAGGAACTTGTAGAAGGATCTAAAAAAGTTTATTTAAGTGATGAAAAGCCAACATTTTGATAACATCAGTAGCACTTGTACTGCATTTGAAAAAGGGCTTGTAACTATCAAGACTATTAAGGATAAAGTTTAGTCCTTAAATAACAAGGTCCATAAGTTCCAAGAGTTTAATTTTTTTATATAAATAAGATATGAGGTTTTGGGCCAAGTAAAGTAGATCTGTCAAGCACTTAATCTTGGAGTTGTTAATGACATACTACCAGGGATGTACAAAAATAGGCAAGCAAACTTGGTGTCTGACAGGTTTAAAACTGTGGAAATGTGAGATAGTTGGAGGAAGAACAGATGAGCTATGAGTATTGGGTGATGATTTCTAAATAAATAAATAAATTAATAAATCAGGTTTACAGATTACTTGGCATCTGGAACAGAAGTGGATAAAATTACCAGGAAATCAGGAGTTAGCCCTCCCCTCCAATTAAAAATAATGGAAGCACCAAATCAAGAATGAAGTGCCAGAAATGAGAAAGTGTAAACTGGGAAGAATGAAAAAAGACAGAACAGGAAATTACTACAGGCTAACAAACTTAGAACTTAACTATGATTAGAACTCAGAATCTGTTGAGAGCTACAATAGCTGTTATAAAATTAAAGATTACTAGAGGAATCCAGGAGAATACCCTTATAATATGCAGGAATGTAGTCTCAGAATATTTAAGTATCAACTAGGAAAAAAGTGGTATCAGTAGCTCAGACAAATTCCTCAAATAACCATTGAAAATGGCAATTGCTCAACATTAATTGACGTAACACTTTCTGACAGTAATAGCAAGAGTGTAAGGAAAGCCTCCAAGGTTACGTAGGACTTGAAGAAAGTAACTGAAAATTTTTATAAAATTTTGCCATTAGGTTTACCAGGGGTCAAAGGGGTCTGATTAACCCATCTTTTGCACTGTACTTAGTGCATACAACTTTATTAATCAATTTTAGTGTAGGGTTTTTGCCAAAAGTTTTTTAATTTTGTCAAAAACATTGCTTAAAAAATAGAAATTCTAAGGAAAACAAAATTAAGATAGGTAAATCAAAGGAGGATAAATCAAGGATAAAATCCTGGCTACTTCTTCTCACCTGTTCTTAAAGCTGACCTCTAGATCTTTGTCTCTCCCTACACCTGAGTCCCCTTTTCCTTGTTAATAGCCTATCCACCTAGACCAGTTGTTGTACCAGCTTACCATATTTGATTTCATTCTCTAGACTGACAGAAGTTTTCCTTAAGGTAAAACTCAGTAGTCAAGCCAGATGATAAAGCAGGTTTCCTAATGCAGGCTCTGCTGGTTTGCTGATTCAGATCAGAAAGTGAGATCAGAGCCTTGTTTCCATTCAATAAAGTACATTTGACTCAAGGAAGCTGAATGAATAACCTTCAAAGATCCTTGAACTTCCTCCTGTTGTCCTTTTGTGCTGTATCATGTTTTCTGGTTTCTCAGGTCTTTGTTCTAGACAGGTTTTTTGGAAGCACCTGAAAAACTTAAACAAATCCTTGCAAAATAACCACAGAAATAATTTCTAATCTGAAATAATAGGTCGTGGGCAGATAGAGAACAGCAGAAGGGAGGGATAGTTTTTGGAAGAAGGAATGGAAAAAAAACTCTTGTGAGTATAGAAGGCAGAAGAAGATTTAAGGTCAAACCAAACCATTATAGGCTGTGGTCAGAGAGAGAAACCATGCACCAGCCAAAATTAGAAAATCTGTATTTCTTTCTCTTTTTTTAATTTTTTTTTTCTGCTGGAGATGTTTACCTCTATTGCGGAAGAGTGAAAGAAGAGCGCATTTCAGCATGTGTTCTTGTGTATTAGCAGTAGGAGTTCTGAGTACAATTACAAGGAACTTCAAGTGTTTCATATTCCTAGAAGGCAATAGGGGGGATTATTTTGTACTTGAATGTACTATTCTAATTTTCTCTGTTGTATGTTGACCAATTAATAGAAAACAAATCCTAGTAGCCATTCTTATGGACCTCTAAAACAATTAATGCTACTATATTCAAAATGAAGTTGTTCACCACAGGGAAGTAATAAAAGATTGATAATGGTTGGTTTGTCTTTTTAATTACAGCCTCCCTTTATTTGTGGCTTCAGTAGCTGTGCATTAATATTATTTCATTATTAACTGCCTCTTTCTGATACAGAGCTATGATAAATGTTTTCTTGGATCTTCGGAGACTGCTGATGCAAATAGAGTGTTCTGTGGCCAGCTTGGAGCAGTATATGTATTCACTGAAGCACTCAACCCAGCACAGATTTTTGCAATACATCAGTTAGGACCTGGATATAAGGTAATACCTGATCTTAAGAAGCATAAAACTGGAAAAAGAAAATGATTGATAGATATAGTTGGAAGATATATATGCATGTGGATATTCTTCTTAGGATCACATAGATTTTTTTCATGTGATTTGTTTTCAGCAACATAAGACTATTTTGTCAAGTATCCTAACTAACCCTAATTTTTACCATCTTTTTGAAAGATGAAAGTTTTGTTCAAAGCACAGCTGAAACATGTTTGTATGTGAAATTTATCACTTTGGGTCATAATCAGATTAGAAGAATTTTGTATTTGGCGCACTGAATACCAGAGAAATAACTTTCTTCTCTACTGTTGGTATTTAAAAACCTGAGTTAAGGCAGATTGACATTCAACAAGGCAGAATAAACCAATTCTGTACAAATGCATGGTTTCAGGCAGTCCAGTTGAAGTAAAAGTTGAGCTTTTTACTCATGCTTTGTCACTAATATTGAGGGGACAGATTGGACAAATTAATGGTGCATGCATAAGCTTGGATCTCTAGTCAGAAATTAGGGCTTATAATGGCTGTGTATGGTATTATTTCATCAAGAAAAAAAACACAGATACATTGCAGAAATCTGCAGAAACTCCTTAGTGGATAATACTTGAAAATGAATCTAAGCCTAGGTAAACAATATTGCATTTCAATTTATACCATGAGTTATTCCCAAGCTTTCTTTTTTCTAATTTTTGAAATTTGTGGTTTCATCTGAAGTAGACTTTCAGTTTTTCAATATATATCTTTTACTCTGAAAATAAAAAATTTTAAAAGCCACAAGTAAAAATCAACATTTAGATTCTAATAGTATTAAGTTTGTGTGTTGAAAATGCATACACTTAATCATTTGATTAGAGCTAGCACTTGAATGGCAGGGACATTAGAAAATATCTTTCATGGTGTGTATCTATGTAGTTTAAATAATCATGTATATGTCAGGATTACTTGGAGAAGAGGAAGTCTATTGAATGTGGTTGATAGTTAAAATCTACCTTGAAACTAAAACTATTTAGTCAGTTAAGAAAAGTCCATAACCTGTGCAAACAAGGAGTATTTTATTCCAAACTTAATACTGTATTTTGTTTGGACAAATATTTCTGCAAATATTTTTTGGTCATATGAAATAAGTTAATGTAGCCTTATACTTCTTAATAATAAATGTATTAAACCTTTATGAATTTAATAAATTATTGGATTTCAGTATGCAGAAGCATGCTGAAGTCATATCAAATAGGAATAAGGCTTTCATGTGTTTCAAGAAGTGAAAATTATGTAATATTTTTTGAGTGTTGAAGGGGTCGATAAGGATATGAGCTTTCATGCTAAATGACATTTCCAGTAGTTGCTGCACTAACGCTATTACAGTTGTCAAATTGCCCTGCTTGGTTCATAGGCTTCCCTTAAACTACATTTCTGCACACCTGTAGCTTCTTAGTGATTTTTTTAAAATGTCAGATATATTTAATATTTTGGGGAAATTCTTCTTTTGTGTATCATGTTTTTAGATTTGGGTCATGTACACAGCACAGTTACTGCCCCCTTGCTCTCTGAAGGAGTTTTCTTCCTTGTCTGAAAATCAGGAAGTATATTTTACTATTTAATACCAGTTAAAAAGAACAGGCTCCCAGAGCAGTACCCTAGAAATAACAACATTAATTTCTTTGACTTTCTTATTCCCCAGAAAATTAAGGCAAAACAGAAGACTTTTTTTGACCCAGTTCCAGTGCAAGGCCTACTCACAACCAAAAAAGAAGTTATGTCTTGCAATTTAGAGATTTCAGGGCACCGACCGTAGCTTTCACTCAAAGCCTGCCTGTTTCATATCTCATTTAAGGTTACTTCTGTAAATTCTTTCCGATTCTGTGCTGATGCGAAGGTCCACCAGTTCAGAATACTTCAGTATGGTGTTTAATAGTCTAAGGGAGCCTCAACTAACACATAGCTTGTATTGCTGAATATTAGAGGTCATGTTCTTGCTCTTACCCAACTTGATGATACAAACTGGCCTTTCAGAAACTTTTCTTAAGTAGTTCACTACATGTCCTGCTCATTCTAATTGTTGGTACTGTTAGCCAGCAGGGAAAATCAACTGTTCAACTTTTCCTAAAAAGACCCTAGGTGAATTGTGAACTCCAGTTGTGCCAAACTTTTCCTCCCAAGGAAGGATTATTCAAAATAGTTGAGAATTTTTGGAAAATATCTTCATACAGATCTTTTTTCTTTCCTATGACAGCATACGGCAGTTCCTGTGATTTACAGTTCATACTTTGGTCCATTATATCTGAGGATCTGATTCTTTAGGGGAAGCAACTATTCCTCTACCTACTTTGTTCATGAGACGAGACTATGATTTTGCCTCTTATTCAGCTGCCCTCACAGTCATTCATAATGCCTCTAGGATACAATGACTGCTATTAAAAACCTTTGGAATACAGAGATATCTACCAGCATACAGGACAGTTTGCACATATCTGTGAATATGCATATATATTATGTTGCAAATTACACCAAAGCCTCAAAGTTCAGGAAAAGGGAGCCCTTGATCTACAAATAAAAATGAATCTGTTGCACTTTGTCCTATGCCTGTTCTGTGGTGCAGGTAGAAGCAACAGGTTTTAGGATTGACTGGAGAAGTCATTAAAACAAGTCTTACTTATTATGCACATCAAATAATTATATATTTATGTGTATTGTTTATATTATTTATTGCACATGACATGCTTATACAGAGTGTAGTAACATAGAAGCAGATCTTGCTCAGCATGTTCTTATGAGTGCATTTGGTTATAACCAGCATGCCCTAATATAAAAATTTGTTAGGCAAATAGATGTTTTAGTTTGAAATACTAAATTTTCACTTGTAGCAAAAGGCTTTTTTTTAAAAAAAAAGTTCCATTGTGTGAGTAGCAATATTGAAAAACTGACACTCTTAGTAGCTATTGCAAAGAAATTACTCATAATCAAATTTTTAAGGGGAGAAGAGAGGCAAATATACTGGCAATAGAACCATGTGATTTGTCTCTTCCCCATTATGTCTTCCCTAATTAATTAATAATGTATCTTTAAATTTAAAACTCTATTTAGTAGAAATATTATGATTCAGTATTTGCATTCCCAGGCTTTATTTGTAATAAAGCATGCTCAGTTTGAGCCTTGCCATTACTGAACAGGACTTTCACCTACTCCATGGACCCTTTCAGTTATTAGAGTCTGAAGAAAGAAAAAGGAAATGAGAGCAGCATCCTTGGTCTCACTGTGCTTTCTCTGCTGCCCACCCTCGTTCCCAGGCAGTAGAGAGGAAAAGCTGTCTGCTGGGATCCCGAGGGGCTGATAAACAGAATGGAGGGGCAAGGGAGGTAATGTGAGAGGAAGAGATGCATCTGATAGCATTGTTTGGTGCTGTTAATAAAAGGATGTTTCCCAAAGCCCTGTTCTAATAGCCCTGTCAAATCTGTGCCACTCCTCTTAACCGCCCCATAGGCATTTCAAAGCAAGTTATCAGATTATTCCATATATGTTATATATGTATCACATTATTCCATATGTTGCTGCATCTGAGTTTGCTCTTGATCAGTGCTGCAATATCAATCTTTTTGTCACATAAGAAGGTTGTAGTAAGAATACACTCATGCCTGCACACTCACACAGAAAATAGCATTGAAAATTTAAATTTGCTTAAACCGATTACATAGTACAAGATAATATTTTATGTATGATGCTGAACCTACAGGGGAAAAATGTAGTGAATAGTAAATCAAAAAGCCACAGTCTTGCTGCTAAAGGAAGGGGGAGAGCTGCTGGTATTTAAACAGTGTTCTTGATCAAGTACCGATTCTTTTACTGAAGAACACAGTGCTGGAGTAATTCTCATGTCTCTCTGTTCCTTCCTATTCCTGTGGGAGCAACAAACATATTTTGTTTGGATCCTGTATATATATATATTACCTTATATAGAATATGTTAAATCCAAGGCTCTGTTTTTCTCTCTTGATGCCCTCACACTCCTTGTGCCAGACCTCAGAGTTGCATTCCTTAGTGACCAGTAACTTGAGCTTATATGCACAGCAGTCTCTACTACCCTGCTGTGGATGTCTTTTCCCAAGTCCCCAGAACAGTGTGCATATACTAAATTTCTTTTCTCTTTCTGTGGATCAATGTTAGTAATAAAGGAGTATCATATATCAGAATTTGTAGCGTCTCTTTCCATTCTGTTATAATAATCTTTTGAGTAGGAAACCAGAATTTCCAATTCATGATTGCTTTTGTTAGGCTTTAATGGCAGAATGTTCCTTTAATTCTTGTTTTTTGCCCAGAAAGTGTGAGACAGTATTATGTTGATTCATAACTTATTTGTGTCTGACTTTCAAATAGTGATCTCTGATAATTTCTTGCGGAATATTAAACACTGACAACTAGGAGGTAGATTAATGCCAAAATTTGTGTATAAAACTGATTTAACGTAAGCAGTTTAGAACATTGCAAAATTTCATGGTAATGAAATGATAAGATTTTGTGTTGAAACACTTTGACATATTTAAACAGCAAAGTTATGAAAAACTGAACAGTGGAAAAAATTTATGAGTTTTGGAATCTGAAAAAGCTGAGAGGCATGAAAGAGTTTCAGGGTAATAAGTGTTTTCATGTGGTAAAATATTAAAATACAGTACATACATCATGTAGATGTCTTTGGAAATCAATGAAATCACTAAATTATTTTTCCTCTGCAGAAAGTGCACAGAGGTTTCTATGTATAGTTAAAATGCCCTCTGGGGTGAAATACATGTCACCTTCCTCAGGACAAATCTCTAATCTGTAGCAGTCATTTCCCGATAAGTGACATGTAGGCAGCCATATCAACAGAAAGCCAGCTCTCAAGTTCTAAGCATAATATTCCTTCTTTGGGAATTTCTATTTCAGAAAGTAGTGTAGCACAATAGGAACACAATTCTAGATTTAAACATTTAGTTGAGGAGTGAATAGTCACAGGGTGTTATATTGGTGTTTTTACTTTGGATTGGCTGTAGTCTGATCCTTTGGGCTGAATGAATACCACCAATTGCAGGACATTTGAGTTTCAGCCTAAAAGAAGTCTCTTTGCTTCTGAACAGCTTTGCAATATGAGCAGTCATTTAGTGAGGATCACTGGGTGTTTCCCTACAAAACAGACTCCTTACCCAAATGCAAATCACAGAATCACACAGTGGTTGAAGATGCAGGAAGCAACTGGAAGCTGGAAGTCCTCTGGTTCAACCTCCCTGCTCAAAAAGGGTTGCCTAGAGCCAGTTGCCCAGGACTATGTCCTGACAGTGTTTTAATATGTCCCAAGATAGAGACTCTATCACCTTGCTGGGCACCTTCACAGTGAAAAAGTGTTTTCTGATGTTCAGAGGGAGACTCCTTGTTCCAGTTTTGCTCATTGACTTGTGTACTGCCACTGGGCACCACTGAGAGGAGTCTGACTCTATCTTCTTTTTAACCTCCCTTCTGTTATTTATATATGAGATCCCCTCTGCTGCTTCTTTTCTGCAGGCCGGAGAGTCCCAACTCTCTCAGCCTTTCCTCATGAGAGAGATGCTTCAGTCCCTTCATGTTTTAGTGGCTATTCGTTGCACTCTCTCCAGTAAGTCCATGGCTCCCAGTGGTAGCCCAGAACTCCAGGTGTGGCCTCACCAATGCTAAGTAGAGGGGAAGCAACACCTTCCTCCACCTGTTTGCAACACCCCTCCTAATGCAGCTAAAGATATTATCCTACATTGTCCAATGGAGGTGGAACCACAGACTTGCCATTCACATGCATTTGCCCTTCCTGGTTGTGCTTTCTGTTACGGTAGCTTTGTCTTGTACCTTTTCAGCATTGCAGCCTCCCTTCTGCCGGGCATCACCAAGGATGGGACAGTGCTGGCCAACAGATGTGCTCCAAGGGTTCTGCAGCAGCTCCAGTCATGTGGCCAGTCTGTTCAGCTTATGACCCACATACAAAGGGGTGCTAGTCAGCAGACCTTATATTGCCATGTGTCAGTCACTTGAGCAGATGCACTTTCCCATTGTTTGGCTGTAATCAAGAGAATTTTTTCAGGGTTTCTAGCAGCCCTGAGAGCTCTGAAAAGGCTGCATGGGGTTTATGGGGTTACATCAATGGTAGGAACCTCTGATTTGTTTGGAAAGAGCTGATAAGTTTCCTGTGTTAATTCTAACATGGATAGCAAAAACCCCAGTTACGGTACTTTCAGTAGTTTCATGATACAGGATTTCATACTGGGGGGGGAAAGGGGAGATTTGGTAGGACCAAAGGGATAAAGAGAATTATGATCACTATATGCAGTGAGAGCAAGGGAAATGATTAATATATAACCTCAGAAATAAATTATTTTAAACTGAGTAGATATTTTAGAAATAACATTTTATAGATAGATGGATAGATATCTTCATTAAATTGTGGTCATTTCTAACAAATTTGTTTTCCTTGTATCAGTACAGCACTGTACTGTGTTACTACTAGATGTCTTTTTGCCACTGTTAAATGATTGTTGTATGCAATAGTTATATGCTAAGTAAATCTGACAATGCTTTGCAGAAAGACAGAAAGCTATTTTCTCATGCCTTATTGATTTGCCAGAAAACTTAGTTTTAGATCAGATATGAATCACGATATGTTTAAAAATAACAATTAAATTCTTCAGTCTTCCTTACAAAAGCTCTGATTTTGAGAATAATTAGTGTGAAATATGGCATTTATGATTTATTTTGGAATTTTTTTTTAGTATAAGTAGCTTGTTTATATATACTCCTGACTGTTAATGAAGCATGGTTTTTAATACTGTTCAAAAAAACCTGTTCCTTTAGTCAACATGGTATAGCATTTTATATTCTAATTTGAGTGAGTTTATATAAACTAAAATATAAGGCATTTAATTTGTTCTTTATTTTTAATGTGTTTCATGCTTAATTTTTATTTTAACATATTTATGGATACTTAGTGTGACTTTTTTAAGGTAGTTACTTCTGAAACTTGTAAACAGTGATGCAAAAAGGAGAGATAATACATAAAATACCAAATATTGCATTGATGTAATGATGTGGTGTAGAGTAAATAAGAAAATCTATCTCATTGTTCGGTAGCATTAGGCTACTTGTAAATGCAAGCAAAGTTTAGTCGTTTGTTTATTCCTTCTCAAGTCCAATGTAGTTTTTGCACATTTTGTGTCAGGGAATTTGTCTAAATTAATTACCTTGTAAAACTTTTGGTTTTTTTCAGAGTACATTCAAATTTAAATCAGAGAGTGACATTCATCTGGCTGAGCACCATAAACAAGTCCTGTATGATGGGAAACTCGCAAGTAGCATCGCTTTTACCTATAATGCGAAGGCCACCGATGCTCAGCTATGCCTTGAATCCTCACCAAAGGAGAATCCTTCCATTTTTGTACACTCCCCCCATGCTCTCATGCTTCAGGTTTGTGCTGCTAAGTTGATGTTCTGTGATTACTGTTAGCTGAACATCACAGGATTTGTGTGATAGTGTACAGAGGTTGTTGTTTTGTGTTCTGTCAGCTCGTAATATAACTTTCACTTAAACTGTTCTTTCTTTGCTCACTTTTTAAAGCAAGAAAAAAAGTATTCCATGAGAAACATAGAGCATACCATGAGGCATAGTTTTCCATGATACTGAAAATTTTCTGTTTAATGTTTGCCTTTAAATACAGTGATTATAATTGAAATATTGTAATAGAATGAAACAAAGTAATGAAGCAAAGTTTAAAAAAAGTCTGCATTCAATTTGGGGTTAAAGAGCTCCAAATTTTATTTTTAACTGTCCTTTAAAATTGAGATTAATTGTGGTTTTTCCTTTATTTTATATATTTAGGACGTGAAAGCTATTGTAACCCACTCCATTCACAGCGCAATTCATTCCATTGGAGGGATCCAGGTTCTTTTTCCTCTCTTTGCCCAGTTAGACAATCGACAGCTGCATGACAGTCAGGTGGAAACAACAGTTTGGTAAGCCTCTTTTAACCAAGATAAAAAAAAAATTAATCTTACAATATTTTTCCCCTTTTTTTGTGGGAATGTTCTATAATTTTTTCTACACTTTGCCCCTGCTTCTTTGAAAAAGTTACTATTTTTCTAAAAATAGTTTACTGTACAATATGTAAATTGTATTGATCTGATGAGAATCCCGTCTGAACTGGCATAAAACTGATATGATTAAATAATAAATTCAAATCACTCTACAGTCTTTAAGGGTAGTTTTATGACAGTTCTTCCAACTTCTGAAAGAAATCAATATGCTTTTACTTGAGAGTACAATGTTGTTTACATTCTCAAAGTGTGTGTCATTTGAATTCATATTTCATAACATTCAAAAATTAATTATACATGGTCAGAAAGTCACAGAGCTATGATCAGGTGTTTTGTGGCCATATTACAGTTGCAACAGTGACTGGGGACACCCCAAGAGAATTTTAATCTGGGACCCATGTAGTCTCTCCTCTGATACTATGGAAGACATCTCTAACTTGAAAAGCCTTCACAGATGTTAGATTAATGCTTCCACTGGAAGCCTGAAAAGGACTACCTAGGAGTCTGTCAGTACCCATGCTGACTTAGAATCATAGAATCCTTTAAGATGGAAAAGATCTCTAAGATCATGGAGTCCAACCATTAACCTAGGACTGCCAAGTCCACCACTAAACCACGCCCTTAAATGCCACATCTGCACATCTTTTAAATGCCTCCAGGGATGGTGACTCCTTGCTCAAAGCTAGCTCAACTATAGTTATTTTGCAAAGATCTCTTGCTACTTGCTTGTCAGGGCAGCCTCCTGTTCTAGAGGCAACACAGGACAGCTAAACTTCTCCAGAAAAATGTGTGGCCTAAACATTTGGGGGTAACAAATCTGAAAAGGTAATGCTGAAGAACTGGTATGGTGTTTCCCCGTAGGATTATTTGTAACCAAAGCCTGCTAGAAAGCAGTGTCTAGGGATAAGGTAAGCTGACTTTTCTATATGAGTAAAGTGATAAAATAGGTGCTTATGCAGAGCACATGGCTTATTTTCCATTCTAGAATATTCTTCTATTAATTATTCTGGATATTTCTTATTGCATTAGATAGTTCAGTTAAACATTAGTTAACTGAAAAAATAATTAAATAATACTAAAATTGCCAACAAATTTGAAAGACAGAAAAGCTGGTTGTGTACTGGCTCACGTGGAATATATATATATATATATTTTTTAAGTCTCTTTTTCAGGATGTATTTGGCATTGAAGCATTGTAAAGTAAGGGAAATAGAAAAAGAAATACTTGGTTTGAAATAAGCTTGGAAAAAAAATCCCTGTATGTTTTTATTTTCTGGCAAAGCAGAATAAAAAATTGCTTTATTCTAATTTAAGGAAGGTTATGTGTGTATGTGTTCCCACATAAGAATAAAATATATGTTAAATTCATTAATGAGCTGAATCTGTAATAGATGACAAAGCAATAACTAGATCTGTTTAAAAATGAAGAGCTAATGTAATGTAAGTTTTAGAAGTTGAGATTAAGACTAATTCTTCCCAAGTGTGTGGTCTACCCAGCGAGTAAGAACATTCATAATGTTTAATTGAAAATGTACAGAACATTTCTGGAGTTAGTTGAACTGTAAGTAGAAAAAAAATTATTCTTGAATAGGTCAATGCATTTCTTCTATAATTAGATTATATTCTAAAAAGAGATCTGTAATTAATTGTGCTATATGATTGTACAAATGCATAATACAAGAGGATGTGATCCTAACTCAAGGACATATTGAAAAAAATTTTAAGCAAATGGCTGCTTGATGAGATGTAACTTATATGTTGAATTAAAATGTTTTTTGGTGTATGTGCATTATTTTCTCATATTTTATTTAATGGGCTATAGATATCAAGAACAATAATACTGAAAGTGAAAAAGGAAGTAGACAAATAGAAGAATAAAATATTTTTGGGATCAAAGAAAGGAGGTAATGTGGAAAGAGTGCTAAACATAAGGTTCATTTGAGGAGTGGAATAAGGGAAGTGATGCACTTAATGAGTCCTTTCCTCATCCCCCCTTATTTATTAGATTATTCTTTCTCTTTATGTCAAACTGTATCTGATACTCAGTTATACCTGTCTTACCTATAAAAATATATCTACAACAGCAACAAAGGGCTGCCCCAGTTCTACTACTTTTCTGAATCCTCTTTCTCTCCTGCAAATATCAAAAACTGTTCAATAAGTTCAGGGTTCTCAATTATTTGATTTGTTGTTTGGATTTTTTTAAAATTAGAAGGGCTTTATTAACAGGACTATGAGGAACACCTTTCTTCTTAATCATCTTGATCCATATTGAATTTTAATTTTCTAAATGAATAGATTTATTGTAAATAAAATTTTAAATTATAAAGCAGGGGAATATGAATATAGCAAATTCATGGTTTAGTGGTATTCTTTGTAAATGGTCTTTATTCCTGTTATATGTATATCCCTGTGTGCCTTAGCTACATTTTCCATGAGGCCAAGTATTGAAATAACCTACAATTCTGCTTCTGGAGCGCTGTATAAATTCTTCTGCTCTTGTACACTGGAATTAAAAGAATGGAAACTGTGTTCATACCTTAAGTACGTTTTCTCAGATGAAATTATGCACCTGCTGTTCAGGAAAGTGGTCTTTTAACTGCGCTTCCAAGAGTGCTACTTTTCATCCTGATTTTCTTTACTCTGGTTTGAATAAAATAATTAGCAATTTAGGACAATAAGGCATTTAATGTCATAAAAAGAAACATAGAGTGCACTGACTCTGGATGTATCAAGTTGCCACCCAAAGCCACTCCATCGCTTCCCTGCTCAGCTGGGCAGGGGTCAGAAAATATATCAAAAGGCTTGTGGGTTGAGGTAAGGGCAAGGAGAGATCACTCACCAGTTACTGTCACAGATAAAGCAGACTCGACTTGGGGAAATTAGTTGAATTTATTGCCAATCAAATCAGAGTAGGATAATGAGAAATAAACCCAAATCTGAAAAACATCTTCCCCCTACTCCTCTCCTCTTCCTGGGTTTAACTTCACTCCTGATTTCTCTTTCTACTTTCCCAGGAAGGGAACAGGAAATAGGAGTTCTGGTCAGCTCATCACACATTGTCTCTGCCACTCCTTCCTCCTTAGGGGAAGAACTCCTCACACTCTTCCCCTGCTCCAACACGGGGTCCCTCCCACAGGAGACAGTCCTCCATGAGCTGCTCTAGCGCGGGTCCCTTCCATGGGGTGCAATCCTTCAGGATCACACTGCTGCAGTGTGGGTCCCCATGGAGTTGCAAGTCCTGCCAGCAAACCTGCTCCCACACGGGCTTCTCTCTCCATGGGGCCACAGGTCCTGCTAGAAGCCTGCTCCAACATAGGCTTCCCTCAGAGTCTCATTCTAGAAATTCATCACTGGATTTGCTAGATCGCATACATCATGCAATAAAACTTAAGAATACATCTACTGTTTATCCTACTAAATAAATACAGTGTCTATGTCCACCTTAAAGGTGATATGTACACCCAACTAGAGTTTGTAGCAAAGTAAATGTAAGCAACTTTTCAGACAGTTTTATTACTGACATTTTCACTACTGAATGCAGATAGCCCTGTTACAGAGTGTATTGCGCACCTCTTGTAAGTCAGTAAAACGGAAACATTGAATAGGGCAGCAACTCCTACTCTTCGTTTTTTCTTGTCAATGTTTAGTGCGCTTTGCTTTGGCCAGTTAATATCTCATTAATAATTTTAGTAATTATTTTCTTTTCCTTTACTATTTTTTTTATGTTCAGATGATGAGGTTTTGGGTTACTATCTACTAGTGCTGCTGCATGTACTTTTTAAGATTAATAGTTTGATAAGAAACAGCAAGTTTCCACAGATATGAAACAACACATCTTGACAGGAATTAGAATTTGATGTATTGATTTTATTTATTAGCTTAATATGAAAAATCTGTGAGTTTCCAATAATTCTTATTAATGTCTTTAGTTTAATTGATTTCATCTTATAGATCGTGGCAGCAAATAAGTTGAATGCCATGTAGTATCCTACCTTCCTAACCTGTCCTCTCATCCTGACTTTCAGTCATTTTCTTGTCATAGCTGGCACAGGTATTTAAACTTGACAGTAGGTATGGAAGTAATCTTTCCTGAGGTTGCTGCATTTGCCTTTATGCCTCTCATGGACAGCCAAGGTCCCAGTCCACTGCTGACTCCAATGTAAAATTCAGAATTTGCATTGTTTAGTGCTGGTAACCCTTTCCCTCTGTGTTTTGAAGGGAAGAATGCTGGATATTGCTCCTAAAATTTCATATCACTGGTGTGACCTAGTTGTTCTCAGATAAAATCAGTGGTACTTGAATTTTCCCAAGCTGTGACAGCCAGAATGTGATTTGGCAAATCAGAATGCCTGGACAAGGGTTTCTGATGAAACTACAGCCACTGCATCATGTAGTAGAAACCATTCGCAAGCTCCTAAACTGCCCTACCTCTGCATAATTCAGAATATCCAGGGACTATTAAGGGTGACTAATTTGTTACTGGAGTCTGTGTCCCAAAATGTTTTGCCTGTTAGCAAGATGTGGCTTGCCTCTCTAGTTCTCTCACACAACCCCTATTCAGCTGATTCATGTTTATGAATGAAACATGATTAGTAGTGTTATAAGCTTCATCACATGTTACAAGAAAAAAATTGAAAAGGCATAAGAAAGAAGTCACTTCCCCTTTCTCTGCAACAAGCTTACAGAAAGAAAAAACATACTTAAACTGGAAGCTAAGGAAGCACTTTAGAGAGCTGCCATAGCTGTAGCTCATGGAAATGTTAATTGTTGGTGTATGATTTTCCTTAATACCACTTTATCTGTTTATGCTAAGATTAATTTTCAATAATTATTATATTAACAGCCTGCGATGGAATTATTCATAGAATCTCCTTGTATTGTTTTGGAGAAGCTGAAAATACAAATAAAGGATTTTTATCTTATAAAGGATTCTTTCCCAAAGAGAATTAGACAAAAAAAACCCACTTGCATCATTTTCTTTTATACAGACTCTTGAAGTTAAATGGTCTGTTATTAATAATCATACTTAGATCTCCAAGGCAACATGCCTACCTTATCTAAAGGTGCCTTTTGTAAAACCTAATCCAGATAACTTTGTAATACACGATCCAAGATGAAGCTTATATTAAGGCATATCTGACAGAGAAAATTATCATGGGAGTGAGGAGCCTAGAGAAACTAATCTGGGTAGTGGTTTAAAAATAAAATAGAATAAAAGAACAGCAACAACAACAAAACAAACAAAAAGCCAAGGCAAATTTCACTTTTATCCTAATGGTGCAAATTCCTGACTTCTAAGGTACTTCTAAACAGTATCATAACCATTGGAAGTACTGCATCATCGTGCTTTGGTCTATCACCTTTTTTTTTCCTGCTTTTTAGTAATGAAAAACTGCTGTATTTCTTTTTTCCTGAAATTAGTTATATTTTCAGTAGTTTTTATAGTTGTCTGAATTAGTGTTGGTTGACATACATAATTTCATTTTCTGTCTGTATCTTGGCTCCACTGCAGACAAACTGATCTGTTCTAGGAAGGGCATGGTCTAGAAGAGATGTAGGAATGGGCTGAAGTATCTGTTATATCTGGGCGTGTTGAAAATAGGAAAGAATGGAGATAAATTTTGTGTGGCAGTCCACAGAATTCTGCAAGTTTAATGTGTGCTGTGCAGCAATCCAGTGCATGCTAGTTGCTGGTAGGTTTGTTAAGTTCTGTTTAAAAAATTGTTCAACTCAGAAGACAGTCTTCTCATCAATATTATTTTACCTCTGTCAGCAACAACCTTTTAAAAAGAATGATTTTGGCAACCTCTTTCTGCTGATAAATATTTTCATATTTCAAATCTTCAGGTTTAATTTGTGTTCAGCTGCCAAGGTGACTATATAAACTGAGTATCCTTAGAAATTGTTAAAAGTTCTGGATACAGTCCTCTGAATTAGACTAAATCCTTAGGATGTAATATTGAGGGGAAAATACATTACTTCAGTATGGATTTTTATATCTAGATACACATTTGCTTGAGGTCGGTCTGACAATGTGGGGAAAGAAAAGTTTTGAAGAGCTTGGGAAAGTTTATCTGAGAATCCAGGCAGATCAGATGCTCTCTAGCATAAAGTATGTAAGGAGAAGAACATTACATGTGAAACCAGTGTTGCGTGCAACAGCTGTTACTTAGTGCAATTTCATTCCTCCTTCTCCAAAAAGGAAGTTTCACCTAAAACAAGTCTAAGCAAACCCTCTGAGGTAAAAAATCCACAAAACAAAACCCAAACCATAAATACCATACAACACCCCCCCCCCCCAAAAAAAAAAAAAAAGAACCAAAACCAAAAAACAACCCCACAGACAGCATGTAGTCTTTTTCTGCCTACCTCTGATCATTGTCATGTAGTAATAACTTCAGTACTGTACATGCAGTGGGAATTTAAAAACATTTCCATTTTGATTTGATAGTTCTTCTATGAGTTGAAATATTACAGATCTTTTCCTTCCCTCATTTCCTGCATAATAATATAAGCAAACTGCTAGTTAAATTCAATTATTATGTTAATTTTTATCAATACTGTGGTCCTATACACTATTCATATCAAACCTCATTGTGCCTGCCAGATGGTTCTCCTTAACTGCTGCTGTTTCTGGTACTTGGATTTTTTTAATGTGCTTGAAGGTGTAATGATGCATTCACATGTGCTATCCCAAGATTTGACTTACTATATACTGCAGTCAACTCTATTATTTATGGTGGCAATCTTGGATAATGCAGAAAGATTAGAAGATAGAGTTACTGCCTGCAGACCTGAGCTGATTCTGCAGAGCTGGATTGGGGTATCTTTATATGTCTGGATCAATAGATGTTAAAAGCCATTTTGGAATTAAGTAAAAGCATAGCTCATTCACAAAGGCATTGGCTAAATTAATACATTTTCCAGCAACTAGAAACACTGGCCCTGCTTTGCAGTAGCAGCTAAGGTAGCTCTGTGCAGAGGTAATGTGGGCAGGCAGGATTAGTTTCAGCTATAGTCCGCATAAAGATGGTTAATATCTGAAAAGTGGTATTTGGGCACTGGCTGCAACTGAATTACTACACTTTTTCGAGTCCTTCTTTCTTACATGGAACCAGCTTGTCTGTTTCTGTGTCTGTGACATGGTTAGGTATAAACTGGTCACTTACTGTTTCTGAGTTGACTTGTGGTTTACGTGTACTTGAATAGAGGGAAAGAGAAAAATCTTTTTTGTAGGGTGTTAGTGTGTCTTACAACTTGCATTCAGAGTCTGTCAGAATTTCTAACAGTTGTATAGAGATTGTATTGGTATGAGATAAGAATAACTCTAGCCCATGAGTTGACATCTAAATTCATAGAATTAACAAGTCAAAAGGCTTTTGAAAAAGTGCTTGTGAGAATACAAAATAAATTTAAGTCTGGTGCTATGTTCATGGTATTTTAAGAATATTTTTTTGACATTTCAATACAATAGTAATAGTATTTTCTTTTTCTAATTTAAGTTCTAATTCTGCAGATGTATGCTGTTTCCTGACTTTATGCATAATGGCTTGTTTTCCTAGGTCATGAGGTTACTCATAGAGGATGGTAGTAAGCACCATCAATCTAAATGGAATTTTCTTTTGCCTATTCAATTAAAAAAAAAAAAAATCTAAATTTAAATCTTCAACACTTTATGTGAGCTGCTTATGGATTTTCATGTAGTAAAAATGATTAGATTTTTATTTTAGATGACAAATACAGTAGGAACTTTTGATTGGGGTAAGAAAAAATTGATGCATATAATCTGGTTTGAAATTGATGTGACAGCTTGACAGGCTGTTTTGATAAAATCTTTGGAGTATTGTAAATGGATATTATCTGTGTTCTTTTATTGCTGACACTGTGGAGAATTCCGTATGTGATTTTAGATGGATTATTATGACCATTCAGCAATGAAGAAAGACAAGGCCCTATTTCATGCTCCCAGCATGTACTTTGACTACACTGTGTTCTTTTTGCATGGCAGCCTTACTCAACAAATAGAATAAATCTTGTTTTCCTCAGCACTTTGATTATTTTTTGGTGCTGGCATGAATTAACCAATCTCAATATTTATTTCAAAATGAAAGATTCTATTTGAAGAGCAAGTGAACCTTTAGATGAGTAGATACTGTAAGTAAAGTTGAAAGGTATCAAATGCAGGTTGGATATTTCCTGTAAGTCACTTTTTCATAGCGCAAAAGCCACAGTTTTTACCCTTGCCTCTGCCTACTACCTGTGTGAGAACTTTAATGGTTGCAGACACTTGTCTATACAGCTAGGCACTGATACATCTATTTAATTTTTAGAAAATGAATAATGACTTTATGTATGCATTGTATATGCACTACCATACATTGTCATCTACCTTTTTAAGACATTTGAAAAATAATTTTAAATACTTCCTTTCTGTCACAATTTCTTTTCTTTCTCCCTTTTCTCTGGATTTTTCAGCAATAGATAAGTGTATTTTTGTTTTATTCTCGTCTCCCAAGAGTCAATTATGATTTTTTTTTCCCTGTGGTGGATTGATCTGTCATGTTTCTACTGCTAGTTTTCATAACATAGTTTCACTTTCTTGATGATTCTATCCCCTGAAGTCTTTCATATCTCTGATGTTTCTATACTGTAACCTTTTCTGAGCACTTTCCCTCCCTGTACTTTCTGAACACTTCACTTTAAGATACTGCTGGGATGCGCTGTTGGGTGATTTCCTTGTGGCCTCTGGGGTCTCTCTGTGCTTTCCTAACTGAATGAAAAGTAATCATTAACCTTTATTTGGTCAAGCAGATATTATTCTCATATTTGGTCTTTAGAAAGTGTGAAGGAGGCTCTCCACCCTGCTGTTGTTCCACTGTGGTTTGAGGTGGGCATCACTGCCCATGTGCATGTTCAAACATTTTATGCTTCACCTCTGTGTTGAGTGACTCTAGGGACTGAAAGTGTGGAATGAGGACATACCTAGTGGCTGAAAATTTTGCTGTTCAGCATAGCTAGTCTGGACAGTAAAATGTTTGACACAGCCCCTGGCTGTGTCATTCTAGCACTGTCAGCTGGATTCCACTCCGTGTCTTCTGCCTCTTTCAGCTGCCATAACTTTGGCTAGAACTGCAAGCTCTGGGACTGGATATTTAAAACATGGGATAGTCATGGTCAAACCAGGAGTACTGACAGTGCTTGTCTGAATATGAATTCCCACTCCTGCCACTGTAATATGTGAAAAATCACTGGAGAAATTTGTCAACAGGAAAAATAAGATTTGTATTCTTTCTAGGAATAGTTCACCACCCTAAACCTGTTTCTATTCACTTAATAGCTGGTGATTATTGAGAAACCAACAGATACATTTTTAATCTGAAAAAAATCTTGTTCTTTACATACAGTGCTACCCTATTGGCTTTCTTGGTTGAGCTTCTTAAGAGTTCAGTAGCCATGCAAGAACAAATGCTTGGTGGAAAAGGCTTTCTAGTCATTGGCTATCTCCTTGAAAAGGTATGTTTGGAGGATTTTTATCTTTGTTCTTAATATTTCTACTGTTGTTGTGGTACTTTCAATCACTTGGCTCAAATGACTGGTGGAATAAAATATATTTGTGATATAAGTATTGCAAATTAAAAATATATTATAAGTTGTCTAAAAGAGTCTACTCATCTTCATCCTCTTACATACCAGTATTCAAAGAATCAATTTTCTGGAGCTGATTCTGTTCTCTTATTTATGTTCTTAGTTTAGATCTCTTTGTGAATCACTTTAAATTATTTTCATTTCTCCACTTTCTGTCCCCCAAACTTGTTTAGGAAAGTTGTTTTGTTTCTAGTTTGTACAAACATAGCAGAAATATCATAATTGAGATTTAAGTTTTCTTGTGTGTATGTTCATAAAAGTTAAATTAATCTTCTGAGACTCAATTCTGAAATTGTTGAAATAGTGGCTCTGTGTTTTGAAGAAGAAAAACTGTAACAAAATTTAATTTCTGAAAGAAATAGTTGCAAAGGACATTCCCTTTACTTGCTCATTTTCAGGTATGATGAGCAGTTATCACAAAACTTAGGTTCAGTTCAGTAGTCTGAGGAACATCACCTGCCTCCTGGCCTTATGGCGCCCTGTTACTGGGGTTTATTAATCTAAATAACCTGAGAGCAAGCTGTCAGATATACTAAGACAGTGATGGTCCTACAATTGAAGCTCATGGCTCCAACATTCTTGAATATCTACTACTGAACTTTTATTACCACGAGGTCAGCATAGAAATCTTTTAAGAAGAAGATAAAAATCATAATAGCACCTTTAAAAAATGTTCTGAATTTTGAAGAAGAATGATAAGCAGTTTCTCTCATTCTGTTCCCTTTGTTCTTTGTGGCTTGGGAAATACCTTCACTCAATACCTAAAAGCAGATTTTCTATGCTGTTTTCACTGCCAAGCAAGTGTGATTTAGAATGTCAAAGAACTAGCCTAAGGTAGTGGTTTTTTCCAAGCGTAGGTTTTCTTGTGACATAACCAGAATGAATTTACAAAGCTGTTAGCTTTGGTTGGGTAAGTTATGCACATGCAGACTGGGTGAGCTCTTGTGGAGGGCTTTCTCCTGAATAGAGCACTGTGGTTTATGCACATGGAATACATCAATTTAGAATGTTGTACATGACTTTTTTTAAAAAAAGTTTGCACGCTCTTCTAATTAACACCTACTATGTTCATTAGACTTGGGCATGTGAATATTTAAAGCACTTCTATTGATCACAGTGTAATTCTTAAAACAGATGTTGTTTTCTGGGTGGTTTTATTACATTATATTCACTTAGTTGCAGTTTTTTGAAAGGATGTATTTTATTTTTTTCAATATATGTTTATATTCAGTTGGCACACATGGTGGGAAAAAATCGTTTTCTGTCCCAGCCAGCCTCAATTTTATTATTTGTAAATTATCTGTTGTATCTGTTGTTCATTTGCATGTAACCAAATACTTCAGAGAAAACAGAAAGGTCTTTTTTTTACTTGAACTTCCAAATAGCATTTTTGTTCTTATTATTTGCAGATTATTTATTGTGAATTTTGATGTACAAGCCAAAGGAAACAATCAGCATCAGCATCCAGGCTGAACTTATATTACTGACAAGTAGACTTCAGTTCTAAAAATAACAAATCTCCATGTTCCCAGACTGTACTTACAGAGTTAAAAATAATCGAAACATAGAATCACAGAATCGTTTAGGTTAGAGAAGACTTTTAAGGCCATTGAGTCCAACTGTTAACTCAGCACTGCCAAGTCTACCACTAAGCCATGTCCCTCAATGCCACATCTACATGTCTTTTAAATACCTCAGGGATGGTGACTCCACCACTTCCCTGGGCAGCCTGTTCCAGTGCTTGACATTTTGTAGAGAAGGCAAGGGGAAAGATGTTTAGAGATTTTTCCTATTCATTCATTTGTTAATTTAGTATACAAAGAAGTTTGTCAAAGTCCTAATGCCATGTTACTACATAGGAGCAGGTCTCAACAGTGATTTTATGGCATATGCTATGAAACTGAAAGACTCCTGAAGTTTGAGGAAACAATGAACCCAACTCCTTCAAATATCTACTCCAGTTAAAGAAACGAAGGCACGTCTCCCAATAAAGTGTGTTCACACACTGAGACACCCACTTTCAGTAAGACACGTCTTTAATTTAAGAAGGGATAAGGACTTCAGATGAAGTTCTCAAAGAATTGTGCTGTAATATGTAGGATCCTGACTGGGCTCTAATAAAATGAAAACAAATCCAACTAAGCAAAATACCAAAAAGCAAAATTATTGATGAATATTTTAACCTGTTAAATACAGCCATTACAAAAACCATTAATATTATTAGAAAGTATAAGTTGCCTTCATATTCAATGACATCAAAACATGCAAGGCTGCATGCACTTAGTAATCATGAGCCAGGTGAAAATACTGCTTCATAGTTTGGCTGTAATTATTTTAAAGAAGAAGATTTTTTCTTTATCTTTTTTCTTTCTGGTTATTTTCCCCCAGTCATCTAGAGTTCATATAACCAGAGCAGTTCTGGAACAATTTTTGTCATTTGCAAAATATTTGGATGGATTATCTCATGGAGCGCCTCTACTGAAGCAATTATGTGATCACATCCTTTTTAATCCTGCTATCTGGATACATACCCCTGCAAAGGTAATAGTACACTTGAATAATCTTACGACTTTCCTACAACAAAATTAAATACCTATATTCTTTTATAAAATTCTACTTAGATTTTTGTTTGGTTGAGTTTTTTTTAAAACATGGTAATAGCAATGATTTTTTGGATCAGGAAGTCTACACCTTGCTTAACTGTATACTCCAATGTCTTTCATAAGTTCCTAAAAGAAGTTAAATTATTACCTAAGATCCTGTCTAATTCTGTTAAAAGACTTTTTAGAAACCCAGTCCCTTTTTCAGTGGTTGCATTACATCTTTTTCCTACAGATTAGGCATACAATTTTGTATTTTTAATTGCAGGCAAATTGTGTTTTGTTACACATTGATGTAAGCTCTCATTTAATTCAAATTATGTATTCTAGTTTGATAAAATCTATAAAATGTTATCATTCATCTCTGGTAATAATGAATTATTTGTTTTCCTAAGTAATCATAGTTGGGATATGTGAACCAAAGTGAAAAATGGCATTGTCCTAAAAACTGAAAATGTATACTTCTCGTATAAAAAGTCATAATAGAAAACAAGCCAATATGTTTTATCTTTACTTAAATCATGGAATATCAGTTCTAGGTACCTAGGTATCAGTCCAGCCCTTGCCCTAACCAAAACTGTAATTAGCTTTTGAGTTTTTGATATTATATCCAAAGTATATTCTAAAAACACCCCTACCATTTAAGGTTACTAACACAGAACTTACATTTATGTGGATAACTGTTTCATTCTTTAGGTGCAGCTATCGTTGTATACCTACTTGTCAGCTGAATTCATTGGGACTGCTACGATCTATAACACCATACGCAGAGTAGGCACAGTGCTGCAGTTAATGCACACGCTGAAATACTACTACTGGGTGGTCAATCCTGCTGATAGCAGTGGCATTACTCCTAAAGGATTGGGTAAGTGCAGCACATAAGAAAGAAAATGTAAGCATTTCTCCTTTGGGAAGGTTTATGATGTAAACGTCTGGAAGCTCCTTGAATCTGTAGACAAGGAGGTAAATAGGTGGCAATAGTTGATACCGGTGGTCATCAGTAGAAGGACTATGGAAGTACTTTTGGGGTATCATACACCCCTGGTGATAATTTCTTATGTTTATAAGTATTCCCAGAAGATTCCAACTCTGGCCTTCCACATAGCATAAACTTATGTGGGCATACTTTAGGAAACATATTAAAATGATTGATTTTTCTTCTTCTGTAATAAAGAGGAAATATTACATGTATTTCATATGCCAAACAAAGCTTTGTGTGGTTTGAGCGATTAGTAGTGTTAAGCGACCTTGAAAACAGAGTGGAAACTTCCAGTTCTTACTGCAGAAGTCTCTGAAGATGTTTTTCCAGTTCAACAATATTTTCTCTCTGTCCTTATAAAATAGAGATTGATTTAGCTTTGGTTAAAGTGATGCGCTTAGCTTAGCAAAGGAGGTATTGAATGACAGCACCAACAGAATGCAATAAGAGATAGTGGCTGAAGGCTGTGTGTTACAGATGAGTATTAACCAGAGCAAATCATTCTAATCCTATACATTCTGACTGTAATGCCATTACATTTAGCTATCTACTTGTGTAAAGCAGGAAGGATTTGGCTGAAAGTGTCTTAAAAAACACTTGATAAAGGAGAACTTATTAATTATCTGTATTCTGTAACTGTTACTGTCATGCTGAGAAATTGAATAATTGGGAAACGTTTTTAGTACTGTCACATACCCAAATATTCAAGAGAGTGACATATATAACACATTATTTATTGAATAATTCTTATTTGTAAGTGAGCTGTATGCATAGGGGTTTTCCTCAATATTTTTTTTAATAAGTAACAATTCTTTTCCTAGATTAGGTATCCTGATAGACAGTGAAGGTGTTGAAGGTCACGGAAAGAGCTGCTCTGGGATCTTGGATCACATTTATAGTTCTCTCATAGTATAATATTAGATGAACAGTAGACTTCAAAAATTACTAAAATTTATTTTAAAATACTTAACAAAAACCCACTGTTCTCTGTTCATTTGAATGAAAGGTTTGGAATCCTAGATTATGAAAATTACCTGTGATGGTTACTTAACTAGCTTGAAATCTTTGTCAGTGATGAATTATATTATCCATTTACACTGATTCTGGATTCCTGCTGCCAAATTAGAATTAATTTCTCTTTTGGTGCCTGCAGTGAAGGTGTCTCCTTCTAAGCTAGATGTCTGCTGATTATAGACAGTGGAATGCAGGAGTCATTTGCCTTAATACAGGTTTCCAGCATCATTATAGTCTTGGTGGGTCATCCCACCTGCCTCTCAGAAAGATGCAGGTTTCCTGTCCATCCAACACCAAATCTGCTTGTTTTGGGTAGATATTTTGCATACTTTATGGCATGACAACTTACACTGGTAGGTAGGTTTAGGAAGCTGTGTCCTACCTCTAGGTGAGAGACACTTGAGAAGTGCTTTGTTTGAAGCACAGTTGCTTCCTAGACTGCGTTGCCTCTATTGATCAGATCTCCATTAACCTCCGTGGGAGGTTAGAAGCTGGTCTCGTTTGGGAACTACACTGTTGCTATTTAAAATTCGGGTGAGCAGAATCCTGCCCTGGGAGTGGCTTTATCCAGTTCCATGCTTTCAGAGCTCTGCTCTGCTGAGGTTTATAGCAGTGTACTGCACAGGTACAGTTTTACTGTCAGACAAATTAACTGTATCTGAGATCAGAGAGGAATTGGGGTGTTTAAAACTCAGCTGATCAGCTTATATACATAGTGTTTGTGACTGTCGAATACCCAGCTGTTGTGAGGTAAAGTTTTCAAGTGTCAACCAGTTTTACAGCTAGATAGAGACTTAGAAAATTGCTTAACTAGCTTGAGAGCGGAAGTTTGATAATAGTTTACTTGTTATGGCTGAGATTCTTTTCATTTTTTTTTCTAGTATATTTGTTTTAATTTTAAAAATTCCTGTGCTTCTGTGTCATGATACTACTACCTAAAAACACTTTGGAAATGTATTGCATATTACAGACTGCTTCCCTCTGGCTAGGTTTGCTCTTTTGTGGAGTCAGTGACATTTCTTTCTGTAGGAAGCATGAATTGTTTTTATCTTGCCCATATCTGCCTCTTTGCAATTAGCTGTAATTTTTGAGTATTTGTATGTGTAATGCCAGTTGCATAGCTTCAAAAAATATGTATTCATCAAAATCTGAACAGAGGTACACAAGAATACAAAATTAGGAATGAGAAATTAATCAGTTAACTCTAAATTAGCATACATATGGCTGGTTTACATCCATACCTTTTATTTCATTCAGAGCATAGTACATTCTCCTCTCATTTGTGTCAGTTCAAGACAAGATTCTTTTTTAATCAGGAAGGAAACCAGGTCAGTCCCTGAAAGGTAATCAGTCTAAATTAGTGGTTGCTTGGTGTAGCAGTTGGACAACAAAAATCAAAATTACTAAGGACTTCATACAGTAATTGGGAAGGTGTTTTGTAAACTGAGGCCATGCATATTTTCAAAAAACATGCTATCCACTATATCTGAATGTTCTCATTTTGTCTTTAGTTACATTTATAGATAAACTTGACTTTTTGACAGTTCAGTATCTTCTTTCTTCCTTGTTCCTTATTCTCTTCCTTATTCCCTGCAGAAAGCCCTGTGTAATTGATACAACTGTAAAGAAGTAGTAGTCTCTCTTCTATCTGTAAAAGTGGCTTTTCTTGTGTTGCATTGAAGAATGTCAGCCTATCAGAGAGGAGGATCAGTGAACTTAGCAACAGATGGGCAAACCCAGCACAGCTATGGAGTTTTCTCCATGCAAATCAGCACTGGGACTTCTTTTGCTATTATTCCACAGATAACTTCTGCTTATGATGAATACAGCTGTAATAACTGATTTGATTTGCAAGCAAATGGCTTTGAAAATATAATAATTGCTGAGGTGATGGGTTGCTTAATTTAATTTCATATTAACTGCATTTCATAATAGATTTTTTTATCAAATCCGCATTAGTTGCTTGCAATTGATAAAATTCCTGAAAATTTTTTAAAAAGTTGAATCACCTGGATATTACATCACTTTTATTTACCAGATGGTATTTTAACATTAAGTGCAGCTCTGGCTGGTTCAGACGGCTTTTAGTCGTGGAATACAGTCTTAGAAGTATCTGTAGTTATTATGCTTTAGGGTTTTTTATTTTCACCTCTGTTTCAGCTTCTCGTAACTTCAACAATCCTAATAGTTCAAAAAAGGTAACTCTTCCAGGATTTTGGGTTTGTGTTAATTTTTATTAGCCTGCATGCAGCCAGTACTGCCAGAAAGTTTATAATTTGTTAAAATGTAGAATAATATATATTAAAAAAAATTGTTAAAGTAAGAAAGTTGCAGTGTAAAAATACAATTATGTGAAAGTTAAATTTGCTGCATTTTAAGTAGCATTTGATATCTCAAAATGGAAGAATAGGACCCATTTTCTTTGCACATTAATTTTAATGTATGAAACAGAAAAATGTCATCCTGTGAGTAAATGGCAGCTGAAATTCTAAGCTGACTTCATGTGAGACTTTTCAGATCTGGAGAAGACTTTACTGGAAATCATGCCAATATCTAAAATTTGACTGCATGTGCTATAGTACTTTCAAATAATTTGCTGTCATATTAGCAAGTAAGCTTATTCATACAGACATTTTAGTAGTGTTATGTTTTCTTGTTTTCTAGGCATGTCATTTTTTATGTGGAGATACTGAAACACATTTTAATATTAGTAGTTTGATTTACTATTACTTGCAGACAGTTACTCTGCTTCAGGGTTTTATTGCCTTCTGCTGTCTTAATAAAGCACAAAGTGGGTGAGTTTTCTGTACTGACAGTTTCATAGCCCTTATTTTAAGGCCAAAGGAGCTCAATATTGAAGTTTCCCATTTGGCTGATGCTGCTTTCTTTTAAAAATGAAAGTTTTTCACTTACTTTTCCTAGTAATCAACTTATAAAATGGGAGGCATAAATGCTTTTAAAAAAATGAATTTTAATGAATTTTTTTAAAGGCTCAGATACTTATTTTAAATTTGGTTTTGTATCTTCTCTTTCATTATTGGTTTCTTGTTTCACACTGATGTTTCTTCTTAGATTCAGAATCCTGAATTCATATTTCTTTTTCCATTTCCTTCTGAGGAAACACTGTTTCAGAGTGTAAAAGTATCAACTTGCTCCATAATTATTCTTAGTAGCTTTTACATTTTAGATGTAGATCCACATAGTAATCTATTTAAAATTATGAATTATACTTTTCTTCTGTTGTTGTTGTTGTTTTTTTTTTTTTTTAATGAAGAGCCTAAAAAGTCAACTAATTTCCAAAGGAAAGAATCTAAATTTTATTATTTACTATTTACACTTGGACTATGGTTATAGCTGTTATCTTTATTTGCCACATGCACACTTTTAATATTTTGTTAAATCATGCAGAATAAGGATAATAGGATCACCCAGCCATTGCAGTATCTAAACACACAGCAAAGCAGGGAATGGAGTGAAACTTATTTAAAATATATAGCTTCTTTCTGTAATTATTGTATTTTATGCTGAGTTGTAAGGGACCCATCACGATCATCAAGTCCAGCTCCTGGCCCTGTACAGGACACCCCAAGAATCACACCATGTGATTGGAGCAGTGTCCGAACTCTTCTTGAACTCTGTCAGGCTTGGTGCTGTGACCACTTCCCTGGGGAGCTTGTGTTGTGTGACAGAAATGTGCATTTAAGTTCCAGATTACTGTGTAGTTTAGTTCATTCCTGAACTCAGTGGCCAAGCATTTCTCTTTCTCTGCTGGTGTTTCCTCTGTGCTTCACAACTCTACCTCTGAGTGGACCTTTTTGAATAGTATCATGTCTCCTTATTTAACAACATGGTTGTTAAAGTAGAAGTTATCTCATGCTAAATAGTTTTCAAGTGTGTTTTTCATGTCCAGTATTTTGGAACATAAGCTGTAGAAGTGGGAATTAAGAAGATTATTATGAGGAGAAAGTAATTGTAGTTTTTCTTTTTATGGATACAAGAAGTTTCACAGAGTTATTTCAAGAGCTGGGTTAGAGTGGAACTCAGTTCTTGTTAGATTTACAGCAGAGAGAAAAAAACAGGTTCTCTGTGATCCACATATCATGTGATGTTATTTATGTGTGCATGGAGATCAGATTCTGCTATCTGTATCAAGTTTTATTAATTTCAGGAGTAGAAAAATCATGCTTTTTACATATTAAAAAAAATCAAAACAGATGGAAAGATGTTACATTTGGTTGTTGGCAGAACTGATAACACAAGTTTTTTATTTCTAAAGACAGAAATAGAAATCATTATTTTTGTTATACAAAGCTCACAATCAGTTTTTTGTTGGTTTGTTTTGGGTTTTTTTTCACAGCAGTATTGATTATACTAAAGTCTGTGAATATGTTTACTTATTCCCTCTTATTTACTTCTGGTTTATTCCCCTCTAATTTCTCTATGCTGCAGGGATGAATTGGATGAAATTATAAATTCTTGTTTTTCATTTATTTTTGTCTGGGTAAAGCTGGCTAACTCTTACTATGAGTGTATATTTTATAAAATCTGACGCAAATGATGGGCTCTCTGTGAAAAATACATACATAAAGAAATCTAAAAGCAGGAAATGCTTTAGTGACTCATCCTCATGTGGGGTAAGGGAGGCATCCCTTCTCTTTGCCAATTAAAAAGAATGTTACTATTTTGTATTAGGGATTTATGGTTGCTGTACCAGTTCTTGAAAGGATTATCTTCATAGCTGATCTGATGTTAGCTTGGTTTTAGTCTTTAGCAGTTCTGATTATCAGTGTCTGAGTGATGGTGACACTGAATTGTCTACATGCAGTGGTGGGCACAAAGATTAATAGACAGTAAAGAAAAGTACTTTGCAATGTTTCAGATGAAAAACACGATCTACTTGTCTTTCCTTGCCTCAGTATATGTGTGGATAATATATACTTTTTCTAATTATAGCATAAATTAAACCATTTTTTGGTCAATAATACTTTTTTTAAAAATAAATCTTCAACTAGGAATGAAGTCCTTCAATTAGTAATGAAGTAAAAAACTGTGATGATATAACACTTACAGTGGAAAATCTGCTTTAGGTGGCTTTAGAACTTCCTATTTAATTAATTCTATTCAGTCTGTATCAGATGATCATTACGTTATATGGCTGTTGTCCTTTCTTCCATTATTTGTAGCTGTCTGGTGGTTACATAACCTCCAGTTTCTCCAGCCTGTCTTATTTTTCTGTGCCAGTCCTCTTAATTTTTGAAACTAATGAATTCTTTTGGGTAGCAGCTGTCCCCTTTTTCTGGTTCTAGTGCAGTGAAGCTTCATGACACAACTAAAATGCAAGGAATAAATAGTACTAGAGCACTGAAGGGAAAATTACCCTTTACCTGCTTGGCATATAGCCTGCAAGCAACAACTCCTTTGGTATCCTTTGCATGTTGAAGAACCATTTTCAAGGTTGTCACACATCTCCAGAGAAATGAGTGGGTACATGAAGAAGTAGGATAAAACTCATGTGTCTTTGAAGATGTTCCCAGTTAAATTGGGATATCTTCTTTTTGACATGTCCTTACAATTTCTGTTACAGAAATGTTTTACAGACCTCCACATTGCCTGTTTTCTGTTTCCATAATTACAGTCTTTCAGAAAAGACAAAATTATTTTTTTTAGTCCTGTTTTTCAGATATTGTCTGATGTTGAATCCAAATAAGGTGTAGGAGGGAAGAGGGTGTACAAAGAAAGCAACTTCTGTGATGCAGTTAAGGAAATTGAATCCACTTTTGAATTAGGGAAAAAAATAGCTGTTCGTAAGAAGCACACCATTGCCATAAAAAAATTCATGCAGTATTTAATATAATTGCATCTAGTACCAAAAAAACCCAAACAAACTCCAACTGACTTCTGTTTTCCTTACTGTTCTTACACACAGTGAGTGGAAAGCTTGAGATTTATTTGCTTTTTTCTGAAGAGTACACAGTCCTCCTCTCTCCACTCCTAAACAGGGAAGAAAACTTGAGTGTATTAGCCATTCTTTTTGTTCCTGCTAGTGAAACAAATATACCTTACCTTAGGGTTTTCCCTTGTTGCAAACTTGAATTACTGTGTGTAATGCAGTGGCTTCACTTCAAAAAGCATCACCAAAAACTATCAGAAAATCTTCAATAAGAAGTTTTGCTCATTTGGATTGGAAATAATACTGAGACATAGACTGTAATTAAACTTTGCTCTGTGTTTATCAGTGTAAGTTTAAATGGCTGATTAAAAAGTAATTTAAGTTGCATTTATTTTTACTGTGCAAAATTTAAGACTGTCTATGACATGCATTGTCTGAAAATCAGGAACTTAACAAAAGAATTTCTGGTTCAACTTCAATATTTATGAAGGAGGAAAATGGAAAATACAATAGAACTAGTTTCAAATTACTATAGTTGTTCAAGCTCTGATTTTTTAGATATTTCTGTTTTTCTAATACACTTCATCAAGAACAATTGTTTAAAGTATTATGGATTACATTTTTTTTCCTGGTTTAAATTGAGTATTTTCTTTAGATAGTAGTTTTCTCTTTGGTTAAATGACTGTAGTTTCTGCTACAAGTAATGGCTACCACTTGTATTTCATAAATCCTTTTTCTGTTGGTTTTCATTCAGATGGTATTTAACATAGTGGTTTAGTCAATCCAGGTTGTTTATCACATATTGCTGTCTATCTATTACTATCACCTTATTACTCTCTTTCATCTTCTTGTGTCTTTTAAAAAACTAAGTAAAATATAATATGGATTTCTTTTTTTCCAAATGGAACATCACTTACACTTAAATATATTGGTGTTGAAAAATGTGATTCTGAAAGGTTATAAATGAAATCATTTGCAAATATGAACTTTTATATGAGTAGGCTACTAAATCTGTAGTATCACAGGAACTGTAATTTCCTTAAAAAGCTGCAGTGATTAAAGGTATTAGTTTATATTTAAAAGTGTTATATTTTGTTTCTTCCAGATGGTCCTCGGCCCTCCCAGAAAGAAATCATATCATTAAGGGCGTTTATGCTTCTGTTCTTGAAACAACTTATATTGAAGGTAAAATCGTCTATTCCAGAGTGGAGACATTGACGTCTGTTAAATACTTGTAATAGGATCTTTCATAGCAGAAACTTGGTCATACCTGTCCAGTATTGTGTCTTTTTCTGGTTAATTTAATGTTCATGCACATCCTTCTAATCAGCAGAGAAGTAGTAAATCCATACAATAACCTCACCAAACTCTGCCATGTATATTTTATTAAAATTTTAATATATTTGTATCCAATATATAAAATATGTTTTAATTAAATTAATATTTAAAAAATTTTAATTAAATGGTCAAATGAAAAAGATAATTGCAGTTTTCAAGCTACTTATTGCTTTATCCTTCTTGTTGGTTCTACCAATGGTTGAAATGGTGTAAGACTCTTTCTCTCTGTAACAGCTGAATGCTACTCTTCGAGGCATAATCTATTAATTTGAGACTAAACCAAAACCCAGTATTTTCTGTTCTGTCTCAGAAACTGGAGGAGCAGCAGTAATAGTCTGCAGTATCTCAGGGCCAACACCAAAAGAATCTGACCTCATACTGTTTTGAATTGTCAATGTGATAAAGAAAAGCAGTAGAATGATAGGGAAAATTTAGTCTTTTAGGTTCAAATAAAAAAGCTGTAGGATTGTTTGACTGGGTTTGCGTACCCAGACCTGAGGAATGTCTTTCTCTGAATGATGGCTGTTGGTTTTTTTTTTCAGGATCGAGGAGTGAAAGAAGATGAACTGCAGAGCATATTAAATTACTTATTAACAATGCACGAGGTACATTTCTGTAATTACCTACCTTTTATTGTAACTAATTGAACCAGCTCTGTGGGAAGCTTGCTGTTGAGGTTAGTTTGTAGAATAACATTGGTGCTTGTCATACAGGATGAAAATATTCATGATGTGCTGCAGCTGCTAGTGGCACTAATGTCCGAACATCCAGCATCCATGATACCTGCCTTTGATCAGAGAAATGGGATACGGTAAGACAGTGAAGTGAGAAAATACCTTAAAAGTAGTTCCAGTATCATCAGTCTCCAGTTTGCTTCTTTTTCACATCAATATCACACTTGCTGATCTTTTAAACTTAAATTCCATTAACTTGGGCTTTATTTTTTGACAAAATGAGTGATTTCAATAAGTTGGAGGAAAAAGTGTGTTTCCACTTAAGATTATCATTATGATATTTCAAGTAACTGCACTGTTTTACTTGCTTCTCAGTCTTTAGAATAGAGTATGTAATTAACAAGATGCATCAAATACCCATGTATCTATCTCAGAATAATTTTAAATATTCTTTCTTTGTATGTTTAACATTCTCTGGAGAGAAGAAGAGGAGAACAAGAAATCGTGCCCTAGCTTCTCAAATTCTGTCTGACAAAAGTGAAATTCATGCATTTATCTGTTTGGCTATGAAATTAATAACTGATAATTCCCAAAGAAATGTTATTTTTGTTGCGGTTTTATGCCTAATTTGGTAATATAATTTTTGTCAGGGACTAAACATTTTCATGTTAATATTTACTATGGAATTTTATTTTGTGCTCTTCTGAAAATACTTTCAAAAATGCAAGGGGCTTGTAAAAGGGAAAAAAACCCCATAGCATCTACTACTTGATAAATTCAAGCTCAATTTTGCCTGAATGCTAAGATCTTTGTACAAAGATGTGTACTTAAAACTGTTTGAATGACAATGCTAGTTGAAGGGAAGACTCATGGTTAGGACTTTGCTTTCTGCCCGTAGTTTGTATTCAAACAGAATTCTATTCCTGACATTTTTTGAAGAAAGGTAAGCCTGACTTGGAAGACTGAAGACATCTTTATGTAACATTTGTGGTACTGATATTAAAAGTGTTTGATGGTGCAGTCTTTATGTTTAGAAGTCTGTCTTGTAAAAGTGTGGAGAATGCACAGGATTTCAAGTTTTAAGTATTTGAAAAACAAAACAAAACACACCCAAAGCCTTACATAAAATTAGGGGCTCATTGGCCTAAGTTATCAGAGGACAAAAGCCTCAGAAATTGTTTGGTAATAGCATAAGTCACTTCAAAAGAGGAAGATATTGTCTGCTAAAGCACTCTTTAGTGGAGAAAGACAAAAAGACTGGCTAAAAGCTGAAGCCAAGCTAATTCTAATGGGAAACTAAAATATAAATTCAATAATTTGTTGCAGAACAGTGCAGGGGAAAGGTAATGTTTTCTTTCTCTTGCTGTCTTCAGATCAAGGCTGGTTTCCTTTCTGAAAGACTGCAGAATTTGTGCTTAAACCTCTCATGTTAATTAAATATGTAATAATTAGATAAGTTAATATTCGAGGCACTTTTTTTTTAAATCAAGGATTTAAAAATAGTGGGTGTAATGAAAGGAGATTTTCACTAGCATCCAGGTACTCTAGGATATGACCTTATGTGTTCCAGTCTGCTTCTCTTGTCCTAAGCTGCAACTGCTCAGACTGTCTTTTATTTGGTTGTTCCAAGAGAGAAGTCTGGAATAAGATGTTACTTTCTGTTATGAAACATTGAACTGAGCCAAACTACACCATGTCTCCAACCTCAAGAATTCGTAATCAAGCTCTTATGCTGCACTCGATTCTTTCAATATATCCTTCTATTTTGTGTAAATTGTTGTTTTTATTGATTTATTTCTTAATAAATATCCTTGTTCAGTGAAATACAAGCTATATGTGATGTTTAGTAATAAAATCTATATATGTGATGTTTGAGCTTGAATTTTTTTTTCTGTTTTAGAGTAATTTATAAGTTACTGGCTTCCAAAAGTGAAAGTATATGGGTGCAAGCTTTGAAGGTCCTTGGATATTTTCTTAAACATTTGGGTCATAAGTAAGTGTCGTTTTAAAATTTTTATAGTGGTGTATTTAAGTTCACAATTCTTATTGTCTTTTGTCATGATTACTGTATATTGTCAGTCTTTAGAAATTGCTTAAAATTATTAGGTCTTCTGATTAATAAATTGTACAGTGTTACCTTTATAAATCAGATAAAATTAATTTTTTCCAGTTAACTTGCTATTACTATGATGTTTGAAGTATTGATTGTCTTTCAAATATACAACATGCTGAAACTCAAGTCTTAAAACAAGGGAAGAACATTTTCCAGAAATATGTCTTGTAACTATATATTGCATGTTCAGCTAAAGTTAACAGGAAACATATGAGTGTGATCTAAAATTTGCTTCTGGAATTACCAGTGTCGTGGCAATAAAATTTTCAGGGCAGCACTTCTAAAAATACTTTTAGAAGAATGGGAATAAATGAAATAGAATATTTTATTGACATGGGAATGTTGCAGGAGGAAAAGTAGATACATCAAGCAAGTGGTGTTTAAAAATGGTGGTAAGGACATATATCTGCACAAGAAATACTCACATAGAAAATGTGGCAGCAAGAAATAGTCCCATTTAAAAAGACCTGATATCACAAAATGGGTTTACTTAGTCTCTTCTTCTGTATTATGGTGTCAAGGAAGCACCAGCAATCATGCAGTGCTGCATAGCCTGCTGTTGCTCATTTTTTCCCTTCTACATGTGGTGTTAAGCTCCCTGCCGGGATTAGCGCAAAATGGCATTTTAGTGGGAGGCTGTGTATTATAAAAATTAACCACATGCTTCCCAAGAGGCTTCATCATGTAAGCCTCATTTGAAAGGAAAGGAGGTAGGAGTCCAGCCAGAGTGCAGTATTGCTAGAAATACTTTTCTCAGTAAGATCAATAAAGTATGACTGTATAATTGAGAGAGTTAGCTGAGAATATGCTTCTAAGTGGGATTTTTCCTTTGGGATCCAGCAAGTTGAATACTGTTCTGGGAATTAATAAAGCAAATTGATAGTCCACTCAAGAATCTCCAAGGACTTTTCAAACATTACTTACTAAAAGTCATTCACATTGATAGGAGTTGGATTAAGTATGATACACCAGATAAAGGTTTGACTTGTCAGAAGCCTGGTTGTATCCAGAGAAGTACATTTGTTTAAAATATTTATCACTTATCCAGAAAATCAAGTAGCAAACTACATCCTGGAGTGCATCAGGCGCAGCATTGGCAGCTGGGCAAGGGAGGGGATTGTCCCACTCTGCTCTGCACTGGGGCAGCTTCACCTCGAGTGCTGGGGGCAGTTTTGGGCGCCACAATATTGTAAGGACATTAAATAGTGGATAGTGTTCAAAGGAGGGCAACCAAGATGGTGAAGGGTCTGGAGGGGAAGCCATATGAGGAGCTGCTGAGGTCACTCGGTCTGTTCAGCCTGGAGGAGACTGAGGGGGGACCTCATTGCAGCTACAGCTTTCTCATGAGGGGAGGAGGATGGGCAGGCACTGAACTCTTCGCTGTGGTGACCAGTGACAGGACTCAAGGAAACAGCATAAAGCTGAATCAGAGGAGGTTTAGGTGGGATATTAGGAAGATGTTTTTCACCCAGAGGGTGGCTGGACACTGGAACAGACTCCCCTGTTGGGAAGTGGTCACAGCACCAGCCTGATGGAGTTCAAGAAGTGTTTGAACAACACTCTGAGGCACGTGGTGTGACTCTTGGGGATGATCTTGTGCTGGGCCAGAGATGGATTCAGTGATCCTGACGGGTCCCTCCCAACTCAGCGTGTTCTATGATTCTGTGGTTACAGAAAAAGAAAAGTGAGCCTTTTTGGAAGCTGAAATTTAATTTCCCAGTCCTTAACATCTACTCGTGATTATGGATGTGTCAGTGTAGTTTCCATTGTTGAGTGAACATATGTACTTAGCAAAAATTAACTTTATTTTTCATGTAATTGGAGTGATTGAAATCCACTTGAATACTCTGTGTAACTTTAAAAGTTTTTTTTAATTTTTAGACCTCTGAACATCTGCAAATGTGCATATTTTATGTAGATTTTAGCAAGTCAAAATGCCCTTCCATTTCATGTTTTACAGCTAGTGCTTGTTCCTTTTTGTTCACATACATATGTGTGCATACACATGACTTTATAAAATGGAAGACAACCATAGGAAAGTAAGCAATTATAAAATTTTAAAGCACTTAGATTTCTGTTTCACAGTATGGGAAACAGACATTGCATTGTAATACATTGAAGCAGAATTGCATAAAGAGATGTTACATGATTTATGAAATCTAAACCCATACAATAGTACTAAGAAATGTGTAGGTATAAAACCAATTACTGTTGCTGTAGTTCATATATATTCATCACAGATGAAGCTATAGAGTGGAAGTAATTGATTCTCAGAAGTGACCAGTAATGTGTTAGATGAGAGCCTGAATAACTTAATTGATTTTTCTTTGTGATCTGTGATGATAGACTACTTTGTCTAACCTTAACAGTTGACAAAATCCTGGTTTTTTCCTTCTCTGCCATATTTGATTCTTTCTATGCCACCACTTGAAATAATAGTCCGTTGTTTACTTTTGAGTTTTACCTGCACTTTTAAACTTCCCAATGGATTTCTTCTTCTATCTGCTAAACCATACCTTAAAAGGTTGAATAGCAGTAGGTTTTCTCATAAGTAGCTCATGAACTCCCTTCTGTGCATAGAAAAGTACACAGTTGTAAGTTGTTGCCTCTCCTTTTTGTGGTTGTTTGAAGATTATAAAATAATCTATTAATTTCAAAACTTCTAGCATGAACCTATATAATTTCTTATTTTTACTGGTAATCATGAAAACAGTTTCTTTGCTTTTGAATGCATAAATTTTTTAGAAACTTTACTGTACTGTAACCAATTTAAAATTTTTCTGCTGCTTTAATATGGATTATTATTTATTTATTTTGAAAAATGATTTTTGTTTCATATCCATTAAAATAGTAGGTAAATTTAATGATGCAAAGTATGAGAAATGCTCTATTTATGATGTTATATCCCATTTCAAAAGGGTGGGGTTTAGGGACAAAACATTGATCTGAGTTTCTTCGTTCTCCACTTTTTAAGATTTGAGTAGTTTTGGATTCCAGACGTGAAACACTTCAATCACATAGAATTTCATAACTTTTCAGATTTTATTTCTTTTTTATTGCAACATGTGTTATTCCAGGATTAAATTATTTTGGCTTCTTGAGAGAATCATGTATTAAAAAGAAAGGTGGTACTGAAAAATCCATATATATATTAGTATTAACACATACAGATGGTTGAACAATCTGAGGGAGGTTAGCCCAGATCACCCACTGTGTTTGCTTCCAACCTAACAAATTCTGTGATTCTGTGATTAATGTTGGAAAATATGAAGTTGGATTGTCCTGAGTTCTTGTGATGTGGCAAAAGGTGTGTTCTTCAGTGATCATATTTTAACCAGCCTCTGTAAGATAGGAGGAGTTGACTTTGAGAATGGTGTGTGATTTATTTTATACAAAAGCCCATTCTAAATACAACATTGTTTTCTGAGAACCTTTGTATATTTGTACAATTGCATTCATTTTGGAAAATATCTTAAATGATATCTATTTCCTAATTTGTACAGAATAACAAGCTTGGGATCTTTTTAGTACAGCATCAAAATATTTGGCTTTTGGGTTTTATCTTGCATTTACTTAAAATGCTCAACATGCTTGGCATGTGCCTAATATTTTTGTTTTCTCTTACAGGAGAAAGGTTGAAATCATGCATACTCACAGTCTTTTTACACTTCTTGGAGAAAGGTTGATGCTGCACACAAATACAGTGACCGTTACAACATATAACACTCTTTATGAGGTACAAGTTTTTAAATGTGAAGATTGTTGTGTCTTTTGTAAAAAGTATGACTTAAAAATATCCATGCTCTATAATATCCTGATTCTCAAGGCTTTTTAGAAAAATTTTAGAAATTTTGAGAAAGAACTTCTTGGTTCACAATGTATTTTGCCATGTTTTGGATGTTTTTATTAACAATGTCATAATTTTTACATATGCTTTATAAAACTTTCCACTTCTGATGGAAGAAATCCTGCTACTTACGATGTTAATCACTTTCCACAAAAAAACCACCAGCAGTTAACTGCAGATCTTCAATTCCTCATACTTCTCCATTGTTTGGAAAGTTTGTTTCCATTGAAATGGAAAGTGCTGAAGTCAGAGATGCCTCTCTCTCTCTCTTTTCTCTTTTCTATTTCATGTCACTCATTTCAAGTTTACGAAATTTTGAAGAGTGCTGTTCTTTCTTTTTTAACTGTGCCAAATGATAATTAACACAGCCACTTTTATGTACCAGCTACTGCTTGAGGTAAATAAGTATGACCCCAAAGCATTCAGCTATTCTACCAGGTTCTTGTAGAAACTTCAGTTTCGATGATGAGCAATTTTCTAAAAGCAACATATTGAGAACATCAAGTTGGTTGAAACTCATGTCTCATGCTGGCATGCATAAAGCTCTTGTCCAATCTTAATTATTACTAAAATGATGACTTAGAATAGAATCTCTTGCAATTTCTGAAAATCTTACGCACTAGAAAGATTTTTTTATATTTTTTTAGTCATAAATAGATTTAATGGCTAGATGCTCAGGGTTGGTTCCAGAAACGGAAAGAGATTAGACGAGCACTTGGTTTTTAGGGTTCCGAATAATGTAAAAAATTATTCTTCTATGACTGTAAAGACTCCAAGACAAAATCTAAACATCATCTATTTGCCAGTGACTTAGACGTCAAGTTCTTTTTTACTGCATATTACCTTTTATGATTTGGCCACTTGGGTCTCAGAGTCTAGTTCCTGCATTCAGTTTTCTGAGAGCTTCTGTGATTGGTATTCTCAGAAAATGCATAACTCATTGACAAAATTAAAGTCCTCATGGAGTTCAGCATCCACAGGCATGTACATTTGAAAAAATAGCCAGAGGAAAGGAGAAAAAAGGGGTTAAGTGCTGTAAGTACAGAAGATTTGCTAAGAAACTGATGCTAAGGAAGAGATATTTTCCATATTCTCTCATAAAAAGCAAGGGCATATTTGCATTCTATTTTAAATATAAATATGTAAAGACCTATTCTACGATACTGTGTTTATGACTGTCATTAATTTGATTATTTCTTAATGAGTGAGCTAAAGTTCTGCTTTAAAATAAATATTGCTAGTGAAATTACTCTATTTTGAAAGGCATTTACTTGAATGTACTTACAGAGAATTCTGTGTTGATATAATTGAATTTTTAGCTAGTTCTTAAAAATAAAGTTGCATACTCACATCCAGTGACAGGTATCCTGGTGTTACAAGTTTGTGGTGTTGCCTCAGTACAGATTAATTAGCTTGTCAGGTACAATGCATGCAACGGGAGAATGCTCTGTCTTCTTCATTATGTGAAGCCTCAGGATTATTCCTGTGGAATGCTGTCTCTGACTCATACTCTTTACTAGGTGGAGGAAACCAAACCCAGTTTTAAGAATTATTTGGTTTGGTTATAGATGAAATGTATGAAAATAATTATTGATGTATGTAGCTTGTGAAAGATATTTTGATCTGTGAGTGTATTACAATATGAGAAATATTAATGGAATATCTTTAAAATACCTTTACTGTATATTTAGGCAATGAACTCAAAGGTTAGCTAATCAGCCACAGTACAACCATGAAAATCTTGATCCCTGCACAGAGGAATTGCTTTATTCCATTCTTCAAAATTTAAAATATTTTACCTAATTTTTTAATATGAATTTTCATGTGGCCATGGTAAATGTTCTTAACAAATTTGAAAACTAACAAAGAAATACTGTAGTGTTTGATTAAAAATGGTAAAAGGAAGTTACTATTCTGTTTTAGATTTTGACGGAACAAGTATGCACCCAAGTTGTTCATAAACCACATCCAGAGCCAGATTCAACAGTGAAAATTCAGAATCCAAGTAAGGACAATATATTATGTTTGTTTGATAAATGTATCATCTAGAGGTTGTGGGGTTTTTTGAAATGATGGTTCAGAAAGTGAGAATAATTGATTCGTGTATCTTAGATACATATGGGTTTCTGTTACCTCTTACATTAGTGGCTGTCAGCAACTATTTCTTTTTTTAACATTTGTAAAGTGCTTTACATAACTAATTTATTCTTTCAAAGTGATTCTTAAGGTGGTGGCAACGCTGTTAAAAAACTCCACACCAAGTGCAGAGCTGATGGAAGTTCGACGTTTGTTCTTATCTGATATGATAAAACTCTTTAGTAATAGCCGTGAAAACAGAAGGTATGTCAATACAAATGGTATTTTCTCATCCTTGATTTCTGGGTAGTAGCAATCTGTTATATTCTGTGTAGAGTTTTATACTCCATAATAAATTAAATATATTTAAAATAAATTTAATACATTTGTGGTAACTTTTCTTAGTTCAGTTGCTAATACAGGATTCTTCTCTATAGTGTACTTTAATTTTTTATTTATACTGAAGTATTTTTAAGTTTATTCCTAATATTGGATTGATGTTCAGAGATGATGTTTCTCCCATCTTAACCATCACAATATTAAAATAGAGAAACTTTGTTTGGATATATTTTGAACTAATTATTTCACTTTAGATGTTTACTTCAGTGTTCAGTGTGGCAGGACTGGATGTTTTCTCTGGGATACATTAACCCAAAGAACTCTGAAGAGCAGAAGATCACAGAGATGGTTTATAACATTTTCCGTATTCTCTTGTACCATGCAATAAAATATGAATGGGGAGGCTGGAGAGTGTGGGTGGATACTCTCTCTATAGCTCATTCCAAGGTAAGAAATAGCTCACAGATGTTTTTTAAATACTGGTAACCCCCAAAGGCAGTAGTGATAGAGTAATATAAGATGTAAAGTGATTTAGTGCCATCTGGTGGCTGTCCCTATTCATGCC
Organism: Coloeus monedula; assembly: GCF_965178545.1. Taxonomy (NCBI): domain Eukaryota; kingdom Metazoa; phylum Chordata; class Aves; order Passeriformes; family Corvidae; genus Coloeus; species Coloeus monedula. The sequence goes on from NC_138783.1 coordinate 50,967,645, forward strand.
AAGGTGGCTTTTTTCCTTGTCAAACACTTTTTAAGCTGTGTTTTATATGTTTTTAAGAATCTTGCCCAAGTCATCTAGCATATATTCATCCACATAATCTTTTCTTTTCTTTTTAAGGTCACATATGAAGCTCACAAGGAATATCTAGCAAAAATGTATGAAGAGTATCAAAGGCAGGAGGAAGAAAACATAAAAAAGGGGAAGAAGGGTAATGTGAGCACCATCTCAGGTCTTTCTTCTCAGACAACGGGAGCAAAAGGTGGAATGGAAATTCGAGAGATAGAAGATCTTTCACAAAGTCAAAGTCCAGAAAGTGAAACAGATTACCCTGTCAGTACAGATACGAGGGACTTGCTCATGGCTACAAAGGTGTCAGATGATGTGCTTGGAACTGCTGAGAGACCCGGAGGAGGAGGAGTGCATGTGGAGGTTCATGACCTTTTAGTTGATATAAAAGCTGAAAAAGTAGAAGCTACTGAAGTAAAACTTGATGATATGGATTTATCACCAGAGACACTGGGAACTGGAGAAAATGGTGCGCTGGTAGAAGTGGAATCTCTTCTAGATAACGTGTACAGTGCAGCTGTTGAGAAGCTCCAAAACAATGTTCATGGAAGTGTGGGTATTATTAAGAAGAATGAGGAAAAAGATAATGGTCCATTAATAACTCTGGCTGATGAGAAAGATGAACCTTCCACTAACAATACCTCATTTCTCTTTGATAAAATACCTAGTCAGGAGGAGAAACTCCTTCCTGAACTTTCAAGTAACCACATTGCTATTCCAAATGTGCAAGAGACACAGATGCATCTTGGTGTAAATGATGATTTGGGATTGCTTGCACATATGACAGGTAGTGTAGATATAACTTGTGCTTCAAGTATAATAGAGGACAAGGAGTTCAAGATTCACACCACTTCAGATGGAATGAATAGCATTTCTGAGAGGGAGTTGTCTTCATCATCTAAAGGATTAGAATATGCTGAAATGACTGCCACAACTCTTGAGACAGAGTCTTCTGGTAGCAAAACTGTACCTAATGTTGATGCAGGAAGTATAATATCAGATACAGAAAGGTCTGATGATGGTAAGGAGGCAGGAAAGGAGATACGGAAGATCCAGACAACTACCACAACCCAGGTAAATTTCAAGTAGCCATGTATGTGTCTGATGCAATTGCTGTTCATTGCTGAGGGATAAATTAATAGCATGAGATCTGAGAGATATTTGAAGTATATATCTTTAATTATATGAAAAATGTACATCTTCCAGGCCTATTTTCTTTGAAAATGCCTTAATGCGGAGTCTTTCATGACTGTGTAGAAAACATATATTGCATATACTACTTAAATAGTTATTTCCCACTAAAATCAATGATTAACTACTATGAATTGGTTTAAATATGTGGACATTAATCTCTCTTTTAAATAATTTGCTTAGAAAGAATTATCAACTGAGCAACCAGCAGAAATTTATCTTCTAATCTCTTCTTTGTGTGCAATGAACTCTAAGCTGTCCATGGTTAAATATTTTTTCTTAAAATGAAGTTAACCTTAATAAAAAAAAAATTGACATAGGTATTAAATAAAATATAAACAGAGAATTATTGTTTTATTGAATAATGAGCAATTTTAATTTTAGCATGTTTACTGTGTAGCTGGCAGTTGGAATTTTGATTTCTGTAGATGTGGTAACTGCCTTGTTAGATTTGATCTCCTTGATATCACTGAACACTGAAAATTACTTAAAGACAAGCCACCTAAGTGTAGATACTTAAGTGTTTTGTGCTTGCTTATGCAGTGGAAATGCACATCAAAGCCCATTCTTGCAGATACAGTATTATTGGCTAGATAAAAGCTCCTCTGTTATGGTACAGTTGTGATACCATTGCTGCTGCTGGCATGAGGGTTACCTGCAGTTGTGCCTGAGGGAAACTGTGTTGGACTGGAGTTGCTAACCTCAAATTCTCTAAAAACAGGTCTACAACCATCTCCCTGCCTTATTAGTAAGAAGTAACTGTCTTTTATCCAAATGGACTGAAAGAAAACAAGCAAATTGTGCTACAGAGATGGGACTACTGCTTACTTCTCAGAAGAGTTAATGCCTTTATCAATAATAGATCAAATATTAAAGAATATAAAATTCACTCTTTCCTGTGTTTCCAGCTGGAAAAAACTGAATATACAATTGAAAGCACTATGCAGAAGATTCATGTGAAAAATTAAAATCTTGGATAAGTCTAAGATAACTCTAAGGGAAACACAGGAAATGCAAGCAACAGTAAAAATTTTAGTCCCAAGAGGTCAAATTGAATAAAGGAAACCTTCTCTGCTTTCAAAATACTGGCTACAGGAGATCAAGATCAGATTAAATATACAAGAAGCTCTTCAGCTCAACTCCAATGCTATGTCCATTTTTACATTGCTAACATAATTGTTTTGCAAAGTTCTCTTTTTCTTTTAAATTGACAAAATGGGATTTGGGAGACTATATATAATTCTCTAATGATCCTGCTAAAAAGACCAGATAAATAAATTTGTTTTGAAAAATGAGGAGCTGTCCAAAAATGCACTCATTCCTTGAAGCCATCACTATGTAGTTTGTTCATGTTTTCAGTCAAATCTTCAAAGAAAATTGTATTAGCCCAAAAAGATAATTGTTACATATAAACAAAGTCTTGTCACTGACCTTGTATGGGCTACATTTGGTCTTGTGTGTAAGAATTCAAGTGAAGAACCTGAGAGTAAAAGCTGGGTGAGTAGCTGGAAGGGGGCCAGCCATAGCCCTTGAGCACTGATTGATTTGACTTGGAGCAGCTCATTTGCTGAAGGATATTTCCTGCCTTGGAACATCAGTATCTCCTGTGGTTTGTGGCCACATTGTTTTATCCTCTCCTTTCTCAGATTCTGTACTGCATTCAAAAGCACACTGCATAAAGTTAACATCATTTTTGAACCTCTTGTTGATGTAGGCAATACAGGGTCGATCTGTCACCCAACAAGACCGGGATTTACGTGTTGACTTAGGATTTCGAGGAATGCCAATGACGGAAGAGCAGCGACGACAGTTTAGTCCAGGTCCACGCACAACTATGTTTCGTATTCCGGAGTTTAAATGGTCTCCCATGCACCAGAGGCTCCTGACAGACTTGCTTTTTGCACTAGAAACAGATGTACATGTTTGGAGAAGGTGGGTTGTTGTTTCTCCTTTAACTCCTGGTTTGTGTTTCCATCAAGGAAAAATTTGGCGTGTTGGACAGTGGATGCTACTGGGATGGTGGGGAAGAAAAGAGCTGGGGTTAGTTGAAGTGCCCTCCTGAATCTTCTACCTTGTCTTTTTGCCCCTTCCCAGCCCATAACAGCTCAGTTTCACAGGTAGTAATTCCTGTTTTCTTGAGGCATTGTATAAATCCTGCATACCTAAACAAACTGAGCTGCTCTTTCAGCTTTTATTTAGTATTAGAATCTACTTCCCCTGTTCTAGACAGGATGACTTCTGCTAATGGCCATTTTCTTAACTGATCAATTAAAACACAGCTTCTCTACCTGCAAGCTGTATAAATAAAACCTCATTCCTATTACATCTTCTAAGGAAACACTCTATTGACAAATTTTCTTTTGCATGCCAGCTTGGTGATGATGTAATAATTTATAACAGCAATGTGATTTCCTAGGGGTTTTGTACATTTTGTACATGTTAATAGGGGTACTCTAACTATAGTACAATAAAGACAATTTACTCTAATTTCCACTACAGAATGATTCATTTTCACAAAACTTGAGCATAGTTTTATCAAAGGAGCAATTTATATTACATTTAATTTCCAAGTTGATGAACTGTTCTGTGATACACACTGGAAATACACAATTTTGATGTTTTTCTTTTGGCCAAGTATGTGGGAGGGGGTTGTATTTTGTGTTCAGATAATGCTTGAAGGTTAAAGTTCAGATTATATATTTTCAGTTGAAGCCTTTAATTTTTGTTTGCTGGCTGCCAAAAAGTGTTGCTTTGGGGAAAGACCATACTTACAGACAGAGTTTTCCTCAGTATTTTCACACAGGGGTTTTATGTTTTTGCGCAGTGATTGTTTCATGGGACAATTGCTCACCAGTTAGGAGTTTCTAATCTTACAAGCATCTGTGGCTTCTGCAGCTGTTATTAATGCTATTATTTATTATCAGTTAGTAAGGTTAATATTAAATCAATGTATGGCCATGTTATCAAGTTTCTCCTTTAAAACAGTAGCAGGTGTTATCATTAGATGTTACCAAGGGTGCTTCAAATGGCACTGGTGCAGCATGGTGAACTCTTAAATAGTTGCTTTCATGCTGCAGAAGCAACTCCACTGCTTTCAGCAGAACTGCGTGTGAAGTGAAGTATTGATTGATGGGAATAAAAGGTTAGAAGATGTTGTTCTCAGCTGAGTATTTGAATGTAATCCTGTGCAAAAAGAGACAGCAATCAATTTGTTCATTAGACTAGTCTTGTTGATATTTTTAGACAATTTACATGCAAAGCTTTGTAGACCAGACTTTTCCTTTTTATCAAAGAAACATTCATAGTATGGTTGCAAAGAATGTGTTTATCTAAAATTTATTTTAATTGTTTGTTTTTAATCCATCCTTTCTTCTGTTCTTGCAGTCACTCCACGAAGTCTGTGATGGACTTTGTCAATAGCAATGAAAATATTATTTTTGTACACAACACAATACACCTCATTTCCCAGATGGTAGACAATATTATCATTGCTTGTGGAGGAATTTTACCATTGCTGTCAGCAGCCACATCCCCAACTGTAAGTACAATATTTCCACCCAGTGGTCATATTAGAAATTGTTGTTAATATTGCAAACCAGTATTTGCAGTTGACTTTTCTTCTTTAAGGACTCCTGTCCCCTTTCTGCTAATTCCTTCAAAAAATTTATATTTATAATCAAACAGTTACACTTTGATATACAGTGTTTATAACATTTTGCATTTGAAATGTTAATTTTATCAGAGTAGTAGTGCTTAGTAAGAATAATATTTCATAGTAATTTAATATTTCATTTACAGGGATGACCATGAGGATAATGATTCCTGTAACAAAGTGGCATGCTTTATGATGTCTGCTTATTGATAGTCATAAACCTTTTTTGCATGGCCACTGTTAGCTTGCATGCCAAATGATACCACAAGTCATCCCCTATCTAGTCTGTTTACTTCTTCCTTCTGTAGGTCCTTTCCCCCTCTTTTTTTTTTTAATCTTGTATTGAAAATAACTGATTTTTTTATCCACTCAAATATTCTTAGTAAGTTGTAAGTTCTTAACAGATTAAAGCTCAGGAAGGCAGAGTATTTTCACTAAAAAGGGAAGAATATTTTATAAATATTGCATTATTGGCAAGAGTAATGACATTATTCGAATGTGATGCCTTGTCTGTACACTTAATGTCTGTGACTATTTCTTTCATACTAAATGTTTTCTTGAGCATCCTGTAAAAATTATTTGTAGTTAATATTGGTCTTTGAAAGGGGAGACAATGAGACCCAGAGGGGACAAAGAGCTCCTCTGAAACAATGAGGGTAGTAGGCACTGGAGACTGCAAATGTGGTTTGCAGTAAAAGCTCAAATCTTTGGTCTAGCCATTCAGCAATGGAGATTACTTTACTTTTTCTTTACTGTTACTTCTAGTTAAAAAATCTTTCTTTGCAGATTTTATTTGAAAGGTATGAATGTATGGGCTGGCAATTTGCTAAACATTAATAGGATTTTCAGGCAGGCAATTAATGTTAAAATGCTGTCTCTTTACTATTTTCACTGTGTTAACTGGAAAAATATTTGCTATAAGCAAAAGTGAAACACTACAATTATTGTCTGTAATCACAAGAATAACATAAAGGTCCTGATTTTGCAAGTGCTTCATTGTAAATATTGACAAGTATGAGTGAGTACACACTGAGCCATCTTGAAACACAGGCTGCACTATCATGCCTTGAAGTAAAGGACATTGGGGGATATTTTTTAAAGCAAACATTTTAGGCATCATTTGAAAATGATGGTGTTTTGACATCTTTTATATAAAAATATAAAATGGGCACAAAATTAATTAGGCTGCAGTTCCATTGAATGCTCTTTGTGGATTTTAGCTCTTGTCCTGGTTTATGATACTGCAGAGCCATTCTATGGAATAATAATTTTGTGGTTCACCATTTCCCTCTATTTATTTTGGAAAACATATGTATGTGTGTGTGTGTCTGTGTAGATAGTTACCTGACACAGCTTTAATTACTACACATCCATTTGTTAAAATATTGTGTGTCAATACTGCCTTGCTCAATAGCAGTGATTTTCATGCACTGATACAAAAGACTGCATTTTCAAATTTCAGTATTATGCACACATTTCTCCACTATATGGGGACTGTGTGTATTTCTTGAATACTTAATTTTGCTGTCTGTCTGGGTCAATAAAATAAAAATAAATTGTAAAGTAAAGCAATTCACTAAAAGTTGGGTAGCCGACTTCAAATTGAATGAATCCTACTATGTGAAATTAAAAAAAAAAAAAAAGATTCTTCCTGCCCATTCAACTCCATTCCTGTTCCTCAATGTCCATCCATAAACATTAAAAGGAAGGTGGATTGATTCATCACGGTGAGTGATACAAAGAGTGCAGTACATCCTCCCTCCTTAGAGCAGGTGCTCTCCCTCAGTCTTGTTCTGAATCACAGTTTCGAAGGAGCAGATGCCCTGCTGGTCATCAGACCACTTGTGAATATCCATCATATGATGAATGAAGAGTTTTCATACTGATTCTCAGGCTTCTAATACTTGTGCATCCTTGAACTGCTGTGGAGAAGTGGATGGATTGCTGGTTCAGAATATATTTCTTCTCAATCGTGAAAGGGCAAAGTAGGCCACTGCAAGCAATTGGTTACAAAAGGCTGTCTCACCCTCCTCCTTCCAGAAGTTGCTAATGGGAAGAGAGAAGAGGTTTGAAACTGGACGATTTATATGGCATCTCCACCGCATAAAAAGACTTATATCAGGCCTGCTGCTGGCCGCTTTCTGCCAGAGTAGTTCTTAAGGGGGAAAGGGCCTTTAGGCTTTTCCCCTCACTGATTCAAAGACTCACAGAATCATAGAATGGGTGTGGCTGGAAAGGGGGCACAGGAGGTCACCTGGTCCAACACCCGTGCTCAAGCATGGCCACTTACAGCCAGGTTCCCAGGACTGTGTTCAGACAGCTTTTGACTATCTCTGAGGATGGAGGCTCCATCACCTCCCTGAGCAACCTGTGCCTGTGCTTAGTCAGCCTCACCATGGAAAAGTGTTTCTTGATTTCCATGTGGAACCTACTGTGTTATAATTAATTACATTAATGAATAGCATTTTATCCACAAGGTACAGAGTTGAAATTTTGGGTTGCATCTCCTGAATCCCTTCCAACCCCAACCATTCTGTTAGTCTGTGTAGCTCTGTAATTGAAACTGGGCATGGTATTAGAAATCTGCTCAAGCTGTATTGCACTACTCTTCCAAAAGGAAGCTGTTCACAGGCTACATAAGCTGCCTCACTGGGTCACCCCAAGGGCCCGTCTCCTTTAGCATTCTGCCACCAACAGTGACTGTTTGCAGCTTACATCAGAATGCAGAAGTCTGAGCAAGCATACTGATTGCTCCGATAACACTCCCTTTCAGCATTTAGGATTTTAACAACTAGAGAGGGTGTTTGGGCTGTCATATTTAATAACCACTGAAGAATTTATCCTACCAGACTTCATCTAATCTTTTTTGAAGCTACTTACACTTTTAGCTTCCATGATATCCTATGGCATTGAGCCTGACAAAGCAATTATATAACCTTCAAAGCACTTCTTGTCTTTGTTTTTTTTAAGCCTGCTTAAATGCATGAAGTCACTATGTGCTGTACTGTTTATGCTATGAGAAGAGTGGTTAATCATGTCTTTATTCAGTTCCATATCCTTTATGATTTTGTAGGATTGAGTCATATCTCCTGGCATGCCTGTTTGAATCCATACCATCTTCATCTTGTTTACTCACTGATCCTCCATATCTCTGTTCTGTGGAGCTTTTCTGGGGTGTCAAAGCTCTCACATTTTGTAGATCCTGTAGAAGATATATATTCAATTTATCAACAAGTGTGAGCTCATTTTACTTAATTTATTCCTTCTTCACTTTCCTGAATGGTGATGCTCCAATAGTCCCACTGAAGGTCTTTTGGGGCCCATAGTGAAATTTTAAAGTAGTAGTTCTTATTTCCTCCTAGTACATTTTATTTGTTCCATAGGTCATGTGTTTACATCTGTTTATAAAAATTAATTTACTTTTTGGTCTGGAATAAGGAAATATGAAAGCAAAAAAATTATTGAACAGACAGTAAAGGTCATTGCACCCTTTGTCTTCAGGATTATTGAAACAGGGATGGAATTCATGGAGAGATTAGGGTAAATCTAAGTATTCACTTGAAGTTCTTATGTGTGGCCTAGATTTCTAGATAATGGAGATCTATTCACCAGAACCAAATGATTCAGCTATCTCTGATGTAGACATCTACCAGATCCCTGTAGAGTCCAGCTGGTGTGGAGCTCAATCCAGTCTCTTATTATGAGATAGCTTACTTGTTTTCTAATGGAGAAAAGAAGAAGCACACGGTTCCTTTATCAATTGTCTTACAGTCCCACTTGTGCACAGTTCCTTGATTTCAGTGAATCAGTCAGACTTCAAGCAAATCTGAGTTCATCCTGGGTTCATTCTTAAACAGTCTTAAATTCTGCTGCAAAACTCTCTTCTCAACAATCTAATACAGAGTTAGTTGCTCTTAATGTGCCATTGCCTCTGATTTTTATAAAGCACCTATTTCTCATTAGTAGAACAGATGCTGAATATTAGATGCTTGAATTAATGAACTCTATTTCAAGAAAGCCAAGGAAAAATTTAGCAAAATGACTTTCAGAATGCTGGAGCAATTGCAGTTTTGGTTTGTTTTTTTTTCTTTTGTGCAACAGATTCTGTATTGTGTTCCTTTCAGAAAGACTTTTTTTCCTTTGCATAGTTCAGATTTTGAGTGAAATGGCAATTCTTCTGTGCTGGGTGGAAGATTACTGCATGACTCCTTGCCTGCTGTAGAGCAGGCAATCTTAATTATGGAATTGCCTCACTATGGAATTCTTGTAATAGGAATCTGCCTTTTATCTTGTAGGACTTCTTTTTTGTTTTGTTTTTGGTCTGGTTTGGGGTTTTTTCATTTGTTTGTTTGGTTTTTTTCTGTTTTGGGTTTTTTTTAATCCAGGCTAGGATGATCTGAAGAGAAAACTTTAAATATTAATAGAAAAAAAATAAAAGAAAATAAAAAATGCATTTGTGGTGTAAATAAACCACTCAATAAACCACTCTGTGGGTAACTCAAGAGTGCAGAGAAGGTTATATGTTTGTATGGCATACAGGGAAAAGTTTATTGTAATTCACAATAATATATTGCCACAATTTTCAATATTTCACTCAATTTCCATTCTACACTACATCTGTCCCAGGGTCTGTACATGGACTTGCTTCAAATGATGATGTTTTTAAAGTTATTAAGATGTTGTGGAAGTGTGAAAAACAGGACCTGTAAAGGGAAAAGGTTTGCAAAAGAAGCTTTCTGTTAATAGAAGCTGGTTTACAGATAACACATTTTGTGTAAAAGCTAGCAGTTGGAAGTAATCACTGCATGCTACAGGGATAGCTGCTGTGACAAGGGCTTGAGGACACTGAGCAAGGCAAAAGAAATTTGAGGAGTTTAAATATATGTTACAATTCAGAACAAATTTCCAGACCCCTTGCAATGAGTTTGTTTTTCCACTTATTCTAAGGAGTCTATAATTCAGCTTCTTACTTGAAGAATCCAAAACATCAGCTCTCAGATTGTCATCTGAGGGCTTCTGGTGTTATATGAACTGTCCACAAAACTCCAAAAAACATTTAATGATGGCCTCATTTGGTCTGTGCCTTAAAAGCTGAGATGTATGACCTGTGTAAAGTGTTAGCATTATCGTGTTCAGGACTTGTGTGATTCCACAGGTTCTGTGTGGTCTGTAACAATTCTGAGAATCAAAAGTGGTAAAACTGATATGCAGATTGTCAGCTAGTAATTGAGAGATGATAGCCACGGGTTAATTCTCGAGCTGCATCCAACTATGAAAAGACAAAGACACATTTAAAAACTGGTTGAGTGTGGTATTTTCTGTCCTGATAGGAAAGAAAACAGTTCGTTTCAGCCTGTTTTTCTTTTTGTTAGATTAGGTTTTTCTACTGTCTAAATCATAACAATGGTAACTGACATGCTCTGAAGTTTCTTTCTATTTTTAAAACAGAACCAACGAAAACTTAAGAATTAGTTCCTAGCCCACTGTGATAATTGAGAAAGTGGTTCTACCTAAAACTAAACCATAACAATTTAACACACATATTTAATTGTGAATGATGAAATATGAATGCCAACTCAGACTGAGTGGCTTAGTAAATCTTGTTTTTTTTTTTCCTGTGGTTCAAAAGCATTGTCATATCTAGTTTGATACTGGTTTAGGTTGAAGAAATCACACCCAGTATAACATTATAATGAGCTATCCTGTAGCACATCCAGAGGAAGAGCATTATTTATGAAGAACCAGGCTGCTTTTCGTAATTTATATTTGTTTTTTCCAAGCATTTTAAGCATATTTGCCTCCTCATAAAAGGATCAACTACTTTATTACATTTCAGTTGAATGGCTTGTTGTAAAATGCTAATATCTATATAATTAGTTAAAATATTACTTTGTTTTACATTGCTTCATAATATTATTCTGTGTACTACATAAAAGATGTACATTGGTTTGGAAGAATCAGTGTTTACGTGAACTCCATAACAATGCAAGATTTAAAGTTTTCCTTGTGCATAGCTATCTTTGACAAGTCTTTATTTTCAAATGTTCATGCTGAGCTTAAATGTTTTGCTGTTTTAAATATAAATTAAACAAATGTATAATTCCAAGATATTAATTTGTTTCAATTTGCCTTGTATTTTTAGTTAACTTAAATAATTTTCTTTTTCTTTTATTGTTGTGATCTGTTGTCTGTTTTGTCTGTTGCATGTCCAGGGTTCTAAGGTTAGTATTGCTGCTGTAAGTTTCAGTTTTTTGCATTTTAAAAAATACCTTTCTTTTTGATCATTTGATATTTTGTCTTTTTTAAACTATTATTGTTCTTACTATTATTTTCCTATATCATACAGTAGGATGTGAATAGGAATATATTAGGTGTAGTAATTAACTTTTCTTACCATACTTCCCTTGAGTACCTAATGCATTGCCAGTTATGGTGCTTGCTGTTAGCTCCTGGCCTGAATGTAGTTGGGTCTGTGAGCTAATTTAAGTTATAAATGCAGTTGTCAGTAGAGAAACTCTTTATGTCCTGAGCATGTTCATTGTATGGGAGGCTTGCCATTGCTCTTAAATTACACTGAGTAGTCATGGAACAGTGATAAGTTCACTTTTCAATAGGTTTTAGAGACACCACTGTCTAAAATATTGGTGATATTAGAAGGCAGCTTGATCAATAATGGAATATATTTTTAACACTATTACAGTACCAGTGTGCTGTATTTAACAGGTAGAAGTGATGGTAAATTTGGTGCAAGAAAACTGTCAGTCATTTTTTTCCTCCAGGTAGCAGAATTTTAGGGAGATATGTAAAAAATAAAAGATTCTTTTTAATTCAAAGTTTGCGAAAATCTTGCTAAAATGCACTAAAGTCTTATATTAAGTGAATTTACTACATAACTTTCAAAAATAAAAAGGCAATAGATATTCTGAGAGGTTTAAGACTATGATTGGCACAATACAGTTGAAACTTGATAAAAATCAACATCAGGCAGTCAATCAGCTGCAAGTGAGCCTGATGTTATTTCAAGCATGAGTTAAAGTTCAAGTTTCCATAACCACATATGAGTTTTTCTAGCAGACCGTTATGGCTATAGATTTTTGCAAATATATTTTCTTTGGGTGAATGCTTCCAAAAACTCTTCTTCCAGTCTGTTATAAAAAACCAAGCAACCTATTTTTCCAAAAGCAGGAACACAGCACAAACTAAACAGGGGAGCCCCTGGCTAAGGAAGAGAGGAGATAGGCTGAAAATCTTTCTTCTGAGAGTTGTCATTTTACTCTTTTTCTAATATTATTGGGCAGTTCAGACAGATGGCAGCCCTTCCCAAATCACTCATGTAACCAACACGCTACATCCTTAAGAGAAATTAAATGAAGGGCGATCTATCATTATGGTGACACATGCCACTTTGTATCTTTCATCTTTCAAAACAATTGTTTCCTTAATACTGTTTGGATCAGTTTGCACTTTTATAATTTTGGATGTAAAAGTATTCTTAGAAGTAAGCCATGAGTGAGGCTAATAATGTTTTAGGAGTATGGAAATAAAGGAATTTTTGGTTTTCTGTATTTTTTATTTCCTTTGGAAGGAAATGACATTAAGAGCACAATATATATATATATTTATAAATACTTTTAAGCAAATCAATAAAAGTAGAGCAGCACAATGAAAAGTACTTTTCAGAGAGCCCAAACTGTGTGATCAAAAAGTCTTGCAACTGGAAAGCTTGTTGACAATCAGTAAGAATCAGCCATCTGTAAACAAATTTTAAAATAGTATTTAGGCATATAATTCTGGATGTGGACAAGTATCACATATTCCTGTTTTCAATTTGGCTAGCTCCAGAGGTAAAAGTGTTTAAACTGATAAAATTTTTTTTTGATTAAGCTGACTGTTTCCTCACTTACCTGCACTGTTAAATACCTTCTGAAGGCATTTGAAAACATGACTTTCGACATCTAAGTGTCTTTTTGGAGAAAAACATTTTAGCTTTCAGGAATATTGACCTCATTCAGAAATTTTCTGTGGATTCCCACTAAGGAGAGTCCAACACTACATTAGGAAAGAAACAGCAGCTCTCTGGGACATGTGGGCTGCATGCCATGTCACTTGTCACGTTTTTACTTTCCCTCTGTTGTTGTCATGAGGCAGCAAACATAATTGGAGAATTGGATTCTGTCAGGATTCTATATGCTGTAAACATTCCAGGGAAAATCGATTCATGGAAACAGAGTGCAAAACTGTATGTTTTTTCCCACTCCATTCCTCACATTTGCTTGTTTATCTAAAGAAACATTAAAAAGTAAAAGCTATACACAGAGTTCTTTAGCCTTTCAGCTGTTACTTGTTTGTGTAGCCTATGGAAGAATGTAAGAATATGTTGCACCCTTTTACACCATGCATTGTTTTACTATCTGCCCATACTTTGTCTTTTTGTAGTTGCTAATAACTTTCTCATTTATATTAGACTTTTTCTCATCTATTTCAGCATGTAAATGTAAATAATTTTCTCACTCTTCATGCTGTCTTCGAATTTCACTCACAGCTTATGTTAATGGTGTTAGTAGGAGATTTTTAAATAACTTTCAATCTATCTGTCATTAAGCATAACAATTTAGATTTCTATGTGTATGTGCTGTCTTTATATTTCAGTTGTGTTCAAACTCTTTAATTCAATTATCTCCTTTTAAAGACTGAATTGGAAAATATTGAAGTGACACAAGGAATGTCGGCAGAGACAGCAGTAACGTTTCTCAGCCGTCTGATGGCAATGGTTGATGTACTAGTATTTGCCAGTTCTCTAAATTTCAGTGAGATTGAAGCTGAAAAAAACATGTCTTCTGGAGGTCTAATGCGACAATGCCTAAGGCTTGGTAAGTCAACAGACAGAATGTATTAAATAGTTACTTACAGATCAATGAGTTGCAATGGATCGAATAGTGACACATGTAGGAAAGGACCTTGTCGGTAGAGTTTGATGCGATAAAATTAAAATCCCATTTATTATTGATTTGATACATTTTTAAGGCTGATTTAATTTAGTCATAAGAATACATGTCTGAAAATGTTCTTCCTTATATATTTCAAGTTGTATATATTCAGGGAGAGTAAAAGTATAAATATAACCCAGTAAACAGATGATTTTTTTTTTTCTTAAAACTGCTTTGCCACCTCCATGTTGCAGGTTTTCTTATCCAAGCCTTGATGGATTTGTAGGGCTCTTTATAGGCTATTTAAGACAAAAAGAATGGGATACTTGTGCAGACACTGTAGACCTCAAGATATTTTGCAACAGTATGGTGTTTATCTTCACTGTTTACTATTATTCATGCCACTTATTATATTACTGATAATTTTACTGTTCCTGGTATAAAACTTGTGGGTTATTCTCAGTTACAATTTTCTTAAATCAACTTTTCAATTACTGCCTATTAGTATTGAGTGCTAATTGATATTCTAAATATTATATTGGGAAAATATGCTGATTTGTGGCATTTTCATTTCTTCTTTTAGTTTGTTGTGTGGCTGTGAGGAACTGCTTAGAATGCCGGCAAAGGCAAAGAGAGAGAGTAAACAAGACATCATTAATTGGCGGTAAAACTCAAGATGCTCTTCAGGGTGTAACTGCATCAGCAGCAACCAAGGTAACGGAGCCTTCAGTAACCAACAGCAATGGTGACAAGTCTGAAACACGGCTTTTTAGGATCAGAAAGTAATTGAAATTCTTCTCAAATATCTGGCAAAAGCTTAGGTCTTTCCTGTTAACTTGTCTATAGTAAAGTGTGTGAGGAGGCTTATTTGAAACATGAAAACTTTGATGCAGAAGTATGACTGGAGCAATTCTAACCAGCTTTTTCACTCTTGCTTGGCCTATTTGAAGGACCAAGTCCCCTTACTCACTTCTGTTATATATACCTGCATAGATTTTTTAGACCATCAGGATACTTTGCAGTTTTGATGAAATTCTGGGGTTGAATCTCTGTTGGTAGAATATCTGAGTTCCAATAGCTTCAACAGACCTCTGAGTGCATATTAGACATCAGTATTTACTATCTGCTTTTAGGAGTGAGTTTTATTGAATATTCAGTTACAGCATAGTTTTTCCAGCGTCATTAATTCATTATTCTTTTTTTTTTTTTTTTAAACTTGTTCACAGCTTTAAAACTTTGTGGATCCAGAAATTAAAATCTGAAAAAATTTGGTAGAGCCCATGATTAAAATACAAGCCCTTGCATAATGTAAAGGATCCCTTCTTTTTTTCTATCATATTTTCATTACTAAATTCAGTGATTTTTCTTCTCTAAAGACTTTTTCAAATAGCCATTACAAAGTTAGGTCCTTTTACAATATTATTTCATTAAATCTCACAGAGACATTACATTTTTCAATAGAGCCACATTTAATGCAAAGAAAACCACTATAAGTAGACACTTAGGTGTTCAGGCCTCACATTTAATACAGTTTATTTTTTAAAGGAAGCATACTATTCTATGTTTTTTTAATAGTAGCAATTATTTTATAAGTAGCCTGTAATAAGTCTCAGTGCAATTAACATTTTTTTTTATATTTCTGTTCAGCATTTTCAAATGTAACATGCATATTAGAATTAATTTATTGTTCTTCTATGATGCAACAAATCTGTACCCAATCTAAAACAAACTTTTGTGTGCAAATTATTGTCTTAACTCTGTCTAGAGATACTGTTCCAAGCTACTGGAAAGATGTAACAATTTATATCTAAATAATTAGTATTAAGATAGTAATTCAAAACATCACTTTATTTCTAGAGCCCTTGTCTGAGTATTATGTGGGAAGCGTGTTGGAAGTAACATATCATCTAAAATTGATGTAATAGCTAAAAAATTATAGCAAATTAAGGTTGTAACAGAAATGCTTCGATATTTTGAGGGAACAAAAAAATCTCACTACTTTTTATTTTTAGACTCCCCTTGAAAATGTCCCTGGAAATCTTTCTCCTATAAAAGACCCTGACAGGCTTCTTCAGGATGTTGATATTAATCGTCTACGAGCAGTTGTTTTTCGTGATGTGGTGAGTAATATGTGCTGTAATTCTTTCTTCTGCAAAATCATCATTTATGTTTTGAAAGAGGTTTTGATTGTACGCAAATTAAAAATATCCTTTGTGTGTCACACTTCATATATTTTCTGCAAACCATCTGCTTGTGGCTTTGTAACTACCAGCCACCTTCTGCACTAAAAAATTATATTGATTAAGCTATTTGAGATTAGTAGTTAACTGTGTTTAACACTCAGCCTTAATCTTGTACTAGCCAAATAATCACAGCCAAGATAAATCAGTTAAGAGTTATATTGATTAAAAACATATTACTAAAGGTGTCAACTATTTGTCCAGAGTAGGAGGAACAATTAGTATATATGTTACAGAAATGCAGCAAATTGGTTTGTAAACACAGTTCTCACTTCTGCTGAACATATTTATGTATGTAAACATATATAAAAATGTTTTTCTGCAATGGTTTTCAGCACAAAACTGCACCACAATGTGCTTGTTTTTGAATGTAGTACAATAGGAATTATTACTGTATAGCTGCAAGTACATATGTTATGTTTAAACTTCTCCGACCTGAGTTCAAAGTGGTGCCACTTTGCCATCTTCTGTCCCCTATTCTTTTCTTAACTAATGAAGCAAAGAATACAAGAAAACATGTTTCTGGAACTTCTATGAAAGAAATTAATAAGAGAATTTCTAGTTATTTTAAGAATTGCAAAAACATGCAGCCAGGGATATGTAATAGAAGGTACATACGTGTAGAATTGAGGAAAGATGAAACCACTATAGGAGTAGAGAGAAACTGGAGTCTTAATTCCATCGTGTAACTTTTTCACGATGATAAAAATAAAACACATTTCAGTTGAACTGCAGCAACTTAATCTCAATCAGGAGAATATCTAAGCCATACATGGCCGTTGCCCTTGAACAGCAGATTATGGGGGATGAGAAGAAAAGATGGCAGCAAAGTTATAGTAGTCCTGGCTTTCACTTAAATCAGTCTTGGAAACCTAGGATTGCTGCTGACAGTCCTGTGGAAGGGGAAATCAGAATGTACAAGCTGGAATTTATTTCTGGAAGAAAAACAGTGGTACATTCTCCCTGCTTTTACATGTTACCAGAAGCTGTTATGCCTGCTTATACATCCAGTGTCAGCTAGAGAAACATCAGTGAGCTTAGATTTCCCTCTCAGCAATAGTACCCTTTACCTCCTTGTGTCAGGGGCCTTCACAGTCTCATCCTTGGGGCGGCAGAAGACAGTTGCCCTTGCTGCCAGGAAGCCTTTAAAGCACTCCCAGAGTAGAGTCAGGCCTCTGTTTTGAAAAGTCCATTGGCTCCACAGACCTAGAGATTTATGTAGCTGCCGAATTACCTCCAAAATTCAGTACTTAATATGTGCTTTTTGGGTGTAGTACTCCACTGAAAATCCACTTAGCCTTCTGTGTTATCCATTTGCTGCTATGCTGGCAGAAGCAGCATTTCAGAAAGGTATTACCCATTAAGTCTTGTGATGATCTTGTATGAAATTTCTATGGAAATATTCAGTATCCTGGATGTGCTTCTTTTCCGCCGGCACAGGATGACAGCAAACAAGCTCAGTTCCTGGCTTTGGCAGTAGTGTACTTCATCTCCGTCCTGATGGTCTCCAAGTACCGCGACATCCTGGAACCACAGCGAGAAACTGCAAGGTCTGGGAGCCAGGCAGGTAGAAATATCAGACAAGAAATAAATTCACCAACGAGTACAGGTAAATTTGTTTTCTTCAAATGTTATGTGATTTTTTTTTTTTTTTTTTTTTTTTTTTTAGAACTGTAATTATTTTACTACAAAGTATTTCTAGTGAGTAGCTTAAGATCCTAATAGGAAATTACATACTACTTTTTTCCTGTATAATAATTTAGGGTTTTAAAATACATTGAATATTTGAGGTATTCCCTATGTTTGCTTATAGGGTATTACTAATTTTCATTTGTATATTGTTTTTCTATGTCTTTATTTTTCTTTACTTTGAAAATAATTTAAAAAAACCCAAAAAACCAAAAAAACCAGGGTTCCTGCTGGAGTTAAAGTTGTAAAGTACAAGGTAGTTCACCAAAAATCTTCCTGAATCTGTTATGTGCTAGGAGAACAGATATCTTTATACCATGGAGTGAATAAACAGAGAACACAGCTGCTTGCCCACGCAAACTCCTTTTGTTTGAGTGAGGAGGTTTGTGAAAGGGTAGTAGTGGAGGACTGAGTACTTTCTTGGAGTCCTGCTGTATTGGTGCCTGCATTTAAAAGCCTATGGTGACAATATAATAAAAAGGAAACGTTGCTATTGCCTTCTCTGACTGAACTGTTTGTGATTTGTTTTATCAGCAGTGGTTTTACTGGCATGTGTTCTTCAGCCTGAAAGGGAGGGAGTCTGTTAGCTCTCAGAAGCTGTTAGAAATGAGGGATGCAAACTTTACCCCACTTTGTTTCAAATATTTTGCGCTCAGTCCAGTATTTTTTTCTCAGTCCAGTATTTTTTCTTTCAAGTCTGATTGGATTGATTATAACTGTACCTTCTGTGTTAAAATAGTTGAAAACAGTAACTGAATTTGTCCACGAAATTTTTTGTGTATGGTTTTGTTCTTGTGTTAATCTTTAATTGCTTTCTTCGTTTATGGAGTTGCTAATTTTCATTCTTCATAGAATTTTTCATCCAATTTGTGTCATACTTACATTTAGTCATTATTTTACAATTCATCATGATGTTTTAATTTGCTATGCTTACATAATTTTTCTAAACTCAATGTGCTTTTAGGCTTCCCATTTTAAAAATACTGTGTGGACATAGCCAGTTAAGAGAAATCATAATCTTTTTTGCCTTCCTGATCAAATGTTATGGTTCTGAACTACAAAACTGCTACTTTCATCCATGATTGTCTTGCCTACTTGCTTGTATATATCTATCTATCTGTGTCTCTTTTTCCCCATAAATGTTGCTCTTGAAGTGCCCAAATAATAGGTATGCTGTTTCCTATCTCTTGATACAGAACTTTATTTTTTTTTCCTTTTAGAAATGCCTTTTTTTTGTTGATAATACCATATTTGCATGTTTCAATGAGATAGGATATCTGTCATGGATCCACAGTGGACCAGGCCACACATGAATACTAGCTGGCTCACATTTGATTCCATGATTTTCTCCACAGTTGTGGTCATACCATCTATCCCTCACCCAAGTTTGAACCATGGATTCCTTGCCAAGTTAATTCCTGAGCAGAGCTTTGCCCACTCATTTTACAAAGGTAATATTAACATCATCTCCTAACCTGTTTGGGTGTTCTTATTTAATGTAATGCACTTCAAGAACTAAATGTGATGTTACTGTTGATAAATAAGTATACGCCTCAGGTTACATGGAGATCAGACCTGATGATACCTTTAAAACTTTAACTTCCTGCCTACATTTTTCTAGAAAATATCTCTCCCACTTTTACTACAATTTATTATCTTTAATTATTATAAAATAAAAGGAAACAACAACAACAAAAAAAAACCAGTCAGGAGAAGGGAACAGATATAGGAAAATTTAAATGCCTTTGGTTTGTGTTTATTCATCTACAATATTAGGTCCATAAAAATAAAATCAGGCCTATTTTAAAAATATTACATACCACGTGAAGTATAGTTTTGTAGTATTCCCTTTCCCTATATCTTTTCCTGTTCTTTTGCCTTCCTTTCTCGCTTTTTTTCTTGCCTTCCTGATGGTATGTAAACCTCTGATATTGTATGTGAATTATTTTATGCCTGTTAGTTAATGTGCTGTGCTGTGTTTCTCTTGAAGGAAACAAATTTTTCTACCAAAGCAACTATTACATGTTTTGGGCCTGATTTGTTTTGTTTTGTTTGTTTGTTTGTTTTAATAGATACTCCATAAGGTAGGAATATGGGGGTTTTTTGTCATTTCTTGGAAAAGAGAGGGTTACCTGAATGTAACTTTAGCCTAATTTGCATGTACATTTCCACAATTATTTGCATGCACCGTGCTGTGAACACAGAATGTAAAACAATTTTAAAAATTTAATCTGATGAAAATGTCCTTGGTATATTTTCGTAAAATCTTGTTGGGTAAAAAGACTGATTTATAAAAAGCATAAGTGATTTAGAATGCATCCAGTTTATAAAGAACAGAATAGTTAACTTCCTACTTCAGTAATAAGGTGACTTATACTGTCATATGCTGTTCTGGGAGCATTATGTTAAAATACTTATTACATCAACTATAACTATCACTACGTTAATCTGGCATTTCTTAAGCTTTGATGTGTGCATGTATGTATATTATAAATTGCTTTAATTTATAACAGTGTGTAAGCCAGGATTTGTGATTTTGATTCATAAGACTATTGTCTGCCATACAGACAAAAAAATATTTTGTATTACTCAATATCCTGATGTAATATTTGTTGTTGTGACATAGTTACATTTGTATGATTTAATCCATCATTGACAGAAAAAGGAATCATTTGCTCTTAGTTCAGAAGGCTGCAGTACTATGTGGTGCTTCACAAAAGACCACTGAAATGTCATTAGATATTGTTTTGGGGGCTTTTTTTTGGTGAAGAGTTTGGTTTAGTTTGGGTTTTGGTTTTCTTTTTTTGTATTTACAGTAATTTCTGTGTATCAGGCGTAGGATATTTTATTTTCAACCATGCTTGCTTGAAAATTGGGATTGGTTATACTGCCTCAAAACACACTTATTTAAAGACATTTCAATTTTTGTTAAATTTAACACAATAAAAATTGACTATGCAACATAAGTGACATTATATTGCTATTTGTATGAAACGTGACATTTGATATAATGGGTGGCAAAGACAGGGGAAAAACAAATAGTTGTTCTTCTTATCCACAGATAGTACCTGAATAAAATATATGTATCAAAAGCAGGAAAAAAAGGTTAAGAAGAAATGGCAGCAGTCCTACAAACTCACCAAAATGTTTACGATAAAGCATTTTTAAAGAACTATTTTATTATTATATAATATAATATTATTATCTATGATACTTGTTTTACCTTGAGTTCAAGTAAAATAGTTTTGGTTTTGAAATAGTTTAATAGAGCTACATTAAAGTGTGAGCAGGTTAGAAAGAAAAATGGTTTGGCTTTAGAAATAAATTATTCAGTAAAGGAAATGTTATCTGTGGTTAGTTATTTGTTGGTGTCATCACATCCTTAAGGGTTTTATCTCTTTGAGGTCTCAGTGTCATACTCTTTACAGCTTCACCCATTAGAGGAAGAATAATTCCACTTTTTATATTGTGAATACAGTTCCTCAGTGTTGAACATCACCAAACAGTTAAATGAAAAAAAATTGCAAACAGAAAAGGCCAGAAGTCAAAACAGATTTTGTCATTTCAAGAGAAACTTTCATTCCAATGGCTAAGCCAATTTGTTTCTTTTTAGTGACTTGCTTTCAGATGTTGGCAGCAAATGTAACTTTTGAATATTATTTTAAATTTAAAGTTATTTTTACTTAATACCGAGTGGTTTAATGTAACCTTTAAAATTAACAACATATTTTTTAAGCAAAGTCCCACTTAATAAAAAATTGATAGAAATTAATTGTTACCTGGAAGTGAAGACATATTTTATTCATTCCATATGACACTAGATGGATATAAAGAATTTCTTCTTTGTTTATCAAGCAAATTATGTCATAATTGTTAGAACTGTACAGAAAAAGATCTCTATGAATTCAGGAAGAGGGATTGAGTCCTTAAAAGAAAACGATTTATCCGTTTTTAGTAGAATAACAATTTATCCATTTTTAGTAGAATCTAATTATCTGACCAGGAAACTTCGTAGGGAAAGAGTTAGATAGAATTAGGTATTACCAGTATTTAAGATAATGATTTTGTTAGTGATGCTCTTTTTCTTTTTTCTTTCCTTTACATGGGGCAATATCTTTAGTTAAAATCTATTTAAAGCTGTGTGAGACCCTACTTGTCTCAGGTACATTACAGTATGTGATCAGCGAATGCTTCCTATGAGTGCAGCTGGTGTCAAGTTTGGGTTATAAGAATTTTAACATCATTTTATGTGATATGAAACTCTTCCATTATCATAATAAAAAATATTAAACTTTGCCTTCTTTATTGTGTATGAACTAAAGATAGTATTGAAATAAAAGACTTTAAAATATAATTTGCAGGGAAATATATTCTACCTTTACTTACAAATGTTTGTAAATGGTGAAATAATGTTTCTTTTACTATTATTCAGATATTGCTCATATGCTAGGTGTTATCTTATGGTGCCTGAAGGAAAAGTTCACACCCAGGAAGAAAAAACTACTACACTAGTGTCCATGACTACCATTTAACAATAAAAATATTTATTTCTTTATAATATTCTATCCCTCTATATTTATTTTTCCTTCTAATCTGATCCATGGGGACAGAAAAATATACCTGTATCTGTAGGTTTACTCTTATCATAGGTTTGTTGAAAATGCTTATGTTTCTCCTCCTTGTTTCTGAAAACTTTGAAGTGTCTTCAGTACTTCTAAATTAGTCAGTGTTTAGTCAGACAAAGCAGATCTTACAAAATTAAGAGAAAGTTCCCTCTCTTCAATTAGGGTCATATATAGTGTTACGCTTTGAAGTTATTCATTAGCAGGGTCTCAAGGGAAAAGGCAGATCAGAACTTTGCTTTTGCATCTGAAGGTTGTCTGCGAAACACAGTCCTACAACAGTAAATGCTGCAGACTTGCTTCTTTCTCTTCATAATACCAAAGAATTAATTACATTTAAAATTAATTCATTAAATAAAATATGGAGATTTGGTAAAGACGAGAATAGCATTAAAAATGATTGACCAAAACCTCTGTACTGGATTTTCAGGATTTTGTCTCAAAGTCTTCAGTCATATATGAGTTCTGCTTTCTGGAAAATATTAGTAATGAATCAATATCTGAGCTAGTCATCCTCATCTGCCTTAATAATAGGTGAAGAGAAGTTAGGGCACATTTAGGGTACAGTTCATCCGACCTGTTTTGTCACTGTAGACCTCCGTCTTGGTCAGATCAATTCTGACTCCCATGACATGGCTTAACTGAACTGCAGACACAAACACTGGCTTATGACAAAAGCTGGAATCAAGTTCTTTGATGTCAAGCACTTGATCCAATAATGTGTCTTAGTAATATCCCCATCCCCATCCATGTTCATAAATATAACTGTGTTGGTCAAGACATCATTAGTGGCCATTTAGTGGTTAGCAAGAACTACCCTTGTGAACTTAGCATAAAATGCTGAAATTTTCATTTCTGAAATGGGAGCAATTGGAATAGCTTAGGGAGTATTGGTTTGTTCTCTGTTGATTTCTCTGGTTCGATAAGGATATTTTCCCAAAATTGGTATGAAAATATCTGTGTTATGTCGAGGGTGTGGAACTAGAGACAGAAAAACTGAGAGCAGCCCTTTTACCAGGCAGAGGATAATCAGTACATATCTGAGAGAGAAATACCTTTTCATTGGAATAAGGGGAGAGATAGAGGACCATGGTACCTTCTGTTAGTAACAGCTAATCAGCCTTACCACGTAAAACCAAGTAACCTCTTCAAATTACAGCTACAAATTTCAAGCAGATTTAGCTATAGTGGTCAGGATCACTTGGGATGAGTTTTTTCACTTCTGGTTGTTACTGAAGCTAGCCTTGCTTACCTTGAAGGTTTATTGGACTGTTTCTTTCAACAATATTTCACATTTCCAACAGTAGAAAAGTGTGAATTTTTTTTTTTTTCTTTTTACACTTCAACTAGCAGCCTGTTAATTACTGAGAACTCAATTAATATTAACCAAGCAATGGATAGATATTTTCAGTTGAAAATTGATGTTTCCATTTGCATTATTCAGGAGTGTTTCAGAAATGAAAGCATGGCAACAGTGCAATTCAACCTACAATATGTTGTGTGAAGCAAATCAATATGTATGTTATCAGAAACTTTTATCAAAAATTGATTGACTTTTACACTCCCCTGCTATCACTGTCTGCATTTTTCCCACAGCACTGTAAATTAATAGATTTCTTAAAGGTATGTCATGCAGGTGGACTGGAAGCTATTGATTTTTTTTTTTCTTGACAGGACAAACTATAATAAAAGGTTGCAGAAACAGCTTTTTCTTTGGACAAGTAAAGTATCCAGTTTTTCAGATCTCCTAGGTATATAATACTCTGGGAATTACATTGCTACACTGTTGTTTGTATTTCTAATGTAGTAGCATAGAGATTTCCAGACTATTTTTAAACTATTTAGCATAAAGGTGACAGCCTTAGTATGCAAAATGGACTAAAGGACTAATTTCCTTTGCCTGTCAAAATGTTCTTTGCCTCCAGGAAGTCCTGACAAAGCTCATGTCTCCATCTTCCTCAAAATCTGGTTGTATATATGTTTCCAAGAAAGGGGAATGCTATAAGGAACATGGGTGATAATCATGATTATCATAAAATTCCAATTCTATTGAATTTCTGCCTGCTGCTCCAAATAATCATACTGCTTTTCTGATGAAACATGCTACTTATTCCAACTACATCTGAAAAGACATGCATTTGAAGATCATGAGATAGTAATGAATACATCTTAATCTATTATTTATTGCCCTTCACCAGCTACTTAAGGCATCATAGGAGATGTTTGCACAAATATTTCATTATTAATTGATCAGTCATCATGTATGCATGAAGCAGTTGTAATAGGGATTTTTGTAAGTAACATCAGTATTTGTTTTCATCTGTTTGTACAAATTACAGATGTTTTAAGAGTTTTTCAGTTTTCAAAGTAGTGCTTAAACCAAAACGTTTTAATATGTTTCATTGTCTATATGGAACATACTCTGTGCTTCACTGCTAACTTTTGTTGCTGGGTGCTGTAGCCTATGTGACAGATTTTTATTTTTTAATTTCTTTTCTAAGAAATGTCTAATTACAAAACCAACATCTTTCTCAGCATGCATCAGAAATAGAGATATTATCATAATTACCTCTAAAATAATTTATTTTTTAATTATGTGGGTTTGAGTTTACACAATACAAAATAAATGAATAAAAATATAAACTGAAAAAACTAGGGAAATTCACCTAGGGAAGAAATACGTATTACCATATTGTTCCTAATGTCTATTTGGGTTTTGTTTCAAAATATAAATACATGGTTTTATAGTTTAAAGCTAACATTTCTTTAATACGACTTCTCATTTTGTTATTTTGTTGTATCTTTTTAGTGTCTTTTAATTAATATCTTGGTAATGCTTTGGTTTAGGACTGCCGACATTTTGTTTGGCAGCCAGGTAATCAATCAGACTGATGTCCTATCCATCAAACCCTGAGTGAAAGACCTTTGATTAGTAAAGAAGAATTAAGACATTGATTAAAGACATTGCCTAAACAGATCAAGAGGTTGTATCTGTCATAAATGGCTCTTTCAATGTCCTGTCTGTGGTGAAGGTAGAAAGAACTGCCCTGTGTGCCTGCCTTAGTGGCTGCAAGGAAAGAAAAAATTGATAAGACTTTTGAGGAATTTGAGCACATAGAAGAAATTTCCAGTGAGCAAAAAGAGAAGACGTGCACTTACACATGTCCAGCTGTGAACAGGGGCTGATGATGACTGTCCCCTTCAATCACTTCCCAACCTTGATTTCACCACCTTAAATCTCTCCTACTCTATTCCTCTCCCACTTCAGTGCCTCTCTGCTTTTCCTTGTTGACAGCTACATCTCCTCACAAATCCACTCTGACTAAAAGGAAAATTCCCAACCCTCTGTCTTAAATCTCCTGTACCAAGATCTGTGCCCTTCCAATTGCCAACTCACCCCAGAGTCTTTCCTGTCTGACCTTCCTCAGTCCCCTCACTTTCAGCTGTGTTCCTTCTGCCCTCAGCCATGCATATCAGAGTCCTGGGGTGTCCTATTTGTGGCTTTTCCTCTTATCAGCCAGAGGCTGCTTGGCATGTGCTCTACTTCCACCTCTTCACGTGCATGATTGCTGGCATGCTGTTCGACAACTGAATCTGTCCCTGTGGATGGAAAGGGACAGTGTTTGGTCTGAAAGGAATTTCAGAAACCTGGATAAATGTTGGCTAAATAACAGATGCAGGCTAAATGCAGGCTGCATTTATCAAATGTTTTCGTAGATAAAGATCGATAACGAAAGAATGGAAAATTGTAACCCTAAGCCAGGCTCTTTTTCCTCGCATTTTAATAATACAATTTACAAAGAAACTTGTTTAAAAGTATTTTAGGACAGCAAATGAGTTCTGCTGTCACTGTTGTTCAGGTAGCCTTGCCTCAGAAATAACGGAACCCCATGAAGTCTGGTAGTGGGACATTACCTAATTTGCCTATTAATGCATAGTTACATGAATATTAATACCAGCCAAGCTGCCAAAATGAGTAGATTCTACATGATTGGGCCATGATCAGGATCACTGTAAAGGCAATTTTTACTCTGGTCCACTTAAAACTTTCACAGAGAAATAGAAATGCCAACAGAAGAGAAGGTCCTGAGTAGTAGATACAGAGCAGCTTGGAATCTTAATGCTTCTTCTAGGGGGATTCTTCTCACTGTTGTGCCTCAGGCTCAAGGACTGTTGCAAGTCCATTCTTGCTTACTTCTCTCAATGTACTTTTAAATCAGACCCTCACTACCCTTTGATTCTGTTCCCATATTTAGTTTCTCATCTCAGTTTAATTTTCTGCTTCTTACCCATGAAAATTAGTAGACTGATGTTGCAGGGAAGAATTTTTCCACTCTCTCTTTATAGCCTAGAGTTTAGGAATAGATTAGTTGACTCTTCCACCAATGAAGGAAGCTGTACTATCACTGCCTAGTTGGAATGAAAGCATTTTCAGCTTGTAGGGTACTGCTTCTGGAAGTTTGTAGAAAACTGCAAAGGGCAAATAGTAAGGTTATCACCAGTGCAGAAAACAACTCATAAATTTTTCAGTGCACATGCAGACAAAGGTGGCAGCAAGATTGCCCTAAACCTTTCATTGCCAAATGTTTCTCTATTGTTTACAGCAGAAATTTGATGATGATTTGGGATAGTATTATGTCCCAGTATTTTTTCAGCCATATTATAAGCAATTAAAAAATATAATTTTTTTTCATTCATCTTACTTTTGAAAAATTTCAGCGTATTTTTACCTGATAGGGAGGTTTAACAATATGAAAAAAGACAAAAAGATCACAGGAATATACATGTAATTTTTCCATCTTTTAAAAGTAAATAAATATTAAAGGTATGATTTGTATCATCATTTTTTTAAAATGACAAAATTGTCTGTATTTTTCCTATATATGAATCGTCTCATTATTAGGTTAATAAACAGGGGGAGTGTGGGTTGTATTTTTTAGGCATATGGAAGCAGTGTGAGAGCTATTTAGGTAACTCAGTAGGTTAAAACAATTACAATACACTTCATAAATCACAAGCAAACAAGATATTTTAGGGAAGGAGCGTGACGGATGAGGTCACCACATATAAAATATGTCATTTAGTTAACTTAGGCCCATATTTTTCCCATAATGTAGTAGATGAACTCATTAGTTACAATGAAAAACAGTAAGAAGGAGGCATCTGGCTTCCAACTGCCTGCTTCTGACAGGGTTAAGATCACTAGATCTAGTAATGATTCTGCTTTGTCTACTGACATGGCCTTGTGCTGTAGAAAACTGATGAGGTTTGCTGAAAATTGAGAGGCTTACTGTCACAGTGTTAGAACATAGACAGATGCAATCAGTCGTGGCTTTGCTTCCGTTCATGTTTATCATTTGCTAAGTTGCTTTCAGTATTTAGGATTTTTATAAAAGAATAGACATTTCTGGTTTAAGATTTTTCTAAGTCACTTTATGAAGCAGTATTTATTTCTGCATTCCAAAGGCAGCAGAAGTTCTAGGACATGGTATAAAAGAATATAGAACAGAACTTATGGATATACAGTTTTATAAATAAAACTGGTCAGGTTTTGTGACCTATGCTAAGAAGTTTACCATTTACCTAAAATAATATTAGTAATAATAATGCTGATCAAGATGGTCTTATAATACATCTTTTCAGCTATATTTATGGCTATATTTATGTGGATTTCACATATCCTAATTTGCTAGGTTTCTCTTTTGAAATGCAGTTAAGAAGTTTTATCAGTTCTGAATTTATTTTTTTTAATTCACAAAAAGTAAATTGGACCTTTAAAACCTGTATTCATTTAGCTTGTCTGATGTTTTAAAAATGAGAGTTAATGCAGTTGACTTAGTAGTTTTTAGATATTGTTATTCATAGTGATAAATCAGACTGAGCTGAATTGGCTTAGTGTGGCATATTCATATTAGGTGTTGGAGATGCAGCAAGAAAAGTAAAGATACAAATCTGAGTTTTGTGGAAATCAAGTATCCATACATTTGCCTGTATATAGAATAACTCCCTTTGATATTTTTACCCTAAATCCTTTCAATTAGTGTTATGTACTTTATAGCATGTCATATTGAAATTCTATGTCCACAAATATAATTTTACATCCATTTTTAGTGTCAAATGATGCAGGCCTCTCAACATTTTATTCTCCTTTGGGAACAATGGTTTGCAATTCACCTGCTGAATAATTAAGTACAGTCCTATTTATAGCATCTCAAAATTAGTTCTATTTTTTTAACTTGCTATGCTGATCGGAAAGCTTTTCCATAACCTTAATTATATATTGATGAGTGTCACTTTCCAAACTAAAATTTATTCCTGGTGAGTTTGCACTGTTTTTCTCATGACAACCCTGCCATTTAGATTAAATTCTTTTTTTTTTTTTTTTTTTAGTTTTGAGTTTTCAGCTACAGCTTGTGACAGCTGTTGTATAACTTCTCAGTATTAGTTTGGCCAGACTATATCAGCCATTTGCCTTTTCCATGACAGTATTGTTTTGGTAACTAAATAGTTACTCAGTAATTGATGTATCCAAGTCCTTCTCTTCAGTCATTTACAGAAGAATTCCAGTGATAATGGGAAACTCAGTGATCTTCACTTGATACAAAGCTTTTCCCTATTAAATGTAATTTGCAGTTCTGCTGTAAAGCCTTCATGTATTCATCATTCTCTGACCATCAGTTGTACCTCATAATTTTGTCATCAGCAAATTTCACCAGAATGTTTTTACCCAAAATCTTTATTAAAATTTTGAACAAAACAGCTCCCATGGTAGTTTCTCTCACTCTGATGAAAGAACTTACTTTCTTCTGAAAGTAACTGATGGCTCTTTCTTAGCCAGTTTCTTTTCCCACATTCTGTTAATTTCCAGGGTCTCATGACTAAATTACAACCTGTTGTGACAACCCCAGCTTTACTGAATTTACTATATTGACCCTTATTTTCTCTGAACAATAAGTATTTAAAAAGCTCTTTTAACAAAGCCATTTTTTAATCTGTCTCATTGCATTCCATTACTATTCTTTACTCCAAAATAAATTCCGAAATCTTGCTTTCTGTTAAAGGTTTGCAGTTGTCCAGATAATTTTTTTCCTATCTCTTAAAACAAGAAACCTTGTATGGTTTTCTCCACTGATGTCTTGCTATCTCCAGTCATCTGTTTAGCAAAAGTGCCTGCTACTAGACCAGAAATATCAGGGATGTTTCTTTCAAAATTGGCCTGGAGTCAGTTCATTACTATGATTTAATGTGTTAAAATCTTACTTCTGCTTTACTCAAGGTAGATGACTTTCCACAACTGTATTTCTATCAGGTTTTCTGTCTTCAGTTTCCTGTTCAGCATTGTTGACCTTAATGAAAATTGAGGTTGGGTGTAACTAACTTGACCATGTAGTGGACCATCGTCTTTTTTCAATGCCCTCTTTTCATTTGCGTAATAATGGAGCCTTATGCCATTTTATTCACCATACATTTCATGGGCAACAACCTGCTTTACTGGCTGTCCAGTCCTAATCTTCCCTTCAGTTGAGAAGTGTTGTCTTTGCATGGATGGAGTTTAAAGAGACAAGCAGAAAATTCATTAGGATCATTCTGTGGATCAGATGTCTTTCTGTGCCAAATATAGGCAGTACTAAGTAGATACGAATCTTTTTGCTTCCTGACCTGGCAGATGCTAAATGCATTTGATGCAGCTCATAAATCCAGTTTCTACTTCCTGCTTCACAACGAAGAGCTCATATCTATTTGATAAGATGTGTTTAAGGCACTTAAGAGAAAAAGGAGGAGGAAGTGGCTTCAGTGTTTGTGGCTGTTAAAAGAAGAGAACAGTGTTCCTTTATAACAGGTGATTCTGCTTCATCTTTTTTAAAGCCTCTTCTGTTCTTTCTTAATACTTGTACATATGCAGAGGTTTACATGGCCATTAGTTCAAACACATAAATAATCTCTTATAGATTTGTTTTATGTGCATATGCATGTACCCACACTTATGCCCATATGCTAAATAGATATTTTATACCTGACTGTACCAAAAAGTCGTTTGTGAGTTATGAGATTGTTATTAAAGTTACATTGCTGAAGCACATTTTTGTGATATCAGAGCTTCATCCAAATACATTGTAAAATATTTCCCATAAAACCTAAACCACTATATCAGAGCCATTAAAAAAGTGTTCTTATTTCATACATAGGGCAGCTAAATTTTATAATCAAGACAAGTAATCTAATGAAAATAATGTAGTTTTAAAATAAGCTAAAAAATAATTTTGTTATTGAAAATAGTTTGTTTTGCTCTAATCAAATATATGAATATATAAGTACCAGCTCTAGCTAACTTTTGTCTAAACGTAGCAAATTATTCTTATTTAGTGAAGTTTTTGTGTCTGTTTCGCTGAAGTAATTAATATATTATTTATAATATATATATATAATATAATTAGTATAGTCCTTTTCAATCTGGAAATATTCCAGACTCAACAGATTTCACTTGCCTATCTCTATGAAGCTGTATTTATTTTGTTCATGAATTTTTCCTGAATTACAGAATTTTGCCTTTTGTTGGAAAAGAAGAGGTATCTAAAAGGTCAATAACAACACTATTTTTTTATTCATGTATAAATAAATCTGTATTCAGTGTGATGATACGTGTGTAGAAATGTGTGTAATATACATTTTAAACAAAACACAAAGCAAACAAAGAGTTTAGCAGTTTTCTTTTGAATGCAAGCTTAATATTTGATGACAGCAATACAAATGACTAAATTTTACAGCAATCCGAAGACATAAGTGATTGCAATTTTCTCTTCCAGTAGACTCAAGGATCATACAGATCTGCAGTTGATAGGCTATAATTTTTAATGTAGTTTTTGCTGGCAGTATTTTGCTGTGAGAGTAGTGGGCCATAATTTCTAAATGTCACTGAGTTTGTACAATGCGATTTTGGGCTCCCTCTTCCCAGTCGGTCTATATGCCAAACAACTGTTGAAGGTAAAATGTTTTGTATGTAAAATGAGTTTTTAAGGTTTAAAACACCATGATTTGTGGTCTTTCTAACACATTTCTCTTGTATAAAACCTTATGATCATATTTTTAGGGGAAAACTTAATTTTGTTCATAATCTCTATTTCACTGCAGAGACACCGACTGTATTTCCAGAAAATATCAAAGATAAAGAAACACCAACACCAGTTGAAGATATTCAGCTGGAAAGTTCTATTCCTCATACAGATTCTGGAATTGGAGATGAACAGATGCCCAGTATTTTGAATGGGACAGACTTAGAGACCAGCACAGGTCCTGATGCTATGAGTGAGCTGTTGTCTACTTTGTCATCGGAAGTGAAGAAATCTCAGGAGAGCTTAACAGAAAGCCCCAGTGAAATTCTGAAACCTGCTTCATCAATATCCAGTATCAGCCAAAGTAAAGGCATCAATGTCAAAGAAATATTGAAAAGTCTTGTGGCAGCCCCTGTTGAAATTGCAGAATGTGGCCCAGATCCGATCCCTTACCCAGATCCTGCGCTGAAGAGAGAAGCTCAGGCTATTCTTCCCATGCAGTTTCACTCATTTGACAGGTATATGGTTAGACTCATTATTTTATATTGATGTAATTCAGAAGTTTGAAGGGGTTTTATTTTTTCAAAAAGGTTATTCTACTACTGGTTTGTATTAGACTGTGTCAAAAACTACCCTGCATCTCGTTTTCTGCATTACCAACAGACAATGTAGTATAGACAAAAGTAATTCACCTTGTTTTTCTCTGTTAGCAGTGAATAAAACTCTATGAAGTACTTGAAAAACAAGCCTGTTGCAAAGAAATGTATTTCCAATAAAATCTTTTTTTTCTTTAAAACTGCATTTTAGTGAGAAGGAGGAAGGGTATAATATCTGCTGATATAGAACAGATTGTGCAGGAACTCAGTTGAATATTCTTTCAAAGGCTTAAATCTTAATTGGATCCATCACTGAACTGTTTTCTGGTGCTGAAATGCTTTGACCATGGCCAATTTTTGCTTGGTCATGGTAGAAACCAGTTTCCTTTTAGGTCTTTAAATGACAGAAGTTGTTAAAGCTCAGAAGTTACTGCTTAAAACTAAACTCATGAACATTTCTACAAAGAATCGTTTGTTTCTTTTCTTAGGCTACCTTTTCCTAGTTTTTAATTTATATACTTTCCTTTAAATGTCCAGTCCCTCTCAGTTATCCTGAGCATAGAAATTGTGCTGTTGTGCAATTGTCAGCATCCTTCCAGAAGTGTAGCCCCATCCACTGTGAGTTTAGACCTAATTCTTGCAAGTGTTGATGTGGTTGTATTTTCCATCCTTTAAGTTTCTTCATGAAAATGTTTTTAAAAAGTTAAAAATGGAATCAAGACTTTAAGATAATTTAAGACATGTCTTGAAAATTTAAAGGTATATATTAGTTTATCAGGCAGGTACAGGAAGTAAAATACTGAAGGAAATAGAAAAATTAAGGCAGAAGAGAGTTATATTGTGATTTATGAGGAAAAGAAATCTGCATTTACGGAAGACCTGCAAAAATATCATAAATATATTCATTAAGTCTTAAGAAAAACAATATGCAATGTTTTCAACATAATGTAAACAGTAAAAGTGCAAGAAGATATGTTGGAATTTTAGAATAAAAATGAAGTGCTTTTCCATTATAAAGTCCATAAAAAAATCTGATGTCTTTTTATATCTCTATATGTAAGTACTGAGGCTGCTTTTCTGAAATAATTCCATTAGCAATCAAATAGCGTCTGTTGTAAGAAAGATTATTTTATCAAGATAGGAAAAGTGAAATATACCTTAGAAGCAATGAATATATCCCTTTCTAATAATATTTTGCATCTTAAGATCATTCTCGAGAAAGCTCATTTAGCAACCTTTTCATTAAGATGATTTTTTTTTTGTTCATCAGTCTGCATATTTTGATTTTAGATTGATTTCAATGTGAAGTGAAAAATATTTTTTCTTCCTGTACAGTTAAGAATTTTTCCTTATCCTCTGTAAGGAACCACCACATTCCAGAATGCATTCTTATACATTAAGCAGTATAAAAAATCATGCTACATGTAGAAATTATAAGACCTCAACTGTAATCACCAAAAAAGTTACTTTATCTAAATTCCTACCTGGGTTAGTAAGAAAAATATTTCATTCAGAAGGCTGTGGTTGACTCACAAAATGCCAGACAGCTAAATTAAAAAGGAGCATATCACCTCATAGGATGTCTTTGTCATTGTTAGAGGGAGTTTGACATCAAGGTGATTGAAGACATGAATTTTACTGTGCACTTCTAAATTATAGCTCTATAAGAAAGCATGAAAAACTCTAAGGGCCTGCAGCAGGTTGGCAATAACCCATATTTAATGTGAGCACCTCCACTGAGTTGTTCTTGCAACAATGTGACTGCTTGTACCTTTTGAACATCATTAGTAGTGCCTCATGCCTAGAGTTTATGGGTTTTGATAGATATTTAATACTTAATAAGTTCAGGAGCTAGTGAGTTTAGTGGTTTGTTTTCTCCCTGACCTGTTACCCTGCTGACCAAATTTTGTGATTTCCTGTACAAAGTGCACCACTGTGTTTGTATCTTGGTAGCATACACTGTATATGTCAGCCTTTGGAATTGTTCACTTCTTCAGAAAAAAAAAGAAAAAAGTCGTAATGGGGGAAGTTCAGGCAAAATAATTCACTTTTACATCATTTTTGTTTCTCTTAAATAAATGATCCAGCTGTGTGATTTTGGTGACTGAGGTAGATCGTGATTTTTAGTATAACCAACAGCTAATAAGGGGAAAATTAACAGGTTCAGGCAGGTCCAGCAGATTAGGAAATGTTACATTCTTTTCTCCAACTAAACAAATGTTTTTGACCTGTGGGCATCTGGATAAAAATACTGAAGTTCCTCGCCCACAGGTCCTCAGCTAGCCAGTTGCATTTCATGGCTGCGTTATTGAATGATGCCCACTGTTCAAGCAAATATTTCTCTGTACAGATTTTTCATATTGCCAGACTACTTACTAGACCAATATGACAATCTTAGGAGGCAAATACAGATGGTGATGGTGTCACTTTTCCAAATTACAAAGGTGGAGCAGATTCAGATCCTGACCCTATAACTTTTCATGGGGAATGAAGCAAAGGGTAGGAGGAAGACAGTACATTGATATAATAGTAGAATGAACTAAAGTATTAATTGAGAAAGTAGCATGAATTTTATCGAGTGATGATTTCTGAACAGTTTTTTCTTATAGTATCCCAATAACAGTTGAAAAACTTTAAAAAAATTACAGGATGATTGTGTTTCCATACTTTCTCGTGCAAATGAAATTGAGTTTACTAATATAAAATAACAGTTAAATAAGATAAACTGGGGTTTTTTTAAAGCTAACACTATGCCTGAAAAGCATATTTCTGTAGGATCTTGTCTTGCTGTAGTGATCTTGTCTTGCTGTAGTTTATGCAGCTTTTGGTACTTCACTGAGCAAGGTGACTATTGGTCATCTTTTTTGTCCCTAGGGAGAACCATGAGCAATGGAGTGTATTGTTTTGTCAGGTTCTATTTGTTTCAGGTTTTATAAAATAAGCACAGTGATTCCAGATTTATAAGCAAATCTAGGTTAGAGAAATGTATTTTTCACATTAATCTGAAGATATTTTTAGTCCATGTGAGGCTAGATTTTTGTTTTTTTCATTTGGATGTCTGAGTGCCTAGCAAAAGAACAGTGGTAATTTTCTTTAATTATGATCACAGATGAAGGTGAACACCATGTAAAGTAAACTCCTGTAAATAGAATTGAAATTGAGAACTATATTTTTGCATTTAATATGATGTGTTTTGCTCTGCATGTTCTTTTAATTGTACATTGCTAATGTGTCCATAAGAGTGATTTTGTAACAGGCTACCGTGTATTCTCCTGTAGAATTTGCGAGTCATAAATGAAACATAAAAGCAGAAAAAGTGCCCAGCATGTTTTATCAAATGGGATCTGTGTGTAGCTAATGTATGCAGCAGTTCAAGTGCTATTGAATGTAAATGATGAGGTGATATTGATGAAAGGAGGGGATTGAGGTCTCAGGGGGCGCTGATGACGGATTGAACAGAAGCGGCCTTGCACCGCACGTAACTCAAGTCTGTCGTCTTCACCACTCAAAGCCGTAATGGGAGGTGGCAGTCTGAAATGAGTTGCCACGGCAAAGAGTATTATTTTTGAAATGCTTTCACACAAATCACTAGGCCCTGCATACAACTTAGTTTCATGCTTTAATGTCATCAGGAGGCACAAATTGGTGTGTCTAATTGTTTGCCACCTGCCAGCAAAATGAGCTGCCAGGCAGCCAGAAGGGTTTGATTGTCTGTCAGCTCTTCAATAGATTGAGAGTGACAACATCAAAAATTTCACTTCAAACTCTGAAGCTTTGAGCAGCTTTTCAGAGACCTCTTCCCCACAAGTGCTTCTGGACAACTGCATTTTTCAATTAGTTTTCAATATATTGCTGCCTTCTGCCTCATCTGTCTTAAGGTAGCTGTAATTACATTATGAGCTATATAAACAGATTTCTGGGACACAGGGGCCCAGATCCTCAAAGTTATGACATGTTTTTTAACGTCAGACTGAATTTTGTGAAAATGGCATCCAGGTTGACATTTTTAGAAGCAAACACAAAGGGTTATTTCACCTAGGTTTGCGACTAATGGAGCATAACTCACCAATAATTCCTTGTTGCTTTCTCATTTTTTCTGACAAAAATTAGTACCTGTTATTGATTTTTAGGGTTTGGGGATTTCTTGGGTCTATTTTTTTTTGGTCAATTTGCATTGGTCCCACTAGATGCAACCTAGATCATTATGGTTTTTGAATTTGTAGAATACTGATTCTACACAGTATTGCATTTTGAAGCTTATACTTGTTCCTCTCTACTTTTTTTCTAGTAGAGATTTCTTAGATGGATGCTATTATTGAAATAGAGAGTGCTTGTGGTTTTGTGTCTCATTTCTTCTTTTTTCAAACTGAGGTAATTTATATGTATTTTCTGTTCTTAGAATTGGGAAGCATGCTTGCATAAGCAGAAAATCTTGAGTTCCTAGAAATGAAAAGATCTGTTAATTTTGCTGCTATTAAAGATGTGATTCCCTTTTAATCCATTATCGCTTCATTAATTGGAAGATTATGGGTTTGCTTAGTTTACATGCTCGGTGAAGTATTTAGGAACATATGTGGAAATATTTTGGAGACCATGTTTTTGAAGTATTTTAGCTTTGATTTTTGCATTTTTTTGGTGGGTTTTTTTCCCCACAGAGGGACCTTGGGGCCAGTTTTAAAGGTGGTAGAAAAGGTGGACAACTTGTGAAATCCAGTCAGGTCTCATACATGTCCTTCCCAGTAAAAGAGACAGGTGGTTTTCAAAAATGTGTTTAGTTTTATGTATGTATGCTATATTTAAAAGGACTACTCAGAGAATCTATGTCTTTTGCTAGAATACAAGGGTGGGGTGTTCTTTTTTCCTTTTTTTTTTTTTTCTTTTATAGTAACTAACAATGGGAAAAGACAAGAACTGTGAGAGAAGATGCACTGAAGGTTAAAATAGAGAGGTTCAATATTTATCTCTTGTGTGGCTTCCCACCTTTGGGATATCATTGGTACACACTGGTCTGCTACGTCATTTAAATAGGAGGTCATATTTCTGTTAGAGTCATTAGATTCTCCAAAATACGATTGCTGAAAAATAGATTTCATTTTTCATTCATATTTCATTTCCTTCCTTCATTCATTCATTCATAAATCATATTAAAAATTACTTATGGAAAAATACATTTTAGTCTTCTCCCAACAAAAATGGTTATTTTTTTAAGTTAATTACAAATAATTGAGGAAAAATAGAGCACCTTTCCCATGAATCAAGAAGGGACAGGTACAGGTGTTGTCTGTTCTTAGGCACTGCATTCCCCATTACTTTGGGTATCACAGTAGTGTGTGAACATATGAATGAAAAACCTAATCTGTGGTGTGTGAATTAAAGGACTCATCTGGTTCCAGTTCACTCAAGGTAATTTTCATTACCTTTGTGCAGTGGGAACTGGTCCGAAAAAAATACTCGACAGCTTCTCTCTCTAGAATATATTTTTCTAAGGTAGCAGTAAAAATACACTCCAGAGAATGAGGTATGGTTTCAGGTCCTGTTAGACAGAGAAGAGAGCTGAAGTTGTATTGTCTGTATTCCTAGAGAATGCCTTAGTCACTCACTTAGTAAATAAAATAAGGAAAAAACAAAGGGAAAGCTCATTGCTGCCTTAGCTGTTTGTTTAGAAACAAAATCATCCTAAATTTATAAATAGGTTCAAGTCAACCAAAATTGGATACATTAACCCTCAATTTATTTTCATCAAGCTGTAATCATGTTCCCCATGGCTATCATTTAGCAATCTATACTCAGGTAGCTCTTTCAAAACTCTTCTTATCACCTGTGTGAGTCTTTTCATATTCATATCCATGGAACTGTAGGTATAGCTGGCCTGAAGCTGATGAGAAGAAATCATCATCTCCCTACTCTCTAATATAATTCACTGGCTATATAGATGAAAATTGTACTGGATTTTTGTCTTGCTGTTTACCTGTATATACCTCCTTTTACAGGACTGATTGCAGCATTTTAGCTTTACTTTTTTTTTTTTTTCCCAACATATGTACAGGATTAGGTTCCTCACCCATACTCATTTATACCTCTTACTGATTGTTTCTTGGGGGTTTTTTCTATATTTGATGATATTCCTGACATTTAATACATCAAATGTTCACTTATATTCTATTCACTTTCTTCAAACTTATTAAACTTCCAGTATTTCCCATTTCTTTGCTTAGCCAAGACCATTAGTCTTTCTTAATAATTAGCTTTTTTATCTTTCAAATTTTTCCTTATTTCTTGTCAATATTTTGCATTATTTTATATGCTTCTGCTAATTTATCCTGAATGCAAAGGATGGAATTCCTTTGTGAATAAATACTTACTCCTCTGCTTGATCCAAGTGTGAGGATCAGTGATCTTCATCTCCTTGTCCTCAAACCGCACCTGAGATGATTCTCTTTCTTCTAGTTAGAAATGAGCGATTTACATTTAGTAGATTAAGATCATTTCATGTTCTTTAAGATATGGAGTTTTTGGTGCATATGTGGTATCAAATGATTGAAAGAATCCATAATACATGGACATTCAGCACTAATATTTCATTTGCATAAGTCCCAAAGATTATATCCTTCTGTGAGCCTTCCATATCTCTTCTAAAACTCATGTACATTCCTCACAATATTTTAATCCATTTTTTCTTCTCTTTGATGTTTACTCTGAGTTAGACCTTTCCTCCTTGTTATCAGATGTATCTTATCTTAATGCAGTCAGCCTAACAGAAGGGTGTTTAAAGTAGGATTCAGAATGTGGTTTTAGCACATGGTAACATTACAGGCTCAGGTCGGAGTCTCTGGGTTGAAATTGGAAAGAACAGGGGGTAAACAACAGTATAAATGTTTCATGAAGGACTAGATATGTACAGAGATATGGCCAATATCAATAACTTTTAGAGAGGAAATAATATGCTTTCTTTTAAGAGACTAAATTAATCTAGCTGTAGGAACAAGGTAGCATGTAATATAGCAGACAAATTGACACCCACTTTCTAATGTGATTTCTTCTGAAACCTCTGAAGTTGCTGTTTGACACAGAGCAATTCTATGAAAAACTTGCCTGAAATCTGTGCTGCTTTTTGAAGAGCACTTGAAAAATCCTCATGCTTTCTGCTGCTGTGGGGGAGGAGAGGAGGAGCAAGAATATTAATTCAGCCTTAAGAGGTTTCACATATACCACAAGAGAGTAAAGTGATTCTAATTTAATTGCTGCTGCTCAGATAGGTAGCTCAAGACATCCAGTATTGAAGGCTTATCTCTGACCTTTATGTTGACCATGGTGATTAAGTTGGAAAGCCTTTAAATTCTAAAATGGAGAAGAGATACAGAATGTGAATCACAGAGAAAGAGAGAAAATATAGAGCTGTATAACCTGATTTGTCTGTCACCAGCACTGTGTAGCTAAATATTTAAGTAAAGTCAATTTGAGAAGGTGGTGGTTTTTTTTTTTAATTTCCATTTTCTCTTTTTGCAGTTCAATGCGTTAATGGTATTATTTTCTATCTAGTTATTTCATGCAAATTTCTAAACCCCAGAAGAATCCTGTAGCTATTTGCTGAGGTTTTTTAATGAACCAGCAATGCATAAGTAGTATGTGGGTTGAATCAACAACACTCATCTTAAGCATGATATGAATTACTATGACTTCAGCCTCAGGTTTAAAACTGGTAAAGGACACTCATAGAGTAACAGAACAGTGATTAGGAGTTATATTTAGAGTTGTAAATCACCCAATGAACACAGAAATAAAATCAGTTGATACAGACAATTACTGCTAAGTTTTTGCTGACTAAATCATTTGGGATCATTTGAGATCATGATGGCGTGATTCAGACAGCTGTGTTGGAACATTTAGGAGGTCTGAAATACGTTGTACAAAACAAGGCCTAAAATGAAATACGGAAGTGTATGTAACCTTTTCTTCTAGTCTGTAGATTTCTGTGCCTTCATGAAAGGAAAACCTGAATGCCTGACAGATACATGTTAGGCATCTATCATAGTAAATTCATTCCCCAAATCGTGTTATGCTCAAGTATAATACTTGTTCCATAAGTCTGGTTTGTTTTTATTTGCTAGTTTTCACTGTATGTTCTGTTGGAGCGGTTAGATTGGTTAAAAGAAGACTTTCTTTACTTGAAGGGCAGTCATTCTCTTTTACCTTTCTTGTTCTGCTGTCCCTCTTATTGTTTTGCACATTTTTGACCACTCTGTTGTATTGTTCATACAGTTTTTCTGTCTGCTTCGTCTGGATGTTATTCTGTATTCACTCACTGTATTTTGTTTTATCAGTAGGAATGAGACATTTTGACAAGGTCACCATGTATGACATGTCAGAAAGCTGCATTTTCTTTCAGTCTGGGATGATGCTGTCTCTCTGCTTTTCCCTATTCTTATGGTAGAGAGATACATCTTTATATTTCTTGCTAATTTGTTATTTAATAGCACCTGACCTATCTTAATGTGGTGATTTAGACATACAAAACAATGCCAACCATGTGTAGAGCGTTATATTTGTGGGATCTGAGAAGGATTGTCCTTCTTGCCATAGGAGCTGTATTTCAGTCCTAAACTACACTCATAAGGAAAGAATCTTTACCTTTATAGCAGGTTGGTACATTTAGGGGTTGGACTAGATGACTCTTAAGGGCCTCTTCCAAATCAAACTGATCCTGTTACAACTGAGAAGTAAAGCTGACATATGTGGTCTTTGCCATGGAAAGTTAGGTGATCTTTTGGACACTCTGAAAGACCACTGACTTGTTTGAATATAAGGAGGAAGACCTTGAATTTAGCATCATCTTTAGAAAAGTAGCAGGAAAATAGGAAATACTTCTGCAGCAATTGTATTGGCAATTTAGCAGATACTAATACCAGACTTTATATGAGGGAAAAATTGTTTTTCTTAAAATAAAACCCGAACCAAAATATATGTGTTTCATTTACACACTCTCACATTTTCAAACACTGGAGTGAATGTGTGTCTAAGGAGACTGTTCAGCAGTCAGGCATCCTTCCTGCTTGCATACAGATAAGAGGTCCAGGATCTGCTCCAATGGCATGGAGAGCATGGGATGACAGCTGTCAAGTATTCCTCACATTTCCTGGGCTCTTCCTATGTTGGCCACTCTTTCCAGTTTTTGGATATGCCTTTTTTTACCTTTATGGACCTGCCAGCAGTCTCTCTGTCCTTCCTAAATTCTTTGAGTCATCAGTCTTCAAAGGTATTGTCTGCAAGGTCAGATTAGCTTG
The DNA here is from genome assembly GCF_965178545.1 of Coloeus monedula. Taxonomy (NCBI): domain Eukaryota; kingdom Metazoa; phylum Chordata; class Aves; order Passeriformes; family Corvidae; genus Coloeus; species Coloeus monedula. The sequence goes on from NC_138783.1 coordinate 51,008,959, forward strand.
TGAAGCTATGCATTTGCCTGTGGTCTTGACGACCTGTTAATCCACGTGCCCTTAAAATAGGCCAGTCTAAAATGCCTTTTCCTCTTGTGTCTTTCCTTCTTGTGCCCCCAGCATACAAATATTCCCATTCATTCTTCATTCACCCTTTCTATTGCAATTCTCTACAAAGGTGGTGGGTAATGACAGTAGTTTCCTTTTGAAATTAATATAATTGGGAAACACTCCCCCTTAAGAAACAAGTCCTAATTTCTTCTCTTGTTTCTATGACACTACAAGGACTTTGCTTTTGAGTACTCATTCAGTATTATAACCCAAATTCAAATATTTGTTTGAAGTATTAATTGAAATAGAGATCTTTATATGTAGGTTTGGGCTAAATTTAGGAAATATCATGGTGTTATGGAGCAGATTAATCTAACCCCTGTAGACTCAGCTTTGTTCAGCTGTAGCTGCTGCTATGTAAACACTTCATATGAGCAATGATTGTAAGATTATTAACTACAGACAAAAGCAATTATTTTAGGGTCACTTGCCTTAATCAATAGCTATTGCATTGTTCAAACTCATCTCCTCCTAATGTCAATGAACTGAGACAAAAACCCATTGACTGCCTAGACTTACCTCTCGAACAGAAAGTGCTTCAGGGTAGGGGTAAAACTGTTGTTCAGAATGCAGAATGTGAGCCCTCTAAAGAGAGTGAGGAAAAAAAGCTTATGGATTGTTCTATACACTGTCACCACCAGTCTTTAAAATCTGGGGAGACGGAGAATCTATATATATAGGAACACTGTGCCACACCCTATGATTCATTATACACCGTCATATTCACACAAAAGTGTAACTTAACAGTTACTGAAGGAAGCTCTTGAGCAAAATGTGGCCTCATCACCCTAAATAATTGCCCTTTCTTGCTCTTTTTTTATCACAATGATTAATTTTAAAGTGTATGTGCTTAAACAGAAAATGTACATAATGATGAAAAGATATTGTTCAATATTATACAAATATGATTTGTTTCAGGTTTGTTTTTCACTCAGGTTTGCCACTGAAACAAACTTTTAAGGAGAAGAGGGTTTTATAGATAAATGGAAATACTAAAAAGAAAAATGTAAATATAATTGCTTGCACTATGAGAACTGCCCAGTGTTGAAAAAATATTGTCTCCAAAGAGCAAGTCTTCACACCTAAAAAACCCCGAGTGTGATTTAAGATTAGGTTAAAAAGTGTTTGTTTGAGTGCAGTGTTATCTGCTTGTATTTGATATTACGTTGCACTTTTTGTATGAAAGCCCTGTTCTCTTCTTAAAAGCTTCAAATTCTCAAGATGCTTTTTAAACCTTAGCAATATCAATACTGTGAAAGAAAGTATTTATTGTGTTACATTTTTTCTGTTCAATGTACATTGTGCTATTCATTAAGATCAGGATGAAAGAAGGCTGAATCTAAAATTGTGTTTCTTAGTCGCCGCTGTTTGAAAGATTGGTATGTTCATGGTAGTGAGGAGTAACTTATTATACTCAAATGTGCAGATGAAACGCAAAAAAAATTGTTATCTTAGGTAACTTCATTAAGATCAACAAATTCACAGTTTTCATGACTGCATGCATATAGACTTCTGGCATAATTTCTGACAGCTAATGTCTGCAAATCTAGAACACATTACGGTGTTACACTGTTGATAGCAGTGTTCTCAACATATTGAAGTGGTGAAGTCTTTCCATTTTGTGGGGGCTGAAGGATAAATTAGGTTACTCAGAATTACATGAAGCTGCAGAATAAGGATAAAAGTATGGTTTTTGGGCCTGTTAATAGAGTTTTATCATATTTCAGGTTAACAAAATTTGCAGTATTATGTGTTTCTCAGCAGTGCCATCATAAAACAGCCTAAACCCATCACAGTCAAAAGTTCTTCCTGGCTCTGTGGTACAATTTTAGTAATCTGCTGTTTCTTTTTCCACAGGAGTGTGGTTGTACCAGTGAAGAAACCCCCTCCGGGTAGTCTGGCTGTTACCACCGTTGGAGCTGCCACAGCTGGGAGCGGACTGCCACCGGGTAGTACACCTAATATATTTGCTGCAACAGGAGCTACACCAAAAAGTATGATTAATACAACAGGTATTGTCCTTAAATATTCTTGTGACCCTCATTTTGTCTTTCTTTTTGTTTCATTACCTTCAGTGGTGTTTTGTTTTTTAATCATCTTTGTGTTGCTGTTTTTGTAATTCCAAAATAAAGCCTGGAAAGAGTAAACCTTGGCCTTTATTAGAAACAGTGTTTTCTCTTGGTCTATATTTCAAATCTTTGATAGTGCACATTGGACTTGTACAGCCTTAAAAAAGTTAATAAATAGCCTCAATATTGTTTTATAAGTATAGTTTAGAATTGAAATGAGTTAACTTTTCCAGTGCTCTGCAGTGGAGGATGTTTATGTGATACATACCAATTATCCCTCCCTATGTATCAAAGAAAGTAAAGACAAGTAGCTACTTAATAAACATACCGTAGATTGTAGAGGGTGAATATTTTGGACAATTACTGTTTGTCAGTTAAAATTATGCTCTTTTTGGATTTTTTTTAGTAAGAAACTACTTAATTTAACTGAATTCACGTCTTATCAGTAATTGTTTATTGTGACCTATAGAAGGAGGATTAGAACTTCTTTTTAAATTATTTATAATAGTAGTAATGGGATTCTCTGTCATGAAGGAGCCTGTTGACTGTGGAGACTGGTTTCCATTGAGAAATGAATCCTTACTGAGTGAAACTGATAGTTACTTAAACTCCTTTGAAATGTCTGGCTATAGTCTGTTTTCTTTCTAAAATAAGGAAAAGCACTTGAGAGAAGAGCTCTCCAAGGATATCATAACTTCAGTCAAGGGTTGAGAATGTGAAAATCTCTCTGGGGTTGCAGCAAATAGAGAGGGATGCTTTGGGCATCCTTCTGCTTTATGGAGTAATACAAAGACACTCTTTTTTTTTCTTTCTTTCTTTCCTTTTGCAGATTACCTTTAATGCCTGGTAATAGAACTTTGATTTTGCTAACAATAATTAAAAAAAAAAAAAAAAAAAAAAAAACCCCTAACCAAAACCTTAAAATCTAATTTTCCTGAGGCATATGGGAGGAATGAATACTCTGAATAATGTTATCACTTTTCTGAACAGTTCCATTTGTGTAGACACTTCTGTTAATCTTGAATGGATTTCCTTTTAGGTATTCTTATGTCATGCAAAAAATATCCTACACTGGAAACCTTGTTTTCCAAATGATACTGAATAGTAGTAAACTTTCAGTCTTTTCACTGATTAAAGATCTGAACTATTTTGGCTGGAATGTAGTAGCTCTTGTTTGTAAGTAATTGCTTTTTAAAATCAGTAATTTCCCCAGTACTGTACTTAGTAGAGGACAGTAAGGTATTGCAGAAGCCATGGTACATTCACTGTGAATTGAAGGCTCCTTTTTTTGACAGATCTTACAGTTTCTTTTTTTTAATGAAATTTTTTTTTGATCCTAATCTGTAGATTAGCTTGATTGATTAAAAAGTATTGCTTGAATGGAATTTCAGCAAGTATGTGGTTTAATTAGAGCTATATATGTACTGAATTCTGTAGTAAAGATTTATATGAAGATTTAAACTTTTGAAGATTTGAGTTTTATATTAACATTTTAGAAATGCTAGACATATTAGTGACAGTTTAAAAAAATTAGTATCACATTGAAAATATTTAAATATATATTAGATTAAAATACTTGTTTTGCCATTTTTAATTAAGTTATGCCTATGGTAGTCAAAACAGTGACTCATGTATGTCAATTTTTGAGACATATGGACAAAGTATCTAAAATCTTTTCGGTTTATATACTTGTAATCTATGAAATATCTATGTTATTCATGATTTTAAAGTAGTCTAGAGAATTTAATTGAACAGCACCTTTTTTTTTGTTATTTTGCTATGATAAAAAAGAAACAGAATGCAATTTTTTAGAAACACTAGATGTCCCCCCAAACCTATTTACAGTTGTTTTTACAGTATGTTACAGATACTCTAGGAATACAGTTATGTCTATAGGGTGTATTCTGTGCTGGACTTATGTGAAAGGTGGTTTTTTTCAGTTATTCATTGGTTGCAGTCAGTGTTTACATTCCATCTGCCATTGCCATCACAGTCAATGTCACTGTCACAATTTAATGAGATGTATGTTACCGAAGTCCTTTAGTGCTGTGAATGCGTCTTTGGGGAGATAGGTTTTCTTCCTTCATCTTTTTATGTAAGAAACTGGCTTTATAGTTTTTAGGCTGGATTTCTGTAATTCATATCCTGATTCTTACTTCTATGTTAATCTAATAGTTCTTTGACCTTCTGGAAGCCTAGCTGGTTGAACAACTTAGCAACTGCATTTTTAAACAGCCTTAATGAAGAAAATTTTACTTTGGAAGGAAAAGGGAATAAACAATAAAAATATGTATTCCCTATGCATTCATGAATAAAAACAAGTGTATAAATACACAAATGCACACACAGAGACATATATATATATGTGAAGGCTTAATCTTTTTTAAGATATCCTATTCTCAGTTAAGTTGCTGTGATTGGGAGAGATAACCTACCTTATATTTTTGTGTTTCTCAGTATGTTTGGGTACATTTAGAATTTGTATTTCATCCAAGCCAGAACACACAGTGTAAGCCACAATCCATCTCCCAATCCCATTATTAAAAAAAGAGCCTATATCAGTTCCTAATCTAAATCCTGAACCTCACCAGCTACTTTAGTGTCAGCAAGCCCAGTAAATCCTACTGCATTTTGATACTATTTTGAATGTAAATGTTCTTAAATGAGCTACTTAAATTTCCAATATTTACCTTAATTCTTTTATCAATAAAAAAAAATCTAAAGGCAAATTAAAAAAAAAAAATAATAATTCCTGCTGACAGAGTATTTTTCACACTTAGCAGCATTTGACCTCTACTTCACTGCTGCCTGACTACTTAAGCAGTCAAGAAACCATAACTGCTTTGTAGATCTCTGCAGGAAACTGAAAAGTAATATATACCTGTGTAATGCAAAGGACAATGATGTATCAACTGCTAAAACTGACCAGAAAGAGGGAGTTAACAATTATCATTTCTGAAAATGGCCATTGATCTCTAAACTGGGGTTATTCACCCCTCAATGCTAACTTGGATAAATCTTGTTGCCTGTCAGCCTCTTCTCGGGTAGCATCGCAGTCCCTCAGGCTTTGAACTCCAACTACAAGACTGTTTGTAGCTACCTCTTTTGCAGTGATGTGTTGCAGAAGGGCTATGCAGAACAGGGACAGCATTTATCACAGCACTCTGGCTCTTCATGGCCTCTCTGAGCCTTTGCTGGTTTGCTTCAGAGAGGCTGAACTCACAGTGCCGTTTCAGCAAACATGATAGATTGGCATTTAGAGGCTAAGTTTAGCCCTTAGCTCTGACCCAGATCACTTAAAGTATAAATGTATGCTCTGTGTGCATCTTTTTTTCTGGGCAGCTGTTCACAACCCATTGAAATGATACCCCCACTGCCCTTCTTACTTTTAAGATCTTACAATTCTCCTTGACTCAAGGAAGGAAACAGAAAAATTGTAATTATAGTCTTAATACTCCCCAGGCACTAATTTCCCCCATTACTTCCTGAAGTGATAAACGTTTTCTATCTTCCCTGTCATTTTTTAATTTCTATTTTTTTTTCTGCCTGTAGTTGCAACTGGGCAGTCAAGTATGCATATATAATTTTTTTTAAGAAATATTTAAAATTCTATTCTCAACTCAAGCTCATCTTAAATATACCTTTATTTTAGAAAGATCTTGCTTTACAGGATGATGTAAAATTATTTTCAACTTTGGAATATAATTTGGGAATAATGGAAATGAGGTAAGGATATATTTTGCCTGATTTTCAATAGATTTCAAGCTTATTGTTTTTATACCAGCAAAGTCAAGGTATTAATTTTTATGATACTCCAATGGAAAGGTTTTCACTATGTTAGAATAAATAGCATTATTTCCATACTTAGAAGTAGATTAATAATACAAGGACTATTTAAAGTTTTGTTTCTTAAGACTGAATTAAGGTTTGTGTTTTTTGGGGGACAGGTGCAGTAGACTCAGGATCTTCTTCTTCCTCTTCGTCATCCAGCTTTGTGAATGGTGCTACCAGCAAAAATCTGCCAGCTGTCCAAACTGTTGCTCCAATGCCAGAGGATTCAGCTGAAAACATGAGGTACACAAGTTCTATCTTTTAATACTAATTATATTTTCTCTTCCTAAAATACTGTTAAAAAATTAAGTGATTTAATGTGCATTTCTGTAGTTATACATATGGTACATTGTATATACTTCTTGGGTACTAAGGATATATGTACTAAAGTAACACTTCACTGAAAAGTCTGAGTTTTTCAACTGAGGAGTCTAACTTGTTCAAACTATGCCAGACACTAAAACTTCATTAAAGTAATTTTTCAGCTGGGTGTTTTTTTTCTTTATTCAATAATGATCATACAGATTGGTAATGGAACACTAGGAAGTGGAAGGAGAGACTCAACCTCTCCTGAGCAAATGAAAGCCTGCGTTAAACTGGACAGGACAAAACCAGACCTGTACTTGTGTAACTCACTAAATGGGGCACCCAGTCTGAGTTGGTGTTTCAAGAGACTCATGCCCATGGGTAGCTAATACCTCTCTTGCCCTGACTGGCAGCCAGGAAAATGCCCTCTGAAATTCCTATTAAATATCTTGTATAATAGTTATTATTGTGTAAAGATTTTGCTGCAGCACTTCAAGGACAAATTTTTGACCTTTTCAAGGTGCACACGCATCTGCCCTAAAAAGCTGACATGAGTCATACTAAGGAGTGGCCAAGTGTTCTTTAGTTGGCTGGCCACTGCAAGGCGTGGCTGTAAGAACATTGGAATGCAGACAGCAAGCTCGGTGTTCATAGGCTGTTTACGAGTTGACAAGCTTAGAAGCTCATGAACAAGAGATTGCATTCCCTAATAAACTGGAAAGGAAATAAATCTAAATCAGGGGCCCTACATAACCCATTAAAAAGTAACAGTGCTTCAGTGATGGAACACAGTGAAAAAAATTCCTTTTTTTGCTGGTCCTACCTGAAGGGTCAGATAAGTTGTGCAGGTGAAATTGCAGCAATGGGTACAGGCACAGGCTGAAGGCAGAAGGGCTGTTGGTTCCACTCCAAAAAGATGCAAATATTCAAGGAGAGAGTGGTCATTTGTGTGATGTTATTTATTGCTTGACTGTTTCATGAGGCAAGTTAATTAAATTGTGGTGTAATTAAAGCACTCCTGTTGCTTCTTGTCTTCATGTGCGAAGACGATGCTTCACAGATGGACAAATCTTTTTCAAAATTGAGATATGCATGTTAAAATTTGTTAAAATTAAATAGATATGTTAAAATTCTGTTGGATCATTAATTAGTTTCTTTTTCAGCTATTATAACAAATGCAATGGTCTTGTGCTTTCCCAAGCATTTTTAATTCTTTTCTCCTGGAATCAAAGAAAAAAATTGAGTTGCAAAATCTGTAAATAAAATTTTGAATTCAGAATTTCAACTCAGATGTTGTTGTATTCTGAGGAGTAACTGAATAGGTGACCAACATGTAGACAAAATCTATTCAACCCAAGGAATGTCTTCTGGGCTTTTTTTCCTTTCTTCTGCCCACCCTCGCAACTCCACCTCTTCTGCCTAAGAAACAACTCGACCTTTATTTTGATAATTTTTTTTTTTGTTGTTGTTATGTCATATAAATTCATCATGCTATAGCTTTTACGAGGCTAAACATTGGAGTTGTTTGTGGGGAGAGATCGTGTGACGTGAAAGGTAACGTATCTAAGCCTTCCCTTGTAGCAACTGCATAGGAAGATCTGATTATGGCTGTAGACTGAGCAGAGGAAAGTGAGAAGGAGAATAATCTTGGACTCTTAGACATTTAATAGTCTTGGTTTGGAGGTAGAGGTTTGTCTTGGAATGAAGTTGGGAACGTGGCATACCTGGGACTGGAACAGCGTATGCCCTCATCCTCTTCGCACTTTCTTGTGACCAGTTCAAGCAGGAGGTAGTAAGAAACTCCCATGGGATTATTTGGTCTTTTTGCTCACAGTTTTAAAAGTGTTTTTTTTTATTTTGGTCTTTCAATATTTTCTGTCACAGTTTATCACCTTTCTATATATAAATTATATATACCTTTATATAAAAATTATAAATGTATATAATAGTAAATATTATAGCAATATGTATTATATGTTATATATATTTTTCTATAGCCTATTTTCTGCTGTGTGTTGTCTTTAATCTGCAAATTAAATAGTCTAGAATTTGGGGGCTATTAAGAATTTTTTTTCATTGAAGGTCCAGAAATGGGGATGAAAAAAAAATACTATTTCTTCACAAAAACCCCTGAAAATCTCTTCATTCAGTCATGAAAAATAGTTACATTAATCTCCATAGGGAATTCCCTAATGATCGCAGTATGCTTTATAAGATATAATAAATGTTAGAAACAGCTGTAGAATAGGTTCAGTCTCTCTCATTTGTATGTGTGAGTACAGAAAAAGCAGTGAATAGGTCACCTACTTCCCCAAAATATTTTTTGGAATCTCTGTGTAGATTTATTTCTTGATTTTGCTTGTTCTTTTTGGAATTGAAGGACCAGAACTCTACTCAGTTTTCAATATGCAAATGCACCAGGAACTTTTCTTCTTTTACTATTTAAATGTCAAATTCAGTCCTTTGATATGCATTTTTAAAAAGTGCTAACCTTTGGTCTCATCTTTTTACAGAATACTATTCCAAATTGTCCATTAATATGTCCATAGTAAACAAGATCTATCAGTTGTCCATTTGATAAGAAGTTGTTTATTAGTAGCTCATCCAAGGTGTTGATTAATAGCATACCTGTACCTCCAACGTTGCTTGATTCTTAAGTAAAAATTGGTCTTAATTTAAAAACATAGGAACTTGAAATTTTTTTTCAATGTTACATGAAATTTTCAGAGTTAACTTTGAAATTAGGGATTTTATAAAACTATTTATAGTAAAAGTATATTTTAAAATATGATTTAGGTAAGTCTAGATTAATCTAGGAGGTTTTTTATCTCTTGTCAGCAAAAGCTTGGGTTAAATTCATGTTGAAAATTAAAAACTCTAAGCTAGTCACCTGCATTTCAACTATAGTCAATAGAGGCTTTCCCACAGTGAAGTTCATTTCAAATTATCTTTTTAAAACAGCCTTAAAAGGCTGCTGATATTAATCCATCCTTTAGAGCATCAGAAAATCATTATCTGAATTTTAAAATGGATGACAGCACACTGAAAGAGAATACACTTTAGAAGTTCAGTAAAATAATTTCAGGCTAATGAAGGAAAGCTTCCAATGTTTTTATAACATCAGCTTTCTTTTTAAACATAGAGATCTTCAAGTGATCTGAGTTAAAACATCCACATTTATTTAGTGCTTATAGTTAGTAAAGTATAAAATCTAAATGTCAGTGTTCATTCTCTTACATTCTGTCAATACATGTAACTTCTTCCTGTAATTGCATTTTTGATTTCCAATAATATATTAGTGCCATAATGCAAGCACAATGAAAACCCCTGCAGCCAATCAGCAATCTGAAAAAGAACAGCAAAAATTCTCAGTAGACCAGAATATGTATGTAAGTTCATTTCCACTTAAAAGTAATCGTTTACTTCTTTAAGATAACACATCAGGTTTTTAATCTTTGTGTAAGAGTTCCAGTGGGCAAAGGTGTTACAATCTTTCAAGTTTTAAAAGGGAAGAAGGAACCTTAAAGAGTACAGTCCTTTGCACACTGCTGACATTCTCAGACTGTCGCTAGTTTGTATCCCCAGAAAAAGAAGTATTATTTCTGGTATTTAAGAAGCAAACAGAAGTCACACCACCTCTTCTCATTGTACAAGAAAAAATTAAGGACCATACCATGCTTCAAACAGCCTCAGCAGGCAGAGAAGTCTAAATGCAAAGGCAAAGTGATTTACCTGGGATCATGTTCCCTCAAAGCTGAATAAAAGAATATTGGTTCTCTTGATATCTGTGCTAGAACACTTTGTCATATGCTGCCTTGCAATATCAAATGTTATTATTTGAAAGCTTGAATAAGCAAGCAAGTTGCTTGTGATTGTTTTGGTGAATAAAAAGATTCTCTTTTCAAGATTTCAAATGTGTGTAAAATCAGATTTAATCTGAGATGGTGAAATAGACCTATACTTGAATATGATATCATGTTTAAAAAGGATAATTAAAATTTTACTTGTTCTGGAGTACTCTGCAAATACTGTAGAATTTATGAGGCTGACACACTGCTGACTCTGACATGAAATTTCCATTTACTTAAAGCCATTTAAAAACTGTAAAGTTTAATCAAATTATGATCATCCTGTTTTCTAAAAAAGCTTACAGAAACTTTTAAATTGTGATTTGACGTAATTTAACTTCTATTGTGAAGTGTTCTTACAATCATGGTCTCTTTTTTTTTCACAGTATCACTGCAAAGCTTGAAAGAGCTTTAGAAAAAGTGGCCCCTCTCCTGCGAGAAATTTTTGTTGATTTTGCCCCTTTCCTGTCCCGAACATTATTAGGCAGCCATGGACAAGAGCTGTTGATTGAAGGTACTGTTTCTGTAATAAGATTATATTATTTTAGCTATTATTAATTTCATATGAACAGTTTTTTATTTTCACTAGACTTTATATAACTATTTTTGATAAATAAATTAATCAGTTGTTAATACATTGTGATTTCACTTCCCTGCATTTAATTTCATTTAAAGAAATTAAAAGTGGTAGCTTTTGTACCCTTTTTTTTCCCCTGAGATGCTGTGTAAAGATATATCCTGTCACCTTACAATGCAAAATCCTCTCTATAGTTTGCCTTTCTCTCCTCAGAATAATTCAGTGCTTCAGCCTGACTTTGACAAACCAGTGGAAATACAATTTAAAAATGTAATCTATTCCCACAGAAGAAAGTAAAAAGAAGACCATGTTCCAACATTATTGATGCATGTATTTGTATTTGGTAGGGTTGTTATTTCCTCAGGCTGGTCAGCTATATCCACACAGGCGCGTAAAGAGCTGTCCCTAGATGGGGAATAAAAAGTGATAAATTTCAAAGTATCCTTGACCACTTTCAAGGATTTTTTTGGGCTTTATGTGGTGTCTTTGCTACATCATAGTTAGAAAATTTGCCTCATAAATGAGGCAGGAAGTATGCAGAAATTATGCAGGAAGTGCAAATATGGCAAGCACATGAAGTAGTGAATCAGTACTAATGCAGCTAAAATAGTGAAGGGGGAATTTGCATGAGCATGTGCTGCTCCCAGGTCATGTGTTCAGAGGAATATACAGCCAGGTAAATTTTTTCCTTCCAGGGTTCCAGGGTTGTTCTTATGCAGTATTGTTGTTTATTGAGAGGAAAAAGCCTCATTCTGAAAAGGCTTATAATATGTGAAGATCTACACAGAAAAAATAGCTTTGTGTTCAAATTCCAAAACGTCTTCTATTATACATGTGTTTTACCTAAATGTTAGCGTACAGTTTTTCTATGGTAATTCCATGATTACATCTCACAGTGTTGGCTCTTATTACTAGAAATATTTACATCTTGTAACTGAAATTTTCTAGAACCTTTTCTTCTTTCTTCTTCCTGTTGTTAAATAATATTATCGTTTAATAATACCAAGGAATGGTATAGTAGCTTAGTAATACTCAGAAGCTTCAGGTATTTATAATGTTAATTTTATAACTGTGAGTAAGTTGCACTTCTCACTTAATGACACCTGAAGTTAATGGTCTGAGATTTACATTGAGATAACTGTAAGATAATTGATGGGTTACATTATTAAATATATTATTTCAGTGAAGTTGGTTGCAAAATTTGTAGCAGCATTATCCTTTTCCATTTGGCAATTGATTAATTGCACTATAATTTTTATAAAATATGACTAAAATTGTCTTGGTTTTACCTAATTAAAAAAATTCTTCACTGATGTTGTTCTGATTTTGTTTTTTGGTCTGATCCATAGCATGAACAAGGCTACAACAGTTCCCAGGATACAACAAAGACTGAAAAGCTAGAGGTCACAGGAACCTCACAACTATATGGCAGTATTTTATCTCACTGCTTATCTAGAGAGAAACATGATTTGTTTGCTGTAGAATGTTTCTGATAACTGTTTGGAATGTCATTCCAGATTTTGCCCCATCTGTGACTTAGCCACCCAATTCAGTCAGAAAACATTGGAACCACTGAGTTCCATAACAAGTAATGTCCTTCCCATCATTTTTCTTTACTGTTATGTCTGACCTTCTCATTCCTGATTTCTAAAAAGCAGTCCTTTCTTACCAAGATACTGAAATAGCAATCTGTGAAGTAAAAAATCCAAGCACACCATAGATTTTTACAGTGCAAGAATTGAATTTCTCTTTGCTACCTCTGAAGTACTTGGGCTTTTTTTTATTCTTAACAGAGGATTCAGAGAGTTGCTTTTGTAGTCATTGTGTGCTTCTGATCTTTTCTTTCTTCATTGCTCCTATGAGACCCTTGTTCTCAACTAAACTGAATTCTTGCCTAGTTAAGTTGCGTTTGAAAGAGAATTCCAAATTCTCTCCTTATTTACTTTGAGAAGTTTCCTCTCATTGCTTACTGAAAGCCAGCGGTAGTCTTGAAGTACTTGAAAGTGCTCTCCAGGTAATGACTGTGTGAAACAGAGGGTTTTAGTGGTGTAATTCAAGATATGAGAGTGCATAGATTTTCTGTGGGGCTTTGATAATTGACATTTGATTTTTTTTACTGGCAAGCGGTAATTAACTTGACAGTTTTATATTCAATGGTTTAATTTGTTACTTTATATGTAAAGGTTTTAGTTATAAGAATCAAAAAGGAGGAAATAAACTCTATATAATTAAGTCTTAAGGCACTTGTCTGTTTTTCAAATTGATCACCATAAAAAATATCTGTTGTGTTCTGTGAAGCATGTACTTTCAAGCTTGACATAATGATACCTTTCCTTCTTTGCTGTTTTTGAAACCTCCTTATGGTATGAAGTTTTTCCCTATCAGATTTTGCTAAAATATGAATACTGTCAGACATGCTTGATGGCATCTACTTTTTCCTGAAGCTCTTCCTAGTGTTCGTGTGTGTGTGTGTGTGTAAGAAATGCTAAATCATCTTCAGATTTGGTAAGAATGTACACAGTTTTATAGCTGACTGTAAATACTGAAGAGCACAAAATAAAAGGGAGCAGAAAAAAAAATTAATTTTAATACTTTTAAAACAGGTTAATTTAATTATGCAAACTTTCAAGAATATCTGGTGCTTTTAGATAGATGTTGTCAATATGTTTTTGGAAATGTCTATACAACTTAGTCATGATTTCACCTTTTTGTAGTAGCTCAGCTGCCTCAAACCTTTGGTGAAAAATCTTGTAGTCATATCCTTTCACATCACATTTTATCATCATTCTGTCCCATGGAAGACTGGCTGATCTATTGTTTGAGTAAATTATACTTAATATCTTAATGGCTTCTTAACTTTTGAATAGAGTTAAAATGAACAGGCTGCAATGATCTGGTCAGTCCACACCAAAAACTTAGGCCACTAATACTTGAAATTGTTCATTTTTCTTGTTTGTTCTGGTAAATTCCCAAATGTGACTGGTAACAGAGGAACCTTATCAAGTAATAATCTGGCATTGCAGAATTTACTTACTGGTAAAACTCCTCATCTATTTACTCCACTAAAATTACGGAATTACTAATTACTGAAATAGTTACTTGCCCCTTTTTCCAAAACCAGTTTTTTTTTCAAAGGTATCTTACGTTCAACTGAGTTTCAAATGTTTCATCACCTTCTCGAATATTATATAAGTGGAAAATATCCTCAGTGATGGGTTAAAAAGGACTTATTGGCATTTGAATGCAAACAGCTTCAAAGAAAGTACACCAGAACCAGCCCAACACTGCTGTGGTTTGTCAACTGAGGTTCTTCCAATGCCTCTGAGAACAGAAATTGCAAAGGTTAAAATTGTCCGTACAGAATCTAATTGGAAACAAACATGCAATATCTATAGGTCACATATTTGAGCTTAGCAACGGAGCTCATTGTGAAGTTCCATTTAACACTTGCACAGATATGTTTTCACTAACTAGTTTCCATATGGTCTGCAAATTCCCTCCATGTAAAGTGCATTACAACATTCTAGCTTTTAGGTGAAAATGTTACAGGCAAGTGTAATCTGATATATAGTCGAAAGAAAAGCTATATCCTCTTTTTGTCAAGCACAGATGGATAAAAGTATTTCCACTACAGCTATTCTTGGCATGTCAGTAGGCTCACAGTTGAAACACAGTCACATAGAAGGCTTTCCCTTCTCTTGAGTGAGGTACCAAAGAAACTTCACCGATGCTTTTACTTTGCTATGTCATTAACTGGGGAGAAGGTCAGCCAGGTAGCCCTTCTCCAAAGGATCTCAGATTAATTCCTTGGTGTACATGTGATATGTTTCTGATACAGGCACAATTCAAGTCAGATGACAGAATGTTTTTGCACTGATAGGAGAAGAATCTGTTTCTCCTCATTAACTCACCACGTGGCCCTATGAAAATATTCAGTAGAGGTGGTGATGGACTAGCTTTGTATCATGTTTGGCAGGAGACTTCTTGAAACAATTGAAAAATTGTCCAAAACATTCCTTTGGAAGCCACAAATAGAACTTGGGTGCTAAATGACACTACTTTAAAAGCTCCCTAAGACCTCAAGTGTGTCATCACTGTGGCATCTACCAATACTGGCACAATTAGTTTCTGATTTCCTTGAACACTGAATTTTGTATTAGGAAAAGCAGGACGACCATTTTCCTTAAAATATTATGGTCATTCAGAAATCCCTTATACTCTCTGGGGAAAGTTTACTTTTTTGGACCTTAACATGCCCGTTGTGTTTCTCTTAGAGAATTTTCAGAACCTTTGTATTTCCGTGTTCAGGAGTACAGATGCTATAAAGTGGAAAAATGCATGTTCTTGCAGAACTTTTTTTCCCTGTACATATTATTCTCTCATTCATTTATCTCACTCTGCCACATCCAAAATATTTTTGTTTGTGTGTCCAGGCATGCTTTCTTTCAACTGATTAAAACTACAGTAATTGACCTTCTAGTCTGTAGGACAGCATGTAGCCAACATTTTGAACAAAATAAATAAATTAATATATACTAGCAACTAAGAGGGGAAAGGAATACATAAATAATGTTGTGCTTTTAAAATTAGTATTAACTCAAATTAACAGCATGTAAATAAAACCTTAAGCTATTCATGGTGCTGAAATTTCTATAATCCAATTTTTCATCCTATTTTGCTATTTTTATTAACAGTGTTTTTATAGTGTTGAATTGTTCCTGGCAAAACTAAGTGCTTAGGTGAAGATACACAAAATGAGAAACGAAGGCATTGCATTGGAGAAATATGCTGAATCATTTTCTGGACTAACCAAAACTCAAGAAAAAGCTAGATTTCAACATATCTGGATGCTGAGTCCAACTCCTAGGAGCAAAGAACATAGACTTAGATCCATCCTAGAGGGTAGGAGATGAGGGACAAATCCACGCAAAGAATGGAGGGATTGCCAAAATAATTGGGATGCTTGGCTCCCTTAGCTCAGTGCTGAGGCAACAAAGACTTTTCCAGTGTCTTGGAAGAATAGATGAGGAGGTGATGTGATTTCTGTGCTCAAATTTGGTAAAACTCCTTCTATCTGGTTCTATAGTCAGCACTTCAATAAAGATGCACACACTGCAGAGGTAGCAAGAGCAGGGCACAAGAGTGATTGATGGATGGGAGATAAATGCCATGGAGTTTAATGTAAGGAGCTCTATACAGTGATGTATCAAAAAGAAGAGATAAAATGAAGTTAAATACTACAGGATGCCGTAGCCTTTCTACCAACAGAATTCCTAATGAGGGTAAATATAATTGGAAAACTTTTATAGAGCTTACAATTATTGCAATTGATGTTACTTGTAGTCATTATGATTATTTTCTTTTTTTTTTTAAATATCGTCTTCAATCCAGCTTCTCAAGAGGAAAAATGTCACGTATTTTCTGGATGCTTTTGAAGCTTCTTTGTGACTTTTGAGCATGTGAATCGCCATTTTCTCTGTGCCACATCGTGCAAGGAATGATAGTCTGCATTAACCTTAATTTGTTTTAACATTGTCATGACTGCATTTGTTCACATGGTGGTAGACAGGTGTACTTCAGTGTCAGCTAGCCACCTGCAGAAATCAGTAAGAAAACAGTGGTTTTTTTTTCCTTCTGCAGCTGACTGCATCTTAACTGTAGATGCAGTCAAGAATATATCATTTTTCCTTTAGGCATCAAAGATAGTGCTTATGTCACTGTGAAATAAGCCTTTCTTCTGAATTTTTATATATGTGGTCATGTATGTATATATACTAATTGATTTTCATTTTTTTATATAAGAAGTTCTTTAATCATTACCTTGAAGCCCATTTTAGTATGAGATATTTTCTCCTTTGTCTGCATAATGAAATTTGTCTTTTCATGGAAGCCTCATGTAAGACTCCTGCCAGCTATAGTTTGGTCTCAGATTTCAGAGAGCTCTTGCAATTATATGACTTCATAGCTTTATATGTACTTTAATCTGATTTTTTTGAGAGCATGAAACTTATGTTCAGCCTCCACTGGCTGAGGAGGATCAGCCTTTCAGTCCCTTGATAATTTTTTAATATGTTGGCCAGTTTCAGACAGTTTAACAGAGGTTGCTTAAAAGATGCTATTTTTACACAGTATTCCCAAATAGAAATATCTGTTTAGAAAAAAGATACCCTATTTTGGGTTAGGGTGTGTTTCTTACTCACCTTCAATATTTGCTCTACGCTGTTGTATGAGATATGCCATCATTGTTTAGTAAAGGAAGGGAGAACTGAACAGTAACTCAAAATAATTGCACCCAATTCTTTTGTAATAGATGTGTAATATATGGTATCCATACAACACTATACATATTGCAGCATAAGGAGCAGGAAAGCAATTGATAAAGCAGGACTGAGGGAGCAGTAGGAACTCAGCCCTATTAGACATCGGGGAATCCCTGTTAGAAATCAAGGTGAATGTTAAAACTTTCTGTGGAGTGGTCAGGGCAGTGTCATTTTCAATAGGTATCTCACTGAACATGGTCACTCTGTTCAGCAAGGATGAGGAACCTTATGGATTATTTGGTTTGTACTGGGTCAGGAACTCTGAATTGATTTGCAAGGCTAAGGTCGTAATGTACTTCTCTGCCGTGCCACATCCCACTCCTTCCTTCCATGTGCCCTGGATGTCTAAGTGTACCTTCTTCTCTGTCTAGGACCTTCTTCTCTGTCTAGGAGAGGTGATGCTGCATGTTTAGCACTGTGTAGTTAAATCCAGTGAATTTCCTGACCCAGTCCTCTGTAAGACAGTTTTCCTGAGTTTGTGGTAGGATTCCTATTTATAGATTTCTTTTTATCTTCTCTATAAAGACTTGCAAAAAGATCCCAGAAAAATTTCACTCCTGTCTGAAATTAACCCCTGATTAGATAATGAGTCTGGAATAATAATGATTTACAGATAATTCTTTTCTTCAGTAAGTCAGTTTGTGCTTTCCTTTTTTACTTCAAGAATTTCTGCAAGGAATTTGCAAGATTAGGATTTTACCATTAAGAAAGCCATAGGTCATTTTGAAACAGGGCATGAAATCCTCCAATAGATATAATTTAAAATCCTGCTGCTGATTGAAAAGCTGCCTGCACATGTTGTAATCCATTCATAAGCAGGAAAAATATAAAGTTCATGAATTTCAAACTGCTATTTATAGACATGTCAGAAATTTGTTTGAAGAAATTCCCTGTCTATGGTTGGTATGATTAGCTCATAGTATCTTACTGAAAGGCTCCACAGTGTACTCATGTTTCTGCACACACTTTGGGGCTGATCATGGATTTTACTAAAAACATCAATGAGTCAGGTACACATGGAGACAGAAAACAACACCAGTTTTCCAGAAGTCTGTATGGTAGGAACAAAGAAATGCTGAAGGGCTAAATGTATATTCAAATCTACCTATTTATTTACAACTACTCCAGAGAGTCAAGGTTCAAAGCTTTGCAACTTCCAAAGTTTTTTTAGTGTGCTACTAGTGACAAGACAGATGCCAATTCAGAGAACTGAAGAGCAGGTACCACAAAAGAAGTCTCTATTATTTATCCACATTGAAATCTTCAAACTCTAATGACCCCAGCACAAGTTACAGAACATTTTTCTTTCACATAATATTCCTTTATGACATCTTTAAAGGGATATCATTATAAATACCAGAAAGAGGATACACATTCATTTGATTTTGATTTAACTCTTGATTTACTGAAGTTCCTGTGTGCAGAAGTATGTTCTGAACAGATGTTTAACATGGCAGGAAACATTATAGATCAGAGATCCAGATAGCAACTAGGAAATGCATAGCATCTGGCACCTTTTTGAAAGTAAACCTGCCAATAATTAATTACACATATGAGCCACTCTATCCCTGTCTAACGAGTTGGACACTTACTAAGATGTATTGGACTATGGAACAGAGGTTAACTGCTCATGCCCTCTCCTCTGTCTCTGACTTGTGTGGTCCCAGTGTAACTTAAGGGTAGAAATTGTTGGCACTCAGATTATGTGTCATTGATTATATTATCATTATTGCATTGATTAATAATCAAGATGTCTTTACAACCCAAAATGTGAGGAGTTCCCATTAGACAGAAATTTGGGTTCTTCTGTTGCTTTGACAATGGAGAAAAAAAATACCGAAATTGTGAGACTAATTATAAAGTTTAGTTAGGAGAATGCAGATGTAAAATATTAATAATAAATACATGCCTTCAGGAAAGTAAAAGCTGGTAACAGTGCTAAGTAGTCAGGTTTGCTGGAAAGAAACTCTGAAAGTTATCCTTGAAAATGTAGAAGCCACTAGATGTTTGAGGTTACTAAATTACTATTGAAAGTGCTTTTATAAAACTGTTATTATTAGGAACCAAAGAGTACCAATTGCTGTTGTTTTAATGCACATAAGGAAATGCACAAAATACTGGAGCCTTTAAAGATTAAGAAAGGAGTTGGTTATTTGTAATCCTTCGGTCTCACTTACTTCAGAGTATTAGCCACTTTGTCACAAGCCGCTTTTCTTTCTCAAGCTAGTAGCCTGTATTCCAGTTGCAAGCCAAAATGCCTAGAAAGGACTGGTCTTTTAGACTTAGGATTCTAGAAAAATACCCTCCCTGATGTCCATCTCCCTGATACCCTCCTTGATAGTCCATCTTTGTTGTAATAGCATCCAGTTTCTGTCTTTCTTCTTGCTTTAACTTTCAGCTTTACTCAAAAATACATTTTTTAGTGAGTTTTCCTACTAAACTACTACCAAAAAAAAAAAAAAAGTAGCAAGAGAGCTATTTAAAGATATTTCAAGGCAATATTTTTTAAAAGATTCTGAAGAAAGGTCTTAACATGTGCAGGCACTGCTGTAACACAGCCTGTAGGTGGACTCATCATATCAGGTATACAGCAGTGCTGAATGTTAACACTGGACTGAGTTGCACAATATTTTTGTTTTAGAACAGCCACCTTTTTCCCCCTTATTATTTTCTCCTCTACTGTCCAGGTCCAAAGAAAAACGAGGTGGTATGCCAAAAAGGTATTCAGTATCTACAGGATGTTCATGCTGTGACTGAAGCTCTCCACAGGCAGAGGTTCTCTGGTTCTTATTCCACTTAATTCATCATTCAGAACTCAGCAGGGGACTCTGCCTGATTTTGGACTTGAAACAGTTAGGCTGGTATTTGCCCCAGCCCTTGTCCTCTAAAGGCTTAAAAACTGAATCAATCTACTTTATTACGCCGGCAGTGTTTTCCAGAGAACTACCCGACTCTGGTAATCTATAGGGTGCAAATAACATCTCTGTATCAGATATTGCCCTGAAAGATGCATTTCTCATGAGACATAGTAAAATAATCCTTTTCCATGTAGTCTGAGTTCTGTGATCAGGTTCTTTACAAAATTAATCTCATTAGGGCTGGTCACAGTTTTTCCTTATATATATTCCTTAATTTTCTCTCTGCTTATTACCTGCTCTTATGACCTAGACTGAAACATTTTAATTCGTGACCAAGTTTACCGAATTTCCTTACTGGTCCTGATCATTTAAAGGCACTTCTTCAGTTCATCCCGTTGGATATAGATTTGCTTGTTTCCATGCCTTCAAGGCTTAAAAAAAGAATATTGCACAAAAACTGTAGTCTTAATTAACTTGAGAAACTACTACACTTGAATGATAAAAGTATACCCATTTTAAGAGCCTTTTTTGATAGAAAAAAAAGTGTTACTTATAGTATAAACATTAATGAACCATCTAGCTTGATTTACCTAGATGTTAACAGACTCCCTACATACCTGGGTTTATTTTGCAAGAACTAAGATACTATATCTTTACTGTGTTCAGTGCAACTTTATGTTAAATTTTACCTCCTTCAAAAAAAGATCCTGAGATCTGCTAAACATCTATTCTCTTATGTCATATTTTTGTCTGATGGTGTGTGGAATTTTATGATTCAGTCTTTTTATACTTCTTGTCTGTGGAGATTTTCTTGCAATGAGAAACCCTCATGCTGAAAGAACTTGTCAGACAACAGAGACAGTTGTGATATGTCAAATTAAGATGGCAAAGTGATGTCAAAGCAGGTCTAGGGAGAGTCCATAACAATGTTACTGTCAAGTAAATAAAGAAAACTGAAACACAAGAAATACAAGTTATTTCTAGAGATCTATGACTGTGGTAGGTTTTTGTGTTTTGAGAGGCACTGTTTCAGAATGATTACCATTTGTCAGTAGGGCTTCAGGATAGAAGCAAGATCTGATAGCTGCCAACTAAGGTCAGCAAAGTTCAGCTTGAAAAGGGAGGTGGTTTTTTTTTTTCATTGTTATCAAATTCTCAGGAAACATTTATCTTTATACAAAAAATTAGTTTTGCTACTCAGGAGATCACCCTGCTTAAAATAATTGTCGTCTTGGCCTCAGAAATCTAGGAGGCTGCATGAGCTCAGTGAGGTTTTGTTGTACTTCCTATTTGTAGCTGCGCTGGTTCATTCAGTGTGGCCCCATTGTTGCTAAAGAAAAGAAAAATAAGGAAGTAAGGAGGATCAGTATAGAGTAAGTGGTTTTATTTCTGTGCAGCTTAACCTTTTCTTACCACCATTTTTTTGTCATTCACCAGGCACATATTTCAGTTTTGTCATGCCATGATGATAATTCTCCCCTAATAATAGGAAAGAATGTAACAAAGAACTAGAAGGAAATAAAAGAAAGAAGAAAACAAAAAGTAATTCCTATGTTTACAAAAAGAAGAGAGAAACAAAAAGGAATAAGCTCATAAAATAGGGCATCAAATAGTAATAAGCTATAGACTGAAGCTAAGAAAAAGTTGATAAATTTCTGGAGTAGAAATAAAACTTCGTGCCTGAAGAAAATAAAACATTGAGTAATGCCTTTTCAGGGAAATCCTGATATTCTAGAGACTTATTTGGGGTCATACCTCTGATATATCTTTTCCAGGATGTCCCTTTTGACAACTTTAGAAAGACTTGGAAAAGGTTCTTGAGATGAGGAGAAAGCACCATTGTTGTAGTGAAGGTATAAAGTATAAACATTTGCTTGTGTTAGTGAGTGAAATGAATGTCTTTATTTCTGCTTGTATAGTTCTTGGAAAATAATTCACTACTGAGGAAATAATTCCAAGATGTGTTTCTTCTAACACAGATTTGAGAGGAGGTGAAGGACTGAGGAAAAAAAGAGAAAGGAGAGGTAGATGTTTCTTCATTTAAGTATGAGACCTGTGAGGGATCAGTAGGACATAAAATCTTTTTCCATGTATTGAGTATGTGGCAACTTCTTTGGTATCACTTGTTTTCATTTAGTAATTTTTCTACAAATTTAATTACAAAATTGTCAACTTTTTCAGGAAAAGAATGACAGGAAAATACCACATGACAAAACTTGAAAAATATTTAAAATTGTCACAGTTTAAATTAATTTTTTTATATGTCTTCATCGATTAATTTTTTTCTTACTTCTTCCATTGACATAAAATATCCCTGGCAGCAGCTGTGGCAGAAATTTATTGAAAATTCTGAGTCACTTATTTGAATTATATCTTAGTATAAAGAGGGAAATCAGAAGACTTTCAGGATAATATTGGAATTTTCACAGTAGACTTTTCGTTTTGGAGGGAAAAAATGGAATGCTTTTCATTGAGATTCTTTCTAGATAAATAATTTTTTTATTATTATTGTCTAGAGCCTGTAATTGTGCATGTTTTCTGGGCTTCTGCTGAAATAAAATGTTTATGACTTACTCAAGTCTACCTGAAAATGCAGTACATTTTAACAGAAAAGCAATAATTCCATTTTTACAGACATTTTCAAGATTAGAGATATTTTAGTTTGATCAGCTTCAGTGCAGTGTGATCACTACTTTGGTGTTTTTACCTGTAGTCTAGAAGAGGACTTAAGAAGAGGAGGAAATACATTTATTTTAGAAATTAAATTTTTGTAAATATGTTTCACACCATTAAAAAAAAAAAAAATCTGCTTCACTTAAATTTAACAGGGAATTGGATTTTTGTCATTTATATTTGTGTTGAATTCTTTCATATAAAAGGAATATTTTTGTGTTCTTGTTTTTGTGTTGTTAATTCTGATTAGAACAATTTCTCAATCGATATGTGCTAGATTGATGTACATTTTAGATCTGTTCTGTTATAGAAGTTGGATAAGCAAATTATTTCACTACATCACGATATTTGGAAAGATTTGGAAGATATTTGGAATGAGTTCTGTCCAAAGAAATACTGTTTTAAGAGAATAACAGTGAAACACGAATGCATATATTGAGTAAATCCTGATGGAGCACTGGCTAAATAAAGAATTACCACAGGCATTAAATGGAAAAGTGTGTCAGTTTTGAAAATCTTCCGTGGCATATTAAACTGAATAGTGGTAGTGGTTTTTATTTTATAGATAAAGTGGTGTCCTTCTCATGTGATGAATGAGAATTTTGCATCCCATTACACTAAAGGAAAATTGTCCACAGGTTAGCATAAGGCTGGACTCTTCAGAGTAGTGTGGCATTATCATTACAGCTCATGGGATTACAGTACGAAAGTCTGTAATTTTAAAAACTAAATCATGTATGCATTGTAATAAATCCCTTCTCTGTGGATACACTCTCATGGGTTTTTGCCATTCTGCGATTCCATCTGGATGTTTTACAGCCCACATTTAGATTCCTTTTTAGTAAGGGCAGTGGTAAAGAAGCTTAGGTTTTCTTATTTAAATAAAATAATTTAAGAAACTATTACATACCATTCTTACTCTTTTAAATATTATCCCATTATTAAGATCTGTTTTATTTTACAAATCTGTCTAAAAGAGATGAGCCATTTGTGTTGGGTTTGACCAGATTAAAATCTGGGGTGTTTTGTTGACCTATCACTGTTTCTTTGAGGTGTTTATCTTAAGATGTCAGTTCTAAAGGTTTATGATAAAATATTAAAGGTATTCCATTTGATAATCTGGATGATACCTTTCCTAGATTTCCAAGTAGCAGATAAGAAGAATATTGCTTATATTGCTAGTGTCTTTCACCATAAAAAAACATCCTTTAAGAATTGTAACTGTCTGGATCGACTAAAAAGGGTTGCGTCAAATTCACGTTCGCTGTATTTTTCTGTGTCGCTCTTCTGTTCTGTAAAGGAGATTTTCCCATACAAAGAATGGTCTGGAGTAGTAATACAGCCATCCTTCATGGTCCCTAGAGTTGGTGGTAATGTCAGTCAAGGCTGCTGAAGGGATTGTTAAATCCATAACCCTGACTTTGTTACTTTAGCGAGTTACGTTCTTTGAAATAGTGTTTTCTTTCATCTAGTAAAAGCAAAGTTGTAATTATTTTGCAACATGGCTGTGGTTTTCCATCTGCAGAGTTTCTGCGAATCCTGAATATTTCCCAGCCTTTGTTTTTCGTAAATTAAGACTGTTAGTGTAATTTAAATGCCTAGAAAATATGTGACATATGTATGGTTCTAAAACCAATTTTGACTGTAATCTTGCAAAAAATTTGCATTCTGTTTAATATATGTCCTTTTTTCCCCCTACTAATTGCATGGTTTGGAATGAGAACATCTGTTTTTTCAGTTTAAGTTTCGCATACTTAGCATTTACTTTCAAATTTTTCACCAATCTTCTATTTTCTCTCCATACTCTCTCCTTTCTGATCTGTAGGGAACTCACCAGCAACTTGATAATTGATGAAAAACGTTAATTTGAATCTAATTTTCTCTGAGTGACAGCCTATGGAAGAGAGGGAATAATGTAGATTTAAATTACCCAAATAACTTTTTTGGTCAAAAAAGAAGTCCTAAGGTTATTTCTTTGAATAAAAGTTGGATTTAGAAATATATTTCAAAAAATCATTTGCCAGATTTTGCTGGCAGAAGAAAGAGGGTTAGAAAGAACAAATAAATATTAAGGAAAACTCACATTTCCAACCAAAATATCACCATCACTTTTTTCCTAGTACTTTCACAGCCAAAATGTGCTTTAGTTTTTGTTCGCGGTGAGAAATGTCCTTGAAACTTTGTTGTGCCACTCCTAACAAATGCTGAACAAAGTATAAGGGAATAGTCTATCAAAAATGAAAACCCAATTTGTGAGTGGTAATTACTGGTAGAAAATTCCTACCCTGTCTCATGGCACAGAAATCACTGAGGGTTATAGGAAGAGATATCACAGTATGAATCACCCATCATTATAGTGAACAATTCGAAACAATACAGTTTTGTTTAAAGTACATGGAAGACTATCACTAGGTAATAGAAAGTAGCTTACCTTACAAAAATAAAAGTTACAACAGAGAATTATAGTGATTTGTGATTTTCTTTTTTATCTAGTTTTAGGTTGTTTTGTTCATTTCTAGGTACATTTTACACACTTTTCACATGTTACTAAAATAATGGATGTAATAGCATGTGTGTAGTTTGTCATAAGCATCTTTTACTATATAATGTTCCTGTAGTTTTGATGACATGCTGTAGAGGAGTAATAAAGAACAAGTTTTCTTTCTGAACTGGGTTAAACGGATTAAACTTTCTCAAGCATTTTACTTAGCCACACCTGAGATTTTTCAGATAAGCAGAAGCTATAATTGAGTGGAAGATTTCTGCAGGCCCTAAAGTTTTGTTAATTGCATCTTTTTTTCTAAGTTGAACATGAGCTATAAAAACATTTAACTTTTGTTTTTGCTAGTATTGCAATTGATTCCAGTTCCAATAAGGGTTTAAGTTGACACAAAGTAAAATCATTGAAAGAAAATGCAGCCAA
Organism: Coloeus monedula; assembly: GCF_965178545.1. Lineage (NCBI taxonomy): Eukaryota > Metazoa > Chordata > Aves > Passeriformes > Corvidae > Coloeus > Coloeus monedula. Next base: position 51,034,466 of record NC_138783.1, read on the forward strand.
ACCTTGATAAATACCAGATGAAATTGTGGTGGTATTCAGTTAGACTCATACACACATTGTATTAATAATAATAAAAAGAAGTTCAAAACCATGATCTTATTTCATAAGGATTTTTTTTTTAAATTGATATTATCAGCCTACATTATATTTCTTCAAAATGGAAATTCACACTGACTAGTTCGGCATGGTGACTTGGAGGTTTTGAACCCATGACTTCATTAATGCCACAGGCATGACTAAAACAGTATAGTTGAAATTAATCTTTTTTTTAGACATTAATAAGTCATAGTGAAAAGAAATAATTAGCATATCTTTGAGCCAACAGAAGAACACTGAAATAGAAGTCAAGTAAACCAGAGCATTTCAAGATAATTGCCAGGCATACATCATTTATTCCAGATTAGCCAAGGTCATGCACTTGATGCTCCCAGTTTTTGCATCCATATATGTGGTCATTGTTGCCATCAAATTGCTGAATTTTGATGGCTATATTTAATGGACTGAGAATAGACCATGAAGAAAAGTACTAAGAACAGCAAATGTAAAAACCACATACTCCATTCAGTTCAACAGTGACCTTTTTAACCTTGCTGTACGCAGGAAATATCCACTTGTATTTTAGTAATTACATTAGCTTCCTTAATGGCATTTGATACAGATGGTATAGGAAGAACTTATCTGCAGCTGAAGAATGCAGGCAACAGTTTTAGTTTGAGTGGCAAATACTTTTTCCTGTTAAAGTTAAGGAGGGGGAAGAGAACTGAAAATAGATTTGTGTGCTCTCTTCAATCAGAGAAGCCATTATTTTTCAAAGCTTGTTATCTTTTTTTCCTCATGTTAAAACTAATAAAATTTTGCACACACTAAAAATGTCTATTGAATCCTGCAAAACAGTAAAGAGGAAGAAAAAATACAGTTGTTAATGCATTTGGAACTTAGAAAATCTATAAGAAAATTGTTATTTATTCTGACTTGTGCTACAAATTCTATTTTTAATTTTATGAAGATACCTCAACGAGTTTGTGTCTTCTGTCTGGAAAATGGAAGGAGAACTTTTCTACACCTCTTTTAATTTTTGTCTGTCAGGATATAGACTGCGTACTGAGGGAAATTATTTTTTTTTCCTGTGCGATGCCAAAAGAAATGAGTGAATTTGCACATTTGGTCTCCTAGAAGAGAGGAGGGTACAAATTTAGAAACTGAAAGAGTAATAAAATGATCTTTTTTTTCTGGTCTAGGAAGGAAAAGTTAAATAGGACAATGACTGTGGTTCTTCCTAAACTTGCTCCTGCAGGTTTGATGGTGTGGGATCTTTGTAATGCAACCAGAGATTGCATTCTGACAGTTTTTCCTAATAGGCAGAAATGGATCTGTCCTCCATTAGGTCTGATCTGTTTTTATCATTCTCTACTATTGACTGCACAACAGCTCTTGACAGTAGATTTTGAAGATTAATTGTGTTTTGCGTAACAGGAAAAAAATCGTTATTTATTTCAAATCTTAACGCTCAATCAGGAAGAAGTGAAAATGGGAAGAAGCACAATAGAGCCCTTGGCAGCTAGGAGGGAGGAAATGGAGCATATAATGGAGGGCACACACTTTCCCTCGTGGTTTGGGTGGAAGGAGTCCCTGAAGTAGGATTAGGAGGCTGATAAGTAAGAAATTTTTTAAGTGAAATGGCTGCCCTGCTGAGTGTTTTGCATTTCTGTATTCTGTTTTACTTCAAGGAATGTATGATATGAATACTCAAAAGTGAACAAAAGTATTTCTATTTCCTTCTTACTACCCATCAAGGTGCATAGGATTCCCCATTTTCTGTCTGGGCTACTCCCAATTCTGCTTATTTATAGGTAGAGTGCTGCACACTTAATTTCTGCAGTAGACTGAGACAAACATCATTGACACTATGACCTTCTTTAATGAGACTTTCCTCTCTCTCTCTGTATTTTCATATGAGAAAAGTGCTACAGTCTCTAAGATAATTATTTGTTTCTTTTGGACATGGAAACCAGCCTCTTTTAATACTAGTGGTTATGAGAGGTGTTAATGGCTATTACCAATGGGTTGTTTCATCAGCAGGCAATTAAAGAGCTGGTTACAACTAATGGGCCTGCTGATGTGCTAACCAGATGTCATTTCTGTATCCTTCTCTTTCTCTTTCTGAATTTCACCAAAATCAGTTTGATTCTCCTTTCCAGTGCTAGACTGCTATATCCAAGCTTGCAGTTGATTAGATGCGATATACAAAAGTTATCAAGGTATGTCCTGAGGAATAGTGAAAACACATCAATTTTAGGTCAGATGACCACTTTACTTAGACCCATATAATTATCAAGCTATTGAAAAGTTAGAGTATATAAAAATTCTTATTGTAAATAGATAATCTTGATCTAAGTAATTATGACTTCCTTCAAACAGAGGCTGTTTTGTCATGTCTGCAGCTTTGTGTTATTAGGACTAGATCATCATTGTTATCTGGAGGATAATTATGAGTATTTTTCCTAGCTTTGTGCCATTTTAGGTGTGTTTGTTTCAGTCCACACTTCAAAATTTTTTCATATTGTTTGAAGTTGCACAGGTAGCATAAGAATCTTCAACTGTCTTTGAAAGTTAAGAACTTCCTTAATTAATTTAATTTAATTAATTAAGCCCGAAAATATTCATTATGGGTTTCTCTTTAAAGCATATATTTTACATCAAGTTTTCTTTTTGAAAACCTGGTGCAGATACAAAGACATTACTGCTGATGCATAATCAATTTTATGTAATTTAGTTGGTTTCTTTTTCATAACTGTGTATGGTGCTTATTCTGGATACATTTGTTCTTTTGATGTAAAATCAGAAGTAAAAATACGTTCAAATTTAAAAGATTTCAGCATGGGGATGGGTTTTCAAGAGCATTATTTTGCCTTAGTCATGTTTTAGTACACCTGAGGTCTGATTTTAAAAGATGATGTGAATGTGTGACAGAACGGTTTGGTTATTTTTAGTTTTAGAGAATATGAAGTGAATTCATAATGAAAGAGACAACATTCTATGATGAAATATTTGATGTGTCTGTGCTACCTGCATTGGCTTAACTGTAGAGTTCAGTCTTCTGTTTGGATTTTCTTTGTCAGCTTTCAAACAGTGGAGGTAGCCTGCAGGTGATAAGTATCTCATTAATCTTTCTGATTCTCTAGCACTTGAGCATGAGAATAGCTGATCAATTACAGCAATTGTCTCCCTAAATGAGCTTTGCACATCTGCCTCTTATTTCATTAACTGTCTGCCCCTATATCTGATAGAATGGAAGCCTAGTGGCTTCTTACAGCTTGTTCTGTGTTGCTGTACAATAAGGATGGGGTTGTTAGCAAAATGGGCACAAAAGGGTATTTATCCACTACCCGAAATAAATATACATGCTATTGTGTAGGAGTGCTTTTGTCTCTAATCATTGTTTGTAGAAACCTTCTTAAAGCACATCAATTTGCTTTCCAGCCTCCTATTTAGTCCTTACTGGTAAGCTTATTTGTGAAATTATTGTTTTTTATAATGCAGCCAAAGTGGTTCCATGCCCTAAAGCATCATATCTATGTCTATATGGTTTTAGATAACAGAAGCTAGCACATATAAAATCGACAGTAGAAGTCAAATTTCCTGCAAGTGTCCTTACAATGCATCTTTAAAATACTTAGATATGACATCCTTCTCTCAGAGAGTAAATTTGCATTTCCAAAGATGCAAACAAGTATTTGCAATAGTGACAATGTTATTAGGTATTTATTATTTAAATTAAGTACAAAGCAATGAGTTAACAGTTAGACTACATAATTTTGGTATGTAGGTTTGTTTTAAGAAACATGCCCTACAAATTATAGGGTTACGATTTTAATAAAAATAAGATTTCACATGAATGTCTCTTTCATTAATACTCAAGCTTTCAATTACAGGATAATCAATTACCTGATGAAAATTAAAATAATTTCTACACAGAGGCTTTATTCTTTACCTGTTATTAACTGACCACTTTATTTTTAAGAATTTACATGATTTAATATTCAAAAGCTATTAACTTATGTTTATCATACATTAAATTGCTTTGGATCATACCAATATTTATTTATTTAAATAACTAAGATAAATGCCAAAAAATAATTAGAAAACATTCTGTCCTGAACTGGTGTAGATTATTCCAGGTGATTCTTTTGAACATTTAAATGCTCTTGAAGAATCTAAAGTTCTCAGTTAATTTTGCTTGAAACTTGTTTTAATCTGTTTGAGTTATAAAAAATATACCTTTTATATATTTTATGGATTTCTGGAACCATGGAGCTATAACAGCAAAATATCACCAATCTTTTAAATTAATTTTTGACTGTTTATTGCAGGTCTTGTTTGTATGAAGTCGAGTACTTCAGTGGTTGAATTGGTTATGCTGCTTTGTTCACAGGTAAGACATTGTCTGGTTTTGTTTGTATTAATTTCCTTGCATTGATCACTGCCAGCCTAAGAATTGTATCTGGCAGTTTGTTTCATTCTTCCATTTAATTATAAAAAATTACAAATTACTTTCTTCTGGTAATATATAAATTGTAGATTTTTTTTAAATATACATTCCATAGTTTTTCTATATTCACAGGGTATACAAGGTATATTTGCATTTGTGTTCTGAAAGTGTGGATGCACATTATGCATTTTCTCTGTGTATGAACTCTCAAGCCCATTCTTACTTAGAATATGTAAATAGGATACTGTGTTCATAATTTTATGTTGAAATCTGTGTTTGAATTAGTGATTTTTTAAAACTTTACTTTGTGCTGACTTTACTACTTTTGATATAAATGACATAACATTGAATATTTTACGTAACTGTCAGTATATAAAAAGCAGAGGAAACTGGTTTAGGTAGTCCTCAAGAACTGGCAGAAGCAGAATATTCCTATATAAAAAATTCTGTGGTTAATTATTGGAGTTTTAACACAGCAGTAATGGGTTTCTCAGAAATTTAAATTAATTAGTGTTTTGAAATGCTTTCACAAATAAAATACTCAAAGCTTAAATAATTTCTCGTACTGTTTGGATTATTTACATCTCAATTTTCATATTACTTGTTTTGATAGAAGTGTTACTGGCTAATTTTGTATATTTAACCCTTTACTGGTAAGAAGTTATCAGCGAACATTTTAGAACTTTGTTCATTTTGTAATATGTAAGAAAAATATGATGGCCCAACAGATCCAAATAAGTTTACAAGTTTTTATATTTCTCTAAAAACTTGTAACAACCTTTCATTAACCAGGTTCCCCACAGCATTATAATACCAATTCAACTCAAAGCAAGTTAGTATATAAAATGCCTAGGTTAACTTATTATAAAGTTTTCAAAGAAAATTACTTGTTTGTAGCTTTTCTTAAGCATTCACTGTTGCACATTAACAGCATACACCAAAAATATACTGAAAACGAGTTTCTAGGGACAATTGAAATTAAGATATACTTTTGAGGAATCTGTCTGAAAATAATAAACATCTACAACTGGTTTTGGGGGAGGGTGTTCCAACTTACCTTGCCCATCTGTAGGTTGCATTTCTTCAAGCTTGTGTCATAAGGAAATCATTAAATTGTGTTTTCCTTTTTTTTTTTTCCCCTCTTCCTTTTTTTTCTTCCTCTTTTAGAGGGATATCAGTTAGGGAAAAGTAAAAGAAAAATACATCCCTGGCAGGAATTCTCAGTGGGATTTCAACTTCAAACCATCTCTAGCAGGGCACTTGAAAAATTTGTTACCTAATGGTGAAGTCCTGGGTTCCAAGAAAATTCCGAAAGATCCATTAAGGCTTTTGAGCTCTGTGTTCATGTCATACAACTTTTTTTCTTTTTTTTTTTTTTTTTTTTTAGCAGCTCTTGAAACATTTTTTTGAGGGAAGGAATAACTAACAGTCCTTTCTTCCCTAGCCCTTGGTTTTACTGCAGTTCTCAGGAATAAAGTGGAATGTAGCATTAGGGTCTAGTGTCTTTGATGGCCTCATCATCTAATCATAGGTTTAACATTACTCATTTGCTGGCTCCAGGAATTCCTGCCATTAAGGGCCCTAGAGATGAAACTTTGCCTCAAATATTGATTGAAAGGAAGAGAGAGAAATTTAAGCTCTTTCTGTGATGCTCTTTCTTCAGACATCTCAGTAAAGCTATGTAACAAATGCAGCAAAAATCAATTTATTTTTATGACTACTATACATATTGGGTTTTATTCAAAGTATTTTAAAAATAAGATTTGCTTTATACCTGGAATAACATGAAGAGCCTGATCATTTTAAAGCTTCAAATATTTACTTATTTTCTTCAGTGTTTGCTTGAAAGAACTATTTTTCTTCTACCTAATTACTTAGGGAAATTGCAAGCTTTTAGTTTTTCTACTCCATCTGATACTTCAGGGTTGTTTCCTTGTCTTCTAAATAAGGAAGATTTTGTCTCTGGATGTCCATTTGTTAGTAAGTACTTCAAGAGCTAACGCTGTAGTGTTTGCTGGGGGAGTCATGGTAATTGTTCCTACAGGAACTGGTCAACAGGGGGCCGTAGTGGTGCAAATTGCAGTCTCCTCCCCTCACCTTCCTGACTCCTGGGGTATTTCTTCTGAACAGTTGCATGTCCACAGAATATTGTGGTTTATCCTATAGGTGTAAACGAACCAGTCTGTAGTTCCATTCATCTCCAGGGAAAATGTTGTGGGTTTTTTTTTTTTTTCCCTATTTCCATTTTAAAACTGTCAAAAGAAAACATGAGGTAAATGCCATAAAAATACTAATACATAAGATGGCTAGAAGAAGAGAATGACAGGCAAATATCCTAATCTAGGCTAATGTTATCAGAACTTGGAATTAGGATCGTAGGAGATGTTGTCCGCAGCAAATGAAGATAGCTCATCTCTATAAAAAGAAGTGATAGTGCTACTTGAGTTTTTCCATATGATAAATTGAGCAAAATGGACTGGAAAGACTATATAAGGTATATAGTTTGTGGGTTTTTAATAATCCCAGTGTAAAGAGGGCTCTTCCTCCTAACATGGGTAAATCCTGCATATATTCAAATTGAATGACATTTTACAGATTATGTAGGGAAGTTTGAAATGTGTCACTCAAAAGATGGATGACGATAATAAAAACCTTTGAAAAGTAAAATTTTGTTTGCACAGAATAGAGTAACTTTAGACATTGAAAAGGAAAGGGAAATGCAAAGTTTGTTTTCCTTTCATTTGCTACAGCAAATTAGATGCTTTTATGCTTTTTATGTTGGAAATTCCATGTTAACTACTACAGATTAGCAAGGATGTCAGAGTTTTTTTTCTTATCTGAGCTCCTGAATAAAATCAACATTGCCAGCGGCTCACATCCAAGGTATGGTCTAAATTTACATGAAATATCACATTACAAATGTCTGAAGGTACATGTCATGGATAATTCAGTTCATATGGGCAGCCTTTTAGGCTCTGAGGGATATGCAATCAAGCCTTTCCCCCAAAGGAATTTGGAGTTTCTGTGAAAAATACATTTTAAGTTTTAAAGGAACTCCTGTATGGATGGTACATCATTTGTAGGTTTGGGGAAGAACAAAAAGCACTACTCTATGTTTTCAGAATCTTTCTTGTACTGTGACTTGTATTATATCTCTTTCCTAGTATCGCTTACTGCATTAGATTAAAATTTAGGTTAATTTGAAGGCTTTGTTTTCTGTATTTCTTATATAAACATAATCACACATCCAAATACTTGAAAAAAATTTTTCTAGATAATTGATAATAAACATGTAATGATTTTCACTTTTCCTAAAATAGGCACTTCTATTTGGATTTAGGCTATTTTAACATAAAATGGATGAAGATGTGTTATGTTTGACAAGATCTGTGCTTGATTAGCTGGTCTTTGTTCCCTCAGCCTAGTTGAGCATGTCACAGCTGTGTTGCTATTGGAGTGGCAGATTTCTTCAATAAGCCATGAAGTTTAAAAAAAGTGCATCAACTTTTGCAGTGAAGTTCCTTCTTACATCAGATTTAGATTTCAATTACTTTTTTTCATATTCTTTTTTCTTTTTTTTTTTCCGCTAACCAAAACGCTACAATAGTTCCTAATTACTTCCAGATCTTTTGCAGATTCTTCTCTTTGGGGACACAGCTTCTGAAGAAATCGAGCAGTTGTGTCCCAAATGAGTTTTGTCTCATGCCACTTGTATTTTTCTGTATCTTGTCTATTAAGAAGAGAAATTTATTTTCTTAAAAAGAAAATAGTGTATTTTCATTTAAGATATCTTGTTACTCAATCTGTTGAAAAATATAATTATTATAAGGTTAAATGCCTCATTGTCCTAAGTGGCAGAAAAAAAATTGAAACAATGTCAAGAAATTAGTCCCACTCCAAGGAGAGGTGTAAAAACAAATGAACAAACAGAAAAACATCCCAAAGGTGTTCCTGGCCAGTGTAAATTCAAAGGAAATCCGGCTGAGGAAATTTGGTGGTTGTTTTATCTCTGAGAATAGAGAAAGGCCCATAAACCAGGCACTGCAAGGATTTCAGTAGACACCAGCACATCTAAACGTACATTCTGCCTCAAAGTATGGGATAGCTCTTCAGAAACTGGCAATTGCTCAACACAGAAACCAAGCAGAAAAAAAATCTTTTTCTGGTCCCTACAGCTGACCAGAAGAAGCCCTGAAATGTGCAATTCATAAAATAGAAACACAGTCCACAATTCTTGGTACTAAACCTACTGTATTCAAGGCTTCCTATAGGAGTTTAAGGAGGAATTGTCCAGCTCTGCTGTGCAGAAACCTTTTTCTTTTCATTATAGATTTTCCTCTTTTGTAATACTTTTTATCCATTTACTCTTGTTGCCCGTATTAAATCAGCTTTAATTATACTTCTTGGTCTCCCTCCAGAGGTATTCCTAGAGTTCTCATAGTCTTTAATTTTTGTTAAATAAGTGATAGCCCTTTCAGAGTAACTGTGATAGCAGGACAGTTGCAGAAGTGCTTGCTATTTGTCTTTTTTACATCAACTGCAATAGGAAAGGCCGAAGATAAGTTAAATAATGACTGCTTCCCTTAAGTCTAAGGAAAAAAATGAACCTGCAATTTAATCTACTTAGGAAATTAAGTATGTTATAACTTCAGTGATGAAATTAGAGTTGGCTATGCAAATTCCTATGAGGATATAATTTTTTAATCTTTCTTTTCCTTATCACCAAATGAGTTGGGTGTTTTACCTTTGCTTGTGTTTCCCCTTTTGTCCTGTTGCATTATCCACTGTCTCTGTTTTCATACTAGTGCAAATAGGAGACAATGCTGCATATAACATCACTTCAAAAGTCTGAATTAAAATTTGGTTTTATAGAGGAGAATGATGCAGAGAAATACACATGCAGACGTACAGAAACTCATTGTTTCAATAATCCTTTTTCCAGCATATCTTTAAAACATTTATTCTTACAAAGAGTTCTGCATCTGCTACTCTACTTCCATCCTGCAGCTTCTTCTCTTCTAACCCCACTTTTGTACCAGCGCTGATATTACAGGACTAACAACACGTGTGAGAACTGCTAAGCCATTTTTCCTCTGGTTTAGTGGGTTAAGCTGACTGAGAGCCTTGTTCAAAAGCTACCAGAGCTACTCGAAGAAAAGGACTCAGGATTGAAAAACTGGGAGCACAAAGGAGAAAACAGAAAACACAACTCATGTTTTCATGGCAGCAAGATGTAAATTCAGATCTCTGCATCTAATGGAATCATACTCTTAGGCTACAGTTTTAGTGGTCAGTTTAGGCTTCTCTCTGGCCAAGATCACGCTTGCAGATGTATCATATTTTCTCCATGCCTAGCTCCATATTGCTGCTTGATCCCTTTCATCAATATATGTAATGGTGGAAGCAGTCACATCAAACCAAAAATTAACTAAGAGTAAAAAAGTTATTTTTAACTGATTATGCTTCTAGAGTAGCCATGAAACCAATATCTTATAGCAGGGGGCAGATCGGATGGCTGGGGCTCTAGGAAAGGCAGGTTGCCTCTGTGACAGTCAAGATACAAGAAAGGAATTTTGGCATTTGATGGGAGAAATTAGAGCCATAGCAAGAAGTTTAAATGACCAAAAAAACACCACAGATTTTCGTGTGCTGGACAAGGCACTAGAAATGTGTATGAAATTGTCAGCAATGTCTCTCCAAAATGAGGCTTTGTATCTTCACACTTTACCACAGGCTCAAATTTAAGTTCAATAACCAAAATCTTTGTAGGTAAAGCTAGTACTTTCTAATGATAGTCTCATCCTATTTGGACTACATAAAGGTCCATTGAGAGAGAAGCAATATTTCTACTGTGTCCTTCCACAGTATCAAATATGGTACAGCTTAAACACGTACTTAGGTTCTGATGTTGATTTTGGGCTCTTCATAATCTACCACATAGCCTATGCACAAATAGGTTGTTATACACAGAGTAATTTCCAAAATGAGCTCTGGTACAAGCTACATGAGAAGCAGAAAAATTTTCCCTTTATATGTTTGGGTTTTTTTTCTCTAAAATTAGGTTGTTTGCTGGGGGAGGGTTTTTTGTGTTGTTTTTTTTTTTTTTTTTGTTTTTCCCCACCTCAACATTTCTCACCTCCTTTAAGGAATTCTGGTAAATTATCTGGAAAACTATTTTCCAAAAGATGATAGTTTTTCATTACCATTTCTTTTTTTTTTTTTTTAAATATACACTAAGGGGGTATCAGAGAATTTTCTTGCATTGTCCACGAGTAGAATGTCTTCCAGCCCAATCTGTCTTCATCTCTTGGTCATCTGCTTCTGATAATCTAACTTTCAAATGGAAACCATTAGTATATTCTTTCCTACTTGTTGAGCAGCTTTACTTTCTTCATCATTCTGCGAGGTGTCCTTACAGATTCCCATATATTCACCAAACTAATTCTGTGTTTTGCTTTTAGTAATAGGCAGGATGTTGGTTTTTTTATCTTATACCAGAGTTATCATGAAACTTCTGGTCCTTTCTCCTCCCTGTCCTTGTCAGAGTGTTTTTGTCAGAAAATGTTAAAGAATACACATCAGTGAGATGCTGATCTGAACAACTTCTGGATTCATGGCAAAACAGGCAGGATCAGAAAACTGTAAGAATCACCTTCCCCATATCTTAATGTGGCAAGGTATCTTCTCCTGACTTCTCTATAAAGCTGCCTACACAATTGAGAAGGATCTTCGATCAGAAGGAAATGCCTGAAAAGCCAGAGTCACTTGGTATTCCTTAAAGAGCTGAGAAAGGGTACAAAAGCTCATTACTGAGACCATCATTAATAGTAAATATACCATAGTTTTCAGGAGGTTCACTATAATGAAGATGAGTAGTAGTTTTCTGTATATCCAAAGATTTTTTTTTTTTTTTTTTTTTTTTTTTTTTTTTTTTTGGCAGACTTCAAATTACTTAACTACCTCTAACATCAAAAAGTGGTTGAGTAAAAAGTGGATTGGCTTTTGGAATTAATAGCCATACATAGCATACATGTTGTTAATAATAATTTTAGCATCTCTTAAATGAAAAATTTTTCCAGTCAGGAAGTAAGCTCGAGAAGTTGTGGAGATCTGTGTATCTTGTAGCACATATCTTCTGTCTGTATTAGAAGATATGCAGAATTTCTACAGGATGATGAAGGTTAATTTTGTATCATCTAAATTGGCCATTTCCCTAGTGTTGTTTAAATAATATAAGTGTTTTTGCGATTGTAGATTTTTTTTTCTCTTTTCTTTCAAGATACCAATGAAATGTTCCTCTGGGAATGTTTGACTTCATTTTCAAGATAAATTGGGCAATTACCACAGGTGATCATAAGGGCAATGGGTCTGTATGTTTCCAAGAAAGTTAAAAATTAACTTACTATTTCAAGTCAAGAAAATAGAGGAAAAATGAGGCTGTAGTCTTGTGAAACTGAAATCTAAAGCTTTCTATTACCTTTGTTTTATTAAATTCATGTTCACATAAATAGTGTTTTGAAAGTCTCACATTCTTTTCCTTTCTGTGATTTGGCTAGAAGCCAGGAGTATTCAAATACTTGCAGATTTTCCTCCCAGGAGGATGTCGTCAGTCATTCTTCAACTTGCTTATTGTGGGAAATAACCACTTTTAAAATGGATGACCAATTACACAAGCCTAAAATTGAAAACAAATTTATTGGAATAGTAGACCAAAGATAGATTTTATTTATCCTCTATCAGCATATCATGTGTGAGTGTGAGGGAAGTATACAGGCAGTGTTACTGGAATTCTGAGACCTGATTCTCATTCTAAACAATAATGCAAGATTTTAAGACTCCAATATCTTTCGGTAAATTCTTCTAGGACTGGTAGGGACAGTTCTATGACCTTAAAAACAGAATAATCATCTCAAAAATTTATGAGACTGTGTCAGTTTTCCTGTTTTTACCTGTTTTTAATGGACATGGTTTTTTGCCATAAAAAAACCACAAAACATTTCCTACATCTTGTAACATTTCTTTTGAATATTTCCTCCTAAATGAAGTAAAGCAAGTTATTGGTGATTTTTGGATATGAAGTTATTGTTGATTTTAGGAGGTAACTCCACAACATGGAGTTCAATCCCAAGCTAAATTAAGTGCATGTTGTGAATTACAAACACATTTTTATAGTTTCCATTTCCTTCTCCAGATGAAAGTTAGCACCTGTTCAGCTCCATACAAGATTTTCCACCAAATATATTCAAGGATCTAGAAAGAAGAAAGTTGGTATAATAGAATTTCATCTGTCTCAATAAGTTTTAATTAAAATACAGTGATTAAAGAACTGAGGTGTCAACTGAGTTATCAGCGTCTTAGACTAGAAAATTCACTAATGTTCAGTACGAAAAAAAAATAAACCTCAGATCAATTTAAGACATGGAGAAGAGAGAAGTCCAATGAGGATACAATTGATTGTTACAGTAGCACCTGTAGTTCAAGGAGAAGTGTAGGATGATTACTACACCAGGTATCTCTCCATTCAGTAACTGCACTTCTTTGAGAAACTTGAAATTTATGACACAAATTTAGACTTCCTTGCAGAAAGTGGAAAGGGTGAGAGAACTCTGAGAATCACCATTTAAGATATTTTCTAGACATCATGAATAAAAATTTAAAAGTTGTAAGCAAAAGATTATTTGGAAAGAAGTATAATATAAACTAACAGAAGTTCTTAACATGCCAAGCTTAGTTGTTCCTTTTACACCCCTCCACTACTTTTTTCCAGTGTGAATTTTCTGTTAGCAATTTAAGATGTTGCTAAATTTATTCATAAATTGTGTCTGGACTGTTTTTTCCTTTTTTTTTTTTTTTTTTTTTTTAATATGTACTGGAGATTGGAGAATTTTAAAGAAATAGAACTAGGAAAATGCACTCAAAAGTAAAAATTGTAATGATATCAGAGAATAAATGAATGTACTTCATGATTTATAAGAAAAACAACTGAATTTCAAGTAATATCTGTACTGTGTTTCAGTTCATTATTTAGTATTTTTAGCCTTTTACTTTCATCTTGATGTTATTCATCTCCTGTCCTCTGCACGAAGAGTTTCGTAACAGGTTTCAGTCTGAACCTTCTTCAAGGACATAGTACTGACGCATTCTTTATGCAATGACACTTTTCAAGAGATGACAGAATAGATGAGGAGGAGAAGTTAAGTGGGTATAGGAAGGTGGCAATTTCCATTATTGTAATAATTTAGTACATTTTTTATTAATAGAATTTAGTAGAATTTTGCATAATATAAATTGTTTACAAAAAAACCATGCTGGAAGTAATTGAACTGAATGTCTAAAGTTATAATGTTTAGTGATTATGTATGAAGACAGTTTTTTTATTTGTTTCAGCATGAATAAAGTTAAAAACTAAATTTTAATTCTGTTTTTAGTACAAAGAAGTGATGTCATCATTCTTGAGCACTATAAGTGTTGGACAGTCTCTAAACATGCCTCTATCTCTGAGTCTTCTACACCCCACCTTGTTCTGAGTCATCCCCACTGCCCTACCAAGCAGGAGCCCCAAAGAAAGATCAGTGCATTCTTGTATAGAAATAGTTGTCTCATACATGATATTGTCAAAGGCTTCAATTACTTCATGTAATTGGCACCAGCATTTTTGAGGCATGGAAAAGGCTTCAAGCTCTTGCTCTAAGGCTCAGAAAATTCATGATAAGAACTATACCAAAACCACACATGATGTGGCCAAGTCATTCAAGCACTTAGCTGCTAATAACCAAATGACTGTGCTGTGATTCCACTCGGCTGTAGCATAAATCTTCCAACTACTGTCACTGTATCCATTTCATTTGGTGTTTGTCTTTCCACTTCTTGCATCTGGGGGTTGAGAATGATTTCTTTGGAATTCAAGATGCTATAAACAAAATTGCTCCACATCTTAACCTATTTCTTGAAGTACATGCGATGATATGAATGGCCATTGCAAAGGTAACTAATGCTGGCATTGCAGAGCATTTTCAGTCTATTGTTTGCATCTTTTAAAAAGAAAGTGGAAAAAAGAAAACCAGGTGCCTCTTCACAATTACAGGTCATCTCTCAGGATCATGAATCTGTTACATTTAATTATGCCTAAAAGTGAGAGGAAATTGTGGCAGTAATAATTATTCCCTTAGTTGTGAATTAATGGGGGGTTGAGAGTTTTAGTAAATCTTGTAGTAGCTACTTTGTAGTGAAACAATGCATGAACCATGAATCCTGGTTTCTTTCTGCTTCTGCATCATGTTTTTCACTAGTTTTGGGTAGATAGTTGGGAAAGTTTCAAACATTATTGTCATTAATAGTTACTTCAGATAAATTGATGAGATTTTCCACCTATGGAGATATAAGAAGAGATTTTTTCACTTCCATATACATATCTTAATGGCTTGTTAGGCACTTTAAGATATCTCACATAAAATCCAGTCGGCCATTTTGGATCTTCTGCAGAATCTGAGACATTTGCACTGAGCAGGACGATCTGACAAAATACTTGCAGGAATCTCTTGGGCTCTTGCAGACAGAGGTAGACCCTCTGTTTCTTTTTAAAAATTAATTAGCATGCTTTCTTCTACCTGTCTTAGGAAGCATTTTTTCCTTTCTCCTCTCTCTTTTCAACTTCCTTCCTGATTTGTAGTCATGCCAGTTCTGCTTTCCTGACTGCAAAGTCATAGCAGCTGTGGTGCAGAAAAGCATCTCAAAAGAAAATGCTAATAGTGTTTTTTATAGAGGATGGTAAAAGGCTCTGATAAGAAATAAAAAATGCTACACTTTGAACACTATCTCTGACCCAGACTTTTGTTTCTTAAAATATCTCAAGGGGCCTGTGTTTAGGTAATAGAATTCTTGCATTCTTAGTTTCTCAGAGTGATATTCTACTCTACACACGTGATTTAACTGCTTCCAAGAGTAATATCATTAGCTTCAGCTACTGGATTTGAAAAATAACAAAATTAACAGCACTGAAGAAAGGACCTGTTACAATGGTTTTGTAGTTTACCAGCTAGAGGCTTGAGTGCTGATACTCTGTCTTCCCTAACCAGGAGTTACCTGCTCAGCAATGGGTCAAGAGTATGTTCATTATTTGGGTATTTTAGTAGCTTGCCTTTTATAAAACAATCGTGACTACAAGATTGTTGTTGTTGGAATTTTTTTAAGATGCATGACTTGGTAAAATTTGTGAATTTTCATGTAATCAGTAAGAAGCACTTTGCTGAGTAGTGACTAGATTTCACAGCTACTCTTTGAGAAAATTGCCTTATCTATGCCAAGCCATCTTATTTTCACCCATATTAGGAAACAAGCATTGGGAATTTCTGCCGGACTTTTTACTCTTTGGGAAAAATTACATGTAAATTGAATAGTCCTTTAACTGTAACCCTCTACCCATTAATAACATGAAGTCTCAAGCTAGGAAATCTCTCTGTGAACTGTAATCCAGCTAATGTATTTTGATTTGTTTTTCATTATAATGCAGAGGAAATGTTTATTGCTCTTAAAGAAAAGTTTTAAGGAATTATTGCAAAAGAAAGTAATCTTTATTTGTTTGAGAGAGATCTCCACCTTTTTCATCTCAGGAATCTGAAATCTTTTGGTGTGATAGAGGTAGTGGGTTGTATGACAAAAGTTGTTTGTGATGCATCGAGAAACTTCTCTTTAACTTAGTGGTATATGAAGTAAAAGCCTGTTATAATTTAATATCAATTATGTGGTTTAAATCTGTCTGAAGTTCCATCTTGGAAATCCATGGTAACTGTAAAAGAATTTAAAAACTAATAGTTTGTTATCATAGGCTGCTTTTGTTTTCACTTATAATTGGAAAGAAGCAAAAATTGAATTCCAGGAGGGATGGATGTTACAGGGATTATTGCCTGTCCTATATAATAAAATGTACAAGGTGTAGCAGTGAAGCAACCTGAAGAAGGTACTTTGTGGCACTAATGTTCGTTGGGCAACTGCATGAACTGGAGAAACACGATGTGTTTCCATATTCTCTAGACAAGGAAACTAAAGCTTGCTTAGGGGTGAAACAGAAGACATGACCACCTAAAATTTATTTGAAAATCTGAATGAATTACAGTTTTTACATGATCAGGTCATTCTTCTTTGGGGGGGTTGGGGAGAATTAAGAAATTCTGCCTAAATTCAATCTCCTAAGGAAGTCATCAGGGTCAGCTTCAAAAATGTGGTTTAAAATCCTTAGGTTTTGATCATGTTATATTTTATCTTCTTAGGAATGGCAAAATTCTATTCAGAAGAATGCAGGACTTGCATTTATTGAGCTCATCAATGAAGGAAGGTAATGAATTTTAAAGCTTTTGAACAAGTAGTCATTTTGCATTTATTCCACTGGGTGATAATACTTCCTCACCATCTGTTCCAAAAAGATTGTGAAAAGGCCATGTTAATTAAAAGATTTATTTTATAGATACTTTATATAGTAAATATTTAATTTTTAAGTGTGTAAATTTTGAAAATTTTGTTTATTGACAGAAGGAAATAGAATTCCCTTGAATTGTATATAAGTTTAGGGTTATTTGAGAATTGAACCACCATTCTCCAGAGCAGCAAGGTTGTTTTACCCAGACAGTCCAGGGAGCTCAATCTGTAAAACCATCTGCCGCTCCATCTGTTTTAGGAGCACAGCATTCATTTTACAGACATACTTCTCTATACTATAATTTCATGATTATTTTATTTAGAATTTCCAGTCCAATTTGAGTCCTGTAAACCATACACAACATTATATGAGCTTCCTTGATTTTGAAATTTTTTATGAAATATATTATCAGTCCTCAAGTAATTTTAGTTCTATATGTTCTACTCTCCACATCGTTTGTCAGTACTTCCTGCCAGCAAGCTGAGAAGCAAAGGGAGACTCTTTGGCCCTTCTGGTAGTGGAGTACCCAAGACAAATAAAACCACTTGTGCAATGTGTCTGATTTGTATTGGCCAATACATTAAATCCATTTGAATCTACACATTTTTTTATGTGCAGCTAAAAAAAAATAAATAGCAATACACCTGTTGAAGAGATGCTGTCATTTTATGTGTGATTTCTGTTTTTTGCCAATGATGTCTCATTAGCAAAGTGAAGTTATCAAATCTTCTCTTTATTGTAGGATATTTTTTGTCTAGCTGATATTTCAGTGGTTAAATCATGCATTTATTTGAAATGAAATTTAGAAAATGTCAGAGTATAGAAATATAGGAATATGAATATCAAAAACACAGGAGCCTGTAATTACCCAGCATTTGGCTGGTGTAAATTCTCCTGGATTCCCTGTGCACACTGAGTTTATAGTGCCATATAGCAGTAGGAAACTTAACTCCCTCCGTTGGAAATTCTTCTTGCTATAAAGTGCAAATATGAGTTTTTACACCACAATAGGGCTTACCTGAGTGGGTCATGCACATTGTACAACAAATATTACCTGGCAACAGACTGAATAATTATAGTAAGCTTATGTTCTTGGATAGTAATATGCAATACCACTTGGACCTGTTTTTTTCATTTTCTCAGCCAGGATGTTGAGGTCAGATATTATTGAATGCTCACTATTGATAGAATGACCATTCTGAATGAATCCTATACATGCATATTTTTATTGGTCAGGTATTAAGATACCAGTGAACCTTTTAATCCCCTCTAACAATGACTTTTCAAAAACAAGTAGCATTTAAGAACCACTCCTTAAATCCAGGCAAAGGAATGTCTAATCAAATTGCCCTTGGACACACGTTCCTCCCTATACTTTTCTCAGAAAGATGTTTTAGAATAAGCGTGTGTGCGTTACTGGAATGCTCTTCTTTGCAATCAGCCTGTTTGTTTATAATTTACCCTTTTGGGGACAAAGATAACAATCCTTTAACTGAAAATTGTTATAAATATTTATTCTGCTTAATAGCTAAACTTGTGAATGCAATTCATCAATCATAGCTAGAGAATGCAATTGTGCAGTTGTCAACAATTAACAGGACATAAACAGTTGATGAATGTGCAACTGAATTAAAGTGCTCCCTAGGATAACCTGGAATTATAAACTGGATCATTTAAAGGAATCTAACAAAGGATCTTTATAATTAAAACAAAGCAGGGTTAATGGGATGTAAAATTGCATATAATCACTGTGCAATAATGATTGAATTTTAAATTATTAAAAGCAAAATGAAGACTAAGATGATTTTGAAGGACTTTCTGGGTAAGATTTTGAGAGACCTGAGTAATAAATCAAAAGTTTTGAGAAAGATTCTTCTTTTGAATATGGATGAAAATGTGTAGATGTAATGCAGAGGATCATGGTTTTAATATATTCAATTAGACATTTATATTTTAATATATGGATGCTATAAGGTGATTTTCTGAGTACCTAACTCTTGTTATTTCTCCTTGAAATAATTCAAATGCCTTTTGGATCTTTGAATGTATTAGAAATGTTCTTAAATAAAATATTTCAGATTAGTTGTAGTTTAAACAATTACATTTGTATTCCTGATACTTTAACAAACTTCATTTGCATTTTAACTTTGTTGATTTACTGTGTTTCTAGGGTTTTTTGGTATAGATAATGTTTTTTTGGGAAGATCTGAAAAACACATAGTTTTGGAATTCAATATAGGAACACTGATACAACTTCCTAAAAATAGGACTGTTGTAACAGCTTTTAGTGTAACAAGAGATCTGACTATAGATTTAAATTAATTCTTTCAAGATATGTAATACACCTGAAAGATTTAGTGACATCCTGGTTATGATCTTGAACTTCATGCTTCTATTTAATCAGTCTCCTGCTATGAATGTGTGATGTTGAGGGTATCACACATGTCAAGAGCTTCAATGACAGCAGCTTAATTAGTATTTCAGATTTACGTTGGGGTATACACATAAGCAGGCTTCATAATTTTAAAGCTGGATGCATCTGCAATGTTGGCTGTGAAAGGAGACATGAAAAGACTTCTTTAGGAATGATATGTGAGGGAGACTACAGCCCACATTTAAGTGGAGTAGTGATGGATGAGGTCGAAAGAAAAGGCTGCTCACTGACAAAAGCAAGAAATAAGAGCACCCACCTCAAGTAAATATGTATACAAATGCATACATCTTGGGCAACTAGGAGTAGAAATTACTCCACATGCGATCACAAAACTACGATATCATTGGAATGAATGAATAAGATTTGGTGGGACAGCCTGCAGTGCATGGCAGAAGTGCTGCAATAGACAATTTCCTTGGAAAAGATAGCCAGAGAAAGCAAGGAGGGAGTGTTGCCTTCTCTCTGAAGAAGCAGTTCAGATTTTTGGAGTTCTTCAGTGGGATGGAAGATAATCTGGTTGATAACTTGCAGAACAGGAGAGGAGAGTCCAGATGAGAGTCATGGTGAGAGTTTGTTACAGACCACTCATTCAGAGTGAGGGAAAGGAAGAAGCATTCTTTAAACACCTTGAAGAAGTATCTGGATCACAAACCCTAGTTCCCCATGGGGATCTTTAATCTTCCTGATCACCTCTGGAAGTTCAACAAAGTGGGATGTGTGTAGGGAAGACAATTACTGGAGAGCACTGGGGGTGACTTCTTGATACAGGAGGAGACAGCTAAGAGCGACACACAGCTGGATCTGCTATTTACCAGGAAGCAAAAATTATTATTGAATGTGATTAATTAATGGCACCTTTGGCTGTAGTTGCCATGAAATAGTGGTGTTCAAGGCCCTGAGGGAAGTGAGGATTGAGAGCAGCAGAATAGAGATTCCATGAGTGCAAATTTTAGCCTATTCAGGAAACTGGTCAGTAGGATCCCATGGGAGGCAAACGTGTGTGTCAAGGTAGCTCTCAAAGGTGTCAGGCTTTTAAGTACAGTATTATCCAAGCGCAGGAACAGGCCAGAAAAAGATATTATTGTAGAGCTCTGATGCTAAAAGAGAGTACACAGGAGGATGAACTAGAAGCTGGCTAGAAAGGAGGAATTTAGAAGCATTGCCTGAGCATGTAAGGGATATTTTCAGGAAGGCCAGTGGCCAGCTGGAAATGAAACTTGGAAGGGATATCAAGGACAACAAGAGCTTCATTAGTAGGCTGACTGAGGGAAATGTCTTGTTGCTGAATGGGGTGGATGATTTAGTCACATATATGACTGAGATGCTCAATTCCTTATTTGCCTCAGTCTTCACTAAGGTTTATCAAGGCTCTCTCTTTAGTGAAAGGGTTTAAGGAGGACATCTAATAAGGATAAGGTTTGAGTCAAGAATTCCTTGAGATGATTTGTCCCATACAAGCCCATGATACCTGATGGGGTACATCTGATGGTTGTGAAAGTCCTTCCAAGGCTGATCACTGATCCAAGAAGTTAAGGAAATTGGGGTAGGTCTTAGGTTCCCGGAGAAAGGCATATGTTACACCCATCTTTAAAGCAGTCCTCAAAATTCAGGGAAAAGCTTGTCATTTTTTCTTCTGTCCCTTGGAAAACCATGTAGCAATCCCTTTGAAGCACATTCTGGCTGCTTGAAAGCGAAGGTGATTGATAACAGTCTACATGGATTTGCGAAAGCTAAGCCATCCATTGCCAACCTGTTTGCGTTCTATGATAAAAATGATAATCAGATTTATGGTCACAGGAGTAGCAATGTTATCTTGAGACTGGAAAGGTCCCACAATACTTGTGCATCAGAGTTAGAACTCTACATTCTGAATGGATGGACAGCTAAATAGGTAAAAAGCTTACTACTTAAATGGGGTCCAGGGTTTGTGGTTAATTGGTTGTACCTTAGCTTGAAGTTTTTGACAAGCAGAGTATCACAGGGATCTATCCTGCCTAAGAGATGGATTTTAGGTCATGATCTATAAGTCTTTCAGAGCTTGATTACTATCCTCATCATCCATTTCCATCCCCCTTTATGCTTTCACAACACTCACCTCTTTAGAGATGATCTTGTTCCTTTCATTTAAATATTTTCCTTTATTTTTTACATAATTTCTTCATTTTAATTAGGAGTAGTCTAATTATAATATAAATTTAAGGCAAGATGAGACGATATTTAATCTCAGATTTAAAATTTTAAGCTTTGCTTCTGTAATTCCATCTCTGTACCTAAATGTGCTTTCTGCCTTTAGCCATGAAAATATATATTTTAGCGTATCCACCTACCTGGATCTCTGAGCATATTTAAAATTCACAAGAAGCCATTTCCTTTTAAACCTTGTTTTGTTGAAATATTTTGAAAAAATGACAATGTTTAAATAGTCTGGAAATTAGTGTTTCTTTAAATTTGGATGAATTGCTGATTCAATCCTGAAAGGAGGCTCATAAAGACTTTATATTCTTTCCTTGTTACCTCAACTGGGATTGTGGGGTAACTGCATCAAATTTTCTTTTGGACATCCCCTGTTGTAGTTTGGCAGTTCTAATGTGTTTGGTTTGTGGTAAATTATTTCACAGCCATTATTCACTGTCTGCAATACTTAAATATTCGGGCACGTGTTAAAAGGTATATCTATAGTGCCACTTGCCACATTTGATTTATGATGTGCATCTGCTCTCAAAGAACTGATTTAGTAGTAGGGTCCAAAATAAATACTGTTCTTTGTTTCTGTTTTGATAATGATCTTGATTACAGGACAGAATGAGGACCTCACCTGAATCATCCAAGAATGCAAAATATTTGGTCTTCAGACTATATGGAGCTCAGGGCTACCAGAACAACTTGCAAAGGATTCTGGTCTGATGTGCAAAATCCAATATACGCAAATACAGTCAGAAAATAACACTGGAGAAGCAGTAGCAGTGAGAAACCATAAATAAATAAGAAAAATGATGTTTGATTATTCTGTCTTTGACAGATATAACCAAATTCCAGTGCTTTATTGTCACCCTCACCAAGTGTAACTTTTGATTGGAGGAATCCTTTATTAATTGTGTGTGGGCATTTTATGGAAATTTATCCTAGATAAATCTAATATCTTCCTTTAGTAGAGGACTCCTGTCACAGATACTTCTGTAAAAGTGAGCACTGAATGTCTGTATTTCTACTCCAGCCATATATGAGCTTGGGTCTCTTGTTTACATATGCTTCTTCATAATCTTGTCGCCCTTACTATAGCCATCCTTGTCCTACCTCCAGAGTAGTAGTTTGTGTTAGACAAAGCATACACTGTTATGGTAACCATCTGTGTATTTGTGGGGTCAGTACACCTACGGTTCTTAGGATCTGTTATAGGTTTTGGGGTTTCCTTTCCCCTAGCATTGCCTGATCAGGTCATATCTCAAAGCAGATGCTGATTCTGAGATAAAGGCCATCAGTTATAACTGCTGGGCAAGGATGTTTACTATCCAGTAAACACTATTTCAAAGAGACAGATTCCTCTTGATTTAGAAAATTCCTCTGCAAAATAGAAAATCTTTATGGGGAGTGGAACAGATTCTTTGTAGTCAACTTGTGAGTTTCATTGAATCTGTTACACCTTCTTTGACATTTCTGAAACATTAATAGTTACCTTTCATGAAATTTATCTTGTCAATGTCCTTATGTTGTAGATCCATAGCCAGTGTTTGCATGCTATAATTTCAAACTTTTCTCTAGGGAATTCTTCATCATTCCTCTCTTGCAATAAATGAGACCTCCGTGTTAGACATTACTTTCCAAAATTTATAGGAATTTATTTTCAAAGTATTCGTAGCAGTACTGCATCTTGTGGAACTTCAAACTCTTCAAGTTAGACTAGTTTATGAATCCTATTACAGATATCAGGTGCAATGATAGGTTTCATTTCTTATGAATGCCATTAAGAGTAATAATTTTCAAACCAACTGTTTGATGTGGCACATTTCCAGGTTTTTGTTTGTTTGGGTTTTTTTTAAATTAAGCTATGGGCATATGATGAAAGTAAGTCAGAGAAACATCTGTTTCCTTGGACATGGGAGTTGGCAGAATTTCAGGAATGAGTAGAGGAAGCAAGATCTTAGCTAAATTATAACAAATGTTCATTTGGTAATCTATTTTGAAAATTAATATTTGGGAATGATCAGGGTTTTTAGTTTATTTCCAATGAATGAATGACTGGGCAACGTAAGCTCAATCATTTTATCTAGCAGTGTAAAAACAATGAGCCCCTTCTCTCTGTGTGAGATTATTGCTAGGAACAACTGACTGCAGGGTAGCAAAGCCCAGTTAGCATAGCTAGTGAGGTAAGAATTTTCATCCTTCAGTTCTAATAGGTGTACAAATTCACATCTAGATGTGTTGCAAGCATTTTGTGGTTTTTTACAGGTTTCCAATACAGTTTGTGTATAGTCTTATCACCATCTCTTTTTCCAAAACTAAAAAACTTCTTCCAGGCACTGGCTATTTATCTGAATGACTTCGTGGAATGTGGTACTCCACAATCCAGCCTTTTTAAACTCCATTATCTGTAAAGCAGGGGGTTCTGATTGGTTACACATACTTTTTCACAAATGTGTAAGCACTCTGGAATTCTAAAGTAACTTTGCTGAGGACAGAATTCTGGAAAGCTAGCTACATGGATTTAAAATAACTTCTTACCTACTCCCAAACAATATTTACAAATAACTCATATTTATGAATAGTCATGTCCTGAACTTGCTCTCAATCTTGTCTTGCTCATCTGAGATTCTTCCATTTTTAGCTTAAGGAGACCCCACCATTTATTCCTACAGATACTTAAGCCCTGTCATGCTTATTATGAAGTACCAGTTTATTTTAATTAGAGTTTTTTCCATATCTTCAGCTGAAAACTCCACAAAGCTAATTTCTCTGTAGAAGGATTTGAGGCACAAGTGATTTCAGACTGCTTTGTTGGTGGATTCCTTATTGAAAGTCTTTTGATTCAGTCTAAAACCAAGTCAAAGCTGTTTCCTAGTAAAGGAACTTAAGCTGTGGTTTGTAAATTTGTGGACATTAATATAAATCAAGCTTGTCTGGGTGAAGAGAAACCGTAAGTTACCAAGTCAACGTTTAATCTCTACCTTATGCGGTAAGGATTGGCACACAGAGAGGAGATAAGATTTTTTGCTGGTTATCAGTTCTTGATTGAGATCAGCTCATCTGGCAAGCACAGATGTCTTCAATACTGGTAGGAGTTTCAGTGGTGCAAATGAAGAACACAGGATAAAGCCAAACATTTTTCAAGGTCAATTCTTAAACTTTTTTTTAACTCAGGACTTTTGTTTTTGTAAATTGTGAATTACTGCGAGTGAGTATAAAAAGTACAGCAAGCCTGTGGTGAAACTTCTCATGAAACTCCTTAGCGCTTTAGAAGTACTACTTATGTAGAAATTTATAAGTATGACCAGAAGGCCTGATTCCTCACTGTCTCAACATTAACGTAGCTACTAGGTCTGTTGAGGGTGGTGCTTGCTAAGACAGGATGAGGATTTACAAGAGTGAATGAGAACAGTGGCTCTAACTCAGTCACAGTGATAAGGATATCTCACTAAAGAACACGTTTTATTTCCAAAGGAGAATAAAAATTGTTCAGCTCTCGAATTTTAGGTCATCCCTTTGTATAGCAAGTATACATGCATTCTTGTGCCTCAAGCTCCTTCTTGCTAGGATTGGTCACTCCAGTACAGGACAATGGTCAGGTAAAGATAGAGGATAGACTTTTCCCCAAAAAGGGAATGCTCTATAAAAAACTGTGGATGGGAAACCTGGTTGGATAGATGACAGAAATATCAATCAGGATATATTGGGTGGGTTTCAAACCTGCATTAATATAAATGTTATACAATGTAATGTACTACATAAATATTTTATAATGTTACAGTACATGGAATTCATATTCTTGAAAATATATGCTAATGGCTGGATCTTTTGGAAATATCTGAGGAGGTAAAAGACAAATCTATCACTGAAATTTTCATGTGCAAAATCATAGAACATAGTGCTAAGAAAAAGGGAAACACCATTTTAGAATTGCCATCAGAAAGAGTTTCCATTGAAATAAGGCAGCAATTATGTTACAATGTAAATAGTAACTAGAATTTGTCTAGAATATAGTTTTGGATATGCACTTGTAGAAAAGGTAAAATCTAGCTATGATATTAGTAAAACTCCTCTTATCAATTGTTTTGCCACACAAGAAAAGTCAGAGAGACGGTTTACTTAGCATAATAAATAGGAATACATGGAATATCAGGAGATTGTCAGAAGGAAGAATTGTGTAAACCTAAGGGCAAGGTTTGGGTAAAATGAGACCGTAAAGACTGCTGAAGAATACATTTGGATTGGAAAGTAAAAGAGTTTTAAGCTTCGGAGAACCTTCCAAAGCTGTGTGGGAGGCAAGAAACTCAATCACATTTTCATACACTGAAGACCCATTTCATGAAGTAGATTTCATGAAAATGCCTTTCATAAACTTATGCAAGATTTTGGATGACGTAGCTGCCTTTGCAATGAAGGAGGGAGTTTGCTGACCTAGAGATCCTTGTTCTTTTCTCTTACTTGTAGCGTGTGAAGGGAGATTTTTAATTTTTTTTTAAATATATGTTGGAAGCCTTTGATACTACTGAGGGTAAGTTTTCTCCTGATTTGAGATTCTTTCTGAATAATTTCTTTTTTTTTTTTCTTTGAGAATCCAAAAGAAGTTGTAGGCACTTTTTCTCAAGCCAAAAAGTTGGAGGTTTCTTTTTTTATTTAATGTTATGCCATGCATACGATTGAATTAATCAGGATTTAGATAAATTGGTTATTATTCAAAGGATGACAACATTATCATGCTTTTTCATCAGGTATAAACCAGTTAAGACAGTACACTGAATAATGCTGTGTCTATATGAATCTGAGATTCAATCAGAGTTAGCTGGCTATGATATAATCCAGTAAACAGTTTTGCTATCTTTTACTTAGTAGGAATGTAATTTGAGAATACATGGTAGCTTTCAGTTAGAACAAAAAATCAATACCAAAAATTATTTTTAATAGGGCTTTTAAAAATCAAGAAATAAGTTTCTTTTAACAAGTAGAGCAAGCACAGAAGCAAGTACCTTTGCAAAAACCTCTGTAAGACAAGATGTTGCTTTCTCAACCTTGTAGTTGCTGCCTCTCAGTGATGACACATTTAACTGCTTTAATTTATTATGCTTCTATTTTCAGCCCTACATTCTTGCATTTGCAAATCAAAGCATCCAGGTCAAGGCTTCTTTTGTAGCCACGCAAGATTTTTAAATGATGGCCTGGATTTTCACCCTTCCTTTTTTCAAAGTGTCTTTCTGTCAAGTGATTTTAGGATTAGCGTGATTACTAAGGATCTTCTAGATAGAAAAACATGGTTTACTTAGTCTTTGAAGTTCTACCTTAGGTGCATACAAGCATCTAAGGTAAGTGAATCACAGTATGTCCCTTATTAGCACACATTGATGCCATATTATTTAATTGATACAGTTTAAATAGGCTGTGGTCTCACTTTTGTGATAATCCTAATTTGTTAATGATTGTACAAACAGTTTTTCATCTTTTTCTTGAAGAAGTCACAATCAGTGATAGATATGTGAGAGTGCATGAAGAAAATGGCAAGACACAGTCGAAATAATACTGAGGTGTCCCATGGATAAGACTTTTGACAATAAACAAAAGGTACATATGGTGTCACCAGCAATTTCAGCCATCTGATTTGAATCTGCTGCTGCATGACTATAAAAGTTTTCATTTTCTGTAAAGCAGACAGACATTTCCCTATGTATTGGCAAGAGATTTATTTATAACTTGTGTGAATTAGCAGTCTCTGAGGATCCATTTGAAGGTCCTTGTACTTGTAGGTACATAAATGGGCACAGGGAATGTGAACACCTCTTACTACAGATAAATACAACCAAGATTAATGTGGTATTTATTTATCATTGCTCATGAACAGAGGCCACTTAGATTTTTTGTTGGGTTTTTGGTGGGCTTTTTTGGACAGGTGGGGGGTGTTGAGATATAAAAACTGCCCAGATCTCCCAAATAATAAACCCAGTGGCTTGAAGTTAGTTTTCATCTTTTCTCAGCAAATTCTTGGTGATAGGAAATGCCTAAGAAGCCTATTCATTTCACCTGAAGCCATTTGGATCTAGAATTCTTGTCTGGACCACAGCTGGAGCATTTGCACTATGGTCCATTTATTCCATAGTTCATTCAGGAAGGAATGTGCAGCCAGTAGACACTGGAAATCTGTGTGTTCAGTTTTGAAAACCTAGCTTCCAGATTGTTACTATAATATGTAAAATTTCGGGAAGACCTGTGATATACAATTTCATTAGAGATATTAAACACTCAAATCTAGTATTTGCTCATTTTAGAGAAGCTTGTCTATGTCATGAATCACAGAGTGGCTGGGGTTGGAAGGGACCTCTGGAGATCATCTAGCACAGCCCCAGGTTCAACTAGAGCAGGTTGCACAGGTTTGCATCCAAGTGGCTTTTGAATTTCTCCAGGGAAGGGAACTCCACAGCCTGTCTGGACACCCTGTTGCAGTGCTCTGTCACCCACAAAGTAAAGACATTTTTCCTCATATGTAGCTGGATCTTCCTGTGTTTCACTTTGTGCCCATTGCCCCTTGTCTTGTCGCTGAGCACCACTGAAGGGTCTGTCCCCATCCTCTTGACACCCACTAATGTTCATTCCTAATCCATATCTGAGGACAGTCCTACCATTACCTCTTAACAATAAAGATCTGCACACTTAGCAGTAATAAAATACTGAAGCATATTGTCCAGCAGGGTAGATTAAAAAATAAAGCTAAATTTGGAAGACTGCAGTGTAGGCAACTTTATAATTTACAAAATTTTTTTGCTTTGAAAATAGCAAAGGGTTAGATATAATAAAAATGGTTATTAAAAGCATGAATATCCACTGTGAAACCTTGATCCAAGTTTTCTTCTCTTTATCTCTAAAACACAGGCCCCAACCTTTATGGCTTCCCTTGCCATGCACACATATTGAATATTAGCTCAGGGTAAGTGGTTTCCTCCCTTCACAGATGGTAGAACACACCAAAGGAGGCAAGAACAGAGTTCAGATCTTTCCATCTTGCAGGTGTAAGGTCTAGTAATCATGACTTTCATTTCTAATAATAATGAATTTTACTTGTGGTGCTTCTAACACCAAACACCAGCCTTAGGGTTGAGTTTGCTAAAATTTTCATAGCCTTAATAGAAGAAACTGAAATTCTTTTCCTGATGCTGAAAGAAGGAAAATCCCAGACCATATTCCACTTTCACAGAAAAAGAAACAGTTCTTCTTGATCCTAAACAGACCTGGCAGATCATTGCATCCTGAAAGATATTTCCTCCCTGCTGATAAGAAGAGCAGAGTAATTTTTAATATAATGGCCAACCCTAGATATGGAATATAGGGACAAAAAAGCAGCTGGTTCCATTCTTGCTGCCTAAAAAGATGTGAGCATTTTTAACAGTGTTGTTTATGCTGCAATTTTATTATGCACCTCATGGTATTTTGTGGTCTTTACAAGAGTCTTAAGTTAATGTGTCTGACTGACATCCTCAGCCTCAGTCCAGTCTTAATCTGTTTTTTCCTCCTTTTTAAGTAAGATTTTTCTATTCCTGATACCTTGAAAACTTGGAAACAAGATGCACTTTTCACTCTAGTGTTTGAAAAAACATGTGAAATATATTGATAGTATTTTGCAATTTTAATAGAATTTTAAATCTTCAGTAGTGGCATGACTTTTTAAGACTGAAATTGGAACACCTCTATTTAATATTTTTAATGGTACAAATAAGAGTTTTAGCAGTTGTCTAGATTTTTTAAATGACAATGCAGTATTCGTATTGAGACTACTGTTAAAGACTTACTTAAAATGTATTCTTCCATAAAGAACTTTTCCCTTCGATAATAAATGGAAAACTTTTTTCCATTTAATGTGATTTCTTTCTGCTTTCACGATGCAGAAAAATTTAGATAAAATTGTTTTTTCATTTCAACTAATTTGAAAATTTAATTACAGAAGTTTCACTGATTTTAATTTTTTCCATTGTAAGTAAATCTGCTGAAATAGTTTATTTGAAGTACATCAAATAAAAAGGCTGATTCTGATTTTTCTTATTTTAGGTTATTGTGTCATGCAATGAAAGACCATATAGTGCGTGTTGCAAATGAAGCAGAATTTATTTTAAACCGACAAAGAGCTGAAGATGTTCACAAGCACGCTGAGTTTGAGGTAAGCCTGGGAGCTGGTGCATTTCTGCTTCTCTGTTTTCAGTCAGTTGTCACCTAGACTGTAACTCCATGCAATAAAGATTTTTTTTTTTTTCTTCCAAGGAAGAAATTTACATTGAAAGCATTTCAAAACTGCTTTTTAAAAGCTTTGGTAAATGTCAAGCACAAGGAATGGGTTTAATTTCTCATCTTGTCACTGAAATTCATAAAAGCATTTACAGCTTGAAGAAATGCCTTAATCAGAATGTCTAATCTGATAGGGTAGACCCTTTGGTTCATGAAGAACTTTCCTGATTTATTGAAAATAGTAATCTATTACTTAATAATTATTTATTACCTTAATAACTATTACCTTAATAATTATTTTTGTTGATTTTTTTCAACAGTATGTATGAGTTCAGTAATAAAGCAATTATACACTTAGGGTACTTCATGAAAAATAAGAAATAAAAATGTTTTGTTAAACAGGTTTAATATTTTAAGGTCATTTTCTTCGAACATTTTGAATTTTGGAGCACTTTAGAACAGTTACGTTTTATAATTTATATAGTGAAATTTAATACTGCATATCTTTCTTCGTAGTTAGGAATCATTAACCATTGACAGTAAGATTCAGTATTGGAAGATGTAACAGAGTAGCTGGTTCCCATAACTCTTAAATGTCTATAATTCTTATTCTGAAAAGGAGTTGACACTCTTGCTTTTTCATCAATAAGTGGTACAGTATACAAGTTAAATTACATTGCTTGAAAGTGATCCAAATATTAGACCCCCCTGTTTTTTAAAATGTCTTCAGTTTAATAGGTTTTCATTTGTTTATACAGGATTAACTTTGTTCCTATTAAAGAAAAAAAAAGCAGAAGTAATGGCGTAAAGTTAAGACTTCATTTTTGGCGTGACTTTATCAAATATGGGTTTGCATTACTATGGTGTTTCATACAATATTTCATCACTGTTTTTTATAGTTTCTGAACCTGCCTTGTGTTTGCATACCTTGGTGTAGATGTAGGTATATATGTGCAGTCATATATTTCCACATGTTTTACTGCTCAAGTGAACCAGCATTAGCAGTGAGATATACTTAGTATTGATGATAATAAATAGCTATATCATTTTATTAATCTGTCAGAAAATGTCAACAAGCACCTGGTGACTAGAAATAGGATCCGGTAATCTTAGTTTTGATTAGGTTTTTATCACTTTGAAACAGCTCTCTTAAATGTGCACTTTGGTGTCCTAGTTTTTGTGCTCCTGGACCTAGCTGAAAACTGTGAGACACAGTGATATCTGTTGTCATTTTGAATACACATAACCTTTACTTCATTTTGTCAGAGCAGACAGCAGACACTTGTCATATGGGATTGCAACAACTTTATTACCAAGCTTATACTGGATATTTTGAACGTAGATAAAATTGCATCTACAATTAAGTGTATGTCAGAGTGAAGTTTCATATTGCCTCAACAATAAATAACATTTGATATCTATCAGAGCATCATGCAGTAACCTAAGAGGACAATGGAAGATTGAGTTATCTGCTCTTTGAAGAATATATTGAGGTATAAGATCTGTCAGAACTCTAGACAAAATGAGAATATTCAATTAACTTCTAGCTTCTGTTAGCAAATAAGATTTAGAATATTAACTAAATTCCCTAAAGGAATAGCCTCAAGTCTGTCTTATTGTCTGGTAAAGAAACCAGCACATTTTTCATATATGAAAATTTTCATTACATTTCCTGTAGGAAAAGACCGAGATACACTTTTTAGGCGAGTAAGTTTAAAACTGCAAATCATAAAAGAAAATTGTAAAATGTAGACTGTTTTAAATGTGAAATTCACAACTACTTAAATAAGGTGATGGTTAAAGTCTGAAAGAATGCTTTATATATTGTCTTTAATAATGGTGGGAATATAACTGAACATTTTATTATTCATCCTACTTGAAAGCAGTAGGGACGAAGAGATTTCTGGTAGTTTTCTACTACATGGCTGTATATCTGTCATTTTGTTTTAATAAACTGTATAGGTGTATGTCCTGGGGTTTAGTACATGTTAATCATTGCTCTCAGCTAGAGAAATGCATGACTATTTTATTTTATTTCTACCCTTTAAACTTTAATTGAATCATTATGGGTGAAATTATTTGGCCCAAGCTGCACCAAGTTACTGTGTCTCCTGCATAGACGGGAGGCCATGGACCAGCATCTAAGTTTTACTCTGTGACTCCAGTTGTAGTTGCAGCCAGGAAAATTCCTCCCAGAATGGATACTTCACAGTTAACTTTCATTTTGTTAACCTTTGTAATTGTTCAGGAAGAAAAATGAAAATTTAATTTTACTGTCCAATGAGCTGGTGAAATATTAACCTCATTACTAAGGCAGATCATTGTACTAATTGGTGCCTCCCTGTACAAGAAGATAAATTGAAAAATGAATTAACCCTTTATGAATTAGTGTAACCATTGTTCTTTCCCAGATAGATTACTTGAAATAATGTCTGTAAACACAACAGAAAGACCACTGTAAAAATCTTTGAATGCTAATGTGATCTGTGCTAAAAGGGTAGTATGCAGAAATATGAAGAATAAAATATAAGGTATGAGGTTAACTTAATTTTAATTGCTCTTTTGAATACTAGAATATTTGATTCTGTTCAGCACTATTACAGCTTTGAGTGTTGGCTAAACGTTCTAAAATGGTTCACAAAACTGTAAGTGCAAAAATGTGTCTTAAAAGGTATTTTTTAATTTAGCTATTTTGAGAACAATCTAGCCTTTAATTTATACCTAGAAAATTCTACTTTTAGTGGATTTATTTTGATTACTCTGGCTGCATTCCCTTTCTTTAGACATTATGAAAGAATTTTTATGAGGAGGAGAAATTGAGTTTGAACTTAGCGTGATTTTGAGAAGTGGAAAAGTATTGTCCTTATACATAAAGAAAGGATTTATGAAAACAAAAATACACTATGGAATTCTGGCAGTTTAGAAACAAATTTGTGAGAAACTTAAGAACCACCGTATTTATTTTAGAGGTAGTCTTCTCTCAAAGGAAACATGATGGAAATATTAGATTTTTTTCAGTTTAAAAGACGAGTGATTTTTTTATCCATTAGGTTTTTAGAAGAGGTAGTATGTTATCAAAATTTTGCCTGTTGTGGTATGAAATAGAAAATATACGCCGTAGTTTTGTAGTTTAGCATCTGTAGTAATAAAATAATCAAATAACTTTTTAATTTCAGGTCTTAATATAATTTAAAGATCAAAATCAGTGTACGTAATTTTTTGTTGTATATTATCCTATGTATGTTAGAGCTGTATTTTTTACCTGACAACATGTGAAACATTTACAAAGGAAGACTAACTTCTAAGGTTAGCCTTGCATGGCCACACATATACACATGCAGAGGTGTATAGTTTAATGGTTTTAATTGCAATTCTGTTGCCTTTGCCCTTGGTATTTCAATTTTTTCATGTTCTGAGTGCTTTTTTTTATGGATAATATATAGTAGTAGAACCATTTCAATTGAATCGTGTCGTGGTTTAGAAATAGTACTACAGAACAATTCAGTGTCCCCACCAAGACTCTCCTAAACCAGACACTCTTTGGTCACTTCCACGCCCCTTCCATGGTGGAGTTGAGACTGGAGGCACAAAAGGTGAAAATCACGAGTTGAGATAAGAACAATTTACTGGAAACAGCAATGAGATAAGAAAGAGAACAGTAACAGCAACAATATTAATAAGAAAAGGTATAAGACAAAGAAGTGGTTTACTCAGTAAGTAAAACAAGACTGGACCCCATTTTGCCTGCCACACTTTCTCCCTGACCAGAGAGACAGTCTTCCTTACTCCTGCCCCTGGCAAGTGACATGAGATAGCATCAAATAACATTAGGGTTTGAACATTCCTCCCTTCCAGCTTCTGTAAAAAATTAACCCTGTGCTGGATGAAACTAGGACAAATGACATGTCCTATTCTTCTGAAAAGTATTTTAATGAGTTTTTTCATATTGAAAGAGTTTAATAAATAATATTTTTAAGGCAATCATAAATAGCCTGTCTTCAATCAAGTGGATGCTCTTTCATTTCCAGTCGCAGTGTGCTCAGTACGCGGCTGACCGGAGAGAGGAGGAGAAGATGTGTGATCACCTCATCAGTGCTGCTAAGCATCGAGATCATGTTACGGCCAACCAGCTCAAACAGAAGATACTCAACATACTAACAAATAAACATGGTGCCTGGGGAGCTGTTTCTCACAGGTAAGCTGCAAATGTAAAAAGTGTGGGGCTTTAAACATTACTTTCAAAGTTTGAGAGAAGCAGGTATTGTGTAACTGAAATATGATTTTATTAGGAGTTTAAACGTACTTAAGTGTAGCCTGTGCAAAGCTGAACATAACCAAAGTGCAGCTAAATTACGCGGGTATTCCTATTAAAAAAATAATTTTAAAAATGTCTAAAATATGTAATTTCTTCTCTATATAACTGATACAGTATTTGAAGCTTTATTCAGAGCCCTATTGAGTACTGGTTTTAAAAGTTTATTCTATTCAGCATGGAGGTGAAATTAAATGTACATACATCATGCCAAAACTAAGAGCCTTGCTCTTCTGGATCACAAAAATTGCCAGTGGCTAAGGTGCTGACCCTCATGTGGAGCACTTGAGCTGAAATTACTCCTTTCCTTCATTCAGAGCAAGGTCTTGAACCTGGGTCTCTCATGTGAGTGCCGTGTCTGTGAAAGCAGAGACTGCCAAATCTCTCTCTTGTTTGTGTGTTCTAGCCACAAACACTTGATCATTTATTCAGAGTGAAAAAACTCAAACAAAAGAAATCAAAGAAATCCTGCTCCCAGATAAACACAATTTTACTGCTTGATTTCCCATTTAAATTCCTATTTGTCTGCTCTGAATCACGAAGAGAATAGAAAGTTCCATTTTAGCTCTGGTAGACCTTTTCAGTAAAAAACATAGCTGAGATGGGTAGTACAAAAACTTTTTTCTAGATAAATATTCTTAAAAAAATATATTTGCATTTATGCTGACTACATAGAATTTAAGCCTATTAGAAAAGTTGCCAACTAATAAATTTGACATGTCAGCAGTGAGGTTTATTAACTAGCACATATACTGTTCATTCTTTTTGTAATTCTATCTAGTTTGTTCTTGAAGTTATACCATGTTTAAAATAAAAAGGAAATTTTTCATGTTCATTACCCCTGTTTCTTCTAAAGAAATCACTCTCTCCTGGATGATGATGGAGATGTATTTATTTTTTAAAATGGTAGAAACTGTGGAAATTCAGTCTTACAGAAACTGTTGTCTAACACCAGAGATGTTCTGGTGGAAATTACAAAAATGATAAGTAGAAAATTGTGATATGGTTAATTCAAAACAGGTTTAGTTCATAAAGGATGCTCAAGTTATCTCTAGTTGAGGCTTAAAGCTGCCTGCCTGGAGAAATGAACATGTTGAAAATAAATGCAATTTTCAGTCCTTTTAATGTCTTTGAATAATGAATAACAATTTTTGAATAATGTTGTTACTCGACTTTGTGAATGGCTGCAGGCATTTTGCAGACTTAAATCAGTTCCTGTTCACTACCTTTTCCGGGCAACTCTGTCTTCTTAGGGCCAAGTAACTTTTATCTCCTGGACTGTTGGCATCCTAAATGGCAACAGTCCTTTGCTGCAGCTTTTTTTCTCTTGAGTCCATGATAGTTTCTGATGGGCCATAAAGTAGCTTGACACCTGTGACAAACCTATGAAATTTCTTGCACTGACCAAAAGAAACTCTTATTTTATCCCTGTCACACAACTTGCCCAGTGTTGTCTGCTTCTCAGTTACCGGCAGAGCTGCTTTCCCATTTTTGGTGCTTGCAGTGCTAGGTGCAGTGGTTGGCTTGGTTGTGTTTGAGCTGCAGGCAGCATCTTAACCTGGAGAAGAGGGACATGGTGACAGTAAAAGGTCTCCAAGTGGGATTCCCCACTTGCAGGAATCAGCTGGGAAATGGCCTTGCACTGCAGGTTTGGCCATGTATGCCATGGTAGTTTTGTGATCCAGCACACAAGTGCACCTTCTGTCGTGGGACTAGTGGACTGTGAATGGGAAGAACTGGGATGACAGCAGGGAGAGAGAAATGCCCAGTGGAAGAGACTCTGAGCCTTGTTAGGGACCAACATAACTCAGTGGGCAGATCTGAAAGGCTTTAAGGGTAGAAAATGGAGAGGGGTCTCATTGAACTCCTCAGCCACAGAATGCAAAAAGTGGTGTTAATTAGACAGATACTCTGATACTTTTTTATATGATGGAAATGAGATGGCTTCCAAAATCATACACACCTCTGGTCTTGGCTGGCATGAGACAAAACAGGACTCAAGTCTCTGTTTTTAGTTCCTGACAAATAGTTACAGCATTAGCAATCTCTTTCAAAACTCATGCTTCTCTGTGCCATGAGAGATACAGCCTGACTGGAATACAGAATTACTTTAGAAATACACAAAAACCAGGTTGTCACTCCAGACGTCTACACTTCTGTAGTGATTCTATAATTTCTGTTGGAAAAATGTTCCCCGTTCTGAAGGCACACTGCTATTCAACTTGAGAGCTGGAGACCCTTCATTGAAATGGTGAATTTAGGGAGATCCTTCTCTGGCCCAGATGGGGCAGGGTAAGAAACAGGCCATCACTTTTGCACAATAAATACTTGGGTAATAACAATGCCTTTTGGCTTCCAAAATGGATAAGATAAGTACGAAAATATTCGGGCAGACATGAGTGTGATTCTTCAAAGATTCAAGCTTCCGTTCTCTATCTGCACAGTGGCAGCTGCAGATTTACTGTTAGTTGCAGCATATAGTACAAATATATATAGAATCATAAGATCATTTAGATAGAAAAGGAGCTCTAAGATCATTGAATCCAGCCCTTAACCTAACACAGCCAAATCCATCAATAAATGATGTCCTTAAGTGCCACATCCACGTGTCTTTTAAATACCCCCAGGGGTGGTGACTCAACCACCTCTCTGGGAAATTTGTTCCAATGTTTCACAACTCTTTTGGTGATGACATTTTTCCCAGTATCCAATCTAAACCTCTCCTGGCCTAACTTGAGGCCATGTCCTCTTGTCCTATATGTTTTTGTTTATCTTTTCTCAAGATAAACAAACAACTTTCAAGTTCTTTAACATAGATGCTCATGTTACAAAATATTATGGTTTCGTTTTGTCAAATACAACCTAACTATAAAGAAATTTTTTCCTGGTGCTTGCAGTTCAACACAATGAGCTTCTAAGCCTCTTCAGCTTTTGTGTCTTTGCATAATGTCTTTGCAGAAAGTAGCAACCAGCATTTACTATTTAATCTATAGGTGCCACAAAGCTTACTCTTTGTTCATTAAGAAACAAAGAGACTATTAAGAACCACAGAAGGTTAGTACTGAGAGGAAAAGTGAGAGGTCTGACGTTCTAATGTATTCACATTCTACCATATTTGTAAATTAGGAACTTTAAATATATTATCGTAAAATCTTCCCAAAATGTCTGAAGAAACAAGAATGAAGTTGGATGGTATGAGCCAACAAAATACCATATAAGACTTGAAATTCTAAGTTAGATTATAGTTATATATACATAGCTTAACTAAAAATATCATAAAATCATAGGTGACTTATATTTTAATTAGCTTTCTAATTAGATATTAATTTATGAAGGTGAAATTAATTATGGACAACTACTCCACAACTTGAATAAATGCCTACAAACACAGTAATACTGTACAGCAAATTCCTGTCTATATGTTAATCAATCAGTGAGTTGCTCTGAGAACATCTTTACTCTTTCATCTCCTTCTGACTAAAAATGATAAATAACAGTTTTGAGAAAAAACTTTCATTTTTATTGTTTTTCAATGTTAGCTTCTTTCCTCTTTCACAAATGTTTCCCCTTTATGTCTTAAGGTGAAACCCAAAGTTCTTTTTCTCAGTTTCTTCCAAGTGTGGGCATCAAATCCTCTACAACAAATGGAAGTTTACTGAATCATCTTATTTTCATCTACATATCTCAGACAAAGCATAATAGATTTCTAAATAAATCCCATTAGTTTGTTACAAATCCTGTTCGTGCCCTTAAACGAAACTAATTCTGTTTCCTGCATTTGGGCAATTTGACACTTTTAGGTATCTTCATAGTAGCTTGCCCTAAAAATACTTGTTTTCCCTTTTTTAATTTCAGCACTATACCAAAATTTAAATTCTGCAGGTTTTTCCCATTCAGATGAGAAATTTATGAGCTGGTTATTTCCTTGATGTATTGTCACTTGTTCAGAGGGAATATGCAACATCAGGAAGAATCAAACAGGGTGTTTCATATCTTAGCGTTCCAAGCTTCTTTAAGCCAGCACTTACCCTTAGCTTTTTTCAGGGTTATAGTTTTCATGTCACAACATATGCTTCCTTCTGCCTTCTCTGTCAGCTTCATATGGTGCTTCTCTTCCTCCCCATCTGCATCTCTCCCCATACACATCTTTCTCTTTAAAAAAAAAAAAATAAAATAAAACTTCTCTGTACACACAGTTCAAATTCCTTATCAACCGTATTTATGCCTGTGTTTTGGGCCATAAGCTGTTACTGTCTTATTTCAGCTTCTTGGTTTTATCAGATACCTCAACTTTTCAAAAACTTTAATTCAAGAATATTGAATATATATCTCTACCTTACAGTTTGTATAGGTTTAAGGCAATTTAGGGCAATAAAAAGAGTTCAGAGTTCCAATTAGCTTTCAAAATCTAAATATGAAATACTTGTCATAGATATTTTCACATGATCAGTTTTGATATTCACAGGAGGACTACTATAATGAGAAAAATGACATTTAAAAATGAGACTTGGTTCTCTTGCTTTCTGTGATTTAATGAAGGAGGTTCCACCTACATTAAAGCAGCTATACCAAATAGCAAGTATACAAGGGCTTTTTCTGTTCAAATCCATCTTTGGTTAAACTAGACACCCATAACAAATTAATCATTCATGGTGGAGGGCAGAGCTGTCAAACTCATTCTGTGGTGAAGACCAAATTCGTCTGGGGAGACAGGCTGGAAATAAAAAGTTTCTTGCCAGACAGCTAGTTTTTTCTCTCTCTGCAGCATGTGCTTCTGAAGAGTTTGGGTTCTGCTGGGGGCCAGAGGGATGAGAGCGGAAAGAGAACTCCCTTTCCCAAGCCCATGGGGGTTGGCAGTTAAATAAGTTGATTCTGGAAAAACACTGTTTACAGCAAGGGAGACCAGATCACAGGAATTTAGAAAGTTGTTTCCCCTACAGCCATCCTTTGGCATTCTCTGACTCTATCTCTATACTAGCTGCTGTCTTAGGAAATTCAGAGAGGCACAGAACCTATTCTAACCACCACTGCAAATCAGCTTAATCTGGTTTAGCTATTCATTCATTTCTGGCTCATTTTAACGGCTAGGCATAAATTACAAAGGGAGCTTTAGAACAGTGGAAAAGATGTAGGACCAGATCCTGTCTACTGGATCCAGAAGCGTGTTTGACATGCCCTTTCTTAGAGGGCCTCTTAAGGTTCTGCATTTTTTCCACATACTCTGTAAGAGCTATGACTTTTCTGTAGCTGGAATTGCTGGAAATTGTTTTTTTGGCAGAATATATTCTTCAAAATTGGTCTGATAGAACTGCACACTTTTTAGCTTATTAGCTATCCTGTTACAAGTTCCAAATATTTAGTTTTGAGATGATTTCATCACAATAAAACATTAAGAAAATGTTTGTCTGTCTTCTGTTGTTTTTACTTTACTGCACTACTTGAGACACCTTGAGATCAGCAAATGTTTCAGCAACATATTTTCAGTCCAGTATTAGTTATCCATCTATAGCAGGATTTGAACGAGTGAGATGATTTTGTTAATCTGATTGCTCTAATGTAGTATTTTACGTTTCAATCAACTTTTTAAATTTCTTACTATGCTTTCAACTGCATGGCTGCTCCACCCATTGCATACCCTCTGCCTTCCTTCCTCCCTGACTGCTAACTACTGTTGGTGGAAGGCAGAGACTGTTTGAAGGAGCTGAGGATTTTGACAAGCATGATGGAAAAAGGGGGATGGGAGAATTCTGTATCCTTTTCTAATAATAGTTGTAGGGTGGTATTTACAGCATAGAGATACCTGCCAAGAAAGGAGTGTTGTATAACCAGAGATGAGCTGTACAAGCAGCTCCACAATTTGCTTATGTGGGATTTATTCAGTTCTGTATTTGTGCAAGGTTGCTTTGAACTGTGGCACTGTTCTATGGATTTTTTCCCACAGCTGGAAGAACCTCATAAGAAAATATTTTTTTTGGAAAGAGGTAGTGTTTTCAAACGTTGAGAAACAAGTGGTGCTCAAGAAAGACTTGTTCAACTCTACAGAGAGACTTGTTTATCTCTAGGAAGTACAGCACATTTCATTTCATTATAAAGACGGAAGTCTTCCTTCTTTACTCTGTTTTTTTCCGCTCTACTTCAATATGTTCTCTGTTTCTGCCTAAATTTGGGGTTCCCCTTTTGTTCATGGAAAAAAAAAAGGGCAAAGCCTTGTAAATTTTGGTTTTATTTGAGACTTAGGGACAACAGATCCTTAGATGTCAAGTTTCTTTAACTGTAACAGTAATCAGAATACAAATCCAAATTTCTTACTGTCAATTTGCCATATATATATTTATTGCAGGACTATACATATACAAAGATGAAGGCCGCCTTTAGCAAACTGAGTGGGAGTTCTGGTCCTCCTTAAGTCTAGCCATGGATTTAGCATGTGCATGCACATGAAGCCATTCAGCTTCCAGGGTACTAGTCACAAGAAGAGCCATAAGGGTTAAGACCTGTGGACCATCCAGCCCTATGACCTTCAACTGTAGCTGAATGATTAAGAAACAGAAAGATAGGACAAATAGACATGATAAAACTCTACTTAGTCAAGTAGACATCTAAAACTAACTCAGACTCCTTCAATTTTCAACCCCAGATTTCCTGAGGAATGTCAAATTCAGTCAGTCTTGATTTTGAATTTTCCATATCTCGGTAGGGCTTCAAAGTCCCTTCTGCCTTGATGTTTTCCTCCTAGTTCCTGCAGCCGAAACAAACTCTGCAGTGGTTATCAGCAGACCAAGCTCAGTTGCTGATATTAGACAATGTTCCTAGCACCTGTTCTCCTTCTTTTCCTGCCTCCAATTCAGAAAGAAGTACAAACTCAGTAGAAACCACGAGGGAAGAATTTCTCATTGCTGGATACCACTTTGCTCACTTTTCCTCACATGTCTACATAGTAATACCTGTGCAATACAGCAGTGGATCTCCCGTCTTCCCCATATAAAATAATAGAAAGCAAACAATAAAAAAGGAACAAAAGCCACAGATTTGAATATTCTGAAAATTTTATGCTTCTAAGAAGGCTGTATTTTCTCAGAAATTGAATTTCTTTGATGCATTCTTTATTTTCTGACATAAAATGGGTGAGAATTTTTAAGTCTTTTTTAAGTACCATTACAATCCAGGGTTCTTTCCCACGTGATGCTTCAAATATATTACAGAAGACAGATGCCAAGCTGTAGATAATTTTTTTTTTTTTCCTAAGAGAAAAACCTGCAGTGGTATTGGTAAAATTGGTAGACTTCTCTACCAGAGACAGACATTTCTTGTTGTAGACATCAGAAATGCAAAGTTTAACCAGAAATGAAAACCCAGTGGAACAATTTTATTTCCTTTGTCTCAAAGCCTTAATTTTTTGTACTTTTTAGTGTATTAATTATTTCTTAAATTTTTTATTTATTATTTTATTTATCATTTATGTCCAACGATACTATTGTCAAATACTTTCAGAAATTGAGAAGAAAGTTTGGAAAGGAACTGAAGATTAAATCATCTTCAGGCACCGAGGAAGGTGTAGTATGGTACATCCCAATCACATCCTTTCCATCCCCCTTTCTTTGTGGGATATGAAGTGGAATTCTGCAAACACCTCAGAAAACCTTTTCCATGTCTTTGAGAGATTTATAGTTGAATTTGCATGTGCATTATTGGATCATTTTCTTTGGTAAAAATTAATTATATGTGGTTTTAAACCTACCTCTTGTCTTCTTAGTTCCTTTTTCCTCATGGCAGTGTGTAATTAGCTAATATATGTAATAGACTGATCTGTTTTTCTTGTCTGCTCTGTTGCTTGGTTTCTTTTTCTCCTGTTTTTCCACAGTGGATGGAAATCATCATGAGGGTTGATTCCCACTCCCCCCCCCCCCCCCCCTTTTTACTTCTCTCTGGTAGAACACCTTCTTCATTCAAAATATTTTAGAGCTTTCCTAAGCCAATTCTTGGAGCCCTATCTTGCAGTATTGCAAGGGGAGTGAAAGGCAAGTACATATGGAACTGCTGCTCCCAAGTGCCACTTAAGAAGGAAGTCCTGTCTTCAGATGTACTGGAGGAGCATGGTTCCTTGGATGCAGGGGCCATAACCACTCTTGTCCCTTCCCTCTTATCTTAATATAGCTTAGCAGGCTGTTTCCTTGGGTTTGGTGTTTCTGTATGCATTTTGTTAGCCTAGTCTGTATGTTCACAGACACTAAACTATGAAGATCATCCTTAGACAACTCACATTTCTGATTTCTGAAAAATGTTCCCAGCATATGTCTCTTTTTCTACTGATCAGTTTTGGTTGGGTTTTTTTATGGTTTTTTTTTTGGTTGATTGGTTGGTTTGGTTGGCTTTGGGGGGTTTTTATTGATCAATTTTAACTTTTTGAAACAGTGAAAAAATAAGTTTACACAGATTTACTTTGAATGATTCAAAAACAGTGTCAGTCATAGATGTTACATGACTTGAAGGAGATTGCTGTGCTTGATTATGCTGCATTCCTTGTTGATAAAATAGATATGGTAATGCACAGTATAATTCTAAAGCCTAATGACATCATTCAAGTTGGTATTGAAAGTACTGTGTAGGCTTGGTTTTATTATCTGATTTTACATAACTTATGTAGATTTCGTACATTTGTTATTATAGGATTTATTTTTTCTTCATAACTTTATTTTTACATAACCTGTAAGCTCTGGGTTTTTTCAGCAGTAATATCTGTTCACACAGAGTTTTGATGTATATTGTAGATCTAGTTCTTGTACACTTTCAGACATAATGTATCTGAAGATGACAGGTTGCAAGTTACTCCCAGTATTTGAACTCCCCAGTATATTGGTATCTGTTGTCAATAATATAGACTGTTGGTTATGTTGTAAAGCTCCATTGCTCAGGAGTGTTACGTTTTGAAGTCATCTGTCATGGAGGTGTTGTAGAGATAGGAGACTATTTATGTTTATGGCATTTTAAGTAACTCAGTAAGACCCTTTAAAATATACAGAAAAGGCTTGTTTACTGTCATCACTGCTCACTTAATCCTGTGACCTTGACACGATCGTATGCCCGTAAAGCTCCCTGCAGGTAGTTCAATAAAACAGATGAACATCAGAGTCCAGTGATTGTTTTGGCTTCAGGAATATACTCTTATACCATAAGTATTTCTTAAACATTCAATAGTGCTGAATCATTTAAAAACCCAATAATGTAGCAAATTATCCAATTGTCTAGATTATTAGAAAATCCACCAAAAAATTCATAAGCCACATATATTCTGTGTTTAATTTGAGAACGCTACCCATTGTTTTGAAAAATAGTCTGTATACACAATGCCAAAAGACTAATATTTAAATTATTTCTTAAAATTAAAGTGTCCTAATTTTTCAGATTCCCACTGGGTTGTTTTTTTTTTTTTTCCACTTTTCTCCTGATATCAAATTATATTTATTGAGTGGAGATGCTTTTGGTTTTGTTACAGTCCCAATCTGAATCTAAGAAATATTCATGTGGAAGAGATTTCTTTAGGTGATTT
Source organism: Coloeus monedula (assembly GCF_965178545.1). Taxonomy (NCBI): domain Eukaryota; kingdom Metazoa; phylum Chordata; class Aves; order Passeriformes; family Corvidae; genus Coloeus; species Coloeus monedula. The sequence continues at coordinate 51,078,076 of NC_138783.1, forward strand.
ACTAGAAGCTATGTTTGCACTTATGGTAGGAAGCAATAAAAATGTACATAAAGAGGAAGGTAGATTTGATGTCTCTTAGGCTCAATTTATAAAAACTACTGAAGCCTTTGGGACACTTTGCCATAAGGGTGTGATAATTTTTATGCATAATATATCTTGTGCTATGTGAAAACATGGAGGAAAGTAACGCATTATATATTTGCCTCATAATGAGTGGAAGTGTTGTTTTGGTATTAAAAAATGTTCACTTTAATTTTTCTTAATGTCTAGACATTAAAGGTTCCAATTTCTATTAGGTAACAATGCATTATTTTTAAACATATAGTGGTCTTTTACACTGAATATTGCCCTAACCTCTTCTACATTCTTGAATAAAATGTGAAGTTTTCAAAGCTGATGACAGCTTAATAGTAGAGGAAATTTATTTAGTGGACTTCAGACAGTATTTTCAGTGGTAAAGTTTCATACTGAACTGTTGAGCTAAAAATTATGAAAATTAAGTGAGTGAAACCTGTCAAAAAAGATGAGAAGCCAGAAGCAGGTTTTCATATGTATCTCCCAAACTAAAATGGACTCTACTATCCTTTATGATTTAATCTCAACTAAGAGCCAGTGAGAAGAATGAGAGAAAATAAAGAGTTACCCCACATTTTTTGGCTAAATGCCAGACAAGGTTGAATAAGAAAAAATAGTTTCTTTCATAGTAGTCATTTCATATGAGATCATCATTTGATGATTTAGTAAAAATCTCAGTTTGTATACTTTTAGAGGATCCAGACAGACAAACTGTTTAATTATTCCCCAAGTATACACTACCTTTCATTTTTGGGTTTTGGAATTAAAAATTTAGAAAAAAACTGATTGGAAATTTGTGTGGAATGCCAATTTCTCTGAAAATGTCCTCAATGAAAAAATTATATGGTCTGTTATGTTTTAACAAAACAGGTGTTATAAAGTTTTGAAGCCTTGTTAAATAAAACAGAAATATTAAAATTAGTATAAAAAATAGATTGGAATTTATGAATAATTCAATAGTGTTAGAAAAATCTTACCAATTATCCTTTAAAAAAAGGAACATTATTTTTTGCATAGAAGGTAGGTTTTCCTTTAGGGTAAATTGTCCTGGCTAGTGACATCTCAGGTTCTCCGTTGTCTCCAATAGTCCGAAATTTTTGTTGGTTTATGCCTATATTCATCCACATTAGCAGTTGTAAAGGCAAGATACGTACCTTCTACTGGTACTCTCTCAACCCTATTGGAAATTCATAGCTAATATCATCCCTGACGTTAGAGATGCATAAAGGTAGGTCAGTGAATTATGTAATTGGCATGCACATAACTGAATTATGATATCTGCTCCAGATATTACAGGCACTTGGACAACAGATGAATTAAGGTAGGGAAAGGAAGATTTTCGTACTACCTAAAAAATACTCTCTGACTGAGAAATAGCTGTAGGTGTGACTGAAGAGTCACTTTGTAGATCCTCTGGTGTTTGATCTGACAGAAAATAGGAAAGCTCTGTAAGCAGTGGTCCTTCCTCCCCAGCTTTATTATCATGTCTGCAATCAATAGTGAAACTGTAAAATATCAGCCAAGCATTTGTACTACTTTTTGAGCTGAATTTCAATATAGTAGCAATATTTCAATATAGTAGCACATTTTTCACTATTTTGAGAACAGACAAGAAAGGGGTGAATCCTCTCACTTTCCGTGGCTGTGTTCACCACTATTCACTTTGTTCTCCTTCTGATGGTAAAAAAAGGCAATCAGAAACAAAATTTAAAAAAAAAATTTACTAATCCAACATCAGAGCTGGAAGAATTTTTGGGAATACCAGGAAGGACTAGTTGCCTTCTAAGTTCTGATATGTCTTCACATTTTACATCTGAATCAAGATGAGAAGAGCCCTTGGGGTCTTTGTCTGAAGGAGGGAAAGATTGCTGGTATATTCCAAGGTTTACTCTATATTTACAAAACAACTTACTTTCTTTTTCTTTTTAAACCATTCAGCAATAATGAAGGGGGAACATGGGTTGCAGGATTTATAGGTGCGAGGTCTGAGGACCCTTCCTCCATTTTCTGCCTAAACATAATGCAACTCAATTTAGAGTCAATTGTGTGCCTCCATTTACAGTATCTAGGTGTTTCTTACCTTCCAAAACTTTCCTGTAGACTTGGATCACTGAAATGTTTTCAAATGATGCTTTACTGAGTGCATTCAGTAGTTTATGCTCTCTAGTATATAGGGGGAGAAAGGGAATATAAAATGTCTATTTTATCTGGATATTTCATGTATTGAAATCAAGAATTAAGATGTAGAAGTACTGAAAAATTCTGTTTCATTTGTGTTCTGCATTAAGTGACTGTGGTCATGCATGCATTTGTCCCATAGTATGAATTAAGTTATGGGGTATAGTCTTTGAGATTTTCTTCAGCACTGATGCTTAATTATTTTTAGTTTTGTGGTGTAATTATTTATTTGCATTTTCAGTCTTAGAAATTATATGCTTGGGCATATTTGTTAAGAATTCCTGGGTGATGCAGGAATATTTTGCATGTGATTTTGAGGGTCGGTGAGAGTTGTTTATCTGTGGGTCAGGAAAGCAATAGGGGCGAAAAAATGATGTGTTATTTCCATGATCTAAATGTTCTGCAGCAGTAGCAGCAGCTGAGCAGCCCACTGTTATTCAATGCAACATTAACTTTTCCATTAATGCTGGTGCTGTAAAATATGAAGCCCTTAAGCATTGCAAAGTTGCTGCCTGATTTTTGTTCTTTTACATGGCTGCGTATATTTGCATGCTACAGCCATTATATGGAAAATCACCGTCATTACTTTTTAGAAGGTCATTTTCTTATTGTACTGAATACTGGTAGATACAGAAAAGCCTTAATAGAGGAAAGGATCTTTAAGCACATTCACTACAAATGCTGTATTTTTACTTATTTGTTGCTATTGTTAGATGATGGCAGCCCAAGTGTCAACGAGATATTTTACTTCTCAGATTTTCTTTATTTATTCATTAAATAAATAAAAAACAAACCTCAAAATAAACCCCTTCAAAAACAAAACAAAACAACAACCAAAAAAAAAAAAAAAAAACCCCCACAAAAAAAACCCCAGACATGAAGAAAGCCCTACTTTTTCTCTAAAAACAAAAGCAAACAAAACTGTTTTATTTCATTTCTTCCCCTAGGAGGAGGAAATGGACAGTAGGAGGGACAGTATTAAATATTATTTTGCACCAAGATAAATTTTTGTTACATCATAAACATGATTCTTATTATTCAACAATTTTGAAAATGCTAGATTTTTAAAAAACTGAGTAACTGTGGAGATTGGAATTGTGGTTATTCAAATTTCTTGTATTATTTTAAATATTTGTTGAAAATATACACATTTATAGGAATAGTGGATTTAATAAGTGTCAATAACAAACCAGAGCAGCAATTCATGGTACTTCCAACCAAGATATACCAACAATTCCACCTACTCTCCCCTCCAGAATTCACAGAACAGTTCATATGGGAAAGCAGTCACTTTATGCCCTAAATAATGAAGTTATAGTCTTGGTGGTGTTAGTGAGGTGACATCTCAACACTGAATAAATCATATCAGTCTTTATCTATCTGCCATGTTTTCCCCATCTGTAACATGTGAATTGTGGTATACTGCTAACAAAGTGATCTGAAATCTGTTGATGGAAGAAAGAGCAATAAAAGTATAGCTTAAGAAATATCTTTTCTATTAAGAGAATGGTCTTAAGTATTCAGTGCTGTTTCGCTTTATTTTTAAACCTGCTTTAGTCATGTAGCTCTTTGGGTTTTTCTATGCCTCAGATTCACTGTGTTCACTGTTTTGATGCTTAAATCATCATCATCATATGAACCAGCATCAGCATGAGAATAACAGGATTTGTGTGATGGCTCCTACAGAATCCATTCTAGCTGCATAAGCCATTACCATTGCTCTTAAGATCTGTTTCTGGCATTTTTGGAACAGGATGAAAAGGCACATCTGATTTGTCTAGTGAGCTTCTTACTTCTATATTCAGTTGAATGATTCTGATTCTTTCCTGTGGTTTTCTCTCCCAGATCTCTGTCTTACAGAATTTTTGAAATACTAATTTTCTTTTTTTTTTAAATTCAGGTGTTTTGATGTCTGCTATTATTTGATTTCAGGTACATGTGGGAAGATGAATTTAGTATCCAAATGCTAAAAATAATAACATTTTTTATTACATAAATGTACACACTATCCATATTGAGCCTTAAGTCTACAAAGAAATTCTACCCTGGTTTCATGACATTAAATTTGCACAGAATTTTAGAATTTATTATATTCTTTACATTATGAAAATATTGCTTTTCAGGAATTTCACTTAGTTTCTAAGTTAATAATTTTGGAATTTTTTCAGTTCTGTTTAATAAGCAGTGATCTGAATGGCATGGTGTTACCAGCCCAAGTTCTGAACGTGCACTTACTAAACCCTCAGTTAGGTCTTGCCTAAATCTTGTCCCAGGACTGTATCCTTCCAACATAGGATTATGGGTTTTCTCATTTATTTTTCATGTACTACTGAGAAAATTCTTAAACTTTTAAGGGTGTATCCAGGGTGTATTTCCTCCTCAAACCTGTTCAGTGTCTTCTCTGTATTGCTGCCCTGGCTGGATAGTGTTATCTGTATTTACCAGTGCCAGCAATGTGGCACTCAGAAATGTCTTAAGTAGCTAATAAAGGGGCTTTTCAGGATTAGGAAAAGGGAATAAAGAAAGTAAGTAATCAGTTCAAACTTCTTTTTTTTTTAAATTGAATAAGTTACTTGTGATAGATGAAACAATTTGGAACAAGAAAAGCTGTATAATTAGAATTGTCTTATAAACTTTTTTTTTTAATGAATTCAGTATTTATATCAGTTTGAAAGAGCTGGCATAAAAATCAATACCAATACACGAGCAAATAACATATAAAAAATAGTATGTTTTGAAAGCTGAGGAATAACAGAGCTTTTAGCACAATATGCAGACTAGAACAGCCTGTGAAAATAGTATTGTTGTGTATATAGGATAAAGATCTTTGTTTCATTAAATATCTGTTTCTGCTTAGAGAATTTTTTTCTTTGGTATCTTAAAAAAAAAAATCATCCTCCTGAAGCATTGAGTGTTTCTAGATTTGGGAAGCAAAACAGTGAATATTTTAACTCGAAGTTCTATTTTGTTCTAGCCATTAAAACTGCAAGCAATCTCAAGATACTTGATGAGAAAACAAAGGAAAATTTTATGATCATCTTTGATATGAATCCAGTTAAAGGATCGACAGTGTTAGAGTCTGAAATGGAAAGGCAGAAGTATATTACTCGAAATACATTTTAGCAGTGATTAGCTGTTATCTGGAAAAATAGATTTCACTTCACTCAGTAGAATGCTATATTTTGCTGAGAATCAAAGTTTACAAAATAAATTTCAATATTTTTTAGTATGGCAGGTGATGAATGTTCTCCTGCAGAGGTTATATCAGAAAATCAATATTTGTAAAATTGAAACAGTATAGGTTTGTATTGATCCATGTGGCTAAATCAAAATGAAAGGCTTTGTAACAGCTTTCTTAGACAGCCTGCTATCCAGTAATGGCAAACTATCAATTTTAGCTTTCCACTGATAAATCAGCTTGAAAATTGGATGTCAAATTTTTTTTTTTTACTGAAGTAGTGATTTTTTTCTTCCCTCTAACCTTTCTTGATGTGTTAGATTGGTTTATAAGACTAAGCTCTGCCTTTTTGAAACCAGTTGTCAAAACAGACTTATTGATATATTTTGAAATAAAATCTAAACTATTAAAGCCTAGTTTTGTGTACTAGCTGGCTTGATGGTAATGCTATGTGTGCACCTCTGTGTGAGCAAATATAAATATGTTTATGTGTTTAATACTGAAAATGATATTGATTTAATACTTCAGGTATATACGTTTCTCCTTTTTCTGATCTCTTGAGTTCACAAAGGTCAGGTCTTCAACGGCAGCTTTTAGAAACTAAAGCCTCAGAAACTATTTCAGCTTTCAATGATTAGGAAGATTGATTTTTCTTTAATTGACTGATTTTCTTTTTTATTTTGTGTTAAGTGAGACTTTATGAAATGATAACACGAACATCGGTTTCAGCTGCAGGTCTTTAAACGTGCATGGATGTTCTTTGTTTCTAATGACAAAGAAAACAGGATACAGATTTTCTCAGAAAATAGCAAAATCCTTTGTAATGGTTGGGGGAAACCCTTTAATTTGGGTCACATGCAGTAGTCTTCAGTGGCAGTTAACAGTGCCATACCTTCATGTCTGTACAGCAGAGTATAAGTTATCTCGAGTGGGTATTGATTGTGAAGTTTGCTGTTGTATAATTACTTTTGGCTGTAGAAAAATGTGGTGTGTATTGATCTAGATGGAAGCATTTGACTAGCAGTTTCCCTTGGCTAACAGTGAGTGTCATCTTTCAGCCATGATAAATGGTAACACTCTGGGTCAGCATAATTACTTGGTGGTGAAATGAACCTCCTGTACCCTTCTCCTCTCACACCAAGGAACGACCGTAATCATCTTTATCTTAAAGCCATGATTTACTGAACTAACCAGCCCCTTAATACAGACCTCTCCTCCCCTTCCCACAGTATGTGCCCACATTTAATGTGGCTCTATGCTACTATTTTAAAAACTAAGCTGTTCTGTTCTGAATCCACAAGTATGATTAATTTTTTTTTTTACCTAATCCCTGTCAGTTGACCTGGACCTGCAGGAGGCCAGCTCTTGCAACAATCTTTTAATCTTAATGTTTAGTATTCATGGGGAAAAAAAAAGAGAAATATTAAGGTGTTCCTTATTTTGACACAGTGCTTTTTAAGTCTTGGAACCAAATGTTATTAATGCACTGTTAAATTATTAGTGTACTGCAATGAAAACTGCCATATGAATTTATTGTCAGTAGCCCTTTAATTTTATAGAGTAATGTACACTCTGGACATGCTGTCTTTGGAGAACAGATGATGATATTTTTCCACTATATGCTGCTAGAACAGTTTCATTTAAAAATAATTTTGACACCTCGTTTAATAACAGTTTTAAATGTAAGACTTTTTTAAAGCAGTAGCCATATTTCTCTTTATATGTATGTCTAATAGGTGATGAATACGTTATCAGAAATAGGGAAATAATATTTATTGCTAGAACAGAAAACTAAGATGATTTGTATTGTTTGGCACCTTTTTAATGGGGAGTTTTCAATTTGTTATCAATATTTCATTAAAACTTTGTATCATGTTGTTTAAAATGGATTTGTGTTTACTTGCCAGTAGTGTAATATGGCCCTGGGGTAATGACTTTTTGTTAAGTAATGTTAGTTAAAGAAAATCTGGCAATAGTTTTAGATCATTTTAAGACAGCTGTGAAGGTTTTGGATAAAGGTCATTTTCAATGATTGTGCTTAGTTAAATAAATGTGAAGGATTTCACAATGGGAATCTTGCTTTTCAGTATGCTGTCATAAATTTCCCCTTAACACATCTGGGAATAGGAAGTAAAATGTAGTTGTTTCTGCCTTGAAGGCAACGTCTCTTATATTTTCCTTGCTTTGTTTGTTTTCCCCTTATAATGCTGTTTATTCACATAACTAGAGTTCAAAGGTTTTACTTTGTCATAAATTAAATCTTCTATTCTCTGACAGTTTGTGGGACCCTCTGGATATAATTTTCAAGTGGTTGTAACTTGAAGATTTTTTTGGTGAGATTTAGTCGTTAAAAGTGTTAAATTTTCTGACAACTCAGCCTCTATTGTGACCCTGGTTCATTGCTTGCTCTCTCCCTTGGCCACAGCTGGCCTCTTGCTGTTCACAGCTGAAAAGTGAAATCAATGCTGGGTCTAACAAAATGCAGATGAAAGCCATTCTGATCATATATAGTCATTTCCCGTAATTTTATCAGCCTTCAGTTTCTTAAATGATCTCTGGAAAACATTGTTTGTTCATGTGAATACAATATCGAGTTTTGTGATAAAATGTCCTTTCTTTCTGAAAAGTAATACTTTCTTAAGCATTAGTAGTGATATACAGCTCACATTGCCACAGCACAATCTTCTGAAATACCAGTCTGATCCTTCCCCCTTTCCCTCCTGAAGGGAAGCCCGTGAAAGAGCTGCTGGCTGAATCCTGCCAGCTTTGAGCCTTTGGAATCTTGCGAATTGAGGTTTTTATGTTCTACAAGGCTCAGAGCTGGAAAGTAAGAACTCTTACCATGTGTCAATCCACATTTCCATTGATCTTGTGTCCTTTTTATTTTTATTTGAGCAAGATTGGTAGGAAAACTATGCTGCAGTTAGAGGTGGCAGCGTATGATGTAGCTTAATGCTTCAAAGGTCACAGAACTACAATGAGTTTGATGGAAAACAGCCTTTCTCCTTATTTTAAGTGGTTCCTGCTTTGATTACAGGCATTTATTATAATTATCAAGAGATTAGTCTGTTGTTATAGAATCCTTGTAATGGAACCATTTAAAAGGAATATAATGGCAGTTTATTGGATTGTGCAAAGGAAAAGAGGACAGATAAAGTGGTGGTTTTTAAATTGATCAACTGCTGCCTTAAGCATACTAATTTTTTCCTTTTGTTTAACTTCACATTTCTTTTTTTTTTCACAATTTTCAGTTGCATACTAAAGAAGTAATTTTTCAAATTCTGAAGGTATTTTACTTGTAATATTTTCATTGCAGTCTAATCCCATGGAGTTTAGTTGTTAAAGACATTCCTTCCAAAATGTTCTTACACTATACATATCATAGAAAGTGTACTGTCGGACGCAGCTGCTTTATAATTTCATTCATGTCTCCATTTAAAGAATGGCAACAAAAAGGGATATTTTTAATCAAAAAATATGTAAAAGAAATTGCATATTCTCTATTATATCATTTGAATGCAGGTAGGTTGATTTCTCTTTTATACTTGCAAAGTACCATAATATTGATGAAACGTGGTGAATTTCTTTCATGTGTATATCAATTTCCCCTACTTAACAGCATACAGTTGTGTTTATTGAACTTACTCAAAAAGAATAAATGTTAAGATTATAAAACAGTCAACTTATTCAAATGTTACAGAGTACTACTTGTAACCTGGTTGTGAATGTAAGAACTACATGACATCGGAAAAAATTAAAAGCTCATAAGCTTAGGGAATTTTATATTAGAAGCTAGCTTAAATTTCAAGACCTATGAATTTTATAGTATGTGTATTTTTTATCCTTTGTATGAAACCTTTTACTAAAGAATAATTACAGAGCCTAAATCCTCCTGCTGAAAATGTTCTGTCCTACGCTTGTTAACTGAGCAATGGCATGAGTTACTTAGTACTGCTGTTAACCTGGGAAAGAAAGTCAATTGACTCCAACTAGTTGACATGGGGCTGTGTAGTGGCAGTGGGCAATCAGCCCCAAATAACAGTGAAAAACCATATAACAGCAAACTGCAAGAATAGGATTACAAGTCTGCTACTCCAGTATTTGTCAGCTGCCAGCAGAGGAGGCCTGGGGAGGAGTGTAGTATTTCCCCAGGTGACTTTACCATGATACTCCCCCAGCATATCCTCCCAGCTTTCAGCAAATTGTAGCTCAGGGACTTCCTGAGCCAGAGGTGATATCCTTGAGTTTAATAACTTCTGGTGGGTTTTTTCCCATCTGTGAAAGGAAATGTCTTATCCTTTTAAGAACTCATTTAAACTTCTGCTGACCACAATATCACATAGCATTGAGTACCCTATACCCCATACCCTTCAGTACGTTGTGTGAGAAATTCACACAAAACACACCATCATTTGTTTTGAACTTGTTGTTTGATAACTCTATGTTCTCTCTAGGTCTTTTATTGTGATAAATAGTGAGTCCTTGGTGTCAACTCACCATCCTGGTGCCATTTATAATATTAAAGATCATTATCATAGCCTTCTCAGTTATGTCTCTGTTCTTTAGCTGCAGGGCTCCAAAATGGCTTTTTTTCACCTTCCTGGAGGCTCCCCTAGCAGGCTGTAGCTTATTCTGGAGTGGGTCTCTGTTAATCCTTCCAGCTGGAGCTATTTTACTTTGTGTAATAGTCAGAGAGAAGAGAATGATACACACATGTACTTGTTTCTGTCTCATTCCCACCCACCCTCCTTCCTGCATCTATAATGTGCCAGCCAGGTTGTGGCATTATTGCCAAAAGGAAGCCAACCAGGAATGACTAAACCTTCCACACTGATTCAATATTTTCAAAAGTGGAAAAAAAAAATAATTGCAACAATGTTGGAAGACATGAGCCTGTGTCTGAGCCAGATTGTAATTCTATGGTTGTAGCCCTTTCATTCCCCATTCCAATTAATGTTTTACTAGTTTAAAATGAGCTAGCATTGTCAGAAAAGGCTGACAGTGTTTCATTCCACAAAACTTTGGTGATTCATGGGGGAAGCATGCTGCATCCACCAAGCTTTTCTTGTATGATTGTACTTACTCTCAAATAAAATCAGCTGTAACAGTCTAGGCACAAATATTATTTCTCTGTGTGTTTGAAACACTTCATTGGCAAAGCCTGAAAAAAATAATTTAGGTTTGTTGTCACAGGCTTTGAGACTATCACCGACGATTGTAGGCATGATGTTGTGTAGTGAATAGCATTCTCGTGCCTTTGGATGTTGGTTGGCATTTAGGGTTTACGTGTATTTCACAGTGATGAATGGTGGTTCCTTTATTTTTGATACACAATGTGCAAATTAAAAAGCACTTTGCTTGCAAATAGTAGTTGAAAATTAGGGAGGGTGAACTTGATTCTCCCCTCGTGCATACACCTTGAGCATTCTTGAGCAAAAAATTAATGTAGCAAGTAAAACCTCTCAAAGCAAGGAGAGATTCCTCTTCATCTTTCTACAAATTTCCATATAGTTCTAATGCCAAGTCTGCTGATGCTCTAGAAGTGCTTACACTGATTTGTTTCTTTTTTTGGTATGCTGTCAATATTCTACTATGGAGCAAAAGTAGAACACAGATTTTTTTTTTCCAAATTTTTTTATCTCACACCAGAAAAGTATTTAATATCAGAAGGAGCAATGATTTGACCTGATTGCTTTATTCCTGCTTAATTTCTATGGCATGTTGCCAGCAGGAGATGTTCAGTAAACAGTTTCTATAAACATTTGTAGTGAAAACACTAAGTGTTATAAATAAAAGAGCTATTAGCAGCTCAACCAAGAATCCTCCATAATGTTCTCTTTTCTTTCCTTGTACCCTGGGTTTTCAGTGTTTCTTGTGCATCTGCTCTGAAGGCAGACTCTGAATGGTTTCATGCCATCAGCCATTTGCATGATGGCAGAGAAATGGGAAGAAATGACGGAGTCTATGCATTTGCGACTCTTAACTGGTGACCGATAAAACTCGAGCAAATCAGTGTCTAAGAAGGGTGTATTACTGAGAGTCAGTTCTGGACTTCATGCTTCCTTGAATGTGAGATATTTAGTTTGTTTCTTTTCTTCTACATCAGCCATGCTGAGGCCTGTGCAGATATTTATGTTATCAGCAAAGAGGGTTTTGTTGAGCAACAACCAACACTCCTGCTGCTGGTCAAAGGCTGGTCAGAAAGCACCAAGACTCTACCAAGTAAATAAATTTTGTAAAGTGATGTGATTACTGACAACAAAAAAGTTCTGAATCATACTGCCTTCTTGCTGCTTACTAAATCACTACAGTCAGAGACACACTGGAGCTGCTGTTAATGGTGGTTTTTTTTCATTATCAATCTGTTGAGCTATACTGCTTTTTTGGGTTCCAATCAGGAATTAGTTCATAACACAGTTGTAAGTGTGGTGGAGGGTAAAGCTGGAGTATTTTCACAGCATTTTACATAGATATCATGATACAGTGTCACTTTCCAAAGGTCTCCCTGGAGCTCAATAAAGGAAGTATTACATATATTTTTCAAGGGATAAGATAAATTGAAGCAGAATCCTTATTTACTGTGAACAGGAACACGTTTTTATGGGTGCCTTCCCTCCCCCCCCCCCCTTCCCCCCCCCAAACCACATAAGAAACTTTAGACAGATTAAATGTTGAACTAGAAACTGGTTTCTTGGTCCACAATTCAGCTTTACTGCTCCATGGGAGGATATTGCTGTTAGAATAATAGTAGATATGATATATTTTGTACTTTAATTTGTATGTGCAATTTGGACCACATCACTAACTGCAGATCATCTACAGAAAGGGATGTTTCAAGTCAATGATAATATGAGGATGACTAAAGCAACTTAATTTAGATGGTTTGAAAAGAGAAAGACACATGGTCATGTTCTATAAATATCCATCAGCAAAGCAATATAAAGGAAAGAACTGAACTATTTTGTCTTCTGCTGATAAGACAAGGAGCCTTTTGCTAGTTCACTTATACATTAGAAAAATAAAATAGCATAGCTGTTGAGCAACACAGAGCACAGGCCTGGCATGTGTATTAACCGACCTAGTCACATGTTGCTTTGGTTTCTTAAATAAAGTCTGATATACGAGGCAAAAGCTGTTCTAGAACTGTACAAGACTTACTAATTTAATTTAAAGTCCTTTAAGGCAGGAGATGAGAATAAACTCTACATTTATTTTCTGAAAAAAAGATTAATAATCTTTCAGAGTGATTGAGCAGTTCTTCACACTGGTGTCAATTTAATCAATTTCTTACTAGGCATCTTGGAAGCTTTTCATTGTTTGTCTTTTGTGTGTGGTGGTTTGCTTCTTAAAAAAAGAGAAGGAAAAATGTTAACAAAATAACCTCAACTAAAGTCCTATTTTAATGTAATAAACAGCAATTTCTATATATCTTTGCCCAGTCATTTTTCAATCTGTGGTATAGAAAAATGCATTTATATTCTACCATCAGCATAAAACACTTTTTAGGATTTTGGTGGAATTAAGCCCCTAGAATAGGTCCCGAAACATATCTCAATTTAAATCTGTTGTTGACTTTAATGGGATGTCATATAGGCATATACTTAACAGACTCATACTTCGTTCTATAATTGGGCCTAAAAAATTATATTTCTTCCATAAAATATTTATATATTACACCACAGATTCAGACTCTCCAAAATAATAGTCTTGATATTTTATTTTCAATTATACATAATAAAGAATGTTCTGGTTTTAAGTGTTTTAACTGTTAGACTTTCTCAATTGCTTCAGTAATATTGTCTGATTTTTGAGAGTGTCAGCTTTTTTTTTTGATTTCTTAGCTTTTGTTTCCCGAATTTCTATTATTTATGTTCATTATTTGATATCAGTTCAAATAAGGAATTTGCAGTCTGAATCTGGGGATTTTGAATGCTGACCCTCTGATTCTCCATTTCTGTTTTATAGCAATAAAATCATAAGCTCAATCTTTAAAAATGGAATTTTGAATATTTTTTTTATTAATTTACACAGAGAAGATTATTTCTGTAGCTGTTGCCTATTTTATGTTTCAGGATTCCCTTTGTCAGGTCAATCAGGTGATGAAACGATACCTCCCTGTTACTTTTACTTGTAGTAATATAAGACTGGGACAAGTCAGTCGACCACATTCTCCATTTCTCTCATTTAACAGGACCCATATAGCCTATAATTCCACATTTTCTGAATCCTGCCTCTTGGATTTCACTCAATCATGTGATGTTAGTTAGTCTTAGATGGTAGACTTTTTCATGAGAAACCCAGGTTTTTATTTTTTGTAGTGTTGAGCCCTTGGTTACTTGATACAAGAGCACTAGGATTCCTATCCTATCACCCAACTTTTCCCAAGGTGAAACTAGTTCTCTCCATTGCCTGCGGAATGGGCCTGGGTTGATTAGTTAAATGTCAGTAATGTTGACATCTTAAGTTAGATGAAAGAAACTCAACTCAGCTATCATTTGGCATAATTTGACAACTTTAATCTTCCAGTAAATTACAACTGTTAATTGCTGGTATTAACTTCCCAGTAATTGAACTGTGTCTCCCAGATTGCAAGAAAGGAAAACAAGTTCTATGAGGTCACAGGCAATTTGGTCCCTGTAGAGAAAGCAGTTTTCAAAGATAAGGTGATCCTCAGCTTCACAGCATCTTAACATTATGTCTGTTGAGCTACACAGGGGAGATCTGGAGCAGCTAAATGAATCTAGAGGTTACAAAAGAATGAGACTGGTGAAGAATGAAGAGAGTAAACTATATTTTTGCCCAAGTTAGTCATTAGAATTTGGAGAATCTCTGAGGGTGAAATGACCTGTGCCATGGTTCTTAAGCTATATGTGACTTTTCAGCACTTCAAGATCAACTCTTTCCAAGGACATTTGTCACTGGGTCTTTGGCTCAAAATATTCTAAATTATCCAAAGTCACAGCTCAGAGAAAGTTAACCAAAAAATGCCATCACCAAATTACCTTCAAACCTAGGTACAGACTGAGTCCAGCTCCATTTTGTCCCACTTTTGAACTACGCTTAGAATTTTGCCTTTTCTCAACTGATCATTTACATTGCACAATTGTGTGAAGTTTACATTGCACAATTGTGTGAAGTTTTCAATTTTTGCTCTCTTGGATCAGGAAATTTGGCTACCCATGTTCTGAAGGGAGAGCAGCACATCCTTCTGTTCCCAGGTATATGGTTCCTCCCCCCATCAATTGTCTAATTCAGTACTGAATCAGTCAGCAAGCTTTCCTTTCTGGTGTAATAATAGATGTGTCTGAACTCCTTTCTCATTTTTCATCTTCCATACAAACTACAGTAACAAAGTCTCAAAAAAACCCCAAACCAACAACCTGCAAAGAACATGTAAAGGATCAAAACTGCTTAATTAGCAAGGCTGAGGATTGTAATTCCTCATGGTGATTCTACACAGAAAAGTGAGGGAGGGTTTTATAAGTTTATGAAACTGCTGCTGCTGATTTTTCTTTAACTGTAGTATTCATTTAAGAACATACACCTAAATATAGTCAAATATACATTCTGTAATATATTTGTAAAGCATATCCCTGTAGGGAGTCATACTTACTATACAATAGCAACTGAACTGTGAATGTGCATGAAAAATGCAGAAGATACACATGGTCACGTCACAGACTTGTGCTGCAGACAAGGGAAAAAGCATCTGTATCTCATGATTGTCACACAGAATTGTGTAACAAGTAGTTGAGGAAGGGAAACATTAAAAAGTGTACTGAGTAATGGATTGCCAAATAGTTCCTATGCAAAAATTCTTTAGAGTATATCCTGATTGTTTTTCAGAACCCTCAAAAATAGCAATTTTTTTTCAAGACAGAAAACAAGGAAGTTATAATTTGGAGTAATTTTTTGTTTCTTTTTTTTTTCTTCCCCTTTTTTTTTTCCCCAATGTTGCATCTGCTTCTTCTCGTATAATATTTTTCAGAGCCCAAAATAAATCATTAGGTCATGCTGATATATTTTGGGATGTTTTATAGGAGACTTTTTCTATACTTCTGAAGAACCTCTTGAATGTCAAAAATAAAGTATAAATAGGAAAGTTTGGATTTACTTGCCAAGTTGGCTTTTTAGCTCTCACAAAAATTCCCATGAACAAAAAAGATCAAAGTTAAGATTACTTCAGTATTTAATTGATAGTACTGTAAACATGGTCTCCATTAAAAATTCTATAGCATTCATATCTATGCCCCCTGGCAATGTTTATTTCATCAATACAAGCGATATTTGGGGGTAGGAATAACTGTTTATACACCAGACAAGGCATATCCACTAATTGGGCCATTGTGTCTTTGTTTCAGTTCTTAAGAACATTAGGTTAAAGTGAGATATGTGCTTTCTCTTAACTTATGCTATACTTCTGGGTGACAGAATAAAAATAAATCTGTACCAAAAAACCTGCAGGAGACGTAAAACTTCAGGCTTCTATAAATTTTGAATTCAAATACTTCCAATTATCAAGCTTAAAATGGCATTTTGCAAAAAGAATCATTATTTTAAAATAGTGTATTATTAGACTTGCATTTTAATGAACAGCTCCACATGATGGAAATTAAAACAGTTGCCTAGGTAAAACTTTATTATTTATTTATTAGATTTTGATTACTGTTGCTGTTTGTTGTTAGGCCTCAAGGAAGCTAATTATTTCATCTCAATGCCAGGTTAATAAGTTAACTGTCTTTAAGCAGTTGCAGCTTGAATAATTTATAAAGGTTTGGAACAGTAATTCATTATGGGTTTTTAAGAAATGGTATATATATGAAAAAACAAAGCTGTGTCTCAGTTTCAGAATGCTTTTAAAATATTTAGATAAAATATTTTCTCTTTTTTCTGATTAAAGACTTTGAGAGACTAAATTTCTGTTCCTGGATTCTATAACCTTTGAGCTGTGACTTACGAACAGGAGTAACTAATGAGATAACAAGTCCTAGCTGTCTATCTCAACTATGCTGTTTCTGTCAAAAGTGCAGCTCTAGATTTTTTGACAAGTCATTGCTGGTTTGTCTTGAAACTGGACTGTAATTTGTATGCTCAGTAGGTTCTTCAGTAGTTCCTTCAAAAGAGATTCAGACACCTTAATCTGTGCATCTGGAATGGAGCGGACAGCTGGGACAGCATCCTCATCAGCAGTCACATATGTTATCCCTACTTACAAGTCTGAGCCTTTAGTGTTTGACCTTT
This sequence comes from Coloeus monedula, assembly GCF_965178545.1. Lineage (NCBI taxonomy): Eukaryota > Metazoa > Chordata > Aves > Passeriformes > Corvidae > Coloeus > Coloeus monedula. The sequence goes on from NC_138783.1 coordinate 51,094,748, forward strand.
AAGTAAGCCAATGAGGCACTGAAGTTTCCAAGAGCTTCAGCAAGCTCTTTTACTTTGGATGCCCACTTGGAAATCTGGGGATTGTTTTTCATTTGTTCAAGCACACTAATCCTAACTGAAAAGAAATTTAGCTACTGTTTAACTCTTCTAGAATTACAGAAAAGTCGTAAAGGCTCAGAATTTTTTTTATAATCTTGGACCCTGCCGTCCCTAGATATATGTTTAGTATGACATATGAAATCTTGAAATAGAGAGTAACATGTTTTTCTTGTAAAAATTCACTGCTTCATTAGTACCTTTGCAAAATCTCAGGACTTCTGCATTGTGCTGATGTAGGCTGTATGGGGGTGACATTAAAAACAACCTCCAGCTTTGTTTACTGGAGTTTCCTAATGCTGTGGTATTATTGTCACTTAGAATTCAATGGGAAAAGAGATTGTTGTGTTTTAGGGTTTTTCTCAATTTCTCTTCAGAAAAAGTAGAAAAAACAACCAAAAGAATTTAGCTGTATTCATTAGACTCAGAGCAAAATATCCTATCATCTATATAAGTAGTGTAGTTAGTACTCATGTAGAAGGCAAAGGAGGAGGGTGTCTCTGTGAGATTTGAACAAATTGTTCTCTCGGTCTTCCCTTTTCACTGCTACAACTGAACCAAGAAATAATACTAAAAGACCCCAGATAGGCAAGGGTTGTTCTGGGGGGGAGTTGAGATTTGGGTTTTTTTTAATTAATTTCTGCGCAAAAAAGGAGTCAGACAATAAGAGGCAAAGCATAACTACAAGAAAGAATTACTTTTCAGTGGTCATAACACCAGTTTATCTGGTTTTTGTGCAACCATTGTTCACCATCCCTAGGCAGAACTGAGTCGCCTTGTATCCTACTCAAATGCACTTTGATGTTCTTGGCTTAAAAGCTGAACAGAAGTAGTGGGCTGTATTATCAGATGAATCCTGTCTACATAATTGTTGCTGGAAGAATATTTAATGTTTGAAGCTCAAAGGATAAACTACAATTGAATAAAACCACCAAACATATTTCTGTAAATATCTTGGATATCATAAGAAATAAGAACTATCTTAAATATCATAAGAACTGTATCTATTAAAGTTAACCTTGTTTGGAAAACATCATCTTTAAAGCAAAATTAATAGTTGTCCTAAAAGTTTTTCTTTTGATTTAATTTATCAAGTCAGCATTTTACTTTGTTAAATTAAGATAAAGAAGTTATTTTCTGAGATGTTTATCTGATTTTTTATGGACTATAGATGTAAAATCACACAATACTTTCCAGACAAGTTTGACAAAAGGTTGTATTATTTCATGAAGTCTCCTGTTTTTATATTCAGTGGGTGCCCACTTTTATTTCTCTTTTAGTTTGACACATAATATGCTTAACAAGCACAATAATTTTGCTAACAGTAGGTAATATGCTTGTAAAAACAGTGGAAGAGTTAAATGGAAATTTCATTTTAAAACCCATTTAAATCAGAAAACATTATCTTGGTCAAATCTTCTGGTAAAAAAATTATGATAGAAGTTCCTATGAAAATAGCTGATTTTTTTCTTTTTCATTCTTCTAAGTTAATAAAAGTCTTCAAATGTTTTTATTTTCCTATTGTATTTCCTAGCAGCAGGAGTATATGTTAATGTCACAGTGCTTATTTCAGATGTGAAATTATAACAAACATACTAGTCAAAACATAAAACAATTTTTTTTCTTGAAATTCAGTGATCATTTGCTAGATCAAGTTTTTGTCAATGAAACTTAGAGATATTTCTACACTTTGAATAAGAAAAGCTGCACACTTATCATGGAATACATTTTACTTAATTTTAGCCACCTGTAGTTATGCTTCTGTCTAAGCCATTCTGTCTGTCTCTTTTTTGCAGTCAGTTAAGAAAGACAGAGATGACCTCCAATTCATTCCATCTTGGAGTTTGTTAAACTGTGGCATCATGGCAGTACTTGTGAAATCTTAATAACTACTCATTGTACTGAGATAGCATGACATAACAAAATATGTATTAAAAATAAAAATGTCCTAAACCACTCTATGTTCTTTCAAGATATTTTCCAAAAGGGAATTTTACCCAAATTTTCCTTTATCTAAAACTATAAAATGGCTTTCTGGGCTTTGGGTGTTTTGTTTCCTCTTTCTTTGGAGTGGCAGCAAACCACATTCTGAAACAGAATTAAGGTTCCAAACCAGAAATCTGAGTTAAACCAGAGTATTGTTCCAATCACTTTTCCTTTTTTTTCAAATATAATATTTTCTGTCTCAATTCTAACCCTAAATTGTATTTCATTTTAGTGTTTCTAAGTTTACAATTTATTATCTCTAGAATCTGGTGCAATTGCATTCAGTTGTTACTCATATTTTGTTACTTGAAAAGCCCTGTGTGATTCTGGTGAGTCAAACACTGACAATTTATGTGTCTGCTTTTTATGTTGTTTCAGTTGTTCTTTCAATGACATTGGATTAACTAAAAGCAACCAAGTATATAACTTTAGGAAATTGTGTTGTTTCATTTAGCTGTACCACATGTAGTGTCCTACTGTTGCCCATTATTATTTGGATAGATTTGCCAAACTTCTCTGTCATAACTTTAAATTTATATTTTATGTTAAATCAGTTCAAAAATTTAAAAAATTCTACTTATCTTTAGTTTTACTTTGTAGGCATTTGACTTATTGCCACTTCCATTGGTATTCTTGAGAGTTACGTGGCTTTTTTCTCTCTATTTTTTCCCCTATTTATAGCTTTATGCATGGTTATTCTTATTTCCTTACAACTACTGCTTCTTGGTAGAAGTTAACTACTATTTAATAATATAGCAGCCATTCTAGAGTGAACAACTCATTCTGAAGAACTAAGCTTTATAAAAAAACCTAGGCAATCAGTAAATTGCTAGTCCTTGTTTGTGTATTCATTATGAATTTGTTCCTTCAGACACTATGTAATACACCAAATTCCATAATCCTGGAATTTTACTGCCTTAGAAGTTTGTGGTTTAAGTACTACCATAGCTAAAATTAACATCTCTGTTGTCACAGCTTCCCTTTCACATCTACTGACATTACTCTCCTTTCTAACATCTCATCTATCTGAAGATTAATTCAAATTGAGAGATTTCTGTTTTCAGCTTTTGATGTGTCCTTATCACTGAAATTAAGACCCAGAAGTTTCAGGAGTTGGAAATCTTTATTGAGTGTGTATTAAATACACATTTTCCCAGTGCCTTAAGAAGAAAGTAAAAGCCATATAAATCACTCCCTCCTTTCTGACAGTGGTGTTACCCTTTAAAACAGTTCTTAGAAAGTTCTCCATAAATTTGGTGGATCTTTAATTATTGGTCATCTTCTGTTAGCTTTTAGTCTCTTTCATTTGTAGCAAATTCTCGGTTGTCTCAGCTTTGTCCTTCATTATTAATGTAAGACCATCAGTAACATGATCATAGGAGAGAAGCTCTTGGCAGTTCTCTTTCTGTTTTCAAAGGTGACTCCTCTGCTCCTATTCTGATGATCAGTACTAGTGTTTGCTGTTGGTTTGAGTTTCTCTGTGCTCTATTTCATCCTTATTTCAAAGCCCAAATGGAAACCCTTCCCTTTTTTTACCATCTTGTTCAATTTTCATGACATTCGGTTTTTCTCAGATTCTCATCTTTATTCCCTGTGTTTATATTTCCGATTTTTAATATTATTTACAGTTACTGTATCTATTGCAACAACACTTCTGAGGCTTATTTGCTCTTTTGTTGTTACAGAAGACTTCTGCTATTTGGATATTCTGGCAAATAAATTTATATTTTGGCTTTTTGCATAAGTATTTTTGTATTTTTTGTACTTCAAGTTTTCTTTTACTTACTTTTTTTTTTTTTAAATGTCATTCATTTTCTGTTCTTTGTATTACATTAGGGAATATATGCTTTATACTTTCCAAATATACATATTTTTTTCCTAATTACTAAAAACACAGTCATAATTCCAAACTGTGAAAAGAATAATTTTTCTTTTTCAAAATTTGTCACATGAAAGCAACCAGGACTAATTCTTGAAATCATAAATCATCAATTCCTTGCCTTTTCTAGTATTTCCCCAGTATTACAAAGACTATGGATTCTCTGAGATTCTTCCAGTTCTGTGACCCACCTCTTTTCCAAAACAACTTTTTCCCCTTCCCCCATGCCTGCAGGCTTGTTCCTCTTCATTAATATATTCAAACTTAATCTCTTCCATCTGGCAGCCCATCCTTTGGGCTGCAGTCTGAGGATCTTTTATGGACATGTACTGCTACTCTCCACTGTTTATGTTTGCCACTAGTTGCTGTAGCTGTAGGTGACATATAGCAAACTGCACCTTGTATGTGAACGGGAACTGGCTTTCACAGCCATGCAGCTGCTGTCACAGATGCTGAATGCCCACAGGATGGACAAAGACTTACAATTTAGGACAACTAGTATTCATAAGTCCAAGAAAAAACCCTTCCCATGCACGTTGTTGCAGCTATGGTCATAGGAGTTAACAGAAAATCTTTTCAAAAGTTGCTGTTTAAATGATCAAGCTTTGGAGATGTGAAAAGGCAGGGAGGACTTTGCTGTGCAGGCTGACTTGATGCTCCTCTTAATTGTTTTGGTGGCAGATCACTGCACAGTTTCTCCTCCGAGGGGGTAATTGAGCTCCCTGAAACACTTCAGTCTGTCTCAATAATCTTTGTCCCCATATACATGGATGGTGTGTGTGGTATGTAAGGAATATTATGAAGAATTCTGGGCATATCTGAGTTTTAGAGCAACCTGCACTTGAGAGACTTCAAAACTATTTGCTCCAACTTATCGAAGTCCACCTTGGCTACCTGGGTCAGCATAATACCTCTTTGTCTTTCCATCCCATGCCGGCCAAGAAAAATTTATTTGAAGTAGGAGAACATACACATCAAGCTGTCAAGTGGGCACCAGTGATGACAGTGGCAGTGAAACAAAATTTTTGATCCTCCAATGCGCAGTACAATAGGTCTTGTTCCATTAAAACATGTACTTTCTTTTTCTGTAGTAACTATATGAAATACTGCACATCTGAAATTTGGGATTAATTTACAACATGCACACCATTCCAAATAATTTTTTTCATTGTTAGTAGCCTTGTAGTATTACTAGTTTCATGCCAGTTCTCATTATGATGAGAAAGGCTTATATTGGATTATACTGTAGTTTGTAAGGAAATTATCTTTGACAGTTAGACTCATCATGCAGACTTCTTTGGGTCGTGTGTTGTAGGGTGCATTTTAAATAACTGTTCAGTTGAAGGGATATAGATGTATTTCTCTTTTCTTAAAAGTCTTTAGAAGTAGCTCATAAATGATGCTATAAACTTTTAGTTCTTAAAAAAAATTCCTTACATGGTGCTTAATATGCACTTCTTCATTCAAACAAGCCTGATTCAAAATGTCACTTGACTGGTATAAAATATGGAGGAAAAAGAAATTACATGTAATCTAGTTGGCTGTGGAAATAAGGATTATTAATAATATACATTATTAAGAAAAGTAAAGCTTATTGAAATATTGTACTTGTCACAGAAATAAATTACTAAAATTACTTGATTTAGTCAAGTCACTTCTGGGAAAAAGGCATTGTAGGAGAAAGAGATATGTGCGATTTGCAGACATGCTCTCTTCTAGGACTGACTTGTGCCTAGTACAGTGTTAGAAAATATAGTTCTGCTTAATTTACAGCCATCATTTAGAACTACCTAACAGCTACCTAAATTCCTGAAAAATCTTAAAGCCTGAGCAAAATATACAGGATTAGAATCTAAGTATTTCTAAAGTACTTTAATCTATGGGCTAGACAATTTAACACTAATTCGGTCCATAGAGCTGGACTTCTAAAGCAGGTTAAATTCTTAGTTTCAGGCTGGAACTGGTGCCACAGTCTTCTACTTATTAGTATTTTTAATCTAATCTAGAGATGTAATAATATAATATTTTAGGAAAATCACACAGGTTTTTTTGCCTTTTATTCAAATGATGAAACTCAATCATTCAAAGCTTTCTGTAAGTATAGCCATTATCTTTTGAAGTCTTCTTTCTTTCAAACAACAGGGTAGGAAAAGTATCTTGTCTTTTTGTTAATGATGTTGCTCAAAGAGTCAAAAAAAAAAAAAATCTTAGATCAGCTAAACTAGATTCAGAAACCTTTTCTTTAGGGTTGAGATACCATCTTCCAGTACCTGGAAGTATGTAGTAACATTGTGGGATAGACTTCTGTAGAAAACTGAAGGAAGAAACTTCAGTTCTGTTTTTAAAAGTCATATAATTTGTAATTAGAAATGACGTTTCTATTATTTTTTCTCAAAATTTTAATTTTTTGCCGTTATTACATATTTCAAGCTTCAGTCCCTCGTGAATTTGTAATGTTTTTTCGGATCTGCAAAATAGACTTAATCCTATGACAATTTCATCACTTCCACACTTAACACTTCATTAAAATTGTGGCTTTAAAATCTGGTTTACTTTAAACTGAGAATATACAGTATTCTTCAGACTGATTAATCAAAGTAATGAATTACCAGATTAAACGCAGAACAAAATAAAAACGTAGGTTTTAGTCTCTGTATATTTCTTAATTTCATAAAGTTTTTTATTCTTACGTAGTTAAATCATTCTTATCAACGTAAGGGTCTTTTTTTTTTTATTGTCAATACATGTAGTTTCAGAGAACTCTTATTTTTAAAAGGGTTTCATTAATATTTTTACTTCTATCTTATCATGACTTACTCTTCAATGGAACTAAGAAGGGAAGGTTTCTCACCTTTCAAAAAACCACTGCAGTTTCCTCCTCACTGCTTGTAAATAAGTAAAATGCCTGTTCTGCAAGGCAGCAATAAAAGTATGACCTTCATGCAGACTTAAGGAGCATATACTGAAAATGCAGAATACAAAAAACACCAACATTGACTAAAATTTATGGTGTGCTGCTTCTGAAAAGTTGTTAGTGGCTAGAAGGTAGGGCGCTAGATCCACTCCCCTTGATGCTCTGCCCTCCAGAACTGATCCAGGTCTCATGACAGCAGTTCGTAAAGTTGGACAATAACTAATGAAAGCATCAAAAACAGTGCTTGAGTGGACTGTAAAGAATGAAAAGGTCTGTTCTATGTTAGCATATTTCTACTTTTCTTCTGGAAATGGCTACCAGCGCATAACTTCTCAAAATGAAGGCAATATAGAAAACAGTGGCTGAAGTAGTAACTAGAAAAGTCTAGCAAAAATGTAGTCCATACTCATGAGTACTGTAAACTTTTCTCTTTTTTTTTTTCTTTTTTTTATTTGCCTTTTGTTCATGCATCTCCAGGGTATTACAGATAGGTTGAAAATTATCGGTTTAAAGCAGTGGTTCCCTAGCTGGGGTCGGCAAGGTTGTGGCCTGCAGGATAATTTTAAGTGTATAGTGTGTCCAATTATGACTTTGGCGACAAGGATGCATCCACAAACATTTTGGGTTCTTCCTAGTGATCCAAAAAGCTTTTAAAATTTTGGATTAGAATGCAGCTTTGCCCAAATATCTTATTAAAAAGATGCCGGAGGTTTGTGCCAATAAGGTCAAGAAGTTGTCTGAAAGTGGAGCTGGTCAGCTCTTTAGAACCAAAGTTCAATACCAGATGATTATATATATGTACTTTTTGGCTTTAGTATAGATTAACAATGCCTTATATCATTCTACAGGAGTTTAATATTCTTTTGAATGTAAAAAGGCAATGTAACACAAAGATGGCCATAGTTGTTAATGGCTTTTATTAGCTGGGAGCTATAAAATCATCCTAGTACTCTGTTAGTGCTGGAATAATAATTTACCAAGACAATTACCACATGGTGGAACTTTTTTTCTGCTCTAATTCAGTGTTATTAATAATGAATAAAATTGCAATTTTCTCAGGTTGCTAGGGGCAGTGGGGAATTATTTCAATGAATATTTCAGCACATTAGTTTAATCATAGTTCCACAAAATTCAAGTAGGCAATATTTTATACTTTTAAGTTCAGTCTGCTAAGGGACCATAGTCATTAAATTGCAAACTATTTGCACTGAGGTCCATTCTATGATTTACAAGCCTTGTTAAAAACACTGTAAAAGAAAGCAAGCTGTGCCATTAATACTTGTAATTTGATGCTGCATTTGTTAATGGGTTCGGTGTGATTAATGTTTTTAGCAGCAGGCAGAACATTTTGAGACAGGCAGTGCTGGGGTTTATAATACATAAATGCATGTAAAGAAAGGCTAGAATATTGTAAGTTTTAGTGATACATGTTTTTACAAGAATGTATTCCTGAAATGGGAAAGCAGCAGTGAAATTATACTATAATGTATGTAAATACATTTCAAGCTGTGGTAGGTGCTGATGTGTGTGTTCTTTATTTTCCAGCCAACTGCATGACTTCTGGCGCTTGGATTACTGGGAAGATGATTTGCGCCGGCGGAGGCGATTTGTTCGCAATGCTTTTGGGTCTACTCATGCTGATGCTCTCCTAAAAGCCGCTGTGGAATATGGTCAGTATCAACTCAGCTTAAAAATATAGCTCATGATGCTTTCTTGATGTCCATGAATGCCTGAGAATCATGTCCCTTCTTTTTCAAGGACAGTGCTGAGAATTCCTAGGACAACATATTCTTAGAAAAAGAATTCTTTCAATTCTTACACTTTAATGAACCAGAAGACTTGAGCTTGTGAGCTGTTAAATTCCCTGATCCCGAAGGGATTCACATTATACTTCTTTAGCATTCCCAAATGCTAGTTTTGAGACACTGGTAAAAGCAACTGAACTTGTCTCTCTGGAGTGACTGAATGAAATAGGTCATCAAACTAATGTGTTGTAATAGTTCCATTGGAGATATTTTGTGAATAAGGAATTTAAAAATATCAGAAATTTTATCCTAGTATGCATAACTTCAGCCAAAGTAATTTTTCTGCAACTCATGAAATGCATAACAACTTGTTAGCAATAATAATTTTTAAGGATAACTTGTGATTTGAATAGTAAACTGAAGACATAGAAGCTTCAGTCTTAGAAACTGAAGAATTAGATGATGTTTGATTTTCATGGAGATGTAGCTGCAGTATAAAAGAGAAATGAGGAACATGCTTGCAAATTCCTTTGTAACATATAAAAGGTTCATATGTTTGTGACTTCTGTACAGCAGACTGAAGTTGAATACACCAAAATCTAAAGTGAATTTATTTCTCAGGTTTAAGCTGGGATACCTCTCTAGCATATCAAAGACAGGAGTTTTTTAAAGAATATTGTGATGGGTTTCTGATCTTTTTTTTTTTTTTTTATCTGTAACGGTGAAAAGAAAATACTGTGGTTCTTTAGCATTTAGGAGTAAAAAATTGAAGTAATCATTCACAAAGCAAGTTGAACCTTTCATCTGATGTTTAACCAAAGGCTAATGTTGCCAAAAGTTCCGAATGTGAGAGATATAAAGCTCACTCTGTATGACCTACACTTTTCACCAACGTTGCGGTTGTTGAGGCAAATATCTGGGATCCAAACAAGGTTAGACATATGAATTAATATCTCTGTGTGCAGTTATACTAGCAAGTGTAACTTAATCCTTACTTAAAGGTGAAGGCTATCATGTGCAAGACTTCAAGTCATAAACTGTCCTTAAGCTGGGTTAAGAAAGCCATTTCCCCCATTAGTATAGGGTATTTCATATTTGACAAAGGGTTATTTTCTCCACATTCTTTCAAAAGATCAAGATAGAGATATTATGAGAGTGAGGTACAAAACTTTGCTAATTGCCGTGTTGCTTTTGAAAGGCAAATAATCATCAAAACCATGGACTTTATATGTATGTAACACCTGTTAGTGCATTCAACATACAGGAAAATTAAAACTCAGATGTCTACACAGATGGTGCACACCAAACTTAGTGGTTACATAAAAATTAACAACAGGCTGAAGTTTTCAGAATTTAAAAAAAATTCTAGCTTTTCATATATGTATTAAAATTAACATGGAATTTTAAACCATCATGCACTAAAGTATTCATGGATTCTATCTAGATGTATTTACTTTTCAGAGGCTTAAACCTTTCAGTTTTAATACTGAAACTTTTAGCTGACCTTTCTCTGTAAGAAAACATCCTTAACACTGATGTTATTTTATGCCTCTTGATGTTACTAATGAGTTGAATAATTTATGAGGTTGTCATGTGAAAAGGATTTGGTGCAGTTTGATGTACTTCTAGCCTCTGGTGTTGGAATGTGATTAATAAAGAGCTAGAGGCAGATTTTTTTTTTTTTTTTCTAAAGGGCTTAACATTTATTGTAGTTGGTTTTTTTACTGGCTTTGTTTTGATAATTTTTTTTGGAATGGTTTGATGGTAAAATGCCCCTAGCTTCCAAAACTGAACATGACATCACACTACAGAAAGAATTTAAAGCATTAAAAAAAAAATCAAACTGCATAGTTTTCCAAAGGATTTTATTTCCTGATCCCAGATAGTTTGTTTGTGAGAAATAAAGTATTCACCAAAGCAAAATTTGTTGGGCTTTTGTTTCAACTTTTCATCTTGACTGATACCTCTTGCACAAGTAAAGCTGTTTTGAGCATCAGTAAAAGAGTGGAAACATCCTACAAGTGTTTGTTATCTACATTGACTGTCCGTTATCATTTAGGATTCTGTGCATAAATATTGCAATGGAGGAATGTTTAGTCAAAGCCTAAGTCAGCAAGCTCCTCAGTGTCTACGATCAAAGGCATCAACTTAAATAAGTCTGATCAGGCATTGCAGAAGAGGGCAGCCAGTTTCAGCTGAACAAAAATCACAGAGCAAAGATGACAAAATTAATCAGTCATTTCTTTGGCAGTAAGTAATAAGATATGCTGAGGATTGCAGATGAGAGAATTATCAGATTCCTTGGAGATGTGCCGGCTTAACACCTGATTTATCTGAGCTTGTGCACCCATCAAGATATAACCTTGATAGATAAAAAAGTGCTTTACAGCTACTCTAGTATTAAATCATATTTGATGTTGGATGTATGGATACTGTAATTATATTTATATTTACAGTCATTAAGGAAGAGTGTTGGAAATGAAAACTATGTCTATGATCTATATGTTTGTTTTAGAGAAGTGAAAGCAGATGTTGAATTCTACCTTGAAGGCCTAAAAAGAGAAGTGTTAATTTTAGACGATAGTGACTACTTCCTGTAGGAAACATTCAATGTTATCTACTACTGGGAAAAAGTATTCTCTCAAAAAATTTCTGCCACAATGAAGTTTAGATTTAACTACAGTCTGTTAGTCACTTCTGGTATGCATGTTTGGATCTCCATGTTTCATAAAGTATAATATGCATGCATATATGTATGTGTATGTGCATATGTGTACATATGAATATATGTTCAAAGTACCTGACAAGTAAAAAATATTGCAATGGGAAATTATAACATATTTCTATGCTAATATAAAACTGTGTGAAAAACTATGACATATTCCTATGGCTATATACTTAGCTGTCCTTTGAGACTGCATCTCAGTCCTAGCAGCATTTACAGGAGATTGTCTAGAGAATTTTTCCTTCTGGATTAGTCTCCTCCATTTCTAAGATTTTGATATTAGGCACTGGATTTGTTTGTAATCTGTTAAAATTACTTTCATATCCAGATTTAAAATGCAAACATAATTAGTTCAGCATTGTATCTGCTGTGCCCTTTTGTTTTAGTTAAATTCTTACTTGATTCAAAATACAGATTCATTTCTCCCTTTTGTGTAGTTGAAGGGATGCTACTTACTGCAGTATTGAAGTGCAAGCTGTAATAGAACTTGAATTGCCTGGAACTTTCAGTAGAGTTTTAATTTTATAATGTCAATAACTTAAACAGTTCTTATTTTAAGTTTAGATGGAATTTCAATGTAAATAAGTAAATTGTTACTGAAAAGAAAGAAAGAAGAAAGAAAAGATTATATAAATTATTATACACCCTACTTTTCTTCTCCAAATTCTACTATGACAGATACGTGAAATATGCAGATATGACCCAATTCACAGAGATTCTGTACATGTGGTGAAAGAACTGTCTCTTCTAGTTAATCACCTTAACAGTTTACAGTCATTGGAGATTAGCATAGATAAGACACTACTGTACCACCCTGCTAGTGAGACAGAATACTGGTCCACAAAGGTCAACTTAAGAATAAAACAGTTACTTTATTAAGATTTGGTCCTTCAGCCTTTAAAAACTGTGGCCCACAAACAACTTGTACATAGAGGGAGTACAAGAAAGGCCACATTTTCTAGTCTACACTGGAGTAAATGAGCATGAACTCAGTGCCCACATTCTAAACATATGTGTGTGTAAGCTGGTCAAATATATCTAGGGTATATGCTCAAGAATATTTAGCGTGCTAAGCTGATTAGTGTGACAGTTCCTAAATGCTTAGAATGAAAAAGAAAAGAAAAAGAAAAAAAACAAAAAAACCCCTTCATAATGTAATACGTTCAGGTTTTGAAACAAAGCCACAGATATGTCTTATATGTGCAGTACAGCCACATATGGCTTTTGAACTTGCATATGTGTGGATATCTAATTAGCAACCTTGCTTCAAGGGCAGTTCTAGCTGAAGCAGGCTGTGTATGGCTCCTTCTGGCACTTGTTGTTAGTGCTCTAAGTTTCACCAAATACTGTGTTTGCTCATCACTAGAAATAAATTTTCATTACACAAACACACTTTAGAAGCATCAGGTTTGGAAATCTGGAATGATCTAATCTGAAATCTGTTTTCATGAGAGCAGATGAATTTTGATGGACCTTCAGAGAATGGCAAGAAGGATTCCTTCAGGCTGCTGAAGGACCAGAGTATTTAGCTTCAAGCAAGCACTGCCGTAGAAGCAAGGCTGTGTGGGTTCCTGCTATGAAAATGAGGGTCTGAAATCCATGAGAACTCATTCTCAAACGAGGGACTGTCTTCAGAATGGGGCATCTGGTTGTCTCAGAGACCCTGAAGGAAGATTCTATTCTTTCAAGGTCCTCAATGTTAGAGAAATACCCCAAGATGAAATTTCAGAAACTCTAGCTCTAGAGCAACCCCACAGTGCTGAAAAGTCCAAAGCAGTTGATTTCCACAGCTCCTGAGTTCCATCTCATGAACTGCTGGGCTCCCTGCCTTCTGCAGACGGTTTTAGAACAAGATAGAGGGAGGAGTGTCCAGAGAAATTGGTAAGAATGTACGCACCAAATGTTCTAGAAAGATAAGCCAGTGTTTTGCAAACAAACTTACCTGACCTTTTCAATCGATAAGACATTTGAAGAAATCAGAATGTCCCATGAACTGGAGATGCTCAATTTCATCATCTCTGTCTAGAAGCTTTGCTGTAAAATGAGTGCCTTATTCTAGGAAGTCTGAATGTGCACCTAAAAGCTACTCTTCATTTCCATCCCACATTTCAGGTTCTATACTTTGATATGTTAGGTTGTTTACACTAATGACATTGCTAAAAATGTAAAGGTGTCTTTTGTTGGTGAAAATACTATCATTTTTGCAACAAATTCAAGACGGCCTGTCAAAGTTACTGTATAAATCATATATATCTAAAAGAGTTGATTTACCTTTTTCCTCAGCTTCATAAAGTTCTCAGATGTCATTATCCTATACCTTATCTTTTTTCTGTGCATGTTGAAAATGCCCAGTGTGTTTCCGGAACAGTTTCAACAACACTGATTTCCGAACCAACCGTAAGAAAACGTATTTTTTTCAGTAACTGATTCAAAACTGAAAGCAAGTTGAAGACAACTGATAGTGAATCATTACTTATCAGAGTTTTGCTAGCAGGCCAACTAGGGGCATAAAACCCAGTTACTTTCCTAGGTGTATTGACAGTGAAAGCATTGCATAGGTACCATGTGAGAGATTAAAGATCAAATTATGCTTTCACTTTTGTCTATGAAATATTGCTTTTTTATATCTGTATGAATAGTTTTGTTGTCAAGGTTGAGTTTTATAGATCCTTTTGTTCGGGTCTTTTACATTTACTTTTACTTCTAAAATGATCCAGACATCTTCTGGTTGCCAGTAACAGGATAAAAGGCAACAGGAACAAACTAGTTTTTACTGTTGTGGTGGTCAAACAATGGACAGATTGTCCAGAGATGTTGTGTGGTCTCCATCCTTGGAAATATTGAAAACCAAAAAGTATTTATACACAACTATGTGGCCCCCTTGAGTCTTCTCTCCTCAAGACAAACAAAGACTATCTACAGAATATCTGGATCGATTTAGTAGTAAATGTAAAAGAATATCTTTGTCTCTCTTCTACTGGGGAGCCCAGAACTGGATGCAGAAATCCAGGTGTGACCTCACCAAGGCTTAGCAGAGGAGAAGGATTACCTTCCCCAATCTACTGGCAATACTCTGCCTCATGCAGCCCAGGATAACATTCCCCACTGTGTGAACCCAGAGTGCAGAGAATATTTCTCTGCCTGTTTTGAAGGGTTTTACCCCCCTGAACAACACAGCTTTTGACCTCTGTCCGTGGAAAAAACTGCCTACTCTTAGAGAAGAACTAGAAACTACACACGTGTAAATTAGGTGATAGACTACTATGTAAGATTGTCACAGGGTGAAAAATTTAGAGGTTTTGGGTTTGTTAATGTAGTAAACAGATAAAAGCAGAAAACATCAAAATGGAGGATTGTTGTTGTTCTCCAAACTTTCTTCCTTGACTACTCCACATTCTGCAGCAAAAGTAGTTTGGGATGATTGGACAAAGAATTCCGCAGTTCCTGGCTGTATTACTAAATAATTGGTAGAAAAGTAAAAATAATGTACATTTTTAGTAACCACTGGTTGATTTACCTTTAAAAGGGCCATTTAATCTTGATAATGGGGCTTTCTCCTGCCTTCTCTGCTTTGTGCTATGTCTGGATCATGCTAGTGACTTTTTCTCTGATAAGACTTAACAAACAACTATCTAGAAGCAGCGAAGGCTGAGAGTCCCGTTTGTCTCTGGAACTCCTAGCAAGGACTTTAAAGATCTCTCCCACCAGGAGAGGCATAATTATGGCACAAACAGTGTCACCGCATTGCTGCAAGGGCACACTGCCAGCTCATGTTCAACCTGGTGTCCCTAAGGAGCCCCAGCTCCATTTTCGCAGAGCTGCTTTCCAGCTGGGTGACTCTCAGCAAGTCCTTGGGCTTGTTCCTCCCCAGATGCAGGACTTAGCACTTCTTGTTGAACTTCATGAGGTTCCTGTCAGCCCACTTCTCCAGTCTGCTGAGGTCCCTCTGGCATATCGGTCACTCCTCCCAGTTTCTTGTCTTGTGCAAACTTGCTGAGGGAACATTGCCTCATCATTAATGAAGATGGGAGCAGGTAAAAAATGCTTCTAATATCAATTTACTCATGTTCAGTATAATAGTTATTACTACTGAAATTGAGTTTTTTGTGGCTGCATAAACCAAGACAATATTTTTGTCTTTTTTTTCCCCCTTAGTTAACGCACTATCCTGAAAATAAGTCACACACACCCCCACAATATAGTAAAATACGTTGCTCTGGGAAAATAGAGTGTGATCCTTATCTAAGATAATTTCCCAAAGTGGTATTTATTTAAGTAGTGCCTTAAGTAAGAATACATAAGAGCAACTAAAGAACGAAAGCCCTTTACTAAAAGGAAACCTTGTTCCCTCACCCCATTCATTCACACTTAATTTTAGTCTGTAAGCAAACACAAGATGACCATTAATTGTAAGCAGTTTTAAGAAATAGAACTGACTTTATGGGCAGAAAAACACACATACACGATGTTCAGTGGTGAGCATTTTTGAACATGTATACAGTCATTAAATTAACCCATACCAATGCTTCTATGTGCCAAGTCCTCTTTGCTCTTCAGTCTTAATGGTGTCATGCTGCCGTGTGAGACAAGCATGTGAACATTTCTGCTTCAATTGAAGCACCTAAAATGGTACTTCTCCTATTACAAAACTTCCTTTCAGTACATGAACTAACTTCCACATTGATTGTGAAATCTCTGGTGTACTCTGAATGAGTTTATATCTGAACCGTGTGCCTGAAGGAGCCACAATAATCTGTCTTTTTTTTAAGCACAACAATTTAAGATTTCCATCTATGGCCTTATAATTGTAGCCCAACAGTGCCATCCACTGCTTCTCCAAATAAACTTCCAAATATTTCATCCTCACAGGATTTTAGGGACAATATTACATGATAGTTATGTCCTCTTAATATTTTATATGGTAATTGCAAGACACAGTTTTGTCTAAAGAAAGTCTAGAAAAAAGCTTACATTAGGTACTAATAGAAGGATCTGCAAAGCAAAATCTTAATAGTGATAATAATCTAATCTAAAATACTAGATTTAACTTGGTCTTCTTTATAACATTTGCCACCCCACTCCCCCAGTCATAAATATGTTCTCATTAAATATATCTACTGTTATGGTGATCCTTTTTCTTATAGCCCACTGTAATGTAATGAAAGGCACCTTCTAGATGTAAATGGTAATAGAATTTGCTTAGGTACAGTACTGAACACTGCTGTGTTGAGTTGTACTGAGCACTCAGTGTCTGAGTTTCTGCTCTCTGACTAGGTCATGGAAATGAGTTGCAATTGCATCCTATCAGTACTTTGCAGTCTAAATATCTTCTGCCTGTTGTATGTTATTTCTAGCATAGGAATTTTTATTGCAGCTTTATAATGGTTTAAGTGCAGTCATTTTTTTCTAATTATTTCCTCAACTCTTGAATGTCGGAATCTCTCTCTTGACTCAAATTCAAGTTTTTCACAGAGCTAAGTAGGATATGAAAACTTTTCTCTCAAAACCTCCATGCTGGGTTTCAAATGCCTTTCCTCTGAGATTTTTAGGTTATCTGGCATGACCTGGGTTTTAGCTGCTGTTATAGGTCTGAGCTAATAGACTTCACTGCAGAACTTGCTGACTTTTTACCAGCAGTTCACATAACTACCTCTTTCTTCATCTGAAAGTATATGACCCCAGAACGTTTTTGAAGTAATGAAATTGGCCTGCTAAACCATTCCTAAGATCTAAAAATTGCAACCATTGTCAGTCTTAGAATTCTAGCTGCATTTTTCTCCCTTCTACAGTTAAATTTTCGTGTAGAAAGAATGCACAATATCTGTCTGTTCTGCCAAATGAAAGTAAATTATTTACTAAACCCAGTAAATTGCTATGATGGGAAATGTTTTCAAACCCTTGTGAACAATGTATTTGTTCTGTTTATTCATTTCTATACCTATTTGACAAAGAAATAGAAGTTCTTGATCAATGAATATTCAGTGAATCTCACAGAAACATTTCAGAAGAATATTCTGTCAGTGAAAGTCTAATAATAGTCCTTCAGAGTCCTCCAAAGCTGAGTGAATGTAGGTCTTGGGACTCAGGTTTTAACATGTGCTTTTCTAATCTCCTATTTTCTATGCTTTAAAACTCTGTATTAAGGAGTAACAGCACTTTAAAATCTTCTTTGGCCATAGTTAAAACCACAAAATATTCCTTTTCTAAATTTTCTCCACTCTTCTTATTCTTGATATCTTCTTCACTGCAGGATTCCATTCTCCACTTTGTATGTAAGTGGAAATATATATCATTTGTGTTTTCTGAAGACTTGGCTAGGACAGCATGCCAAGCACATGGCTGGAATGGAGGGACATTATTTCAACAGTGCTCCAACCTTTGCAGCCTATAATTAGGAGATCATACCGTGGATTTAAAAAGATTTTACTGTCACTCTCCTTCTGACAGTCAATAGGAGACATGACAGGCTTTCAGGCAATGGGCTCTGGTTTTTGTGAGCCTCTGGGCTACCTGCAAGGGTTAAATCAACAGAAGAAGGTTGTGGGAATCTCTTCAGTATAGGTGATTCCCTGTCTTTCCAGAAAAGGAAACAGGTATGTATAGGTTTTGAAAATAAAGGAATTCCTTTTCAGAGACAATATATATTTTAAGATGCCTAAGTATTTTTACTCATGTTTTTACATTGCAATACTTAACATTTATCACATAAAATCTATTTCTATTATATCACATGAGAATTCTTGTAGACACTTTATGTAGAGAATAAGATTTGTATACAAAAAACGAAGATTTAAGTATATGTGCAATGGCTATTCCATATCCTTACAAGCAGAGGAATTCTTCAATGCCAATTATTTTGTGTGTTTCATTATTTTATAGCATTAACTATGAAATACACACAAAAAGTACCAGTGTAACGAAATAAACTGGATTTTCTTGTGAGTTTCAGTGTGATGCAAGTTACAGGCAGGGATGAGGAAGCACCTTGTGAAAGAACTGTATCAAATACATTTTATGGAAAAGTTCTCGAATACACTACTAACCAGCATGATAAGGAAAACCCCATGTTAAGAATTCTATCAGCCAGTATCTTATGCATGTTTCCAGTTGTTTAATTTTCTTTTTCATATCATGTGCATTACATCATGACATGGCTTTTTTCTTATCCTTACAGTGTGCCTAAAGAGTACATCTCCTAATGTGCTTGTGTAACACCCTGAACACCATCTCCAATAGATATACTTTCACAGCTGAAAGAACTGTGCATAATACTCAAAAAAGTGGTTTTCTGGTGTCTCTTTTGCTGTATAGCAGGAATTATTCATCCTATGCCCTTAAAAAGCTGATCACATTGTCTAAATAGCATCTCAGCTCTCATCTAAATGGAAAATAATGTTGCTAGTGCTTTCAAATTTAACATAAGCATAGAAATTTTGCAAGTATCTCTGCAGTTGCATGCAAGATTTGTGGTTTCTTGTAATATTTGTGAAGCAGAATGAAAGAAGTCACAGACCCCACATGGCAGCTTAATGGAAGGTGAAATAAAATACTCGTCTCCTTTTTTCTTTACTGCTTACTGATGCCAAGATTTCTGTGGGTTAGCTCTCCTTAATACACACTCAGGCCTTCTACCTGGGACAGTGATTGCTGTTCACCCATTTCAATTATCTCATTGAGCTGTTTTAGTGATAGACCCTCAGAATCTGCTTTATCACTGATGTCTTGTGTACTCTTCCACTTTTCATCTGCTGGTTTGCATGAAAAAAGATGTTCTATAACTGCAGATATTTTTGTTTAAAATAAAAATTTAAAAATAAGTGATAATTCTGAAAAAATAAAAAAAAACAACAGACAAACACAAAAAGTGTAGAGTAAAATTCTGTTCCAAATCAAGGAAATAGCAAAGCTTTGATTTTCATTTGATAAAAAATTGCTATCTGGGTAGATAACTTTGATAGGTAACTACTATTGCTAGATAATTTCTAGCTTGGAGGAGCTTATGTATTTACAAAAGCCTGGCCCAAACAGAAGTGCTTTCTGCTGCTACTAGAGTGTAGTCCCTTAGCAGCTCTAGGATTTAAACAAAAATATCCCAGTGTTAGAGCCATGATGAAGCATATCCTGTGGGTCCTGCCCTTTGTCTGGTGTTCCTATAGGCATTGATCTATGCTGAAATAGAAGCAATTCTTCCCACCAGTTACTTTAGCTGCTGACATGAAAATATGTAAACCAGTTCTGAAGACGTGGTGATCTACGTGAGGATAAAATTGAATTTGTACAGATAAAAACCACAGTGCAGCACACTGAACCAGTAGGAACTGTACAGCAAAAGGCTGCACAAAGTAAATCTAGAAAGTAAATCTAGATGTTCTACTGACATTTTTATATTGACAAATTTATTATTTATATATAACATTGACAGTCCTTTTAAGAAACTTTATGTTAGGTGACATTATGTCACGTTTAGGAGATTTTGTCTGTGTAAAGACTGCCTAAGATGGTTCTTCTGTGTGTCTCAGAAGAGAAGAGTTTCACTTGAAAAGATTGCCAGTCCAGAAAGATGAAGTAATTTCAGATATGTTGGCAAATGGGTCTCTCAAAGCACTGATCATGAGCTGTTGAGGCTGTCTTCTGTAAATAAGTAGTCTTGATAGAAATTAAAATGGTTACATAACTACTGGAATTACAATAGCTACTATAAAAAAAACCTTTAAACTTACTTCCTACACCTTCATTACCTGCACTAGAAAATGAACTTTTTAGCTGTCCTATTATGTCTGTGTACAATGGCTGTTTCCAAAGAGCCAATGCTTTTGGATCTGAGACCAAAATTTAAGTGATGAGGGGCAAAATTGCCTTCTAGTAAAGACATCATCACTCATGGTCACAGAAAGGGAGAATTTTAAAAATTGCAGATGTGTAGTATGCATTTCTTTTTAAAACTATTTAGGTTTGGACCAGTCCCATGGTTCGGAGACTCTAATTCTTAAATGTTAGGTAAGGGTTAGAAATGCTGGGGTAGAATACCCTGGTTTGGTGTTTATTATTATTAATTTTATTATCATTATTTCTATTTTTATTTTTATTTTTTATTATTATGTTTGGTGGAAATTAACAGTTTGGGAGGTAAGATCACATTTCATAGAATCATAGAATGGCTTGAGTAGAAAGGGATCTTAAAGATAACGTTGTTCCAAACCCCCATCATAGAGAGGGTTGCTGCTTTTTTTTCATGGAATTTCATGAAATGTCATGCCATTTCTTACATGTCACTACATTATCAAGTGTTTGTATTTCCAAAGAGCATTTCATTTCTTTCCAGGGCTTTATCATTGCTAGCCTTTTCAATTAGAAATTTTTTTTGTGAACAGGAAGCAAAATGAAGGCCAGCTTATGTCTGATGCAATTCCTCAGTATGGAGTGTGCCAGTTTAGAAGTCTGACAACACTGATCCTGGCTTTAGGGTCTGCAAGCAGATAGTCAGAATATGTTTTTTCCTGGAGCATGTGTGCTTAGGAACTACTCTAAAACTTTCCAGACATAATCCAGGCCAGAATGTTAAGACGTGACGTAGACATATTTTTCACTTTTATGTCATCTTAAAAAGGTTTTATCAGATGCTATGTCAAAAGCATAGAGTGCCTTCTTTGGAAATTTATTTCATTATCATATCATACATATTGAAATTCAATCACCTTTTGTTGCTTGCCTTATTAATTAAATTTTTCTATTGGAATAGTTTGGGTACCCTTTTCAGTGGCCTGTCTTAAGGAACCTTTGCTTACATGTGAATATTTTGAATTAAGGATAAGTGAAATTCCTTTTTGCTGTCAAAACCAAATTGTGAAAACACATTGCATGGCTTTGAAAATCAGTACACTCTATTAGCAGACCTGTCAATATAAAAAGTGCATTCCATTTCCACCTCTTGCTCTAATAACCTTTTCTGTGTTACTCAGAGGCAGCTCACATAATCAGAGTATATTGTCAGCTTACTGGAGTTGGGGAAGCATGAAATGAAAATCGCGTTAATATTGATCCAATTCTCTTACTTGCAAGTGTCCTTGATGTCCTTTCCACTGAGCAATAACTGTTGGTGTGATGTAGATATTTTCCTCTCAGCTATTACTGTAATTTTTTTAAAATGGCTAAAAACACACCTAGGAAAATTTTATTGCTCTTAATTATTCTTCTTGTGTGTCATCTTTGCCTGTTGAAATTATCCACAGCAGAATTTGGTTTCTTTCTGCAATTTATCAAACTACAGTATATGCCAAAATGCTGCCCTTCAACCTATCAGGGATTTGTAAAGGTTGTCAGTCATGAAATATGAATCCATTTCTCTGTGTACAAGTTACAGTGGCAAACTACATCTTAATCCAAATATAAACATTTGACTGTTGTTAGTTCCCATTAGAGGGACTTCCTCTGGTTCCAGTCAGAATGGGGACTGCCTTTCAGGAGCCTGAAATTCATTGGAACGTTTGCTGGTCTGGGAATATCTGACTCTGTGTCCTGCTGGCTGCTCATGGTCAGTGCTGAATCAGTGCAGGATCCCTTCTCATATGCTCAGAAATCCTGAAATCTCAAATACATATAAGGACAATCTTGACAACTTCTGAAAATTAATTTCATGACCATTCTGAATCTCAGTTTTCCTATCTGTGAACCAAAAAATAATGAGTGCCCAACATGGTACTTTCATCTTTATTTTTATGTGGGACCCTTTTTATTAATATACAACACTTTGACTACAAGTATTTATTGTTTAAAAAGCCCTCAGCCTCATCTGAGAAACATGTTTATTTTGGCCTTGCCTGTATTCTCAGTCTCCTCATTGGCATAGTCTGTGCCAGTCTTGTTTTGCAATGTAAAAGATCTGAGAATATGATAAAGGAAAACATATAAAGCAGTTAAGCATTTATTTACAAATTACTTATATGAACAAGATCATTTGGTCAGATATTAGGTGTAAAAATTGGAGAAAAATGCATGGAATGTCTATGATTAAATTTTCAGGTATTTATCAGTTATAGAAAACAAAAATGTGATTTGGTTTTACTTTTGGTGGAAGTAATTTCCAATACAAATATATGCAATTTATAATTTCTACGCAATTTTCATAGTTTTTCTTCCTCATTTCTTCAAAGATCCTTAATAATGAAAATGTGATTTAGATTTCTCTGGTTTTTATTAAATCTATGAAAACCAGCCTTCCTTTATCAACAGTCACTTCTCTGATTCTCTGGGGAAACTAAATTATATGCCAGTCAAAGCTGCCAGTTCCAGAAACACATTGCAATTTAAATAGCAACCCCAACAGACACAGGTGGGGACAGCTTATTGGAGTTGGCTGTGATGTGCCAGCACTGGGCTGCTATGCAAAGCCAAAAATTCGGTCTCTAGAGCAGGCCCAGGGATAGCCGCTGCACGTTTCCCGTGGAAGGAGTGCAGCCCAAGGAAGGCTGGCTGTGGAAGTCCTGTGGAAAGATACAAGGCTGAGATAGAGTGGTCACCATGTCGTTGATTTAATCTTACTGGGTTTTGTAGAGGTCAGTTTACAGCAGGCAGCTGCTCTCCATAACTGTGACTGCTGTGAGGGTACCGGTGCCTAATCGAGTTACTGAAGATTAGCAATGAAAGCAGGGGTTTCAACTGTTGGAATATATAAAGCAGGAAGATTATCAAGCAAATCTTTTTTTTCTAAGTATTTTCAACTATTATTAATATTGAAGGAACAAAAAATGTAGAAAATAGTGGTATATTTTAATTTTGTCCATAGACAAGCTTGGTTCTTCCTGTAAAAGTCGGTTTGTGCAAGAAAAGACTCTCTCTCAAGAAAAAGCTTTGTTCTTTCAAACTCGGTTGATAAATTATATTTCACCTGTGATACAATTTCATGGTTCACATCATGAACTGTCAGGTAGCCTCCTGTGAGGAACTGATTCTGAATTCCTTTATTTAGTAAAGTAGTGGAAACCACCTCATGTGATGAAAATTCAGCAAGAAAATCAGTGTTCTAGAGAGCAAAACATACAGTTAGATCTGTAAGGGGTAAAAAGCAAGTTTACCTTTAAAACTTTCTGAGGAGAGCTAAGTTTCACAAAAACTCTACTTTAGCCACTATAAAAGAGAGTTTTTAATTAAATGCAGCATTTTACTGTAAAGAGAACAGACTTCACTTTTGTCAAATGCTCCTTTAGAAGCCACATAAAACTGTAGAAGACAGTATATGAAAAAGGTTTCTTATAGAAAAGAAGAACACCATCCCATGAAGCAGATTTCCAGATGTTTGGAAACATTAGAATTTCCTGTCAGTATATTTAGGTAACATTAAAATGAGGTTAACTTTCCATTCTGCCATCTCTCTTCAAAGATCAAAGAGCACTCACTACATAAATTGCCTTATCGGTAATTCGTTGAAGTAAACTATGGAAACAACTTTATAAGAAGCAGTAGTTTCCTTTTGTTGGCTACGGTATTACCAAGCAAACTTTTCTTAAAAATAACCATATTTTTAACCTCATTTTTTACTAAATGCAGAAAGAAGGAAAATATAAAGCACTATATTTGGATATATAGTAAATGGATAGAAGAGAGAACTGGAAACTCCCTTGCTGTGTTTAACTGAATCATAATAATTACTTTAATGTCTAATGAAATATGTACATAAATATAAATTTAATCAATAATACAGTGTGTTTGTACTGCTAATTTTAAAATTTTATTTAGGGACAGTTTTTGTGGATCTTGACCCTTACAGAGTCTTTGAAATGTAGATCGAATCCCTAGAACCTGTTGTGACCTACAGAACCCAATAGGGAATTCATTGATTTAGTTGAAAATAGAGACTCAAAAATTCAGATAACATAATAAAAAAACCAACCCCACCTGCCCCTGTTTCATGAAGTATTGCCTATATTAAATACTTCTAGAGGCTGTAGCTGAAAATTAACATGAGATTCTCCTGTTCTTATTAGGGAAATTATTAGGTTTTGAGGGGTTCTGGTAATGGTTTTTGTGGTTCTTTTAGAGGGTTTTTTTTGACTGCTTTATAGTTTCTGTTTAAAGAAAAGTAATGCTACTAGAAGAGAGATTAGTACATTCTTGGCAATACTGAACAAGTTTACTGGGCAGCTCATACAATCTTTCAGACATAAAAAATATGCACCCATAGATACTGAGGTTTTGTACAGGAGTGGTGGTTGGTTTCTTTGATTTCTTTTAAAGGTGAGCTGTTTTCAGTTATCCTGAAGTTACTGTAGAAAGACAGTTTGTAACATGCACATTTACAAAAATAATCAAGATTAAAACAGGTGTAATGAAAGAGGGATATTTTAACAGCTTATCTAGTCCTGTACATACATTCTCTTGAAATATGTTTAAGACAGAGCCTTTAAGATTCAAGAAAGCAAGTCACCAACTTCAGCTGGCCTTCAGTGCAATCTGAGCGACTTATTTCCTTCAAAATATTTGCAAAATGTAGTTTTAAGAAACACTTAGCTGCTTACTTCAAGTCTCCTTTCCAAATCCCAGTATATCTCTTAAGTCTATCCCTTAAAATATCCCTTAAGAAGGAACTTGATAAGGACAAGAACTGATAGCATCTGCCAATTCTAGTTCTGTACCCTCCAGTGTCACAACATTGCTTTCTTGAAATGACGTCTAGTTTTGGTTTTTTTTCTTGTTTTAATGGCTTTGAAATATATTCTAATTAGACTTAATACAATTTCATTTTGTGTCTTTAAAATGCAGGCTCTCTGTGTGCTAAAATTTTGGAAATGAAATGTCTGGTCATAGATTTAATTTCACAGTAATTTTGCTGAAGCTTTGAAAAAAAACCCAAGTTTTGATTTTTTTCCAACACACTAAAATATCAAATATTCATTTATTCCTTTCTCCTTTTTATATCACTGTTAACAATAATAGACATAGTTTTATGTCATATAATTTTTTATTCAGTTTGTTGTCTGGTTTTAAAGAGAGAAGTTTTTTTTCTTCTTACTCTTATTTGGAGAGTTTCTCTTGTTTTAGAACCTTTTTGAAGTCGTCTTGAAATATAAAAATAGAACATCTGTGACAGATCTGTTTTGAACATATTTCACATTTCAGGATCCAAGGAGATCTGGTGGTCTGTGGTATTAGCTTGTTAATTTCTTGATGAATGGGTAGAAAGGCCACGAAGTGCACTCAGTACAGCACGTCTTCCGAAGATAGATGATCTCAAATAAATTCTATTCCCAATCAGTTTTTGATTTGTTAGGTGTTAAACCATTTCTTTGTAAGGACAGTGTTTACAAGCCTTGTAATGAGACAGCCCTGTGAGACCTTACTCTTCTTGCCGTAATTTTGATAAATGGAACTCTAATTCATAAAGGATATAGTGATTGAAGGGCAACTCCAGGTCCCATACACATTCATTTAGATAAATGTTTGGTACAGTACAGCAAAACTAAGGTGCACTCAACAGAGTGATAAATTTTAACAACAGCCAAACCAGAGGGTTTTTTTCATCAAGAGAAAGAAGGACTATTTATTATATTTCATATAAATAAATGTATTTTTAATATTATAGACCAGAATGGATTTTATATATATTTGTCTTGTTGCTAAGCTCCAAATTTGCCAAACTAATTTACTGCCTTCTACTCTACCATGTTTCTTACACCTGTGTCTGGCAATATTTCTGTAACCTGGTATACTCATCACAAGGGATTTAAAATACCCTAAATTTCATGTTCTTTGGATGTACTTTAAATGTTAGTAATAATTTGGAGCTTGGGACTTTCTTCCTGGTAATTTTAAAAATATACTTTCATGCATAAATAATTTTACAGAATTGTCATTAATCAGTAACTACAGAAATGATTGACTCTTCAGATTAGTACTTTTCAATTAGTTAATTTGAAGATTATCACATTTTATGAAGCTCAGAAATTTACACAAAACTCATTAAAGCTACCAAAAAGGAAGAGAACAGTGTTTTGATGCTTTCTTCCTCCACATGCTAATTCATTTCAGGCCTGGTCTCCTCTAGTGTCACATGCTTCACAAGAGGAGTTATTACTTTTGTCAAATGATGCTAAACTCCCTTGCTGTAAACACAAGTGTTTCAAGATCCTGACCTACTGATGTAATACACAGAACAATTCTGATACAATGAAACTGAAACTCGGCTGCAGCGCATTACTTTTTTGTGGGTTTTCCATAAGTCCTACCATTCTTGCTTCTTTTTATAAATAAGGAAGAAAAAAAAATACAAGCCAAACAAACAAAAGAAAAGAAGTCCCAAAGCTTGTACTAATAGTGAAAACTTTTCCAACCATTAGTTAGTTGATCTGGTTTTAAATTGGGTAAATAATTACAGTTAGTTGAATTAAGTAACAACCTGTGCAAGTGATATCACAGCCTAATAACTGAACAAGCAAGACACAGCGTATTAAAATACAGCCACATTGTCTTAATCACTATCTGTATGGTCCTAATGGAGACAACAACAAACAAGAAGACTAAATATGCTGTCCCTAATTTTGAGCTTGGTAAAAAAATGGGGGTTCGCTTACTTGTTTCTCTTTACCTTTTCAGGGTTTCAAAATGGAGTTTCAGAAATAGCAATTGAGATAATAGCAATAGTATACAAAAGGTTAATGTTAGGCCATGTAAAACATGAATTATCTCAGGCTGTGATGAAGTGGCATGTTAACAGTGATCTTCAAACAGAGTAAACATACCCACAGAAAGATACGCCTCCAGCATTTTTATTTATATGGTGTGACTCTCCTGTGCACAAACTAATTAAAAGACTCTAATTATAAGAGTAGGTGGTAAAATCATAACTTATTCCCAACTGCTTGTAATAAAAAAACAGCCTGACACATCAGTTCCATTCCATGTGTCTATCTGCCCTAACCCATCTGCTTACTATATTCCTTTTAGTTGTCCTGTTTTAGTAGGAGGCCATGAATCTTACTGGACTTTACCTCAACATTTTGCATCTGCCATAATAGTTTTCATCCTGTTTAAGTTCAGGCATTGTGGAAGACAAACAAAATCCACATGTGCGTGGTTTTGCCTATTTTCACACTCATTCTGTAGCTTAGTAGGAAGCAAATTTCCAAATTATCCTACGAAAAAAGAGAGGTAGTTTACAGGGTTTATTTCTTGATTGGCAGAAGTGGAGATGCCCAGATCTTGTATGGTCCTAGGTGAAGATGCAGGGTTTTCTGTTTAAGAAAAAAAAATAGAAATCTTTCTTTCCTGAGGCTACTGTGAGACCACAGTACTGAAAATAAAACTTACTACCTCTTCCCAGCTAAGAAAGAAATACTATGAGGAGATCACAACAGTAACATGAAAGGTATTTATGATATAAAACCTAATTATGATTCTGCCATTTGTCCACACTGGGACTTATTTTTTACATCATAAGAATAAAATCTGGCAAGTTCCAGTAAGATATTCCCAAAATGCAGTAAGTTACATCTCCTGCCACAGGGAACCATCAGGCTGAATAGAAAAAGCCAACCGTAGTCGAGAAGAATGAGTATTATCCATGAAAACCTTTGGGAAATTGGCACATATCCATATACCACCATTTTTATTGTGTTGCTTAAAAACACACACACAGATGCATTCCCTTATGGCTTTTGTCTTGTTTTCAGTCTTTTCTGAATCTCTGCATAGCCTACTGTGCATCTGTGTATCGAGATAAACCAACTCCTACTTCACCATCCTATCCCTCCTATCTCAAAAGACAAAAATCCTGAGAGATTTTGGATTCCTGAAAGCAGCTTCTTTATTTAGAGTAGGTGGCTTGCACTCTCAGGTCGGTCAGAGTCAGGGCACCAGGAACTCAAAAGAAACTCCAGATGAATTTGTTGCAGGTGGAAAACTAATGGAACAACATTGAACACAAGGTAAATAGCAATTATTAGAAACAGGAGATTCTTTGTGGAAAAGTTTGTATTTTATTCAGGACAGGACAGAAAACAGAACAGGACTGCATATTTTGTAAACCTTGGTAGAGTTTTAGAAAATGTCCTTTCTTTTTTTTGATAAAGATGATTTATACTGTAATTTTTTTACTACTTGATTGTCATTGTTTTATATTTAAAATATTGTTCAGGTAAATTCACAACGTTTGTAATTTTTTTTAGGCACTGAAGAGGATGTAGTGAAGTCAAAGAAAACTTTCCGAAGTCAAGCTGTGGTAAATCAGAATGCAGAAACAGAGCTTATGCTGGAAGGAGATGATGATGCTGTTAGCCTGCTCCAAGAGAAAGAGATTGATAACCTTGCAGGTAATCATACTTTTCATTATAACTAAGATATGAGTCAAAAGGCTCTTTTAAACTTGTTAGTTCTTAACCCTTGTGGTTAGTGTCTTAATATTGTCAGCTAAGCATACAATTGCAGTATGAACAGATTATTTTTATTCCAGATTTTATTACTTCCTCTCTACTTCCTTGAAGTATGGGCACTGATTACAAAGCATTTGCCCATTGTACAGTCTTTGAGCAGAGGTGTGAGAAATAGCAATACCTCAAGGGCTTCAATTAGTGCAGGTGACTTGTTGAAAAGTCTGTAAATACCAATCTGAAACCTCTTTTTTTTGTTTGTTTTCAGGGGTTTTTTGGGTTTTTTTGTGTTAAAATGTAAATGTGGACTAATTCCACAAGTCAGGATTTTGTGAGTCAGAGTGTGCTTGTGCCTGATCCCATGTGCCACGCAGCTCGTGCAAAGACACCTGCCCTCCTGCTGGCACCCAGTTCTCTCAGTGATGATGGAGTTAAGGGGGATCTGCAGTATCTCAACCCATCTGTCACAGCGAGAGAAAAAGTTGCCTGTTTGAAGCAAGGACTAAGAGAGAATGAAGCTGTAACCAAGCTATGAACTTTGGTAGTTAGCATATGAGCTGGGAATGAACCCTCTGTAAATATGCATGAGAAAACCCTTCTGGTCCTTTCCTGGGTGAAGGAATGCAGTGAGATCTCAGTTTCATCTGTCTTCTAGCAGGTTCTGTTACAACTCTGTCTTAGAGGTGATACTACCTTTCCTGGGAAGTAGTCTGGAAAAAAGGGCATGTTGCAAGTTGAAAATGCACTCTCCTCTCAGACCGGATAAAACTGAGAATTATGAAATGCAGTATGAATTTTTTTAGATTAATTTACTTGGGAGCATCTTTATTAAACTACTCCACTAAGGGAAAGTTTTGTGATGTCATGATGTTTTCTGCATAACTGAGTTTCTAAAATAGCTATCTTTGCTCCTGCACTTTCTTCTGATACCATAGTGAGAATCTGTAGCAAAGATAAGATCATAAATAGATGATTAAAAGAATAAAAATAAAATGAAAGCAAAACAAGCAAAAAAAAAAAAAAAGAAAAGGCAAAAAACCCCCAACAACCGCCTACATGGAAGTTAGTCTCATACTTTAGTATTAGAGCAGAGCAGAGAGGGGGAAATAGATGCTTTTATTTTGGAGCAAGCAGCAGTATATGATTATCACAGTTAATATATCACTCTGCTTGCTTTCTCAATCTGCAGCTAACTGCTGCTGAGACACTGTTGTCTAAAGTCAATAAAGTAGTGCATCAAGCAGGACCAAAAGTAGGATAATTTGATCAATGTCCCTTTTTGTTTTAGAAGGAAAACTCAGTACTGCTTTGGCTAAGTTCTTATATCTAAGAACAATGCTTCCAACTGCATGCAGTAGTTTAAAAGGCTGTTTAGAGGCTGAAATATGCATTTGCATTGAAATACTGATTAAAACTGCAGAGTGGACATGAAAAATCACTGATGCAATACAATTCCTGTAGCTACATCCCTCTGCAAAAACCTAGTATTTCAATGTGTCCTTAAGAATTAATGTGCAATTTATCCTTTTACTCAAGATCACTGCTGGATGACATCCCCTGCTCCTTCAGGACATGGCACAGTCATTCTAGTCCTTTGCTTTTATTATTCATAAAAGTGGGAGATATTGTCAGTACTGCAGAAGCAGAAATAATAGAAAGTGAAAAAAATTAACTTTTGAAATATTGACAGGATGCCCTTGTGTTCCCTATCAGTGCTAACAGAGCAAGCAAACTGCTTCCAAGTGTGGTGAGGTGATGTGATAATGGTGCCATATGGTACCAAAACCTGTGAGCTTCTCAAAAAGAACCCACATTCCACTATCTCAGTTTTACTATTAGATTAACTGCAGCCTTTGCTACTCAACTCTCGCTCGTCTATGGAGCTGAAATGATGTTGAGAGTTAATGGTCACACACAGTATCATACCTGTCTTCTGTAAATTTTGCATTGGTAAAGAATCCCCTGAATCCCATGATACCCTCTCTTTAGCTGCTGATTTTGCATGATTTTGTATACAATGATGTCACTGGGTTTTCCCAGTTTTCAATATATAGAATGTGGCTCTGAAACTTGAGTCCAATAACTGAAATCGAGAAAAGCAATAGGCAGAGAAGGTGGGGTTTATGCCTAAGAAGCTTTGAACAATCTCTGACGGCTCTGAAGAGCAGGTCCCAATAAAGCCACACTGTCTGTTCTTGTCTAATTCCAAAGAGTAATGTAGATTCAGTATAAATGATCTGGAAATCTTTGAGATCTATCAGGTTATGGTATAGCACAGCATCATTTATATCTAGTTACTGCTCACAGTGAAATGACACATAGGAATTTCTATATTCAGATATGCCTCCAATTTAACTTTAAAGCTTAAATCAATTCAAACATGATTTACAACGATTTGGATTGTCTCTGTAAGAGATAGGAATTAAACAAAATCTTTGTAAACCAGGTTTCAATTGATTTAAGATTGTCCACATTTAACTAAAACAATTTAGCATTGTTTATTCCATGAATCTAAGGCACATTTTAAACAGAGGAGACCTTGGGTTTTAGAAAATTTTTTGACTAAGGCGATATAAATAATATAATATTTTGATTTGTGAACTTAAAACTGAAAAAAAAGGAAAGTTTGAAACAGATTGAGATTGTTCGTACAAAGTTATCTGTACATACCTTTTGTTCCAGAGACTCTTTATAGTTTTTCATCAACCATGTGGCACAAATCAATGTAAAGTTCACTTTGATAAATTGCATATGGGATGGAGAATTTTTAAATAATTATAGTCTGAATATTTTTATTATATAATCTTAGTATTCCATATGTTGCAATTGCAGTTGGTCAGATTTCATTATATTAAGTAACATTTTAATAAAATATGAAAATCTGATTCCATGTTATTATGGTCTTAGAATTATGACTTCTAGGTTTGTATCACAATTTTTAACAAAAGCAGTATTGAAACTGTCTTACAGTATGAGTTAACAAAAGTTCTTTCTTAGCATTTATGTATTAAAATATTTTACATGTTTCTGTTTCAGTTTTAGCTCCTTTTCTTCCCAGACTGTTCACTTCAAGAGGCAAGTCATATCTCTGTTAGAACTAATGATTGAGATAGCCCAGTCAATTTTAACAGTGTCCTAATATATTGTGAGTCTCTGGGTAATACAATCAAATCCACTGTAGTGACTTGATATTACTAACTCTTGTCCTTTTCTTTTGCATTTATATTTCCTAATGCTGCAGTAGGGATCTTAAATACTTACCTTTGTATTAAGATCCTGAGAATGTAAATTTGCTAACAGTTTGTCTCCTGCTTAGTAGGTGATTTTTTTCAAAATAAAAAATATGCGGCTGTGTTCTAATATTGTAAGCTTGCATTGTCACAGGGAAATACTCTCTAGTAGATATGCAGTTTTCTTTTAACGAAGTTTGTTGTTTGAGTTGGGGTTTTGTTTAGAGCACTGATCTTGCATTAAAATAGGTCATTAAAAAAATAAAATGAATGTTGATCTACTCAGGTTTTATGAATTTTATATTTTAGGAGGACGTTCTCTTCTCTTTGTTGTGAAGATGCATTTCACTTTCTGAGACTTGTCGGTGTGCCTTTGAGAGCAGAATTTAGCCTTAATGACATTTTTGAAAGATACATGTTCTTAACTGGAGCACATTTCATCAATTTTGTCATACAGCTAGTGACAGCAACAAATATGCCCCAGCCAAGCAAGGAATCCTTGACGGAATGTTTTGCTACTCTCTGAAAGAGTATTTTCTAGAAAGAAAGAAAGGAAATAAAAATAGGAGGATATGATGCTTTGAGTTATTTTAGGAAGACAAAGGGCTTTGGCAGGCATCTGGTTACTTGCGTGGGCTCAATCAACTCTGAAGCTGACTTCCTCATCAGCCATGGTGAATTACTGCCTCACAATGCTCTTGCAAGAGTAAATACATGTTATTCATTCCATTATATGAGCAGATTGAGCAACTCATCCAAATAAACACAAGGAAAGCCACTAATTGCCTTTAACGCATTTTAGTCTTACTGTATCCTAGCCTTCACTATAGAATCTTTCCTTCTTTTTGGACATCTGCCTCAAGGTGGAAGGAACCTCCCTCCAGTGCAAATGGGGCCAGCATTTTGAGACAGATGCAGCATCCCAGCACTGCCATAACTTTTAGCAACTTTGAAATTCAGAGTAGAAATATTTCTAGAAAGCAGCACTATTACTGATAAACAAGAGCTGATCTTCCATCTGAGCCAGCACGGGTAGCGAGTCCACACCAGCTGGAGGACTAATTGTGAAAAGCCTTCTCTCCATACTTCTTGGGAGTGTGCTGAGTGTATTGACTTACTGCCCTGTGCTAAGGAACACACCAGGTCATGGGGATTTGACAGTTTGTATTATTATTAATGAGATATAAGACCTTTCACTTCCAGGTCATCTGTTTGAAGTCCAGACAAAACTGGACATAACCAAACATTATCAACATCTGTTTTGTGGCCTATGCAATATAAACCTTTTGTCTAATTTCAGACAAACTAACAGAAATCATCATAATTTTGACCAATTTCCAAATGGAAAAATATTTGAGGCTGTCATTAGAGGAAATTGGAATAGTGCCATAAGTTCTACTACATAGAGTAACAGTTAAAACTGTATGGCAGTAAACAAACCAACCAAACAAAGCAAACAAAAAAAAAGATAAAACATTTAGCCCATAGAGAAATTTTCTATTCCAGGTTTTAACAAAGAGCTCATTGTTTACATTTCTGAAATTGTTTTGAAGTCTTGCATAAGACCAGATGCAGCAATAAAAACACTAACACACCAAGGAACTGCATCTAAAGCCACAAAAAAACTTGAGAAATAAGTATTATTTACGGAAAACTTAAATGTTTTTGACTCATCTTTATGTGTATAATATGCATTTCATATGTATACGCGTATATTTTGAGTTATGGTAACATTTCTTATGGCCAAAGTCTGACATGGAATTTTCTTTACAAGAGTGTAGACAATCTCTGATAAGCAAAGCTGTTTGAAACTTTTTCTTACCCTAAGGAGTAATGGAGGAGAACATTTTCTTGAGTTTTCTTCTGTTGCCATTCTCAAAATGATAATAATATATGTAGTATTAGTTCTATTGTTTTTGTTAGCAGAGTTAAATGAACAGTAGATTTTCTTAATTTAAAAAAACAAACTTGAATCTCTACTGAGAAGGCAGATTTTCAAATTATTAGATTTTTCAGGCATATAAAAATAATTTGTTTGAGGCCAGCCAGAGATATTTTTGTCACATTATCTGCTGTTAGAGTAGTAGATTGAAAGAAAGGACTGAATAGCATTG
This sequence comes from Coloeus monedula, assembly GCF_965178545.1. Taxonomy (NCBI): domain Eukaryota; kingdom Metazoa; phylum Chordata; class Aves; order Passeriformes; family Corvidae; genus Coloeus; species Coloeus monedula. The sequence goes on from NC_138783.1 coordinate 51,128,794, forward strand.
CTGTTGTCTCCAGCAGTGACCACAGCCTACTCAAGAGGTTTAGGAGTAGAGGAAAGGAACCATCTTCATCCTTCTCCCTCCTGGAGAACAAAGCATTACAGAGGTTCCAAGGGTGATCTCATCTTCCCTCTCCAGCCCTTCTCCTGCTGCCCTGGTGTGTCCTCTCCCACAGGGCCGGGAGAGCCCAGTCATCCACCACCTCCCCTCCTTTCCTGCAGCAGTTGCCATTCACACGCCAGTGGCTCTGATGGTCTGGGGTGACCCAGAGGGCAGAAAGCAGCAACCATGAGGGAAACCCAGCAAGGACTGTGGCAAGTACACAGTGATGTTTCCTAATAATTCTCTCTCAGCTTCTAACAGCTTGCACCTCTGATACTTCCAGAGCCAGGGGTAGTCATTATTAGCTTGCTTGCTTGTGTGCTTGCTTCCTTCCTTCCTGTTTCATCTCTCTCTTCTCTCTCTTACACTCTCTCTCACTTTCCTTTTCTCTCTGTCTGGAGGTGGTTAAGGCACTTAAAGTTTTGCCATACTTTATGGGGGTTTTTTTTAAATAAAGTATGTGTATGTGCACACACAAGTCAGTTAAGTAACAAATATCAAAGTTTCAATAGAAAATACAAAGAAGTCTTATTATTTCTCCTACTTTTTCAAGCTTCCCAATGGAAACTCTTCACTGAATTCAGCATGAACTACTAAGTAGTTTTTTTTCCTTTCAAACTTCATTATTCTTGCAAATTAGCATTCAAGATAGGAATTTCATTGGGGCAGTTACTTGTCTGGGAAAGTGACAGGAATGTGGAAGAAGAGTGATTCCATTTCCCATTCTATGATAGATACGTAACCACATAAGCCTTTTACTTCCAAACATGGAAATTTAATTCAGCCATATTTCCATAGTTTCTGTTTTTTATGTATTCAGATTTTGATCCTCGAGTCTAAGTATAAAAAAGAAAAACATATTTGTATGAGTTTAATTTAGAGTATAGATTCAGGCATAAACTGAAAACAGTTATAATTTTGATATGTAGCTGGCTTTCACGCTGAAAAAGGCCCACAGTTTCTATAACATACTATTTTTAGACAGTTCAGTGTTTATTCTAATAATTTTTTCCATATTACTATCCAAAATAGCTTAATATTTTATAAGGTGGTTGTCAGTCACATATGATAGTGCTGCTAAGCACAGCTTTGAAGAACTTTTCTCTTTGTACCTTAGTACACCCACTCTAGGTCTGAGCATCTTCAGCTTTTAAAATGGCGGCCAGATTTTCTGCTTTCCACGCTTTAAAATTAAATCAGTTCAAACTCTGTTGGTTTGTATTTATGAGTGGCTCTGAGAGTGCTTCATGTGTTGTTACTGTCCACTGATACCAGTCTATTTAATTTTTTTTCCATAACCTGCAAAACTCTTTTTATTTGAAATTTCTAAGGCTGCAAAATTAGACTACAGTGGAGCCTATGACTTTACATGTCTGCAGCTTCTCCCTTTTCCTGAGGTGCCACACCCCAGATGGAACTGGTTAACTCATCAAAGGTCAAGCTGATGAGCTACCTGATATATAGGAGACTGCAGAAAGACAGGCCTAGACATAAGGAAACTCCACCATTTTGTATCTCATTTCATCTTCACTCTGCAAGTGGTTCCCATACAAAAATCCGTTTATTCTTCATAGGAACATATTGGGACTGACCCACCATAGATTAGTTGAAGGAATGTATCCAGGAATGTCTAGACAGTATCCATGCTTAAACTAAGCACTTTCATTGACTTTTGGACAGGACTTTTTTTTTGCTTGTCTTTTTTTCCTCTGATGTTATAGAAGCAAATTAGAAGATCAATCAAGGAGACATTTTGGTTAGTCTTGGCTTAATTAACCAGAAGTTGTACCAGAGGCAGCCTCATCCCATGCTTTTAGCTTGACTTTCTAAAGAAACAAGGTTTATGTAAGCCTCCTTTATCAGTCTCCATCTTTGTAACTCCTGAACCCGGAAGCCATTCTGAGCAAACTTTTAAATGGGAGAAAAGAGTTGAGAAGCAATAAAATTCCAACAGTGGAATCGGGTTGTTCAAGAAAAAAGCTTGTATGACAGAGCCTTCCACATCACTTCTCCTTTCAGTAGGTACCAGAGGATCTTTGTGGAAGAGTCCTCTGAATTACCCTAACTGTGGGAATGCAAAACATGCAGTCAGCTAGAAGACACAGTTGCACTAGAGAACATTCTGTGTTGTTTCTGGTGTTGTTTAGAGATACTCATATTTTCAGAAAATTTTGAAGTTACAACTGTTGCATCTCAGGTGATGCTTCCAAACATACCTGTCAAGTTATATGCTGAACAACGTATGTCTTTACTGTCACACACATGTAGGAGTTACTATCCATATAAGTGAACTTTAAAGTACCACAAGCTATCTGAACATAATATTTCTGTTCACTACGGTCTCAAGAAATACAAGACTTACAGTTTATCTGAAGAGCTTTTTCAGAATGGAGACTGGAAAAAATGAAAGCTGAAGGGCTTATTGCCTTAAATTTCTAATCAATTGAGCCCTATGTGCATGACAAGGTACAAAAACTGGACTGTATATGATACATGTCAAGTCTGGTTTGCTCAGACTGGCATCTGGGACTTGATCTTTTGTGTTCCTGACTCATTAGCTCAAGCTCCTGTTTCAGTGGTATACCATTATCACAAGCTTCTCTCTCTGCTTTCTCCTTTCTTCTTTAAACATTAAGTATGCTTTTCAAAGGTGTATTTTTTTCTGATACTTTTTGATTAAATAGTTAGCTATAGTGACTCTCAGAGGGAAAAAATGTTACTTGTGTGGGCATGTTCAGCATCACTTAATGTTTTCTAGGCTGAAAAAGTATCTTAAGTTTCTACCTGAGAATGAGGAGGGAGCTAGTGCAGGTCCTACTGCATCAGTGTAGAATACTCACATCTGGATGCACTGCTTAACAGTCAAGTTCTTAAGTTTCTAAACCTTCTTAATTTACTCAGTCCTTCCAAGGTATAGCTTCAGGCAGAGCACACTGTATGAATCTAATTTTGAAGTGGCAAATGTGTGCATTGCAGTAGTGAGGTCCCCATCCCAAATATTTACATTTCTGGCCAGGTGTAAATCATTAAGGGGAGTCTTGACTACTATTAATACCCGATCATCTGGCACGTTGGCGCTTGGACACGTCCTGGAAAAATGCTGAAGCCATGTAAGCCATTCCAAGCTTCAGCACAGTTCAAAAGTTCTCATGTGTGCCACGGAGTAAATCTGACCGAACTTGGAAAAGGGGGAAAACGTTGCTTTTCTGAGTTACTTTAGGCTGTTAGACACACAGCTAATTGTTCCACGGGACCTTCAGTGGTTCAGTAAGATTGACTTTGGTTTCATGTGGAGTTTGTCTTGCATATTCTTTAACTGTTTTATTAAGTAGTTGCTTTCTATCACTCTTTGAACAATATAAAGAAATAGTTATTCCTAGCAATATTGAGAGGTATGTTTTCCCTCAGGGAGATGTGCTATTTTATATTTTTCTTTTAATAAGACCAGGAAGGTATGGAATTAAAATAATGATAATTTACCTGTGAAAGTGCATAGGGCACTTAATTCAAATATATAGGTGAGTATGTCTATGTTTCAGGTAAAATTACTTTTTTTCTTCTTAAGCAACACTATCTTTAACTATTTTCACAGTCTCATCAAAACTATGTAATTCTTTCTTGCTATTTTGTTCACAGTTATAATATGCAAGATTGGTTTTATTTACATTTTCTTTTTAATCAAACACATTTGCTTGCTGTTATGGCAACCACTTAAGAGAATTGAGTTGCTGTAATTGTTTAATCATTGCTGTTGAAAAAGACCATTTAAGTCAATCTTTGATGTTACCAGTAGTAGTGCTACATGCTTTATGGAGGAAAGGGGGGGAAAGTGGGGAAAATCTTGAATATCAGGGCCTATCCACACTGGCTATGACATTTAAACAAACAAACAAAAAAATCAATCCCTCTCTCACAATATGAAACATATGATTGTGCAGGAGTAAAAAGCCAACAAAATAAGCTTGGATATCTCTGAAAACAGGGGAAATGAATTTGGGATATTATTCAGTGGTGGAAGAGAAAACCAAGATTATAGTCAGACTTAGATTCTGGTTTTTGAATGTAAAAAGTTGTGCAAATTATCTTTAATGAAGCTGTTGAAAGTGATGTGTAAAGGGAGCTGTATATGTACATTCTTATAAACGCCTTGGCTTGAGTGAAGTTACTGCCTTCAAGTATTTGCTATAGCAGAGAACAAATTTGGGGCAGCCATCTTCATGTAAGTTCAATATATTTACTGCAGAAATCCTTTTAAAGGGTAGTTTGAATCATATTCAGAATGACAATGGGAACAAAAATAGACTAAATTCTGTGAATTGTTTAGGAATCTTACCTTGTTTACTTGTTATTTACTTGGCACTACATGTATTATATTAGATGTTAATTGGTTGAAATACTTTTCAGACTAAAGAGCTTTACCCAAAGGATTCTGGTACCTAGACTTCTTTCTGCTTCCACACAATGTGACTTACATTACAAGAAACTGAAGTTTTTGTGTGCTTGTGCATGTGTTACATCTAAGTTGTTTTTTTAAGTGTAAGGATTTGTACACACTTCAAGTACAACTCAGATACATTTGGCTTTACAGTTAAAATGCTGAGGAAATTTCAGTTGTCTTATTTCAGGTGCCTTGTGAGTGATTTTTAGTTATTATTCTTATCTAAAATTCTTGTTTAAGTATCATATCAAATTACAAAATGTAATTTATGCAAACTATTTTACATAGTAAAAGTATTGGTTTCAATTAATCTATGTTGAATATATGTTTATGAAAAAAGATTGATATGTTTTTTCTTTTAAGCCAGCATCAGTTAAAAATTAAATATGCCAACATCCACCACTTTTTTTCGGAGTAATTACCAGTAGATTGTAAAATTAAATTGGTTGAGCTGATTGGATATGTTTTCAAAGTACTTGTCCCAGCTAATACTTTCTTGTCTGGGGTAATCACCAAAACTTTATTTTAAAAGTTAGACTTCTAGGCCTGCAGCAGGTAAATTTCTTTTCTTTTCTTTTCTTTTTTTTTTTTTTTTTTTTGTATATAAAAGCATGTGCCTTATCCTCCTTAGGAATAATTGTGCCAATCTTCTTAGCAGATATACCTCCAGTGTAATTTTCAGGCTCATTAATGTAATACATGTTTACTCTTAGACCTAAAAATGACAGTTTATGGAAATGAAAATTTTTGGTTCAAAATACCACTCCTTAGCAGCTTTCCTTAAGAGGTGTAATTTTACTGATATTTCATTAGCAGATAGAAAACTTTGAAACCTAGTAGAACTTTTCACTTGGCTTGACTTGCTTTACTTGAACTTGAAAAATACAGGAGCTAAGTTACAAGAACTAAATACAGGGACTGAAGTCTCTGTTTAGCAAAAATTACGCAGGGGAGAAGGAAAATTACATTCTGCTTTTATTCACTGGGACCTTCTAATTTCACAATCATTTACTTTTGGAAAGAAAATATTATTTTAAAAGGTATATGCATGGTAGAGTTTATTTTAGAAATGTAAATCACATGTGCAGACCACAGGGATCAGGCAAAGGGGAAAATTCACCATTTAAACAGATTGCTAGACCTGTGGGTCTGAAGTGATTTCTGGTCTCGTTTTAAGGCCAGAACTTCTCTGGTAGGTCGCTTCCTTTCTTTTGCGGGTGCCCCGATCGATTCGGAGAGATGTGGAAGAGGCAACGAAACGATCCTTAAAGAGAGATGCTTTTTCTTAGAATCCCAGCATCTGACAAGCACCTTAGACACGGGTCCCCTCCACAAACGCCAGCTTTTTGGGCGAAGCGGGGCAGCCACAGGTTGGCTTTTCCCCCGCAGCGGGAAGGCAAGAGCCCTCGGTGCCGCAGGCGGCTGCTGCGCTGCGCAGGGAGCGCCCGGCAGCATCCCCGGGCGCCGCTGCTCCGGGTCCCTCTCCCCCGGGCAGCACAGCCCCGGCCCCGTGCTTCTCCGGGGCCGCAGCCGCGCTGGAAATGAATATTTACATCCCCTGGAAAAGCGCAGCTCGCCACCGCCGGGCCGGGCGGAGGCTGGAGCCGAAGCTCGTTATCCTTCCCGAATGCGAATGAGCCCGTCCCGCGGCTGGCTCTTGGCTCAGGTGTGCTCGGCTTTTGTTTCATTAGATTATCAATTGGGTCTGGGAAAGAGACCCAGAGCTTCCCGATAGCTCGGTGCCATATGGAAAATCTGCGCTGTTTTGATTATGTTCTATGTAAACATTTTAATATCGGATCCTTAAAATCCAGAGACTATCCCAAAGGGGATTAAAACATAATCCTCTCTCTCTATAGCTGTAGTGGATTAATTTCGTATTCTCTCAGTGGCTGGCTTGCTCCCTGAAGGCTATAACAAAAAGACTCTGCTCCTTAAACATGCTATGGAATTGCAAGTTGTAATTGGAGATTTCCAAAGGACAAGTGTAAAAATGAAACACTGCTAATACCGATTTTTTTTTTCATTCTGTGCTTTAAGGAGAGAAAAAAAATCTGTAAAGATTTTTCAAACTTAGTTTGAACACCTCCTTTCCCGGAATCCCATAATGTGACTTCTATTTATTTTGCTTTCTGCTTTTTTTAAAATTATTATTATTTTTTCCGAAACAAGAAAACACAAGCAAACGTTTTCTCATCTGGAAAGTACGATAATGCTTATTCCTTGTCGCATTGTGATACCTCTGACATGTTTACCTTGCAACAAATCTAGGGTGTCATTTGAGTAGAATGCAGGGCAGATGCCAAGGTACCAATCTGGGAGGGAGCTCGGAGCCTTTTCTAGGGAGGAGTAGAAAGCCAGAAATCCCCGATTTGCCCTGCCTTCAGTAACGGGCTAAGAAGTGACTGTTCCCTTTCCCTCCACATTCACCCCTGCTTTTGCAGCTCTGCACCCTGCTCCAGTCCGTAAGGGCACATCACTGGCACAACCCGCTAACCGGGGTGCCGCATTGTCTTCGCCTGGATGGCAGATTATAGGGTTTGGCCTTTTGGCCATTAAATAGCGGTGGCTTTATTTTTATTTTAGCCACACAACACTAGGGAAAAGAGGTAATTGGATTAAATTGATGTTCTTCCTTCTGGGATTCAGCAAAGCCCACAAACGCCTCCTTAAAGTGATAGAATATCGGGTCGTTTCCAGGACGCGCCTTCCGAAGGCGCTTTTCTCCCCGCACAAAGGCCCAGGAGCCCATCACCCTGCGCCGGGCCAAGTGTGCCCGAGAAGGGCGAGAGGCGGAGTAGGGCGCTCTGCTTGAGAGGGCAAGTGCTTCTGCAGGGCAGGGAACCGCTGGCTGGCCAGACCCCCCCTTCTGTAAACACAAAGAAAAGGGGCCTGGGGAATAGAAACCCAAATCCACTTGTAATCGTACAAGAGAATCGGGCGTAATTACTCGAGCAACCTAGATGAAGATTGATGAGGCTTTAAAGCGGCGTTTCGGATCGATCACCCTGCCCTTTGGAGCCTGCAGCCGGGCTTCCCCGGCTCGGATCGGCTCCTTTCCCACCGCCAAGGGAGGGAGAGAAGATGGAGGCGAGACTGGGAGAGCAGCAAGGCAAGCCCGGCGCATGTGATTCCGATCAGCTGACTGGGGTCAAGAGGCTACCTCGGTTTATTAGGAGATGGAAAACAATAAAATGAAAGAAAATAGAGTTTGTATCAGTATTATCCCGTCCGCCACGCTAGGCTGCTGAAAGCTGTTACTGAAACGGTGCGTTTTAGCTTCCCCCTTTACGCACAGTAATCTCTGCCTTCTTCTTTATTTGTTTTGCAAAGTAAATGACAAAATATTGTGCAATAAGGACTTAAATTGGGTGTTACAGTAAAGTAAAGCATTAACAACATGACAGTTAGATGCGCCGATACAGGAGTAATTTGGGCTAAGTGAGTAATTTGAAGTGCTGCTTGTAAGAGCTGGTAGTTAAGTGTGCTGGCAGTGCTGGGGGAGGAGGTGAGGGCGCATCCGTGGCGTCGGTCCCGGTGAGAGCCGCAGCCCCAGGCTCGGCTCGGCCACGCCAGCGCCCGCACGGCGCTGCTGGAGGGGCGAGCGGCTGGGGAAGGCAGAGGGGGGCTCACGCCTCTCTGCCCTCTGAGCAGGGGTTCCCTTATTGCAAGGGAGATTTTTTTAGCTGTGTTAAACAACCTAACCCTGTTTAGTACATCCTGAGATGGTCAGTTTACTAGTTTCGAAAAGGTGTATCAGTAAGGTGTTGTACCCAGCTTCTTAATACTGGAGTTGTATTATTTTACGTCATATGCGTGTTTATACGTGCATGTGGCTCTGTGTGCTTATGTATGTGTACAGAAATTATCCCACAGGCTTTCGTGGTTAAATCTAGAAGAATATTTTATATATAATATTTTCTTCGAAACAAGTGATCTTCCTAAACACGGCCACTGTCAGCTTTAACAGTAGATTGCATTGATATTGAAGATAAGATGGTGAAAAAGTGATCCTGTTGTCTTTTGGATTAAGGAAGGGTTGTTTTGAGTTTTTTTCCTCTGAATTAAAATCTAACAATTTGCGTGGAGAAGGCTGCCTTTTACAATAGGTTTTCCCCATCCCATCTTTTCAATGCCCGCGAAAGCGTCTCGTTAAGGAATATATTTGAGCGAAGTGTTGTTATACAATAATTTTAAAAGTATAAGCGGCAGCGAGTTGAAACAAAAATGATCTTGCCGTAAATATATTTAACGATGTTAGCCTTTTTGTGTGGGGGATATTGAAGTAGGTGAAAAAAAAAAAAAAAAAAGATAAAAAAGGGGAAAAAAAGAAACAACTAAACAGAACCCCCCGATATTTCGCGTTACTTTCCCGAGTTGAGGTCTGGATCCACAGTTAATGCCCCCAGGCCTCGCAGGGTTGGTGTGGCAGGCAGGGGCTGCGGGCTGCCCTGCGCCCCCGGCCCGGCCCGGCCGCCGCGGGGACCCTGGGCTGCCAGATCGAAGCGGTGTGGGACGAGCCGCCGCTATCGCACATGAACAGTGATAGTGTTAACGAGGAGCAAAAGGGCATGAAAAGAGAGGGGACCTTCTTCTAAGAGGCAGCTATTTTTCACCCTAACCCCTCTGAATTTCGCTGCTGTGATTTATCTCGCAACCCCGGAGCTCACAAACTCGCTTCTGCCCCGGCCACGGAGTTCAAAGCGCTGGCCGCGGGCAGGAGGGGGATGAACGCGGCGTTTACAAACTGGGTTTACGAGGGGGCTCGCCGGGCGCTGGCTCGGCGGAGGGAAGGGCCACCGGGGATGGGCCGGCCGGGCGCCTCCAACCTGACGCCGCTGCCCTTGCCTTGCAGGCCCCGTGGTCCTCAGCACGCCGGCACAGCTCATCGCCCCCGTGGTGGTGGCCAAGGGGACGCTCTCCATCACCACCACAGAGATCTACTTCGAGGTGGATGAGGATGACTCGGCCTTCAAGAAGATCGACCCCAAGGTGAGTGCCGCGGACGGGCGGGCGCGGTCCCGGTCCCCGGTCCCGGCACACGTGCGCCGGGGCCGCCCCCTCATTCCAAACTCCGCTCCCGTCTGCCGCCTTTCGCTGTGAAAAAAAAAAAAAAAAAAAAAAAAAAAAAAGCGCAATGTATTAATGATGTTAAATCCTCTATCACGGCAGCGTGCGCGTTTTCCAGCAGCCTTTCGCGCGGTGCCTTTGTATGAAGAACGTGGTCAGATTTAGTAGCTAAGCCAATTGCTCTGAAATCCCTGGAGGGAGCAGCAGTCCTAGCCCGCAGCCTTCCCGAGACACAGCGAAGGGGTTTACGCCTTCCGAGGTTATCGGAGAATCCCGTTATTTCAAAAACGTTAGTTTCCTTGTAAGAAAATACGGCGCATTTTGTAAACACTTTTAACTGCTGAAATGAAAGTTAATGCTTATTTTCTGGGGGGGAAAAGAAAAGGGGGGAGGAGGGAAATAGACATGTACCGAAGACTTGGTTCCTGGGAAAGCTCTGTTTTTTTCTGTAGTCATTTACTACTACCAATTCCCCAGCGCCGCCCCCCTTCCCCCTCCCCTCCGCGAAGACCTTCAGCCCAGCCGCAACAGAGCAGGGGTGCGTGACTTGAGCGGAAACCTTTGCGTGGCTTTCTCCCCGCGGGAACGGCGCGGGGGATGCCACGCGGGGGAGGAGGGGGCAGACGGAAGGGACGTGTCTTAACAGGGCGCTCCTCTCGCCTGCATCTCTTTCTATTCTTATCGCTCTTGCTTTATATCTTTGCTATTGCTCTGGAAAATGTTGGAAGAGAGGAAACAGGGGAAGTACTTTTACAAAGACCTTGGGGTTTGGGGGTTTTTTTCATGCAGAAATAGTATAAATAATTTCCAAGAAAACTCCTCGTCTGAATGTTTGCAATGAAGTTATTTCTCTTTGGTAAATAATTTGTCAAACTCGGAACTTTCTTTGCAGTGCTGGGGTAAAAAAGTTTCTGCCAGAATCTCTGGGTATAACAGTTTCGCTAAAGTGCACCCAGTGGAAGTAGTTGTTAGTGGGTGTCACACAGGAGATTGGCCTCTTTCAGCACTTGTTGACTGTTAGGATCCTAATCAAAATCCGCGTTGTTAATCTGTGTTTTGATTTAAAAGCCATTTTAAAGAAATGCATCCTGAGAGGGACCAGGCAGTGCGGTACAGACAGGCGGCTTTGGATTGAGTGCAGTTTTGTAAGCACACACAGGTTATTCCCTCTGAATGTCCTGGGAGCTCAGGGGCTTGATTTCTGGGAGTGCAACTGGCAATCTTATCACATTCGTAACGGATTTGTAGGTCAGAAGCAATATTGTTGTTCACTTTATTTGTGCTGGCTCTCACCTATAAATTTCATTTTCCTTTTTATTAGTACCTGCACCAAATTGCTAGTTTTATCAGGATCACTGGTTACTCAAAACACTGCTTCACAGATACGTTGTGTTTCCTCAGCTTTGTTCAAAAGCGAGCAGAAACACAACAGCACCGTATAATAAACCCTTCAAAACCAGATTTCTTTCCTGACGGCTGAAGAAGTGTAACTGTATTAATAAGTACGTCGGTGTCTGACAGTTGCTTATGGTCATCTGGAGCTAAATTCCAATATGTTTTTACCATCAATATTTTCATATTCTACAAAACTATTCAAAATGCATAGGCAGGAGTCTGCCCTTAAGTTTTCTGCTTTACAGGATTTAAACAACTACCCACAGAAAGGCAAAATCCACAAAACATAGCTGCCTCTGGTTTTTCAAGTGGAAAACTTGATCCGATATTGAAACACTTACCCATATGCATTTTACTTCATTTATTAGCTTGTAATTAAATAAATCAGCAACAGAAATTAAAATCTAAATCACAAAAAGTAATTATCCAGTGTATTTCAAGTGCATTTTCAAATATATAATTCCAATATTCAAGCGTTATTATATAAGCAGAATCCAAATTTCTTTTGAATATATTTAAATAACATTTCAAGTATATTTATGGAATGTTAGAAATAGAACAAGCAATATATATGAAACGAAAAATGTAAACTTGTTAAGTTCAGACACTTCAAAAGACAATTAACAAAAGTACTGTGATAAAATCTACCTTTTTAAATGGTATCTTCTTTTTAGCAGAAAATGTCCTTGAAGTATCCAAAATGGCAATTTAACTTCTGTTCACCAAATCACAAAACACCAACATCCACAATTTCAAAGACAATGTGAGATCACAATATTTGATACAAATCAAAAGGTACATTAGGGTTTGTTCAGGTGGCATATCCAAATAGCTTTTACTCACAGAGGGTTTACATAAAAATACCGGGTTTTGTTATAATCCGTTGGTACCGTTTTTAGGCAGAATGGTCACAATCAAATTACGGCCAATTTTCCTTTCCAGGCAGCACACTTTGCTTTTCCTTTTCCTTTTTTCTTTTTTTTTTTTTTTTTTTTCTTTTTTATTTTCCCCCCACGGGGAACTGCAAAACTGTAACGAAGAGGAATGATGCTTGCTGTTCTCATTTGCTTTTCTTTGTGAAGAGCCTAAGCTATATTCCTTTTTTAAAGAGAATATTATTTGCATTGTCAAGTGGAAATATATGACTTTTCAAACAGGCATCTTAAACTTCATCGGGAAATTAGCAGATTTATCGGTCAGGCCGGTCTTATAGTTACCCTCTAAAGTTTCTCCAAACTTTTCGGGTTGGTAAGTATTTCCCTAGCTAGTCGCCACGTTTGTTTGGCCGCGTTTTCCAGGGCCGAGTGAGGTTTGCCCTGAAAGAGGTCTAAGTTGGGCAAGAAGTAGTGCGGGCACCTCCTGCACTGGAGGCACGAGATGAGCTGCAGTAAAATCCCGTTGAGCCGGTCCCCCAGGCACGACTCGTCCCAGTCCGATTCGCGGGGATGCTTTTCGCATTCGTAGGAAACCAGAGTCTTCATGTGATAATTATTCAGGGGCTGGCCCGGCAGCTCCAGGTGACGGTCCCGTAAGGTTTTGAGGATGGAGAGGCATTTCTTCCTGCAGCCGCCCATCTGCAGTCTGTTCTCAGCTTCCGCGAACTGCAGCACCCAGGCATCGCTCTCGGCCGAGCTCTGCTTGCCGGCCAGAGAGTGGCACTCCTTGGACAAGAGGTTGAAGCCTTCCGCCTTGACCTCTGCCACCCGGTTGGGTCCCGGCCAGGGGATGTGGGGAAGCGGCCAGTGTGCAGCACTCCGCGGCCAGATCCCCGTGCACTTGAAGGCTGGAGTGATCTGCACGACGTACCGATCCCTGATCCTCAGCTTCACTTCGCTAGTGTCCGCCACCATCTTTACTACGTCTCTGTAACTGCACTTATCCACGGCTTGAGCCACCAGAGTCTGGAATCTGGACCGGATTTTGCGAGCGGAGAGGTAGCCAGACGCCGTGATGAACTCCACCCAGAGGGACATGCTCCTCTTGCGCCCGTCGCTTAACTTTAACACAGCGCAGCCCGGCAAGGAGCCGTCGTCCACGAAGTTGAAAACCCCCATTTGGTTCAGATACAGCACGACTTCAAACTCCGTGGGGGAGATGACTTCCAGCCCCTCATAGCGATTGTCCATCTCGTTCAAGGAACTGATGAAGCGAGGCTCCTGCACTTCCACCTCCTTCAGCACGTCCGACACCACTTTGCAGACTTCTCGGATCGTTTTGGCGATGGCAGCTTTCCTGGCTTGGCATTTCTCATTGTAGTATTTATTCAAATGATACACCAGCTTGGCCTGGGCCGCGATCATGTTGGGGCAGAGATCCGGATTGTATACCGGAGTCTCGCAATAGGCTGTGGGATCCAATGCGGCTGCTAAGGCTGGAGCCAACTTCAGAGGAGAAACAGGCTGCCGCACTCTGAAATATAACAAATGTTTTTCAAAATGCGCCGAGGCTGCTGCTCCTCAGATGCTCTCTTCCTGCTTTTTTAGATCAGCCGTCTTGAAGTGTGTGTGGCGGGGGGGGGGGGGAAGGGAGGGGGGAGCGGGCGGGGGACTGGAGGGGGCGATATTTTTCCTTCCCCTTTTTTTAAAGGGTCCGTGAGTGAGAGGAAAGCATCGAGAGCAGCACCTTTCCCAGCAGCAAGAAAAAACAAAAGTTGCACTGAGACACAGCGAGGGTTCCAGTAGTCAAAATAATAAAACCTCTTCGTATTTATTTATGTTTTCCCGTAGTAATCACCGTGTGTATGCAGGGCGGTTAATCAGATGGTGGAAAAAAGTGCCGTGTGTGTATGTCAGAAGAAGCTGGCTGTTGGTTTGTATAAGAGCCCAGATGCACTCGTGTGGAAATTATAAAGGCAGGGCCAGGCAGGCGGGCGGCCAATCGCCACTGGGCTCGTCACTGCAGCCTCTTTCAGCTCAAACCCGGCTAATTAATCCCTCTCTAGGAGATAGATATGTATACACAGCCACACACACACGCACACGCAAGCACATATTGAAAGGTAGAAGGTTACCGGCTAAAAACCCGCCCCGGTCCTCTGTATACTCGGGAATCAAGAGAAATCGCTCTCCTTTGGGTGTAACTTGAAGGGTATTGACGTTTCGAGAGGACTTGGCAAAACTGTGCCGCTCCGTACTGAATCCCTGCATGCCTCCTCATGGCCGGGACGTGAATGCAGGTGTATTAATGGGCATCCATCAACTGGGGAGCTACAGACCCGGCTCGCTCCGACAGGAGCACAGGCGTAAATTCATTACTCCCACTTGGCGTCACATCACGCTGTCCTTTTCCTCCTGATAGTTGTCTGTAACTGCAAGCGAGAAGTAGGTTTGGATTTTTTTTCTCTCGTGAACCGGCCAGTGAACAAGGCAGCGGATTCACGGCAAATTTAGTGTTCTTTGGAATAAAATATTGCTCAGAAGTCCACGATTTGTATTGTTTTAAAGGATCTTCTGACGGGCTCTAATCGATTTTGAGGTTTAATGCATTTCGGCATTGTCTCTGCCTTGCTTTTTTTATTTGTACCTTATGAAGGGAGAATCAATCGCTAAACATATCTGTCAGGTCTTTTTCACGTTCCTTCCAAAAATCAAGCAGCAGATACAGACGGTAAATCTCCTTTGCCAATTCTTAGCCTCGTTTTTATATTCTGTATTGCGCTCCGATATGTTGTGAGGAGTGGATGTTCGGCTGCTTTTCGAGACGCACTATAAGTACCTATTAATTTCAAACCTGGAGGATTTATCGTATAGCGAGCTGTGCTAGCAAGCTGCGCTTAGTAAATGTGCACACGGGAGGCACGCTAGCGACTGCAAACATGCTGGCTTGCTTGTCTGACAGTTTGGGGTTTCGCCTGTGTGATGTGTAATTAGCAAATTTCGCCTTCGGTACTTTAAGTGTTGGTAATCGGGACCTTTATTTGCAAATAAACTGGAGTGGTAAGCTCTTCGGCTTCACAGCATTTACTGAGCTTCACTTTAAGACAGCCCTAAATTTTATATACATAAATATATATATTTAAGAAGAAAAAAAAACCAAAAAAAACCCCAAAAAACTAAACCAGAAAAGCTTTTGATCGCTTGGACGCTTGGAATCTTTAGACTAATGACCGATTACCTTTTCCTAAGGTAACTGTCACGGGCATACCCGTGGCTGAGAAGAAGTCATACCACAAAGAACATTTCACACATTTATTCAGCGTATGAACGCGACCAACTTTATTGCACATAGCGGAGAATTTGTGACTGTGAGCTTGGCTCCCTCAGTCTAGCGGTTATATGGGTGTTCCCGTGCCGCTCTCGAGCAGGAAGCCGACCGAAATGCTTTCCTGCCCATGAGTTGAGTAGGGCTGGGGCTGTCGCTGAAAAACTGCAGGTGACAGGTCGTCCCGAAGCAGCTTACCTCTTCTCGGCCGCAGCCCTTGGCCGCCGGGAGAAGGGCGACCGCTTTCTGGCTGTTCAGGGCGGAGAGGAGGCAGTTTCCTCCCGGGTTTTCTCCCTCCTCCGGTTAGTTTCCCGGCCAGGGGCCGGGCGGGACAAGCGTGCCTCCCCCCGGCCGCGGCGGGTCCGGCGGCGGCAGCGGCACAGAGCGCCCGGTCCCGGTGCCTCCCGAGCCGCCGCCGAGGAGCGCAGCCACCGGCCGCTGCCGCCGTCCCTACTCCGGGCCCGGGGCTGCCGCCTCCCTCCCGCCCTCCCTCTCTCCTCCCCCGCGGGGCGGTGGCGTGCGCGGCCGCGGTGCTGCGGGCTCTGGGAGCCGGCTGCCCCAGCCTTCCCGGAGCAGGCACTTCCAGGGGTTCGGGCTGGCTCCGGGGGGACAGGCGGGCGCGTCTCTGCCGCTCCTACCGGCGGCCGCCCCTGGGTGCGCGGGTAACCTGCTCGGCGGCGGGGCCGCGGCGGGAGCGGAGGTCGGCCCTCTTCCCCCTTCCGCGGGGGCCGGCGCACCCAGAGCCGGCTTGGCGGCACCGCCACCGGCCCCGGCGGCGGGCGGGGAGGGGGAGGCACCTCTCCGGCCCGGCACATCCCGCCCCGCTGCCCCAGGATGGGGCCCGGCACGGCCCAGCCCGCCCCTGGGGGCCGCGGGCCATGGCGGTCGTGCGGTGTCCTCAGATACGGGGCGGTGTTGGCCGCAGCAGGGCACGGCTGGGCTGAACCCAGGAAGGGCGGTCAAGTTGGGACCAACTCCAGCGGGCCGGTCCCGGGGACCGACTGGTGCGGGGGAAGGCCCACGGCGGCCGCAATCCCGGCCCCGGTTCCCGCCCCGGGCGGCGGCGGCCGCTGGTCCCGGGGCCGTCCGGCGCGAAACCGCCGGCGCTGCCGCGTCGGGGGCGGCTTCTTTGGGATGGAAATGTCAAAGAGCTCCTTTCTCGCAGGGTCACAGACCAGCGCCGGATAAAACCGAAAGTTACAGCGGGCGGACAAAAGGTTGTCCCTTCCTCCCTTTCCCGCCGAGGGAACAGCCCTTTCCTGCGGTGGGGGCAACCCTCAACTTCCAGCGTTGCAGGAGCCTCAGAGCTGCACGTTAGCGATGGGGATGTTCCGGGCCACGTTTTGCTTATTTTTTCCCCGTGCGTTTCGTCTTGGCAATTCCAGTTGCTAAAGGCAAAAGTGGAAAGGTCGTACCTTTAAGCTGTCAGAAGTCGTAACATTCATAATGTGGCAAAATTAATTTAAACAAAAATTACGTCTTAATATACTAAATCGGAGTTTTCAATGTGTAATGCTAAGATTAGGCTATGATTTCAAGTAATGCAGGCTATACTTATTTACTGTATCTCGGTGGCTATGAGAAATACTAGATTTAGCCTTGGCTGGGTGATGTTTAACACTGAAGGTTGCTATTAACTTCACTCCATCACTTCATTTCACACACCAAACATTTAGTAGTTTAAAAAACTGTGTATTTAGGCATCACAGACACCACTGAAACGTGACTGTTGAAGTGACCCAATTGTTTAACATGACGAGAAGTCAGTTTGGTTTAGATGTCGAAAATTATTATCTAGATGACTATATATGATATAAAAATATAGATATTTTTTGAAGCTTCTGACCACTTACTGCAGCTAATTTTTCTCTGTAGTTATTAATGTGTCCTTTGTAAACTAGAAAAGGAACACCTTCTCAGCAATGAATTTTATTTCTACTGGGTTTATTGAGTATTGAGTTGTTTTGGAAAACCGGGATTAAAGTCCTCTCATTAAAATGATGATTGATCATTTGTCATGATAGTGGTACCGTATGATATTGGTGACTTTTACCAAATTGCTGTTTTCCAGATATTTACCCTAATTAGGGGGTACTATAACAGTGTTTGTTGAGCACTGCTTATTATTTCAAATCTTTCAAACTACATTACCTTGTCATGTAGTGCTCATGTTAGCTAAAAAGCCAAATGGTGTTGAAAATCTTTGTACTCGCCCACATCCCCAAAGTGCAATTTGAAAAAAAAAAGCAAAAAGTTGCCATACATGTAAATTTAACCAATAATTTCTTCTTATATGGTGAAGTTAAATGCACATGCAGATGCATATCTACACAAAGGGCTTGCATGGATATCACTTTATATTTCTTATTATATAGTGATTGTTCTTCCACACACAACTGCTCATGAATTTTAAAGTTTTATTTTTTAATATCTGCCAATTGCACTAGGGAGGTAGGAAGAAAAAAAATGAAGCTGAGTTGATTAAATTATTTATTCCTACTGCTGAAGTGAGTTTGAAGGCTCATTGAATGTATCTGATTTCTTGGCTCCTCTTTCTCCCCTTCCCCCCTCAATTCTTCCTGGTTATTTCATCCATATCATCCTGCCAGCAACAATAATTTTTTTTTTTTTTTCCAAGTAGGGAAACTAAAGACAGATATTTGAGCTGGGCTTGCTATATGTGTCACATTATATAAAATAGGCAGCATTTTTTTTTTGTGATGGAAGTTGCTGGTACCTTCAATTTTCTGTATTCTAATTTTGTAGTTTACTTCTTGCCTCCACTTTCAAATTTAGGAACAACTGAAAAGTTTAAATGTAAGTTGCTATAATTTTTGTAATTTTTACAGTACACAATTAGCATTCATTAGTGTTAAACTTAACATGTATGTATTCGCGTCCTATTAAAAATTAAAGGAAAACATGAAGAGAGTTTCCATTACTGTTGTACTTGGTCATCCTAGGTCTTACGGATGAACTGTTAATGCTTTAAATTCCTCTAATCTGCAATCTGTTAAGGGAAAAAGCAGTAACTGATTTGCTTTCTCTAAGATATGTCTCAAAAGTAAACATGGAGCTTGCAGAACTGTGATTTTGGCTAGAACTGCAGAAAGGCGTAAGCAGGAAAATAAAGCATTGAATTATTCATTTGGTTCACTTATCCGTCAGCTTCTCCAAATCCAGACATTCCTTATAGTGCAACATTTTATTTAAGCAGTCCAACATTGGTTTGGTTTTGGTCTTTTTTTTTTCTTTTGGTTGTTTTGTTTTTTTTTTTTAAAGATCTCCAGCTTGGAGAATGTTCTTTTTTTGCTGAACTGCTAGAGGACTGTGGAATCAGTGGGGATTAACGCCTTCTAATCTACTACATCTGTAGTGGGTCATCCAACACTGCAGAACTCTCATTACTCTCTATTGCTGTATATGATTAAATGACTGAAAATATTGAATGTTGCCCTTGAAAATAAAGCTGTATGTGTTGGATGAGCAGCTTCTGAAGAATTCATGTCTAAACTAATCTTTCATCTCGGTAACTTTAGCCCTGGAATATGAGAGAGGACTAGAGTGTTAGAAAATGTAAGTTGAAATTAAAGTGGGGGAGCATTTGAAATACATCATTATATAAATTATGGCATCACACAATATGCTATGTCTTAGGAGTAACCCAACATCTTATTACCCAGTCAGAATGGGAGGGTGGTATGTCTTGAACATACTTATTTTTGTGAGTGGTGCTTTTCTGTAACCTGGTTTCATATTGACTAGCAAACTAAACTACATCATCTCATCGGGAGCTGCTGAAGATACTGAAATTAGCAGAAGACATTGCTTAACACCTTTGAACACTGGCCAATATGAAGTTATAAGCAAGCACCATTTTTTGTATGCATTTGGTCATACTATGTGTTTATTGCGAATTTTCATGATGCCAATACTTTGGGCATCTTATGTCTCTCCAATTCAAAATGAAACTTTTGTGCTCTCTTTACAATTACATGAATATGTTAAATTACCTGTGTAACTCATTTAATCTTGATTTAGTTATGAAAGGACATACCTAACATATTTCAATGTAGACTTCTATTTTTAATGTAGTGTATAGCTCTCCAATATTTTCTTTCCAAATAACAGTGAAGGAAGGAGTTGAGTGAGTTGGTCGTAAGTGATTAATATGTTTCATTGAACCTTATGAAGGCCCTGGTCCTGCAAATAACTGCCCATGCACTTCACTGTGAGCCTAAAAGCACCCGTGACATCATGGGCAGAATCAGGGCCAAAACAAGGTAACACTTGGAGGTTAACATTTGAAGAGGATGAAATACAGTGAGCCTCTAAAATATCTAACGTATCAAATGCATGCGTTGGTGAGGAAATACATTTTTTGGCTCAAATATATACACTTCTGTCAAGCAGCACTTCCCTGTTTTTTCATTGTGCTTTAGCCATAACATTAAAATAGCTTCTTGAGAAAGGACATTGCTGTTTCGTCCTCTCACAAAGATGCTCCCCCAGTCCACTCTAAAACGCTTATGAGGAAGGTAAGGTTATTCAGAAAAACAGATTATGCTTTCAGAATCCCCATTAAAACTATATATTTTCATCTACTTTCGCATATTCAGGACTATTGTTCCTAAAAGTATCCTAACTATAACTGTAATATAATCATATTAGCAACCTTATTTAAGGAGGAAGATGTGAAATCTGTTCTGAAAAAACAAGATGCTTAGATCTTTTGGCCTTTAAAATATTTTCACACCACCACTCTGAACTTTTTTTTTTTTTTTAACTGGTAGAACATTGTCATTGTAAAACACAATATTTTATCTAGGGGAAATTTTAGTCTCTTATTAAGAGCAGCAAATCACTCCAGTTGTCCTCTTGAATTCAAAAATTTAACCTACATCACCTACTGTCCTTCCTGCTTTTTCCTACCAGTTTTTAGGCCAGCTCTAGGACAGAATATAAAGAAGTGGATCCTTTGTGGCATAGTGCTGGTGTCCCTGAAATGAGAAAGGCTATAGAAATAGCATGTAATCATGTAATTTCATAAATATCCAATCAAATTGTTGAAAGAGAAATATTAGCTTGTGGAAATAGCTGTTTATCTGAAAGGAATATTACTATCAATTTTTCTTGATAGTTGAAATAGATTTTGCCTTTTGGACACGTTATTATTTAAAATACATTAATGCCATTGAAAAGAAGATAAAAAATTACAGGGTATCTGTTAGGGTGGTGACAATGGTGTCTCTTAAGACTCCTTAGTTTTAGATGAGGAAAAGGAGATATCTTTATTACTTCACATTTATGAATCTTCTTTATTTACTGTTTTAGTTGATACAAAATAACTATTTTTTAAAATTAAAGGAAACTTCCAGGGGAAAAATTGGGGGAGTTTACTTTTTTTTAAGGTCAATACAGATTTTAATGGGTTTATGCGGTGTGTACAGGCCTACTAAGAAAGAAGTTACTGTGATCAACATGGTTCTGTCTTATTTTCAGTAAATATTTTACCATTTCTATTTTTTGTTTTCTCCTGCAAATTATTTCCAGGAATAAACTGGCTTCAATTTTCACTTCATTTTTTTTTTTTTAAATAACCTTATCAAAAGGAACAATTATTAAGTGTGGAATTCTTACTAGCCCTCTGAAGCACAGATGAGTATATGGCATATGCTAGGTTGTGCCATAATGCTTGCCATTTTCCCCTACTCTTCAAGACATTGCTTCTTTAAATAGGTAAAAAATGACAGCAAGTATGTTGGACAACAGTTTTCTCATTATTTTCTGTGAGTACATTCATTATGTATTATTAATCCTTAATTGTAAAGATGAAATAATATAACCATTTATCTTGGCAAGCCCGTTATTTATAAGCTGTACATTAGAAAACTGCATGGATCTACATGGATGTTTTCTTCTATATATACTATTCAGATTTTTGACATAATAGAGGAGAAGAAACTTTTTAGGCTAAATCTATGGCTAATTTAATCCACCCTTTGTAGGCAAACTGTATCTCAACATGGTAAAAAAAAGTCCTCTCTCCCTCACCCTCTACCCCCAGCCCCCAAATTCAGTTCTTCATTTGTTTTGTTCACCACGCTGCATTAACACAGTTTTCCCTTGTGTGCATCTGCCAGTGTACAATTTAGCCACGGGCATCTGTAGACCTTGTGGTGATCAGTATTGCAGGCAAAAGCCATATGTGTTTAAATAAAAAAAAAATCTCTTTATTTCATTTGCTGTTTTAACTGGATGGATAACTTCTGTGCCTCAAGACAGAGGAAGAGAAAATACAGAAATAATTAATTGCCTCTATTCTTGAGGCAGTTTCATTTTCCCTCTCCAATATGGAATGCTTGTCAGCTTCCCTGATAAATGACTGCATGTATTTGCATAGATTTTACATTAACACAAAAATTAGTTTTATTTGTGAAAAACTATTTTACATAATAATGCAAAAGCAAGCATTATGGATTATGTTTCCAAACTTGAGAGACTGTGGAGAAATGAGGGGTTTTTTGTATTTGCTTTTCTAAATTCTGTTTGGTTTGTGTTGGTTGGTTGTTTTACTGAGTTTTTTTGTTTGTTTGTTTCATGTCAAGGTATATTAACTTTTAGTTTTGTATTTTGTTTTTGTAAAAGCAACCAAGTCAGGGTCTCTTAATGTTTATAAACCATTTATTCAGTCTTTCATAGATTGAATTATTGATGGTGGTATGAAAACAACTTTTTTCATGGATTTCTACTCATTCCACTTATTAAATACACACTTAAATATGAATACATTTGCAATATTCCATGGAACTGTTTTGAAAAAAAAATACAGCATCTAATTTAGCTATTAAATACACTACGAAAATATGCTTCAAGTTTCTAAAGCTGCTATTAAAATAGTGCTGCATCAGGTATTCTTTCAGAGCATTAATGTACTGCATTAGATTGTATGCCAGTGTAGGACTATTTTTTCCCCTATACCTAATAACCTGTCTGTTTTAAGCAATTAGGCACTCCTAGCTTGGAGTGACAGTACTATACCTCCAGTTAAAAACTGTGTTTTATTCACGATTTGTCATGTCCATAAATAAAATATACAAATCCATCAGTCTGAAATATCTCTGAAGGAAAATATACTGCCCTAATCTTAAAACAATTGTAGTTATTTTCAAGTGACATGAATTGGATATTTGCTCATAGAATAAACCTGGTGTCTTGTTGTCTAAAGGCAACTGCTAATTGTATATCAGCCATTTCTCCATGCTGAAAAAAATACAGATGCATTCACTGCTGTTATTCCATGCTCTGTAACAAGAAGAAAATATTGCTCCTTATGAAACCTGCTATACTTGATGGCAACTTAAGGCAAAAGAGTGCCTTTGCCACTTCTTAAATCTGGGACACCCTAGGTGCCAGCTGTCACTGCTCAGCTAATGATGACAAATGCCCCTCTCTATGCAGATTGCAGAGCTTGCAGGCTGCTATGAAAGGCAGTCAGATTACCTTTCTTCAGATAGTAACTTAACCTTTTAAACTCAAGTGTCAGAATGAAATTATTAGCTGGGATAGTTTCAATATCTGTTTCTTTAAAAAAGAAAAAAAGAAAGAAAAGAAAAGAAGGCAGTGACTTCAAATAATACCATAGCACTCGCATTCACAGACCGTTTTTGCTTCTCTGATCTTTTTTTAAAAATAGGAAATTGCTGCCACTGTGCCTGTGAGCACTCTATGGGGTTTGCTGGCATTGAATGCGTGAATGCTGAAGCTGACCTCTTGGTTGCACTACACAGAAATGGGGCCAAGTGGGGCAAATTCTGTCCTTGCTTACATCCACACGGTGTTACTGATGCGCAGATCTGACAGATCACAGGTTAATGGATGCTATTTGTAAGAGACCTTAATTGATCTCCGGTATTGTGGATATACTCAGCTCTCTCTGTGGCAGTTCATGTTACCACTATAGTGTAGAAGTCTATGAACTTCTGCTAGATTCCTCTCTGTCAAAATAACTGGGTATCTATTTTGTGGGTAAGAGTGGTTTCACAGAGCTCAGTGGCATGTGGTTAATATTGCTAATTTAAATATATTCTACAGTCAGAGGTTTGGACTTACTTTCTGGGTTTTCTTGGAAGTAGCTAACAGACGTGGAGATATTACATAGTTCTTTAACAGCACATCAGAAATGTAACACAGTACATGTACTGAATATGCCACCTAAAGGTGTAGGGTACTTCTTGAGTGTGTGCACATACATCTGTCTGTATTTTTCTGTGAGTCTGTTTCCATGTGTTCATACACTTGAATACAAAAGTAAATAGACATAAGGGCATTCATGTCAGTATGTGTACACGTCCTATCCTACACATGTAACATCCAAACAATATATATTTCCATGTTTATATGAAAGTACTGACGTATATGAGCATGTTTAACTAGAACATTGTATTTGCCATTAAATCGGTCTGTACAGTGAACTGCATATGAATATCAATTTCCCTTTGAGCTAGAGCTTATTTTTATTACAGTAAACAAGTACTTACACCAGTATTTTTCAAGAACACATCTCCATAGCAGTGGGGAATAATAGAAAACTACAGAAAAGATAGAGAAAGACTTTTAATGAGATTACCAGGAACACAATGCTATATGGATGGAAAGAAGTAAATAGTGAGAATAGGAGGAAAAAATGTGCATTTAGTACAAGATTGGACTGTCCCAGACAAAAAAATAATTATTATGATGTGCCAAAAGCACAAGAGGAAGAAAAAAATGTACAAGTTTACAAAGAAAGTTGAGATCAATGTTGCAATAATTGCAATGTGGCTGATTCTGTCGTAGTCATTAAAGGAAAGGTAATATGATCCATGAACATAATTAATATTATTTTCTCGAGAAAATAATAGATCTGATTGCTGAAATGGATGTTCTCAAAGAGCTTCAGTGAGTACTTACCTTTTTTGGCAATACAATGTGTGAAAGGGAGATGGTGGTTAATATTATTTTGAAAATGTTTCATATTGGAGTTTGGGGACGAGTGTTTGTTTTTGCCTGTGCATAAGTATGTTGAATTTAACATCCTGTTTTGTTTTGTTGCACTGTATTTTTTTCTGTAAGTCATTAAGTTCAAAGTATTTAAAACTATACATTTTATTATTTTGAGCAAGTGTAGCACAATCTGGGAAATAAAAAAAAGACAAAGAGTTAGTGTTTCATACTCAGCTTTCTCAGCGTGTTGGTTGAATAGGCATCAAATGAAGTCCAATGCCTATACAAAAGAAATGTTCCTTGTTTGGATATGCCCCATCTGTGTCATCTGGTGGCTTATGCAATAGGAGGTGTTATCACATGAATCCAAATGCACAAGCCAGTTGTTTTATGGACTCTTTCTGTGCTTGGAGGAGTTTATAAGTTGCCCACTCTATTGTGTGTCACTCCCAGATGACACGTGTGCATTCTGCTGAGCATATTTTGGGGGTAATTATAACTAATGAAGCCTGGTACACAGCTTGTTCACAGAGTGATTTATTCTGCTCCTGTCTGATTCCTGAGAGTTCTGTAAAATGGTTATATTGTGCCCTCCACTTTGGACATGTATGGGAGCATGTGGTATTGAGTCCATCAGAGAAAAATTGCTTTTCAGTGTACCACAGACTAATTACAAAGATATTGGCTGGGTACATCTGTTTAAAAATATAGAGTCAGATTGAAATTATAAATGGGATCTGTAACTTTAGGGATATTGACTTTTGTGTGGCTCTTGTTCAGTCATTTACTCTTGCCAGACTTGCAGTAACCCGCTTAGATGTACTGCTGTTAAATGGCTCAGAGTTTCTGTGAACCCTGTAAGTTAAGGTTAGGTTCCCTTCATACCTTTTAGCAAAGCAGATTTTATTATGCAATTTGAGTTTTGATAGGTGGTGATATTTTGTGGAAAGATGGATTTAAAAGTTTGGAAGAAAATACCTTGTAGCTTTGCAGGTTTCATAAAGCAGCAACAACAAAAATTCATTACTGAAGCATGGGTGTCAACCTTTATTTAACCTTAGATCTATCATTCTCACCCTAATTTATCTTGACTTACCAGTCTCTCAGGCAAGTAAATCCACTGATATTAGTGGGACTCATCTACTATACAATAAGTACTCATACATATTTTTGCCAGGATGATTCTAAAAATCTTTTTTCCAAGATACTAACATGCCTCTGAAATCAGAGTAATGGTGTGCACAGAAGCTTGAGGGTTTGTCACTTCATCTGCCAGATTCACAGCAATCCAAGGAGGCTGGATGTTTTTACAAGTATGTTGGCATCAGTGTTCAGCAATAATAGTCTTCAATTATATCTGTCTTCAGTTATATCAGTTTCTTCCATCTTCACCCCTAACTTTGTATCCAGATTTGAAAGACTTTTGCATTTTATTTTTTTCCGTACTTCAACAGAACTTCCTTCCTTCCTTCCTTCCTTCCTTCCTTCCTTCCTTCCTTCCTTCCTTCCTTCCTTCCTTCCTTCCTTCCTTCCTTCCTTCCTTCCTTCCTTCCTTCCTTCCTTCCTTCCTTCCTTCCTTCCTTCCTTCCTTCCGAATTCCTTCCTTCCTTCCATCCTTCCGAATTCCTTCCGAATTCCTTCCTTCCTTCCGAATTCCTTCCTTCCGAATTCCTTCCTTCCTTCCTTCCTTCCTTCCTTCCTTCCGAATTCCTTCCTTCCGAATTCCTTTCCTTCCTTCCTTCCTTCCTTCCTTCCTTCCTTCCTTCCTTCCTTCCTTCCTTCCTTCCTTCCTTCCTTCCTTCCTTCCTTCCTTCCTTCCTTCCTTCCTTCCTTCCTTCCTTCCTTCCTTCCTTCCTTCCTTCCGAATTCCTTCCGAATTCCTTCCTTCCTTCCTTCCTTCCTTCCTTCCTTCCTTCCTTCCTTCCTTCCTTCCTTCCTTCCTTCCTTCCTTCCTTCCTTCCTTCCTTCCGAATTCCTTCCGAATTCCTTCCGAATTCCTTCCGAATTCCTTCCTTCCTTCCAAAAAGGGAGACGTTAAAATACTGCTTGTAGGAATAATGGGGGAAGGGATAAATACTTATTTTGGTACACATTTAATAAAAAGCATTTTATAAGGTTGGAAAACAACTGACTAGAAAACACTGTTCACATCCTTCCTACTGGCTGCATGAGTAGAAAAATAGTGTTACTGAGAATGAATTATTGTTTTAATCTCTTTTTGTGAAAAATGTCTGAAGGTGACATAAGCAGCATTGGGAGTGAGAAGATATCTCTAGTTCTGAGGAGTGAATAGTGTAAGATAATATTTCTTAGCTATGATGTTAGGCAAAAGGATGTGGTCACTGGCAGACCTGAAGTTTTCCTGTGCCCTAACCTGTCCCAGTAGTGACGTTTGTGGTATTGATAGCATTTTTCTAAATCAGTAGGGAAAGAAAAAAAATAGAATTTCCACCTAATTTTAATCTTGATAACCATGAAGATAAAAGTGTCTGAAGGTGTGATGATGGTTTCAATTTTTTTCCTAAGTTTTTGTGGGTTGCAGTGTTATGTACCCAAGATAATAACTATCAGAAGGTAAAAGTGCTGTTTGTATATGGTGAGTCTGACTATACCTGTATATAATATGTCTATTGAATTTGAAAAATGACTGGTTTGCGGGGAACAATTGTATCATAGAGTAGCAGTTATGCTCCACTTGTTTTATAACATAATTTGGTTTTGGTCGTTATGCTTTGTTCTGAACTTCCTCCATATACGAAAGTTCTGAGGACAATTTTTCCACAATGATTTATACTGATATAAAATCTGACCTGGTTTTGGCTTCACTGATGATACAATTGTGATAGATTTTGACTTTTGGGATGAAGCACATAATATCAATGATTTTGCATGTTTTGTAAGGTTTTTTAGGGGTTTTTTGTGTATTGTTTGTTAAAGGATTGGGACAAAGTACAATGACTTATATATTAGAAAAACGATACCTAAAAATGAGCAGTTGTTTCCTTGGAGAAGGATTGTAACAAATTTAAAGACTAGTTAACTGGAATTATGGGTTTGTGCTATTCAAATATTGCAGTTGTCAGGTGTAGTGTTGGCCACTAAGTAATCTACTCATGTTTGGTCAGAGTACATCTGTTCTGTATAATTTTAAATGTTTAATAAAATATTTAAGACTAATGGTACAAATCAAGCACTAGCTAAAATGATGACACTAATTACATTAGATGTAGTTGGGTCAGTGAAGCTTACATGTGAGTCATTCTTTTGTGCTGACCAAACTTTCAATGCAGGAACTCATGTCTTAGTTGGCCTCTGGAAAAGTTTGTTTCACAGAAGAATGTGGCCTTCCAAAAGCTGGGAATTGAAGCTGTACTATATTTCACTCCCTGTACTATTTTGCTTTCTTCTGTAAGATGCATTAATTTTATTTCCATTTTTCTGCTACTTTACATGAATTTTGTGACAGGAATGACTATACAAGTCACTGTGATTCTAGAAACTTCTTTATGCTAGTGAATATGATATGCTTATCAGGTATGGGTAGATGAAAATAGTTTTTCATATGAGTATTTAGGAAATAGTAGTAAAGTAGTACTCATTAGTATCTACAATGATAACTGGCAAAAATTGGAAACAAGAAGCTGAGATTTTTTTGGGGCTTTAAATTCACCAGTGTTAGCACCAGACTTTTGTTTTGCCTGGTAAGCCATTACCTTCCACTTTTCCTGGTAGTCTCTCAGATTTGTGGGGCCTGGCTGCCTAGGAGGACTGTTTTCTAGAAATTCTAAAAAAGTGCGGAGAAAAGAATGTTTGCCGTATTCCATATGTGCTGATCAGTCACACTGTGGACATATTGGACTGCTTGTAAAGCAAATGCTGGCCTGTTTGAGTTTACTAAATGCATAAGGAATTTGAACTCCAGCTTCACACTGACCCTGTGGTACTGTATGTGTTGTGCAGTCAAAATTATAGTGATTCCATTAAACCCTCAATTTTTATACCACTTTAGTGAAGTTTATACAACTCCGTGGAATAGGAGAAATAAATCACAAACAAGAAGACAAGCAAAAAATATGCTTTGCTTTGGTTAGAAAAAAAGTGACTGAGTAAGCTGAAGATCAGGGCAAAGAGATCAAAGAGAATGAAGTTTGAAATTGAAAACTTGAAAACTTTTCAGGCAAAATTAATTTAAAAATGTCTAGTAAAAGTTGTTTCATTGAAGGGGCTGGACTGAAAAAACAATATAAAATTCCAAAGGGGAAAATCAGGACAGAGGACAAATTAGGAAGAAAGAGGTAGCTTTTTTTGCTTAAAGAAGTTTGAAATAAAGTGGAAACTGTAGGGCTTTCTTCACATAAAGGTAAATACCATGGTAAGCAGAAATCCCAGCTCTAAAGAGTATCTACCAGTGCACCTAAGGACAGTTGGCCCATGTGATAACTCTGATGTGAATATGCTGTAAAATGTCAACATCTCCAGAATTACTCTTGGCTGCGCTTGAACTGAGCCAGCCTCAATGTAGTTGCTGCTTTTGTGGGCAGAAGTCATTGCTTTGTGAAAGCAAATAAGGAAGTTTTCCAAGAGCTGCTCTCCAGAGCCCCAGACAATGACAGCAGTCTCTTCATCATCCATCACTGACCTAAAGGTTAACCTGTCCAGAGGCTTGTGAAGTATACTGTAAAGGAAGGCTTTTTTAGTGTGGGAAACAATGTATCTGAGAAGAGGGGGACAGCAGACAATCCAGAAGTTTTGAGGGAACACATGTAATGAACTTCATGGCAAATCTTCAGAAGTGTAGATAGTTATATTGACACCTTGGCTGGTATTTCTTTACCTTCTAAATCAAGTCCTAATGAGAAGGACTGAACAAGACCTTTGCGTATGCACAAACTGCTGAACTTGCTTCTTTTGCATGGTGCTGTAATGTTCTTAAATGAATATTACTAAACATGAAACTTGTGAGGGCTGCATTTGCAGGCCTGTTATTTGTTACTAGTCTTGTTTAATATTTATGGAGTGACACACATTTTTATGTTGCTTTAGAGGAATAAAAATTATGTTATTCTGGCTTCATTTTACTGTCTAATTTTGGCAAATGCAAGAAATTGTGAAAATAAATAGAAGGAAGACATAGTGGAAAAGGTAAAAAGATCCTAATAAATAGAGATGGCTACCTCATCATGTAGGAAGCTGGTATATCTGCTTTTTTTAAAAGTCAGTATAAAATGTCATTTCTAAATGGACAGGGATGTAGGGAAGAAGTTCTGTTTAGGGGTTTGTACTGGGAGAAACACCAGCTGAAAGACAAAGGTAGAAGTATAAGAATAAGATTTCCATTTGATGTTTATTCAGATTGGTTGAGGCTGCTGAGAATTCAATCAGAGTTGTTTGAACGAGATGCAGTGACTAGTACAGGAGGGAATATTTCACTCTTCCTGTTCCCAGGTGGATGAGTTGAGGACCAAAGGGTAGGCAAGCTGCAAAGTAAGCTAACTGAATCAAACACGAATGGTGTCAAAGTTCCCAGAAGTGCACAGTTCAGTGCGTGGACACAATACATTCAGCTGCAGAATTGACACGTATGTAAGAACATAGGCTAAATCTCCAGCCCAAGAAAACCCAACAAAAAATCTTGGCAATCAAGGGCAGGAAGATGATGATACTGGTGTACTATGGTATTTTTTTAGACATGGCTGCAGTAATGCATCATGTCACCTTGTTGCAGTATCAAGTCTGTAATGGTACTTTCTCACCCCTTTTGATGCACGCAGTGCTACTGTGGGTCTTCAGCTTTGAGAGGTGGAGCACTAATGTATCTGAGTCTTCCTTTTGTGCTTTTCTGGACTCATTTGTAAAAATTGACATTTCAGCCAAATACTACTGTTCTAGTGTGGTGTTTCATTGATACTACATTGATGCATCAGAAATTTTGCTCCTATTTTTTCAAATGTTCAATGGAAGATTGATTCATATTTTTAGTCCTACAGACTACAAAACTGTTCAGTGCTCTTCATAAATGCTAGGCTGATAGTCTACCTAGAATACCTCAGCACAGAAGCACAGAATCAATTATTCATACTTCTTTTTGAAAGGAGTGTTCTTAAGGATGATTTTTTTCCCTTCAACAGTAAGAGGTATAAGCTTTGACCAGAAGGTCTAAATATCTAATTATAATAATCAGACAAAAGTCTCCACAAAGACTGAAGTATAAAATTTCTGTATGTTGTACAACTGAAATTTAAATGGGATGAAATTTTGGCATAAAAACTGACTGATTTTATGATTTTTGTGTGACCTTTAGCGAAATAATACTTTGTATCTACGAAGTGGTCAGTTCTGCACAAGTACAATCTGTTATGTTTCAGGTTTTCTGCTTAGCTGACTCATGATAAAAGTATTCAAACTGGTGGAGGGTTTTGGTTTTGGTATTTTTACTATATGAATGAAGCACGTAAGATGCAGTGACTGTAATTCCAGTTATTAAGCCTGTTCCTTTATTAGTGGTAATCATTAGGTGGTTGTTAATCTGGCTAAAAGGACACACTCACAAAAATGGTTTTGTGATAAGAAAGCTTTGTCTCAAATAAGGAACACTGGATGTAGTGCTCTGCACAGTACATCTCACAGAAGCTCTTAGGATCTGTTTACCTGGTTGAAATTCAAATTGTTTTATTATGGTGTCAATTCTTTGGTTTTGGCAGCACTTCTAAAGTGTCTATACACAAAAGGACTACCACAGTGAATGAATGCTAGTGTTGACACCACCTAACAAGCAGGGATTATGTGTTTACAGAAGAAGTAATATGATAGGTCAAGTATAAGAGGCACTTCTCAAGAGCACTTCACCACATAATGAGTGACTGACTAGAAAGTGCGGAGCTGCCACTCTTTGGCTTCGTTTCGGTGTTGATGCCTGCCTCTCTCCTCCAAAGCCCTCTTGATCATGTTCAGCTGCTCTGTTCTCATGTGGTGAATAATAGTAGAGTAAAGCTGCTTTTCTGTCTCATTTTTCTTGCTAATTTACACATTCAAGCCATTTTTTGTTTGCTATCCTTATTTGCTATTCCCTTTTGTCAAGGCACTGTTCTCTTTTTTGCCTCAGGCCTAGGAACTAATTTGAGCTTCTATAATTACTTCATGTTTTACACCTGTCTGCATATCATGCACCCCTTGTCTCCATGCTTAAGCTGTATATTTCCTTGGAAGGAGGAAAAAAAAAAAGAAAGAAAGGCTAGTTTTCTTACACAAAAAATCCCCAAGTTTCTCCTCTCAGTCTTCCTACAGGAGAAACACAATTAAACTGTTGAGATGTTCTCAGCAATGCAGCTGACCTTTTGGGTTCATGAAGGACAAATGAATGCTGTCTGTTCAGACAGTTTGTGTTAAGACATTGTTGAGCAAAGAGCCCTGAGCTTTGTTCCTCTTGAATGAAGCAATGGTTGTAGTAATTTTAAAATCATTAAGAGCCTGAATGCACGGTATCATTCTACAGTGTTTGCTCTACAGCTGCTCTTCTGCTTTAATAGCAGCTTATTAAATTTGGGTCAAGCACACTCTGAAGAGTATCACAATGAAGAAACTGTTCAAAAAGTTACCTGTTTAAAAAAAAGGCAATTGATTAGATTTTTAACTTAAGTGACAGCTGCAATTCATTGCCTGTTCTTTGTGGTGTCCTGCAGCCAGAGTGGAAGCCTTTTGTAATTTGGTCTTCATTTTGTAAAAGCTTTCTTGAATAATCCAGGGTTGCTTTCCACTCTGAGACCGCCTCAATCCAATTAGGAGTTTAACAAGGGTCAAATTAAGGAGACTTTACACTTCATGTTTGCATCATTAGCCATAAGACTGTTTTGTGTGTGCACGACTGTGTGTCGAGGGAGGAGGGGAGGCTGCAAGATGGGGCAGACACAAAGCTGTCATCCACCATGTGGTGCATCCCGCCACTGAATGAAGGCACAGCAGGCTAGGAACAACATTTCCAGTTGTCTTTTGGGGCTGTCGTCATGTGGATTTCAGCTGGTACATAGCTGTTTGGGGTTACAGGTGCTAGCTAGAGCCGAGGAAGAAGAGCGCGTTCTGCGTCTAGTCTTTTCTCTCCTGGTAGTCTATTGTTATCGGACAAATGACTGGGAAGAGATGAAGTTAGAAATCTCTTGAGCATTCATTATTTTTGATGAGATGACAACTACCCCAGTTCCTTGTTCTCACTACTCATGCTGTTTCCTGTTATTTTTTGAAAACATTTTTTTTATGTGTTAAGTGTATGATACAGTGTGAACTTTTTTTTATATCAATAGTTAGCAGGCTTTTGATAATCAGATGTGTGTATAGAGGACTAAAAACATTCTATTGCATTTTCTACAATAACAAGTAATCTAAAAATGGTGTCGTTTTACTTATGCAATTTTTAACTAGGATTACGTTTTCCTAATGAATTATTTATAAAAATTGTCAAAAATTAAAGAGAAAGCCATAAGACACTCTTTTCTATACAAGATTGTTCTTAATGACAAGAAAAATTCTCCTGCTAATCAGTGTTTAGACGTGCGGGATATTGCTGGCGAACTGTTGCAGTGTCTCTTTAGCAAATGCTTTGTGCTGCTACATACAAAGTAACGATTTATCTAAAAATAACACTTTCATTGTTCCTCCCCCCCTAAACCCATTAATAGGTACTTTAGTATCATGCGAGTTTTCATAGTTTAATCCCTTTTCAAAAGCTTTTCAGAATAAAAGCTCTAAATGGTCCTCAGTATTAATTTGATGTGACTTCTGTACAATATGGTTTGAAACTCTCAGAAGCACATTTTTACAGCTTACCCCTTTTCACTAGATCAGTGTGTGGAAAATACAGCTAAATGTTTCATGGAGTCTGTGCTGTAAGCCTTTTTTGTTGTCTTGCAGATGCTATAGCCTTCTAGTGATTTTTATTTAGTATCATCGTTATTAGGTAATACTTAAGCTAGATCAAAAACTCTGCATGGATTGTTGCTCATTGAATTTAAATTTTAGGAAATGCCCCTTAAAAGATAATTTAAAAAAAAAATTTGACCTGTCTCTTGAATCTCATTTGTTGAGAATTTACCTTCAACAGTAAACTGTGCATAATAACTGGTGATTACGTTTAATGTAGTCTGCTTTTGTAGTCAGTCAGATCTTTGCTTACATTTAGACAGGAATAGCTGGCTATAGGGTTTTGGACACCCATAAATAATTACATTTTTAAAATGCTCAGCTCCCAGTGAAATATTAATATGATGTGTCTGATGAAAGTAACAAGAAATAATTTAAAACTTGTTCCGTCAACCTCTTTATCAAAATGGGAATGTATTTTCTGTTTGGATTGCGATGTGCATGGTGACTGATGAAATAAAAATCTTGACTGTTCAATTTTTTTTTTATAGTGTATGCCTCCTGTGGTGATTTCGTTTCCTCAAAACCACTGCCTAATTTTGGAGAAAGAGGGTTCAAATAATAGCAAATAGTGTGTGGGCATGTATTTTGTTTGGTTTTGTTTTTTTCCTTTGTTACCCCAACTTTTAAGGCTTTTGCATAAATTAGTATCATGGATTAAGTCAATGTGAATTGTATGATAAGAACTTGTTTGGAGATATATGGGCTGTTCTGAGCTCTAGATAGACAAGAGGATCAGGATAATACGAGATTCCGAATGACACAGATTTTGGTCCTTTATTATTCATTTTTTTGTTCAAGGAGAACCCAGTCACTTGAATATAGAAACATATGTTCCAAGTACTGTATGCCACTCCTGAGTAAAATAGGGTGATATTTTAACATTAAAGAAAGCTTCCATCACTGATTTGTATTATGTTGTCTTTCTGACTGAGCATTATGTCTATGTGTTCCACACTTACCCGTTTTTTGTTTTCTTAACCCGGTTATCTTCAGAACAGTACTTAATTTTACAGTTTCAGCATCCTGCCTGAAAAGATGCCCTTTACAAAATTTTAACAAGCTCAAATGAAGAATCATAGTGATTATGAAGTAATTACACTAATATGAAATCTATTTTATAGTCTGATATTTTATGCTTGACAGGCTGAACAGTACTTTATTCATTATTCAAAATGAAACTAGTGAACACCTTCTGCTGAGTAAAAGTCTTATTTTGCTTCCCGGTAGATCCTTTTATTATAGTTTTTCTTATATGCTTTGGAGCATAAGTGGTCTTCAGGGAAAAGGAAAAGATTTCAAAGCTGCAATGACAGAATTCACAAGTTGATGGAAAAGTGGGTTTGTGATTGGTGAACATTACAGTCATTAGTTCCCATTTATCTTCCAGAAAACACAATGATAGAAAAAAAAATTCATTTCATTACTTCAGTAGGGTGTTTTACAAATGTACATATGGACATTTGTATATAAAGAAGGTACAGCCTATGAGCTCTTGGGAAGTTAGCAGAGAAGGCCTTAATATCACAAACCTTCTACCCTCTCTACCAGGATTTATACAGCTGTAAGAGAAAAGACAACAGCATGATTTATGCATCCATGTAAGTTTCTAGGAGATCACCAAGTCACCATTTCATGCCAATGTCACAGAGATCTGAAGGTGTGAATGGTAATCAGGCTGTTCAAGCAAAGCCTAAAAATTTCTGTCAGCTACAAATGTTGGAATTTTAGATAAACAGGTTTAGAACTTACATAAAGTCAAGAATTAAATATTTCTTACTTTACCTTAAGTCTGCATTCCATAAATTCTAAAAAGCAACAAAGCTTTAAGGGCTGCTAATCTAAACTTTGAGATTTCCTGTATTGGTGTGTACATTTTAACTGCTATTTATTTGTTATACAAATGTTTTCGTCATTTTAAAAATTATATTTTTGACTGTTTCTCTGTTGGTGCAAAATTTAATGTCTATCATATATGTCTATCTATATTGAAATATGAAGTTATTTTTCTTGTAACAAACTCACCAAATACTTGCTTGTTTTGTTTTTCCTTCTTACTTCTAATGTACAAAGCCAGTTATTAAACCTAGTTTTACTGTAAAAGTAGCTTCATTATAAAACTGATTGCATAGTTGTCCAGAGGAATGTCAGAAGCCAGCTTTATTCCTTTTAGAATGGCTATCTACACTTTTTGTGTATAATGAATTTAGTTCTACTGAAAGATGCCAGATTGACAGCCCTGAAGACCGAAGTCCTTTATTTATGCATGAACAGCAACAGTTCTGCCTTTCCCACACTGCCCTCCTGATATGCTTCACCCATGACCTGAAGGATCCCCCTTAAGGGTGACAGCTTAGTAGCCTTCATACCCATTCACTCTCCAGTCCTCTGCTGAGAGTGCCAACAAGAATGCCAGGGTGGTGCCTTTTTGCTGTGAGCATTTGATAATTGCCTTTCAGGTTGCAGTGGACATTTCATTTTCCATAGATTACTGAAGAGCAGTCGGAGGGTCATAACTTTCAGGCTCTTTGGGGGGATGGCAAAGCAGAGGTCTTAAGGTAATTAAAGGCAAGACCAGGATTTGGTTTAACTGTTGTATGTAGTCAGTAAATTAGAGCTAAGGTCTCTAGTCCATTACCAATTTCCTGATTGAGCTAGTCCTCTAGGACTTTTACAGCACTACTAATGTTTTTCAGACCCTCTTTTTACTCACTGAAAAGAAAGAATGCTTTCTGCAAGCACAGGTCACAAATAGCCCAATTTTCTTCTGGCTTACAAATGCAAAGCATAACTAATTTGATAGTGGACTGTATGAAGTTTAATTTGACTCAAAGGCCTTATGGTTTAAATGAGTGTATTTCTGATCTCATTTATGGTAAACTAATTTTAAATTCCATTTGAGTTACGCTAGATGCACACGTGGGCCTAAGCATAGGATTTGGTTCCCTGTGTATCTTATGTACTGGATGTGTGTCATTAGTCCTTTCTGACACACAGGATACAAATGTACATGCAGAATTATTATGATAAGATGGTCTAGTGCTAACAGAAACTCTTAACTTTTTTCTCTGTAATAAACATATCTCTGGTGTTTGGCATCAGTGATACATTCATGTTGGAAATATGTGCATCTGAGCTGCGATTCAGTTGCCCACTTTCACATGTATTTTGAGAAAAATGTTCTAGGAGTTTGATTTTATATTTCTAGTTATTCCAGAAGATAACACATACATGTGTTTAAATTTTTAAAAAAAGTCGTTAGAAAAAGAAGGAAAAGAGTAAATGTTGACTTCTGCTAAATGTGCATATTTTCAGTATTCAGTGGAATATTGAAATATTCCAAACTCTAAATAAGAATACACTAGTTTGTGCATATGAAGAGCTCCACATGTGAATTTATTTTAGAATCCTTAATGGATAATTTAAATGTTTGCATAAGATAATTCAGTTATATATATATATACACATTAAAGTCATTAAATGAAAAACATGATTCTGTATTTCGGAGTATGAGAACCTACAGTGTATACACACAGTTACATACAAAGCCCTCATCATGTTGCTAAAGGTTGTCCATGGCTCTTGGGGGGAGAAAAAGCTTCAATTGCAGCCTGTTTAATTCATATTTGTCAAAATTATTGTGTTCTTAACAACCTCTATTTAAAAGAAGCCAAAGTTTAAAATGAAATTATTTAAAAATAATTTAATTCGAGTTTGGAAAATATTTTTCATTCACCTAAAATAATTTAAAACAACAGCCAATCTATTTCTGAAAAAGTTATTCAGCTAGAAAAAAGTAGATAAAAAACCAGTCTCAAAGTAATTACCTCAAGGGTTGTAAGCTCCTGAAAAACACATTTAATTTGAGAGCATCACTTCATAAATTTGTTTATAATACTGAATTACTTTTTAAAAAGTGTATAATGGTAAAATAGTAATGAAATCACATGCAGGTGTTATAATGACCATAAGTTATTTTTCTCTCCCTTGTGCTCATTGATAAAAAACTGGGGAGATATCTAGAAAAAAATATATTAAAAAAAGAATTCTCTTCAGTTGCTGGACTCTGCATTGAAGGAAGGCGATAAACGAGAAAAAAAGTAGATTTTAATTTTATATCAAAGAAACCCTTGAGGTGGAAAGTTAGGGAAAGCTGCATTGGTTTGTAGCACACAAAATGTCGCTTGAATTTTGCTGCTCAGTAGTTTGATATACTCATTTGCTGATGCGAAATGACGAGGGCTTAGAAAGCAGGGTTTTGTTTTTTAGCTGTCTGCAGACCTAGTGGGGCCTTACAGAACCCAGTCAGCAGGTCATTAACTCTGGAGAAAACAGCTTGCATTAATATGCTCTAATCCGGTATAATTAGTCAAATTACTGCACGCCGACCGGCTTGTCATGTGTTGTCAGATTTGGCATGCAGGCAGGATCGCCAGGGTCCCACTGGAATGCCACCCTGGATCAGGGAGAAGGGCTCGTTTGTAGTAGTGGATTTCTTGATGAGGAAAGCAAGTGGAATCAGCAGCCATAGCCTCACAGAAAATTAAAGAAAGGGAAAAAAAAACCCCAAAACCCAAAAACACGCATCTGTTATTATTTTGTTGAGAAATAGGGAATTCATGTCACGGGAACCATTCATGGTTGATACCCACTGTTAGAAATAGGAGCTGTTCAGTTGCCTCTTATAACTTCCATGTATCTAACAAAACTGGAGATCCGCTGTACTATATAAGATTAGCATTCATAAAAAGATTTTAAATAAATAATTACAAGAGGATCAGCTACAAATTACCTACCACACTGTGACACAGATTATTGAACTACCAGCGTGTGTGGGTGCTAGCGTGTGTATGCGTGTGCTCATGCATGTGCATGTGCCCCTTTTTCCAGTAGGGGAGGAGGTTATTAAACTATAAAAGGGCCATATTAGCATAAATTTACAAGAGCTCTTGTTCTGGCGGCATGATAAAAACCTGTGTTACCTTTGCATTAACACTGAATTGCTTGTTGTGCTTTTGGCAATGACAGATAAGTCAGTGTAATTCCCCATCGCAACGGAAATGATGCTCCAGATTCCAAACGCATCCTGAAGATGTCACTGACAATAATCTTCAAAGAACGGCCAGCGAAAGTGGGCTGTATGTTTGCAGGATGATATACTGCAAATGACAGGAAGAATTATGTGAGTGAAGACGAATCTGTAACATATTATTAAGCAATTTCACGAGAATAACAGGGATAAAAGGATAATGGATGAGGGTGTCATTATTACCTTCATGTAGAGGGAAAGCAAAAGCAAAGGTAGAGAGACAAGATTAATTGAGGAAGGGTGAAGCATTCATTGCTCATCAGCTCTTTTGTACTCTCTGCTCCTGAAATTCCAGACAAAAAAAAAAAAAAAATTGCTCAGGGCTGCATTTTAATGCAGCTGGCAAGACAGAGCTGAAAACTGACAGGGCACTTTTTAGTCACCTCCCTGCTTCCATAAACACACAATGGCTCTTACTCCTGGAGTCTTCCTGTGATCAGAGCAGTAAACTGGTGGGATGTTCTTTTTTTTAATCACAGCTACTGTTTTTAATTGTGCTTCTGAGCTCAGCAGTTTTATCTGTTGATGGTGTGGAACTGAACGAGTCATTCCCTACACATTGTTTGCATTGCACAGTTGCAAATGGAAGCAGACTATACATAATAGATGTCAGCAGAGGGGCTTCTTCAGAGCACAAAATCGAGCTGGGTGTCCTGTGACATTAGTGACAATATAAAATTATGTCAAGGCATCGAGGTTTTACAGGTTTTAATATACAAGATGAAGAAACAGGAAGTCATTTGGCAATTGCGCAGTCCAACCCTGCAGTGTTAAGTCAAGTATAATTCCTGCTGAAGTCAAGTTCTGCTTACTCAGAGAGTTATCACTGGATCAATAATTTCAACTACCACCCTTCTTTTCTATACATTCCCCATGTCGCAGTTGATTTTAGTAGCAGAACGTAACAGCAGAGTATAGTTTTTAAAATATGCCATTTGCTTTTCAAAATCTTGGTATAAACTACAGTTTTAGAAGTTATTATAATATTGTATAAACATAGAATATTTTCACCTGTTAATGACATTATCTCTGTGTTCATTTTAATTTAAAAAAGGAATGTCAGGGACCTGAATAATTAAGAGCATATCGCTGTTTATATTCAGATTGTAGATTCTGGGGTTTAAGCCTTCGAAGATCAAAGTATTCAGCCTCCTTGATTTTCTTTTCCATCTTTATTTAATAATAATGGTTTATTGAAGTAAACAGTTGTTATTTGTTTTATTTTTCTTAATGGCTTAAAATTATTTTATATTTTTGACACCAAAAGAAAAGGAAATAAATTAATTTCTCCTCTGCTGTCTGTTGGGAAAAAAGGAAGTTCTTTTAGGGACTTTTTTACTCTAAGTGAGACAGAGGAAAACCTCCAGTTTGATAAGAAAGAAAAAAAGATGAGGGGGAGTGGAATATGCCTCGACTGATTGCTGTTTCTAGAAATAAAAATTTGGTTTGATTTCATAAAGTTGTGTGTTTCTTAAACAGAATTATTCCCATCTGGCAAAGGGCATATACAGGATTTCAAATAGAATAGCTAAGGTCAACAGCACAGGCTTACTCACTGGCAGAGTCTGGAACTGAGACACTGCGAGAGAAAGATTTTTTTTCTGCTACCTCTTGCGTAATGGGTTAGGTTGGGAGAGGACTGCACTGTACTGTAGTAGATTTATCTATCATTTATAAATATGTATGTGAAAAGTGTAAATAGCAGTTTCGTTCAGAGTTATGCTTTGATATATTAGCACAAAAATATGAGAAGGTTGTTGCAGCAGTGTGAATGTTGTGCTGCCCAGGAATTAAATCATGCTGTGAGGAGCCTCACAGGACCATAGGACTATTCTGGTTCATTACAAAGATTTTTTAAGTAATATACAGGATCTCAAGCATAGACCTAGCACAATATCTATTGCAATAACTTGCTTGAACAATGTAACGTGGAAACTGGGTCATCCCACATGCAGAACACAATTCTGTGCTTGATAGGTCAGATCATGTTCATGTTTTTTGTGGATTTTACTTGGTCCTAGTGTATAGTACAGTTGCTATAGAACAGTAAAATCACTGCCATTATCAATAAATAATTACCAATAGATGATCGGTGATCAGATAACCCTTGTGAGTTTTCCCATTTATGTTCAATGGAGTTGTTGCTAATGCAAATTCAGGCTGCATAATATATCCAAATGGAGATACTAATTTCAGTCTTGTATCTTATATTTTAAATTTAAATTTAAAAAGGTATTGACATATTGTGATTAGACTACAGTGGTAGTGGCTAGACAGCTAAATATCAGGGAAGCCTTTCCCCAAAGCACATAGTAAACTTTTGGCTCTGTAGGAGGATGCAGAGATTCTGCTCCTAACATCCACCTCTCTTGTCCTGAGGAGGAGAATTCAATTGGTCCATGGCCCTACTTTTCACCTAGCTTGGCCTAGTCTGTTCCAGTATTCAGCAATGTAATGTCTGGCAATAAACTCCTGCAAAACTGACCAAGAATCGTGGAGAAAGTGGGAATTTAATTGTGTTCTCTTGTCCCATCACTGCTCTGTGTAATGTTTGCTAGACTTTATTGAGCCTGTGTGTTATAAGGGAGAAGGTGGTAGAGAGAGAAAGCATTTGGCCTCCAGAGATTTTAATGATTAGCAATGCGCAAAAGACTGCAGCAGAATTTTTCATGACTCTGTGTTTAAACTAAGCCATGAAGAAATGTATTTAGCTTTGCAGGTAAAATGCAAACAAAACCAAATCTGGTTTTTTTTTTTCCCCTCTACTGTTTCACCTGCCAGTCTATTGAAAGCTCTGTACACCTCAATTTTACCATGTCAACATGTGGCATACGCCTCAGGTGGCTTACAGTCACTGGGGACTTTATGCAACCAGGAAAGAATCCAGCTTGACAATGGGATTCTTAGATGAGTTTGCTTGACTCATCGTTATAAAAGAAATCTCATTCTTTTATGCACAAATCATTCCTACATGGGCTGAAATAAGCAGGGTGGAAGCCACAGACTCTGTAGAACTGTCTTTATAGAAAGTTTTGGACAAGTATCTGATGTGTTCATACTAAACTGAAGATTAATTGCCCAGGGAATTCCCTTGTGCAGGGAACCAGAGGGATGTCCTGACAAAACATAGTGATGCCTTCATTGTATGGCATCAGCACTTTTCAGAAATACACCTTTCTGTTTATTTACAGAATGCAGCAATATGGTAAAAGATCAGGATATTATGGTTGTCTTCAGTCTATCCAATACTCCATCTCTTTCTCTTATTGCCTAATCATTTGAAGAGAGGGATTTGTTCACTTTCTCTTTCTCTGTTTTGTTGTGTTTAGTGCTGCTCCCCCCACTTTTTAATTATGTTTCTCCAATCAGAGTCCCATTTAATGCAAAGCTGCTGAAATCAGTGGAAGGATGTAAAACAATTTCAGTGGGTTTTCAATACGACACAAGTCCTTCTAAAATCAAGCAGCTCTGCAATTCTCATCAAATCTTTTGCAGTTCAATGTCCATGAAAACCCTTGGATGTTAGTGGGTTCTGGAGGCATGAATGTACTGCCATCCTCATTGAACAGGGTCATTTATTGTTGAAGAAAATTCAGAGAGTTAAAGAATACAAGTTCCATCTAACTTGAATTGTGGTACTATTATGTTATTGTTTATACTATCAGGAGTTTTATTTGAAGTATTTGTTGAGATATATAATGTTTCAGTTCGATATTTTAATTTCCCACTCCTTGCCCTCTAGTGGACAAACGAGATCATAATTGTCAGATCCTGACACATCTGGGGCAGTAATTGCCCATAAACAGGTTTTCCTTCTTTACAAAGAGTGATGTTTTCAAGTAAAATATATCTTGGGTTGTTTTATTCTCTGGTTGGGATCTATTTAGTTTGTCTGTACTGAGGAGGGAAAATGTTGCTTCCTGGTGTTATTTGCTGTATGCGTCTACAAAATTGGAATGTTTTTAGGAGTATTTTACTCAGTCTCAAAAATAACAATCTCATCAGGATCAAACAGACTCTTCCCATATTGTAAATTTTTAACAATAAGTTTGAAAAGTCACTTTTGTTGATTCATTCCACTATAAAATGGCAAAAAGTATTTGAAGTGTTTGAGTTTTTATAGAACTAGTTGACATTGCCCACTGTGAAAAATTTATGATTTTTCATAAATATTAAAAATACCCAAAGTTTTCCTGCCTGCAGTGAAAGCTGTTCCAATAACAACCAATTGATTTTTAAAAAGCTCTTCCAAGAATAATGCTCTCACTAGATTTTTTTTTAAAGTACAGCTTGACTACCTTATTCTCCTTGGCAAATATGCTACAATGTAA
The DNA here is from genome assembly GCF_965178545.1 of Coloeus monedula. Lineage (NCBI taxonomy): Eukaryota > Metazoa > Chordata > Aves > Passeriformes > Corvidae > Coloeus > Coloeus monedula. The sequence continues at coordinate 51,171,311 of NC_138783.1, forward strand.
TGATGTGGGGGACTCATGTCAATGTTTTACAGTTGGAAGGTTGAAATGGCCAAAGGGAAGGTAACTGTTTTCATTCACCTAAGTATTTCACAAGTTATTGTGGCCTTGTTTTGTTTATGTTCCACAGTCTTTTAAATGAATCATACCATGGGCACTGAAGGATAATTGGTTAATACCGAGCAGGAGAAATGCATGTTATCTGTTTCTCCTCCTGAAGCAAAAAGGTGTTTCTTCTCAGCCATTATTTATGCATGGGGGAAATTTTCTTTCATTGGACAGGCAAGTAAGGGCACTCGATAGGTTCCTGATAGTGGGCACCTGTGTGTCAAAACAAGTTTAGACTTTCTGAAGTACTTCCAGATTCTGCTTCAAACTTCCACAAGTAACAGCTGTTAAAAGCACCCAGCATTTTTGAAAAAATATCAAAAAAGCACCATTAATATTTTTAATGGCTAATGTGTCTTACTTAGATACTGCTTCTAGTATGACAATATAAAAAAATTCTCATGTATTTTCTATAGTGTTAAATTTTTTAATTATTCCTAGTAATTTGTATAAAATGGATTGCTCTGTCATCAAGGCTGACACAGCTCATTCAATTAATTTTGTGGGATGGCATAAAAATAAATGTAGGAAAAAATTTCCTCTGGTTCAGGCTTCCTAGTTTTGCTATATCTTCATTTCTCCTAATGATTTTTGGTAGAAGAGGAAGGCAAGTGATTGTGGTACTTTTGCATTGCTCTACATTTTGGAAGTGTGTCCTCAACCTTGTCTTGGCTTCCTGCCCTACCTTCAAAGGAGAAACACATATTTTAGCTAACATTTTAGAGTACAAAATGGAAAAATTGCAAATACACAGAGGAAATAATGCTTTTTAAGGGGATTGTATGATTTTGGCATGTACAAAAATGCTGTGGTACTACTACATTCAAAGAGGATGTATAGATTTAAATAACTTTTGTATGCTTGACAGAGATAGCTAAAAGTGAATATAACATTATCATAAGATATGGTGATTAACATCATATTTGGATAGAAGAATGTTGGATGCTTATAATGATAGGAAAAAGGTTAATATTTTAAAGTGAGGCTAAAGGTTGACAGGAGAAAAATTGAGTTAGTTTGCGAAAAAGAAATTTGTTTCTTTAAGTGAAAATTGGGGTCAAGAGGCCAGCACTCTCTGCTTCAACATGAATGAAATAAATTAAATAATACCACCATAAAGCAGCAGTGTATAAGCTAATGATAAAATGGCACATGGTGGTTTTGAGAAAGATAGTGTCTAGGAAAAAAAATCTGTAGGAACGCTCTTTCAAATCAGTGCATTTGTCTTGTTTATTTATTTCCATTGTTTTAAAATAGAACGTCTCTTTTTTCAGTTGGAGGGTTTAAAATTTATGCAGTACCTTTAATTATGCTGATTTTCAGAGAAAAGTACAATTTTAATAATTTCATTCTGTCTAGCAGAAATTTCTGGCATTTCATATGGTTGTGCTTTTCTGTAGCACTTCATGGCTCAACTGGTGTGAGAGATTAGATGATATTTCAGCATCTTAAATCAACAGGAGTTGACTGTGTTTCTTTGGTCCCTGTATATGTGAATAAAGCTATAACATCAATCTGTAACTAGTCATATACCAAAATATACCAAATATAGGAGATAGGAAATCTATCAGTGTCATTTCCCTTCATGTCAATCTATGCCTTTGACAGGCAGATCTGTGCAGCTAGTGTACTATCATCATGTTCCGAATGGCTTACTTTTCTTTCTCTAATAATAAGCATATTTTTCTCCATTCTCTTTATCAAATTAACAAAAATGAAACTCCTGAAAAAAAAAAAAAAGTCCTGAACATGTTTCTTATTTCCTTCTCTCTAACAGATTTTTGCAGTCTAGGTAGCTTATGTATTAAAATACTAACAGTTTTCCTGACAGCACTTACTGCCCCACTTTTCAGATTTTTGAGATGGATAGGGGATTTTAGGTTCAATTATATTTATATTCATACCTATGTTCCTTGCAGAAGTGCATTTGTATCTAGACTGGTCACAGGAGATATTTCCGTTTGTGTGTATGCAGCAACCCTCTTCTGTTTGACTTTTTTCTCTCAAGTCTACAGATAGATTATGAATAATGGTCAGCTCTGCTATGTATCCTCCTGCATGAGTTTGCAGATTGAGTCCCTAATGGGGTGTTTTAGGCTTTGCTGGAAGGCTGAGAGTCACTACTTCTCTCTGGCATAGTCAGTGGCATCTGCATCTGGCATCAACTTCTTTTTTTCTTTTTATCAGCTTTAGCTATTGTCTTTAAAAGGTGGAAGAAATGACTCCTCTCCTTCCAGGAAAGTAAGATGATGCCTAGTTGAATATCTCAAAATGGGGAAAAAAGTCTTATTAGTCCTCAGGTTAAAAAAAAGTTAATGAATCTTAATCATTTGGCCATCTCATTCATACAGAAACATCAGGGTGGCTGTGGCTTTAGTCAGCATGTATTTGGCAGCTGATTCTAAATATTACTCTTCCGTATGGGGTCATAGTTTGTCTTAAAAGAGTTATGTATGAATTTTCTCTAAATTGTAGCAGAGGGTCATGAATTAGTGTCTAAATGTAGGCTTGACAAGATTATTATAGTCTGTATTTCATGCCAGAAACAAAGATGAATAGAGATAGCAAGCTTTTAAACAGACTTTCTGACATCTATAATGTCAGCAGAGAGTGAATGAATGGCAGGATGTAATAACAAATCTTCATTTTTTATTATTTTATAGGGATTAAATGGACCTATGCTCATTCATAATTTCTTCCTAAAGTAATTGCTAAGTACTACATGAATAACTCATTTTCCATTCCAGTTCACTTTCAAATAATGCAAATTGTTTGCTAAGATATACATACACTAAGATACATACACCAAAAGATAAATATACTATGATATACATTTAGGAGTAGATAGGATACACGTAGTTAACACTTCACATTTTCATTTTAGCTGGATGTTTATTTTTGAAGTAAATTTGTGTCTAGACCTAATAACTTGTTTTAATGGCTTTTGGGGGAACTACTTTTTCAAGTTATTTAAATAATAATTTTCAGCCTCTCTTTCTGTGGATTTACTGATTATTAGATTTCTGGAGCAGAGATCTATGTTAGCAATCTTTGATTATTAAATTTCTGGAGTGGAAGTCTTTGTTGGCAATTTTTGAATGAGAAAGACAGGATGCCTACCAGTACACTACTGCCTGTTCATTATAGCCCTTTTGAAGATACATGTTCCAGGTTTACCTTTTTGTTTATTCACAGTCTATTTGCAAATAGGAAAGAACAAAGTGTGTTGAAGCCAACGACCCTAATACTTTTGTTTAAATTTTTATTCTTATGTATGAATATTCATTCCCATTTCAGGAGCACAAACAGTCTTACCATTTTTACTTTGGCAGTTTTTGCCCAAATGAGAATACAAACTGTAGAGTGATGGCTATGAAGAGATACAATGTTGAATGAGCCTAGTTGTTTTGAAATAATAAAAACACATACCATAATTCACACATTTTTATAAATATAGCTCTACCAATGGTTGCAGATAGATTTCTGTTTATATATATGTTGGAAAAGAGTGTGTATGCATAGTAACAAATGTAGCAAAAACATATCCAGGTGCCACAAATACTGTCTCATTTTCACTTTTGTTTAGTAACTGCTGGCATTAATGTCTGTATTGGTCTTATTTGTGTTAAAAGAAAGACAGAAACAGTCCCACTAAAGGAAACCAACAAGCAGTGCTAGCAGCTTTAAAAAGTGTTCCCTGCGCCCACTACCCTTCCCCGTGCCAATAAAGGTTTGTAATTGAAACAAAAAGCATTGTTTCAATCCTATTTTTTTTTTTCCCCTTTTTCTTTTTCCTTGAGCCCATCCTGTCAGTCTGCAAGCGTGAAAGTTATTTTCTGGTGGCGTGATTAGATTGGGGCTGAACTCTCCAGCTGGCAGGCCTGTCTGTGACTGGCGGCGGCCTGTCCCCAGTGCTTGTCATCTCCTGACATGCCTGACAGGATGGGGACAGCAGCCCCAGACAGGTTCATTAGATGGTGTTTTCTACAGCTGGGCTAAAAATAAAAAAAAAGATATAATAATAAAGTGGGGGGAAAAAAATAAAAAGGCCATGCTTTGTCAAGGCCCAAGCTGTGGGGGCCCTTCTTGTTGGTTTAAACCAAGGCCTTGTTTTGACAAATTCTGATCTGTGCGGTTTTTAGATTTTCTGACACATTTTTGTTTTCTTCCCCTTTGGCCTGCGCTCTTTGCACTCTGCCTTGTTGCTGCTTCAAAATCCTAACGCTGCCTTCCCGGGAGAGCAGGGAGAATGCTTGTGGAGGGCTTGGAAGAAAAATAGAGCACTACAGTGAAACAGCAATAAGTGTTCATTTCCATGGTGATCAGCCCAATGGCACAAAAAACAACCTTGGGACTCTCAATAAGCCAATTACAAGAAAGGTTAAGGGGTTTATAGTGCCAGAAACATGCCATCTACATGAGAAAATAGTATCATTACCAGCAATCTATGCTGTTAAATACATTGCTGTCTGGTGCTGCCAGAAACATAAGCCGTTTATGTTATTTTGGGAGTTTTGGAAACTGCCGGAGTTTTCCAATGGTATTGTCAGGCTTTGGTGCAGTACATCAAAAATCTACATGGTTAGATTATAAAACAATTAAAACCAGTAATAAAATAATTTGAAAGTATTACACATATTGGATGTCACAGTGTTAACCAGATGGGTTGACTATGAATTTCCTACAGATTTGTATCAGATTTTCACTTTAGATTTTTATCATAAAGACAAAGGATTTATCCATCATGTATAATTAAAGAATTTTCTATAAAATGTTTGAATAGAAAAAGATAATACCTCATTTTTTTTTTCTATTGCAATTATAAAATGCAATTTGATGCCTTTAATTTATGAGCTGGTGACTGTAGATTGACTCCAGGGTTATCTGCTGGTTTTTTTAGGGAGTGTCATTTAATTCTGGACATTTAGGTAGCTACAACATGCTGGAATATAAAACACTATTAGCTACTGGGGGAAAAAAGGAAAATATGTATCATGTTGCTTACTTTGCCCTTCTCCTTAGGAGCGAGGAGAATATTACAGCCTTTTATGCTTTCTGCATTTAGCTGCTTGCAGTGTGAGCACTGCGGCTGCAAACCGAGCCCTTCATTCACAGAAATCCTACCACTTACCTTTCCTTTGTGTTGTTAGTTACTGCTGCTTTAGTTCATGGTCTCTATGACAACTGTTTAAATTGGGATGGGCAACTGTCATCTGGAGTATTACTGAAAGAAAAGTGTTAGTGAGCACACAGTTCCATAGATAGAGCATTTCAATATAATCCAATTTTAATTGAGCTCCAGAGACTTTGATGTGCTGCCGAAGGTTGGGAGAGAGCTATTCCAGGGAGAAATTAAAGCAGCCCGGCAAGGCTTCACTACTTCAGACTGTCACCATTTTAAATAAGCATTAGCATCAGACTTAACCTTCCCCTATGAAAGATCTCACTTTTCTCCCCCTAGGTTTTTTTTTTTTTTTCTTCAGCATGTATAAAGGCAAAGACACTTTCATCTTTTTATATACATTTCTATATTCCCTTGATTAAGTTTGAAAAGCATGTACTGGACCTGAGATGCATCTGGGGCTGTCTATTGGACCTTGTATTACAGTTCATGGGAAGAAGAAGAAGCAGAGTGAGGATTATTTTGCAGCAGTCAAATGGCATGTGTTGGATTTTCTCTCTAAGACTGCTCTAAAAGTAACCCATCGTTATACTACAAAGTTGAGTGGGGACTTATTTTAGCTTGGTTTCATCATTAATTCCCTTGAATGTAAATAAAGAAGAGAAAATATTTCACTGTGGATTCTCTGACTGAAAAAATGAGGTTCCTTCTATAGCTATATGTCCACTGGCTGGTTTTTTTGTTGTTGCATGGTTTGTTTCATGCATAACAGGCGAAACCAGTAATATAACATTTAGAATAGCAATTTTCAGACTTTGTTTTTGCACAGTGAGGGGATTAGAAGGTGACTGTGTACTTTTGAACTGTTGAATTAAAATGTTTTCTTCAGTTAATTACACTGTTATGATCCTTTTGTATGACTTTATTTTCTCTTACAAATGTGTATAGATAAGAAAGAAACCCTCTAAAAATAAGGAACTTCATGATAATATGGTAAAACTGAGGAACACTGTATATTTTCCAATATATTAATTTATGTTGGACAGCATTTCATGTTCAAGAGCTAAGACACATTTTTACATTTTAATTTTCCTGGCTTTGAACTCACCCTCCCCCACACCCTATTTTTTTCTTTTCTCTTTATATCTGACTTCCTTGGCTTTCAGTGAAAGTGAAGCAAATTTGTAAAATGCTGAGATCACTATCTGGATGAACTCAGTACTCTCAACTTCTACTTCAAGCAGCGGCATTTGGGATACTTGGTTGCAAGGAAAAGATGCATCTTGGGAAATTGAGTCTATTAGAGATATATTGTTACATAGGGTGCTTTTGTTCTTTAAAAGGAATGTGATATGCCTCAAATACAGACTTAATGGCAGTAGAAATAGAACCAATCACTGTACATGCAGTAATCTGTCTATACAAGTTAGTAGGGTTTATTTTCTTCTAAAGTAATTAGCCTGTTCCCCAGGAAAAGAAAAAAAAAAAAGTAAGACTGTAGATTAAAAGGAGAATTTGAATAGTTGGCTCTTGTAATCTATTAAAAAAATGGAAATATCTAATCTCTTTCTAAAGCTTGAGTTCAATCCCATTTTATTATTTTTTTTAATTAAATAAAAGTTAAGAAGCAATTAATTGAGGCTGTATGAGAGAACGCTTTTTGACTGGTATTGGCACACTTTTTCATAGATGCATAGTACCCAGAAGTCCATAAAATTTAAATACCTTCTGTGGCAAAGCAGCTTGTAGTGGATAAAAACTGAGGCACGTTCACACAAAGTACCTCTATATGCTGACAGGTGTTGCAGTAATTTCATACTGGGAACCTGGAGTTCACCACAGGAAAGCCTGTGAGTATGCCCAAATTTATGACATGCAGGTTTGCTTTCCAGTTGGCTAGAAATCCAAAGAGGAGGGAGCTGTATATCAAATCTGCTTTGTGCAGAGGTTGGAAGACTAAATATGTTCCCCCAAATCCATTTTTAGTAGCCAGCTGAGTAGATATTCTTAATATTTTTCATAGTTTTCATGAGGATTTTTTGAGTAGGATTAGACCCCCCAAATATTTCAATTATCTATAATTTTGACATTTAAATTGTTTAAATTAAAAAAGGTGATGGTTAGGTATGAGAAAGTAGACGTAGAGTATACAGAATGCACATACAAAAAAATGTGTAAATATGGCTCCATTCATTGAAAGAAATATAAAAATCATTTCTGTAGTTTATATACACAGCTTACATTTGATACATGTCAATTTTTGTAGTTTTTATATTTTGTATGGAGTTATTTACCAGTGCTAAATTATAGTATCTAATAAAAATGCATTCTTTAAAACAAGTATAGAATGCATAGATACTTTTCCTGTAATATTAAAGCAAAATAAGCATATTGAAGTGCAAACTAATTAAGTTATTATTGAGTAACAGCAGGCAGTTTGCAAATACTCTTGAGTTAAAATTCTCAGAAGAAACTTTGCTATTCTTTCTGTGCACAGACTTAGTAATAATAGATAACATTCCATATATAATATGAAAAAGTACAGTAGAGTTTTGGTTGCTATTGGAGCTGTGGATTAGGTTTTTCCCAGTGCTATAATTCCTTGTCTTCTCCAGCAGTGCAAAAGAAACTCATCTTAGGCATGTTTTAAGTGGGTTAATAAAGAATCAGTTGGTATTGCAATACATTATGAAGATGAAGATACTTTGATATGTGTTCACCATTATTCACAGGCAGTGTAATTGTACTTTGGGGGCCTTAGAAGTTGACATAACACAGAGTAGCCCTGAATCTACTCTAAATTCAGACTCCAAGCAAACTGATTTCCAGGAGTCACTGGTGCTCCATACCCAACACTTCTGGGCACAGGTGAGTGTCCGGACACAATGCTGTGCCATGTGCTCTGGGATGACCTTGCTTGAACAGGGAGGTTGGACCAGATGAACCACTGTGACCCCTTCCAACCTGACTGATTCTGTGATTCTTTGAGCTGTAGAATTTTGAATTTCTTGAGGATTTTCTTGACTGTTACGAACTGCATTGCAGAAATTTTGGGGGTGGTGAGGATGTTGTAGATGTAGCAGATACGTATTACTTAATAAACTAATATATTTATTTTTTAGTATAAAAATTAATTTTTAATCTATTGCTAAAATTTCAGGAGTAGAATGTGCTCTGATTATATTTCTAAGTATTGGGATTAATGAAACAGCTTTTGTATATGAAGTTGAAAACAAAGTATTACTGGTTTTTGATCAATCATATATGAAGAGATATTAGGAACATAAAAAAATTAAGCCTGGTAGTAGAAAAAAAATGAATTCTATTGACTTTTATAGATATTACATCATGTGCATTCTGCACTGAATAAATCAGATGTAAAGCTGTTAAAATCCAAGGTGCTTCCACATATCTCCTGTATGACATGAAGTTCACATCTATAAAAAGAGGGACAAACAACTATTGTTCTACCTTCATTTGGTAGGAAATGAGTAATGTTTAACAAAACCCAATATTTAGACTTTTCCTAAGACCAGTTATAATGCCGTCAGTTATTAGAATGTTAAGAATTTGTGATATGGTACATTTGAGTATTTATGTATTTTTTTATTGCATTGCACTTTTGAATAAATATATGCAAGTTCTGGGAAAAAAACCCAACAAAACAAAACACCCAGAGAATTTTATGATGTCTTTATTCTTGGGAAAGAACGCATCACATACTTAGGGATACCATACATTCTTTATTCTTCAAACTATTTCTATGGTTTTTTGCTTCTGCTGCAACTTTTCTCAGATAAAACTCTCACAAATTCTCTGAAATCCACCTATAATACAGGTTTAATAAAGCTGCAATTTTTGTCAAAGATCTACTTATTGAATAAATATTCTGCTTTGGTTTCCACTTACAAGCATTCTGAACACTGTGTTCTCCCAGAATTTGTAAATGTTAAAAGTCCTTTCTTTCAATCGTCTTACTTTTGCTGAGGAGAATGAACCAGTTCCAGTTGAAAGAAAAAGAAGCTCTCCATTTTTATTCCTTAAAAAAAAGTCTGGTTTTGCTGAGATCATATCAATTTTATGTCCTTTTTGGCATGCCCACTAAACTGTAACTTGTGTGGTTCTAATTGAAATAATTTGATTGCCTTTCACTGCTGGGGCAGAATTGCTCAGAGCAGTTTGAGTCTGAGATCACCACTCCCCAGTTTGGATTGATCTCTGAGCATGAGATGTAGAGCGAGAATGGAAACATAGTTCTGTTAACATTTCTCACTAGATTTGAGTCTGACATCCCATTGTTGCCAAAGTCAACAAAAAATCATTTTAAACCTTGTGAGGTAACTGACACAGTCTGCTTCAATCCTGTGGCTACCAGAACTAATTGTGCTTTTCTACTTTGGATTTTGCCCCGTTACTTGATTCTTCAACCTCTGTGGTTTGAGTTGAGCTGTTCTCTGATATGACTTTCTGTGCCACTAGAATATATTTGTGTTCTGCTTCTCCACACATGCTGTTGCTCCAGCCAGCACCATCAGCTTTATTCCTGGTTTTAAAATACTTAAATCAGTGGAGCCTCTGCTTAAAACAATAACTGCTGAATATGGAAGTAGAGCCTAAAAAAGGCCTCTGCCTACCTTTTCTAAGGTGATAGTGTCTAAATCTGCTACCTCTTCCCGATGCTGTTCTTCCCAAGAATGTCAGTCTATTACTGGCATTTCAAGAGTTGCCTAAATTGACAATCTGTTTGCATGTTGCATAGAAAAGGAAACTGTGCAAAGGCACAGAGATCAAAATTAATGATAAAATCATTATTATTCAGAATTTTGTTTGCACTTATCCTTATATTTAAAACTATGCACTGGTGTTTCACAAATGCTGTGTTAGAAATGGTGCATTTAGAATACAAAAGGTATTGGAGTAGGGTTTGGTTTTTTACTCTAATTACTTTGCTGCAACTACTCAAAAAATTCCAACATCCTTTCCATTCCTTGACTAAAACACAAAATCATAACAAGCAAAACCATTTTGCCAATGAAAAGAGGAAAATGGCCTTCAAGTGGACCAACTTCAAATAATTTTTCAGATGACTGCAAATGAATGTGGGAATAAGAACATCTGTTGCTTTAAGCTGAGTGGGCATTGTTTTAATGGATAACAAAGTGGTATGCTGACCAGAGAAATCAAATTTAGAAAAGGTTTGGATGAACAGAACCTCATGTTTCAAGACAAGGGGCCTCTTGAAAGCTTAAAACAACATTGGAAATAGAAGTATAAGCTGAGAGCATTTGGCAAGGAAATAAAGTCCAAAACCACAAAAATAATATCTGCATTTTTTAGATCCCTGAAGAAGAGGAGAAAAATGAAATGGGAGTGCCAATATTTATTTTTAAAAAAAAGTCCTAAAAAAGATTTTTAAAACTGATGTGAATTGAGAAATTCTAATGGCACATAATACCCAGTTCATCCTGCAGAGCATAACATTACAAGGGCTACTTGGAGGACAGCTTTTAAGGCTTACAGATAAAGAAACGTTTTACACAGGAGCGTGTTATAAAGAAGAGGAAAAGAGACCCTAATGTAAAGAGAAAGTGAGAACATTTTACTAGACCAAAATGTGCAATGACAAAATGATAACATAGTATTTTGGTGAGATTTTAGAAGTATTTAGTGTGATTATGGGGATTGAGGCCACTAAGATGTTCTTAAGGTGGTCTAAATGTATAAAAAAGTAGTAAAAAGTCAGTAAAATGCTAGGACATCAAATTCATTTGGATTGTCCTTCCTGTCTATTTACCTTCTCGATTTCCCCATTTTAGAAAAGCAAAATACAAGGTGGTTCATTTTTTGAACTTACCTGATTTTGAATTTTCTTAATAAATATAGCTTCTTTTTACACTTGTCTATCTTGACATGATATATCCCTTGTTACAGTGTATACTTATTTTTCCTGCTAAATCTAAAAGTTGATCACACTCAGTACTTCATTAAACATTTTGAAATTATAAAACGTTTACTCAATATGGTATTTCATAAACCCTAGGAGTGTGGTTCCATGCCATCAGTGTCTGTCATCTCCATCTGTATTTAGAGTACATGAAGCAATCATGCAGTCTGCCATGTACTTGTAGTGAACTCTGTGGTGTTAGGTTGTTCTGGAGAAGAAAGTTTGCTGTGTGTTCATAGGAGCCATTTTTCTTAACCCGTGAGGACCTGCATTCAGAATTTCATATTTTCCTTGCAGCAAATTGCAATGCTAGACAGCTCTTGAAAAAAGGGAAATTCAGATCCCTGACAGGAGAGAATGATTTTCAGTAATCAATTTCGTGCATTTCTAAGCTCTAAAAGCATAGAGTGATGCCAAACTGTTTTCTAAATGCCTATTTTGTACCTGGGCCAGGTGCGTCCAACACATAACCACAGTGCTGTAGGTGGCACTCTGATGAAATAACTACACACCGCGCTTCATTTTTGTGAAGTCCTCCATGTTTTCTCCTCCATGGAGCATGTTCAGTGAAGGGCAACAGGGCTTACGAGAGGACTAGAGAACATGTCTTGTGGGAAAAAGCTGAGGGAGCCAGGGGTATTTAGCCTGGAGAAAAGGAGGCTCACAGGGAACCTCACTGCTCTCTACAGCTCCCTGAAAGAAGGGTATGGCCAGGTGGGGGCCAGTCTCTCGTACCATGCCTGCAGTGAGAGGACCAGAAGAAATATCTTCAAGCTGAGACAGGGGAGATTCAGATTAGATACTAGGAAAAGTTTTTTCACGTCTATTTCACCGTTCATCAAACAAACCCACAAAACGATCAAGAAATGTATTGCATATTAATGGATACATGCATTTTGCACTAGAAATAAACAAAGCTTGAAAAATGTTACAAGTATCAATCGACACTTTCATTGAGAAATCAGATTAGAATTAAAATATCCTGAATCAGAAATGTGGCTTCAAAAGACAAATGATGAATTTCCACTGAAAACGGTGGATTCAATTCACATGCATAGGCATAATTAATCACCCCAAAGAGCTATTTAAAAAAAAGGAAGTATGTAACAATTCTTCGCAACAGACTGCAGGAGTGACCATTCTTACTGTAAAGTTAGTGACTGAGAATAGATAGGATTGTACAGGCTGCTTTCCTTGATTTCTTTATAGCACCTGATTTTGTGATTACTTCAATTCCAGAAACAATAATCAAAAGAAAAGGGCCAGAATACCCTTTTGCATGCTGTGTCTGGTGCTATGAGATACCAAAAAATTGTATAAAGCAGCAAAAATGAGCCTCCGTACTTAAGTGTTCCTTCTGTGGAGATAATCTACAAGGGATTCTAGCAAAATGTACACTAGTATTTCTGGTCTTCTGGTTAGTGCAAAATTCCAGCTGTTAATTAACAATTCATTACCAATAATGGAATAACTACCAAAGTAGGTTCATGATTAAAAATGTATTGACTCTTAATTGAAAAGAAAAAAAAAAAGATCTTGGTTACGTCAGAAATAACATTAAAATAGTGGAGCCTTCATATTTGATCCACGTAGGAAAGCACTTTAGTAATCGTTCTGCTTCTCTTCTCTAGAGCTTTCCATCTGCATCCCATGCTGCTTTAGTAACCTAATCTAAATAAGCGTCGCCAATAGATGTTTTTCGCTATTAAAAAATCCTGAGTTTTAGAGACTTCTCATTCCCTTTTTAGGTGGGAGCTTCATCTTGCTGCAATGAATTCTAGCAAATAGATATCTTTAAAGCATACACATATTCCTAAGTGAAAGGGTTTTACAAGGAGAAATGAGCTCTAAAGCAAACAGCTACAGCTATTAAAATTGAAAAGTGCTCTTAGTTCAAATGTAGATATTGGATGCTTGTTTTTTATTTTAATAAAGACAGCTTATCTGAGGTATATCTAGAGTTCTGTGCTTAGTCATGAATTTTCAACTATTAAAACGTGCCTAGACAGGAAGTCTTCATGAATGTTTTTGGGAGAAAAACTCATAAAACTATCAAAATAAGGAGTACTGACTTAAATAAATAACTTAAATAACGAAGTGTTGGAAGACATGGAAATCTTGCCTTCAGATAACTAGGTAACATAATTTCAGTGTATTTGCATTGTGAAGTAGTTATTTCCATGTTTGTATGAATAATGGAATATACAATACATACAGTCTGTAAAAAAATGTAAAATAGCCAGGATTTCATTCACATCTATGAGAAAGTGAAATGCTAAAAATCATCCTGGAAGGAAAAATAAGCCGTATAAAGCTTTTAAAGGATTCAAATTCAGAAAAATAAAATTATTTTGATTTGGCTGTTATAACAACAAGAAAGAATTCTGCAGCCATGTCAGTAATATCTGCTGTAAATTGCAGATATCTAATAATGGGAGGTTTAATGCATCACATGAAAATGGTGTAAGATGAATGTTACGGAAGATGGCAAAAATGGGTAGTATATCTCAGACAGGAAAATGTTACAATAGAAATACTGAAATAATTCAGATGATTTAATAATGGCATGATAATCTGATATTTGTAGGACTAATAGACAGTTAAGAAGAGTGTAATTGAGGACATTAATTGAATTATAGACTCCTCTCTTTCCTCTGATTTCCTATTCCATTCTACTGTTTTACTGGAGTGCTATCATAAGTCATTCATTTCATAGTGGGCTGAATGTACCTCTGTGTAGTTGCAATTGCTTTATACTTAATTAAAAAAGAGGAGGAAGTAAAAGGCAACCAGTGAATGATTGGTATACTGTGTGCTTTTGGTGTTGATCTACAATAACTAAGCTGTGGTATACATCAATACATCATAAATATATTACTGTGAATCCTCTAAAATGTTAATATATAGGGTTTAGTTATCAGTAAACATTTCTCTTTACAAAAAAATAACTAGAAACATTTTTGATACAAAAAGAGGTTTCCTGAAGCATGATGCTTTGTCAAGGAACTAATTCTTTGGCAAATTTGTTGGCTGCTATAGATCTGGTTACAGCTATATACATTTCAAACTCCTCCTTCTGAGAGACTTTTGTCATATTTTAGCTTTTTAAATGTGAGTGGTTTTCTCAGAATTTCCTCTTTTTATCTTAAAAACCTGTGTATTTACAAAAATTACATATCAGATAGCAGCAGAACACATTCAAAGAAGGAGAGTGCTTAAATCTTCAACATCATTGTTCTTATCCACCTGAATTTCACATACATGATACCAGCTGTGTGCTAGCATCTGATCTCAGTGAAAGAAAACCAAGGAAAATTTGGTTTATTTAGCTTATCAAAGAGAAGGCTAAGCGGTAACTGGATCCAGTCTGTAATTAACAACACAAGGAGGAGTTACCCGATACTAGAAAGCTCACAAAGGCGTCACAAGACCTATCAGAGTTCAAAGTAAAAATAAGGTGCAGATTTTTAACCACTGCAAGAATTAAGCATGTGAGGTAGCATTCTACCACTGACTGAGTGGAGGGAGCACACAGTCTCTTGCACGTGTTTGGGTGACCTCCAAATAATCAAGTTCCTTCCCGTCTTCTAAGCTGTGTTTAACTAGTGTGGAAAGCTGAGGTGAATCAAACAGTGTAATCTGCCACACTGTTGGTCTAAGAGTTCTTTCTGTAACTTATTCTCATGTAAATAGTATGGGGGGATCACTGTGTTCCCCTGACTGGTTTCTATCAAGGACAGAACTAACATTTGAACGCTTTTTCCGTGTGCTGATGCAGTTTTGCATTGCTGTTATTACCATCCCCTCTGAAATAGACTCATCATGGTTATGAGAAAAAGGTTGAGCACCAAGTGCACAAACTTAAATTAGCTTTTTCTTATATGGAGATGTGTTACTAACTCGAAGCTGCATCAGTGAAAAGATTGAAGAAATACAATTTCCATTTCCTCAAGCATGAAGGATCACTGACAGCAGCAGCATATGGTTTCCCTAACATTTTCCTGTTCAGGAGCTGGAGGAGGTCATGATTACGGAAAGTAAAGACCTCAAACGAGTGAGTAAAGCACTGCGAGCTGGTGTATGACAGTTTTTGTGTACCTAATGGAGAACAGAGAAATTCAGTTTCTCCAGTCTGAAACCTTCTTTTTGCACTTCCCTTTAGGGAAGGTGTTCACTATATTTCTTTGTTTCACTGAGGCTGCAATTCTCTTAGTTGCTGCAGCCTAGGTAAAGGCACAGTCTACAGAGCCTGGGAAATGCAAATGGGTGTGGTGAGGATCCCCATCCCAAACAACTGACTCCTTCTAGGAGTGCCATGGCAGAGCCCACCTGAGCAGAGGTGCAGGGCTGAAGGGAGCCTGCCAGCTGAGAAAAAGGGTTGGAAAAAGATTGTTCTACAGTGCATGATACAGATGAGATAAGTTAATAAAGATGACATCGAGTTAAAATGTGTCTTTTTTGTCTATTTTTTGAACATCCACAACACTGAAAGAAAAGTGAAAAAGATTATTTAGATATTAATATCTAGTCTTATATTAATACACTCAGTTGAGAAACTGTAAAATAGGAAAAGCAATGCTAATTTTTAACCATTTTATTTTAAAATATTTTCACATTAATTTTAAAATGCAAAATTACAAATTGTTAAATTTTGTTCATGGTTTGGGATATTTGATGTACCTAACTTTAGAAAAATTATTAAGGTGACATACTGGTTTTGCTAATTTTTCTATTTTTTGATGGAACGGGAGGCCTTGTAATTTATGACCCTGAAGTGAATGTGAATGGCAAGTTATATTATTTTGGTTGTACGTTGCACAAGGCAGCCTCAGAAGTAAATCTGGTATCTGATACATAACTGACAATGGTGTCATGCACACTGTTGGAAGAAGATACAGTTAAGCATAATTGCAAGTGTGTCTGTTTCCCTGTGCTTGCTTGTAGCGTTTGGTATTTTGGTGTTTTTGAGGAAATTAATTTGATGTGACACATGAGAAATAGATCTTACGAGTATCAGGTTACAGTAATTGCAGATATTCTTCTAACAACAGGTACTTCGTTTTTGCATTTCTTAAAAAGATTCAAGTTCATTTTGAGTCACTGTTTTTAATGTTAAAGAGACACAATTAACTTAATTGATGGGTAAAATTTCCTATTATCTTATACAATATTTTATTGAAAACCTCCTGCTAATAACTCTCACCTTGACTTTCTTTAAAGGTCCTTGCCTATACTGAAGGCCTTCATGGAAAATGGATGTTCAGCGAGATTCGAGCTGTATTCTCAAGACGTTATCTTCTCCAGAACACAGCTTTGGAAGTGTTTATGGCAAACAGAAGTAGGTCATAGTTTATATTTGTCGCATAAAATTTGTGGTAGTGGTTATTTTGTCTTTTCTTTATTAATCTTAAAATTAAAACTCTGTGCTTCCTTTGATAAAGTGCTTATGTCTGTTCTATAATACTTGTGTGTATTCGGTGAAAATTGTATTAAAATCAATCACATAAATCAATCTCACTGCTTTCTGTGCAGCAGTGAGATTGATTTATGGAACCAGATCATTGCAATTGGTAAGTTCTTCAAATGCTGGATAGGAAATTTGCTTTTTCTATTGTCTCACCCTACTCCTCAATTGTCTGTAAATATTTTAGTGAAAAATATAAAAGGATATTTCCTTTTCTAATTATAAAATGAATTAAAGTAAAAAAGTACCAGATCAGTAAATGGATCCTCTCAGTTTTCTGTATGTGCTACTCTGAATCACACTTCAGTGGCTGGTGAGATGTATAAGTGGTCTTTTACCCTCAGGAGCTCTGATGTAAGTTTTGACTTCAGCTGGAGAAGGAATTAAACAATTCCTTGTTCCTGGGTGTTTTAAGGTTCTAGTTAGAAGAGCAAATGCCATGCCAACTACTGAACAGGTTCTCAGCCTGATAAGAGATTATATGGGTTAATAGTAAGGTGTTGTTCCTCTGAAGTAAACAACACTCAGATCTTCTGCAAAATGGGAGAGTTAATGCCAAAATGTTAACCAGCTAATTATACATAGGTGTGAAGAATGTCAGGAATTTCTGTTGTACCTTGGATCCCCAGGAGGATAAAAGTGGAACTGACTTCCCTCCCCAGATAAAAACCAAAGCATTTAAAAAATATATGCAGGTGAAGAAACAGACTTCTGCAAATGTTTTACTGGTACATATTTTCTTTTCTTCATTTAGCTTCTGTTATGTTTAATTTTCCTGACCAAGCAACGGTGAAAAAAGTTGTGTACAGCTTACCACGTGTTGGAGTAGGAACCAGCTATGGTTTGCCACAGGCCAGGTAATTTAATTAAAATAGTTTTTATATTTTGTGTTTATTATGTTACACAGTTCATATTTTTTTAAGTGTCTGTACTAGAACATTATTCCTGTCATGAAACTCAAGATTTTCTTTTTCTTGAGGTTATTATGAGAAACGTTACCTTTACTGACTATATGGTCTATTAGTATATGGAATAGAAGTAAAAGTATTGTAAATTAGGTGATTCTATTTTTTTTCTTTTCAATTACAGGAAATAAGTACCTTCCAGTAAAAAAACCTTACACCTTATCTCTTCAAAGTCTGGTTTCCAGTCAGGTCTTATAAATATATTGTCAAATGTTCATCCTTCCTGTGATTGTTATGCAGGATGTGAAACTGCACTTGACTAGGTTTTGTGTTTGCTGAATGTAAATTATTTTAGCTATGTGAATGTGTGGGGATTTACTTCAACTTTTATCAGTGTAATGGCTATTTTGCAACTTCCAAATTTCTACCATTCATTAGTATGATGAATTATTCTTACTCTCTTTCCAAAATTAAGGAGGATATATATTTTTGGAAGAACAAGTAAGGTTCAGTTTTAGAGATTTTCACATACTATGGACAACAACAGTTTTTATTTTCTCATCAGCATCAACATCAAAACAGCCTATGGCCAGAAATAAGGCTGGAAATTGTCAGATCCTATATTATAAAAGCATTCCTATTTCAGGGATAAGTGAGATGATCTTCAAGTGTACTTCACTGTGTTGGTGGGGGGGACATATTTTTTGTTTGTTTTTAGGTTTAGGATTAACTTCTGGTCAAAATGAGACAAAAATAAAGAAATATAACTGTGTGAGTAGCACAGCATGACAAAAAAAATATGGTGCTTTGGGCTCAGACCCCTATTTGGCTTGATTTGGCCAAAAACCAATGACTTAATCATCAGTGTAGTGTATCTTTCTTTAAGTAATTTCCTACAAACTAAAACTTCACATTGTCCTTGTTTTATCCCAGTGCAAAATGTGGAAATACTCTGAAGTGTCAAAGCATTTGTAGAATTGGAGAACTATTTCATTCCCAGATGAACATCATTCCCTGTTATGAGCTTGAGAGTCCCATGATACCTAAGGCTTGATCTCCTGAATGTGCTGAAGTCTTTAGGCAAACTGCCAAATTTCTCAAGTTTTCATTGAGATCAAGGGGAAGTTGGGGCATTTATTTGGAAGGCGCATCTTGTTAATATTTGCATTGTTCTTCCTTATACTAAAGTTAAAGGAAATGCTGTCTCTAAGTGGAAAGGAATAGTATTCTTTTCTGAAATAGAAATGGCCACATGTTCTAGTACAAACAAAATGCAAATTTCTCAATCAGAATTTCATATTTACAGTGACATTTTTTACTTTTGAAATTCATATCCTTTGTGCATTATTCAGTGAATAATTGTCTGAAAAAGTTTGTTGATATATAATTATTTAGAAAAGTTTCAGCTTCAATATAATATGCAGTTATTTCCATACCTTTTTGATTAAATTTCAATTTGAATCGAAAATGGGCTTGCTAGCCTTCAGAATGTATCTGGCATATGGTAGTGAAGTTATTTTTCTTTCTTTTTTTGTGTGTAATCATGGTATGATTTATGCACAATAAAGACTCCTTAATCATGTTTTTTTCCCCTTATTTCCCTGTCTACATACCCTTATTGTCTTCAGTAGGATTGCAGTGGAATAACTGAGGGGAAATCTGGCTCTGTAGTTAATCTTTTGTTGATGTTAGAATATATTTTTACTTTCTATGGACATGTTGGCCCTGGAATGCTATTTTTTTAAATTATTCTTATTTGTATAACTAACTTAAGGAGAAATCATGTTGAGTAACCAAAAGGAGCTGCCATACTGAGTAAAACATTATCCTATTTTTGTATCACCACAGTTTTCCATATTAAGTTGTACCTTAAAATATCTTAACAAAAGCAGACCTTTCTGGTTGTTTTGCTTAAGTTCTTAAGTTCCATTTATGCACGTAATATTTCCTCTCTGATACTACTCTGATAAACATGTCACCTAGAGTTAATTACAGTATCATAAAGGCTTGCATTCATGATGGAAACATTCCAAAGAAGTAAATTACTTTTAATGCAGTACATGGCTTTTAAGTGTATTTCTGTTTTCATGGTGAAATCCTGCAATTAACAAGGGTGCAAGGAAGTAGAAGTAAATAGAAATATTTATGATCTAATGGCTCAAAGGATTAGAAGTAGGTGAACCATTATGACTTCCTAAGACTTTACAGACCGCTGTTCTGAGCAAGTCTTCAGTTTGCCTCTTTGCTGCCTTTCCCAACAGCCTGTCTAATGCTTTGATTCAACAAAGAGTTCAAGCCTGTGCTTAATGTTACAAAGAAGTAATTACATCCTTAAAATTGGTCACATGTTGAAGAGTTCAGTCTGATTTGGTAATCAAATTAGTCTGTCTTTGATAAATGCATTTTCACTGTTCCTGAAACATGTTGCATTGATAGTAGTTTCCTTATGACCTTGCCAAATGATACAACTGGGCAGACAATGCTGTGTCTTTTAACTTCTGCAGCTCCATATGATTCTACATAGGTAGAGTAATATCCACATTTTTAGCATGGTATTATCAGACTACTTTTAATGGTTCTAACACCTCAGGTGTTATTTACTGATGTCTTTTTACTGAGGGCAACATCACAGCTCAGAAACCAACTGTGAGCTGCCTGATGGTTTTGTAGCATATAGAGATCAAAGAATTGGTAAAAGATCCAGTATCTTCACCACTAAACATACTGACATCTTCCACTGAAGCTCTGTGGGCTATTAATGCATTAGAGAAAACAATGACTCCAGTCCATAAAACTAAGAAATTCAAATGATGATTTTTTTTTTCTGAAAAAAATTCATTTTGACTATTACAGTAACTATATTCAACAATAGCTCTGCCATGTCAGTAATTTGATGGATATCTAGATCTCAATACAGCTGGTTGCAGAGGTTGATTTTTGTGAAGGGAGAGAGGTAGAAAAACTAAGATTTGATGCCATCAAAGTATAAAACCCTTTCTAGCACTTTGATTAAAAGTGAATATTCCTGAGTTTCTTGTCAGAAGTCAGTGACTTTCCCAAGTCTTTATTTCTTTTTCCTCTGAACAGGAGCAACACAACACAAAACATCATGCATGTGGAAGATACTTAAATATTCTTTGTATGAGATTGCATTGTAGCTAACTAAATTAAAAGTGACTGTGAAAGGGGGTGTGTCATATTCCACATACATAACATCTTTTCCTTCACTAAATGGCATGAAGTGTTTTCTAAATACATTTAAATGTATAAAACTTGAAAATTGGATCATTCTGTTGTACACCAGAGTCTTCTGTAGTTCCCATTTTGAGTAGATATTTCATGGTTCTTTAGAAGCAAAGGAAGCACATTAATTTGTGCATCTTCATATTGGTGATGGCATACTGAAGAAAGAAATGGTTTGATCAAAGTTGGGTGGTTTTAGCAAAACAGAAAACAGTGGGTCTTCCTGTGTTAGCTGAAACAAGCAGGTGTGGAACCAATTTATTGTGCATAATTTCTTCCAGCCTCTGCTAAAAAACCTGTGAATCTTTCAAACACCTTAGATATGGAGAAAATAAGGACATTTTTAGTATATTTTGATTTTCTGTAGAGTTCACTCAAAGCAGGCATTCAAATGCAAAGTCCAGCACTTGACAGTTTACAGATTTTTGAGACTCCCTAGGAGATTGTGAATAAAGTTTAAAAGCAGCTACTAAGCTGTACTGATGCATAAACGTTGTTTTGTCATGGGAGGAACAGAAAGTCTGTGATAAAAATGCTTTGTAAATTTAATGATCTCTTCAGTATTTTTATTTTCTGTGTTTATTAATTTGTATGTAGCATTAGTCAAAATTTACTGGAAACCATATGTCTTTGAGAGTTCTACTGCAAAAATAGTTGCTATTCTATAAAATGCAATATTAAGTATTATTACATTCAGGTATTTCTTTAGATAAATTTTTTCATAAGAAGAGTAATAGAAACAACTCTAAAAAATTTTGTATTGTCTCTTGTGTACTAGTAAAGTGTATTTATCTTTGGTATCTTCTAGTCCACTGTAAAATAAGGCTAGCCAAGCTAGCAAGACCTAATGCTTTGCCTAAATGTTATTTAGGCAAATACACTTGCCTAAATTTGCCTAAATGTTATTTAGGCAAATACACTTGCATGGTCATTTTTGTTTGCCCAATTTGTAAGCTGAGGTGTGGCAGACATTGAAAACTTACACACTGGCAATTTAGACAAATAATTGTGATAACTGTACACTCCAGTAGCATACCAATACTCACTCACCCTTTCTCTGGAAAAAGGGTTTCGTTCATCTCTAGGAGTAAGTGCATGTATCTTAGAAGTAGATGGTTCACATTTTTGTAAATGCTGCCCAGTTTGACACCTTGTATAGGACTTAGTTTTAAGAATATACTCAGCTTTCAGAATCTAGAAATAACACACAATGTGCTCAGGGTGCAGCTGAAAGCTGAAGCATTTGGTGTCTATTTAGTCTTGATAAGCTATGTAAATACTACTGCATGCATTCTTTAAATTCACTAAATTCAGACTACATGTTAGGAACTGTCTTTTTTATTGTCCTTGTTTTTAACAGGTATAAATATTTCTCTATTTTGACACGTTTCTAAGATCTAAATTTATTTTAAAAAGGTATCTGAGGAGATGAATATTTTTTTCCATTTAAAAATTTCCTTGTCTTTTTTCTTTTCAGGAAAGAACTATTTTCTCTAGAAATTAGTTTTGCACAATGAGACTGATTCTGCCTGTTGCAGATTTTTTTCTTTAATGCATTAGTCTAGACTGACTCAAGTCCCCTATATTTTACCAACCAGGGACAGTATATACAATGGTTAATTCAAGACTTGGTGCTGCATGGTATTTGGTTATTGTGATGTTAAATTGAATATGGAATAGTTGAGGTTTTCTGCTTTTCTCTTCCTTGGCATGTGGTTGGATTCTTTCTCCCTTATCCAGGCATGTAAATTTCAAAAACTGTGTGGAAACTAAGTATCATAGAAGCTTCTGCTCATCTTCCAAATTTGAATGAAATTCAATTTAGGGGTCATTATGAAGAGACAGGCAGATGAGCGTGCAAGCAGATAACTGAGTAAAATTTGTTTCTTTCAGAAAGCAGGCTATAAATAGAAATCTCCGAGCTTACTGGGGTATAGGAAAGAGTCATGGCTAGTTGACCATAGAGGAGGTGCACAAATTGTGTAATAAATATCTTCAACCTGTGTGATGGAATTGTATGTCTCTTTAATCTATCACTCACTCACCTTAATGAACTTATCTCAATATATCCTTTTGAAAGAGGGAAATGATATTCCTCTTTTATTCCTTCTGGACAAGCCTGGCACCAGGAGGTCTGCAGTTTCTTTTAATGCCAGTCTTTTAACCAGATTCAGAATAAAATAAAAACCAAAATATATTATTATGATTTATTGCAATGCTGTAGTAGTGGTAAAATAAAACATGGTTCTTAATTTTAGCCATTTCTCAAATAAGGGTAATAGTGTCTTCTGGACTTCATTAAATGAAATAAAAAAATCCTCTGAGAGAATCTGAAATTAATCATACTAATAATGTTGCGATACATCTTAACACTTAATGAGACTCTTAAAAAAAAATCATTCTTTAAATGTATTCCCTAGGAGAATCTCTCTGGCCACGCCCCGACAACTTTATAAATCCTCCAACATGACTCAGCGCTGGCAGAGACGGGAGATATCTAACTTTGAATACTTGATGTTCCTCAATACTATAGCAGGTAAGGCTTCTGGCTCTTTAAACCTTTGTAATATGTTTATGTTTGTCAAAGTCTTAAGCACCGTGACTTGATAGAATACATTTATCCCTCTAGAATTCAACTGCAGCTTTGTGATATATTCTGAAACACACACACACTAAATTTTATCAGAAAATGCACAACCTATCACGGAGACTTTAGATTCATGTATTGCTGTGAAGGCTGTTCCTTGCTCCCCTTCTGCCATTTCCTCTGCTGACAGCTTTGTCTGAAGCTTTATTAGAGTCAACAAACCATTGCCAGAGAGTGTCTGGAAATAATAATGGGAAAATGTAATTTCGCTACTTCATCATTCTCAGCAACAGCAACGAGACAGCAGAATAACAACAGTATTCTGCCTAGTACAGATGTCACCTGGATTGTGGTATGATTAGATTACAGCATCTTTTCTCATTTAGTTCTTTGAGATGAAATACAATATCAGATTAGGTATTTAGAATGAGAAATAACTGCCCTAGACATACATTTGTTATTGGCAAAAGAAGAGCTTTTCTGGCAATTGTCATTAATTAAACATTCAGGAAGATATTATTCCTTTCACCTTTCCCTTTTCTATGTGTTAATTCCAGTGTTAATTTTAAATGTAAAAAGCAGCAGTTTTCTATACCATACACAGAGATTTCCGGGAGGTTGTCTGCTAGTATGATTCCTGCCTGTAGCACACATGCTGCTTATGAACCTGCCTGTGGAGAGCCTCATACAGACATTTCACTTCAGTGAGCTTTAATTTGAAACCCAAATTAAATTCCACCAGGCATCACTTTGTACTCCAGTGTTACAACTCTGATCTTTACTCGGTCCTGACTTTTACACTCGAGGTTATCCTAATGCCAGACGTAAGACACTTGTAAGTGTGAAACCCAAAGGTAGCACTCGCTGTGTTGACCAGTCTGAGGACAGTCACTGCATTCTTCCCAGTGGGGCAGTGGCAGAATTCAGGAGCTGTCAAACTCACTTGCTTTGAACCCTCAGGCTTTGGCCTCTGTGCTTAGATGGTAGTCGTCTTCCATGCATCCAGTCTTATGGATGTTAATAAATGTGTCATCAACTTATCCCAGTGTGATACAGAAGTGCTACCACTGAACAGTTGGAAATCTGAGGGCATGTTTACCTTGTGCAGTGGAGCAAAAAGCAGAATCCCCGAAACTCCTGGAGATCTGGGCTGGAAAGTCCATATGGTGAAGTCCAGTGCAGACTCACCTGCTTGGTTCCCAAGCATTATAGTTGCAGTCCTGCAGATCTCTGCTGGAGGAAGGAGCCCTGCTGAGCGTTTATTGCCTCTGGTGCAATGCCAGGAGAATGTTGCTATCCTGCTTCTGGGCACTGGCCTGTCTCCAGCTGCTTTGTGCCTCTCACACATCCGCTGCCCTTCTAGCAATGAGGAAATACAGGCAGACCCTTGACGGCTCCCTGGCTGCCTCACCCAAACTTGAAGGATTTACTGGAGAACTGGGAAGTTAGCCTAGATCCCCTCAGTCCTTGTCCAATACATTTTCCACAGAACTGTCCTTCGCTTCTGATTTCCTCTTTATGAATTAATTTCTTCTGTAAGCAGTGAATTTAAGCTCTTTAAATGAGAATGGACAAGAGATAAGCCAATTTTTTACAAATTACTATTTCATTTTTGATCAGTTTAAATCTCCAAGGTCATTATTTTTAGGTACTTCGCCAAAGCATCCAAACCTGGAAGACAGCATTATGTCTGAAGTCAATTAGGAATTGCAGTAACACTTACACTAAAATATCTACCAGTTAACAAGCTTCAGCCTGAAGAGATTCCTTCAGAGCATCTTAGAGGTCTTAAGAGAAAAATTTTTTGACCTGTTGCTTGATACTAGTACTGCTGGGCAGGTTTTATGGCCAAACACTTGGGGTGGTTGCACAAGACAGGTTTCTCTTAAGGTCATTTAGTGTTACTCATCTTCCTTATAACAGGATGGCTTGATATTAGCATTCCAGGTTCCACCTACTATGGCCAAGGTTTGAAGGATTACTGACTAATTGTTATTTTTGGTGTGTATCAATGAATTTGTGTCCTATTAGGAAAAGCAGTTTCGTCATTATCCCTAGGAGTGTCTCTGTCTCACTCAAAACATTTAATTTCTGGCAGATTTATTGGTATCAGTCTCTTACAGGTAAATCTCATTTGTTCATGTAATCTCATTTGTTAATTGCATAGGTTGCCTTGCTCATTTCGTAGCACTGTCTACCATCTTATAAAATCAGCAGTACATGATTAAAGAAAATTAGAACAAAATTTATCCTTAGTAGCTGATATTGCTGATGACACACACAAAACCTTTTCTGAAAATTACATCAGAGAGTGAAAGCTGACTGAAACCCAACAGGCAATTCTACACATGACAATAAGCTCTGTATTCCAGTTTGGAAAAAAACCAAATTTTTCCAGCTTTTTGACAGAAGCAAAAAATCCCCTCAAGTTATTTTTGGAAGATCAACCAGGTTTTGTAGTTTTAATGAAGTCTGCACTTCATCTAGAAAGCTCACTTCCAAAAACTCGTGAAGTAATTGGGGGTATTTGCAAAGAATCTCCTCATAAAGGTCCTGGCAAGCCAGAAACCCACCCACAATAGAGTGCAAATGAGCTCAAAGTCTGGTCATGGAGGAGAAAGCTTTGGAAAAGAAATATGTGTTAGAAAGTCTAGAAGTTCTCACATTCCCAAGCTGATCTGGGCTCCACCATTGCATGGCACTGTCCCACCAGGGCCTGACATCTGGGAAGCTGCAGGGTTGAGAGCTGTGAGGCAGCCTGAATGAAACCACTGCTTTTACAGCTCTGCCTGTGTTTCTGTAAGTCTTCTTGGAAGGTGTTCCTCAAAAATATTTCCCTTACAACAAAGAGGTGTTTTCTGGTGAAGCTCTAACAAAATTAATAACTCTACCAGAAATACTGGATGCAAAGAACCTCTACTAACTTGTAGCCCTGGTTTTGATAACAGCTGTTATATACACAGTTTGATAACTGTCCAAGTACACCTGTATTAAACGGACAGAAAATCTCATATGCACTGCAGACAGGACCCTCAGGAGTTAGAAGAAAATGCAGGATTTTCTATTTTGTACACAGAAATAGAGTACTGAATATACTTGTGACCTCCTTTCCTAAGTAAAGAGGTATTTTCTTTCTTCTTGGAAATCCAATTTCCAATTAGAGTCCTAATTATACTCTTTTGTAATGAGATTCCATAAGAAATATTTCCTTATAAGTTGCAACTTCTTTGCCAGTAATTGTTAGTCTAGCAGCGATTACCTAGTTTTAGAATATAACTGTTTATTTAAGCAGCGTCTTATTCTCTAACAGTATTATTGTTTTTAGCTATTGAGGAAGATATCCATCCATTTTTTTTTATTCATGTTACCATTAAGCTCCTACTGGCTTATTCAGCAAATCTGAGCTGTAGCTTAGTCAGAAACATGGAGGTTTAACACTTAAGAATTGTGGATTTTTTGCTGGTAAGTAGGTGGTAAGTAAGGTCGCTTCACTGTTTTTTCTTCTCATCCAAATAGAGGTCCACTAACAAAGTGGTTTAGTACATCTTTTGCCCATTCTTTGTTGCTTCCTTTTATTTCTTACAATGGTGCTTTATTAGTCTGTAGCCCTCTACAAAAGACTAAGAAAGCACTCATGTTTTGTTGTGATCCTTCTCTGAAATTACACAAGAAGCTGTAGCCTCGGAAGAGAGAAGTTCAGAAGTGAGGGTTCTGTCACCAGCTTACTTCTCTCATTGTGACATCATGCAGCTGGGTCCTTTCCCACCTTTGCCTGTTTGTTAGTACTGTTAATTATGCAGACTGGTTGGTCTCTGTATAACAGAACCACTGAAATAAATACATGAATCTCTTCTTAAATCTCTCCCTGGTTTGCTGGTGTATCTGTCCTGAGAAGTATGGCCCCTGGCTGTTCTATATGTTCTTAATATTTGAAGTATCCTCTTGGAAAAAATCCATTGTTCTGTGATGTTTTCTTTGATTCTTGCATCATCCTATTACCCCTCTGAAACATTGCCATGCTTCATTTTTAGTTTAACTCTTTCTGCTGTGATCTGTGCTCATGACTTAATAACTGTCTGCTTCAGCTCTCAAAGATCTCTCTTTCTAGATAATTTCATATCCAAGTATATGTGATTTCTGGCATTTGAGTTGTCCTGATGTCTCATTGCAATTTCAGTTAAAATCTCTCTCCATCTTCAAACTCTCTAAAGTCTGGTTTCAACCTGTTTCTCTGGCCCTCTAGTCAGCTATTTTCTCACCTCCCTATTCTGTTTCCAAGCTCTTCACCTCTTTCTTGCCCTCTTTCCTGGCTTGAGCATATTTCATCATGTTTACAACTCTGGGCTTTTCTCCCAAAGGTAAACACTGCACTCTGCTACTTATCAATCAGTCTCAGTGTTATACTCTCCATGCCCCTGTTTTTTGTCCTGGTTGTGTAGACATAAGCATTCCTGGTCACCTTCCCCCTCCTCCTTCTACCTACTTCATTCTCAGAGATCCTTTTGTTTTGAAGGCTTGGAAACTGCAATGATTATACTAATTGTCCTTTCTGCACAGGACCAGCATATATGCCAACTGAACCCTCTGGGTGATATAGGAAACAAGTAATTTTTACTAGTCTCATTTAAGAGATTATTAAAAAGAGTACTTAAAAGTAATCCCACTACAGCAAAAGGTATCAAGAGGAGTGGGAACAAGAAGTTGTTTTTTAATATCATTGTGGTGCTCACTGTTTTAGCCAGAAGTCTAGATTTCAAATCTATTTCTCAGTATTTAACTGATTTCTGCTGTTTGATTTCAAATTGCGGTATATTAAATGTGTGCTTGCTTTTGTATTTATTGGAATTTTAATTCTTTTAAATCCTACATGCCACTGCTTTTAAAAGAAATGGAGTATAATTGCATCCATATTTTCTTTTGCGTAATTTCTTGTAGTGGAAAGGAATTATTTTCAAAGGTTTGTGGAAAAAAATGACATCTTCAGTTAGGTAATAAATTCAGATGAACTTCTTCCCCCTCACCATTTTTTTTGGCCTGTTTAGCATTTTCCACTTTTTTACTCTGTGATGTACAAGCCCTCACTGGTTAATTATGTATATATTTAGCTACTGCATGTGTTGGGCTTATTATTGTCATCTAATTAGATGTAACTCGAACTACTTACTTCTAGAAAAATCATTAAAAATTCTTTCCTAATGACCTAGAGATGACAAAATGTCTGTAAAGTGTGAAGAAGCAGACAAGCACAGGAACATCGCTCTTAAAGAGTGTTAATCCAGATGCTGCAATCATCTAATTAAACAATATTTTGCTGTCATTAACATTTTCACCAAGGAATTGCAGTTATAATTTCTTTGTCAGCTGTCTCTAGCTCACTTTACCTTAGAAACTAAAGTGCCATATAAAAACATTAAATTGGATGGTTTAATTAAAAAGTTTTTTTTTAATGAAGAAACATATCCAGTATTTCTGAGATCTCATTTACTATGCCTCATTTTTATTGTTCAAGTAGATTAGTGTCACAGGGCTTGCGATATTTAATATTCATCCATTAATATTAATCTCTGTAAGCCTACTTGAGGGGAAATCTGAAGCTTCTGAAAAGGTATAGGGACTACCAATAGCCATACAGGTTAATGTTTTATATTTATTTAGCTAAAGAAAGGACCAAATAATTCTTGCTGGAAGCACAAGACAATTGATGAGATAGCTAAGTATATTCATCTGCTGACTTTACTCTGAAAATAATCAATTTTGAAGCCAGAACCGATCAAGACAGCATTTCTAATAAAGTGAAGCCACTAATATTTATGCATGTTTAGAATTAGGGATTTGTAATCCTATTATAGGCCTAGATCGCTGTCCTCTGCTCAGATAAGTATAGATGTGTGGTCTTACCTCATAGGTTTGGTCTCCTATCACAATTTAAATTAGATTCATCTTATCAAGTCAGTTTTATTTGTTGATATTAAGGGGAAAATTGTTTAATTGAGAAAAATAAATCGTTATCTTTTTTATTAAACAAATTAAGAGTTATTCTTAGTAGTTAATATCTTCATAAATAAAATGTATTTTATAAAAATTCAAGTAGGAGAGAACATAATATTTTATTTTTTTCACAAGTCTATGCTTATATTTACCAAATACATAATCACGAAGGCTTCATTGTTTGCAATGTATCTTACCTAAGCTGAGAGAGAACCTGCTTCAAATTATTTCTCATTGTGGGGTAAAAAACTGCATGGAAGAGTTACTGCAGTGTTCTGACATGGAGCTAATGTAAAAGGTAATTTCTGCCTGTGTCTATGCTATAAGTAACCTCTCAGCAAAAGAGAGCTCCTACACCAGCTAGGCTCAGGATTGCTTTTTTCTTGCCCTATTCACACATTTATGACTTTCCTATATGGAATGGGAGAAAAAAGTCAAAAACTTGTTGACTGAATATTGAAATTGAATGAAATAAGATTCAAAATTAAATGAAATCATGATATGAAAAAAACTCAGTTTTGAAATCAAAAGTTATTTTGTATAGTCCTACATTTCCTTTTAAAATTTTGCAAAAGGATGCTATTTAAATGCTTCTATAAAATGGTTACAGTTGAAGATTTTTATTACTATGAGCTCTTTTCCATACAAATTTTAATTTGAAGCATCTTCATTTTTGCTTATGCTTTGTAACAGACTAGAGTCATCTCAGTCATTCTCTTCCTGGATCTCAAAGTTCTTTTAGTCTGCTCTCTGCATAAAAACAAATGTCTTTCTATTGTGGAAGCTTTTTCACACTCTTCTGTTAATTCAATTAAATATTCTGATGGTGAGAAAAACATTTATTGTATGAAGCTGTAGTTTTATAGAAGCCATGCTTTATAGCACCCTAAATTTGATAATATTAAGAAACTTTACAAGTCATATGTAATTAAACCCTTGCCAAAGAGGAAAATAATATTCTGATTTGATGGATGTGAAAAATGAGGCAGAGTTCTGTTTCTTCAAGAAATATAGAGCCCCTCCCAGAAGTCCAAAATAATTAATATTCTACCAGATAATACCTTTCCTTTTCCTCCACTACAAGGATAAATTTTGGTATGCTTCTTGATTTAGTTGTTTGATACATTCTTGTTCTGTCCAAGAGTCATTTTGCATTCATTCATACATTCATTCATTCATTGTTGATATTGAAGAAGAAGTGGTTTTGTTTTTATGCATCTTTATTTGTGTATGTAGTACACAGTGCTGGCATTGCTTTTTTAAAAAAAGTTATATTTGCACCCTAATTTTTTTTCATATTCCTGTGAACATCTGTGTGTTCAGAGTGTAAAAATGAGGATGCACAATTATAAAGAATATGCACTTCTCCTGTATTCAGTGAAACTATGTACAAAATGAAAACATTCTTTTTGTTCATCAACTTCTATTGAAAAAATAAGGTGTTTGTAGAGCAGTGAAAGTTTCACATTTCATTAAAGCAGAACTGATTTTTGTGGAGAATTGCAACTGCTACTCAGAACAAGGAAGCCTGTGTTTTCCTGTGCCGGGTTTTGTACCCCAGGAATCTGTCCAGAATCTGGAAGGAAGCAGTTAGTGAGACAGGGCTGTAAATCTGCCGCAGGACTGGGAATTGTTAACCTGGATTATTTCAGTCTGCTAATTATATTATATAAATACACACACACATATATTTATGACCTGATTTTTTTTTTTAAGACTCATATTGCATATTGTGTGGTTCTCACTATATCAATAGGCTGGATGGATATGTACTAAGAAATTTCATTTGTCTTATCACTGAAGTGTTAGATTCTACTAAATATTAGAGAACACAGAAACAACAGACTTTCCCAAACACTTCTCTTTGTGACGAATTCATAATTTTCAGTTCATTGCAGTGCAGATTGTTCTTTTGAAATGGTATCTAAAGGCAGCTTTTGCACATTTGAGCTGCTGGGGTGACAGCAGTGTTTCTTTCATGATTGAAGAGAGTGGCCTGGGATAGTCAGCTCTGCCTTTTAGTGGGGACAACTGTTTTTTAATTTTCAAAGTGATTACAAAATAGTGTTGCAGCAAACATGACTTTCACCACTTTGATTCCACAGTTGCCATGGAATCTCACCATTCCTTCAGTGAAGAGGAGCCATAGGGAATGATGGATTAAGCATGGACTATCTAGGATAGACCTAGATTTGCAAACCTCATATTTAGCCCCTTGCTGTTTGGAATCTCATTTAATCTTTGCCAGCTATGATTCTTCATAAAGCTGCTAGAAAAGTAATAGTCTAGTTCTTTTAAATTTCTACCTTCATGCTATAGAAATATCTTAATGGAAATAAAAAAGAAATTGTTTATTGGCATAGGGTGCATTTTAGTTGATCTTAAAAGATACTGTGCTTTTTATATTATTTCAGTTTGTGTGTTGACTTCTGGTTCAAGTTAAGTGCATCTAAATGGCTGCTTTTGTCTGGAAGATTTATACCTGATTCTGTCAAGTGGTGGGGACTGGGAACAAGTGATGCAACAAATGTAACCACTAGATTTTTTTCTAGCTGGACAAATGGAGACTATTTCCTAATTCTTAAAACTTTCCTTTTCAATAGGACGAACGTACAATGATCTGAACCAATACCCTGTGTTTCCGTGGGTTTTAACAAACTATGAGTCTGAAGAGTTAGATCTGACCCTTCCAGGCAACTTCAGAGATCTTTCAAAGGTATGCTTCATTTTTTTTTAAAAACAGTCAACCAGCCCTTTTAGAGAGAGATTTTCTTTTATATTTATAGTCTGGTTAAGTAAGATCTTTATCTTAAACCCATAAAAGTCTGAAATAGACTTTTCTATTTTAGAGTTAGTTTATACTGAATCTCTACATTATGCTACTTCCATGTCCCTGACTTACCTGGTTCCAAATCTGCAACTCCTCCATACCTTCTGACTTACAGAACAGGAGCGCATCAGACCACTTGATCTCACTAATTATCCCTCTTAGTTTATAAAAGCTGATCCTTTGTAAATAAAAAGCTTGGACTAATATTTCACTTTATTTTGCAGTGACTAGAATAGTAATATAGTATCAGCATGTCCCTTTGATTTAATAGTTAGTAAATAGGTATTTTGTATTTTAGATCCTGGAGTATCTGGTCCTTATTGTTACTTGTTGGGGTTTTTTCCTTCCAACCAGATTTGGGCAGTTAGTGCTTTATAATAAAAAAGTTCCTGGTATTTTTTTCTCTAATAGCACCACATTGTCATCAATACCCAGCTCTGGTACTCTGGTTAACAGACTGCAGAGAAGGTCTGTCCTGGCCAAGCATAGCAGAAACATATGGAGGGGCTCTACTTTTGGCCAGCTAAAATAAAGACAAAAAAGCGGGCTCGAAATTGAGTTGTGGGAAGTACCATTCCTGGTTGCTATCAACTATGAAAGTATGCACTATCTTGCCAGTGAAGGTGGGTCGTCCTGCCACATCCCCAGTGTGAGGTTTCTGTTGTCTGGTGTGACAGCTTTCTTGAATCCTTACCACAGCTTCTCAGCCAAGAGGGGGAAGTTGCTTGTACAAATTGAGTGAGGCTCAAAACCACAGGAAGCTGTCACTCACTGCCTTAAGAAGTGAGGCTGGAGAGGAGAAAATGACCCCCAGGCCTGTTCTGCAGTCCTGTGATGCAGCCCCTGCATTCCCTTCTGCTGCTGGTCAGTCATGAATGTTTCTGGGGTTTCTGTTTTAAATCTGGATTTCTTTCCTCCTCTCCCTGCAAGCACACATCCTGGGGAGCAGTGGAGACATCCTGCCCTGGATATTTCACAGTTTCATCTCTGCTGGAAAGAGTGTGCTTGCAGTACCTCCAGATGTATTGTAACCATTCCTGGAAGCCTCTTTTGTAAGACTTCCAAAATAATTTGAGAATGACTTGAATTCATAATAGCAGATCGAAACATCTATGTTTACTCCCCCTTTTTTTCCTAGACAAGTAAAAAAAAAACAAATAAGCAAATGAACCCAGAATTTACATTACATTCACAGTATGCCTCAAAAGGAAATAAATTGTTTGATACTTCCGTTAGGTTATGTAAAACTTCTGACCTTTCACAGTATTGTAGGTATGTTTCACAAATGTGTTTTTCAGTTCTGTAACACCACTGTAATCTGTGCCAAGAACAATAAAAGATCCACAGACATGACTTAAATAAAGACCTATGATCATTTTACACTGGCTTGTTCCTTAGATGTATAAAAGCATTGCTGGTTTAGAGTTGTTCAGAGAGATAAACCTTTCATTAAGGTGCTTACACTTTTCAAAGTCTCTCAAACTCACTTTCTGTGAGTATTAATAGCGCTGCATGTGGTGAAGTGCAACAAGATTAGACAGTGTCTCATGAGTCCTTCACTAGGTATTTGGTTCAATCCAAATTTTTATAGCAATCTACTAAAGTATGTAATTGCTACAGGAAGTAGTGTGATAGCTGAATAGACGGGTTTTCTTCATGAGTTAGTAAAGACTCATTATGGAATTAGTGCTTGCATAGCTTATTAATTATCACTGTATTTTTATTAGTGCTCTCCTCAAAAGGAAATGTAAAATCAAGTCCATGGCTCTTTATTTTTCATCAAGAATCCATGCAATATGCACCTTTTCTTGCCAATTTGAAAACTTAGCAAAGCTATCAGTGGTTTCTTCTGGAACAGCTAGGGTTTTGACCACTGAAAAGCCTACACAAAGCTTGTCAAGGAAAATGATCTTTCCTTTCTGTCAGTATCTGGACTGCATTTATCCCATGGATATATGAGAAAACACGTGTGAAATCTCTTAAGTCTTGTGGAATACCTCAGGCTAAAAGGATTGTAATTGTCAATTTTTTGCAGTGTTCATTATAATAATATTGGATAGATTTCATTTCATCATGGTTTTGAAAGGAAAAGTAGATTAATGATTTATTTTAAAATGCAGTGGCCGGTTAGTATGGAATACTTTACTTGGGTACTGTTAAGTGTTACTTGCGTCCTGTTTCAATTTTTGCATTTTTGGTAAAAATCTTAAAAATTTGAATGTCTCTGAAGTATTGCCTTGTCAATTCTGTTTTCATTTTCAATATTGTCCTGTACCTGTAAGATATCCTTTTTTACTTGTCATGGAGGTGAATCCTGAGTAGCCTGGTGCTTAAAAGCAGGACTTAGTGATTTATTCTTAACATTATTGAACGAGCTATCAAACCTCAGCCAAACCTCTGGGGCAGGCCCACACAGTATCCTTTCCATGAGGAGCAACTTCCTGCTGTTAGATTTTTCCCTGCAATGGAGACATGTTCCTGCAGACTTGATAGCAGATCAGAACCTCCAGCTAAACTGTTGATGGATAAAATCTCCTTTGTCAGTTCCTGACCTTCTGTCTCCCTGCAAATTTTGCCCTTAGTTTCACAAAGCCTCTGTCCTTGTGACGCCTTAGGTTTCACCTCAAGGCATCACTTGATATTTAGCAATTAATAGTCCTCAAACAATCTTCTGAAATTATTTAGAATTCTAACACTATTCATATATGGTAAAAGAGCCCAAAGAAGCCATGAAATTAAAAGAGAAATCACCTACCATGCTTTGTTTTCTTGGTTTAAAATAGTTTTTGTAGCTAAAGGTAAGTGCTAAATCTGGCTTTCAAAAATATTTTGTGTATTCTTGCTCAAAGTTCTTACAAAACTCTAGTGTCAGTTCTGATAATTGACTACACTACTTTTGAAGTTTTTTCAATCTTTGGCTTCTAGGCTTTCTGTATAAAATATGATACACCACTTTTGTGATATCACAACTTCTAAGTGAACATACATATCAAATGCAACTAGTACGTTTTTTGGAGATGAAATTAAAGGTGTTTGTCTGGCTTATGATGTCAGTAATGGAGTAATATGTGCCTTTTGCATTTAGTCTAACCTTAAATAGTTACATTTGTGCAAAGCCATCTTGAACATGTAACTCGTCCTTTTCTTCCATCTTCTATTCCATTTTATTCTGGTTTGATGTAGCACTCCTTACTGTGGTATTTTTACATCCTGATATTACTTGTTCTCCCAAAACAATTATATTTAAATAATAGTGTGAAAATTCCTCTGCCTTTTTTCTTTTAGGTGTTTGGAAATTCTCTTATCAAGGCTTTTTGTTTTTTTCCTTTTACGTATTATTTTAGACTTAAAACTAGGGTTCATGGGCATGGAATGTGCAATGTCCCACTGTTTGTGGGATATATTGGACTTCTCATTTGATTAGACAGTGTAGGTTCAAGTTTTATTCATTACATATACAAGGTTAAAGGTTATATTTATTGTTTGACAGGATCAAAAGCTAATGAAAGAAGCTGTCATGGGTACATAGATTATCTTTTCAGTATCAAACCATCAGGTGATCTGCTTATTTTCTTTGTTGAGATTTGCTTTGGAAGAATACTTAGGATATTAAACATTAGTCCAGGAATCATGTGCACAGCCCTTACTGTACACTGATTTTTGGTGAGGTTCAAGACACATAAAATGTGGTATGGTTTGTTTGTGTAAAATTGTGTGACTTTTACTCCTAAATTATAGTGAATGCATGGTTTTGACATGCTGCATTGTCCCTGCTCATTAAAGTGTAAACGGGAATCTCTCCTCATTTACTTCCAGTCATACATCCTGTTAAATAAAATGATTTCTTCACCAGGCAAAGTAATACTAATATTGACATGTGTATGAAACATCACACACCCATTCACTGAGTGGAAAAAATGATGTTTTTTTAATATAGAAGGTGTTTGACTGATGGGTGGTGATAAGCATAACCACTTTTCCTTATTACTGTGCCATTTCAAGAAAAGGAAGTGATAAAGCCCCAAGGCTTCTAAATGTAATAATGCAAATGAACACATCCAAGTGTGAATATTTCAAGGCAACCACACTTAATACTTCCAAAAATGTATATGCTGTGGAATGGAGTTTATGGGCTTATTAAGAGCCCTTTGTTGGAAAAATGGAATTGGTTTCTGTAAAATTAAATTTCTCTCTTTATCACATGCAACTCTTCCATCAGAAGAAAAACTACACACAGTTAAATCCACACAATTAAACATGTGTTTTCCATAAATAAGAAGTTCATTTACTGAGTGAAACTCTGGTACTATGAATCTGTGAGTACTCTTACATTTGATATTGTTGATATCTGTTTTTCATATTAGGATGCTGAAGAAAATCTGTTTACAAATTCAGATGAAATTGAAATTTATTTTTAAGTTTAAAGTATCATCCTAAGATGTCCTATTTATAGGTCATTTTTCAGTGGGTGTTTTTAATAAAAAAGCAAGCAGTCAGGAAAAGCTCAGTCAGTTTTCAGCCAGAGCCAAATAAAGCTGCATTCAATATTCCTTTTGTACCCAGCTACAATTTTGTGCAGTGCATTTCCAAAAAAAATCCCAAAAAACCAACAGATAAGTTAGCTGCTGAATAAATTAGAGTGATGATAAGCTGAATATTTCAGTGGCTAGATAAATAGGATGCTACATCTAGTTCTGCTCTCATAAGAGAATATAGTTCTAGGAAGATAGCTGGCAAAGTAAACTTTACATGAACTAACAAAACATGTCCAGTGGATGTAAACACTAGATGTATTGACAATATGCATTGACTTATTCAAAGGCCAGATATCTAAAGAGATTGGCCAGATAAAAAAAGAAAGATGCTAATAGTAGTGTGTTTTAATGTTAGAGTAAATACTTTATTTTTAAATGGAGGAAAGAAACATAAATAAACTGAAACAGCAGATTTTAGTACATCAGAAGTGAAGTGGCTGAATAGGCCACATTTTCATACAGTGACTTGTTCTGTTTTTTGGAGTAAAGAATATCTTATAAAACCATTTTGTGGGAAGATAATTCTATTTAATATGAGTCCTTACAGAGGGCTTTTTTGCAATAAAATACAAATGGTGTGTTTAGAAAAAGCATTTTATAGAACATTATGAAAAGAACTTTTTCAAAAACATTCAGAACAATTTATTTGACTCAAATTCAGTTTCTGTATTTGTCTTATGGTTAAGATATGGACTGAGACATAGTATATAGCTTGAGCTTTGCCTTTGTCTTGTATGTGCAAGTCATTTTAATCAGTGCACACAGCAGCACAATCTCAGTCAAATGGAAATAAAATTATTTTCTTCCATTAAGTGAAGTTACTGGGATTGATCCATAAATAAAGTTTATCTGCATTTTATAGCCGTGATATTAGATTAAAACTGAGATAGTTGACTTACTAGTCTGTGAAGGGCATAGTAAAGCTATGAAAAGTGACCAAAACTCCATATATCCTACACATTTTCCAAGAAACGTGAGAGACTATCATTACTGTAGAACTTGTCATCTGGTATGACCCGTGCCTCATCAGAGTAAAACTGGGTTAATTGCTAGTTTGTACAACTGAGATTTAAGGTCTTTACAGAAAATCTGTGTCTTCAGTGAAGGATGAACTCTTACCATTACCTTGGATAGCAGCATTTTCCTACATGGACATTAAAATAACACTAAAGAAGCCAGGGGCAGATCTCGCAGAATTTACTCCCCTCTCTGCTATTTTATTTGTGGATTTCTTTTTCTTTCAGAAAGTGCCTGATCTTTGTGTATACAAAAGCTGTTCTATTTGGGGTTAATCAAAAAGTTTTAAATTGCACAACAACAACAACCAAAAAAAAAAAAAAAAAGAGAGAGATTTGAGCACTAACTTAGGTAAGGCTGAAGTAGAAGCTGCAGAGTTGTGTAAGGATGGGCAGCTCCCGGCTCTCCTTCCCAGGCAGTGCTGCATCAAGACAGTTGCACCACTTCTGGGATCCCAGTTGTCACCTCTGCATAAATGGGGCCATGTTTGCATACTGTCCCCTCGGCAGGAGCTCAGGGACTTCCAGCTCACCTTCCTATTGCAAGCTATAGACACAGCTAAGCAATCTCCTCATGGACACTGTAAATGCTTGTGGAATGAGAGAAATTAACCCATATCTCCCCAGTCCCAGGCTGTCAGCCAGATCACTAGTTCATCCAATCCAGGATCTGTTCTGAGAAGTTCAGGTGAGACTTTCTAGCTGAAGACAAGCTCTACCTCACTTTTTTCCCATCTTTTTCCTTCCTTCCTTCCTTCCTTCCTTCCTTCCTTCCTTCCTTCCTTCCTTCCTTCCTTCCTTCCTTCCTTCCTTCCTTCCTTCCTTCCTTCCTTCCTTCCTTCCTTCCTTCCTTCCTTCCTTCCTTCCTTCCTTCCTTCCTTCCTTCCTTCCTTCCTTCCTTCCTTCCTTCCTTCCTTCCTTCCTTCCTTCCTTCCTTCCTTCCTTCCTTCCTTCCTTCCTTCCTTCCTTCCTTCCTTCCTTCCTTCCTTCCTTCCTTCCTTCCTTCCTTCCTTCCTTCCTTCCTTCCTTCCTTCCTTCCTTCCTTCCTTCCTTCCTTCCTTCCTTCCTTCCTTCCTTCCTTCCTTCCTTCCTTCCTTCCTTCCTTCCTTCCTTCCTTCCTCCCTTCCTCCCTTCCTCCCTTCCTCCCTTCCTCCCTTCCTCCCTTCCTCCCTTCCTCCCTTCCTCCCTTCCTCCCTTCCTCCCTTCCTCCCTTCCTCCCTTCCTTCCTCCCTTCCGAATTCCTTCCTTCCTTCCTTCCTTCCGAATTCCTTCCTTCCTTCCTTCCTTCCGAATTCCTTCCTTCCGAATTCCTTCCTTCCTTCCGAATTCCTTCCTTCCGAATTCCTTCCTTCCTTCCGAATTCCTTCCTTCCGAATTCCTTCCTTCCGAATTCCTTCCTCCCTTCCTCCCTCCACCCACTCTGGGGAAAGGACCCCAGTAAAGATTCTTCCCAGTGATTTTCCCATGAAAATTGCATTATCATGCAAGAACAGAAGGAAATCTCTGGTATTTCGCTTAAAGACTCCATTTTATTCAGCAGATGTTTTGTGCATTTCAGAATTTTTCTTCAAATGAATCCTAAAGTAATTGAAAGAAAAAAAGTAGATAATGACACTGAAAAGAATATTGATGAGGATGAAGGTAATCCAGAATACAGCTTTTCAGGTTTATTATATAATACAATTAATCATATCTGTTCTGAAGGTTGATTATTTTAGCTACTTGTACAGGCATTTTTACATGAAAATGGGAATGCACGATCTTACATCCTTACATCTTTTACCTTTTAAATTGAAATAACACTTCTCATTGAACAACCTAGAAAATGTGATGATGTGTTTGCATTAGTATTTTATGTGACTTTAAAAATTATTGTCAAATTCTTGAGAGAAGTAACCTTTTCATTAAATACAGCTATATATATATTTTATTAAAAATGTTATTTAAAGGTATCAATTGAACCATCATTAAAATTTTGCTAGTCAATAAAATAAAATAAAATAAAATACCTTGTAATTATTTTGAGCATCAGTTATACCTCACAGGCCTTGTTATTGTAGCCAACTTACAGTGAATAATGAAAACACATCGCTTATTTGATGAAATACTTCTAATCAGCATCAGCAATATTTTGAAAGGCCAGGAGTTTTCTGTATTTTCAATCTTGCATTAATCATCATATTCATTCTCCACTGTGACTTCAAACATATATGTACAATAATATTGTGACAGATGACATCTCTGTCTTCCATAGCCTCAGAATTCACTGCAGCATAGGATAAGATGCACCTTCATAGTGGAGGGAAGACATATTCTCAGGGTGTTTCTCCATTACCAAATACAATCTCACCGATTTGTCTGCTATTTTGTGTTCGCTTCTCAGAGGGGGTGAACATTTCATTTTAACAGACTATGGTGTGAATTACTGCTTTAGCTCTTGAAATGTGCAGTTGGGACTGGAATTTTTCTGCCAGAGAAGTGGATGCACAGTACCTTAATGAGGGTGGTGTCAGCAGGTTCCATCCAGTCCCCAAAGCAACTGAGAACCTGATATCATTTAGCAAAGTGCACATGTATCTGCACAGTTTGTCAGTCTAATAGGAAAAGACTGTCTCTTTCAAGGAAGCTGTTAAACAATCATTTTTATATAATGATAACTTAAAGGCTATAACACAGCCAGTGTGTTTCCTGACAATGGCAGGATGTGTAACAAAACCAAGTATAACAAAAATGCAAATATTTATTTTTTGCTATTTCCATTATTTGGGAAATGAGCCTGGAAAGTGTTAGGGAATGGCTCATACTTCTCTTTCAATAATGTTTTGTGAGGTCTTTCAGTGCAGTCTACACCAGATAACACCGATCCTTTGGGATTACTCAATTTTACACATATGAGAAAACTATTAACATCTCCATGACACAGCAAAGTATTAAACATCCAGAGTGCTTAGTGTGAAGAATACTGAAATCATAATGTTTTAAAATGTAAGTGTTCACCAAAGACTGCTATTTAAAAACAAGCTCTAAATCAGAAAACATCGTGTTCTATGTCAGTCTTTTAAGCAGCCATCTCAAAAAACATAGCACTGCTGAAAGAATAAAATACCTGTAGCTTTAAAATTTTTTAATTACATATCTAGTGTAGTGAAACACAGTGATTTGACCTTGTACTGTCATTTCCTTTCCAAATTACTTTGGATTTTAATTCAGTAGAAAAATTGTGCAGTGGTATAAAATGCAAAAATACTGTTAGCATTTTGAAAAGGGTCAAAGTCTTTCCCTATATGGTTTTTTTCAAGTTTTAATACCCTTAATAATATCAATTCTAATTAAAATTGATTAATGCAAATCAAGTAATAATTTAAAACTACAATAAGTTTATACAATTATTTGGTGTGGAAGTGTGCTCTCCTCTAAGTATTAGACTCTGGTAAATTTTACTATAAAAGCTAAAATCTGTATTTTCTTTATCCAAGTAACTTTTACATTACACAATAACAAATACATTTTGCAAATACTTCTGAGATAAAGTGGGTTAAAAAATCATTAAAAACTTGTATTCCCCAAGTAGCTGTATCAAAACCAAAATTCCTACTACTGCCTTACATCTCTTTTGTTTTTCACCTAATTTGTATAGATTGCCCTTTAAGTTTGCGCATAATGAGCTTTGAATTTGTGAATAACTTCCACATTCTATTATTTTCAAATCCAAAGCTTGTTTGCTTTATGCAGTAAAACGTGGCTTTGTTCAGTCAGAAAGTACATCCAGTCCTGAGGACTATGCATGGTTTTTAAGTATTTCTGCTTAGGATCACCAGACACCGTCAGCAGTTCCGTGTGAAATCTTTGCATCATTAACTGTGCATTACAAAGTATCCTGTGTGAGCAAAAGTCAGTTTTCATTAGCTGTGTGATTATGGTGAATGACAGCAACAGAAATATTAGTTTGGCCTCAATGCATTTTAAATGCAGTTTTAGAAGTCTATTTCCAGAACAATGTTACTGAACTAACTGGGAAACAACTTATGCTTCAAGAAGGTCTTGAAAGTTTGCAGAAGTGGATCACTTATATTTGTCAATTAAAATAACGAAACTCAAAAGACTTCTAGTACACAAAGCCTTTGAAAATAAATTCTAAGCTTACAGCAATCTCAGGGGTTACTACAGCATGGAATGGGTTTGGTTGCAGAGTCTCCTGTGTAGTGAATCTTAATGCAGAGTTAACTTATGCTCTATCAGACATGCTGCCCTTCAGCTGATAATATATTTGACCTCTTGTCACTTTACAGCCTATTGGTGCTTTGAACCCAAAGAGAGCTGTCTTCTATGCAGAACGGTATGAGACATGGGAAGATGATCAGACTCCACCTTATCATTACAACACCCACTACTCTACATCTACTTCTACCTTGGCTTGGCTTGTTCGTATTGTAAGTATTTCTGGATCCTGGTTTTCATTAATATCTTTATCTACAGCATCTCTTCTGTCACTTACCACTGTTTTGTTTTTTCTTTATGAAAGCACCTTTCTATTAAAATGTCGTTGTTCTTCCCTACCTTAAAATCTCAGAAATTCTCTAGATACACTTTATATACTTATTTGTCCTTCCTACCCAAACAATCCAAAATAAATTTAAACATAAAATTGTGGTGAGATATATATATCTCACCACAATTTTCTCATTGTATATATATATATACAATGAGAAAAATGCATATAAAACTATAAAACTAACTCCACCCCCCAAAAATTATCTCTAGACAATACAGAAATCTGATACTGCTCATATGCATTTATTATTTTCAGCTAGGGATAGATCTATGCAACATTAAAAAAAAAAAGCCTTTTGTAAGAACATTAAACTTTCAGATTGAGAGGGGAATTATATAACCAGTTTTATATTAAAGCAGCATAGAGTAATATTTTATGCAAATATGCTTCTAAATTAATTCATATCTCTACAGTTTGCAGAAATATAAAAATGTGGATTCTAACTCCAAACTGTTATATCAGTTCTGGAAACCTCGTGCTTAAATCCTATCACCAAAATCAGATCTGGGGAAGGGGACCAAACTTCAAAGATAGAATGAATCTGAATTCAGTTTATGTGTTATCACAATGATCTACAGAATAAAGATGAGATACTGTTGATGAGATACAGAAGGTTTCACAGAGAAACCTGAATTAATGAAAAATTGAGTCACTGTGTAATTACTTAAGTTAAAGTACACCCTGCAAATAAATATCTGCCGCATAAGGTGTATTCTAAGCATGTTTTGCATACAACAAAGCAAAACAGAGCCACACAAAGCTCAGTAATTGAGTTTTCACTCATCTCAGCTTCCCTTAGACATGTTCTCCTTCTTTCTGCTCAGAAGGGAAGAATTCATGTGTCTGTGGTTTCAGGATATATTTCTTAAACCATGGGAAACTAAGTGTTGATTACAGTCCTGTGTTGGGTCACCATTGTAATCCTTTAAAATGTTGCTAAATTATTCATCTACTGAATACATTTTATAGTACATGTGCTTCTTTGTTGCCTTAAAGTAGATTAAAAACAGTAGTTTTATTTGCATGTTTATCTATTAATTTTGGTTGCTATACAGAAAAAGATCCCCTCTTGCTAGTTGGCAAATTCTCAGAGCTGGAAGTCAGCTTACAGGCTGAATGTACAACCCACCAAGGAGTATTCATTTCCTGTATTAGGCTAATGCAATGTCGTTTTTACTACTATTGTTTATGTAATACTGTAGAAGTTCTTGCTCTCCTTGTGTTCTCACCTGAAAGAGCAAGAGAACAAGGTCTTTGTCTTGATGGCCTTGCAATACAGATTTGACAAATTACATTTGTTAGAGCAAACAATATATGTGAGAACAGAAAGCAGAAGAGGAATCCAGTGATTTCCAGAGAAGAAATTGCCAATGAAAAGGTGAAAACAACAGGTAACTTAAATACAGGGACACTCCTACATAGGTATTTTAAAGATTATTTAAATATGATTGACCAGCTAAAAAAGCAGTCTCTAATGGGAGTAGACAACAGAAGTGGAAGAATACAGATTCAGGGAAAGTTTGAACCTCAGAAAAGGAAAAAAATATAGTAGTATGATAAGACTGGATAAGGCTGCAAATGGAAACCCTAAATAGGTATTTGAAAGTAAGTGTGTGTAGAGGAAAAGATAATGGCAATGAGGATTATAAAGTCATAGTGATCCACAGAGAAATATTTTTGTTACAAAATAAAGAATGAAATAACCTAAGGGAGAAGATTGTGCCAGTGAAATTGATAGATAAGGCTAGGTCCGATTTCTGT
Source organism: Coloeus monedula (assembly GCF_965178545.1). Taxonomy (NCBI): domain Eukaryota; kingdom Metazoa; phylum Chordata; class Aves; order Passeriformes; family Corvidae; genus Coloeus; species Coloeus monedula. The sequence continues at coordinate 51,215,363 of NC_138783.1, forward strand.
AAGTTAAAGCAGTATTTCTTGCTCATGAATTTCTTGATCTAGAGCTTTGATATGAGTTTGTGAAGAAGACTATGTAAGAAAAGGTAAATTAGAGTCTAGTCCAGAAAGAGGAAGGTGACATTAAGAGATGAAGAGATTCAGACAGAAAAATGCTTTCAGTATTTTGAGAGACTGGAGAAGAGTGATGGGAAAAGATGTGTTACAGTAGAGCTTTTGGGAGAAAGTGACAACAAACTGAGAGTGAAGGACAGGAGTACAAACTAAAACCATGGGAGAAGACTGTGTAAACCAAAGAAAAAGAGAAAAAGAAAAGCAAAAGGAAGAAAACAAATGAAAAAGCTGTGGCAAAAAGTAAATTCAAAATGAGAGTCTAGATAGAAGCAGAACAAAACAATATGTAGTAATGGAGATCCAAGGGAAAAAACTGCCTGCCTAGACTTTAGTATTGGAGGAAACAGTATTTGCAGTAGGTAAGGAACTTTCAGCCACTCTGAAGTGTATATATAGAGAATTGTGTAATTGCCACAAAACCTTAAAAACTATTTTAAGTCTTGCTTTTCAGCTTTGACAGATGCAATCTGGTTTCTGTCAGTTGTCTTGAAAACATTGCTTTTAGTATCATACTTCTGAGTCAATTCTGTGATAATCTGTTCCCTGCTGCCTTGTATTTCCCTCAGACGCTTTCCCTTATCCGATGTATTGTGGTGGGTTGGCTCTGCCTGGATGTTAAGTACCCACCGAAACTGCTCTACTATTCCCCTCTTCAGCTGGGCAGGAGAGAGAAAAAATGAGGAAAAGGCTCATGGGTTGAGATAAGGGCAGGGAGAGATCCCTCACCAATTACCATCATGGGCAAAACAGACTCAGCTCGGGGAAGTTAGTTTGAAGTAATTAAATGAGAGCAGGCTAATGAAAAATAAAGCCAAATCTTAAAACCACCTTCCTCCCACCCCCTCCTTTCTTCTCTGGGCTTAACTCCTAAATTCTATTCCACCTCTCCCCACCCACAGAGGGGAATGGGAAATGGGGGCTGTGCTCAGTTCACTGTACATTGTCACTGCAGCTCCTTTCTCCTTGGGAGGAGGACTGCACACTCTTCCGCTGCTCCTGGGAGACAGCCCTCCATGAACTCCTCCAAAGTGAGTCCTTCCTGTGGGCTGCAGTTCTTCATGAGCTGCTCCAGTGTGGGTGACTCCCACAGGATGCAGTTCCTCAGGAACAGACTGCAATAGTGGGTCCCCTGTGGGATCACAAGTCCTGCCAACAAACCTGCTCCCACATGGGCTCCCCTCCCCATAGAAGCACAGGTCCCTGCCAGGAGCCTACTCCAGCACAGGCTTCCCAGAGGATCATGGCCTCCCTCAGGCATCCACCTGCTCTGGCATGGATTCCTCCAGGGTCTGCAGGTGGATCTTCGTTCCCCTCTGGACTTCCATGGGCTGTACGGGCACAGGAGCCGCACGATGGGCCGGAGGGGAATGTCCACTCCAGAGCCTGGAGCACCTCCTGCCCCTCCTCCTGCACTGACTTGGTTGTCTGCAGAGCTGTTCCTCTCACATATTGTCATTCCTCTCTAGTGTTCTTCTGCAGTTTTTCCCTGACTCTTAAGTCTGTCATCATAAAGGCACTTTGCTATAACTGGCAGGCTTAGCTTTGGTCAGTGGCAGGTCCATCTTGGAGCCAGCAGGCATTGGCACTATTGGACATGGCAAAAGCTTCTCACAGAAGCCACCCCTGTAGCCTCCCCTACTACCAGAACTTTGCCACACAAACCCAATACATGCCTCAGGCTAGTTTTTTTAAAAGACACTGTATGTCTTAGCCTCAGTTCTGTCCTGTGTAGTTAATTTTGATATCTCTGCCTTTTTTTCATCATTAATATATAAATATTCTGTTGATATCGTTCCATTTTTTGTGTACATGAAATTGAATATTCATAGTTTATGGCTAGGTGACCTTACCACCTGAAGACTCATTTTCTCCATGTGCATTTCATCTGGAGCAGTGAATATTTAAGTTGCAGAAGACAGAATAGTTTAAAACAAGAATGCTAGTTCAGAATTCCATATAGTCCAGTGACTTGACCTGAAAAGTAAACAGAAGGAAAAAGAAAAATGGAAGAACGAATTCTGACTTGAATCACATAGAATGTGAATATCAGCGCTGTTTTCAGATTTTTAGGAGAAATAGGATGGAGTTATGGTACAATGGGATGCTCTCAATAATTGCTGTTGAAGAAGTTATATTTTTGTAAATCAGTTGCATCTTCATGGAAACAGAGATCAGTATTTGAGAGCATGATTCTCTAATGTGGTAGTCAAGATGTTTGGAGAGAATAATTGTCTTCCAGTTTCTGTTGCAATGACTGCATATTTGTACTCAGTGGAAGAAATTCTGGATTTATTATGAGTTAGATTGGATTGAGTTAAAACCAATTTTTAGTGAGATTCAAAGGTGAGGAGGACTGGGTGTCATCTGGTAAACAGAAGTGAATTTGGGTCTTCTTTTTGCTAGGTTTGAGCAGGACAATCACAGATATATCAGGCAAAAGGTGTATGTCACTCAGACAAACCCCCTACATGCTCTCTCTCTCCTCTTACAAATCGCTGGAAAGACATTTTTGTTTGACATAGGATGTCTTAGAATGACCATATCCTTTCCTCCTCCCTCCTTTACTCCCACCATAAAGGATTCAAATGAGTCTGGGTGCTGCTAAAAGGCAAGGGAGGGATCGAAGTGCTATTGAATGGAAAAATTCATTCTCACAGCTCAAGCTTGTGTTCAATGTAATCGAGTACCCCACGAATTTCTCTTCTTGTTGGCAGAGAAAAAGGCGTGAATTTTATTCAGAATATTAGTAATGAGTGAGATGGAGTTATAATGAAAACATTGTGCTGCTTTATAGCTTTCACAGCAACAAAACCTTTACATGAAATGACAGTAATCAGTATCATAGAATAACAGTATTTAAATGAGTATATTGAATACAGATATGAATTGTATTTATATAATATAAGCACTTGACTTCCAAGAGAATAAAAATTACCTTAAAATTATGTTAGAGGTCTGAGATAAAGCAAGTGAAAGCTCTGAATTTCTGCTAAGGATTAAAAATCCAAAAAGATAGGCACAACAGGCCATGGCAGGATAGCATAATAGGGCACCCTGTAGTGTTCAGCTACTAAAAGTTTAATCCTTGATTATGAATTTTATTGCTTTTGTGTATTTGTCTCAGATGCTTAAAATAATGTTGTCATGGAAGTTTGGATTAATATTTTTACATAATTTATTGTAATTATATCATTTTTCTGGTTTCTGCTTTTTTTAAATCCATCAACTGCTTCTGGTTTCAGAACCTCTGCAATGATCCACAGTCTGCTCCACAATAATATTCACAAAAATTACATATGTCTTATAAAGAAAAAAAGTGATGGGCAGGAATTGTTAGAAGACAGAATTATTTGTGTTCAGATCAAGAACATATAATGTTTTTCAGTCAGGGCAAGCTAGAAAACATAGCATAATTGTTATTGCAAATATATACAGGTAATTGGGAGGAGGAATTAATTTAAAATCAAAATAATTCTAATATTAAAAATGTAAATTTATTAAAATTATAATATTAATAGAATTTTAGGATAAATTAGTATCATCCAATTTCTCTGTATATTGTTTTCCATTTTGTAGTTCTGGATCTTAATCTTACACATTTTCATTTATATTTTACATAATGTTCACTATATGGAGCACTTAAAAATCTGGATAGATAAAAACTTATTTTCTTTCAATATTTCAGTTCTTTGTGGTAGTTTATACTACTCACCAAGTTGAGCTACTGTTAAATTTAATATTCTATTTAAATTATAAATCTCTTCCTCACCACACAGCCTTTCAATATTCACAAGTGCAAATGAAGTGATTGTGCAATGGGATTTAGGGTCCTCCAACAAGAAATTATATTGTGATGATTTTGTATTTATTTCAATTATTTTAATTAATGATCTAACACATAATAGGATTCTATGATTAGAATAAATGCAAAGATGAAAGTATATTTATGAGATACTATTCTTTTGAATGTGTCTTTTAAAAACAAATTTCTAATGCTTTAAGAGGAAAAAAATAGGTTTGATTTTTTTCTTTGAAAGAAGGCAGCCTGTGTTGACTGTTGTGAATGATAGAATAAATTAATTGTAAAGATGTGGAATAAAGGTAGAGAAACTATGGCCTCTGGAAGTTTGAATTCCATCTTTTATTTTCCTCTTTTTTTAGATGTTTTCACTATTTTTGCATCCATGCTGTCCTTTTGTATATTTTAGTTACTCTTAAGGACTACATAGGCATGAATTACTTCATGCCTTTTCATCTTGGACAATTTACACACAATTTATATAACATGGCATAATTCCTTCAAAAATTCTTTTTTAATTGAGGAGTTTCCTAACTTGTTCAAAAATTTCATAGAAGGAAACAGAATGTTTAGAATAAAATTCAGATAATAGATGAATAATACAGTAATAACAATTGTGATCTGGTAATCATGAGCTGCTTTGATTAACAAAATTTCTAAATGATCAGGATATGCAACGAAATAAGTTTGGGTTTGAATTTAATGAAAGTGACCCTCTTTAAAACATTCCCTATGGGACTCTGGCAAAGAGGAAGAAGCAACTTCCATCCCTGTAGACACGCTGCCAACAATTAGTTGAGTAAGAGAGTTAATGGAGTAGTGGTAGAAATCCAAGTTTCTGGCAATGATCTCAGTACTCAGGTTCTACTGTCAAATTAAGGATTTGGTCCACTGTTAACCCCTTCCCTGCAGTGGAATGTGGTGACTGTCCAGTACCTGAGCTCTTTGTCCCGAAAAGCTGGTAGCTGTTTCCATTTAGTAAGAATTGGGAGTATGGTTTCACATAGAATTAGCAAAAGTAAAGACTCTGCATATTAAATCTCTTTACTTCTGCCCCAAAGTAATGATAAAATTGCATATCCCGGAACCATAGTCTGCCTCATAATGACCATAGAGCCATTCTTCTCACCTTGAGGCAAAGTGGAACCTACTCTTTTCAATTAAATGAAAACACAAGAAAGATTAAGAGACAGAATTTTTTTAAAGATTTTGACATACCAAAATGCAAGGAGTAAACAAAGCTCAGTTGTATAAATAACACAGCACGTGTTTATCGTGGTTGCAGTGAAGGAGGTAGTCATTGTGAACTGGAACTAAGCTACATATGTCTGCCACTGATGGGTAATTAGTCTTATGGTATAGAACTCAAGATTTGTTTGTGCAAAATGTGTTAGTGCCAATAAATATACTCAGATGTTCAGTGCAGAAAGCCATGCATACATGTAACTATGACATGCCATGTTTTTCTTTAATTCTGCCTTTATGAAGTATTTTGATCTGCAAGAGGCATTTGGATTTTGACAGAAACCTGCTGCATGAGTCCTTGTACTGTTTTCTTAATCTGTCTTAATTTCATTAACTACAGGAACCCTTTACAACATTCTTTCTAAATGCAAATGACGGCAAGTTTGACCACCCAGATCGAACCTTCTCTTCAGTGGCCAGGTCCTGGAGGAACAGCCAAAGAGATACCTCAGATGTGAAGGTAACATATATGTTAAATAAGTGGATAAACATGCAATTTCATTATGGTATTTTTGTTTGTGTAAAGAAGGTGCTGTATTATATTTTATATTTATATTTAATTTCTTTATATTCAGTATAGTGTAATGTATAGTGTAAATGTATAGATGTTACTAAAGTTTATTGTTCTAACACAATCAAAGATTCTTTGAAGTTGAGTGGACAAAAGGTGTTTTGTTTTAGGAGCAAAACAACCTAACTGATCTAATTTAGATCAGATAATCAGGAGATGGAGAAAAGCTCAATAAATTGTTCTTTCCTGCTGTTAACTCAATATTTGGCCCACTCCATAAAACACAGCAGGAATTGGATTTGACCTTAAAGTGTCATATTGTTATAGCTTGCCTAGCTCTGGGTTTGCATTGCCTGGGGCAATTAATAAAGCATTAATGACAAGACCCATTTAAAATGTTGGCTTTTCTGTACAGCTTTAGCTTTTACTTGAATGTGCCTGGGGATATTATGCAACAATACACATTAGATTAAAACAACTTCTACATGATATACAGAAACAGCCAGAGAGCAGGGTGATTTTACTGTTGTTATTCCTTACCTTTGTATTTACCTTGTTAAATACAAAGGGTTATTGTTCATAAACATGGGACCTTATCAGAAGGAAAAAAAATACAGTAATACTTCAGATAATATGGTCCCTTCTTGATTCTCATTTTCTAGTAATAAAGTAGGTAAAGGCTGCACTATACCTAAAATTGCTCTTTTTTTAAAAAAACATTTTTTTATAGTGAATATGTTTCTCTTCTATTTGTATACTACTACTCATACTAGGAAATGATTAATTCAAGGTCCTATTGCCATCATATTTTTTACTTGTCATGGCAAAGATAAAAAAAAAAAGATGTAAATTTGTTGATTTATTTTTATTCCAGAACTCCTGTTTGCATAAATATTCCAACAGTCTCAGAAGAGTATGTGCACAAAGCATGCTGTTGTTTTTCAGTTACTAGTTAGAATAACTAATTGCAAATTGTATGGCCATCCTAACATGGGAGAAGATGTTTTTTAAAGAAAAGAAATCAACTTGAACCTCCTACAAATCATTTTATGTTTATTCATGCTCTTCTGGAAGTCAATAGTATTTTAAGTACCATCACTGTTACTCTTATAAGAAAAACAAAGGAAATTTCCAAATTTGAGGTAATATCTACTATATTTGATATATCCGCAAAGTGCTGACATTTTGATTTTTACTTTTCAATGAAATTTGGTTTTCCTGGAATTCCACTAGAATATCTGGGAAAGTGACTTCCTAGGAGTGGGGCTCAAACAAAGGATAAGAGCTTTAAACTGAGAAATAAGGGAAGACAGTTGGAAGTGACTGTAATCTTCTTGTCTGGCTTTAGTACACAGGAGGAGGGCAGTTAAATACATCAAGGCATTGCAAAAGATAAAGGAATATCTGTGGACAGACTGAGAGATGGTATTCAAGTAGGGTATATAATTAGTGAAAGGATTGTTCCTGAACTAGCAACCAAATGAGTTATCAGTAAAACAATTAACTGAAATGTTTGTACAAAAATACCAGGAGTCTTGTGAACCAAGTGGGATAATTTAAACTGCTGCTGCCAGCTATTGCAAGCATGAAGGAATTAAGAATGGATAACAGCTGCATTGCAAAATGTATTTGTATTAAAATAACCCAAGTTACTGAAATAAAACAAGTACTAAAAAGATACTCAAACCCACATACCTTCAGAAAAGGAAGGCAAAAGGTGAAGAAGTGAAGTAACTATGTTCTTTCATGCCATTGAATGTAAAAAAAGGGAGTTTGGGATAGCAGGTAAAATAGTAAAAGTTAAGGGTCAGCATTGCTCTAGGGGAAAGATTGTAAAACAATGTGTTCCAGAATACATTTGGCAGTCTACTATAGAACCCCCAAATCAGATTCATATATATATACATTTCTGTTATGTCATTAGAAAGAGAAATGCTGTGTGGAGCTAAGTCATTACAGAAAATCTAATATGGGAGTAAGAGATGACGGATGTTAGCCAATAAATGTTTTCTCCAGATAATCCCTGACCTGTCTGTTCAGGGATACATTAGGGATTAAATATGCCGTTTAAAATAGGGATTAGTTAATTAATGAAGATACAGGGAAGGTGGGTTTAGAAAATAACCTTGAATTGATTTATTATGAATTGATTCAGCTTAAGATGAAAATAGATCGATAAAAGCAGATTCAAAAATGAGCTGAATCTTTAAGGGATGCTAAAGCAAATAGAAAGCATTCACAAATTATCTAACAACAAAAAAAAATCCATAGAAATTAGGGGAGATTTAATACCAGCATTCGATGTGTTGCATCACCAAAATAGTTTATTGTATATTAGTACAAAGCCACAACTGGAATAAATCTACTGAGGTACACTTCAGTAGCATAAGCAATATATGTCAATGCACTGCTGTTTTGTCTTCAGTTTAACAAGGAAACTTTAAGATCAACAGGATGGCAGAAACCTTATCATGAGACCAAAGGTTTATCCTTAGATTATAATAACTAGAATATCTCATGGCATCTAAGTTCCACCTGAAACAGTCTGATTACTCATTCTTTCAGAGCTATTTTGCTGTCAGAGAACATAAGTTACTGGGGTTTTTTTCCTTTTCCTTGTCGAGTTTTTTAGTATGAATTCTTGCTGGATAAAGCAAATGGTTAGTGCTTTCTTTGCTGGAAACCATCTAAGATATACCTAAACTGGAGTTAGCCATAAGAACATAAGAAAATGTGTTTAAGGAGTTGGATACGGGTAGAAAAATGTGTGTATGTGTGGGTTAGTTAATGTCTAAAAGTGAAGACATAAATGCTATGAAATATGCAGACATATGAAAGTGAGAAGAATTGTTTGTGAAGGAACAAAGAGGTAAACCTCAGAGGAAAGGGATCAGAGTGGGAAAATGCTTACTTAAGCAAAAGAGTATGAAAAATTAAGGTGAAATTGAGTATTATCTGAGTTTGAGTATCCCCACACAGGGAAGTAGCAAACACCTTATTTCTAAAACTTTTTTTTCAAAGTAGACTGGCAAAGTACTGGCAAGGCCCTTTCATTTGCAGAGTCTGTGTTTCTTAGTGATCAATCAAGAATGAGTATAGCAGCTAATAGTTGCTGTTGTTTGTTGCTTAAGATCTTAATGAACTACATTTCTCAATGCCATGACATCAGGGCCAACTTTTCCCTGAGGCTTTGAAGTTCATTCTGCAAAATGATAGGGAAGTGGACTAGTATTAATACTACAAATAGCTCATTTTTTTTTCAGATTAGTTGTGTTACAGCCTGGAATGACTTACAGGCTTTTCAAATATTTTAATCAAGTTTTCAGGGACTTGAAAAGCAGTGAGGTTTGGGGAACCACCAAGAAACCCCCACAAAATTTCCACCCATTTTCATCACTCTCCTAAGAGCATCATCCACTGTCTTGTACAACAGAAAGGTTTCAGCTCTGAGAGTGTGAATCATTCAAAAACTCGTGGTCAGCTGTCTGGAAACGTCTAGTGTTTATCCAGCAATCCTGTGAGAGAGAGTGTGCAAAAGAGAAGATGGGTAGAGGTTGTGCGTGAGTTCAAAATCTGAAGGCAGGCTCTCTGTTGAAGTTTTCTGCATACTTGTGTAGCTTCTTCTGGCTCCACATGGAGCCATAAATGGATGGGCTTGGCAGTGTGGATTTCCATGTGATATACATGCTGTAAATTGTTTTCCCATCCTAAAGATTTTTTGAGTCCTTATAGTAAATATTTAGTGCATGAAATACAAGCTATCCATCGAAGTAGCAAGCTTTAAAAACTGTTAAGACTAGCCAGTGTTCATTATTCATGTATTCCTTATCATACATTTGAAATTCATCTGAGCTGCTTTAAATACATTTATCCCTGATCTTATTAATCTCATTGATTATCGTGGCACAGGTTATGAAATAATTTTAAAACAGAGTGTGCAATGAATTAATCTGACATTCTTCATTGCTGTGTGTTGTAAGTTGGCCACAATTTTTGCTTTCAAGTTCTGGATTAAATAATTATATTAATTGCCTTCATTCTTTATTAGCAAGGTCTAATTTAAAAAATATATAATTTTTTTAGGAAATTAAAATTGGGAGGGTTTTCTACATCAGTTACTGTTTAAGAAAGAGGTCTATGAGGTACTTTATCTTCACATGCTTAAGTAAGTGCTGAAGTAGGTAAATTTTAACTAATGAACTGAGATTTTTAAGTACTGCAGACACTTTCCATAACTGTTCTTTTACAGCCTCAATGTTGTTTAAAAAAATCTATCCAAACCACTTGCACAGAGTTCTGCATTAAAATTTAAAAACCAAATACCTGAAATTTGCAAAAGAATGTGTATCTCTTTAGGAAGCTACATTTCTCTGGGTCCAGTTCCTTTCCTCCTGTGTGTGTCCTCCCTGGCATTCTGTCTCTGTTTCTCCCTTTCCTTTCCCTTCTTCCCTCTCCCCTTTGAATATGCGTAGTCTCTTCTGGAACTGAATTATTTCATGCTGAGCTAATGAAAATAGGGCTGTGGCAGTAGTTTGATCAGCCTGAAAAACAAGCTGTAATTCTGGCATCTTGAATTGTGGCAAAAGGTAGACCACCTTTGAAAAATGTAGTGTATACTAGATTATTGCTCGGCAAAGGATTAAAGATAGACCATTTTGTTCCTTACACTTGGGTTGTTTTGGTTCATTTTCAAGAAACTCGTTCACCTACAGTGGATTGAACAGAATTAATACAGTATGTGCTGTGTTAGAGTGGTAACACACAAGGGAGAACCTGGATAACACAGTTTATTTTATTGTGTCTCCCTTTATCAACATCGACCTTCTCTTGAGATAATCAGTACAAGCTGGAGGAAGAATGAACGTTCGCAGGGTGACCTTTGAGGAAGCAAGTCACCCGGAAATGACCATAACTTGGCCAGCTTGCACATTTTTTCCTTTCCTCCCCCTCTTTCTCCCCCCTCTAGTTTTTGGTAACACTGACTTCCCCAGAACCTCCTGTTCAGACACTAATCTTTCCTAATGCCTCTCAAACTTGTTATACTACGTTTTGAATAGTCTGATTAGAAGTTAGAAAGGTAGCTCTGAGAAAATGTCAGTAAAGTGCCTTAGTGTGAAATGGAGGAACTCATGACTGACTCATTGACCCAGTACTAGGCTGTTGTGGAATTAATGGATGCCAGGGGATCAACCTTTTGGGAGGAAAAGAAAGAAAAAGAAATGGAAGCTTTAATACCTTGAAGTGAATTATACTTGGAAAGTGAAAACGTCTGGGTTGAATTTTATTTCATTGGGAGGCCATAAAATGGTATACCCTTAACAAAACATATTAAACAGAAATGTCATATTTGATGCAAGTGGTGTACAATTATAATAGTGTTAATAGCAGTCCTCTATCACCTGAAGACATATTTTTAAAATTTAATTTCTCAGCAGTTTGGATTTGTCACAGGCTTGTAAATTAGAAAATGCATTTGGGGGATGTTTTCTTACATGAAGACACAAGGTATATAATACTGTTAACTATACCTTGGGGTTTTAGTATAGCTATTAAAATAAACAAGAGATCACAGTTACAGACAAGAAATGTCTGTTATAATATTCATTTTACTTTTTTTTATACACCCTTCAGTAGCTTTACTGCATCATTCTTCATGTGAGAAGAGCCAAGCTTCTCGGGTGGTTTGAAAGGTAGATGACTATTAAATGATAGAAAGCTAACCTGTCTTATTAGAAGTGTGAATGAAAGGGGAGCAGAGGAGGTTGCCAGCTTGTGAAATGTCAAGGACAACTAGACAGAAATTACTGCAAATAGATTTAGATCACTGGAATCCCTACTTTTATTAACTCTTTGAACTCTAGCTATTTCTTGTGGTAAGAAATTACCCATGACAGGTAATGTATTCAGAAAGATTTATTTAGAATCTTTGATACGTTTTGGCAAGAGCAATGAAACCAATAACATTTACTGAATTGTGTTGGTTAATGTAAAATTATAGATCAACTGAGTTGCATACAATAACACATGCAGTTAAAATGCTTAATTGTTCTGTGAATACTTTAAAAATACCAGACTTTTAAAAGAACATTGGTTTTCTGTGTCTCCTTTCTTTGCAGTCCCTCATTTTATGCCTGCTAAATGATGTAACTTGTAGGGAAGCTGTTTTATGGGTTTGTTTGTTTCGCTATTTTCCTTCATGTCTTGATTTGCACTGGCTGACACGATGTGTGTATTGTAGGAAAAAAATATTTTGAGATTTGTGTTTCATGAACATTTGTAGCTTGAAACCTAAACTTCTCAAAGGCATGGTAGCTTCAAAGAAGCATTTCTTTGAATAGACCTGGCTTTACATTCACCTTTTACTACTAGTGCCACTGAAGTTGCAATAGGAGTTTAAAGAAACTCTTATCAACTATTTTGTCTGTCAAGTAAAAAGCAGATTGGGAGACAGAAGGTCTTCTGTGTCCTATCCCTTGACATAAATACCATCTCTGAGATACAATTTCCCCCTGCTAATTTTTGAGTCTCCTTGTCCCTATCTTCAGGGTGAATTTAACAATGACACTTCTAAAGTATGAAGCTGGTGATTTGTAAAAAGCTGTGTTGTATGACAAATTACACTCTGCTCTGAAATGGATGAAAAATAGCAGATGCTGTCAGAAAAGTATGCGATCTCCATCTCCAATGTAAAGACTACAAAGGTTGATAAAAACATTTATTTTGGCTTCTGTGTGATGAACATTTGACAAAATATAATATGGCCGAAGTATATAAAGAAATAAATTAAGTTATGGACTGTTTAACAATAATTCTGCTAGCTAATTTGGGAAGCATAGAGGAATATTTTGCATTTGTGTAACTAAAACAATGGAGCAATACATCATTGTCCTTCATTTAGACTTCTAGGAGCTTAAAGGCTGTAAAGCTGGTAAATAATGCTTTTCAAACATGTAATAAACAATGCAAAGAGAAAACATTAATTTATTCTCCGTATCTGGGATGGATTGTTAGCTAGGATAAAGGAAAATGGACTTAGATTGCATAATGAAGTATTCAGGACAGTTGTTAGGTAAAAACTTCCCCAGATGAAGAACACTGAGACCAGTTGATGGAAGAATTGTGGGGTTGCTGTCATTCGAATTCTTCTGGGACAACAGGGTAGACAGATAGTGTGCAGGATAGATGTCACAGCTGAACCTCATCTGGAATGAAGGAATGGACACGGTCACCTCTCTAAATATCACCCCAAAACAGCTGTTTATTTGCAGTATCTGTTTCCTCTCCATAACAGGAAAAGCACAGAAAGAGCTGGCTCTCTCTAGTCATAATCGTAATTGGAATATGAACTGGCACATGCCCATTTGTGAAATAAAGAAAATCCAAACTCTGGCTGAGAAAAATGTAAATAGGTTTTGAAAATAACTCTAGCCCTTGCTACTGTTATCTTTTCCTGCATTCTTGTGTACATTCTTGCAACTTTCAGTGGCTTCTTAGTTAACACAATTCTCTCTGGGCCCCAGTTGTCATCCTGTCATCTCCTCTGAGGTTTACTCCTGTCTGCTCCTTTCTTTTACTAGCAACCTCCTGGGCTCCATCCTTGCTGCCTCACTGGCCTTGCTAATCCTTTCTCTCTCTCTCCCAGTTTATGCTTCTCTTAGTGAAACATGCTTGGGGGCCCTGGGGAAGAGAATATTTGCCCTTCTATCCCCAGCTACTGCCTGCGATTGGCATGAGAAGGAAGAGACGGCTTCTTCAATTTTTCACAGCAGAATAAACAATGTACACATAAAAACAAAATTTCTATTACACTTCTCTAGCTTGGTTGCATTTTCTATGCTTCTAAGTAGTTAAATACATGAATCTTAAGTTCATACATGCAGGATGCCACAGGCTTCCATACTGGGCCTACGTTTTAGAATACATTCATTCATTCTCTAGAAATGAGAAGGGGATATATTTATCTGTGCTATTTTTAAGTGCTGTTGTTTCTTAGTCTAGTCAATAGTGGAGACAGCAAAATTACAAGAGGAATATCAAATGCTACGAAAGAAAACTGAATGGTTAATACAAAGTATGGGAAACATGCGAGTATCTGGGAAAGGTCACATGCAACATGGCTCACATTTTAAGAAAAGGTTCAATTCATGCTAAATAGTACTCAAATAAGCAAACATAATTACAGGCTGCACTAAAAATAACATTGGAGAGAATGTTGAGACTATAAAACAGCGGGTTTATTAATTTTTTTAAAATACTATGTTTAGTTTTTTACTTTGACTAAAAAAAAAAAAAAACCAACCTGCCAGGAGATGTGTAACTGAAATTATTAGGATTCTAGGGAGAGTGTTATTTGAAGAGGATTTAGAAGTCTGGCACTGGTTAATTTCCAGAGCACAGGAATAAGACAGTTCAAACTAAACATACACAACACAATAAATCTTACGAAGAAATTTAATCACATACTTTTGTTTATTCTTTTTCTATTTATGTTTTCTGCTATACCAGACAAGTGAACATTAAATTACCCTGAAAGCAAAGACCAACAAAGATAAACTTACTAAATAGAAATACCATTAAAAATACTTAGTGGCTTAAATCCCTTTGTTTCAAGATACCCCTAAAGCCAAAAGGTTAGTAGAATTCAGTTAAACGCTAGATGTGTCTCTGGGTAGCAGAAATCTTTCAGGTATGTTAGATGTAAAAGTCCACAGTTACATACGATGACATTTAAAACTGAAAAAGGAAATTTAACAAATAACTTTTCTGTAATGGAACCACAGAACTTGGTTGCTGTGACATTACAGGTTAGTATGCCACCAGATTGAATAAAAATGGATAGTAATCAAAGCCAGTGGTGTGTGCTTCAAGGCTTTTATACAAAATAGAAACAAACTTTGCTAACTTTTTCCTTAATAAATTCTGTTCCATTTGAATATTGGCTTTTAGATTAATTTTTCCTTTTTTAAGGCAATGTTCTTAGTTTGTAAGTGATTTGTGTGGTATCTTATGGTGGGTTGTGGCTTGCTCCTAGTTCTGAGTTAGTGGTTTGTTGAAGTCCTGAAAGATTTCTGTATAGTTTTCTCCAGCTGTGAGGATCCTTCATTCTTCTTTGGGCTCCATTAGAGAAAACCAAAGGGCTTCCTTTGGAACCTGAGATTTAGTGAATTCTGTTTTGGGGGAAGGGGGAAGATTGCTTTTAGAAATACTCTGAATAAATTAGAGGTGTATATAATAAAACTTAAGATGGTCACTAAATGAATCTTTTTTCTTTTAACATTAGAGAATATTCATGATTGTTCTTATTTTGGCTTTGCTCTAGCTTCTGTTTTACTATGTACTAAGTCTAATAATTTAATTTTTTTTTCTGTTTGAAATTACAGCTTGTTTTATAACAAGCTATTCAGGTTCAGGCATGTCTCACTTGGTTAATGTTTTATACTGGTTAGATACTGATTGGCTTTGCATTTTAGTCTAACCTATATTAGTATACCATGATGTAAAGAAGCAATTAAATTGCCTCCCTAAACATACTTAAAATTGTAACAAATACACTTTTTTTTTCTTAATAAATTTGAAAGGATGCTTTAACTGCTCTATTCTCTATGGAGTTGCAGATCAGATTTAATTAGATAAGTTTGTGTCTGCAGTGGGATATTTTTTGCTTCGCATGTCTGCAGCCTTTGAAAAGACCACAAAGAGCCTCAGGTTTCAGGTGCTGTGTCATCAGTTTTGATCATGTTACACAACTGAATGCCATAATGCTTTTAACAATGCAATTTGGTGAATTTAATCCATATCTGGATATTAGAGAAGAGATAGTGGGATTTAAAGCTTTTTTGTTATTGCAGTTCAACACTTAATGCTAAAATAATAGGAAAAAATAGTGATATTCATTATGTCAAAATGCATTCCTGTTTAGCTGTCCTGGAAATTGGGAAAAACTTCACACCCTAAGTTATCTATAATTTATTATATTTTGCAATTATTGATCTTTGACATTTTAAGTATCACGTAGTGATACTTAAGTATCATGTGATAATTAATATTAGTGATATTTAAGTATCACATAAATGTTTGAAGGACATTTGTTGTACTGATATTTTTCCCTCTGTCTATTCTTGAATTTTTCTTACAGTAGAAAAAAGTCATTCATTGTGTATTATTTTTCCTTATATAGGTAATCAACTTACCACTTTTTCTCATGCAATTAAAGACTATAGAGAAAGTAAGAGCAAGATACTGTTATATCTTCAAATTTTTCCCTTTTAAGTATTTTTGTTAAATAGTAATTTAAAAATCCAATATATTTTCATATTGAAAGCTTAGCATGAATTTCCTCGTATATATTATTCTGAAGAGGTCTCCTTTACTCATATGCTCTGCCTTTCTAAAGTTGTGCTTTTCATAAAAACAGATATGGGAAAAACAAAGATTGAATATTTAATCATGAGGAATACATT
Organism: Coloeus monedula; assembly: GCF_965178545.1. NCBI lineage: Eukaryota > Metazoa > Chordata > Aves > Passeriformes > Corvidae > Coloeus > Coloeus monedula. The sequence continues at coordinate 51,231,489 of NC_138783.1, forward strand.
TGACTGTAAGTCAAATAAAGTGGGTTGTAAAAGTTCTTAAAAAAGGGTGCACAGAAACTTAAGCAAAACCAGGAATGCTTTAATATGTACTACAAGAGATCCTGATTCTGGGAGCACCATTTAGTATCTCTGTTAAATGTGAAGCCTCATTGTGTGTTTTCTCCCTGCCAGGAGTTAATTCCAGAATTTTACTACCTACCTGAGATGTTTGTCAACAGTAATGGATATAATCTAGGAATCAGGGAAGATGAAATTGTTGTGAATGACGTTGATCTCCCTCCATGGGCCAAGAAGCCTGAAGACTTCGTCCGTATCAACAGGATGGTAAGCTGTACTTTCATTTAGTCTGAAGGGTTCTGTATTTTAGCAAGCTAACCTAATTCTGTTTTTCATCTCTTTAGAACTAGATTTAGAGAAATAAAATAAAAAGCGAAGGAGAATTTGCAGTCTGTCTTGCTTGACAGAACCCTTTGTTTTACAGTGGATTTTCCTTCCGTGAACCCAAATTATAGAAAGTTAAATTCAGTTTTTTACTCTCTCATGAGAAAGCATGAGTCTGGCAATACAAAATAGCCTGAACAATTTATGTCTGTTCCTCCTCACCACCTCTACATCAAAAAATAAAAGAATACTATAAATGCTGATATATTGCAAGCCATCTTGTATTCCTTATTCACCTGAAGATATGCACTTCCTGTTCATCAGAGATGAACTGGAAGTGTAGAAATGTGAACATAAGCAAACTGCAGTCTTTGAAAGAATTTTGCAGAAGAACTGCTCTGATGTAAATCATCATGAGGCCTCCAGAATTTAAGCAGAATGAACATTTTTGGTATATATATTTTTCTTTAATTTGATAGACAATTGTTTTATTATTGATAAAGTTAATACATGTGTATGCTTTTAGTAATTTTTAGAAAGAGCAAGGTATATTCAGATGCTTTGGCCAGCAATACTTCAATTTATGGTTCTGTTCTGGAAACAGTACTTCCTTAAAATGCATATATCCTGTCTTTCTTAAAGAGTCAGTACTATGATTTCATAAGCTGTGGGTTTCCACACAGTTGCAAAACTGTTCAGTTTATGCTTTATTCCCAAAAGTGCTTTTGTGGTAGCATTGTAAATCTAGCTGTGTTGATTTGTTGGGGGTTTTTTTTCTGATCAGTTTGGTAATTTAATTTTAAGAACTGTCTATTTAAAGAAAATTGTTCTTCAGGAGTTGATAGAAAAAAAAATAGCTCTATGAAGTTCAAAAGAATAGAAGAATATTGAAAAAACAAACCTATTCCTAGATGTAGATGATTTAGAAGTATCCTCCATTTAGAAGAATAAGTGGTTTGACATATGTACAACAGTCTCCTAAGGAAGTGATGGCAACCTCATCACTTGAGACATATGAAATGTACTACACAAACCAGGAGAAATGTGTTCTGTCATTGACAGATTAGTCTGTCATTGACTGGAAGAAGCTGGGCAACATTTCTTGGCTGATTCTCTTTTACCTCATATGTTGTAAAATTCTCTTTAAAAACAACTAATTGTCACAGCTGATGGAAGTAAATTCAAGTGCAATTTTGCTAGAAAAGAAGGAGGTGTGCTCAAAGGATCATGGGAGTCCATCAGAACTCTCGAGTGTGGGATGTGCAATCACAGGTACGTCTCTGGAGTGCCTGTGTCACTGTGCAGAGCCCTTTTTTGGGCTGTGGTTGTGGCTAAACCCAAACTGAGCCCAGGCATAAGCACTCTAAAGTTTACCTAGAGGTTTAGTTTTGACATCTGAAAGAACAGAAGTGTGATTCCTTGGTGAAAAAGGAGAAGCAAGCTGCCACCTATTGGGAGATATAATGAGAGATGCATATTAAGGACCCCCATTCTTAAATTTCGTAAAGAATCTTCCTTGTATCTTAAATTGCATTTTATTATCTTTTCTTTCCACAATGTTGAAAAGGATAAAGGCACTATGTGATAAGAGATCACCTGAAGAAAAGCTTAAGCTTTAGTTTATTTAATTTCCCTTGTGCAATTTCTGCTTTTTAGAAAGTAGCAGAGCAGCTCTCCACAGAAAAGTTTTGTGCTGTTGAAGAAAACAGCTGCTTACACAAATTTAGAGTATAGCATTTCAGCCTCTGTAGAACTACAGGACTTGACAGTGAGGTAATTACTGATCCATATGTGTGTAAGTGTGCTCAGACTGCCAGGAGACAGACAAACTGATGAAGGCTAGAGTAGTATTATAATTACAGGCTTCAACTAATGGAGTACTTTGCAGATTCCAAAATCAAAAATGATCACCCATTTGTATCAGACCCTTCCTCTACTGTTTTATAGCCCTTTCCCCACAGATGTGAGCATTATGCTATTCTTACACAGTTTTACCAGGAGGCAGTTTCTGCATGGCCTTTATTTACCCCATCACCTACTTTTAGCAAGAGCATGATCAGTAGCTAAAATTCATCTCTACACAGATACATGCTATCTTCAAATGAGCAGTCTGAGGAAGTTTGCAAATGATGATAAAATTAGGAACTGCCTACAAAACAGGAGAAAGAAGCATAGATTTATTTGAATTAGATGCAGAAAATAGACTGAAAATCACCTTGGGAGGAAAGAATTAAAAGATAATAAGGAGCAGAAGTGTGGAAACAAAAACAGCAAGGTAGGGGTGACAATGAACAGCAATTAGATTAGATAAAACTCTGTAATTCTATATCCACCAGAAATAAGTGTATTTTGATGCAATCTATGGAGAATCATTGCATCACTGAGGAAGTATACAGTTGTACCTGTTTATGGTCCTTCTGAGACTGCACCTGGAATATTGGATTCACTTCTGGGTGACTAGAAAACAGAAACATTCACATTTGGATGGAGTTCAGAGGATAAAAGCAAAGTGAATAACTTTGGGAGTTTAAAGAGCATGATATATGCATAGTATTTTACAAAGCTTATTATGAAGAGCAAGTAGCTAAAGAAGGATAATCCTTTTCATAAAAATGCTGATAGTATGTGTAGTAAGAAGTAATGGAATTACATTTTGAAAATGTAATAATTTGAATGTGTCATAATTTTTCAGAAAAAATTCCTCATGTAGGCTTTTTGTTAACACATACAACAAACCTGCCAGTACCCTGTCCTTTTGGTCACAGAATGGAACTGGTCAAAGGAACAAATACAAAGGGATTGGAAAGTTTGACATTCCCTACCTAATTATCTGAACCGGCCAGCAGATGTATTATTCAGTTAGGTCATCCCCAGGCCAGGCTTTGGCTGTTATACAAGAATCTATCTTGAGGAAAAAAACCAGCCTGGGTGTGACGCTGACGTGTAAAACACAGCAAGCTTGTGCAAGCCTGGAATTTCTACAGCAACTTAGCAAAGCAAGAAGAGAATATGTTTACAGAAAACTAAGGAATATTTCAAGTAAGGGTTATCCTGATCCCTTATTTAATAAAATCAGCAGTAGTAATTTCATTTCAGTGGGAAGAATCCTGTGTAGTAATGCATGACATACAGTGGGATCTTTTTTTTCCCTAGCCAACACTGTTTTCTTCTGTTCATATTTTCTTCTCTTTTTTTTGTGCTTTCTGCAGGCATATATTATGTGTAATTTTAGGTGGGAGTAAATACAAATCCTTCTATACTACTTGCACATTTATGAATGTAAACATTTTCTTTAAGTCATAGCAAGAATTCCAGCATTTCATCCTGATACTTACCAAAGAAAACACAGAACAGCCTAGGAAACATCACAGAGGCACAGTGTCATAAATCAACACAGTTTAACCAACTGGTTAACAAGCTTTACTAAAATTCTGTGCAATTGGATAAATAGCAGGCAGGGGTTTTGATTTTTTTAATCATTTGATTGTTCAGCTGGGTGTTTTACACTTCAAACTAAATACAGAAGTGGAAGTGGAAATGATTTTCCATCAAAAGAGATTCCTTTAAACTTGTAAAAATTAGACTTATTATAAAGACTGGAAAAGACATTCAGTCAAGTTACTTTTAAGACCGATTACAGTATCTTCTAAAACATTCCATGTATGCTTCAGGGATTGTTGTAGCAGTTTTATTTATCTGTACAAAGCTAGACTGATTACTATGGAGTTACTCATGAAACATTAATAAAGCACTATGTTCAATGCTAACATGATTATGGTCTGACCTCAGCAACGGTACAAAGGACAGAGGCAGAAAGTGTCCCTGATAACATTACCCTAATGCTGGGCTCATCAATCATAATCTCCCAGTTTACCAGGGACAAAAAAAATCCACGCATAAAACCTTCCACAGATGTGCATCTGTAGTCCTACTCAGCCTCTCAGTCCCCACAGACTCAGAGCAGTCCTGAGAGCCAGAAATAGAACAGACTCAGTCAGTAAGTCAAGCATGTTAAATCAAGGCAGGGAACACCACTGTGAAACACTGAAGTACAGCTTTTATAATAAGCATTCTTTAGTTTTGAAACAAAAGATGCAAGATTGTGTAATTCAAAGGTAATTATAATGATATTTTCATTATGGCTTATGCACATATTAAATTACAAATTGCAGTGCTGAGTAAAATGTATTCACTATAAATTATATTTTTGAGAGAGTAAACAGTGCCCTGTTTTTGTTACACATTTTTTGTTCCTATTATATAACCATTACTAAGATTGAATTTTCCTTCTGTCTCTAAAATGATTTATTTGCACTCGTCAGCTGCCAATTGCATTTTTCTACCATTCCCTGTCCATTCAGAAGCATGCCTAGTATTTCATAATTAAAAAGCTTCTTGAATAGTCATTAGAAATATCTAGTATGAAATCTCTCCGCTAAGAGAATCTGGAAGATCTTTTCCTCCTCACCATTCAGCAGCAGTTGACATTTCTTTTCTACTAGATGAGCAGTAGATAAGCCTTGATATTACTTGCTTGGAAGTAGCTGGGATTTTATTTTGTGTACTGCCAAGGTTATGCAATTAAAACTTACTCAGGCAAAAGGGATTTCAATCTACTTCAGATTTTTCAATCACTTTTAGCAGTGATTTTTTTTTTAATTTGCTATATTGCTGAAGAATTTTATTTCTATCTTGAAGACGTTTACATAAAGGACCAGTTTCTCTGCAGATATCCCTGAATAACCCAAATCTGCATAACGTGCTTCTGTGTCACTTCTATTAAAATATTACTTTGCTAAAATGAACGTGGCTAATCTCAGATAGCAGTGTTGCCTGAAATATTTCATGAAAGTCAAAGATTTCACTTTGATAGTCAGTGCAAGGAATGGTAGCTGAGGAAGAGAAATATTTGGTGGAGAGAATCTGCAGTTGGCTGCAGAGGAGCACAGATGTGAGAGGAGAGGAGAGAAACCCAGCTCACAGGCTGAAATGGCTGATGGTCTGGTTTTGAGCTGATCTGTAAAACCAACCTGTCTCAGAATAATGATAAGAAAATATCTTTAAATATACTAAATATAATTTAATAGCAAGATGGAAAGCTTTTTGGAGAGACAGACAGCATATAGATATAGAGGGCAAGGAAGCAAGGCAGGAACTGCAGAAAGAGGAGGTGCAACCAGGCTCCAGACAAGGGGCAACATCAGAGCTTTCCACTTCTCTGGTGACAAAAAATACCTGGATAGCACAAAAGGTTGTGCTGTAAAGAGGTTGGAATAGCATATTTTATAAATCCGGAACTTCCAATATTTTACATGGCACATAGTCTATATTACAATAAAAACCACTGCCTCCTACTGACATGTCTGTGAAAAATACTTTAAACATCAAATTAGGATGAGCATAGGGGAAAGTGTGCAGCGTTCATAAAGGTCAGAAAAGAGCTACAGTAAGCAGTAATTTGGTTTATATTAACTTTATTGAGTTTAAACATCAACTCACTAATGCCTCTTTCTATTTTACAACAGCTACAGGTCAGATTTTCAGCCTGTGGAACATGTGTGCATACACTTGCCTGCAAACACACAAACCCCACAAAATATGTATACACTAGATGTATAATAATGCTTGTGATTTACCTATTAGCAATAAAAGTCACTCCACTGGAAATAGTAACATGATGATAAACTCCTTCCTTAAAACAAAACTCATGAAAAAACTTGAATGTTGCTGTTTGAAAATTAAGCCCTAATAACAGTTCAAACAAGTTCATTTTGGGAGTGGCTGAATAAAACCCTCTTTTGTGTACATTTTTATTATAATAGACAACAAGGTGGATATTAGCTCATTTCTGTTTAACTGTAAGAATCTTTAAAAACCATATTACACATTATATAAAGATTACATAATTATATAAGTAATAATCATTATTTCTTTAAAAGAAAAAGGTTTCTTATAGTTCATATGAAAAAATGCTTAGAAAATTAAAGCCCCCAAAATAATTTAAATCCAAAGTGCTGATCTTTATGGCCATCACCAGCCTATTTTAAGGATATAGTTATCTTTTTCTGTGTGTTTTTCCTACTGTACCTACAAATTATATTTTATACAAAAAATTCCCTTACCCTATTCCCTACTGAGCATTGCTGATTCTTGAGAAACAAAACAATGTACTGTTGACAGTGAGCAGCTCATAAATTTTCAGGAGGCACTTACATGGAGGGGGAGTAGCCTGTGCATTAGAGAAAATTAGGGAGAGGATTCTGCAAGTATCGCATGAGTAGCATTGCAGAAGTACTTGGAAGAAACGGCAGCAAACCAGGTCAGACCTGATATAAGAAGGTTTCCCCTGACTAAAATAAACTCAGATTATAAAGCCTTGACCCACTGTGGGCCAGGTGGGACTTTGTACTATTTTGGTGGCCTGTTCTTGAGGGCACTGTTCCTGTTTTTTGTGCCAAGTGCCATACCCTACAGGATGCCCCAACTGGGAGACCGGGAACATCACACAGCACTAATTGCATATTGCAGCTGGGGGCTGTGCAGTGCTGAGGCACATGAAAAGCCATTCTTCTTCACAGATCTGGCTCCTCTCCCCACCTTCTACTCTGGTCCTTTCCCTAAATTCTTCACCACACCAGTGTTATACCACACAGCTCTTCTGAAATATATATGGTTCAAAATAATTAAATTCCCTTGCTACAAATTTCCTCAAGGTTTCTTCAAGAAACTGAGGTTCTTCCCCAAGGAATTAAGGACCATTATACCTGTAAACATAGTAAAATAAATCTGTTTAAAGAATTGGAGACAAAGACATGATATGCAGCTGTTAAAAAGTAGCTAATTTAATAAGTCATTAAATAACCATTAATCCATGTGAAATAGAAGTTCTCCAAACCTGCCAGGGTCAGTAAGACCTTCTCTAGAATGAAAAGCTGCTGAGTAAAGGCTGGTCATGCAAGTGGAAACTGCCTCAGGGAAATATAACATACGTGTTCAACTCTCTTAACTCTTCTAACTTGAAAGGTCAAAAAAAGTGCAATCCCCCTTGTGAGCAAGACTGACAAACTTCTAACAATGGACAAGGTACTCAAGGTACTTTTTACCTTAGTCTTCAATGGAAACCTCTCTTCCCACACCTTTTGAGTGGCTAGACTGCAAGATGGGGACTCAGAGAGCAGAGTCCCTCCCACTTTAAGACAAGATCATCTCTGTGGCCACCTGAGGAACCTGAACATGCATGAAAGTCTATGGCACCTGATGAGCTGCATCCCAGAGTCCTGAGGGAGTCAGCTGATGTAGTTGTCAAGCCACTCTCCATGAAATGTCATGGCAGTCAGGAGAAGTCCCTGGTGATTGGAAAAAGGACAACATTACTTCCATTTTTAAAAAGGGTAGAAAGGAGGACCTGGGAAATACTGGCCACTTCACCTCTATGCCTGGGAAGGCCATGGAATAGATCCTCCTAGAAGCTGTGCTAAGGCACATGGAGGGCAGGGAGTGATTCAGGACAGCCAACACAGGTTCCCCAAGTGAAAATCCTTCCTGACCAACCTAGTGGCCTTCTATGATGGAGTGACGACATCAGTGGACAAGGGAAGGGCTGCAGGTGTCATCTGTCTGGACTTGTGTAAGGCTTTTGACGCTGTCCCTTGCAACATTCTTCTCTCTAAACTGGTGAGAGATGGATTTGATGGGTGGACTTTTCAGTGGATAAGGAATTGATTGGACAGTTGCATTCAGAGGGTAGTGGTCAGCAGCTCATTGTCCACATAGACATCAATGACAAGTGGTGGTCTGCACCAGGATCAGTACTATTTAATATCTTCAGCAATGACATAAACAGAAGGATTGAGTGCACCCTCAGCAGATTTGCAGATGGTACCAAGCTGAGTGGTGTGGTTGACACACCTGAGGGCTGGGATATCATCCAGAGAGACCAGAACAAGTATGAGAAGTGGCCCATGGGAATCTCATGAGGTTCAACAGGACCAAGTACAAGGTACTGCACCTGGATGAGAACAATCCACACAGTCGGGGGGATAAGCAGATGGAGAGCAGCCCTGCCAAGAAGGACATGGGGATGCTGGTGGATAAGAGACTGGACATGAGCCAATAAAGTCTGCCTGCAGGTTGGAAGGTCAACCTCATCCTAGACTGCCTTAAAACCAGTGTAAGCAGCAGGTCAAGGGAAATGTTTCTGCCCTTCTGCTCTGCTCTGGAGAGATCCCACCTGGACTGCTGTGTCCAATTCTGGGGTCCTCAGGAAGGACATGGACCTGTTAGAGTGGGTCTACAGGAGGGCCACAAAGATGACTGGGGTCTGGATCATCTCTCCTATGAAGACAGGCTGAGAGAGCTGGGATTGTCCAGCCATGAGCAGAGAAGGCTCTAAGGAGACCTTATTGTGACCTTTCAGTACTTAAAGGGGCCTATGAGAAAGACGGGGACAAACTTTTCTAGCAGAACTTGTTGAGATATGACAGCAGGTAATGGCTTTAAGTGAAAAGAAGATAGATTCAGACAAGATATAAGGAAGAAATTTTTTTTTAGTCAGGGTGGTGAAAAACTGGAGCAAGTTGCCTAGAGATATGGTGAATGTCCCATCTCTGGGAGCATTCAAGGTTGGGCAGGACAAGGCTCTGAGCATCCTGGAGTAGTTGAATATGTCCCTGTTCATTGCAGTGGGGTTGTAAATGACCTTTTAAGGTCCATTCCAACTCAAACTGTCCGATGATTCCATGCTCTGTGATTCTAACACCAGTGAGAGGATGTTAGATGAGAAAAGGGTGAAATATACTCATTTAACCCAAGCATCAATTTTTTTCAAGTGTTCTGTCTGACCTTTGAGTAATCAAATGTTCTGCTGTTTTCAGGAAATTCTCTTAATATTCTAGAAATAAAAATGCTAATTTTGACCAAAGGAAATGCCTAATAATTTTTTTGTTAATTATGTGTTAATAAATAAATAATATATACAGATCAAAAGAAACTTTAAATATGCAGAGTTCAGATGCTCAAGAGAACTCTTAGGCTGATTGCTGTAAATTGATTTGAGGTGGATGCTAGAAAGATAACTGGCTTTAAATTCTAAATTCCTAAAAAACTTTATTACACATAAAAGGAACATTAAAAACTGAGCATTTAAAAGTAAGGAAATGCTTTACTGGTAGTTGCTGTGGCATACTTAATTTTATCTGTGCATGCTAGCATCCTGCACTCTAACTGAGGTAAAAGTCCAATGGAAAAGATTATATGGAATTATGTAGTTGCTGACTGTATCATGTTGTACGTGCACAGTACAATATAATTAAGGATATGGTATTTTTAAATTATTTATTGAGAGGCATGCTTTATAAAATAAATAGTATTAGTTTAATAGTATTTAGTATTAAGCCAATGTTAATGGTATTTTAATAATATTGCATTATGCATATGATGGCTTCTGATTTTGAAAAGGAAATAGCAAAATTTTGTATGGTTGTCTGCAACATCTCTTTATAGCTTTTTATGGTATGCTGAACTTAAGCCCTTGAAAACTGAGCTACGTGTCAGCTCTTAAGCCTGAGCCTTTCCATCCATTTTCATCCAAGATAATAGTCACTGGTTTTGAGAGAAAAGGGTCCCACCTTTTTTTGGTGGAAACCAAAAATGTTTTCCGCCAAAGCACAGAGAATTCCTTTCCCATGAGGAGCATTACAGGGAAAATCTCTGTGGAATGGTTGCATGATGACCCAGGCATGGTTTGCTTTGTTTGAGGCTATTCCTGCTTGTTGGGTGGTGAGGAGGGAGCTGCTGCCAGTGAACAGGGCATGGCATGGTACTACAGTGTCTGATGCAGTTCTGAAATAGTCTCCTTTTGATTTTAATGAACAAAATGAATAATCTTTTCCCAAAGTTTATCAGCTTGTAAAATCTGAAATTTCCTCAGGGAGACATGAAGCTCTGTCCTAGTTGGGAAGTGTTTGTGCTGAGTAGTGGCACTGTGATAAAAAAAAGGATTAATTTCCATTTTAGATTTAAGACTGATTATAACTAGTTTGAAAATTAGTTGGAAGGCTGTTATTTAATTTTTTTTTCCCAGTTCCGTCTTTTTTTTGACAAATTACCTAACTTACTTGAAAAGCCCAGAAATTATTAAAAGCCTTGCAGCTAGAAGAAACCCAGTAGCTGAGAAGAAAATTAGCATGATATAAAGGTGAAGGAAAAGAGAATGTCTTTTTAGTGCTTCTCTCAATAGAATAAGTTACATTTTCTAATGTTTGAAAGATTTCAAATATATCAAATAAGCCTGAAGAGAAAATATAATTATGCCCACTATGTTTTCTCAGTTACTTCCTAATCCTGAATTTCACTTGCAGGCCCTGGAAAGTGAGTTTGTATCATGTCAACTTCATCAGTGGATTGACCTTATATTTGGCTACAAGCAACGGGGACCAGAAGCTGTGCGTGCACTCAACGTTTTCCACTACCTAACATACGAAGGCTCTGTGAACCTGGACAGTATCACTGATCCTGTCCTCAGGGAGGTAGGTGTTTACTGTCATTTCATGCTAAGAACTGCTGTCATCTCACAAGAAATGGTACTTTTCCTATCTTTCACTGCTGGAGAAAATGGATGTGTTTGACTTGATTCAGAATTTAGTCCCCAGGTGACTTCAGAAGCAAGTATGAATAAACTAGGAATAAAACAAATGATCCTAACAGATTTAATATTCAGTTATAGTGTGGGAAATTATAATGCAATGTATATTCTGTAATATAGTGTCTGCTACATTTTATAATTTACTTGTATTAGGTTCACTTAGTAGAACTGAAAAACTGGAAAAAAACCCTGCATCATTGTCATAAGGAGAAAAAATCTAACTTTTACAGTCAGATGATGGTGAGAATATGTGTCTGAGAAAGAATTTATTTGCTAGAGTGACAGAGCAGCAAATATTCAGATTACTTTTAATCCCATAAAATTGGGATTAAAAAATCAAACTGTTAAGAAAATAGATGTTTCCTATGTGCTGTGCATTCAAGTATTTGTTTGTATATATGCATGAATGAAATATATATATATTTACAAATACATACAAATGAGTGTTTTAAATGAATCAGTAATTTTTTTTAAAAATTTTCTATGTTTCCTGATATGTTTCCTTCCAGTGACTGTGTTTGTTTTCACGAAGACTAGTAATGTCAATGATGGTTTTCTAGTACCTATTAATTTGAATGTTGATTTCCTAGTACCATTCATTTGTTGGCTAAAACAATTGGAATTTGGTGAAAAGTGTGAAGAAGCAACAGCTGCTAGATGAGTACTGCTGTGATGAAGCTCTACACATAATCTTCCATTCCCCCAGATAGATGCCATCTGCTGTATGCAAAACAGTAATAATATACATTGCCAGGAAATGGGGGTTTGTTTGTTTGTTTGTTTGTTTCCAATCTTGGAGACAGAAATCTACAGATTTCAGAAAGAAGTAGATTCTAGAAAGCATTAATTCAGCTAACTATTGAGTTTTGTCATGTTTTATTTATTTATTTATTTACTTATTTTAGCAGTGCATTGCTGAGTTCTGTTATATTTGGTGATTTTTTTGGAACAGAACTAAAAACCTTTCAGACCCCAGGATTCCTAGAACTTGGATTTTCACTGTATGCACTGCAAAGCTTAGATTTTCTAAACAATTAATATTTGCTGTTTTAAGATTGGCCAGAATTGCTTTGATTTGCCCTGCCTCAAATTTTAATGGTGATATCTACATAATGGTTTTCTGGATTTAAAACTTTGAGCACGAGAAGAGTCATGCTCTCCTAGAGATAAGAAGAAGCAATGCTTTTTAAAGTATAAAACAGGTGCCAAGCATCATGAGTACAAGGGATTTGCATGGCTTAGGGTCCTGATCTTCATGGGCAGACTCCTATGTCTTGACTTTAAGGGTCTACTCCCACAGGGCAGCTTGTAGGATTGAGGTCTATCTGTCTGTCTCTGCACCTTATTTAACATCTTATGACATGATGAGATTCTTCAGCTGTCCTGTGGCTCTACTTGCATGCATAACTTGTCACCAGAAATTTAAGAAAATTCATGGAGATGTTTTTGTTCACTCACTTGTACATCTAACCCATGCCCTTTAAGTCAATAACATATAAACCTCTTAGGCAATTTACACCATGTAAATTTCTAAAAGCACAACTTAATATTCATTGCCACAAGTTAGATTTGTAAATAAATCAAGTTATATTTGTAAATAAAATTCATTGTTAGCAGTGAGAAGGCAAAACCACTAGAAAAAAATAAACCCTCCTTATTTTTGTTATACATCGATAACAAAGTTGTGTGCATCTATTTAAAAATAGGATGCTTTCTCCTCCAAGAGATTTCAGGATTGTTGATTTTTGGTTTGTCATAAGAAGGTTAAAAAATACTTTTAATTAATTTTTAATCAGAATTTACAGTATGTGTTTAAATATAGATAGATTTAGACCTGCTTTCTGTTTTCCTGGGCTCTATTTATGAAACTAACAGACATTCTCTGGCCAATAATAAAGCATTTGACATCTTGGTGATATAGAGGACTATGTATTTGATTGTCATATTTCTATTACAAGTACATATGATGGGCTTTTTGCTTTTTTGTTGTTGTTTGATTTGTGTTTGTTTGGGTCTGTTTGACTTTATTCTGGCTTTTGGTAAATATTCCAGAAAATAAATTAAAAGCAAAAAGGTATTTTAAAATCCACTGAAGATCCCTTGTAAACACAGAAATGGAAGGATAAGAACATTAGCACTTTTAAAAATAGTGATAGCAATTGTTTATCATATTTTACAGTGGCAAGTGGTGGTATCTGGCATTTTAATTTAAAAACACTGCAATTTAGAATTAATTGCACTCTGCAGTTACCCAGCAAAAAGCATCTCTCAGTATTCAAATGCTCTTGATGTTTATTTTGTAAATAAACTAAAATATTGTGGTCCTGTGTCACAGAAGATGGTGAATGTTCTCAATAAAAGGCTGTAAAATAAGCCAATCAATACAACGTTATCGGCAGCAGCCATTATCAGACTAGTGGGCTCAAGCATGGCAGTAACTGTGGCCATAACTAATTTCATATTGAACTGAGTCCCAGCTGAATCTATCCAGTGAAATAAGTCTCCAAATAAAAAATACCCTCCCATTTAGGTCTGAGCTGATTGAAAGACATAATTTATAAAGGTAGAGCCCTGTGACCTGTTTATGCTATACCTTGGCTCTTTCACTTTCACCCTTTGCTTGAGCACCTCACTTTACCACTAAAAAATATGTTCTTAGCTTTCTGTGAAGAATGTTAAAGCAGTCACTTCAATAGCCATCTATCTATCAAAAAATATTCAGCAGTGGAAGAATTGATCCCTGCTATTCCTTACATCTTTCCCATATGCTTTGGGAACTCTCCAAGAAATTTCTACTGTTTAACACCTGAAAAATGGCCATCCTGTGTTGTTGTTATTTGTAGATCTACTTAATAGAAGATTTTCCATCTTTCTTTCTTCATTTTCCATATTGAAAATTCCCACTGATAGAAAACATAACACTGGGGTAGCATTGTTTCAGATTACTACAGATCACATACATATGCCCCTGTAATACCTCTTTGGCAACTTAAGATCTGTGCTGGATGGGTAAAATAAACTGATTTCATTTCAAAATACTCATTTTGATTTTTCAGACAATTTTGTCATTTTTGGTACCACAAAAAATACTTGGTCATGATAATTTATCTCAAGTAGTTACGAGGGTAACATAAAAGTCCTGATTTACATGCCCCATTGAATAAAAGTATAAAATTGAATTTTGTGGTTTCAGCCTTTTATGACTAGGAATTGGTAAATTTTCCATTCTATCAGTTGCAATGCTCTCTTAGTCACATATTGCGAAGTTATTTTCATATTGTAATGAGGAGGACAAAAATGTATAACAAAATAAACATTTTCCAGGCCCAAAATTATTCTTCTTTTTTTTTTTTTTTTTTTTTACTTCAACCTTTTTTAAAGTAAAAGCAGTGAGGTGGAAGCTAAAACTTGAAGAACAGCTAAGGATATTGATTCATTCTTACTTGACAGGTGGAATAATGGTTGCAGTACTAACCACAGCAATTACAGCATTAAAATGTCAAGAAATTAGAGGTCAGAATAACAGATAATTTTCTTCCTTTTGTCAGATTAAAAATTGACATTCTTTGACAGCACAGGATTTCTGGCTGAGGAAATTATGACAGCTTAACTCATCTTGTACTTGTAAGGCAGTAATTGATAATGAACTTTACCATGACAGTCTTCTCCTGTGGAGAAACATGACAGAACATCCCTGGTACAAAGCCTGTATCTCTTTTTAATATGTAAACAGTAGTTATATTGGACATTAGATGTTATTTGGAATTGTCTTTACTGTTAGTTTACATCATAATCCAAATCCTTTTCCACGAGACAGACTTGGCTGACTTCAGGGGATTGATACTGAGAATGCTAATGTACAAAGAACAACATAGGAAATAGGGTTTATTTATAGTGCTCTGATGTTACAGGTCCACTACTGTTACTGGTCCACTTCTTTGATAAAATATAGTTCCTCCCCTGGTTTCTTCCAAAATGTCTCTAGATTTTAGGAGCCCCTTTCATCCCCAGACACCTGGAAATGTGGGCACTCAAAAATCCATTGACTTATGTTTTTTTCAAGTTAAGAACTTATATGACACAAAGTGTTGTGGCTGAAAGGAAACAACACAGCCATACTGGTCATTAGAAAATGCAACAGATGAGATAAAATTATTTTTATTAATTACTGCCTTAATTTAATGCCTTGTAGATGAAACATAAAATAATTAAGTGGACGGTTTAGTGCATAAAAGGCTAATCACATGTACTGAAAACACATCTACTTGCAGAAAAGTACCATTTGTGGGGTTTTGATTGTTTTTTTTTTAAATCATAGACAGATCTGTGTTTATTTCTTCTTTAGACTTTCACCTTGTTTGTGATTAGAAATATTTTGAAAAATCATTTTAGCTTTTGGTTTGGTTTGGACTTTAGGCTAACTTTTTATCATCCTTTTGTTGAGCTGCAAATCCAGCTCAGCAGTGCAGTACAATGACTTCCCTGTGACTGTTGCATCTTCACCATATGCTTGCATCTCCCCAGTCCAGCAGGAATTACTACGAGGGTGTACTAAAGCAAGGCAGTGAGAACCTACTGGGCTCAGATTTTTTTCCTGAGCACCTGTCAAGATACCTGAGCATATTTGCAACTCACACAGCAAATTGGAAAATGATTAAAATTGCTAGTGTTTGACAGGCAGTTGCTGTACCCATAAACTAATCCTAGTAGGACAGTTATTCTGGCAGCTAACAGAGCATATGGCCTATGCAATATTTATTTCTTTGGTGATGAGTTGATATTTAGCATATTTAAATAATTTGAAAAGTCATAATGATGCAGTAGTCTTGCAGTGCTTTTCAGCTACCCTCATTTCTGGGTTATATTTTTCCCCTTATATTTTTTTCTGTTATCTCTTTCTTTGATCTGACAGGAATAACAAAGCATCCCTCTGGATCTGCTATAGTGAAATATGCCCACGGGAAGCAGAGTAGATCACATCAGTTTTCACTTCTTTTTTTTTCCCCTTTCTTTTTTTTCCCCTCCTTGCTGAAACACTTTTTGCTACTACAGAGGGCTGACATGATAGGCCTGTCAAGACTCAGTAAGATAGATATATCTTTAACAAAGGGAGCTGGAATGCTAGCCCTTCCCTGGTGACTGAAACTGGCAAATTTATGAGGAAAAAATTAACAGGCTATTCTAATAGCACTATATAACACTTTCAAGGTAACACCAGCCCTTGCCACCACGTGCTCATTCTTCCTTTCTCTCAGAGTTATTCTTATTTATTCTGATTTCATTTTTAACTTGTTAAGATATTTTTCTTCTGGGAGCTGTTTCTTTGATGTGACAAGAATATCAAAACCACCCCTATGGATCTGCTTGACTGAATTGTACCCACAGCACTGGCCACTTATATGTTTACTTATATTTAATTGCCTCCATACAAGGGATGGTCTTTGCTTCCTTTCTAGGAGCAGTCCTGTTTAAGCATGAATAGGAGTAGTTGTGAAATTAGTATCAATATCTACTTTCTTCAAAGTTAATTTAAGGAATTCAAGTAAAAGCTGTCATCAAAGTAGGAATGATTTTCCCATATGCTAAGAGCATTGTTCTTCTCCGAGAAATGTGTACTTGCATTATATTGATTTTTCTCAAGAAATCTACTTCTCCTTCATTACCAAATACTCTTTTTCCTATACATACAGAAAAAGGATTTTTTTCCAAATTATACTAGTTTGTGGGAGAAAACCCTTGATTATTTTATACTATTTTTGGCCTGTGTGTTTTGTTGCAACCCAGTTGCATTACGAGATTACCAACAGAATAGTAATGTATTTTTTTATATGTTTCATGCTGGGAACATCTATGGATATAATATAATAATTTGTATATCTTTCCAGTGAGTTTCAGAGCTCAGTATCATTCTCTAAATGGAAAAGTATGAATTTTTGTTTGCTGTCACTTTGTTATGATAACTCTCTGTAGATCAAGAAGGAAAACACAGGGGTTTTTTGAGGGTAAGATATTTATTTCTGTAGGTAAAGATTCCTGCAGAAGACACTGAATATAGGACAAGATATATTAAATCACAATATTCAATAAGGAATTAATATAAAATGCATGAGTTCAGTTACCACACAGTAATTGCCCAATGTATAGATTTCTACTTGGATATTAATGTGTGCACTTTCATCTGTTTGTTGTTCAGAGGAAAGGGCTTTCAGAAGGTGTTTGCTTCAGAATAACAGAAACATTTAAATTATGCATCCAATTTAACTATGAAATAACTTTTTGGGAGAACCTACCCTAAGTAACACAAGCCATTTATTACAAGGAATCAGAAATCATAATCTGATCCATAGGACTCCACTTTAAAAACATCCTTCTATCATTGCTTGAAACAATTATCTGCAGTTAGATTAATGATTGATCACGATATTTCCACTTATTGAATATACTAGAGATGAGAGATAGTCAGTATTTCGAAGAATCCGTAATGATTTGAATTCATGACCATTCCTGGATCATGCTGTTACATGTTTATGGGAATTCAGAACCATTTCAGAATCAAGAAAAGACACAGTCTCCTAAAGTAAAACATATGGCATTTGTTTGTGGCGTAGAGGTGGGGTTTTTGTCCAAAATGGCATATTAGAAGTTTTGGGATTTGTTTTTTATTTATTGATTCAAAAGCTCATTATCCAGGTAGAGCTAAGCACTGCCACTCAAGGTACACCACCAGCTTTACACTGTGTTCAAACATAAGAGCTGATGGTAACTTTTTAAGCTGATGGGACTTGAATCAGCCTATTTATTAAATACTTCAGATCATTCATTCATCAAAGGAATGCTGTAGTGAATTTGTAAATAACCCATATTCCACAAAAATGTCATCTAATACTTGAAGTACTATTGGGAATAAATCGTTTGGCCCATTCTCATCCACATTAGAAATTTCATGTGTTTTTTAAAATCCTGGAGTCTTACCCAAACTGAGTTTAATGTTTCACCAATATGAAAAGAACATTAACCACAATTGCTCTCTTTTATTGCAGAAATATATAAAATATAGGTCTTGTGCATGAAAATTTCTTTATTGTCTGGGTTTTTTTTTGTTTTTCTCCATATGGATGACAGGTACCAATTATTGATTTTTAAAATTAGCAACAAGCATTTTCACATACGCTTAAAGTAATATTTTATGCAGGAGAGAGATATGGGGTGAAAATTGCTGCAGCTGATTGTAACAGAAATAGCTGGAAGGGGCTTCTTTTTTCCTATTAGCACAGATTTCAGTTGTATTATGCTGTCATTACTTCAGCATAAATTAACCATTATTCAAAACATTTCCCACACAGTAGTTTATTGGAACAGATATTACTCAGTCTAAGTATCTAGTCATTCACTTAGAAAGATGCAAAGCTGAGCTTTCTAAATGTTTTAAACATATTGATAATGTGCCTCTTTAATGCCATTTTGAAGCCTGTATACAGTATATCTATATTATTGTTTTCAATTTATGTCAAGAAAAAAGTGAAGTTTTGAAGAATGTGTTCTGGGAAATAATCCAAACAGAATTATTTCTTTATAAGCTAAACCCTGCAAATAACTGAGAACATTTATTTTAAATGTAACAGTATGACCTTGTTCCAAAACTGAAATTCTAATATACACTGAAACGTGATGAATACTATATGTGACACCTTTCAGTATGTACATTTTACCTACTTCCCCACTTCCCCATCAGTCCTTTTTCAGATGTGAGCTTTGAAGGTTTGCCTGTTTTCTGAAACAGGTCTTATGTCCTGCAGTGGATAAATTGAAGGTATTGAAGGTTGGCAGATGGCCGGAGCCTCATCATAAGCACAATTTGTAGTAAAGAGTATGGGCTTTCAAAATTTCAGTGCACCTTCTTAAGATGGGAACAAGACAGATGATTTGTGATAGTAAGATGAAGCTGAGAGCAAAGAGATAAGCCTGCATTTAATTTGTGTTCAGATGAAAAATGAAAGTCACTAATGTTATAGTGCCACATTCTGTACTTAATTTTATTTCATTAACAAGAAGAGATTTTATTCAAGGGTTTTGCAACTTTTTTTTTTGGTCAAAGCAGTAGAACCCGAAGTCACTTTTTTTTAACATTTTGTATAGTTTTATGTTTATAAAACAAGAACAAAATACTCATACTAGATACTTTGGTTTACTGAGCCTGTTCTGCTTTCCAAGCATTAAAAATTTCTTCAGTCATCATGTTTTATTTCAGTAATAAACAAGAAGGAAAAACATCACAGCTAAAATGCATTTTTTGATTATTTATTACCCTTTCCTCTTTTATTACTGCCCAGCTTTCAGAAGGCCTGTTCTGCTGTTTTCTTCCCTGTTTTCCTTATTTCATTTTGTGTTTTCAGGAAGGGGAAGGTCTTAGTTGTAAAAATAAATAGAAATAAATATGATGTGTATGTTCTGCATAATGGCTTTCTGAAACATGTAAGTCATTCTTCCAGCAGCAAAGGTTACTAATTATTTGAGGTATTAATAACATTTATTTTCCACAACAATTATATTCTCTAGACTTAATCTTACACCTTCATTTATTTACTTCTACATATAAGATGTCAGTGCCCCAGCAGTTCAAAAGTCTACCTGGTTATGATTATCCAAATTCATGTCAACTACTGGCCAAATTGCCTCAGGGTTGCTAAAAGAGCCCCTTTCTTTCATGTTTTGGTTGAACTTCCTCATGAGCATGGGGTGTTATTCTCTGTGTTGGTTTACCAAAAAGATCTCAAAGAGTTCAGGGAAAAGCATCCTAGTGATGGAGAACAGAGAAGACTGATTTAGGAACAGGATTTCAAGAGCTTGACAGAAAATAACAGTCAAAGCAGAAGCGCAGCAGAAAGGCAGGAATATGGAGAGTTGTTCATGCCAACTGATACAGGGATATTGTTAGGTCTGATGCCAGATGAACTAGCACTTACAGGGTCAAATTCAGATGTGAAAGTTTAGACATACTGGTAGAAGCTTCCAAAGGTCTATAGGCCATAATTTGGCTGTACGCATCTTGTAAGAGAAATTGTAGAAGCCTCATTAAATGGGTAATCTCAAACTAGAATGAGCAAACACTGTGAAAATGGGTTGTTAGGAAGAATGTACATTGTGGGAAAATGGAAAAATTGTGACATTTTCACCTGAATCTTTTATTCTGTTATGTTTTGTTATGGTGACACTTTTAAGAGCAATATGAACACAGCTGCTTTTTAAGTAACTGCATTAATCTGTGCCTCCCTTGATTACATTAACTCCTGTTCTGTGTTATTGTGCTTTTTTCTGTTTGTTTTAATTCTGGATTATATTTATAAATTTTTAATTTCTGAAAAATTAATGCAGAATTTGGTTTGAGGGGGCTTTTTTAATTGATACATTATGGATGGAAACTTTTCCAGACAGCCAGGTCTTTGGAGCTCTTTGCTGTTTAAGACCCTGTCTGAGTCATTGATCCTTTGGTGACTTAAATAGGCCAAAGTCAATGGGTTTAAAATCTGTGGTCAGTAAGTATCCTGAGCATCTAAAATGTATAGATTGTTATCCAGAAAGCATATTTTGCTATAGTTCCTACAACGAAACCCACTTGCATGTAATTGACACCGGATCACAGAAATCAAATATTTTCCTAAATACTCACAGTCCTTTTTTTATTTCTTATATTGCCAATTTTGTCAGGATGTTACACAGAATGTATAAATGTCTAGTAGTTTTATTATATTATTTAGAATATTATAATATTTTACTATATTATTTAGAATAAAATGCAAATGTATGTACATCTCCTAAGACAAAAAGAGGACAGTATAGAGGAGGGAGATGTAGCTGAAGTGGAAGTAGAGTAAGGAAAAAACTTGAGACTTTTTCCTATAAAAAGGATAAACTCAGTTGACGGACAGAAAAATCATGGAAGAGGTGGAAGTACTGAAGTATTTTTGTTCTTTAAAAAAATCATTCCTTCCCAAACTAGCCTTGTCATTGCAGAAACTTTACATGCATTTGTTTATTTTTTAAGGGTTTAATTGCTAATTTTTAAGGCTCACAACTTAGCTTTTAAAATAAAAAGCATAATTAAAACCATCTGTAAGCATGCACTGTGAAAGCTCTTAGTCACAAAAAAATATTAATTAGAAAAAAATGGATGAAGTTTCCAAGTTTCAGTAAAAACTCCTACTGGTATTACTGTTGCATTTTTATGAATAGGATGGCTATGCTTAAGGGGCTCTGTGCTCCTAAAAATGACAATTAAAAACATACAGTGTTTTAAACAAAACTAAGGATGAGGAGAGCTACTATTTATAGTATTAAACCTGATGAAGTCACCAAAATTTTTTCTCTTCTATCTGCACAGAGTAAAATTTTGCAGTGTGTAAGAGGCAGTGCACTATTCAGATGACATAAGCATCTCTGAAAACCATGGGAAATAGCCCAATACTACTTCCTTGGCTTGAATCCCAATTACTCCCCAAGCACTTAACAAGCCTAGGGTACTTGTATTTTGTTCCCATCCTGGTTAGTTTTTCCTTTTTTTCTAGCAGCTGTTTGGGAAGCAGCAACCCAGGCTCTTTCTGCTTCTGTGACCATTCATGGCTCATGAAGTAGTCATCCCTCTTGAAAGCCAGGGATCCTTCAGAAATATTCAATCCCAACATTTCCTAAAAAATACACTGTTTTTTCACTTGCTGCATTGGCCTGTTGAGAGCTGTGAGTGGCAGTCGGGCTGACTGCTTCTTCTTTCTTGACCAGGCTGTGGAATAAGGACAGAGATGCCCAGTTTTGCTGTTTTGTCCAGACTGGAGTTTGCTTCATGTCTTTTTCCCCAGGAGATCTTCATGAACAGTAGAAGTTTCTTTCTTCTGCCTCAGTGGAGAGGAAAATAACAAGAAATTTTTCACAAGTACCTTCTCTCTTTTGTAGCATCTTCACTCCTGCACAGCATCTGGAACTTTATTATTGTAGGACTATAAATGTGTAATACCATTGTCTTCATTTTCACAGAATAACTAGCTTCTGCTTTCAGCTCAGCATTCTGGTTAGTATAAATAATGATGGATCAGTGATGTGTGAGTTTAAGATCTTTTTAAAATTCTTCTTAAATAATAAGAAAACCAAAAGCAGTATCAAGTTCTATCCAGAATAAAGCCTTGCATGTGCTGTAGAATTTAACTGGACAGGTCAGGTGAGCAGCTCTTTGTCTGAAAAGAAATAATAGTGAGGGATGAAGGAGGGGAAATGGAACTGCATGGGAAGGTGGGCATTTGTACAACTCCTGTCTTCTTAAGGGACGGAGCATGAGAAGACAAATGAAAAAAAAAAGAGAGGAAAAGGATAGAATAGACATTTGGAGCTTTTTTTTTTGCAGAGGAGGAGGAATAAAAAGGGTTAGAAAGGCAGTCATTGGGAAGCTTATAGAAATGAGGGAATTGCCATAGGAATAGATAGTTCTTGATATGGTTAATGGAGAGAAATTATGCAGCCTTCCAAAACTTTATGGGATTTTTTAGTCTTGACCTTTGGGACTTATTTTTTAACTAGTGAATTCATTGAGATATTGTATAGTATAATCTAGTTAGGCATTTCTAAACAAAAACCGAGACTTTATTTTACGTACTTTTGACTTGTAAAATTTAGTGGACTTCTAAATGCAGTTGATGGCGTATTGAAAAGTACTACTGGCAATTTTTAGCCTGGCACAGCTGGAACTTCAATCTTTTCTTGCTGTCACACACTGCCCTTCACATGTGGAAACAATTGTAGCATCCCAGACAGAAGCAGTGTTTTGGCTTTTTTTAAATGCCTGTAAATTTTAGTGACTGCCAAGTAAAGGATGATAATGAAAATGCTCTTTTTATTTTTTTTTTAATTTCTTTTATTTTATCTTTTGTAGAATTTGAAAATCTGCAGTGGTTTCAGTGAGAACCTGTATTTTAAAATTCATAACACTTTTTATTTCATACTCAAGAAAATGTAACAAATTTACCTGCACTTTAGAAAAGCCTTGAAATAACTATTCATTATTGGAGGTAGTGCATTTAGAATCCTAGGAGCCTTTTCAAAAAGCAATGTATGCTTCATAAGTTTCCTCTTTTTAAAAAAAATACCCAACAAACAATCATCCCAAAGATCTGAAAACATAAATTAAGATTTCATCATCCTGGCTTGTATTTCGTATGCAAAAGAGAAAAATAAATTAGTTAAAGGATGACACAATGGAAACACTTGGCTTAAAAGCAAAAACTCCTAAGTAGGAATGCCAAGAGATATGTAAAAGCTAAGAATGTAATGGGATATATTTTTTTAAAAAAAGAAGACAGAAAGACACAGGCAAGAATAGCTTCTGAAGGAGTTTTAGTTCTAACAAGAGCTTGAATTTCCTGAAACTTTAAACCAGCAACACAAACTCAAGAAGAAAGCTACATTTTGGCCAGACTAGAACATGATGTTCAGAGTCAGATCTTGCTAAGGCCTAAGAGTTAGGACTTTTTGTTAGTAACAGGAGTTATACAATAGGAGTCACATTGAGGAAATGGAGCTTTTTTGGTCTGGTTTGCTTTGGAAGTACAAACTAGGACACGTCTACAGTTTTGTATGTTGTAATGCTTTGATTACCATCATATGAAGGAGTAATGCAAAGGAGTAGTATCAAAAGGGAAATTCCATGTTTCAGGTGTACATTTTAGTAATTTGCATTGAAGAATCAAGATTTCAAAGAGAAGTTTGTTCCGTAGACCTAAACACCAGATGGGAAAGATCATCTGGGCTGGCCTCTCACCCAACAAATCACACAGAGCTTTTGCCCATTTAGCCTTTTGAATCTGACCATAAGGGTTGGTGTCTGAATAATGAAGAGGATATGGAAGTGTTTCCTTATTTCGGTGATAAGAAATTATTTCAGACAGTCACCTTAAATATTTATAATCCAAAAACAACAACAAAAATTTTTGTTTTTATAAAAATGAGTGAATATCTTTGGAAACGATGAAATTGTTTTTCAAATGGAGAAGAATCTTTGTTTCTGAGGTTGCTCATTAGGTACCAATCAGAAAGTTATTTAAGGGCAATTTTCAGTCATCTAAAAATAAAAAATCCTGATTGCCTAGGTTTCAAAACCTTAACTATTTATGTCATTAAGTTACATATTTGATGAATTATTGCATCATGCTATTATATCTCTTACAAAAGTAATTTAGCAGTAAAATATTTTCTAATCTTTGTACTCAGTAACTTAATGATCAAAGAAAGAAACATTTTATTTTACAAACTTAATACAGATTTGGAAGAATGATGACAGAGCAGTGATTTCATTTGGTATGACATCAATGAACACGAGAGTTTCAGTAAATGTTACCAATCTGTATGGGACAGAAATAATTACAAACATGAACATAAGAAATACAATAGTTCAACTGAAGACAATAATGGAATGAAATGAGAATAATAAAATGTTCTTTGTGTGATGGGTGACCTCATTACTTTCTAAAGGTACGTGAGGAGTGGAGAGGGAGATGCTGAGCTCTTCCCTCTGATAGTCAGGGACAGATGAAAACGGTTCAAAGCTCTGCCAGGGGAAGTTTATGCTTAAGATTAGGAGGCTTTTCTTTACTGAGTGTGTGGTCACCCACTGGAACAGACTATCTACAGAGGTGGCCAATGCCTGAAGCCTCTCAGTGTTTAAGAGGCATTTATACGATGCCCTTAACGACTTTCTTTATCTTTGGTCAGCCCTGAAGTGGTCAGGGAGTTGGACTGGATGATTGTTGTAGGTACATTCCAGCTGAAATACTCAAGTCTAGGCTAGACTATACAAAAGAAGAAATAAAAAAAGAAATAATTTTGCATGTATTTGTATACAAAATTATAAATAAAGATAATAATTTCTTCAGTTCCAGGCTATGTTTAGAGTTTTGCACAGCATGGACTCTATAAGCAAAGGGATGCTCCCTGTTTGCCTTTGTATATAGGCAAACAGCATGGAAGAAAAGGCAGTGAAATTGTCATGGACTGGGAGCACAACCTACATTTTTAGAACTTATCAAAGTTGTAAAAAGAATGTGATGAAATGAGCAGTGTGGCCTGAGAAGCCCCTATAACAACACAGACCTTGTCAGAGGAATTTGGAGTCAAAGCTTTTTGCTTAAGAGTAGAAGAGAATTTTGTAGGTTTTAGTGTAATTTAATGGGAGAATTTTGTTATATCATTGCTAAACTTTGTTCCAGGCAGAGTTGGAAAGGACAAGAATGAGAAAAATGATAGGGTTTTTTTTTTTCCTTCTGGTATACTTAGGAAGGGAGGGGAGTGCTTAATTCCTTCATATCAGCCCTTTTCAGCCTAAGGAAGTTCTCCATGATTTTCAGGGGAATGGAAGCATTTGTGCTCAGGCACATGGGAACTTTACTAGTGAGAGAATTCATAAAAGAATTCTCATGAAAGGAACACTCAGCTAAACCTGTCCTGCCTGCAGGATATTCGTCTTTATGGCATTTTTGCTTCATCTGCTCTGTTTTTGTTTGTGAGATGTATTGAATTTATTTCCCACTTGCAGCCCATTAACCAAATGCTTGCTTAAGCTGGCAGAGTGTTTAAAATATTTTTTTTTTTTCAAGAGAGGCATATTGGAGTACCAGGAGCAAGGATGGGGGAGTTATAAAGGTAAGAAAGGGAAGAACTAGGTGTCACAATTATTAGCTTCATGAGGTAAATGTGGATGGAAATAGGCAGCACTCCCTGAGACAAAGATCACCGATGTGACTCATGCCTGAAAAGAGAGAATGGGCGATCTTACATTTCACATTCTTGTTCTTTTCATAGTACTCTCTCTTTTCACAGGGGAATGAGGAAGAAGTTCAGGGGTGGACAGCTCTGGGGGAAGCTGAAGGTCAGCTTTGAGTTGTTGGTGTTCTGCTAGGGAGCCATTTAATTGCACACGGGATCCAATGAGATACCTCCTGTGAAGGGAACGAGCTTAAGGATGCCCCTTCTCCATTGTTAAATTAATAAAGTAGTGACCTGTGGAGAAAATCCATTTTAGTGCCCATCTTTCAGTCCCTTGAGTATCCTGATTAAATAACTGACTGTTTGAAACCTCCGGAATAGTTGAGTCATTGCTTGTGTTTAAACAACGGCACTTCTTTCCTCCAAACACACAGTAATAAAATGGAATTCAATACTCTTAATCAATTTATCAAAAATCCTGAAGATATTGGTGCTGCTTAACATCTGTAGATGCAAAGTAAAAAGCAATATCTCACACCACTTGTACAAAACAAAACCACTTCAAGCTGCTTATGCTACCCACCAAAAGGCTGTCAATCATATTTTCTCTGAAGAAGACGGTGCTTGGGGGCTGTTGGGTGTGCTGGCTGCTCAGGAAGGAAAGCACATAAAGGATTCCTATGTTTACTTGTATGCAAAAATGAAAAAAACTTCCAGGAAAGGCAGTGTTGGATGACTATTGTTTTGCATATTTCTCAAATGCCTAGAGATTTTCACTCCTCATTGGACTCAGTCCCCATGCACAGGGGAAAATGGATTATAGAAAAGCCTCAATGTGGTAACAAAGAATAAAACACACCAGGATTATGGGAATTTCTAGTAAGAAGCCTGAATATGTTAAAAAAAAAAAAAAAAAAAAAAACAAAAACAAAACAGAGAAAGATAAAAATTTTAGAAACTTTACTGATCGTTGTGGTAATCAGTGAAGATTAATAAGAGTACTTCACATAAGAATAAAAATATTGTCTATCTGCAGCACAGTCTGTTTTTTAGTAATTTCTTTCTTCCCTTCATAATTTATAGTAAAAGTGCTCATGATTTTATGTTTCTTGTGTTAGGTAATCACCAGGCATCTCTCTCAGCAAAGGGGATTTTGCAAATGAAACGGGCTGTTAATATCTTCCTTGTTGATTTTATCTGCATTTCTAAAGAACATTTTTAGAGAAAAAGTATGTTAAAACTAAACTGCTTCACAGCTTACCCTTTTTGCAGAGGTATGTCAGAGAGCAAACAAAACCTTAATTTCTGTGATGTTTCAGATGAGTCACTTCTAGCATTTGCATTTAGATTAGCCCTGTGCTTCTGAAATGAATATGCCAACCATCCCTATTTGCCATGCTTTCATGTAAGCTGCAGTGCAGCTGTGGAATGTGAGAACTGGCTCCCAAGCCGCAGAAGCTGCATGTTGCAGGGGTGCAGCTGGCAGAGCTCAGTCACTGTTGGGGTCTGCAGCCCTCGGTGGAGCCAGCCTGGTGGGAAAACCCTACTGTGGACATGTATTCAGCAGGGCTTCCTCAAGAGGAACATGGCTTCTTCTCCATGGTATGCAGTGATAGAACATGTGAATGGTTCAAAGCTGCATGTGGGAAAGTATAGACTGGACAATAGGAAGCATTTCTTTACTGAGAGATTGATCAACCACTGGAGCAGGCTTCCTAGAGATGTGGTTGATGCCGCAAGCCTGTCAGTGTTTAAGAGGCTTTTGGACAATGCCTTTAACGACATGTTTTAGCTTTTGGTCAGTAGTCAGGTGTTGATCAAGGTGATCATTGTAGGTCTGTTTTAAGAGAAAAGAATACTCTTCTCTTCTCTTCTCTTCTCTTCTCTTCTCTTCTCTTCTCTTCTCTTCTCTTCTCTTCTCTTCTCTTCTCTTCTCTTCTCTTCTCTTCTCTTTTCTCTTCTCTTCCCCTTTCCCTTCCCCTTCCCCTTCCCCTTCCCCTTCCCCTCCCCTCCCCTCTTCCCTCTTCGCAACTCTTTTGCTCTGCAGCTCTGTTTCTGTTGTTTCACTTCTTGCTGGCGGAGGCGTTGCCTTTGACTACTAAAAGTAATTCTTACACCTAAAGAAACAGAGTGCTTGTATTATTTGGAAGCATACTTGTATTTATTTCAAGCAGCAGAAATAAAACCCAGATACTTCAGTAGACTGCATAATGAGCAAAGCAAATGCATTGAGCTCTTCATTCCTTGGGAAACTGATGCTAAGGCCTCATCCTCCAGGGTGCAGGGCAGCATCCCAGTGTCCTTGTGAATGTACAGTCTACCTTTAAGCATAAAAATTGGAAACCAATAATTTATTTTCTTTGAGCAAAATACACTGAGGATATTGATCATTGTATTATTCATAAGATTTGATTATTTGCTATATTGATTTCTTGACCAAAATGTATGCAAATGTATAATAGATATTTCTTTATATTATTGGTAAATGACTATTATTAAGTCATATGCAGTTTTGTGTGTTGCTTGAGTGCATAAATCAGCTTGTGTGAGATCAACTAATTTTAAACTTGGAATTGCCAGCAAGTTTACAGATTTTTGTTTCTCATTCTGACCTATTATTATCAAATAATATGTTAAGAGCCAATTTATTTTTCTGAATACATGATCATATCCTAACAGATACTCCCTGAAGTGTCTGGAGTACAAATCTCATTTTATGTGTATTAAAAACAGTAGGGAATCTCAAATCAACTCACTAAATAGCTTTTCTGCAACACCTTATTGAGGAAGAGAAAACTAATATAATTGCCATTTTGCTGTTCTGAAAGCTTTAAATCTGGCAGCCACTGAATTCCAAACTTATATTGTTTCTGCTTGAAGGCCATTTGAAGGTGAAATGAGAATAAACTTGATTTTATTAAAATTTGTATTAAATTGACTAGAATGTGTGTCTCAGGGAGCGGTGTAGTACTTTGCACACAATACTCAAGATATGATGGGAGAAAAGGAATTGATTAATTAGAATGAAATGTTTAAGACCATTAAATAAATCTAAAGTCTGATGATTTACAGCTCAAGAAAAAACATGGTGTACACTTACCAGTTTTCAGATTAATTTTAGATACAGCCAGAGTTCTCTTGTAAACAAATCAATGTATTACATTATTATTCACAGATCTGTTTTGTACCTGCTTTTCATTTTGTGTCAAGCTATCTGATAGGAGGCAGCATTAGGAATACCCTTGGGCCAGTCTCTTTATCTCTGTGTGATTATGTTTATCTTCTGTGTTAAGTTTTGACAAGGTTTTTCTGTCCTTTGTGAGTATTGTGAGCTCCAGAGAGCAATACCAGTGGTAGCTGTGCACAGCAGTGGTGTTGTGCAGACTATAGTCTCAGTGCAGTAGCTGAATGTTATGGGTATTTTTTAAATAAACATTGTTCATTTTATTTAATGCTTCTAAGAGGTGTCAGTTTTATAAATGGTATTTTGACTGAAAAGGATAACATTACTATCCATGGGGTGGGGGACAGGCAGTTGTCTTGTAAATGCAAGCCAGCAAAAAATATTCAATATTCCCTGAGTATCAAGGTCTTGGTTCTGCATTTGTTCTGCTTACAAAAGGACTTGACATTAACTTAAATGTATTAAAATTATGGGAGCATAGAGAATGTGAGCATTTACGAACACATCTTCAGCTGTAAAATAACAGCTGCTTTTGACCATTATATTTTAAGTGTCCATTCCTCAAAATCTGAAAAATTCATGTTAGTTTGTTATTGTATTCTACTTCTCTTTCTCCTCCTCTATTGCCTCCATAAATCTACTTGAACCGAGAGGGAAAGCCAGCAAAATTTACTTGTGCAGAATTTACAGCCAAACAATCAGAATTTGCCAAGACTGGACAACATGAAAGTAAATGTATAAATTAGAACTGGATGGCACAGAAAAAAATTAATAATTCATTTCTATGCTCCTGCGAGAGAACATAGTATCATTTAAGGGATCACTATAAAGGGTAGGAGAGGAAGAACTGGGTTTTTTTCATTATTGCTGCCAAAAACAATTCACACTCTTATTTCAACGCAGAATTCTTTCAAAAATTAGAATTAAATTAACCTTGATAATTATTTGGAAAAAAAAAAAGAAAAAATGGAAATTACTTTCTGAAAATATTATTGACAGATATGTGTGAAAGTATATATCACACTTATATATACTGATATTGTTAATATTAGTATTTTTAATTTTGAAAATGAAATTCCCAAACAAGTATAGTTCCTTTCCCTTCTTCTCACCTGGAAAATCAGTTCTGAAGTACTGAATGTAATAGAAAATACTATCTTTATATGACTTGAAGTGAATTTTGTATTCCTGTATAAAAAATGTCTGCATGAGTGAAGGTATTTACACAGTGTGTAAAGAGATACTGTTTGTATATACATACAGCAGCTATCTATATGCACAAACTGTACTGTTTGTGCATATAGATAGCTGTTATATGGACATACACACATGTACACACATATGCCCACAGAAATGTGTTTGTATAAAATTAATCTGTGATTATAAATTTATTCATCATTAAATGATGTTAATAAAACCTGAGATGCTCACCAGTTCCCAAGAAACACTCTGTGCCTTGGAGGCTGGAGTTCACTCTGAATTACTCAACAAACAAGAAATCACCTGTACCAGGATAATTATGGCATCAAATGTGCTGGGGCTGCAATCCATTGAAAGTCCTTCAGCTGCTTGACTGGACTTTGCATTATGTTTCTTTTTCAGGAAATGTTTGTTTGTGGTATTCCATTATATACTTGTCAGTCTAGGGCATTAAGAGTGGTGGACATCAGTGACCTGCTAGGAAATCTCTCTCTGACATCTGTTCTTATATCTATGCTGCGAAGTGGAGGAAAGCACAGATTGGCTTGTAGGAATGACAAAATATGTGCATTAAAAGGATTCTTCTGTATCCTGAAGTATTTATCATGCTTCTTATGGTTTTATGTCTGAAAGAAATAACAAAATTTACCAAGATAGTTTTTGGTGGGTTTTCATGTTAATTCTGTGTAGCCAATGAAAAATTCATAAAGCTCACAAGAAAAATATTAAGGGTCAGTAGTTCAGGGTGCAGTACATATATGGGTACACAATGCACTGTGCATTTCAAAATCTGACAGTTTCGTTTTCTATGAATGCTTTATTCTTGATTTTACAAGGTCGAATAAATACCTGTCTGAAAAAAAAGGAATATTCTCTAACAATTGTTATTACAAGTAACAATCTTTCACCAAAGTTTTTGAGAATATCTCTTAGATATATTTTTGTTTGAATGAACTGTTTGATTAGAAGCATTTCAGTATATGTGCTGTATTCTACTACCTATAGAATTAGTCAAGATTTATTCTGAAATTAGACTTGTCTTGAAGAATGCATTTAAATTGCTAAGTTTTCATTTCTAAACCACAAAGCCTGAAAGCCCACGAAAAAATGCAATAAAATTAAGGATGAAATAAATATTCAATGAATGTATGCAAATTGGAAAGGTTTCTACATTAGTCTTAATGTGCCTGACAATGTGCCTGTTTCTGGCGTTTTTTTTTCACCTACTCATGTTGAAATAGTACTTATTTTGTTTTTATTACATTTCATACATAAATTTTCTTTCTCAGTTTTCTTTTCTTTTCCCCCTTTTAAGATTCCAGAGGCTTATTTTATTAGAGATCCTCATACTTTCCTCCTTACAAAGGACTTTATTAAGGTATATATGTTCTTTTTAATGCAAAAAAACCAAAAGCTCTCTCAAGACCTGTACTACATGTCCTCACAGGTTAACATTTTCACATATAATGCCAGTTACTGGAGATGAGAATGGTTAGTTGGTTAACTGAAGCATGCTTGAAAGGAGAAGCAAAGCTTGTCTACAAAATACTAACACTTGGATGAGTCTGCAGCCTGGGAGGAGAGCACCGGGTGAATTTTCTGGACTTTTTTCATGGCTGACTTGGGATATGCCTGCATTGTCACACAGTGTGTTGACCTCTCTCCTTGATGCATATTGCTCCTGACAGTCCCTCTCCTTTGCCTGCAGGCCATGGAGGCGCAGATACAGAACTTTGGACAGACGCCATCGCAGTTGCTCATTGAGCCCCATCCACCTCGGAGCTCTGCCATGCACCTGGTGAGACACGACTGCTGGCTGGGAATGCATTCCCTTTGAACCTTAGGATCCCTTGTAGGTCATAAAGTACTCATTAAAGCAACACTTTTAATGCCCCACACTGCCCATGCAGCCATGCTTGCTTTGGGTAGCAACAAATCACAGAGCTCTAGCAGAGCAAGGTGGAGGTGTGACTAGCTGTGGCTTCATACAGTCCTGGATTTTCCTTACTGATACTGTATAAGAAGGCTCCATCTTAATAAATATAAACTTGATAAGTACGTATTTGTATTCTTGTTTCTGCAAGTGGTGGAATGACTGCAGGCTTTACTTAGAGTGAGTAGGTTGTTTTGTTTTAAAGGATGCATTGTTAGGGGCTGATTTATGAACAATGTCTGCTTGACAGAAATGAAGTATTGGAGTTCAAATCATGCTGGAATCCTCCCACCCATTCCCCCAGGAGAATGAAACGTATATTTTGAGTTTCAATTCAAACTCCAAAATTCATTTCCATCACATTCCTCTTTGTGCTTCTTGTAAAGAATTGTATGAAATAGCCAGACTGAACAAGACAGATCTCTGTGCCCCTGAGTGCCTTTGATAAAATGCTTAGAGCTAGATATTTCTTTTAAGCTTTGTAAATCAACAGTAATACATGCAGTAGTTTCAATCATTTGATCTATCTACAAGGAAACTGTTCTATCTAATACACTGGGAAAGTGGAAATTAATCTGGAAGTGGTTGTTGTATTAAGTAATGTGTACAAGTCAAACTTAGATAATATTTATTTTATATTCTTAAGATATGGATAATATATTTTTAATAATTAAAGGCAATAAGCAGAAAGGAATATTTGACCTTTTAGAAATAGTTCATTTTGTTTTAACAGTGGCTGAAAAAAAAATCCTTAAAACCAATACTCAATAACTATCCTTGTCCATGTACAAACAGTTGTGTCATTTGTAGAATCAGGAAACAGGCTTAGGTTATTATAACCTTATTAGGTTACAGACTCCCTAATAAGCATATGCTTTACATAGAATTAAATTGTCTGTGTTTGGAAGTGCTGTATTTCATATGAGGAATTCATTAAGAAAAATTAAACATCTGTGAGTTTTTGAGTCACTCTTAAAATTTCTTTTTTCAACTGTTGTAGTTTAGAAAATTAATATTTATTATGTATTAATTGATTAACTCATTAAGACATGTCTCTATTTTATGAATATTAACTACTGAATAATTTTACATTTTACTGTATGCTAATTAATGCTAATGGTCATTTTGCACCCAGTAATGATAACCCTTACCATACCTATTCTCTACTTATCCTCGTGTAATGTTCCCATAATAGCTTCTGATCTTGCTCTCCTCCATCACTAGAGTAGATGCACAGGTAGTGTTGTTTTCCCTGTATGTGCACATGCTTGCCTGCTCTTTTTTAACCTTGTTTTCCCTCAGACCTCCTCACTAATTGTGTTATCCCTTCTGTTTTCTTCTGCTCTCTTCTCCTTTCTACTCAACAGTGTTTCCTTCCACAGAGCCCCCTCATGTTTAAAGATCAGATGCAGCAGGATGTCATCATGGTGCTGAAGTTCCCATCAAATTCCCCTGTCACACATGTGGCAGCCAACACGCTGCCCCACCTGACCATCCCTGCCGTGGTGACTGTCACTTGCAGCAGGCTGTTTGCAGTCAATCGGTGGCACAACACAGTAGGTAGGTTCTCACATGCACATTTCATTCAAATTTGAAGACCTTAACAATGCAGCTTTAATTTTGAGTGCAGCTTAGCTCACTCACCTGCCTGTGCACCAAAATTTATTGTTTCTTCTGGTTTGTGTCAAATAATCACAGCTTCTGTTTTCTCTGGTGCCATTCCTAGAAACACTCTCCTTATCAGCAGCACATCACCATGGCAGCCAATCGATTTGTGGTTACTTCAGGATCAGTCTTTGACATAATGCTTTTCAGGAGACTGCTGTTGCTCTTGACACAGCCAATATTAATATGTCCCAGGTTTCAGGAATACATACTGGCATGCTAGAGAGCATACATCCTTATGTGCTGCTTGAGAGAGATTTCAGGATCTTGTAATAAGCCTTCCCCTGGGTCACTGTTGGATTATCTGGGATCCTAAGCAAGCCTAAGCAGCCAGACACTGGACTATTCTGAAGAGAAGTTTCCTTATTCCCTCACAAAAGCCCATCCAACAGGTCTTCCCAAAATTCCCTTCCAGCCCTTCTGCTCACCTCTCCATATTGCCATTAGGACTGTCCATGTCACCTGGACATGTAGATGCTAAGGCTGTTCCAGGCATCGCTAAATGGGTGGTGGGGCCATGAGGTACATGAGGGAACAAACAGGTTACATTTTCTCAGGTAGTTTCCTGCAGTGATAGCCCTTATGCTGCAGTATCTGGAAACATTTATAATACTCCATCAGGGGCAACTACATTACATATAAAAAAAAAAAATGTTTTTCCCATTTCTTTAAAACAAAAGGGAAAAATCTAGAGGGGAAATAAATCAAATAAAACATTTTTTTGAAGTATTTTGTGGCGATGTCCTCAATGGAAGATTCCAATGTCAGGAATGATTCAGAGGTGCAGAAACCATCCTGTGTTATTTGAATACACCTTTGACTAACATTGACTGGCTCATTCCTAATTATTTCCCCTCAATTTTTCAGGGATACAGTCCAAGTACTCTATACCTGTCATCATTCATGTCTCCTCTGTTTGAGGAAGCTTATTTAGTTCTTTCTCTTCCAGATTGTCAAGTCAAGAGAAGCCAAAATTCCTACCTGTACTTTACTGTGAAGGAGTTAGTCTCATTAATATTGCAGTATGCTGGAGTTCAAGGGTTTCCTTAAAATCTGTCATTTGAAGTCCTTTAGTTTAGCTGAATTTATGTGGGTCTTTATGATGCCTGTGACAGTAAGGTTTTAGTTCTTCTTTTTCTTTACTCTTGTAAATCACAAGTCATGTTGCAAACATTCAGGATTCAAGGCATGAACCAACCACAAATTAAATTTCTCACCATTTGTAAACCTCTGGTCTAAATTGCAAAACCAAGAATACTTTCTAACTATATTATAATAGAAAGAGAGGAAAATGAAACTGTTTAGAGAATCAAATATCATTGTAATGATTTTCTTAACTTTTACATCTTGCTTGGCAATGTTGTTTATTTTGCAGGAGGCTAGTCCGGGACAGGGTATCAATCTCCTACTATTGACATAATATTGTTTTAATAAAGCATAACTGTAGTTTAAAGGATAGGTTTATCTACAGAAAGACCAATTGTTGTAGTGTATGTAGACCTCTGGAGTTAATAAACAGCAAGAACCATTTACATAGACATAATACAATTGAATGAATCTAAGTTAATACCAGTAAAGATCTGTCCCAAACTGTTTGGGTTTTGAAAGAAGTGACAGAAAGAAGGGAAGGAGAAGTTCTCAGATCAGTGTCTGCAAATGGCAGAGCTAGCTGAATATCTTGGGGTGACTTTATGATGTGTATCCCCTATCACTGCCCTATGCCCAGAAATTAACTTTGTGCCTTTCTGTGCCTTTAAACTGAGCCCAAGAGGGGGGAGAGGAAAGAAACCGAGTGAACATTTCAAAACAGTTGTTCAAGGACACAGATGGAGTCCAGCTGTCTATTTCAGTGGTAGAAAATGGACTTTATCCTCCAGAAATCTGTATGTACTATTATAGAGGGTATTCTTGTGCAACATGGCAGTTTGTGACAAAAATCGTGTTTTCAGTAGTGACAATCTGATTTATGTACCAGGGAAGCTGTTCAAAAGAGCCAAAGCAATGTTAGCTGTGCATGAGAGCAGATAACACTAAATTTGTAGGCCCTTATGCACATTTGAACATCTTAAGGACTGCTCAGAATAGAATTAACAGGAATAATTGTGGCACATTTACTGTAGCCTAGAGTTTTACAGCTAAAAATTTTAGTTAAATCCATGAAAAGGTCCAAGTTTCTGTCACATACAGGTTTCCATATGTAAGAAACTCATAACAATGTTTAATCTAATTAACTTTATTTTCTGTACTAAGATCTCTGCTCAAATGTAAAAGGAAAAAGGTTGTCTCATACAATTTTAAATGAGTTATTTAATGAATATGTGTGGCTGCAGAAGTTGTGATGAAGTTGGCAAGTCTATATTTATAGTTACTTTTACATTACAAAAGAATTAACAAATACATATTTTGTAGCACAGAGGAAGAAATCTTAATATATTAATAAAACAAAGAGTAAAAAGTTACTTTTAAAAATATATATAATAATTCAGTAATGAACTTTTAAACCTAGAAAAGTTGTGTCAAAAGGTTTCTGTGTGCTTCATTCTTCCTTTGGTGTGTAGGCCTTCGAGGAGCCCCAGGATACTCTTTGGATCAAGCCCATCATCTTCCAATTGAAATGGATCCATTGATTGGTATGTCAAGATGAAAATGTAGCAATATATTTGAAATTGGCATTTTCAGGAATTATTGATTAAGCTATATTTGTATGTTATGCTTCATTTAACACAGAAAATAGGAAAATATTTATTCTTGTCGGTCCTGGAGAACTAAAAGCATTAGCTATTGATGCTGAATTAATTACATGAGTGCTATTTGTTATTAACATCACCAGCAACTGGTATTTAAGAAACAACCAATTAAGTCAGTTACACTGTCAGCCCAAATCTATAATTCTGTTCTCTTATCAGGTCACATTAGTAAAATAAAATGTGAGGGTCCTGTGGAGTTATCACACATTCTTTTTTTATAGCCAGCACTATGTTTATCAGTGCGGATGAAGTTCTGTTTATTTTCATTCACTTCATGATTTGGATTTAGTTGGCAGTACTAATTTAATAATGAAAAGACTGAATTTTAAATTGATAGTATTCTTTAAAATCCAGAATCTTTGAGAAAGTGAAT
Source organism: Coloeus monedula (assembly GCF_965178545.1). Taxonomy (NCBI): domain Eukaryota; kingdom Metazoa; phylum Chordata; class Aves; order Passeriformes; family Corvidae; genus Coloeus; species Coloeus monedula. Next base: position 51,268,353 of record NC_138783.1, read on the forward strand.
TGTTTGAGAAATATCATCTGCTAAAATTGTTAGATTGCAGGGCTTCCTAACGATCATAAATCCTCATTAATTGCACTTATTTGATTTGTAGGGGTATTTTTTCAGTAATTTGAAACAGAAATTGAGGACAGGGTAGGTTGTTAGAGACAAATTTGTAGCATTGTTGAGAAAAAAAATACGTTTTTAAACATAGCCAGATATAAAGTTCCTTTTTTGCCTGTGTCGATATTCATGTTCAAAATATTTACATAGAAGTACCACAGAAGAGTTATCTTTCTCATTCTGTGTGCTTCATTTGATCTCATATAATGACAGTGGTTTTCTCTTTAGTTTTTTTTCACAAGCTAGGCACAACTATTGCGCCCACCTGTTCTGGAAATTTGAGTAATTTGTTATTCATTATCTTTCAGCTGGTGGACATAGAGGGTCTGGTAATATAAATATGTGTTCTTAGAATGCATGTAAACATGATATTAACTTCCACAAGCAATTTTAAGATAGGATGGAGTGGGGATTTTTTTGGCTGAATCTCTTGTTTCATGCAGTTGTGAGCAATTTAACTAGAATAGCAAAAAATAGGGAAAAAATCAGATTATTGTCTGCATTAAGTTGTGTTCTTATGTTAGGAGAAACATATTTCTCAGAGTGATTTTTATTTCACCTATCTTCATTTAACTGAAGTTAGTTGTCAAGATTCCCCCAATAACTATTGTAGAAAGACAAACTCTCCTCTGGATTTGTCTAGCACTTAGACAGCTATTACAGTGTGAGATGACTTGTCATGTGAAAAAATGTCTTCCTCTCCAGTGAGACTGGATGGAGTGTATAAAATTAACTTAGATTATATACTGAACTTTTAGAAGGTTAATATTGAGATTCAATACACTTTTATTGTGTTGCCATATCTTGTCTGTTGTTTCACAGGGAGTACAGAGCACATTAGCTGGGGACTCCCAGTCCTTCTTAACATCCTTCTTAACAGCTCCGTTTGGCAGCTGGGGTGGTGGCTGAATGAATGAACCATTCCTTTTCTCTCTGTCTAGGGGAGTTTCTAGGTGTCACTGTCTCTTAAAATTACCATCCATGGCCTAGCTCCCTGCTTGAGGAGTGGGTGATAAGACTTACTTTTACTGTACTGGAAAATCACAATAGGTTTGAACAGATTCACGGAATCATAAAATATGCTGAGTTGGAAGGGATCCATGAGGATAGTCAAGTCCAACTCCTGGTCCTGTGCAGGACCTCCCCAAGAGTAACACCATGTACCAGAGAGCAGTGTCCAAATGCTTCTTGAACTCTGTCAGGTTTGGTGCTGTGACCACTTCCCTGGAGAGCCTGTTCCAGTGCCCAACCACCCTCTGGGTGAAGAACCTTTTCCTGATATCCAACCCAAACATCCCTTAACTCAGCTTCATGTCTTTTCCTTGAGTCCTGTCACTGGTCACAAGAGATCAGCACCTGCCCCTCCACTTCCCCTCGTGAGGATGTTGAAGACCACAATGAGGTCTCCCCCTCATTCGTTGGTTGAATTCTTATGTCTTTAGTGTGGTTAAGTATCTGGAGGTATGAGGTTGTCAAGGCCACACAATACAAGCTATTGGCTGTAGAAGAGAAACCAACCAGCAAGAATTGGCTCTCTCGACTATTGTTAATATTTATTTCATATTTTAAATGGACTTTTGCCTTTTTCCCCTGGTTCAGATTGGTTTGGGGAATACTTCTGCAGAGCACTAAAATTATTACCATGTATTATGCAGTGCATCAGGCAGCATATAAGAAATTGTCATCTCTTGTAAAATCTTTTCTCTTATTCAAAGGGAAACTGGAAATCTCACAATAATTTTGTATTTCTGACACCCATATAGACAGCTCTAAATGTTCATATTCAAAATGCTTACTCAACAACAAATTCACAGTTCATTGAAAGTTAAATGTATTCATTTTCTCCTGTAAATGGATGACAGGAAGGTGTTGGAATGGCTTACATGTAAAATGTGTTTTGCATTTCGTTACAGCCAATAACTCTGGTGTGAACAAACGGCAGATCACAGACCTTGTGGATCAGAGCATCCAGATCAACGCGCATTGCTTTGTGGTCACGGCAGATAATCGCTACATTCTTATCTGTGGTTTCTGGGACAAGAGCTTTCGAGTTTATTCTACAGAAACAGGTGACCTCAAATACAGCTCTCCGGTTCTTCCTGGGTCACAAAGTGCACAAAGACTATCGTCTTAATAGTACCATATCTAATGCTTGTGCTTACCCATCCATGAATGATAAAGGGCAGTTTATAAAATCCTTCATTATTGTTTCAGCATGATAACTTTAAGATGTTTTTTTGAATGGGAGATAAAGGATGCAAAAGGAAATGGAATGCAGTTTTATTAATGGTAACTTTTGAAAACTGTAGTTAATTTCAGAAAATTTATAATATCGAAAGGATCAACCAAAATTCTTGTTACAATATTTTCATGGATGTCTTATTTCTAGCTCTATTTATTTCATGTAGTAAGGAATTAGGTGGAATATCCTGCTACAGGAACCAATATTCTGTTGCTTTGTCTGGTTACTTAGCTTAATATCACTCAATATATTGCTAAAAACTTATTGCAATAATAGAAAGGAGGAGGTGATAATCACAGTAAACCTTAGTTTGACATTAACATAAAACAAATACACATTTTTAATATAATAATGCAGCACAATTATGGAAAAGTTCATGTGCTGTCTTATTCATATCACTCATGAAATTCATAAATAGTGTTCTAATGCCATTGCTTAAATACTGATGGAGCCATAACTCCACTTAATATTCAGTGACTGCAGCACTGACTTGATTTTCAGAGATAAGGGTTAGACTATGGATTGACACAGAGCATAGCCTTCAATGGGAACGAAAAAAAAGTGGAAAAAAAGTTTTATCTTTGTGATTTTTTAATCTTGTTGTAGCATTTAGTGATCTTTAATTACGGGACATGAGACAAAAGTTACATTTGAACTGAATATTAATTATATAGTTAATGATTTCTAAATGCTGCAAGTACCTTAGAAAACTGAATTTGTATGACTTTGCATTCCCACCAGGAAAATTAACTCAGATTGTATTTGGCCACTGGGATGTCGTGACTTGCCTTGCCAGGTCGGAGTCCTACATTGGGGGTGATTGCTACATCGTGTCTGGGTCACGTGACGCTACATTGCTGCTTTGGTATTGGAGTGGCCGACATCATATTATAGGTGACAATCCAAACAGCAGTGAGTATCCTTTAAATAACATCTTTCTGAGAGGTCTTCTGCCACACCTATTCATTTTAACATTCCTTCTGTCAGATTCAGAAGTTATTACCAAATATATCGGTAACTTTGCTTGGTATAAGAAGAGCACCACATGCTAAGCAATGCATTGATTACTACCCAAAAAATGTTTAAACAATCTGTGCATGTTAAGAAATAATAAGATGGGAGTATAGTTCTTAAGTTTATAATTGCCTTTATCACTTATAGCATCATGTCATCATAAACTAGAACAAGATGGTTGTGGCCTTTAAGTGACAGGACATATATCACTATATTTTGACTTCCTTTCCCTGGAAGTACTTTTTGGCATTTTAACTTACTCCTTTTGTGCTACAGCATGCTATATCAGCTGCTTGCCTTTTCAAAAAAGGAATGTCTCACATGCCATGGAATTAAATGAGACTCTCTTGAGAAAGGTCTTTCTATAGTTTGGGGAAGAAATATGACTGAATAAAAATAGAAAAAGATAAAATGTCAAGAAGAGTTTACATTCATTTTAATGGGACCAACTATCAGTGCTTTGCAAAGTGAGGGGAACACAGTAATATTAATTTATATAAAAGGGTACTTAGAGTGCCGTACTAATTTAAAGATCCCATCACCCAAGCCAGAGATATGGCTGCAGCTAAAGAGAAACTTTTATCCATATACTAGAGCTGTTTTGTACAGCACTAAATCCATTTCACTTAAAGAAGTTTCTGAATTCTAACGATAATTTTCAACAGAAGGATTTTGTCTTTGGATAAAAATGGAAGAATCTGTCACTATCAGTTTTGATATCTGATTCAAAAACTGACTGGAGGCAGTACTGTCAGTTACAGATATTTACGTGAAAGTATTTCTTCAACTGAATGGCTGGTAGAAAACTGTTTTATTTATTTCAAAGTAAATATTTTGTTAATTTTTCAGCAGGAAGTTTTTTATTGAATTCTGATGTTTTTCCATTTGTCTGTAAGCAGAGTAAAGGGGAGACAGATAAAAGCCTCACTTTCTCACCAGATTTTGCTTGCTTTTTACAAAGCAAATAACAGAGGAAATAGAGGGGAAAAAATAAAATTGTGTTCCAATAATAAATTTCTCTAATATCTTTGCCTATATTCCATGACTTTTTTAGTATGTAATTCTCCAATGTGGATAAATTCAGTCTGACAAGGATTTTCATGTCTGAGCAGACTGTTTAGGTTGATGCCATTTTTCTTCTTTGAATGCCTGTGTGATTCATATAAAGTATAAGTAATTTCTATGTTAAGAGGAAAATAAAAAGAGCTTTCTTCTCTCATTAAAGAAAAAAAATGTAAGACATTACCTCCTTTGATTACAAAGGGCTTGGACAGCCTTGCAATTAGCATCTCCTTTCTGGCTGATAACAGACTGCTTCAATTCTTTTCCAGATAAAATTATTCTAGTTCTGGTATTGTTCTGTCATCACTTACATATCTGAATGCACAGAAGTTGTACTTTTTGGTATCTCAGGCTTAATATCTTAGCTGCCTAACTTTGGAAGTGTCTGCCTTGGAGATCTTTAATTTTATGAAAGGACGAAATGACCTGTCTGACAGAAATAAATGAAAACAAAAATGACTTGTATGATTTGCTTTCTGTCTTACCTCTATATGGATAAGGCACTGTTTTGCTGAAGAAAAAGCCTTATAGTCAGATTAATAAGAGACTGTGCTGCAGATAGTCATGTCCAGTCTAATGAAATCTTACAGGCATGGTAACAGAACTCAAGAAGACTAATACCCAAGACCACTGTGGTGGCTTTGAAATATATTGATACGATTTTTTAATATTTATGTTGAAGACATGTTGAAGACTCATGCTGAAGAAGAATGATGGCATATCTGTTATTGCTATCTCTATTCATTGGATTAAAGCTACCATGGATATGCTAATTATATACTAGTACTGTACTATAACCAAAACTACCTTTGTTGGAAACATATTATAAACAGCTACTTTGACTTTTCATGAACATACATTAATGGGGATAGATCACAAAAACAAAGGACCTTTTAAAAAAGGGCCTTTAACAACTTCTACAATTACTACATGTTTCTGCTGAAGTAATGACTGGCAGTTTCTGGTCACTACCACGAGCAGACATGAATTGTCATGTCATGTGACTAAGATTCCCTGTAAACTAATTTTCAAGAGTGAAGCATTCCCAAAAATCCTCATGATAATATGTTTGAAGTTTTACCTAGTTAAAGCCACCAAAGTAGTAAAGAAATATTTCCTAGTCTACTCTTCTGTAGTTGCTGTTAGAAGGTTAGGATTTACCTTGTAGGAAAAATGAAAGTGGTATGATCAATCTGGGTCAAATCCAATTATTAAACATCTTTAGAATGAATTTCCAGAAAGATGTAGATGATATTTTCAGAGGGGAAAAAAGGGGTATTGATTTTTTTAAAAGCTGTCATCTGGAGACACAGATAGGGTGTTTTATACCACAGGATATAAGAAGGTGAAGAACTCCAAGAAAAATGTCAGGTATAGTAATTATCTGGGTTAGATGCTTGACTTTATAATTATCTTTTAAGCTGAAAGACAGTTAACTACCAATTTCAGCTTCAATACCTCCAATTACCAAAAGGAACTTTAGTTGTTTCAGAAAATCTTAAAGAGGAGAAAAAGCAAACCCCCAGTCCTAAACAGTTTGTGTAGTATAACATTTGTACAGAAAAATGTAGATACCATTTCATTTGAAAACATAGCAATCACAATCATTATTGTGAAATACTCTCAGGCAAAAGATTGTCAGATCAAACTTCTTACAGATTCTGCTAAAATTCCATATTCCAGAGACCATGAGATAGATATAATCTTTACTAAACAACACGGGTGTCAGTAACCTAACCTGTCAGACTTCTGTAGAACCTTCTGCTGAAATACCTGTACAGGCGTATTCTCAGGGTCACCTCAGCTGTGTCTGTGGGAAATACAGAACCAGCTCTTGTTTAAAGAGGAGAATTGAGAAAAAATACAAATGATTGCTCTAGCTCAGTAGTTGAAAACTTGCCTATGAGAGCATGGTAAGCTTCATTTTATAATTTAAAAATATTTTTTCTAATCAATACATTTATTAAGTTATCACTTTTATTCTACAGCAAGTGTCAAAAATTAGTTTCTGGTTTAGTTTGCACTTGTCACAATATCTTGAAACTTCTCACAATCACTGTGAGAAGAGTGAAGTTTTACCAGATTTTAAATGCAATGTTTTCCACACAGTAGCGGTATGAAATAGCTAGTAGGAAATCTTCTTCTGGTTAGAGTGTTTGTTTAGGAAGTGGGGGACTACATTCTTGACCTCTAGAGACTGGGGGAATTAAAGCTGTCATTCCCATGTTCACAAGCATGTGCTGACTATCAGCTATAAATTAACATAGGAGAGGCCCCTGTGAACCTCCAGATTTGGTAGAAAGCAAAATTCTTTTCTAGGCTCTTATTTATGGATCTTACATGTCATGATGATTGGATATAGAGATAAATCAAGAAATCAGGGGCGATATGCTGCGTACCTTCAACAGCAGCATATAGCACAAATCTTGTCCCTATTTGTACTTTCTCTAGTTCAACATCGCTTTCATGGCCATGCCATTGCTAAGCTCCAACAGTGGTGATGTTGGAGGTCCTGTTTAGATTAGACTAGAGGCTGGTGTCTGGGAATGCTTCTGGAAAGTAAGCGATGCGGCATGATTTCCTGTAGGCTGAAGGGCAGTTGAATGCAGGCTGTAGGTATGTTTGAACTTCCCTTTGTTTCTTTATCCTTGCTTACTTAAGTACCACCTTTTGGAAAAACACTGGACTGAATGAAGCTAAGTCCTCTTGCCAGGGTCAGATATCTACTTTCTAAGCCAAAACTCCCATCTGAAATAGCTAATCTGAATCTGCACCTTATTAAGTTGATGACCACATTATATAAATCTGCTGCAGTTGTGAGAACAGTGAAAGGTATCTGTTTTCTCTAAGTGAGACATGGCACATGCAAAGGACATAGTTTGCTTTTTTTATTTGTGTGAAGTGATATGGGAAATGTAAATCTTTGCAGTTCTCAGAGACTGAATAGAAAAATTATTGTGATGGAGTTTGACAATTTGTGTTTTGATTTTTCTTCTCTTATGATGTATAGGGATTTGTTTTAGCTGAGCACTAATTTGTATACAAATTTATTCTCACTTGGAAACTGTATTAGTCATCACAAAAAGGAGCAAAGAGAGTACATGATATGCCCTGGAGTTCAACATGTATCATTATAGCAGTTTTATTTTTATATTTTATGATTACTTTATTGAAAGTCTCTTTCAAACAAGTGACTTTGAAAATGAGAATTATCTCAGAGTCTTTGAACAGATATACCAAAGTGGATGATAGAATTGTAGAAAAGTGAGGGACAGATGCTTTTATCTGAAACAGACACAAATTCAGAAACTAATTTGGAAGTGATAAAAATTAATTTGCACACTTTAATTGGAATCAGACTCCTGCATGAAAGAAAGGAAGTCTAGGCAGCTTGTGCTAAAGGCTGATTGAATTTTTTGTCAGGTAAGTATGTTAGACTTGGCCGCTTATCCTCTTGAGCCTCTCCATGCAATATATTACATTCACCCTCTGACTGGTGTTCTTTAAAAGGATCAATGCTATTCCTGTTTTTTCCCTAGAGCCTGAAATTTCTTCGATCTTGGGACTTGACATTTCTCATTACCTATTGTAGCTTCCAAGACGATGGTCACAAGAGGTGTGGGAGTTAACTCCACTTTTTCTAACAGCAGCTGTGCTGACCATTGGAAAATATTGTCTATAAGCCATAAGATGGGTTTGTTTAGCATTATAACATAATCTTCACAGGTGCTAACAATCCATCCTGTCCCACTGAGTGCATTCAGTATATATCTGAAAGGGAAGGTAAACGTTACCACAAAAAATCTTTGTCAAGTCAATATACATTTATTTCTGTGTCTGTCATGAAGTATACCTCTTTGTGTTCCTTTTACATGACATAATTTTGAAACAATTTGAAGTTGTGAACATCAAGGGTTCTGCAGGATTATGTCTTGAAAGAGTAGTTATTCTGAACTCAGAACATTCATTTATTGTTTTATATCCCTCTACATTTTAATATGCCCTAGCTTAACCTTGAAATGGCAGCAGTTTAAAAATAGTCACTGGTGTGCTCTGCACCAAGAGGACTGGATGGCCGTCTGAAGGTCCTGCATAAGCCATGGGCACACGTGCTCTCCACTTTGTCTGTTTAAGGAGTTATTATGGTACTCGTAAGTTTGTAAAATTTAGGTATAAATTTTTGAATTACAGTATCTTAGCACTGTTCTGCCAGAGCAGAAGCTCTTTGAAAACTAGTTTGTAGTTTTTACTGGCACCATCTCTACTCTGGTTGCCAAAGACATCTCTCTTCTAAGGCTGCTATGTAAAGGTAAAAGAGCCAATAATCCACCTGAGATAATGCAGTTATCTCTAGTATTTTATCAACAGATGTCTGTGCCCATGCTTTGCTGCATACTCCATGGGAATTGTACAGTGCAGGATGGTTCACCAAATTGCCCAAGATCCCACAGTAATTTAGTGGAAGGGATAGGAAGAGATGCTACAAATCCATACTTTCCTGTCCTCCACTATATTTTACCTTCTGGACTCTGGATTGGTGCAAGGTACCCAAAAGTCCACCGACCTGGGTGAATTGTTTGTAGCTATATACAACGTTCCTCAGCAAATAAATCAGCTCTGCTTCCTAGAGCTGGGAATATTCTGAATATATTAATATTTTTCTGTCAGAAATCCTTCTTTTATATCCATTGCTCACTCCCTGATCTTGTGGACACTGTTATTAACTATTTTCTGTTTTGAGATATTCGTATTTATTGGTTGTAGCCTTATCTTTTCATCAAACTCTAAGATGGTTTTTTCTGACAGTAAAAATTTGAGAAGGCTCTTACAGTTTTACTTCCATGGAAGCCATTGTATTTTCTAAGATTTTGTTTTCTGATGAGTATCCCCTGAAAAGTCCTAACAGTAAAGCAAATAGCAAAGTAAATTCTTTTCAGCAAGTAATTCAAGTATAGCTTTGGACTTGCTTTTGTCAAAGTGAGAGATGAAATGGAAGCTAAAATTTGCCATGTGGTCTCATGTTTGTTTATACAGAAGGCTCCTAGATGTGTCCCCATGGAAATCTGTACATAAATCCTGGAAAAGGACAGCATGAGAGAGATAGTAACACTGTCTTTTGTCTTCCTTTCCCTCTTCTTTTTTACCTTGTCATGCAAGAGCATCATCTGTTCCCGAAGAACCTTACAATAATATTAAGCATTACATTCTTCAGCAAGAAGGAAAGATGTGTTTTATTTTAGACTTTCTAGAAAAACTTACTTGTTTGGAGATTCAGCACATTTTTTTTTCCTTCTGCCCTCTAGTAATTCAGTTCAAAGGTGCTCCTTTGGCGAAATTACAGGGAGTTTACAGTGATGGTATCTCAGTTCTTAGGTAGGATATTTTCACCTGCAATTCCCTTAGAGCTGCAGCCTTTGACCTCTGGCTGCATCTATCAGTGGTGATATGACAGTGACAGAATATTTTGCTAGATTTTGAATGATTCCTGGAGTTCACAGCTTCTTTCCTTAGCAATAAAATGTAATATGACTGAGGTTCATGCCACAGCTATTTCTGTAGAAAGCATCAGTGAATAATTTTTTTTTGAGCCCTAAGGGGGAAAAATCCCATTTTCAATTACTGTTGGACTGTTACTCTTAATATTGATATTCCATTATTAATTTGTATTTACTGAAAAACTGGACAAAATAAGATGCACAGATCTATGTTTCAGGGAAGTTCTTCCTTATAAGCATTTTCCTTTATAAATCAAGAAGTCAATAAAATATGCTTATTTGGTGTATTCTGGAGTTTTACAGTTCCTTGATATTATAGACTTTCCTAGGAAAAACTGAGGAAAATGTTCCTTTGAAAACTGCGTTATTTCTTTTCCTTTCAAAAATTTTAGCCATTTAATAAGTTCAGCCATCCAGTTTGATGATGCAGTCTGATGACACCTCTGTAATCAGAGCTTGAGCCAAGATGGCCATTGAGCATAATCCTCTTTTTTTCCAGGACATATAGAAGAAAAAAAAAGTGGAAATTTTTGAACGTAGTTAATTGCTTTTTTTTTTATTTTTTATGTTATTCACTTGGAGAAAACAAAACCTTGAAAGATGGGATTCTCAATGGCAGTGTTGATGGGGAAATGATAAAAATCAAAGTATAGCCATCCTTAGTGAGATACACAGTGCGTCTTTCTTCTGACATCCATCCTTCCCTAGTGGTAGAGCTCAGTTTTTAGTTCACATCTTCAGTTTCCAGACCAAAAAGATTTTTTTTCTTGCTGTCTAGATTATAGTTTGGGAAACTAGGATTTATTGAGGTAGCTGTTTGCATTAGAGGTAAGAAATTTTTAATGTGTCTGTACATTGGAACAAGACCTGTTAGATTGACAGACCCTGTACTATTGTGTCCAAAACTGAAGTCTGTAAATCCATGGTTGGTAGTTCTCATCTTGTTCAGAAAGATATTACAATACATGGAATTGTTATTAAATTTTGATGACAGAGGATGTTAGGGTTTGACAAGAAAAACTGGAGATTCATGCTGAATGTTTAAGAACTATGGTCCTATACATCTCTGGATACCCAAATTTAAAGAATGAGTTTAAAGATAGGCAAAGAAATGGATTGCTACAATGGCTAAAAAATGGCAAGCCCCTCCCTTCAAAGGAGTTTATAAGGGTTTGGTTTGGTCAATAGACTAAAAAGGAAAGATGAAAAAGGGTGATTTATGCTTTAAGCACGTAAGTGGGGAAAATGCTAGAGAAGAAGACCTGAAGCTAAAGGACAATGCTAACACAAGAATGAAGAGGTGCTAGGTAGACAAGAACAAATGCAAACTGGAATTCAGACTATTTCTCTTCTTTAGAGTAGGAGGAGTCTGGAACATCCTTCCAAGTCACATACCCAGGTAGCCATTTCATTAACTGTTTATATCATGTGAGTGTCTGCAATAAAAGAAGACTCAATTCACTGACCCACAAAAGTCTATCCAAGCCTCCATTCCTAACGCATATCTTTCAAAAACTCATGCAATACTTTTTAGCTACTCAGGTAGTTCCCTTTTGGTTTAGTGTTTAACTGGATTTCCAGTTAGGAAACTGCATTTTATTCCAGAGTTGAAATGTGTGCAGCCATTCACCCATTAGACCTCTCTGTGCCATTAGCTGCAAGATAAATTTCTGGGCTACTGGGCATCTTTTATGCCTGTGTCTCCCAGTTAGCAGAGTCCAGTTACCACTTTGCTGCCTATGCAGTGAACAGAGAAAACACTTCAAACACTGTGCAGCCTCCTCTCCTACTCTCCTCTATCAGTTGTGTGGCCCTCCTTTGAGCTCATTTTTGTAAATGTGGCCACAAGCCTTTCATCTTTCTGGTCTTCAGTGGCAAAGTAGTTCTTGCCTCCTATTTGCTGATCTAAGGTATTGCACTGAAAGTTACATTGAGGGAGTTTTTCTTTCTGGCTGCATAAATCCTACTCTATATTGCTTCCTTCCAGAACAGAATCTCCTCTCCAGTGAACAGAGCTTGTGCTTGTCCAGAATCATCAACTTTCACCTGGCTGCATTGAAAAGAAATAAAACACATTTTTCTATTTTTTTATTTAACTGGGCAATGATATAATAATGATATAATAATGGCTTTCTCTTGTCATTGTACAGTTGTCCATGAAACTTTGCATCAATTATTTTATTACAAGCCTATCTTACCAGCAAAGATTTATATTATCCCATAGATAATATTACTGGTTAATATTTGATTAGAATCAATTTCCAGCTCCTAACTGAAAGCTGATTTCCGAATCTGGATTTCCAAAAACCCTATATGTAGCTCATATTTTATCAACTGTAACCCTCATCCTATCAAAACCAGGTAAGACAAGACTTCTAGTCCAGCACAGCATGGTGACTGGTATTAATGAGATTTTTACTTCCAATTCTTGTTGACAGAAGTGTGGATTAACCATTTTATTTTATATAGAACTAACATTGCAGTAATTTATCTATAGTTCCCTAGGTCATTTCTTTTACTATTTGAACTACACTGGCAGAACTCCAGTCCTTTGGAATTTCCCAATTTTCTGTACTTGATTTGTACAATGCAAATATAATGATGTGAACTCTGTGTTATAAAGCAAGTTGCCCACTTGTTTGGAACCAAACCAAAATATATTTCAGTCCTGAATATATATATATGTACATATATATATATATAAAATATATATAACATATAAAATAATGTATACCTATACCATTTTTAGGCATATTTTAATTTCTGACCATTCCACGTGTCTCTGAATCAATATTATCTATGCAGCAGTAGCATGTTTCTAGTGTTGTTCTTCTTCTCTTCTTTTCCTACCACCAGTTTCATGAAACAAATTATGATCACTCTTAAAGGCACATCCTCAATTCTTTAGGTTCATATCGTAAGTCTGGAAACATATATGTTCAATAGCAGACCTTTACATTACCGCTGCTTTCAATAGCACCACACTTTGTGTCCTTTTAATTAATTCATTAATGCATTGGGTAGCTGGGGTTTTGAAACTTTATGATGTCTTAATATATTTTGCTCGGTATCCTAAATATGAGATATTTAATCACACCGCACCTCTCTGACGCTTAATGATTTCAAGCAAATTATAGCAAAGTTCTTTTGTTGATAAACCATGTCTGATTTGTCATTCCCTATTGTTTTCTTTTTCTTGCTTTGCTTTTCTCACTTTTTTTTTTTTTTTTTTACAGGTGATTATCCAGCTCCTCGAGCTGTTCTAACTGGTCATGACCATGAAGTTGTCTGCGTGTCAGTCTGTGCAGAGCTAGGACTTGTTATCAGTGGTGCTAAAGGTCAGAAATGTTTTTAAGGCTTAAGTCTTAACATTTTTAGAGTCTTTTTTAGTGGTACTTCTCAGACTTCCCTCAAGCCACATATACTTTAATTATCCTTAAGGTGTGTTGTAATTCTAGGAGACTCTGAAGCAGTTTTCTCTGAAAACTGTTATTTACTATCTGCACTTATGTGTTTAGGCACAAATTAAGTTCATCATTCCTTCCGACCATCAGTCTATGCAGCTATTCCACCCAGACCTGGAAGAGTATTTTATAAAAATGTATACAATAATTCTAATGACATCTAGTGATTTTGAAGAGACCTGTTGATAGAGACATGTATTTCAGGGAGGGCCAGCTCCAAATTCTCCACCTTGAATGGTAGTTTTTAGGACTGACCTCACTCTCTAGGGAAGCAGGATCAGTTTGCTTTGGAGCTGTGTGCAGCATTTTATCCAGCAGTGGTTTTTTGTGATGTTTTCTAAATAATGAGCCGTTGCAGGTTCTCCGTGTTATTTATCTATGGAATCCAGAGTACCCAACAATTGCTAACACAAGTGTTCAAAATACTTTTCCAAGCCTGCAGCAATATCCTGGATAACTGGTAATCAGTGTAAATAAAGCACCAGCCTCAATGAATGTTAGCTTAATCCTTCCTTACTCTGTTTCTCCTTGATTTGTTCATTTTACTCCTTCTGCCCATCTTCTCCTACTTCTCTTTAATTCCGTGTCCACTTTTCTTCCCCCACTGCCCTCTCTCTTTCAGCTTCTTAACTTGTCAAACTATGTCTTTTTCTCTTTTCCTTTTCTATTTGCCTCTCCCTCTCCCCTTTTCTCTTAGTTCCTTTTGTGCTGCATCATCTCTTCTCCCTTCCTACTTCCTTTCTTTGTATCACCCTTGTATTTCCTTTTTCCCTATATGTCTTCCTGTCTAATTTCCACTGTAGTCCTACATCCACATCCAGTGACTTGCTTTCTCTATCTATAGTGATGCCTGTTTTAGTCATCCCCATGGATATCTTTGTACTCATTCTTAAGTTTGCTGTTTCTGAGGGTAAGAAGGATGTGATGCTTGCTCTGACGGCTTTTGCTCACAGCTGACTCCTGGGTTATTGCTTTTTATACTGCCTTGGAGCTCAACATTTAATTTTAAAGCTGAGTGTGAAACTTTTGAGTAAAGCCATTTTTAACAGGAAATCCTAATGGGTCATTAACTCTTGTAATGGCATACTACATAACAGTCATAGGCAAAGTCAAGACATTTGTGAAAAAAATGTACAGTGATGCTGGAGCTAAATTTTTTTTTCTTGAAGCACTGCTATTTCTTACCCTTTAAGGCAGCTTCATGCACTCTGGTTGCCATAATAGTCTACCCTGTCCAGCTATCTTTTTGCAAATTTCCTCTTCGTAATATAGATGGAATCTGTACTCAGTTATCTTCTGATTCATTAAGTATATGCTTCTTTGGTAACTTACACCTTTTAGAGGTAAAAACTGATGGACAACCAAATATTTTAAAATCAAATACAGAATATGTTTATAATTAATCAAGAGAAATACAGGCCCAGTCTGTTTCTTGAAGTAGTCTGCCCATGTTCTTAATTTTGAAACTCTGGTCCATATAAAAAATGCAGAGGGAAAATAATTTTTTTAAATTGCTATTTTCCAAGAGATGCCTTTTTAAAAGCTTTTTCTTCAGATCTGTTCTTTTCAGTCCCTTTCCAGCTTCTTAGATTGCATCTCATGGCAGTGCTGAGTTGCCCTGCCATCCAGTCTGAGCTCAGCCTGTGCTTCCTGGTGGGCAGCTGTTCCTCTGGAGCTGGCTGTGGCACTGTGATGACACATGCAGCACTAGAGAACCTACTGAAGCAGGAAGACAGCACATTTAGGACTCCTCTGAGGAAAATCTTGTGCATCAGGTTGTTTTCATGTTTTTACCCAACAAACCCAAAAAACAGTGGTCAGTCTGTATGTCCTTACAGTGGCATCCTAAATCAGATGTGTCTTTTTGGGCCCATGACCATTCAGCTATAAAGGTATGACACTTTTGAAAAATCTAACAAGGTAATTATTCTAAAGGGGAAGGTATCACTTTTTGTAACATCCTGGCACTTCACTATTTTCAAAGCGGAAACTCAACTATTTGAGAAAATAAATTAATTTCATTGCAGTGGTATCCCATGGATGCAACCAAACTTGAGGTCCCTCTGCGTCAGACTCTATGCAAACACAGATAAAAGCCTGTATCAGAGGGTTCACAGATAAATGCACAGGTGCTGATTCATTCTACCTGGGCAAACCCAGCTGCTGTGTCAATTTCAGAAAAGTTAGTAAGACTTAACATGAGGTGGCTGAGTCTGCCAATATGAATTTACTTTCAGGGTCATGAACCAGTTGTATAAGGAAGAGATTACTGTGCTGTCCAGGATTATCCTGTGATTCATAAAAGAAAACATTTAGAATTTCCTGTGACTCATTACATTTATCAGAGAAGAGACTTTTTCTTAGTAGGAATATGGATCTCACTTTCAAAAAATTTTTCTCATTGTTCTTGAAATGTAAATAAGCTTCATTTTGCATCTTAACATGTACATTGCAGATTTCATAGCTGTTTTTTCTTTTATGAGTGTAATAAAAAGACATTAAAATCTCATATTAAAATCTCTCTGGAGAAAATGGAGTTACAGTGTGATCTCCTAAAATCTCTTATAGTCCAAGTATAATTGTAACTCTGTTGGCTTTCATGTGACTCCCACTGCTGAAACAAATCAGGACTGAAATCTATGCATATCATATATTCATTGGGGGAGAGGATATACAGGAACTGCCATTGTCTATAGGAGAAATATGCATTCATATGATTACATGCCCTATGGGAGTTGCTCCCACTAGTCGCTGATAGGGCCATGTCTGTTTGATGTGAATGGGCAGCCTAAAGAGAGATCATGTTGTTGTAGAAAATCAGTGAGTGAAGCTTCTGAAAACTTTGGAAGAGGAAAGAGTGTTTTAGAAGACAGATCCAGGAAAACTCCTACCAGCCTAAGTAAATAATACACTTCTAGGCATGTTGTATTCATTTTCTTAACATGCAACCCCTTGCATATTGTTTTCTGTTGTGCATTTTAAATTCTTAAAGATTGCAGCTTTTTATATCTATGCAGCACTAATGTGATATAAATGTGTATTATGCATTGCCTTTATGCACAGACTATATCGTTTGTATAAACAATAAATGTATGATATATTATATTTTCATATACAGAAGGTCCT
Source organism: Coloeus monedula (assembly GCF_965178545.1). Taxonomy (NCBI): domain Eukaryota; kingdom Metazoa; phylum Chordata; class Aves; order Passeriformes; family Corvidae; genus Coloeus; species Coloeus monedula. The sequence goes on from NC_138783.1 coordinate 51,284,858, forward strand.
TGCCTAGTACACACAATTACTGGAGACTTGCTGAGAGCCCTGGAAGGAACAGAAAACTGCCTGTACCCTCGCTTAATTTCAGTATCCAGTGAAGGTCACTGCATCATCTACTATGAACGAGGACGGTTCAGCAATTTCAGCATTAATGGCAAACTCTTAGCTCAGATGGAGATCAATGATTCAACCAGGGTAAATCTAAATGCAAACAAGCATTTGTTGTCTTTTGCCTTTATTTATTAAAATAAATTGAATTTATTTGCCATAAGGTTTAGAGGAAATCATATACGTAAAATTGCTGCCTCCAGGTTAAACCATTCAAACACATATCCTTTCATCACCATCTCCAAATATGAAAATGCACTTAAGCTTTTCCAGAATAAATAAGAACAAATAGTTTATGAGCCCATGATATTCTCAGAATTTTTGCTTGGAATTAAGTTTCAGTGGGAAATATGTCTTTGAAACAAAATGCTCTGAAAAGTCCTCATTCTTCATTTATTAGCCAAGACATGAATTCATGCCTTCAGGGCTCTGCTCTGTCACTAGCACTTGAAGCAGCATTAGCAATACAGATCGCTGCTTTGCTTTAGGTGGTAGTGATAGCACTGAGTATCGTAGAACAAATTACGGCATGTAGAAATGTGCTGAACTCAAGTATTGGCAGATTCAGTCAAGGAGCTTTTCTGTTATCTATCATGTTTTATACCACACAATTGTTTTTAAAATTTGGTGATACAAAATTTGTTGATTTATTTTTGGGCTAGACAGAAAGAGGAGAGGGAACATTTTGCTTCAAATTTAAAGTGGGCAAAATATGAGAAATGCTTTAAGTCAATTCAATTTTTTTTAATGTTGATCCATTTCCATAAAAGCTAACTGTGTGCTTGGGATTTTGTTTTTCTCCTGAAGGCCATCCTCCTGAGCAGTGATGGGCAGAACCTGGTGACAGGAGGAGACAACGGTGTAGTGGAAGTATGGCAAGCCTGTGACTTCAAGCAGCTCTATATTTACCCTGGCTGTGATGCTGGCATAAGAGCTATGGATCTGTCTCATGATCAGAGGTGAATTTGTCATGCATATTTGTATATAAATGCTAAATTTCCACAAAGTATGCATCTTCATGAGCTTTAAGTTTATGGTGTGGAGTCGTTAACAGGATGTGTACAAAACAATTACTCCAGTTGTTTTCCTGTTAGTTTGTCTGACTCTAACACTTATACTTGAGTCTCACAATACAAGCACTTAACATTAAGGTGAGGTGTTATTTCATTGAAGTCAGTAAGCCAGACACTCAACTAGCAATATGTGACTGAAATTGCATTAACTTAAGAACATAGGAATAGTCAGATTGGCTCAGAGTGCAGTAGTGGCTGTTAACCAATGCTTTAAAAACAATTGCAAAAGTTTGTGGTACATTTCTGTTTTTTAAACATGTAGAGTTTGAGAACTGCAGACAGTGTTGCAAAAAGGGCTTTGTTCTTTTAGCTTTTTCTGTTTATGACAAACCATAGCTCAAGATGGCAAAAGAGAATTAACATCAGCATCTTTGATGTCTTTTTCAGAACTCTGATTACTGGCATGGCTTCTGGCAGCATCGTAGCTTTTAATATAGATTTTAACCGGTGGCATTATGAACATCAGAACAGATACTGAAGTGCAGTGAAGAACTGAAAGCCCAGGTAAAGCTGAGAGCACAAGGGCTGCAAAGAAAGGTGTAGTCTCTGGTGGAAAACCACGTCTGCATTGACCTCCGTTGTACATTCCATTACACCCAGCAATAGCTGTACATTGTAGTCAGCAACCATTTTACTTTGTGTGTTTTTTCACAACTGAACACCAGCTGCTGAAAAGCAAGCTTGTATCATGTAAATTATATGAATTAGGAAATGTTTTGGTAATTATTTCATATATCTTTGTTTATTGAGAAAAGATAGTAGGATGCGCCACAAGAGACTTTTGAAAATTCTGGGAAACCTTGTGTCCAGTTATTTCAATGTTTAGGCTTTGAACCTAACATGCATCCCATCTCCAGCCTCTTTTCAAGCTGAGATTAAAAAAATATGTTTGATACTTTGTACATCAGATGCACATCTTAACTTTAAAGGGATACTTTTGTAAAAGTAAAACCTTGTATAAAGAACAAAACTGTTTCTTAATTTTATTGTGGAGTTACAACTTGCATGTACTTTAAACCTGATGTCTTGAAGGAACAGGTGCATTCACACAAATCAGACTGGAGATCTGCCTAAGGGTACAGCTTGTGTTAAAGGGTTGAATTTGGGAGCAAACAGTAATTCTGACATTTCCACCAACACATTTTTCACTTTTTGAATCTAAAGTTTACCCCTCTTAAGTGGAGTTCTGCTCACAAAGCATTTGGATAAAAAGCCATCGTTTGCCATATTTATACTTTATACAATAGAAATTAGTTTCCTCCCTTTTAAATTCAAAGACTAGACAGAAAGGGAGCAAAGAGGGAAGTTCAGTTTAATGCTTTGTTATGCTTAATGATTCCCAATACAGACAAAGTGCTATACTTCTGGATTATTAACATTTGGCATATAAATCATGGGCAAGAGAGCTCCCACTGGTTTTTTTTCCCCCCTTATTTTTAATCTGAGGAGTTTGGTTTATTTGACAGCCTTAGCTTCATTTTAAAGGTGACTGAGGTTGTTCTTTTCAGTTCTTCTGAAAATCTCACCTGAAGCCACTCAGACTAAGGCACTTCATCTTTTACAATACCGTAATGATAACTATCAGAATAATTTTCTGCACATTTTACTGATCAAATTACACAGCCAGGGGTATATACACTTTAATTCATGTTTCTTCTTTGTATATTTGGTGACTGTATTGTCATAGATGTACATATTGTGTCGGTAGGGCTATGAGGCATGTAACAGGAATGTAATTTTCTCAGAATTTACACTCACTTGCAGTCATTTATTTAAAAAGATAATGGATTCTTTGTATTGGCACTTTGCACCAGGAACATATCATTATTTATTGATGTGATTACTTATTTGTTATCCACCTTGTATTAGTAAGTTTAGCCCTGAATTTCCTTCTCCATTGTTGTTTGTATTTATAAGATTCGGAAATCATGGGGATCAACCTAATGATTAAGTTATTCATCACCTGTCTGTAAGCAATATCTTGAGTTCGTAGCTTAGAATTGGGAGACTATTGAACATCTGGAAGACAAGTTCATTTCATCTTGAGATCATGGTGAAATATTTTGGATATATAAATTCCTTAAGCTATTGTAACCATGTTTTATTGCAAAGATGTAAAATATGCCAGATGTGTGTGAGTTGGAAATCAAAAAGAAAAATAAAATATGCAAAGAATTCAGTGATTGTTTTTCATTCCAATGAAATATTTTTAGAGCATTCACATCATTATGGACAAACAATTATTTTTGAGAAATTCTTACTTATGTGCTAAAATGTATGCATATCTGGGTGGTTGTATTTCCTGGGGTCTCAGGAAAAAAAACCCACAGGTTACAGAGTGAGTTTTGCAACTCTTTTGATTGTCATGAAGGGAAGCTACTAAAGTTACTTTGTTAACAGAAGTAAAAAAGAACAAGAAAAATCAAAGCCTTTAAGGGATATTTAGGATCCTTGTGAGCAGAAAATAATCTTATGTAATAGACCTCACAGAGAGCAAAGATCTGATGAGAGAAATTTTGGATATCTCTCAGTAGGAATAAATTTAATCTTATTTTGGGCATTGAAAGTTAGATATCTACACTACCTGCATAGCCTAACAGAACAGGTGGCATAAGTTACCTTTTCGAAATGCTGAGGACCCTACAAAGATTACAGCAAGTAAGTGGAGACATATGTATATCTAAATGTCATATGTCTAATTTAAGGTAGCAGTGGTAAGCAAAATACTTTCTTAATAATTAGAAAACTCCTAGAAGTTTTCTTATTCTTGATAGCAGAACAGAAACCAACATTTCAATTTGTTGCCCTATTCATTTCCTTTAAATTTAGAAGGATTGTTCTTTAAATAATTATCAAATGAACCAAAGCCAATATTTGAGAACCTTATTAGAATACAGTATACATTTTACCAGATATCTATTAATATCAATCAGGTTTTGAATTTATAACAACCCAACTTGATTGTTCTGAAGCTGAAGGAGATATGGGGAGAGGAGAGGACTCCTACGTTAACAGTGTCGTGAAATAGTTTATTGGTATGTCATAACCTCCATTCCATCATGATACAAATGTCACCCCTAATTTCATATTTTATTCAACAAATTGATTTAAAAATGCACCATTGCAATTAAACAAGAAATGGATATAGCTATTATTTTAATTAATACTGTTGTTTTCATTAAGTCTCTCAGCATGATGTTAAATACAATCTAGTCACAAATTAGAAGCTTTTGTACCCATGCAAACCTTTACATGAGAAATTTGCCATGGATTGCAAGAATAAGAAAACTCCCACTGTATTACATTCATAGGTAGGGGTACCCAAACACGTCAGACTCATAAAAAACTCAATAATAATAGTAATTTAATGTTACTACTACTACTACTACTACTACTACTACTGCTACTACTACTACTAATAATAATAATTGTGCCAAGACATTTAAATTCCTTTGTTTTATTTGTTGATTTGTGTTAATTACATTAGTATACACCCACCTATTTCAGGGCCTCTTACAGTAAACAGACAATATAAGCAGACCTACAGTTTATGTCACAAGTCTTTTCCAAAGCTTCAGCTGCCTGTTTCTGTCATACAGTAAATCTTGCCTTTTTTCTTTCTAGAAATTAGAGCTACTGATCCCAGGGAGTCTCTGAGAGCTGCTTGTGGAACATGAAGCAGCTTTGGCCAAACCAGTTAAATGCAACGAATATCTCAGCTAAGGGAGATGCAGCTTTAAGGATACAACTGTGCAATTAAAATATGCCTATGATGTAAAAAATGCAGTTATTGGCTGCTTTTCTGCCAGTTCATCCTTGGTTAAGCACTGGACTACAAGTCATTGCCTTCCAGGAGAAATAATGCAACAGCTATGAGGCGTATTCCTCATCCAGATCCTACCACTGTTGAGGAGAATGCTGCTTTCTCTACATGAGCAATAATAAAATAAAGGCTTCTGCATATTTACCCCAAGGAAAGACTAGTTTACTTTCCAATTTACTGCGAAAGCTTTGGATAAATAATGATTATGTTGATAGAGAATCTTGCAGGTTGTGCTTGTAGAGCTAAAAGTGCTGCCTGTGAGCAGCAGTTGTGGAGAATGCTTTTTATAATGCAGTGCATCAACCCTGCTGACAAGCAAGCAGGATGAAGCAAGCCTCATGCTCCCAGAGATAAAAGCATTTGAAGCAGACACAAGGAGCGAAGGGCTGACTTATGACAACAGCAAGAGAACCACCTCCTGATACAAGATGTTTAGTACATATGAGTATTTCTTTTGGATACTTAAAGATGGAGTTTATGCTTACAATTTTACAGGGCTTGACTGTGGGCTGGTTTTATTTAGGCTTTGGTGTGTGTGTGTGTGCCTGTGTGTTACTTGCAAACTCTAAAAATGCATGGACTAAAGCAGGTATTTAAAGAAGGAAAAAAGTACTGAAAATTTATGTGTCTATGCAATACAGTACAGTTTATAGACTCCCTAGCCTAGTGATTAATTTTGCAACGTCTACAGTTAAGTTTCAATATCTGAAACCAACAAGAAAAACAAGTCTGGTGATTGCTTTCTTATAAAGTTTATAAGCTGTGGCTATATAATTAGTTTACATAAGGATTTACATTGATGACAGTCTGCCAAATAGCTGACTTGGTCTATGGGTCGCTCCATGGTGAACAACCACATTTTGGACACTGGAAACCACTACGTTTCGAGATAATGACATGGAAGTGACTCTTAATTCTTCATCAAAAGTATTCAATGTTAGTTGGATGTCTTTCATGAAATCACATTTGAAAACTCATCAAAACTATCAAGTCTGTCTTTAACAAATTATTGTGATAGCAAATAATCTCATTATTTTAATTAATCCATAAATTACTTATAAACTAGTATTTTCTGTAGGATACTGTCACAATGAAGCCTGTCATAGTTAGATTCATTTTTCCTTTTACTATATTGGCAAGAATTTTGTGGGTTTAATCAGTTTATTTAAAAAAAAAAGGCAAAAATACCTCATCCATACCCTTTAAACTCTTTGAGGTAAATTACAGAATACACTGCCTTGAGACATCTTATGTTAGCAGAAAATTTAAACTCAAGCACACAGAAATTAAGTACCCCCTATTATTTAATTTATAATTTTCATGGAGGTATAGGTGGCAACATATAGCATTTTTAATAGGAACTTCTAGAATACTATAGTTCCACCTTTAAAGTCCCTGTCTCGGTTTTGGAGACAAAACTTCAGGAGGAAACACTCCAGAGTGTCTCCTCTGAAGTGAAAAGGGCCTCCCCTTTTCCTCCACCAATAAGACAAGTGGGTCACAGCAAGTGGAAGTGGAAAAAAACAAACTGTTAATTAACACACAAACAAAACAGGGTATAACAGGATAAAAAAACCCCTCAAAATACAAAAGATTCCCGCAGAGGGAACAGACACCTGGGCTCGGACGAGCTGGGGCCACCCCACGGGCCTCTGGGGCTGCCCCTGCAGGCTCCCTGGACCGGCGAGGAGGGAAGGGAGTCAGTGAGGCAAGGGGAAGGAAAGGGAAAAATGAACAAGAGAAAAACCAACAGAACCTTTTCCCAGCTAGCTGGACCACAGCAGAAACCCAGAAAACAGCACAGTGCTCCTGGCTCACTCCCTGCCGAGCCCTGCCCAGACCCTGGAGCCCTTGGGCTGAACCGTTCAATGCCCCCTCGGGTCCGTGGCTCCGGCCCCACCCCCGGGTCCATCCTAAAGGCACAGCGTCCTTGGGCACTGAGCGGATGGTTAAGGAATAAAGTGGCTTCATAACAGCACCCCAGGACAGTCCCTCAAATAACTTATTTGCCTTGTGCAACATCCCAGGCTAGAGGAATTTCTACAAGGTGTCCTCAGCTCCTTCCAGAGGACCAAAATGCCACCAAGCAATGGGCAGAACAGACTCAGTTTGTCCTGGAGTTGAACCACTTACGTCTTTCTCGGGTGTGGCTAATTTGCCAATGGATGGGACTCAGCTTGACTGATTAGAGAAACTGTTTTTCTATATCAGGTGGGCTGGAATTCCAGAAAACATTGACAAATATGTTACAAGGACTGATCCCAAACATGCTCAGTCTCCAGGTCAAAATGAGGAGGATTCCCCTTGTTGTCTCAGCCTCCACACCCCAAGTGTCAGGTCAAACCACATTCCACATCCCCAGCAGCGGCAGTGCCACCAGGCCAGGAGAGGTGCTGGGTTACACCTGTGCTCCCCCAGGCCGCAGGGGAGGCTGGAGGCCACAGAGGTGTAATCCTGGTGAGGTGGCTGGGCTGGGCTGGTGTTGCTGTCTGGAGTCATTACACAATTCTCTTGCTGATGTGTGAGAGGCACCAGCTGCTCCCTGCTGAGGTGTGGCACCCATGGCCTGTGTGCACAGTGGCTGAGACAAGAGGGTCTTGAGTAAAATCACATCACTTTACTGATACCCTCTCTGCTCCTTCAGTTTTATCTGCTTATTAATCGCATACACGTCAAGCCAATAGCATGAGAAAGTAGGGGAAGAGGAGCCCAGACTTCAAACCCACCCTCTGAGGGAGCCATGTTCTCAATCCAGGTGGGAAGAGAACAGCAATTTTGAGCATATGATGGCAAAATTTCATATTAAAAACGGTGTTCCTTGTGCACAGGACACTTCCTGGAGCTGCCAGGGGCAGGAGAGGGACGACACCTACAGTCCACCTAAACTTTCATTTGCAGATGGACCTTGTTGGACTAAGGCAGTTATGCATGTTATGGTACAGACTGGCATTTCAAAAGAATATTGCAGTAAATGATACAAAACAACTTTCATGGATTTACAGGCAGGTAGCTAGCCTGGCTCTTTAATAAGACTCACAGGAAGGTACATAGTGGTTGACTGGAAAATCTATTATTGGGGAGAAAACCATGAAGATATAAAAGGCAATCATATAAATGTCACAACAGATGAATATACAGCAACATTTTAGACATAAGAATTTTCATTCCAAAAAAAGAATATCCAGTTTATCCTAAGTGCCAGTGACGATGTATACTGACTGCAGACCTTTTGCATATGTTCTGGGATTGTCCAGCAACACACAATTGGCAACAGAAGATAATTAGCAAATGTCTACAATCCTTTTGCAGCCTAAAATAACTCATTTGCAAGACTGTTTTATGAGGCACTATGGTTGCTCTTGTCTAACTCCCTCTTCTCAGTGAACTTTAGAATACTACACCTTAAAATTTTCAGTCTAATATTGATCTCAATGCCTTTTGACACTTGGAGGGAAGAGATTTTACAAAAAACTTGGATTTTGAAATGCATCTCATACAATCTTAAATAATGAGTTCAACATAATGTGGTGATAAGTGTAATAAGCATTATTTTCTGTGATAAAGTGGATCTTCTCTAAGCATGGAAAAACATTGTAATAGAAAAGGTAATTTTTACATGTAAAGTCATTTCTGAGAAGGCTCTGGAAGTTCAGGGGGATTTTATAGAAATACCTACTCTTTATGTACAGACAAGAGCTAAAAAAGGTTTAGAGCAACAACAGAAAAAAAACCATGTTTCATTAGCAGTTATTTTTTACCATCTACTAATTATCCATTGGTGTGCTATCGAGGATTCTGCAATCACTTAGGTCTAAGTTGGTATGTGCAAACCATATCTAAATGTGCAAAGTACATCAAACACAGGATCCTCATTGTTCTGTATTCTCCAACAGTATTCAAGCAATGACAACAGCCAATTTTAGCTCAAAACCACGTTTTTGCTGAAACAGCTTTTCACCTCAAGCTCACTTGAAATTCTACGTTTCTTTCTATTTGCACATTTTGTGCAATCTCATTTTTATAATATATCTATTATATAATTCATCAAAACAGAAGCAAATAAGCTATACTATATCCTAGTGTCATTATTGTTCAAAATATCTCTTACTAGAGAGACTATATCTAATTGTACCTATTAGGTGAAACCCAAACTTCAGAAACAAAAATAAAACCACATAAAATTATTTCTCTGTTTGAGTAAATTGTCTAGATTTGGCAAGCCACATGTACTAATAAAAATACTTCAGTTCATGGCCTCTATTTCTGTTAGTCATACATCCACAGCTGCAAAGATGTGCTTCATATAAAAATTTCTATTAAACAGGTAAGTTTATATGGCATGAACATAAGCCACTTCTTTTAGCCAAGTTCATTCAAATGTTGTAAGATCAGTAGACCTACCTTCATGACTGGCAGATGCCTAGAAAAACCCTGTGCAATCTTACTGATTCTCTCATAGAAGTGCAGGGGTCATCAAATACTGCAAAATTTTCATGAGGCTTTTTTTTTAGGATTCTTTAAAATTTTTTTCAGGGTGATGGTGATGGACTGGAAAGTTAAGAGGAGCAACGTAGTCAGCAAACTAGGACTGTCAGGCAGATAGTTTATATACCTCTGATTTTCAAAAGACTCTTCCTGGTAATGCTAAACATGCCAAAAGGGCTTGAGCTGAGCAGCAACTAGGTCATATGAGATAGAAAACAAATATGCAGAACTGCGAGCACACAGTGAGGTGGTTCAACAATCCTATTTTCTCATGAGATAATAAGAATGCACAACTGTAGTGGTTTGGTTCAAAATATCCATTACTTACTTATTTTGCTTCTGTGAGATAAGAATTAGGAGAAAGCAAAACAGGCACAAAACTTAAAAGAATATAAAGAAGCTTATTAACAGACCTAAAAGAAAGAAAAAAAAAAATCAGACTAAACCTTCAGAACACTTTCCTCCCCCCACCTTTCTCCCTTCCCCCACTGACAACGTAAAAAGACAACCCTTGAGATTTTCAATCAGTTTAGCACCTCTAAAATAATCTTTTTCAGTTCACTTAGGGAGTCTCTCCTGCTCATGCTATGGAGACATCTCCACAAGAAACAGTTCTCTCATGGCTTCAATGCCACAGTGAGACAGCTGCCTGGGTTGGTTCTCTGCTCTCATGTGAAAGTCCCTTCCCCTGACTTACGGTTTTCCCCACAACTGTTTTCGAGGGTCCAATCTTGAGCTAATGGGGTACCATTTTAAGGATGAGCTGTTCAGAAATAAAGGTTCTCTTTACCTATCTCTTGGAGCATCTTCATCTCTAAGAATAGAGGTCTCCTCCTTCCCTGGGAGCAAGGGTACTCATCAAATTACAGCTACTATCATTTGCTTATTTCAGCACAAGTACTTTTGCTCACAATTACAGTTTGAACGCTCCAATCCCCCATGCTTTCGTGAAATTACAACATCACCATAGCTTTAAAACAGAATTCCAGCTTCTAGGTTTGAAGCATCTCCTCTTTCTCCTCCCTCAGGGTTTCAGCTCTTCCTGCTTCACTGACTTTGGTGTCTTTATGGTGTTTTCTTCATGTTCTTTCACCTTCCCTCTTCCTCTGACTTGGGAGAGGATTGTCTGCAGGCTTCATCTGTTCTGGAGGAAACTTACAGCACTAAAAAAGGGTTAATCTCACCCGAGCCTTGCAGCTAGGTTCGCTTATCGCCGTCGGTCACATGATCTTTGCCGGGCAGCGGAGCAGCCTCAGATGAATCTTCGCCGCACTGGAGGTGGGGGAGGGTGGGGAGCCAGGCTCACCGCCTGCACGGAGCAGGGCTGTGGGGAAGGGGCCACGCATGGAACAGGGCCGCGCCACGGCCAACCCGGCTGGGCCAAGCAAGGCCCGGCCCGGCCCTGCTGGGCCACCTGCCTCCCCCCCCCAGTTACCTGTCTGAAAGCTGGAAGACAAGAGAGCTTTCCCAGGCTCTGTTCGTTCTCAAATGTGGATCACAGAGGCATGTCAAGCTTCTTAAGTGGCTTAAAAAGTTGCCAGTATTCAGACTAGTCAGTTGATAGGTTCTGTTAGGTCACAGAGGAAGCTGTAAGCACCTCTTTGCAAGAGAATCACTTCCATGGCTGATGGAGCCTTCTTTACTAAAAAACCAAACTATGCTAAACCATGACAACAACTCATCCCTTGGCATGGCTTTCCAACACTTTGATGAAAACACCATATTGTCCTCTTTTCAAAGGAAAGGCATTAAACTGGCCTGAAGAAATCATACAAATCAATGCTGTTCAACATGCTGTTCCCTGAAGCAGGAATATCCAGATAAAAAAAATTGGGAGCAGCACCACCATCATCTGAGTAACACAAGTGCCCCCAGCTTCCTAACAAGTAAAGCCATGTTGCTGACAAGCACCCTATTAGCTCTGTCTTTCAAAGCCTTATCTAGGGAGACTGCTGTGAAATCAGGGAAGAAAATAAGAATTCAGCTGTCATAACACCCTGAGTGAATCACCTGACTGAACTCTCTATCTTCCAAAACCAGTCACTGTAACACTGAAGTGGATCTGGAGAGCCCACCTTCATGCCGGTTCCAGCTGATAAGTAGAAAGTGACACTTAGTAATGTTAGGCTAAATGCTTCTCAGAAAGCCCATATCTGAATTAAGGCAAGACCAGATGCATTCCTTGATTTCACTTTTCCTTATCTATCCACTACACTAAAAATCAATGTGTAACTGAGAATGCAAAGGCTAAGGGGACTCAAGACACTTATTATACAAGACACTTAAACTCAGTGCTATTTACTGTAGAAAATTACACTTGTTTACAAGAGAGTTGTACAAAAATGTTTCTTGAAAATTTTAAATTGTTTCATATGTTTCAAAAAATTATTTTCACACAGATCAAAAGAAGACTGACAGGTATTTAGATACACAAGAGAGATATTTTGAATTGACTTTACCACAACTAAATCTAGTTTACAGCGCTACACTGGCTTACAGGCCTGGTTAAATTCCAGAGGAACACACTTCATGGCAACATTTATCTGTATATCACACTTGACACTTAATTTATCATAGTTTTCTCTGTGTCTTCCAGCAGAGAAGACAACTAGGCTGAAGTCTGAATTCCTAATAAAAGTCTGGTGTGACCCCCTGAATTAAATCATATAATCATTAGCATGTGAAGTGTAACATCTTGTAAAAACACCTCCTGAAGACTGAAACTCAAAGCTTGCTGATTCCTGTCTCGTGTGTCTCCAAATGAACTGATTCATGTTGGGGTGAGTTTGTGTCTTTGAGCTGTTTACCAATACACAGGTGGATTTCAAGTCCTTTGGTTGAGACATGCTCTGCATGGAATGCACCCACTAAACCCAGGATATGTTTCACCCAGTGCTTCAGTTGTGCAAGATCAGATATCCAAATCAGTACAGGCCACCCCAGGGTATTCTTATTGCAAATGGAAATATGTAAACAGGCACTTGTGGAGAGGGAGCCATTTGAACTATTGAGATACCTGACTTACGTGTCTAAATGCTGATTGAGAGAAATCTTTCTGTGGTACTTACTTCTCTCCACCTGTAGCAAATACAGCCTGGGGTGACTGGCTCAGAAGTAAATACCTCATATCTATTGAAGTTAAGGCATTATAAACCAGTGTTCATTCGGTCCATCCTTTCCATTTGATCCTGACAAATTTGGACTCTCCCTGCCCTGAAGGTATGGCTTCTTCTCCCACCAGTCAGGTAAAGTGAATCAGGAAGTAGAAAGAGATACCCTCTCCCCATTTTTTTGTACCCCACTGTCTTCATTCTTGACTAGATGAGTTCTTTGGATGTATTAAAGCTTAGTCACACTGTCCAACCACCACCTTTCAGAGCTGTGTTACAAGTATCCCCAGAATAATGTTGAAGGGGATAATGTGTAGAAAGGGGGAAGTGGAAGAGAGAAGGAATACAAAGGACCTCAAGAGTGGAAGGAGCTATAAAACCTGGCATGTCCTGCTGAGAATGGACTGTACCTGGGGAGCGCAACCTGAGGCACTGGTTGTGTACAAAGAAATATATCCAGGAAGCATTTACTGCAAGTCAGGTAAATACAAGGAGAGGGGGTTTTCTGGTTGGATCTTGGTGACAGTAGTTTCAGCATGATTTTCTGTCTCCCGTATTCCTAAAGGCCCATAACTGTGGATTCTGTTTGTATGTTGTAAATGAATAAATGGATTTGCATTTTACTGTCTCCTGATTTGAATCAAAGGTGATTTCATACAACCTGCCTACAACAAAGAATTCTGTACATGTGATACAGCAAATTCAAGCCACAAGATGAGGGCTACAGAATAAGTGCTAAATTCACCAAAACCCTGTTGAAGATATTCAAAGAGTTCAGCAGTCCTCTGTAAAAGGTGAGCAAGTGAAAATAAAGTCTGGAGATCAGGTGAAGAACTGGCTCCTAGATACCAGTAATAGTCAGAAAAATTCCCTGCTGTTTGATGACCATGCTTGGACCCAGAGACGTGTCCTGAGCTTGTGCAATTTCTGAGAATTCAAAAACTAAATTAAAGTCTTAACACTTTGGGGAGTACAGTGTCCACAGCAGAGGTTTGCAGCCACAGCTGTGATCTGGGCAGAGGAAGGGAAAAGTGGACAGGAGAGAAGCCTCGGCATGTTCCAGCAGGTCTCCAGGTCTCCAATCTAGCAGGTCTCCAATCTAAGGACAGGAGGCTTATCAAAGGACAAAAATGAAAATACAGCATCATGCCCTAATGAGAAGTCTGTAAATACCATATATTTTCTGTATTTTGTATCTGCCTTTTAAGCTCAATTGGCTAATGAAGCATACAGCTCTAACAGTATCCCAATTTCTGTTCCTGAGCTATGGAGCACAGATGCAGCAAAGAGTTAGGGAGAAAGCAGAATTAATTTGCCAAATAATTTAACTAAGCAGGGTGAGTTAAGTAGGTTCCCACAAAATTCATTATAGCAAGTGGGCCAATTATAGATATCTGTAATATCTATATTACAGATAGCATGAACACCTGCCTGAAATTCCTGAGAAACTCCACAGAGAAAATTTCAAATTCTCCCATGAAACTGTAAAAATTGTCTTGTGTAAACTGCTGTACATTTTATTTGTTAGACTGTGTTTATTTTATTGTTGGGGGAAAGAAAACTGGTTATTAAAAACATTTGATTTCAGTCCAATTCTTTTTATAGTTTTACTTTGTCAACAGATGGGGGGATATATTCCAAGCACATAATGGGTTTATCACTTTTCAAATGCAACTGCTGCCAAATCTCTAACATTAGAGTCTTCTCTGAGCTGTAGCATTGTGAACACCAGAATAATTATATTGAGATTCACAAATGTTTATGACATTTTAAATGAGAAAAAAATTATTTAAAATCGGTATATTTGCCTTATTGTGTAGGTGTTTGGTAATTAATCAGCAAGTATTGTCATCAAAGTAGAATGGTTTGGTGGTATTATTCATTAGGCAGGATGAGCTCCAAAAATGGCTGTCGACCTTTGTTCTTAGTTAACTCTGATACAGAACTGTATAAAAGACCAAATGCAATATATCACAATTTCTAAGGTTGGTTTGAATTACACTACTGACATTTTATTATATATATTGTGTTGACCAGCTTTAAAAAAATTTATGTAGTGTTTGTTTTGGAATGGAGGTAATTTCTGTGGTTATGGATTAGTAGTGCAGCTTGGCTTTTCCCACTCTCTGTTACCCCAGGCTATAGCCAGAGAATAATTTTTGTTTGATATTGCCAGCTTGGAATTTATAGGTGCACAGCTCAAACCACCAGTTGCCAGAGGCACTCATAAACCCTTCTGCCTAGCACAAACTATCAATATATAACCTGATCAGGAGCATGCACTGAAAGTAATGTCTCTTTGTTTCCTTTCAGCTGCAAAGTGCCATTGCTGGCCATGCAGGATTTGGGTAAGAGGAAAGCAGTGATAGTTACTGTTTTCTGACAGATGCCTCAGCAATTTTGACCTGCTGATATTCAATGCAATGAAATAGCCCTACTTGGAGCCATTCTACAGAGAAAATCTGGCCAAAACACACATTTGGTCTGAATGAGGCCAGAAGGACTCAGTAGTCAGTGTCTAACACAGAACTCTGAAGTGGAGGAGACGTCAGTGTGAAGGTCCTCCTCCTCCTCTGCCTCCTCTGTTTAATCCAGACTTTTTTAGCCAAGTGGAATTTCTTCTACAAATCACAAATTTTCAGAAATCTGGCAAGTCTGGAAGAAATATCTTTTCACATAGCAATTTTATCAGGCAAAGGGAGCCCAGAGCTGTGTCTGTAAGGTGCTGATCTGAGATGTGAGGGAGTCCTTAATCCAGAGTGTTTTTAAATGTCAAGAGCAGTTTGAGGAAGACTGAGAAGGGTCTGATGCCTGGGTGGGTACTGCACAGACTCAGGCATGGAAAGAGTTCACCCCTCATCAAAAATGTTCAAAAGAGGATTTTATTACATTCCAGTGGTAACAATAACCCTCTCCTACACCACAGGAGTTATTACCAAAAAAAATATTCAAGTATCTGTCCTTTATTCATATCTGCCATGGGAAGACCTTTTCAAGATCAATGAGAGCTCAAGTAGGCTGCAAAATTTACGCTGTGTGGAGAGGAGGTTTTTAATAAAGGCATAAAAGGAGAATGGATTGTAAGCATGACAAACATCTGCACAAGAACAAAGCAGGTGAAAACCATCTTCATCTGCCCAGGCCTACAAATGCTGTGTGTGCCCTTCCTGCCACAGAAACAGGACACTCTAAGCTCAGCTTTCACCATCTCCGAAGACTTAGCCAGAAATGTGGAACAGTTGAAAAATACTTCAGATTGTATAATTTAGGAGATCATAAAACCAGTAGGAGAGTTTGAAAATTATTTAGATTTATGAGCTGATGGAAGTTACTTAGACATCCACACAGTCAGAATCTCTTCCATGAAGCCAAACTGCTTAAAGATCAAAGTATTTGTATCAACATTATCAGCAGGCACTAAAAAAAAAGAAAAAAAAAGCCACGACATACAACAGATGCTCTTTTGTCTGCCCTCAAATTGTCAAGAGTTAGCAACTTTCAGTGCTATTGGGCAGGGCACACACAACATACACATGTAATATAGACAGGAAGGGAGACCCTGGGGAAAGGAAAAACAAGTATTTGGATGGAACACCAAAAATGGGAAAAATTGCACACACCTGTGTTGACATTTGTTCTTTATACTTACAATTTGCAGGCTACACATACCATTGTATGTAGAAGCTCTGAACATTGGGAAGTTTCCACATCTCCAGCAGTGGTGGTGATGAACAAGCATGACTAAACTAATGCAGAAAATTAAATAAACTACTAATATGCCTACATTTGATATTCTACATCAGGTAAAGAGGTTCCCACAAATTAGAATATTGGGAACGACTCTCTCCCAATTTCATGACTGTCCCTTCAGGATGTAATCTCCATTGTGGCTGTTTGTTCTTTCATGTTTTGACCTGATGTTTCATGAAATAAGGATAAACCTGAGGGGATATTAAGAATCCATATTAAATCCTGTACCAATCTATATTTAAATATGAACCCAATTCACTCTTTTGTTTTTCACTTTATAAGTAACGTGGGGTGTAGATTTCTGAAAGTTGTTCTTTCATATACAGGGAGAACCTTAAAGGTTTCCTTATTAACAAAACCCAAAAACTGTTATGCAGAAATGCGTGGAGAACAAAGCCAGTTGCTCTCAACAGTTAAACACAGCACATTGCTGTTACCCTCCATAGGCAACAGGGCTCCAGTGATTCTAGTGCAAAGAGGAATGCAGCCCTTATTCTGAGAAAACCACTCTCAAACACTTCTTCCCCAGAAGGACTTCGACCCTTCACAAGGCTGCAGCCTTATACTTGTAAGCCTCCCTCATTAAATTCTTTCTCCCTACTATTTCTCAACTCACTCTCAACACTCTCCCACTCCTTTATTTTACAGGGCAACCTAATGTGAGCAAGATGTTCAGTATGTCTGGGCTGAGGCAGGACCAAAGTGAAAACCACAGTGAGCTCAGCTTAAAGTAGGGAAAGAAAAGAAGGTTATTTTAAAGAAGTGCTCAGCAAAAAAATCTCTTCCAGGAGACTCAGGACCTGTGAAAGATCTCCAGATGGACAGGGAGCCCTCTTCTCCTCTTATGAAAAGACTGGCTACCAGAGAATCCACCTTTACTACAGTAACAAACTGCAAATCCTTCTCTCAGACCATGGACGTTACCTGGTTACACAGGACTCTGCTTGCAAGGTCAGGAACTGCACATTTTCCTTCTGAATTATGAAGTCCATTGCAATGTGTCTTTCCGGATTGTTCCCTAAGTCCCTTCCCAGATGTGACAGGAATGGGCCTGCCTCCCATGCATCCACTGAGGTCATGGCCAGTTTCATTGTTCCCATAGAAGGCAGCTACTGAGTGAGAAAGCTAGTGGGGGCTGTTTCCAAAGACAGCTCTGAACACAGAAGAAACATTTCGAAGTACAATCTGAATTAAAAAAAAAAAAAAACACAACAGAAGACAGGAGCATGAGCTCATATTAATACATGACTAAGTAAACAACTTTCTATAACTGGATCTCTTGGTGTTTTACCCGGATAAGACTTTCACTCTTAACAGACTGAATGGCAATTGTTATGTAAGAAAATGCACATAACCCTGTGCTACTGCTATGTGGTAACAAGTCTACTGGAGGGATCTTCAAGAAGCCCGCTGAGAATAAATATCCTATAATATAGATTTAATGGAAGAAATACTCTCTAGATCTGAACAGTTTTATTTCAGCTTTCCTGGAGATGAACTTTAATTTGAGTTTTTTAACAGAGGTGTCCTTTCAAATAGCAGAGAAGGAAAAGCCATTGCCATTTTCCTTTGTGCTCACTCAGCTTTCAGTCTGAGGCAGACATGGGACAGCCTTACTCAAAACAGCCTATTTTCAGCTGGCTCAGACACAGTTACATGACCTGCAGCTACACTTATGATTTCCATTCACACACACCCTCCAAGAATCATCCTTCACATTACTGTGTCACTTCTCCACACTGACAGTACTTTGCACTACAGGGCACCTTCAACGTAAGAACTGTAAAGTACTCTACAATACCCGGCTGCTTATGAATTAAGTCTTTCTTGCATCGGCAAACAATTCCTGTAGTGAATTAAATACCCCTTCCAAGCCCCTAAATAGGTTCATGAGACTACAGAAATCATCTCAAAAGACAGTGGGATCCCTTGTCTCCCCAGACCTCTTCCTCCCCTCACAGATGTATGCAGTGTTGATTATTGCCTGTATTAAGACAAATTATATTTAGTAGACCTGAAGCTGTACACATTTTTAAAGCAGAGTGGCTCTGTGTCGCTGTGTGAAGAAACTGTTCTAAGCAGGCAGTAGTTCACAGTTATCGCTTGGTTCTTTGCTTTCTGGTTTTTTGTTAAAAAAAATGGTTCCCTATAAAACTCGGGATGCAATAAAAATGAAGGAAACAAAGGATATTTCAAATGGTGAAACCAGTCAGAACCCTGATTAATGGGAAAAATCCCAGCAGAATTGAATTCTTTGATTCTCACATTTCTCTATTAAGAGAGACTTCCCGGGAAGCTCATTCTCACATCAGCAGCGTACCCGATATCCAGGGAGTAAATGAGCAGGAACTCACTGCAGTGCCAGACTTCTATCACCCATTAGAGCAGCAAAGATTTACAGCATGAGGCTGTGTAAGAAACCATGCTTATGGTGATAAATCAATTCTCAGAAGAGAGAGAAGAATGTGCTCCTATGGGCTGTTGTGGTTAAATCACAGGAGTGGACACAAAATAAAAAGAGCCTCATGCAGAATGTAGATATACCATGATGGTGCTGCTGTGTGAACTCTGCCAATTCATAAAGCATTTTCCTGCATTGTCTATCTTTCGAGTATGATATTTCCTTTTCTCCCAAGTATTCATGCCTGTGAAGGGCTCTGGCATTCTTACGTAGGAAGTGCTGCAGAAGCACAATTTTGCAATAGTTTTCTGGATAGGCAAAAATGTTTAAAAGGCATTTCAGTGTTTTACAGGACTGGAACATGGCTGGGGAGAAATATATGTTTCTGGGGGGAAAAATAACAATTATTTTTTAATGCAGAATGTTCTAAAGATGAAAAGAGCACAATGTGACTCCTTTCAAGTTATGTGATAAGCTGGAACCACATATCTGCAAGAGACTTAACAGGAATAAAGTAAGCATCCTGATAACCAGTGTTAATCAACTATCATGGCCTCATCAGCATGTTCTACCATTCTTAAAAAGTGAGGGGAAGAAATAACCTTAAAAAGGACCAGCATTTCAGGCACATATTAGAGAAGCTTTACAGCAAGCAGCAAAACCAGTTTTTGTTACTAATGAAAATGCAGATCACATTTACCAGACACGCAAGAGACAAATCTGAATAGTGGGAAATATCTGTTTAATATCTTTGAACTTCTGTCTTTAGCAGCGTATCAATCAATCAAGGTGAATGGAAAGAATATACTGTGACCTATCTGCCCTTGGGAATATACAGTGGGGCAGGAAGCAGAAGGTGCTCAGGGGTGACTCAGTCTGCACAACTCAGAAGCCACATCCACGGCAGAGCTAGTTGTCCTCAGTTCCCTTTACTGACACAGGAGATAAACAAGAGTTTCGAAACCACAATTCCTCTTGTTCTAAAGCAAACACTTAAAATAGATACCTGCTGGTTTTAAACACTTCTTTCTCCCTTTGTCTATAAAGAGAGTTCAGGATGACTAACTCAAATAGAGACAGTTTAAGGTGGTATGAGCAATCTCATCCCAAAATTCATACCAAGATGAATTTTCTCTTCCAGATGTCCTGCCACAATAGTACCCGTCTCAATGCCATGGTAATTCTTTACAGAAATGTAGCTGTTAGGAATAATTTCATCTATCTAAAGAAAGGACATTTGAGAATGATTCTTTTACCTCAGAATAGTTTAATACATTTCCATGTATTATTATTTCCAAGCTCCTGTTTCAAGCATAAGCCAAAATTGATTGTGAAAATGGTCTTTTGCCTTCTGCACCCAGCTGTTCACACACCTGCATGAAAGCCTCTGCTTTGCATCTGAATTCTAAGTGCATCTGAAACCCTAAGGGATCTGAAATTTGCAAGTGGCGGTTGTAAAAAAATAAATCCCTGGGAAAACTGCAAACCTCCTTGAAACATTAGTTATGAAACAATGCCTGCTTAACAATGGCATTAACAAAACTTGCTGGTATTTTGGTAAACTAAAATTTTCAGATTCAAAAATGGGACTGAGTGCATACTATCAAGCAAGACATTGGATTGGACTGGAAAGCATACTGCTTTCTCCTGTTGATAAAGTGCAGCAGCACCTCAGGAGAAGGATTGCATGAACTAAATATTTTTACAAGACATAGGAAGACAGGCCCGTGGAGCTTAGTGACATTAAATGCTAACATAATATAAATATTTAACAACCTCTGCTTCCAAGAAAATTCAGTCCACATGAAACATAAATTAGGATTGTGTATCATGAGCCTATTCCAGTATTAGCATTAATGAGATCTAAACTGGCCAGCCAAAGCCAAAATAACAAAATAGTTGCTAGAAAACAGCAGCTAATCTATCTGCCATGCTGTCTTCAGCCGTCTAATGAAGGTCTGAGTCCAAGCTGCAGTCAGTGATACTTACCCTAAAGTCAGAACAGATTAGTAAGTCAGGTGTCCTAGTCCACAGTACTGGGCTGAAAGATAAAGTGGAATTCATTTAATCTGTTAATCAGGATTCTAACATTCAAATGCCCTATCCTGAAGCTTTTTCTAACTGACATTGTGGCGAATGATAAAGTTAATATCAGTTGACAGTTTGCCAGAAGCCATTAATATAAACTCTCAGTTTTGTTTCAGGGCTTGTTAATTTTGTTGTGTCCTTAGAAGACGAAGAATCCAAGTAAAGAACCACCATGTTCCCTATTCTTTCTTTCTTTCTTTTAGTAAAATTTTCTCCTCACACTTTTTTTTTTTTTTTTTAAAGAAGCAAAAATGAAACTAGACCTTTATTTATACAATGTTCTGCACTGGTCCTGGATTTATTTTTGAAAGTTGGTAAACTCTCTTTCCAATTTAAATTGATTAAATAGGTATAGCTGAGTAAATGGACAGAGTTAGGCTGTAAGTCATATGTTTTCACTTTTAAATTACATGTAGAAGGACACAGAGAAAATAAGCAAAGAAGAAAAAATGTACAGAGAAGAGTTCACTATTTTCAGGATTAAGAAAATAGGATTACAAACAAGATTTGACTCCTCACACATTTTGCTCTCACATAGCAGATGCTGTGGTCAGCCATGGCTGACTTACGCCAATGGCCTGGGATGCAGAACATGCATCTCACTAAGTAACATTTATGTGTCCTTTGGAAGTATTCTGCATCTCATGTTACACCCGTTAGATGAATTTTCACAGTTTGTTGGCCATAACAGGGAGCAGATACACAAAACACTACCAAAATGCAGTTGGAATCCTTCCATATTTAAGTGCTTCTTTTCTCTTAAAAAATAAAGAACATCTCCAGTCCTATGCAGCAATCAGCATCTGTAAGTCTTCACAGAAAGAATCTAGTCCTTCTAGTTAATTCTAATACTTCCCTATCAAAACCACGTATTATACCGTAACCCAGTTCCTTTGTGAAAATGCAATAGTTAAGGTACGGTAAGGAACTTAATGGTTTCAAAAAAACCCAAACAACTAAAAAAAACCCAAAAAACAAAAACCAAAAAAAATCCCCCACCAAACAAAAACCTAGAGGAAATATTTTGTAGTCAAAAGGGTTGTTATACAGTTTTTGTTAAACTATGAATAATAAAACAGGCTTTATTTTCTTAATATTGGATTTCCCCATGGATATTTGGAAATATTATATATATAGAAATTTTTATACATATGTAATAGAAAAGGAAGTATATGTAAATATTAAAAATCCAGTATACGGGCTTTGTGGAACCTGGAAGCAAACAGATGTCTACCTATTCTTGAAAAATAATTTATGTGCTTTTCTGCTTGAAAGAACCTGCACAGTCTAATTTGCAAAGAATTTTTTGCCACCCTTGAAGGAAGACTGGAAATAGCTTCTGTATCTTCCCTAAAAACTGTTGAAGGTACTATGGTACAAAATAAAGACATACTTCTTTCCTTAATATATACACAATGTTATTAAACCAAACTATTTTATTGCTTCTCTTTATTTCATGTCTTAATATTACAGCACTTAGAATCTCTCTGTAATAGGAATTTAATCCATTTTCACCAGAGATTCTCTACAGTATTTACAGTAACCCTTGTTGAATTATTTTCATACACATTCCACATGAATGTTTTCCCTTTCCTGCTTGTTTGCTCTAGGCAAACACAGAACACAGACTTACAGTGTGAGATCCAGTTCTCACTTTTATTTAATGGCTTAAACAGATTTTCCATATTATGTTGTTCATTATATCTCAATATTTGGTCATAGATTCAGCCACAGATCCAATCACTACATGACAGAAGTGATATATGTGAACCACTTCCAACACATACAGATAAAATGCTGCTAAAATTATTTTTTCTGCACAGGGAAATTTTTTGAGTAAGCAAGTGGGGAGGATCCTTCCAATTACAAGTGCAGGATGCTCTCAGGCTTAGTATTTTATCATGTATGATTTCTTACTCTCAAGATTCTGGAATCCCATTTAGAAGACTGGCAGCACAGTTTTCAAAGCAAATATTGTGCTGTTTCTGATTTGCAAAAGTGAAGTCTCTACCATGCTAGGAGTAAGAGGTGGTAGTTCCACACTTTGTAACAGGAATGCCATGCTCGCTGAATCCACAGGGGAGCTGCTCTGTGAGCCTGCAAGCTCCCAAAAGAGAAAGGGTGCCAGACAAGAGCCGTGTTCATTGAGCAACAAAGCTGGTGAAAGGTCTAGAGCTCCTATGAGGTGCAGCTGAACGAGCTGGGGTTGTTTAGCCTGGAAGAAAGGAAGCTCAGGGTGGACCTTAAGTACCCAGGTTCTACTTGAATTTGAAACATAGAGGAGACACGTAGAGGTTACCTCAATATAAGACATCCTGTGACAACTAGAGTAAATGTCTAAAATGGAACCAACTTATTTTGGGGGTCATAGGAAAATTAAATACATTTTACAGACAAAAAGTTATAACTTTTACTAGCAGAACTGGAGAGACAAAATAAACATTCTTTAGCAAAAACCATGGCCAGGCCAGCCAGTGGGGAGCTCAGAGGGTGTGACAAAGGGAATTAAGGGAAGCAGTGGGAGAACTACAGCTTGTGCAAGTGACAGTTCAGACGACGTTCAGACCACACAAACCAACATGCAAGTCCCATGTCAGTGTATTTACTTGCTTGGTTCTAAGGGCGGCTCAAACCTCAAACTGCACCTGGAGAGGTTCTTGACTTCTACCTACAGCACTGAGAGGTGCTTCAGGGGGTCCACCCCTCAGATATTTCTTGTGAAATTAGTGCATTAGGCCTGACCATATCGATAAGATATTAAAAGAGTGGTCTTGGTGCATTGCTCAGTGCTGCTCTCTGTGCAATTGAAACCTGAGGTCAAGCTGGAGCTCTCTCAACCATTGCAGCAGCCATGCCAGCCTTGAGCTTCAGGTCAGCTTGGCTCCAAAGCTTGCAGGCACGCCACAGAGCTCAGGCTGTGAATTACTCCTTTGTGTGGCTTCTGCAAGGTATCATACATGCTTTTCACTTTCTTCAGCTGCACCAACACAAAAGCTGCTGTTTAAATATTTACGTATCACACCCTTTTCTAACCCATTTCTCATGCTCTAACAACTGTCAACTATCATTTTGTCCTTTCATTTCACATTATCAATTTACTTTCGACTGCTAATCACAGCAAAAGGTCACACAAGATGAAGCATTGCTGGTTTAAAAAGTAGGTGGAAAATACTGAAAATCTTGCCACTTACAGCTGATGAAACTTTCCAACTTTGTCAGTTTTCTGCATAGGAAATATTCCTGTGCTGAACTAAGATTTTACTAAAATCAAACTAATGTTCAGCTGGTGGAAGCTGATTTTTATTTTTAGCACTCAAAGCCTTTTTAAAAGGTCCATCCAGCAAGAATTTCCATTCAGCAGCAGACTGGGGCAATTTTTCAGTTGGTACCAGGGACTTTAAAAGGGTGATTTACAGGGAAAGGACAATCACACTATCTAAGTTATAGAAATCATTTGAAGAGCAGCAGTGAACCATGGAATATATCTATTATCTCTCTTCACATCTCAAGATTTCTTCACACAAGAGGTTGTTATAGTGCAATAGACAGACATGAGCAGATCAGGCAAGGAGAAGAATATGCATTGGGATCAAGCAATTGCCCATTCTTATCCCAAAGAGATTGAAAGATCCCTCTGATGCTTCAGATAGTCCAGCTCTTCTCTACTTTTGTCAATATGTTTAAAATACAAGATTTATGGTGATCTATTCTGAAATAGAGCTTAACTTGGCAGTGCAGGCAAGGGAAGATTAAACCAGAACAGTGACTTGGAGATAGATAGTTTCTCAAGAAGAAGAAAAGAAAATCATAACGGAAAAGAAAACCATTTTATAGCCACTTAGAAGATGGTCAAAAGGAAAATGCTGTACACTCCTCTCTGCTGCCCGTGATGTGGACATCTCAGGAGGTGCAAGGAACAGGGCCAAAAATGTTTAGTTCCCCATCTCAGCACACTCAACACTGAGTGTTCAAGTCCTGTGTGTTTGAGCAGCCAAACACACAAGCTGGCAGCTGAGATGGGTGCTGCTGTGTTGAGCACAGAGGCCTTGCAGAGAGCAACATGATGACAGCAGGTACAAGCCCCCTTCCCACTTCCCACCTTCAGCATTACAAACAGGTGGACTTCCCCAGTCCACTTCCTCTCTTCCTCGTGATAATGCACCATTAGCGATGAGATTTTTATCTGTAGCTGTATGCATTTGCACAGATATATGTGTTTGGCTCATTCCTAGTTACGCCTATTGCTTCATGACTATTAAAAATAGGTTACACCAGGGAAATTACACTCATGTGCTTTAGCCTCAGCATTTAAGGATGAAGGTACTCTTCAGCGATGCATTTTTTGTTTCCTACCTTGCTTTTGCTCCAGGGTGTTGGGGTCTCCTCCCCTGCCATGGAGCCCTGGGAGAGGGGCCCTGGGGGGGAGACACGGGGTTTCCCTGCCCCTGGTCAGCCTCGTTCCCATTGGTTGGTTTGTGTTCCCCGGGGTGGGCAAGGTCCCTCGGGTCCCGTGACTGCGGAGTTCCTGAGCAGAGCCCCGGCCATGCGGCTGGAGAAATAAACATCTCTGAAACATCTACCACGAATCTGTCCATATATACTTCATTTCTATGGGACTCCTGGTTTGAAATATATGCTTGTCGCAGTAATCCCCGCTGTAACACCAGGGCACCTAGAAAACAAAACAATTGTAATTTGAAAACTGCTTAGTCCATGGTAGCGCTGCAGCCAATACCAGTCTGAAAACTGGCAAACCAAACTTAGCAGCCAAAAGGGACAACCATATGCTGAGTGCATCAAGCACAGCAATGTCAGCTGGTAGAGGGAGGTGATAGTTCAGCTCTGCTCCTCACTGGTGTGGCTTCACCTTGAGAACTGCGTGTCATTTTGGGTGCTGCAGTATAAGAAGGGCATCAAACTATCAGAGTATGTCCAGGGGAGGGTGACCAAGGTGGGGAAAGGCCTTGAGGTCAATAATTATGAGGAACAGCTGGCAACACTTTTTTGGTTCAGCTGGGATGAGAGAAGGCTGAGGGGTGACCTGATTGCTGAACAGTGACCTCACCACCGTCTACAGCTTTCTCAAGGGGGCAACAGAGGGGCAGGTGCTGATCTCCTCTCTGTGGTGACCAGAAATAGAACATGAGGAGGTGGAAGGAAGCTGAGTCAGAGAAAGATCAGACTGGACATTAGAAAAAGGTTCTTCACTGAGAGGATGGTCAGTCACTAAGAGCAGACTCCCCAAGGAAGTGGTGACAGCAACAGTGACAGTTAAAGGAGTGCCTGGATGATGCTTTTAGCTCTATGGCTGTCTTCCTGCTAGAGATCAGGAAGTTGGACTCAATGATCCTTATGGGTCCCTTCCAACTCAAGGTATTCTACGATCCTATGAACCCCTCTAAGTCTGTTGTTCTCTGTGTAGAAGTATCTCCAGTTATAACTGCTTGGGCTGTTCAGTACAAATGCCTCAGTCTGCCTCTATTGAAACCTCACAGTCTGTGGCTTTCCAGATAGGCCCTCAACAGAGATGTGCAGCTGTGAAACTTGACTGAAAACACCATATGAGAAGGGATTTGTTACCATTAGGAAGGGCAGTATTCACTTATGTGAAATATATGCAACTGTTTTCATTTCTCCCCACACATATTTAGTGTTATTTGAATTAAACTCATGCTGCTGATTTCTTCCAGAGGAGCTAATGGAGCAAACATTATTTGGACCATACGAAATGGAAACATGGCATGCACTTTGTTAATGGACTACTCAGGTTTTTGTGAGGCAGAACTGAGGAAATCAGTGCACTGCTATTTCTGACTTTGCTGGACAGATGTTTTTAGCACAATGTTTGCACTCTGAAAAGCCAAGTCATACAACCGCAAAGACTGGCATTCAGAAAGGACAGTGAGAGGTTTGGCTGGGGAGTACTGTAATAAACTGGGTGAACAGTGGATGTGTACAACATAGTTTAATGACATCAAACAGTTAACAAATGAGGTACGATGGGCTTATCCTACGCTTTTCTTTCTTATTCAGCTGTGTTGGAGGTAACTGCCAGATAGTCTCACTGGAATATCTTTTTAATGAAATAAAATCTTCAGTTGTGAAAAAAATGATAATAACAACAATCACAAGACTAATGCAGAGAGGGATTGATCTGGCAAAAGAGAAATCTGCTTATTCTAGCATAGTTCATAGACTAAGCTGAGAGAGAGAGTCTGAATTAAAACATCAAGTACTTGGGATAAAGCTCTTGCACGTCTGCATGTGAAGATGGTACACTTCAAAAGCAAAGCAGAAATCTGTAGTGTAAACAAGCTTTTAAACAGGTCAGTATAATCCCACTGAAGTCAATGGCTAAGTATGAGATTATGACTGAAAGTGAAGATGCAACAAGAATTTAGGCAGGAAAAATAATTCCATTCTGGGTGAAGAACACAGGTTTTTAATACCTGAAAAGGTGGTAAAGCCATCTTATCCTGCATCTCTTTCTATAAACAAGAACTGTAAGGTTGTGACCTGCCCTTTAACCAGCCCTATAACAGGGAAATGTTGGATGTCAAGACACCTGAAAGTGACTGTCATATCAGCTAGTCATTTGCTGAATTTTCTCCTGGTAATCACATTGCAGATAACTTTCTATTTTGCCACCTAAATACTGGCTACTGTGCTGAATTTCTCTCTTCATTAATCTTAGCTTTCCCAGAGACAAGGTCATGGTTTTTCAACCATCTTGCAGACCAGCTCTGCTTTTACTCTAGAATTCACTGGTTTGGGCTAAATTGGACTCTGAAATTCAGTAATCAGTGAATGAACTCATGATGTTGGTATAGAAGGCTTCCCTGTCATGTCAGTCCAGCACCTGCGCAGCGAGTTCAAAGGGTTGGGTGGCAAGGCACAGGCTGACCATGAAAATCAAAGAGCCTAGTATCAGGACTAACTCCACCTAGAGCCACAAAAAAATGCATCTGGCTCATTTATTTTGCTTTCCATATTAATAAAGCTGCAACTCATTATGTAAACCATATGTTGTCTCCTCAGTTGGATGCATTATGAAATCCTCTGAAGAGGGAAGCTTGATTTTTTTTTCTATTAAAAATGAGAACTCTTTTTATTTTGCTAAAATCCCTTTTTCCCTCTTTTGCCAATTTGCATTTAGTCACAATCTCCTCAAATCTACTTCTTACACTTCCATCAAAAATGTGACTGAAGATTTCCAAAAGAGCAGGGGCAGAGGGAGTGGAGAATTGGCAGGAACAAGAAATTTTCTCCAGAATTTCATGATCATTTTTAAATGCTTCTTTTGATTTCTCTTCCTTACACTCATGTAAAGTCCCTGTGCAAGCAAGAACAGATGTTGCAACAAGCAGAGTTCACCCCTTGACCCTGAGATCTCATTGCTTCTTTTCTCTGGTACATGTTTAAATTTAGAGTGAAAACCCTTCAAAAATGCATGAGGGTGGGGTGAGCTGTGAGGCAGGGGAACAATCTAATTTTGGAAAGTCTTCCCTACCAAACCCTCTCCAACTTCCACTTGTCTTGCTTTATTTGTGAGTGTCTCAGTCCCAGAAGCTGAAGACAGTTGAAATGCACTCAGATACCACACTGAGTGGCATTGCATCAGGGTACCCAAGTGCACAAATTTGATCTCCTTTTCCAAAATTATTTTCAGTAGACATGACTGATTGCCATTCCTATTGTGCATAACACATTCCAGCAGATGACATCCCCTTGTCCACATTAGCCGTATGCACAAATCCCTCTGCAGAGAGCTGTGTCTTAGAGATCTCCAACTCTTTCTTCCACAAACACGAAAAGTTCTTACTCACCAGCAATTAAAAAATAAACAGACACAAGCCCATATTGCAATACTCCCTCCCATTCTTGCCCTATTTTTTTCATATTGTTTTTGTCATTCTTTTTGCACAGACTCTGCTCAACACCCCCTGCTGCCTCCTGACCATCCTCCTGTTTCTGCCCATTGTGGGACATGTCCACTGCTCTGCTTCCAGCCACTCTCTCCCAGCTTCTGTCCCTGGGAAGCCCAGCTGGCTGGAGGCAGGGCAGGGAGGGCAGGCACAAGGCCAGCTGCCAGATGTGCGACAAACAGCTGGCAAGGACTGAGGAACTTGCTGAGAGCGGCTGCTGGCTGTGCTGTGCAGGGCTGCTGGCAGGGGCCATAGCTGCCTCAATGCCCCTTGGTTTGAAAACCAAGCCTTATTCCAAGGAAAGCAGTGCTCCTGAACAGCCTGCCTTTCCCACCACTGCTTGCTGACACTGCCAGGATACCCCAAGTGCTCCTACAGGAGCAGGATAGAGGCTTCCCAAATGCTGTATGACCAACACACTGAAGAAAGCTGGCCTGGAATCTTTCAGATGAGCTGCCTAAGGGCAACCAGAATGCCTCCGCAGCTGGTGCAGGGACCTCTGAATTTCTCTACTCCCACAGCTCCTTTCTCAATGCTGACTTTTCTCTCTATCTGCATTGCTTGTAGTCAGAACCACGAGCACCGTCCAGCTCAGAGAAGGAAGTGTTGCCATCCTCTCACAGGCCTCTCATGCCTATGCTCCTTTTTCTGCTGCAGAGTAGCACTGCCAGTGGCATGCAGACGACAATGTTGGGTCCTTGTCCCTACCAGAATTGGCTTGTGCCCCCTAGCAAAACCCACTCCAAGAGCTGCAAGAAAATAAACAAGAAAACCAATGCAATTATAGTCATTATATCTCAGAACACAATATTGAATTTGTCTGCCCTGGTTTTATTTGTTCAGAGGATGTTTTTCTGGGGACATTACTTCTCAGCTAAATGCTCTGTCAAAATTTTTCTCAGCAGCCACAGCTTTTCACTCTGTTCCTATCCTCTTTATGTTTCTTTCCTTATGTCTAAAGTGCACCTCCCTGTTCTTCCTCACAGATGTATTGTATAGCATTTGTAAATGGAAGATGTCTATCCATCTTAACTTTTCAAATACCTTGCTTTCTAGCAACTAATATATGAGTTTCAGCTTTCTACATCTATACGAAGTACAGTTCTCTGAGGCATTTAAACTCCTTAGAATATGAATTCTGTTTTTCCATATGTTCTTTGTAATAAAGGAAAACAAAATCAATATCTAAAAGATGTGGAAAGGTACTTTGGAAACAGATATTCTATAAATTGATAGAGCACTTTCCGAGAACAGAGAAAAGACCAGAGATTAGATCAGGCAGCTCTCCATTGTGTGGCCACTAACTGTCACAGAATCCAGCAAGAGACAGCTTATGCCATTTCCTTTCAATTTCTCTGTATAAATCTGCTCTCACCTAAAGCTTGACCACATGATAGCACATACTCACATTAAACTGATTATTTCTGTCTGAGCTGTGTGTAGAAGAGGCAGTTTTAACTTCTACATAAGAAATGTCCCTTCTGGAAATACCCCCATTCACTTCAGATGGAGCTGCATTTCACATCCCTAACAGACCCCTGCGTTTTATGTTAACTTCATGATGATAACCAGGCAAAAGAACGTCCAGCCTAACATCTGCATTTGAACTTAATTAAAATGTCCAGATAAAGTAACCAGACACACAGAGATTAACCTAAAAATCTACAGGTTTCAGATACTATAGATCAAGTTAAAAATTTTACAATTCCTGAGCAATACCAGCCACTTGCCACAAAACTTGTTCCCAAATTTACTTCACTAACCTTGAAGTAGTTTATAGTTAACCAAGCTTCATTGCCATACAAGGGGCTAAGAGACGAGTCATGACCTGTTGAGTTGTTGCTCCCCCAAAGGTAGAGTGCAAGCACAGAAAATAAGAGCAGCCAGGCTTCCCCAGGGGAATAAACATCCCTGTGGAAGAGATTTCTCCTAGCAATAATCAGGCCTCCCTCTTCCTGCAGATACAGCATGTGTCTGAAGTGGTGCATCTTGAGAGTGGGTCTGTTCTAAGGAGATGACAATTGCCTCTCTCAAACACTGTTAAGATCACAGAAGGACTTTGATCTGAGATAAGCTCAGAATGGCTAACTCCAGGCCTGGTGAGGTCTGGTTAGCGCACCCTGGGTAATGCATCCAGACAAAACTTCCCAGTGTGGCATATCGCGGCAAACAAAGATCACCCCAAGTTATGGGACAGATGCCATCTGCAGCCACTGAAGGACTCTTGTCCACTGTGGCAAACTGGGTAAAGAAGCAACTGCTCAACTGTGACCACCCAAACCACCCCTTGAATATGCCTCTGTGGATTCCTGAAACTTGGATTGTAAATTAAGTCACCTGATGGGAAGTTGAGATAAGATAAAGGTGGCACTATTGTCCAAGTGCTATCTCCGGAAAAAGGAGAAGTAAATCAGCTGCGGGTGTACTGAAAATGGATACAAAGAATCTACAGGGAAAGCCAAGTCAGCTGAACTGAAAGCCAACCATGCTGAAATCGCCCCCACCTAGGCAAAAGGTAGTTCCAGCAGGGAATTGCTCAGGAGGTAATTCCAGCAGGATACTGCTCACAACCCACCAACTCAAGAAAACCACCAACTCAAAAGAAGAGAAAGATTGAGCATGCAGGCTAATTAGATTGGAAGCAAGGGGATCATTTAATCAATAGAATGAGAGAACTGTGTAGCCAATGAGCATCAATTCCTTTGCTTGCTAAGAAGTATAAACAGTGAAAAGTTTGAACAGCCTTGGGATCTCCACCACTGAGAAGACCAGGCTGAAGAAGGACCAATGGGACACCATGGGATCCATCGGTGGTAAATATCTTCTACCTAACTGTTGGGGTCCCTTCCCCCTGCCATGTGGTCCCAGGGGGGAGGCACGGGGTTTTCCGAGCCCCTGGTCAGCCTCGTTCCCCATTGGTTGTTTTGTGTTCCCCTGTGCGGGCAAGGACCCTCGGGTCCCGTGATTGAGAATTCCTCGGCAGAGCCCCGGCCATGGGGCTGGAGAAATAAACATCTCTGAAACATCTACCAAGAATCTGTCCTATATATTTCTTTCCATGGGCCTCGTTGATTGATATGCATGTTGCAACATCCCCATTGCAACACCTAACCTCTCTCTCTCCCTTCCCATTTTCCTATTCCTTTCTCTCGCTCTAGCTCACCTTTACTGTTAAATGAAATCTGTACTACTGACTTTGGCATATGGTCTTGTTTGCACCTTAATTCAGGCAGAGGCATCTCTCAATAAATCAGATCATAACAACTATAAGCAAGCTGGACTAGTTAAAGCACTGAGCATCCTGCTGGTTGACTCAGCAAGCTATCTCTACAATCCCATTGGAACAAGAGAAGCATGGCTCTATTTCCTCCTTCCCTAACCTCACAGCTGTTGGGTCAAAGAATGCTTTAAATACACTAATAAAGCAAAACTGCATAACAAAATCCAATCAGATGCATTTTATTAATCTCTTGCAGAAGATGCTGACATCACAAAAGTGCAGCTTTATAGGGTTTGGGGTTTTTTTGAATTATGCTAAAATAGAACAAAGGAGATAAATCAGTCAGACCAACAGTTGTAGAATTTCAAGAAGGAAAGCAGGAAAACCTCTGTACATGGATATGACCCAAAATGATTTAGAAAGTCTTATTAAAAGGAACAGGATGCAGCATTTCAAATGTTTCACCATCTCTAGCTTTGTGATAAAGGTTTCAGGAACTCACAAAATTAAGCTGTTCACATTGTTGGTTGCACGTCATCTCTGAAGCCACAAGGAAGTACCTATCATCACATTATTTTTTTCTTCTCAGTTCTGTGGTGTACTGTTGTACTGCACATGGGAATGGAGACCAGAAGCTCCCAATTTAGGATTTTCTGTAGGAGCATACACAGGTTACAAGCATTGCTGAACAATCAGAGATCCTTATGCCTAAAAGCCACAGGCAGTACCCTGCTCTGCCAGGTGGCAGGCAAACAAGGACCGCTTTGAAAAGTTCACAAAACGAGGAACATAAGAAATGGACCTTGCAAGCGGACAGCCAAGGGATTCTATCAAAGATCAAGACTGCTATGGCCAGCAGGATACCTGATGGTCCCAAAGGAGCAACTAGCAAGAAACTTCTCAGTAAAGCTAGTGGGAAAGTGCTTTAGGAATAAATGGGAATGGGATGGCAAGACAAGTGAAATAGAAAGGACTTGTGCCATTTTTGTCAGCTTTCATCAAAAGCAGTGAAGACTGTGGGACCACTTAGAGGATACATAATAGAGTCCTAATAGCACCCAAAAAATACCCCTTCTTCACTTACATAAACTTGATTCAATTTTTGTCCATACTGGCATTTCTTACATTGTCATTTTCTACCACATCATCCATTACAATCTAATTTCATTTTAATCGTTCTTTTTGAACTGTATACACTCCAGAAGGTGACCTAGGCAATAAAGCTTTTCTAACAGGTTTCTCTTACCCCTCTGAAATTTGCTTGCACCTGTGATGCCAGGAGTTCTTTATATTTCTCCTCTGTTTACTGGACTTTCATATTTGTATATATTAAATCCAAACACGAAGATTATGAAAGTTTCTGCTGAATTTGCAATTCTGTTTCCAAGGTTAGAGGTCTCCCTACCAGAGATTGTGCTACTCTGAGTTCCACAAGCCCGAAACTGGTTGTTTAAGGGGAGTTCACTGAAATGTAAAATATTTTCCCTCTATGAATTCTCAATACTCAATATCACAAAACTTCTCTAAACAGTCAAACCCAGATACTGTCTTCATAACTTTGCCAAACTTTGGGTCTGCTTTTTCATCAAACAGGAGGATCCTTCAGAGGATTCATGGACTATTCATTTCTTTGAGTAGCTTTGCCAGCCCAGATAATTATCTTTTATTTGTTTAAGTGTGAATTTGGAAGTACCATCCGCCCTTACTTGAGGGCCGAATCACAGATTTTCTTTCTGAGTCCTTTCCAGCCTCATGTGTACCCAAAACACATCCTTTTTTCTCTGCATCTATTTAGTCCACAGTAACAATTTGTCATTTGGTTCATAAAAACATCTGTTATTTATGTTTGAGAAAACTTTATGTTCTTCTCTAATGTTTATTTGCCTGTCCTCAGATCAATCTGTCTTATCACCTCTAGTGCTGTCACAATTACATGAGTACTGTTCTCTGGTGTTCTTTCCACTTGAATCTCAGACTACATAGGCCATTTTACCTTCTTTCTCCAACGTGGCTGGATTCCCTGTTTGTCAGCTATCTTCTTTCTGGTTGTCCCTTTCATTCTTCTTCACAGCAAACCTCTCCATTAACTTTGTTTTTCATCGCTAGGCAAACTATA
Source organism: Coloeus monedula (assembly GCF_965178545.1). Taxonomy (NCBI): domain Eukaryota; kingdom Metazoa; phylum Chordata; class Aves; order Passeriformes; family Corvidae; genus Coloeus; species Coloeus monedula. The sequence continues at coordinate 51,318,951 of NC_138783.1, forward strand.
CTTTTCCTGTAACCATGTTTTGACACATGCAACTCTCCTTAGGTAGTTGTCTGACATTTTCTTGTTTGGGAGCTGTCTGAGCTTGTCTGCAGACTTTCTTCTGAACTCCATAAAATCCACTGTCCTAGCACATTCTCCATCTGTTACATCTCTTGCCCTATGACATGTGAATTAGGAACCCACCTCAAATGAGTGTAGACCTCATGGATTCTCCTTTTTTCCATTTCCCCCCTGCCCCAGATTCATTTGATTATTGTCTCAGTAGCTGCACCCCTTTGTCTTCTTAATTTATGCTCTTAAAATCGGAAGAAGACTCCCACAAATCATTAAAAGTCATGTACAGCAAAAGTACAGTTACACAAGGAATATTCCTTTTAGTGTCACAGCTGAACAGTTAGAGAAAACATCCACATTGATATCACAGAGAAACACAATGTTTATCAATATTTTGCTGCTGTTGTGATTCAGTGAAAATGATTTCTGAGACTTTTCACTCCTATGGCTTTCCTGCTTACAAAGAACCTTTCTGTGAACAGCTGTCAGAATCACCCATTGACTTTCCAATTCTCATTTGCTGCATAGCACTGTGTGTTGTTCACCTAATGAGTTCCTCACAAGAACTTGCTGCAAGTTTCCTCTCCACAGATGGATTTTTCAGCCTTCTCTGACATTTTGCATTTTTCCTGCATGGAACCTTTTATGAATTCAACAGCTATTGCTCTATAAGGAGATATGTTATTTATATTGGATCTCCTTAACCATTACTTATTTGATTTTACCTTCTCTGACATTTTGTTTCTCAGCCCTCATATATGTATGCAAATCCACTTAGAATGTTTCCAATTTCTGTACAATTTTTAGTTCCCACAATTGCATATCTTCTACAGATTTATTCAACTCCCTATTCACTACCAAAATCTTGACACTAGCAAACAGTCGTTCACTGAAAATTTTTTCCCATGACTTAATTTGGGAATCAGTTTTTCCCCATTTCCTTTGTCTGCCTGTAAGTTTAAGCTCTGACAGTTTCCCTCTAAAACAGCCACGCTAGTCTAAGCTAACTGAATTAGCCTTCCTTACATCCTGCACCCTAGTGAACCTCCCAGTCCAGAAACCACAAGGAACCCCATCCAGGCAGTAGATTCTGGAACAAAGCCTCTTCTGATGAGGCAAAAAAATCAAATTAATTGTATTTAATGACTTTGAAGTCCTCAGTAACAATCGCCGTACATGGAAAGACCTCATCACTATCTCTGCTATTTCACAGTTTATTTCTTTCAGGCTCCTCAGATTAATACCATCTGCTGCTGGTAATTCACTGCATTTGTCTTTCTCAAGTTGCTTCATAACTTCCTCCTGAGAGACTGCAGTCTCTCTTAAGGCCAATGTCTGGTTTCCCATAGGAAATGCCCTCTGAATAGCACCTTCCATGGAAAACACAGATGCAGGAAATTTGTTTGAGTTCACTCTTAGCTGAGCCTCCTTTCCAGCTGACTCCTCATGGCCCAATGTGCACAGTCACTGGTGCAATTTTCTAAACAATAACAGGTAAATGTGAGTTTGTGGTATTGGAAATATTTTTATATTTTAGACAAAGCTTTCCTGTACTTACATGTCACAAAGTCACTTTATGGTGTCAAAGTTTCTTTATAGTGTTTATTCCCAAAATTTATTGGGGTAGAATACTTCAGACAAAGAATAACTAGAATTCTAATAAATATTTCCCCAATTTTAACCATTTTTCTTTACGTCCCAAAACATTATGTCTCCCTGGAAGAATTTTGCTTGATTAGAAGTAAGCTGAGCCTTCTACATTCCTCATCTCAATTAATTCCTGCAATTACATGATGAATCTTTTCCTTTTTCCACAATCTCCAAAATGAATTATCAAATAATCAGTTGCTTATGTTCTCAGTAAACTACTCCAACCTGCAATTCTGCAAAGGCCAATGAGGTGATGCACTAATTATGCATTGTTAGAGCTGCCATTTTAGTAAGTATCTTACAAAGGAATGGCTTTGGCTAAGACAAAAATTCGGGTTTGAATATCTTGTATGGGTGCTGTTTGTTCAAACAGAATAGCATGAAATCTCACCAACTGAAGAAATTATGGAGAGGCATGCAAATTCTGCTGTCAAGCCAACAAAATAAACAAACTAAGACACAATAGGATTAAAAGATGGGATAAAAGTCTGAGATCAAAGAATCCTCGTCAGAAACTCTTATGCACCAACCTTCACTTCTCATGCAAAATGAGTTGTAACTATACTGAAATCAGACAGGTAGAAAAAGCAATCCCCAGAACAACCAGAATTGTTGGTTTCCAAGGGGTTTATAGCATCAAATACAATTCCTTATAATACTGTTATAAACAATTTAAAAAAACTAGCAAATGTTACAGAGAACAGGTGTAGAGGACTTCCTGCAAGGATTTCCAATTAATAGGCAGCTGTATTCTGCACTTCTGCTTTACAGCACAGGAGATCCAACAGCAGTGAAACCTGTTCTCTAATTATGATGTGCCAAGTGGCTTAATCAGTTTGCAATCTTCCCTTTTTAGGTAAATGAAAACATGATTAAATAAACAAAAGGTAAGAGAGTATCCTCTGAACAAAATAATTTGGGTCTAGGTAATGCTGAACTGTCATGAACATCTAAGGACAGTGAGGAAAGAATCAATCACAGAGTACTTTTGTTAGGTTTGAAAAAAAGAAATTATGCAAAGATCATATGTAATGAATACGCTCTTAATAACTCCTCCTAATAGCCATAAAATGCCTTTTATACAGTTTCAGATATATCTAGTACTTTATTCTACAGTAATTATAGTATTTAAACCCTTGATAGTTAATTCTTGTAGAATCCTAGAAAATTCTCTAATAATTTAGTGAATTGTGTGACTGATCTTACCAAATTCCTTGACTCGCTGTTTCCATTGATTTACTCAAGACAGGTGAGGCTTAGAAAGATTATAAGGAAATTAAGCTACAGATTGTGTCAATGGTATGGCCACAACAGCCACAAAAGACAGAAGAAACTTTCTGAGAACCAGTCATGTCATGACTTACTGGTGACTTTTCTTTCTATCTACCATGATTTGAAAATTGGATCATGCTTTGAAGCATACGGAAATATTATGCCTTCAAACCTTTACTAAAATTATTCTTTGGAGAATTTCAGTTATTACCTTAAAAGTTTTCTACTCTTTTTTAGAGGATTTGCAAATTCTATTTCCAAAGTTTTTGTAGGTTTTCCAGGTATGTCTCATCTTGCAGAATAGCTGCTGATTGTACAATTGAAGGAAATAGTTTTTCGTGTCTGTTGGTATGTGCTGTCTTTTAGTTTCATTGAACACACTCTTATTTCTGTATTCTAATAATAGGTGTAAAAAAATAGTGCATGTTCACCTGTGTTTATCAGTTATTTCTTAGCACATTTTTTACTTTTTCTCTTTCTTCTGCCTCAAGAAAGCAAGCCAGGATACGAATTGACCATTTTAATTTTCTAAATGCTTGACATGAATAACATCACTTCCAGATGAGGTAACCTGAACAAAACACATTAAGTAAGTACTATTTCTGTTCTGAAATAACTACTGATATATGATGTGGATGACTTTATCATACCTCCTGAACCCTCATTGGCACCTGTCTAAAATATTGCTGAGTTTAGGGTTTTTTACTGGTTTTGCACATTGGTTAGAAGCCATAATTATATTTCCATAATAGCACCCAGGTGTCTTTCCTGAGTTAATTTAGGATACAGCAAGGTTTATGACTAATTAAAACTTCATTTAGAACCAGATACTCTTGAGAGCTCTGCATAAATGATTTTATGGCATTTTTAAACATACAGAAAAATTATCTGTGGGATAGGCTCCATGCTTCTATTGCCTTATAGGCAATTAAATTTTTAAAAAGTATATCCTCCTCTATCTTAGACTTTTGATTGTATAGAGTAAGTAACAGATAATAGAATTTTTTTAATGTTAAAAAAGAGAAGTAAATGAAGAAGCTATAACCCTCAGTCTAATACTAATTGTTTTAAGTGTTGAGGCAAATTTTGCAAGAGAATTGGAAGAGATTATACAATGGGGTTATCAAAAGTTAGACTGGTCTTGGAGACAATTGCTTGGTTCTTGCTTATAGACTCAGATTACCTGCAGGTAATAAAACATGGCTCTGGAACAGAAAAGGAGTATAAAGTTATAAATAGAAATTCACTGTCAAATATTTCTTCAGCATCAGTGGAGAGGAGGCACAGACGGAGAGGAGATTAAATCTACAGGAGACCTGGGGTATATTAATTAAGTGTCTGATATTGCAGAACATGTCTGGGGTGAACATAACCAATCTTGTCTTGGTGAATTGATTTTCTGATAGTGTCTTGAAGACTAGTGGCCAGTATCCTCGATAAAAATCTTTACAATCTACATTACTTAGTGAAATCAGGAAATAAGAATCACATTCTGGGCATTTATTAGATTTAGTTTAAATGCTAAATTCTTGCATGGCAAACAGCCACTTTTTCTAGAGTTACTGAACTTACTCCCTATCAGATCTAAAAGCAACTGTGAAAATCTTTACATAAGCCTGCTGGGACTCCATTAAAGCCAAATGTTTGGGCAAGAGAGAATTTTTCATCTGATCGCCAAGTTTCCTAAAACATCGCTGTCTTCACTGATAGAAGCTAGAAGAGACAGAAATTTTGTATAACTTATTGAAATGGAAAACAGAGATGTACTGGGCCCTGTAATACTGTGGTTTTCTCATGCCTTTGAAAAAATTAAAACATTGCTAGAACTAAGAAAAAGCTGTATTAAAATAATCTGAATAAGCTTGCTAAGTAGCAAAAGTAAGAAAAATTGAGGCAGCCTTCACTCAATCCCTCTTATACTTGTCCCTTACTCTACAGTACCACCCTAACACAATAAATCATGCAGTCTCCATTATAATAAAAGTACAGTCTTCTGAAAATTTGGGAACAAATTCAAGTTTGCATATACATAAGCACGCATTAATCATTTCTCCTTTTGCAAATTATTTCCCAGTGCTTACTTAGAAATCATGTTTTTTTCTTTTCTAGCAGCCTAGTGCTTTTCCTCTCCTTTGCGTGCAGATAGGAACTAATATAATTTTTGACTTGGAGTGAAATTTTCTTCTCACCCTTCCAACATCTTTGTCTCTAAGCATATATATGTGAAATCAATGAGTAATGTAAAAATAACTGGTTTTATTGCCCCTTAAAGAACACTGCATCAGCAAAATGAGACAAAAAGAAAACTAGTAAGAGATTCAAGCTCAGATCTTCTAAATATAGAACCTTGTCTTGACAAATGTAACAGGAGGATGAAGCAGGAAAAGACAAGTAAAAGTCGTATATGAGAAATAGAAATAATGAGAAAATTGTTACATTTTAAAATGTAACTTCAGCTCCTTCTACCAAGACTTCTACTTACATACACAATAAAATTATCATTTTACTGTTACCTCTGACTTTTTCAGAACTCAGTGATGAGGTTTTTATTTTTTTTGTGTAGCATCTACTGTAACAATGTCCTGCTTTGCAGTTGGTGCTCCTGTGCATGGCTTTATGGCAATAGCAAAAGCTTCCCATATCAGGTTTATTCCTGAGAATTTTTTAGCCAACATAGACAACATCATAGTTTACTAAATGATATATGGATGCTCCCCCTCAGCTCAATTTTACCTTCAAGTAGGTGCCACAATCTTACTGGAGTATACATGTGTATCATCAGCACAACAAACCATTAAACATATAATTTTTTAATATACTTTAATATATTCTGGGTAGAACTGCACATGGTGGTAAATATCCACTGAAAGCCTCCTCTGGGAAGAAATTCCATTAGAATCAAGACAGCTGGTTTTCATGAAAATTCAACATCAAGCCAGAGTCATAGCAAAACAATGTGTAGTTGAGAGGAAGCCACCAGAAAACTTGAGAAGCTGGAGCACGTATCTCAGCACTGTTTTTCCTGAGTGTGCATGTCACCGGTCCTTAAGTAGCCCAAGTGATGGTTGGAAAAGGTAAGGAGGCTGCTGCTCAGTTCAAAATATGAATTCATTTGAAGTGTCATGGCACTTTACAGGTATTAATCACACAACCTGTTCTCTTTTCCAATCCCCAAGACTGTGCTGTAGGTAGAACTCCTGGCCATTTTTTCTGTGTACGCCAGATCATCAGTAGCCAAGATGAACTTCTAAAGCCAATGTTCAAGTTTTAACCAAAGAGTTTTGCCAATCTATTCAAGTAAGAATACAAACACAATATATATACATATATAAAATATACATTCTACAATACGTCTGTGTGCATGTGCACATATGTGTGCATATAAATATACACACATGGTAAAGTATAAATATATTACTTGCAAAGGAGCAGCAAGAGCAATGAATAGAAGAATTATATTTATTTACTTTTTAATTAATATGGACTTGAAAAGTTTAGGGATTTTTTTTTAAGCAGCACTGAAGTCAGAAGTAGTATTTTACAGCTATTATTGCAAGACCTTGTGTTTTCATTTCTACAGGGGTTGTGCCCCTTATAGTGGTTTTTTTTTCATAGCTCTTTAGAACTGAACAAACCAGAAATTAAATTAAAGTCAGCTAAAACCATTGTGGTTAAGCTAGGTGTGAAGTATGACATGAAAAACAGAATTTTGCCCAGTTTCCACATGAAAAGATAATCAGCCATGGCTAAGTCACAAAAGTCAGCTCATGTCTACCAGAAACTGCTGAAACTTTATTTTCCTTATGAAACTTGTCTGGGATTTTGGGGATCTTTTAGTTAGTTAGTTAGTTAGTTAGTTAGTTAGTTAGTTTTCATGGAAGTAAGATTAAAAGAATCCCTAAAACACTTACCCACATTTTTCTAAATCTCTTAGAATCCAGGAAGGACTATAAATCTCAATCTTCTTCATATTTGGATATATGGGAGGAATCTGGTCTGAAAAATTATTTTAACGAAAAAGAAAGAAAGAGGGGAAAAGAAACAGAGAGGAAAAAGAGAGGAAAAAGGCACAGGAAGTTCTCATGAAACAAATGGCCTTGGAAACCTCAGTCATGCTAGAGTAGATGTACTTGAGCTTGTACCTCAGTCATGAGGAGGTGCACACAAGAAAAGCTTAAAACTACATTTCAGTAGTTTTGTTTTTCAGCAAACATCTTCATAACTCAGCTTTAGCATTCAGATCAGCACAAGACAACTCTTCTCACCAAAACAATGCATCAGCTGAAATGAAAGTTCCCTTGCTAATTTTATACTCTTTAGGTGCAGAGGTCTTCCATTTCCCTGAAACTATTTGTAATCAAATTTAGATAATTTATAGCTTCTGTCCTCAATGTGCAATAGCTATTATCAAAAATAAGCATGAAAAAGATGACTACAAAATAGGGTTTCTTTACTTTTCTGTAAATGATTTACAGTTATACTGTTGTTAACTTGCGTGACAGAACAAGTTTTTGGGATTTTTCCCTTTGTCAACAAATCCTTGATATTTCTGTGAGGACACTGAACTAGGTGAGATCTCTGGGAAAACAGAAATTGCCACTGCGTCAGGTCAGCATCCTGATGCTTCATCTGGCACAAAAGGAGCCCATTTTGGGTGAGTCTGCTTGCCTTCAAGCATGGAATGTGTTTTGCGTACTGCAAAGGTCAGAGAGTGAGACTTCCAGGATGATAGGAGGAGCTCTCCAAGAGACCAGTAGTCACTGGGCAGAGGTGGCAGCAAAAGAAAGTCCCTGGGATGGCTGAAAATGAGCCATGAGGAAAGGACCTGAGGGGAAAAAGGGAGAGTTACCTACATATAATTGTTTATTCTGTTTGTCTGACTCTATCACTAGGAGTTTTATTACTTGGGAAGGCAGTTAATTACCACGGCCCAGATGTGAACAAAACCTGGCTCTTCAGCATTCAAGAGCTTTTCAGTCTCTCAGAAGTACTCACTAACAAAAATTCTTACCAAAGCATCTTTGGCTAACTGATTACTGGCCACAACTTGCCATTCTCATCAACTTGTGAGGCAAAAAAAGCGCTTTGAGGTACTCGCCCACCTGGCTGCTTCTGAAAAATGCCTGTACAAGCGCTACTGGCTTGGTTAATATACAAAGATATGAAGCATGTATCCCCTCCACCACCTAAAATAACCTTTCCACATGTTAGCTTATTACTACTCCTGGATGCCACAAATTTTTGCAATAGCAGTTTAGTATAAAATATAGCAGAGGTTAAAGGAAAGACAAAGAGATATAAGGCAGTGTCTTAAAGTTGTTACCTTCAATTATCCCTGAAATTTGTTATATGGCAGTTTACAAGCATGGGTTTTTAATGGGAAGCTAAACAAAAAGTGTCCAAAAAAGAATTTTCCATCAAGCAGCTAAGTAAACAGCCATCTTCACAAAAAGGCACTTTACTAAGAATTAAATGTCAAAAACCTTACTGTCCATGGACCTGTAGATTCTGGGCCTCTGGAAATCCTAACTATAACCATTAATGGAATTTTGGGGTTGAGGCTGAGATACCCAGAAGCATGAGAGGGCAAGGTTAGAAAGGTGTGGAGAGAGCAATACTGGCTCAGTGCACCCTTACCATCCCTTACCGGTCATAGAGCACAAACCTAAATGGGCTACCCATGGAGCTGGGAAGCTCAGCCACAGCTCCCAGCTGCCATTAGGGTTAGTGTTCAGAGAGCCACAAAGCCCACAGCTCCAAGAACCCTGAGTCTGGGAAGGGCATGCCAAGAGGTGCACGGTTCAGCACTAGCACTGTTCACCCTTTTCTAATCTGGGACACCCATGATGCTGGGGACATCAGCCTCAGCCCTGAGCTGTCATTAGGGCTAGAGATCAGAAAGCCACAGAGGCTGCAGCTCCAAGAACACTGGGGCTGGAAAAGGCATCACATAGAGAGCATTCCACTGCACCAACATTGCTGCCTCCACACATTTCCAAACGGGACAACCAGTGCTGCTGGAGATACCTCAGCTCCCAGGTGCCTTTAGGATTAGGGTTAGGGTTCAGGAAGCCACAAAGACTATAGCTCCAGGGACACTGGGGCTAGAAAAGGCATGGCAAGAGGGGCATGGCACTGCACCTATGATACCCATCCTAACCATTTTTCCAATTTGGGACACCTGTGTTGCTGAGTTCACAGTCTCCAGTTGCCATCAGTGTTAGTATTAGGTTTCAGGGGTCTACAATGTTTAGAGCTCAAGAGACACTAGGGATGCAAACAGCATGCCATGGGGAGTACCAACACTGCTGTTGCAATGTTGCAATGCTGGATGCAGTGGGAAAGACCCAGGAGAGACAGATCATCTGTCGGTGGTTGGGCCTGGCCCTGCCACAGGCCAGGGAGAAGGATGTCTGCACTTTCTTCAGCTCATGCTAAGCAAAAACAAAAACATGCATTTATTCATAATATTCAAAGCAGACAACACATCCACAAATGTTTATGAAAGATGTAGGCAGAAAAAATAAAAGCAAAAATATGCTTGATCTGCTTATACTAAGGTAACATGAGAAATTTCTCTCATTCCATTATTCAGTGGATTTGCTATTTACTTCCTGATGAGATGACAGTCAGTTTCTGTCTTTGCCCATGCTTCCTTTTTGAACTGATAGAGGAGCTTTTGTAGCCAATGGGTCCTTTGAAATCTCCAAAAGGATAAAGAATGGCTTCATCTTTCATTCCTAAATGCTTTTTCTTTCCTGTCTGAAGTAGGAGACAGGCTGTTCACCCCCATGAGCAGAATAAGCCATAGAATCAGAGAATGATTTGGGTTGGAAGGGACCTTGAAGATCACCTAGTTTCAAACACCCTGCTATGGGCAGGGAGCCTTCCACTAGACTAGGTTGCCCAGGGCCCCATCCAACCTGAACACTGCCAGGGATGGGGCATCCACCATTTCTCTGGGCAACCTGTTTCAATAACTCACCATTCTCACAGTAGATATTTTCTTTCTAGTATCTAATCTAAACCTACCGACTTTAAAGCCATTGCCCCTTGTTCTGTCACTACATGAGCTTGTCAAATGTTCCTCCTTATCTTACTCATAAGGTCCCCTTTAAGTACCAGAAGTCTGCTATGAAGCTGCTTCCCAATGGCAGCAGTGTTATGGTTGCCACCATCTACTATGCTGCTTTATTGGCAATTTCTTGGAACAGTAATATTTCATTAGTAGTTATTGTACTAATTTTAATGAAACTAATATTATTAAAAAATAAATTGAATAGCCATTGCTAATATAAAAGAATTAATTATATTTATCTATGAATAATTTTCTGAAGAGTGCTCCATTAGGAGTCACCTGCTGCTCACAACTGGTAAGCACAGGACTATGGTTAAATGAGGTCTAAACTCTGTGTCCTCTCCCTTTGGCAGCTTTGTGGTGGGACTCAGTGAGGAATGCATCTTTTACTAGACTCTGCATTCTCCATAATTTTGTTCTCAGGAACCTGTGTGCTTGTAGCACACTGGCTGCAGATAATTCATTAGTAATGTTTGTCCAGAGGAGACAGCAATCAATCAGTGAGCCAGAAACAATACATTTTGGGTGTCTGGTCCTGAACCTCCACAGAGAAAGATGAGGCACATGCTCATAGGTCTGCACATGGATATGCAAAAGGAAGATGAGGACGGGAAACCTAATCTTTGTGTTCTCTGCTTTGCAGGTCCTCATGGATCTAGAAGAAGGAAGAATTGGTTTTATTGGTTGTCTGTTTGCTTTTAAGCCAAGAGCTTTAACTACTTCAATTATTCTACTTCCCTTTGTAACAAGGCATATTTTGTTGACACACTCATTTAATTATGAGATTGAAGTGGGTGCTGTGACCTATTGTACACCAGGAGATTACAAGACAGGGATTGAGGGTCTATTTCTGTTAAAGCACATTAGTGAAGGACAGCAATGATTTGTTCAAATTGGGTTAAGGTCCGAAATAACTTTTGTCCACTTGTTCAGATTAGGCTTGTAGACCATCTCTCACCTTACAGAAGGTAGAAAAATGGGGCACAAAAGTACAAGATATGCTGAGTTACACAACTCTGAACAGGGTCAAATGCATGCATGTCTGTGTTCTGTACCTATTGGATCACGCTTCCAAAAAGGTGTTTGCTGAAAGCCAGAAGAAGAATTCTTGCCTAATTAATCCACCAGCTGATCAAAAGGGTAATCAAAACCAAAAGAAGGAGGGAAAGAGAGGGAAAAGATGCACTAAGCAAACAAACAAACAAACAAACAAGAAAAGATTTAAACTAAAAGTCATCAAATTATAATGACCAATGCCAAGCTGAAGTGATGGCAACCTACTGGCAGGAAGGATTTCAAAGACATGGATACTGGCAATCTATCATCCTGGAGATAAAAAAGCAGAGTCATTAATATTCAAGAATTTGCTTTTGAAGCTCTGGATCATTCACATCCCCTACACAGTTTTTCCATATAAAACCAACTGAAACCACTAGAGAAGGATTGAATTACACAGCAGATTATATAGATGATGAAGTGGGAAAAGGAATGGTGAGGATAACAAAAGTTTCTTAAATTTTAAGTTCTTGTACGTGAATAAAAGAGAAACATAATGCTTAAATTAGCAGAGCAAACAAAGCAAAGAACGGACAGAAACCTCAAGTAGGAAGGACTCAGCCTGTAAACCTGAGGGCTCAGCGGGAAAAACGGACAATGGAGACAGAAATGAACTTAAATTTAAGGAAGAGGAGCTTTAAACTGGATTACAGGAAAAAATATCTGACTCAAAAGGTTATTGGGCTAAAGACAGGCTGCCAAGAGAAATAGTTAAAGATACAATTATTAAAGAATTTAACACTGTAAGCAAAGAGCACTTGACAGGCTTGTAACATTTCTATATGGGATGAATTCACCCTGATAAAGCCAGTGGCCCAGACTAGAAAGAGATGTGATTCTTTACAGCCAAATTTCTCTTATAAAATATGGAGTGGAATTCCTTTTACTCACTTCCAGTAAATTAAAGCACATCAAACAATCTCTTTTATACTGCAATGTGTTTGTCCTCAGTGTGTTTGTGCTGGGCCCAGGTTTACAAGGTTACTGCAGGTTACAGCATTGTCATCTGACACATGCAGACCATTGATGGTCAGGGCTGAAGCACTATTTCTGTAAACAGCAGTGGGCTTGGCCAAAAGAGCTTCCAGGTCCACGTGCCAAAGAACAATGCCAGCTTCTGCTGCCATATGGCATGGAGACAAGCAGCAGGGTCAGCATTTCACAGTGTGTTGCCTGGTTTCCTTCCTCAGATTGATGAGCATTAGCCAAGGAGCTGTTCATATAGGCTTGCAAGGCAGTACCACTTGTGTAGTCAGCCTGTCTGGATTTTTTATAAAAATTAAAACAATCTAAATGTGTCAATATTTGGGGGTTCAGTTTTCTGGGTTTCCCCTCCCTGACCTTTTTCTTTTCATTGTTAGGGCTAAGTGGTAGCTTCTAAAGAAAGCTAGATGGAAAATCAATGTTTCTTTTGAGAAGAAAATTAAAATTATGAAACAAGGGAATGCTTTTATAATAAAAATATTCACAGAACTCAAATATTGAAGAGGTCTTTCAACAACAGCTGTATGCATGGTCAAAAAAATTCAGAACATCACATTCTATCCTGGAAAGATCAAAATTATGCAATTCAGCTTAGGACAGGAAGTCTAGTAGCAGCCATTTTTACCTCTAATTTCAGTGCATCAAGACAGAAAAAAGGAAAGCATAAGGGTACTTCTCTCTTGCTGAAAAAGAGGAAGGATAATTGCAATGCTTCACACTCAGGGATAAAGCAGATGTAGGAGAAAGATGAGGAACAGATGAGGGAGTTGTTGCTTCCTCTCAGGGCTTTATTCAGTTATGTTGCAGAACAGTGAGATCAAGTCCTCCAGCTGAAAATGGGAAAAGGTGACACCAAAGCTGAAAAAGGTCCATCATACTGCCTGCTGCTGAAAGCAGCATCAATCCAGCTCTCCACTCATCCCTCCAGCCACCACAGCCCAGCAGCCAGGTACAACCACCAAGCTGCCCTTTTGGGCAGGAGCACTGCAGGCTCCCATCCGCTTCTCTCTGGCACAAGGGCCAACAGCTAATTTAGGCTTCTCTCAGCTACTGAGCTGCTGATTTCCCCAAAATTTCTATGTCCTTAACTATTTTTGAGAATTCTGCCTCTTCTCTCCAGATTGGTTGAAATCAGCCAACAGACTCAGAAGCTGTGTAGGGAAGAGTGGGCGAGGATGACAGTAGGATATGAAGAGAGGAAAAAAGGTAAGAGTTAAACTAACAGTATTCTGGCACTCAAAGTAGTGATTTATTTTCCATAGATATAGGCAAGTGGCTGTACGTTGACAGCTCTGGGGCACAGGAGCCTCACTGGAGTATAATTTAAGACACATGAAAGACAGCACACATGAGACTGAATGAAAGTCCTATGGGAGATTTTTCTTCCACATTTGGACTTCAAGTAAGTAAGTAGAAAAGAGTTTAATACTTGATTTCTAGCTATCCTGTTCAATTTTCAGATGAGCCTAAATCTCCATTACCTCCTTCACACTCAGTGGAGGGGTAAGCACGCAGCTGTGGTGTCCCAGGGAAGCAGCTGCGTGAGAGAACTTGCTGCCTTTTTTGTGCTCACATTGAAATATACGGCCATTTACTCCAAATTCCCGTAGTTTTGTTTCACTTCACTCTCTCTATTACCTTTTTCCTGTAATCGTTTCTGGAGAAATACATTGAATTTATCCTCTTAACATGTTAGCCCAGGTGCATCACCCATAGGCCTCATGTGCTTTGCTGCAGCTGAAAGCACTTGGTCAGACCAGGCCTTGAAAGTGTTGCCTTTGACTGATTCCCATTTCAGAAATGGGAGAGTAAAGGAAAACTTTCCTGCTCCTCTCCCTGCACTGGGCAGCAGCACCTAGTCACTGGGGTGACAAAGAGGACAAAGAGGGCACAAGGGCTTAAAAATGAACAAACTTTTTAGAAGGGCTAAAAGCTCCCTGAATTTCACTGTTTCAAGTCAGGTGTAATGTTGAGCTAGGCCCATCAAAACTTACTCTTTTCAGGAAGAAGGCACCAGAGGGAGCCCTTGAAGGGCCCATATTTGGGCCAGACATTTTATTTAAATCTCATGGTGATTGTGCCAGAAATAAAAAGGAGTTATTAACATATCTCCTCCTGCCCATTGCATCCTTGCAGGCAGATCCTTTCTGTCAGCCTCCCCTTCAGCCAACTCCACAGACTTTTGGTTGTAGCAAACTACACAGCCCATTTGTTCCTACAGATGGCCCTTCAACTCTCCTTGAGCTTGGGCTGTGTCCGTTCCTTGCTGTTTTCAGTGGTTTCCTTATTTCTGTAAGTCTTACATCTCAGCAAACCAGCTTCCTGGAGGAACTGGCTGCCACCCACACATCACTGCCTCACTAATGAACACCTCAAACAAGGTAAAAACTAACAAATAAGCCAGATCTGGTCCATGTCACAAACTTTGGCTATTCAAACTGACAGCTCATTTTCCCATTTTTTCTTTGATGAGCTGTAGTACCTCTGCACTGCTTCAACAACATAAAATTGTCCACTATATGGAGGTCATATGCCACTCCTCTGGCTTGGGCAAGTTGAATAGTTTCTGGACACCAATACCAGAGGTTGTTAGAGCTTTACTTCTAAAACTCTTGATGTGTTCACAGCTTCCATTGCAGTGAAGTCTCCCCTGAGCTAAGTATAACCCTGTAGTGCAGTACAACATCAGACCTGCAGACAAGAAGTTAAAGCACAAGCAGATCAGACAAGGTCTGTCACCACTTCATTTGGCCTAAAATAAAAATCCACAGGTTTTGGAATCAGGAAGAAAACAGGAAGTCTAGTCCTCCAAAGTGGGGAGCTGGGACAGCCAGCTCCTGCCCCTACACTGACCACTCCACCCCTACGCTGACCACTCCCCCCCACAGTATTACACTTTGCCATCCCTGCATCATTTGCATGCTTGTGCAGCATGAAATACTCTGCAGCCAAAGCAGCTGGCTGGCCCTTGCTGGAGCCTGCCATGACAAGCCTTTTAGACCATGAGTGACTGAAATCCTGTGGTCAGGAAACTTTTTCTTTGTTCACGGCACATCAGTTTTGCTTTCCTTTTCAGCTCATCACTCTTTACTTGGGTATGTTTTCTTGATTTGTGAACTGCTGGTCTCTAGGAATTTCAGTGCTACAAGGTAATTTGTGGTTTGGCTTTCTCTATCATTCATACATATACATATATATATGTGTGTATATATATATAGGTACATCAGTCTCCATCTCACTCAAGCTCCAATGACTGACTGAGTTCCTCTCTCAGGGTTTTATCAGTGGCCTCAAGGCAGAACAGGCCACATTTGCCAGTCTATGTTCCCATACAGGCACACAGCCTGGTCAGTAAACCTTTCCAAAGGCCTCGGAAAATTTCCACCAATGGCAATTATGATACCATCAACCTTGAGTCCAAGGAGGAACCTGCAAATTTTCCTTCCAAGTATAGCTGCTATAAGGAGTGAAAGTTGGTACTTTAATGGCAACCACTGCATATGTTACACATATCAGGCTACTGAGCACATTGATACACTCAGTCAGTGAGTTAGCTACTTAACAGAGCCTTTCGGGTTAAATGGGAAATACTGCAGGGAATGAAGACCAGTTTCTCCTGACTGAGGAAAACGGAGGATACTTTCTGATTTCCTACAGGCAAATTAGAAGAAAACACTGTAATTAATTACTACAGGTGTTTTCTTAGCAACAATAAAAACACCGTCCACAGCTCTTGAAAAATGAATGCAGAAAACCACAAAAGTTTTCTGTCACACGCAAGTGAGGGAAGGCCAGTGTTTTTCAGTGATGCATAGAAAATTGTGGAATTTTGGGGAAAAAAAATAATCGGGGTTTTCTCCTCCTTCAGTCAATGGAAGGGATCCCTACTGCAGGAATGTGATGGGACATCTCTAGTGCCACTTCAACCCATCATTTCAGTAAAGAACCAAATTGCTGTGCCATAGCAGTGTGATTGTGGTCGACACTTCCTCTCTGTGTTGTGACTCTCACTGCAAGGGGAACAGCTTGTTGGGCCAATGTGCTTTGCTTACAGCTCTGTGCATTAAGAAAAGAGTTTGAAATAATTTTTACCAAAAGGGATCTAGGCCAAAATGTCTTCCTCAGTTGCAATTTAGTTTAGCATCAGCTGGTCAAGAATGAGATATTTCATATTCTTAAGGAAAAACTGGAACTGACAAATTCATTACTTAATCAGGCTAATGTAGTAAGTTAAGAGGTAATTCAGAAGAAATAATGAAAACTCTCTTGTGGCATATTAATTATGTCTTTCAGCTATTAAGAAAGGAGGATTATGGATGTGGCCAAGAATAAAAAGAGATATATTTTCAGGGTCAGTGAATTTATCTTTTCAGGTATCTAACAGAAAAGAATAAATTGATTTCCCTCAATGGAGATAATTTGAGAAGTCTTGGACCAGATATGTTGTTTTTATACTATATGGCAAAATTAAACTTGCTATATTTCCAATTTCAGTATCTGCTCAAATATATGCGAATTCATGGTTTTGATCAAAAAGAGCAACCTCTGAAAACAGACAACTGTCACGGTGCTAGAAGTTTAACTTTGTAATTGTCATTTCATTTATAAATTTGTTACCTGTGTATTTTGTTTCTCCAACGTAGAGCTGATATAAAAGGGTTACAATCTGGGGAGTATCCTGAAACGTTATGGTATGTATACACGGTAATTGTACATAAAATAACAATACCAAACTCCATGTTACATGAAGGGAAATAAAGAATGAATTACTGATTTCCATCCAGATTTCTCTGCCTGGAATGCAATCTGTCTGCAGTTCAGAATGAGCAGCTGGACATAATCTAGAGCCTATCTTACTTATCTATCTGTTGCCCAAACAGGAGAATCATGATAAGACTTGGGTAGTTCTTTGATGTAATGCTACTAATCTTCCCCCTCCTCCCCCCGCCCCGATTTCCAAAGTCCCATTTCCCTGAAAATAACTGAAACGAGTAACAGGAGGCAAACTGGAGTTTTTAATGTTTCCTCTTTAGAAAAATGAAAGCAAAGGCCCAATCCCAAATCCATCTGCTTTCTAGGGAAGACTTGGTTATGACTATGTACTGCTGATTTGCAAGCTGCCCACAGGGTTTCCATTTGCTTCCTGATGTCTGCTGCCCCATTTGCTGCCTGGCAGCTGCTCACAGCCAGTAGAGAGGCAACAAAACAGCACCAATAGCTGCACTCCTTAGTCCCTTTGCAGAAGCATGTCTTTTAAGATCATCTTGGATTCAAGTATTTTTCAAAAAGAGGATTTCACTGGCCTTCATTTAGCAAATGGTAAATGGTAATAAATGGTATTTCAGGCAGCAGCAGAAGCTGCTGCTGCTGACTGTGCAGGGCAGGGAAGCTTCATGACTGCTGCCGTTTTCTGGCAGAGACCAGCAGTGTAAATGCTGGCACACAGCAGGCCAGGGTTTAGCTTTCTACCTACACCATAAGTGGAAAACATGGGCCAGCAAGTGCAGCTATGAGGCAGAGCAAGAAGCTACAACCAGGGCAGCATTTAGGCTTAGAGTTTTCAGCAACTGCCTTTTCCCATCTTGAAGGTTAAGAGGCAACAAATAATAAAGCTGTATGTCATCTATCATCTGGGGACAAGTGACTGCAAGATAGAGTCTGTGCATGTCTTCCATTATTGTCCTTTAGAAAGCATTGCAAAAACCTAAAGCATGGACATAATTTGAAGATAACACATGATGCATCGTCTCCACGTATTCCCCTTTTCATTGAGTGCATGTAATGTTTAAACATATGTATGATTGTGCTCCAACTTCCTCCAAGTCTTTCTTCTTTTGTAATTGCAGTATTTTTTCACAGGTCCCCACTCTTTCAGTTTATTTAAAATAAAAATTCTTTAAAGTCCAAATATAAAGAACAACAGTGTAGAACTTAATCCCAAAAGACACAACGCACACTTTTCAGACCTTATCCCTGACTGTCATTTACTATTTAAGCCACCACTGCTGTTGAAAGCAGTCCCATCTTCCACTGCAGCAGTCAGGTTTTTTACACCCTGTTTCCTTGCATGCTGGTGCATGGGAGCAATGAACAGAACAGGTAACTAATGCACGGCAAACCTTTTTTATTTCCCTGGAGCAGTTTCCCTGCTCTGTTTTACACACAGATGTACAATATATGCACCACACAAGAAAAGTGGAGTGTAGAAAAGGAGAAAGAAACAAGTGGCCTGTAGAGGCTGGTGGTGTGTGGAAGGGAGCAGAGGACAAAAGGGTTGACAGGGAAGGTTCATGAAGGATTATGGTGTTCACCAATCTTTAGCCTTCATTTTGGCATGCCAAAATCTTGTGCTGCCAGTAAGATGGAGGACAAACTCTCTGGGATGACAAAGTCCAAAAGAGAAAGTACCACATGCCTATAACCCTGTTGTCAATTAATAATCCCTGTGAAAAAAAAAAAAAAATTAATATTCTAGACAGACAGACAACCATCTAACAGACCCTTTAGTTCTGCAGCTATCTCCTGCATCAAGAATCATTCCATGAACCAGTGGTTAAATCATTCCATGAACCAGTTAAACTGATGATTACCTTGTAAATGAAAGTCAGATTAAATACATGCTTTTATCAACATAGACAAAATAGCACTTTTCCTGCCTTTCATCAAAAAAATCAGAGAGCTGTAGGTTTTATACTCCAGCACACCTGCTGGTAATGTAAGAAGTAAAAAATTAGAACTAAATCAATTGTCAGGACAAATGAAAGAGTACACTATACAATGCATTATCCTCTGGTCCTTTATTGTATTTCTTAATTCACGTCCTAATTCCCAAAATCCAGCTATTTACAGTGAAACTTCCAATCATTAGTGGGATTTAGCAGGTTTCCATTGTAAAATAGCATTCACATTTCTCATGAGAGTTGGTATGTATAGTGTTGAAGGGCACTAGATACAAAGCCTGTCGGCCCACAGCTATATTTGATTTCCATACCTCTATCCAGGGTATATTAACACATGAAGTGACAATTTTCTGAATAGTTACATCCTTTTTTTATAATCATGTTCATCAAGACTCACTGTCTTGAGGTACAGAGGTTCATGTGGAAAAGCTAGGATGTGGCTGTATGACTAATTTTTAAAGCTTATGCACAGCTTCTCAGGAATGCAGCTGGATATAACTCCTTGGTGTCTTGCTTGTGATGACTGAATTGAAATATATTGTAATGATTCTCTGCTCAAGAAACATGAACTCATTAGAAGTTGAAGCTAGAGCTGAAGTATTATGTGATTTTTCCTTTTCTACTCCTTTATTACCTAATTAGAGCAAATATTTTATTCAAGAGTAAGCAGTAACTTAAAAACTTAGCTCTTAAGTTAAGGTGATAATATCAGATGTAATTTCTGTTAACTCTCATCTTGAAAAATTTGTCTTCCCTCCTTATTTTTGCAGGAATGTGTAGCATATAGAAATTATTTAATTAGTACCTTGAAAATTAAAGATTCCTTTATACCAATCAAACACATAGCAATTTCTGAGTTTCTTACTTTTCAAAAAAAATTAAAAATTTTCTAAATTTAAATAATTTAGAGACTTGTTTGAAGGCCACCACTTCCTTAGATGGCTTTTTAGCAGGCATGAGAAAAGTGCTATTTAATTTCACACTCCAGTAATCCTTTAACAATTTCCTTTCAGGCAGAATATAAAATCTTATTATTCATTCCTTAATAAAATAAAAAATAAGTTATAGTGGATATGTCTTTAACCTTGGACCAGTCTGAGCAATTTTTTTCCCCTCAGATAAGACACCAAAGATCAGCACAAATGGCAACTGATAAACTGGCCTTTGGGTTATACTCAAGAGTCCTCCTCCCTTTTTTTTCACATCAGCTCTCTGGAAATGCCTCTTCTGAACTACTTGTTTTAGCATCAGTCAGTCAATTTTGATTCCTCCCACCCCTTAACTGTCAATGGAAAAACTTGCCAAGATCTTATGTAACCCACCTTGAATTCTAGCTCCCTATCACCGTGAAGCAATGTCACAAAGACTACACCTTGTTAAGATTAACGATAAACACCAAATTATCAGAAGTTCATATCTCAAGGGCTTATTTGCATTTTCCTACGTGCTTGAATTTGCTGAAGAAAAAAAATATCTATCCCTCTCTTTTGCAAGATACAGCACCAGGAATTCCCTTGGACATTGTATTTACACTTTACAAATAATCCTCTCTTTCAGCTTACCAATACCTCTCTTTCCAATTCTCAAACTCTCACCATATGATGGATCCCAGCTTCGATAGCTGTGGGGATTCTGTTTGAAAACAAAACAATTTTATAGATGCTCTTATTCATATAAGACCCTGCTGGTCTTGCTAGTAGGTTTGAAGCATTCCAGGAATCTAATGGAGATGCACAGGTCAAATAAAGTAATTACCTCTGAAGGGCAATGGTGGTGGTGTGGTAGTAGAAGTAATAGCAGCAGCGGTAACAGTTGTAGTAGTAATGTCAGCTCTTCCTAGAGTAACTCTAGACAAGTAAGCTAAGCTTCTTTTTCATCACTGCTTTTTTTTTTTTTTCAAGACACCTAAAATTATATGTGTATGAATAACTCATCACTAGCATTAAAACCTGTTAGACACATAGAAATAAAGCTGTCTTCTGGCTTTCTGAGTCTAGAGTCTTCCTACATCAGGAAACACATATGAGGACATATCAGAAACACCTCGAGAAGAAAGTTTTTCATGAACAGATCAAGTTGCACCTAACAATCAGTTGGAGTTTCATGGTTCCAATGGTTCTATTGGAAAAATTCTCAAAAATCTGTCTGATCAGTTGGTGGGAAAACATCTTCCAAATGTCAGTCTACCCTTGTAATGGATAATCACTACCTATGTGCTTTTTCTGGCTCTATCATTTGGTGCAAACAGTTATTTTTCCAACCTGGTATTTACACATGGCTTGACAAAATGTGCAGCACTGTAGGTGGGTGCCAAGAAAATGGCACAGTGTCTCTATCCAGTGTCTCCTTCCCACCCACTTAGGTAGGGAAAATACTTTTGGACATAACTGAGCAGTGTGGTTTATCACCCAAATGGATCACTAAGAGAAAGATTAGCAAGACATCTCCATTGCAGGTGGATCAATCCACAAATTTTTTATTTCATGGAGACTTTGTCCCTTCCTCTGGCCTCTGTTGCAGAAAACTTCAGGCAACATGAAGCCTCAATATAGCAACTCAATTCTTACTGAAGCCATTAGGTATGGGCTGTCCACAGGTATATGCACACAAATATAAAATGCATAGACATCACTTTTTAAAAGCTGTCATTTCCCAAAAGGACCCAGTGAGGTAGAATTGCTATTAAAAGCAATTAATTTGCAGCCATTTTTTAAACACCTAATTTCCCCACTAGCCTGCATGCAACACTACTTCAAACAGCTACACACGGTCTTATTTAGTGAATATATGAGGAAAAGGTCTGCATTATGTTTGCTAAAAGGACTAGGATTTCAATTCCATCTGCTGCTGGGTGTGTTTGATTTGTGTATTAATTATGCCTGTTTGTAGCTGTAAATTTGCTCCAGATTAGTAGGTGATTGGTTCCACGCATGGATTCACTACACTGCATGGCTCCCTTGCACTTTTATACTTTTCAAATGGTTCTATACTTATGCTTTTTAAATTGCTTTTAATACCTATCTTATTCAGTGTGAACTTTCAACTCTCTCTTATTCAGACAAATTTTCTTCCCCTTAAGACAAAACTGCTTCTTTTCCCAATGTTACAGGGAAATTCAGCACATTCACATTTAGCATTTTCTACATGGAATGACTTAAACTAATGGGTTTAGGCATTACATGAGCACTCAGAAGGGCGTATACATACCCGTTATTGTGCAAACTTTAAATGCTTGTCACGTCAAAATAAAATTCTCCCACATGTGGAACATTTTTGCTCTTGATCACTGAGTTTTCTTCCTGGTTTTCAAAATGCCCAAAAGTTCTGAGCTGTCGCGTTTGTAGTTAAGACCTGTGAGATATGCTTGAAAATGTGACACGTCTGAAATGAGCTGCATAAAAACTGCCTTTGTGTCTATGAATGTTTGTGTACACTTAGAAAATAAATGTTGAAGAGGTCAAGCTGATTACTCTCATATTTTAGGAAAAGAATCACTCTGAGCTGAAAAATTGTATGCCAAGTTTCTGCCTGAAGCCAATTTTTACAATCAAATTAAAAACCTTTGAGACTAAGAGTTTATAATGGAAATACTAACACAGCCTTAACCATGGCAGCACTAGCAGGCACTGCAATAATATTAGGAAAGCTCTCTCTGCCCACAATCTAAACTAAATAAAAAAGATGCCATTTTCCAACATACACCCCAGGCTAGCAAATAACAATGATTTAATGTACTTGCCCTGTGGTAATATAGTACCACTGCAAACCACTGAGCCAATTTTTCTTTTCTTTTCTTTATTTTTTCTTTTCAAACATATATGCCCCATAGGGAAAGGATTGCAATTTAGCTGTTATTTGTGGATATATCGCTTTCATTTCAACAATTCTTGAAAGCCTTCCTGCTGTCACATGCTACTGTATGCAAGCACCCAACTGAATAAAGACCCACCAGGCTTTTTCAGGAGTTTATTCACAGGTTTGGCTTTGCTTATTGTAGTATGCACCACACTTAAATTAGATGAGGGCTACTGTAAAGCAATAACATTGTCAATGACTGGAATCTCACTTTCCCCTCTAACAGTCTGAAGCAAATTAATGTATTGGTTGTTCATTAACAAGTAAACAGTTTCTGCTACAATGTCAAGGAAAAAAGAATATGTTCATTAATATGAACAATCTTCATCTACAAAGATGATTTACACAATGCATGTAATGAGATAGCTTTCCCCTAACTAGTACACTACCAAACTGAAAAGCTGATTCTTAGGACTTTCTTGAAATTACAATATTGTTTGTTTACCAATAAGAAAGACAGTCTCAGTCACCTATGCCACCATTGTAAGCTCTATAGTAAGTACTTAAAAAAAGAGAGATTTCTGGAATCACTTGTGGAATTAATAAAATTGGTAACTACAGACTTACACTGCATCAAGGATACATATTATTCCTGTGATAAGTTGAGCTAAAAATAAGATTAATTTGGTTATAGAAATTCCTTAAACAACAACACTTAAATTATTTCAAACTTGAAATTTTTCAAGAATTTTCTGAAAAAATCAGCAAACACTGGCTAAAAAAGCAAAGCAGTTTGGATACACCAATGTAATCAGCATGCCTAGTGCTTTTTTGTTAACCCTCTGAGTAGAACCATAGTATTCTGGATTTTTTGTACATTAATGCTATAAAAATTGTAACTTACACAAATACTAATTTATGTGTCATGACAATAAATCATGTTCTAAATATATCTGGGTTAGGCACCTCATCTCATGAGTGATTAATCCATCCTAGAATTTTAATTATCCGTTAGAGAAGCCAGTCTCTAGCACCTATACTGGAGGCTTAGATTATTGCCCTCTATTAGATGCTTAATTCTTAGACAGATACATCTAGATGAGACAACTCCCAGCTCACTACCCTTTAGCTAATCCTGTGCTATCAGTACTACATTTTCACATCAAAGTTTGCTTACTCCATATAAGCTCACTAGAATATTGCACTTAGGTTAGGGTCCACGTTACCCCCGCTTATATATAATTGAGAGGAATTAAGCTGGAAGTGACCCTGTTCTACTTTCCTGCTAATACTAAGATCAGGCTGTCAAGCATCTCCAGAGACCAAACATTAGGTGACCTGAATCACCCTTCGGAAGTGCTCGTCTCCATCTCCTTGGTGATAGATGGTGCCTACCACAACTGCCATCCGTCTCTGCTAACTGAAACAACTGTTGTCACATTTAGCAGCAATACAAGGCAGTGATTCAAAAGGGAAATGAAGAAAGAAGTCAGAAGGACTTGTCTGTATTACATTAAAATGACCACGGTGTGCTATGTGGTCTCCCAGATTATCACATTAGAAATAGTCTATTATGCTTGATTTCTTTTTTTCATTGGTGTTTCAAATATTTGTAGGGCCACATATTCTGTCTTCACTTACCCCCAAGAATTCAGAGGTTAGATTAAAAAAAATGGCAGTCACTGCCAAACAAGCCTAAACCATTATAAGTTCCATGAAACCATAAATATATATACATATATATGTATATATTAAAATATATATCTATGGGTATATGGATATATTTAAAATCGTCATTGGAAACTCTTTTGAAACAGTTCAAATATCCAGATACCTCTCCTTGAAACCTAAAATAGGATATCAGCAATTTGAAACCCAGTCTCTCACAAACCTAAAAATAACTTAAAGAAATATTTTTATAGTTATGTTCATAAAACATGAACAAAAGATCAGAAACATAAGATGTTGGGGATGAGTAGGATTTTCAGGATCTAGGATTATTTTTACATACATTTTAAGTAATACAAGATGGTATAAGATGAAGGAGCCAAACATCTTATTTTAATGATAACCCTGTATTCCAAAGCAAAGAAAAGGAAAGTCCCAGATGGGTTTTTGAATAGTATTTCTCATGCATAAGGTGAAACAGTTTTTTTTTCCTCCTGACTGCCCTCTCTAATTAAGAAGAATGAACATTGGCCTTTGCTTTAAGACTGCCAAATTTTCACAATAGTCAAGGAGCATGTGGTATTAATGGACACTTTTTTATTACCACATGTATGTCTTGCATTTACATGGCTGAGCTGTATCTCTTCTAAAGGAAAGGCTGTGATATAATGTGGGAAGGTCAATGCTGGTCAAACACGTGCCAGATTCTGACCTACTGTAAATTAGGGTAGGTAAGTGGCAAGGAAGGCTTTATCTTGAATGAGGGTTAAATCCTGTGGAAAAATAATCCTTTCCCCATCCAAATGTTACGAATGTACAACCATAAGGATCACAATGGCAGTGGTTGTGCCCTGTCTAGTGAGCGTCCTCTCTCCACAATGAGTTTGGGTTTGGATGGTCATAGTCAAGGATCTGACACAGATTCAACCCTTTCCCAAAACCTAAAATCTGAGAATTTTTGTATGGAAGTTCCTTTGTCCCTTCACCTCCTGCCCCAATGGAGCTCTCCAACAAGACACTTATTTGCTTTACTTGCTTTAAGATGATGTTACGCAAGTTCCAGAGTAACTGAGGCCATGCACAGGCCTTCTGCCCATGGACATACATTCAGAGATCCATCTCCTGATGGCTTAGATGACTTTCTAGTAAACTCATAATCCAAAGTTGGTGTCTGATGTAAGCTTCTACCAGCAATTCCTTCTACAGTCGAGGGAGTGAGACCAATAGGTTAATCAAAACATGAGTCCTGCCTAAATTGTGTGCCCATGACAGGTGAGATGAATCAAACCTGGAATGCTCATCTTTATTACCCAGGAAGTCTGGAGAACTAGTTTCTACTAAATATCTCACTTCTAGATTATCAATATCGAGTGTATTAAAAAAAATTCTATATGAAATACTTGTACCACTTGTGTGAAGATTCACAAGATTAAATTCCTGTGTTTAAAATTTTTTGAGCTTTCAATATATAAATTTTCATGTCTGAGGAAATGAAAGATGCACTTTGTAGGATGGAGAAACAGAAGAATTCCAATGTTTCTTGAAAACCAGTTCAACTGATCCTTCCAGATAGAAGTGCAAAAGAGCTTTATATTAGCCCCCACCAGCTGCAGGTACACGTTGGCTGCCATAACTGCTCATATGGACAGTTCCATGAACAAACACAACTCAGAACGGGAATGATACTCTGGGCAACTTGCCCTGTTCCTGAAAAATTTATTTATACTTCCCAGAAAGATGAGAAAATCTGCATGTCATTTTGGGCAGTATATTGATACTTCTGGCTGTATGATAGGAAAGAAAAAGAAAGGAAGAAAGAAAGCGAGAAAAAGGGCAAGGGGAAGGGGAGAGAGAGGAGAGAAAGAGAGAGAGAGAGGAAACAACATGTGACTTTTAAAAAACACTGTGAGAAAACTTTAGAGAAGAAAACTTCCATTTTATATGAGCAATAAGAGAAACTATAAATTTCACAATGCTTTTTATTTTAGAACATGATTTTGAAAGTTGCTTCTTTCATTCAAGTGAAATTCTGAGCCATCTTTTTTTTTTTTCAAATTATCACATCTGAAGCAGAAGTCTACACACTGTAATATTTCTGTGGAAGCCAACTTTATAATAATGGTCAAATGAAAAGCTATAATGTTGTCTTGAGGTTTTAACAAACCAGTAATATATATATACTCTGTGTAAATGCCCATTTTATTAAATATTCCAAATAAAACTGGTGAATCAGCTTTTTAGTTTCTCCATTCTAAAGACAAAATTTTGCTAATTCAATTTAGGCTTTACATATATATTAAATGACTTGTATTTTCCCCGATTTAGAAGAACTCTAGCTATTTAAAGGGTAATGCTTATCAGTGTTAATCTTTTTAAATGGCTCTGCTGGAACAACCAGGTCATGCCAAGAGGATGCCTGTACATTCCTGAATGTGTGATGCAAAGGAACCAGGAACTTCTCAACTAGATCATTACATACTATTACATGACAGAATGTGTCCTCAAGCAATTTCCCAAGACTCAACATTGTCATTAGCAGCAAACTATATGGAAGCAACCTTTTGTGGCCATCATCATGTCATCTTCTGTAAACCATGAGGATGCCCTAAACTGAATTTCCCATTTAGCCCTGCATCATACCGTCCAATAACAGTCACTCCATGTGGAAGTATGATGAAGGTTTGGAATGAGCTGTTGTAGAAGATACCATTAGTTTAATTTTATTTTCATTTTTAGGCCTATATTTATAATTCCTAAGCAATAGTACATTTGATATATTTTTGGCCAGAAACAGGCAAGGAACTTCAGGATACTATAAAAGGTATGTGCGTATAAAAGCAAAAAAGCCAGAATAAAACCCTAATATGGGTTGTCAAGATTTAAGGTGATCATTTACTCAGAGGGTTAACATGTGCTAAAATTACATACTGCAGTTCCTAGCTCCACTGATGAAAACATTCACTGCTTCTATCTTTAAACAAAAAAGCAAAATAGCCTTAACCCTTTGAGGATCATATTAGCAGCAAGTTGCAATCTAAACAGAGAACAAGTATTTCAATCAATTAGGAAATAATTCTTACAAAGATTCTGTGAGCACCCTTTTGTGTTCCACCATCCCAGTGTTTACTGCTGGATAGATCAGCTGTAATCATGCCACACAGGCCTGAAGCAGTTTCAGGGTCTCAAAGGGTTAAAGCCAAGACTTTTGAGAAAAAGTGTTTTATTAAAAGGGTGAGTTAGGTGAGCGAACAGTCTCAGATGAACTTGGTGAATAGTCTTCTGACTCGGAGTTGAGTTCAGGTGGAGCTTGCTGAGCCTTATAACGTCCCCTCACATCCTGGTTGCGTCTTCGTCGGAAAACCTGCCTCTCCTTATCAAGAGCGGTGGTCTGGCAGGGGCATAAAATAAGAATAAATGAAATTAGGCTGTGTGTGAAATGCAAAGATAATGAAAACCATGAGGTTTTATGTGGCCTGCAAATACCAGGGATAATAAATGTTCAGACCAAATTAAACCTGCTCTGTCTCAGTCAGGTCTGAAAGGCTGAGCCCACAACATAGCTAAATGCTTTAAAAAGTGCATTTCCCAAATCTTAAGAGGTAGCGTGACATCATCAAGCAGATACAGTCCCATATATATGGATGCCATATGTTCTACTTCTGGATGTTATTAATTTCATCCTTTAACAGATTCAAATTTCAAGTCAAATACCAAGTGACCTTCCCCCCACTCTTCTCAAAGTATAAATCTGTTTCTACAGGCAAGGCAGAGATGTACACTTGTCTTTGATTTGACCTAATGAAGGCTGATACACACTCACCCATGTTCAAGTCAGTGCAATCAGGTAACAAAGATGGATTGTGATGAAGTTGTCAGAAAAGAGAGAAAAACAAACACCAAAGGGAGCTAGACCAGCTCCTTGACACATCATGCTGCTCAATGGATGTTCTTAGGGAGAACGCTGAAGAGCTCTGACGGCAAGACCTGTTTAGCCTGACCACACTGTCTCTTCCTGCTAACCAAGGTCTACTGGATTCAATACTCTGCTAATTTTATCTACGTCTAGCTAAGGTATCTAGGAATGGGAAAGAGCAATATTCATTTGATGGGCATTATTTTTTGATCATTCTGCCATTATTGAAAATGCAATTCTTAATAAGATGGCTGTAACTTCTAGTCACATTCTTTTCTCTGCTTTTCTGGCACATTTATGAGGTGAAACTTCAACCCAAGTAAGGGGAGACCTAGTCTGACTATCAATTTCAAGCATGGGACAAGGTTTTGCTGTCTTCTTGATTATGGGATCTTAGACTACAGTCCTTGAAATTGCTGTAAAATTTTAAGTTCAACAGGATGGCCTTGATTCAGCAAGAGCACTTTGACACATGCTTAGCTGCTTCTGAAGCAGGGCTGCCCCCTGAAATTACAATCCCTGACTGTTTCGGAAAAAGCAAAATGGGAAAAGGTTGGTGAACAGTAAGATGACATACAAAATGCAACCAAGTATCTGATCATGCCACTGGAAGCAAAGTAACTTTGAGAACTGAATAGGTTTCACTAGTAAGGTTTGTAAAATTTGTCCAAATTATGAAAAGGTCAATTTCAAGAAATGGAGCCAAAAGGTTATTCTGCTTCAAAGGATTTATTGTGTTCTCTTAAGATATGCATGACTGATTTCTCTAAAAAATTTACCAGTTACAGTGTGAGCCTCATAGGAGAGCAGAGATGTATTTATAGCCAACGTATTTTTGAGACTAAAATGAAAACTAAATCCATAATACTGGTGCAGAATAGCATTATAGCAATTCATGCTTTCAAATAATGCAACCAGCATTCAATAATGATGTAACAGAGACAGGAAGATGGACAGGAGTACAGAACTTCTACAGCAAATGCATTTAGTTAGGCTATATTGCTGCACTATTATTTTTGTGTCTAGAACCTATATAGCACTACTTTAAAAGGGTAAAATGATCCACTTAGATAAGTTCATCCCTATATTTTAAATAATAATTGCTACAAAATACAACACCTCTCATCTGCTGAAAATTTCTTTGTTTACTGCCATCTTTTGGTTAGGAGCTCTAATTAGTATTTTCAATGCCTTCTATGTTTCTTAGCCTTGAACCAATTCAGTTTTTGATTATTTTTAATGTGAAACAGAAGAATACCTAGATCTTTTACACACAGTGAATATACTGCTTACAGTATGTAATTTTGTGTGAAAATTGAAAAGAATGGCATATATTACCACTCTATAAAATACAGATTTCCATTTAAAGGATATTTTTTTATGCTTACAGGAAATAAGCATTTATTTAAAGTTTAAACCACATCACATCATCCTGTGGTAATACACACTCTCCCCTGAGAAATTTAAACATTTCTGGTTGAATAAATAAAAATACTTATATTAAATTCAGAATTTGTTTTTAAAACTTGATACATGAGAATGTCAAATGTATATGTAAAATCTGAAGGTATTTAAATTTAGATAACTTACATATAAGAGAATGTATAAGACAATTGGTTTGAAATTTTGCCTAGGACATTGCTCTTTATAAAGAAGACAGATAACGAGGTACCAGGACAAATTTTTAAAGATGCCTTTAAAAATAAACCCCAAGATATTGTTTTTCTATGATTGTTGGAAAAGCTTTAGAGACTTTTCTTTAAATCTATTTGTTTAAATATACATAAAAGCACTCCCTGCCTCAATAATAAAAGATGTTAAGCAAAAACCCTGTATCACCTCATCTAGCACCTTATGCTGCTGTAGTTTGTCGGGCAAAATATATCTGGCTTCCTAACCCTTCAGAATGTTCCTGAGATATTTTGTGACTGTGTTTTTCTTTACATTTTTATCCAGTGCTTGCCCTGGATTTGGTTTAATTGGTCTTTGTAAAGGCATACTTCTAGACTACAGGTCATTATTATGGTTACTCTCCTGGGCTGAGAGATATCTGGAGCCTTTCTCACCCAAAGAGCTTATTGAATGAAAAGTTACAAAGTCACAGAGAGTCAAAGAAGTCAGTATTTATCTAATGAAAGCAAAAATACACAGGTCATATGCTAATGTTTAGTGTTTACCATGTCAGAGCTACAAAATGGGGCACTTCTGGCCACAGAGTGCTCAGGCCCTACAGAACTTTCAAGAACAGGCTTATTTTGCCCAATGTTGCAATGACATTTGACACTTTCAGTATGTAATACACTGCTGATGATATAGTGGCTCTACATTCTGCAAAAATGTTATTTTTCATTTAATGATGTCACAGTTACTTTTTACCTCAAAAGAATTTCAAAATATGATAGATCCATCCTTTGGAATGCAGAGAAGATGGTAAGATAGATACATTTGAATATTGACTGTATGTGTTTTGTAAGTGTAATTTTCACCTACTGTACTTACTCGTGCACATATTCCAAAAATCAGCTTTTTAATTATTATTGATGTTTTTGTAACAAAGGCCTCTTACACACATTGCCTTGGTTTAACAGATGTATTCTTTCACCTGCTGTTCATTTGGGTGGTTCACCGGTGCATGAACCAGTCCGTTATGGATTTCCAGGGCATTTCTACTTCAAGCTACTCTTTCAATAAATAATAAGAGAATCTGAAGTGCACTTACGCTTCGCAGGGCTGCAAATCCCAGATTTTCACTATCACATTTTGACATTTTATTTTTCCCAGCTCTAGGTTAGAGACTGAGAACTTTGAACGCTATATGAGAGTAATGGGAACTCAAATGTAAAGATAGCATTCATATTTAAGATATGCAGCTGTCTTCCTGCAATCCATAAGAGAAAATGTAGAGCCTCTTATCCAGCAGCAGATAAGTAGATTGCCTCTAATAGTTTGGTGCTGATGGGTCTGAAGTACTTCATTAAGCACTAATGTATTTTGCATCAACATTTAGTAATCCTGACACCCAGTACCAAATGGTTACCAAGCCATTTCTGCAAATGCATGTAATTTGTAGTAACAGAGTATTATTTTAAAATCATTGTTTCTGTCATTGACATACTAAGGTGCAGTTGGTATTTTTCCAGGATTTTTCCTTAAGGAGTGTCTTCATCCTGATTTCTACCACTTGAAGTTACAGGACTGCTGCGGCATGCAAATTCATTTTTTTATCTTGGAAAACACTGCACTGTGTGTTTATGAAAGATTTTCAAAAAGTACAACTCCTTTGATATAGATGTTGGATTTGCAATGGGAAGCATCTTATTTTAGCTGTGGGCTGATATTTTCTGTCAGGTCAGTAATTACTGGATTAAAGTAACTGCATTTTATGAAAGTGAGCAGTGACTGTTATTCTTTTCACTTGTCTTAATTTACTGCTGGCCACCAAATATAGATATATATTAGTTTCATTAATAAAAGAACATTAATGTGCATTTTGCCTCTTAGTCCATACATTATTCATACCAGCCAGGAGACTAAACTGGGGATGCAGCTGTTCACGCATTAATCTAAGAAACCCTTCCCTTTGCTCGCTTTTATTCTGCAGGATAAAGCATACTTGCAATTTGTTAGCAATTTTCATGAAGCTTTATGTAGCATGTGGAATTAGATGAATATATGTATTGAAACACCAGTATTTTTTCTTCCAGTACGTTCTTTTATATCCACAGTTTTATGTGCAAATTTAAATGTTCACACCTAGATAAGTTTATTTTATTTCCTTAAACTTCTGGCTACTGACCTTTATATGTTGACAGGTTTCCTTGCTGTAAAAATGACCATTAAACATTGCTTGTGGCACAAGCCAGGCAGCCCTTCAGTCTCATCTCTTTTTAAATTTATTTTCCATGGGTTTCTCAGGTAATATATATATATATTTCTATATATACTCGATATATATTTATATATATATATATGTATATATACGTGTGTGTGATTGATTCATGAATCAAGACACTTTTTTGAGAGTACTTCAAACTTAGCAATGCACCTCAGTCCAGGAGTGAGACACTCATGGTATTTTTAGTCCCTCAGGCACAAGGTATAACTAAGTCAAGTTACACGGTGATTTGGAGACGTGCAAATGACCACATCGAGGGGACAAATTAATCATGTGGATTTGAACCCAGACCTCCAAATACAAAAGGCCAATGCTTTAGCACACCATGTAACTTCCAGCATAAAGTTTAGCTAAAATGAAAGTAAAAAAGAAAGAAAATCAAATCAGTTTGATATATGCTTTGTACTGTGTTGGTGAGTGAACACAAAGACAACTATTCCATATACATAACTGTCGAATTCATATTGCTGCACTTAAGTTTGTGTTTACTCTTTGACATCCCCCCTTTTTAGAGACACAATTCCTCAGCTGGATTCAATTACATGTGGAAGAGGGTTAGTGCCAAGTTGTTTGCATGAGTGAGTTTTATTTATAGTTTGTAAATCAGTTGTGGGGTTTTTACTCAAAGACCGGGAGAAGAGATTTTAAATTATTTTAGATATCTGCCTGTATTTACCAATATTCAGTTTACAGAGGGTTTTATGTTATTAAAAATGGCACTTTACAGATAGCAAGCCTGATTCCCAATGTCCTTGTCCCATCATCAAAGTCTGGCTGTAACTTTTAACTTGAAAGTGTATTGTATCCACTTGGGACAGGTGCAAGTAACTTGACAGATGCAAAATAATGTGAACTAGGAACCAAACACAGAGGATGGAACTATGGGTTTTCAAATGAGCTATTCAGATACATTTTTAACTGCAACAGTGAGAACTGTATTTTAAAAATCCAGTATTTTATGAATTCAATATTGACCAGATTGATGATTTTGTTAAGCATCCAACATAACTCATCTCCTTTCTATTGTCACTAGATAGATAGATAGATCATTAATGACTTTTCCATACACTTCCTGTATTTTATTTACTCCATTTTGATTTTCTGAAGTGTCTTGGATATATAGAAAATAACATACTCTAATATTTTATACTAATATAATGTATATAATACTACACATACTGACATTTACTACTAGTATTTTATGTTAGATGCAACCACTCTGGTGCTCCTTTGATATTCTGAATCAGCCCAGTCTTCAGGGTTTTAACTGGACCTCCAAGACTTGTCCCCTGCTGACGCTGCTTTGGTCTTTACTGCACCTCTGATTGCAGGGCTGATGTTCCAACAACATTTGGTGGATTGGTTTTAAAACATGTGTTAGTCTGGGGTCCAAATGATTCTACTGATTTGGTCCTTGTGTTTTCCCTGATCTTCACTCATATTCAAGGAACTGTGAAAGATTTTCCAGGTATTATAGCTTATGCCAGCTAAAACAACTACTGCTGCACCGAAAAAATCATGTCATTTCCACATGTATTATCCCACTGAAAGGGAATAAAAGAGGATGCAGAATATGCTCAGAAAAATTAGGATTTTGAAGGACTTTGAAAACAGAAGTCTTTTAGGCAGGGAGAGGACAAGGTTTTCTGGTTATTGAAGGAGGAAATAGTGCCATTTAAAAAGTGTTTTAGAAAGCTTCTAGAAACTACACATGAAAACAAAAAGAGAAGAGCAGAAGAGACAAGTAGTTTAACGCTAACGAAGGGAGCTTTACATTTTCCTTGGGACATGGTTTCATTTTTCACTGTACTTGTGAATTCAGATTAATTTTCATGGACCTGTGATAAATTATTTGTTTTATAGACATAAATTGATGAACATTTTAATATGCTTTGCATCTGCACTACTAAAAACTAAACACTTGCTACATCAAAATGGTTTTATTTAGACTAAAATCTTGGTCACCACAACAGCTGCATGTTCTTGGGAGATGAGAGAGGCTCAAACACACGGCACTGTTTGGTCCAAGGCACCCCCTCGCAGACGATTTCCTAATTAAGCATCCACGACTAGGAGCCCTGCTCTCCCAATTTGCCTTTCCACACTAGGTGAACAGTTTAGAAAACCCTAATTATAAACATTGTTGTTACTGCCCCCAGCTGGAAAACAGAGCAGTTTATGTATGAATAAGAGAGATTATCGCCCATCTGCTCCATCCCATTATTAAGGGATGTGTCATTTTGTATGCTGATGGCAGCCATTACTAGTGCTTTAGTCAAATGACCTTTTTTTTTATAGCTTTATTTATTTACCAAGTTGCAGAATTAGAGCCTTCTCCCCTACCTCTTCAAAATGCATATGGTTTGTTTCAAAACCTGGGCTATGCAGTTAAACTGAGTCAAGGCCAATCTGAGGAGATGTTCACTTTTCTCACAGGCTCCTGTTTCTGGTGATCTGCTCCCACTGAAGGAGCGATTTTAAAAGATCCAAACATTCTGTATAGCAAATGGAAAGACTTTCTTTCTTTTTTTTTTTTTTTTTTTTTTTTGTTTGTTTTTTTTAATGTAAAACAAAAAGTGTAAACAGAGGAGTGTAAACTGACCATGGGTAGCAATCAAACTCCAGGAAGACAAAGAAAGCTGATGTGATCTTCCCCGCCATTTTACAGAGGGGGCATTAAATTTGCAACTCTTCGTCAAAAAGTTCTGCTTGACAGAAAATGCCATCTTTCCTTCTTCAGCAGAAAATTCCTCTAATACTATAAAACCCACAGTTAACTAAAGCTGGGCACTCAGGCCCCATTCCCTCCTTGTCCAAAACCAAGGAGCACAAAGAAGGATGCCAAGTGACAAGACAGATCAGCAGGTTTTGCTCAGCCCTTGCAGGTCACAGTGGGTTTGTAGCCACCACCACAAGTGCAACAGGCTGGAATTAGACGAATTACAGGTACTGCTGCACACTCAAACACTTGGAGTGAGAGTCTTTCTCAACTTTTGCTAGCCAGCGTTCAACTCATGAATTTGAATGACTTTTCTACTTTTTGCCTGAAAAATAGGCTTTTTTTGGGGGTTGTGTTTGTTTTGTTTTTCTTTCCCCAGAACATCCATATCAGAAACTACTTAACCCTCAGTGTGTGCTCAGGGAACCATTAGGTTTTATGGAAAGCGTGCTGTAGCCTGATCCATGCACTTGGTGAAATGATCCAGGGTGGGAGTTTTACTTTACTGGAAACACTTGCAGTGATCATCTCTGCTGTTTTGCTAAGGTGGTTACTTTGCTGAGTTTTTACAAATCCCTCACAGACAAGTCTTTAAAGGCAGTGTTAGAAAACACATGTCTCTCAGTAAACTTATAAAAATTTCTCCAGTTAACAAAATGTAGGTCTTGTGAGTAATAAAGAAAAAAGACAGCAATTAACCACTTGATGGAAATTCCAGTGCTTTGGATTTATTGAGGAGGTGTGTGGGCCTCTTGTGGGCTATCAGACCTGGAACCCTCCTTGCCCCCACTCCAGAATAAGCCCCTCCCACCCAGAGCCCCATTTTATCATACAAGTTAAGCCAGCTAACAACAACCCTGGCACGGTTACACAATGAAGAAAAATATATTCAAGAGACTCATGCAATATTTGAAAAAAAAAATCAAATCAAAATAAATAGGTATCAGAAGGGTTTTAAAAAGAAAAGAGAAGGAATGCATTGTTAGAAACACAAGCTTACCAGCACATACAATGCATTGTATTTCAGTGAACTTGGGAGAGTTTCTATGCCCGCGTTATGCAAATGCATTGTTCAATCTAAGGTAAGGATTGTGTTTAGTGGGTTTAAAATGACAGTATATAGCTCCACATCTTGCATGGAAAAAGAGGAAAATATATGCTGAGAGCCTGTTGCTGCTCCGTGTGTTTTGAAACAGGAGCACAGGGGAAGTAGATGCCTTAACAAGCAGTAGGGAGGGGGAGGGTGCATACTTCAGCATATCTGTAGATTTTCTATATACACTGTCCTTTTAACTATAGGGGAGATTGATACTGAGCATGTGCGATGAAGAGAAAGCTGGCAATGTGGGTGTGAGAGATGGGTGAAGAAAGGGAATGAGGGGGTGTGGCATCTCAATCAAGATTAAAACGAAACTGATAAAGCAGCATATGGACCAGATAACAAATCAAAAAGCATGTTTATCCACTGAAGGAACTGGTTAATGGAGACTGCCAGCACGTTGCCATGGAAACACTGACTGTTGGCGCTGCACCATCTCATACCTTATCCAATACATTCCTGGTTGTTGGTAGTAGTCCAAAGACCCTGATCTCTTGATGGTAAACCCGTGGTCCAGCTGAGCAGAGAGAAATGGGGCAACTCAGTGGATCGACATTAGGCTAGAGAATTCAGACTCCAGAGCAAGCTGTTCCTTATTTAGTGCATATTTACTGTTTTCACTTTCAGAAGGCTCTTATCTAACATCCTAAAGCTACGCACCATAGAAGAAAAAAAAAAAAGGTAAAGAAATAAAAGAGAAAGATACTAATTCTAGATTTGGTATTGCCAAATTAGAAGCCAATTTATTCAAACTAAAATGGAGTTTATGAATAGGTTACTTAATGCATAATGCATTCATTTAAAAGTCTGAAATATCTCATTACCTCCAAAGACAGTAGTGCCCTTTTAAGTTGCACATAGCAGTAATAGAATATTATCTTCTGCAATTAAACTGAGAAGTTTAATAATAATAATTTTTTAAAAAATTAAATGCAGTGCAACCATCACAAGGAGCAGGCTAGACAGACTACACAAGGCTTAAATTAGACTGCTTCATAATCATGGAATGTGTAAAGATGAAAAGAATCAGGTTTTGATACCCCATCAATCATGGTAATTCATTTCTAAAAATGTGTTAACCTTGGAGAGTAGGACTACTCAGAGCCATGAATAACATTGTTTATCATTTCAGCTTACACCTCATGCTCAAAAAGATAACAGTACAAAACTATTTGGTTTAAAATTGCACCAATTAAAGTCAAAATGGAAATGAACTTAATATTGTGTCCAGGAAATTGTGCTGGTGATATTACTTAAGGAATAGAGATCTTTCAAGTTTACTTTATCATTAGCAATATCATGTGCATAGGAACAAAGAAAATGTGTTCTTTTCCCTAATCCTTCTGTGCTGCACTAACAGACAGTGGAGACATCATTTAGCTGAATTAAACAAAATTTTGGGGGAAAAATTCTTTACGGAGACACTCTGACTGCTTTAAAACTGATGCAATGATTTTTAGATTTTTGCCCTATGAAGAGAAAAGGCCATTTTGTGCTTCAGTAAGAGTGTGGCATGTAGTTCCAATACTGATGCCAGTTTCTATTTCTAAATTCAGAAGATCAGTTCAACACATTTCCAGGTACCAACCACTCCAAGGGGAGTTAGGAACTAACTGCAAATTTAAATTTTTCTTGATGACTCCCCTGCAAGTGTAGAATTCAGTAATTTATTCCATTTTGTTAAAACAATGCCTCTTTCATCCTATTTAGAATTATTTAAAGCATGTTTCCTGTTTAAAACCATGGGAACCTTGTACCTAGAGTTAAATGTGTGTTAGCTTAACTACACTGGTCTGCTAGTGCCATCTACTGGCTTCCTTGTATGCTGCACATAAAACACACAAAAGGGATGTTCTCCTAAAAAGCAGATCAAAAATATTGGCCTAAAATTGAATAGCCAAAAATTAATTCAGAGAAAATGGGGAGAGTCGCTCCCTAACAAGAGCTGAAACTATTTTGGTGGTGTGGAAATCCTGCCATGAGAAACCCAACTGTGGACAATGACCCCAGGACAACACAGACAATAGATGTGAAGGGATAGCCGAGACACGGGTTCAGCTTTGAGACATTAAGCAAAACTTACAGGCTAGGCTTGGTTTCTCCTCCACACCACCCGAGAAACCCCATGGCTAGAAATCCCACTTGGCATTGGCAATTTTATTTTAAAATCAGCAGAATGCAGGGCAATGACCCACCCACTGCCTGCCCATTGCGGGGTCCCCAACCCAGGACCCTGTAAGCAGAACAGAGCTGCACCAACTTTCTGAGCAGCTTTTCTCCTTTGCTGTTCTACTTGATTCCTCTGAATCTCCAGCTGGAGTTTACTCCCATTGCCAAGACAGAGACCTTATACAACCTTAACAACAGTTTAGCATTAGTCTTTTCCTCTGTCTTAACAATGGCAAAAGTACAAACACAAAAGTGATGACATACAGGCTAAGTTTTAACACTTCAGACAAGGACATATATTAAATGATGCTCGATTCATACAAGGAATTACAGCACACCTTTGGACTGCAGAAGCATTCTTATAAAGTGATTCACACTCTTAGTCACTCTAGCCACTGTCACTAAAGCCCAGAGGGTACAGCCACAAAATAAAAAGAATTGACATCCTTGAAGAACTGAAGAATAAAATCTACCCCCAAATTTTAAAAAGACTAGTTAGTGGAAGTCTGGTTTTCTGTTTTTACTGCAGTACCTTTTATAAACACCATCACAGAACTAAAAAATACTGCTCCTATTGAAAAGCTGTATGAGAAACATGATCCTGCAAATATTTTGGCACATGCTTAACAGCAATGTGGCCATTTTGACACAGACTGAGGGGCACTAGCCCAGCCCCTGTCTCCCACAGAGAGAGACCGGTACTCAATGCCTGGGACAAGAGTTTAAGAACAGAGCAAGTAAAGTGATATTTCTCCTACCTACTCTCTCATCAGCAATCAGTGTTTTTTAGGGACTTGCTAATTCTCTTGCTGTTTTAAAAGCTAGCTCTCCAATTAAAATTTTGCTGGCAAAGCTACGTTGGTTCAGGGGAATTTTTTCCCAACTGACATAGTTACCCTGGCAGAACTTTTAATGATGTATTATTGTATCAACAGAAAAGTCTCTTTGCTTGTATAGTTAATTTTGTTTAAAAAATCATTCTGCTACATCAGCAAAGGAACTGCTTTGCTAAGCTTGCACATGTTCATTAGAGTAGTTTGTCCAAACTGACAAATCCTTTGAAATGTGGACAAACTTGAAGTCTGGACACATGCACGAGAAGGAGGATGTCTCTGCCTTGGACAATCAGAGACAACTTTTACTGAGATTACCACATCAATAAAGCAGACCTAAGTCTGAACCAAAGGAATCAATGCAATTTGGACATTGCTGAAGGAAGCAGTAGCCACAGTAGAAGTATGCAAAACACATGTGGCTTCACACTTCCTCTCAGTCAAGCTGACCAGAGACACAGCTTTAGGAACTTAATTTTCATATTATAGTTTTAATTGGTGCATATTTGAGGTGTGTTACTTCTTACCACAGGAGAAAACAGGCATATAATATTATATCATACCAAGGTGAGGACAAACTAAGAACTAAATAGCACATATTAGCGATCTCTGTACATAAACAGAGTTATAATACTCAAAATAATGATAATATT
This sequence comes from Coloeus monedula, assembly GCF_965178545.1. Classification (NCBI taxonomy): domain Eukaryota; kingdom Metazoa; phylum Chordata; class Aves; order Passeriformes; family Corvidae; genus Coloeus; species Coloeus monedula. Next base: position 51,358,469 of record NC_138783.1, read on the forward strand.
TAGCTTTCATACTATTAAGTAAGCTATAGAAATATAAGCACATATTAACACATTTTCACAAACACAGACACAGATGTGTTATATAATATATAGAAGGCAACTCTATATATTATATACACAAGCACTCTCTCAAAAAGTATGTAAACATACAGGCAGGCACAAACCCCCAGTATTTTTATAAAAAATATAATTAGTGCATGTCTTTAGTGCCAAACAATATGTTACAGCATCTATACATACTTTGAACGTTCTAAATCTAGAGCAGTCTTTGTTAATAGGATTTAATTTTAGCTTATTTGAGATTTCACAGTTAAAGGAAGATTCCCAAACACAAAACCCTGGTGACATGCATGTCAAATGTATATTAAATAGACTTCCAAATGCAGAAACAACATTTAAAGCATTTAAAGGCATTGTTGTCTTGCTTTTGGCTTTCTTTTACGTATTAAATTACTTTTGTAGAAAACAAAACTAATTTATTCATAAAATGGAAATTATCTAGCATTCTGAAACATTATCAAAACACTAAAGAGGTCTATACTTCCCCATCTTTTCCTATAATCAAAACTTTCTGAATTATGTAAAAGTATTCTTAACATTTCTACTTTATAGGCCAAGTTGCAGTATCAGTCGTGTCAGAATATGAAGTTTGCCCACAGAGAAGATCACTAAAAATAATCTGGTAAATTTCCAAACACTAAAAAATAAATAAAAGCCATTAAGAATATAATTAAACATACACATTTTTTTCCTGATGTTTTGCATTGGACAGATTCACTACAGTGCCTTTTTTCATTACTCAAGTGTTCAACTGCTGTAAACAATTCCTTGGCAAAGCAACTGGGGCAAATAAAAAAAGAGGAGGGCAGGGAAATTAAAAACATAAAGGAGGCAAGGGATGGATGAGGACAGAGGCATCATTTCTTGCTTTTAAGCTTTGAAGTCATTAGCATGGAGGATCTGAGCAGTAATTCTCATGGACAAGCGTGCTGGCAGTCCATTCAATAGGAACACGATTTCAGCTAGTCTATAAAGAACATACCTGCAGTTCAGATGAGCAATGGGTATGTGATGTTTTAGTTGTGGGAGAGTTGCTGCAGTATTATTGGTTAAAAACGAAAATAAATAAATGCTGACTATGTTAGCTGATGACTGAGAAAATCTAGGAAAAGCATGAGGAACAACTTGCTTCCATGTTGAGGATATTCAGGGTAGGAAAGAGTAAAGAAAAAATATGAGTGAGGCACAGCTTGAAATTTTAAGTACTTATACCAAGTAACTTTGAGAGAGCATCCATTTTGCTGCAAAAGCACTTCACACCTGTGAGCCAGATTGCATGTGCTGAGCTGAATTTACTTCATGCTGATTTAACTCAACACTGGAGGGGCTGAGCTGAGAAACATGAAAGTGGAAACAGTACAAGAAAGTGTACATGTGCAGTCACACACCACCTGCAATTTATGGAAGCTGGCAATGAACACTGAGTAATCTGATATGGGAATGGTTATGTTTAACATGTCACATTTTTAGTGACTCTTTGGAGTGTTCACATTACTATGAGTAATAAAGGAAAGCTTACAAACACAAGCAGATGTATCAAAAATGTGAAGGATGTGCATGTCACTATTCAATGGCATTAGTATGAATAATCTCATCATATGCTGAATATATCCTGTGTCCATGTATATGTAATACACGTGTTCATCTGTGAGGAAAAAATACAATTGTATGTGATGTATGCTCCACTGAGGACACCATTGAAACCTCAGTAAAGCTTGGTAAAAATTTTGGTCAAGCTTTGTTTCAGACACTCTGACACATTCAAACCTAGAATGGCTCCACTGGAATTGCAATGTGACAGAAGGCAGCAAGAAGTTCCATTAAGTCTTTACCCCATTGAATACTTCTGCTGAAAGGGAAGCAGGCTGTGTGTGGCACTACAATAAAATGCTGCTGATCAGCTAAATCTGACGTGGCTGGACTCATGTAAACCATGAAGGCAGCAGTGAGGCATCACAGGTCTCTTTCATGTCTTCAAAGAGGAGAGTCTTAGGCTGCCATACAGATTTTCAGTTAAATTTTGAAGCAATTTACATTTTAAAGTGGTGCTGTCCTTCTGCTACAACCTCTGTGTGGCCTCAATCCATAAGAGGAGTCTGCTGCCAAGTAAAATCTCATGATCCCACAGTTCAAATTGTTGAATTTACATTGGAGTTAGGTCCACTGATCTGGCAAAATGTGGAACAGTGTATTGTGTGTACAGTTATACCTCCTAGGGCCGTTCAATAACAATGTGACTCACAAGGAGAATCAAAGGAGAAGCTGTGCAGGATACCAGTCTAACCACTTTTACATTAATTAAATGCTACAATTATCAAAAGATTAACCCTCTCTGGTTTTTTTTGGTGTCCTAAACACATAACTGTCTGGTGGGCACATAAATCTTTCATCTGTGTATTTCAGATGCTTACTGCTATGACAGAAACTCCAGCTGCTGTGCTGTTCGGCTTAGGGCCTGTGTTGAAATGCTTCTTTATCTTCCCAGCTACTGAGAGCTGATGTTCATTCTCTGGAAGGCCATCATCCTGCAGATAAATAAAGCAAAATAAAACTTCAGAGAGGAAAGATGAAAAAAGATAGAATCATGAGGTGATTCTGATAGTACCTATCAATACAGAAAAGTTTACAAAAAGTTTGTATTAAAATGGGTCAATCATTTTCTCCATCAATATATTTAAGGTACTTACAAGATGAACATATTATGGCACTGAGCGGTCTCTTCTTTGCTACCCAGTATTTTCTTCTCAAACTTTAGGTAATGTTCATGAATAATAATTGTTAAACATTTCATTTTTATTTCTACCACATCTTAATTACCACTGCCTAGTTATTTTTAAGTCCATTAATATTTCAAAGCCTGAGAAACTCAGATGTGCTTAAGATTCTGTTTACTCATCACGTAAATTTAATGATAATGACCTCAAAAGTAGAAAGTACCAAGATATTACAAAAACAAGAGGGCCTGTTTCTGCATCCCTGTCAGGATGCAGAAAAGGATCTCGAAAAATCCTGAGAGACACTTATGAGGTCCTACATTGTAAAGGCTCCACACTCAGGGACTATGGGGTTGGGCAAAAGCTGCAGCCACAGCCCAGTGAGTCCACAGTGAGGAAACCCAGGTAAGATGGGAGCTGAGACATGCCCTGCCTGAGACCCTTGGGATGGGTGAGTGTAAGACATCACCAACACCAGGATGCATCATTGCACATGTCTGCAGGCCAGGTCAGGTGCTCATGGCTTGTGGTGGCATTCCCCACAGACCATGGTTGTGCTATAGTAAAGCCATTCTTAATCAAAAACACTTCCACAGATCAAATCTCCAACTAGCAAGGGACTGCAATTCCATTCCCCACTCTCAAGGCACAGAAGCCTGGAATACTGTGGGAAAGGTACATGAATGCAGACAGAGGTACAGACTGCCTGGGAAAGCAAAGAAGGGCTGGAGCCAGCTATGGGTGTCCTCTTCTTCCATGCCAAAATATTCTCACCTTGAGCTAACCTGAGGTACAAGTAGGTACACAAGTGCATGGCCAAGCAGAGGCAGACACGTTCTGCTGTGGCATGCACCAAGCAGGTCAGCTGTGCACACACTCCAGCCCAGGTGCCATGTAGCTGGGCTGGGACATTCCTCCTTCCAGCTGAGATGTCCCCCTTTGCAGAGGAAACCTGCACCTAGGCATGCTGGCACCCTCCATGCTGAGGAGAAACCCCAGCAGAAAGAAGGGAGTTTGAAGTTTTGCAGAAGTCCGCAGATTGAATCCAAGCCCAGGAAACGTGGAGGTTTTTTTAGAAACTGTAGGAAAGATCCTTATGCCTGAAAAATGTGCAAAAAGCCACTGCTCAGTGAGACTTCCTCACTAGCAGAATGTGCAGGATTTCAGGCAACAATATGCAGAATAGGTGGAATAGGGAACAAAATGTAGAACACGCAAAATATGCAGGGTATCAGGTCACTGACCACATGCCATAGTCATCCCTGACTGGTACTGCATGGTATGTATAGGTATGAAGAGCTGAAATAATTCTTAAACTCCACTTAGGTAAAATACTAGTAGAATACAGGTAAACAAGACAAGGTCAGAACAGTGAGAGATGAAAGACACCTTTTTTTGGTATTTTTTAGACGTTACAAGTGCCCTTAAAGAGTTACAGAGCTGCTGCAGTAAATCAAGAGTTCAATGAGCATATGGGAATTTCAGGGAGGTTGGTAGGGTTTGTTATTTATTTAGCTTGGGGAGTTTGTGTTTAGAGATCCCTTACTCACCCATTAACAAAATGTCTCAGCTGGCAAAATATGGTCAAGTGCACACAGCTGCAAAACACAAAACAAAACAATACAACCCAGTAGCTGATTATTGTCTTGCACTGGGGAGTCCTTGCTCGGTGGTACATGACCCCTAAAAATAACCTGCTTCCCATTGACCTTGCCTTTCCCAGAAGAAAGCTAGTCTGTAAAGTGAACTCCTCTTCACTAGAGGAGGGAAAAAAAAATAAAATCATTCTCTTGGCTTTCTTGACATGAAAGCCTGCCAGGCGTTCGTGTCATCTTGTCAGAAGACTAAATTACAGAGAAGACAACAGTTACCAAGACTGTGGTCATGTTTTATTGGTGAAGCACCACACCCACAGTTCCAGTGGCAACATTCCACAGACACATCGTTTGGGCTTCAGCTTTTAGATGAAATAACTTCCAGCTCAATTTAAGGTGCAGCACAGGGATATATCAGAATTCCTCTATTGTTACTAAGTTTTTATTACTACTGTTGGTGCCAATTGATGTTTAGTAGTTCTCTTTTATACAAACATGCTTTATAAACAAATCAATATATATTAAACTGGTTCCTGGAATCACTTCAGTCAATGATAAAATAGAGAGCTATTGAGGGTGAGAGAAGACAGCTGTTTAACTAAATACAAAACAAGCTGCTTTGCAGTTTTAAAAGGCAAGAAGTGAACAAAACACCCACCAAAAATCAAATTGATCAGAATCAGCAGGTTAAGTTGTAGCACTGGAGAACAGGGTAAACACTGCTGACAAGAATTTCACTGGGTTACTGAAATGGGAGGGATGTCAAACCCTGAAGTGGTTAAGTGTTCCTTTCCCCTGTATTACATCTTTGCTTTTTGCAGCGGGTTAGGATCACAGAACTTAATCTCAGCACTAGCAGTAATCATAAGATTTTTTTAAAGGTGACTAGTGACTTTTGACGCTCCATCTGGGAACTTTAAAGAGTCATGAGTTTGAGAAAATGTTGACTGCTGATACTCTGAAAGAAGAACTCTCCTGTGCACACCTCAGAAGCTGAGCAGCCAAAAGAGTTTGAAAACTCTGGTCCAGAATCTGAGTTTTCACACAGACAATATAAACTGCTTGGAATGGTAAAATACTTTTGTTTTTTGGTTTGGGGTGTTTTGGGTTTTTTTAACCAGACTCCACAAAATACCTTTCATGGTCTACTTGCAAGAATCCAAAACAAAAAACAATAAAAATGAGGCAGAACGTCTTGGAGTAATTCCAGTAATTGATAAAAACTGGTCTCATATTTGCATTTTTCTCTGTGGCAGGAGACACTGCCACTCAAAATAAAAAGAAGTGTTAAAAAGATGTAATGAAGTTCAGGATTCCCAGACTCCCACTGCCCTAAAGCACTTAGATCCATTTCACAAGATGGTCACAAGAGCTTTACTTTCCAGGTCTAAAGGCATCAGATGAATAGATCATTATACACGTAACAGCAGGAAATGAGAGCAAATAGAAGAGCAGGAAAAGCTTTTGGACACTGTTTCCTTTAAGAATTACAAGGAAATTTTTCTTTGTGCAGTGTCCTAGGGTGTAACCAAAAGTAGTGCAGCTGCCAAATAAGGAATGTCTTTTAAAATTAATTTTCTTACAAATGTTTATCTTATTGCTAATTATTGCTTGGTTATTCATTTCTTTTGCACACAAATTTCCACGGCAGACATAGTGAAGGAAAAATGTAAAAGCTCCAGTTTCCCTAATTCTTTTTAGGCTGGTGTGTGCCATCTTCCTCCTCCCACAACAACACACATTTTATATTGATTATTTTAACAGAGAAGGATTTACAGAATGCAAGCCACACCTTTCAGCATTCACTGCTCAGTGATGTATAAGGAAACATTTACTACTTATACAACAACAAAAAAATAGTGAGTTTGTCCTGTAACTTGTTTCAAGTTATCAATAGCCTTAAAGTTTAAAATGCCAGACCTCAAGCTTCCCACCTCTTTTATAATTCTTTGGCTTTGCAAACAATTTGAGCAGGTAAAGTAAAGAGCTGGGGTCCCTGTAGGGGAAGTATAAACAGATGGATTTGTTTCCAGGTCTAAGTGTATTGCACAGGAGAGATGAATTCAAATAAACTAAATGGTGGGGGCAAAGAACTGCTGCTGAACTGCATTTAGATTCAAGATCTCCATCTGTGGCAGTGGCATGTAGCCAACATCTTTTCAGGTTTTGTTTTTTTGAATTGAAAACAGCTGGGATATTATTCACATAGAAACTGCTTTACTGGTCTGACTCTGACCATGACAAGTTTTGCAGTTTCCAAGAGCATTCCAGATATTTTTATAGCAAAAATTTAAACTGAAATGAGGGTTTGCTCCTACTGAAACTGTCAAAGCACATTCCAGGAATCTCAGCAATTTACCAAGTAATCACATAGCAAGCAGCTATAAAGTAGAATGGTTATTTACAATCTACAAAATGGTTTTATATAGTGTAAGCAGTTACAACACTTCTATCAAAAGTTTGATCAAAGAGAGAAAATGTTTCTTAAAATTGTCGAAGAAAACACATGCCTGCTTTTCAAGCCAGCTGTTCCATCTAGTATTTTAGCTGCAGATTTAACACTCTAGGAATAGGTTCAAAACTGAACTAAGGGAAGCGTTGTAGTGAACTCTATCACAGCTGAAATCAATAGAGAAAGTAAAGTCCAGTATTTGACGCCATGGAAAAGTACTGAAGCAGGTTACCTGTGGAAATGGAGCATAGGTGAAAATTCCATGTGCCATTTCTTCTCAGAAAGACAGTTATGCATAATTGCTCAGGTAATTTACAACACGTAGATTGCAGAGCCTTTTGTAAACAGGGATGAGTGTATTAATTCCCTGTCCTGAAGCTGGGAAAATGAGGTCTAGGGAGGCTGTGTGACAGAGTTGCAGCTGATCAAGAGAGTGATGGTAGAGGGATGTGTAGTTGGATCTGACACTGTACGTTCTGCCTCTGTGCATCAACGGGCTGTCCCTGCTAGCTTATCTACTGATACTGCCCAGACACACTTCAGGGAAGTGCCCTTTCTCATGGAAGCATTTAAGCACCTGTTTCAACTCAGCCATATTCTTATTTCTTCCGATGTGAACTAGAATTGTAGTGCCATCTAGTTAATTTTATGCCCAGTATTAAGTGCTTCCATGTGTGATGCCTTGAAATAGGAGCAATGTTTGGAATGTGTTCAACTGCTTTCCTGAACTGGTCCCTGTGCTAGCCTTTTTCCTTCCAGAAAAAACTATATGGAGGACATAAGAGAATTCAAAAGCAGTTTTGATCTGCATTATGAACTATTTTTAGTGTAACGATGAAGACAAAATACTGATTTGTTTCAGGTGTTAAAAGCAGCAGAAAAGAGCGAATTACAGAATTGTCATGGAATATTTGTTTCACTTACTTATAGACAGAACTGCTACAGATTGCAGAGAATTATTACCAGCATAAAACTACAAGTGCAGCAGAGCTAGACCAAAGATGAACTGATCACTGCATATTGTTTCTAACAGTGCATCAGAGTCACTCTTCAAGAAGTAGTATATTGAACAGAGACAAATAGATCTTGAACTTCCCCTGGTATATCCTCTAGTTCATGCCAACCAAGTACTTAAGAACTTTGTGAGCCAAGAGTTATATCCACATCACTATATTTAATAAGCACCAATGGGGTTACCTCCAAAAATGTATTAAATTCCCTTTTGAATCCATTTATACCAGTTTTCTACATCACCTTCTGGCAAAGGGTTCTACATGTTAACTCGTTGCACAGAAATCCAGGAATTTGCAAAGGTGCTTCAGTAACCAGAACTCAGGTTTTCCTAGCAGAGCTTTAGAGTGTTAAAAGTCTTTAGCCCCCAGCCTCTCTCCCCTGCCATCCTCACCAGCAGGTACTACTGAGGGCAGGGAAGCAGATCCTCATGTCAATTGCACACCGCCACCATCAGCTTACTGACAAAGAGCTGCACCTCTTCCTTTTTATACATCACACTAAAATGGCCTTCTAAAACACATCATGGTGAAACAATTAAAAAAAAAAAGAAGTATCTGGGGGTAGCATTAACATTTCAAATATATTTTTCAGAAAAAATGGAAGATTAGTGACCACTTCCTTAAGTGGTGTAAGCAAGTGACATTTCAGTAATTTCAGCAGCAGGGTGCAGGCTTCTGATCAGTCACTTCCATCTCTTCCTCTGCAGCACTCCAGAAATCTCCACATGTCCTCCTCCCATGGAGACAGAGAGACACCTCAATCACCATAAGACATTATAAACTGTGACAGAACACTGTGTCCAAGGACAGCCTCTGGCACCAGGGAAAATTAATATTTCAGCTGCTTGAATATCATCTTAAAAATGAAAAGATTTTCATGAGACATTGTCCTGGATTCATACACCACAGAAGTGCTCTGCATGTTAATAGCATTTACAAATAAAATTGGTTTGAGCAATAAGGGAGCCTCCAAGTTTACAGCATATACTTGGTAAATACTTAACTGATCACCACTACTCTGACTGTATAGAGGACACTTTCATTAAAAAGATTAGTATCTGAGGTGACTGTATATTTTAATTTTTAGAATACTTTTCTTTAGTGAGAAAAGGGATTTTGGATACATCAGCCGAGGGACCAAATAGTATTCCAGGGAGGACTGCACACTCAAACTTGCAACAAACAAAATGAAGCATTATTTCTTCTTCCTTTATTTTTTTTCCTCTGTTCATCCCAATTGTATTTCTTTTCTCATTTGTCCCTTCTGAATTGGAATATAAATTATCCCAAATTTTTATTTCTTGTCATCCAAATACTTTAAAGCACGTTAAATAGTCTGGAATAATTAACAAATCTTAAATATCATCAGAAGTAAATATGATTCTAAATGTTTGCCTGTTCCATTCTGGATCAAGTAGGCCTAACAGTATGAACTATATTTCAGTAACGCTTAATCATGACTTTGAGATTTTTTGAGTCCACCTGATCTTAGGAGAACAAAATATCTCACTGAATCTGCAAGCTGTGTTAGAGATATACTTTTATCAAATATGATTGAGATTTTCTGAAAGCCCATTTCAGAGAAAATGTAGCTGAGCACACACAAAATAGTGAAAACTCCAAGGTACAAAATACACTAAATCAGCCTGTAACTTGGCTTATTTCCAGTTAAATCTGTGGCATCTTTAGAATGTGCTGGCTTCCAAAAGAGCATAGCAAGGGCTTGACAGAATAGCTCAAAGGTGCCAAACTACAAAAAGCATCTACAAGTCTGAAAATACTTACATTAACCCATGGATGCTCAAGAACTTGCAAGGCTGAGAATCGCAGATCTACATCTACTTGAAGCATCATTGTGATAAGTTCCTGAGAAATTGAATACCACGTCAAATTTAAAGAACACTTTTAAAGAACAAATCAACATTTCATTCACTAAAGAACTCTTTAACTGGTTTTGTAAGAGTGCTCAAAGAGAGAGTGAACTACCAACTGCAGAAATACACTGATTATTTAAAAAATAGAAAAACCATGAACTGATGGATTCTCAGCTGAACTTTCAAATCAATATCTAACAGTACCTTGAAAAGCTAGAAGACAGTTCTGAGTTACAGTTCTGAAGCCACTGTTTAAGAGAAAAGCACTTAGTACATAATGTGCAAAACAGATGGTCCCATGAAATTAGGTTAGCTTCCCATTAAGAAGCCAATTCTGCTGTAGAAAAAAAAAGGCAGCAAATACAGTTTTACTTTAAACTCTTGTATAAATGACATAGACGATATTAAAAAAAAAAAAAGAACACTTAAAACCATTATTTTTCATCCTCTGATTTCCTCTGCAATCACTTAGATTTCAACTAGCATGTAAATAAACACACATCTAATTCCAGCACAGAGTGGAGTGCATGGAAAACAGGATGGCGGTATGACAGCAAATAAAGGTGTATCACCAAAGACAAAAGCTAGTAATTCTTAGTTACAAAAATAAGTTATATGGATAGGCTAAGGCTTCAAAACAGAAATTTTAGACTGAACTATTTGGAAGAAGGAGTTTCACAGGAAAACACCTTTGGCAAAGGACTTGCAGGGTTCCCACTAATGATGCTATGAAATAATGCCTTCTACAACACAGTGATTCAGTTTAGAGGACTTCCAAATCTATGACTATCTCATTCATTAACCTCATTAGCTAACAGGCTAAAATGCTAGTCCTGATCACCCTCCACATACCTTAAAAATGCATAAAAGCAGGATGTAACTCTCCAAAGAATGGAGATCCAGAGCTACTCTCATTACCTGCATCCACCTTCAAATTTCACTTTTTTTTTCTTGTGATTAATTAAACACTGTCACACTAAAGGAAACAGGAAGACAGTTTTTCATAGACTTGTCTTACAGACTAGAGAAGTAAACTGACTTAAAGTAAGCACTCATCTATCTACAGAATGACCATATGAATCTTTTTTTACGTACACATATGTATTATGTCTCTGTCCACATATATTTATACGTATGACTATAGTGAATGCCAGATCCCTAGAAAATCTTTGAGTTAAACTCTTGCTCTAGTGCACTGGTGAGAGTTGAAAAACTTGATCTGCTCTGCAAGTATAATGAACTCTGTATCTGTAAATAATTATATCTGCCTTAGCACATTGAAGGCTGAAGGTCAAGAGCTGTGACCAGAACAAGTCTGTATTTCGTACCACACTGCAACAACACGGTAATGGGAGACCTGGTTCTTTGACAGAAAGAAACAACAGACATAACATCTAATGGGGCTAATAAGGGAAATCAGCCTCCCCATAATACTATTATATCATGTTCAAAGGCTCCAGGTTAGTACCTGGTTGCCCTCATTAGTATATATAAAACACAGTCCAAGGGAGATTTCGAGCTATGAAGTGAATTACTTTAAATTTTTCTCAGTCAATAAGGGCTGCTGGTGTGTTGTTGTGTGAGAAACCACATAGAGATATGATGTCCATTTCAGAATGGGGTCCATTTCAGAACCACCTGGAGTCTAAGAGACAGTAACCAAACAAAACATGCTTGGTGACCTAGAGGAATTTATAGGTGTAGCAGGAGATGTATGAGACATGTCAAATACAACTTTGTGAAAGAGCAACGTGCATTAGGCACTTCCACTGGAAATAACATTGTAGAAGAAAATAACATCAACTATGAAACTCACCTTCGCAGAGTCAGAAACATTGTCCCAATATGGAGATGGAAAATCCATCTGTCCCATCAAAATCTGATCAAAAAGCACTTCTTGGTCATCTCCACTTCTGTAACATAAAAACCAAAGAAAACCAACAACAAAACCCAAAGAGAAATTATTTTCAGATGTGGTTTCAATAGACTTTGTAAAATTGTTTTTAATTGCTGATGCCTTAGTATGCTTTTGGAAGCTGTTGATTGCCCCAATCATGCAGCCATGGGTGTGAATGGTGAGATCACAAAACACAGTGCATTTGGTACACTCTTTCTTTTTGCTATTCTTTAGGATTGTCCACAACTTTGAAATTGCTTTGAGGGGATAAAATATCTGACACATCCTTATTAAGTTTCTTACACTTTAATTACCTTTTACCAACCACAAAATATGTTGCATTCTGTCCATGAAAGAAGATGGTTATTTCACAGTGTATTTAAAACTTCAGGCAATGGCACACAGAACCTGTAATGAAGGCTCTTGTTTTGTAATGCAATGAAGTTTAAACTACAATAAACAAACATGAGACAGAGATCTTACCATAAAATCAGACATTTATGGGGCTTGTGTAAAACACTATGCAGAGCACAGAAAAAAACACCAAACCCTATAAGCAGAAAACTTCTACCAGTGGGAATCTCTGCTTAATGTGAAAGGAGCACAGGGAGCAATTCACAAAACAAGGATGGTTGAATAGATCAGTCCATACCCACGGAATGGAGGAAAACCACAGAGCAGGATGTAAGTAATCACACCCGCTGCCCAGATGTCCACCTTCAAGCCATATCTAGAAGTGTGAGAGACATGGTTAGAGACATCCCATTCCTATGGACTACAGTGCAAGAACAGAGGAAACATGTTCAGAATCATTAATAATTTCTTATGAATTCTCATCTGAACTTTCTCTACCTACCAATCCTCATTCTGCTATCAAATATTTTTTACACTTACATCTTAAAATCAGATCAGAATGTGTGAGTGCACAGAAGACGTTGGCCTGTATTCTTGAGTTAGTTAACTAATTTAAGTTGAGTTAACTTGAGTTAGTGATGCCTATCAACATGAAGTCTGCAAAGGTGACACAGGCTGCTCAAGCCAAGCAGGCATTTACTCTGTGGAGCAAATCAGAAGAGGACAATGTGTAATAATGAAATAGAATTAAGTGAATGGTAGTTAGCAGTCTCTAGAGAACAGAATTACTTCCACTGTATCTGCAAATGGCTAGTTAGTAACTCAGTGTTAAGCTGAAAAGTTTGAGGCCAATAGCTGGCAGAGGTTGACCAATATAACTCCAAAGCCAGCCTGCTCTGAACTGGTTTGGGTAGGATAGCCTCCAGAGGTCACTTCCAAGTGAATTGTTCTATGAGCCATGAGTCTGCACCATAGCCAACCAAAGGCAGCATAAAAATCTTAATTGCAAGAACTCCAGTCAGACACAATGGCAAGAATGTCCTGCACTGAGTACACATCAATGTATGATCACTACCAGTGATTTACCCGGTTTCAGCGATGATTTCTGGAGCTACATATGTTGGTGTCCCACAGACAGTATATAGAGGTCCATCCACAATTGTTGCTAGGCCAAAGTCTCCCAACTTCAGGGACTTGCTTCCATCTTGGTGTTCATACACCTAAATCAGGAGAAACATTCAAAGCTTTACCACAATACCATCAAGGTAATTACTGTATCACTTGCTAACTGCCTGAAATGTTCCTTCTTATTTACAGGTTTTTTTCTCCTCCCTACATTTAACATATTTCCGTGCATGCTTTGAAAATTCACAGACAATTTGGACAACTTCCCTTGAGTACAGTCAGGATGTTTGGAAAAGACTTGTCTCGCTTACCTGTGCAACAAAAGACATACCACTTGCTAGATGCTAAAGCCCAGAAGCAAATGTGTGACCTTCCAACAGTGGCTTTCTTACATTAACTCCCCACTGAATTCACAGTCTAGGGGGATTGAGTTTATTCACTTTACTTGCAGAGAGCTTAAAGGTTTGCACAGGAACTTCAGCTACTTAGAAAATACAAAAGTGATAGCAGTTCCAGGCTCTTCTGTGTGCTGAAGCCACAAGACACAAACCTGGCTGGACTATTTCACCTAGAAATACTGTCCTGTCCTTGGATGACTCTTACACACCAACAAGTGTCTTATTGGCGTGATACTGTCACGATCAATGGGACATAGGCAGCTAGGGCTGCTAATGGGGATACAGGAGAATCCTGTCCTAAAACCTGGTCTTCACAGCAGCAGCGTGATCTTTCACAGGGTTTTATAGGTGCAAAGGGAGATTAAGATGTAGTTGCATGAAAAAAAAGCTAGAAACATCAGTAAAAAATACGGAATTTTAAAAGCTGGCTCAGAGCAAAAGAATGGCCCCAAACTTACAAATACTGAAAACTTTACCAAAAAAAAAAAAGTTTAAAATAAAAAATACAAAAATGTATCTAAATTAAACACTAGACTGTAAGTCTATCTTTAATCAAGTTGCTGGTTTGAGTTCTTGCTTCCCATTTTTGGAATGTTTTCTACAACAGCACCTTAAAAAATAGAAACAGTCTACAGAAGGCCTTCTTATAATATATATGCATCACTTTATTATTTTGCAACCCAAACCAAAGCTCCATGCAGTCTGGATCACCACTTAGTGATATTGTGTAAACAATTTCCAGCAAAACTGTGCAAAAATTAAAGCTATTGTACTTCCTAATCAAAACCAAAATAATCCTTCATATATATCTTCACCAGCTACTCCTACGTCCAAAATCACATTTATCTACAACTGTTTTAAGAAGAAAATAGTAGATCTTTTCTTAAAAAAATACAATAAATTCTACAGGGGACCTTAGAAGAGTTCACTTGGAGCAAAAATAAAGTCTTGAAGTTTCTCACCACTGTTTGCTACAGATCTGCTACAGCTCATAATAATTAGTTATGTTATACAGCCCCCATCCCCCAGTTTCTTGTTTGTTAATGTTAGTCACGTCTAGAGAGAAAACCCTTCTCTGCCCTGAATCCCTGCGTACCAGGTGATACAGCCACAAGCAGTCATTCAGAATACAGAAATACACTCCTCTCCTTATGTTACTTTTAAAAATTCAACTGGATGTTTAAGATGACCAGCAATTTAAAATGGATTCAAATTTCTCTTCTACTAAGCCAGAAAAAAGTTACGTTTACAGAAAAGCACTGGGAAAAAAAAAAGCAATTATGGTTTTATTAAAAACACAGATTGTTAAATGCATCTGGTTCCTGAAACTAAAGAAAGTGCTCTCTGAAATGGCAGTAATAAATCTAATTTCAACAACAGTATTAATTAAAGTCTAGAGACTAGGGCTTTAAATATTCACTTGCTGAAATATGTAAAGTGTGCACTTAGACATCAAGAGCTGAATCTGGCCTAATTAGTATTTCACTTTTTTTTTCATGCAGTTATCTTTTACAAAGCCCTCTCTGAGCTGTGCTAACCTAGCAAACGTAAGTCCCTTCCTTCAACAGACCACACCTTGTGTGACCCATCCATACTAGAAATAATTACAGAAGAGGTTTGTTTGGCAATATTTGCCAATGCAGAAGGTTTGGTACAGTGTATTTTCTGGTATTCTGCCTCATATGTTTCTAGGAATAACTTTGCTTGGAAAACTACTTCAGTTGACTTGTAAAAAATGAAGAAAGTAACTTTTCCTCACCCTGTTATAACTCCATATAAAAAAGAACCCAGTGTGAAGCTGTGGTATGTTACTTGCTGGTCAAGGAATGGGAAAGATAATTTAACACTCATGTTATTCAGAATAAATGCTATATATGTTCCTGCATTTAAATAGTGAAGGGCAATTAAAGAAATGGGGATTAGTGCAAATTGCCCACTATGTAGTGCTTTCACTGTTTTAACTAAGCAATAAAACTGTGTAATTGTACTACACTAATTGAATGCAGCCACACATAATTGTATGCCACCATATGTATCCTATTAGTATAAAGACTGTCAGTATTTTCTAAGCTGCTCTTGTGATCAGTGCAGATGGCAACAGTCAGAGAAGTTGTTCTCTAGGGTTTATTATATAGCTATAAAGACATCCCATGACTTGACAAAATAAACGTTCTAAATAGCAACAATTATGAAAAATGTTCCAATTAAAACATGGAAGACTCCCTAGAGAATAAAAAAAAACTAAACAAAAAAGCTAAAACATCACAGGTATTCAGCATACCCTAAACTCTTGGACAGTTGACCATTAGGTAGACTTTACATGCCTTGAGGATAGTATGGAATATTTAAGCAGTTAAAAAATAATGGGTTCTGCACACAGGACAGGTTCACACACAAAAAGATTTATTAGCAGGATCTAGAGCTGGTCTCACACATCAGCTCTAAGCCTGAAAGTTACTTTTGGGATGAAGGAAAAATGAAAAGAGAGAAAGGAGAAGGTGAAAGGGAAGGCTCTACCAGGGGCTGGTAAGAGATAAAATAAAGAAACTCCAGATGAACATCCTCTTCCCATCTCCCTCTCCAGAGCAGCATGTTCCCCTTCACTCTCCATGTTTTCCTGTAATAACTCTACAGCCTTGCTCATCCTCCCTGTTGTTTTTTTCCACTAATGGGGTTGTTAGCCTTGGGACATGCTCCTCTAAACCTAAAGTTACAATCCATGATAGGGAGAAGGTGGGAGAGAAACACTAGTGGCCAGGAGAACCTACTGTAACAACACAAGCAGGGTTTGCACGTGCAACACCGTGACAGTAACAGAGGGAAAGCCACAGCACAAGAACAACAAGGGAAAAATACCTCCATAACCACTTAGGTGAAGGGTTAAAGAGCTGCAAGGAAAAGGGTAGGCTACAAAAGGCAAGTAGAAGGTATTTAGCAAGAGAAACGCTATGACCCATGTGGCATTTTTCAAGTGCTTTATAAATGCCATGAAAATAACACTAGTTGCAATCCTGCGACATAAGGAACCACACATCCCATTTCACAGCTAAGATAAAAGCAGAAAGGTTCAGAGACACTGAGGCCACAGGCAGCCAGTGTTAGAACTGGGCTCAGAGCTCAGATAAGGCTGGTTCCAAAGCACTCTTCTGAAGCAGTGTTTTTTTCTTTTAAGGACCTGATAAACCTTAGAGAATTAACGTAATTTGTGAATCAAATGCTGGTCTTTGAGAATTAGGATGCTGCAAGAGGTTAAATGCTGCATCCTTACTGCTCCGTCTCAAAATCAATGCACAACCCTGAAAAAGTCACTCAGAAACAATTCAGCTAAACCGTGAACAACATGATCATTCTTGTTAGTGGGTAATTACCAGAAAAGCTGAGCAGTCAAATCTAATCCTTTCCCTGCTGCCCTCACCTTCTGCCCACACCTCCTGCCTACCTCTTTCCCCCAAAAATTTTAACTCTGAACACAATAGAGTTTAGGCAGTTATAGACAAGTCAAGATGGCCAGCAGGGCAAGGCTTGTCCCAGACCAAGACCCTCCTGCCCACTCCAGGAACAGCATTAATGAATCCTGGCATGGGATTGCTACAACATCTGCATGCAGCCACTTATCAACACCAGCACCAGAAATGCAAATGGAGCACAAGGGACAAGAAAGGTGTATCAGTCACTAGTATCTAGTGAAACTTCCGCCCAGTGTGTTTTCAGCAGTTTCTGGAAAATGAGGGCAGGTTACTGTCTTACCCAGAACCTAGAGGAACTTCAACTGCAAAAATCCCACTCCCTGGATGTTTAGTAAGATCTGCTGGAGTCAACTTTCTCATAAAACCTCTTCAGTGTCAAGCAAGACTAAATGCATTAAGTCATGGCCAAGACCACACAGCTGAGAGAACTGATGTTCTATGATTATATGAACATTGTTTTATGGTTGCAGAATATATGGAGAATTGGGACATCTTGATACAGAAAAATGTCAGCAAATTTGTGAAAACTCAGAACAATGAAATAATCACGAGAAGCTAATTTCTCAGAAGAAATAAAACTATGTGGAGGATAAAACTGCTTCATTCAAGTGTGCAAAATTCTCAGAAGACTAATTGCCAGGGTATGTTTTTCATTGTCTTCAGTGGATAAGGCTCATACAGTTTCCGCCAGAAAAATGTAGATTTAGACTATCTATTTGGGAAGGTGGCTTAATAAAAAGTGCTATAGGATTATTTGGGAAATGCAGTAGGAGAAGGACAATGAAGTCCCTTCCTGGCTCTGCTTTGATGTATGACATGATTAGGGCACAGCATTAACATGCACCATACTTGTAAAACTAAAGGGTTGCTAATTATTTAGGCAGTGACAGAAGAACAGAATAGTCTGCTGAGGACAGAACACTTACATTTATGAGAAGCTTGAAATTATCCTGCAGTTTACTAGAAGTTCACTTCTAGTGATCCCAGGAATAATTCAGCTGCTGTGTCCCATGGAACAGTCTAGACATACCACCTTATGTTACTGTACTTACTGTGACAGCTGTTATTCTTAGGAGAGCTTTACAATGCAAAGGTTAAAATTAAAAGATCGGCGACTTAAAAGACTGAAATAAACTTGGCAGGCATGTGGAATGAGGAAGTGCAGACCTTTTCTCACACTCTCCCAAGTTATCAATAATATTGAAAGATGAATCTTTACTTACCAGTAGATTCTCTGGCTTGATGTCCCTGTGGACAATGTTCAGGCTGTGAAGATATTTGATGGCACTGGCCAGATTGTAAAGCATCCCACTGGCATCCCGCTCTGTGTATTTGTTCGTGGAAGTAATAGCATCAAAAAGATCTCCTCCCTGGAGCAAAATTACCATGGGATATGAGCAATACTGCTTGTGATATGACTGAAAAATTTAGGGAAGATCAAGGAACATTTTTAAAGGAGGAGGAGGAGGATGGGAAGGGAGTAGCACAGTTTCCTTTCAGCTATAAACTATGGGTTCTGTGATGACATCCCCTGTAATGGCAGGTGAGCAGATCAATAATTCAAAACCATTTGTCATGGCTGAGCTGGTCAGCCAAGAGGCTGGTGTTTCTACTGCAAACCATTCCCACCTGTTGCTGCTTTTGTAACACGTCCAACACTTGCCAGCCTGCGTGTTCAGAGCCTGCTACAAATTTCTGGCAAGACTCCATACTTGCCTGTCATGATGACATTTACCAACCCTTGGCAGTCTTTATTATAATCACAAACAGACTGACATCAATTCTTTGCCCAATGCCTGACTGAACCCCAGAAAGATGAAGGAACTCTGAGTAAAACTCAAACTAGCTACCTGTTGTCATGGCTATCGTATTTTAAAAGTCTGATTCCATCTCACAAAGCTTTGAAAACATGGACTTTAGAAACCACTTTCTCTACACAAGATGTGAAGTTTTTGGTAATGTGACGCCTCTTGCAGTTAATACTGAAGAACTTTAGGGCATGTATGTCAGACAATCATACTGGGTGACACAGGTGGCAGCTTGTGCCACTTCCAGCTCATCATGCTGCCTAATTCAACTAAAAGCTGCTGTCAGTGAAAGAAAAACAAGAAAACAAGAGAGAAAGACAGAAAGATGAAAAGAAGAAAAACTAAGTAGAAATCCTCAAAGTTGAAATGATCTTCACCAGCATCTGAGGCAGCCATGACTGTATTTCCAGAGGTGAGTTGGCAAGTGGGGAGAAGGAACTTGGAACTTGGAAGTACTTGGACAAAGATGGAAAAGGAATTTTAAAGATGTGATTAGGAATAGGAAGGGAGCTTGACAGAGTGCAGGAAAAACCAATGATCTTTTGAGAGATACTACTCAGAGATATTGAGCCTTTGGCCAAAATCTAAGCAGCACTATAAAGAAAACACAATCCAGCAAGAACAACAAAAAAAAAAAAAAAAAAAAGAAAAAAAAGAAAAAAAACCCCAAACAAACAAAAATAAAAACAAGAAAAAAGAGAAGACAAAGGATAACTCTGTAAAAACAATGCTAAAATTCCCTGCTGCAGTCAAAACATCAAGAAAAAAAAAATCACAGAGGACTGTATTTAAAAGAAAAAGTAGGTATTTTCTTAAGGAAACAGAGGAGTCCCAGCTTTACCAGCTCCCAAAGTTTTATCAACAGCTTCAAGATATTTTCTGGGTTTTTTTAAGGCTCAACTCCAGAGCAAACAGTTTTTCCGCCTTCCAGAGAGAGAAGGGGGGGACAAAGAAAAAAAAAAACTTTTCCAGGAATTTGGCTACAGAGAAAAGGATAGGAAAAGACAACCACCAAAGACTCAAACCTGATAAAACAGACTTCACTTGTCATAAAAAACCCCCAAATTATTAACATTTTTGCATCATTGAGGTGCCACTGAAGTATGCCAGGGCACGTTTATTCCCATTGTAGATGCAAAGTCCCAGCTCTTTGGAAATTGCTTACAGCCAACCATTGTCAAATCTGGACCACATCAAACTTCTTGCCCTGGCTGGTGACTGTTCAAGACACATCAAGATACATAGTGTCAAGGAAAAGGAAGAACAAAAGGCCGAGCTAAACCAGATAGAGGATTAGAGAGAAAGAGGCCAAATATTTGGCAAAAGTACAATACCATGTACTTCATGGCATTATCTGATCCCTAAGTATTAGGTATCAGCATGTGGCAAAGTATGTGAGATAACTAATCTATCTTCCCTAAGCTCCTTCCTGTGAAACCCCTGTACCAGCTGCTTTTTAACATGAGGCAGTGGATTAGACAGATCTTTGGTCTTATCTAATATGTTCCAGATGCTCAGACCAAGTGTCAATAATATCAGCAAAGCATCTGCCTCCAAAGAAAGAAAATGATCTGAGCTATGAAGAGCAAGAATGAAAGAAGCTGACCCTTAAAAACAGAAGGAAAAATTTTGGCTTTAAGTCAGAAGAAAGAGAACAAATGTTCATGCATAGGAGAAACATAAACTCAGAAAAAGATAGAGGCTGCAGAGCAATTTAACAGACAGTCAAGCCAATCTCAAGCAGATTAATTTTCTCCATTTAAGCATCTACTATAGTCAGTAAAGTTCCTTACCAGGTATCCTGCTAAGAAAAGAGAGCATGTATTTAGTCTGCAGGTTTCTCTGTGGTTAAAAGAGACGTGATATCCTGGAAAGAGTTAACAGAGCTGACAGCTATATCAGGCAGAATTGTTTTCAGACTTTCCTCTCCCCAAAGAGCACTTTAACCTGCAAGGTTCTGCTAAGCCGATTCACACAGCAGGTCACTATCATTTATTCAGGCACCAGGGGTGAGTTCAGGATGACATTTCAGTCTTAAATGCCCTGTTTTGGAGTGAAACAGGACCAGAAACATCTGAATGCAGTTTTTATCATCTGTGCACATGAGGAAGTGTACTTGGAACTACAGTAACCAATTATTTATTTATTACCTTGTTATGTAAATGATATGATCTCTCTTTTTCTTCTGCAAAAGTGAAATCATATCCTGGAGCATTAAAGGAAACTCAGCAATAAATCTTGTTTCTTAAATTGGCCAAACCCCTGTTAAGTTTGAATAACAATTTTGTTTCGCTGTGTAAAAAGGCAATGTGCCAGAAACCAGGTCTTTGCTTCCTTTTACAAGCACCACTTGCAATGTGTTTATATTTGTATTTATGAAGTGCTTTTTCTTACACTTTACAAAGCAATGAATGGTCTATCTGCCATGAGGTGAGGGCGGGATTTGCAGCAGTCACTTATGTCAAAGATGTTACTGCCAATTAATGCAGGGTGGTACTAACTGAAACCCGGCCCTGCGCTATCAAGCCTTTTCTCCTTGCCTCTCTTTCCTGTCTGTAAGTTTGATTTAAGTCTTCAAAAGTCAGTCAATAACAGATGATTAATCAAGTCTTACAGTGCACATTATGAAATGGTAACAGTAAGCAATTGGTGAATTAACACTCAATGTCTTTCCAGAAATGCCTTCCCTAGTGCCATAGAGTGCAACAAGGCTTTTCTTCCAATTATATATTAAGGAATAGATGTTTGCTTCAAAGAAACAAAGTTGACTTCCCAGGATCAGAATATTTCTTTTAAATTTCTTCTATTATTCTACATAAAAGTAAAGACTATTGAAACAGTGTTCTCTAGAATATAAGAAGTACAGAGATTCCTATAAAGCCCTTCCATAACATAGCTAAAAGAACATGTGCAGCAATCCTGAAGAGTAAAGAAGAAAGAGCACAAGAAAACAGATTTCTCCAGAAAGTGAATAAAACGCATGTGGTTTTTTATATCCATCTTTTAGGCTAGTTATTTTCTAAGAGTTTTCAGTCCCCTCCTCTCTCATTTAGCTGAGTAGGACTTCAATTAAAAATCCATTGGACACTACAGTGTACACATTTTTCAACCATGAATAGCACAGCAGGTTGCACCCATGAAACCAGCTATGTGCTTACGTCTTGGCAGGTTAGACAAGGCACAGCTTTTAGTTCTTAGCACACCTCATGGGGCCACGATGAAGGATTTGTCAATGCAGGATGAAGCTGTGGCTACATGTGATTACAGCGCTGCGCAAAGGGATTGATGTACCTTTGAACAAGCTCTTGCAGACACTGAGGAAAACCAACAGTAGCATGGATTTCATAGTGAGCTCACTTAGAATAGAGCAGAAATTATGATTAAAATAGTGTTAGATGGCTAATGGTATCTGATCTCAAGCTGTGCTATTTCACATTGCATGCCTGAGAGAGAGAGAGGACTGTGATTGTGAAGGGAATGGGGAAATTATTCTGGGACTGGTTATACAAAGAGATTCATGGCATGAAAAAGTGTCTTTCTGAAATACTTCTGAAAGTATTATTCTTTTGTCTTAGGATTTAACTTTTTCATCAGAGAAAAAAATGTCAGCTCCTTGTCACCAGCACCTCCCAGTGTGCTTCCTCAGAGCTTGGAGGTGGTGGACAGTGGGGTTAGTGGGACCATAAGCTCCACAGCACTACTCAAGTCAAATAGGATATCTGTCAGGTGCAAACCTAAGAGGACAATGTTGCCATCTCCTAAGCTGTGGGGCATAGCCTGAGCTTCTCATAGATAACAAGACTTTCCCAGACTGCCATGAGGACAGGGAAAATCTGTGGGCATCCATCCATGAGCCACACACAGCCTTCCAGCTTTGGACTGGGAACATGGCTTGTGTCACCAGTGCTGCCACAGAGCATGGGGGATAATGGAAAAAAAACAAAAACCCGACTCATTCGACTTGCTCTTGTATTCCAGACCAGAGATTGAGAAGGTATTTAAGAAACACTTGGACCTGGGATTGCCCTATTTAACATCTCCATGAGGTGCCTACATTAAGAGCACCCTCTAACCTCCACTACAACCAGAGCAAAGCAGATTAACAATCCTGTTTGCCAAGAGTTGCCTTCTCTCACGACCTCAGGTGGTGCCTGTTTCTAGCCATGGATACAGAGGATGCCCACTGAAGAGGACCTCACTCTTAATTTGAGAGGAAGTGATCTGGGTGCCAGGGTTCAGAGTGCCTGATTTGCTCAGAAGTGTTGAGCGTGTACACACAGCAGACCTCCACACAAATACTGCTGCTGCACAAGTTCATTGACACATTTATCCTTAAACACTTGAAACTCTGGATTTCCCAGGCATAGGTATGATGGCTGCTGCCAGGGAATGTGCCAATCAGGATACAGAAAAGGAGGTGGCTTCTGGAAAGATATCCTTCCCCAGAACAGTTAAGGAAGGAAGGAGAATCGCAAATCCTACCAGCTGATGTGAAAAACAGGTGTATCCTGGTAAAGTACCTATGGAGGACAAGATGCCTTCAGCGGTTTTCTGTTATAATTTGCACAGTTTACTCAAATCCATTTTTACCATCTTTTCTGCACAGTGGCATACTTATGTATTAGTAGCAGAACCAAACTCATATTTGTTGCACTGCACTGTTGACAGTATGGGGGCAAGAGATAACCTGGTCTGAGCTTCATAATCCAGTTTGAACATACAATTCCACCAAAGAGTGAGCTAAATGCACAAGATCTGGAAGTCACTGTGAAGAAATAAACAGGGTCCAAAATAGAAATTACTGCATTTGCTTTTTTGTTAATTTACTTTTTAGAATAGAATCGTGCTTTAAATAGCAGGCTTTTCTTTTTCACTTTCCCCTTCAGCTTAAATTTAGTTTGCTATCAAGAAGGCAAGTTTTAAACTGTGTTAATATAAATCAATAGAGAAAAAACACATGTAATATTGTTTAGATTTAACATAAATTAATAAAAACTAATGACCTAATGAACTTTTTGCATTTTGAAGGCTGGTATTTATGGCTGTTTGGACTGGGTATATTTTCAATTCACCTCAAGGCAGATTATGGCTTTTTAATGAGTATTCCTTTGAGGAAGCAAACAAAACTGGTGATATCCAAAGTACTGTCCACAGGACACTTCTAAGCATGGCTTACAGGAAGTCAGACAAATATTTGAAATATTTGAAAGCTAATAAAAAAAAAACCTGACAGTGGGTTACACATCTTTCAGTATGATGCTAGACTACTTTCAGAGACCCCTTCCATTCTACACTGTTCTGTGACCCCATGATTTTTAGTAAGCCTAAATAGGAATGGAATTTTTCAACATGGTTGATACAGTAAGCATCTTGTCTCCAAAATACTCACCTTTACAAGTTCCATGACAAGGTACAACTCAGTTGGCATGTCCATCTCCTCGATCAGAAGTACAATATTGGGATGCTTGACTCGTCTTAAAATAGATACCTCATTCTGGATCATGTGTTCCTGACACACAGAAAAATCTTCAATGAATGTGGGTTAGTGGGAAAAAAATTCACAGTGGAAAAAGCAGACAGAATTGGGACCTGCATGGATTCTCTGGGGTTTTTGAAAAAACTAACAGATGTTGCCTCCAGCAATACAGAAGGAACATATCTAGAAACAACATCAATGTGGCAACTGAAAGAAGAGAGCGGAACACAGAAAAAGAAATGGAGGAAAAGACGTGTGTCTCTTGCAGAGAAAAATAAAATACAGAAGTTTTTAAAATTTTATCTGATGCAGAATCTTTAGATTTAACAACATGATAGTATCTTCTCGAACCATTGGTTACAGTTTTCAAAAGCTAACAGTCAATTGGTGTAAAATTGACATCAATTTAATTAACCTAAGCCTTACACACAGTGACCAGTGTTGTTATAATTATTTGTATTATTTTTCTGCTTTCTATAACACCTGGAATTATGAAAATTAGAGGCTATAACTACATGGATAAAGAGCAAGGAGTCACACACAACCAACTGGAGAATCAACATACACATCTAGAAAAGAACATGACAGCTTTTTGTCCTGAAACTCCACGAGTCTCCAGAGGGCAGGAAAAGACTTCAACCAAAGAGATTCTAACACTTGTCAGGAAGGACACAAATACCAACAGTTTCCCAAAATGATCCCTCACAAAACATTTGTTGGAAAAAAACATCTTTGGTGTCATATGTTTTTTGTACTTACTTTTCCTCTACATTTACTTTTCTTGATTATTTTCAGAGCATATTCTCTACCAGTTGATCTGAGGAAAGAGAAAAAAAAGTGTATGTTCAATCACATTGAATATTTTTCCCAGTGGTGTTTATATTTTTCATTTGAGTACAGTAAGTGTAGTGAAGAGTTCTAGTCAAATATTTGTTTTTTCCAAGAAACAAAGCTTAGATTTGACTGGTATTGTGAATTTGAGCCAAAGTTATTAAATACACCTGCCTGAGAAAAAGACATAAAACTTTTTTTTTTGAAAACATTTCATTGTTTTCAAAACAAGAAATTGCTTATTTTTTTCTTTCATTTTGTAATGAGAATTGTTATTACTTTTTCATTTTTATGTAAAAATACCATACAGTGTTCACAGGTTCACATATTTTCAAAACAAAAAAGTTTTGTTTTCTATTACACAAAAAATACAACCCATGGAAAATACTTACTTACTTTTTACTTAAAGTGAAAAGTCATTTGTTTGCATATCTGCAGTCGCAACTGCTACGATAAAAAGGTCAGTCCTTGGAATAGTGTTTTATGTATTTAGTAAGTATAGGATATTCAGCAGAGTTAAATATGTTGGCTTTTAGGCAGAATGTAAAAGGTTCTGGAGACAGTAAGGAATTACAGAGGAATTAGTTCAGGATGAGAACACATTTCTTTTTAACTACTGCGTTGTTTTGAAACCTTATAATATTTATCACTACCACATATACATTGATATTTATTATCTAGATTGCTAACATAGAAAAATTAGCTTGTAGACAAGTTAACACTATCAACTTCCATTTTTTAATTAAGTTACAAACCCAAAAGATGGCTGTAAGGATGAAAACAAGAAGCTCTGTTTACAAGATGCAGTTTCACCATAAGGTTAAATGGAAAACGGGTAATTTAAGAAAAAGATCTTACTGAAATATTTTCCTTTTGTAATAAGAAACTGAACAGGTTACAAATGTCTATTACATTGCCCTTAGGCATGCTTGGTTAAAAAGTAAGAAAAAAAAAAAACCTTTCAAGAATACAGGGCCATTTTTTCATTCTTCATTTCACAAAACACAGTAGTTAAACCAATACATTAAATTGATATAGAGTATGTTCAACAGAGACATTAATGTGTCTAAAAATGTACTCAGTCTGTCAAACAGGACATGCAATGTGAGTAACACACTGAAAACACTGCATCTGGAAAAGAACTGGGCATTTTCATTGCCATATTAGAACATGGAGAACTCCCCTGGCAATGATGTACCACTTACTTTTAATTTAAGGGAAAATGGGGAATTCAGTAAAAAGAAAACATCAAAATAGTCATTTTGTTTGAGTTCCCAGGCAAAGAGCTAAAACTGTGTCTATTAGGACATCACTTAAATCACACAAGATGAGAAGATTTATGAATTGGGGAAAAAAGTACAGCACATCTGTTTAAGAGTTATGCAAATAAAAATTAAAAACTTCTCCTATCTGTACTCCCCCACACAGGGGTTTAATGCTACAGGCCCCCAAAATTGGCTGCACTCCATGTGGGGTACCCCTTCTCAGTGCTGCTCTTCAGTGGCTACAGTCCAAGCTCAGTGAGGGGACAGGAAGAGATTTGGACACTATTTTTTGGGACTAGAAGGAGGAGGTTGAACAAGAAATATTAGAAATTAAGATATCTGGGGTTCAAACTCAGACAAAATATAGCCTCTTTCAATAGAAGTCTCCAAGCTGCTTGGTTGCCCTAGGAATGCTTCCTTTCTGTCATGAGAAAGGAAATTGATGGTTTTTGTTGGCCATGGGAGACCCCATGTACTCCAAGACACTGGGAAATCTGAGCTAGTGAGGAAATGTCAGAATTTGGAAGTATCTGAAAGTTAAAATTGAACACATACAAAAACACCGCAGGACAAATCGTGCATACGATGGAGCAAATATGTAACAAGCAGATGACAACTCTGACTACTCTTTGTTTTGGTAAAAGGAAAATTAAAGCTAAGATAATGTAAATCCTTTCCCCTAAAAAGCTGCAGAACCACAGGCTGTCAGCAGCACTACAACTTACACACTGCCAAAAAATATGCATGGCCATGTCAGAAAGTCACTGTGAAACAGGCATCTCACCTCACTCCATCAGTGAAACAGGCATCATGCTCACTCCAAACAATAAAAAGGAACCACAAAAAGTAGGCAACATGTTATGGCTGGACAGAAGTCTGGACCCGCTGCACTATGGCAGAGTTAGATCTCTAGCTCATAACAGGACTTGGTGCCACATTCCCTGGCTCTTTTACACTTTTGCAAAGTTCACAGGGATTTACTCTGCATTGTAGACAAAAATCTATCTCTGTTATATTTGTGTGTGCATTAAAGGTATTTAAGTGTGTGTGTCTGTGCATTCACAGATGCTCAAAATGGGATTTAGAAGTCCTCACATGAAAATTTTGGAGATGGTTTCTGGCTTCTATTTGGACTGTTCATTGTCAGAAGAAGACGCCTGTGAATGTATTGAAGTGCTCACAGACATGTATTAACCAGTACTCACTCACAGACTGATCTTACAGCTATGGAGAAGAAGTATCCATGTGACCAGTGAATTTGTGTAACAAGACCCATGCCTACTTGTTTAACACCTCATGGTGCTATTCCTTTGAAGTCTAATGCACACAGGAATTGTACTTCAGAAGAAAATGGAAAAGTCCTCTGTCCCAAGTATCACCCCATTAATTTTGGCTCTGCAAATGATGGACATCTCAAACTTTGAAGCGAGGTGGTTAAAGAGGCTTAAAAAGACTGCAAAGAATATTTTTGAAGGAGTTTCACATGTCCTGGTTTAATTTACCCTCTGAGTCTTTAATTTATCCTTCCACAATTGTGATGGCAAGGGTATACTGCTTTAGAAGCGGAAACTAACAGAAGTAATTCCACTTTAATTTTCAAGATCTCCCGAAGTAGTAGCTCTCTGATAGAAATGGGATCTATGGAATGGTATAGCTCAGAGACCATATATCTGGGAATACCTGGGTAATCACGCTATTTGAGTACGTACTCATTAAACACACCATGTTACTGGATACTTCTGGGACCAGTGGGATAGACAGGAGGACAGGAAACAGTTTTCATTCAAGCTCTCAAGGATATTGTAATCAGTACTATTTTTATGTGTGATGTGACCTATATTTAATTTTGTTCATGTATTTTCTCTGAGCTCAGGAAAGAATTGTAACATGCACACTAGCACATTTGTATTGTCTCTCAGCACAAATGGCATTTTCAGCTGAATGAGTTTATTAAAACCACAACCTTTCTTTATTTTAGCTTCTAATCTGCTTTTCCCAGTCACCATTCACTTCAACTTTAGCTGTCTTTTTCTCTTTTCTTAGCTATGTGTTTTTACCCATCTTTTTAATCAGCCAAGCTCCTCCATAGGGTTTATACAGTGCTTTTTTTCTTTCACACTGTTTTGCTTTGCTTCCTTTAGGTTTCCATACAGTTTAGTGTTCAGACCATGAGGTTTGATCTGAACAGCAGTCGCCCTCTGGATGACTAGCTCCGCCATGAACTCACTCTGGCAGAGTGCTAGAGGCTTCTTTTAGAGTTTTGGCCAAGTCCCACAAGCACACTGTCAGCTGATACAAAATCCACTCTTACCCTTTCCCCCAACAGCTGTCTTCCTGATCTCCAAGTTGCACTTTTGGATGCAGAGGTGGACCTGTATTTTTCCAAGGAGACGAGTTTAAAACCAGCCAGGCTAATTTATCATTGTCTGACATGAGATTTAATGTCACTCTCCAGGGTTTATATTATATTCTTACAGGCTAAAGAGCAATTTTTTCTTCGAGCCCCAAGGTGAGATTATAGACTTCTGTAAGAGTCTCCTCTCCAGGATATGGTAATAGGGGATAGAAAACTTAACTCACGAAATTTCATTCTCAAACCTTGACATCTCTATTGTTCTCTCTTTTGGACATCTTCAGCTCTGGCAGGTTTTTGCTTTGTCTGAACTGCTCCTATCTAACATGAGCAATCTTACAATCATTTCACATACAGGTGAAATACCTTCTGTCTTTTATATTCCATAGTGTCCTCTTTTTAACAATACCACCAAAAGCCAACCAGAGTTCTGCTTAGAGCATTTCTGTTTGGTTCCCTAATTTTTACACTCTTAAGGTTGGGTAGAGGCAGTTCAAACCTGACCTGACCTAGCAAGAGACATGAACTAGCCAGCCTGGACATTTTCATCAACACTGACATTTGAGGTGACTTGTGACTTCTCTATTCTGGAGCAGATGTCTAAAATCAATGACTGTTTTCACCTCTTAACAGTAAAGGTCACTTAAGAAGTCAGATTTTGGTTTCTGCAGTGAGGCTCATAAAGTTGGAAGGAGCAAATATAATGGCACAAAGCAGTCAAGCAGGAGTTAGATGTCCATTTAATTAAAAATAAACCTGGAAGAGACTACTCCTCAGTGTCAGATGGCAGAATAGATGGATCCAAAGTTAGCTCTTTGTACTGACCATTGCCACTACACCACAAATATATAATTTTCTGACATCTTTAGAGAGTGCTCCTACACGTGGAATGTGCCACTGGTCTAACATAAAAGGAGACTTGCAAGAACATACTACAAGAAAAGATGTTATTTCAATGCAACAAGAAAGATTTAACACAAAGAACTGGCAAAATCATGTGGAGTGCAGCAGAAAAAAACCCATATAAACCCCAAAAAGAATTAAATTCATAGATTGCCCCTTGAACTCACTCTTTTTTTCATTTGACAAGGACGTTAGTTTTTCCATCTGGCATTGAGACATTACCTTATTACATTTTTGTATTCTACAAATAAAGATATGATCTGGAAAAAGCATGACATTAATGAATTTTTTTACAGTAATAAGCATATTATCCTCCTCACCTTTCTATACACTCCTTCACAATAGCAAAATTTCCATCTCCTATAGTCCTTCCAACTTTATATCGCTCTGCTATCGATGCTGGAACCTGGAAACCTTCCTCCAACACTTCTGAAAGAATCATTAGTACATTTTTATTGTTAGTGAAGGAAACACAGATGTTGCACATAACATGCATTTTAAGTCCACAGTTTAGGAGCCTGGAAACCATTCAGTCAGTATCTCACTTACTGTACAGTGAAACCATGCTGCTGACATTGTATATACTCAACAGGTTTCACACAGATACAATAATGAAAAATAAGGCTTCTGGGGGCTCAAACATACCACCATTTGAGTGTAATATAGTTTACCATTGCCACTGCAATATGCCCCCAAGACAAAACCAAAATTGTATTTTTTTAATTACGAAAAGGCCTCTGTGATCTGCACAAGCGCAGACCAGCCTCCAAAAAGGGCTGGAACTCCTTGACACAGCATGATTAAATATATGTACCAAAGAAGTCCAACACTCAAGCACTTATTTTATTACATCCTGTAAACTGAGACATCCATAAAACTCCTCATGTGCTAAGTGCTAGTTCTCCCCATCCCCCAATATTAAATATTTAGTTTTTAAACAAATGTTCTCAATAATATTACCTTGCATGCAACCTGGGTACCAGATGTTTAGGTAAAATTGCATTACACAGTGTCTAAGCATAAGAAAAGCTTGTAGTTTAATGTGTTTTAGTGCTCATTCCTGTACCGTTCTTTTTAAATGTATTTGAAATAGTGTTACAAATACCTAACATGCCTCTAAAAGCTGCCTGTAAACTGCAGCTGATACAAACTAGTATATAAATATTTTTATATTAAAAAAAAAAGCCTCTCAGAAATGTGATTTTTGTTTGCACTCTTTAAGACAGTGCATTTAACTGTGTATTTCTCTGTCCTTTGCTCCAGGTGAGTTTTAAAAGTGAAGGTTAGGACACAAGGACGTTGAGGTTTGTCTGAATTCACAGACAGCATGAAGAGTTATTCTCCAGCAGGAGCACAGATACACACACACGTGCATAGATGTGTGTGTGAGCCAGCAGTGTTCGAGCAGACCCTGTCCCTTAGCCAACTTGCTCACAGTCTTAGCATGGAGTAAGACTTCCTAAAGACCCAGGACTGCAGTGTGTTCTTTAGTACCATGACAGATGAAGCAAAAATACTGAAATAAGCCAGTCAGCACTGCGTTGCTTGCAGAAATAATACCTCAAGTATTCCACAAAAAATATTCCTCTGAAGAGTGATGTCCAGATCAAATCTGATCATGAGTGAACCTAACTGGTTTGCTAAGGCTGAGGAGCTTCCTCATGGAAAATAATCCAGCCTGCAATGCTCCCACTTTCTCTGGCAGGAAGAATGACTCATTTTCTACACAGCTGCTGTTATCACTACACTGACTGCTTTGAAATGTCAGCCTCCAAATGTTACCTTCTGCAGGGCCATCATTTTCATCCATAGAGCTGCAAACTTTGGTGGATGCTAATGAGGTAGAGGAGCCACTGTGTTGGGAGCTCTGGAAATGGAGACACAAATGAAAACAGATGATTTTTAAGAAGCACAAGTACCCACAGCACATTCCTTCTGAACACATGTCCCAGAGAGGCTTCAGTGTTCCCTATATAAAGTATCAATTTACTTCGGTGGGGGGGATACATGGATGCTTGGGAAGAGTCCAAATTTTTCCACTGAAATTACACTTTTGGTAACCTCACATTACTGGAGAGATCCTTGATCCATCAACTGCAGCAATGTGCATGCAAGGATACTGTGATGTATGCTCCATTAGTTTCTCCCTATTCCACACACATTTTGGCAGGGAAAACTGAGGAGCCGTACGCCCTCTGCAGGCAGGAGACCGTGTTCTCAGAGACCCTATTAACCCAGCAGGCACTAGAGGAACGTACGTCTGTAGCTGGCTGTGTCATGGGCAGAATTCCTCACTTTTACAAACCTCCCTCTGTTGACATCCTCCCCAGTTTTGTTCTAGAAGGGAGAAATCATTATGGTAATGTACAGACAAAAGAAAATGTCAGGGTGAATAATGGTTGCTATTTCATAAAGGGAATTGGTTGGGGTAGCTCACTTGAGGCAATGACTCTGTAGTTGTACTCTGTTCTTGTCCTGCCATTGTCTGAGCTTGTCTGTACAGTTGATGGAGGGAGGACGGTGTCTCTATGGTCCCTAGAAGGAAACTCGTAGCCACCCACCTTGGATGCCAGAAGTATAGGAGGCAGGATCTCACCAGGGAAGCCTTCCAAAGCACCTATCAATGCCTATCAGTTACCTATGGACTTTAGGTACGCACTTTAGGAAAACTGCTTCATCATGCATCTGGATGGATGAAACTACACAGACATTTGAGATGGACTGGATTTCACCAGCAACTTTTATCCTCTGGTGCACAATGGTTACACAAACACGTCTTCAGGATTCGCCTATCTTCAGAGGAAATCAGAAGAAGCTACAAATGTAATGGTGGCCCTTCAAACTTAAAGCCAAACTGAACATTTCCTCAGGTCCTTGTATTGCAACTTAAGTGAAAAATATTCAAAGGATTTTCAAAACTAAAACTTTCCTGGGTTCATAACATTCACATGCTGAAAGTGCTGCCATATTTCATTATCTTCTTCAGCCTATTTTTACATAGATTGCAGGCTGTACTTTGTGTAACTAACACTATCACTTCCTTATTAGTGTTTGCAAGGTTTTTAGATGCCCACAATCATGGTGTCAATCCACTTTACAAATTAAACACAGATACTTTAGAATTATCTCTCTTGTGACACTGCAGAACACAGCTGATGTGATCAAGAGTAACTGAAGTTGCAGCAGTTTGGATATTTGCTGAGTACTGAGCCAGGGAAAAGGCAGTCAGCAGACTTAAAAGCTGGCCAGTATGCTGATTTCATTTGAACAGAATAACTTTTAATTTCTCCCACAACAGACTAAGGTCAGATGACTTAGACAAAGTCTGAACTTGGCCTGTTTTTCACTAAATAATCCTGAGAGTTTGCACATCCCATCTGCCATGAGATTCTCTGCCCTTGTTTTCTTTAATCAACCCCAGCTCTCTCTTTTCATTCTGGCAAGTATTTCTTCTGAGGTTTGACCAGAACCGAAGAATGCACTAATGAGTTTTTGGACTGTTTTTGTTGCCTCTTGACAAAAGAAGTCAGCACTGAGGGATTTTATGCAGTTTGCTAAGATATTGCTGCCCTTGTTTCATGGTCAGGACGTGTTTATATATGTGCTATCCTGTGCTAAACTCTGTGTGATATCCCAGTAAAAACTTACCTCTGGTTCATTTTTGAACAAATGAGCAGATGTGGATCAAGGTAACGGGGAAATGCTAGGAGTTCTCATGTCTGGAGAAGTCAGTCTCAAAGCCTATTTTTATACACATGTAATGAGAGAATTGTTTCCTTTACAGTCCTGCTTGTAAAATAAGCAGCAAACATGTTCTCTCTACTCATTCTGCTGTGTTTGTTTGTTTTCCTAGAACAGGCATCCAATTTCATACTTATTTTCCCACTCCATGGTCTTTTCTGAAAGGAACTACAATTTAAATATGTTTAATATTTGTTACTTCTATGATCAGGAATGAATCATTGCAACATTTAAGGAGTACAAACACAAAAAGGCTAGTGCTAGATATTCAACAGATTATTAAACAGCGAATTTTTTTCTTTTTTTGCACTTTAAATAGTGATATTACACTTTTAAGTAGATGTTAGGTCAAGGCTGCTGATTGCACAGCATGGTAGCTTTCTTTAGAACCCTGATGGTTTCTTTACAGTCTTGCAGTCATTGCTCTCATCTGTGAGAATGGGAGATGTGAAAATCAAGACCTAACTCAGCAGCCACATCTTCTCAGAATGGGTGCCTAGAGACACTCAAATATCTATTTGAGGACTTAATTTTTCAAGGACCTTAAAACAAGGCTTAGCTGAGAAATGCAATTGCTCAGTCCTTCCAAAATTAGACATCTTCAAAGGCCCATTTCAACAAAGCACTTCAGCAAGTGCTTCAATTTAAATACAAATAATCTTAATGGTCTACACATGACTGAAATTAAATTGACTCCTAAATATGTCTTAGGCAAACTCCTTAAATATGTATTTAATCTAAGTTTAGTCTAATAGACTGAAAAAAGTGGCCCATAGAAAATTTAAAGGAAAAAATTGATCTCATACTGATGTTTTAAGTGGCTCTATTTCTTTTCTTAT
The DNA here is from genome assembly GCF_965178545.1 of Coloeus monedula. Lineage (NCBI taxonomy): Eukaryota > Metazoa > Chordata > Aves > Passeriformes > Corvidae > Coloeus > Coloeus monedula. The sequence goes on from NC_138783.1 coordinate 51,392,634, forward strand.
TGACAGCATATAAAAACGGGAAAGTTAAGATGATATTTGTTAACTGAAGAAGAACTGAAATGATGCATTAGTAGCATATACTGTACCACTGGTCTGCAAACAAAGCACGCAGCTCCTTTGGTGACATCTGCCTGCCAAGCACTGGCATGGAGGCAGAGGGGGAACTTGCCAGTGACAAGGAAGCAGTAGCTAGGAAGACGTGCTAAAAATACACACTGAGACTTTTTAAACTTTAAATAATTATTGAAAAATATATAAAAACATACTTTTCATTACCTTTGCGGAACCCCTCCTATTAAAACAACAGATTGAAAATAAATCAGGAACTGAACATTTGTATACGTTCACCAAGTCTGCTGGTGGCCCTCCTTCCACAATTAAAGAGATGTTACTGGATAAACATGACACAAATATTCTCATCTTTATTCAGCCCTCTTCAACAACACGCAGGCATTTATTTATTTATCTTTACTTCAGCTAGAAGGACATTTCATTTATTTAGGCTTTAATTAACTCGCTGTTCTCACAAGCTGAAAACCCTGTGGGTCCAGCAATCCTTGTGGGTCTCAGTGTTCCTTCCAGTTGGCTTGCCAGTCGTGAGGCAGTCTGTCGTGCACGCTGTTGCTCTCACAGATGTGGACCCCATCAGGGATCTTGCAGATGGGGAGGGGGGAAAAACAAACCCCAAGCAAGAGTATAATCTCTTCAACACACAGACTTTAATGCAATTAGCTGTTTTAATTTTAAGAGATGCTGAGGTGCTTGGAATGTCATCACTTTTACACAGATTTAAAAGGGTCCAGTTGCACAGGTTGCCAGCACATGGCCAGTTTTATGGCACACTTTCATAAAAGTGATGGCATAAAAAAATCAGGTCTTTGGTGTAAGGATTTCAGATCCTATTCAGGTTTATAAAACAGATGGCCAGCACACCACACACCTCACTGATGTGAATGGAAACGTTAGCGCTATAGAGTTTCAGCCATGTCTCAGTGGGAGATTTATCTAGCAACTGTTTGGTAAATAGTTTGTATCTCAGTGGAAACTGTGCTAAATCCATGAAAAAAAAAAGCAGCAAAATAAAAATTACTGTAATGTCTCTGTCCTGATACTTACCTTTGTCCTAAATTAATCTTAAAATCCCACTAAACAGCAGGACTATAGCGCCAGCAGTTACAAAAAGAGACTTAAACAAGTATGACTACGAAGTTTGTTAGTGCAATTCAGATTCCTGAATCTTAAACCCCAAACACTGCATTCTATTTTCTAAAGCTCTCAAAACATTTATTAGTGCATGCGGATTCTACAAAGTCTCTCAACAATAGATTCCTCTGTACTTTTCTAGCATGAAGGAAGCATCTGGATGAAATGTGAGTAACAGAAAAGCACACAGGTGTAACACTAAGTTTGGATCTCAGGCAGAGTTCTACTCTTTTCAAAACGGGCTTAATGAAGTGAGGAATAAAATCAGTAAACAAAGTGTAAGCTCAGGAAGGAGGCTCAGGAAAAGGGAATTTCTAATATCTTTAAATTATGCCTCCTAAGATTGTCCCTCTTCCAAAGAACTATACAGAATTAAAAAAAAAATATATATATACACAAAAATATAAGCATGTCAGGAATATGTGTAAGATGAAGCTCAACTCAGTAAGGAAAAAAAATGTCAAAACCAAAACTAAGCAGTTACACCACCACGTTCACCCCTTTTGGAGCCCACACTAGGGTTCAGTCTGGTTATAAAAAAACCTTTGCAAGGTAGCTGTCATGACTTCCTGACAGACTCAGTCCCTTTGCCTGAAGATGATAATGAACAATGGTAAAATAAAAACACTCAATGCAGGTATTAACTTTGAAAGACTTTGAAGGGATCAAAAAATTCCTGTAATATGTAACAGTGTTAAGCAAGAAATGAGTCAATGAACAGCAAAACAGTACATCACCAGAGAACAAAACCAGAGGACAGCTGGTTAGAACAGTAAAGTAATACATTTTGATGTAGCTTTTAAGAAGATAAACTGATTTCTTTTATTATTTGACTTAGAGAGAAGCAATGGGTTACATTGAAATTCCCTCTCCCAGCTATATCCAGTCAAAAACAGTTTTGATTGTCTTTTGTTTAACCTTACATTTTTTTGTCCAGACAGCTGAAACAGGGGAAAAAGCTTTCATGTAAACAGTAGAGAGTTGGCAAAAAAAATTACTTCATGAAGAAACATGAAATCCACAATCTTCATGCTGAAAGAATGGAACCTAATGGAGTTCGATCTATAGAAAGAGAAATGGTGCAACTGTTCTCTTTTCCAGTTTGACTACTGCACTAAACAGGCACATCAGATTCAAATTTATTTATAAACTGCTTCATCTGGAAAGGAACAGTAAAAAATGTATGCAAACCTGCTTACAAACTTACTCACAACTCTACATCCTGCCCTGTTTTTTTAGACACTTAAAAGAGGCCCTACAGAGGCAAGTGATTTTTTTGTTGTTGCTGTTCATTTATGCAATTCAGAATTTACACAGTGCGGAGAAGAGGTAAGTTCAAATGACACAAGCAATTATCTGGCGTATTATCAGGTCTTGTGTTGGTGTTCTTCTTTGAGGGACAGAGGGACAAATGGGAGAGTTTGCAAGGAAATGGAGCTGACAGTCTGAAGTTAAATTTTCAAGCTTGAAGCACTTTGTTTTATTAAGATTCCCTTACTAAGCTGCAGCATTGGATGCTTATACACTCCTTTGATTTGTGTAACAAGACAATTTGGAAAGACCAACATAGTTTCCTACATGGTATTCAACAATAAATTTAAATGTAACCTCCACTAGTTCCTAACAGCTGCTTCCAAAGTTGAGCCATAATTCAAACCCTAGGCTCACTCAGCTCTTGGCATCATTCAGAAAAGATTGATGATATTAAAAAAAAAAGTATCAGATTCATGGTATTGGAAGCTATTACTGTAATTTCTGTATCCTTATTGTGGTTAACATAAAAAGCTACATGTTCAGTGATGCAGTGTGAAGGTTTCCTTTTACCTCTTCTGAAGTTATACGCAGGTAAATTTTTCCACTCAACCACAGAATAAAAATTGAAAACCCACCAACCAAAAGGAGGTTTTTATTTCTTCCACCTAATTAAGGGCACAGCAAAAGAACCACTTTATTTAGTAGCATTTTAAAAGCTCTCCTGGTATTTTTAACTGTTTCTTGGTACAAACAGAAACCTCAATTATTTTGTTTCCACTCTTCCCAATTTCTATCATATTGTTTCCTTTCTATGTGTGTACACTTTTTTTAGGCAGACCTATTTACCAGCAACCAAGAGCATTTCCAAACTAGAACTTTTATCAGGCCCACAGTTCCCTCCAGGAAAGTGTATGAATATCAGCTGAAGCATCAGGCTGGCAGATGACATGTCAGAAATTGTAACATCTCTCTTCCCCCACCCCTGCCAAACAAGAAATAAAACTAGGCTATGGACATGCATTTTTAAAGAGTGGAAAGATGTATCAGAAAATTAGGTACTTATTTTAAAACACACCAGGTATGTTTCATTACCATTAGCTTTTCACAAGCATATTTTCCTAATACTTGTCTTAGTAGAAGTTCTGCTGGGGCTGAGCTGTTGGTAGGGAGCTGGTACCTTGCTTTGGATATTCTAATTCCCCACTTCATACTTCAAATCTATCCCATCATATGCACACAAAGTTACCCATAAGCAATTCAAGGCAGTTATATTTACTGTCTTCACAACACCCACTACAGAACAAATTCCTCCCTGTAGGATTTTTTGTATCTACACACTAAAGCCCAGAGTTTATTACTAAAAAAAGACACTGAATGCATCTACTGTTTAAAGGAACCCATTAGGATGCATGAATCCCATATGCTTACACTAAGGCTAGATGTACAATGTTGATCCAAAATGAACAAGCAATACCAAATGCAAGTATTTTGTTAAAGCCTGGTAATCATGTTTCCAAAATAAATTCTCTGAACAGTGTGCATTTTTAATATATATTTATTACATCACTTACAATAATCTACATTAATGTTAAATCTAGCAAAATAACAAATTGCAACCAAGATGACATGGTCAAATATGAAACACAAATACAATACAGTATGATGAACCAATGGCACAAAAATGAAGGTGATTTTCTTCAGCTGATTATAAGAAATAAAACATTCATCGGCGTTTATTTTGCAAGTTTTACATTTTTTGTTGATAAATCAACAGCTTTCTTTTTGGTTTCCTGCATCACATTAATACAAAAATGGTATAATTTTAAAAGCAAATATCCAAGCACTTTTCATTAAAAAAAATAATTGTATGCATAACTTTGTAAAATCTTAAACTTATGTTGTAAATGTGCCAATATTTACAATATCATAGTGCAACTAAGAAAATGAAGAGGCCTTAGCACAAACATTGTTAGCTCCTCTTTCACTAGAGTCCAAATTCCAAAACACTGTATTGCAGGGCAAACCACAATCTAATTACCCCATATAACATCAGACAACAAGTACACGCTGAATATAGTACAGCTTTCTTCATACTTCACTGCTGAGGGTTAATTTAAGCAAAGTCGAGTATCACCACCATGCGCAATCACAGACACAAAACCGCATAGGAGCACGTGCGCGGGTGCACTGCGTGTGTGCTCAGCCCTGTGCTCGCGTGTGCGGACACAACACAGGTGTCACCTACAGACCCACTGCCTGCCGCGGGGACTCGGGGCGCTCCGCCAGCCTGGGAGCAGCAGCCAGCTGGAGAGAGGCAAACTGAGCCAGCCAGAATTGTCATGGCAGCGAGCACAGCTCTGAGTAGCCCCTGCTCTGCTCAGCAGACCCTGCCTTCCGGATAGAAGGGCTTTCCTGGGGGAAGCACACTCATTTCCAAAGAGGGTGACAACCACTTGCTTGCTTTGCTCTGCACGTAAAGGTGTTGCTGGCTGTGCTTCCTAAAGTTACTTTTCATCACTCATAGTTAAAAGCTCTTGTCACTAGCAGATAGAACTGAAAGTGAAGATTAAATAAAAACCAATCTTGTATTTGGTTGCACACCATTAATTGGATACGAGAAAAAGCACAGACAACATTAATCTATGCATTCATCAAGTGATGAGGTAATTTAGCACCATAAAGATTTTCTGTCTGTTCATTTCTCTGCGTTTTTGACAGAAACAGTAAACTTGAATTGATCAGAGGTTTTTTTCTATATTACTGTGAATTCATTTTACATTCAGAGTGCAGTTTTTGTAACATATGCACCACATATAGTTCACACTGTAGTGTGAATTATGAAACTGCAGAAGAAAACACTATTTTTTATCTAAATTTTTACTCCACACAATCTCAATCCAGTTGTTCTTCTAGGCTGATGAACAGTATATATCCTTTCTCATAATATACCTTTATAGCCACAATATTAATACCCCAGAATGTTCATCTTTCAGCCAAATGTATCCTGTGAAAATGATTTGTGAAGAGAAAAATAACTAAATATAACATGCTATTGCTGAATTATTTTACAAATTGGAAATCAATTTTCACATTGCATAATGAATGTTAAAGATTTTACTGATTTCAACAAAAGAACTTCTAATTTTGCATGACTTAATGCACTGCAGAACAGTAGAGTTCAAGAGGAGGCATAAGACTGAACATGTCAAAAGAATACCATTCTGAACTTTCAGATTTGAGTTTAGGATTAATGTTTTGTCTGTGTGTGTGTATTTGTGCGTAAGGTTCTATCCTTCCCACCTCGGAGTCAATAGTGGCTTTGCCACTAACTTCTGATCAGTTTGAACTTAGCCCTTGTTGGTAGATGTGATCTCTTAAAATTGTATGGAATTCCTTGGGGTAGCTGCTCAGCAAGTGCAGGTTGGTGCAGCTCTCCTGACTTTAACAGAGCTGTAGTGAAGCCCACCAGACGAGCATCCTCCTGTTAAAACATTTTCCCCACTTATTTGTTTAAAGTCACAAATGTGACGTAACAGCGCATGGGTTCCAAAGCCATTAATCTATGTACGTGTGTGCGTGCATGTAAATATGAACATACACGTTCTGTGCTTCACATGTGAACTGCTTGTTGCACAAAAGAAGAAAAGAGATTTAAAAAACCAAAACAACTCAAAGTTGCAGAAAGCATTAGGGAAATAATCACAAGTATTCATAAAGCTCAAAGGGAAGCAAAGCTTTCACAATCTATACAAGACTCTTTAGCTACATCATAATCACCTTAGAGTAGGCACAAATAATGCAGCATACAGAGAACTATCAGAGGTTCAAACACTATAAAGTTGCTTAAGCTATTCCATTATTTAATGAAGTTGATGAAATCTAGGAACAAACTAAAACCTGTCCTGTTGCAAGCAGAACTACAGCATCAAGGAACACAATTTCAGTTTCACCCATAAACTGAAACCTTCTGGTCTTGCTCAAAAGAAACATTTCATTTCTGCTCATGTATAATGGGAATTACATTCCACACAAAAAAGGATCTTAAAGTCTATAAACAGTGTACCTTTTCAATCTCTAAGGGACTTTCATTCCTTAAATGAAATATTAATGATACGTCTTGCCCCTGAATAGCCCCTTAATACAAGTCATATGTTGAAATGATTAAATGTTATGGACTAGCATATTCTTTTTTAAAACAGTCTTGATGGAGAACTCACTATGATAACAATTACTGATATAAGGTCCATTTTTCTTTTCCACAGCTAAGCAAAGCCATGGGATTCAGGTTTGCTGGGAATCCGTGCTCCCTGTGCAGAGCAAACATTCTTAATAAACTGCCTAAAGCAGCAGTAGCCTATATGGGAGAAGGGAGGAAAAATAAAATTCCTGGAATTTATTTTCTTTACAGGAAAAAACAATTTTCAAAACGTCAGTAAGTATTTCGTTCAATCTGGTCGAGTTGCCTGAATTTTTGGAAACTGATCCCAATGCACCTTTATGTAATATGCATTTCTCAGGATCAAGTAATACATTTTGCAAAGACATTCTCTCATAACAGCTGAAAATGCAAGTAACTTCACAGCTGCAAACTTTTTCAGTAGAACAGGGCAGCCGTAGGAGTAGGGTATGGGGTGAGGGATGGACTTAGGGCTGTTCTTATGGCTGGGAACAGTTTTATATTGAAGTCTGAAGCAGGAATGGCAAAACATGCATTTCAAAAGGGAATGACCTGACTGCTTCAGCAAACCTGCCAGATCAATGACTTTCTCTCCAGGTGATACTGGAACCAAGTATTGGAAACAGAGAAGGTAAGTTTTGTATTCTGCTGCCCTTTTATTTCTTTTTGCAAATATCCTCTGTAAAGAAAATTATGTTGATACAGTGAAGCCATAACATCACATGCCAACATTTTCCATCTGCTGAATTTTATCATGGACAAATCAGTCTAAAGGAATTATTTCACTACATTTACAAGTTGGCATGTGGCAGCTAAACCTGTTCTTCAATTCAGTACATTTTCCTGATTTCAAAATATATTAAATCCTCACTAGTAGCTCAAAAATATAATCTCTATAGATTTTTGTTAAGAATCAGAAACACGCTGATTTCTAATTCTTAAATCATTAGTATTTGAGAAAATGAAAGGAAAGTATAAGACTGCAAAAGTGTGTGATCACTACACTATGGGGTTAAATACAACATACAATGGGAAATATTGCTATTATGTAAATTAAGTAGACTAAGATTCTCACAATAAAGCAGCAGAAAACAAACACAAATTAGTAGATATTTGTTAAGCAACTGGTTATAATGCGCGACCTACTTCAACACTAAAGGAGTTTTGCATATTCATGCTGTACAAAAAGAGTACCTCTAGATACTGTGAAAACAGAAAAATTAGGTCAATGGGAGGATGATTTACAGTATCACCATTTCTGAGGCTTTCTTTTAAAAATGCACAAAATGTCTTCTCATAGCAAATAAAAAATGATGTTCCTGTTCTTAACATAAGTGAAAATAATCAATTACTTTCTCAGGCAAAATATATTTTTCCAAAAGGTGTCATCATATCTGTATCAGATGATGCTGCTAGCCAGCAGGCCCTCATATTTCCTCGGTCAGAAATCTGTCCATATTTACTTGCAACACATGGATGATCAGCATTAACAGCTCTTGCCAGGTAAAACATTCATAATGCCTGTGAACACCCTTCTGTTTACAGTCATCAGGTAGCAACGCAGTGAAGAGAATTTGAACACTGCTTTGAAAGAATTTACTTCTGTCCTGTGACCACACAGGATTTCTTCACTTTCTTTTCATTTAGATAAAAAAGACTAAACTTAGTGTGTTCCAAGTGTGCGTGTTGGGATCAGACAGCGTGGTGCAAGCAGTTTAATATGGCAGGTTTTTTCTTCTCTGCATTTTACCTATTCGTTGGTAAAAGCAAAGTAGTCATTAACTGTTCACACCAAAATGAATGAAGACACATATGGTAAAAACAGAACATATAATCAGTACCTTAGATGATAAAAATAGTGCTATTCATAATTGTGCCCACTATGGATTTGTGCGTTATATTCACCTTATCCAATCTTTGTGCCTTTAAGTAGGCACAATGCTGTTCTGGATTTGATGGACATATTCAATGGCTCATTCATTACAAATTCTTGCATTAAAATGCAGTGATAAAGCCAAAAAATACCCCCACACACTAGAATTAATTTGGCCCCATGTTGTTAATATTAAATATGCAAAACTCTTTTGTGCGATTCACTATTACTGTAAATTAGCAGCTATTTTCTTTAAAAATGTTAAACCTTCATCAAATCACAAACCATAAACATTGTTCCATTTTCTCTTTTACACTGAGTCTCCTACTGAATCCATATCATCCGAAGAGAGTGGGCGATACAGGTCCTGTAAGATGAAGTGCAGTATAGATTTGTTTATTGTGTTTGATTTGTTGCACTGCAACCGTCTTATATTCTTTCTCTTACTGTGAACCAGAAGACATTGTTTAACACAAAATACACATTCTTTATACTCATATTGTTGTCTTAATGTCATATTATTTTAATTAAAAAATAGATGGCTAGTAAATAAAGCTGAAGTTTCAATGTACAACATATTCTCAGAGGCAATTGTTTTTGAGTCCTTTGCTATTAAACACTATTCAAACAGTATTTGTCTCTTCCAGAGAGTCTCCTAATGGTGTGGAAATGTGGAAACATTAATTTAATTTCTAAAGGAATATATTTCCCTTCAGTTTTGCAGTGGCAGAGTGGCAGAGTAAGTGCTTACCTTACATAAGGTAATAAAAACTTGCCACCCACTGGTGATATAGCATGGATCCAGCAACATTTGTGCCCTGGACTGCTGACACTGAATATTGCCGTTGCCTGTGTTGTACTGACGATGCTATCCCTTTTCCACAGTTCCTCTGTGTCCGTGTGCACGTATAAAAAGACAGCGTGTTTTACACTTGTCCCCCATCACTCTCTTTCTGTCGGTAGCCAAGCAACCAGCTCATGACAGAAGAGGGAGAGTCTGAGTGTACAGAACCACTTCACTCTTTCAACACACTGGTCCTCTGACGGATCAGATAATCCTCAAGTGCCAGAGGTGTTATGGGATGATACATTGCCCTATCCCACCTACACAGCACTACAATCCTCATCAAGACAAACAGCAGCACGGAATGAAAGTTCAAAAAAGAGAAGTGGTAGAGCACAGGGCACTGTCTTTTTAAGGTGAATTAAGAATAAGTGATGGTTCAGAGGGGTTCTGATTGAGCAGGTGCCCAGCATATCTCATAGCCATTCTCTGATATCTTTAAGGTGTTTTGGGGGGTCCTTTCTATATAAAACATATGAACAAATTGCAACAAAAAAACCTGTGAGACAAAATACAAGAAAACATGAGAATGGGAAAGCTGATGGAGCCTGCCTTAGGGTTGACCTTGGATGGATTGTTTTGCCTTTTTTAACCACAGTAAGATAACTGAGACAAGAAATGAACAAGTCTGAAAGCTATACTACAAAAAAGGACCAGCTAAAATGAATGCTTCACAAATTTCAAATTTATAAGGATCTCAATAAGTTATGGAGGTTTATATCTTATTTGCAGGAATGAAGTACCTTAAAGGGGGAGTTGATTCCCTAGAATGCTTATTCTGCATATATTCTGCCAACGGGCATGTATACATGCAGTAGAAAGCATTAGACTGGCAGAGTGAAAATCACATCTTAAATACATTTCTATTTACAATCTATGTAAATACAATCTAGACAAGAGAAGAATTTTAAACAGATAAGACCATCTTCTTCTGAATACTAACTAATTAGTTAATTATTGAAATTTCTTTTGAGAATATACAGTTTGGGAATTTCTAATACATAGCACAGAAAAAAAAAAAATCTTTTGATTTGCTAGAGAGGGTAGCACCCCAAATCTGTGAACAGTATCTCCCAGGTGACTGCTCTTGTTTCTGAATGTAAAAAAATAAGCATTTGGAACTGACCAAGAAGATGTTTCTGACTTTTAATATTTAGAGAATATTTTTGTGTTTATTTTAATAACTCAATGATTGCTTTAAGGCAAAACCATTAACAAGATTTCAGGGTCATTTTCTCTGCTTTTTCACCTGCTTTTAAATACTTGAGAGTCTTAAAAAGTTTTTTCTTTCTGAAAGAATTTTCCCTGCCTATAATTAGCCAGAGAGCTGTGTTTCTTGAAATTATGAGGAGAAGCTATTTATTATCTTACATAGATTTATAAGAAGACAAAAATTGCTGAATGAATCAGACTTCTTGGCTACATACAACTCAAAAAATCCTTATATAGATAGAATTCAACCCACCTAATCGGGTCAAGAGGTACCTTAAATCTAATCTTTTTTTATTCTATAGGTTTCAATCTCTAGGGACATAGAAAAAATATTTAGGTTTTTTTCTTTAAATGCCATGTTGCCTTTTTGGTTAACTGCACTCTGTTGCAGAAGAAATTACATTTGTGTGCTTAACTCTCCTTCAAAATGCTATAAACATGAATTTTGGATGTATTAATCCTCTGGGGAAAAGAAAATGACATTCATAACAATTTAAAAACTAGAATCTTAATTTCCTATTTAAGACTAAAGAAATAATTAAACTGCAAGAAAGCATAACTATAGCACATAGCCTGCTAGTTAAAATATTCAGAGGCTGGAAATTGGTTGACAGTTAGCTAAGATAGCTGATAAATTGTTCCTAGTTCACTTTCAACTCCGTGAATTACACCCATGAAATTAATCTTTCAAATCTTACTTTCTTCAAATATAGCCTGCGTTTCGCACAAGATTATAAAAATATAACTTTCACTGATTTCTGAATTTCTGGAGACAACTCAGCCGCATACATATGCAGATGAGAAAGAATAAACTTTATCTTTCTATATTCTGGCTTTTGAGGGTACAAAATTTTATCTATAGGGTTACAAGAGTACTGTTTTCTTGAGTACATTCCACAGCAGCATTTTGGCTTTATTTACATCAATGGAAAGCCTTCGTTCAAAGGCCAGAACTTATTTTTTAAAAAGAGGAGTGATGAAATATCAGTAAGTAAGATGATTAATCCCTATTTTAAGCTGCCTAATGCACTCCACAGGTCTTTACTATTCCCAGGAAGAGATCCCTCCTTTTGCGGAAGTACCTTGCTTTGGTGCCTCTGGATTCAAAAGCATGACTTCGTCTCACCTGTACTTCCCAGGAAAAATACTGGCAGCTTGCCTAGACCCCTCAGCATTTTGATGTCCCAAACCTATAACTCCCTCATAGCACTGGATGGGAATGCTGAAGAGCTGATTGATTGATTAAGTCAAGGAGAACCAGGCTAGGCTAGAGGAAATATTCCTATCGCCTTCCAGACCCAGTACATACCACTGGCATCCCATGTACCTGATGGCATGAGAGAACAGGAACTCCTCTAACTCTAACTGCACAGAGAGAGGCACAAAACCCCCAAATTACACATCTGAGCTGGTGTTCCCTGGACCCAGCACCTTATTTCAGTTCTAAAGCAGCAGCTCCCTCAAACTGCAGGTAAAGAGAGAAAGACAGACCACTCAGAAAGCCAGCCATCACAGTCAACCCCAGACCATGGCTACAGCAGCCAGCACTAGGAACACCTCACCTCTCAACACTGGGGATAAGATGGGAACTTAAATCCATCTCTTCTCCCTTGTAAGTCTATCACACGATACTAGCACTTCAACAACCTTCTAGGGAATAAATCCTCATCAGGCTTGGCAGCCCTGTAGCTGAAGCCACTGAAGACAAAACAAAATGCTTTGGGTTCCAATTTGGTTTATGACAATATGGTACATAAAATAACCTCTCGCCTAAGTAGAATTTAAATTTTTAAACAAAACCCGGAAGACGGTACTAAAACTAAACAGAACACCATTTATACTGCTAACAATGAAATTATGATTTGCAAGCACTGCTTAATGCCTAATTTACTCATTGGAATGCACATTAGAACCTTTAATGACACAATCATATGTTTTTACAGTGAACTTCTAACTCACTCATTTCACAACTTTAACATGAAAGCAGATGAAATAAATTCTCAGACTGAGTTTAAAGTTTCCATCCCTCAACTTCTTGAGAAGTTGATTTTGTAACCTAAATAGTATTATTGCAATGCATTTTACATGATTGCAATCTATTTTTACATGAATATATTCCATGTTTCATCAGGTAAAAAAAAATAAATCTGTCTAAATAAAGCCAGACAAGCATGAAAGCTCCCCTACCGAGGTCACAGGGACTGAATACAAATATTGGAGAAGAGAATTCAACTCCTTAACAATGTCTTATCTCTTCTGTAGTTTACTTCAATATTTATTTTCTCTACAGTTAGCAGTCTGATTTTGTTACCACTACATAGCACTTTGCATCCATAACACTGCCACTCGGTGATCCTATCACACTTACACATAAAAAGAAGCCCATCTGCTCTCCTCTTCACATTTGAAAGTCAGAAATCTTGTGCCTAGAAAACCCTTGTGTCTAATGGTGCTGATCACATGGTTCCCACTCACCCATCCACAAATGTTAGCAGAAAAACATTTCTTCACTTTGGAGACCGAAGCATCAGTGGTGAGAAAGAAAGTTTAGGAAAGTTACCAATGAAAAGAGACAGCCTTACAGCAAATGCAAAGCCAATGTAAACTGGTATCATCCATCTAAACAGACGCCCTCACATCACCAATGTATAATTCATTTGGAAGACTCTTTGTTCCCTCTCCAGTGACTTATTAATGATTCATTAATAAGCCTTGAGAGAGAGAACAAACAGGTGGGGAAGACATTGCATTCAAGAAGATTTTAGCACCAGCTTACCCACTGGAACTTGCATCTTTACTCTCTGTGTATCTGATGATGAAAACCATGACACCACCCTGAGGCTCCAGGCTGCTGCTCTCTGGCTGTCCCTACACTGCAAGATCACAGTTGGCTCCCGTGTCTGTAAACAAGTCATGGCAGAAACCCATAGCTGTATCCCAGATGGAGGTAAGACTTGGGCATGCACAACTCCTCAGCTCCCTGGCATACACCAGACATAAAAAAGGGCCCACAGGCTAGAAGGGAGCTGTGTCATGCTACAGCTATTCCTGATCTGGGTATCTGGGGAATCAGGTCTGCACCAAATTCAAACACTGCCAATTTTGTACATAACCCCCTTATTTTGAGAGACACAAATTATGTCTTTATTTAAAAACTGAAAAGGCAGAAAAAACATTGTGTTCAAACTCTGTTTATAAACAAGGCTGAGATACAGAGTACTGCCTTAGGGATGCTTTCATTGAGAACTGACCACAGTTTAGAAAATAGCAGAAAATACAAAGACATCTGTCCTATTGCTTTTAAACAGATACAATTAATTAAATCAGTATGTGGAGCTTTTGGGTTGAATAAGTAATATTTTATCAGAGGGTTACAGCAGTAACATAGGCACTAGCTTAGTTCTGGGTGCTTAGGAATATCGTAGATTCCTCCATAGGAAGGAAAGTAGATTCCATACAGGATAACTAGGGGGAACCTGCAGCTACTATCAACTCTTGTCCAGGAAAGTGACTGACAAGTCTCACATTGCCTTGGTGCTGATAGTATCTTCACTGCACAAGACTGTGATATCACAGCTAAATTCCACAGTGCATTCTTTCACCTTGCTTCAAAATCAAAGCAGTCTGTAGGTTGTGCAAGTGACATATGCCCACAGCAAGTTAGGAACAAAAGAGATTCCTTTGACAACATGAGCATTTGCTTTCAGTTGTGAAACATTCGTAAAAAGAAAGTAAAACAAACAAACAAAAAGTCTTGTAAAAAAGGAGAGAGATAACCCCTGGTTTTTTCCTTCAAGGATAAACCATTTCCCAGTATACTTAGCATTTTGACAAACACAGAACAGTTGTATTCCACTTCAGGGTGTTTTACAAACACAAGGATTGTAGCCAGGCTCTTCCACCCTGTGGCTCTAAATGCACTCAAGGGATCAAAAGGGAGAAGGCTATTGGATAATGGCTATGCTGGATTCTTCCCTGCCATGCTCAGAAACCAGTTTCCTTATTTCCTTACCCTCTGTTTCCGTAGGCTTCCTGGGCTGGTGGGAGATGGGCTTGGAGACTTCCCAGAGCGAGGAGTAGAAAGCTGGCTACCAGGAGTTCCATTCACTAAAAGGACAAGAAATTGAAAAAAATAAATACAAGGCATTATTAAAGGAACAAAATAGTTAAATCCATTTTTTTAAAATTTATTAAACAGATTCATTTGCTTTTGCTTAATGTTTTAAACATTAAATAAGGTAATTCAAAAAAGAATTATTTCCTTAGAGTTTTGGCTCATGAAGAAAATTTTTTATACAGAGTGGAAGAAAATAATGAAAAAACCTGAATAGACTTCAGTCAATGGCAGAGAACATGATCATGTTTTCTTGAACTGTACTGTTCCTGTACTTGAAAGTAATGGGGAACTAGGTGCTTTGTTAATCTCAAAAGACACAATATATAAACCTTTTCATTCCATTTAACTAGTGCTTGAAGTGCTACCCTGTAAAAATAAAACACAGTATTGCTTGCAAGAACAAATCAGCTGCTTGCTTTTCCTTACTCAATCATTTGAAGAGATTTCTGCAATACTATCTGACCCAAACATCACCTCAAACTTAATCCAGAAGGGCTATCTAGAGGAAAATGAATTGGATATAGCTCCTCCAGTCTGACTTACAGGAAAGCATCACTTTCTCAAATCAGCAAGTTTCTTCACATATGTCAGCACCTATCTCTTTAGAAGCATCTTCACGTGCATATGCATTTATTATCCAATAAATTAACAAAACAATGCCAGCAGAGGACAGAATTCTACTACAAAGTAATCACACGAGAAGCTATCAATAATACTCACACTGAAGCACCGACAGAAACACTACAAAGCACGTATCACATATCCATGTAAATATTCTTAAACAAGCAACTGTTCTATCACTGTCCACATTTGTAAGTGCTCGGATAAAAAGAATAGACAGCCAGATTCCCAGATTCTGAATCTTAGGAGAATATTTTCATACTGAGGATATCAACAAGGCATTTGACTTACCTTCTATGAGTTCTAACATGGACAGAATCTGACTGTTTAACCTGGTAGGAGCAAGCAGCAAAATTCCTGCTCTGTACTAAGCCAAGCTGTATCCAAACTGAGAAGCAATGGGATTAGTTAAGGATAGCTGGGGCTGCTCACAGAGTGAGCTGAATGCGATGCAGAATTCATAAGCAGAAGCCTTTTCTGCGTAAGGCTGACGTCTTCAGAGCAGCAGTGGGAGGTGCAGGTGCTGTCTTAGGGCTACATCAAAGGTGTCAATTAAGCATAATGCCGCTGCTTCACAACGCTGAGCCACCGCAACCCCCACTCGCTTTCCATGGAGCCCCGAAAGCCTAGGCAATTTTATATGCTGTGCACTGAATCATAATGAGGTGCCTTTGGGGGCAATGTACCAAATGACTCATCTGAAAATCAAAATGACAATAACTCTTGTAAAACCTTTGCTGACTGGCAATGTAGCAAATGCTAATTCCTCTGGATAATATAGTAGGCATTTTTAAAAGATTCTTCTTACTTTTTACATAATACATTTTTCTTACTGGCTAATACTGGGCCCACACATTATAATGAAGAAACATGTATACCTACCACACCACACACATCAATAAAACACATCATACTGCTTGATAAAGGATGAACACTTAATAGTGCTTAGGTGCTATGAGTGATCCAATCTCAACATCACTTTGTTTAGAGTAAAGGTGCAATATATTTGCATAACTATAGAAACAACACGATGCACTAATTGGATTTATAGAAAATAATTCCACTCATCTAGGCTTAAAAATATCTTTATACAGAGGACAATGGTTTGCACATATCAGCACTCATTCAAATACTGTACTAAGTGTAGTGGGAATGCACATGCATATGTATGTATGCATGTTCATACAGTATTCAGCAAAATACCACACAGATCTGTCCAACAGTGACTAAAATCAAATTTATTACTGATATCACTGAAATAATTTAGGAAAAGAGCAAGATGAGGACATTAAAAATGAGCTTTCTAGAATCTCAAACTTGTAAAGTTGTAAAAGGTGTCTTCTAGACATTTATGGCATAATTTAGAAACTAACATTAAACTACTACTATTCACACAGACCTAGTCCTCAAGACTGCTGAGTAATAGGACTAGTGATCTGCCTTCTCTTTAAACCAAGCAGATACTCTTAGGTCTTATTACAAGCAAATTTAAGATAACAGCTACATTTCAATACATCTTGTAACACTAGGCACCGGTACCTGTTCTTTATAGATTGACTCCTTCCCTGTAACTTTCAACAATAGTTTTTCTTAGAATTACTATAGCAATTATTCTGTCCTGAAGGCAAAAACTTGAGGCTACCAAGTGGAATGAGACAAATAGATGCCATGGTGTATTTAACTATTGATGTATTTCCCTATTGATGCATATTAAGTTAATGAGTATCTATTTAGGATGAGAAAACAAAGTGTTTTAAATCCTAAAAATTACTTACTTGTCACCACCAGAGCATCCAGAGTGTTTAAGCTAAGTTTGAATGCTCTCTTCAACTGCATTTTTAAAAAGCAAAATTCTGATAGTTGTTCTTATGTTGGCCAACAGCAACATGTGAAATCAAGAGCACAATTAATGAATTGAGACCCCCAGGAGACTTAAGTTTGCTCACCTCCTTAGCCATATCCAAAATATAAAGGCGCCAATACATAAAACATGTACAAGGATTTTTAAAAGCTTACAAGGACTTCCTATGGAGAGCTGATTAGGAAACTCTAGAGATGGCCATTAGCTCTGGAGATGAGATTCCTTTCACCAATCTTTACATACTTGTTGTATTTGCTTCTATATCTGAAGTAGTTTTCTAGACTTTATTTTAACCAAGTTTCTGTCATAACACAAGTTGTATGACCCCAAAGCAACCATCTAAACCTGACCTGATGAACAAGGTAGTATGAGCATCCACTGCAGTGTAAACTTCCAAAGCGACACAAGATTAATCCTTCTGGATGCTCTGCATATCTGGAGGTACATATTGCTCTTGCTGTTATGACATTATTCTTACTACTGATATTATTAATATAATCCTTAAGACAGACATCACAACAGGATAGAAATGGTAATTCCTGATATTTTCCTGGTACATTCCAGGGGCCCCCCTTTTTCACGTTTTTGTTTATGGCTTCCTGTGCTGGTGAGTCATTATGCTGAATTTGTAGATAGAGGTGATATTAGGTGCTGTGTAGCAGGAAGAGACTGCAGTGATTCTGACCCCCTTCCTGAACTCCATTTACAATCATTACACCATTCTTACATAAGCTGCTCACGACCAGAAAACATGGCAACAAATATGTGAATAAAAGCTATAACATTTCATAATAATACTACATTCCTGATCACTAAATTTCCCTAAAATCCATTTCTAGGTGGAATGCACTTTTGCTGGAAATCGCATTTCTATCCAGTATCTCCACTGCATTTCTCACTGACTGATACAGCATGTTCCTAGAGGGAACCTTGATGTAGATAAAGACATATGAAATTGGTAAATCATCGTTGTGATTGATCATTTTATTGAGTGAGGCAAGAGGTTTCTTGTCACTTTTATTCATAAAATGGCAGGGGTTACAGACTTCAGCTTAACACACAGCGCCCTCCTATCATCTTATGAAAAAGATTTATCAGTTCAAAATTTCACCAGTGAAATATGTATTAAAAAGTTGCAACAATAACAAAATTATTGTGGCTGCTCAGAGCAGATGTATGTGACAGCTTAGCTGTGAACTCCTTTCCTTACTGTCCTCTCTTGCTGAGGATGTGTAACAGGGCAAGGACCTGTCTTTGTATTGGCTTTTCCAGCACCTGGCACACACATGAACTTGGGAATACCCATAAAATAGAGCGCTAAAGCTGGATACCAGCATCTACTGAGATAAATGCAAAATAGGTTTTCACATGATAATATGAATAATAAATATGATAATATTTATGAATAGTACTATGATAATAAACTAGTGAAAATGCTACAAATAAAAAGTACTTTGACGGCATTCCAATGAATAAACTTTGATAGGGCATATTTTTATTATTTATTATTATTCTATTAAGTGATAGAAACAAAAAGCAAGAAAAAATTAATTAAAGCATCAAGTGCCAGTCTGAGGAGCTGCCAATACCACTTCACTGTATTAAAATCATAGTCTCCTATAGAATTGCCTATTGTGCAAGCATATTGTACTCTATCAAACACATAGAGATGACTCGGTGTGTTTAAAAAAGTGGTTTCCCAAACTCAGGAGTGTGTGTGAAGAAGAAAGAGGAGACTAAAGGAAAGGAATAGTGAAGGCTTTTTTTGCAGCCACAACTTATGAGTAGGAAAGTTAAGCTAGAAAATGTTTTACACAAGTCACAACATGTGTAGGTCATATTCAGCAACTGTTAGCTAGAAAATGCTGATGTGAGATCACTATTTAACCTTGTCTCAATTACTTCCGTAGTTTTTGACTGTCCTTTCCAAAACGACATTTTTATCTCAGTAAGATTATGTAGTTACAAAGTAGCTAGGAATAAACCATATCTTGCCTTTTTGTTCCTTCTGCTTTTGTGTTCTACTTGTGTACATCTTGTCATTTTTGTCTTCACACCAAAAGACAGTGTGTACAGAGCTCCACATTAGTCAAGTGCCCTCAGTATGACTCCCCAGTAAAGACAAGGCTTTAAAAGTTCTACCTTAGCATGCAACTGGTCGAGAAAAAAACCCCAGATACCAATACTGCATTCATTTTAACTGGTGCTAAACCGTCCTTTTTATATTCAATCTTTTCTAGAGTTTATGTCAAGAAGTTAAGCAGATACAAGTAGAACATCCCTCTGCCACTGAAGACAAGGCCTGGCAGATCCACACAGAACTTTCACCTGATCAGCAGATTAGAAATGTCAGGGGAAAGGATCACCTACAGGTCAGGTTTACAGTCCCCATCCCAGCAGCCACCAATATGCGAGTCCTTGTTAGTCACTGGTACCTGTGGTAGCCACACAGTGTAACCCAAGCAGTGCAGAGCTCGGCAGGGACTGTAAACCCCTCACATGGTCTTCCACCTCAACCCAAAGTCACCTGTGTCTGCACTATCAAGCAGAGAAGTGCTGCAGACAGGCATATATTGCAGAAATACCTTGTATCTCAGAAGAAAGGAGACTGCCTTGAAAATGCAGTTCCCTGGAATCCACTTGTACTTGTTTTTTCCTGTAGTCTCAGAAGGGAAGTGCCTCTTGGGGTTTTTCTCCCTCTGCACTTCAGCTGCTATCTATGAAATTGACTGCTAATTTCATGAGTACCTAATCAAGAGAGCATCTACATGTACGTATGATTTAACAGAAATGTCTCTTTTGAACTGTTTTGCTTAACTAGAAAGACTAGGATTCTCAAATCAGTCTGTGTGAACACAGTACAATTTCTGAGCACGTTTCTTTATTTAGCATGTAAATGTAACTCTTCATCCTTTAAGAGGGTTTAACTACTCAGTATAACCAAATCTCATTCTCTCACCAACTCCTGTTTTTGTTACAGGGTATAAAACTATAAAATTTAATTTTTCAGTGATTAGTATCAAAGACAAACACCATAAATAAAAAATTAAAAAGAAGCCAAGATCAAAGCAAAAACCATCTGGAAATCCCTGGGTCCACAGGATGACTTCGTCACTCCCATGGGTGTGTGCTCTTGGCCTCTTGGCTTTAGGAAAATTTTGCTTCAGCATATTTATTACAAAATCTGTCAGCTGAGTACCTGTAACAGTGTGAATAAAGACATGTGACTTCTCCAAAGACAATATGATACATCATGCTCTTTTCCTTTGGGATACAAAAGACCTTCTTGTGTCAGGTGGTTGAAGGAGGGTTGTTTCTGGATAACAGCCTAAGGATGAACCATCAGACTAAATGAAACCATACCCTATTGCAGAGGAACACCTCTTCTTTTTTTTAATTTTTTTTAACTAGCAGAGAAAAGCACAAGCATCTGACCTAGGGAAGACTTCAGTAAGATCCTATTTCTATGTCCACTTTTTTCTTTAGGGAACATCTACAGTTTTGATCAGGCTTTAGTTTGACATGCAGTTTCACAATTTCCTTGCTCAGGTACAGTTTTTAAAAAAAAATCCTCTCATAGTCCTTGGTAGTATGAGCTACTCTATCCATTCCTCACATATTTTCCTTTGTAATTTGGAACAGGTACATATCAACCCAGGTATTCTTGAAATAGTCACTTGTCACACTAAATACTGCAAACTCCTAAATAACTTTTTTTAACACCAAACTTTAATACCTGAATTGCTATTACAAATAAGATTTCAATCATCTGACATATTCTGAGTGATAACTGGAGGGAAACAGGAGATTGCTCACAGCGGAGAAAAGTGAGAAGGAAACAATTTTGAAGAAGGTGCTCAAACTGAAAAAAAAAAAGGAAATAGCAACTTTTGTTGAGTGCCAAGTCCTGAAAATTAGTGTTGGAATTTCAGAGGGTAAAACAGAGTTCACCCAAATGCAGTATCTTTCCTTAATTTAATGGACCAAGGGTACAGTAATTCCAGTCATCTCATGCTGCTCTTGATTTGATTAAAAACAACAATGATTAAGATGTAAGTGCTGCTGCTTTCTTTGAACCTGTTACCTCTTCATCCACACTGAAGCTGCCACCAGTGGTGTTAAATGGCAGCTGGACAGAAGCCACCAGCTACTGAAGAGCCATCAGACATTCATAATTTTCAGTCACCAGCAACAAGCTGATACCCAGTCTCACTGAAATTAAATGTTTCTTTTATTATGCCTTTTCCCAAATACTATTTGATGCCAACAAAAACATATCAAAGTGGTTTACAGGCTTTAAGAAGACATCAGAAAAATTAAATAGAGGTAGGATTATCTATTGCACTTGGAATCAGACTTCAGCCTTCCACCAGCCCAGGAGGTCACACTATCTTTTCTCTGCTTCTCTTCTTTGCCTTGTTCCATGCTTCTCTTCTCCACCTAGACTGAAAGCCTTTTGAAGCAGACAATACCTCAAATGGATTTGTAAAAAGCCAGAAAGCAATCCTCCTGCAGAGAGATTTCTGTCTGGCGGTACTGTTTTGAAACACTGTCAGATGTAAATAACAAACTGAAGAAAACATAATAATGGAGAAGTCAGCCCTTACACAGATCTTCCTAGCTTGCTTGTACTCTTGGAAGAAAAAATTATCCTGTGTTTTCATATAAAAATAGAACACATCTGTTCTCAGGAGCCAGGGAGGCTATCAGGAAAATGTAAGTACATTAAACATAGGCTCTGTTATGAAAAAAAAGGAAGGGAAAAAGCAAGGGTGGAAAAAAGGTGAACACCACCTATGTAAAGGCATAGATTCCTTTGAAATATGCCAAGAAAAGGTGTAAAGGCAGATGCAGTCCTTTTGCTCACTGTAGATTGTATAGCTCAAGAAACGACAGGCAGTGTGTGTTTCCCACAGACTGAGGCATTTTACATTGCCCTCAGCTAACCAGAGCACAGATTTCAACCTTTGTGGCCATGAGCACTTTTGTAGCCTCTGGTTCCACGCAGGGTCTTTCCCAGCAACCCTGCATCCTGCTCCACTCACAGGTTCCCCACTTAGCCCTATGCTGCCACAGCAGTGTGTCCTAGAGTCTGTGGGACAGCAGTTTTTAACCTGTTGTTCCCATGATGTTATTCCCATGGCCATATATCTGCAAAGCCTGACAGTGCTGTTATGGTAGGTTCTATACAGGACTTACAGGCTTGCCAAGGAGACAGCCTTTAGAGGCAACAGAGGGCAAAAGACACCTGCAAAGGCTGAAAGTCATCTAAGAGCATTGGAACTGTCGTAGAGTACTTTTCCCCCAGCAGCAGATGAGACAATGAGGGAAATGGCTCTCCAGAGCAGTAGCTGGTGACTCACCAGGGAGAGAGGACACTCAGCTCCTCACAAAGTCAGGGGTCACCACAACAAGGTGAGACTGAAATGGAAAGCAAGGGCCTTCAGGCAGAATTTCCTCAAAAATAATTTAACATTACTGAGTTTATCTTCAAAGCACTGGTTTTGGTAAAGTATTATTGTTCCAGACTTAGAGATGCAAAAACAAGACACAGACAAAAAACCAACAAATGACCAATGCCCCAAAATAACCCTTTCGATTTCTGAAAGGAAATTCAGAAGCTATTGGGAAGGATTTGGGAAAGTTTATCACCCCTAACCACCATTTGCTCATAGAAAGGAACTTATAGAGTTCATTGAATTTATAAACATTTAGTGCAAGTCAGATCTGTGCTTAATTCATTGATGACTTGAAATTCTGTGTCAAAGAAGGGAAGCAGTTGTTGAGGATGGCATTTAAGTGCTTAAACCGGAATCGATTGTCTACCTGTCTTAACCTCATTTATACATCTATTTCTCTAACAATGGGAAAATGGCTGAAAGACTTTGCCTTCATTAACTCTAAAAATGATGAATCCAAATCATCTATCCTGTTGAATACCTGCATTAAAGACTATACCATACTACAGATGCATACACAAGAGAACAAACATTAACTCAAGTATATCTTTTCATTCTACAATTTTATCAATTTTAATACCCAACTTTGAGATTTCTATGTTTTTTTTAACATAGTCTTTGTCTGTGGAACTTTCCTTTTTTTGGTCCATGTAATTATCCATGTATCCGTGTATTATCTTGATATGGACATTAATTCAAGTCTGAAGCAGGCATATGATCCTTTTGTGCAGTTAGAATGTGCAGACTTTTCAAAGTGCAGCAAGATTCAAAAAGAAACAAAAGGAATCAGATTCTTTCTAATTAGCAACACGCTCTTTTCCATACACCTCGCTTAGCTTTTTGTGAAGGGTACATTATCAAGACTGCTTTCTGCCTGCCCTTTTATCCCTACTTCTTTCAACTTTTTTCTATGACAAAACGCTTCACAAAATGATACGCCTTTAAATTTTTGTAACATATACGTATTACCTTTGATCTGAGCAAAGAATCTACTCTTTTCCTTGAGTATTTTCCATGTTTATTATCAATGAAAGAAAAATCCCTAAAAGTAGTTTAAAGCTTATCTAGAAGCAGTTTAAAAACATAGAATAAAAATACATGTACATACATTTAGCAGTAACAACATTAAAACAAAAGTATAACTTCCAGCTATGCACAAGTCATTCAGGAGATTTTCTAGTACCGAGATGTTTAATGCAGATATAATGGAAAAGATTATCTGCTCATATGTGCGCTAGATGGCAATTTCTCTATTCTGCTACTGTCACGGGTACATAATTCCAAGAAATAGGGTGCATTTTTAGGCTTGCTGGGTGGCAGAAAAGTGAAAACTGTACATATTGTTTGTATTTCATGGGAGATCTTTGGGTTTTGTCTAAAACCATCTAAGATTCAATGTTTCTTTTTCTTTCTACTGCTGTTTTTTTAAAATGCAATGTCTAATATAAAATTTCATTTTTTAAAAATCATTGACTGGGTTTAGTTTTATGTGATTTAAAAACAATTATTGATAGCAAGTGTTTAGTACAATATTGTTTCCTTATATAAAAGTAATATTGATCTAAGTATTCATGTATGTAAGGTTAGAAATAGGTTTACTGTAACATTCACACAATTTGACCTATTTGCAAAAAGCAAACAGCAGAGATACAGACAGCCAAATCAGAGCCGTTCCCCCCACTAAAAATAAATTCTGAAGAAACACTTTCAATTGGTTATCCTTTTTAAGTTTAACAAAGTTAGACTAGACCAGAATAGAATTGAATAGAATAGAACAGAATAGAATAGAATAGAATAGAACAGAATAGAACAGAATAGAATAGAATAGAATAGAATAGAATAGAATAGAATAGAATAGAATAGTTCAGTAGGAAGGGTCCTACAACAACCAACTAGTCCAACTGCCCAATCAACTCAGGGCTGACCAAAACTTCAGCATGTTCAGCTGAGAAGTGGAGCAATACAATGGCTTTGGTGAGGACCTGGCATCCAGTCAGGGTCAATCAACCATATGGTATTTCTTGGTAACAGAATGCTTCCTAGCTATAGAATCATTGAGTTGTTAAGACCAGAAAAGACCTTTAGGATCATAAAATCCAACTGTTAACCCTACACTGCCAAGTCTACCACTAAACCATGTCCCTCAGTGCCATGTCTACACATCTTTTAAATACTTCCAGGGATGCTGACTCAACCACTTCCCTGGGCAGCTTGTTCCAATGCTTGATAACCCTCTCAGAAAGAAATACCTCCCAACGCCCAGTCTAAACCTTCCCTGGTGCAGCTTTGAACCATTCCAACATGCCTTGTCACTGGATACCAGAGAGAAGAGCTCAGCACCTTCATCTCCACACCCCCTCCTCAGGAAGGCACAGAGAGCGATCAGGTTATTCCTCAGCCCCTCCTTTTCTCACAACAAGGCAAGCCCAAAGTCCTTAGCTTCTCCCTATAGGACATACCTTCCATCCCTTTCACCAGTTTTGTTGTCCACCTCTGGGCACATTTGAGTACCTTCGCATCCTTCCCGAACTGTGGTGCCCAGAATTGCACACAGTCCTCAAGGTGAGGCCACACCAACACTGAATACATTGTGACAATCACCTCTGTTGTCTGGCTGGTGATGCTGTGTTTGACACACCCCAGGATGCAATTTGCTCTCCTGGATGCCAGGGCACACAGCTCACTCGTAATGAACCTGCTGCCAACCAGCACCCTCAGATTCCTGTCTGCAGGGCTGCTCTCCAGCTACTTCTCTCCCACTTTATACTTGTGCCTGGCGTTACTCCATCCCAGGTGCAGAATCTGGCATTTGTTCTTTTTAAACTCCATCCCATTCATCATTGCCCAACACTCCAATCTACCTAGATCCCTTTGCAAAGCATCTTGTTCCATCAGAGAGTCAACAGCACCTCCCAGTTTGTTATCACCATCAAAATTGTTAATGGCGCATTCACCTCCTCTATCCAGATCATCAATAAAAATATTGAACAAAACTGTCCCTAGACCTGAACCCTGAAGAAATGCCGCTGGTGACAAACTAATGTGCCTATTCCTATAAATGTATTGGTTTCATATAAGAAAGGTTTAATTTGGTTACATCTGTCATCAGCATCCAAAATAGCTTGAATTTTTAATATTTTTACTACACTGTTTCATTTCTTGCTATAAATTTAATATTACATTAATTATTATTGTGGTATAGTAAAAACATTCCCTTTTTTCCATAGGCCATAAAATAATCTCCTGATCTTTTGAAGTATGTAATATATTCTGCTCAGACCTTTACAGAAGTGAACTGCAAGAAGCTAAGGTTTATTCACCTATACTTCCCCAACATCTTTAAGTAAAAACAGTACTATTTTCTCTCAGGACCAAAACTAACATGGTATCACACAGTCAACACAGAAAAAACATTGCTGGTCCCATAGAAATCCCATAGATTTGTTATGCATGGCAGGACAGTTATTTCACATAGAAATGAGCACACACAGTTCAGTGTTCATTACCTGTACTCACAAACGAACATCCATTACAAAAAAATCCCAGAGTGTAACATCCACACACTAAACAGGGCCAAAGTTTAATTTAACTCTATTCCACCTAGCTACAAAGAAAGTAACTTAACATGTTTATGGAAGAGCTACTCTGAGCTTGTCCCTCACAATTGATACTTCATCCCATTACCTCTTCTCAGGTTTCTGTATCTCAGCTGTTCTCTAGGATGTGTAGGAGGCAAGTTGCCTCCCAGCCCTGCTACCCACATCTATGCCTCCATCTCTCATCGTGTCTCTCCCACTTTACTCCTTCCCAGAGCAAGATGTTTTTTTCTCACCTTTGTTCTCACCTTTGTCTTTTTGTTAAAAAAAAAAAATAAAAAAAAGGTTCCAGTTGGTCTATCCCTACCCTCTTTGAAGCCAGCACTGGGCCTTTCTGATCACCACCTCCCCACAAAGACCTTATGGTGCTGCATGCAGGTTTCAGTATGCCATTTGCTTTCCTGGTGGGAGAAGACTAGGGCAGAAAGAGGGAGGTGGATTTCAGACAGCTCTAATGTTCGCCTCTTCCAAAATCCGTGTTCACAAGCAATGGTGCAAATGCTTGAATGGGTCTACTCAACTGGCTCACACTGAGGATTATTTGTACCTTCTGGCATCAATAATGGCAAATCACCTAATGTACTTTTTTGTTTATTTATTTGTTCTGCCTCGGAAAAAGCTGCAGGGGTGAATTAGTCATTGGCTATCTAGTGGGAGCTACTGCAAAGGCAGCCAAGGCAAGGCCCTTCAGACAGAATTTCCTAAAGCTTTTTGCTATGTCTTCTCCAGCCTCTATCACTGGCTTGTTAGGTCAACTCTGACATTTCTTCTTCAGCTATCTTTGCACCCCACATTCACATCTGTAATTGCATTCTTTCTCTGCCCTGCTCTCCTTTTCTCAATACCCTCATGATCTTTAATCAATCCTTTCCTCACTACTGTCTCCTCACTCCCTTAGAAACAAAATTCAAAAAAGATTGTGAAATTAACCTTTTAGTAACACAGATCTTATGCTGCATAACTTGGGCTACTTTCTGTATTGTTCTCATTCAGTTCCTAGTACAAAGACTACAATTTTTTCCTCAGTCTTTAGGTATTGGAAGCAAAAATATGCACAAAAAATAAAGTTAATCGAACCACTGTAATGCCAGAGTATGATTTATAGGATGCTGAAGCTTTATTTTGTATTGGGAAGACACTTGATCTCAGATGCCAGTGAGAAAACAAGTGAATTTTTACTGTCAACTGTTTTATATGTACAACGTTTTTCCACAGAAATGTGTCATTTTAAATGCATTGCCCACTCTATTGAAACAGAACAGTTGCTATTGTTAAGAAAGATTGCTTGCTTGCTTTACCTGAGCTAGTAGAAGCAGGAGACTTGCTGCGTCGGGATGGGCCTGGGCTCTTGGTGGTGCTCCTACGTGAACTTGAGGCTATTTTGGTATAGGAAGTAGATTTCACCACCCGACATTCTAGAAGACAAAGAAACTGCCTAAGTTAGCAATTAAGAAAGCCAGCAAGATTCTGTAACAGAAAGAGCACTGAGAAATGAAAACATTTAGCCCACGCTTATTTTCATTCACCTTGAGGAGTTTTATGAGAAAATATAAAACCTGTATAAATGGCTCCATTAAAATCCAAGTACAATATGTGCCATATCCCAGACAAAGAACTGCTGCAGTAATCCAGACTTTTAAATACCATGGTTACTGCAGGTACTTAGGACAGCTTAATTTAACAGTGCTGAGACTACTCATAAAACCTCTTTGCTTTTGAAGATTTCAGTACAAGTAATGTAGCAATTTTTTGTAAACAATCCAGATGCAATGTAAGCATTTTTGTCAGCCTAGGCAGCCTCCTCTAGAAAAATCTGAAGTCTTCTTTTCTGTATCAAAATGTTACAATTGTACGAGATGACACAAGTGTCTTCCACTCATGAAAGGTTTAAAGAAAATAAAGCAGGTTTGTTGCTCCTGCTTAATCCTCTGGTGAGCAATAGCCCACATCGTATAGCACACACAAGTCATCACAGGTTGAGGGAAATGGCACTACTTGCTCATAAGAGACATCAGTAAAATCGATGAAGAGGCGAAATTACCCTCCCACTCGAGAACACTTCAAGATGTTCAGGTTAGAGTTTATGTACACCCACACAGATCTGTAGGCATCCTTGCATTACGCCTGCAAAATGGTTCTTGGCCTGAGGATGAAAGAACCTATTGTGCATAGCACTGATGTCTTGCACTCCAAATGGATACTAGATTAATCACCAGACATATTACACAGTGGGAAAAAAGAAAAAAACACTTCTTAGTCAATATACAATTAAAAGTCTGCAGCAATGTTTATATTGCCCTCACCTGACAATGTCAGTACACTTTACTTGTTTAAAAATACATCAGTAAACATTTAGTTCTGTATCAGACCTGTTTCCTATTTTCTTCCCATGGTTAAGGTTCCTCAACAGAGGTTAAGAGAAATAAACAAGAGCTTTTTCTTCCTAGTCAGAAAATACCATGTATAAGCCTGCACATTATTTAGTCTTCACAGATCAGTGGAGCCTGTAACATAGTTTAGACAGATTAGAGAACAAAGAAATAAAATTGAGCATAACTAATTAACTTAAACATATACACCAGAGAATGATGTCATGAAATTTATTTCTCTTGGCTGCCCTAACTGTTTATCTTTCATCAAGCTATTCAAGGAAATAGAAGCAAGAACTGATGCATTACTGAGCGAACCATCCGGCTCAGCTGAGAGCTGAGAGGACCAGAGAAATGCCTTGGTCTTCCCAAAGACACTTTTCTTCCCAAACTCTCCACATTGCTAATGCCCAATAGTAGCTAATTTCTTTCTGTTGACATTTTTTGTGATTCATTGATGACTACTCTTGTTTAATACTGAACCATCAGGGGAAACGGAGTAAACATTTACTCTGTGAGGAAAAATCTACTGAAAACAGGAGGAATCATATGAAAGCTTTCAGTCAGGTGCCATTGGGTAACTACATCTTACACTGATTTATTGGCATAAACAGCTGCTCCAGAAACCATATACAATGCAAATGTAAACAGGTTTACAGGTATCTTCCTGTAAACAAAGATGTAAAATTTTCAAACACCTAACAGCCTGTTAAAACTGTGACATAATCCCAGTGTGGGCCTGTGTGGGAAACAGCCAGGAAGGGGAACTGCCTATTCTAATGGTCAACAAACAACAAAACTAAAGCAGAACGATCCAATCAAGCCAAACCCATTAGAATTTATCATCTGCTTAGTCAAAAAACTCAAGAGTCCATGAAGAAAACAGCTACTTTATGCAATATGTAAAAAGCTTTGCTGTTTCCAGCATGTAAAGAAAATGATTATCTACATCCCTCTCTTGCATTTCATGCTATGTACTAAAGCTTAACTCTTATTTTATTACATGTATTAATACTTATTCAGGTTCTCTCAATACCTTAAAAACACCCAGATTCTTAAATATGTTATCACCATATATATACCACCTATGGAGGCATTACTGCCATTTTTAATTGGGTCAGCCTTGGCCAGAGATGGGTCTGTCCTGGAGCCGGCTGGCATTGGCTCTGCCGGACACGGGGGAAGCTGCTGGCAGCTTCTCACAGAAGCCACCCCTGTAGCCCCTCCAACTATCAAAACTTGGCCATGCAAACCCAGTTCATCTGCAAATCATTCTGAAGGGCTATATACTGACCCTGACCTGCGAGTAACCCCACACTAATGGCATATTGCCCTGAGAGGAATTCACCTCTTGCAGCTGATCTCTCCACACAGGAGAGAATCACAAATGATCGTACAATAATCCAAGAAATGTACAAGCATCACAGGATCATAAGATAATCCAGTTTGGACATAAGAAATTCCTAGTCCAGTTTCTTGCTCAAAGTTTGAAGTAGCTTCACATTCATAGTCCTGCATGACTTGGGGAATGACACTTCAACCTACTTGGGGAATGCAGCAGGGCATACACAGTGCAGGAGGATCTTGGAGAGCATCAGTGACAACTTCCTGTTCCAAGAGAGAGAAAAAACAGTAAGAAGAGATGCTCTGCTCACACTCACAAAAAAAGGAAGACTCTGGGACTATGAAGGCAGAAGGTGGCCTTGGCTGTAGTGACAATGATAGGAGTGTTCAGTATTGTGAAGGGATTGAAGGTGGGCAAGAAGCAAGATCACAGTTCTGGACTACAGATAAGCAGACTTTCTCTTCATGTATCTGCTTGGAAGTGTCCCATTGGATAAAGCCCTACAGAGAAGAAGGACCCAAGAAAGCTCATGAATATTAAAGGAGCATCTCCAAGTTTCACAACAGTCCATCTCAACAAGCAGGAAGATGTTCAAAAATGCCAGGAGGTCTGCATGGATGAACACGTTGCTGCTGACCAAATTAAAACATAAAAAGGAAGCATAAAGAAGGTGGAAGCAGGGACAGGTAACCTGGGAGGTATATAGACTAAGTCCAAGCATGCAGACACAGTCAGGAAAGCCAGAGCCCAATTAGAATTGAATCTGATGAGAGATGTCAAGGGCAATAAGAAGTGCTCTGTTACACACAGAGGGATCAAAAGCCAGACTGTGGAAAATGTGCAGCCACTGCTGCATGAGATAGGGCCCCAATGACACAGAACGTGGAAAAGCCTAAAGTATTGAATGGCTTCTTTGCCTTGGTCTTCACTAGCAAGCCCAAGCTTCAGGCCCCAGAAGCTGAGTGAAAGACTGGAGAAAGGAAAACCTATCCTGGGTGGAAGAGGATCAGATTAGAGAATAAGCAAAACAGACATATGTAGGTCCATGGGACCTGACAGGATGCACCCTGCAGGTGCCGATGGCTGACGTCATTGTGAAGTCACTCAACAGTCTTTGAATGATAGTGATGATTTGGATAGCCATTTGAAGACCCAGAAAATCTCACTCCTATATTCAAAAAGGACATAAAGGAGTACCCAGGGAACTATAGACAAGTCAGCCTCGCAATCAGACCCTGGGAAAGCAATAGATCAATGAATCATGAAAATAATTTCAAGGCACATTAAGGACAAGAAATCATCAGAAGTAATCATCATGGATTCACCAACAGGAAGTCATGCTTGACCAATTTGATGCAAAGAAATGACCAGCTTGGCAGATGCAGGGATAGCAGTGGATATTGTCTACCAGGACTTCAGTGAGGCTTTCAGTGCAATCTCCCATAAAATCCTTACAGGCACACCGCTGATGTATAGGCTTGATGAGCAGACTGCAAGGACTGCTGAGTCCAAAGAGTGGTGATCAGAGGCAAGAAGTTCAGCTGGAGGCCAGTAACTAGTGGTGCACCCCAGGGGTCAGCACTGGGTTCAGTTCGTTTCAACATGCGCTAATGATCTGGATGATGAGGCAGAGTGCTGCCTCAGCAAGTTTGCTGATGACATAAAACTGGGAGGAGTGGCTGATACTCCAGAGGGTCATGCTGTCATCCAGAGGTACCTTGACATACTACAGAAATGGGTGGACGGGAAGCTCAGGAAGTTCAACAATGAGAACACGAAAGTCCTGCTACTGAGGAGGAACAACCCTGGTACCAATACAGGCTGAGGGTTCCTCAGCTGGAAAGCAACTTGGCCGAAAAAGACCAGGGTGTCCTGGTGGACACAAGAGGACCATGTGCCAGCAATGCAGTGTTGCTGCAAATAAAGCAAATAGTATCCTGGTCTAGGAGGAGTGTTGTCAGCAGGTGATCCTGACCCTCTACTCAGCACTGGTGAGACCACACCTGGAGTCCTGTGTCCAGTTCTGGGCTTCCCAGTACAAGAGAAATACGGAGGTACTGGAAAGAGCCCAGCAACAGACCATTAAGATAATTAACTGACTCTCATATGAGGAGAAAAGATAAGGGAGCAGGGACTGTTAAGCCTATAGAAGAGAAAACTCAGGGAGAATCTTACCAATGTATACAAGCAATGCAGCATGCAAAGAAGATAGAGTCGGGCTCTTTTCAGCAATGTCCAGTGACAGGACAAGAGGAAATGGGCATAAACTGAAATGCAGGAGATTTTGTCTCAGCCTTTTACTGGAAGGGTGACAGAGCACTAAAACTGATTGCCTAGAGAGGTTGTGAAATCAACATCCTTGGAGACATGGTCCTGGGCAACCAGCTCAAAGTGATCCTGCTTGGGCAGAGGAATTAGACCAAACAACATCCAAAGGCCCCTTACAACCTCTACCACTCCATTCAGAGATTCTGTGATTCTGATCTTATTCAAGCCAGAAAATCCCCAAGGCTGGACACTATCTGGGCCTCCCAGGAAAAGGTTTTCCTCCCTGGGCAAACCTACTCCGGTGCCTCACTGCCATCTCAGACTTTTTTTTTTGTATCTAGTCTAAAACTTTTGCTTCAGTTTATATCTATCACCACTCATCCTTTTACCAAGCATCACCAGGAGGAGCCTGACTCTACCACCTTGATGTAGAAGAGATGTTGCCCCATGGACATTGGAGGCTTCTTGCAGGTACCCCTGAAGCAATCTCCTTTCTCAGGCTAAACAAGCCCAGCTCCCTCAGCCTGTCCTCACACAAGTGCTCCAGCTACCACCCATCATGATGGTCCTCCTCTAATTGCCTCCAATTTAATGATACCTTCCTGGAACTGGGGGGCTTTAAACTAGTATTCCAGATGTGGCCTCACATGTGCTAAGCAGAGTTGGTTCACTGTCTCTACTGAGTCCTTTTTAGTCCATGTCACAGAAATATTCTCATTTTCCCTATTTGTCTATTTGTATAAACACTTTTGAGCTCAATTATCAACTTCTTTGGCACAATTTTCTTGTTCCTCTCAAAAATAATTCACAGGATGTGAAATTTTAAGAGGTCACAACTCAAATGAGCATATATTCTCTTTAAGGTAAACTTGTCAAGTGCCACATTTCCTGTGGGTTTACAAGTTTATTCATAAAGGACATGGGCTATAGTAAGGCCTGTGGAGAGCCATGTAGGAAAGCTTTCAGTGCTGCATGCACCAGGCTCGAGCAACTCATACTTTCAAAGACTAGGGCAAGACTAGTTCCAGAGTCTACAAGGATTTCCAGTCATGGGCAGAATGTAACCAGGCTGCTTGTTGTAAATAGGTCTCAGCTCCCAGGAACAGTTTACACATGCAATTCTGTTGTCACATTTAGTTTGTAAAGTAAAATTTTACTGTAGGCAAAGATCCCACTCAGCAACCACACAACCACTGCTTGTTCCTCTAAGAAATTACCATAATCTGCCTGTTGCTGTAGGAGAGCTCTGTGTGTATGGAGAAAACAAAACAAAAATGCATGTTTTATTGAAACCGTCTTTTCTACACAGAATGCAAACTGATGACCAAATAAATACATACCTTCTCCTCATCAACAGTATTTGGATTACTACAGAATGGGTCCTTTGCAAGCCATGAAACAGAATAGCATTTTTTCCCCAATTTTCTTTTGATGCCAAAACTGTATCAGAAATAGATCTGAACTCCTGACAGAAGAGAGCTATACTGCCTTCCTCACGCATGTGGGCATGGCATGCCCAGCCAAGAAGAAACACCAAGCGTTTCTATATTATGTTCAGTAAGGAAAGAAATGGTTCATGAATCCCCATTCCTTCCTCTCACCACTGACTGACTGAGATTAAAGGAACAAAATGATGACACCCATGGTAATGCAAGACAAAAGGTCAGCTTTACAGTTTGAACTTTACAGGCTTTATTGTTTTCCAACTCAGAATATGATATAAATAAGAATGCTTTTCCAGTGAACAACATCTTGCACTAAGATGTTCTATTGTATAACTGCATACAGAGCTATAAAGTAGGAGAGAGAAGTACAGACTAACAGCAGCAAGGCTAACAATGTAACACTGCAGTCCCTTTATAGTATAGAATATTACCACAGAGTTCTGAGGCCTTTATTGGACACTAACAATAGGGCTGAGGAAAAAAAAAGAGAAAATACCCCAAGGCTACAATCTGACATGACTGAGACTGTAGGGACAAGATAAGGAAAACAGAGTTACTGAGATTGTACAGTGGTGTCAATGAGCAGTAGGAACTGCCAGAACCAGGAGGGACCCCAACATACGTACTTATGAGCTCTTGATTCTTCCTGTTGCCAAATTGATAAAATGTAAGCATGAGGTAAATAAAGGATGCTAACACGCAGAATCACAATGCCTGCAGTCTCCAGCCCCATAATGTTTCATTTCCAAAATGTTACATTAGCTTCTATGCTCATTAGATTTTACAATGGCAAAAAAAGCAGCAGAGAGTAACTAATCTGCAATAAAAGTGTCATAAAATGAAAAAGTTTAATGTGCTTCTAGAGAAGACTGTGAAAAGTTATTTAAATTACCAGGAGATCAAAAAGGCTTACTTGTCAGCAACTCAGAAGTTGATTGTATGGCCTTCATAAGTTCTTTCTGGGCAAAAATATCACTCTCTGCTGTGTTTTGCTTTTCTTTGAGGTCTGTGTGTAGGGAATAGATTTTGTATTTTCAGTATCCCTGCCAATCTGTTTCTCTAAGACGAGAACATTTAACTTGGTTTCAGCAACAGCTGTATCCTGCAGATAAGCAAGGGGGGAAGATCAAGGATGTCTGTGGTTGTTGGTAAGCCACTTTACTGTAAGCCTCAGGCTGGTGCCTTTTACCACTGCTTAAAGACATTAGTGTCACTAGCAGTGTCCTCAGGCCAATCAGTAGATCATTACCCCAAAAGCAGTACCAATTTTAGTTTTTAATGTTAAGGGTAATTTGTTCCATGTTGCTAATTCTTAATGCAGCTAATAAGATTTTACTTTTCAGCTGTATTCATGCCTTCAATTAATACCAGTAATCTTCTGTTTGCAGAACTAAGTTTTGTTCTCTTCAGCAAGAGAAATGGTAGCCTCCTGTCTAGCGGCATTGATACACACTGCAATTCACCCTACCCAGCTGATCAATCACTGGCAGCTGTGACTTGCAATTACAACATGTTCAAAAGGTTAACTATCTTGCAGTTTCCAAAAATGAAAGGGATATAGAATGTTTCACAGAGGTTTAAGTAATTTCAAAGCTTCTATCGTCATGGTTGTGCCTACTTCAATTTTTTCCTGCATGTCTTCCTGCTCAATGTGTTCCTGAACACATTGCAGATGCAGATGGACAGTGATGTATGCGTAGAATGCAAAATCCCAAAGTTTTATCCCATGCACTAAGCTCTATGTCACTGTAAATGCATAGGGTTTTGCGACATCCTATCTTCTGATTTGATTTCTTACCAGTAATTGGTCTTCCACACATGATAAAGATTAGGAATTCTATTTCAACTGTGTGCCAAATACTTGTGGAAGCAATTACCTAAATCTCCATTTTTTTTCTGCAAAGAAATATACTTTGATTGGAGTACAAAATACAGAAACAGTTAGATTTTCTTTCATGTGAAAAATCATTCTCCAATTCTGAAACTGAGGTAAGTATATACAATAAAATACAAACCATTAAAGCCATCTATGCCTTATTACACATCAGTAAAATAGAGAATCTTGAAGAAAGGTATTAGAAACACAAATCACTTCACCCAAGCTAAGAATGCTTTCAGATGTATGTATTACTCCAAAAATACCTTGTTTAGGTAGAAATAAGGAATGTATTTACAAATTCACATATTATCACTAATATCTCAATCTGCTCTAATCTTCAAATTCTGAATTCAAATGTTTCTAAATTCACCAAAGAGGTAAACAGATTCTATGTATAAATCAAAATGTTGCTTCAAGTATTTACTACTTTTTCTTCAAACATGTTCCTGTTTTAAAGACACTGTTGGGAGGATAGAACTCATCTAGTGCTAGATAGCTAAAAATATGATGAACTATGAATATTCACCCCACAGTTCTTCTACAGTCAATGGAACATGTTCATTTATGTGACCTATCTTAGGAACCCATACATTAGAAAAAATGAATCTTACTCATGAATTATCAGATACAAATGAGAGGTTTTGAGTTTTGGTGAAAATACCCCAATTAGAAGCAGTATCTTAGTTCCTTTTGCTTAATACAAATATCAACACAAGATTTTGCTGTATTTTGTAACTTCACTGTGTATGAGTAGATTTTATCTCCCCAGCTTCTCCAAGTGCTAACCTTTTTGTCAGATTCATCTTACACAAACCTCCACATAAATATTTTGTCTACAAAAAATAACTTTATGTTAAATCTTGCTTTACATGAGAAAAAAAAATCTGCTATCATGAAAAATTCCACCCCACAGCAGTGGAAAAAAGGATTGAAAAACCATTTTTCGTCACTACAACAGCTTCTCTGACAAGGCACAATAACTATTTTCCAGCTCTGCATTTGTAGGCACACAAAACTAGAAGACTTCTTCAAAACCTGCTTGTATAAGTGAATCTGAAATATTTCTGACTGAATTAATGTGAATAAACTTGCATGGGTAAAATATTCATTTCTGAAATTAAAACTGGACTATCAGAAACTGTTGTTAAGTTACCTGAAGACTGAGTTGAAATAAGAATTTTGTCATTAGCTAAAACATACCTCTAGCAAACATTCTCTTTGACATGTATGTTTTGCATATTTTGCCACATACTCTGTTCCACTCCCAGAGATTTTAATTATCACCGTTTGCTCAATATACTTCAGCCAAGATATTCCAATGCTGACATAAATGTTCATTAGTTTGCCCTTATATCAGCACCCTTTCCCTATACCTCTGCAGATTTACCACACTAGCTGCAGTGACCAAAATATCACAAAGCTACTTTTAACTGGAAATATTTATGATGGCACAAGTGATTACAACTGCAACCATCTGTACTATTTTTATCTATGGCCTCAGCATTATTCTTCACAAAACAAAGAAATGTGACATGCCTTTGCTTATGGCTTTCCTTTTCTTTCTGTGACAAAAGCTTGTGTACTGGGCATATAGTCTAACAACAGATATCTCTCAACAAACACTGGTGAAGCCACAGGAAAAATTCAACACTGCCTTTCTTTATTTGCACAGTTCGGATGGTATTTTTCTTGGCATTGTTTTATTCATGCAACTGGAGATGAAAAGTTGCAATGAGACAATGGTACAAATTAATTAGCTCTTAACTATTCTGTTCATCAAGATCAAGGCTTGCTTTCCTGTTCAGGACAAAGAGGTAATGTTTGTCCTATTACCCATTAAAAATAATTTTTTTCTTTACTTTGAGAATAAGCAGACCTCCTATCCAATCCATATGGTAACTATTAACATCATCCTATGCACCAAGTACACAGGCATTCCATCAAATATTTTTTCAATTACGGTCTAAGAGAAGTGTCAGTGTTGCAGTCCAACAATTTCTGGGGTTTTGGTATTACTACTTGCTGTCTGAATAGTATAACTTTTTCCCAATTGTTTACTATTTCAAATTACCCTTTTGGAAGTTTACAAGCTCAAGCTCTTTCCACAGTTACAAATATAAATCCTCATTTGCAGAACATCATCTTCACATGTAAAGTATCAGCTAAAGGTATTACTAAGAAACATCCACTCAAAACAGTTAACTTTTAATAGATTTTAGCAAGGTCTCCTGAAGTTACAGATTTTTCTGTATAACTGATTTGTGGTGAGCAAGAAAATATGTATTTAAACTGCCCTACTTTTTTCTGCTTCAATTTTTTTCAATTAAATCTGCCTACTTATAATGCACTTGTTAGTCTAACAACTTTATTGGGCAGAATTAAGTTTTAAAAGCCTTTTTTTTTTCTTCAACGAAATGAATTACAGTATACTGGGATAAAGATTATAGTCGTAACAGTTAAACACAAATCAAATTCCCATGGCTTACACAGCTAAATAGTTAGACTAGCAAGGAGTTTTGCACAAAACAAGGAATATACAAATATAGAATATCTGTTAAAAGACAGATGAATATGAAATGCCAATTGTTGTGGGGAGTTTTGCTACTTAAATGATCATTAAAATTACTAACTTCAATCAGGCAAACAATGTAACTTCAGCAACAGTGAAACTAGAAGACAAGACACACAAAGAAGAGAACAAGTCAGAGTTTTTAGACAACATTTTCAAATTGCAAGATGTGAAGAATAAATATTTAGAGACACATCTAAGATGAACTCTGAGCTACCAGACACTGTTTTATGAGAATTGTGAGGAACAAACACAGGTCAAAGAGAAAAAGTCAAAGCAAATGTCTGTCTTTAAAACTGGGACACAACAGAAAACTAGGAGTTGCAGAAAAGACAGGCTTACTTGAGATTATTGACAAAAGTTATCCAAAGGGAGAGTCAAGATCCTCTCCTTTTGGTTGGAGCAAGAAAAGAAGCAATGGGCACAAACTGAAACACAGGAGGTTCCCTCTGAATGCCAGAAAACTCCTTTTCACTCTGAAGGGACCAAGCACTCGCATAGGTTTCCCAGAGAGGTGGTGGAGTCTCCAGCCTTGGGGATATTCAAAAGCCATCTAGACATGATCCTGGGCACCCAGCATCAGATGACCTCTAGAGGTCTCTTCCAAGCTCAACTTTTGTTTCCATGACAATACAAAGCAATAACGGAAACAAAACATTTGAAGCTTAAAAGATATTAAAATTATATAAAATAGTCAAAATTTTTACAAAATTTTTTGTCCTTTCTATAAAGGACAACAGGAGATTATAAGTAGAGATTATAAGGCTTCTGCTTCTGCTTCGAATCTCTAGCTGCAATTTAAGAAAATACCATCTATAGAAATTGCTTTTAAGTTGGGCATTGGAAAAGCAAACCAGGGTAGTTACTAATGGGTTTACTGTTAAACTAGGAGACAATGGACAGAGAAACTCACCAGAGTTTTGTTTCTGATCATGGTCTAGTCAATATTTATTTGAATTAATAAGCTGAATATGCATTTTAAATCTGGAGACGACACTACCACAGGTAATGCTGTAGGCATTGTGGAACAATATAAATCTGAAAATGGCAAAAGTCATCAGAAAAAACAGATAAAATTCAACAAGTCCAAGGTACTAGAACGAGGAAAGAATAAGCGATAGAATAAAGCATGATGCCATCACTACAAGAGTCAGTTGCATAAATGCTAAACAGTAGTTCTGCAAAGTGGGACATAAGTCTTGCAGTGGGTCACATGCTGAATCTGAAGTAAACGACTGCAGCAAATGGAATTCTCACCCTGCTGAGGGTATCACCTCTGTGGAGGGCATCTGAATTACTCCCCAGGGCTACTGCAGTGTTAGCTAACACAACAAATCCACTTTTGTGTTTCCCATTTATAAACATGAGGATTTCACCTTCAGAGGATTAAGAGAATACTAAAGAATATTACTACATGGGGAAATATGACCAATGAAGGACAACTAATATAAATGGGATCTTTAGTTCAGAAAAGAAGTGATGAGACAAAACAGCAGCCTTCAATGCTTAGTAGACTGCCAAAATGAAGAAAAACTAACTTCCTACTATTGGTTTTATCAGAAATATAACAAAGGGGAATGATCTTAAGCTTCCAAAAGGTAGATTAATTCAGACATGAGAAAACCTGGTTTTAACTGCAAGGATAAGGAAGTACTGGAACAGATCACATGGAAGACTTGTTGAACTTCCCTAACTACAACTGCACACACACAGGTTAGCCAGAAACCTATAAAGTCAATTTAGGTAGAGCAGGTCCTCTTGTGGGACCTCTCAGATTCCTTCTATGATTCTTTCGATTAAGTCTTCCTAGTATGACTCATAAAAGGTACTCTGAAGTTTTTTCATTATCAGCACTTCTGCCTGGATTTAGCTGAAAGATAACTAAAAGGAGGAGATTCATTCTAATGTAAAA
Organism: Coloeus monedula; assembly: GCF_965178545.1. NCBI lineage: Eukaryota > Metazoa > Chordata > Aves > Passeriformes > Corvidae > Coloeus > Coloeus monedula. The sequence continues at coordinate 51,432,638 of NC_138783.1, forward strand.
CTGAGTGAAAGTCAAAGAACATTTTAGCGAAGGAAAAGTGATTGCTTAATGGGTGAATTAAAGTCATTATCATTTCCTGAGTGGGGAGACTATTGAGATATAAATCTTTTATTTGTCTTCAAAAACCAGACTGATTAACTTTTAGAATTTTTCTCAGTTGGACATTAGCAGAATGGATATCTCCAAAAAACAGACCTTCTCCTTCACAGACAATTCAGCCTGGCTGGCTAATATTGTCTCACACAATTAAGATATATGTACATTTCCTCTAAATCAACTATATGACAAAATTTCATACTTAGAGAAGACATTTCTTACTGGCTTCATGGATTAGATGCTTTTTTACCTTCATTGGACAGATCTAAACTGATTTTGTTAGGGTTGATGAAAAGGCATGGCTCTATCTACATCTTCAACAACTTAATCTGCTCTTGAAGTACATCTTTCATTCTTAAGCTCATACATAGGCATGTCTAGATGAAAAAACCTTAGATGAAAACAGAAATGCTCACACATTCTATGTAGTTCAAGAAAAGCTGTCATAAAAACCCCACAACCCAACAAACAGAGAAACCAACCAACCAAAACAAACAAAAAGAAAACCCACCCCAAAACAAACCCCAACCAATCAAAACAACATTAGCCTACATCATCTTCTGGAGCACTTGACTGTAAACAGTTTAAGCAAGGATCAGAGGTTAATATGCAGCTAGTGCCTAAATGATAATCAACAAGCAGTGGGTAGGCAGGGGGGACGGGAGGAGTGGTAACTATGGACTGAAAGACTATATTTATATACATTCCTTAGGTTATTGTTGAAAGCAATGCTTTACACTCTACCTGTAAATTTATAGGTGTCATTTATGATATTGTCTAGCATTTCAGTGGATCATTGTTTCTAGAACTATTTTTTTGTAACCTCTTTTTACTACTGAGTTGCAAAAACTTAGCTGATATTAGACAAATCCAGTTGGAGTTGACCTTCTCCCATTAAATGAAATCCATTATTATGATTGATAAAGTATGCTAACCCTAAAAATGCAGTCGACATTTTATAGGGGTACTTCATTTTTTTAATTCTTTGACCCACGTAATTTTTTGCTCTGCAAGGTGGTGACCAAGAAATATTTCTATCTCCACCTTTACTTTTAAAGAAATTCAAATTTGGAACCCTATCTATTTCCAAGTCTTTAAACAAAGTTGGTATCCTACTAAGTGTCTGAAGAGGGCTGTCATGTGAGTTGACAAAATATGGGGCTGCTTTTGAAGTTGCGTAGCTAGTATGAAAGATTAACAAATAATTAATTCAACAAGTTCTGCCAAGTTATTCTTTGTTGTTGCAGTGGTTGAGGCCACCACAGGAGGGACCAAGGAGCCACAGGGCCCCAAAACAGTGGAAGTCTGCTGGTGGGCAGGCTCAGAGGTCTAAGACCATCCCCTTTACCCTTTTTAAGTCCATGTTCTAGATAGTTCTCCTTTCCTTAATACCCCACTGGTTCCCAGTCCCCTTGTTCCACCCCTCTCCTTTCCCACTGGTCACTGTTCTGTCACCCAACGCCCTCTCCACCCCTTGGCCCCCAGATGATTGGTCTCCGATGTTCTGCCCGCCCCTGGTACCACCCCATATAAAACCCTGGAGCCCTCAGTGTTGTGGGTTCTTTGTCCCTGGATCCCTGCCAGGGGGACCTCAATAAACCCCTCGGAACTCCATACAAAGGACCCCTCCTGTCTCTTTGTCCCCGGAGCTGTCCGGCTCCGTGTGTGTGTGAGTGGCTGTGAGTACCCACCAGCTGCGGTGTGCCAGGGTGTGTCCGAGTGCGTTTGTGTGACACCCCCCAAGGTGCTCCGAAGGCACACTTTCAGGATGGACGCGACACTCTTTCCACCCCCCGGACTCGCACTGCATCACTTTGTGAGTCCCCCACAATTTTCTCAGATCTGTTTTTTTATTTAAAGTCTTAGTTCTTTGAAACATTCACTTAAAATTTTGAGGCTATTCCATATTTAAGAGTATTCCTGGTCTTGGAAAGGACACAACACTGAAGCGGTTTCTGAACAGATAAGGAACAACTTAAAGACTAAAAGATCACTAAAGACCTAATGCGAACCCAATGCTTAAAAACTTACCTATAAATATTGTCAGAAAGCCACTTAATTTCCTTTGAAAAGTCATTAAAGCATACTTTTTTTTTACAAGCATATAACCTCCCCCCCCCCCCCCCCCCTCCCAAATACTGAAAATTCCTAACACAGTTGAACCCAAAAGTTAGCTTAAAAAACAGGTTTATTCACAGGACATACTCCTACCTCCCTCTAGATATTCTAAGAGAGAATGTGACTTCTTGTCACTAACTTAAACATACAGATAACAATGCTCAAAGTCACAAAATACTGATATAGAGACAATGTCAATGATAAAATACAGTTCCTAGAATTACTAACTTCCATTCTTCCAGTACCTGAAACACAAGAATCTCTTCAAGAACATCATAAATCCACTTTGTAACTGAAATGCAGAAATATTGAAGACAACATATCCTTGCCTTAACTTTCCAATTTGCTTCTAACCTCCCCATGGTTTTGTGTGTCAGTCCCAGCCTCCCATATGTCTGTTCCTCCCACAAGAAAGCCTCTACACTTTCTCTGACACTTAACTTCTATGAATAGAAAGCTCTCTCTGAGGCAACATGAACAAGGCAGCTTCCCTCTCTGTATGATCCCCTGATGATTTTATAATTTAACTATTGCAATCGAGATGATGTAACACAATGCAAAACAAACAGATGGGCAAGAGATATAAAGCGTGGCAAGGCCTAAACTAGAAAACATCACTGCCAGAAATATTGTTGGGCTTGCAGCTGCTGACATTGCTCCTGGGATGTGTGCACACTGAGGATTTGCTGGCAGCTGTGTTCCTGGCTGAGATTTGTGGCATGTGGTTCTACTTAGGTGCCACAAGCTGGGCTTTGTTTGCTTACTCCACATTAACATGTGCCTGCATGCAAATCTGTGGAGATAAAAGGTAATTCTGGATGCCAAAACTCTGTTGTGTAGATCAGGCATGTTCTCCTATGCTGAAAGAATGTGATGAACAAATGGGGATTTTTTAATGAGGCACGTTCATTCTGTGACTGCAGCATAAAGATCTGGAGGTACCATCTTAGAATTAACTTGAGTAATGGCACCAACCTAGCTTTGTGATTGGAGCTCAGAAGGGGAAAATAGCATATCCTAGCTTCTGTGCTCCTGCAACAGGCTGCTCAACTATGTGAGAGGGTTTATTTAAATCTCACTTGGGCATCTGTAGTAGTAATAGGAATTCTGAGGTGGTATGGAAGAAAAATAACCAGCCCCTGACAAATTTCTTTCCTAATTATTATTATTTCATGCTATATTTGTCAAAAGGTGCAGTTTATCAAACATATAAAAGCAGAGGACTAGAGACATTGCTTTATGGAAAAGAAACTTGAAAATGAATAAATATTGGGAAAAGGATACAAGTATTATAAGCCAGTGCAAATTCAGTGATAAAACACAAGAGAGCATAGTAAATCAAACTCCCAAGTACTCTGATTGTTCAGTCTCAACTCATCACTCTGTAGACCGTGACTGGGCAATGGCATTTCCACTGCAGTTATGGACTAAAGCCAGGAGCAAGAAACCCTTGATGGACTGAGCCATACAAATTAAGTGATCAACTGGAACAGCTGAAGAAGGGCAATAGGATTCCAGTTGCCTAGCCTGTTTCAAATAAGCAGCATCTTTTAAAGTTGCCAGTCTCATGAGAAAACAGCCTTACTGTTCGAAGAGGAGCTCCTTCCCCTAATACTCACATCTGAGGAAACCAAATATCTGCTTTCCCACAACATATAAACTAAATAATCTCTGTACCTCTCATGGGTGAGAGGAATGTGCTGCAAACAGAAGAGCCTGAAATTAAGTATTGTAAATCTGAGATATTTATAGATAAAAAAGTAATAGATACAGATGCAGAAGTAACATTTCAGATGGGTAAAAAGCCATTATGGGGACAGAAGACATTTTCAGAAGATCATGAATAGTGAATTTATACCTTATTTACAGCAGAGTAGGATCTGTAGAATCTAAAATAGCTGGATTAACATCTGGGCTGCTTTGAAACAGACAAGCACAAACAAGTATTCTTATTTTTTTCATTATTTCTTCCATTCCTTCACCAAAATGAGTATTTTTATGGGGTTAATATTACTTTAAAAACAGAAACAGGTAATAGAGGTACTCTGCATCTATTCCTAAAAACCTAACTCTTTACTCTAACAAGCTTGAAAATTACATACTGATACGTAACAAGATAATATAGTTGAATCACAAAATGGTTATCTGCAAAATTGATCCACTTTCAGTTATTATTTAGGTGTCAGAAGGCATGAAAGGAATGTACTGATGAGGTAGGAGGATATCATGATCCATATACTTTTTAATGAGGCAAAAGATTGTTTTCTGATGCAAGGACGATGGAAAAATTTACACAAGTGCTCCGAAAACCAATCAGAGACTTCGAGGCAGAAGACGTCATCAGCCACAGTTCCTACTTACAGGCACCTCATCAATGATTTAATACGACAGAGGGGACTGCAGCTTCATTATCTGGTGATATTTTGTTTATTAATATTTAATTAATGCATATCATAACAATTCGGAATTTGACTGCGTTGCAGCAGATGAGGGAAGGAATGAAGCTGTTCTACTGCCTATACTAACACATCTGCTTCACAGACCTACAGGGATTCATTCAGCCACAATATAGAATACAAGTGAAAAAACACTTATATTCTACAAATGAGTTCAAATTCTCTGTATTAAAACTGGATGAAATAAACAAAGATGTCTTCAAAATTCATGCAGTGGACATGAAGAAATCTATTTATCTTCATTATAGGCTGAAAGTGTTTGGGTAAAAATGCCCAATTTAGGTGAACCATGAGGAGAAAAAAAAAATGATGGCAGAAGAAGAAAAAAAAAGTAACATGACAAATTAGCAGAACCAAACCTTTCCCCCAGTGGGAGGGAGAGGTGAAGGCCAAAGGGTAGATTAATCTTGCTATATCATATGGTCCTGATCTTAAAAATTTCTCTGCATGTTTAGCAGAAATCACACGCACAATGGGGAGACTTTGAAAAGATCAGGAGCCAGAGCAGATTAAGATGAAATGGGGCCAGATCCAAAAAGCCGTCAACCTCCCACCCTTTCCTGCAGACTCCCATGTGGGCAGGAGATCGTTTCGTGGCTCCACAGTGCTCATCTGTGCTGAGCTCGTTGATGAGTGCTCTTTCTCCCTGTGCCTCTAACAGAGAAGGACTTTTGACTTCTCTTTTCACAGCAGTATGAGCCACAGCTGTGGACACAGGTCTTAGTAACCCCTCTTACTTTGTGGCCCCAAGTCAGTGTGCAAAACCTAACTGATCCAACCTCATCAAAAATAAAAACAGATCCATGCCTAGCCAAAATAGACAAAGTATTTTTAAAAAGCAAAAGAAATTAAAAAATTCACTATGTCTGTTTTAAAACAGAAATTTAAAAAGAGAAAAGGGGCTCAAGCAGACGATCAGGTTACTGCAGCTTACCCAGTTGCTGAGTGTCAGCTGAGTCAGAGCCATTATGTGCATATATGCATAGCAAAAGTGAGTTAATGCAACATGGCTTAGCTGAGCCTACAATAGAAGATTTAATTATGTGCACATGCACAATTTATACATCTGAGCTGATGTGTGATTACTTTTCAAGCTACTGAAATTGCTTGTATACGCAAACTTTAAAATCAACCAAGCAAATAATACAGACTTTAAAATAAGGAATTTAAAGGGTTATAACATAACCTATTTATCTAATCACATGATGACAAAAAATGAAGAAGAACCCCTAAAAAGTATAAACACTCTTTTAACTATTTTAATTATTGTTCTGAAAACTCAAATTCATCAGTATGGAAAGCTGTTTTACTAATTTGCTTTCAGAACAGCTAGGTGCAAAAGCATATGTTCATTCACATAAATCTAACAGCAGTGTTTTCACTCTCTTTTAAGATAAAAGATAATTTGTTCCAAGATTTACGATCTCACTGACTTCCTGTATTGAATTAGGCAGCTGAAACAATCCCTATCATCCTGCAAATTGTTATTAATGTGGTAGCATACACACATACCCTGACTGATACGTTTTATTTGAATTCATGGCGGGTGAGGATAGCACAGTAATTTCATGAGAAAGGGTTATACATCCACTAATGACAAACTGTTACAAACATCCACTCAGAACTTCCACACAAAGCATGCCAGACACACAGCTACATAATTCCCAGTTTTACACTGGCACGGCTATTGCGATCTGCAACTTGAGAGAAACCTCCTTGTGTGAATCAGATGCTGTGTTCCCCATTCTTCATTATGAAGAGCAACTCAACAGATGCTTTTATAGCTGTTGCTGTACACGTCTACTTCAGTTCCCCCTTTCTTATTCTTGTTATTTTTTTTCTCAATTTCCTAATTAAATGACTTACATTTATTTGCTCTTTCAATATTACCCTATAAATGTCTACCAATCGAGTTATTACTCACTGAACTAGGCAGAACCCTTTCTTGTTCCCCATAAATTTTCCTTGCAACCATAACTTCATGCTGGTTTCCCCCTAATATTTAGATGTGCATGAATGAAATGCGTTGGCTTGTACCTAATGCAACGCATGTGTTTATGGAACATAGCAGGCACTACTCCCTTTTCAAAAGACATAACAAAAAAACAGCCATTTATGAAAGTTTTACTGTTTCTGATTCTCACTTCCTCTTCACCCTGCACCCTTTCCCAGAGTCCAACTAGAACATCTGGGTACACTGGATTAAATAATGGACTCTTTTGTTTGAAGAAAATTCACAGGAAACATTAAACTTCTCTTAAGACAGGAGAGGTTACTGCATGGGAAGCAGGACAGGAGGAAGTCAAGGAGCCAGATGGAGAACTGTGCTTCTTCAGGACAGAAATGTATCACTCAGATGTGTGAAGTTCCACCACAGACACCAGAGTCCTGGTGAAGTACAGAGCAGGCAACTGTCACGGCAACATGGGGATCCTTGGCATCTCCTCTCCTTGAAGGAAAAGGCAAGGCTTTTGTGGATGGACTGTAGTTGAAAGGAGACTGTAAAGAATTTTGTCTGATCTGTTATCTTTGTCTATCTCTGCACAACTTTTTATATGTTTATGTATCTCAGGAGGGTGTATGCTACATTTTCTTTTGATAATTTACACCATGGAGATAATAAAACAGCTAATAACACCTGGAGAAGTTACACAAGAGACGTGCATTGTTTTTCCAGTTCAACTTGGTGAGGAAGCTTTTTATATCAATAGAACTCTACATCCACCCTAAGTTTAATAAAATTCATTGGTTTTTATTATTATGGCAAATGAGCAATTAATTTCATTGTAACCTGAAAGTTAGTTTAAATAATATGGAAAGTTCTACAGCATTAATTTTATATATTATCATTGGTTTGCAGTTTTGATTTTTTTTTTTTTTTAAGTTTGCATAGATCCAGACCCCAAAGTTAACTGCAGTTCTTCTATATCTGGACTCAATTGTATCCAACAAAAGGCTTCTACAGACGTAGCTATCTAAATATTTTATGGCCCCCCTAGCAATTTGAAATGGAAAATGAATCTCTGTGGAAGCAATAGAATTTGAGGAAAGCAGTGTGCTGCTGATCTCCACAAGATTAATTTTATATCTCAGGCGTAAGCTATTTTTTTCTTTATGTACGTAGGGGGTGGGAAAATATGTGGTGATTTTACTGTATTGGTACTGTAGAAGTGGAGAACACCTACATAAAGCAAAAGCCTTATGTTTCACTTATCTGGATTTATTCTACAATCTACTAAGCAGCAAAGGAGGCAAGGGACACGCTTATCTGTTTTCCCCTTTCTCAGCTTACAGGGAAAGAATACTGAACCAATTGGTTTAAGCTGTTACCAGATACAAGACCTAGATTCACACTGGAAGAGTGACCTCAAAAACTGTCCAGCTGCATGACCTGAAGATGAGCCATGTTGCACACAGTAATGAGAATCGTTGTACTCATCCTAGGGAACCTTGAACTTCTCTAAGCTGGGTAATTTTTTCTGCAAATTTACTTGACCAAAAAACTAGTTATTTGGCACCCTTGTTCAAATAAACCAGTATGAAAAACAAAGCTATGTATTTTGTCCTCAAATTCTGGGAAGCAATGCAGAGACACTGCAGCAAAAAATTCTTTTAGCATATGCACCAGTAAAGAAAATTTATTCTCAAAGCATGCTATAAAAGAAAACCAAGAAGCAACCCAGTTCTACCCATTTTTTTCCATCTTTTTTTCACAAAACTGTTCCACTCATTTCTATTGAATTTCTGTAACTTTCTACCTGTACATCAGAAACTGACTGAATTGGTTTAGCAAATAGCCTTCTTTAAATACTGTATCTCATACCCTGGTTTTATGATTTCTGCAATTAAATGGCCTTGGTATATTAGGAATTTTGCATATATGATCTACAGGGCTAAATGTCTTAAAAGATAAAACAACAGAAAGCAGATTTTTGACAATTTATTTCCCTCTCAATATTTTTAGACTTTTTTTTAAGCAGCAGATGTTTAATATGCACATTTCAGTGCACATTTTCAGCTTGAACATCTTGATTTAAATTGAGTTACCATGAAGGAATTATGACAATATATAGTAGCTGATGATGTTCCTCTTGGATTATATTTGACCATACACGAACCTTCTAATAAGAATTCCTATTTTTTTCCATCTTTTCTTAAATAAATTATACATATTACTGCAATGATATTTAAGGGTTGTTTCTAATTACATTGATTTGTTTTCTTTCCTTTATTTTCCACTCTGAACAGGAGATAAAAATAAAATTTGGAAATAAGTCTTATTTAAGGGTAAGAGTGTCTAAATACCACCCTCTTCAAATATTCCAAACTTGCAATCAAGCTTTCTTTTTTTGACAGTGAGTTTGCTTGTACCACAAGCAGTACAACCATGATAAGTAGGAAATCCTAGTGGTCACTCCAAACATGTAAGACCATCAAAGCCAAAGCATAAAAAATAACAAAGACCCAATCTGATTTGAGTTACAAGAAGAAAAAAAGAAAACGTTGAAAGACTTTGATAGTTTCTCCCATTAAGGCAAATACATATCCCTGTAATTCCATTTTCACATTTTAACACAATAGTTTTTGTCAGTAAAAAGAAAGGAACACAGGATATTTTTGTTTCACATATCTGTAAAATCTTAAAATGAAGTGGTCTAAGAAACAGCATTCATGAGAAAATCCCAGAACACAGAAGCTTTGACTCAGTAACAATTTTGAAGAACATCTTTAACTCAGCCAGAAACAAAAATACTGTCTACCAGCATCTTACCACATTTTGAGGCTTATTCTGTCTCTCCCCTCTCTCCCCTCTCCCCTAGGAATAGGCGGGGGTTTTGTCTGTTTTTGTGATGATACGCTGGAGCAATGAAGAAGTAGGAAGAGAAACTGGGAGGGGAAAATACAAGAGCTAACTGTGAAGAAGTTACTGCGGAAAGTGTGATCAATCGTGCTGAATCTGAAAAGGGTGAAAGAGAAGACAGATGCAGAGGACACTCTGTGATCCAGCCAGGAATGGACAATTAAGAACCCCCGAGAAATCACACTTGGGCTGGATATAACACAAGCAACACTGGGGCTGCAGCTGGAGAACAAGCAGATGACCACAAATAGAGAATTTGAGAAGATTATGTGAGGGGAAGCCCACTAGTGCCAGCTGTAAGAACAGTGGTGTCCTTGCAAAGGAAGAGTCACAGTGTAAGACCAGTCATTTAATTGCCACGTCAAGCAAGCTGCAAGCATCACATTTTATACAGTTATTTGTCACTGTTGTTCTTATTATAGCATTTTTGACTGCTTTTTGAGTTGTTCTAAATCCTCTGGGTTGCCACAGATATTTGCTGAAGTTACCATTAGCAATCATGTGGTGCTAGAAAATAGTCTCCTTTCACCATGGAGCTAATTTCTAATTTCCATTTTCCAAACCTGTCACATTGCAACATATACATGGACATTATGACGAGAAAAGGTATTAAAACACAATTTCAGCAGAGGGACAGATGTAACTTACTTTTGTAGTCCAAAGATGTCTATTGGCTGAAAACCAAAAGCCAGGGTTGCATTCTATTTCAGGCCTCAGATTTAGTAACATGAGTTGCATATCTCTAACTTATCTTCTCATTTCTACATCTTTCAAAGGTTTTTAGCTCAATGTAACTTGCTTTTAAGATGACCTTTTCTTGAGCAGTTCAAATATCAAGCTAAAATTTTTTCCTCCCTCCAAAAAGTTGTAATAGATAAAATATTTTAATAATACAAGTATTTATTTTCTTTATTTTTATCAAAGCCAGCTCATACTCCTACATTTTGGTAACACATTAAAATTTTTTTAACATTTTCGTAGAATTCTTGGGCATAAAAGATGCCCAGTAAATTCTATTATGTTGTTTTGGGGGATTTTTTGTTGGTTTGTTTTCATGATTTATGTGTTTAGACATCTCCTGACTTTTGTGAGGACTTGGACCCTCAGGCTAACGATTGCAGGAAAAGTCCTAGATGGCACATTTGCATCATTCTCCAGACACCATACTTTACTGAAATCCCAATGTAAAATACACAATTATTTTCTTGCTCTGGTAATTAGTAGCACTATTTAAAATAATTTTTAAAAATAAAATAGCAATTTTTAAATTTTGTACTTCTGATGAAATGCATATCAAGAGATGTACAAGGAAACACCAAATTATACTGTTCTCTGACTCATATTTATCACATTGCCACATTTAAAAGGTAAGGTATTTGGTGCCAGGAACTTCTGTTTCTTCACAACTCACGTGTATAATGTTGCCTCCACCACATCATGAGCCCTACTTTCTACTGCAAAACACATTATTGAGATTACATTAAGTGGAACATAACAGTTCACTTCAACTGAACATTCAACAATGTTACAGTTGAAGCTTCTTGATGCCTCCCATTATAAAATGTTGTTTACCAGTTCCTTATAAATCTTTATGAACACTTTAACTGTGGATCGAAATCTTCCATGTTTACTGTCTGTCCTCAGACTGACTGACCCAACTTAAAAGTCCTCAACTGATTCCCAAAAGATAGAGCTGGTGAGGGGAAAGTGCATTATTTCTCAGGTTAAAGAAACCAGAAAGAAGCAGAATTGGAACTTTCCCCAAACTGATGTCCTAAAATGTCTCATTGATAAAGTTCAGTTTTTCTTTGATTTATACAGATATGCAGAAAAGCAAAGGTATGGTCAAAATATAAACCTCTAGAAGTGTTCTCATGTGATTAAAAGCCTTCTTCAAAAGTCTTCAAACCTTACGGAGATATTTTCTGAAGATCCTTCCTGCATCATGGAGGATCCATCTCCTCTACAGCTTCTGCTCATTGACTGTGTGGTTGGGTGTGCCATGTTGTACAACCATCACCAAGCATCTCTTATTTGGAACTATCAGGTGAGAGGCAATACTTTCTTTCCAATTTCCCTTTTCTGATAGTCTGGGGCTATGGTTGTTCCAGCATGGAAAGGTGACTTGACTGTTTTGTACTCTTGGTACTGTCCTGTAAGGGACAGCAGAGGAAGGAGGACACAGCCACACTGAAGCACTGGGGGAGCCATATAATGATGAAGTAAAATATAATTTGAATTCCCTTACATTTGTGAGTCTGATTTACTTAACATTAGTACAGTACCATTGCATAGCATTTTGGATTTGGAGAGGTTTTTCTTTTTTTTTTTTTTTTCAATTGAAACATTTATTTTAATTTTTTTCATAGTCTTCTTTAAAAGAGATGTTTAAAAACAGTAAAATTTTACCAAATACTAAACAGTGAAGAAATCAATTACTTTTGATCTTTAAAAAAACAAAACAAAACAAAACCAAATTGCAAAAAACCTTCTGAAAAGGGAAGTGAAAATCAATCGATCATTAGAGGAATAAAATCCCCCACCAATGGAATCTGTATACTGGTGATTAAAGTTTTGTTCCCATTTGTGTAGGCACACATGCGTACATCTATCCAGAAAGTATTTTTAGTTCTTTCCTTATCTATCTTTCCGTATCTACTCTCATAATAGTCCAATTTTAGCTGTTTCCACACATCATTTCTATTTCTGCCCTTCTCTATCACAGACCACGCATTACCACTCAGTTGCTTACAACACGAGGGTAAAGGAAAACATGTGAACTAATTGATTCCTTTGGAGAAACTTGGAAGGTAAGGAGGACTGAGTAAAATTATAAGCACAAAATTTCTTGAGCACCAAGCTCCAATGTCTTCTTACCAGCCATTTCTAAAAAATTTGAATTATCCCCTGTCCTGTGACAAGATGAGCCAGCAAAGATGGGACACTTTCCTTGGGTGAGGAGTTACATTCAAAGAAGGCACAGCTTCAACACTGTGCATAAAGCACCGCAGTAACTGCTGCACCATATTTGGTAATCTTGGCATCTTACAGCTTAAGTATCTAACAGCACAGATAACATATTAGGATGTATAAACCAACATCTATTCAAATAAAATCCTTCTAAGACCCAATTTAACTGGCCCTGCACAATTATGTTTTCATTTTGCCCCTGTTTATCTGTGAAGTTACAGTTTCTAGCTAACCTATGTACTGTTTCATACCCTAAGGATCACATATTTAAGTATGAGATTTTAATTAGGGCTCTCTGGCTTTGAAATACCCAGGAGATACATATTACTGTTTCATTTCATTTTTCCTTCTTCATTACTGGGTTTGCAGATCACAAGCAACTTTAAGGAAAATGAGGCCAGCTTCAACTAGACTAGCAATGATGGCAATCATATTCTGCCTAGTTAGGCACTTCTAATACACATAATATGTGGCATCTAAACACTTTCCAACCAGAAGGCCTGACAGCAATACTACTTCTAATAATAAATGCATAGTAAGTGTATGTTGCTGTAGGAAGAATGCACTTAAACGGTTAAAAATCATGTTTTGGGCTGAGGATCTTTTTTCCTCTCATTTCTCCTGTTCTTCTGTAAACAGGCATTTAGTCATTTACTGAAGTTGTTCCCATTTATGAGGTGCTAACCACTCCCACAAAAATGCGCAATCTTTGCCATGAAGAATTTGACAGAAAGGAAGTATTAAGATGTCTAGACAGAGCCATACAGAAATACGGACAGGATGTAAGGACTTTCAACTAAAAGAAGGCAGATTTAGACTGGATGTAAGGAAGACAATTTTTACAATGAGGATGGTGAAACCTTGCAACAGGTTGGCCAGAGAAGTGGTAGATGCTCCATCCCTTCGAACAATCATGGTCAGGTTGGATGGGGCTCTGAGCAACCTCATCTAGTTTAAGATTTCCCTGCTCATTAGCGGGAGGGGGTCGGACTAGATGAACTTTGAAGGTTCTTTCCAACCCAAACTATTGTATGATGCTAAGATTCCAAAGTTTCATGTCTGCCACACATGAAAAGCACAGATATCAAAAAGCCAGTGTCTAATTTACATACTCCTGTTTGCCTGAAGTTGTACAGGGTGTGAGTAAAGGTATTTTAAAGTATCTTTGTCATTAAAAAGGACGTTGTGAACTCAGTGTAGCATCATGAACTATTTCCCAAAGGAAAGACAGAAATGGAAGCAGCTTTAAATAGTTTTGAGAAACATTCATGCAGGTTATTTAAAAAGGAGGAGAAGGGTACTTTCCCCTCGTGATGATCACTGATTATTCTCTATTGCCCAACCACCTAACTGCACCACCAGGTTTACCAGAAGGAAGTTAAGTAATGTCAGTAAAGAAAGATATGAGATCTAAGTCTTATGGGTGAGTCCAGGAAGTCTATTTCATATGTGTGTGGGAGGAGAGGAAAAGAAAGTTCTGGAAAATGTGGTGAAAATTAGCCACCAAAGTTAGGAATACGTGTGGAAGAACGGGTAACACTAGGAACTGTTTAGATGAAAGGCAGTTTCTCTTAAGGGACTTCTGGGCCGTTTAAAGGAGAATTATGTTCTAATCTCATTCAGAAACCACCCATTATGTGCTTATAAGGTAAGTATCCTAAAAAATTTTCTCTGCTACCTGGTGAGGAGAGAAACTTCTCATCTGAAATCTCCAATTAGCTCCAATGAGCTAATTGATATGCTACCATGATCTAATTCATCATGGACATTCTTTCTCAAATTATGCCTAAAAGTGACTTTTTTTCCCAAACTAACCATATAAGCAGAAAGCATTTTTCAGAAGCTTGGTCTCTTAGGAAAGCAGGAACGTTCACAGCCTTCCTACTGAACTATTCTATTATTTCTTGAACAACTTTATCACAAAGTCATATTCATTGCTCCATTCAAGTACATAAGGAGTATATGAAGAGCTAACGTGAAAGCACAGATATAGGTATTGCTACACATCACAGAAAACTGGTACGTTGCCATTCATTTGAGAGTTTGGAGGTGTGTCTTCCTTATAACTTCCAATGATAAAGCAAAAGAACCCACAGGTATGTTAATATCCTGGGACAACAACATTCCTGTAGTTTAATGGAGACTACTTACTTTAAAAAGGAAACCTCACTTACATTCAACCACAGCAATATCATTTGAAAAAGTAACATAAACAGAGTTGCCGGTAAACATACCCTGAAGAGTTTCCATTACTGATAACATAGATGCCTCTCTTTTCTTGGTAACAATCACTGTACTTCCTTATCCAGGTTTCCTGTTGCAACAAGACCTATCTATTTCCACCATCATGAAGGAATTCAGGATTCATTCTTAAGGAATGGTACAAAGGTACTGCAACAAAAGCAATAATTGAGAGTTTCTCTATGGTCTTTCAGATCCCATGATTTCATGTATTAGATCTTGAGAGAATTAGCCTGGCACAGTCTCAGGATAGAAACATTTGCCCTTGTCTTTAAAAAGAAGAGACATAAAAAATATTTATGAAGATTCCACTTGATCTTGCAAATATTTGATATTCCTATTTTGCACTGTACCCATAAACTCCAGTTACTTTTAAACCATTCAAAAAAGGCCTATTGTACTTCCGTACCAGAAGCAATTCCTGATATATATAGTTGTATCTCCATCAGTAAATGTCTGTCACCTATAGCAAGTTCCAAATACCTTATAAGCACTTGGATCAAATTCAGTCAGAAATAATGACACCTTAAAAGTAACAAGAGGAAATACTCAATATCCTATCTCCGCTGAAGATGCAAGTTGTTAACGCACAATGCAATGCAAGTTATATTAGCATTCAACACAATAAAAATCCAAGGAATGCAAATCTCAAAAAAAATCTATCCATTAAGTTTACTTCTAATGAAACACAGAAATACACAGTATCAGGGAAACTCTTATTTTAGCTGGAAATCTTCATCAGCACTTCTGCAATGGGAGATAGCCCCTTTGACTTTAGCTAGAACCAAACCTTGGGGCTTAGAAGGCTATGCTTAAGAGAGAACCCAGGAAAAGGATTGAGAAGACAAAAAAAGCATGTTCTCCACAAATCCTGGGGTCACTTGATATGACTGAAAACTTTTTAGCACATTCCCGGAGCCCAGACACAAAGTACTTGATAAGACTTTCAGCACTAGAGCTCATGAATAACCATCGTTCACGTATAAGGAGTCTGATGATATATCAATTCATGAATCACTTTATGAAACTCTCAACCCTGACATTAACTGACAAAGGCTTTGCTCCTTCCAAAGCTACTTCACTCTTCAGACAAGTTATCAGACACAAGAGCAACACAATAAGAATTTTATGTCTTTTAATAAAGCCACATGCGACTTCAGTGCCCAAAAAGCTCTGAAATATTTAAATGCACACTACATTTTTCAACTTGATCCAGACTCTGGAAACTCTACGCATAAATGGGGAGGTGAAGAGTAAAGTGTAATAAATACTACAAGGCAGAAAAGGAATAACAGCACAATATTTGTACTGGGTTTGGACTCTTTTATTTTTTTCAGCACTTGGGCACAAGTTTCTTCAAATTACCTACAACAGTTTGTTGGACTATCTGTACAATACCAGCTTGCAAGGAAATCCTTCTTTGCAATGTTAATGTCCCTTTGAGTTTAAGAACAGTTAAGTAACTGCTGTAGTGACATTCTTGTTGCACAAGATGTGATTATAAGATGTGAAACAGTCATTCTTAAGTCATTTACAAATTATACTTTTCTATACTT
Source organism: Coloeus monedula (assembly GCF_965178545.1). Classification (NCBI taxonomy): domain Eukaryota; kingdom Metazoa; phylum Chordata; class Aves; order Passeriformes; family Corvidae; genus Coloeus; species Coloeus monedula. The sequence goes on from NC_138783.1 coordinate 51,448,936, forward strand.
TTATTCTATTTTTTTCCAATAAAAATTATTTTAAATTTGGTATAGGTTTACAAAGCACTGATAATGAAAGCTTGACTCACAGAGAAATGAGAAATATATGGGTAGACCATAAAACTCCAGAAAAAACTTAGGAACTTAGGAGAAAAATATTTACTTCATGCAGTATGAAGGATATTGTTTAATCGATTTTAAAAGTAAAAGTAACCATAAATTCTCTTTTCACTCAGATGCTCAATAAAAAAACCCAGGCACTGTACTAATTGAAGATCACCACTTACTTAATGTATGTGAAATGTCTAAGTTCACTGACAGTAAGAAAGAAGATACCTATAAACACAAAACTGAAGGTACTGGTGTGATTAAGGAGCTGCTCCTATGGCACTTTGGCTTATGGATGTGACCTAAGAAAGGGTCAAATTTCCTGGTGCTGGATTGTAATTTTCAAATGACACTCTCAAAGTGGTTTCACGGACACAAAATTGATTCCCAAGACTGTGGTGCACCTGGGTGACAAGGTGACATGTGATATGGCCATGCCAGCCAATGGGGTCAGCACGGGCAAGCAAGAATACCCACAAAGGTGCTTCATTCCATTACCTGGCAATTAGGACACTCACTGAAGCAGATGACAATTAATGTTTAATGCCTCTGTATTGTTGCTTATAAGTGGTGGTGGATACAGACACTGCAAGCTATCCTAGGAAGAAAAGAGCTGAATAGTAGTGCTTTTTCTCCCTGATGCATGTCCTTACTTACTAGACTGTAGACACATGCACCTTCTTGTTTCCTACCTCTTCAGTTTCATGTGTCTTGCACTCCTGCATGCAAAATATCAGGACACTTGTTTTGGAGGTGGAAAATGTGGACCAGTGCCAGTAAGAATCAGATTATTTTAGCCTACCAGGATGTCATTGGTTCTGGTACCTCGTGTAGTTCTATCCATGTGTAGGGCTTTAAGCTACAGTTACACATTTGTCTGTGACAAGAATATCAGGTATCTTGGAACCCTGTCAAAAATGTTGGCTGTTCTGTGCTACCTTGCTATGCAACTACAGTACTTATTATGAAACTACTGTCATGTTTACTTTGCATTTCCTGCAGGTTTTCCTCTCCTCTTGGCCTTTATCAAACATCATCCATCCATCCATCCATCCTTTTAAAAGAGAGTGTTATATCCCAGGACAGAAGGGAGGGTGTGGGTGTTGTGGAGGTGGCTGTAGGCTCATTTTACACCTTGCCTCTGACTTCCCTATAAAAAGCTGTATCCAAATCGAGACCAATTCACCAACCACCAATCACACACTTTTCCAAAGAATGCACTTATTCCAAATTCTAACGTGTGTAACTGGTATGAATTTGGTTTGGGTTGGCAGGAACATGTAAGTAGGTGTAGATTGCTTGTTAGGGGTAGGAAAAGAAGATGAAACTTTTGAAAAATTGATTAAAAAATAGAGAAGGAGTTATAAAAGCTGTATTTTTGTTCCATTAAAACACAAGCTGTTATGTAAGTGTCTGCTGCAGTAGGTCTGGTTTTAAAGAAAGTTAAAGAGGCACACACTAGTTCTCTTGCAGCACATAAAGTTATTTAACATACCTCAAGGAACTGAAAATATTACAGACTAATTTTTTTCTAGTTAGTGCCTCAAATCTGCCTGTAATAAGAGTATTAAAAGTTAGCAGGCAGAAATTTTTAAAGAACAAAACCATAAACTGATGTTGTCTTAAGAAATTAAAACACCTGGAATAGTAATGGTTTTTTAAAACAACAATACTTGGCAGGCCCTCAAAAAAAGAAAAAGTTTACAGTGTCAAATATTAGCGGTTTTTGAATGTTTTTATAAAATTTTCACACACATAAGAAAAAAGTATTGAGCTGCAACATCAGAAAACTATCAAACCAACCAGAGCCTAAGAAATCTATGAAAGGATACAGGAAAAAAGGCAAAACTGGAGATTCAAACTTACTACAATATGGATCTGCTCAACAGCTACTTTTTACAGACAAATCCCCATGCACCAAAAAATCAAATTCAGCACTCTTACTGTAAAACAAAGCACTTTAATATGCTGATGTTAAACCAATATTCACACTTGGACTCTCATGCCTCACACCATGAGCTCTGCTGCAAGGTGGGCAACAAAACCCACCTGCCATCTACAGGCACATACAACTGCCAGACCACCCACATTTTTCCTTCTTCAACCTCCGCGACAGTACCAAGCAGACTTATCGCAACATTGCTTTACCTATCAACAGAAAACCCAGAAATTGAGTCTCCCAAGTTAAAAAAAGTCAAGGACTCCAGAGCTGTCTCTAATTTAAAAATCCCTAGGCAGCTTTTGCCTCTAATATTAATGGGTTCTCCTTGAATGCTATCTGGTTCAGGCAATTAAATTTTACTGTAATTATTTAGATAAAACTAAAGTAAACAGGCTGAGTCATCCTGGCAATAGGCTAACAGTGGGATATTTGGAAAATGTGGCTTCACTAAGAACATCTGCTAACACCACAACACTTACTGAGGTGTGTAAAGTCCCAGTGACGATTGTTTTTTCTTCCGAGAAAGTTTAAATAACTGCAGATTGAAAATGAATGTTGGGTTGGAAATAGCCCATGAAACCATCCTTCATGCTGTGTACCACAGTAGACTTCAGAGACTGGTCAGAGGAGTGTTTTGAAGTTTACAAATGAATTTATTCATAGGCTGATGTCCTCTCTGAGCACTCAAAGAGACTATTTTTATTCAATATGGAAAGTCAGATCAATAAAAAATGACAGACAAGCTTTACTAATATCAGGGGGTTTGCTTCACAGGAAGGTACAGAGCATTGAATTCTGTTACTGTCTTAACAGCCTATACAAACTCATTTTTTCCTGAACAGGGACAGGTCTTACTTGTACATGGTACATTTTGCAACTGACTCAACTTCTGCATTCTTCTCTGGGACAGTAATTTTCATTTCTCCAAACATTCTGATTAGAAAGGGGGCTTTTCTCCCATGATGTGTTTTATTTTTTGCTGAATATAGAAGCCGAAAAATTGAGATAGTAGATCTGTCATTGCTACACTGTATCATGACCTCCATTTGTGATGGTTTGTTTGTTGTGTTTTTGTGGTTTTTTTTAATCTCCACATCTCAATAAAACCTTTACTCAAAATCAGCATAATTTTTGCAAATGTGACTACATGACTACTTCCATTGCTAGTTTTTGGTATAGACATCTTTACTAAGCAATTCTTTTTAGGCTTTCCATTTTCTGCCAGTTGAACTTTGGACCCTTACCAATATATTTTGGACAGATGCAAACCTAAGACAGCTTTTGGCTTGCTTTTTGGTTGAAATTCCAAACCTCCTCCAACATTCAAGTCCCCAAACTCTTAAGTCTAATGAACTTCACTGACTAATTCCTCTGAATTTTCAAATTTCTCCCTCTTAATATAATAAAACCTTTAATTATTGGATTGGTTTAGTTTTCTGGTCAACATAAATGAAATCAATATATGATTACAATATCTAATGCTCTTCCTAAGACAGCTTTATCATTATTATTAAGAGCACTAAATCTAAATAGATAAATGTTCCCAGTTAGCATTAGTAGCAGTTTATCTGTAATATGCATCTAGGAAGTCTAATGCACCTCATAACGTGTTAGTATTTCTCCTGCTGCTAAGAACTATCACAGCTATCTGTCTGCATCTAGTCTGAGCTATGATCCCAGAAGACTCCCACCAGAATCTCAGGAGAGAGATCCTCCCAAAATGGACTTTGAAAAAGTACCCTGTTTTATTCAGGGAGGTTTGTCTTTATTATTAAATGTTTAAGTGTTAATTTAAAATTTTCATTTTTTTAAGTCAATTTCAAGCAGTTTATTTGATCCCAGAGTTAGGGTCCTTGTTGTATATTTCCCATGGTTTCCCAATTTATATTTTTAAGCAGAAAAGAATATAGCCCATCTTACAGCCCTGCAGTACACAGCAACTGCTATGCAAAAATAAATCTATTCCATTTTCTGAAGTCACTTATTCTGCAGATATCAGTATGTGCTTGAAAAACAGAAAGAGAATGTACAGTTTAAGACAGAAATAGTTTGCATAATGCTTCATCAAATTTGTTCTCTTCCAGGGATTTTTTCTTCCTGCACATGGTGTCCTCATCAGAAACTGCCTTGCTCTGTAAGTTTTCTTCTTTTTTTGCTAGACAATCTTAACAGTTCTAAGTAGCAGAGAAAAACCTTCTGTTTTCTATTCCAGAGTAAAAGGAAAGACGAAGCAACTTCGATTTCTTTGTCTTTTAAACACTCTTCACTCTAATAGGAATAATTAGCAATCTTCCAAAAACTTTCTTTGGACCAGACCCTTCATCTAGAAAAGTGAAATCTCATGTTAGCCCCCTTATTGCTTCAATGAATTTTAAGTCCCTAGAAGATTTTCTTTCAAAAGGGAAAAAAAAAAAAGGGTTACAATTCCTCTAGAACAAAATAATTTTAAAAAGCTCTGACTGAAGAACAAAAGAAGCCAAATCAGAGCTCCATGACCTACCACCTACGGGTGTTCAATTCCATGGCAACATGAGACTTCCTAAAGATTATTCAGCCTTATATTCCTTTATGCATATTATTAGCATCCAGTTCTCCTGCAGGGAGCTATGCTCTGGAAAAAGTTTATTCAAAGGTGAGTGTTCACAGAAGCAACCTGAGCTGTCAGGTAAGACTTTTGAGGTTTTCAATGGGAAATTTCTGTAGGTTGCATTTTGAAAATAATAGCACCAAACCACTCTTGCAGCATACACTGTGAGCAGCCAGTTTTGCAGTGCAGACCAACACAGACATTATTCAGAAGTCTTCTACTGGCCTTTATACTTGATATATTTGTGTCTGTATGCACAGTACCTCACTGAATATGTATAAATACAAATATCTATCACTGGTGTACTCCACTTTCTGACTTCACCACTTTGAAATATTTTCCAGGTTGTTTGATTCTCCCACAGCTGCTATGCTGAAGTTTATGTTTGATAAGACTTTAAAAAAGCTTTTAGTCAGTATTAAGGATGAATACATTTTCCTCATATGCTTTCAGAACGTTTTTTCTTTCTAAAAGCTAAAGAGCTCTGGATTTTGAATAATTATGCTCTTTTCAAAATATCTTGCCAGTATAAAAGTATCTGGACAGCTCTGGCACTAAAAAAAGTGCGCACATACTTACTCAAGACATGACAAAACTCCAGGAAGAGGGCCTGTATCTATTACGAAAAGTAGAAAATTACAGTGGTCAATTTAGCGAGCCAGTCCAATTTTACTGCCGAAAAGTAGAGTCTAATCTCCATACAAAAGCTCTGGTACAACCATGCCACCCAAAGAACAGGCAGGTCTCCAGGGCACATCCTAATACCCTGTAGCAGCTGGCACAGTTTGCTCCAGGTCTCAGACTTAATGATGAAGCACTGATGCTACAAGAACTATTCATCTCAAAGCTGTGCCATACAAATGGGACTGTAGTGCTCATCCAAAGGATCTCCCGTAACAGAACACTGTTCCAGAAATTGGTCAGATTCTAATAGTTTCCAGCATTGGAATGCATCTTCAAACTGTGAAAAGCACAAATGTACTCGCCAAGATTACCAACACTGCATGCTCCATTTTACCTGACTAATTAACAAGACAAGAAAAGCACAAAGATAAACATATGAGAAAGGCAATTTCTAAACATTTCTGATGTGAAAACTTCTCTGTGGTCTTCACCAATCTACTCAACAAACTTGGTGGAGGAGATCATAATAGACAGTTGCTATCTTCTACTTCCATCATCACTAGAACTGGAAAAGTGAAACAAAAAATCTCTCCCAAAAAGAACTGAAACTAAGCTGCTATTTTGGAAGCTATCATCTCCTGAGGATCAGACTGAACACACAAGCTCAAAACTTGACCTGTGATCTAGGATGGAATATTATACAAGCTGGAATATCATCAAAGGCGGCAAAATAAAGCAACTTCCATGGCAAAAAAATAGATATGAGACAGTCAAAGTAAGAGCTTGAGTCCCAAGATCTACCCTGTTGTGTGTATCAAATTTCTGTGTTTATTCCCCAGAACTGAAAATTTGTTTAGAAAAGTGGTCATAAACATTGGAATTGCACTTTCTGCATTTGGATATACAACTGAGATGTTCACAGTTTGGGAAAATAGCTCAAAATGTTCTGTAAGAAAAATGTTCTCCTGGACCACCTGATTAATCTAAATATTCAAGAAGTTACAAGAAAAAATTAAAATGAAAGAGCAAAAATATCGAGCTATACAAAACCAATAAATATTCTGTCTTCTCTCTTATTTGCTATTTAATAACACTAGCAGTTATGATTAAATTCCCTTGTATATTAAGATAATGACATTGATGATGTTTAGTAACAATTTCTCTTTTCTTTAAAACAAGCTGAAGTTTTATAAATTCCCAACATAAATACAATTTATTAATATGTAAATATTATTGAGGAAATCCTTGATATTTTTGGGTGCAAAATTTTTAGCATTTTTATATCCAAAATCAGCTTTACTGCTGAAAAAGGTTGAAGGAATATGCACACTCAAACCTCATTATGCAGATGAAATGGGAATTTCCACCAGTTCTAATTTTTTGGATAGCATTTAATTCATGCTATTTTTAACAGACATCAGGGAAAGCAAATACTGCAGAAAACATATTGAAGAACATTTGGCTCAATGAGCAGGATGAATTAGCATTGACTGCAGTATTACAGTTTGGCGTGTTTCAATGGCTGTTTTGTAAGTTGTAAGTGACCACAATTTTTCCTGGCGATACATACAGGCAACTTCTTCACTGCAACATGGATGAAAAGTGAAAACTATGCAAATTTACATGCATGCATGGTGAGGAGTTGGGGAAAGGGACATGCATTTCAGTGTAAATCTGGACTGGGAAGCACATATGTCATCTTCTTGAAAGATCTAACATCCCTTATTCATGTCTATAAATCTGCCAGCTGCAGGGGGAAAGCAAAGATTTATGATTTAAGTGGCCAAGCTTTCCCTGCTAGAGATGCTTAGGCAGAAAGGTGAGAAGCAATGTCTCAAATAAGTAGACCTGGGAGACACAGTGGAGAATATTGAAAGCAAATAGCTTGCAGACAACAGATAAAGGAGTGGGCTTATGTAATCAAGAACATACCTATAACAAAGAGAAAATGCTGCATAGAATAAAACTGAGGTTCTGTGAATGCATTTTTCACGTGAGCAGCTCATTTGACTCAAGCGTTACTACAGATTTTATTTCATGAACGCCACATGATATTCTATTAACAGCCACCTGACGATCACGCTACCAGCCTGTTCTGAGCATTGAACTGGAGATCAGCATCCTCCTTTGAAGAGTTTAACCCAGGAGAAACAAGTGAGTCACTCCCACACCGCCACACGGCCGAGTGCTTCCCGGCAGCCAGAGCTGGGCTGGGTGCACAGGCCTAGGGAGGGAGGTACTTTCAGCACAGCTGGACACAGGTGGTCTCAGTGAGGGGAGAATTTTTGGGAAACTTGTGGAATGTCCCACTACTGGATAAAATGAGACCTTTTTAAAGTACTTATTGTGAGGAAGGGAATGAAGACAAGTACTGATGTGCCAAATGGGACGGAGCTGAGGGTACTGTGCAATTGCCTACAGCACTAAGAGAGGGTGGAGATGAAAATGGAGGTCCTGGAGTAGGAAGATAAAGGGGGCATTGGATGCAAACCCATTGGAAAAGCAACTTCTGTCCTTCTTCATTTTCTGAACTGTTAGTATAAGTGGTACATCCAGATCCTGGCCTCTCCTGCCTTAGTTTGTTTCTTCCTTGTACACAGAATATCTGTTTCCAAGGCCCAGCAGTTGCTGACATTTGAAAATATCTCACTGCAGTGGAACACTTTATATTTATGCCTCTGTTGAAAGCAAAGTTGTATCTCAAAGTCCTCAGAACCCACCATTACCTTCCAATTGCCAAAGCACGAGTTTTTGATGAGGGCAGAGTAAGTCAGCCAGCATGCTCTCCACTCCCAAGTCCAGCCAAAAGCTGCTTAACATATCAGTCTCTGTCCTATAAATCAGGGTAGACGAGGACTATAACCAATTTCCCCTTCCTGCCTCTTTTAGGAAGGACAGATTAATGAAGGTTGCAGAAACATGACAGCTATTAACAGGGATAAACATGATACCCCTGACCTTAACCGCAGTTCCTGGATCAGATGCGTGTGCATGCCTCCATGCAGGCACGCACGTGTGTGTGGACACCACGGGACTCAGATTTTCCTGGCAAGCTGTCTGCTGCTGGCAAGATGAAGCAGTAACACTGCTGGCACAGAGATGCTGAGCTGAGGACTAACAGGCCAGCAAAGCCAAAGTGAAATTAGGTTTTAAAGATTCCAGTCTTAATTTTCCCCTAACACAGAGTCATTCTCTTCATTGTTTCCATAACAGTAATATGTGGTTTTGACAAGCAATCTGCAGTTGTTTTCACATCCAGACATTCTATATTGGTTACACTCTGCTTCGAGGCAGAGACACGGGCTTTGGCCAGCTGAGATTGCAGCTTTTGTACATGATGCATCTCAGTACTTGATGAAGTCTGCCATACACTTTGTGCAACTCTCAAGCTTCCAAAGCACTCAGAAACATTAACAGAACATAAAAAAAAAAAAAAAAATTAAAAAAATTAAGTCAAATACTGACAGCTTAAAAAAGTCTCTTAATTTACAGTGCTGAGAAAGAAATACCTGTATAAGCAAAGGAGATGTTCTGAATTAGGGCAAATCTCGTGAGTTACTCACATTCCAAAATCCTATTTAGGTGCGTAAATAATAGCTGATTGCAAATATTTTTGTGAGAGTGGCCCTTAAACCTTAATCTTTGTCAACACACAGCTAAGGGCTATTGAAAGTCATCTTCTGACATCTTCTTTGAAAACTGAACATCCAGTTAAAGAAAACCTGGGATTTCTGGGAGAGTTTCCAAAACTGCAAGCTAACAATGCCTGAAGCAGTCACTGCCATACTCTACGCTGAGGAATTTTTCTTCTTACAAGCCGCTGTAATGTGTGCTTCATTAATGTAATGCTTTTGTGCTTACATATCCCATAAGAACTTTGCATGAAAATAGCATCATCACTGATGCTTTACATACAAGGAATATTTACTTCTTAATTTTATGGTCACTCACATGCATCTTTATGTCTCATCTGCAGCTCTCATGATAAAAGTGTGTGTGGCTATTGTAGCCATTGATCATGGAGATGATTGCTAGGAATTATGATGGGGATAGTGCCTATTGTTTCTGCATTTCATGCAATAAACAGTGTGTTTAGCATGAAAACCATCTGTACATCAAGGCAGGGAAGAAACTGCAGTATATAATGAGGACTGCTTGTTTTTTCTCTTTGATGGATCCCTAATTAACTGACTTCTCTTAACTGATTGCCAAAGGGATATGCAATGCCTCTTCCTGAAAGACATAAAACAGAGAAGGGAGGTGATATAAAGAAGGAACACACACCCTCATTCAAGGGCAGATTTGAGCCTGAAGTCAAATCAAAGCTGAACTAATTGTTCGGCCTAAAGAAAAGAAAATTGATGAGCCCACAGATTTTTTCAAAGAAAAAGGAATCATCTGTTTCCCATGGTCAAAGTAGATAAGAAATGTAGTAATGGATTTCATTTATAGCAAGGGAATCTTGGGAAGATAGCTAAAAAAGAGTAAGAAGAGTTTACCACTGGGACAGAATGTCTTGGGAGGATACAGATTCTTCCTCATCACAGGCTTTAAAGGGGCTTGTTAGACAAGTATGCCAGAAACTAAATGTGGAATGTTAATCCCACATTTAGATGGGGAGGTTGATTCACTGACTTCTAGACTGGTTTTTCTAAATTTCTGATCCTATGGCTCTTAGAATGTGCTATCCAAGGGCAAGAGCAAGCCATGGGAGCAGGAGAAACAAAGATCACTAGAAATAATGCAAAAGGATGAGATTTTAGACTTTTCTGATAGGGTAGAATTAATCTCATCCTAAAAGTTTTTTCAGCAACTTTAAAGACATAAAATGTAGACAAGAACAGCTACACCAGACATATAGATGCCTCAAACCAGACATTTCTGGAGCATAATTCACATGAACTCTTCGAAACATCCACTTTCAACTGACTTAACCAAACATCTACCATCTAGTATGTCAATAAGTTTTATTTACTGGGAAAGAAATCTACTGGGAGTGGCTCAGTCCCAGGTATCTACCTACATGCAGCTACCTAGTGTTAGCTAAAATGAATCCCAGTACAGGTGACTGGCTTCCCAACCCCCTAAACTTTGCCTCTTTCTCACACCTAGTATCAGGAGTTCTGAACCCAGACCATAAAACAATGGCAGTCTTCCTCCCTGAGAATTCCCAAAAGCCCAGAACCCTGATTATTTGTATATTTATTCTCTCTACTTTTCTTTCCCACCTTCAAGTTTTGCTTTTCTTCACTCCTGCTGCTGCAACACCTTAACTGTTATTCTCATCATCTGGCTGAAACTGGAGAATACTGGAGGGATGTAGTGACAAACCAGCAGAATGTTGCTTCAAGATGCTTTTCAGGGAAGAAGAGACAGACTTTACAAGCCTTGCACAGTTGACAGCACTTCCTAATAATTGTAGTGTTCTTAGATTAACTATGAGGGATGCAAAGACACACACTGTGATCACACAAACTTCATTTGCCAAACAAAACAAGTTAAAAGCTCTTTTTTTTTTAGTTTTCTTTCCAACTCTTGCTCCTGCTCAGAGAAGGCTGATTAGATGCATATCAGTTGGAACATCAGCTATTATTGGCAGGAAACCTAAACAAATTCTCAGATACCAAACCTCCTGAAAAAGAGAGAGCAAAGTTGATGTACACTTCTGAAAGGAATTAGAGATGGAGTGTGAAATCTGATTTTCTCCCCTTTCTTCACTCCTTCAGTAAAAACTCTCAATGTTCACTGAATCTTTGCCTGATAGAAAAGCAAACACTACAACAAATAGCTAAAGTTGTGTTTTCACCACAGATTTTAAGGATTTCTCTTTTTTTAAGATCAGTTATAAAATGGTTTTAAGCACCGAAGTTTCAGAGAAAGTTACTGCTTACTCAAAGAACTGCAGATATGCCAGAAAAACAAAGACTAAGCTGAGTCAGGCTATGTCTGTACTTTGACACTAGACCTCCAAAAACCAGCTACATACTTCCAAAGTGTTTTTAGATAAATCTGCTGTCAGCATTTCTTGTGTCTTTGCTGGAAAAACTGCCACACGATTCACTGTGAGGAGACTGGCAGCCACCAGTGCCATCTTTCAGATAAGAGACGCAAGTGAATCCAGACTACACAGTCAACTACCCAGGTCTCCTCTCCTTAAAGGCAAGGACCTCCATTCTGGGCACAAAGCCACCTGGAATCAGCAACCTCTGCTGCTCAAATGTCCCCCTCACATCCTAAAGATGACTAAAGCTACTTTTTCACCATTAGTACATTTTGCCTTAGAGGCAACTACAGTAATTTCATTACTGCAAAGAGCAGATCTGGTGCTCTATTCTGATTTTTATTTCCATATTATAAGGTCCTCTAGAGGAATGTAGAATGTGTTCTTGCTTCTGTCTGTGCCTGACACAAAAGGTCATTCCTGTGCCCAGAAGACACCTCCTTTTTCAGAGTCACCCTTCAACTCATAGAGTCAGGTCTGCACAAGTTGCTGCCTTCTGCTCCTATACAACTTAATGGACCATTTGTCTGGAGCTGGGTAAACCAAGAAGCTCTCCAGTTTCACAGGTTAGCCAGTGAAACATAATTGCACCATCCTGAATTGTGAGAGTATAATTGCAACAAAAACCATGATGAAGTGGTGAAGCTAAACAGGTATGTACATAATGACTGTGAAGTGGTTACTGCTGTAACAAAATCTTCTCTGACTGATTTTTCAGTCAAGTGTTCTTTGAGACCTTCGAGAGTTTGAAAAAATATGAGTGATTTAGATACCAATGGATTACAAAGATACCATGGACTGAGAAAGAGTGTAGGAGCAATAAAACTTTTGCTGTGTCTTGTTCTACACAAAAATAAATTCAGTGTTGTTGGCAGGTTTGTTTCTTTGTCTGTTTGCTTAAATGCACAAAGCCTATAGTTAGTTTTTTCTTCTTTTTCCTTACAACTGTGATTCCTAAGTCAGGAATATTCTTTGTAACAATAAAAGTATCTGAAAATAAAACATGCATTTTCCTCAGAGGATTACATACATTGATTTCATTATTATATTAGTCGCCTCTGAAAAACAGAAAACTCCCTAAATTTTCTCAGATGACTTGGTCTGCATTTGCTGACTATATTTATCTTCCATATAGAATTGCATCTATCTTTCTATATCATATTACCTGTGAATCATTATCCAAATCTCAATGGTAAGCATTGGGAGCCTGAGAAATTGCAATAAAGAAACAGAATAAATTCAAAGCCAAAACATGAAAGACCTCACGAGAAAGGAATTCCACCAAACACATTTCCTATGATATGTGAAATTCAGGCTGAAATCAAGTTTTAGGCTGCAATAGGTAGACAGCTTTATTGTTGCTTTCAATTCTCTTATTTTCAGTATTTAGAATTAAAATACTTCTTCTGTTTCTGAAACCAATTCAGGTGATATTGCTTTGGTTTAATTAGCATGATATGGAAATCTGCCTATTACTCTCATTGTAAACATTTGAAAAATACATCTTACCACTTTCATCCAGCAAGAAATCATCCTGGTAACGGAACTTTTCTGGTCCACATGCAATAAAAATGTCATCATCGCCAAAAAAATCCTGAAGGCACATCACCTGCAAGCAAGTAGGAAAGAAAGACATTGTATGAAATACCTCATCATCAGAATTGTAACAATAAATCCCTCTTTGTCTCCATCTGCATGAAAATTCTTCACTTTTAATGGAATCAACAGGGCTTCATCTCCATAAATTTCAAAAATAGTAGTCTACATAAGTTTCATAATTTCATTAAATTAATAAAATTCATAAATTCCAAAGCTGTGCTCTGACCATCTGTCACAAGTGAGAAAAAGTTTTACGGACAGTGCATGAAAGATAAGACACAAAGCTGGAAGTGTCAGATTTATTACACGATGCATCTACGGTATGAGGTAAACGCCTTCTGTTTGTGCACAAGGTACCATTCAGGAGTTAGTGGGTAATTAACTTGCTTTTCAGTTCCCATCTCTATCATTTGGCTGCAATGAAACAAGGTTACAGCTTTGTATGCAGAACCAAATGCAGTTCTTTCAGCAAAATCTCTGTGACAGGGAATCAAACTCATGTGGGTGAACTAAGCCTCCTTCACACACTCTCCCTCTATGAAGTCCTCTTCAAAGGCACCAAGCTAAATAGCCAAGTCAGATGAGCTGGGAATAATTCTTCTAGCACTGAGTAAAAGGATAATCTCTTTCTACTCCCATATATGAACAGTCAGGATTATATTGGTGTGCTTTTATGTCCCTACAGGAGATTTCAGAGATTTTATTGCAGCCTTTCAGTACCTAAAGGGGGCTTGGAAGAAGGATGGGGACAGACTTTCAGTAGGGCTTGTTGCAATAGGACAAGGGGTAATGGTTTTAAAATAAAAGAGGGCAGATACAAGGAAGAAATTTTTTACAGTAAGATAGTGAAACACTGGAACAGGTTGCCCAGAGAGGTGGTAGATGCTCCATCCTTGGAAACATTCAAAGTCAAGTTGGATGCAACTCTGGGCAAAGTGATTTATTTGAAGATGTCCCTGCTCATGGCAGGGGTGTTGGAACTAGGTGAGTTTTAAGTCCCTTCCAACCCAAATAATTCTATTCTAGGATTTCCTTACAACGGATTTTAGTTATTCTACAAGGCACTGCTTAACAATTTAATCTTTCCAATAATATGGAATCGTATTAAACAAAGAATCTATGACTTTTACCAAAAACTGGCTTTGGACTTACTGATCCAGCTTTTACAAATTTAAAAAACAAAACGGGTATCTACCTATCTTTAAAAAAAGAAAAAAAAAGAACAAAATAAAATCTGTTCTCACTTCACATTTACAAGAAGATTCTACAAGGGTAGGCTTGCTTATATATTTTTATATTAAGTTTTGTAATTAAATAGTGCACTGATATTTGAACAGGTTGATTTCACAAATAGGGTTTCAAGTCTACAGCCAGTAAAGCAACACATAAACAACCTCCAAAAATTGACAAAACAGTTGAGAAAGTCCAGCTCATCCAAACAAGCCCCCTCAGTCTACAAAAACACAAGCGAAAGAATTACCTAATGACATTTTGCCAGATTTTGGCATAAAAAGTACCCCCATCAATCTGAAGTAACTGGTGTCTAGGGGTTATAAAATTCATATAATGCTTCCCAGAAACATGTCTGAAGGCTTTGACATCCACAGCTGTTATGAGCCTCTATAGTAGAAATGTCTCAAGGAAGAAAAATAGCAGTACGTGTCGTGACTTGCTTGTAGACTACTATTCACAATTAAAACAATTTTAGGACATTAGCAAATGAAAAAAACAGGAAATTGAGAGAACAACAGCTAGATGAAATAAATACCAAAAAAAGGACAAAGGTTCTTCCTAAATTATCCTTAAGCAATGCATGTACTTTTATATTCAGGTCCACCACAACCCTATTTCTATGACCATTGTCATCTTAACACTACATACTACCTGAACACCAACATCAAAAATGTAAATATTTGATAGAGCTTTTTACCATGTTCCCACTCAGTTTATATTCTATTATTGTATCAGCCTCAGCAACGTTTAAATAAACTCATTTATTTCCCATCTTTCTTTTTTGTCCACGAGACATATCCTGCCTATCTTCCCACCCCATACTCCCACCAAACTTCAAATATCTCTTCCCTTCAGTCAAGTTCCTCTGAAATTGCCACCTCTCCCACTGCATGTACAAAACTACTAATTTGCAGAATAACATTAAAAATCCTGTGATTTCCTTTTTGCTTCCCGACTTTGACACACTTCTGGGGAGTGATAACTTTTACATTTTTCTTTATACCAAGCAGAGTATTAGAACCAAAACAGTAATAAGGAACTCTAGGCATAAAGTTGAGCTATTTTGACAACAAACATAAATACAAATTAAATACATGTTTGATAAAAAAAATTTATGGATTTAATAAAACTCAGAAGTGCTTGGCTCTGCCCAGTTAAGAGGGCTTCTTTCAAGCCTAAACAGGACATTGAAATGCAGGTAGCAACACCTAACCAGGCTCAACTATGCCAATTTTTTAAAGCATCTCAGGTTCAATCAGTGCAATTTATATGCAAATAAGAAAGAAAATAGGATTAACACACAAAAAATAATTTGTGCTTAGATATCACTGGATTTTATTAAACTTTACACTTATAATTTAAAGTGTTCTTATGCTTGCCTCTTTCTCCTTGCCCTCAGTTTCGTACTCCATATGTAAAATTACAGCTTTTCTTGCCTCCTGAAATTTTAATAATTTTTGAATTATAATTCTAGATTTTAGAAAGGTTATAGCAAGATCACAATTTGCTTCCAAATCCATCTTTTTCAGCATAACCTATCTTAAGGTTTCCAGTACCTTTTTATATTATTATTGGAAGCCCTGAGATGTCCTTCACTGTCTGCATTTTCCATCCTTTCTGTCTCAGCATCCCTGGCTCTCTCTGCAAGTTCACTTTCTTCAGCAGTTAAATTAAAAGGCATCTGACAAATACACAGCACCCCCTTCCAGGCTTTTTTGGAGAGAAATCTGCAAACACTTTCTATTCACACTCAGTCATCAGCTAAGCAACAGGACCTGCTTTTTATTACCCATTTTCACTTCTGGGGAACACGGCTTCTAAAAAGTTACAGTTTATAAGATCAAGAACTTTTATCACCTAAGCTGGACCATACAAGTGTTTGAGAGGTCAGGGTGCTCTGATGCACATGATCAGCTTTAAAATTAGTCCTTTTTTAAACAGTGAATTACAAAAGCCTCCCTTGGACTTTTCTGTTTGATTTCAAGGCACAGAATCCATCTTCTCTTTCACAAATAAGGCTTCATCTTTTATACCAGGACATTTCTCACAGGGGGAAAAAAACGCCAATGCAGGAGCAGTCAAACACACACCTTAAATAAAAAGAAAATGAAAAAATATTGTCTGCCACACACATGGTACTAAATACTCTGTGACTCTTTTTAACAAATACCTTTCTGGTAAGGAGATGTTATTTAACATTAATGGTGTCTTATACTTTGTAGGGGAATGAATAAATAACAGTAGCATTAGCAGAGGCCAGGAAGTGCTTGTATTGGTGGTGAGAAAGACAACGGATCACTAGTGCAGGCTTTGGCTACAGGCAAGGCACATAAATAAGACTGGCTGACCTGGCCATAACCATGAAAAACAGAGGAGGCTGAAGAATTCATCATGCCTGAAGTCCCCTGAATAAGTTGTACATGGTGAAGCCTGGATTCCACACAAGTCATTGCCTTAGTAAACAACTCAAGACACCCCTCCGCCCTTTCAGTGGGAAACACAGGTGTCTACCTAGGAAGACCCCCAAATTATTTCATACCTCAGCAGTTGCTACTGTGCTTTGACCCTCTATTCAAAGCACCACATCAGCTGTGTCCCCAGAAGGGACCCGGGGAGGACCTGGATGGGCCAGGCACCCACAGCTGCTGGGGAAACACAAAGCAGATCGGAGCTGTCCCAGAAGGAGAACAGGGAGCAAGAGCAGCAAACTTGTCTTCCAACACATCCTCAGGCCTGGCTTTGCACCATATACACTATAGGAATTTTGAAAAATTATCTTCACTTTTCCTTCTTTAAACAGGCGAGCATTTGGAACCAATGAGAAATCTCCAAACTGCTACGGAGACTTTTTCTTTGATTGGCCTGAAACAGTTAAGCTCACCTCTTTGGAGCTGGTACCCTTGTTATGGAGACCCTTCTTGTTAGAGATACAAACCATATAAGAATTTGTGCCTCACATTTTGGAGCACAGATGGCCCAAGAATAACAGCTTGTACAGCCAACACCTGGTTATATTCTCTTGCCCCAAGTAAGAAAGAACAGCCAGAAGTGGTTTGGAGAGGTGCAGAGGAAGGGAGAGAGGGAAAGGAGAACAGAGGGGAAAGAGAGGGAAAGGCAAGGAGAAGAAAGGAAGAGAAAGAAGGAGGGAAGCAAGGAGGGAGGGATGGAGAGAGTGACTGAATCAATCTTTTTGCTAAAAGCATGAAACGAAAGCTACAGATGCAATCCTCTTTTAAAACTGCTGTATTCTGGCTATAGTGGGATCAGGGACCTTTTAAATTCATGTTTTACAACACATCCACAAAAAAAAAAAACAGAAAAAAATTCTTTGCATCAGTCACAGCAGATCAAATACTTTTCTATTCTTTTAAAGTTGACCACACATCGAGTTAATACTGAAACACTGATTTCTTAAAAAAAAAAATTAAGAAAATAAAATTTTCCACTGCATTCAGGAACAGTTCATAGCACCTGCACATTACACAACAACCACCATGATTACTATGTCACTTCTTTGTTACAATATTCATAGTGCTGGGTTCTTGGACAGAAAAGAAGGAGAGGGTATTGTGTGTGTTTGTCTTCTTTTAATAACAACTTAATTAGACTCAAAGCTGAAAGCTGTTTTGGATGAGCAATGAGAAAACCTCAAGCTGGCATATCCTCAGGCACCACGGCTGTTGGAGAACTGGAAAGAAAAGTGAGGACAAAGAAATGAGGTGGTTAAACCAAAAAAGATGCAGAAGGCTCTAAGGAGAACTCACATGATAAGTGGGTATAGGTTTTATGAAAAGCAAAAGAAAAGTGGAGCATGGCAAAAGGAAAATACGAGGCATTAAGGAAGGAGGAGACACGGGCTACCAGCCAGGAGCACACACAGAGGGTGACAGAGAGGTAATTGAGGCTGGTGGGGAAGGAACAGTCCAAAGAATGGGGCAGGCAGAGAGTCAGTGGCAATTGCCTTCCAGACTTCACCCCATGGTCAGCCAGATGGGAAGTTTTAAATCTATTTTAAAGTAGCCTTCTTGAACCTTAAACAATCTCATGTTGAGTTTGATTACCATTTCCCTGATAGTGAAAAAGACACTAAAAGATGTTTCATCCTTGGAAAAAACTCAGTATTTAAATGACTCATGATTTTAGGGCTCTTAGTCATTAATTTTGTGTCATGTTTTATGAGTTTTATTACAGAGCTTGTTTTCATTTTCCTGCTACTTTTTGCTCGCTCAGCCTCAATGTTTAATTCCTAGGCAGGTCTCTTCAGTTATTCATGTCAAAGGAGTTCACCATACCTCTGTTCTACTATTTTTCTTCCTTTACTTTCCTTCTGGCTGATTTTTCAAATTAAAAAAAAGAAGCCCCTCCTTGTTTTAAGATTCAAATTGATCTTTACTGATATTTTCCTTTCAGTTTTCTCCTTAGCCAAACCATATTTTCCACTAACCACTACCTTTGCAGTACTTATTTTACTTATTTTTATCCCTTTCCCCTTTCTTTATCTATTGCTTCATGAAGAAATATCTCAGATACTGAATTTATCTCACTGCCATCTACCCTGGCAGTCAGTAAAAAGTCTCATGACAGCTATGAATATTCCTGGGAGCTTATAAATCATAGAATCACAAAATGGTTTGGGTTGCAAAGGACCTTAAAGTTCCTCTAGTCCAACTGCCTGAGTTGGGACATCTTCCACTAGATCAGGTTGCTCAGAGCCCTGCCACTGTTCTTGAACATTTCCAGGCAGGGAGCATCCACAGCTTCTCTGGGCAACCTGTTCCAGTGCCTCACCACCCTCACAGTAAAGAATTTCTTCCCAATATCTAATCTAAACTGACCCTCTTCTAGTTAAAAAAATATTTAAAAACATTTAAAACCCCTTGTCCTATTGTAACAGGCCCTGCTACAAAGTTTGTCCCCAGACTTCTTGCAGTCCCCCTTTATATTCTCAAAGGCTGCGATAAGGTTGCTCCAGGGCCTTCCCTTCTCCAGGCTGAACAACCCCGGCTCTCTTGGTCTTTCTTCATATGATAAGTGCTCCAGCCCTCTGATCATTTTTGTGGCACTCCCCTGCAGGTCTCATGAGAGTGGAGTAGAGAGGGAGGAGAATCATTCCTAGTCCTAGCAGCAATGCAGTAACAGAAGAGACTCTCTACATTACTACATTATGCAGTAGTATAAGGCTGCTAGTACAGGCCTGCTTCCCATATTAGTTTTCCCAAAACTTTGTTCAATTTTGTACCATACTGCTTACTGTGTAGAGCTGCCCTCAGAAGACAGAGCAGTAAAACAATCAACTGTTACTCATACAGAAGGATTTCATGGCTTCAGGAAAATCAGAAATTAAACATTCCATACTGCTTTTTAGGTAATTTCTGTGAAATGAAAAATCCAAACATATCAGTAAGGCCTTTGGGGAAGGGAAAAAAAAAAAAACCAACCTTGTTCTTTCTAAATATGCATTTGATAGCAAGCCTTTCTTTTTCTTCCCTTTTCTCAAGGAACCTCAGCCCCTCCCTTCCTTCTGAGGGAAAGGAATTATACCTCAGCTGGAATTCACAGACCATCACATTTGAATATTTCCTTCAAGGTTAAGGCCAGTCTATTTGCCTTCCTGTTGGCTCAGGCTCTGAGGCTTTTATTCATGCCCTTTCACATTTATCTGTCATTACACACATGCCGTTTCTTGAGATCCGGTCACCTACAAAAAATATAATTTATCATCAGTGTATATGTACTTCCTCTCTCAGCTTCTGATCCAAGTTCTCTCCTCAGGTGGTGGCTTAGCTGAAGCCACTGGGAAGTATCTGCTACACATTCCCGAAGTCAAACAGCACCAAATTCATTCTTTGCTGTTGGAGTGAAATCTCCATGGTGACAACTGCATCATCAAGCTGTGAGAGATTTTCAGTGAAGAAGAGCATTTTATCATGAGATTCTCATTACAAGAGTGCCCTCTGTAAATGAAGAGGAGATGGTACTGTGGGGGTTTTCGTAAATGAAGAGATGTTACCACAGGGGTTTGAGCTGGCTGGAGCCAGTCTCTGCCAATTGGCTTCTGTGGCCGCATTGCAGAGTAATGCCTCTGACCGTATCTCTGACCCCGCAAATCAGATGAACACAAGGCACCATCATATTTAAATACCTATGAATTTTCATCCTCAAAAGCAGCAGAAATAGCTTGTTCTCCTGCTGCCTCACAGGAGCAGATGGAAAACAAGCCAGCATCCCCATACCCTGGGGAGTCCTGCTTCACCTGCCCTGCACGTTTTCTCCCCACAGCTGAATGTTGGTCAGTGCTGGCTCAGGACTCACTGCTCTTTATTTTGCTCCCTCTGCCACCAATACAGAGGTTTCTCTCCCTTTTTGTTTGTTGAAAATATAGTATCAGCCTACTTCTATTTCTAAGGTGTGTATTCATCAACATCATTCTGTGATACAGACAGCTCAGCCTGTATGGTCTTTGTCCAGCTAAGACTAGGCAAAAGAAATCACCAAAAAATCATCTACTTTCCTCAGTTAAAACATTTCTCTCTTGGTCAGTAAAGTCTTTTGATAAGGACAAGAAAACCTTTCACACTATGCTTTATACACTAATCATAATATCCGCAGTTTTGTTTTTCTGTGTTGCACCAAAAGTGGCACACATAAAAAACCAGTCAACTTAAATTAGGTTTTTCAAATGTCCCATCACATTCCTGTTGATGCACATGTTCACTTTGTGACAAGCCCTTTTTAAAAGCTTTCCACTTAACCTCCTAAAATTCAGATAAAGATAGTAGGAAGTTTGCAGTTCTAGTGCACAATAACTACTACACCTTGGCTCAAAACATTATGTGAAACTTAAATAATTTCTATGTTAGACTAAAAATAATATAGTAAACAGGCTTCTTTGTTACAGAAATTGAGGAAAGCAACCGACACCTCATGGGCTTATGTGTGACTGCAATACTGAGAAGCACTAGCATTCAGATTTGTCAAAGGTTTCTCTATAGGAACCCCTAACATGGGCACTTGAGACTCCTCCTGTCAAAAACTGCTTCATGGCAGACAGGACAAGAGCCATGAGAATGTGGCTTTTGCACTGGAGGAAACTGAATCCTGCTAGTGACCATAAAATCCCACAGCAATTGCACAATAGACCAGCATGCTCGTGATGGACAATTCAAACACCAGAACAGAGAAGAAAAAATCTCCTCACACATTTAAAATAAATTCTTATTAAACTAATGATGTTTTTTCAGGACAATCAAACATTGATAGGATGGTTGATTTAACAGCAGAAGATGTAATCAATGCGCCAATGGAAAAATAGTTAAGACTTGGTAGCAGAGTTCAACTACATCTGGATTATTTTTTTTTCCTTTGCTGTATTCTTGTATTTTCCTTTACCAGTTGCAATACAACACTACCATTTAGTGGTCAGACACGCCAAGTGCGGACTCCAGCAGCCCTCCTGCTTTTTATGTCCAAACAGGTGGCAACTATTTGCAAACACTGTACTCACATAACCCTAAGAAACAGGAAATTAATATTACTCTAATTTCTGACTACTAAGCAAAATAAAACCTCTTTGACTTCGGGTGCTTGAATAAGGCCCTATTAGAGGTACTAAAATAGTTTTGGAGACTGAATTTCAGAATGTGTGTGTACAAGGGAAACAATTTACAAAGCTAGAAAAGCTAGATTTTGATGAAAAAGATACAATGCTCCTGTGAGGTGTTTTTTATTTTTATTATGGCTGAATTCTACTGTTAAATACTCAGAAACCGAAAAACTAAGCACAGAATATGTTGTCTATGATTTAAGGAGCAAGGAATCCCAGTATGCTAATATCCTCTGAGTCAAGATAGTGTTTACTTTTACTTCTTTGTCATTCAAATAATTGTACTCCTGCAACTGGACTTGCACAAAAGCTGCTGGTTTCAGAGCAGTTTCTTAAACTATCTTAAGCTCTGGTCAGTGTGTCCTTCAAAAAGAAGTGACAGTTGCAAGATCATGGGCTGAAGGAGGCCTTTGTATGGCAGAACTTCTTATAAAAGAAAAACCCACAACTTGAAGGCCCTGTAGTAGAAAACCCCAAACTGCTCTTCAATCATCAATCATGTTAAAAGTGAAAATAGTATTTTTTACCTCCGTTGGAATAACATTATTTTCTAGAACACCATTCTGGATACATTAAAAAATTAAAATCCATAGCTTTGTTCTGTTTTCTGTGAACAGCAGAGCACTGGACTACTTTCTCATGCCTGCATTTAAAGTTTCTCAAGTATGCAAGAACAACCAATTACGAATTTCTATTGTTCACATTTCATGATAAATTTTCACTGATGATCCTTCTAGTTGCTTAGAGCAGCTAAATGAGGAGGCAGAGACCAGCTAGGTGAAATAAATTCATTCAAAAGAAAAATGCAATCATGTGTCAATTTCTGAAAATTATAATTACAGGTTTGGAGTTAAAAAGGAAATATCTTGCTAAAGTACAGACAAAAAAATTTTTCAGAGTAAGCTTCTACAGCTAGGTGAAATGAATCATGGTGCTCAGTCATGTTCACTGTGTTTAGTAAATACATTATATTGGCCCATTACCTGAAATGGAAACTAAGGGGTCTGCTACTTCTGAAGTAGTTTTACTGTAATTCGTTCAGAAATATAAAAAATATGGTGCACATAATCCATGTTTCTCAAAATCAGCTTTTTCAAGATTCCTGCACACCAGTAAAGCCTTCTGATTGCAATTTCTCCCTGAAATCAATACAATTTTCCAACAAAAGACACTCTCACCGTTTTACCCGAAAGCGTACAACACTCTTATTTCCATGTTCAAGTAAGAGATCTATCAAACTCATGCTATAAGGCAAGTATGAATCCTTGAATTAACTGCTAGAACAGAAGCATTTGATTAATTTTTACCTCCATCCACTACGTATTTTTTTTTAGAGGTCTGCTTATTTTTGTGAAGTTCTGCTCAGCAGGAGGTTGTGAGCTGGGTCCTGCTCTGCTTGGCTGGCCAGATGCTGCTCTCTACCTTCCCAGCTGGGAATTGTGGGAGCAAGCTGCAATCATTTTTTGAGACACTGGGAGATCACACAGGCTTCCCTTGGAGACTGCAGAAAACACAGCTTATCTGGGAATTGGTCCAAATAAAATTTACTAGCTGTCTGAATCCAAATCCAGATGGAAATCTTCGATTGGAAATTTTGCTTTAGATACTGCAATTCCTCTATAACAGAAATTATATTATATACATCACTGACTGATACATGAAAAGCTCAAAGTTATAGTCTACACACCATTACAAAAGCATCCAATTTAGAGACTACCACGACATTAGGTGGCATTCCAGGAGCAGTTTCTTGAAAGACCCCTAAATACAAGATTTTCTTTTGTCTTTCAACTCAGAGCAACCTGCCTTAGTACACCTTTGTCAAGTGTGGGAATATTTCCGGCTTTCTTGCTCTTGTGAGAAAGACAGTGTGCACTACAGAAGCAGGTTGAAGCATGACATTTGTAAGAGTTAATATCTGAACTGAACCCATCACACCTTGTGCCTGCACTAGAACCAGATTTCAACCACCGATTTCAAGCAGCAGATGGACTGTGCAAAAAATATATAGCTACCCAAATGCATTTAGAGGTGGGAGACCTATTTTCCCTTCTTTGGAAGCATTTTAATTCCAAAATCCCAGTGCATCACCTTAAAATCCATGACACAGTGTTCTCATGTTAGCTTACTGGCTTATGGTGGACTCTGGTGATAATGCCATAAACTCCATTTCTTTCAGGCATAACCATTAATAAAATGTATGCAGGACAGCACTCCATCATAAACTGAAACGTAGCTGTGTGATGGCTTTTGGCTGCATATGCTAACTTAAGGCTCAGCGTGCTACACTGAAAAAGAGCAACATGGTTGAAGTCTGAAAAAAAAGGAGGAAAAGGGAAAACAGATGTCAAGGTTTCAACAAGTCGCCCCACACTGCAGCTGGAACCAGTACAAAAACAACACAAGTATGCTGATAATGTAGCATTTCGTGTAACGATAAGGGCAATAAAATAGCACAAAATGCAAAAGCTCCAACAGCTAAACACCTTCCACAAATTCCAGAGGGTCGGCTGGGCTGAACAATAATAGTAATCCTTTCAATAACCAGATCAAATTATTTCAACCATTAAAGTTCTTTATGATCAAGAAAAGTGAAAATTGAGAGATTGCTTTTCTTCTAAGTGCAGAATACAGACAATAAATTTAAAATCCAATCCAAACACACATTCAGATGCACGCTATCTCGTTTCCATCACTCTTGAAACTATTTGGCAATAATTTCCATTATTACAACAGATGTTAACAAGATGGATAGAGAGCATGTTAAATAAACATTAATATTAATATATAAGTGTCTATGTAGCAAAGCCACTGTTCAAATTATTTATTTCCCCAAGAGCATTTCTTGGGAAATTAATCATGGAATTTTTCTTGCCAGTAACTATTACAAATTCAAGGTATTGCCATTGACAAAGACTGTATTGTTCAGAAAAAAACGCTAAGCAATGTAACCATGGTCTACATGTGTAATCTGCATTCTGGTGGAGTGATTCTTGAAACTGCCATTCTCCCTGGGCTGTGGCTCTTTAGGACAGAGCAGCAAAGGTAGGAAATGCAGCGAGACAATCCAACCTACAGAAATTTACAATGTGAAAGAGTTCAAAAGCTTACGGATGAAGAGAGAGCAGACACAGGCAATAATCACAAAAACCTGGAATTTTAAGCCCAGCTCTGTGAAGAGACACCTTGGTCAGAACACTGTCTCCACTTCACAGGCAGATGCTACAACTGCTGAGATTTCTCAGGCATGCTGAACATGGAGATTGCTTTCTCATGTAAGAGTTTCTTACTGGAACACAGCCTGTTGCTTGTGAGTCAACAGGCTGTGTTCTGTACAGCAAATCCTGAGACATTACTAAATCTAGCAAGCAAAAAATAAGCAAGAGTTTATATAAATCCATTAATATGATGTGAACCATCAGGATTAGAGCTGACAACAAAGAAAGCAAGCAAAAACCTCAGACCAACACTTGGAAAAAGCTGATACACAGAGTCACAACTGACTACTGAAAGATTTGAGACTTAAAAAGGAACCTGCTAAGATGTACCTACACAAAAAGATGTAATCAGTGTAAGTTTCAGATAAATCCCTGCCAGCAAAACATACAATAAATTAGTGTTACAATGAGAGTTGAAGAGGAGGTTCCTCAAGCACATCTGAAAGCTCTAGTATGATGGCATAGAAAATAATTCCTTCAGAATCCTTTCTATTTTGCTAGAAAAAACTTTTTTTTAATATTTAAGCTATAAACTTTGAAAGGAGATACTTTTACAAAGAATCAATATCCAGAGCCATTAATTTTAAGATTAAAATTATTACAATATACTGGTACCATATTTTCAAAACTACTTGTTGACTAAGAAAATGAAAAAGAAATTTTTTTGCTGCCTTGTAACCCTTCACATTCATCACCAAGCTGACTGCTGTGTATTTATAAATTGCACAAGCCAAAAGCATTGCATTCATGCTTAATTTCATCTGTGCACCCTTCGGTTGACTTACTTTAATCTGTAGCATATCTTAGAGGAAACATGTGGAGATGTAGTAAGTACCAAAGGAATTTGTCTAGATTATTTTTGATATAATTAGATATATCAAACTGACACCCTGATGCAGATGCACATCTCTGCTGGCAGTGCAGCACTGCTCACATGCAAAAGCCATACCAAAAATATCTGCCAGATGCGCTTGGAAATGTTATGCTATTTAACACACATTTGAAGAATTGACTCGAACCCCAAATGAAATCAAAACGATGAAGCAATCTATGCTCAGGCAGTGCAGCCCCAAATAACTTGTTGAACTGGAGGTGCAGAAGCCCAGCAAGTTATTCATCTGTTAGGCTGTTCCTTACAAAACTTTGTCATCATTTGAATTGTATCCCCTGTGTTCTGATCCTACTACCTGTTATGAACTCAAACTTAATAGCCTACAGCTACAAATCCTTTACTTGTGAGATCCTACATCTCGTAGGGAATGATGTGATAAAGCAGCATGAAAGAAGCCACATTACAAAACGTAGGAGAATTTAGTGAATTGCAATTCAGAAGGCTGCTAGGCACAGGTAAGTTCAAAAGAAAAATATAATAACAGAAAACAGCACCGTGTTGGGAAGGGAAATTTGCACCAAAAGCAATTTCACCTGTGATAACACCTTGCTGTGTTCCTGAATTTCCTTTTCACTTACTGATGCTTTTCTGCAGCACAAAGGGCCAGATCCCCATGACAGCCAATCTCCACACAGCACCCAACTTCATTGTTTGCATTCAGAACAACCTAGGAAATGAAGTTCTGTCCATATACCTGTCTCTACACATCCCACATGCATCAATATAAACAGAGCTAAAGATTCCAGGATCTATTTGTAGCTGCCAACATGATGAACCAGAAAATGTCTGGCCTATAAGAAAAGAAAAATAATAAAATTAAGGTTTGTCCAAACAGGTTATCTTTTCTAAATTTAGGTATATCTGTGAAATTTCATAGCCTGAATCTCTCTCCTGTGCTTGCATATGGTTTTGGTGGTGGTGTTTTGCAGAGTTTTTGGGTTTTTTGTTAACTGAGAAATTGAAAGAAGTAGGTTGCCAGCTCGGAAGCAAAGCAGAGGAAAAGGTATCTTAACCACTTGAGAACAAAGATAGAGCTGTGGATATGCTAATTGTTGAAGCTGTGTCATTTGTGCAACATTAAAAAAAACACAATTACCAAGTGAGGCAAAAGCAGAAAGAAGGAACTGAATACACAGCCCACACAGTCACAGATGGTGACACACTCTGATGGGGATGGAAGTAATTATGAGCCAGTCTTAGTCTTGGGACTATTCAAGGAGTCCTTGAATGATATTCACAAACATTAGGCACGTGACAGGGGATAAGCACTCTCATATTAATGGCAAGGCTCCAATTACTCCAACTGGTTTCATTAGTTTGGAAGTGTTGTTAATTCCTTTCAGCAAGTGCAGGTAGTGCTTAAAAAAAAAAAAAAAAAAAAAAAAAGAGAGGCTTTTCTTTCTTAAAAGATAGTGCATTAATAACTTGATGTTGAAATCCAAATTTAAGTCTTTTTATTGGTTAAAGGAAAACCTGAAAAAGGGGAATATGAACACAGAAAAATCACTTTCACAACCACGCTTGCAGAGTGCTGCCACATGCAAAACTGTTCAAGGGCTCTCCGCATCCTTACTCTTCTCAATGTAAGTTAAGCAACAATGTATATGAGAAACATTTGGTTTATGTTAGCTACATAATTACAATTTTCTATCAAATTTATAACAAGCAACAGATTCACTTAGCCAAAAATACCTCAAACATACACTCTTATTTGAGTTTTCCCAATCATTTAAAACAAATGTAACTCTACAATTGCCAAAGATACTTTCTTCCTCTCCTTTGCATTTTTTCTGGAGGTAGTTCCTCTGCCTTTTGTTCAAGATGAATAGCCTTTAGTATCACCCTTCTTTGCTGAAACCAAAAGGCTGCCATCATGCTTTCCCTTCTTATAAGAAAAATGAAGCTGAAAGCATACAAAATGCCTACTTCAGAGCAGTAACCTGGTACAGAAATAACCTACAACGACCCAGAATAGGCTCCCACTAGGAGCCAGAGATTTTAGCACCACCAGTGATGGATCTGTATAAGGCCAGTGTTAGGATCCAGAAAAATGCTTTATAGGTCTTTTTACTTGGCAATTCATGATTTAGGCATACTTCTTTTAAACAAAGATATAATAAATAATATTTCTCTTTACCTGCAATTAAACACAGAGGGAATGTATTCACGAAAGTTAAATTCATGAACAGAAGACCCTTGAATGGAAAGAGACAGATTTCAGAAAAGGCAGTTCAGAGAAAGAGCACACCTTTAAGTGTTTTGAATAATTTTCAAGGTGTCTCACTGCTGACAGACGTAATAGCTTACTGTGTCAATAAAAACCTCTAGTTAACCTTTGCAAATACATTTACTCATCATCCCTAATTGTCTTAACACGTCCTAAACCTGTGAATCAGTGTGGAAGGGTGACAAAATGGAGACACAACACCGGAAGAGAGCACTTACAGGGATTCGTAAAACATAGCCAAAGATCCTCCAGAGTACATTAGAACTTGTTTCTGCAAACACAGACTTGATCAAGTAATGTATTAATTCTTTTAAAGAGACCCAGAAGTCAATGGAAACATATTCATGTGGGGGAAAGCCACCCACACTTAAATGGCACAATGACTCAACCAACTTGAAGGCTTAGGAGAACATAAAGATCCAAGTTACTATCTGGGGCATCTTCTAAAATATTCCCTGTGCAAAGATTACTGTCTACCTTGCTGAATTCATCAGTGGCCACTTCAGGATTAATTCATCACACTAATGGCAGGTAGCAGCCTTGTCCTGCCTCCGCACCAGCCGTGAATATTCAGAGAAACGAATACTGCCTCCAAATGAGGCTAAACACTTCCCGGTCCGTCTGCAGCGGCTCCAGAGCTCTTCACTCAATTTGAACTACCCAGAGCAGACCCCAAACGCGCAGCGACGCGTGCCGCACTCGCTCGGATCACCGTGTCCTTGCGATAGTTTAGCTGCCGTGAGGAGCCAGCGTTGCTGGAGCGCTGCCGTGAAGGCGGAGCCGCTGCGGGCAGGCGGGGAGAGCAGCCCGGCGCCGCACGGCGGCAGGAGCGGAGCGGCGCTGCCGCGCCCCGCGCGCACACACGGGGGAGCTGCGGCCCCGCGCCCGCCTCGGCCCCGCGCCCCCCGCACCGCCCCGCGCCCCCCGCACCGCCCCGCGCCCGCCTCGGCCCCGCGCCCGCCTCGGCCCCGCGCCCGCCGCACCGCCCCGCGCCCGCCTCGGCCCCGCGCCCCCCGCACCGCCCCGCGCCCGCCTCGGCCCCGCGCCCCCCGCACCGCCCCGCGCCCGCCTCGGCCCCGCGCCCCCCGCACCGCCCCGCGCCCGCCTCGGCCCCGCGCCCCCCGCACCGCCCCGCGCCCGCCTCGGCCCCGCGCCCGCCTCGGCCCCGCGCCCCCCGCACCGCCCCCCGCCGCGCTCGGGGCTCCCGGGCGCACGCACCGACGGCGGCACACTCGGCATCCTGAGATCCGGACAGGCTCACGGGGCGAAACAGCGAATAGATGGAGAAATGAAGGGGAAATAAGGATCGTAAGTGGACTCTCCTACATCCTCAATGAAGGTTTCATTGGTGACTTCAAGATTGGCGACTTCTGTCTTTTTAAGGGTGAGAAATCCAAGAGAAAGCTTTTCTCCCTTTCTGACACTTTCAGGTGCATGAACTTAGCTTTTCTTAAAGCTAAGCTTGCCTGCGGGCAATCACCCAAGCTTTTTTTTTTAAATTTTTTTTTCCCCACTCATAGCATGAATTTATTCTTCACACTTTCTCATTTTTCTTCTGAACATCAGGAAAAAGATTTTAATGTGAGGGTGACTGAGCACTAGCACAGGCAAGTGACAAGAGTCTCCAGCCTCAGACACTAAAAAGCCATCTGGACACTAAAAAGTCCTGGGCAGCCTGCTCTGGGTGACCCTGCCTGAGCAGGGGAGTTGGTCCAGATGGCCTTGAGCAGTCTCTTCCAGACTCAACAATTCTGTGATTTTGTGATTTTTTTTTTCCCCTTCATTTTGCTTTCTCCTGCCATCACCCTCCCACTCTTACTCTTTTTCCCATTAATATCTGCTGCCTCAATTGCCTTACTCCCACCTTGTTGTCTCACTTCTTACTCTTCATCTTTTTTTTTTTTTTTTTTTTTTGCTCTCAGATAGTGAAAGAATATTCTGCACTTGTGAATTAATTGGAGAGGGTACATGTTTGACAGTTGGAGCTAACAATGAGGTCCTGCTGAAGCACCTTCCTTCTCCATAGTAACATGGGACAAGAGGCACTACAGGAGAACATCATCACCATGGCCAGACAACATCAATTCAAGTGTACACACAATCAGGCATACTTTGTGTTACCAATAAATTGCACCATTTTTATAAACATAGGTATGCTTCCCTGTCACAAGGACTGCTAACATGCTGGAAGTAAATGTATGCCCCGTTTGTGGGATGGCCATACACATGGTAACTATTCTGCAAAATCAAGCTGACTATTTTATTCTTAAAATCCCGATTTTTATAACGAATTGTAAAGGGTGATAAACAGACCTTGCACAGGTTTAGAGGCCAAAACTCTAAAAGGAGTCTAAGAACATGCTTCAAAATAGCTCATTCCCTTAAAAAGAAGACAAAACCAAAGCCAACCTTAGTGCAAGTCCCTTTCATAAACAAAACTGGAGCAGAAGTAAATAACAGAACAGGTTATGTGTCCACAATTTACCAGAAACAAGTCTCACCCCCAACAATCCCTTTCCTCAACCACTTTACTTGGACATCAAATTACAAAGCTATCTGTCTTCACTACCTCTCCCAGAGGCCAAACTATTCCTGACCATGCTCCCGAGGAAGAGCAGTAACCATTTCATCTAGCTGTGGAAACTTCAGTCAAGCTCTAGAGGGAAGAAAATGCTGTTTTCCTTTCTGCATCACCTGCCCCAGAGAGGGCATGTGGCATTCCTTGGGGAGAGCATCACCCAGGAGCTCAGGAAAGTTCTTCCCTGATTCAAAAAGCTAAACACACCATAAACAAAAGTTAGAAAAAAAGCTTTTCATTCTCTTTCTGTAGCATCACAAGCTCCGAGCTTACCTTCTGGCACACAGTGAAGGCTGTCTTAAGAGTACCAAAAAAATAGTATTGAGCCACTGCTTACATCCATAAAACTAAAAACTCAAGCCTATTATGAAATGACATATTAAACAGTGTTTCAGGATTGCACTATTGTGACTACTTAAATGAGAAAAGAATAATCTGTCTGAGAGAAGAAAGAGTGAGCCCAGTCCTGAGGAACAATACCTACTATACCTTTGGGCCTTTTCCACAAGTCCCCTATTTCTCACAAATAGATTTAACCTGGGTTTTAAGGAAGTTTGATGTACCTCACAAAAAATTCTTTCTGTTGCAAAAGCACTAGCTGTTAAATTCAGTTAAGTTTATATTTGTGATGTTATATGCAGGGGGCATGCGTTGCTGTACTTTGAATACAGGGAGACACGCAATTCTGTAGCTTTGGAATTTCCTGAGAGCACATGGACCACAACAGGTGATGATGGGAGAGATTGCTCAAGATATTTATGCTTTTTGTTCCTCATTCTACTGGTATTTTTCAACATTTCAAAACACAGCAAAATCCACATCCTTCAGGGTGAAAGGTTTATGTATTCTTAAAAAAAATCACCAATTTCAAAAATAATGCCACAGTCCTGCATAATGCTATCTTTTGTTTGCTAAGTCTGCTTCCCAGCAAAAGCCCTGCATCCCAGCAATTGCTTACTTTCTTGTTACAGTCTTAGCTGCAGTGTCTTGATAAATAGATGTTTCCATGGAGATGACAAATGAATATCATCCATGTTGCAATGAGATTCTGATTTCATCTTGAACCATTAGCTTTCAAACCACAGCTTATTCATTATTCATTTGCAGTGAGGAAATGGCTGAAACCCAGTGCACTACAGCAGATTAAAATCTGTGCATGCAGTCTCGAAGAAAGTGCATTTGTCACCATATAAAATGAACAAAACTCCCTGAGATTAAAATAATGATCCCAGAAGATGTCCTAAAGGTCTAGAAAAATTTTCCCCTCAATTATTAGGATGCCTACATAAACTACGGGAATTGAGACACATTTTAAATATTAAGGCAGGCAGGGGACTTTCAGGAGGGAAAAACCCAGTAGATGATGTTCAACTGTTTTTCAAACTGTTAGAATTACACTAAATGCTTTTCAGAAACAGGCTTAAAAACATATACCATCAAAACTTATTAGCTTAGTAGGAAGATGTGCTTTTTGACTGTTCTTGTGTAGGAAACCAGTATCTGCATTCCATTCAGAAAATGTCTTTCTTTTATGACTGGCTGACATATGACTGGAGTCTTTGGCAGTCTGAGGCAGCCTAAGATGGAGAAGAAAATATTTTCAGTTTTTTCATAACTAAAAACCTGCACGGCGGCTGCAGTTATTTTTAAAAAGGACCTTAAAGCTCATGAAAGCTTTCCACTCTGCAGGAATGTTTACTTTTGTCTGCTCAACTTAAGAGAAATAGTTGTAAGATGGCAAATTAAAATAATATGCAGTATCAACGCACTCTATTAAAACATTTTTTCAGACTTACATCCCAGGCCAGAAGGAGGGAAGAAGTCAGTGCACTATTATTGCTGCAAGTAGCACATACTGAAAGAAATTTTGTCTTCTGCACTTCTGCATATAGGGGCTTCAAATTTATGGCAATTTGAAGAAATTTAAATACTCTTTCTGCTGGCCTAAGACTGGCCTACTTGGAAGGAAGGAGTCTGTGACCAATGCTTGAAAGACACAGCAGACACATGCACTGTAGTGTCACCTAATACTTACTGGCTGCTGTTGTCATTGCTTGTAACAGCATTCAAATTCACTGTAATGGAGACAGGCAGGAAATTTTTGGCTGATTTTGATGTGGGAGCTGTCTATACGTACATGACCTGAAGGACATTTTGCTTGGAGGAAAGTTATCATGCATCTGATCCAGGGAAAAAACAGGACTTACAAAAGTAGGACGTCCTTCACACTTGCCCTGGTTAACAACATCCATGCTCCTGCTGTCTGAGCACTGGAGTTGTCCTGGGAAAAGCATGTCAATTAGAGTAAGTTAGAACCAATTACGTGTCTCTTCATTTGAATTATTGTCCATTAAGAACTGACCTGAGTTTACAGAACACATTTCATTCCTGTAATAAGCTTAATACCAGTGTGACAAGAGGTCGAAGGGTAACAAGAAATGATGAACTGGGATTACTTTGATAGGTAGGAAGGGGACAGTGAGCAGCAGCTCATTTTTTCCCACTAACATGACATGCCATTTTCATACTACTGCTTTCTCACCTAGTGCGTCAGATTACCGTGAAGCTGGAACAACCACACGCTCCACTGCACAAGCAGCTATCTCCATAATGTCTCTTCATATCTCACAGATGAGGCTTTATCATAGCTTCCCTAAGCATAGCATAGGGATGAGATGGAGCAAGCAATAAAGGCCAAATCTTATCCACATCAAGAAATATGCAGACAGTCTAGACAAAGCACTGAGCTCTTCCTGTACAGGTTGTCTCACGTGGAGTAGGACGTCTACTAAATGACCTTTTCTGCAGAAATGAACTTGCCAGGGTCATTTTTGTTGCTGCAGAGATGGGGGAAAGAGTTAACACTGCCCAGCCTTTGCAAACCTTTGAGCATTTGATCCAGCACACTTAATTTAAAGAGTTTTTCTACTCTGAACTTAAAGAAGAAAATGGACAAATTCAATTGCAACATTGTAATTCACAGTAGTTAATGCCTGGAGCTGCCTAAGGTTTGAAATGAGACATTTGGGACACAAGCTGTCAGAAAATGGATTTGTTTCTCAGACCTAACTCTTTTCTCGTTTGGCAGGAAATGCTCTTTCTTCATCATGCTCTTCATTTGCTTCTGAGCACAGATTCATAATAACCATGACAGCGTGTTTTCACTCACAAGCACAAATTGTAACTTTCAGAGGAAATAAAAGCAACAGGCAGATAGACAAAGCCATGGAAACCTTTCAGCACAGCACAGTGAGGATTCCAGCATCGAGCTAGATGACCAACAGAGTGAAACACACACTCTTTTCCTTCGACAAGAAAAACAAGAAACCCAAGGATGAAACAAGGTGTTTCAGATACAATGTCTTGGAGTATTTTTTTTGTAACTTCCTAAGATAAACACACAAACGACTTTAACTTTTGGTGATATTTACTGGAGCTAAAATGACCACTGTGAACTCACTGTAGAGTACACTGGATCTTCTGAAGGACAGTTTGATGTTAAGTGTAATGTTTGCAAATACTCATTTAACCTATAACTTCTCTCTCCTTGCTCTCTCATGGATTTCTATAAACCTGTCACTGTGTGTATCACCTGCTACAGCCTTAACCTTCTCCAACTGGATACAGAGATGTAACTCCACAGGTAGCCAGCACAAGACACTCTGAATCCATTAAGAAGTGAGAATACATGGTCCTTCATGTCATGGAGGACATCACAAAAGTCATGGCAGAAACCTACTTGACCTGGTGCAGAAGGAAGCTTTGCTGTCCAACAGCTTCCCCTCATATTGTTTGCAATTAGATGCTGTCATGCTCACAATACACTTGGCCTTTTGAAATCTGCAGCTTTCAATTCATTTAACAAATATAATTCTGTATTTACTACTGTTTAAAATACCCTAGAGCATGAAAAAAAATCTGGAAATTTAGCCAGTGTCCATTGCAAAAAAACCCCACATACATAATTGATCATTTCTAAGGTGACAGTGAAGTGTGAAAATCACATCCCTAAAAAGTCCAGAACTGGAAATTGAGATGCAGGAAGGGCTAATTAGCAGCCATAACAGACTAATTAATGTACTAAGTCTGAAGGGGGAACAAAGGTTCATACCCTTGTAGCATTTGGGCTGTATAGATTTAACTCCTAGGCCTAGGAATACATTCGTGTAGGTTCAGCTCCTAGCTCGGTTTCAGTCGGACATTCCAGAGCCACCACATGACTTGTTCCAGTTTCATCAATGTGTTATAATACAGATATATTTTCATACATTTACAAAGTGTTCTGAGTTTGGATAGTGTTGAGTAAAAAGCATAATACAGACAAGGAAGTTAATTTTCCTTGAGCACCAAACGAGAACCTAAATATTCTACTTTAAATCTAGAAAAAGATATGAGATGTTTATCAATGAAAACTATTTGGCCTTGTTCAATGGTGTGATATTAAAGCAAGAACACACAATCTTCAGAAGAAGTTTGCACTAACATCCCGTTTCCTACTAGGAAATAACTGAAGTCAACAGAACAGAGTTTTTACTGTGAAGTTGTATGATACTGTGATCCCAAGGTAAAAATCAGCATTTCAAGCACAGAAACTCTAATTTATTTGAGCTGAAGTCACATTAAATGGGGAGAAATGAGTTTATTCCTCTACTTCAGCCAAGCACAGTTAACTAAAAGCAGAAAATGTTTACACAACATGGTCCCAACCAGGCAGGTAGGACACCCCAGGAGCAGATGTGTGACACCATCAAGAAGTCATCCTGCCACTACCTGAAGCCAAACTCAGTGTGTAGCATCATCAAAACTATAGGCCATTGCCACCAAAGCCTTCTGCCAGTGTCTGCTTGGCAGAAAAAGAAAAGGCTCAGCTATGTCTTCTCCCCATCTTACAAAAACAGGAGAAACATAGAAGTAAGGACTACTCATCTGCAGAGCCACACTGTAGCATTTCTTCCCCAATATTCTATCTAGTGCAACTTATCTACTTTTTTTTTTCCTTCTCAGCTTCCCCCCACAACATGACAGCAAGTAACGGACTCAGGGATTTCTCAACTAAAAAATTGTAGAAGAAGCTGTAATAGCATGGAAAAGTCACGGCTATCTATGTTACTGTCCTGAAGTCCCTTCAAGGACCAGGCTTGAAACCCTCCTGTCATCTCATGGTGGCAGAAGCTCAACAGAGAGCCAGGGGAGAGAAACTCAAAATGTGTGACATTCCTGTGAGTGCAATCACAAGCCCTCACTCATGCAGTCCATATTCACCAGGCAAAAGTGGGGCCAAGCACACAGCTTCTGACCATTGCTTTTTGTCAGCTTTGAAGTCAACCTTCATGGCTAAAAGGCTTGCTGGGCATTTTCAGAGTGTACATCTTCATAGTTTCCAACCTGTTGGATGATGAACTGTAATCAGAATGGACAATGCACCACTACAGTACCACTGCAAGGAAGAATCACTTTGACTTTAAACTACTACTCTCTTCTGAAAGAGATCTTATCTTGGTCTCATAAAACCTGCTTTTCCTAGTTTCTTCTCAGCAGAAAGAATTTATGCAGTGTGTAGAGCTGGCGGCACTAGGTATATATAGCACTTTGGATCATCATCTTTAATGATCATGTTGAGTTCTTAAACCATTTGCCATCATTTCACATCAATGTCAGTCCAGAAAACAGCAGGGAAATCTTCAGCAGCAGCTAGTCAGCAATTTCCCTGTTACCAGGCAGGACATAACCCAAACAACTCAAGTGCTTTATAAAGAAGATTTAGCCCTTCAATATTTTGGGGTAGGGACTACACCAAGGTCAAAGAAAAGCCTTATTTCTCTCTGTATGAAAACTCCACTTTGCTTAGATTTTTATGGGGTGTGTGCACTATTCAAATGTGCATCCCATAGAAGCGTATTAGAATCTAACAATCTCTTTTTCTAATGCTCTGCCTCCATAGGGCAATTTCCAGCCCCAGAAAGTGCAAAGCAATATTGGGAAGGATGTGCCCCTCCAAGCTCTATGACTCAAGATACTGAAAGTCCATTTTTCCATGTGCAATTGCTGCTCCAGCCACCAGATGCTACTGCGGCATTAGAATGGGAGCCGGGGGTTGCAGCTCCTCACAGTCCCCTGCTGCGGAAAGGACACCACACAGCCTTTAATTACATGATCATGCACTACCTCATGCCCCGAGCTGCTGTCCTCTTGAAGAGGATAATGAAGAAAGCTTAGTTATCTCTAGAACCCTTCATCATTTGCTGAGAAAGTTGGCAGGTATGTACTGAATAAAATGAGACGGCGGGGGAAGAGAAGGGTGTCAGGACTGAACACAGTGAAGCTGAGCTGTTAAAGAGACTGGTGAAAAGGGCTGCAGAATTGGGAGCCTGGGTACAGACACACCCTTCTGGCTACCCAGAATCAGAGGATATTTAAGACCCTGCATTTCATCTCTCCATGCTTCTGTTCCTTCTGTAAAATGGAGATAATGCCTGCTAACATCTCTGAAATAATTCTATAAGTATTAGAGATTTACACATGAACTATTAATAGCAGTAAGAATCAACACTGCATACAGTATAGAGAATTGAAAAATGGCTATTTAATGCACAGTTATTAATTTAATATTTTGTTATTTTAAAAAAATACTAAATATGTACAAAGCTCAAGAAAGGAACTGTATCCAGTATGTTTCAAGGATCTTTGACAGAAATATATATTTAAAATGCGGCAGCACAACTTAAGCTCCTCCCTCCTTATAGCTCCATTCAAAGAAAAATTCAGAATCCAAGGTTAAGGAGAGGCATTCCTGTAGGATGCCTATAAGAAGGCCAGCACACCACAATCACAGCACTGGTTGGTTGGAATAAGGAGAAGGGTGGCCATGGTACCTCATGGATGGCCAGATCACAAGAATAAAGACAAACAGAGAACAAGAATGGGTGAGGAAGCCTAGGGTAAAGAGTTCAAACAAGTATCCAAACTACACAGAAATCCTAGATTGAACACTTAACCCTTCAGCCATTTGCAGTCATTGTCCCCTTCATGTTGCAGCCCCACTGAATGCCTGATAATCTTTGCATTATCTCCCTCCCCATTTCACACAATCAAAATATGACTGTCCACTGTCAACCAGAGGGCTGGAATCATGCAGAGATGTGGGAACTGAAAGCTCCACACCTCTTCCTCCCTCCATGGCCAGACCTGTGTTTTGTATAGCAGCCACTACCTGTTCACACTAGAGCAGCATAGCAGGAGAGCAGCAACTGTCTGTGAGGCTGATCTCTGCTGCCACAGGGTGAAGGAAGGAGAGGCACAGGAGTACAATTAGTACCTTAACTTATTCAAAGCAAAGTCATCTTATCACCAAATTGAAGGTAATTATACCACAAGAAAGCAATTATGGTTTTTTCCTTTTTTTTCTTTTTTTTTTTGTTAACCTTAGAATTGCAATGTCCTGACAAGCAATCAGGCTCAAACATTTAAGCTCAATATGAAGAACCTACAGTCCCTTTCTGTGATCTCATTTCCTTTAGATAGCATTTTCCTATCATCAAAAATAAGTTCCCTGCTGATTCTCAGCTCTTTTCTAGAATCACAGTCAGTCCAACAAGATCAAAGCAGAGCTTCGTCCTACTGCCCACTGTCTTCTAGCAACTGTCCTACCCTGTCAGAGCTTCAGTCTTGCCTGTGTCATTTAAATGTATGGCACACAGATGCCTTTCCTCTCATCTTTCCTTTTTTACCTTCTGTCAGAGAAAACAAGAGCCTGTGAAACAGGCCAGTTTTCCTCCATTGCTTTACCCTGAAGAGCATTCAGATAGGGTCATAAAGGGATGTGGCTAAAACGGCACCACTAAGCGAACCAAGCATTAGGGATAGCTTCTGTCTTTACAGCTACCTGGAGCACAGTGCTGAGGGGTACAGAACTGGAATGGGGAAAAGGACAGGAGCAAGAAGGTCAAAGAACGAGACAGAGAGTGATAAAGGGGGAAACATCACCATTCAAAAGCACAAAAGGATGCAAAGGCCAAAGTCTTTCTGGATGAGGAATCCAAGGTTTGGTAGATTTTCCCAGCGATTACTCACCTGGATCCTATTGCCAGGACTGGTTTGCAGTTGACTAAAGAAGGAAAGGGTTTGTCATTTCATCTTGAATTAATGTTACCAAAGTTTCAAAATATTCTTATAAGCAACAGGAGAGTTCTTTCTCAAGTAAGTTTTGCAGACTGTTTTTTTGATATAAGCCACAGTGACTTTACACAGACAAAGGCAAGGGAATGAAAGAATAATATAAATGTGTGTTCACCTGTGTCTGGGAGAGAACAGCAGCTGCATCTAAAGGTTTTCTATATATTACCACAACTACATGTATCACATGTTGAGTCTTGATTATTGATTAATCTACTAACTGATCATTCTACTCATAAAAGGTTAATAGAATTTATTATTAATAATAGAATAATAATAGAATTTAATTTTCTACCAATTTACAATTTACTGAAAACTTACAGGTAGCTATAAAGAGTTCCCTCTTTTGCCTAAGTAAAGCCCTGAACCACCGTAGGGCTCTTCACTGGCTTCAAAACTTCAACACTTTGCTCTATGGAAAAAGTCTACTATTACACAGTTCCCGTCTTGGCTCTTCCTCCATATCAGAAACCAGACAGAGTAATTGCCAAGTGTTGGAACCCTGAATTCAGAGAATTTCAGCCTTTCAGTGCTGACAGGCAATGATCCTCAGAAGCACACTGCGTTTAACCTGAGGCCTTGGAAAAAGCTTCCCCGATTATGTAATAGCACTGAGATTGTTGCTATGTAATTAAAGTTATATCACTGGGTGGAACATGTAGAGATGTAGAAAATCTAGGTTTCTGGGATAATATAACAAGATGGAGGATTTTGGATGTAGGTTAGTTCTTCTTCTTTATTCTTCCTTGTTCTCCACAAGCCTGGTTGATGTAGTACTGGTTCAAAAAACCCGCAGTGTGGAACATGAATGATTAGTTACTGGATCATAAGTAAAAATAAATTAGTTGGCATTCCATAATTGGACAGTTAGGGATTTAAAAGACCTTGGAAGGTAGAACTCAGCGGCCATTTTCACCATGTTAACCTAGAGGTACACTCTGTGCAGCTGTACTATAGATAAGAAATAATAAACATCTGAGTCCGAAGAACAATTCTGCATCTCCTGTGTTTCTAGCCAAACTCTGAGTAAAAGAGCCAAGACTAAGATGGAGGCAAAGAGAGTCAAAACAGAGAAAATGAATAGCCAAGCATCTTCTATTGATACCCAGCTCTCTAAGTGAATGCCACTTAGCCCTCTCTGGGGCCTTGATCTTCTGACAGTGTCTCCATTTTCCTTGTATTGCTGGTTACAAAGCAATCCTCCTAACTTACCCTTCCAGATGTGGTTACTGCTGGGCTGAGTGGGGCAGCTGGGGGCTTCAGGAGAGAAGTAAAAATGCTGCAGTTTCCTCTGCCTTGTAAGAACAGGCTGCACTTCTCAGACTGTGTAGGTGCCTCAGAAGAACTTCAGGCCTGGAGGAATCTAGAGTACTGCTCATCTCCTACAGAAGGGGCATGTATTCAGAAAATAATGCCTCTAGGTTCATTACCACACTCTGAGAGCTTCTTGAAAAGAGTGATTTGAGGAATATTATAAAATTCCAACACTTTGCAAAGAGAGGGATATTAGAAACAACAGTTCTGTTTCTTGTAAAGACTTTGCTACCCTTAAAAGGTAACAAAAGTGGTGAGAAAAGATATCATTTCACTAGGTTAAACGTGAATAGAAATTAAGCACCTGACAGAAAATCCTGCAACTCCAG
Source organism: Coloeus monedula (assembly GCF_965178545.1). NCBI lineage: Eukaryota > Metazoa > Chordata > Aves > Passeriformes > Corvidae > Coloeus > Coloeus monedula. Next base: position 51,489,354 of record NC_138783.1, read on the forward strand.
CACAGTTCAGCAGGAGTATTTAAAGCCTGTTTCAAGCAATGCCAGAAGAAATTTCACTTCTTTCTCTGAGCTTCTACCACCACACTTACAGCAATCACATTTTAACCATGGAAAACGTTTGAGAAGTAGTACTCAGCAGGCCTAAAAACAGCATTGCTGATTGCGATGGAACTTGACTGCCATTTTCTATTCACAGACCCTTTCAGTTCGTGCAGTGCATGGTGTTATGCAAGGCAATTTTCTAGTTACAATGAGGTTTAAAATAACTGAGAGACAACCTAGAAAAAAAAAAAAAACGCACATGCACTGGGTATTTCTTATTCATTTCTTCTTCAATGTAAGTAAGGTCTTCCAGCTACATCTTGATACATTGGTAGAGAAGCATGACATTTTTTGATACAATTAAGCACAAGATTTGGATGCTAACTGATTCACTCTGAACTTAGAGGTGTTAAAATTCCTGAATGTAATGTTTTTGCTTCAAAAGCTTTTTCTTACTTTTTTAATTTTGTCAAGTATGATACCACAATGAGGTGAACAGGAATTGCTAGGAACAAGCAGCACACAGCATCACAGCTGTCTGCCATGGAAAGCAAGGGACGTGCCTCTCCTGTGGAAGCGAGTGACTGCCTGGGAAGGCAAAGTAGCCCTTGCTGAGTCTCTGCTGCAGAAGAGACACTGCTTCCAATGGTACCTTGTAAATTTAAAACTACTGTGGAAATCTCTACTGTGCGCTCTTGTGACAGCAGCACAGACAAAAACTGAGGCTTTCACAGGCATGTCAAAATAATACTTTCCAAAAGGTACTCTTTAGAAGAAACAGGAGCAAAATGGAATCCTTTTGTCAACTTTAATTTTCATGCAACAGTAAAACTGTGGATGAGGGTGGAGGCAGTTGGATTTGGATGGAATTTGCTGATCATACATAGTTGTTTTTTTTCCCCTCTATGACCACAAAACTGCTAATAAAGCAGGATATGGAAGACAAAGCCAGAGGAGTTCTCTACATATCAGTATGTACATGGGAAATGATAAATTCAAAACACTTAAACTTCCTAACTTTAGTTTACCTGAAATGACTATTATGTATCTGAACGACGCAGGGAACGCCTGTGGATTTTCAGCAGCTGTCAGTGAGCCACCATTCCAGCAGAATACACATTGCTTTGCTGTAGGGGGGGGCATGCTAAATGACTTAAATGTTGGTAATTCTCTGCCCTTCCAAAGTTCCTAAAAGGTGCTGGGCTGGCACCTGTGAAGGACAAGCACGTCACATTACAGTTCACCTGGAAGGAGCCACACAGCAGCACTGAGGACTGTCCTCTGGGACAGGTGCTGGGCAGAAGAAGTGTGTCTTGTGCCCTTTCAGCTCAAGGACTCCTCTTTCCTTCTTCACCTTCACAGGCTTTGGAAGACTAGGGAGCTCATCTGATAGTTTTCAAAGGGTTGACCTGCTAAACAGTGCCATAAAATTCCCTCTTTCCAAGGCAACAATCTCATACAAGCATTTCAAGGAAAAATAATATAGGTGTTACAGGCCTGATTGCTTTCATATATGAACTGCCTATTTTATACACTGGCAACAGGAACTTTCTGTGTATCTGTGAAATTTTAAGAAGCCTGCTGCAAGGGCCTTGACCATCTATAGAGAGATTTCATAAATTTTCTTTGCACATTTCTTTGTCTGTGCTCTTTTCCAATGCAACAAACCTTTCCAAGCAGAGGGAAACAGCAGAGGGAAACTCTAAGTTCAGTTTTATTAGGTAATTTATTTGCACCCCTAATTCTATATTCTGATCAACCCTACTGAAAATATGTATTTAAATGCTACTTCCACACAGAAAGGAAGACAGAAAAAATCAGTATCAAGAAATTCAATTGCAGGCAACAAAGCATTATTGAAAAGCATTTTCGCTCTCTTTTTTTCCCCCATCTCTAATATTTTTTCTAGAAGAGCAGTTAAAATGCCAAGAAATGCCATTCTAATTCAGGACCTCTCCAGGTATATTTGACATTTCAGAGCAGCTCAACCTCATTTGCCCCTTTGCCCGTCTGCCTCACCAGCAACCCAAACATTTATACTCCAGAGATCTGTACAGAATCAGACTTTTTCTCAATTGCCATTTTCTCCTTCTACCCTTCCACTACAATGAACAATACTCTTTTCCATCACTGAACAGTGACTGAGCTTTCACTTTTCCACACTTCAAGACAGAAAATGTATGCCTGACTTTTTGTTGAAACCAACAGCTGCATTTCTTGCACTTCACTGCTTCTGTTTTTAAAACATTCTATGCAATCATGTTAAAAAAAAGAAAAAAAGGCAAAATGACTTATGGAATGCAAAACTTGTCTTCTGGATAAAGAACAGGACAGTGGCTACCTATTTCTTCTGTAACTATGTGCCTAACTGATTGGAAAAAAACAGGGGGGTTTTGTTGTCCAGAACCTGTGACTTGGACAAGTAAGATAACATGGGCTAAAAGCCATCCTTGGTTTGGTGATTAAAAAAAGCAATTTAAAGCATCGTTTATCAAATCACACAGATGGAAAGGAGATGAATAAATAGTAGCTGTAAAAGAAAAAAAACCAAACAGCAAAGAAATAAGATAAAGGAAAATTCCCACTTCCAACGACGCAGGATACTGAATACTAAGCAAATTAAGAGCAAAAGCAGTAGTATGGGTTCTCTATGGATAAGGACAGCAAATTTTTTAATAGAGAGGCAGAAAAGGGTTGTCTATCCTCCATTTCAGAAGTGGCAAAGAAGTTACTGCATTAAGTCATGACAGAGTGTGTTCCAGTCCTTTGAAAAGTGAAGAGAGTATTGGGCAGAAGCTACTAAAAAACCAGAAAACCACACCCCCCCCCCCCAAAAAAAAAAAAAAAAAAACCCCACAGGAAAAAAGAAACAAAAACACCAAACCAAACCAAACCGAAACAAAAAAAAACCCCAAAAAACCAAACCAGGCCAAAGCAAACCAAAAAACCCAACCCCCCCCCACCCCTCAAAAAGCCCTACACTTGTAAAATCAGAAGAGCTGGATAAGTATTATCCAAAAGTCTAGACGAAACTGAAAAATAGTCTATCTTGTTGAAATATAAATGTCTGGCTGCTATAGAATTTAAAGCCTGGAAGGGTACCAATTGAAAACAAAATGTCATCTCAGATAACACTGACAGATAAATTTAGTTAGCCTGACACTTCTCCTGATAAATGTAATACACTGAAGAAATCAAGAATTAGAAGATCTGTATATAGTGAGGGTTGGTTGATGCAATTCTGTGGAAAAAATCTATTTTGTCAAATAAACCTGGTTTTACTCTCTGATGAAATGACAATTTGGTCGATTAAGGTAACTACATAGATGCACCTGACAAACTTGGATTAGATACCTGAATTGTTATAGCATGGCATTCTGATTAAAAAAACAGCAGTATTCAGCATCACTAAGACACATAACAACTGGATTAAGATGGCAGAATAACAGCTCCCAAACAATAGCTGCAACTGGGAAATCACCTTGAAAACACAGCATTTCCATAAGGGATCCTCAGGGACTGGAAGCTGGGCTCAGTGTTTAACAGCAATTTTTTTCAGTTAGTGACCCCAAAACAAATATAATAAAACCATTGCTCTTTAAAATCTTTGACAGACAAGGACAGGCATAACAAGTAAGAAGCACCTTACAAGTCATGTTGTATAGATTTCTAATCATTCTGGACCCTCAGGTGACATCTAAACAAGTAAATCAAACATTTCCCTAAAACAGGAATGTGCTAGATAGCTCAGACCAAAAAGCATTCCAGGGAGACTTCAAACAATTTAATGCTATGAACAACAGAGTTCCAGGGACAGGAGACGCTGTGGAGTCCAAGAAAGACAGAGAACAAAGAAAAATGTATAAAACATGACATATGGAATAAAATTCAGCAAACCAGAGTTGTTTAGTCTAGAGGGGAAAAAAAATGACTTGGTCATAAACGTCTGTATAGAAAGGACTACTGCATGGAAAAAAGATATGCTGCTAGGATGGGAAGAAATTCAATGATAAGCAAGGAGGATTTAGGTTATACTTTAGGAAAAAATTTTTGACTGCAAAAACAGTAAAATACTGGAAAATGTTCCACAGAAAAGTCGCAGAATCTCTTGGAGGTTGAAGTTTTAGGCAAACCTATGCCAAGGGTTGGTCTGGCCCTGGAAAAGGGAGTCTGCCCCAACAGACCACTGACCCCTTTGAAGCTCTTTCAAATGTTTTATATATATCCTTCTCCCTCTTACCCTGCCAAAACTTAATGTATTTGTGACATATCTTTAAACTGGCACAGTTAAGAATGTTTGCAGTCACAGACCCCAAAAGCCTAAAAAGAAACTTGTGAGTTCTGCTCAAGTATCCTCTTGTCTTGATGAAATGTAAAGACATAAGTAGTTTTCCAAGTCATTAGATAAGATCTCTAGATGCTCCAAATTTTGTTGTGCAGAGAAATGCCTACCTCCAAATCAGTCTATTGTAAGGTTTTTGGTCAACTCATTTGTAAATATCACACCATCTGTAGCAATCTTCTTGTTTTGCCCGGTGTCAAAAATTGGTTTTACATTCATATTTTCTCATCAACATGAACTTTTTGGATATAAAGAGGCTGGGGTGCAGCAAGTTCTATCTTTTGTATTCCAGGTATTTTTTTCTAGTAAAACATAGATTTAGAACAACAAGTTTGAGAAAATATTTATTACATCTCTTAAAAGGACTATTATAAACTCAACATAATTGGCATACTCTGTAAAGTCAGAATCTGTTTCTACATTTGGTCTCTCTTCTCTCAATATATCAAATATCCCTGTACATTTCCTTTTTACAGTTTATCTTTAAAAGAAAAAGAAAGAGCAGAGCCAAGGGCTTCCAATGATCATTCTGTCACAGAGTGCATAAACAGCAGCAGCATCCCCTCAGCCCCTGCTTGCAAGAACCTAAGAAGAGCAGGAATTTTTGTTTGTCCCTCACAATACCCAACCTCAATTAAAAAATGTATTTCCACTGTGATATGACACTAATGAGAGAAGTAATCTCTCTGAGAGGCTGATTATCATCACCGAAGTCTAAACTTATTTGATGCTGCTCACTCTGAAACTGATAACTAGGGCAAGAGTCCAGAGGCTGAGAGAAAATAGCTTTATATTCAAGTGAAATTTCTGGTCTTTTCTTTAAATAGAAAATAGATTTCTAACACACACATATACTTGCTTATACATACAGTGGTAACTTCCAGGGATTTTCAAGTTTTTTCACTTTAAATAACAGACATCACATATGACCATTATATGGTCACAAGCATTTTAATTTAAAGTTGAGATGGAAACTAAGAAGGAACTGAAAAACATGATCAATTGGGCTAGCTCAGAATGAAAGTTATCTGTCTGCTTGTCACATAGGTTTAACTCATGCATTAGCAGTGCACAGAGTTTACAATCTAGTGACATTTTTAAGGGTTTACATTTTTTTATGAGAAGTGACATTACATTTGCCAATTAAGTGTAAAAACTGTTTTTTATTTCTATTTGAGATCTATCACCTATTGCTCATGTGATGAAAAACAGAGAACAGTAATTCCCTACTTAACATTCCCACATCATTCACGGCTGTGTGGACCTCAACTCCATTTCCCTTTTGTTGGCTTTCCTCTCCATGCTAAAAAGTTTCAGTCTTGGAATAAGTTTCAGGGTTTTTATCCATATTCTCTACTCTTCTTTGTACCTCACAAAATCAGGTTTGGGCAGGACTGCACACACAACCCGAGGAGTGTGCATGGCACTCCAGTGCTGTGGGCATCAGCAGCTTCTGATGTTTTGGCTCCAAACCACTTTTAACACCCCATTTTTGTGCTTGACCACTGCTGAGTATTGAAGCTGAGGCTTTCAAAATACAACACATTTCAACTTTCAGATTTTTTTTCCTTAACAGAAGCAGCTGATTTAGGAATGATCACATGCCTAGGGAGGTGCATCACTTTTCATCTGCAGACAAGAAGATGTATTTGTGTTTCTTTCTGGCCAGTTGTTTAATAGTATGGAATACACGTGTGTCTTTGCCACAAGTTCTAGGATAGCCTTTCCCAACAGGAAACACGATGACAACCCAGCACTGACCCCCTCTTACCAGATATTTACCAGCACAATGAAGTCCTAGCACAGAACCCTCTGGGACTTCATAACGAAACTGATCTTACTCCTGCCATCTGTTTCTCAGTTTTTCATTCATTACGGGCCAAACAGACATTTTCTTTCCATGATGCTCCCTTATTTATCCAACTAATTATTACTCCAACCTTCTGAATCTAACTCAGATCATAGTTTCTTGACTTACATATAGCACTCCACGAAAATTAACCTTAAAAAGAAATCTGAACTTGGAGGGGGTAAGAAAACTTATGGAAAATTCATACTGGGTATTTCATTTACAAGCAATGGCACAGTCATAGAAAAAATAAAATAACCTGAGCCTGTTTATTTCTGAGCTGTAATTTCCAAATAACTTAAGATTTTTTAAATATAAAATGTGGAACCAAACTTTGCAAAAGTCAAAGAAATGATTGCTGTTTGCTTGTTTTTAATTCACACTTACCTCTATTTTTGGATCAACAACATTTTATTCACTAGTGCTAACATGGGGCTTTCTGCCAGGGATAAACATGGTCTTTCATTGCATTCAAGTCTGCTAAAATTTGACATATTTTTATTCTCCAGAGTTATCTGAAGACCTCTTGGGCATCTTCTCACGCATTACATTGCATGCCTGTGATTAAATTTGAGTCAAGCGAAAGCAAAAAGGTCAGAAAAAGACCGCAGAAAAGTGCAGAGTATTGCAGGGAAGTGTGAGACAGGAGTCAGTTCTGCAAGTCTTACTTAGAAGAGGTAGAAGACTTGACCGCCCTGTTTATACACCTCTTCTTTAGCTCATCAGTCTGTGTTCCAGTTCAGTCTATAAACGGTTTGTGAAAAGACTATGCTGTATATTGTCCAAAATCTAGCACAGTAAAGTTAATACTGCTTGGCCCACATACAACACAGTTCAGCTAAAAACTCTTTACAAACAGATCATTCCTTAGAAATGCTTTCCTTAGGGCTCTCTGCTTCCTCTTGACATCTGCAGAAGCTATATGTGTATACCCTAACATCCTCCCACACATGCCGACAGAAAGGAGGCAATTGATCCATATGCTATTACCCAGTGTCTAAGCAACAGGTATTGCAATTTAAAACACCTCAGTCCAAGTTGATTTCTGTTCAAAAGTCAGAGGCTGGCTACCAAAATAGTTTGTTTTCATCTTTTCTTTAAACAGCATAATTAACAATGCTACAATCATCTATGTGGACAACAAGAAGATACACACCTTTCTGTACCATTTGCCAGAACTTCCCTGTTGTCACTGCCAGCAAAACATTCCAACAGCCCCATAAATTTCTCCCCAGGGTTAAAGAACTGGGGTTGAGTGGAAAGGAGATTTCAAATCTTTCTTTCTGAAGGAGAAACCTTAGGAACTTCCTTAAGGAACAGATGCTAAAAGGCTATCGTGACTTCACTTCATATGAAAACCAGACCGGATCCTGACTTAAGCAGGAGTTAATGAGTTGAACAGTCTGACATGTTCATTTGATAGGGAGTGATGAAAGGCCAGCTGTCAGATTTAATTTGTTTGAAGATAAGCTGATTTATTGCTTACAAGTAATATGCTTGGCACAGGGCATGCATCTCAGTACTGGTGTATTTCAAACACTAGCGCATTCAATTCTGGTAGAGTACATTCACCGTTCAGAAAAATAAATGCAATCTTCAAAATGACATTTCAAGTTATCATTTCTTATGTATCTTCCCATGTGAATAAAAAAAAAAAGGAAAACGTTTTTCTATTAATTTAATAGCCAAAACCAGGCCTGCCAAATGACTTGTAGTGTTGCATTACTTTTTAACTAATTCTGAACAAGGAGCTTTAAATGGGAAAAAGATTAAACAAATTGTCTTTACAGGATAACCAGTGACAGGAGAATCAAAAGCAGCAGCAGTCAACAGCTGAAGGATGACCAGGTGTTGAGGAGCTGAGTGACAAGATAAGAGGCAGAAGATTGATAGGGGATACCAAGGTGCATCCAGACAATCAGAAAGGATGGATAGAGTTACAATGAAAATTGGACAATATACAAAAGTCAAATGTATTGCTCTCTTTCTGAGAAAAAATAGTAACCAAGGTATAGGTTAAACAGAGGAAGTTTGCAAGTTGTTTAATAGAAAAGAAGGAGAGAGGAGGCAGGGGCAAGGATGGTCTAATGGAGAAGGCAGGAACAGCAAAATGGAGGTGAGCAGCTATCACTGCCTTCCTGCTCCGAGGCCAGGTGGTTTTGAGATGGAGACGCCTCCACAAGGAGTACTGCCAAAGGCAGGAGTTCAGACACAGCAAGGGACAAACACTAGCCTCACACGAACAGAAGATTTTGGTGTTAGTATCAAAAGTGGGCATTCCAGAAAGACCAAAGGAAGAAAAGGTGGTAAAATCAGACTCCCTGGCTTCTCTTGCATCTGCAGTTACTGGCCTATTTTCTGCCCTTGTCCACATTCAAAGGCAGGAAACAAGACTGTTCAGTCTTGGAATTCCCATCCCCATCTCCATGCCTACTCCACTTTTGGATGCCTCTTGATGTCCACTGAAATTACTCTTGCCAAACTCTCTCTTCTTCATCCTCACCAGTTCTCTACACATCACTGTTTAAATGGGTTGCAGAAGAGATAAAAATGAATTTGTATTTCACCAATACCTTTTTTTTTTGTTTTTTTTTAATAGACAGAAAAGCCTAAAAGTACATCAGTTACTCATTTAAAAAAAAGGACTCAGTATGGTAATATTTCTTTTATAAGAGTTATTTAAACAATTCCAGGTATATAGATGAGGAAACAATGGAATGGCATTTTATCTTAATCAAGGGTATATACATGAGTGAAAATGAAGGCAGCAAGAGTTCATACGAGGCTGGAAAGAAACTGAACGACCCCAGCAAGAAACAAAGCATCTGCAGCCAACAGGAAGCTTATGTTTCACATTTACCCAAACTTTTGTAGAGACGATTTTTCAGGGAACAGGACTTGAATTGTTCTCATTTTGCTTGGAAAGAAAAGGCTACAGTCTTGATATGAAGAAGAAGCTCATGAACCATTCAGAATAGTGGCAGCACGAAAGAAACATCTATTGTTTTTTAAACAAGAAAAGTGGAAAAGGGAGTTGTATTAAGTGTCCTAGGCATCACCATCAGAACAACAAGAAAGCCTCCCACCAGGCTTCCCACAGCCACCACTTCCAGCTCTTAGTGCCAACTTTTGCCATGCCTGTGCCTTTAGTGCCCAGTTACCTCCACAGTTTGAAGTACTCAAGGGCTTCTCTCCTGGATAACTCATTGCCCTACCCAGAAAGGTTTCAGATACTTGATGGCCTTAATAAGTATTTCTTACAGCACAGGGCAGTAATTATTTTTTTTCAGTCTCGAGGAAGGGTAATGTAGTGCCATCTGATCTCACTACAGCAGTGTCCTCTATTGGCCACCCTTTGCTGAAAAACCTGCTCCGTACGTGCACCTTTGCCCCTCAGGCTGAACTGTGTCTCTCATGGGAAACACCTCACTATACAGTGCCTTTCCAGAGATGCTTGGGAAAGTGCTCTGACGAACTTTAAAACAGCCACAGTTTTGAAAGCTGCATGCTGCAAAAGGAAGTATAGGTTTTTATCAGCTCCTTTAGCTCTCATTACAAGAGCTGATGCAAAAGTGGAAAAGAAATTAAAAGTCAGTACTGATTCTGAAGTTTTGCCAAGCATATTCTGAAGAATTATTAATTATCTCTGTGACAGAGACTGCACATAGAGGAGCCCCACTCCTTCTGATCAGAAGTAACCTACTGGAAAGTCCTCAATCACCTCTAAAATATAGAATATCTAAAATATATAAAATATAAACACCTCTAAAATGGAAATCTTGTGGGGGGGGAAAAAAAAAAAGAAAACTCCAAAAGGACACTCCTTAAATGAAGGCAAATATTTCCTCTGTATCTCCTAAAACCCTGTGTTTTTTCCTTACTTAAGTAGTATCAAATGACTACATTTTCCTATCAGTGCTCATTCAGGGGAAACACTCCAAGGATATAAACTCACTGGTACAGCTTTTCCTGCCTTAAGCAATAGCAATTTTCCTTCATCCTGTACAAGGATTCCTACATTGACCATGTAATACTCCACATGATACTGTTGGGGTTGTCTCTATTTGCTGCCAATTTCTGTCTCCCTTGTTTAGGATCCATGTCCTCCATGCTATACCCCCAATTACTTCCTTTCATATCTCAATCTTTAAGAGCATTTGGCATCCCCATAGCAAAACAACCATAGACATGTGTGTTCAGAAATACAGGCATTCCTAAACAGAGAGAGGATCTACAGATTCTCCTGATTGTTTTACTCCTACGGCCATTTTAAGTGTCTCTAATTAATTATCCTTTATGTCTGTAACAGACCTATGACATCTCGTAAACAGGTACATTTTGAGTAGGTCAGCAAAACAGCTTTGTCTCTTGAATCTTATTAATGGGAAATTTTTTTCTACATTCTTTTACTGCAGTTCTAATTCTAGTTGAAACTGCTGCCGTTACATGAATTGATCCAACACACTAACAGGCCATCTTTTCTTATTTAACTTTTAAATTACTATTTACTATTTTTTGTTCATCATTCTTTCAAACTGCCAGTTTATTCCAATGATGTTTTTCAAAATGCAGCACATTACCCATAAAAAAAAGAAAACAGCACATAACTTCCATTTATCTCCAAATTTGTAAAGTTCTGTAATTAAGACTAAAATGCAAATGGAGTCAGTAAGACCAATTTTTCAAAAACTGAACATAAAGACCATTCTCCTACCAGTGGCATTACTCTTTGAGCCACCACAAGCAATGTGACACCCTGAAAGATGCCACAGAGTACACAATATGCCAAAATCAGATCGACCCTTCTGAAGCACACAGATGGAGCAAGTAGCCACCACACTTTGCACAGGCAACCTACAGTGAAATATCTCTTTGCTTCTTGGAAGGTGGTTTATTCTTCCCCAAATGTGTTCTAATATATTTGCCACTTGCGTTCCAGCTAACAGGCCCAGGCAGGTATGAAATGGAATATTTATGAGTAGTGGAGTGGCTCACACGTATTTTGCAACCCATGAGAACTTAGAGAAGAACAATGGCAACACTGAACCCTGATCCTAAATTTCTGGAGGGTTACCAGAAGTTCTGCTGCTGAAATGCAGTGTATGACCCCAAGGAAATATACACAAAAAAGTAGGTTTAGCTTGGTTTTAAAATTTTTTGAGAATAAATTTACAGCTCTAATCATCCCATTGACTTCTACAAATTATTAAAATCTTTGTGCTAGAATTGAACAGAAAAATCCTTTTGCCATTAGAGCACTGACCTTTTATTTCAAAAGCATTCAGCTGCTGTCATTTGGAATGCAAGACAATTGACATTTTAGCATGATCCAGGAAAATAAAAGGCACTAGCTGAAATTAAGCCAAGCTCCATGTGGTGGGTTGACCCTGGCTGGATGCCAGGTACCCACCAAACTGCTCCATCACTCCCCTCCTCAGCTGGCAGTGGGGAGAAAAAATATAAGGAGATAAGGGCAGGCAGAGATCACTCATCAATTATCATCACAGGCAAAACAGGCTTGACTTGGAGAAATCAGTTTCATTTATAACCAAGCAAATCAGAGTAGGATAATTAGACCAAAAAAAAAAAAAAATCTTAAAATACTCCTCCCTTCTTCCCAGGATCAACTTTACCTCCCTTTCTCTACCTGACCCTCCCCCAGTGGCACAGAGGGATGGGGAATGGGTGTTCTGGTCAGTTCATCACACGTCTCTGACACACCTTCCTCCTCAGGGGGAGGACTCCTCACACCCTTCCCCTGCTCCAGCATGAGGTCCCTCCCACAGGAGACAGTCCTCCATGAACTTCTCCAACGTGGGTCCTTCTCTCAGGCTGCAGTTCTTCACGAACTGCTCCATTGTGGGTCTTTACCATGGGGTGTGCTCCTTCAGGATCACACTGCTCCAGTGTGGGTCCTCATGAGGTCACAAGTCCTGCCAGAAAACCTGCTCCAGTGTTGGCTCCTCTCTCCATGGGGTCAGAGGACCTGCCAGGAGCTTACTCCAGTGCAGGCTTCCCATGGGCCTCCTTCAGGTATCCACCTGCTCTGCCGTGGGATCTTCCACTGGTGTAGGTGGATCTCCGCTCTCCTGTGGACCTCCATGGGCTGCAGGGGAATCTCTGCTCTATCACCTGGAGCACATCCTCCCCCTCCTGCTCCACTGACCTTGATGTTTTTCTCACATATTCTCACTCCTCTCTCTGGATGAAGTTGTTGTGTACCCTTTCCGCCATCTCCCCCACTCCATCTTCTTAGCTCTGTTATCCAGAGGCACTACCATCATTGCTGATGGCTTTGGCCAGGGGCAGGTCCGTCTTGGACCCCACTGCCATTGGCTTTGTAGGACATGGAGGAAGCTTCTGGCAGCATTTTACAAAATCCACTCCTGTAGTCCACTGCTACCAAATACACAGAAATCAAGTGCACCCCAACATCATACCATTAACCCACTGCTGCACATCAAGTAATTGTGTATCTGCAGCAACATGCACAGCAAAGCATTTAAATTGGGTTGGCACACATTTCAAGACCTTTCCCCAATAACGCAGACAAGCAATTATTCTTGTTGCTTTCCTGCTTCTTAGATGTTAAGCTGTTAATTAACTACCTTACAGATAAAAAGTGGAGGTCACAAATACTTCTACTTGTAGGCAGAAACTGAGACTGAAGAGATCAGTACAAGGTTGGGAAGAGAAGTAAAATTAACCAGATGAAGATCAGTGTTTATAAAACTGAAACACATTATGCTGCAGCAGCATTTAATTTAGTTCCAGAGGAAGGGAAGATACAGGAAGGAGAAATAATATTTCATTTGGATCTTCTCTTTTAAGCAAAACAAGGCCAGCCAACTCAGACCAACCCAGTAAAATCAGATGAAGAAAACAACACTTCGGTTAACATTTAGATTTATATACTCCATGTATTTGACTGTGACAGGTGAACTCACCTGTGCTTCAGACAAGACAAAAGCCTAAGGACACTGGCATTGATGACAGCACTAGTGACCTGAGACTATGAGAGGTGTCAGCTGTCATGGTGACATCCCAGTGTCTGTTTTATTCTGGATTTTTACAAACTAGGGAAAGTTGAACAGAATTTTTTAATTCCAGAGATTAAGACAGTCGACAGCAACTATCAACTAAATGCTTTTAATTGTGATTTTATTTGGTTTCAGAAAGGAGAAAAATTAAAATTTTCCAAAGTTTAGGTTTGTAGACCTCATTAAGATGATGGAAAACAGCAGCTTTAATAGACAGCCTGAACAAAATCCTGTAAAATTGATACTTTGAACAATGACCACGACGTTTGCAGAACCTTAAATATAATTGCAGATGTTGTATTTTAGCAGAAACAGTGCAATCAACTTTCTGCAATTCAAACCATGAGGAAAATCCTTGTGATACCCAACACATTTCAAAGTCATATGCCAGAACAGAACCTATTTAATTAACTGGAAAAAAAGCAGGAGTTTTAGACAAGAATTACAACTCACAATAAGTTTTTATTTTAACTTTGGTTTAGCTGATGGCTTTTGGTATGGAAGGTTTTCCATGGACAACACTGCAGTTCCTGACCCAGGCACGAGCTAATATGTTCTGTCTTGCTCTGGACAGCCCTGGAGAAAGCACTTGGTGTTGTGCACTTCAGTAAAGAGTTAAGGTGAGCATTATAAAAAGCAGTCCTAAATAATCTACCTCCATCATGCTTTAAAAAATGGAATCTGGTCAGAGAACAGCATTCCTAATTATGACTTGAGAACAATTTACATCCATTTCACATATCAGTTCACAGCAAAAAAAACACATCTAAAAGAAGAGGCAAAAAAAAAACCCCAAACTTTGCACTGCACTGAACCAGAAATATCCATGCAATCATTGTTTTTATATTATGACAATATTTTAAATTCTGATAGAAATATATAGGGCAGGGCTCAGTCTATAAAGCTTACCTTTTATATACACAATATTTTACTTAAGAAACAGAAAGACAGATGAACTTATTTATTGAGGAAGTATGTGCCGTGAAGTTTCCCATATTTTGCCTAGTCCAGTGCTTTACCTACAGCACTACTTTCTGAAAGCAGACACCTTTTTTAAGAAATGTCTCTTGATCTTGTAAAGCATGAGAAAAAACTGAAAAAAAAAAAGACCAGAACTCATAGTGCTACTTTTCATTAAAGGCAGGAAGCTATTTTCACCTTGCCATGGACTGACTTCTCATCAATGCTCCACAGAACGTGCACAAACACTGTTTGAAGCAGTAAACTGAATTCATCAATAGCTTAGTAAAAGTACTTTCTGTGTTCCTAGAATGAACATCAAGATGTGTCAAAGAACAGGTGAAATCACCTAAGCTTTCAGCAATCTCAGAATCAACTCAAGCTATCCCACAGACTGAGGAATATTAATAATAGGCCTTGTCTCATAAAGAAGGCAGCCAATGGAAACATGCTACTTTGATACATAACTTTTGGAATGCATTAGAAAATTATTATAAACAATTTTTATTTGGCTAACAGAATCAAGAAGGTTTGGCTCATCCCTTTCTGCAAACTTATTCCACATTCAAAAATCCTGCAAAAGCACTAGGAGCTACAAAAAGATGTAGAGGACGACATTTCTGTTGAACAAGAACCTGTAAAATGGGGAAGATAAAAAAAATAAAGGCGAATGGGAGTAAGGAATGGTCAATTTTTTTTTTTTTTAATCAATGTAGAAGCCAATAATTTTTTTTTTTTCAAGGCATTCTTTTTCACTGCCTGTTAAAATTTTTACTGCAGCTTCAAAGGTGATGGTAGTGAAACACCGCTGTAGTGAAAATAATCTAGTTTCTCAATATAGCTGTTGGTATAGAATCTTCTCCTTGTGACCCCAATTCATATAATCTAAGAATCTTTAAAATCTTGAAACCAATCATACTCCAGGCTTAGCTTTAATTTAATCTCGGCCTGGTCTGAACTTCTGACTTTGAAATCCAAACTAAACTGTTTTAGACTTCATTAGTCCAATGTCCAATTCCTTAAGAACTTGCCACCTCAGAGACAAATCCTCTGCACACAAAGATCACAGAGGTGAAGGTCTTTGGCTTGGATTACTGTGCTATCTCAAAGAGAAATCCACATTAAAGGCCTTCTTCCAAGTCCCTTATTCCCCTGTTACCTCCTCACTTCCACTTAAAGCCTGTCAGCAACTCTGCACAGAATCCTTCCTGTTCTGCCTCTCCCCCAAGCTTTCTTCTGTCTTTGATCTTTCATTACACGTATCTCGTCCTGTGAATGTTCCTCAAATCACCCTCTCAGACAATGGTTTCCAGCAATTTGGGGAAGTTTTAAGGCAAGATTCCTTTTAGAATTAACCATCCTGATTTCATATCCTATTTGTATTTCTCTCTAATTAATGCTGAACCACTGAAATTTGTGTTTAAATAAAATATCATTGTGTACAGCCTATGTTTCTTTCAAATGCTACAAAACCTGCTGTTTTTAACTTTCTAAAGCATTTTATTTATTTTTATAGTCTTCCAAAAAATACTAATTACCAATACAACCTTCCCTCCTCCACATCTTTGCCTCCTACAAGAAGTCTGAATAGCTGAAACATCCATTTTAATTGGAACTTCCACTAGTAATTGCTCTCTAACAGCACCTTTCAAAATCAATTAAAAATGCTTAGCTCCCAGAAAGAAGTCTTAAAAAGAAATCCTAAAAACTCTACTAGTCACCTACATCTTATGGATTCTTGAAAGATACTGTTATTTCTTGTTGGCCTCAAATTGTTTTTTCTAGGGTAGTCAACAGTGACCAATAACATAAATGGGTAATAAGGTAAAAAAAAAAAAAGGTATATTAGCAGACCCCACATCTTTCATACATTTGAACAACTAATGTCCAATACCAGGACTTTTCTACTTCCACTGTACACAGAGACTTTAGATGAATTTGGAGACATCAAAGCCCTAAAACACATTAGTGTCTTAAAATGTATCCCCAGGAACAGCTTATGATCAACTACTGCAACCCTCTGAGTAACTCAGGGTGCAGCCATATGCATCACTTTTACAGCTGCAACTGCAGCAGTTCTGAAGTATAAAAGACAATCTGAAATGCCAGAAATAATACTTAGAAAAAAAGTTAATCCAAAACAATGACAAAAATGTGACAAGTAGTTGGGATTTTTTAAAACAGAAAATGAAACTCAAGTGAATTTAGACATAAAAGATACTGGAGTAATGACTACTGTGTAATTTAGGCAACATACTAATCCCAAATCCTCAACGTCAGGGACGAGCTGTGCTTGGTGGGTGTTTTTTAAACTAGTCCATGAAATATGAGGTCTGTAACACTTTCACAAAATGTGACCCTCCTTAGCATCTTCTCTAAGCACTATATACATAAATGAATTATATTTTTTGACAAGGAAAGACTGAATACCAGCTTGAGAAGCAGGCAGAAAGCTGCAGCAGGGCTAATCTGCAGCCTTGTTCACTGTAGCTTGCAAGAATATTAAAAAGCACAAAGAATTAACACAGAGCTTCAGCCCTGCTTCAAAGCACTTTTAATTATAATTATTCTGTAGCAATATTGCCTTTATTTCTACTCAGTCCAAAACACTGCCACTTGTGTCACTGAAGAACAGCTGTATCTTCAACTTAGGTGCCATTCCCAGTCCCATACATCCCCAAAAGTCCTGTCAAGGAAACTTTCTGTGTTTGGTCTAAACCCAAAACCCTAGTCCCTTCAAGCCCAACACATCTTCAAAGAAAAGTAGCAACTTGTTCTGGTTATGAGAGTTTGAGGGAAAACTGCTTCTTACTCTTTGACAAGCTGAACTGTGCAGATCTCTAGATGCTCCCCCAAAGCCACAGTATGGTTTTCCAGAAGACAGCACTGAATCACAGCAACATAATAATAAATCAATGGTAGCAGGTACTTGGCATGTAAGTCTGGAGGAATATTCTCTTGTATAGCACTTTACACCATTGCCCCACATCCTTCCTTTAAAAACTGCCCAACAGTCATCTTTCCAAGGCTCCAAGAATCTAAACTTTGCAATTTGACACAGTTTGTAAGATTTAAGAGCAGATTCATCCAGAAAGAAATACCACTACTATGTGTATATGAAAAAATCATTTCAGCAAAAGCTTAACCTATCAAAGACCTTACAAACCTATCAGTGGTGGGAAGTTCAGCAAAACAGTGCAAAGGTGGTGTAGGAATACTCCTCTGATACATGTGGGTAGAAGAGCTGGATCATATTATTACACTGCAAAGTCAACATGCAAATAAGCATCTTTTAATGGGAAAAAAACAAAAAACAAAAAAAACAAAACTAGAATAATACACCAGCACATCCCTGCTTTGTAATCAAAAGTTACATTTTTGTTTTGGAGTGAATCTGTTCAACTGAGTCCAACTAAAATTCACCCACTGGGTGGTCCAGATTTTTTCTTTTTTTTCTTTTTTAAGCTTACAAAACAAAAGTTTTAAGATAGCTTTAAAGACAAATAATCAAGTCTTCACAACTACACCAGAAACAAGTCACCATATGGTTCCCATACTACACAGGCAAGGGTGGTTTAAACAGTGTCAGAAGTCCTCAATAGCAGATTGCAATCACAGTAAAGTTGTTTGATCTGCATTTCATGACAGACCATTCTTGGAGATTGTCCCTAAACATTGGCAATTTTCATCTTCAGTGCTATAATTCTGTTCCTTCTGTGGCCTGGAGAAGAGCACAGGGAGCTGCTGGTGTAATGTTTTGTGGTATTAGGGTTTCCCAGTAGATGTGGTAAAATGTGCAAGCAAAAATGTCTACAACAGAATAGGAAAAAGAAGGTTTTGTTTTCAGAGGAGACTTCAGCAAAGTGAAGCAGAGGCTCCTGTCATTTGAATGACTCTTCAGATAGGAGAAACAGTATGATCCTGGCACTGAAACTGTTCTGCAGCAGAAGTTTTTGAAGAAGCTGTTTGGTACAGATGCTGTTACACTGGACAATATGACCAGAGAGCGCTAGCTATAATGGTTACATGCCAAAACAGAATGGTAGCATGGTTTGAATTCACTTTATAAAATCCTAGTTGTTAATTTTCACTTGGATTGGATTCGTTAAAACTCAAGCCTAAAGCTGCTTTAAACTTCCAGAACAGCTCCCCTTCACGTGAAAGAAAACTGTTGCTGACTGTTGCCCTGTAACCATAATTATAACCAAACTTCAGGGCACTGCACAGCTGCAGGTGCACAGCTGTGCTGTGCTCACTGGGCCTCTCCCAGCTCACGGGAGGGCTTTAAGAGTCAAAAGAATACAAAGAATGTATTTTCAGTCAGCAAACATGGCAGGCACAATTCTGAGTACATCTGCTGTGGATGACTGCTGATATGGTCCCTTCAGCAAGACCACACTCCAGGAGGAGCACCAAGTGACTGTATTCCTCTGCAATCTCACCAAGTCTAATGGTGAGTGTCCTACTCCTCCAGCTTCGCAACAGCTCCAAATCAGGCTTTGCTGATCCACTTTCTTGGCACTACTTACTTAATTCTTGACAAAACATATTGCTGTAATTTACTTTCATGAAAATTCATTAAATCAGTGTGCAATTCCTAACCAAAGGGGCCCAGTTATCTTAATTGATTTAGTAAAGGACCGAAAATAGGGATGCAAAACAGATACCAAAATGCGCACCTGGTCGTATTAGTTTTTCAAGCCTACAACTTTGCAACAGAATGATTCTTTTTTCGTCATAGAGAGACTCTCATTAAGTAACCAAAACCCAATTCTGTTATGCAAGCAAAAATTAATTCCTACTGTAACAAGTGGATTTTAACTCAGTGTTTTGTGCTGTTGTGTAAAACATGCTGAAAAAAAATGGAATTTTTCTCTTTGGAATTTAATTAAAGCATTTTGTGAGAACATAGGCTTTTCATCAATATTTTAAACAAAAACAGTGGCAATGTTTTTGAAGTGCTCCATACATAAATGAGATTGATATTTTTTTCCAATTAAGCACAAAGCTCTGACATATAGGAATCTCCCACAGAATGAAAATTCCCCATGAACAGTTACAGGCTTGAAGCTTGAGTCTGCAAGCAGATGTCATGATCCATTTCAAAGGCTACTTTTATTTATAGCAGAAAAATTCTTCACAAATATGAACTGAAAAAGTCCTGGAAAAAATCACCACAAAGATAATAATTTAATGTAAACTCTCCACTTCTTCAACAGTAATTTTATTGTCCTTGAAATTAAAAATTTCCACAACCCATTTGCAGAAAAACTAAAATTTCTTGAAAGAAAATCCACAAAAGCATATATATTTTAAAAGCATTGACTCTTCGGTTTTGTATATACGTACACACAACTGTTAAGTCAACTATGGAACCACCATGAACCATCAGGTTACAGAAGCTGAGTGGATGCAATCTCCAAAACATGTGAAGGATTTCATGGTCATGAAATTCTCTTGAAGCTTATAACTTTCTAAACATTTCAAATCTCAATGTCTGACTTTAGGAAGTCTTTTTTTCTACCTTTCTGTACAATTTTTTACTTGAATCTATCAGAATATTCAGTACCAGTAGCATTAGAAGAGAGGTGAGGCATGAAGTTCCTTTACCCTTCTCCATTTTCAGACTCCACGTCCTCTTAATATTCTGAGCACTATCTCTTCAATTATGCAACCTTTTGGGATTTCTTTTAGGACTTAATCATAATCTATGTACAATTCTTCCAAAATTAAGAATTAGGTTTTAATTTACCGTTCACCCAGCAAGGAACACGTTCCTTAACATTCCCGAACCTTGTGAAATACACTGTATATTCCACTAGCAAACATTTGGTAACAAACTGATACAGGAAGGTTTAAAAAATACCTTTCTCTGTACAACGTGACAGAAGCAAAGGCAACACAGTCTAATCACTGCTGATCTATAATTTTGTTTATCCATATCTCTAGTCAATTGGGAAATGTTTTCCTTCAGGAACTTCCCTTTCTCAAACACGTATTTGGTACAATGCAACACACATATCAGAACCACCCCTGAGATTCTGTGCTCCTGACTACTGGTCATGATGCTCAGTAACTGAATAGTTTCCAGTTGTTCATCCCTTTTGGCTTGAGCAGAGAGATGGGTAAGAGCAGCAAACTTTGTCAACAGTATTGTGGAGCAATATCCAGAGCTGGGAGCAGCAAATAGCTTAGTGGGAGAAAGAGCTAGAGGCTTTCCCTCCTCTTCTGTGCTCAGCGTGCTGCTGACCATTAGGAATTTCTGTTTAGCTGACAAAGACCTAATCAAGCCAAATTACTGCAAGTTGGAGCTGGATAAATTCAGATCAAAATGTGCACCATATTTCTCAACAAAGGAAAATATTAAGCTACTTGTAGTAACTACCACGGGTTATGGTGCATTTTTTAATCATGGGAAACTTTCTAAACATCAGTTTTTATGCTACAGTGGATGCTATTCAAATAGAGCTGCAACACTGGGAGCCAAAATGAGAACAGTAAACCCCTTTGTTCTGCTTTACATAGCAGATTGGGATAGGTGACCACAACAGATCTTTCTGGTCTTTTCATCTCTGCACCCATGGATAACTTCCCCTCCTTTTTTCTTTAACAGATTATCATTGTGCTGTGTTACAGAGAAAGTCCTCCTATTGGTTCAAAAGGCACTGAAAACAGTACTTTTTTTTGTACTTCATCGCAGTTTTGAACTAAAGCCATTACAGTAACTGCTCACCAGCTCAACAGCTTTAGGAATGTTATTTGCTTTATTCTATTCCCTCAAGACAGCAGCCCTAGTTAGCTCAGAACACAACCGACTTGACAGAAATATAGGTCCAGCACAAGCACCAACAGCAAGTATTGCACCTTCCACAGTGCTATGTGCTGTGCTCACAACGTGCTGCTCTGTTATCCAGTCTTCTCTTTCCAACAGAAAAACAATGACAGGACAAAACCTCACTACAACAATGCCTGAACAACAATGGCCACAGTCTCTTCGCTATTCACTTTCTAGCCTCCAAGTGAACAGATCTAATCAGAAGTACATTGTTTCCATCAGTAAATACCATGTCTCACTTTGATACTCATCCTGATCACTCCCCTTTGGTCAATCTCTGCATTAACCTGACACACTGCTGGCTCACAGTAAATCCTGAATTCTCTGCAGATGTTAGAAAGGATAGAAGTTAGTCCTTTATGTTTTGCCACCACATTAAGGGTATTGTTGGGAAATATCTTCCCGTAGCTTTAAGCACATCTGTATGCTGACACGAGCAGTTGCCTTGGAAACTAAACTGCTCAAAATGTAATAAGGACAGAAGATGTGTCAGCCAACAGCTTCAAAATCGTTCTCATCATTAAACTACACAGCTCATCAATCTCTGCAATATTACAGGAGCTGCTGCTAAGTAATTCTATCAATTTGTCTTTGCAAAACAAGAAAGTTCCTTCCAGTAAGGTAGCTTCTACCATTTGTGTATTTATAAGGTTTCAGGGTGTGGTTTTTTGGGTAGAGTGGGTTAGATTTAGAAGAGAAACAGCTCAATCCTGGCTATAGCTAATCATTCAGCACTCTGATATCTGTAAGAGAGGAAAACCATGCAGTAATGGCTTGTACACTCCTCATTCATGCAAGATGGAGCCACAGTCTTCACTTAAGCATTTCAATGTTGCTGACTGCAGCTCAAGATGTACACACATAAGTAACCTAATGACAGCTGCTGAAGGAAACAACTTCCAGATTTGTGCATACAGAATAAAAAAAAATTTAAAAGGACCACTTGTCAGAATCATGGTCTTGCTCCTTCAGCAACAGAAACTGTAAAATATTCACTAATAAAAAAATTAGAGTTCAGATGACTGTTCAAAACATACCACACTAGCAAACAAGTCATATTTGTAATATCACTGTGGTTTATTTCAACATGGGGACAATGTCATGCATACACATATTGAAACAAAAAAACTAACTTATGTAAAGTCATTCCTCTGACTGATATAAAATCCTTGTAATATTATATATTTTTAATTACCTGCAATATATCAAACCCTAAGTTTTGAATAAGGGATGCAAAATCCCACATTAGCATGCAAGAGAAGAATTTTCCGAAGCTTTCAAGGTCATCTTTTCTAAATGACATCTTTCTCATGAAAATAAAAGAAAACATTGCCTTCTCAAAAATGTCTCCGTGTAAGGAGATTTTGCATTACATTCAGGAGCAGAGTCATTTGTGCCCTTCTTTCAAACACATCCCATGGACCCACAGGCAGGGCAAGGAAGAACACATAGAAGCAAATTTGACCTTAGGAGAAATTAACCCACATACCGTGATACTATGAGTAGCAGGTAGATGCCACAAGGGTTCATGGAAATATGTATCCATGTTCTCTTGCTTACTGCTGCTGGGGACTCTTTCTGTAACTACATAGTTTAATGTCATGCTTCTAATAAGAACTGTCTTATCAATGTGCTTGTCAAAGACAATTTCTTCTGCTTCATGTCCTTCTAAGTATTACTTTGCAACCCCACAGTTTTGGGGGAATCAAGGACAAGCCTAACTGTAAGGCTTACTTACTTGTTATCAGTCCCTGATGAACAGTTCAAAATGGCAACTTCCTTCAAATCAACATTGTTTATTCTCCCCCAGATCACTCAAAAAGCAGAGGAAAAAAGGTTAAGCACATAATGCTTGGAGCTTGCTTCCAGCTCATCGCCTTTCCTAGGGCTTAGATGACCCTGGATATCCCAGACAAGCAGCATAGCCCCTTGCCCTAATCCGCACTACTGCTCTTTGAAAGCAGCTCTCATTCCTCCCCTTTTACTACATGCTTTGTCTTAGAAATGTTCTCTTGAAGTTATTTATGTAGTTTAATTCACCAATTATTTCCTCCTATGTTCCAAACAATCCTCTTATCTCCCTATAATCAGTCAAAATAATATGTGTAATTGTCACAACTAATAATTCTCCAGCACATTTTTTCTCTTTTGTTTTTAATACTTTCAGATCCCTGAAGTCAGTCTGTGACAAGAATCTGATCTGTGATGAAGATCCAGAATGATGAGTCAAGAATGTGCATACGAGACGGCTGGATCATGATAACTGATTCAGTGTGAGCTTCCTTCTATCTCTCCTGGCCTCCAGCATGGCTGCAAACTTTACCTCAAGGGATGCAGCAGCATCAGTGCAAATTTACCTCCAGACTTTTCAGCCCAGAGCTCTCCATGCAATTATTCATACTGAGCTGACAAGATATAAGGAGTGATTTCCTCGTACCCTTTTATTAGCCTCCAAATGGTCTTTTGTCACAAACAAGGCAGCAGCAAGAGCGATGTTTGGGAAAGCCACAATCTGCCATCTTGACTGTGCGCACAGTGTGGGTGAAACCTTTTCAGAAAGGTGCCAGTGTTGGGGAGGTTGCTGTAAGATGGCATCCTAGCAGGTAACTGCATTGCTTCATGCAGGTGATTAATTCTTCAAGCAGTTTGCTATAGGAGCTGTACAATCTCCAAGACTTGCTCTCTACATAGAAAAGGAGATAGTACAATCAGGTTGTAGTCTGCAGGCTCCGTGGGCTCTGAAAGTTCTTCTTCATGTCAAATACGACTGTGTAGACAACTAATGCATGAGCTTGGTTTGATCATAACTATGAAATTTCTCTCTGTAGCACCAGGAAGACAGAGAAATCACTGACAAACTGCTCAGAGTCTTTGAGCCTTTGAACCAGTTTTGCGGCTGGTTGTAATGTTGAGAGAAAATTCATCTCTTAATGTCAGAAACAAGAGCAACACCAAGTTTTCTGGATGAAGATAAAGAATGTGACTTATAAAGTGACTTAGGAGTCTACAGTGAGCCAGCACTGCATTTGAACCTCTGCCTACAAAGATGCCTTTTTCTCTCCCTCCCCATCTCTCCTACTACCCCTAAACAAAACAAAAAGCCTGCCACCAAAAGGATGGAAACAAGACTCACACTACTCACTGCTAGAAACAAGACTCATTCACTACTCACCAATATTCTATTTTAAGCATTCAGCTCCTATAGAGCTTGCACAAAAACACAACCACAGATTTTAAGACTTGCTTAATATTTTCTCTACTTATATGGTGCTAGAGGAGAGGGTGGAACAGATTGTTTTGGGGGTTGATGGGGAGGGGATCAGTCAGGTTGCTCCTGCAGAAAGAAAAAAATCAGAAGTTAAAAGACTTCCCCGTGATTTTAAAAATAAATACATTACACAAGTCAAGAAAGGTTTCATCTTGTTTGAAGACAGACCATAGTTAATGGAGGACAGCAGACCTGAAAGGGTAATTCATTTCATCAGTCGTATCAGATTATTTTAAGAGGAACTGAATTGCCCCGTGGAAATATCTACTTATCTCTAAACAACTTAGACACTGAATTTCAGACAGTTAGTGCTAGATGAAATGAACCACCCCTTCCTTTATTCTCTTCTACCTCTGTGTCTCTCTTTGCCTGCTGGAGCACAAAGGGAATAAGTGTCTGATTGTAATTCATGTAGAACTGTTGTACACTATCCAGCATCTCAAGTTTCTTATTTATTAGCGCCTGGGAGTCTCTAGCCTATAGGGAAATAGTAGGATACAGATATAGTTGATTTTGACAAAACAATAATCCCAAAGCATAAAATCCCAGAAAGTGAGTTTTTCATATGCAAATAGAATATTAACTTACAGGTGTTCTTACTTCCAAACATCACAAAGGAAAGGAAAAAAAACCCATACCAGAGACTCCAAATGGAACTACCTCTTCAAAGACTGTCAACCAGCGAAGCAGACCTTTCCAAATGAGGCACAGCCGGTAGCTGAGACAAACAAAACTTCCATCTGTCTTGCTGTTTTCCATATAAAACATTTAATTTCAGCAAACACACAGAAAATTTATGAACCTACATCCAAACCTGGCTATCTAATAAATTCTTTACTGAATTTTTACTATTCAATCAATATACACATATGTATCTACAGTAAATACAGATTAAAAGTCAGAAATCGATTTTGAAATTTTGTGGCCCTAGCTTCTCTTCCTTCTGGATTTTGACCAAAGTATCTTAAAATGTCTTAACACTCTCCTTACAACCACATCTAAATTTTGCATATTAAAAAAATTCACATATAGAAGGTGGCAGCTCTTCAGTATAGGAGGAAACAATGTCATTAAGCAAGTTACTGTAAGTTCTACTTCCTTTTTTTATCCACAATAAAACATCTTTTTATTTTTTCACTAAATGTCGCAGTGACTTTGCACTCTTGTCTAAGCATGGGCCCACTAAAGCACAGTACTGACAATGTTATCCCATTTCTCAGTGAAAAACCAATGATGTTTTAAAATAATAATGTCTCTTCACAACCTGCATAGCAAATTGACTAATGGACCTGGGCTTTGGAAAAGGAAATGCCTCCAATGACACAGAAAGGAAGGTTACAGGACTGGGAATGCATTTTAAAATATACTCACTTGGTGAGAAATTCAGGACAGGGAAAACAGCTTGTCCGACTACTTAAGTTTAGAAGTACAAATACAGGGGAAAATCTCCTCATCAGCCTCACACATCTGCACAGGCAACAGCAAGAGATTTTGTCTGGGGAGATTGCAGATCATGCAACCTATGTTTAAGCACAGTGTGTCCATACAATGTACTGATTATAACAAATAGTGTGCAAATTGTGATATGGTTGTAGATGGTCCTCCTGTTAGAATAACAACCCTGTGGTGAATATTTCAGCTTTGCAACACTCCTGACAGCAGAAAAAAACAATCTAAGCCAACACTAGACACCCTGTATGCAAAATTACCAGTCTCAGAAATTATGATAACAATACCTTAGTTTTATCGAGTATTTCATATAATCATAGACTCTTTAAAATTGGAAAAGACCTTTAAAATCATCAAATCCAACCATCAAGCTAGTAGCACTACTATTTACTTTAGTGTTGAAAGTTATGGACAGGTAAAAAGCAGAAAGATCCAGAAGAAGAGCTGTAAAATTTGACATAACACCAAAAGCCTTACTCGATGCCAGCCCAGAGCAGGGTCAGCGTGAACATGCAGCATGCTTACACCCTGGAAACATTGCATATCTTTGCTCAAGACTCAGCCAGCTGACAGCAGTAAGCCCCATCCTGTTGAGCTTTTCAAATGACTTGTTATTCCAAGAATTGCTGTTTCCGTAGCATGGTCTTGGATGGAAGTGTGTGTTTCACAGTACAACTGCAGAATAAACCAGCACTATGTTTCCAGGAAACACCTTCAGCATTCACACAAATGCTCAGCAACAAGCAGTGTGATAGTCTCTTATGGCTGCTGCCACTTCAGGTCCTGGTGGATCCAGTCCCTTAGTGATGCAAGAAGCTCCAGATCAAATACACGATTCAAGTTCTTGCCAGTGAAAGCCTCCAACTAACTGATCAACCACCTTCAGCACTCCTGACTCTCTACAGCACAGAATCAAAGTTGCCAAGAAGGCATAGTTCTCCCCTCCTCTAGAGGGAAGAGGAACTTCTGGGCTACAGAAAGTAGGAGAGGGAAATATTTAGCAGAAGTACTGAGAAGCAGTGAACTGAGGCTGTGTAAGCTGAACCGTGGCTGGAAAGATGCCCAGTGGAGATGAATCCAGTCAACAGCCAGCTGAACATGAGCAAGCTGTGCCCAGGTGGTCAAGGAGGCCAATGGCATCCGGGCCTGTATCAGCAGCAATAGTGTGGCCAACAGGACCAGGGCAGTGATCATCATAAAGTGCATACGCACTTAATGGACAACATATAAAACTACCATCTTTACAGTTTTCTCAAGACCTGTGCTGGGCTTTCAATATCTCAGAACCAGCCAAGCTTGACTTCACTGAATTTTTAGAAAGCTCTTAGTAGGCAGATAAAAGTTATGAATAGAGAAGTAACCTCAGGTGTACTCAAGAAAAGCAAAACCTTGGACTAGACTAATGAGGCATTCATATTCCAGAGAGGAAATACTGTATGATGTCTGTACAGTAGTACAACAGATCCCTCAGTAACAGGGTCTGAAATGACTAAATGAACTCAGTGGAATATCCGAGCAATTAACAGGAAACATGAAGATCTGGGGGGACGGAAGGCTGTACCTTAAGCATCACCTCTGCCAATCTTAAGTGCTTCATCCCAAGCATTTATCCACAAGCCAAAGCCTTTCCATAAGGAAAAGGAAACAAAAGAGTGCTTCTTTTTAACTTTTAAAGGTAGTAGACAAGCAATACTCTAATGGTTAAAGGAAATATTTTGTTTTGTTCCAGGAAGTGCTCTACCCATCAGGTCAAACTGTTCTGGACAGCAGCACTTAACCCCATAATGAAGAGCAAAGCAAACCTAAATGTCAGTTACTACAACCATGTCATTCCTTTGTTAGCTTATAACTTGGTAAGATCATGGCATCTTGGTCATCCAGAGAAAGGCAAATCATCTATTCTGGGTGACAACTAGATTGAAGAACTGAAGACCGGGTGCTTTTTTTTTTTTAGTTGTCCCTTGATCTTCAGGCAAGTATCTGATTTTTGCACTTGCAGCTGATGATTCATCTACAAAACCACAAAGAGAAAAGCAGCAGCATCACAGTTTGCATTATGTAATTACACAGTATCTTCACCCCAGAAGTCCCCCTGTCCTTGAAGTCCTCTGTCTCTGATTCACCACACATCTCATGCCCACCACAAGCTTGCTCGTATGGACCCCATGGGACAACTTCATGTCTTCCTGTAACTCTATTGAGCAGTCCTTGAAATTAACTTTCAGTTAAAAATTCTTATAATAAGGGGTTGGTAACAAAGCACCTGGAAGGGCTCAGCTCTCTGTATCAAGTCTGCAATATTAGGCGTCCTTGAAACACACAGTAAATTCAATTTTACTTTATGCTAGGCAAGGTAAGGAGCTGATAAAAGGCAGATACAAGAGCATTGACTCATACTGGAATACTACTTAAAATGCTGAATTTAAAAAAAAAGGGATCTAAAGACATCTCAAAGACTGACAAATAAGGATGGAAAAGGCAGCCATTTTAAAAACTGCTGGCAATGAGAAAATCCTGTTAGTAGTTCAATTCCTGGCAGAAACCTAAAAGAGATGGATGAAGAGAATGTGAATAATTCACTCCAGTCTTACTAATGGCAAGGTAATATGAATTACTACAAGACACTAGTACATTTTTTTTTGAGGTATGACAATACCTTTTTACCCCAAAGTTTAATGCAAGCTAATCACTGATATTTCAGGTACAGACACATATGTGATCCAGGAATGTAACAGTACTCCCCCATACCCATCTCTTCCTATTCCTCCCCCTCTCCTATTTTGCATTGCAGTCTCCAGCAGAAACTAGTTCTCCACTGTGGTAAGAGCCATAATGAAGAACAAGACTTCTCAGCATAAGCTATCTTGCTTAGTTCAAGAGGTACATTAAATACTCACAGCTGCTAATATTGTATTTATTTCTCAAGAACAGAATTATTCTACGTGCATTTCCTTTCTTTCAGTTTCAACTGCCTGATCCCATGAAGAGGGCAGCCTTACTGAGAGCACACAGTTATGGATAATGTCCTTTGACCAGAGGTATCTGTTGTAAGACAGCCAATAGCATTAAAATGCTTCACCTGTATCTAAATGCAAAAGTAATGGCAAACACAAGGGATGGCCTGGAATGTCCTATAAAAAAGGTCAACGTGACATGACTGGAAATACCTCACAACAGTACTCAATGTTAAACTGAGATGGGAAGTTCACACAAACTGCCACTAATGGACAGGAGCTTAAAACTTCCCTGCCTTGGGCAAAGACATCTTTCACTAGATCAGGTTGTTCAAATCCCCATACAACCAGGCACTGAACACTTTCTATGTGAGATGGGGTGTCCAAAGCCACCTATGAGTAGTCTGAAACACAGTGCCTCAAAACTGACTGGTGAAGGATCCTGCACCTTCAGACAATACAAACATGCACAAAACAAACATCACACAATATGTTCTGGAAGTCAGAATAAAGAGAATCAGAATTGTAAGCTGAAAAAAGACTGTTGTGCTCTCCCTTCCTAAAAATAGCAGGCACTAGGAAACAAAAGCACAACACTATTTTATGTTGTTCATTTTCTGTGGTTTTTCTGTAATGAGGCAAATGAGGACAGAATATGGAGCAGACATGCTCCTCCAAAACATGTAGCTCCTATATCTAATTTTTATCTCATTCCTGAATTAGTATATATACCTCATTCTGGGACTTAAAATTGTATGAAAGCTTTTGTATTTAAAAAAAAAAAAAAAAAAAAAAAAAAAAAAAGGGCATCTGATTAGACCTAAAAAAGCCTTTACTTCTAAGTGTTTTCTGTTCAAAATAAAGATCTATTACTTCCCATCAAACACTGTGTATATTTTTGGTTTGGCTCATTAACCTGAGCTGGGCAAGCTGTAAATAGAAAGCTCTGTTCTCATTGATTCATTTTTTAAATTAAAACAATGGATTCAGCAACAGAGGAAGAATGTTTACCATTAGAAATGAATCACTCCAGCCAGTACCTAAAAGACAAATGTTGCTGAAAAATAGTCTTATGATAACACATTGTGAATAGTCTGAATTTTATTCAAAGGCTTACATTTAATACTAAAGGCCAGATTCTGCCTGTTAGAAAAATGTACTTCAGCCAAAACTGTCATCATCTTGTATATGCTATAATGACAGCAGAATTTCTACCAGATTATGCCCTTTTATTTTCACATCTCTGTGTGTGCAGATCTGGGCGTGGGAAGGACTTTCAGATTTGCAGTTTGGAATAACCAAAGACGTTTAAAATCTACATAACTTGAGATTAGATGAAGCTTCTTTTTTCCTAGACAAAAGCTACTGATTTCCAAGGCAAAACTGATAACTCCAAGTGAAGTTGTTTCAGAGAAAAGAGAATAAACATATTTACATGTTATTGTTAATCAATTGTATCTCAAGCTAATCATGTTTGCCTTGGAAGCCAGAATCTGAAAGCTACCCTCAATACTGTTATATTATCAGGGCAGAACTCACCCTTCCTGCCTAAAATGTTCAAGATAAATTTATTAAATGGGTGCAGCAATGAGAGTTTTATGAATCCTGTAAAAGATGTTTTATTCACAAGTGGGTTTTCTCTGTATCAGTAGATAAAGTTTGTCAACAAATTACATAAATGTAGCAAGTAAAAACTTTCATATATCACATAGTAGTTGTACTACAATATAATGTGAACTTTTTATTGGTAGAATGACACATCTACCACCATGTTTATTTTTCAGTACTATACTACTCATTCCAGTCTACAACTTCCTTGTGAAGGGAAGAGGAGGGGTAGACACTGATATCTTCACTCTGGTGACCAGTGGGAATGGCCTGAAGTTGTGTCAGGGGAGTTTTAGGTTAGATATTAGGAAAAGATTCTTCACCCAAGGGTGGCTGGGCAGTGGAAGAGGCTCCCCAGGGAAGTGCTGGTTCACAGCACCAGCCTGACTGAGTTCAGTAAGTGTTTGTGCTCTCAGACACAGGGTGTGACTCCTGGAGATGATCCTGTGCTGGGCCAGGAGCTGGACTCAGTGATCCTTGTGAGTCCCTTCCAACTCAGCACATTCTGTGATTCTGTGATCCTATGTGTAGCACTGCACTTAACCATGATATAAAGGCCAGAGAAAATATTATCAGAGTCTTCTAATGCACATTTTCAGAACTGACTCAGATATTGAAGAAGCCAAAGACTGTATCATGTTTGACCATTTTTTGCTTCGAATACAAAGCCAAAGAGTCTGCAAGTCAATATTAAATATTTCCACATGGGTAATTCAATATAGGCAATGAATGCCAACTTTATTGACCACTTAATAATCACAGAATAATTTAGTTGGAAAAGACCTTTGAGATCATTGAGTCCACCTGTTAACCCAGTACTGTCAAGTCCACCACTAAACCTCATCCTGTGTACATCTATATGACTTTTAAATACTTGTAAGCTTGGTTATTCAAAGCAATATCCTGGGCAGCCTGTTCCAAAGCTTGAACACTCTTTCCATGAAAAAAAATTTCCCAATATCCAATGAAAACCTCCCCTGATGCAACTTGGAGCCAGTTCCTCTTGTCCTGTCGCCTGGGAAAAGAGACTGACTCCTACCTGGCTACAGCCTCATTTCAGGCAGTTGTAGTGAGCAATAAGGTCCTCCCGGAGCCTCCTTTTGCCCAGACTAAACAACCCCAGTTCCCTCAGCTGCTCCTCATCAGACTTGTGCTCCAGACCTTTCCTCAGCTCCACTGCCCTACTTGCTCCAACACCTCATGTAGTGAGGGGCCCAAAACTGGACACAGGATTTGAGGTGTGGCCTCACCAATGCCAAGTACAGGGGGGACAATCACTGCCCTGGTCCTGCTGGCCACACTGTTGCTGATACAGGCCAGGATGCCACTGGCCTTCTTGGCCACCTGGGCACAGTCTAGATTATGTTCAGCCAGCTGTCAACCAGCACTTTTTCCACTGGGCAGCTTTCCAATCGCCCTTCCCCCGGTCTGGAGCGCTGCCTGGGGCTGTTGTGATTCAACTGCAGGATCTGGCACCTGGCCTTGTTAAAACTCTTCCAACTGATCTCCGCCCATCAATCCAGCCTATCCAGATTCCCCTGCAGACTCTTCTTGCCCTTCAATAGATCAAGATTTTTGCCCAGTTTGGTGTCATCTGCAAATGGACTGGGGGTCAGTACCAACCCCTAGAGACACCAATAATGACCAGCCACCAGCTGGTTGTAACTCCATTCTCCACCACTCTCTAGGCCCAGTCATCCAGCCAGTTTTTTACCTAGTAAAGAATACACCTGTCTAAGCCATGGGCTACCAGTTTCTATAGGAGAATGTTATAGGAAAAGTGTTAAAGGCTTCACTAAAGTCTAGGTAGACAACATTCACTAAGCAAGGTCATTTTGTCGTAGAAGATCATGGTGGTCAAGCAAGATCTTGCTTGTTAGGCCTGATCCCCTGGTTGCAATGCTCAAGCATCTCAGTCTTCATGAGGCTGATGCTTAAACTGCAGGGCTTAGCAAGCAAACACTGGGAACATGAGACAGAAAAAAACCCTGAAGTTATCACAATCAAGTCATGCAGAACAACTTCCCAGTAGCCAGCAAGTTTGGAATGCCAACACACATGGAAATGAGAAAGAATGGGACCCTTTCTGTTCATGGTGTTAAAGGGGAAAATTAGGTGGGTTTAATAGATGAACATCTTTTCTTTGAGAGGCACTGAGGAAGATGGATAGGATTTATAGACAATCAGACATGGAAACTCCTTTCATCCCTGTGATAGGCTATTTTAAACTAAATGTTATGGCCAAAAGGCAGATGTGGAGACAAGCAGCTAAAATGCTTCAGCCCTGGCTCTGAAGTCAGGCCAGTCACTCAGCTCCAAAACATTCACTACACTACAGAAAACACACCATGTTAATGTATCCTGAAGGCATCAAAAGCAGGACAAAAAATATCTATATAGTAAATGGTTTCATAGTTTCTTCCTTCTGTGTTACTTTGAAGAAGGCAATATCAATATACATCTCTTTTTAGTAATATTTGCAGCAAATTAGCATCTACAGCAGAGGAAATACAGTTTTCAAAATATCCTGATTCATGATGGGCACAATAGGATGTAGATCCTAAATCCTTACTCTTTTGAAGGCTGGCTTTTGCCTTTGGACTCTCACTTTTAATGACGGTATGTTCTGGCAACTGGACCTGCCTAATACCTGAACTGACAGAACCAACATAACTGCAGGCACACATTAGTTTAATGTCAGTGTTGGCTGCAATAAGATAACTTCCACCAGAAATGTCTGTCTTCTACTGTATCACCCAATCATACTTGCTTTGCTTTCATGCAATTTTACTTCCTTATATCAAAATATTAGAATAATTCTGCATAACCACTAAAGCAAACATATTCAAAGCAATCAGGAAATCTGAATATGTAACACACTGCTCTAGAGAATCAAAGGCACCCTGTCAACTCAGATTGTCCTGAAAATTAGTTCATTAGCAGCTGTAGGAGTAAACACAAAGAACAAGTACTCAGTGCAGTGCTACCTAATGAAAACAGAAAGCTCCCCTCAACAACTCAAAAACTGTAAGTGTGCTTTTACTGGAGTTTAGATGATAAGCATAGAAAGCATGAATTACAGCAGAAGTCTTGCAGAGCAAATAAAGGCTTAGGTTTTGTTTCTCTAAAGCCTCAAGCAATCGAAGTAGATCTGTCTGCAAAAGGAAGAATAAATCATGAACAACTGCTGGGAGGATGTATCACCATGCCTAGTAAGAAAGCCTGACACTTGTACTCCTACCATTCAAACAGGATTGACCAATGCAAAATGCCCTACTTTAGATTTAGATTCAATGGGTCTGGCTCCTCGCAGAACACCCCTACAGCCTATTTTACAAGGAAACAAGGTGCTCTGGCAGAACTTTGGCCACAACGTAGCCTTGAAGAGTTGTGAAACAAACAACGTTGACAAGATGAGTTTGGTCTGAGATGCTTCCGAGCAGTCAGAAGGTTCCCAAGAAAAACAAACAGCACCTCTGCAGCACCGGGGGACAACCACCAGGGTTTTCTTCCACAGAGACAGGTGAACTTTCATAAACCCCTCCCCAAAAACCACCAATGCTCCCCAGCCTGCATGGATTTTTCTGAGAGAGGATTACATATCAAATCCTGAAAAATTTTCTGTCTTTCTCCTTAACCTCTTTTTTCACCTCCAGACCACAGAAATCTTGTTGCAGGTATCAGCCCTGATGTTTCCAAAGCAACACAGAGAACTTATTCTGCTGAGGTTCTTCATTCTCTTAAAACCATAAGTCATGGCATATGCTCAAAAATCAGGGCCAGGAGGAATAGTAATCACAGGCTGGATACATTGTGCTCTCTTGAGCACAACTAGAAAGTCCATTTGAAAAATTAACTGAAACACTTCAGTTGAAAGGAGAAGAAAGAACTGACTTACAGGCTGTTCCCAGGAGAAATGTATCCATGTCTGAGCACCAACATAGAAACAAACTCAGTTTGTAAATGTTTTTGTATCAGCTGAAGAAAGAACTTTGAAATAAGATCAAACAAACGCTTAAGTAACTTGGCTTGTTTGATTAGTTTGGTAGATTGTTTGCAATGTCATCGCTCTACGACAAACGCCAACCCTATAGAGCATGACATGGCACTCTGGGAGCTGCAACTGCATTACACTATCAAGAATGCTGTCCCAGTTAAAGTCCACAAATCCTCAACATAAAGCATTTGTGCAAATGCACCACTGCACTATGAATAACTTGAGTGTGCTACCAGTTGCAGTGAACAGTATGCTCATTGATTCAGACAACCTGGATATGTGTCAGGGTAACTAACACCTTCTTGCTGATTTTCAGAAAACAAACATTTTTCCTTTGAAAACTATTTCTACAGAATGGCAAAAGAAATGGGACATCAGATATTTGGATGCTTGCATCTGATACACAGAATTTAAAAATGTAAATGGATGGTGTTTGACTCCTAGGCTGACTTAAAGCAATGTAAATTTCATTTCTTCTTTGTAATCACAGAACAGGAATATATGCTATTCCTTCTACAAGCAGGTCACCTTTTGTCAGTAAAGGTCTCCTTTTGATTTTATTTGTGATCATCAGAAAGTTTTTATATTTATTGATACTATAATGACAGTTTCAGCAATATTATTTCCATTTCCTGAAATATGTTTTCCAGAGGAAAAATATACAGAAAAACACAGAAACAACCAGAAAATGTTATGAAACAAGTTTATCACATGTATAAAGGATTTAAAGACTTAAATTAGAGGTGATCTAGTTGACAGTTCTTCATTCCAACTTGTTTTGAATGTAGGGATTCTTTGCTAACCTCACTCTCCTGCCCCCAGTACTTTAATTGCAATCAAACACTTGGAAGTGAGGGGTTACATTCATGGACCAGTTCCATATGCACCTAGAAATCACACATGGATGCAAGGGAGAAGTACCTACCAATCCTGTTTAGTTTCCCTACAGTAACAGGTCGTGCACTAAAACTCTGAACTCAGAAAGGAGCCTTGATGACCCTTGATTTTTCCTGTTCATTTAAAACGAAGGTTTCCTTTAGCAGATACCAGATTAGACTGCTAACTCCACTGCCAAGAGCCTCAATGCATTCTTGCAGTCTCAGTATTCAGTTTTTTTATCATCTCAGCACACTGTGCTTCCTTTATGACTGAGCTCGTAGCAATCAGCAGGGATCATTAACTCAGGGTGCCCACTGGGCTTGGACATGATGTATCTGCACCCCCAGGGTGAAGGGCTCCCTTGTCTACTGAACATGTTCCTTTAAAAGGCGAAGCATGTGCAGCTGGGATCTGAGCAACTGAGCAGGAGAGTTTCAACAGAGAAAACTGGCATTCTGTGGCAAGTCTAACAGTGAAGCAGCACAGCCATTACTGGTGTCAGTCAGCCATGGCACAGACTTCACACAAAATTGCACCTCTCACAAATGTCTCAACCACTGCATTGCTGGATTTTCCTCTCTCCTCTCTAGAACTATAAAAGCAGAGGCTTCATCCATATGGTAAGCAGAGTATTTTCCGGGGTTTGGGAACTAAATTTGTGAGAAAAGTTATTTCTTGCATGTTTCTTCCTCATCTTCCTTTCTGACACTGAGTTCAGCACTTGGAAAGTCCCCTAACTGGCATGGATAACTATGGAAAACATTTTCTTTGGAGAGGAAATCAAGTTTTTGAAGCACCTGATAAGAAACAGAGCTGCAATAGACAACAACTGCACTTTACAGATCTCACTCTCTAATACAAATAGGAACTTGCAATTACGTGCACACTGAAGAAATAAAATTTTGTGTTCGTCCAAACTATAGGATCACAAGAAGAGATACAGTCATAACATCTTGGTGCTAACACACAGAAGCACAGTACAAACTTCAGTACAAACTGCAACACCCCACAGCAATACCAAAGCTGTTGTACAACAGGCACAGAACAGGGCTGTGAAGGAGCAGCTAATCCCATGCAAGCATGAATGAACCATTCCTCTGCACAAGTCCAATAAATACCCATGCCTCTCAAGACCTGTAAGCCCAAAGTCTTCAAAACTACAGCAGATATGTGTCGGGTTTACCAAGTGGGAGGAATGTCACCCAGCTCTCAAACGCTTGGAGGATTTTAACTATCAACCAAATATTTTCAGTGGTCATAATCAAAACTTGGCTTGGAAAATAGCATTTTCTTTAGTTAAATCATTTCATCTCCCACATTTGATATTTACTACATTTGTCTGGAAAAGGTTGAGACTGTCCAGGAACTCATGAGACCAGATCATTCGTTCTAGAGTTTTGATCTGTGCAGCTAAACTTCTTTTATGTTTCTCATCTCTAAAGTGCAAATAATGATGGATTCCACCTAAATATCTACCACATATAAGAAAAACATAGAACACATAGTTTCAATAAATTTTTAACTTGAAAAATACAAAATAATACAGAAAAAAAAAATCTGAAGCAAGTTCTAAGTTGCAAATACTCTATATTTTGCATGCCTGTCTGCGAATTTTCTGAGGCCAGAAATGAACTTTCTCATCATTTTCTTTATGAAAACTGCAGGACAGTCAAATATTGCAGCACATAGCTTTGTGTTTAATATTGCAGCGACCATCACTAAGTTGCTCTACACTAGTTGGTAAGGAGATATTTGCTACTGCTTCAGATTAAAGCTACAGTAAATGCTGGGGTAACACATAAGACACCTTTTATTACCTCTTCATAAATGCCAGGTACTTGGAACAGTCAAATCTCACCTCCAGTACTCTAATCCCACAAAGCTGGTTTCATAAATTCCTCATTAAAGGATGCACTGTTCTGGTGCATGTCGTAATAAATATGCTGCCTTGTTTAATTCTAGTATCTTACAGGAAAAGCCAGATCATTGAATAATCAGATTTAGCTACCAGCACAGCAGGAGATCTATGTTTTAAACCCATTTAAGGACTGCAGATACCATATGCCAGCTGACAAAATCAAGCAACATAATTGACTCAAACACTATCCTCTTCTGTTGTGCTGTTGTTTTTTGCAAGACAATCTATGAAGCTGCCCTACAAGAACAGCCACAGCTCCTTTTTGTCAGAGTCCACTCAGCTGACAGGCTCGTTAAAATGCCTTCGTACACAATCTGTATGAATAAGTGAAGCTTAGTATTTAAGCATTAGACAGTTTAAACATGTTTGTGGAGAGATAAGTTATGGGAGAGGATGAATGAGAGGAAGCTGTTTAATATACAACAATTTCTAGCTTTTTTTGCCAGCAGATATTGTGTGTGAATTTCTCCCTTGCATGCTCACTCCACTCCCATTGCTAAGACAGGGGTTCCAGTCTTCTGTTCACTGCCTCTTGCTCCCTGCACCAAAAGCAGTTTACAGGGAAGAAAGAAATGGAGAGGCTGCTGCAAGTGCTGTTACAGCTAGAGAAAACAGCCTCAACCTGGCTTAAGTCTAGCTCAGTATGCACAGGGAACTGCAGCCACACTCCTGACTGCATTGCAGACACGCCAGGAGCTTTCATCCGTACAAGCCCCTGGAAGCTTACAGAGAAAGACTGCAGAGGACACATCCACAGCAGTGACCAACACCACTCCTGAGCTTTTCAGTCTAGGGATTTCAGTTTGACAATCAGAAATCTTCAAGTCACTCAACAAAGGTTTCACAGGAAAGGTATTCCCTAAGCTACTCCAACCCTCCTGACAAGCAATTACAGCCTCTCACTGCACAGCTCCTCTTTGAACTTGGATGGCATAAGAAGGGATAAAGAGGAAACAGATTTACTTTTTGCAGTTTTGTTTTTGTTTTGGTATGTTTGGGGGCTTTTGTTTGCTTGGGTTTTCTGTTTGGTTGGTTGTTTTTTTAAAATATGGCCATTGAGCATTGCTGTGTACTATAGAGTG
Source organism: Coloeus monedula (assembly GCF_965178545.1). Lineage (NCBI taxonomy): Eukaryota > Metazoa > Chordata > Aves > Passeriformes > Corvidae > Coloeus > Coloeus monedula. Next base: position 51,527,577 of record NC_138783.1, read on the forward strand.
GCTGTTTTCAATTTTTGCACAGACTAGTGTGCTTTCATGGTAATCTGCAAATCTAATGCTCTTTGCATTTCTATAGGTACTTTAAGATTTTTGGGGGGCTGAATGGCATAATGCAAGCACAAATCACTCACTTTTACAAGATAACAGAAAATTCTCTCTTCTGTAGCAAGTCAGACTAAAACAGATAGCTCAAAACATATAGTTCAAGAAAGCCACATTCCAAAAATCTATAGCCCCATCTTTCAGGACACACTGTAAGTGTCTCTCACAAATGTTATCCATTTCTATATAAAAAAACACAGACCAAGACTTCTTTCCAATTACACTGAAGTTGCACCTGCTGAAGAGAGATCAGAATAAGACCTTGCTCACTTATGAGTTCATATACACCGCTTTAATCATCTTTTTATTAGCACTGCATACAAATAAATTAATTTCCTTATACCACAGAAATGAAATATTATTTATGGCATGAATGGAAAGAAGAAAAAGCTACCATGCTAAATTCATCTTCTGCAAGTGGTGAGCATTCTGTTTTCAATATGGCCATTGAGATAGTTTAACCCACACGTATCACCAGCTATCATGGAAAACTATGACAAGCAAAAAAGTACAAGTAATTCCATCTCCTTCACTATATTAAGGCAATAGTTGCTTAAGTATCTTCTCATATAAAACCACACAAGGAGAATGGGAACAACTGAATATTAAACCACTCAAACTCATCTCACTGCCTTGCAGTAAGCTGACAGAAGTAATTCATAGTGCATCCTACAACCATGACTTTAAAAAATCCCCAAACCCTAAAAACACTGGACTGCACTAAATCAAACACTGGGAATAGCAGATATGCTTAGGACGAACACACCCCTTTGCTGGGTGTATGAGAGAAAAAAACACTCAACTGCATAACTAAAAAGTCTGCCTGTGCTCACACATGGAGGCTGAATACACTTACGGCCTTTCTCAATTTTTAAGTTCTGGATTTTGCAATCTCAGTAAGGGCATTTTCTGAATAAGGACTTCCCTCAGCCCCTCCTCCCCCACCTTTTTAATGCAGTTTTATGAATATGACATTAAAGGACAAATAAAAGCCATGATTTTATTCAAGATTTACTAAAACTGACTGTAAGCAGTAGCCTAGGCAGTAGTGTCATGTGAACAAGAACTGCAGACAGACTGCCACAGCCACGGGCCATGTCAAGGAAGTTTTCTAGAACTTTGCGCATTCTTGGTGCTCTTGCATTTAGCTTATCTCCAACCCATCAAACATCTTTTCTGAAGCCTGAAGCCCCAAGCAGGGCACATTTCATTCCACTCCATACTTGGTGTTTTCTGAGACCAAGCAGTACTGCAAATAACCACTCTGCTTATAAAGCCAGTAGCAAGGTTTTCCAACAAGATGTCACTCCCAATTAGTGTTCAGCTGGAATCAACTGCAACCTCAAAATTTTTTTATTCAAACCTGCTTAGCCAGCAACCAATTCCCACATGATATTTGGTTATTTTTCTCAACTTCACCCTTAGCTTTTACTGTGTTAGAAGAAAAAAAACCTCAATTTTTAATCTCTTCTCTAACATAGCTTTTCTATTTGATAAAATTTGCAGACAGATCTTAATTAAAAATTCTTCCTGTTCACAGCATTAATATGCATTTGTAACAGACTTTGGGCAGGTTACTGCAAAATCAGAAAATTCTCTGCAGCTGCAAACAAACCAGCCTAACCATACACTAAATTGATTCTGTATCTACTTCTACAGAACTACAACTAGTTAGTATTTTTACACTCTGTTCATAGGAGTGCTAGAAAAGTGTCAAAGCTTTCCTACAGTCAAGATGTATCACATCTATTTCTCCCATATTCAGCAGGCATGTTGCTCTGTCACAGAAGGAAGACAAACGGATTCAAAGTGACTTGTCTCTGCCAAGTCTATATTGATTGTGGCTTACCCCACCTCACTTTCCTCCAAATGCTCGTCAATTGCTTTTTTCAGTATTTTTCCAGGAACTAATCTGCCTGGCCCGTAGTTCTCTACTTTCAAAGCCTGATCATTTTAGAAACAGGCACTAAGTCAGTCTTTCTTTGGTTTTTCAGGATTTCAGTTATCTTCTGTTCCTTCTCAAATAAGGTCCCTAATAGCATCAACCCATTTTAGTAATTCGCCTAAACTTTCTATCCGCTGTAAGAGTATTTAGGAAAGGACCCCAAGCTTTAGCCTCCATGGATGTATGCTCAGCTTGTGCTGCATCTTAGCCCTTGTGCTTGTCTGCTCACAACTAATCCTGCTCAGTAAAGTAAAAATGGTGCTTACAACCTCTTTAGCAACATCTGTTGTTAACTTTCTCGTCTTTCTGCCTAACAGACAAGGTCTTTCTTTAGTGATTTCCCTTGCTACTAATGTATTTACAGAATGTTTTCCTGCTGCAGCTTTGCCAGCTCTTTCTTGTTTGGTACCAAGCCCTTCTGATAATGTCTCTACACACGAGTACTATTCTTTTTTAAGACATGTTCAAAAGCTGACCTAGTACCTCTTTTTTTGCCTGGCTCCTTCAGTTTCTGCCTAATGAATAGCTTGTAATTAGGCAGTAGCAATTATGGCTACCTATTCTTCCCAAAGAAACAGCTTGTACTTGGGCCTTTACAGCATGTCTTTAAGAAACCACTACATCTTGTGTCCTCAGACATTGGCAAATTCTTTGATTTTGTTAAGTATGTTTTCCAGGCCATTGCTAAATAGGTACTTTCATCCAATTCATCACCCTTCTCCATCCCTTCCTTTCTTTTGTCAGAAGCAAATACAGAAGACATTCAATATGAGCTGCTTCAGTATTGCCCATCAAAAGAAGTGCTGAAATTCTGCTAGTCTTTGCATGTTAAAATACTAATTTCTGGAAGTTGCCAGAGCAGCTGAAGTCCCCCTGAATACTTGGGAACACACATAAATAAGAAATAGCCTACTTGAGGAATCTAAAGAGAACTACCATCACTTTTTTTCCTTCATTGTACTTTTAGAGGTTTTTCAACACTGCCCAGTGGATTCAGTAAAGACATCTTCAATACACAAAGAATTAATCCCCTTACCTGTCCTTGTTTTTCCTTTAGTAAAGCTTTTATTCAACACTTCTGTCATAAAAATTACTGCACTTACTTGACTTGAGTGGCCAACCAGTGATTCTCCTCCTCTGCTCTCGTGAGACCCCACCTGGAGTACTGCATCCAGGGTTCTCAGCACAGGAAAGACATGGACCTCTTAGAGCAGGTCCAGAGAAGGGCCACCAAGATTATCAGAGGGAAGGGACACCCCTCCTATGAAGAAAGACTGAGAGGGGTTGGGGTTGTTCAGCCTGGAGAGGAGAAGGCTCTGGGGAGACCTCATTGTGGCTTTTCATTACTTAAAGGGGAGAAATAATAAAGAAGGAGAGAGAATTTTCATCAGGGACTGTAATGATCAGAAAACAGCAAACAGCTTTAAAATGAAAGAGGGTAAAGTTTAGATTGGTCACAAGGAAGACATTTTCATACAATGTGGGTGGTGAGGCACTGGCACAGGTTTCCCAGAGAAGCTGAAGATGCCCCATCCCTGGAAGTGTTCAAGGTCATGTTGGATGCAGCTCTGCACAACCTGGTCTAGTAAAAGATATCCCTGTCCACGGAAGGGGAGTTGGACTAGATGATCTTTAATGGTCCCTTTCAAACCAAAAAAATCTATGATTATGCTAAATAAAGTACATCTTTGATTTACAAGTATATTCATTTCCTCTTATTTCAAATATATCAACCTATCATTTTCACAATTAAAGCAGCATACTCATGTCCTTGATTCCAGGCTGAAACAGGAAGGTATTTGGTCCTTAATACCACCTAATAAGAATAGCAACACTTAATGTAATATGATGAAAGCAGAGCATTGTAATGGGAGACTTCAGCTCACTTCCTTTCAATATAGATCACAAACATCCCATCATATCAGGATGTGACTTTTTTTGCATTAAATCAGTGACTGTTTCATGGAGCAGCTGATTAGGAAGCCTACAAAAAAACTGCAATCCTTGATTTAGTCCTAAATATAGAGCAGCTCTTCAGCTACAAGATTTTGAAAACTCTTCCATGCAATAGCTTCCCTGTTGGAGCAATGGAGATGAAAAATAAACCTACAGTTTCATCCAGCTTCAGAGAGTGCAAACATGAGAAGTAAGGAAGCTTGTTAAGAGAATCTGAAAGGGCCAGATAGAGAATTTCAATCTTTGCAGGCACTGTGGAGATTATGAACAGAGAGAACCATAAAAACCAGGCAGGTACATATTTCCTATTAGGTAAAACCCAAGAAAGGAAGAAAGGAAACCAGACTGGTTAGAACAGCAGTGTAGGAGAGAGGTTACCTTCAAAAAAGCTGAAGTCAAATACAAATAGAAAAGCACAGCTCAACAGATCATAAAATATGGCAAATTAAATGTAAAAGCACACCAAGCAGGCAAAACAAACAAAAGATATGATGAACAACTGGCAGACACTAATGACAGATCTTTCTTCAAGCATATCAGGAACAGGAAACTTGCCAGAAACTCCAGGAGGCAACTCATCACCAGAGTAGTAAGGGAAGACTCAGAAAATAAAGGCATTACAGAAAATACATCAGGCAGACTCACTGCAGAGATGGTGACAGTACGAGACACTGGGGAGCCTCTGCAAAGAGCCTTAACAGAAATATGAACATTGGTATGAATCCAGGATAAATATTAATGTTTGAGCATGAAACAGCAGGAAAAAAACCAACAGAAGAGGGAATATAATAATATAACAATGGCATTTGTGGATGGTACCTAGATTAGTAGGTCAACAAACTGCAGCACATTTACATGTAGTGTTTCAGGATACTCAGTCTGGAAAAGAAGTCTAAAACTAGAGACCGAAACTAATTTGAAATTATGCAGGGGTGAGAACAGACGAAGGGATTACCCATATGCTTGCCAAACTAAGGGTCCAGAAGTTGCAAAGAGAACTCACCTTAATTCCCTTGTCTTCCATTATCACTGCAAGGATTCCTGGACCAATGACTTGGATACACACATCTTGGTGCCTGAATGCTAAACTATTTGGACAGAAGTATCTTGGTGACTGTACGTAAACAGGTGTGAGAGTGTGGAACAAAACCCGCTTTGTATTAAAACAAAATCACTTTTCCCTCCTATAAAATCTTACTGAGTTTTGTCACACACTCTGATATTGCAACACTATTTCTCAGGATTCCCCTTCCAGGACCCCTCTTTGCAGGGGTCTCCATGGATGTGTTTGAAATTACAATGACTATGAGGAAAACCCGCAGGAACCAACACAATAAACACTAACAGCTCACTGGGACCAGATGGCACTCAACGCAGGAATCCTGGAGAAACTCAAGCATGAAATCGGTGAATTACTAACACAACGGTGTGTCACCTCTCAATTAAAACTTGGTAGTAGAGGACTGTGGGGTAGAAAATGTGACAGACTTTTAAAAGACTGTGGGCAAGACATTAAGCCTGAGATTTGTGCTGTATCTGCTAACAAAACCTTCAGTGAAGAATGGAATTATGAGCTATCTGGATAAATATAATCTTGTTGGGAAGAGTCAGCATGGCTTTTGTAACAGAACATCCTGACATACACGGCTACTGGAATTCTAGCCACAAACCAGTGCAGAAGCCTAATCCAATCCCTCTACTTCAAGAGACTTTCAACAAAGACCTTCGAGGTCTCAAGTTAATAAATGAAAAAGGCAAACTATAGAAATTTGCAGGGTTTGGCTGCGCTAAAATTAATTTTCTCTATAGTATCTAGTATGGGGCTATGTTTTGGATTTGAGTTGGGAACAGTGTTGATAATGCAGGAATATTTCAGCTATTGTTGAGCAGTGTTTACACAGACAAGGCCTTTATTGCCTCTCACCCCACCACAGAGCAGGCTGAGTGTGCACAGGAAGCTGGAAGGGGACAGGTGACCCCAACTGGCTAAAGGGACATTCCCTACCATATGGTGTCATGCTCAGCATAGGAAGCTGGGGGAAGGTTGACAGCAGGCTGCTGCTCAGGGACTGGCTAGGTATCAGTCAGTTGGTGGTGATTTTACTTGCATCACTTGTCTTTCTTGGGGTTTATTTTCCTTTTCATTAAAATTTATTGCCATTACTATATTTTAATTATTAAACTGTTCTTATCTCAACCTGCAAGACTTTTACCCTTCCAATTCTCTTCCCCTATCCTACTGGGAGCCAAGAGAAGGGAGAGTGAGCGAGTTGCTCTGTGGTGCTTAGTTGCCAGCTGGGCTTAAACCAGGACAAGGAAACAAAGATTTTATGTAAAATGAGTGAATAGACTATAAAATGGCAGGTAACATTCAGTGTAGTTCAATCAGGCATACAGGAAAAATAATACTAACTTCATAAAGACAACTGTGAGCTTGAGTAAACAATTACCTGTTAGGAGCAAGATCTTGATAGTTATGATAGACAGATGCATGGAAATATCAGTCCCCTGCTCAGCAGGCAGTTAAAATTGGAAATAAAGTGTCAGGAGTCATTAGAAAAGAAATTTCAACAAACACCTAACAGGGTTCCAGAAGGACAAAAAAGGACAATTTACTCTCCAGGATAAATGAGGCCAGAACTGCTTTAAGGAAAGCTTTCAGAAATTTCCTCCAGAAAGGCTGGGTTACCAGAGTACCTTCTCTTATATTCACCATGCAAAAATGGAGCATAATCTTGCTTTTACCAGATTTCCCCTCCCTACCTTTCACTACCACCACTGAAACTTCTGAAACTATCAGCAAGATATTTCCAGAGAAGCACCTGCATTAGCATCATTCCCCAAGTCTTCCCCAGTACAGACACATTTCATAAGGAATGTTATATTGATCTGTCTGTATGCATTTTCCTATCACAAGATAAACAGTGAAAATAATTACATCAACATGTCCTGTGCTCTGACAATTATTTTTTACTGCAGGTTAACAAATGGAATTAGATGTTCATAGGCCTGAAAAACTACCAGAAAATCTAATTCTTTTGTTGTCAATTACTCTTTCGAGACACAGTCAGAATGAATAGAAACTGAAACCACCTTGCTAGCTGTGAATTTTCCATGGAAAAACAAAACTTTTCCAGCTTTTTTAATCATTAAAAAAACCACAAGACATCCCTTCTCTGCATTCTCTTCTGTTATACTCAGTTTTGAGTGGTCTACTCAAAAAAAAGCCTAAAAACATTCCCTACACATAAGGAAACAAAACAAAAAAATTCAGATCACTTCTGACTAAGTTACCTAAATCAAGAAGTTCCCACGAACTTCCTATTTGACTGTCAAATCAGTGTGCCCAAAATTCAGATAGCCACAATAGCCACCAAAGTGGCTCCAAACTTCCTAAGGTTAAAAAAAACCAAACAAAAAGTAACATCTTCAATAGTTAATTAAAAAGAGCATATGGATAAAATGCTGTGAACCAGATTTCCCATTTTTTTTTTTTCTAAAGCATAATATCAAGCAGCTTAGAAGAAAAAAAAAAGCAATACAAATTCTCACATAAAGCTGCAAGAGCTCTGGAGCCACATTTTCAAGACAGACAACAACTACCACAAAATTAAGGACAGAAAAATTAGAGCTGCCATCACTGCAACTGAACACCTGCAAACAGCCCAATTTTTTTAAAAATTCCTGGGCAAGCAGCATCCTTGGTTTGCTCTTCTTACCCTGTAACTGTGTCACCTCTGCTGGTGTGGGTGTGCTGACATGCTTGTTATGTAACTCCCTCACTCCAAAGTGGGATTAAAAAAAAAACCAAACCACAAAACAAAAACCACAAAACAGGAAACCAGAGTTCTCAGGCTGTGCTCCTCTTAAGAGTTCTATTACAACATTGTTCCTGGCGTGGATACCCAAGTAGCAGATTCCCAGCCCCTTTCTCTTCCTTTTATTTCTAGCAGTGTCCAGTACCAGGCATGTCCCCCAGCACCGTGGTGATGTTCTGCCCTAGCTGTGGCCCTCTGTGATGCAAACATTTGCATGGACTCTGGTAACCTCAAGTTCCACTTCACGAAGGAACAATCCTCTCTTGCAGGTCCAGTTTATCTCATTTTATAAGAGATCACAAGTCATGCCTTAGAAATGCCTGTGTTTTTTCACTATTACAACAGTTTAGACACTCTTAAAGAGAGGAGGATACAAACATCTCAAGTGAGGCAAATGAATCTCACCTGATGACACAAGCTCATGGCCATGCAAGGCTCCTTCCCTTCCTATTCAGGGCCAGACTGCCTTAGCTCCTAGTTGCATTCTCCTTAGGTCTCCAACATATGTAAGTTCTCAGCCTACATATCCTGAAAGCTGAATTTAAATTTTTAAGGATCTCCTTGATGAATACATACATACATACATAACTTCATAAAAATTCCAGGTCATTAGCCATCACAAAGAATCAAGTCCCAAAGAGAAGCAAAAATGCAGAACCGTACCTGGGGTTTTGCTGCTTTTGAGCCAACAGTATCTAGGCACCATAAAATGCTTTGGAGTACTTTAAAAATTACCAAATCAAAGTAAAAATTTGACACTACATAGAACTTTGTCAGGGAGTTAATAAAGAAGGGGAATTCAAACAGAATGGGACTTTCCTTTCTTGCAATAGAAAAGGATAAGTCCAGTAACAAGAGGTGAAAACTACCTCCAAACAAAACAGGAATACTCTTTTCCTGGGTGAATGTAGGTGCTTCCCACCAGCTGGATCCTTTCAAGCATCAGCAAGAAAGTAATCCTATTCTAAACAAAGGGACAGAGCTGTATTGTCTCCTCCTTATGAAGGCTCAGTAATCCAACAGATACTGGGGCTTACCTAGCTCTGTACTCATAACTGAGTAAAATCCAGAACTATCCAGTTCCCACCTTTTGCTCCTTTTCACTTTTTTGTCTCAGTAAAACATCATACCGAGCTGTAGCTTCTCAACTCCCTCTTATTTACTAGTATTAGTCTTTGAGAAAGCAAAACAATAGAGTTGAGAGAAACCATGGCTGAGCTTCACTGTTTCACCATTAACTGATCCTTTCCTCTCATTTGTCAAAACCATAAACATAGTTTTCCACTGCAGCACTTGCTTTGTAGATAAGCATTTTCTGCTACCTCTAATTCAGAGGATCCTTTTTCTCTACCCTCTGATACAGTAAACATTACCACCCATTGCCAATTTAGTTTTCCCCTTTCTGATCTAAAAAAAACCCCAATATTCAAAACAGAATTGTGAATTCTATTCCAAAGGTTGGAAAGAGTAGCAGCGCTTCTGTTAATTCCTGGTCTGAAGAGTCCTTTCCCTCCTGCCCAGGACTGCAGGAGCTAGCCTCCTCCAGCTAGGTGTGATGCTGTACCAAAAGCCCATCAATTAGCTAACTGATTGCCAAAGTTAGTCAGAACCACATCCTCAATGTCTTTGCTTTTACAGCTGTAAAAAGAATGCTTATTTCAACTTCAACATAGATACATTTCCTACATTTTTGCAGGTACTGGTTAGGTTTCAGAGTACAAACTGGTGATACTACAGAACAGACACAATATTACATCCTGAACAATTTGCCAAGGGCTATGCCTCAGTGCTACAGAAATACAGCAAGTGGAAACAGCAAAATCACTCTGCATTAGTAGGAATGGCTTGTCTTATTTAAGAATTGGAAGATCAGCATGGGATCTAATTTCAACATTTTCCGCCTCTTTATGTTTCAATATCACATATACAGACAGCAAGGAGGAGAAATCCCTATGGTTTGCTAGCTCAGGTAACACTCCACAAAGGCAGCAGTCAGTGGAGTTCTGTATTAAAACACTCCTGACCCAGAAGGCCAGCTGCTAATGGGATGAGCAGATGCACCAGCCTTCTGACAGCTGGTATAGAGGGAGAGCAGAAACCCTGAGAGCTGGCCTGCCACAGCTGTGCCAATGCCCTTTATCCCATGAGTTTCTGCTCCAAAGGAAAAGTGGGCTTTCCAAGACAGCAGAACAGCACACAGCATTCACCAAGTATTAGTTCATAAAGACTGCCCGAATATTTACTCTACTCTGATACACATCTAAGTAACTGAGTCCCTATTCCAGTTTGGCCAAATTTAGAAATATATCCGCTGAGAGAAGGCAGGTCACCACTCCTCCCTCACCAGGTTCAGGAAAAATAAATTTTCCTCAAAGGAAAGTGAAGGAGATAAGAACTATTTATTTAACAAACACATGGGAAAAGGATAATAATGCTAAATAATAAAATCTTTCACTGTGGAGAAAAAACCTGGGAAAGTGTCAGAGTCCTCCCTTTGGTCTCCTTGGAGCTGGGGCTTGGCCCAGGGCCAGGCCCTCTGTGCCCGGTGGAAAGTCCTCCCGATGTGTTCTGATATTGAAGCAGTCCAGCAGAAAAGGGAGAAAATCCGAAATTCCAGGGAAGGAAAAAAATTCAACTCTCAGTCTCTCTCCAGAGAAAAAGAAGCTGAAAAACTGGCCAAAAACTGACCGGGGAGCAGCAAGCCGGGTGCTTCCTCGCTCCCCTGCTGCAGCTGGAAAAAAAAAAAAAAAGTTGCTATCTCTGTGTGACCTTGAACAAGCTGCAAACTGCTTTGAAAAAGTTTTGCTCAGTTTTTCCTTCCCCCTCTCAGGCTCAGTTTAAAGGCATAGAAAGGCACAAGAATTAATTTCTGGGCGTAGGGCAGCGATATGGGATACACATCATAAGGTCACCCCAAGACAGTCTCATTAATTCATTTCCCTGCCCAAACAATATCATTACCTGAAATCAAATGGGAATCATATTTGTCTAGGAAACATCATAGCCTAGCACCACTTTTTGGGCCCTAACACAATACTTTTTCTGACTTCCTTAAAAAGACTGTGTTGAAAAAGCAGTTTACTGGGAAATGGAAGAAAGAGCTTCTATCTTGTAAGAACTTTTTCTGACCATCATACATGGCACCTGCAGACCTACGCAGTCATGTGTATTGTAACTTATCCTTGGCTGATGAGACTCCTAGATGTGCTCCAGCCATTCCATCCTCTGGTTCTGTGTTTACTGGTCCTGCTAGCTTGAATTTCAATTACACCAACATACACACAATGCATTTTTCAATCCCCTACGTTAACAACAGAGATGATTTTTATCTGGCCTTAAAATCCCAATGTGTTGCAGTAACAGTCAGAAATGATCAAGTGGGATAAAAACTAAATAATGAAAGCAAACATTCATGTGGAGCCCTGACAGTGCATGCCTTTAGTTACTTGTGACTTGAAGCACGCTGCATTGATCCTGCCATTGGCCAGCTCTGCTGCCCAAGGCAGGCACTTGCTTTCCTGTCTAAGCAGAAAGAACTATTCCAGTGGGTTGCAAACTCCCCGAACCTTAGGAAGCATTAAATGCACTCAAGTTAAGGACTTCATCGAGGCATTTTTGTGAAGTCACAGAAGACATATCCTCCTTGTTTATCACTTAAACACGGCTTTTTCTAGAGACAAGGTCACAACTATGCCCATCTTCATGTAACTTTCCTGCCACCAAAACACCATCTTCTTAGAATAATGCTATTTGCCACTCCAATACAATGTTTTACCTAGCACATCATCTTCGTTTCAGAAGCTGAAAAGGTCACTCAGCAAGAGAGGTTGCTGAATAGCCTTTATTTGGTTTGGTCATATAAGCAGTATCTCTAAATTTATGTCCTCTCCCCTGAGGCACACAGTGGCAAATAGATAAATAAGCTGAGAATTTTTGAAGGCTGATGAAAGGAAACCAAGAAGCTTTTACATAAAAGGCAAACTCCACATGACTTCACCGTACACTGAGCATTACCAGTCACATGGGAACTCCCTCCTCAGAAGCTGCAGTTGAAGGGAATGGAGCTGGAAGCTTGTTTCCTTCCCAGCAGGCAGTCTGCTTACTCCCCATACACAGAGGTGAGCTACTACATACCACTGTGATTACACAGCGGTATGTAATGCAACATCAAGACTAAGAGATCAATTAACATCCTATTCTGACCAGAACCCTGTCCTTCCCCCTGCCTTTTTGCCCTTTGTTTTCCCTTTTCATATAGAACAACAGTATTAACTCACTTCCATAAATGGAAATGTTCTTCTCCAAAACTTGGCACGGAATTATATATCTGGAGTAAAATTCCCCATGCTATGTAGCAGTCTCACATCACCTTGACGTGGGAAGCCTCATTAACTACAGCTCTGACATGAAGAGATTTCTTCATAGGAAGAAACTTCAGTGCTCATTTCCATAAGAAGTTCTTAAAATTCCACAATCTGGAGCACAGACTCACCATTTGGTTAGGAATCCACAGCCAAGTTCATGACTTTAGAAATTCTTGTGAAAAGCCTCTTAAATCTGAGCAAATGAACACAACTCAGATATATCTAGCAGATTATCTGCCAGGATGTGGTTCCACAAACTGCAGCCAGCCCACATTAGTGCTGCTCTCATGTGGCTAGTCACATACTAGCCTTCCACCTCTGGCCAGCTGGAGCACTTTCTCCCCATCCCCCATTCTGTACTGGGATTACTGGTGTTGGGATTCCAGTCAGCTATCTCCAAGTCCTGGTGCTGGCACAGAAGAGGCAAAGGGAAACACAACTGCATCTTTTGGCAGCACTGCTAACAGAACCCCAGCCAAACAGGAAACTGCTTTCTAGGATGCTGCTCTGTGTTGACAGCAAAGCTCTGAAGATTTGATCGGGATGAAACATGTTAATTATACCACATGAACTTGAGCTGGTAATAAAAAAATCCCATCTCTCTATGACACTAAACATTACCATCTTAAAAATTATTCTGAGCTTCAGACCACACTATATTTGTAATGACCACCACACCAGCTCAGAGATGGAGAAAAATAGGAAAATACCTAATTAAAGACAAGCACAAAAATAAAAATATACTGAAGGGCCATAAGAATAGCATGAAGGGAGAGAGGCAATAACCAATTTTATGCTCCAGATTTAAAAATCCAACCAACAAATAGCTAGTCCAAGAGACTTCTTTGAAACAGTTTGGGCAGTGCTATGCCAGCAGGTCATATTAAAATTAAAAAGTCTGTTTTACACATATTTGACTTCAATAACAAATACCAGGAAACTCATTTATCTGCAAGGCAAATTGGCATTGAATATGAGCCTTGTGGGCTCATCAGTTTTGGTATATCCAGCTATTTAGAGAAGTAATCCTTGTACTCTTGGCTCCCCAGCTGCTGGATGCCCTCTTTCTCCCAAACCACTTTGCCAGGAAAGAAGCTTTGTCTACAGAGTCTAATGGGAGAGTAGAAGAGGACTTCATGCTTTAAGGTGTTTCCTGTTATTGGGCTGCCTTCCTCCATCTGTGAACAACACCCCATTTTCCATGATCTTTCTTTTGCAACCACCATACTTGTAAGATCCTTTCTTACTATCCATTTCCTATATTAAAAAAAGTTTCTCCAGCAAACCTCTCTGAAAACGGTCCAATGATGTGCTAATTTGTTAAATGATCATGGTTAGGGACGGATTAGGAATCTTAATGTACAGTGAAAAAGTTACAAAGTGATTCATTGCCTAAGACAACATATAACTTCTAAGTTGTATGCTAAGGCAGTTTGTGTAGTAGAGAGTATGCACTGCCCACTCATGCTTGACTTGAGGCTCTGGAGAAAGGCTGGGAAGGTGCACAGCAGAGCAAAGAAGCTGAAATGTAGGATAGAAAATTTCAGATTATTCCAGGAATTGCTTGCTAGAGACCCATGGAGGCCACCATGAAGTGAAAAATCTACCCTAGGTACCTTTGTACTAAGCAGCTTCTCCTGCTCAACCACATGCTTTGTTTTTTTTTAAATCTCTTATTTCTGTCTTATTATATTACTGATAAGATTAGGAATCATTTGTTATGGTGACAGTGCGAAGCAGGAGGTTAGAGAGTCCCTGGCCCTATTACAAAAACAAAATGTAATGCACATACATTCAGAATATTTGAACCAGAGCTAGGAACTGAACTGAAACTCCACGGCCAGTCCACTTTCCTACTGGCTTTCCTTACTTCCTTCTCTGAAGGGAAGTCTTTACATGGCTCACTGAAACAGCTATTTGACAATCACTTTGAGACTTGCAGATCCTGTACCTTCCCCAGTTTCCCTGTGAAGCACAGCTTGAAAAAAACCCTATCATACAGCTCTCAAACTGTGTCTGGTTTTACTTATATGTACTTTCTACCTGACATTACCTGTCTTACCACAGGCTGAGAAACCTGAGCACTAGAACCGAGTTTAAAAGACCTATCCAGCAAAGTTTGTGAACCTTTTGGCAAAGACAAACAGTTTAAAAGGTATTTAGGAAGCTAATGATGCTGTTAAGCACCTAATAAGGCTTTCAGATTAATACTAGCTGCAGGCAGCTAAGTACACATTAACATCTTTTAAAATCTTGCCAAGAGTGTAGTTGTTTCTGGAAAGTAGCTACAAGAGTCCCACAAATTCCACACTGCCTCACAGTAGAGAAGCCTAACAATTAGTTTACAGGCCACTAACTAGAAGATTTGATGTCTCCTGCATTTGCCAACAAATCTGTTTGCAAACTCTATGTTACCTGATAAGCATTTACTTCTGGTGCATCCTAAAAGTTATCACTTAAAAGACCTCTGTAATCTCCACTACTTTTTTTCTGACTGGACACTAACTTTCTTGTTCTAGAGCAAAATTTTAGAGAAGCCCCAGGAAGAGGGGATAAACTTTGAAATAAAGTCAAAAGTTAATAATATGTGGAGATGACAGAAAAAGAAGCCTCATAAAACAGCAAACTGCTGTATGAAGTGAAATTGCATCAAGAGGTAATGTACCAGCAGGAGACAAAAAAACACACCATGCTTATTACACACATTTTAAACTCTACTGCAAGCTCACATGTTCTCACTTACAATTGTTTCAAGGCACTGTAGTATTACATATGGTTTTCATTTTTACACTGCACATGCAAGATGCTTTGTTTTACATACCATAATCCTAGCCTGCACTTGGGAGAATCTAACTCCTTCCCAATGCAAAATTTTAACCAGAAATCATGCAATATTAGGTAACTTCCCCAAAGCACCTGCTTCTGGTCTCAGGCAATTATGCAATACTTGTTCAATTTAGATTTCAGCATACAGGGTGCAGTACCAGGGAACTATTACCTATTCCCAGCTGAAAGTCTGGAAGAGCATCTGGTGGGGTAAAAAAGGCAGGGGGTGAAGGGGATGACAGGGAAAGGAAGCGAAAGTTTCACATATTTTTTATTTTTAAAATAAGCATACCACTCTGCAAGCTGATCCTGATCATTTGGTCTTTCATTTTCAAGTGTCTGAGATAAAAAAGATTGATATCATTACTAGTTTGGATGCTGAGAAAGTAGTCATGCTAAAATAAACAACTTCTTGTCCTGGAGTTGTATGTGAGGACCAATACAACAAAAGATATTATACATTAATATATTGCACAGACACTTTATTAAGTACAAAGACTTTTTTCTGACAATTAGCCCAAAACCAAGATTAAAAGCTTGTCTAAAATATGACACAAGACTCAGAAGTCCTAAGTACAAGAGACCACCACTGTTCTGCAATATGGCCAAGATCAGCAGGATGTGGAAAGTCGTCAGTTTTCAGCTAGATCCTGTAGCTCTCCATGTACCTGCCAAATAATGATTCATAGCAGAAGAACTCTCAAAATATTGTACAGCAATCACAAGAAAGCAACCAAGAGAAGCATTATGGTTTGATGCACAGATCAAAGGCAAATCAAGGCTGCTGAGTTATTGTAAAGAGCTCTTCCCTAGGTAAAACAACTGACTGATTTAATGTAGAACCTTGATGACTAGCATTCAGTACACAAAGTAACAGATTAAAGTGGTTCCCCCTTTATAGTATCAACAACCAAGAAACTGTAAACCAACTAATTAGGAGAAATCCAACTCAAACTCTAAAGATATACATATAACCCATGTAATTCAACTCACAAAATACCCTCTAAGGATGACTATCTCAAACACCAGAGGCAGTGGCAGACACCTTGTCAAGGGACATCCAGCTGGCTCAAAACCATCCTGCCATTCACAGCCCTTCAACACTGGGCTTCTTGGCCTGAGCCAACACCAGCCTTCCAAAGCTGTCATTTGCTGATGGTGAACAGAATCTGAAACTCATCCCTCCCAAGAACTGCCTGCAGCTGGCTTCAGCTGTGCTTATTAAGATGCAGCAGACACACCTAAGACAGCCGCCCAGCACAGCCCCTGGGACTACTCTGCTGCTTACAAACTTCAGCAAACTGAGCCAGTGTACCAGTCTAGCTTCCTCTTCAAATTTAAAAGCATGATTTAAAAAATCCATCAACTTCAGAAACAACGGACAATGAGAAAAGGGAGCATTTTGTCTGAAAAACTCATTCCTTGCAAGACTCCTCTTGAAAACAATTGTGAATAATAAATACAACTTCGCTTTCAAATCACAGGATGGGATCTTGCCACTGCTGTGAAAATACAGCCAAGCCTATGTATGTTCAAAAGAAAACAAGAATCTCTGAAGTCTGGTGATTAGTGCAACCCTTCTCTGCTCCCTTTCAAAGAGGGCACAAAAACTATCAATGTCATCTGTTGCTCCCACAGCCAAAGCAGCAGGTTTGTGGGCAATCTAGAAGTTCCACATGGAGTGATTAAACACAATGGTATAGTACCCTAACCTGGAGCTTTACCCCATATATACACTTTAATAAACCCTGGAAGCTGAACCAAACTAGACTTCATACCTCTAAGCCAGCTTTGAACCCTAGGAAGCACATGCTCCTTGTGTGTGTTTTAGTCATCACTACTATTAGATGTAACTTCTGTGATTAATGAGCCAGAGCAATTAAGGTCTCACAATGTATATTAAAAAAAGGCAGTCCCAAAGGCAAAAATAGTACAAGTTTATATTATGGAAATAAATTCATGTCTTCCTGCTCCTTATCTTGCTGAGGGCATTCCAGTTTACTATTAATTATCTCTGTTAATCAGAATAAGAGGTCTAGCTTAATGCAACCAAATATTAGTTACTGTTTAAAATGGTAGGAAAATGAGTAGTAGGTAAAAAGGTAGATCGACATCACTGCATGGTAGTTAAAGACAGCCAGACCAGCACTTACCTATATGCATTCATTGGAAAGGCTTGGTCGAAGCAGCTAATAGGTCTTCTTATATAGAATACTAAAGAAGTTCACAACACCTTTGCAGAGCCTTAAACAACCAGGTAGCACAGAGAACAGAACAGACAAAGAAAAAATATCCTAAAATATAAATCTAAAGATGGCTCATGAGATTTTCATCAACTCATGCAGAAATGTGGGCAAAACAGTTTCCCAAACATCTGAGGAGCCAGGCAGTGACTGAAGAAAGAATGAGTACATTTTCAGGAGCTGAACTAAACAGGTAGTTTTTGGTGCCATTTTTTTGTATTATACTGTAAACACAGTTTCATATCTGTAATTTCTCCTAACACAAGACTTAATTGAACTAATCATACAAGGCTAAAAAGGGTCAACCACCTGTTAAGTGTATAGACTCTGCCATATGACACAGCTGATGTCAATGTCTATTAAATCAACAGCAATACTGTATGAGAGTAACTTTCTTTTAATGGCACATTATTTAGATCTCTAGACAGCAAGTACTGACAACTTACTAAATGAAATTCCAGTCACCTGCTGATTTTTATTGGTATTTCAGAAGAGTCTCAATTCTGTGATAACACTCTTCTGAATTACCCTTACAGGGAAATCTACCCAAAGAGATTTCTAGAAAGTTATTTATTTGGTCAGATGAATGCTTTTCTTAAGGCAATATTAGTATGCTTACAGAATTTTCTCTCAGCTCAGCTCCAACACATGGCACAGACTGCAGCTAAGCTTCAGTTTTTTGAATTTTAAGATGTGCTGTGAAAATAATCACAGTTGAATTCAGTGTGTCTTTTTCTCTCCAGATACTTTGGAGGCAGTGTAAAAAGAGACTGGTCCTTACCTCAGACTAGAATGACTGTAAGCTTCATTAGGTAGCACAAACACCTTAAAGCCATCATTCAGCTCCTTTCTATGAGACTGAATTATGAGAAAACTGGACTATTGAACAGAGACACTCTCCAGCTCTAGACAGAACAGGAACACTCTGATGGCACCAAAAGCTGGGAGGAGCAGTCGGAATAGGGCTCACTGATGCACCTTTTGTGCCTAAAGCTGCAGAGCCACAGCCAGGCTGGAAGGCACATCCTGCCAATGCAAGCATACCAGACAACATCAGGAAGTTACAGAGAGACCTTATCTCATGTAAACAACACCAACCTGGGCATTTTTTTACCCATTCGAGCCCTTTTCTGGAATAAATTCATTTGGGCCATTACAGAGCTAGCATAAAAAAGGACTTCTTTAGAAATTGATATTCATGTGTGTATCCAGTAGTTTGATTGGTTTTGGCAGGGTAGGCAATAAAAAGAGATGGAATATAGGACATATTTTACATAAAACATTCATGTGGATTTGTTGTATCAAATCAGGATTTTACAGATTGTTATGTAAGAGGAGGAAGGAAAAATATCTAGAGTTCAGCCAGGTTCAATCTGCATGACTGATCTTGTTTACATAAAGATCTAATAATAATTCAAAAACTAGCACTGAACTGTATTGCAATGTCATTTTCTCTCTTGTAAATCGTATTTAAAACAAACATCCTTATTTAATAAATATTTAAACAGTGATCACTGACTCTTCAATCAACCTGTCTGGCTGGAGATTACAACATCAGAGCATTTCCCTAAGTCTACAGCTCGAGCGATGCCCTGCAGCTGGTTCAAAAGGACAAGTTCAGGTCAAAAACTTAATCCTGCTGCCTGGATTTCATTAGTCCATGCTATAACTTTTACATTAAGTATGTTTTAGTATCTAATTGATTTATATAAATTTTAGGTAAATCATGCCTCAAGTGACTTGTAAAGCTATTTGGGCAACTGCAAATTATTGTAAGTACATTATGCAGAAAGAGAATTTAATGTTCCCCACTTAATAATACCCAAATGGTTTTTAAAGAACATTGTAGGGCTTGTATCATGAAATTAAGTATCTGAAAGAGAGAGCAAGTACAAAGAACAGGCTGCTATTTATGGCATTCATAAAAAGATAGGCAACGTCCTCCTTTATTTTCTAGTGTATCCTTCTTCAAATTCAAAGCTTTCAGATTACAGCAAACTAGGAGCAAAAGGTGGCTGAGGGCTGTGTTTTGCCTTATGAAATACCACCATCAGATTCATTGCTTTATTGCTAACTTGCAAAATATAGTTGGTTTGCTTAAGGTGTAATGCCATACTTGAAATCTGGTATGTAGCTTTTCAAACAGATTATTAATTTGTCAAGTTATTGCTCACTCTGATTTCCAGTAGTTTTATCTCACTGCTCTATAACTTACCTGACAAACATCCTCACTATGAAACAACAGATTATTTTTATTACAACAGCGCAGGAAAGGTTTGAGCACTTCTGCACTTATATTAGAAACGAAAAAAAATTAAAAATCAGTAATAACGGTGATAACAGAAGTCAGAGATAAAACTGCACTTCACTTAGTAATCCATCAAGCTGAGAGGACCATGCAGAGGCACCAACTTGGCTTGAGAGACTTAACTCCAGTTTTTCAAAAGTCAAAGCATTTCTAAACTAAGCTAAATTAAGTCCAGAGGAACTCCTGAGAGTTAGCCTGCAGGCATGCCAGTTAACATAAGGAGGGCTAGTATTGTGTGGCAAAGGGCTTTTTAAAGTGTCCAAAAACTAGAAATTAATTATGGTGCTTTTTGGTAACACTTACCTTAAGAGGCTGTACTTTGCTCAGTACTTGGGAAAGCCAAGTGGCTACAGGTAATGTTGCCTTTAGCCTAAGCCATAGAACCAGAGATGCTATCAAATTTCTAACTGCTCAGGTTTTCCTTGTACTTTGTAAGCTGCCTTGAAATTCCAGATTCCTCCTGGCATTTTAGCTAAAAAGGAAAACAACTGTTCTTGGCCTCCTTTCTTAAACACCTGTGGACAGACAATGCTATGCAACAGGTTTTCTCCTCCACAAGAGTATCTACATTTCTGCATATAACAAACTACTTTGTATTATACTACTCAACTCCATCTCCTTGCAGCTATTCCAAATAGTGATTGACTCAAACCCCAGCAAAGAGTAGCACTCATGTGACACTCTACAGTAATGGCCCTTCTCATTAGATAATCAGTGAGAGGAGGCAGACTAGATCTGAGTTGTGGATTCTACACCAAGATCAAAAGACCCTATTTCTGTATCTGCACCAGTCTCTAAGGAAGCGTGCAATCCTCTCACTCTTTCACAGAACAGGATTTATGAGTATGTAAATGTGTGATGTACAATATTTTATCCTGATTACGGCTTACAAAACTAAAAGGCAAATGAATATTCTCATTTGCAAATATTTGTATTATTTTTTAACAAATTCTAAATGAATTCTTTAGTTACTTTGAGACCATGTACTCAGAAAATCACAGCCATAAAACTGACGGCTGGAAGGCAGCCTCAAAAATAAAATTTTACACTAATGCAGAATCATGACTCACAATATGATCCCTCTGTCTGCATTCATTTTAGAGAACTGATGACAGGTGTCAGTTTGTGCTTCTTAAAAGAAAGATCAGATGGGAATCCAGACTGTAGTTCTACCAGAGGTCAAATAAGGAAAAAATCCTTAGAGCTCCAGAGGGCCCAGGGAGCCATGTGTCCAAGAGTTATTCTAATAGTGCTCACTTTTAATCCTGTCCTTGCTGGGATATGTAGAAGGAGAATATTTAATTGCCAACTACAAGCCACAGAACTGGGATTTATTGTAAAAACAATCAACTTTTTAACCAGAGAATCAAATGATTTACCATATGGCTGGTTAAACTGTTCTCAAAACATGCATTTTCCAGTGCTTTATGTCTGTGTAACTATTAGGTCTTTCCACAAGATTTCTGTAGCTATGTATAACAGGAGGTTTGTGATGGCTTAAATACAATAAAGAAACAAACACCTCAATTACACTTCTAAAAAATAAACTTCTAACAGTCAATATGGAGGCCATACTCCATGGAATATCAAGCTTTCACTTCCACTGCCTATTAGTGCCAAGAATGAAATCACTCCATAGCAGTGTCCCTGCCCTTTGTGCAGCAGAAGCTGTTTCTTGGCAACCAATGCAGACAACTGAGTTGCCACGGAAACTGGAGAGACTAATTTATAAAAACTCTGAAACAAAGCAACTATAAAGGCAACCCTAAATAGGGTGGGTATATTCCATATTACTTCCTACAGCATTCCCACCATTAAAAGAACCAGAAATGAAAATGCTAAACTACTGGTTGCAATTTTCATTATTTCTGTAAAACTGGACTTGAAAAGAACTAATGTTTCACTGCATCAGCAGCCAGTAGCCCCTTTCTCCCTTTGGCTCAAAAGCTGGCAAATACACCTGAAGATTTATACTGCAGTTGAAGAGGAATGCTTTCCATTTCAGCCAGTGTTTTCTCTTTCAGGGAAGAGGGAGGCTGAGGGGAAAATGGCACAGAACAACTGTTGAGGAATGTGCCCAGAATATCTGCAAGCTGGATAAAACAAGTGTTAACACAGTGAAAAGGCAGGACAATGGCATACATCATAGCTCACTTGAGCTAAGAAATATATGTTTGAGTTTCTTATTCACTTGTAAATATTTATTAGTAGAGAATACTTTCTCTTCTTTAGTAACTAGATGCCAAAGACGGCCTTCTCCTGAATGCATTCTAACTACAGTTACATTTTGTGTATGTGCACATGTGGAGAGCATGCTCAAGGCATACATTTTTAGTAGTGAACATGGTGGGGAAAACCCAACCACATGCTGCACTTCCCAGGAAAGGAAACCAATATGACAATAAGTTCTCTCTTCAAAGAGAAAACTAGCTCGTTCAGCCGCCTAGCCAAGCCGCTTAACTCCCCAGAATGATATATTCCAGAGAAAGAGATGAAGAGAGACTGCATACATTTGCTCAGAGACAGGAACTCACTGATAGCAGGTTCCCACCAACAGGCACAGGATGGGTGCTCCTCCTGCCATGGTAACTTCAGCCCTCTCCAATTCACGGTGACATCTCCACGGAGCTCAGGTGAGGTAGCAACTATCTGTTTACTGACCATCTGACTACTGCCAAACTACTGACTACAGCATCAGTGACAGGAGTCCTGGCTGCCTCACCTCCTCAAGGGGAAAAGTCCACTTGCAGCACTGAGGGCATCAACCCAAGTTTATTTTACTCAGCCATAAAATTCCTCAAAGTGATCGGAACTGCTTGAAAATCTCTATTGCTCTTTCAAGTTTGACTTAAGCAGACCCACAGGTAGAGAACACAATAGGAGGGGACTTAAATAAGTAGTCCATAGCCTGTTTCCATGGGAAAATTAGACCAGAACATCAGCAGTTTAAAAGAAAATGCATCCTCTTAATGCTTTCCGCAAATCAAAAGTCAGTCACACAACTGCACTCATGCTCAGCTATTCAATGAACTGTGAAAGTTAGTGTTATCAGTGGTGATTATCAACAAGATTGTCAGGTGTGTAAAACCCAGTGGAGCTAAAAGAAAGCAGCTGCTCTGGAGAAATGCTGCACATCAATCAGTTATTGCAAATTATAAGCAGAAAAAAAACCCCGCCACCCCAACTACACAAGTCCCTGAGTTCCCTTAGTTCAACACCTTAACTATTATGTAAACAGAGAAATTCTGCAGAGATTCCATTAATTTTCATGGAATAGTGAAATAATTTTTGAGCTATGAGGTCTTGGAAGATGTTTCTCTAGAATGTGATCTTACACACCAACAGCCTATTTCCCAACATAGACAGGCTCCCCCTAAGAACCTGAAAAGCACTACTACATACAGCTTCTCCAGAGGGTTAGAAGTAAGTAGAGGACAAAATTTAAATTTTACAGCTTGAAGGGTTGCTGTACCAATTATTGCTACAGTGCTCCAACAGAGCTACCATAACTTTTGAACAATCCTTAGAGAAACCCAGAAATATCAAACAAGACAAAGAATTTGAGTTCTTTTAACTGGACACTGAACAGACCAAATTCTCTTGACAGAAATGTAAGACAGCTGGATGAGTTTCTCACAAGTCTCAGGAGTGGCTTTATGCTTCAACTGCTTGTCTATTCTGATGCCTTAGAACAGTCAGAGGCACTGCCATCTTAGCAAAGGACCAAAGAATGTGGGCAGCATACATTCTTCACATTTTACAGTCTGTGTCCTAAAGTGTTTCTATTAGAAGTTTCTATTACTTCACAGAAAGGGTTGTCAAGCATTGGAATAGGCTGGTGGAATCACCATCCCTGGATGTGTTTAAAAGAGTCAGGGACATTGGTTAAGTGGTGGACCTGGCAGTGCTGGGTTAATTGTTGCACTCAGTGATCTTAAAAGGCTTTTCCAACCTAAATAATTCTATGATTCTATAAGTAGTTACAAACATTAGCCCAGTCTCTCTGAAAATGAGGACTTTCATACTTTCATATGAGAGCAACACACTTCTATATCTCTAGAGATCAGCAGCAACGTAAAATAGTGAGTGTGTTGTGGACAATTTTTTCCACAGCCCAAAAAGATTTTAACAAATATTTTAAGCAAGTAGCAGACTGTTTGCTTTTATAAGTGACAGAGCACGATCAGGGAAGAACCAACCCAAACTTACCAATAACCTTTTCCTCTCCAAAGACATCTGTACATGCTATGCCATATATGAAACTATTTCCTTATAAAGACATCTGTCACAGTAAAAGGACTAGTCCAGATGGGCTTTGCTCAGTACTAGTTCCCAAATGAACCAAACTTCACAACTCTGAGGGAAATCTCAGCCATAATAACAAGGTGCAGGGAGAAGATGGAGAAAGAAAATTCACATGAAATAAGTAACTGGGATAGCACAGGGTTTTTTTCACAGACAACAACAACTGGAAGAAACAAACAAAAAAAAGTTCAGAGAAAACTCTACCTCCCTATTTGTTCTCGAGAGAACCAATGTGCATGTTGGATTGTGGGTGTATGTGTACATAAGCACACAAAAGAGCTCCAACCTGCCCTTCCCACATGGGCAAATTGCTGAGTAGCAGAAATTGATACAGGCATCTCAAAAAAATGAAACCTGAACTACATAAGGCCTGTAAAAAAATTTTAAAAATCTCTTTTTGGAGAGAACAATTGTATCCTTGTTCAGGAAATTACATTTATTGGGGGAAGGAAAGAAAAACCCCAAGCCAACCTTTTCTTTGCTTCCCTGCCCCTTTCCCGGTAGGATAACATCTTCCCTTATAGGAAGGGAGAAAACTAGGAAGAGTACAGTTTGCTCAACTGTTTTGCAGTGTTGGTAACTAGCTGAAGGTCTTTCTTCTCCTCTATATGACAATTTAGAGGAGTGGATGATGTCTGAAGAAAGTTTTCACAAAAATTTTATGAATGAGAGTACTAACAAAAAAAACCCCTGGTTAATTTAGTTGACTATTCTGCTGCAGGATGTGTCACAATACCTGACACTTGTTAGCATTAGCCAGTTGACTCAGAATGGAATTATTCACAGCACTTATGTCTTCTCTAAGAAAGGAAGTCTGAGAACATGAAGCCTACAGAATATTTTAAATTCATGCAGAACATAGCTGCCTAAAGGGAAGAACTCCTCAAATTATGGCTCCACTAACAAGACAAAACAAAAGATGGGCTACTAAGCCTTTTGTCTGCTAAATTTTTTATTCAAAAAGCCCTTACTTAGCTTCAACAACATCTTTGCCAAAGTCACTTGTGATATGTCATAAATACTTGGATATATCACAGCTCATGTTAATGGCAGATGACTCTCTAAATTACTTGTTATGTTTTTGGAAACGGAGGAGCATATACCCTTCTAGGGTCTAGAGTCTTTCCTCTCTTCCTACTATGGGATGCATTACTTGGGATTTGCCAGCTACTTCTCCTCCTGCAGTGACTACCAATAACTCTTCTACTCCCAGGGCTCCTGTGAGTCTCACAGAATTGTAAATTCATTTCATTTCCTGACCTACATTTAACAGAAATTCCTGTGTAAAAGGCGAGTCATCTTTTCATGTCTCTTCAGTAGCCCTGTGCTGCTTCCTACAATCTTTTCACTCCTTACTGCTCCTCTGTGCTGTATGTAGCTTCACTGTTGCAGTCTCCTAGCATCATCCACAACAACTTTATATTGTCTTCTCAATTTCTGTCTATTATCTACCCTCACAGAGGGCAATTATCTAGTCTCATGCTCAACTTCATGTCCACTATTTAGTAATCCGTATACCTTTCTCTACATCCCTATTTCTAAGTGATTGAGATTAAATACTAATTTAGAAAGGAATTATGTACACCTTGCTGAAGGTAAAATATCTTGTTCTTATTTTGCATAAGCATCCCATTCATCTGTTATCTATCATTTTCTGCCTAACACTGATTAGGACTGCAAAGGTGGAGAAGCAGAATCTTTGTTCTTTCTAATGCAGCACACACCCTGAATGCACCTTGAAAAACAGTTCCAGCTCTACTTGACAAGCTGAAAACTACTTGATACCTTTCCTTGTCTTGGAAGTGTTTTTGGTACTAAGTTTAAAGGCGTATTTCCAGGGAGTAATCTAAAATAATACAGAATAAAGCCAAGGCAAGTTGGTACACATTTTTAGTGAGGCTTTGTTCCCAAAGAACAGAAACACTTACTGTACAGACAGACTACCATTGATTTGGGGTATAAAACCTTCCCACACACTACACCTAGGTTATTCTAGGGGAGAAAATTTAGAGCTGTAAAGCTGCCTGTCACTTCAGGATTTCAGAAGTCATGACAGACTGCTTAAAAAAAAAAAATGAAAAAAAAGATTTAAAAAAAAAAAGGTAAGCTTGACGAGTACATAATAATCATAATGTTCCTGTTTCAATGCTGTAGCAGGAGAAGATGCTGCAGCTTGAAACTGAAGCCAAGGGAGAGCCTCTCCTAGCCAAGGGAGGAACTGGGAGCAGTGGTGAGGACCCTCAAGTATCAGCCATTTTTTTAGAGCACATGCCTCTAATTTCAGTGATCCTTCTAATTATTTGCCTATAAGTGAAGCAGCACTGTTAAAGCTTTCCTCTTCCTACAGAGGTACAAAGTGACATTCAGTTGTTCCTCTCCTCCTCCTCCTCCTGTAACATTTAAGAGAACAGTTCCTACTGCATGCTGTGAAAAATGACTGGCATTCAGTTGGACTCAGCACAAGAGAAGCCAGAGCTTGATTTTTCTTTTCTAGGACAGCCCTCCTCCATCTGCAGATGGAAAGGTTAGTTTTTTACAGGGATGCCACATTTAAAAGCCACTCCTCCTACAGTGTCATTGAAGACTTGCCAGAGAAAGGAAAGTCTCATCCTTTCGTTCTCATCACCTCCCTCCCCCCACAAACAACCAAAGGATGAAGCACAGCAGGCTCAATACCAGGCCACCTCATTTAAATACTGCTGCTTAAATGAGATTTAAATCAAGCTGCAATATAATTTTGTTTGAAAGCATTTTTTAGCAAGGTGACATTCCTACAAATACCATTAATCTATAACATTAATCTATATAATTAATCTATAAAGATCTATAATCTTGACCAATTTGCTCTTTTGGTCCCACATTTAAAATTCCATAAATGTTTTAAAACTGATTTTAGCTTTCATAGTATTATTTCTTGCTTGTGTCTTCATGAAATTGTCTGATTAAAAAGAAATTCAACGGAATCACTCTTTATCAAGAACAAAAGTTTTTGAGTAAATGTATTCATTCTGACAAATACTTTACCTCAAAATATCACACGCTGACTACTGGAATACCTATACATGATTATAAAAGGTTTTATTTCAGTCTTCCATTATAGAAACAGAGCCCCAGAGAAACTTTACCTAGTTGTCTGGCATATCCAGACTACAGATATTGAATGTTATCTCAAGTTTATTTGCTACGAAGTTCAACCAAAACCAAAGTTCAAGTATTAACGTTCCTGGTCCTTGGCCAGTTAGAATAGCCCTGCTCTTCTTATTTCATCCCTTAAGATACTATGTCTCTCTCAACCTTTGCTCACAGTACTGATGGCCAATCAATGCTAATATTAGTCCAATTATCTTTACATGAGGTACAGAAATTTTAGTTTGCCTATCCCTGATGGAAAAAAGCAGATGTGAACAACTGCATTCACAAGGATGCTAATCAACTGCACAACCACTAAACACTTCTACATGCCTGTTCTCCCACCATCTCATAGCAATGTAATGTTCAACAGTCCTTGGGTTAAAAATCTTCACATCATGCTTACTGCTCTCTCACCTGGCTTCTGTTCCTCTAGCTCCGACAGGCCACTTGATTATTCTTTCCTACATTAACTGCTTCATATTTGCTTTATTAAATTTTACACTGATTGCAGTTTATGTTCCTAATTCATCAAGATCACACTCCATTTAAACAGATTACTCCAGAGTATTCACAATGCTCCTCAATCTGCCCCAGAACAGATGTGTTCTGGTTTAGGAACTGAAACATCCAAATGTTAATTTTTTTTCCCTCTAAGACCTACAGGCAGCCTTTTTCACAAATGTACAGAACAGCGAAGGTGCTGGGGCTCAGGAGGTATTTTTATGTAGCAAGAATAAAGGAAGTACAAAAGCATTTCAGACACCAATATGAGCTACTCAGATGACAGGAGATAACAGAAATATCCTTTTGTATTCCAGGTGCTCTCCCCTAAACCCAACTGCACAGTGTAAACCACTAGTACCATCATGCCCACACAGGGGCACTGATCCTATACATGCCTATGTAGCTATAGCAAAAAGTGGATGGAAAAAAACCCCAACCCTGTATCAGAATCAACAAGGCCATATATGGACTTTTTTCATGATGGTGAATTTTTAGCTTTTTAAGCTTTCTATTCTTTATCAGCAAGAAAGAATTGTAGCATGCATGAGTTAATTCTCGTGTGAACACAGGGTTTCTCATTATCAGTGCTCAGTGTGCCAGGACCATTCCCACAACACACGCACCTCCCTCTCAAAGTTATTTCCTCACCAAGGAGCACGCAAGTATGCCACTTAAACACTCCATAAACTGCATTAGCTTTAACTCAGATTTTGTGTGGGTGTAAATGCAAACACAGATTTCATACATGGGAAACAGCAGAAGGTTAAAGAAATCTTGGTTATAAGCATACAAGATATACTAACAGAACAAAAGAGCTGGACTATAGGACTGAGATGTGCTCAGGAAACCATTTCACACAGAAAAAACTCCACAGAATTTTTCAGAATTTGCTAGATTTTAAAGAAATGGGAGTTGTGACTAGAAATCAAGAAGGGAGATAGTACTGAAAGACACAAGAAAAGAAAAGTTTAAAAAAATCAAAGAAAATTAAGTAGACTCTTAGAAAACCTTCAGAAATAGACAAATGATTCAGAGGTGTGTAAGAAATCAAGAAAGGGAACATGAGACAGCAGGATATTTCAAGGACAACTAGAATAAAGGAAGAGCTAAGGTTTAGCTTCTAGATGCATGGTATATAGCAGCAGCTTCAGTTTGCAATTCAAATTAATGCAAAACAGACATACAACCTGTCTGCAAGGGAAGGCAGGTGAAGATATTTTAAACAGCAAACACTCTTCTATTTTAAAAGTCAGCATATCCATTTTAGGCAAAGGCTGTCTTGCCTTCCTTTCAATCAAAGGCATTCTACCCTGGCTATTCCACAAGATGCCCCCAGTTGTCCCCTATTGCCCGGCAGCGTTGAAAACATCATTGCTTATACCAAACCAAAAAGACAATTAAAAGCAGTTCAAACTGAGATTTCACTCTATTCACTTGATGAGTAAATGTCTCTTACAATTTTAAGCTATTAAAGCTCAGAGGAGTTTTATTTAAAAGCAGTTTCTGAGATTCAACATCTAATGGAAAAGCAAATCCACTAGAACAACTGATTTGGGAGAGGCAATCAGTCTTAACTACTTAACATGAGTTTTATTTTCAGTATCATCCAGCTGAATTCAAAACCCTATATAACTCCTTCCAGTGGGAGTGTACTGCCTTACTTTCTGAAGTTACTCATCTCTGATAATTTCACACCATTCGTGCTCATTTTTATCTATGAGTAAAGCACTGTGTCCTGTCCTCAAGTCCCCAAAGACTTCTTTGCTCTTCAGTCTATGACTTCAAGGATTCAAACCTATGGAAGAAGCTTGATTCCCTCCCCAGCAGCTTTCCCAAGCAAAAGCACCTGCTTGTGACCTACTTCAGAAGTTTTTTGGGGTAAAAATGTAAGAGAAAGTACTTATTAAAATTTAAGAACAAGCTATGTGATACACACCTTGTGTACCATTAATCAGTGACATGAGGAAAAGAGTCTCAAAAGAGTTTGATTTACTTCTAAAAATCTAAGCCATTTTCAGAGCACTGCTGCCTTCATTCAGTAGAATGGAAATATTTTCCCCTATTGGTAATTGTATTAGCTTCTAAATCTGATTGAGTCTGGACAGTCTGCCCCCATGAACTGGCACACAGTACTGGGGACATAGATTCAGAAGAGATTAAATCAATACTTCCTCCAGGACTGAACAAATTAGTTTCAATCTTAAAGAGAAATGGAGGGGGGGAGGGCCAGAATACATGGTACATCACTGATTTAATATTACATAATACTGTTGTCCCTGAAGATCTTCTCAGTCTCGCTTCCAAAAGCCACAGCTAAGAAACTGAACTGCATCTCCAAGTCCTATACACAGCATGGTACATTTAAGAAAGAATCCGAGAGGTAGAGACCTGAATTCATCTTGAATAACTTGATGAGCACCTGAAAAGTATGTCATTGCCCTAGACTTGTTTTCTACCGAAAAAGAAGCACAAGAGACAATTCCAGACTAAATAGGTTGAATATTCAAAAATATTTGTGTTTCTTGCCACTCACAAGCAACACCAAAGTGCATGACTTAAGAAGCCTCAAAGTGTTGAACATAAGATGTTTTCACAGTTTACTGCAGTTTCAGAAAAGAAACTGGTCTCATAAAAACTTAATTAGAAAAACAAGGTACAAAATTGGGCTGCCACTACCATTTCCTGCACTGTCAGTAATTTTTGAATTATTCTGCCAGTATCAATTGCCTTTTGAAGGGCTGGAAAGACCTTGGTTCCTATAAATGCAAAGATTAGTTTTCAGAAAAGAACACAGCTAGTGACAGAATATTTATGCAGTTTACCCTCTCAGCATTCATCATTCATATAAGAATTTTCTTCTTCACAACAGCTTGACAAAAGGTATTGAATAGAAAACTAAGTGGAAAGAAACATGTAGGCACTAAATCTCAGGTAGCTGTTCAAACCTGGGTTTGATTAAGTTATTATCCTTTAGTTTATTAATTCAATGTTTTTCAGAAGAGGCACTGCCAATGTTTTCCAAGTGTTTATGTAAGAATTCAAGGCCCAACAATCCAAAGACAGAATATACAAAAATATTTACATTAAAAAGGAAATATTTAAGTTCTAATAAGCTACAATGCTTATTGTAGAATTTTTCCTATTAATAGTATAATTTAATTTCTCAGGAAAGAAACATGTGCTACAAAAAACTGCGAGAGGAAAATGTTGGGTTTTTTTCCATAGATGATGCTTAAAATTCTCCTAAATGGCTAGAAATTCTTAATCCTCTTGTAACAACTAGTTTTAGAAGGAACAGAAACAACCCAGCAAATCCAACATCCATTATGCTTTTTTACAGCACTATTACATCATACCGCTTAAGAGGAAGGAAATACACACTTTGCCAACAAAAAAAAAGCATTACTAACAGTAACAGCTTCAGAGAGTACAAATAAAATCATCCCAGTGAACACAACAGTTTGACAATACCTTGTAAAAATCTTCAAACCATCAAGCTCATTTGGTTCAGACAAAGCCATAAGGCAGGGGGAGCAGAACAGAGAAATTTTAGGATGACTACTGTTTGAAAGCATCACAAAAAGGTTAAAGGTTTCAGCTGTTCATAAAGAACTTATTTGGTCCTGAGGATTGTGTTTTACTGAGCACTGGAAACTCTTCTCCATGACCACCAGTAATCTCATGGCTTTCTCCACAAAGCAGTCATACAGCATCATCAGAGAAATCTGTAAGCACTTTTCCAAATTCTCTTCCATGAAACAATTAAAAAAAAAAAAAAAAAATCACAAACTCACCCCAACAAGATCATACAGCTGAGGATGTTTCCATTTGCTTTTCTCCTCCTTCCCTAATAGCCAGTAAAACACAAATCAGAACTTAAATGGCTAATAAGCTATTCTTGGTTACACTGCACATTTAAACAACAAAGCAAAGACCAGATGTAGAGAAAAAGGATGCTTATTCTAGAAATGGATAGTTCTGAATGACCACACCGTCTCCTTTCCACTGAGAAACACTTCCTTACACAATACGAAGCTCCACCTTGAAGAGTTAGAAATTACTCTTCCTTAAGAAGGGCTTCTGACAGTATATAAACTCTCTAAAGAGTATCCGAATATCTTTAAAGACACTAAGATCAACTTATGTGATATTTAACACATTCTGAAGCAGGTATGCAAGTTTTCAGTCTCATTCAACTAATAATAGCTCTCGTTTTGCACGGCACACAAGCCACTCCAAAGGATGCAGAAGATGGCGCCTTCTCTTCTTAATTTTCAAAGTCAGTCTACAGTTCTTGTGGGATGCCAGTTGGCAGCCATGGAAACTCCTATTGTGAGAAGCTTTTGGAGACGGAGCAACACAGTTGTCAGTCTCAGCTTAATGAGAACCGACCCTAGACAAATAAATGGACACACTGCTTTCAGCCTGGAATGGGCTTCTGTTCACTCCTTCACAGAGAACTTTATTCGAGTAACAATTAAAATTGTTAGTCAATGTCATAACATGACAATGAAACAGCCTATACAGAAGCACAAGAGTTCAAGGACCTCACCTCTAACACCAGGATAATACCAATTGCCGGCAAATTTTCTACCCTAGCAGAAATGATTTTAAACCAGTTTTTTATGCTTTTCTCAAAGTCTAATTTGTAGTGGAAGTCCACTTTTCTCAACAGTAATTGTAAGAATCTGCCAAGATATCCAGAGCCCATCACAACTTGCTGAGACAGGCAATTTTCACTCATTTTTTCACTCATTGATTTTTTGTTTGTTTTTCACACTATCATCTCTTCAAGAAGGGGCCTTTTCCTCAGTATTGAGGAAAAAAACCTCATCTTTTTAATCCTTCCCCAAAATCAGTTTCAAAACACAAGAGCCAGAAATGATACATCTTCCAGAGGGAAAAAAAAAGATTTTGATTAAATATACTGCAAGCAAGAAGGAGGGAAAGTGAAGTGCATTACAAGCTGAAGAGGTGCTCTTTGGGGTTTTTTTAATGTCTCTCACAGCTATATAACATGGTGGTCTGTCAGCACTGTGCAGACAAGGCCTAAAATTCATGGCTAATATAAGGAGCACAGGTATTTTCTGATGGGTATGGCCTTCCAGCATTCACATTAGAAGCCTTTTAGGAAAGAACAGCTCCTACAGTGTAAGCACAACAGATTTCAGGATCCCAGATGTCAGTCCAGTATTAAGGTACAACCTCAACAGCTGTTGTTTCCCTGTTAAAATGCTTATGTGAGCAGCAGAAGTCATTTTACTTAATGTTTTCTCACAGTTAGTCAGGCTCTGCACAGCAACACCTCACAGAGAATTCACCATGGTGCTCTGGTCAATCAACATCACCCATGTGCCTGTGGCTGGCAGGGAGCTCCAAGGCCTTCAACAAAAGAGAGAAGATAAAGTTGCTCTGCTGAGATACAGAAGATAAGATGCACACAACTTAAAATCTTTCCTGTTTTTGCAAAATGAAAAATGTGGACAATAAGTGCTATTTTGAGTGGATTGTAGCTACAACTTCACAAATAAAAAGAACAGGCACAACCAGCCACCCTTAAAATTAAATACACCTTCTATATTAAGAGTGGAATTGATTACAAATGCTGATGTGAATCAGAACTACGGGCACACACAAAACGAGTCGCTGCACATAAATTTTATTTTGGTTAACATTCCTTTTGTCTAGATTGTTGTACAATATACACTACCCAAACTCTGAGGTGAGAATGCCGTCCTGTGAATGATACCTACCTTCATTTATATAGGTGTTTCTGTACCAAGGACAATCCAGGTCTAGAGAAAGACATTTGAGATGTTTAATAGAGCCTACAAAACAGTACCTTTGGCCAGGAATTTACTGTAGAATACAGATGTTATTATCGAATATTTTTCACTTGTTAAGAACAAAACCATAAAAAAATACATGGTCATTTTAGGTGTAGGTGCAAACAGGTGCTTTTGCTGCCTTAAGAGAGTATTTTCTTAGAACAGTAGTATTCCTTTTTAAAAACGAAGATATCATGTGTCTTCAAAAAGAGAAGTCCACAGGAGAGGGAGTTTGTTTGCATCGTAACACAGCCAGTTTATAGCAGGTTTCCACTAAGAAACAAAAGCATATTACACTCAATGAAGAAGCTTTAAGCTTTCCAGCACTGTGATGTTCCCTTTCTTTGCAGCCATGATTCTTTAATCGCTATTTTAATGGCTTAAAGCAAGGTAATTGAGGGACATCCTATGCCTCACACATACTTGTGTAAGGTGTATGCCTTTAACTGTGACTGTATTTCATACCTGTAAAGGCAATTTGATTTGTGATAAAATATTTATTAGGAAAAAAAAAAAAAAACAAAAAGATAGTAACTTTTAGACCAGTAGCTCTGGCACTGACCATTTATCTGTCTGGAGTCAAAACAACAGCATAATCCATAAACTAAAAAATAATTTGCATGATTGCATCTTGTTAAGCTAAGCAAACCACCTGTTCAAATAAGTAGGTCCTATTATAAACCAGATGTTTGCTCTGCCAAAAGCAAATGGAGGATGTACATGGTAACAATGCACTGCTTTCCAACCTTTACTTTTTGTCAAAACATGCAAACTGTAAATACCCTGCGCAAATATACACATCATAACACTTCTAAAAATGGCACTGCTTCACAGTATTGCTGTTAAATGTGACCTTGATTAGTTTTCTCCCATTTTAGTCATCGGTGTTATTCTAGAAGTGCACCAAGCAAACAGAAACCAGAAAATAGCTTGCAACAAGGCAACTGGGCTCTATCTCTACACACAGCTTGTGTCCTCAATGTCTGCATTGTGTCCACACACTGCCTTTTAGAAGGCCATTTTTTTACGCACATCAAACTGAAAATACCACCTTCTGTTAAGGAAAGGTTAGGAATCAAATTGGAACACTGCAGCTACAGTAAAGCAAGACACATTTCAGTCATGAGAAAGTGTTTCCTCCCTGTGCAAGTACACAATAATATTAAAGGGTCAACACTCACAATATCTTTTCATGAACTTAAACATCAGGTTAATCTAAAAAGTTGAGTAGTGCTCATAGTAGGAGCATGCCCTCATTATCTGTATTCCTACAGGCAGCCATTACACCTACTCATTCTATTTTTATTTTCCTTACATAGCAAAGCTGGCAAGGAAAATGCCTCAAGATCTCACCCTGGAAAGCTTTTGATTTTGGGCTGTGCACATAAGACTGTTAAACACTTCTGAGAGTCCCACCATCTTCAAATGCATCAGTGTGGTACAGGGAAGTGACTATCTCTTTCTCTAGAGTACAAAGGCCCTTGTACCAGTAGAAATTAAGTATATCTATAAAAGTATACATAAACTATTCCAGACACAGTGTGAAACCTATCCAGCTCTGAGGAGTCATTAATAATTTAACTGCAGAAGTATGCTAAATGCAGGCCACTGATGTGCTTTACAGTCAGACTGCAGTTGTATATTGTGCCCTTTTTAGCACAAATTAAATGATATTCTAAAGCTTCCAAGACCTTGAAGTCAAAATACAGATTCTTTGTATGTTCTATAAGGAAATGCAAATAAGCCACTAGTCACCCTGTTTGTAGTAAGGAGAAACACTTTTTTTTTTTAACAAAACTAAAGTAATGCATGAAATCCAAAGTCAATACCCACCCAACACTGGAAAACATCAAGTTTTAGTCCCTGAACGGCCACTAACCCAGTGAGACAAGATTGGTTAATTTTGTTGGGGTTTGGTTTTTTTGAGGATTGCTTTCTTGTGGTTTTTTGTGAGTTTAGTTTGCTCTTTTTCTTTTGGTTTGGTTTTCCCCCACACCCCTTTCTTCTGCTATTCTAGAATTAAAAAGTTGAAATGACTACTACAACACACCTACTTAATCAAGCCCTGGAGTTCTAAGAAACACTCACATAGCATCATGTGCATCAAAAATTGCTAAATTTTCCAAAACCAAGAAGGAATTTTTGGGATGGAGAATCAACTGGATGTCAAAGGAGAGATTTCTTCCTAGCAATTACAACTTGCCTCAGACTCTGATTGTCTAAGTACTACCTCTCTCAGCAAGACAAGCTCTTTACATTGTCATCAAATTTTATAGGCCATCATTTAAATTCCTCTTATCTGAACAGAATATTTATTGACATATTTTAGAGATACAAATTGAAACATCACAACTAACAAGGCTGTTGGAGGAAGAGCATTTAAGCTCAGTTTTTCCATGTGTAGTGTCAGTATGGGACAACCACCTTACTTGGATGCCCAGCTAAGACTCTACTCCTGCTACTTTCTTTTTATTAGCCTTAGGCATCTAATGATAGTATCCAACAACAATATATGTACACACTGTCCAACTGCACTAACAACACAGGGGACTCATGTCAATTGTTGCTATGGAAGGGCAATTCCAGTGTTGGCCTCATAAAATAACTTAGAGATGACAGTACAGAATGGCCTGTCTCCAAGTTATATTCCCAAAGAATGATCCCTGGAGAGCTTTATTCTCTTATCCTTACAGTAAATTACTTTTTTTGACTCAGAATTTAAGATTTTATTGCTTTTTAAGTTAGCGATGAAAGATTTAATCATAGATTTGTTAGACTTAGCCCCTCAACACAGGCTTTTCCAGAACCTTCAGAGCTCCAGCAGGAGTCACAGTAGCAGTTCCCAGCTACAAATAGTACTGGAAAAATTGTGGATTTACCATGGATTTCCTCCTAGTAATAATTCACAGCTTGAATTTAGCAATAAAGAAATCTATCATTGTGTCCCCAACGCCATCTGGGAGATCAGGCTTTTGGCAGAGAAAAATGGAGCAGCAATTGCCTAGCGGCACAGGAAATCAATGACTTCCCCACTCAGGGCTGAGCAACAGGCTGCTCCTGCTGAGCATGGAGTCATTCATTTCCCTTTCTGCCAGCAAAGCTGCTTTGTACATGCCAACAGCAAAGTCTCTGTTACACCTGCAGGACACACACACCCCCCCTAGCAAGCTACACAATTTCATGCCTGTATCCAAAAGGGGAAGGAGCGTGGAGATGGCAGTCTCTTGGGAGAACTTCTGGACATGAGGGTTTCAGGCTACAAGGTAGGTAACAAGTGTCCCTGGTGTACCACTGATTTACACTCAAGTCAAAGCCCATGAGTTAACAAAGGATTCAATTGAACTATGCCAACGTAAGGGCCAAGAAAAGCTGGTCTTCCCTTTCATCCCAGCAGTAGGATAATACTAGATAATATCAGGAGTTAGAGTTCAAAAACAGGTGTAAAGGGGTTTTTTTGGTTTGTTTCGAGCACAATCATTAAAGGAGAGTTTCAAATACAAAAAGATAAAAGCGAGCACATCATCCAGGAGACAACAGTGGCATCCTTCCAGGCTGCACTTCTTCAGAGCTAAAGCACCAGTTTATTTACATATACAATACAAAGCATATGCAGCCCTTCTTTACTGAGAAGGTCTGCAGGAACCAGAATAATCATTCAAAATCTTCTGTCAATGTCATAGCAGAGACCACCACTGACCTCTGCAGATTTAAAATTTCAACACCTTCCTCCAATTTACTAGCCTTAGTGCGCCCTGGAGCATGAGGCAAGGTAAGGAAGGACAGGAGTTGAAAGTTTCCCCTGACACATGCTTCACCTTTGTTGCAGACAAAAAGAATTTCACATCCACATTTTGCTCCAGGTCAAAGTTCCCAACAAAGTCACAGTAAGGAGATCATTACAGGCATGTACACAGTCACCAAGAACTGTACTGCTGTGTGTAACTGGTGTCAGAGGTTACTGATACAAAACAGTAGATGGAAAGGACTTCTGGTCAAGCCAGACTTGGCCGTGATTTGAACCAGTGCTCTGAATAAGCAGCTTGTCCTTTAAGTAGCCCTCTCTGAGATCAGAGGGTACTGCTGTAGCTGTTTCCAGAACTGTGCCTGCACACCAGCCCCAGTAACTGCAGATATGTTAGGACATCACCAGATCTTGCTGAACATTTATTTACCTGTATTGGGCACATTTGGCAGCATCTCCCAAAAGCAACACTGTTTGCTGTGTATCTGTGAATCATTGAACCTAGAATCTGTAAAGCACAGCTATATTACAGCAGAAATATCACGGTCTCTAGCAGCTTCCAGCTTCTCAGGGAGACTTCTTCAGTTTAATAAGTTACATCTGTAAATGCAAATATCTGCCTTATTTCTCTAGAGTCACCATTGCTCTAAATCAATTCAGGTCATGCTGAAATTAGCCTTGCCCTTCACCAGGTTAAGAGCTTCTCCAGTTTTGCTATAATTAATACATGTCCATAGACAAATTACAAATAAAGTGAAAGACAAAAAAGAAGTGGGATTATTCTGTAATATATTTTTTCGTGTCCCTCTATCCCCAAGTTCAATAAGAAGCCTCTCAAAAATCTCGCTCTGCTGCAATTTCATAAGTCAGCAAAAAAGAGATGCTGCTTGAAGGTATTTCACAGAAGTAATAACATGTAACCTACAAGAGACTCCACAATAAATGTGAGCACCACACATAATCCTACCTGTTTTTCTGCAAAAGGGAAAAAAGCTCATTCATTTTCTAAGCTTGCACCTTCTTCATTGTCCACTTTAGGTGCAGTAAGATTCATCATTTAGTCACTCTGGACAGCAGTAGGTCTGCATTTATCATGGTGAAACACGTCCTCACTGTTTGTTCTTACAGTTTATGGAAAGCCAAGTACAATGACTCATAAAACTGCTGCAAGAAAAAGCTGAAACAAGTTAACAGAATGAGCTTCTCTTAAGTGACATCCTTCATCCTACATTTCCGGCGTGCAGAGCCAAAACCACATCACACTTTAAACTGAACAGATTTAGAGCTATTATTTATCATAAATGGCAAGACCATCACCAAGGCCAAGCAATGTTTCATGGTGTTCCTGAGCTGTTAACAGATCCTAAGTACACTATAAGCAGTAGAAGGCCTGGCTGTACCTTCTACAGCAAGTGGGATTTTTTTTTTCTGTTAATGTACTATTCTTTTCCTTTTGGAAAATTTTATTTTCTTCATGCTGAGAATGTCATCATGAAAATTCTTACCTGTTTTCCATCTAGTGTGTACAAGCGTTTAACCACCCCTGAATCCAGCTTGATGGCATCAGTTATATCAGTAAGAACCTGTTCAAACGAATGTGCTGTCTTCTTGTTGAGCAGAATCCGGACTGCTTTCCGTGGCTTCACTCCGCTCCTGATGATCGTGACCAGTTTAGGCCTAATGAAATCCTTATTCTCTTTTGCATCTGGAGTACCTCCTTTAGCAGTGGCAAGAGATGGCACTGAACGAGAAGTAGAAGTTGTCTTAACATTCACTGACCAGTTTGGGTTTACATTCTTTGTGTACTCCAGTTTCTTGAAGGGTTCTATGGAACCACATACATAACTTTCCCCTGTGGAAACAAAAGCAAAAGTCCAGCAAGTCAGATTGGAGAGGGGAAAAAAAAAGAAAAATGCAGGAAAATACAAAATCAAATCTTTCTCCAATTATTAAACATTATTCTTATCATTCTTGATCTACAGGGCATAAAGTATTGATCTCTTCCCTTCTCAGATGCTACTCACTATAAAATGAGATGCTACTCGCTATAAAATGATCTTTTAAAGATCACTCTTAAGCTAACCCTTCAAGAAATATTGCTACAAAAGTCCTTGAAAGCAACAGTTTTTTATCAGAAAACGCTATTTGCAGTGGCGATCACTGCTGTCAGTAAACAGTGTTCATATTTCACCAGCTGCCCAGCCCCAGCACATTATCACCATACTCCCCCAGCCTTCATGCTTAAATGGCCCTCTCCTAACAAAGCAGCAGGCCCCAAATACTTCAGAGGAAGTGATATGATATGACACATTACCAAAAAATATAGGCTACAAATAACTTTTTATACAAAACGTGGATGAAAATGTCATAGGAGATTCATTAACATTTGATTTTTTAAAGCTTTAGGCATCATAAACCCAGGATATGTATAGGCAAGAAACTTCCCTGTATTATTTACTGACTCAATACATAATACGTGGGGAAAGAAAGACAAAGAGTAGCAATTACAGACTTCTCATCACAACAAATTTACCATACTTAAAAGAAAAATAGCGGCTATTAGTTCCTCTTTCTGTTGGAGCACTATCTACAGTAAAATATTTTTGCAAATTCCACACCCACACAATTTCTGGGGAACTAGAAATCAGCCAGAAAGCCCAGCACCCTGTAGATTAGCACCTGAATCCAGTCCAGCTGAAGGCTGCTGCATAAGGGGCACCTGCTTGGGTGCTCCCAAACTCTCCCTTGAGCTTGATTGTGTGGCTGTCCTGGTAATAGCACTGGATGAGTTGGATCAGCTCAGTGATCTGACTGAACATACCAAAGATGCTACTAATTTTGCGGCATCAAGCTGATCCAGTTCATCCTCTGTCTGGGGAAAAACAAACAAACCAAACAAAAAATGTCAAAGAAACCAATACTAGATCCAGCAAGACCACACCTTCTGGCAGCCTGCAGTCACATCACATATAATGCAAAAATCCTATCCTGAAAAACACCACAGAGACATCTGAGATTTTTTAGTTCTTCTGGGTTCAAGAGTTCAGTGTATGCTAACAGTACAGAGGTCTTCATGTCAGTAGTTTAGCCTGGGGTAATAAAACAGAACCAGGAAAAAAAAACTCAGTGATGCACCTCCTATGCTAAAAAGCATGTAAGAACCAAAGATATTCTTAATGATCCCTATCCCTAAAGAAAGAGGATTCACAGTTCAACCACTAAAAGAAAAGTAAGTATTTAAAATTTACTTCTGAACAGGAATTTTAAGGTTTCAAGACACCTAACCCAATTCCACAGATATTGCAGCACACAAGGAATGCAGGCAGATACACAGAGTCACCATATTTAGAAACAGAGGCAGAGAACACCAGGACTTGAGGCTTGGATAGGCACTGTATATGTATATGCAAGATACATAGATAGATATGTAAATGGAAACATCAGAACAGAAAGGCTCAGCTACAGTAACGAGTGGTCAAACAGTGCACATTCCCTTTTATCCATGTCCCTGTCCAGTGGTTCTAGTATTAGTTACTCAGTTACTGCCAGGACAGAATGTACGCACAGAACCACATCCACAAAATTAGCAAGTTTTAAGGGAAAAAA
This sequence comes from Coloeus monedula, assembly GCF_965178545.1. Lineage (NCBI taxonomy): Eukaryota > Metazoa > Chordata > Aves > Passeriformes > Corvidae > Coloeus > Coloeus monedula. Next base: position 51,568,256 of record NC_138783.1, read on the forward strand.
AAAGAAATCCTACTATGAGTAAGAATGCTCTCAATACAATAAATACCTGCTGTATAAAATAATTTGCAGAAGTCTGTTTTATAAATTTTTAAACAAAATTGATTCTTGTCTTCATTTGTGTTTGCTTTAAGATGTAAAATCCACCAGCAAACCCATTTTATTTTGTGAGGGGGAATATAAATTCTGGATTTTCAGGCTCAGTCCTACTAGGGAAATTGTTCACTTCAGTTGCACAAAGTAACATTTATTTAAAATCAAGGGTTCAAATTAAAACTCACTTCTCAAAGGGTAGGCTCATAAATAAATGGCGATACACAGTGTACTCAGAAGATTTACATTTAGTTTATGAAGAACTCCTTGTTTTCCCTTCTTGAAAGGACAGCATTCCACATGATTTTTAATATCAGCTATATTTAAAGGTCAGCTGAATTCCTTGTAGCATTTAACTGTACATCAGCTCTTCATTGCAAGACAAAATTTATATGAATGATCATAAAAAAAAAGGACCAACAGAATCACTGAAGGTTTGGGATTGTTTAAACATCAGCATTTTTACCCTTTCCTCATTTCCAACAGTACTATATTACATGAATAAAATATTTACACCAAAAAAAAGTTTTTTCCCTTCAAGAGGCTCATACTTAGCTACACAACATCTTGAAGGCAGAGCATCCAAGGCCTTCTAAGATGAAATATCTTCAGTAAGAACTATTTTATATATGTCAACAGAAACACAGACACTTCTCCCATAATGTTGTTATTTAAAACTATTTTAGATGTTAGACAGGGACTGCAATTCTCATACATGCTGGTCCTAAGTGTCAGGCCTGTAAGAATAAAAATCTTTAGCACCTCTGGTGTTTGTATGCAGAAGAAATCTCAAAGAAAAGGACAAAAGGTCTCCACCTAGATTTTCATTCTCGCTTCTTTTTCACCAGCACCTTCAGGAGAGAAGACTGCAAAGAAGTTTCACAAGGGGCATGACACACAAGCCCAATAAATCCATCTCCTGCTTTAGCTTTTGCTTCCTCATCATCAGCTTTGACTAACTGGCAGCTGGAAGAAGAAAGTAACAATCTCCAGACACTAGATTCATAACAGAACAAGTGTTGAGAAAGACTCCTTGCAGAAACTGGATTAAGCAAAAGGCACAGACAATACAGCCCATTTAAAAGTGTCAATTGGATTGCAGCTCCCCAGGAGAGGGGAGCAAGTGTTTCACAGTGCAGTCAGCTGTCACTAATGGAATTTTGACTCTTGATTACTGTATCAATAGCCATTAGGAAAAGGGGAACACCCAGCTGTTTTGGGAGATCTGCCATCTAGGGAAAAAAAAGTGATTACTACACCTTAGAAAGTGTCCCTTTCCTGATAGCTTCTTCACAGCAACAGTGCAAATGAAACACACACCGCTTGAACCCTTCAAAAAAGATGCACTGCACTTGTTGGTCAGTTTCAAACCAGTAACCCTACAATTTAAGCTGTATAAATGCCCAACACTTCGGAAAATACCATGTAGAACAGCTAAAACAAATCTTAGCATTGAGAAAATATTCAGAAAGCTAATCATGTCGAAGGGCAGATCCCAAAACATTGTTTATGCTTAAAAAAACCCAAAACCTACTACCTGCAGTTATACACCTGTCAAAACTCAATGCAGCTGAACCACCAGAGACATGCAACACTGGAGGATAGTTCTTATAGGTCACAACTGAATTCCAAGACATGCTTCATTTATTAAATATTTAATTTTAAAAAATAATATCTGTGTACAAAGTGGTTGTTATGCAGACACTGAATCACTGTACATAAGTACTGGAGTTCTCTTGATGCAAGTCTCTCCCTCTTTGGCACACTGGTACTAGCAGTAAGTATGTTTTCTTCAGCTTGCTGATATTCTCCCTGTAAGAACAACCAAGGCATCATCTCTTAAAAAGATTTTTTGTGTTGCTTTTCTGTGCTTAAGGTGACTTGGCCTAAAATGACTTCATGTGGAAGACAGCTGATCTTAGGTGGAAACCCTGGAGAAGAAAGAGAGAACCTGTTTGAACCACACAAGCAGAGAGGAAACACCAACCCCTCTTTGTGGAGGTCAGGACTTGCCAATTTATGGAAAACAGGTTTGATTCCTTGGACTAGAGTATATAGTAGGAATGGAAAGTTAATTTATTAATTAGCAGTGATTTATTGGGGTCCACTTCCTCAAGGGATGGGGCAAGAAATAACTTAAGACAACAGGGAAGGGACTGGCACTCCCAGTACCCCATGCCTAGGCATACCTGCCTTTCTTCCCTTCTACGCTTTGGTTATCCATACAAAAGGCAGAATCTCAATCTCTCAGGAGAAAGGACACAGAATTCTGACTGTGCCTCACCACACAGAGCAGATTGCAAAAGGAAGATGACCTGAATCAAATAAATTACTGATACTTGATAGCTCCCAAATGTCTTAGTTAATAGAACAATAACCTACTTTAACTACATTGCTGCTGCCTTGTCTTTCTGCAGGGTCAGAAAAAATGCAACAGGGCAAAAGAGATGGAGCCTCTACAGGAAATAAATCTGACCTACACATGTTCACCTAGCAATCAGATGCACCAGAAACTTTAAATCAGATCTCCTCTGACCTTTGAAAGGACTTCTTTCCCAAACTTACTTTATTCTCGGTTCAGACTAAAAAGTTTTTTTTTCCTCATCAAAACCCAAATAAAAATACTTCCTCTCCCTCTGCCCCCTCAAATTTCTGCAGTCTTGTTACAAGTAAGATAGGCACTGTACACACTTAAAAAAACCCCACCAAAAATAATGTAAAGCACCTAGAATAAGAAACCACATGGACTTCCAAGAAGCTGTTAAGCAAGACACAAAGATAACCAACGGGCTAATGGATGAACAAAATAATCAAATAAGCAGTGCCAGAACAACCCTCTACTATTTTATGCAACAGGATCATTCAGCTGTTTGTTTGTTAAACAATATAAGGATTGCAGCCATTTCTGCCACAGGATTCAGTCCAAGTCCTTAAATTTGATAGCCCTGGATCAAGTCCATGGTAAATATCCAGTGTAAATTTAATCCTACAAACAAATGTCCACATAGATTCAGCTCTACAAACATTTAAACAGATACTTTACTACTATTATTTTGATAGCACATTACACATGCATATGAATCTTTCCAGCCCATCAATTCCCAGCTCAATGCTGAGGTAGGCATGACATAGAAGAAAGAAGTCATTAGCTCCAGAGAGCATCAGAGACCACATCAATCAATTCCTACAGTCTGGCCTGGCAGGGCTTCTCCCCAACAACACCGGAGTGGTTCGCAGAGTCAGGAAGGCAGCAGGAATACTGGCAAGGAGAGGGAGAAACTGAGATACGAGAAATGAGGTGACAGTAGGAGTAGCAAGACCCATATACAAAACAAGTCAGGAACACTTGCAGCCCATCACTCCAGCAAGGAGACGCTGCCTCTTGAACCCTCCATTGGCAGGCAGCTTCTCTGCTGCTCTGAACACAAACTGCCTGCCTCCATCACGAGAGCCTTCCCGCAGTCCTCATGTGACCCATCATCTCCTCTGCCCTGTAGCGAGGTTCACATCTCCCAAGAGTTATTAGCTGGTTACAGCTATCACTGGATTTTAAAGCTGGTATATCTGCATCCTTTCAAAGTGCTCCTTCAACAAGGTTTGCAGCTCTGAGGTAATCCCTGAGAGACATTCATTTTTCTTTTTCAGATTATTCCTTAAAACTATTTTTGCCATTATGTCTACACAAAATGTGCATGCACAGATAGAAGTCTTTAGAATCGTTTGGCAGTGCACCCAATATTGACATGTGACAAAACTGTTTCCCAGGATGATCTCAGCCTTGTGGTCTGAGGTTTTCGGTTTGTCTTTGACTGCCAGTTCTCAGCTGCAGGGTTCAACTTTGTGGTAGGTATTGTGGAAACCTAAAAAATCAATTCTGATTCATATCCAAGACTCTGAGGCAATATTATAATAAAAATTAATGAGAAAGGGATGCAGTTCTGGCTATGGATTGATTCTGTGGTCTCTGTTCCACATAGCAGGACCCTAGGAGTAAAAACTGTAAATATTCTTTGTTTCAGAGTTATCCTGCAATGTTCATTAGTAATTTTGGGGATAAGACCAATGACTCCACCTCTGCCTTCAGCTTTAAGGATGATACACTTTTGGAGAAGCAAAGTCCTTTCCTGATACTTCCTTTACAGCTAAAAAATTTAGCCTTTAAGAGCAACTTCATCTTTATTGTTTCTATACGCTTTGATTACATGTCATGCCTAGGGAGTAAAGTCATGTCACATTCCATTCTTTAAAGGTAAGAAGGTCCTAACATCAGGGCTGACAAAAAGAAGGAACCTGAATCCATTGCATTATTTCCTTCCTGTAGGGTGACGGAAGTTACAGACTGAAAGTTTTCACAACAGTACATATCCCCTTGCTATCAAATTCCAACAAATCTCACATGCCCTATGTCTTAAGAAAAACAAAAACAACCAAACAAAAAGATGAAAAACAAAAACAAAAAAAAAGCACCAACCAAAAACCAAAATCAATCAAACCACAAAACCCACAAAATCCCCACACCCAGGGAAGACACTACTTTCAAATAAAGAGAAAACATGTCCATGCATCTCAAAATAATCTACAGCACCAGCACACAGCCATGCCAGCTTTGAATTGTATGCAGAATGAAACTAAATATAACTGAAGCAAAACAGCTCTTTTACAATCTTTTTCCTTTGGGACTATCTTTCATGCAGTTCTGTGTATTTAGCTCTGGGATGAAAGACAGTGGCTGCTGCCTCATTTCCCCCAAGAGCCTCTCTGTCTTTATGTATCGCATGAGAAGGTAAGAGTACAGGAACTTCCCCACAGGCATAAAGACAAAAACCAACTCTAAAAATCAAGGCTTTATACATTTGCCTTACAATGCAATCACCAAATCAATACCCACCCCCCCCACCCCCCCCAATCACATAAATTCATAACAGTCTCAATAAATTAATTAGTGAATTCACACAGGAAGGGAATAGTCTCACCACGAAGAAAGCAGTGCTTCGTATTTCAGTAGTTGGAGCACAAATGTCATTTGGCAAGAGGCAAAAATCAAGTCATTTTCCAGCTATTTAAACACAAAGCACAGCTTCAAGCTAATTAATGCTGTACCAGACTAGCCAAACTCTAATAAACTTGTATAGTAAAGAGTGGAAGGGGCTTATGCAAAAACCATCATTGAGCTAATAATATACGAACCCATGCTCCACTGTGAAGTTCTACAAGTGAAACAACCCACCCTGCAGTTTTATACAAATAAACAGAAGCCCCTTTTCAGATGGAATAAGGATGTAGCTCTCTTCTTCCACACAAAGACTGACTTCTGTAAATCCAACAGTCTTAACAGCACAAGAAAACAAGACTGTCCTCCTTGAACTATACCAGGAAGGGAAGATGTATTCATTGAAAGGGTAAGGAATAAAGTCCCACAGGATGAAAAGGAATCCCAAATGCCTTCTTTAAAATAAACCTAGGCTCTTGCACTGTCATTAATTTTGACTGACTGATTAATAACTGGTATTATTCTTCTCTAGGATGCCAAAATAAAGCAATCTTGCAGGTTGCTGAATTTATTTCTGAATTCAGTTCTTTCTTTTCAAAACTGGTTCTGACTGGCTGCAAAAGGACTGTGTAAATCAACATTAACATCAGTGAAACTGCTTCTAGTTGTGCATATCAATCAAATAAGCAAATGAACAAAAACTGCTTTCAAACAGATGTTGATTAATATTGGTCTTTCCTCCCACAAATTGATTTTCTCTACCAATTAAATCCTGTCCTGACAAACATAGTTTTAACTCTGCCCTGAAACTCATAACATTGCTCCTAAGACCAGTTTCCTTTCCATTTCACTACACCTCTTGGTCCTAACTCCCAAACCTGTTACACAGACAGGCAATCCCACCCCTTCAATTTCCTTTCTGGAGCATCTTCATGTTGTCCACTACTTTCTTTTTTACACATGGAAGATTATCAAGAATATCAGATTCCCAAAACCTAAAAATTGCTTTCCTCTGCAATGATATGAAAAGGAGACAACCCAATGGTGGCTAAACACCTACATGCAAAGGTGTGCTCCTCCTTCCGGAGCCACATTTGGCATGACCCTTTTATTCTTCTCTCTCCGTATTAGCCTTCTTCTGATCCTCTCATTACATCCTGATACTGCAAGTTCTCTCACCTGGTGCTAAAAATGAAACTCACATAGAAATTACAATCTCTGTTACAACTCCCAATTGGCTGTCCAGTGGCTGTGTATCCATCCTTTACTGGTTTGCCCGTGGCACACTGGGGCCAGGGGATGGAAGCAAAAATGAAAGAATTGTTCCACCTTTATTTTCTTGGAACACAGTCACGCACCTGCATTTAAACGTCACAGGTAAGAAACACTCTCATTTATGGCCATGTGATAGTCAATGCCTTCATACTTTGTACATTCTGATGTTTTACACCAGAAACCCACTGCAGTCCAGAAGCACTTCATGATGGAAAAGCTACTTTAACTATTTGTAAAACTTGTGAAAAGTACTATTAATTTTTTAAGCTTAATATTCAAACTGATTAATGCTGACAGCTTCTCTTGCCAACAGAACTATCCCTGAAGGAGTGATGAAGTCGTTGTCGATGGGCAAATTAACGACTGGCATGTCTGACATTTAACAGTGACCAAGAACTGTCAGTTCTGACCAAATCACTGGTGATGGATTATCCTGCAGGTACTTGAGCCTTATTTACAAACAATGTAAGATCTCTACAACTACCTGAAAGGAGGTTGTAGCAAGGTGGGTGTTGGTCCTCTCCTTACAACAAGCAATAAGACAAGAGGAAATGGCCTCAAGTAGTGCCAGAGGAGGATTAGATTGGGTGTTAGGAAAAATTTCTTCACAGAAAGGGCTGTCAAGTATTGGAACAGGCTGCCCAGAAAAGTAGTTGAGCCACTAGCCCTGTAGGTTTTTAAAAGATAGGCAGATGAGCAGACACTTAGGGCCATGATTTAGTGATGGGTTAAGATTGGCAGTGCTGGGTTAATGGCTGGACTCAGTGATCTTACAGGTCTTTTTCAACCTTGCCAATTCTATGACTGGGCAAAAGGAAAATACTACAGAGGGAAAAAAGCTCACAATATACCCCAGCTGAATCATGGCTACAACATAACTCTTTTAACAGGTTGCCAACATTTATGCCACTCAATGAGAGGCTAGTATTTTACTTAAGGCATATTTACCTGTAGAGAAGAGATAGACCTCTTCACTAGCTAGAGACAGACTTAGAAAAAACCAAAACCAGAACCACCTGAACTGAATTTCACATAGGTTTCATTAGCACCACTGACCTTTTGAAGTTTAACAGACTAAACTTTCATTGGCACTTGACCTTGCATCTTTATGAAATGAAGTATTAGATGTAATCTTCAGGATCTAGGACTATCAACACTATGTTGAAAGGAAAAGGTCAGACACATTCAACAAGACGGAAGTAAGTAGCAAGGCAACAATATTTCAAGGCATCATTTAAGATATTGAAAATTCTATTCAGACCATTGAAAAACCCTTTCTTTATCAATAAGAACAATACCATTACCTATTTTTGAAAGATTTAACAGACTAGACAAAGGCTGACTCAAACTTAACTTTATACCTCCAGATCTTACAGCTCACCTTCTACTAGCTGGTCCAAGGAGGAAATCTTCTTGGAGCCATCAATTGTGTAGATTGTTCTCACTCCCTGGGGCAGGTTCACATTGTCGGACAGAGTTCGGGTCAGATCAGCCAGGAGAGCTTCAAAGGACCTAAACCGGTCAGGGGAGATGGCATAAACAATCCCTTTGAAATACCGGTCTCCATTACGATAGAAACGAACTTTCTTGGCTTTCTTCTCAGAACTCAGGGTCTGTAGAGTACGGGTTCGGTAAAAGCTGCAGTGGGCACTGTGAGTAGGGCTGGGTAAACCATTCACCCGGGACCCTCTACCATACCGCTGCGCTTTATCACGCTCATCAAAATGCTCCAGCTCCATATCTCTCCCAAGGGACATCTTGAAGTTCAACCTAAGGAATGCACAAGAGGAGAGAAAAAGCTTAAGAAACTTAGAAGTTTTAAGGGAGCTCAATTTAAGACTTCCTATTCTATACAAGGCCCATACAGAGGATTACTTTCTAGGTTAAGAAAAATGTTTGAATATAACCATGCTACATTCATATGGTCATTTTACAGATAAGCCTCTTGCCATGCCTTAAGAACTACATTTAAGTTAGACATCACAACAATGTCACTCATGAACCCAAATGCTAACGATATGCAAGCACTGAGAAGTGTTTGTTCAAATTCAGTAACTTGGAAACTGAGGTGACAAAGCTGACCTACTGGAAAAAAGGAACAAATGCATCAGCTTTCTACTTTTTCTCATGTTATATTCAGGTGCTATTTGAGTCTCATCTACCTTCTAGACTGTTTGCCCCCACCAAACTCTTGGTTTCAACTGTGATCTCAAGACGTGTTGTTTCAGAAGGGCAGCCAGTCCCCAACAACAAAGCAATTAAGAAATCTTCAGAGGAATAGATCTGGCAGGTTGGCCTGAGAATCAGGACTATCACACCTAGTGGGTCAATTCCAACGTTAAAAACTCCCTGCATGTTACAATTACTGGTTTCCTCGTGGCCTAAGCTTTGTAATAAATTACTTTAGTTGTCCTTGGGCAAATGCCTTACATACTCTTAACCAACAAAAGGGCTCAAATGGCATGAAGTTAAATAAAAAATATATTAGAGGGAGACAGTGTTTTTCAATGAACAAGTTACTTCAGTGCTCTGTAAGACTTGCAAGATATATTATTTATATCCTAGCCTAATATTCAAATTGGTTAAGGCCAACAGCTTTTTTTGCCATCTCCAAAGGAGTGATAAAATCAGTCTCATTGAGCAAATCAGCAATTGGTGTCTCCCATGCTTGACAGTGAGAAAAACCTGTCAACCCTGACCAAAACAATCCAGGTTGTTCAATACAGTTTACATAAACAGAAGTTCACATGTTCTGAAATAAAACCAAGGACACAAATATTTCTGTTCCTTTTTACAACCAACACAAGACTAAATACTACAAAGTGCACATTAATCTTCACAAACAGAAGACACAAAAATACAAAAAAAGTAGAATGATCAAAAGAGCATTATGTTCAAAACGTACTCAATTTAGGAGCCAGCTAGATTTGCAGTTGTCTGCAGAACAGTAAAACACAGTAAGTTTATTTATAGCACAGATACACAGACCTAATTTAGAAGTGGCCTCTCTCATTGATTTCCAATAAAAAGACAAAAACCAGCAAGCACTAGCTTTGTTTCAACCACTCATAATGATGTGACCATTAAGGAAAAAAATGTATTCAGACCAGCTGAAGAACAGTGGGAGGACATAGAGAAAAACTTGCAGATGCTCTTTGCCTTGCAGAAGTCTGTAATAAACCAATGATTATACAGCTGGACCCTGATGCTGCAAAGCTGTAGGTGATGCACTCAGCAACTTCTCAGAGCAGTTCATGTGCTGGGCTAGCACAAGCACCTAAGGCAAACGTGGGGCCCTAGTGGAAATTATTTACTCTACTTTGGTTACAGCTCACAACTGACTTTGTTACATTGACACAGGATCATATGCTTATGTATTAATGCAGGATTTATACTTGTAAATCCTGTAAAGGTACCTACACAGAGCGCAATATACATGTGTGTGTGTTTTCTTACATACATATATAAGAAAAAGACTAATCTCTGCTTTTCCCATGCACACTACATCCCACTTCAGTGAAATGAACAAGAACACTTGCTGTGGCATTTCACTGACGCTTCTCTATAGGTTAAATGCAAATTATAGCTTAGTGGCCACATCTTAGGATTGAGAACACACCACCACTGCTTCCATGTTAAAAAAAATTATGTCAGTTATTTTAATTCACATCCAATTCCAGTGAGAACCTGCTATTCAGATTTAAACAATCCCAGAATGCACAATTCAGAAACGGTATCTCTGAAGCAATTCCTGTGCCAAGAAAAATCCATTTTTCTTAGGTCTGCTGTTTTCTTTGCTGAAACCATCTCAAATACACACACACACACACACAAAAAAAAAAAAAAAAAGTTTAAGCAAAGATATACTTTTTAAAGAGTCTTTCAGCTTTATTAATTTTGGATGAGAGGAGGAAGAAGTGTGAGTCACTGTCCTTTCTTCCACACGTATATGCTTTTATCAATAATGTCTGTAATTCCCAATTATGTCCTTAAAACCGAAATAGATCTCCCCTTTAGTTCCACAGTCCTGGTATGTATAGAAAAGCGTGTTTAAACCACAAGGTCAGAGCAGACAAAGAAACCCTAAACAATTTGATCTGACATTTCCGTTTGTGTGTATAAATATATAGTCTTATACAGGCAGATACGGAAAAAGGAATGGACACGCCCCTGAAAAACCACCGTGCCAACACTTCACACCCTAACATCTGTTAAAGAATTATTAATAATACAGGTGTGGGTGAGCATTTCCATGAAAAAAAACCACACATGCTGATAAAAAAAAAAACAAACAAAAAAAAACCCAAAAAAACACATCACGCCGCGATGTGACTGGGACGCAGGGCAGATCAGAGGGCGACTAAGCAGCAGGATGACCACTAGTCACCGGGGAGGGCGGGGGTTTTGGTGGGGGAACACGGATACATGCGGCAGCATGCTCACGAAAAGATAGGGTTGATTCTGCTGGGGTGGGGGAAACGCGTGTGAAACATCCCCGTTCCGCTGCAGGTGCCACCGGGCGCCCCAGCCAGCCCCCGCGGGACCCGCAGGGTGCCCGAGCCCGCCCCGGGGCCGCCCCGCGCTCCCGCAGCCCGGACTCGCTCCGCACCCGCGGAGGCCGCCGCCCCACACAATGGGCACAGGTGCATCGCTCCGCGCCGCGACCGCGCCCCGGCGGCCCCGCACGCCGCAGCCCCCGCGCAGGGCAGGGCAGGGCAGGGCAGGAGCGGCCCCGGCGCTTACCTGCTCTCCGCAGCCTGGCGGGCACCTCCTCACTCAGACCTGCCGGCCGGGCGCGGAGGGAAGGCGGCGGCTCGGAATGGGAAGCGGCCAAAGAGCGGCGGCTCCCGCCCTCCCCCCCGCGACCACCCGGCTGTAGTCGCAGTAGTTGCCGCAGAAAGCGGCTCTGCTGCCTTTGTTACGCCTCCCCTGGCTGGAGCGCGCTGCTGGGGAGCCCAGGCTGCAGCTGCTTCGCCTTTCTTCTGCTGCTGCCGGTTGCAGTGATTTGCATTAGCCCGGCCCTCATTGAAATGCGGCTCTTCACACCAGCCTCTCCCAGGCGCTCTCCAGAGGGCGGCGCCGCCGCCGCTGTCTCCCCCTCTCTCCCTCCCGTTGCGGGTCCGCTCTTCCATCGGCGCTGCGGGAATGCCGCCGCCGGAGCCGTTCCGGGCAGCGCGCCCTGCCCGGGCAGCGCCGGGTGCCAGCCAAGCCCTGCCGGGACCATGGGTCACCATCCTGGCCGGCTCTCCCTGGGCTACATCCCGGCCGCACCGCGGGTCGCTGCCTGCCCGGCGCCTCCCTCCGCCCTGGCCGGTGAGACGTGCCCGGTCGGGACCTGCCTGTGCCCGGGGCAGGGCCGTGCCTGGCGAGGGGTGCAGCTGGCCCGAGTCCGAAAAACGCCTTGAGAAGTAATTTTAGCAAATGTGTCTGTTGGCGTTTCCAGGAGGTTCGCCTGGTCGCGAAATCCCACCGAGTCTCCAAAGCCCCATGACACAGTTTGGGTGCTGAAGGTGGGATTGATGTGGAATTTAGGTATTAAAAGCAGTGGAGCCATGCTTATTCACACCACTCGCTTAGTTACAGCTGATCTTGGAGGTGACTAACTTCCATAGATGCTACAGTTTTAGGCTGAAATTTCTCAGAACATGTATTTGGCCAAAGGCATCTCGGGCTTCATCTGACTGAGTCACTCAACGCCTGAGCCCATCAGGTCTCGGAGCGTGTTTGCTAAGTGAACCTCCACACAAAAATTCAGCCGTACTTGATGCTTTCTCCTCATAGGCTTGGTTATTCTTCACTTTAATGTAAAAATTTCAGTGGCGAGATCCTTCTCGAGGTGAAGGATCTGGTTTACTCTCTTTGTGCAACAAAGACTTCAACTCTCTTCTGCTTGTCAGGTAAACAGCCTATGGTCCAGGGGGACATGGAAGGGAAGAAAATACAGTCTGCCCCCTCTGTTGGAGCTGCTCCACTTTGAAAGAATTAAAAATGCATTAGATCAGAGAGAGGGAATTAGTCTGTAACCTCGTGGTTATGGCACTCATTTGGGAAGGACAAAAGATGGCTTTGTGTGTCTGTATTACGGACAATTTATGTGTTTTATATCCATAAATCCAGAGACAATCAGTGGAGCAGGGACTTAAGCCCAGGGTGCCCTGCTCCCATTGATAGACCTTTAATCAGAATAGAGGCTTCTGCTTAATCTGTCAGAAGGCAAACCAAGCCTTCAGTCTACAAAAAATGTAAGAGGCTCTAAAGAAGAAGGGGATGGAGCACTCCCTTTCTTTTCTTTTCCCCTAGAGAAGTCCATATACAGGCTCTTAGGAGACAGGAGATTCCCTAAAGGAGAAAAATTAATTGTTGCCCTGTCTTCATCATCCTGGAAGAGTTTCTTAATCACTACAGTATAGAGCAGACAGGAGTCTTCTGGCTACACTTTTTTCCTTAGTTTTTGAAAGAGAAATGAGCACCTAAAGCCTTCAGAAAAATTTCTGCTCAAATGAGTAATTGCATTAAAATACCTGAACATCAGAAAGATTCAGAATTCAATGTACAGTTGTGTCTGCAGCACACTCTTACCACCTAGCTTAGCTTTCGTGGATCTTGTTCTAATGCACTTAATTCTTCCCCTAGGGGCAGTGAGGTGCAGAGTCACTTTACTATAAAAACTGTTGTTTTTCAGGTGCAAGTTCCTAAAAAATTAGCACCTCCACACTGAGTATTTCACCAGCTTTTTATTCTGTTGGGTTTGCAAATGTCTTGGTCTGTGCTTAGACAAAAGAGATACCAGTGATATTGGTAATTTTGGTATACTTGGGGGGAGAATTGAAACTAATATTAATAAAGAATTCTGGTAGTCTTGCAACAAAACTTTATTCTTTAAACCACTTCTTTTGTAGGTCAAAAATCAAAATATTCATGACAGTCTTAAATGATAAGAAAAAATGGGAGATCACAAAGATTAGGGATGGAAAATACCATTATGGTCTTGACAAAGGAGTGTTCTTTAGCATTTTTCAGTGCTATTTTGTCCAGTTCATTTTAAATGTCTCATTTAAATGTCTTGGGACTTCTGCTCCCCAAAGGAAACAGCTCTTCAAAGTTGAATTCCTCTATTTATAAGGTTTGGGGCTTTTTTTTCTGATGATCAGGTTAATGGAAGTTTCTTACGTTTCAACTCATTACTTTAGCTATAGTGCCCTGTGTTCACGTACATAATTTATTTCTCCCATTGGTGTTTACATCTCTCTGACATGTATTATTTACATCTAGCCTAAGTGTGCAAAATATTCCACAGATGTTCAAGAAAGACCTTCACTCTGACTATATTAAAAAAAAAGGTCAAAAGAATAGAATACAATATAAATCAAGGCAAAAGTATAAACCCAGTAGGAAAGTATCTTTTAAAATGCATTGTTTCGTTCATTTGAAGTTTTGTTTCTAACATGAAGACAACACAATAGTGTAGTCTGTTTTCCTTTGTCAAGCATGCTTACCATGCTTTTATTTTAAAACACTTTAAAATACTCTTTTTCTTTACCTTTTTTCTTGTTTGTTCTCCATTTGAATTAAAACAATGCAATTCCAAATAGAAACAAAGCCTGAATAAGACGGTTCAACAGTTATAGAATCATATTGTTTTCATAATACAAAATTCTCTTTCCTTGTTGGACAGACTTTGAAATAGTGTCTATTTCTAAGACCCCTGTGAATGCATCTTTATAAATCACAATACAGTCATTTCTTAATCTCACTTTGGATAAAATAAGTAACTTTGACTTCTCACGTCTGTTAATGTTGATCAAGATTTTCAGATCTAAGAGTCTTCCAACAGTTTCAGCTTTTCTGAACATTTGTAATTTTTAAGCACCTTTGTCAACGTAGAATTGGATACAGTTATGTCACCACCCAACACTCCTGCATCTGAAGGCTGTACCAAATGCCTTGGAACATTGTTCTGGGAGCTTCTCTTTAGTTGGCTAACCACTGTGACCCCTAAATCCTTTTCAGAGTCACCGCTTTCCAGGACACAGTCTCCAGTCTTCTAAACGTGACCTACATTCTTTGTTCCTGATGAATGACCTTGCATTCAGCTGTCTCAAAAAGCATGTTCAAATGATCCTGGCTTTCTAAAGGATGTCAATTTCCCTACAGAAAAGCTGTTTTTTCTTTGCATTATTTAGTGTTTTATGCATTTTATGTCATTTGAAAATGTTACCATTAATGTTGTTAAACATTTCTTCAGATCACTCATAAATTTATGTAGTAGCAGAGGACAGCATTTTCCGACATGCGGGGCTCAATCCCCCAAGGCAGCGGTGTCAAGGGTGTGTTTACAGCTCATTCCACTTCTCGTCAGAGAGGCACTCAGCTCTCGGGATGCCAGGCCAGGCCAAGGGAACTGGTGCTAACGCTGCCACATATGCCCAGTGCATCAAACAGCCTGTGCCAGCTCCCAGCAGTGATCTGAGCAGCTGGAGCGGCACCAGCCAGCTGGGCACTGCAGAGCCGGGGGCTGCGCTGCGCTGGGCTGGCCTGGGAGTCCTGGCACCAGCCACATGTCGGGAAAAACCCACTTAGGAAAAACGGCAGAACTCTACAAATTCCTCAGGAATTACCCAAGGGATGAGGATTAGCTGTTTATACTTTTGTAGATCTGCCATTTAGCCATTTCACAATTAATTATATGTGTTACACTGATTTTGTACAATGCTAATCACTTAATTAGGTTGATATACTGCTGTATGTCTGTTGCTTTACAGAAGCGTATGTCAATGCAGTCATCTTTATCAATCATATCTGACAATGTCACCCAGAAAACTGCCCAATTTGATATGCTCATTGTCACTAATTACACAATCATTTTCTGTATTGATCATGTCAGGTATCAGGACTCCATTTGTTTTACCTTCAAGTGATTCTGGCATAGACACAATTATATAATCAAGGTTGTATTCTTTATGTTGTCCAAATGTAACCCTGGCTTTATCCATGTTTTTATTACATCCTAGAATTCCTTGAATAGCAACATTAATTGTTCAGGAAGACCAGTAATAATTTCTGTTTAAACTACTCATGTATTAAAATTTATTTCCATATTATTTTAGGTAAAAACATATGGCATTCATGACTGGGATGGGACCATATTATGAAGAAATGTTAGTTGAATATTCCTGTCTGTTCTGCATTGTTATCGAGAATTTCTCCTGTTTCCTTTTAATAACAGTCCTCTGATTTTGCTAGGATTAATTTTTTTCAAAGTATTTTTTTTTTAATTCCTCTTTCTCCTTAGTATTTCTGGCTGTAAAATTTCTCTGATAATTTCTTATATGTTTGTTGTTGCTACTTCACTTGTCCAGACTTAAAATAACAGGCAAAAGAAAAGTTGTTGCTTTATTATCTGTCCTTCTGTATTTCTCTTCATTGAGGCTGACAAAAACACAATATTCTCTCTAACTGCCCAACTGGATTTTTGAATCTGGTAAAATCATTCACTGTCACACACTTTTTTTTCTCATTTATTTACTTATAACTGACTTCTTCAAGAAATTTATCTTTTTAAACTGCAGACCAATAGTTAATTCTCTTTGCATAGAGCAGATGTAATTACCTGCTGGTCATCAGATAAAATATTCTTAAAGTTATTTCTACATCTTTGTCCAATGAAAAGAGGTCCCATTTTAAAGCGAACATATTCAGTACTGGAAAGTTATCTTATTTCATTTTGTGATACTCCATGAATGCTTTAACTATGTCAAAAACAAAAAGACCTTCAGCATGGCTTGTCAGACTTCTCTCTCTTGTTTTTCTCTCAGATATTACTATTTCAGGTAGGATTAAGGACATGTTTAAAGAGCTGTTTTGCTGATTTGATTTGCTGGTCTTTGGTTTAAACTAGTTAAAGGGAACTGATATTATTTTCGGACTGGTAACCTTTAGCAGAAGCATTTTAAATAATTTAGAATATGTATGTCAACAATAACCTCAACTCAATCTCAGTGGTATTCACGTGCTCTAGGCTGAAGATTTCAGGACTGTCTTTTTCATTTGGAGAGACAGCTGGAATGTTTTATGAATATAAATGCACAAACTGGGGTTTTTTTTGAACAACCTAAGAACAGCATATGTGGTAGTTTTTTTCACCAGCATTTTAAAAATAAGTTGGAGGGGCTAGGGTTGGGATACAATTTTACAAACATTACTTTTAAAAAGGAGCTGCTTCCCAAAAGAATTTAGTGTGAAATTCTTCACCAACTATCATCACTTTTGAAGTAAATCCCCAAATAATATATTTTTGCCAAGTGGGTCTTGTCAATCAGAAGAGGGTTGGAACATCACAGTAGCTGAGGTGGGATTTTATGAGAAGAGGGAAGAATAGATGGAAGCTCATCCTCAGGTAGGTAATCAGCCAGTGTGTGTCCCAAGTCACTAAGGGATGTCTGAGGGTCATAAACAGGAAACACCAGGGAAGATCTCAGGCCATTCGAAGAGGAGAAATGAAGTGGGAAGACTTTAGTGACCTAGGAAGTGTCTCAAATTTTCACTGCATAGGAGTAGTTTTTTACCTTCTGGATACTGTTTTTTGTGACCCACAGGCCACATGAGGTTGCCAAGCAGTGTCTCCTGGGTTCCACAGCTCCTGTTAACAACCTGAATCAGATCCTTTGGGCTTTTTTCTGAGTGAGGATTTGGATGCCATCCCCTCCCACAGTCCATTCCCAGGTTAGAGGTGTAAGACAAAGCTGTTGCTGTAACTAGGCTACCACTTCTCTCCTCGAGCAGGTTGTGTACTGTGAGGGGATGCTGGTCTGCTGCTTACATGGTCTGCACTGATGGGCCTTCCACTCAACCACCACAGGAAAAAGAGCTTCAGCAGGTAGAATTAATTCCATTTTCTTTCATTAAAGATTTATCTACACTATTGCTGAAAGTAAAATTCTGATTAATTTAGACGAGATTCAACCCTCAAACTATCATGGTAATCTTAGAGATTTCAGCCTGTCTAATATCATCAGTGCATGCATAAATAGTAAGTATTATTTTAAGATGCTGAGCAGGAAATAATTTTATCTCCAAATTATCTAAAATATAAGGTCTAGAGAATTGCTTTTTAATAATATCTCTGGTGATGCTAATTTAGCCATTCTTAGCTACCATAAGGTCGAGTACTTCTGTAAGGTTCATCAGGTAAAAGACAAACAAAATGACCACAGGTATCAATCCTAAATATTGCTAAAAAAACCTAAGGTAATATGCAGGCAGTAAAAGTTTTATGTCTGACAGAGTGGACTGGTTTAATTAGCAGTGTTTTAATGAAGGAATAATTGTGACTCTTGTGGTAACATGGCTCAAGGTAAAATCAGATCGAAGTATAATATTCCACAGTCACAATAGATTGTGTCAGGGATGCACAGACAACCAAACAGCATACACAGAGGGAAAAGAATGAAAGTTAGAGACTCTCTGAGAGAAACTAAACAGCCAGTAAATGGAGAAGGCAACTAAATATAGCTGACAGTCTTCTCATCTTCCCCCAGAGAAAGAACTTAAAGGCCTAAAACTGGACTCAGACTTTAGAAACCTAAATAAAAAAACTGAAATCAGCCCAACAAACTACCCTTCTGGACAGTTCCAGGCACCTCCAGGTCTATTGCACCAAACCAGAATTAGCCCAAAATTCATCAAAAACCTGAACTTGGAAAGTCTTCAGCCAGTCTAAATGACAATGATCTGGGATGATTCAAAATTAAATATCTTTAAGAGTTGCTATTTTAGAATTACTTGTTAAAAAATGTACGGCAAAAGCTCTGTACTGGCATAGATTGATGTTTTCTTCAATTTTTGCACTCTCTGGATTGTCAGCTCAGTCCTTTGGTAATAAATAGAGCCATTGTAATCTTTGGGGTAACCATGTTTGTTGGGGGGAAATTAATGAGATCTAGAAGAGAATAGGGTAGCTGGCCAATAACTCTTTTTCTGCTTACACGGGTATGTGGTTACATTTTGAAAGTTTAGGTATAGTCAATGTGAAATAAACTCACATATAGTTGTACACATGAATTTTGATAAGAAGATGCTTTTACCATTAACATCCATAAAGAAGTCAAGGACAAATCTTAAGATTACATTCAAACCATTGTTGATAGGAAGGAAAGTGGTATTAAGAAAGTTAATTCACATGCTCTTAGATAGTAACAAAGCAAAATCTAATTTGCCATGAAAGTGAAATTCAGAGTCCTCTGTTTTGAAGAACTAATTAATTTTGCTTTAGTATACAGAAATTTAGTGGAAAATACCCCTTGAAAATTTATGGAAAAGGCTGTTTTACATAAACAGAATTATGCCACATTAAAGCTTTAAAGAACCTTAAATCGTGCATAGTTTAAGTTTGTGAAGCGTCAATAAAGGAAGTTTTTGTGGAAAAATAACATTTCTTTAGGGTTAGCAGTTAATTGATGATATTGCAGTAGATAGTGACACTAAAACTTGTGTTTTCTTTCTTCCTTTTTGGGTGGTGTAGACCTAGGGGAAACTGCCTCCAAACAATTATTCTTGTTTTTTTTCCCTCAATTTAATTTTACCAGGGTTATTACAGTAAGAACGGTCTGAACAACAGAAAACCTACTTTTAAGTTAAAAAAAAAAAAACAAACCTGGGGTTTTTTATGCTCCGGAGTGCCACTGTGGAAGGAATCAGACATTATGTAGATATGTGGAACTACCATGGACCCAGAAGCTGTCACACAAGCTAGTTTCAACCATTTTTCAATCTTGTTAATTTCACAATTATCAGAGAAGAGGAAGATCTTTTCTTTCATTTGTCAGGTTCTTTTTCAAGTATTTCTAATTCTTGAATTATATTTCCTTTGTAGGAGATCTCTCACAGTCATGTCAAAATTTCCATGATAGGTCAAGTTTTCCCTGTAAAGACAGGACACAAACACTCGCTTCTCACTCCGTAACACCGCTGTCTGCTGTGATGGTAACATCTCACTTTTCTAAGTGGCAAGTTATTTTGGGAGTTGAAGAGCAACCAATGTGAAGGTTGCAGAGAAAGATTCAGCTAAGCTTTTTTCTTGGTCACTCTGAGCCTTCCTTTATTTGTCCTCTGTGGAATCTCACAGTTCTCCTATCCCTCAAGCAGTCTTGGAGCTGAAGCACTCTATGATCCACGACTTACGCAAAAGGCTTGGGTGAGTTTGAGTCAGCAACCTGTGAAGTGTCACACACTGAAACAGGTTCTGCCTCTCTTCTTTGTCTCTGTCTGTGTCTCATGCATTCATGCAGTGTAGCACTTTGCTTTCCTAGTCTGACTATCATGTTCCTCAGAGGATATCTTAGCTCTTCTCTCCCTTCCTCCCTCTGCTCAATCACATGCTATAAGGTGCCAGACACATCCCACACCATACCCCAATCTGTAGTGCTCTCTCATGCACAGAAGAAAATACTTAAGGAATGTACAAAGATGTGAATCCTTGTCAAAAACAAAATATGACTTATTTTTCAGAAGAAATAAAGCTCTTAGAAAGATTTTTTTTTTAACAATCCAAAGATATGTTTACATTAAGACATATAATTTTGTGATACTCAGCTGTGAAGCCTCAGTATTATCCTAATACATCAAGAAGTGTTGACTATGTCTCAGTTTTGTCCTTGCAAACTTGTTTTTTGCCTCTGGCTTACAGGGTCCTTTTTTGCCCTTCTATCATTCTCTCAGCCTGTGTTCTCAAGCTATGACTCTTCTGGCCTTGTCTTCTCAGCAAGAGTCTCCAGGACCTATGGCTGTGGTCACTGACCCTTAACAGCTTATATGTCTGTAAAAGTGGCTACACTGAGACAATTTCTTCTCTGCCTGTTTCCTCAGGCATAGGGCTGCCAGATCAGTCTGAGTATACCAAACATCCCATTAACCAAGCAACACACATAATCTCTCTCAGAACAGCACTAAATTTAACATGGTCATTAAAAAAATGCTGCTAGGGATTCATCTCATAGACCTGCTACTATTCTGCAGCCTACAAAATAAAAGACTAGCACGCCATCTTAATTATACCAAATAATTATGAGTTGCAATCAGAGACTCCTAAGACACATTTACTCCAGAAACTGAGGGGAGCATATGAAAAGGGGAGGGAATTAAAATGAAGTTGATAATAAAGCTGAGATTTTCCTTACTATGCATGTTACCATGTCAACCTGAGTTATGCAGCATCACATTTGAGATCTATTCAAGACCCCTTCAAAAGCTTAGCAACTAACCAGGATATTATAGATGGATTTTCAGCTGATTTTGACATCTTTTGCATGATAAATGCTACTTAACCACATTCTTTTTCTGGTTTAATATCAAATACAACTGAGCAAATGTTTAATTATATCCATGCAGATGGTTTATTATGTAAGAGATAATTACTTGTCCCACTTTTGAAGTACTAAACCATGCAGAAAACATGAAGCTCAATCATTTTAAGATGGCAAGTAACTTAATGTGAAGTATTATTTCTTGCATATAGCAGAGAAAATCATGAAACTTCAATATCCTGTATGTGTACATATCTCAGATGTTTTAACAGGGATTCTTTTATGTCACTATGTGAATATTTCCCCTGTTCTAGCTGCCTTCTTAACGTCAGCATACCTTTTCCCTGCTGTCTGATAGTGGCCTAAAGCCTTTTATTGAAAATTGAAGCAATGTAAAGTTTGACAGCTAATCTTTCAGAAAAAGCACCTTTCTTTATCCTGAAGTACTGAAATATATATAATGGTCTTTATAAGTAAAATACCTTACATATGTTATGAGGTTAGTTACAGTTTCAGTATAGATTTGAGCATTATATAAGCTGGTATATAACAGAGGTTGGTAGATAGATGTTATTAAAGAATTACAACATTTTCACCTCTTAGTTGAGCTATTTAAATGTTTTGAGAAACAAAAGATGAAAAAAAAAAAAGACTTAAAAGTAAAATAATTAAAAGCAAAATAAGCTTGAAATTGTTTAAATTTGCACTCTTGGTAAAGAACATGGACTTTTTTTCTGTAAAACACTATATTAAACCTGCAAAAGGGAATAACTCCATAAGTGATAAATCCATTGCACAATGTTATGAAAATCACTTAGCTAGATGAAAGTCACCAATAATGTAAAAGTGATTAAACACAATTTACCATCAGATGTAGCAAGTTCCCTCACTCTTAAGGCAGATGCTGAAATAATTGTTCTCAAAGCAGCAGAGCAAATGGAGTTTAGCCAGCTGCACATCTTGCCTATATTCCTTATTGGATGTCCAATGGTGAGAGAGCTTCTTAATCTTTTCCTCAGCACAGACACAAATACCCTTTCTCTCTATCCAGGTGTCTTATTTCTTAACATTTTCAGGAATCCAAAATAGTTGGAGCTCTCTCCTCTTCTCCAATTTGATTACAGTTTCCAGTGGCTGCAGATGGTCAGGAGGCAGTTGATGGATATGACTTGCTCGCCAAGGGCAGCAGGCTGGCAGTGATCCTCCAGAGAGTGTGAAGAGTCTCTGTGGGAGAATGGACACCTCAGCACTGACAAAGACATGCTGAAAGCTCAGGTAGGTACTCAGGTTGACAATATTTGCTCCTTATTTTAGAGGAACTAATTTTTAATTGAGCATCACTGAATTTTATGAGTTTCATGTCTTTAGCTAAGCCAGTACAGAAAACCTCTGCCTCAGCAAATGTCTGCCAGACAGATCCATTTATCCAATCCCTGCATGTTCCTTGGGCAGCTCAGCATATTCCCCAAACACCCATAATCTCAGTAAGAAAATTGTCTTCCTGTGCTACTTCATATTCCGGAATGAAAGTAGAACTACAGAATAATCAACACTCCCCTCTGGCTCACTTAAATTATGTTACATTTGCACACAGATAGCATGCAGGAGCATAACCATACTGCCTACTTACTAGTGACTCAAACATGTAATTCCTGGGCTGTGGTTTCCAGGGATCCCATATTTTATCTAATCCCTGATGATGCTGGATACAGAAACAGTCCAGCAGATAGTGGATATCTGAACCCAGGATTACTTATGTTACTTGCTGTTTTCTCCCTTTCCATTCAAAAATAGGGACCAAGAGGGGGAAAGAAGCAAAGGGCAAAGGTGGATTAGCAAGAAAGAAAAAATCAGAATAATGATTACTTTCCAGCTGTGTGAATAGTTTTGAAAAATGTACCTATAGCAAAAGCTGTGCTTTTGTCAGGCTTATGAGATAAAAATAATATTGTTAGAAGTTGATAGCTTTATTTTGCAAGGGAGCTGAAGTGACCCTATACAGACTAAGGCTGAACTCCATATTAAGATGAATCCTTGAATATCTGGTTTGAAAAATGTTTTTTCCTCCTTTTTCATTAAGCGGGGATCGCTTTATTGTTACTGGGCATACACAGTGAGTCCTTCAGTTTCCCTACGGCCACATACTGTGTAGTGCAAAGCTGGAAGAATTGCCCTAGATTCTGCACCTTTTCTGCCATTCTGTCTGTGTAAGAAGCCATGAAAACTGCAGAAAAAAATGTTGTAATAGCGATTTTCCTGAACTCCCTGCAGAGTTTTTGGTGTTCGTACTTTTTCATTCTCGAGCTAGAGAGGAGACACAAAGCTTCTGGGTGAGAAAAGATAAAACAAGCACAAAGCTGGGTGAAGAAAAAAGAGGAAACAAAGTAAAGATAGGCCTTTAAAACGTATGCTGCTTGTTATAGTATTATAACTGTGCTTGATAATAATATGCGTGTAAAATGCCACTGGTCTAATCAGTAGGAATGTGTGGTCTTATGTGTATTTACTATCATATGCTCTCAGAGATGCAAATTAAAATGAAAATTGTGAGTATAGGTTTTAAGGAGCACTAATTTCCACCTATATTGGGTCAGTCCCATCTGTATTTCATGGTGTGTCAACATTAAACAAAGAGGTGCAATGTGTCTACCAAACTTAAGCAAAGCAATTTCATTAGATGATAGTCTAAATAAATCATGTATATGATTGGTTTTGTTACAAGATACTATAGATTAAAATACTCTCCCTTAGCTACATAAGGAATCCCAGCATGTTTTCCCACAAGTAGAATCCAGGAGAACAAAAGCAGGACAGGTATATTCCTGAATTTATGAAAATTTACATGTGTGTATGTGCTGAGAATTGAGGGACTGCATAGCTACATGGCAAAGAGGGGGTGATTGCCATGTGGGGGCTGAGAGGAAGAAACAGGCTGCTGTGTTGAAAACTGAGGGGGAGAGTCGTTATATAAAGATGAAAGACAAGGTGCTGCCTACAAGCCTGATATAAGAAGATGTACTTTGGGAAGAATCAGTGACACTGGGAGAGGAACAGGAAAAGGAAAGGATATATATGTATGCCCATGTACACACATCAGACACAATGCAAAATAAGACAAGGAAGGTTAACTGTTTTGTATTTGTACAGATCCTCTTATGCTGTACATCCTAGCCTCTCCATCCTTTTATCGTGAGTTTCTTACATATCTTGGTTTTCCCTCATGTATGAGAATGAGTTAAAATTCAAAGAAAAGCAAATTGCCTTGTTTGGGTTTTTTGGTTTGGTTTTGTTCTTAAAATGAAATACGATACAGCAGCCTCAAAGGGAATTTAGTCTATCCCAAGCCACCATAAATCTACCCTTCAGAGAGCCAGGGTCAAACCTATAATGTGTATAATATATATAACATACCTGCTGTTTGAGAGGTACAGCCCATTGGTTTCTCAGGCTTTCATTTGAAAGTGTTTGCCACAGTGTGATTTGTGCAGCACTCGCTAGCATATGCTTCCTATCTTAACAGTGCTAAAGAAAATACTGCCATTTATTTTATGATTCAGTATATTGCAGTGGGGGCCCTTTGCATGTGACTGTAATACAAATGGCATATAAATCACCCCTAAAAGCAGGGCGGGGGGGGGGGGGGGGGTGTAGTGGGCCACTAGTATGAGGTATTCTTTTATCTTGTTAGTCCCAGTTCATGTTGTATTCAGGGAGTTCTTATTCTTGCAAGTATTAGGTTATGTGTCAAGTATTAAGGAATTTATAAAATTAACAGTTCTGTTACACCAGGAACTGGAAACTGGCATCAGTTGTTAATCAGACCAGTAGCCTGTGGAAATGAGTACTGTGCGATAATGGGAGAAGGGGCTATGTGTGTGCACATTCATCTCTGCCTCTCCCTGCTGAGCACTCTGGAAAGCCTATTGTGACATTTTGCCTGGGCTTTAGCAGAGGGAACATGGTTGTGTCTTGCCATGACCAGCAGAAGTCAAACCCTTTATGCTTCTGGCCACACAGTTCTGAGTTAAAGGACTCAATATAGAATGATGATACCAGGTCTGCCCCAAGTAATGACAGACAGCATCTTCTCAGGCTTAGTCTCTACCCTGGATCCTCCTAAAGCTTTAATCCTAAAGCTTGTCCTTCACCCTGGTGTGTCTCTGTGGTCATCAGATACTGGCAAATTGTCCCTTTTGCTCCTATTATCCTGGTAGAATATATTCATGAAGTATTCCTACGTATCCTTGATGGCAGGCTCAGTGTCTCTGCTGCCTTCTTTGAAGACACAGATTTGCAATAAAATACAATAAAATGAAGAGCAGTGATGATCTCTGAATATTTTCTTACTTTCCCCAAAAGGGACAAATGAAAACTAAATAGGAAATTAAAGTTTCCACTCCTCTCCGAAGGGTTGCTGTTACAGCACTTGGTTATGAAATTTCAAGGGCTGGAGGTGTGTGTCTGCAATTACATTTCAGATTTCTATTAAGTATCTTTAGAAGATCTTTGCTGCAAATTTTCTCCTAAGATTGGATTTGAAAGAGAGGTGAGGAGATAGGTGTTATGTTTATGTTTCATGTTCTATCTTGACTGCAGCAGCAAAAACGCATCATCAGACTGAAGATGACTGAAGATGTTTGGAAAGTAATATTTCTGCTGATCATATTAATTGTAAAATAAAACCAAGTCTATTCTCCTTAGATTTGAAGCATCTTCCTCAGTAATTACAGATATTGAAGTTTGATCTTTGTCAAGTGATAGAATGACTGCTTAGGTGGGGAATCTGTAAAACAAAAGGTTTGTTTTCTAAAAGTAAAAAAAGAAGCAGCTTCTAAATAACTAAAAAGACAAATAGAGAGCAAATATTAGAGGGATAAGATGAAGAAGACATCCAAAAATAGACCTGAGCATGGATGACATAGTGTCCTGACTAATACAGGACAGATAATGCAATTATTAAAAAACAAATCAGAATTATGACTTGGAAGAACATTTACCTATATGCTTATTGAAGTAAACACTTAAGCCGCCTAGAAATCAGCAAACCTTAATTACTACCTTAAATCTTTGCCTTTCATTAAATTTTAAGAATCACAGAATTTTACTTTGTTTAGAAATAACATAAAATAGTGTGTATGCTTAGTAGCTTTAAGAAAGTGCTAGGGATTGGAGAAAAAGGGTAATTATATAAGGAAAGATTATATATGCTGCTTAAAACTGTGAAAACAGCTCTGATGAATGAACTCAGCTTCTCTAAAGCATAGCCAAGTTTGCAGAGCTGAAAAGCTGTGTTGAGCTGCTCATCTTACGTTTGCTCATTTATATTAAAGAAAATTCCACCCTGATTCAGCACATTGCTAACAGTAGCAAAATTCTTAATAAAATTTCAAGGGTTGCAGGAGCAGTAGACCTTTGGCATATGAATGAAAGCTGGGGATAGATATAACAAAATGTAGTTTAACTGGACACTGTTTCCCCAGATCAAAAAAGCATCCATTTTCCTACAGGTAAGTATTATGAACCCAAGGGACCTTGAAGTCCCTGGGCTGCAGACATTTTTATTTAGAGGTCTTGGTGGAACAAACCTATACCAGTTTTACTCTGAACACAGCTTGGGACCATGTGCAAAAAATACCTAAGTACACAACTAATCACCGAGACCCAATGGAGCCATTTGCATTGGAAAAGTAATATTGCTGCATAAGTGTATGTCAAAGACAAATACTTTTTGTGAAATGATACACATTAAAGTGTGTGGATACCTCAGCAAGGTACAAAACCTATGAAACAGGTTCTGTGAGACCAAAGTACATGTATTTTTTGCAGTAGGGTGGAGCAGTGGAGGGCAAGTTTTTCTGTTGGTAGTTTGTTGCCAGTAACACAATTGTTTGCCATCAGTTGCCTGAATAACTGGTAAAGCTTAGTTTCTTTGGCTGTACCTGCATTGCTAAATGCATTTCCTACACAGACAACCCTGCACTACGAGGTGCAGGATGTCTCCTTTCTGCACAGGGACTTCCCCTGCCTGAACAAGCTGGCTGCATCCAAACTAGCCCTGGGCTTCCTCCTCAAGGACCTACATGGTGCCATGGCTGCTGAGAAACATAATTGGCTTTTAATAGCTTGTATATTCTAGCAGAAATTGAAAAAATTGTTTCAGCCTGTCAAGGTCTGTATTTTTACAGCCTGAAACAGAAAGAGTGTATTACCTGTTTTGGGGAGACATGTAGGGCTTCTTGAGGCTGTAAAGCCCACTGAGAGTGGGTTGCAAGAATGTAATGCAGGAGTTAATAGCTTGTGTAGGGTCACACCATCTTTGGAGAAGACTTTTTGGACTGAATTATCCCTAGAACTGCACCTAGACTTTATTTTGCGGGGAAATAAATGTTTCCGTCCAAAGGAGTGCTTACCCTGAAGCAGTGTATATGGTATTGATGATCAGGGAGCCAAGACCCAGAAGACAACTGGAGGAATAAGATATTTGGTAGTTCTGAAGTACCCCTTGAGAAAAGGTTATGAACACACAATTCCCCATTAACCATTCAGAGAGCCTAATAGTTCTCTGAAAAAATCTAAACAAGTCACCTGTGAAAAATGGCAATATGAATCTTACTGTTCTTCCCCATTCAACTACTGCCATATAAAATGCGTTTTGTTTGACAATGTCTCTCTTATGGTCTCCCCCTAGGATTAGAAATAAATGCATTTAAAAGTTATTTTGCCATCTCCTCTTATTATGGGCTCAGGCTGACTTTTAAGAAGAAATACAGTTTCAAAGAAATCTAACTCAGTGCCTTGCTCTAAATTAATTACAATTGTTTGTGTCTTTCCTTTAGCACCACTCGCGTCACTGGAATCCACCACTTAAATGGCACATGGGTTCCAGGTTTCAGCTTCACCAATTCTGTAGTTATGAAAGGCAGTGTTTTACCTCCTGTTTTGAGAAGTAAAAAAATTAATTGATCATACAAGTAGGTATGAGTAGCACAGAAAGGTGTGAGCTGGGTACTAGGAGATCCACCCTTGACTTAATTTGAAGGTGAAGTTTAAAAAAGTTGTTTGTGCTCTAGGTTTCTGAACCCTTTCACATGTGCCTGTGCTTCCCATAAAGTACACAGGGGGAATGAGGAATATCAAAACAGGCTGCAAAGCTGGGTGAAATGAATGTTGCCCCAAGTTTGTAGCTCTCAGTGGATTTGAGGTGTGAGACATGCTGAGTAGTTCATCCCTGAAGACTGATGGTCCTGGACACACAATGCCACAGGCTGTTAGGGACACACACAGAAAGCACTGCTGGCCAAAAAGGATATTAGTCAACTTCAGGTGCCCCGGTCCTTAGTAGGCAGCTGTATGAGGAGTTGCTGGCATAAGACTTTCTTGCTATTCTCCATATACTCAATGAGAGGAGAACATTAGCTAAAAAAATCATTGTGATCTGTGAGAAAATGAGCAGCTGATTGCAGCAGACTATAGCAGATTTCAATCTACCAGGCACACTACAAAATAAAATGTATTAAGATGCCTTTAGCTGCATAACAGTGCATAAACACTGTACTCTTTGATATTCTATTTCACAGTTATCTAAAAAAATTAAATTAAAAAAATTTCTTCAGGCTCAGGAGCATTTAAATATTAATATTTCCTATAGAACTTATTAAAAGTACATATTTTACAAATTAGATTTTGTGAATGAAGAGCAAATGTAATTCACATATTTCAAAGTTACTTAAAATTTATTTCCTAATGGATGGTCTTATTATCAAATTGACTTTTTTAGCAGAACAAGGCCTCATCAGAGATTAAAAACCATTTGTTTTATAAAGAGTTCTACTATAGTTACTCCAGAAATCTTCAAAAACTAGTAGAGCTCTGTATAAAATTATCTATTTTAGAAACTAAAATGTATAGGGTTAGAATGGTAGATGATACTGGGAAAAATTTCAAGAGGTAATTGATTTGTTTTAGTAGAGCTCTAAAATAAGTTCCATTAGATCAAGCAATATTTATAGAAAACAACTTCAAGAGAAATCAGCTTCATGGCAAAAATCACTACATATTACCCAGCCCCTTGAGAACCTCTATGCTGTTAAGCACTGTTTTAAAATTGTGCTTTCCTTCAATTAAATCTCAGATAAATGAAGCTCTTCTTGAATAACTTAGAAAATAATTTTAAAAGTTGGTTGTTCATGTCAGATCACCATAGGAAAAAAAAAGATACAAAAATTTCTTTACTGGGTCATGCAACATATTCAGGGGCTATTGCAGTCCCAAAACCAAGAATGAGTCAGAAAAAATAGCGTAATAAGGAGTTACATGGTATATGACAGCGTTCAACCTCCAGCCTTGTGACCAGGTGTGACACCAGCAAAATACCTGTATTCCAGATTAATTCAGAATTGTAAAAAGCAGACTAAATTAGAATGCCCAATATACTGCTTCTCAGGTGACTAGGATAACAGGTAAGACACCAGGCTTGGATAACAGATAAGACTGTACTTTAGATTAGCAGAACTCCTGCATTTCTTGCATTCCTCCACTGCAGTGTTCCTTAGCAAGAGAGCAGCTTTGTTCTCAGTAACTCTGAACTGTGATAATGTGGCCCTCATAGAGAGAAGAGCAATTTCAACTTTGTAAAGGAAGATCTGTAAACAATGAGTAGCATAGCATTGTTACATTTTTGTTAAGTATTAGACAGTAAAAAGTTTACTGAATCATACACAATAATCTGTCAACTTCACTGGCCTGAATTTGGCCCATTGCTTTTGTCTAATACCCTGTACATGTCAGGCCCTGCACATTCAAGTTCACAGTGGAACAGGCATTTGTGCATTCCAAATTCTTTGGTTGTGTAAAACAATTTAAATTTCATGTATAGTGTAACAGGTTAATTGTCTGAATTGGCCATAAATCACAAAAATCTTAGCATTTTAAGAATTATTTCAGCACAACAGTGATTGTATGTCCCATTTTCTTCACACAAAACTTAAAAAAAGTATGAGAAGTGCCTTATTTATATACTAAAAAAAAAAAAGGAAAAATGTGTCCATTCAACCAAGTTAATGGATTTAACTAAACTGATTTTAAAACATAGGTAATGTTCAGATTAGCCTTCCATCTTGCATTCCAGCCAGAATCTAGATTGTCTTCTGTGCTCTTCTGATGTACATGATGATTCCCACAGGATTCCATAGTGACAACACTGTGTGTATTTGTAGACTATCTTCAGATTCCATTTTGGTGGCTTCTAGAAGAATCTGTCTCTAACTGTGCATGAATCTGCCAATTCCTCACATCAGCACTGACAGTCCACAGGCAATCTAGTGAGCTGAATTATTTAGGAAATGTTTGGGGTTTTTTTTAAATTCTTCATTTGGATACTAAGTCATTTTAGATGCTCTTAGTCATCATGCCTGATTGCTCTTAGGCATGTCACAATATTCTCAGGCAAAACAGACAAGGCTTTCAGCACTGTAAGGTGAAATCTGACCACATATTTATCAATCAGTTAAAACTTCTATGTGATTATTTACTTCACTCAATACACTTTTATAAGTTAATTGTTTTAGTGTCTTTATTACATCCACTTCCCATTTTGACAATGCCCAAGAACGACATGAAATTGTTTCAAATTAATATTGGGCTTGGTGTGTCAAACTGATTAGTGCTTGTTACTAGGATTTTATATTCCAGCACTGTGAGCTCAATTGTTTTCCAGTACATTGCATGTATTATTTTACAGCAAATCTTCAGAGACTTTTTTGCTGCTGAAAGCTTCTTGCAAATTCATTCTGTTTTGACTGGACGACAGGATATCAGCAGGGGATGACTAAAAACCAGCAATAAGAAAAAAAACGTTTCCCTCTAGGAGACTTACACTCAGCTGGAATGCAGACTTCCCTTTGGATGGGAAAGAATTTTTAATTATGTAGAAAGATTAACTGAATAAAGGAGAAAATGTAGATAATTTATGACTGGCTTCACCCAAAACCAGCAAGAATTCATCTGATTATTTTCAAACAGACAGCAATTATTACAATATTCAGAGTATAAGCAATAAACTACTTCTTCAGGTACTCTTTTCTGTTCCCTAGGATAAAACACCCCAATGTGACTGTGTCACTTAAACTTTTGTAAAGGGAAGAAAATCCTCTGAGTCTTCTTATGCATATTCTGATCAGCTCATGGAAATGTCAGAGTCTTCCTTCACACAAATAACTGGTGTGTGAAAGTCTTCAGCATTCAAAGGAAAACGGAAGAAAAAAGCCTGGATAGTCTGCCTTCACTGTAATCACCCAGGTTTATAATCAAATGGTACTATCCCAATTTAAAGAAGTTGAAGAGTAAAGTCCAGAACAGAAGTTAATCAAATAAATGGGAGAGCAGCTGTTAGAGCTGGCCTTCTTTGACACAGGGGTGTACTGCTGGCTTTTGGTCATCCTGTCCACTAAAGCCACCACATCCTTCTCTGGAAAGATGTTTTTCAGCTATTGATCCCCAGCCTGTGTTGGTGTCTGGAGGTTTTCTGTTCCAGAGGTTCAAGTTTGAATTTGTTGTGGTTTTGGGGCAGTTTTTTTGTTTGATTGTTTTTTGGTGGTTTTTGAGGTTTCTGAGGTTCTTATAAATCCAAAAGTCAAGTTATATTCAACCCTAAGCTAACTGAATTTTTAATAGATTTGAAAAATAAGCTAAAAATAAAGTCAATTAAAATACATTGTCCTTCAGATGGAAAAATTTCTTCACTGAAAGGCTTGTCAAGCATTGGGACAGGCCGCCCTTGGAAGTGGTTGAGCCACCACCCCTGCAGGTATTTAAAAGACTTGTAGATGTGGCACTGAGGGACATAGTTTAGTGGTGGACTTGGCAGCGATGTGTTAACAAAGATCTTATCCGGCCTAAAAAGTTGCATCATTCTATGATTCTACAGTTCTTGGAAGCACTGCAAGCCCACAAGGCTGCATTCTGCTTACCACTGAGTAATGTCTGAATGCAACTGATGATCCTAATAACCCTTGGTTAGAGGATTATTTTCAAGAAAGAGGTCAGTAACTCAGACCCAATTCTTTAGTTCATCTTCAGACCCACCATTTTGCTTTGACGGAGCAGCAGTGTAAAGATTTCATTTTCAGAGGCACTGTAGAGCTGAAGGAATCTTCTCAGTTATTTTTTCAGGCTTCAAGCTTCTTAGATCAGACATTTTCACATTGAAAGCAGAGATTCTTACTTATGAGCCTGATATCTGTTCTCCTTTGAGAGACTTAGCTTTATTTACAGCCTGTAGGTATGGGTAGGTACAACCATTTCAGGAAAACAAGTTACTGGTATCTTTATCATTATTATACATGTATTACTGGTAAAATGTTTTGCTTTCAGGTTCTCCATGGACCACAAATGATGGTGGTCTAAACAGCCTTTAATCTTCTTTTTGGCAATAATTATATTTCTCTGCAAGCTGACAGTGTTTTGCCTGGAATAAAAAAAAGGACATGATCTTATTATTGCTATTATTACTTGCAGCACAGTTTCTCCTGCTGATGGCAAGGGTAATCAAGGTGATGGAAACCCACACACTTGATTCTCACTCAGTATATTAAAAGATGTGAAGAGGCAAGTCCTGAGCTCCTTAAATTAGATAAACTTCAACTGAAAAAAAGGGTACCTGAATAGTAATTTACACTTAAGATTAATTTAGGTACATAGTAGGCATTAATAAAAATTCAATAAATTTTTAAATCTGGCTCTCATCTCATATTTATGTTGGTACTGCCATATATAAACTGAGTAAAAAAAGAAATATCATGTTTTACCCTGCCCAGATAACCAGACATTTAACATAACACATTTATATGATGTGTTAGGAATTTAATGTCACAAATTGCAAAATTTGCTTTCCCCTAATAAACTCTCTCTACATACAGATGCATATTTCAAACTGTTTTGCAGTGCTTCCAAACACCAACTGGGAAAATATAAGACTCTTTAAAGGCTAGTGATAGATAAATTCCCTGAGGAGAACAAAGGGATAAGGAAAGTCCTTGAAAGACACTGCTGAGGCATTTTCAAATGACAAGAACTGTTGGCAGCACCAGAACAAGCAGAAATAAGTGACCTTGTAACCTTTTATTAATGCTTACATTTTTTGTGCCTAGATCAAGCCTCAGGACAGAGATGGCATGCTTTTGTTAGGTTCTGTTTGTTATTTCACTTTTACTGATTTCCTGTTGCTAAATAATCCAGAGCAAACTATACACACTGTGCTAGAAATTATAGTTGTGGTCCATCCCATGCACACCACAGCAGGGAAGGAACTCTGGTGGAGATGGCCTAACCTATCCAGAGCATCATCCCACCTTCTCCTAAGAACCCTTGAGTTGTATGAGTCCATTCCTGTGGCTGTCCTGCCTGTAGACATCTGGGCTGTGATTGTTAGATGGAAGCTGAATCTAATGGACAATTGCCTCTCCATTCCAGATAGATATATGGCCTTTACTTTCCCTGCATCATTTACCTTCCACATAATTTTTCATTCCACACATCCTAACACACATTGATGACTTGTTATTTTACACACTCAGCTGAGTTTTCTCAAAGGTGGAGAGGGAAATGTCAGTGAAAAGCCACTTGCCTCAAAAATTGAATCATTTTCTAGGTGCAACTCTCTTTCTTTCTTGGTCTTGAGAGGGGATCTTAAGACTATTTTCCCAACTTAAGGAGGGATTATAACTCCCATAGGCTGATAAATGGATAATTTCCTGAACATGAGGGAAAAAAAAACCAAACCCCACACCAAAAAGCCCCCAACAGATTGCCTAAGTCTTTCTAAGATTTCTGGAGTTCACTGACATAATACCTGAAACATGATTTCATGTAACAGGATTAAAAAATAAAAAGAGTCCTGACCAATCAGATTTTGTCATATCCCTGACAGCTGTATCCAGCTGCATGCACAAAGTGCTTTCACTCATGGAAAGCTGTCTTAGCAAAGTTCAACTAGCAAATATGGAGAAATGAGAAGGTACTTGCTTGGTACTTCTGCACACTTTAAAAACTGCCTGAAAAGCAGGGTTGATGGCTGAAGTTAAGGAAAGTGGGATTCTGGCATGAAAAACTGGATTAATGCAACCTGCATATACCCACCATCAGAAAAAGGAGTAACTTATGGTCTTTTAAACTGCAACTGCTTTACTCCTTTTTCTGTATTTCCATGGAGCTCAGCTGCAGACTGGCTGGCTGACCTGATGGGAAGATTGGCACCTATGTAAAAAAAAAATATTACAGTCGCAGACTGCCTGTAAACCAGCCCAGCCAAGGCCTTCAGCAAGATCCTCAGGACAACTGAAAGCCACACCCATGCTCAAAGCATCTTTAAATTTGATTATTCCTTTTTGTTTGTGAATGGAAACCTAAAGGTCATTTAAATCAAATCTGGTTTGAGACTCGTGAAGTAGCAGTGCAAACTATCAACATTTCTTTGACAAGGGTATTTCTAGTGGCTTGCTGCAGCCTTGCATTGCCTCTCCTGTTGGCACAAAGCTCCTCTGGCAGCTGTGATGAGTGAAAATTCTCCCTCAGTGGCTGTTGTACAGTCGTTTCTACTAAGTTTCTGAGCTCTGTATTCTGGAGTGTTTTCCAGCTCATTAGAGAAGGTGATACATAATCCTGAGACAGAAGTCTGGCCCTAGTTTCTGGAGACCAAAGCACTGCACAACATAAATATGAAACTGTCAGAGCTGCTTGTGGGAATGCTTCCAGGTAACTCCCAGCAGGGTGCAAAGGGACTTGGTCCCAGGCAGCATCCATGACAGATCTGCATATACTTGGTGCCATTGTGATGACATGTACAGCCACATAAGCAGCACTCAGAACAATGGCCTAGGCTATTACAAGATTAAGAGAAACCACTCCTGACAAGGAAGAGGTTATACATTTGCCAAGATCATAGAACCATAGAATCCTAGAATGGCTTGGGTTGGAAGTGACCTTAAAGACCATCTCATTCCAAAGCCCCTGCCATGGGCAGGGACAGCTTCTCTAGAGTGTTGATCTAGGTTGATCAAAACCCCATCCAACCTGGGCTTGAAGACCTTGAGGGATGGGGCATTCACAGCTTCTCTGTGCAGCCTGTGCCAGTGCCTCACCACTCCCACAGTGAAGCATTTTTTCTAATACCTAATCTAAATCTACACTCTGTCAGTTTAAAACCATTACCTCTTCTCTTCTATCATTACATGCCCTTGTGAAAAGTCTCTCTCCTACCCTCTTGCAGGCCCCCTTTATGTTCTGGAAGGTTCTATAAGGTCTCCCCAGAGCCTTCTCTTGTCCAGGCTGAACAACCCCAACTCTCTCAGTCTTCAAGTGCATGATGAACAGACCTGGTGTATTGACACTCAGCAGTGAAGAAGAATGATAGAGATACAGATCCCAAAGGACTCACATCTGTCAGGAATACCTCTGTGACATGACACAGGCTGGTGGTGACAGAAGTCCAGGCACCAGATGCCTCTTATGAGTCCTTTCATTGCTTTGAAGTGTTTTTGCAGTGTAATGATAGGGGGAAAAATCAGTTATGTACAGAGACATATTTTTAGGCAGGGTGTACAGTACTGTAGAATATCTAGAATGACTTCTGAATGCCTGGAAAATCCTGTTTTGGATATACTTTGTATAACTAGATAGTACTTGAGGAATTACTAAAACATCACTTCCTCCTTTATTAGCTTCAGGAGATCAAAGTAATAATTTCATAGTAATAACTTCATTTGATCATAGTTGGAATAGTAATAACTTCATTTATTTTCTAGTTAAAATAATCAGAAGAGCTTATAGTCTCCTTGGAAATAAGCTGTGTTGTTAGTTCCTTAATGAACTAACAACAGCTCTCACCATCTTGGCTTCTTCTGGTAGGGGGAAAGCAGCTCAAGTTCTTCCCAGGGAAAATAATCCCATTTCACTACATGTGCCCTTGTTTTGTACCACAGTAGAGGAGCTCAGAGGCAAAACTATGCACTCCTTGAATCAATGTTCATAGAAGTTGTATATTACAATATCTTAGCACCATCCAGTTAAATTTTTCCAATTAAGTCAGCTTAAATATATTGCTTAGTCTTCTATGTCTTTTACAGACAGTCATATGTAGTATTTGCTCTTTACTCTTTTCATTATTAAATTATGAGATTGTAAAACCAGCATTTAGAAACTTGGTAAAAAGAACAGCCAAATCAATGATGACTTTGCAAATACTTTAACCTTCATTTTACATGTTCCATATTGCAGTGACAAATCATAATCTGATAGTGGGAGACCTTTCACTGTGTTTTGGTTTTGTTTTTTTTCTAGAAATCTTGCATATTGGAAGTGATTTAAGTGCATTGCCTCTTTCCCCTGCCAACACATGGTAGTTTCAAACCAGCCAGGCCGATGTGCATGGCAGTTCTGTAGGGAACTCTGCAGTGGCAGTCATGGTGTTTCGTTTCTGACAATAAATTCCTGCTAACTCATTACTGGAAGTTTGAAAGAAGGCAGGCCTGTGCTTTCATCCTTCCAAAAGTTGAGGGGAAAGAGTGTGTGCTATCATTACAGTCATGCGGTTTTTATTTCCCATCTGGCTAAGTGTCAGTCTTTTAAAAATCCAGCTTAAAGACTCATTTTACAGCACACATCAAAGGCAGATTCTCAGGTGAGCTGGATGGTGTGGAAAAGCAGGCAACAAACAATGATTTACAGCCATGGAGAGAGTCCAGCTGTGAAACCACATTTCTGTGTTAAAGGGAGTTCAGGGAAAGTTGAGAGTTTAATCTGATCTTTGTGCTTCTGGTCTATTTTTGCTTTGGAATGGGGAAAACGTTGGTTTCACCCTTCAGTTCTTATGCAACAGAACAAATTTATAAAAATGTTTACATTTTTTCCTGAAGGTTTTTGCTCTGACTGTGCCTATTATAAAAGTGTTGTAACAACAAGAGCTCAAAAAAATGCTTCTTGCCCTTAGGTTGTGCAAATAGCAGCACTGTGTGCCCTCTGCCAGCACAACTCAGTGACTTTTAAGATGAATAAGAGAGCCTTTATAACTCAGTTGGTTCTCTTTCCTCAATAACTACATTCTCCTAAACATACTGATTTTTTGTCTGATGTAAAAAATTTCAAAGAAAAAAAAATTGAAGCAAAGAAATGGAGGAAAGCATGGACCATAGGCAAGGCTAGTTCATTTGCCATCTCTTTGAAGAAGGAAGCAGATGGCAGAAAGCAGAATTTTGCCATATAATTTTTTGTTATTTCCTCCACTTTTCAAAGCACCTTGGCTATTTGATCTCTAGCAGAGAGCTACTGTAGCCATTTTTACACCAGAGGCTTATCGTTTAGAACTATATTTCACAGTGAATGGCCAGAGAAACTACTAACTGATCTTGAAAACAACTTGCAAGCGAAGTGGCAAGCTATACACCACCGTTCTCTTAATTTTTCTTTCAGAGGCCTCACTTTCGCTTTTTTCCTTTTTTTTTTTTGGATTATGCTCTCCCAATGAATGTGGTGCTACTTGACCTTTAAATGTCAAAATCCCTTTGAATGGCATTACTGTGAGCTCTGGAACCAAGCACCACATGTGAATGGCTAATATACATAGGAATCAATAGATACATTTCATGATGCACAGCCAGGCTTATGAATTCGTTTTATTATTCCTATCACCTCCCTACCCCCATGAAAACAAAGATTCAACTAGCTACTGCTGTTTTAAGAAGAGAGTAGGGAGAGTATATACTGGCAGGCTGATTGACATAAGTCAGCCAACTCTTCCAGCTAAAGGTCTGAGTCTGCAAGCTGTTTCTTGTGGGTGGATCTCTGTGCTAAGATTGAGAAGCCTGCAGGTTTTAAAATGAAATCAGCTACAGCTAACTTACAAGACATAAACCCATGCTTTAAAAGTTATTTAAGTGAAGAAACAAAGAGTGAAGTCACTTTACATACTATTATTATTATTATTATTACCATTTTCCATTTGGTCCTGATCAGTTTTAATATACCAATATTCTCTGTAATTTTTGTGTGTGTTTCTCTCACTTAATGGCAGTAAGAAGAGTTTTCCATCGCTACATCTACCTGGATGAAATCCAAAATCTGAGCCAAGTATCCTATGTGTTTCCTTCAAAAGTTATGGAGAAAGGCAGAGCAGGGGAGCCAGAGATGAGGAGGGAACTGAAAATATTCCCAGTACAGTTGACAGTTTCATTCAGGCTCATCTCAAACACAAGGGTGTTTGGCAATGATTCAGTCATAAGGGATGTTCTGTACCAATCTCGGTTAGGACAAAAGAGCAGATTTTGTCCAGTTCTCATGCCAGTAAAGAAAGGAAGATTAAAGGGCCTTTTCCTCCATCAGTTTCTGAAGCAGAACGTGGCAGATTTTGAAACCATTAATTCAAAGTAATGCTCATGGCACGCTGCAGAAGAGAGTATGGCTTTCTACTTGTGGCTGTCCTTTTGCCTGCAAATGTAGACTGCTCTCTTTTACCCTTTGGAGGATCCTTATCCCTACAGAGAAGACATTTAGCCTTCAGGAAGGGAGGATGAAAAACATTATTAACTTGCCATGATTTCTCACACTCACTTGGTCTAGACTGGTGGAAGTGGCTGTCACAAAGAATCAGGATCAGGGCTCTGCTGTGCTGCGGAAGCAGTCCATGGCCTGAGCAGCCTGCAGGAAACTAGGCACTGCAGAAATCTGCGTATTACATCTTTCTGGGTGGCCAGCCAATAAACCCAAATAATCCCAATTTTTGGTGTTCAAAAAATATAAGCATGCAGTTTCCAGCATTCATTCAAGTTTCTTGTTTAATTCTTGTTTAAGAGTTGGAGAACTCTTGCAGGATTTAACCAGTAATGCCTGTCATGTTGAGCTGGAAACACCTCTAGAACATGACAGAATTATAGTGCTTACAACGCCCCCAGGAAACAGTTGTTATCCCACAGACAAGTGAGAAATTGAGTCACCATATCATCATCATCTCCTACAGCCCAGCCGAGTGTCCTAATTATAACATCATTCCATATTCAGAACTGTCTAAATAAGATGAAGCCTTAAAGGTAAGTACCTTTGTATACTGTGTTGTCTTGCTGTCTCATATTTAAAATATGGATACCTAGGCTGGGTCATTACCTGCAGGGTGACCTCAGGAGGTGGTATAGACTGTTCAATATTCACCTGATGAAATGCTTTATCCTGAAGGGAACAGGCCATGGCCATCACTGGGAACTTTCCCCCCAGCCATGCAAACTTCTGTCCTGTGTGCTCACTAGTACACATGCTGACCCAGCACTACATTGGTTTACTGAGCTTTCCTCCCAATCAAATGAGCTCATTTGATTACTTAATGGCCCTTAGAAAGCAAATTTAGAAGTAATCATCTATTCTTAGCTCAACCACTTCTCCTTTTAAAAATGTTTTCCCAAGAGCCCAGCCCAGATGAATGGGATGTCATCCATGGAGCTTGCCTGCAATTTCCACACACCAGCCTGAAGAAGGTACCAACAGTTAAAGGTACAATACAGCAACAAGAATGAAACCCCTCCTATTATGAACCCAAGAAAATCCTCTTTCAGCTAGATAACTGTCACCTGAGAACAAAATTACAGGTGTTGCAGATTTTTGTGGTTTGTCAGGCACTAACTTCAAGTTTTCCCATGGAATGCACATCTCCTCCAAGTGGCCTGTACAGTCACTCCCTACCAAGCACGATGCCACTGGTAATGGTGACGGCAATAGATAATCCCAGAAAGCAATACCTCGATTCCTCCATGCCAAAAACACTGCTTTCAGCAGCTGAAATGGTGCCTTCTGCCTGAAAATTCAAGGACAAAACCAAGACTCATAATTATGAGTCATTAAAAGTCATTCAAAACTTTTGGTATGAAGTACTTCCCACAGATGAGTCCATTTTTAAAATTGAAAATTAAACACATATTTTAGAAAAATAAGCATCAACATTTGGTAGTGTATTTTTTTTTTCAATTTCCTTTTTTTTCCTGATATAAAATAGTCTTTATTCCAGAAAAGCTGCATGCACATGTTGTCTAGGCTGACTTCAATTTCCTACGTTTTCTACCAGAAAAATCAAAGAGTTTTTCTTGAAAACTGTTTGCATTTCTCAGGTTTGTGTTTCCACTACCCAGTTAAGAGTCAGGTGCCACAAAATAACTTAAGATATCAGCACCTTTATTGCTTCCAGCACAGTCTTAGTTTAAAAATGCAGGACAAGATGTATACAAACAGAAAAGGCTTATTTGATAACAGTGTCATACCTGGAGAGAAAATCTTCTGATATTTCTGCACACACTGAAGAAGCCTGAACTTACCAAGAGTCACCAGCCTGACTAATCAGCTCATAGACAAAACACTTTTGATATCACTGCTTTGTTAAAATGGTCAAAATCACAACTTCAGGCTCTTAAATATCAGTTGTGTTTAAGGTCAGTGAAAAAATAGAAGAGGGAGACTGCCCTGTTATATTTAAAATAATGATTCTTGGGCAACAATGAAGTGAAATAACTAAGCTGGTAAGAGCATCACTCCCAGAGATGTGCGTAATGGAAATGTTGAATTGCCTGTTGATTTGAGTGGGTGAAAAGGTTACACAAAATCTCTTCAGCATTCCTGACTAAGGACACCTTTTCCTTTCCCTTGATTATGATTACTCTCAGTGTTCTTATATACATACATTTCAAAATGTGAAATGGTATTTAAAAAAAAAAGCAGCTGACAACCTATTTTATTTAACCATTTCAGCAGAGTATTTTCTGTTTGTCAAACACCAGAGAATTCTGGATGACTGTGAAAAACACGTGTGTTGCAATGTACATGCAATGACATCAGTGATGCATTTATTTCTGCTCTGTAGAAAACTCCAGTAACAAGAAACTCTCTAAAGGCTAAACTTTTCGAGGCTTCTGAAATGGAGCACAGTGCAGAATTTTCTGGTTAAGCTGCATTTCATCATGAAATGGCCAATAACTGAAATGGAAGCTCTCCCCACTTGGGTAGGATAAGATAAAGCAGAGTTGACAGGGGCTCTCCACCCTGGATGATGGTTATCACCCTGGACTACTGGCTGGCTGGATTAGGCTTCCCCCCATTCAGCATCCAAGTGATGCAAATCTCATCCCACACTTCTAAACTTTTCCCATGCAATGCACAGAGTGTCAGAAGCAAATTCCCCTCTTAGAATATAACTTGCAAGTACTATATAATTCTGTCCCTCATTGAATCTACTCTGTTAAGTCCTTTGAAAATCTGGCTCTTAACATAAAACACATTCTATATTATCTGGACCATATTTTAAGGGTCCAGAAATCTACTAGATACTTTTAGGCAGTCTTCACACAGTTATATGGGGCAAGCACCTCAGCTATGCTTACACTCCACAGCTCAAAAAAATGACAAAAGCATGCAGGTTTACTTTAGAATATCTCTCTCTTTTTTATTTATATAACAATTTACCAGTCCATTAAACTTATTAAAGTTTACAAGTAAAGAAATTATGGCCTTAGCAAACCTCTTTTGTTCTGTAGCAGAAGTATCTTCCTTGCCCCTGAGCACCATTTTAGATGCAAAACTGTTCCTCAAAGGTATTTCTTAAGTAAACCTCTCCAAGGCTTTTATAGAGTAACCTTCCTCCTCTCCCCCTGCTTTGTACCAATGCTTATTTAAATTTGAAGTTTATATGAATTTTGATTCTACAATGTTTTTATAGCCATGCTGAACTTTTCCTCAAAACAACTCAAAGCTTGTATGGACCAGTTCTGTCTTTCATTGCATAAACCTGCTACCTAGATTTTAGGGGGGGTCATTTTGGGTTGGGGATTTTTTGGTGCTGGTGGGGTTCTTTTGTTGTTGCACCTCATCAGAGCACTATCTGAGAAAGCAGCAGGGTGCTTTGTTCTCTGTAGTGTTAGTATTCTTTTTCCCATTTCCTGTATCTTTGGGCACAGACTGTTCCATCTTTCCTACTTGGAAATGCCATGGGCACTGGTCCTGAGTGATAGTTGCCTGAGACAGACAAGTGCTCCCTGGAGCCATACTAAGCAGTATAATTCAAGTAATTTCCAGTGAAAGTTTTGATGGTCAGAGGAGAGAGGACAGACAGTTCAGGAAGGTCATAGCAGGCACCACTGTGGCTGGTGCTGGCACTAGGAAACAGATGGTTACCAGGCCAGAAAATAATTGAACTCTTCTACGGCTCAGGCTGCAGGTGACCAACTTTAATAAAACAAGTTTAAGGACTAAGTTTGCAGACCTGTGGAATGCTACAGTGAGAAAGGATGTGCTGCAGACATCAGAAAACAGAAGAACCAGCAATTAAAGCAATTAAGTAGGCAGGGGATATTACTAGGAGGAGTGAGACAGCTATTTTTGCTAAGGGTTTTGGAATATGTGCCCTAAAAACTGCTGTAACTTCCCCCACTGAACGCCAGCCCAGGGGACAGTGTGAAATGCCAGATGTCTGCAGAACCTTTAGCACAAGTTCCATCTTTGTATCCTTCTTAGCCTTCTCAGGAAAGGCTAATTGGAATGATACCCACATAGTGACAAAATGACCCAACGGTGGAGAATGCTCTGCTATTTGGAACCATGAAATACTGTCAAATGCTGGTATCTACCATTAAAAGCCTGCATGTTGATAAAATTGTTCATTTTTTTTCTGATTGTCACATGTCTAAAACATGTGGCTTCCAGTTACATGTGAGATCTGAGCATGAAGCAGGGTCGTGGAGAGGACAGAACAAGTGCATGAACCCACGACCCCTGTAAGGTAACTCTTACACATGGGCCATGTGCTAACACTGTAAACCCTGGGCTGCCAGGAACAATCTGGGGCATGATAATCCCATAATGAGCAACAGCAGGTGCTAAAGTGCTTAAAGTAAATCAGTCTTTCAGTCAGCGAATTGTTATTTATGTCAGCACCACCAAAGAGTGCAAATCTGACAGGATGGGTGGCAGCCAGTGACCCCTGGAACTGGGGTTTGGGAGCTGCAGGGGATCCCCAGGCAGGCAGGGCAGGGCAGGGACCATGTCACAGCCCCAGCCAGGAGCAGTACAAACCAGGGAGGGGGTACCAGGTGCATCTCCCTGGGGACAGGGACAGCCAAGGCTGGGGCAGGACATCTGCCTGCAAGTGGAGTTGGGGATCAGGCCCCGTGAGGGGAACCAGGGTCAGGCCCAGCCCAGGATGGCTGAAGCATCAACGCAGAGCCAAGGAATTGAGTATGGTTTTATAATATCAAGTTTGTTGTTTTCTAATTTTGATTAGGTTGGA
Organism: Coloeus monedula; assembly: GCF_965178545.1. Taxonomy (NCBI): domain Eukaryota; kingdom Metazoa; phylum Chordata; class Aves; order Passeriformes; family Corvidae; genus Coloeus; species Coloeus monedula. Next base: position 51,611,214 of record NC_138783.1, read on the forward strand.
AAGAGAGATTTCTTCTATCTCCTTCAAGCCTTTTGTTGATTTGGATTGTGAGGAATTCCCATTATTTGTCCAGCTTAACATGTCTGTGGGTACACCCAGAAACTACTGGAGGTATTAATACAATATTAGTCAAGGCAGCAATGAGCACAGCATGACTCAGTGTGTTTTCAGGATTGGTGCTTTGCTCCAGATGTCTGGAGTGGAAAACTCAGCACAGATGTATGGTCCTCCATTCCTCTCCTCTCCAGACAGTGAAGGACATGGGGTTCTCACACCCCTCTGAGACGTGGCACAGGAGCAGTGTCCATCCTAGCTGCACAGGTGTCGAGGAGACTGAAGGTTTGTCCTGATAAGTGCTTTCTGATGGCAGCCTAAGGCAAGGCAGATGATTTCACCCAAACATTTTAAGTGTATTTGGACAAATTATTCTTGCCCTAGGAATATATTATACTAATGAAATTGCACTGTCAGCCATTGCAGGCCTGGCAGGAATTGCAAACTATTTTAATCCTCCAAGAACATATTTGCCCAGGCAATAATTTCACTTGTCATTAGTAAATTCTTAGCTCAGCTTTTTAAGAGACACGAACACACAAAAAGGTATTGATCTCTGGGTTATTGATTCATATCACAATTGCATCAGTTTTCTTCTAAGGTCTGTAGCAAACTGATCTATGGGCTGTATTTTCCCACCTGTATACTGGAGGTCCACAGGCTTTAGGGAGGGCTTTTTAGCATAACGCAGCAGCTTGTTGGTTTGATTTCAAAAGAACATGGAGCTTGCCAAATGTACGCAAAGGGAAGAAAAAAAAGAAAGGTATTTTGTACTTGTAAGCACTGATGCAACATGAGAATAGATCTGTGGGCCTTGTAAATTCAATGCCTAAATAATAGGTCCTCTGTTGAGTGTTGGGCTGCTGCGAGAGGCAAAGATCAACCCAAAGGAGAGTCAAATTGCAGCTCAGTATTACTTCTTGGCTCAGACCCTCTACTGATCTTGGGTGTCACTGTCCCTAACCAGAGCAAGAAAAATAAAGACATTTACAGGAACAGGGTTCAGCTTACCTTTCTACATGCTGGACAGGTTATTCTGAATTTGTCATCCTATATTCTCTTTCTAGTCAGGGGAAAGAAATCTAGTTGATGTATCATCTGATCCATTTTAAGCATCTCTGTTAGAATGAGAGGAGTTTCACTCTGAAGTTGTCTGGGTTTTTTTCCCATTGACTACTCATTGAGTATACAGTGATTAGCTCAGACTTAGATGTATGACTTTTAAGCTGCAAACTGGGACAAATTATTCCCAGGCTAATTTTCCTTCTTTTCATCTTTTTGTAAGATGTCTCAGTATCCTATTCCTAATCAGCACAGGATGAGTCAAGAGTGCACAGCCTTGTTGCTTCATTCTTTCCCCAAAATAACCCTTCAGCTGTGCACAATTTCTCTGGTCCCCAGTCTGTATTGCTCTGTTACACACATCATTCCTTAGCAGATTCCCCACGGGACACTTGCTTTTTGTGTGGAGGGATCAGACAGGTGCAGGGGGAAGCGACTGTTGTAGCGAGTGATGTGGGAGTGAGGCATGTCCTGGTTCTCACATGAGGTCCGTCTCTTTTCAGGGCTGGTGTTTTTCCCTGGGATAAGACATGCACAGCAACTGGTGTCACTACTGTGTCACACTGGGTTGTGTTCATCAGGAAATACCCTGACATCAGTCTTTACTAGTAAATCTTTTCAGGGAGATGCAGCAGCCACAGCTGTTTCTGCACCAACAGAGCACCAATATTATCCATCTTCATTGTAAGACAAAAGAAAACCCATTTGATTTAGGTCAGACTTACTTAGATTCATTGTGGTTTTACCATCTGGCTTCCCTCCAGCACTGGTGTATTTATCTTCATGTCACTTCTCAGCACCAGAAACACACTGTTCTCCCCAATTTACAGAAGGGTTCCTGAAGCAGAATTCATTTTCTCCCAGGCAACAAGGAGAGGGGTGAGAAGTTGCATGGGAACCAGAGCATAGGAATTTTACCAGCCTAGAAATGAAGCCTAGGAGAGTCCTTTCCGTGGGGTGGTGCATTGAGTTGGTCCCAGAACTACAGGGAAAGCCTGGCCCCACCTGCATGCTGCTCCTGTAGACATGAGAGCCTCATTTGGTATCTACATGGTTCTAAGTTGGTAGTTTATGGCACAGATTAATGAAGTGCAGGAAAACAGGATTCTAAGCTGTAACCTATAAGGAACTAAATCCAATGTTTGTATTTTTGGAAGAGAGGGTTAAACTGATCTGACAAGTAAATAAGGTACTGACACCTTTGAAAAGCCTCATTATCCAGTCTAGAGCTGTCTGCCATTAGTGTGACACCTGTGTGTAAGGAGATAAAACTGTGGCAATTAGCTATGATTTTAGCCCATGCACCTTATATATCTGTTTCCAACTAGTGTTAGTTCAAAGTACAGCTTATGTTTGACACCAGTCTAGCAAAACCAGCAGAAGCTTAATAACACAGAGGTTTGCTCGCTTATTTATTAATTTATTTATTTGCTTGCTACTGTGTCTCCACCACATTTGTAAAAAGGCCTGCACAGCATCCTCCTCTACTAGAAATGTATTAAGGCTAAATTATGCGCCTCATCTTTACCAGTGGAGATGGAATATCATATGAATCAGGGAAACTGTAAGCTGTACCACCTCATCAGTTTAAATACAGAGAACTCACTAAACAAAGTATTTAAGCAACAAAATACCTTGCTTATTATTAATAATGTCCTGAACATGAGGAAGCTCATCACCCCAGTTCTCTGGAGCCTGTGGTTATGCTGCACAATTACATAATAATCAGCCACACAGTCAATGCCTGTCCAACAAACATTTTAATTTTATTCCATCACTGGTGCTAAACTGATTAATTAAAACCAAATATCATTACTCAATACCATATTTAATAATGAGATTTTAAAAAATAAAAAAATAAAGGGGCTTTTTGGAAATAAGAAATGTGTGCCAGCATTTGAGATTTTAAATTTATATCTTCCAGAAACACAATGGGTAAATACTTAAAATGCCTTAGTTACCTCAAAATCATGACTCATCTGAAATTAGTGGAATTACACGAGTAACCATGTATAGGAAGCATACCATCAAGTGCTGAGTTAGGATATCAAATTTCCCAGTCCATCAGTTAAAGTCACTTACACACTACAGCCGGTATATCTGGAATCCCAAGTACCTTCTATGTTGAAGGAAGAAGTTTGGCCAGACTCAAACCTTCACCTCTGATCCTGTCTTCCTCTGATGTTTAGCTCCATTCAATCACTGACCACAACTGTCAGCAATTCAGTTTCCCATTTTTGGTTTCAGATTCCTTCATGGTGACGTATGATACACAGAGACTTTAGAGGAGGCAGACTTTATCCTGAAATGGTTGGCAGCATTACAAAAGATCACTCTGTTGTGAAATCAGGGGAAAACCAGACATCACTACACTCCCATATCTACTTTAAATAAACCTAGCTCTGTGATTCTGTCTTGTAGGCCTAAAATAATCCTACATACTATGCTTTGAAGGATTAATTAATCCTAAAAGTGCTGAAATATTCATATAGAAGATATTATATAAAGCCATCTAACTGTTCATTGCTGCAAATGTCAACAAACCGCATTTCACAGGACAACAAAACAGTAAGAAAAGCCCACACAAGATAAATCCAGAAATTTCAAAACATTCCTTCACCCAAACCCACCAAATCAAATTAAAAATTCCTGAATGTTTTGGGAAAGTTAGAAGAGTAAAAGTTTTATTTAGGTCCAAAGAGACACCACACTTTTGAAACCAAAAACTCTCTTTTTGCTATTGCAAAGAAATTGGAGTCATCAAACTTAATTATCAGGTTCATTCTTATTTGCAGAAAGTCAGGAAGAAAATGAAATGCCAAGTAATTCAAAGAGTACGAGTAGAGAATTATAACCATTTTGCACAACAAACATTACAGCTGGACATACAATTAGAGTGGTCAAACACCACATGTTTTAGCAATTAATTATCATACTACTGCATTTCAAATCCTGAATTAAATCAAATTGCTCCTGGCAAGCTGAAACAGGAACTAAATAGGATATAGTCTGCTCTTCTCCTGGGTCATTCCTGTACCAATAAATGTCTCTTTTTAGGCTTCAAAAAAAGCCTCTTTTTAAGTCCTCAGCGAGGACTACCCTTGAGGGAAGCATCCAAGACTCCTGTTGTGAAAAAATGCTCTGTCATATTTGTGCAATGTTTCTGGTTATTCTGAGGTGCTACAAGGACCAGACTTGAGTGCACTAACATTTGATTCAGAGACAGAAGTAGGAAATGTTTGCTGCATGAATCCAAGAACTGGATGTCCTTTACTACTGCAGATGTCCCTTGTCTTTTATGCCAATAGAACCATTATGGTGATTTTTCCCCTCTCCTTCTCCACAATGACAAATGCCAGCACAATGAACATTTGGAAATTTTTCATGTGAAAAACACAAACAGAAGAGTGCTAACCTAACCAGCTGTGCTATGCTGTGAGGAAAAAACTGGCCAGGCAGACCACCCTGCTTATGAAAGAATGATACCATGTACATGATAACATGACACACATCTGCAATGAATTTCATACTATGTAAGAGAAAAAAATTGGATTTCCATACTGAATATGCTCTACCATGCTGCAGGTCTTCTCTCTCTGCATTTTAGAATGACACCATTGGTCTGTCTTTTCCTATGAGTTTAATTACTGTGTCACTTTAATGCTGCCAGTAATAAGGAACTATTAGTACTGCTCTTAAAGAGGCAAAAAACTTTATTGCAAAGAGTTAGGAATGCTCTTAAAATAATAAAGGGCAGTCAAGCAACCACATTTGCTCTGCCAAGACCTTTTAAGCCATAACCCAGAGGACTGAAACTTCATTACCAAAACATAATGCCGTTGCCACTTGAAAAAATTCTGCCGAAGTTTAATGACTAAAATGTAGGTAATGAAAACTGCAACAATAATTGCATGCTTAAGAATGAAAAGACAACGTAGTTCTACTTTCACTGAAGAGATGACTTTTAGGACTGGCACTATTTTGGACCCTAAAAGCACAAGGATCAATGCCACTGAAGAAGACAGATATTTTTATGACCCCCCAGACTGTGAATACAAGGGTTCATCTGAGAGTTCCAATTTCAAAGAGCCACATACCAATACCAGAAAACATAACACATATATACAGTTTAAAAGAAACAACCCCTCCACAAGATAGGCTCTGAAGATTTCTTAACAAAAAGTGATCAATTTTTCTGTCATTTCTATCCATTACTAGTGCCTCAAGCAGCTGGAAATGGTGCTGTGCTTCTAAACCATGCAGACAGAAAGTTGCAGTCAACACAGGATCTGTGGCAGGCTAGCTTTTAAAAAAAGTTATATTTAGACAATACTTCAGCTTACATCAGTCTGCCTTTTTCTTCTTCTTGGTTGAGAGGTCAAAAATGCCAGAGGCTTGTTTGTTTTCCATGGCTGCTGTGCAGTCAGATAGTTCAAGGATCTACACAGTGTCTAAAGATATTAAATATTCTCCAAGTCTCCCAACACCCTCACACTCAGAATCACTGACGCGAACCAGAATGGAAAGGGTCAAAGATGGCAACTAGAAGAGCAATTCCATTAGGCAGAGGAACACTTACACTAAGGCAGCCAAGAAGACATTCCAGTCTGGGTTTGGCATTGCAATAAGACACGAATACTTTCATTTTCAATTTAGAAACTTTCAGTTAAATTAAATTTTTTAAAAAGTGACTTGAAGTTCTTGGCATTAATATTAAATCAGCGCTTTAGTTGTGGAAGCTGGTTCACTCCTACAGTCTTTTTAATTGATCGGTTTTGAGGATTAACCATCTTTGGGTTTCCTGGAACACTGTGTCTTCCTCTGAAATAAAATGGGTGAAGTTAGTCAGCAAATGTCACATTCCCTGCAAGTTTTAACTGCTAAAAATGAGCATGCTTTCTATATTTGTATAGCTGATTACTATTGTGAATTAAGAAACCTGAGAAAGGAAAAAAACAAGTATATTTCTAGGTTCGCAGGTTAGCAGAGCATCTAATTATTCTGCAAACTCAACCTTCATCTCATGATTCTTGTAACCTAAGTGATGTCATTTGAAGTACATGAACAGAATACTAAATATTGGTGCTAGGAGAATGATAACTGGCTACAGAGACGTTTTCATCAGTTAAAGAATCCCCATCAGAAAATGGAAAAACACTTCATGTAGATGTAGTTACAGTTCTCTGCAGGTATTCCACTCTGGAGAGCCAGGCTCTTGAGTCCATCATCTCCAGAAATGCCTGCAGGAGATGCTGCCAGCAGACTTTTGAAGTGGTACTCATTATGGATATATACACCATATACATGAAACCAGCTAGAGCTTCGTCTTGATCTTCTAAGAAATCAGAGGGAATGTAAAAAAATCTCTGGGGAAAGAATGGTGCTTCTTCAACCTGGAAAGGTCATTCTCCAGACCAAGAAGCCTGCATCTCTGCTCCTATGCAATGTCCCTTTGTTTCTCTTCCTGTTCATTACTGCAGAGGACAGATAGCACTTTACAGACTCTAATAACAATATACAGAGCTTCAGTGTCTTTCTCAAGCAATGGCATTTTGAAGGAAAATATATCCCAACATCACACCATTATATTTGTCATGATATCCAGGTAAGTGATAGAAGCTATGATGATGGTATCTGTGCAAGTTTCAAATTTATGGGCAAAGAGCCAACAAAGTCAAACTTAGGTGTCTTGGGGTGACTTTATGATGTGTATCCCCTATCGAGCTTTATGCCCAGAAATTAATTTTGTGCCTTTCTATGCCTTTAAACTGAGCCTGGGAGGGGGGAGAGGAAAAAAAAAAACCCAGCAAAACTTTCAAAGCTGTTTACAGTTTGTTTCAAGGACACAGATAAAACCTCTCTGCGTTCTGCTGCGGCAAGAGAGAGGAGCGGGAAAACACTGCTTGCTTTCCAGCCAGCTTTCAGCTTTCTTTTTGGCCAGAGGGAGATGGAGAGTTGAACTTTTGTTTTCCTGGGACTTTGCTTTTTTCCTTCTTTTTTTGGACTGCTTCAACATCAGAACACATCGGGACTTTTTCCACTGAGATGGAGGCCCTGGAGGAGGGCCCACCCTGTCCCAGCTCTGAGGAGGAGGAGAGAGGCTACCTACGGAAGGACTCTAAAATTTTCCCAGGTTTCTCTCCACAGCAAGAGGTTTCATTATTTAGCATTATTATCCTTTTTCTGTGTGTTTGTTAAATAAATAGTTTTTATCTATTTCACTTTCCTTCAAGGAAAAATTTCTTTTTTTTTCCTGAACCTGGTGGGGGAGGGATGGTTGTAACCTGCCTTCTCTCAGAGGATATATTTTTCCTCCAAATTTGTACAAACAGGCACAGTAGGGCTCACTAGTCTTCTTGAGATTGACACATCCTTTGTTCCAGCTCTCACAAGCAGTCTTCATCTTGAAGGGAGAACTGTGCCCATATTCAGACTTGGAAGATCACAATCCAAGGCCTCAGTGTGCTCAGAAATCAATTATACAAATTCAAATCAGTTGACTACTCAAAATCAATTGATTAAACTGTAGATCACTGTACAGCTGGACAAAGCAGACAGCAAATGCCTGTGTGGAATTCTGCAGGCAGCAAAACCTCTTCCATTCAAAACCAGCTGGACTTATGGACTTAGAAACCGGGTAATTGCAGCAGTGCAGTGTTGAAACTGAGCTAATAAGCCCCACCTTAAGTCTCAGTGTAACAGTAAGGGTCAGAACAACAATAAATTGGCTGCTCAGATTGCATCAGAGATATGAGCCATCAAGACATCCATGTTCTTCCCAACTGTCAGCTAGCCTATCTGCTTGTTCTGTGAATAACCACAAAAAGGACCTCTACTGAACTTGCTTTTGTGTTGGGGCAGTGAGGAAACTGAATGCATCAACAATTCACAATTACTACCCAAAAATTTTTTCAGTGTTGCTTTAATACACAGATTGGGCTTTCCACACCTGTTCCTATAGTTAAAACAAGCATTAAGCAGTTTCTTAGTATGATTTGAATTCCAGTGCAGGTATTTTGTAAAAGGGCAACAGAGGTGAGGTAAGAACTCAAGACAGAAAATTCTCAAATTATTCTCAAGAACATGCATGTCTTCTCTTATTTTAATGAAATTATTTCTCATTTATATCAGCTTGAACAAACAACCCCCAGGCTATAAATCAAAGCATAACTAAAAAGGAATAGTATAACAATGGCTGTAGTTACCTTGTGAAGTTCAAGGGGTGCATACCTATATTCTAGTATTTTCTTGAAATACAAACTATGCTAAATCCCCATTCTTACATCCATGTTGCCAGCAAAGATCTAAGTTTGTCCTGAAAGTTCTAAGTCACTGGTTATAAAAGTCAATCCTTTGAAAACTAGGTTCTTTTGTACTAAGGACAATTTAAAGGATGAACAATTGTCTTCATGTGTTTAAAGTATATTGAAAAGTTTAAAAAAAATCCTCTTAGGGAAAATGGATTGAAAGGGGATGTTTTGTTATACTACACATCTTCTGAGACCAGCAGTTATAGGACACTTTATTTTCTTTCACACTTTTTTTTTTGTTTGTTTGATGTAAAGAAAATTACCAGAAACACAATGTCATATAATTTCAGGGTAAGTAATGGTGTACTAAAATAGACTGTAAAAAACCCCCACCATTATCACAGATCAGTGCTAACCCTCAGCAGACCTCAGTATCTGGCTGATGATATTTAATCGCACTGCAGAGGCAGTGAATCCTCCTGGTTCTAGCTTTCTGACCTTCATATCAACCATGTTAAATATCACTGGGGCCAGCAGTGATACAGTGGCATATGGGGCACTTCAAACCCACACAGCGCTTTTTATGTATTGAGAAACTTCAGTCATAGAAATGAATTCATATTGTACTGCATTAATTCATATTCTGCTAATATTCTCTCCTGGAACATGAAGATTCACAGCTCCAGTTTATGAAATCCTGTGATTCTGTGCTTACACAGAATGAAAGGAAAAGGCTGGTAAGCAAATATGTCTACACAATTTCATGTTTATAGTTTACTCATTACATTTTTAGATGATCCCAATATATACTGTGTATGCTCATTTTAATAATATAGGTAACTGGGTTTTTAGAAGAGTATTTACTGTGAGACACTAAACACATAGAAACCACACTAGCTTAGGAAGTCTCTAAATGTAAAGCATTTGAGAGACTTCCAAAATCAAGTACTATATCTGCTTGCTTTCACACTTTTGCAGGCATCTGTTTATGTTCACTGGAGGCAGGTTAGTGGGTCCAACAAACTTTTCATATTACTCCCTATATCCTTCACACTTTATATTCTTAACATATTCAGTTCAGCTAAAAAATAAATCTCCTCCAACTTCAAGCTTATCCACAAGCATTACAAACAGAAATTAATTTTATTTCTATATATCTCAAAGCAGGTCAACTGTTTTCAAATTTATATTTCTAACCCATATAACTAAACAGAAATCTGTTAAACAATGATGTAAGCATTAAATAAAACTGATTGAAAAGTAATACCAAAAAATTACATTGAGCAATACTTTGTCAGTGGGATTATGTTCTGTGATATTTATCATTAACAGAAACTTGCAATGTTCAAAACATAGTACTTAGCAAAAAATAATAAACCAGAAAACAGGGAATGTAAAGGAAATTTACCTCAGTATCTGTTTTTCTCCCTTGCCAGTCAGAGTATCTGGTTTTTGCCTTTCAACAATTTTAAGTTTAGCTGAGATCTGCAATAGCCAATTTTCACAAAACAAGTTAAATCCTAACCACAATCACAGTTACAGAAGTGAAAAGGATTTTCACAGATTTACTTTCTTGAAGGCAAGAAATTTTTGTACTCGAGGAATTCCAGTATTAAAGATGATGGCTAGTATAATTTATCATCTTATCATATCTGAGCAGATGAGATTCTGTGACACATGAGGCAAGAGCAATGCCAAGCTTGCCTTCACTGTTTTTGTAATTTATATGAATATAAGAGTGCTGGTATCTATGATTACTATCCATAGTAGCTTTTGCTGGTACAGTTTACTCCAGGCCTATCCCAACTAAAATCAGCCATTGCTGCACAAACAGATTTCCAGATGTAGCAATCTATAACCCTGGGCCTTTTCTGCAAAGAAATCCCAGTCAAAAGCCAGATTCCACTATGCAGGCAACAGTTTGTGGCAAAAATCTGGCCCGAAAGAATGGCATTTTTAAAGAACAGCTACTGTTCTTCTTTGCTTGCCTCAAACTGATTTCTGAATACCACCAGAGAGTTCCTTTAAGATTTGTGAAGTCCAAATCCCAAAACAATGATTTGTCAGATTGAAAACAAAACAAGAAAAGCAAATAAGAATACACTGTAAACCATTGGTGCCTCTAGCACAAGTTCTCAAGACTGTGAAATTTTTAATTTATTTTAAAACTATCATTTAAAACTGACTATACCCTTATGGACCAGACAAGCTAAACATCAAAAGCACTCAGAAGATAAATATATTCTGTAAATACAAAAAAAAAAAGCAGAAAAACACTCAGTAATAAAAAGGTAAATTAAAGAAATGGCTGCTCCGAAGCATCTTTCTCTTTTGCTTCTGCCGCAGGCTTCAGAAGGGATCCAAAACAGAGCAGGAAAAGCCTAAAACGCCTGGGATTTTTAAATATCTACCAGTAAAAAACTTCCATTCTATGATATTTTAATTTTTTTTATTTTTTTTCTACTGTAAGCTATAAAAAAATACAAACATAATGAGGGAAAACAAAGGCTTAAAAGAACACTATATCCAGTCTCTGTAAATACGAGAGTGTCGCTAGAATACATTGTTGTCACAGGATAGCAATACCCAGTGGTATATTTACTGTGCAAGGTATGGAAAATATTAGCCTATAGGTAAACCCTTCTAACTCAACAGCATCCAGTATCAGTGTGCAGACTCTAGAATACTGATATTTTAACACAGTTGAAAGAGTCTGGACTGACTATGTTTAAATCTGCATCTATTGTTAAAATGAACTGTTAAAAGAGAGGGCATATAAATGCAGATTTTCAAATAATATAAAAGCCAAATCAAAGCAATAGCAGAAAAAGACTTGAAGGGAACAGATAAACCACTGATTCTTTTGAAACCAACAGTGAATCATAGAATATCTCAAGTTGGAAGGGACCCATAAGGAACACCAAGTCCAACTTCCTGTTCCTTGCAGGACTACCTAAAACTAAAAAGTGTAATCCAGTTGCTCCTTGAAGTCTGACAAGCTTGGTGCTATGACCAGTTCCCTGGGGATCATGATCCACTGACTGACCACCCTTTCAATGAAGACTCTTTTCCTAATGTTCACTCTGAACTTTCCCTCATGCAGCTTCATTCCCTTTCCTCATGTCCTATCAGTGGTCACCGCTCAGATCAGTAATGTACATGGTAGGTGTTTAATCTAAACTACTCACTTAGGCTTTGCTTAGAGCTCAGGAGGAGGGACAGAAAAGTCCCTGGGGAAATTAATTTCATATTGACCTAAACAGGTGTGATACTTTGCACCTTAGACATGATTCTTTCTCCATAGATTGCAGAGGATTCCTCTACAATTATTTTAGAATGGCTATTTGACATTTAGAGAACTAAAGGTAGGAATATTAATCTTAAGATGACTATTTTGCTCTTATATGATACTGAAATCGTGTGAGTAAATAATTAATTGCTGAAAATATGATGCACTAACTACCTTGAGTGTTGATGGCAAAATCCTAGACCCCAGTGCCCCACTGTGCAACATGCCAGTGCATATACCTCACTTCAAATAGTGTTTTATGCATATTTAAGTGTTTTTATAGGGAGCTGAACATAGGCTCTCCTCTTGCTAGCATGTTCAGTAATAAAATCTGCTTTTGTTTCCTACTTCTTCCTCCAGAAGTTCTCAGTTTCACCGTTAATGTCAAGGTATTAACAGTTATCATGAGAATTTCCCAGGCTTTTCTTGGTCTCATGCTGGAAAGTTCATTTAAGCAATTCTTTCAGATTTCCCAAAGTAGCAGTGAACCATGCAAGAGAATCAGTTACCCACTGCGCAAACACATGGAAACACTGCTAATTACAGGCTTTTACCCCAGTTAGCTATGAAAGGGAATCAGTGACAGCCATTCTTGAATTTCCCACTAAGCTATTACTTCTACATTATTTAGGAATTTAGAGCTTTTCCAGAATAATAAGTACTATAAGTCTTTACAGATTCCTTTACAGGTTCCTCCAGTTTGTAGTATAAAATTTTATGTATTACATAATTCGTAGCAATAAAATTTAACCTGTGACTTCACCAAAACAAGGTGTCTTATCCCTATTTTACAAAGTTAATAGAAATAGGCATTGTATTTCATTCTGAACTGGTTGGATAGTTTGTCTTTAAAAGAAAAAAGGAGAAATATGAAAAGGAGGAATTACTACTTAAGGTGGGTGTCACTACTGCTAATAATTTGCTTCTGTTCTATTCAACTGCATAGCAGTCTTGTGACTAATGGATGGCCAAGCATCCAAAAATTGTTTCAGCTTTCCCAGTTAAGGGCACTTCGACTGTGCTAGGGAACACTGAAACTCCAATCAATACAAAAGCAAAAAAAGTATTTAAAATAAATAAGCTGTAGCAACCTTTTAATTTATGGCTCTTACATTTTTTAAAAAGCAGCTTTTGTAACATATTTGATATACAAATGAAGTGATAAAACACCCTGATCTAATGGCGTTAACAGATGCTGTTGTTATATTAAGAAAGAATTAAAAGTTACTGAGTCACACATTTTTCTTACCTGTAAGATCTCTGAGAGGTACATGCGCCGCTCATCATTAGCTTTGTGGTAAGCCTACAGTTAGAACGAGATATAGGCTATCACTAAGCATAAATTTTAAAAGTGGAATCATACAGAAGATTCAAATATACAGCAGAGCCTTTTTCCAGTAACACATTTTCTGGAACTATTCTATTGTGTGTCCCACACACACTGTCTATCACACAACATAAGAGCTCGTATTGTCTAGAGGGATAGAATGACTACAAACCTTTGCTTCTTGCTCTAGTCTAAGTTCATAGTCCTTTAGCTGATTCTGGAGACTTCTCTTCTCTTCTTCTAGATGTTTAAGAACCTCCTTTAACGAACCCTGTGATTATGGTACATAAAACAATGTTTTACAACTATTTTCCATTCTGTAGAAAGATGTCATCACCATAGTGCTTATTCTTCAAGCATTATGATATTTGTCATTCTCTTGGTTCCTGTGCATTTTTTGTTTGCATGGTTCTGGCTGGCACACTGCAGAGACAAAAGCAATTAACCGTATGCTACAATTATCAGCTATGCACTACACATTTCCACTGTGTTAAAATGATGCAGGTACAGTTTTCCACACTGCTGCTCCCTGTCAGCTTAGCAAAATCACCTTGCGGTGACCAGTCAGAATTGCTCCTTGGTTCTGACCAAAATTCCCTCTGATGGCTCCTTTTTAGTAGGAAGAAGATTTCACATCCATTTTCAAACCACTTGCTGAGAGAGCTGCTGGGCTGGTTGAAGTGGCACATGGGACATCAAAGGTAGCTCATACCAACTTGGCTAGAAAGCAGTACTTTATGGGGAGACTTGGGTGTGTTTTAGGTGTGCAGCCATCTACCTTGTCTACAGCTGGAACGAGTAACAGCAGTAGAGTCCATTTTTGGTTACTGGCACTGGCCAAATCTTTGTTTTCTGCGTAAGGAAGTAAAATCCAAGCAAGTCCTCCTCTACGTCTAACATAGGAAATCGCGTTTCATAATCCCATTCATAATTTGATCCATTTCATCCAGTGGAGACATTCTTATGGAAGGCTCTAATGTAGAGTTTCCTCCTCCAAGCCCAGGAACACTGCATTACAACAAAGAGGAATTTGGGCAAACATGCCAGGAGGCCTGCTTGGATGGACAAAGAGCTCCTGAACAAATTCAAACACAAAAAGGAAGCCTAGAGAGGGTAGAAACATCGACTGGTAGCCTGGGAGGAATACAGCAATTGTTTGCTCAGCTTAGGAAAGCCACAGCCCTGACAGAATTAAACATGGCCAGGGATGTCAAGGGCAACAAGAAAAGCTTCTATAGGTACGTCAGTGATCATAGGAAGTCTAGGAAGAATCTGTATACTTTTCAGAGATTGAGTGGTCTTGAGAAGGAGGACTTGGGGGTATTGGTAGACAAAAATCTTGGCATGATCTGGGAATATGGCTTTCAGTCCAGAAAGCCAACTGTGTCCTGGGTTGCATCATAAGAAGTGTGGCCAACAGATTGAGAGAGGTGACTGCCCTCCTCTGCTCTGCTCTCTTGAGACCCCACCTGGAGTACTGCATCCAGCTCTGGGGCTTCCAAGATGAGGATGTCGACCTGTTGCAGCAGAGAAGAAGCAGAGAAGGACCATAAAAATCACAGGGCTGGAGCACCTCTCTTCTGAAGACAGGCTGAGACAGTTGGGATTGTTCCGCCTGGGCAAGAGAAGGCTTTGGGAAGACCTTATAGCACCTTCCAGTACCTGAAGAGGGCCTGCAAGAGAGCTGGAGAGGGACTTTTTACAAAGGTATGTGGTAACAGGACAAGGACTAATAGCTTTAAACTGAAAGAGTACAGGTTTAGATTAGATATTAGGAAGAAATTTTTTACTGTGAGGATGGTGAGTCACAGGTTGCCCAGAGAAGTTGTCTATGCTCCATCCCTGCAAGTCTTCAAAGTCGGGCGGAACTCTGAGCAAGCCAATCTAGTATAAGGTGTCCCTGCCCATGGCAGGGGAGTTGGAATAATGATCTTTAAGGTCCCTTCCAACCCAAACCATTTTATGATTCTATGATCATTCAAGGTCAGTTTATACCTGTTTGTTCTTGTACTAAAATGTGTTTTAAGATAACTGTTCTTCTTCCTCCCTGGTGTTTTCCCCCAGCATGTATAGATTGAAGACATGAGCATCTTTTTCCACATCCATTTTACTAGGATGATTAAGCTGAACTTGCAAAAATTATCTTTCACACAGCAGGCTGTCCTTTCATCTAATCATCCTAGTAACACTTTTGTACGTCAGGCTGGAGATCAACCTTCTTATGTCTGGAGAACAGAACTGGCCTATAGTATGCAGTACTCCAAAAGCCATCTCACTGCCTTGAACAATATCAGTGATACTTCTTTACCTATATAAATTTTAGGACTGCATTTTCCTTTTGCACAGCTGCACAATGATGGCTCACAGTCAACAAGGCATCAGCTAGAATATCCAGATGCTCCTCTGCAGTTGTATCAGTTCTCAATTCATAACATAATTTCTTTACTATTTTCTAAATCCTTTGGTCTACACTATTAAATTTTACTCACATTTTTAATAATCTAGTCTCCACTGTCTTTCTTTTTCTAAACCACATCCAGATACCAATTATATTATATAATTGGTTCCAGGAGAGAGATATCACAATCTAATTCTACTTTGTGTATCAAGGTCATGCATTAAATATTAAGATTCATCCTAAACCTGGTCCTGGAAGAGTTCTGCGTGTACACTCCCAGCAGATCCTTCACTAATCACCACTATCATGTTCCATTTGACAGCTCGTTACTCCTTTAACAAATCTACTCATTTTCATTTTCTCCAAATTAATCAGTCACTTCCCATGTGACATGATATCTTTATCAGAGGTCAGAGTGAACAAGATTACTCTCTCTCCTATGACAACAAATCTATTGTTTTAGCACAGAATGTCAACAGGTTTGCCTACCCTTCTAACATATCCATGTTTCAATTTCATTTTGCAACAACTATTCCTCTCTTTATCTTAAAACTGAAAAAAGGGTGCTTTTCTCCAGTGTACACAATGTGCACATGCTTATTAGAACCATTTGCTATCAGATCAGTGATGTGACAAGCCAGTCCTTTCAGATATGGATTACCCACTTCCCTCATTTTAAGCATATCCAGCTCTTTGAGTTTCCTTAGGATTTGGTTATCATCATTTCTTCTTCCAAGCACTTGCTGACATTAGCTATTTTTTCCTTTGTCCTGCATTTTATTGTTTCTGCCTTTACTTAAAACTTAGTCAATATATACATGTTTAATTTAGAGTGAATGAATTCATAATCACTTGATCTGACAGGTTTTTTGACTGTCTTTTCTGCAATGTTCTTGTAGATTTTAAAAACATAAAATATCATTGTCTCCCTTTTATCTAGTATTTGCTGATAAAATGTGTTAATTATCCACTGAATTTTGTGCCTCATCATTATTAGCACTTGGTTTTTAGTCTTTACTTACAAGTATAGCATATCACACAATTTCTGGCAGCAATCTAATAATATTATATCCAAATTCATCCATCCAAATACTATATTTATATCTATATTTGACTGGATGGGATTCAGTCGGAGGTGAGGGTATCTATATTTGAGTGTCCAAATGTGAACTGAACTCCTACTAAAAGTCACAGTGAAGACTATCAATGATGTGCTGTGATTCACTCAGCCAAGCAACTAAGAGCTCAACTCAGTTCCATCTGAGATGTTCTAGTGAGTCCAAGACACTCATGTGTGGCAGATACGACACATGGGTTAGGCAAGACACGTGCCCTTCCAGAGAAGTACTGGGCTACTGTGCACTGAGACATCTTCACAACTCTGTTTTCACAATTTTTCCACTGAAGATGCCAACAAAACAAATCTAGATACAAATCTCTTTACTTAGCTGACTGTATTAATAGGACCTGTAACTGCCTATAGTAGGAATTAAAAGACCTAGTCAACAGGTAGACAGCTATATATAGAAAAGTAAATATTTGTGTCCTAATATTTAAGACAGTCATATTGTTTCAATGTACATTTCAATATTATTTCCCTATATTATTCTGACTAAACTTTGTTTTCCAATCTATCCTCAAGATGAATTCATCCAAACATCTGATGAAGAAAGAATCAACAACATTATTGTCAAAGTCTCTCCATCTGCTACATACCACATCTATCTCTGTTTTGTTCTTTCCTGGCAAGTGTGTTCCTTTAATACTTGTTATCCCTTCATGGTTTTGCTATCAATGCTACTACATTCCTGGTTAGTCGGGTTCTTCCATTTGTTTGCTTAGGTCCCCTGTGTAAAATAAGAAACTGTTTCAGAATTTTTGTTTATTTTTATTTCTAACACAAGCGCCTCCTTAGTCAGAACAGATGAACCCTTTCCTTTCTATACTGATTACTTGACCATTCCCTTAATAATCAGTTATTTCTTCTCATGACCATAATGCTTTGCTAAGCCTTTGTTTACCAGATTTTCATGGTAAACACTTAAAGAAGATAACAATTCTCAAAATATTTTCCTCTTCTTTTTCCCTGGGAATTTTAAAAGTTTTCCCTATTTATCATGCTAATCTCACATCCAGAAGGCCAGTATCTACATATTTATTTCTCAGAGAATTTATGAATGCTTGCTGCTGGTAAAAAAATTACATCTGCCTGTTTTAAGTCTCTAGTCTTTTCTAGCATCTGCCAGTTATTGCAACTTTTATTCTTTTGTATAATTTTCTGCATAACATGTTACTTATTTGGCTCCAAATTTTATTTTTCATTTAAAAAATTCTGGGCTTCATGAAGATTCCCCTAGGAATGATTTCTGTTAAAATCAAGATTTTGCAGGAGCATAGCAAAAGGCACAGTACTTTTAAAACATGTTGCAAGACAAAATAACCCCTTTCACTGTTCAAAAGGAAAAAAAAAGAGATACAGAAGAGCTGTATATTTGAAGAATATTTTGACCCTGCTTGAATGGTTATTAATTTTAATCTGTTACAACAGCCACACTGGAGACATTAAAAGAACTGAAGGGTTGTTGCAGGGGCTTTTTTCCTAATTAAAGAAGAAGTACCTTGGATGCAGATGAAATCTTTGCCCAAATACAGAAGGCTCCTATAGTCAATTCAGGCAATGTTGGCCAATTCAAGGAGAAAAAGTAAGCTGCAGATTAAAGAGAAGATTTGGCTTAATTCCACTAGGGTCATGTGTTATTTCATTTCGACATCAGTGTCTACAGAATTAAACAAGACAGAGAAGACCTCAGCATTGTCAAACTAGGAAACTAAATTTCTTTGACCTCACTGCACATTAAAGATTATAACCATGTGACTGCATTTTTTGTACAGCATCTTTTGTACCACCTACTACATATTTTGTATCACCACAGCAAGCTCAAATATAGTAAATACCAAAGTTCATGCTGCTCTCCAGATTTCTTCTATGTAAATCCACAGCACACTATTTATTTCCTTACTAGACTGTCCATCAGTGTTTTATAAGACAGCAAGACTTGGTGTTGCAGCTGTTACTTACAACAGAGCAATTTGCTATCTCCTCAGTGATGGTACTCATCTAATTTCTTTGAGTTCTTTCACTTAAAAAGTAAACTACTTTTAGATTTTTTTTTCATTAGTCCTTTTGGAAGCACAGTCTATTTTTTGCTGCCAATGCAGCTGGTCCACTGCAGATGCCTGGGCATTCATTCAGCTTTGGAGCAAGGATGCTATCCAAATGCAAGCAAACAAACGGTACACTACACTGCTTTTGATGAGCAAGCAGACGGAAATAGGTTGAAAATGTGACTAATAGTATACAGTTACCATCCCTACCTCATTAATTGTAATAAACCCATGCTTACAAATCTCTTGTGAAATAAAAAAGCTGTGAAATACTCAAAATTTACAGATTGGGAAGTGAAGCCCAAAATCAAAGCAGGACTGGAGCTGAAATTGCACTTCAGGCAGAATTTAACATCCTAGTGCTAATAAAGCAGTCTCTGCAGTGTCTTACACTCTTCACATCTGCTTTTGTCAAATAACAGGGAGATATATGAGCTGTTGCTGCTGTGGTTGCTCACAAGCACAAGCTGAATCGAGCTGCTTGGTTTGCTGCTGAAAGTCTTCACAGACTCTCAACACAAAGCTTCCTGGTGGTCATCCCTCTAACAGGGCATAACCTGGCAAGGATGCTCTATGCATATTACCTGAGGAAGAAAGCCTCTTCTAACAGCCTAAAATTTAACTCAGAAATAAACTAGTTGAGCTAAATTGTAGTCTTCTGCTTCCTCATCTCATATCTCATAGCCTGAGAATGTCCTTGCCACCATCATATTTAACCAGTGCTGAGATAATTTTTGAAGCCAGGCTGTCAATGAGTCAGAAATGCAAATATTTGCAGGGAGGACATGGAAAAAGTAAGAAAGGCCGAAAAGTCATATCTGTTTCTGGAAAGGAGGCAGGATTTCAGGCACACTTCTTGGGTTTTTCTTACCAACTTCCCATTGGTTTTCCATCTCTAAAATACAATCTGTTTGAATGCCAATCTAGCTGCCTTTCTCACAGCTAATACCTAGGAAACTTACTCAGCTAAGTCAGCCTAAGAACTTCTATTCCTGCATCCTAATTGATGACACAGAGCTCAGTATGGCAGTACTGAAGTTCTCGTGGAAATCTCATGACACAGATGTTCTTGCTCAACTAGAAGACCTCTCCAACTCCCCAGACACTATAGAATGCAATGTCAAAACAAGACACTAAGACACTTTAAAGGACAAATACTTCAGAGAGGTTCTAGAGGTCTACTTTAGCCAGGACTGCTTGTAAGTTATCTCCCACTCCTACTTTCAGGGCAGTAATTGGACAACTAGCAGAGTCCTTGTATATCTGAAGTTTTTAGCTGTTGTACATCAATACAAATCCAGAAGTGAGAAACAACAGCATATAAACTCAGCTAAATCATTAAGAGCTGGATTTGACTTTCCTGAATTCTGTGGGAAACATTCAGAAAGAAACCTCACTGAAACAGATTCAATAGTCTATGATCATGGTTGTATAATCAGCTAAGTGCTTAATATTGTAAAACAACACAAAGTTCACAGAAAACACAACTTAGAGCATACAGTTACACCGACTTGTAGCAGAGTGCTTACCTCACAAAAAAAGCCTGAAAACAAAGGAAGGACCAGTGAGAGCTCAAGAGAACCAGAAGGAGCTTCCCAGCTATGCACCTTTCCTCCAGAATGAGCAATTGTAAACAAAACTCCAGGATGAACCAGTATAAGTTCTGGAAAAGCTTTTTAGAAGTAGTTTAACTAAACCCTGAATTTTTTTTTTTAAGATAGATTCATTACAGGTTCTTCTACTAAGCCTTGAATAGCTGGACATCATATGCCTGAAAAGGAGACATAAGCTGACTAAGGCATTTAACCTGAATTTAAGATCCTTAGTTTTCAATACATCATCCATGTCAAACCACTCTGAGCAAGCTGGTAAAAAGCTAAAAGACACACTGAGATTTTAAATGAATACTTCCTTTATATAACAGAATTTTGCAGTGCTTAGGCATGATTCACTCTCAAAGACATATTAATCTTGTGTCCAGCAATGACGAAGCCCAGAGTTTCACAAAGGGAGCACCAACTCTCCAGTTCTTGTTTTCACACCATTTCCTTTTCACTTGACTGAAGTTACACATTTGGCTTAACATTATTGCAAGAAAATGAAATTATATGGAAAGCAACTGCAAGTGAATTTTAAGGCCACACATAGAAGTTGCTCTCATTCTGGATTTCTTGCCCTGCTCTCAGTGGCAACAGAGGTGACAATTTCTAACAATCATTTCACAACAGACAAGATAACAAATCCACGACATCATCAAGCAGCTCAAACTTGTTTTCATCAGAGCTCTGCTCGTGCAGACTATTGATCCTTATGTCAATTTGCTTCCTCTTTAATTTTTCTCCATGAGTTAGAACAGAAGCAGTGTATCTGTCAGTTGTGTTGAATAAAAAAAGCAACACAAGAAGACTTTTGCAACTCATTCTACTCGACATTTTTATTTAAATGAAGTTTTGTCAAGAAAATAAGCTCCCTTCCTTCCAACATGGAGCTGACATTCACCAGCTGATTTAACTGAGTCTTTTAACATAATTTTAAACTCATTAGGAGCAAAAACTAATAATACATCTTTAGTTTTACTAAAATGGAAACTGATTTTAGATGGATATCAATAAATTCACGAGTCATATATTACAGAAAAAATTCTACCTGAGAATTATTTAGCATAGCGTATTTCTTCATGCAACAAGCACTCGATCCTGTAAAAGCGTCAGGGCAGGCGAGGAAAGGTTCCCTGTACTTGCCTAAATGCCAAGTGCCCCCTTGTGGCCACCATCATCCTTAGATTCCAAACCAGACCCAGAGCGGAGCTGCTTTAGAGCACCGAAATAAGGGTGGGATGCTCGCTTCCTACATCCTTATTTCAGTGGTCTCACACATTGCTCGCAGGGGTTATCCGCTGACCTGGGCAGGGGAAGTTAAAACGGAGACCTCCAGCGCTGTGGTTCATATTGACAGAACAAGGCGTTGCTGACTCTGAAATGTTTCACTTAGCATCTCTCCTGGTAGGCCCGGAAAAGGCTGGATTCCTTACACATTTTCTCTGGAAGATATCCCAGAATCCCCATCAATTGCTAAGGAATTATTGAGAACAGACAAATAGGAATATCACTTGACTCCAAGATTTTTCTCTGATTGTTTTCTTTGAAACACAAAGTGTATTCTGCCTCTGGGCACACCACAAAGTGATTTGAGTACAACAGTCTCCTGGTTTAAGCAAGGCCACCAGGAGGAACAACTAATGCCAACTTGACAAGGAAAAGAAAAAATTCCAAATCAAAAAGGTATCTTGGAGGCATTCAAAGTATTTACTCAAAGTCAAATGAAAGGAGTAGGAAGGGGAAGTCTGTGAGGAGGCAGGATAACAGTTTAGGGCAGTCAGACCAGAGACAGAACTTATCCAAAATGCTTCCAAGTTTCATGAAAAGCTAGGATATCAGATTTCTACTTTCCATACAGCCACTGATGACTTAATCCAAGAAGAGCAAAAAGGTTCATTTAACAGTCACTTGCTAGGAGAATTGTCAACATTTCCTATGCCATTACAAGTGCTGATGTTCCCTACAGGCGGTCTTCATCGCATGTTTTCACAAACCCAAGATTCCCTTCCTGTCATATTGCAGTCACATATGTCTCCACTGTGACACTGCCACACACTCTGCTTATAGTTTAATACTGACAGCAAAAACCCTGAGGGGCTTGTGTGAGGCTATTTGTTCTGTGGTCACTGCCCTCCCAGAAAGGCAGCTTTGCAAAGCAAGTATCTGGCCCTTAATGTCAAAACTTTCTCATCTATGGTGGTGGACATGGTGAAAAAATGGTGATTTATCACAGAAGCCCTGGTTCCTGGGCTAATCTTAACTAGAGCGTTGCTAAGGCAATGCTATCAGGAGTATGCTCTCCTGAACTGATTTTGCAGTATGCTTTTCAGTATTTGCATACTAAAGCTGCTATCTAGGGATTGGTTCTTGCAGAAATGGTGATAGAGAAAGGAAGTTTTCTTTCTGCTTATATGGGAAATTATGCTAAGCAGAGAACACGTATTTTACCAAAACTCATTTTATGAAAAAATGCAAACAAATGAAAGTAGCATGTTTAAAAGAAGCAAGTAAAATTCACATCATGTTATACTTTAGAGAGGATGCATTCCTTCTGTAATCATTTCTGAAGTACTGTATGACATTTGTATTATTCATTGGAACATAAAGGAAATTACTGACTATACAGTTTTCACTGTTGGAACTCCCTTGTGCTTGTCACTGTTATTTGCCCTCAGTACACAAAAAATATTTTCTAAACGCTGGCAGTAAGAATTTCTGTGTTCAAGGTATCAGTTCTGCATTTATTGCTATGTGACATCTACATCATTTTTCTGAATCAAAAAAGAAAAAAAAGGATTATCTCATATCAGTATAAGGACTTCAGAATGATAACTGTATATTTAAATGGTGCAGGGGTTTTTTTAATAGAAAGAAATTATTCATCAGTACAATTCCAATTCTAAAGCAAAAATAGTGCAAGCCATCTGCAACAATTACTGCAATTTTTCATCACAGAAAATCCTCTGTGATTCCTTGTTCATCACTCCAGAATTTGCATTTGTATTCTTCTCTTTCATTCAGGTTTTTACAGCTTGCTGACTGCCAGGGTCCCTGATGACTAATCTCTTTTTTTTTAATTTTCCCTGTTGTGCTTGATAGCAAGAAAATATTTTATGTTACCTATGTCTAAATGGGTTGAATTACTCTACAGACATGTTTTTCTCCCTCTATTCACTATAGTAGGACCGTAAATGACTAGCTGAGCGAGCTAAATCTCTTTAGTATCTTTGAGATAACTCCTCTGTTAAATACAGCTGAAATTGTTTAGTAAATTAAGAATTATTAGAGGACCTTCTAATAATCCTAATTATAAATTTCTTGGGAACACAGGTTATAAATACTTGAAAATAATATTTAATTTTCTAAATACGTTGCTTAAAACAAAATCTACTGTCTACTGCTGCCACATTCTAGAAATTGTATCATCTTGCTGAAAGAACCACTTTTCAGTCTTTCCACAGAGCTTCACAGAATCAACCTTTTTGTGATCATCAAGTCCAACCATTAACCCAGCAGTGCCAAATCCACCACTAATCCATATTGCCAAGCCCCACAATACGTGTCTTTTAAATACCTGCAGGGATGGTGACTCAGTCAAGTCCCTGGGCAGCCTGTTCCATTGCTATTCCTATGCAATACACTTAGGAAGTATAGTTTCATATAGGAATATATTTCCTATTCATATGCAACTGCAAGTTGAAAGCTGAATATCATAGTGTACTTTTGATTTTACAGACACACACGCGATGCTTTATATACCCACTCTCGGCATTTTTACTTTGAACAAATGTATATTGATGACTGGCTGAAAACTCTTTGTTTTTCTACCCACTCACATCTGCTCTTTATTCTCATCTGTGAAGAAGCTAAATATTCTCCCCCAATCCCCTGAACAACTCTCAAAAACCCCAAAAGAATTTTAACAAACCTAAATGCTTAAACACCACAAAATTTTCTGTGTATTTTTACCAAGGTTTTATCTTCTAAAATTATATATTTAAAAAGCAAAGCAGCTCTTCATTCTCCAAGAGTACCTGTAAATAAACACTGACTTTTCTGATGGCTTCAGTTAAAAAACAAAAACAAGTCAAAACCAAAAGCCAGCAAAGCCCACATAATACCTCTATATTCTTCTGCTCTTTCTATCTCCCAAAAATCATAACACGGAAAAAATGAAACATTTCGCTAAATCCCTAAAGCACTTTTCTTTCCTTCCTGTCTAGCAAACAGGAGGATTTATTAACTCTAAGCTGGAAGAATGAAGGAAGGACTTGAAACTGCATGGCATAGCACATGGGCTCCAGACTTTCCCAGGCTTCACTAAGTGAGCCTAGAACTCTTCAAGCTGTCTTCTAGACTCCTTCTGGCAGTATGAATCTTTCAGTTGTGCTGGCATTCTTCCCTTTATGGGAACAGTAATCAAACCTCTCAGAACCACAGCTCACTGATGAGGAGGAAATGCAGTACTTAGTAGGGATCAGAAATACACTGGATTGGTGGAAAGGAGATTATCTCACGGGTAATGCCTGCTGAAGTGCCTGGCAAGCTTGGTTAGGATTGGTTAGAAGAGTTCTAGCAATTGGATGGAAATAAATACTTGTGATACTGTAACTATGCACACCAGTCTGCGCTTTACAGGCTGACAGGAAGAACACTGTCCAAAGCAGACTGCTCTAAATTTTCTAGATCAGTGTTTTGTCGTCAAGACTTTTCTTTGAACATAATCACAATTGTATTTTCAGATGAAAGTGAAACAGGAAAGTGGGATTGGGAAGATTCTGTTCTCTTTTTAATTAGCTGTTAAAGAAAAAATCTTGCCTACCTACAAAACACCATGGTCTCTAGGACAACACTAAAACTGGCAAAAATGTAGACTCTCTGAAAGCCGTGGAACAGACCAGAAAAAGCAGTTAATTATTCACACGCTGCTTACAGCACGTAATCATCCTTCCCACTAATAGAGCATGCAGCTTCCTTTAGGGTCACTGAACTCCCATTAATCTTCAGAATCTGAAACACCAAAAAAAATCAGATGGTAACACTTCTGTAAACAGGAATAAAAATCATAACAGCCTTGCTTCACACTGTTCATTATCCCTGCTTATGTTACAAGGCATTATCACATCTTTATCTACCTTCCCTATTTCTAAAAGTGGGTAAGAAGCAGAAAAGGTGTCAAATATTTCAGCAGATGACAAGCTAAGGAAAAAGCAGTTCTGAATCTAAAATGATTTTTACTTCATTTACTACCTTAGAAGACAAAATGGCCATAATATTTGCTGGGGTTTTTTCTTGCCATTTTCTCCTCAAAATTGCAGAAAAAATATTTTATGCTGTGTTGAAATAAAGGACACCAAGTATGAGTGCATTAAGGAATAAAATTTAAAAAATTAAAAGATACTTCCTTCAGTGATGCAAATATTTACTGTAATATGAGGAGTTTTTCTGTGACTATATTATGCAAAATGTTACTGCAACTATTCATCTAGGTTATCACAGTTGATACAAAACTGGGAGTATTGACTGATACAACAGAGGATTGTGTTGCCATGCAGAGGGACCTCAAGAAGCTGGAGAAACAAGCAGAGAGGAATCACACGGAGTGGAAATGCAGAGTCCTGCCATTGGGGGAGAAATAATCCTAGGCACCAGTATATGCTGGGGCTGACTGGCTGAGAAGCAGCTTGGGAGACGATGACTTTGGGGTCCTGGTGAGCAACACGACCACAAGAAAGCAATTCACTCTTGCTGCAAGGGTGGCCAGTGGCTGCCTGGGCTGCATTAGGAAGATGTTGCCAGCAGGTCAAGGGAGGTAATCCGACCCTTATCCTTAGCACTTGTGAGATGTATCTGCAGTGCTGGATCCAGTTCTGGACTCTTCAGTACAAGAATGATACAGACTTCCTGGAGCAAGTCCAACATGGGGCTGTGAAGATGATTAAGGGACTGGAGCATCTGACAGATGAGGAAAGGCTGAGAGACCTGCAACTGTTCAGCCTGGAGAAGAGAAGGCCCAGGGATTCTTATCAATGTGTATAAATATGTGATGAAAGGCACAAAGAAGAGGGAGCCAGGCTCTTCTCAGCAGTGCCCAGTGACAGGATAAGAAGACTGAAACAGCCGGAATTCCATTTGGTCACAACTGAAGACTCTTTTTACTGTGAAAGTGGTCAAAGACTAAATGATTCCACGAGGTTTAATGTTTTCCCATTTATTCATAAATCTAGTCCAGCTATTCCACCTCGCATGCCTTACTGCAGATTCAATTATAAAACCTTCACTCAGTTAAAAATTTCACTACATAACTCTTCCCAACAGTCAGGTCTTACATACTTCCTACTTAAGGATTTTTTACTCTTTATTTTATCATCTTGTAAGCAATTGCATGTATGAAATAATAAAAACATAAGCAGAACTGATTGTTTTGGCTTCTAGACCAGGCTGCTGATATTTTTTGTCATGGAGAAACAAAGACTACACAAATTTTCCAATCAGACTGTGATTTGTTACTAAGCCAACTGAATGTCACAGTACTCACCGCAGGCATTTTATCAAAGGTGCGAACAATGAACAGTTTATCTACAAATAAGCAGAAAATGTGACCTGTTGATATCATTTCAACATGTAATCACTAATTCTATTGAAAAGTTATGAATATCCATTTCTACCTGCTGGATTTCTACGAATAAGCTCCACCTTATCTCGAAGAATATTAATTTGTCTTTCCAGCTGTTTGTTCAATTCTACTTGTGTCTCATATCTGGTTTTCCACTCATTATCTGAAAAACAAATACAGAATTATTGTATTTCCCAGATTAGTTCATGTCATTTTCAGCAAAAGCATTTTTATAAAACTGTTCCTTTTAACTAACTGGAGACTCAGAAAGTCTCCACTTAGTAATCCTCATAATAAGAATCTTTGGATATAAAAGAGCTTGAAAATATAAATGAGGAAAATTTTCACTAGACTTACTGTGGTCAGAATATTAGCCAATTCTTGTGAATTCATATTATTCATAGTTTCATTAATAATTAACAAAAAAAAAGCTACCATGGCCACATGTAGTATTCCTTAATTTCACATGAGAAGCACCACAGCTATAATAGTCATGTTTGAAAAGTGAAAACTTAAATTTCTAAATAAAAATTTGAGTCCCTGTAAGTGCTTCCCAAAAGAATTATTTTTCTGCGTTTCCTAATCAATTAGAAAGACTGTTGTAATTCACTTACCTTCCTTTTCAACACTGTTAACACTTTTTTCCAGTTCTGTTACAGTGTTTCTCAGTTCAAATATTGAGATTTCAAGCATCTGTCTGTGGTATTAAAAGAAGTCAATAAATTGCTACAATAGCCAATAAATGGCTCTTGTACTAGTCCTATTATTGAAATCAGAAAAAAATAGATCAAATATATTTTCAGAAGAAGTATCTATTGGTCATTCCTACATAATTACATTACCTTGTCCACTCTTAAATTATTTTTCTCCATGGATACTACAGTGCCTTTAAAACAATGAAACAGTTTTACTTTGTGAATAAAATTATTTCCATAAAAACCCAAGATAGACATTTCCTAAAATACAATAATTTTCTAGTAGATTATCAGAATTAAAAAAATGTAGAGGGGACATTGACCCTAATTTTTCATCTAAAAGAAGATGCCCAATGAGTATGTTTTTTAAAACAAGAATATGCCTGAGAGATGTGTTATTTGAAATTCTGAATTAATTCTTCATTTTGATTCACTGCTCAATGATTAATAGTAATTTTGTACTAAATTGTACCCATATCAAAACCAACCAAAACAAACCATGTTTTATGACTATCAGAAAAGAAAGTGAGTAATTAAAGTAAGATGAGTGCTAAAAAAATGCAGGAGCCAAAGCCACCATTTTTTTCAGTACCTTAAACTTAATATTGTAGGAAAATATATTTTTGCCCTAGAATTAATCCTGTATACTGGTCAGCCAGAAAACTAAAAGGTACCATGAAAACCAGGCTCTTTCTTCCTTGGAAGGTATGACCAGAAGCAGAAGGTAGCAGCAGACTATGACAAGAGCACAACCCACCTGCATGCATCAGTCAACGTGCTGAGTGACTCCCATCCTTCAAAGTGGCCAGACAGTAGGTTAGTGTCTTACAATGATTCCTATGATCTTGATCACATAAAGAGCAAATTACTGGTAAGTTATTGACCATATTCATGCGACCAGCGTGGTTCTTTGAGGAGATGTCTATGGAGAAATGCTCCTGGCTGTGAGATCCTGGGAAGTCAGACCACACCAGGATAGGTGCAAGCAAAACACAATGCACCAACATTCAAAAGCAGTTTGTGGATTTGTCCTTTAAAGTTAAGTTTGGAAGGCCAAAATTTTAAAAAAACAGTCAGTGGTTCTTGGGTACCTCCATTTTTCAGTGCCCAAATTGAGATATTCCAAAAGAACTGAGAACCCAAACTCGACAAAGAAGGCCCTTTGGGAAATGCCTTACAATACCAATACAATTATTGATGTCTTTGAAACCTTAACCTCGTTCATTAAAACATGCAAGAGAGAAAATTATTAGGCTGCAATATTTGGGGGGGTGGGGTGGTGTTGTTGGGTTTTTTTTATAGGAGAGCTTCCACTGTCAACACGGATATTCATTTTCTGAACAAGTGCATGAGAAATGCTCTACAAGAAGTAGTTACCCAGCCTCTGAGAAATCAAAGCTCTGATGACAGAGATTGATTACTGAGAAATTGCATCACCTCTTGCACTCCTTGTGCTCATTCAGCTGATGACATATTTCATAGCTTGAAACAACAGATTTTAACTGCAAGCTGCAGAAGCAAGCCAACTGATCATAGGGAGTTGAATAGGTAAGCTTGTACTAAGGAGGGCTGAAGAGCTGAAGTCACAAAGAAATATAAAGAAGAGTAATTTAAGGTAAGGTTTTCAGTGAAAGAGGCACACTGGGGAACAGCAGGACAGACCTCTTTGAATGGCAAGGGAGAGCTGGGGCTTCCAAGCCCTCCCTGCTCCATTGCTCTTTTTGTCTCTACCAACATTAAATTGGACAGGGGGCACACTGGCAAAGAAATAATGTCAGCACTGGTAACTTGCTAGAGACAAAAAGGATAAGGTGAAACTCAGCCAAAGATAGCCTTGAAACATGACTCAAAAACTTAGATGTAGGAAGACCAAAGGAAATCTGATTGCTGCTGCCTGTCTTCTCCCACTCCAAATAAAAGAGGCAGATGGCTTGGAAGAAGAAAGACAAAATCTTACTACATTGCTGCTATCATTTCAACACAAATAGATAAGGTTTCTGCAAAGCAGATTTTTATCAACTTCTCAGAGCTTAGAAAAGAGGAAATTATGATGACAGTGAGTGCTAAAATGGGATATTTGAAAGGAAGTAACAGTGAAAATTAGAAACAGTCAAAGCTGTAACCAGAGCTGCACCGTATCAAAATGAAATTGTTTTCCTTTTCAAAGAAATCTTAACTAAGTGCTCAGATACAGAGGGATAACACAGGAAGAATGAGTTCTTTAAATCCAGTGTTTTCAATTTTCAATTTCTGTTACCATTCCAAGACTACATGCAAAATTTCTTTCATTAGATTTTATTATGCTTTCTGCACAAATTAACAAAACCGGAAGCCAAATTCCAATTATATTTTGTTCTGATGAATACATGTACAGAAGCAGTAAACGGTCAGGTGTCACACTGTATTGCTACACTGACAGAAAGTCTTTTTTCCATGTGGCAACAGAAACCAGTTGTTAAAAAGATATATAATTGTTATTAAACGTTTAATACTCCAGTAGCACCCAAAATGCATCCAGGGTGAAACCACTCTATTTTAGTCAGTGAATATTCAGTAAAATGCAATCCCTGCCCTGACAGAGAAAGGATGTAGAAATAAATCCCTTCAAGGAGCTTGTTAAATCTATCTGTGGTTTAATGTGTCAGAGTATTTTGCATTTCTGGAGTTACTTCTAATAGTGATAGGAAGTGAAGGTCATGCAATGTATCTGTTAGCATGAATTTAATGCAGCTATGTATAGCTGCCTGCCTGCCCAGAGACTTGGTCTGTGCTTAGAGGGATTGCACTGCCCTTTTTACCTGCAACCTCACGTGTTAAACATAATTAGACTATTCAGGGCCTATGAATCTTCTCCATGTCAATGGACAATTTACAGTCATCACAGAAGAAAGCCTGTAAATCATGAAACCTTACATTTAAGTCATTATGAGAACCCAACAACATCCTTGCATACCTAGCATAATAAAAAAGCTCTTGTGAAGAAAAGGAAAAAAACCCATGCAATTCAGATAAGAATGCTCTGACTGAAACTACAAAAGATTTAAAAAAAGCTATATTTCTTTTTAAGGCTGTCTACAGGTGTTATTTCACTTGACAATGGCAGCTACTTAGGATGAAAACCATTTTCCTGCACATTTTGCTACCCAGGTCTGGATATCTGCAACACGTATCAGGCAAAAGCATGCCTGAAGCAATTTTCTATACTGGAGAGAGAAACTCAGGAGAAAACCCTGGAGAAGCTCAGGGCAAGTCATCAGTTCTAGGACATCAGCTCTATAATACGGCAGACCTTAACTGAGTCCTGCATAAGACAAAATGCACAGGTGCCTTCAGAATCTATGAACAAAGCAGAAACAATATTGCACAATGCAGAGGCACAACATGGAAGAGTACACACACTATTGAAAGCTATGGACTCCTGACACAGCCAGCAGTGTGCTGGGAAAATGCTGCAGCTTTCCTGGCAAGGAAAGCCACAGGAAGTGAAATCTCACGAGCTGAATTAACATATAATTCCATCAACATTGCTGAGTAGCTGACATGCATAAATAGATGTCTTTAAGACCTCTTTGTCTAATAAGAAGTACACTGCAGTATTACATGCCTTCTCTCTCTCTCTCCCAGAAGCACTTACCATGACATTTCCCGATCAAAATGTGTACTGAATCTTGATCACAACAATTAAGAGTCAGATTCAAGCTGACTTTCACTAGTCAGAAAAAATTTTGAAAGATTTCACGGTACTACATCTACAATCATTGAGAATCAGTAGGTATGTTAGACCCCTTATGGACATGGATGATTCAACTTACTCCATGAAGTAAAAATCTCTTCTTCATGACTGCTAAATGAAAGTAGTAGGTGGGCTGTTAGCAAACTGCCTAATTGGCACAATAATCAGATATGCCAGTAAAAAGACAGCAAGAGTGAGATGGCAGTGAAGGAATGCAGACTTCTATCTGCAAGCCAGTCATCCTCAGCTTGCTTTATACCCAAGGGAGAGAAACTGGCACCTCCTAGGGTGTGAGTCATCTCATGCTAGAACAGCCAGGCAAAGTAGGTCAGATGAATCACACCTTCAAAAAGCCTTTCTGTACTCATTGACTATACATGCCACTGGTTTAGATGGGGATGTCTAATAAGCCTGGTCATTGGCAATTAGGCTGAATAAATAACTCCTGGGAAATAGACAATAATATTATTGTCTATTTGCACACAAAGGAAATAGCTGTAGAACCCACCTGGAGCTGAAAGTCTTTTACTGTCACGCCATCATAAGAAAGGTTTTTATTAAATATATATTTTGCCTTTATCCATAAATAAGTCACCACAACTCAACTTTTTACCTGAACACCAATAATATCAGGATCGTGTGTCAGGTAAAAGAACTGGTGCATGCAGAGGATAACAGATCTATTTACCCTGAGACACTACGAAGTCAGGAGACTTACTGAAGGTTCATATGCTTACATGGTGGTGGAAGTATGTCCAAGCTCCTTTTTGTGTCATTTTGAATACACAAGGTGCCATTTTGACTCTGTTAATATTGGGTTTTCCCATTCCATTTATGAATGAACATTTTATAAAGTCCACAACTGCAGGACTAGTTTGAAGATGTCTGAAGCTCAGACACTGGAACAAACATTGTTCAGGTGAAAAATCAGTATGAATAGAATGCTTGAAAAAAGTATGCAAATGTAAGTACTAAGGGTCTGAATTAAGGCAGCACAGGAGCTTCTGACATTTCCCGTTTTCATTTATTAACACTCAAAAGGCAATCATGTTTAACACAGAGAAAAATGTGTAACTTCCTAAGCAAACTGGGGAAAGAAACAATCCCACTAGGCATGAGCATCAACAATTATCACAGCACTGAAATGACTCCGGCTTAAGCAAGGGGACTGACAGCTAACAGGAACAAGTCCTCATCCCTGCAAACTGCAATGCAAGATACCATACCTTCCCTGGAGGTCTCTGAGATATTTACTGACAGAAGAGAAGGTGAAATCCAGCTTTCCACTTTTACTCAACATTGTGGAAAGAAGTGTGCATAAAGAGCACAAGAAATTGTCTATTTTATTCATCTTCCCCCAGCAAGGCATGCACCCATGTAAAGGCCTTCTCTGTTTTTCCACCAGTGTGGTTTTCCATCCCAGTGTACTGGGCTTGCCTTGGACACATTTCATTCTCCCTATAGTAGCTAGTGTGGGACTATGTTTTGGCTTTGTGATGAAAACTGTGTTGCTAGCACAGTGATGTTTTGGTTACTGTGAACACTGTTTATACCGTGTCAAGGCCTTTTCTGCTCCTCACCCCATGAGTAAGAGGGCTGGGGGTGCACAAGGAGCTGGGAGGGGACATGGCTGGGACAGATGATCCCACTGACCAAAGGGATATCCCATACCACGTAATGTCATATTCAGAAACTAAAACTGGGGCGGTAGGGCTTGCTGGGACTGCCTTGCCTCGGTAAAGGCATCGGTCCACTGGTGGTGAGCACCTGGGGGGTTTTGCATTATTTGCTTTTCTTAGGTTTGTTTCTTTCTTTTTTTTTTTTTTTTTTTGTTCCTTTTTTTAATTATTAAAGTGTCTTTGTCTCAACCCGCGAATTTTCTCACTTTCACCCTTCCTTCCTTCTGTCGCCCATCCCACTGGGAGGGAAGGGAACGAGCGGCTGTGTAATGTGGAGCTGCCTGCCGCGGTTAACCACGGCAGCCGGCCCTATCTTCCTTTTCGGCTGACATTATTTATCCTGCTTCTTGGGGCTCCTCGTGCCACTCCCATCCCTTGGACCAGCCCTTCCCAGTGCCCCGCCGAGGCAGCCGCGCTGCCAGCGCAGCCGGGCCGCGCTGAGGGGGCTCCGGGCAGGCCGCGGGCCCAGCCCGCTCGCCCCCGCAGAGGGGGCAGCCGCCATTTTGCCGCAGGGGGGCGGCGGGAGCCCCGCACGGGCTGAGCTGCGGGACCGCTCCCGGAGCCTTCGCGGGGCCCGGCCGGACTCACTGCTTCTGCCTCTCCCGCCCCAGCTCCAGCGCCAGGCGCTCCGGCTCTGCCGCCCGCCGGCCGCCGCCTTCCCCCATCGCCGCTGCCGTCGGCGCCCGCCCCGCTCGCATCCCCCGCGTCGCCGGCGTTGCCCGGGGTGACGGCTGCGAAAGGCCGGCGGAGCCGCAGGGAGCGTCGCGCTGGAGCCACCCCACCTCCCGCTCGGGCTCCCTTTTCTCCGCAGCACCCGCGGCTCTGCCGCTGCCCAGGGAAAGCCGAGAGGGGAGACGGGGCCGGGCGGCACCAGCATCCCCTACCGCCCGGCCCTGACGGGCGCCGCCCCGTCCCGTCCAGCCGCGTTTGCCGCGGCGCTCGCCCGCCGCTGCTGTGACGGCCCGCGTTTGAAGGGGCTGTTCTGTCCTCAGTGCAGCGAAATGCTCAGCATGTGGCTCGGGCAGCGCCACAAACGGATGGGGAAAATAGGTACAGCTTTGGCCCAGTTACAGAGTTTTGATCGTGTAGGTTGAACTATGTGCTGAGCTTTTCATGATCTAGGGAAACACAAATGTGTGCAGATTTTTTTTAACATTTCTGCTGCATGGGATGTAGCACGGTTTTAAATAAGCGCTGTGACCCACATGTGGAGGCAGGCGCAGTGCGGTGGAGCCTGGCCTTACGGGGTTCCCAGCCCGTCTTTTAGCACTCAATAATTGTGATCCGTGCTGTGCACAAATCAGTGTGTATGTCCTTAACTTGAGACGGAAGAGTTTAGAATAACCGGCCTTAATCATCATCACTGATCAAGTCAGTGGTGTTAGTTAGTCAATATATACTGGAAAATATTTTAATTGCCTTATGTTGGTCTAGATTGATGCCTAAAAATGTTTGATGCTGCATTTTTCAAACAAGGAATTTTGGATCAGTTCACGGGTTTCTCAAGGTAAATCTTTATGGGGTGAGTTAATCAGATTAATGCTGCAAGAGTGGTATCACCTCTGTCAGGCTCTCCCTGTCACCTTCTCTGGCTGCTTCAGTGCCAGCTCTTGACATTTGTGTGACTCTTCAGTGAGCCAGTACAGCTCCTGAAACACTGAAAGCTTACATCAGGGAAAATGTTTAATGTTCTG
This sequence comes from Coloeus monedula, assembly GCF_965178545.1. Classification (NCBI taxonomy): domain Eukaryota; kingdom Metazoa; phylum Chordata; class Aves; order Passeriformes; family Corvidae; genus Coloeus; species Coloeus monedula. Next base: position 51,645,774 of record NC_138783.1, read on the forward strand.
AGTTTCTGCTGGTTGGTGATCTGAAGTGGCTCACCAGCTGCAATATAATGATCACTAGAGGAACTTTCTGTTCACTTTCTCAGGAAGGAGGTGGACTGTAATTCTCCTTTACTGATGTATTATGAAAAAGGGTATGGTTTTCTCAGTTCAAGTAATTCTGTTGCATGAGTAGCCAGGCAAATGCCATCGCCCTAACACTTGCTGTGTAACAGAGGCACTGCTTTAAAACATAGGTTATGTATTACCATTACTTTAACACAGCCTAAACCTGTATTGCCATCCACAAGTCAGTCCTGAAATGTTGTGAATTGTAATCCTAAAGTGGTAGTGTGTCCTGTTGGAATTGCCCAATCTAATGCCTCACTGGTACTGCAACAGCAGGATCTAATGACTGGGAGTAGAACAGTAGGATGGAGAGTGGGAAGCTTGATTCTAAGAAGAAAAAGTAATTTTAATTTCACTTGTCTGATATATCATAGAGCAGGAGATGATTTTTGAGTCTCAAGTTATAACTGATGCTATCAGCTAATCAGTGAATTATCATCTTTGGTGTGGGTTGAATTCAGAATTATCTGATATAATTTAATCAAGAAACAAATTTAGAAGAGTGCTGCATTGTAACTGCATCTAAATTCAGCTGCTCACTTTGCCTTCGTGTTTTATTGAATGCTACCTTTTTAAGAGTCATATTGAGAACTCATTTTATAGCAAACCAATAATTTAAGTAATGACTTGGACCTAGGTTAGCATTCGTAACTCACTGAGTGTACTGAATATTAACAGCAAAGGTTTTAATCAGTAACCGTTTTTCTTGTTACCAGTTTTTGTGAACAATTGCTTCAAGATTAATTTAACCAGCCTGATGAATTGTTCTCAATAGGTGGGCACATTCAGAAAGCTCAAAAAGAGCCCTGGAATCACAAGGAAGCCTGAGAACAGAGGACACATGGGAATTGAGGGCTGTATCCCAGCCCACACCGTACTCTCTCTGCCCCAGGGGACTTTTATTTGACCTCGTCTCCAGGATACTTTCAGGTCCCACCCTCACCCAGGGATTACTAGGTGTTTTAACCAGGTAAGCTCTCAGGAGCCAGGTCACTGTGGACATCAGGATGAGCCCAGACCACACAGGTTGGGTGGGCACAGCGCAGCAGGTCTAACTGAGTGCTTCACCTGATGGTTTGGGAACTGGAGTGGGAGAAAAGCAGAAGTATCTTGTGGACTGCTGTCTTGTGTGAGTGTGTAAAACTTCATCAATATTTTTAACAATCACAGCAGTAACATAAAACAACGCATGACAACTTTCCTTTATTTCTTTATTCCAAATAAATCTGTTAAAATTAGATATATGGACACCACTAAAGGCATTATCATTGTTTTAAGGCTTTTAATGGGGTTTTTTTTGAGATCAAAAATTTTAGTAAGAACAGTTAGGAAACTTGGTCACAACACAATGTGTTTTGAAAACAGATTTTTATACTTAAACATGTAACTTCAGATTATGTGAAGGCATTAAACAGCTAGTTACTTAAAAGCAAGGTAGACCAGTTGCTGAAGGCATAAATTAATTTTTACAAAGAAATTATTTCTGTAGCACCAGTAACTAAGGTATGATGAAGGCTGTGTGGGCAAGGGGAAACTTGTGCATGTTGAATATTTTGACTTTACCAAGGACCTTGATGTAGTCTGCCACAGTACTTTTATAGCCAAATTGGTGAGTTCTAGATTGGTTAACTGGGTCATATGGTTGCTGGAAAATTGGCTTGAAGTGTGGTGATCAGCAGTATGGCTGCTTGACTCTGGGCTCAATACCTGAGCCAATACCCTTAATTCCTGACTGACAGCCTGGAAGACTGAGCACTCGCTCAGCAAATTTGATGATGCAGATGAGCTGAGAGGAGCAGTTCGTGTGCAGGAGGAAAGGGTGACCATTCACTGCTGGGTGTATGGCCTGGAGAAGCCTAATGAAATTCAACAAAAAATAAGTGCAAAGCCTAATATCTGGCATGGGTAAAGTCCATGGATCAATACAGCTGGAGCAGTGTCTAGAAAGCAATGTTGTAGATGACACAGGCTCCCTGGTGAAGAAGCTGCCATGAGCCAGCAACAGCTTGCAACAAACAAGGCTGAAGGGCCCCTGGGCTGCCATAGCAAGGGCATGGCCAGGAGCCTGAGGGAGGTGGTTCTTCCACTCCGTTGAGCACAAGCTTGAAGAGCTTAGCTTTCAACTCCCAAACAAGTCCCAAGGGCTGCATTAGGTCAGGAACTTGCTTTTGTTCAGGCTGGAGAAGAGAAGGCATAAGGAGAGCTTAGTACTGTTATCAGCTATGTAATATGAAAGTGTAAATAAGATTGAGAAGCCAAGGTTTCCTGCAGTGTGCATGATGGAAGGATATGCAATAGAGTGCGTATATATGGTGCATTTATATGCACCTGAGTGCATATAAACATGTTTGGCTTAGCATGTGTGGCAGTGCAGGTGCCTGCAGCCACCCTGACCTCTGAAAATACAACCGAGCCCGCACTGCAGTGGTCAGGCACCGAAGTTTAATGTCTCACTCCGAGGTTAGGGTGAGAACCTATAAGCCCCCAGTTCTGTGATCTGCATATTTTTGTATGGTGTATAAGTTTGTTAATATTCATTTTCCTCAAATTAATATGTGTAAGGTCCAGATAGTTCTGTTATATTCAACACCCCATTGGTTCCTTGCCCAAGTCCCTCCTTTGTCTTAATCCCATTGGTTCCCCGCCTCCTGTCCAGTATCCCATTGGCTGCATCCCTTATCCCCGCCTTTACTACCCCCACTATAAAATCTCTGGACACCTTCAGATCCTCCTCTCTTCATCCCCATCCTTTCACCTCAATAAACGTTTTGTGTGGAACCTACACGAAGAGTCCCCTCTATTTCTTCGTCTCTGCCTGCACACCCTCCATCCAGGCCAGGAGTAGCTCCCTCGGGTGAGGAGCTCGTCCCCTCCTGCGTCCTCCCTTTGTGTGTGTGCCGCCAAGGACCAGTCGGGTTGCAGCTAGACCTCCAGGCTCCTTTTGTGGCTAGCGTGCAGCTGTACCTGACAAGTATGGGGGAAATATTGACCAGAGTCAAGCTGGGCAAACGTTGCCCAGAGGGGCCGTGAAGTCTCCATTGCTGGAGATAATCACAACGAGAGCACAATTAGATCAGAGTACTGTGCTCCAGGCTGCACCTGTTTTGAGCAGGAGGTGGATTACACACCTGGGGGTCCCTTCCAACCCACACCATTGTGTGGTAAGCTGGTCAGCATGTTTTTTGTAGTACAAGGTAGGTTTACCAGTTCTTTTTAAAGGACAAGAGATTTAGTCAGGGAATGTTAAAAATAGACTATTCCAAGTTGGTTTTAAACCAGCATTAAACAAACCAACAAAAACACCCTTGGAATCTAGAGGAATCCATTCAAATACAGGGGTTTAGACTTGAAATAAGAACAGCGGGTTTTATCTACACAATGATGAAAATGCCAGAGATGGCAGTAGCTTAGAGATCATTAAAAGTAACCATCTCAAGACAAGATTTGAGACCAATATTGTAGCAGAGAAGACTTGGAATAAATTTGGAAATAGGAAGGCCTTAGGAAATCAGGTAGTAGTTCATGCACTACACAGCTTACTAAGACTTCTAGGACTGCCATATATCAAAAGATGTTCAGTGTTCAAAGAAACAAAACCAAGCTGTGAACAGAAAGCCAGCCTAAGACAGGCGGTTTGGGGAGCTTAATATATAAAAGAGAGAGCTGAGATAAAGCAGTAAATGTGAGAAGGTTGTTGTATATGGTAGAGGAAGGGGGGAGAAGCCTATGGAGTTGCTACCCTGAGCCCAGGAAGTGGCAGGTGAAGCAAGGTAAGTTCAACAGCATCATACTCTCAGCTGTGAAAATGAAAAAAACAATGCAGAAGGGAAGATCATGCATTTATCACATTACAAACTGTAAAATGGGGTATGCATCATTAAAAAAATAGTTTTCATCCATTTTGAAATACTGGATACACATGAAGAGAACAACAGCAGGTTGAGCAGGACACCACTACTTGCCTGATACATTTAAGTGTGTGTTTCCTCAGTGTCTCTTGAAGACTGTAACACCTTGATCTGAACTGTTGTTTTAATACAACTTTTTGTTTTGACGGTTTACAGACAAAACTAAAGGGTATGAGCTATATGCAAAACTTCAAAATGGGAGGGAGAAAGAAGATACAAATACCTATATAACCCTCTTGTAAATGCACTTCATAGCAACAGAAATGCTTTTGCTGGTGTCAGGTCTTCATCAGTCTTTAACTGGTTACACAAGCTGGCAAGTGGCAGACTATAGTAACAGAAACTGTTGCAGTGTACTTTGGATGGAACTTTTTAGTTTGAAATATTTTAATCTCTAGTTGATGAGCTTGTTTATACTATAGATATACGCCAATACTGCTACTTTAGTACTTCTGAAGAAGTCCTAGTTTTTCCACTTATGGATCCATATAGTAGCTGAGTATCATAACAACGTCAAGCATAGATTAGCCAATTTTATCTTTATTTTCATAAATCAAAGTTACACTTCAAGTGGTTAGATCCTTTCTTTCACATTTCTCACCCTAAGCATACACCTGCAGTAGCTACCACAAAGTGTGCACCTATTACCATCCTGACAGACTGTATTTGTTACTGTAGTTTTTCAATCTTCTACAAGTATCACTTGCCAACAATAATTTTTAGTTATTTTCTCCATTTACATGAAATGGAGATAAACTGTAAATTGTTGGCATTCTGTCTGTTGCAGGTCCAGACAATATTAGAATGTGCAGCAACTTTAAAACTCAATAGTGAAGTGTTAAATAAGTAGCAGTGTCAAAGCATCTCAAGGATTCGGCATACTGAGTTATTTTACACTGTGCTACAAACAGGATGACAAATCTACACATTAGTGTCTATTCTACGTAACTCTGCATGAAAAGGGTTTGTCTTCATAGTCTTTTTAAAGACTTCACACCCTTGTGCAACTATGAATTTAATGGAATAAAAATGATGACCATTAGAACTATTTGAACAAACATTAGGAGTCTTCCATTAGGAGGCCATGATATATAATCTGAATTTTTTGTGGATTGCCTGAAAAGTACAGAATGCATAGAATTTCCTAGTGCTCTCTATAGAATATTTTCACAGAAAAAATAATTAGGCAAAACCATACTTATCCTCTCTACATAAAAACCTGAATTTCAAAGAATCTTTGTATATTCCTTATGAAGTCAACTGGAAAATTAATTTTTCTAGACCTGTAAATACTCTCTATTAGAAGAAATGCTTGGTATCTTTGGTTTACTTATATGCTGAATGAGAAAAAAAAGTCTGAAAGGGAATGACTGCCTAGTTACCTGAGGTTCATCTTTCATTTCTCCTAACATGAACTTTGGATAAGGACAGCTGTTTTGTAGGTGAAAAGAGAAATTCTCTACAAAACAATGAAACATAATGCTTACTTTAGTAGTGCATATTAAATAAGACAAGGCTGGATTAGTAAAAATAACTCTTAAGGATAGTTATAAAACCAAAACTGGTAATTTTACTTGTTCCAGAATTAGTAATCCTACTCTTTCTGTATTACCACCTTCTTTATAAAGTGTTACAAAAATATTCACAATAGTATTTCTATATTAATCTATTATTTCATATATTATTCTGAAAAAGTGCTTAAAGAGGCAAGTATATGAATTCCAAACTCATATCCTTCCAGTTGCCTAAAGCCCTGATCCAGTTGTTTAAAGCCCTTGTTCAGTACAGAACAAGGAGTTGACAACTTTCATTTTTCCTCCTACAAATGCTCTTCCTACTTTTACATTTTCCTGTCATATTAAGTAACAGTTGCTGGAAGAGTACAGTGTGACCTGTGTTCAATCTCAGATGAGCAATGTAGTTACTTCTAAATAGGATGTTTCATCTCTAATGTAAGGCTTTGAGAAATATTTAATTGCTTTCATTTTTTACCCTTCTTCTCATTATCCAATACTTTATATTCATCTAGCACAGCATGGCCGGTTTCCTTTGCAGTTCTCTTTACAACAGATTTGATACCAATATGTTCAATGTTAAATGCTGTCACACCAACATTGATTGCAGAATTCATAGCGTTGTCTGTAGCATGGCCAGCATCCTCTCCATACCTAAAGAAAGAGAGCAGTTTTGTAGATTTGTATACTTACTATTTAAATCTTCACCGGAATTCTTTTGAAAGCAGAAATTCAGGCATTACCAAGAACAAATAATAAGCACAGTGCCCAAATGTCTGAAGAATAAAATTAGAATTTATGAAGCCATTTGAGTAAAGGCTGCTCCTCCATCAGATCAATTGCTCTTTCAAAATACCAATATGCCTCTACTCTTTTTCTTCAAGAACCCTTTCAGTCTTTCTCCCTTTTCCCCCCTCTAATTTTGAAGAGTAGAAAACTTATCTATAGAATGATAAGAAGGGAGGGGAGAGAAGTTTTGTGCAATAACCAAAGATTCTTTTTCACCTAACTTCTTAGGTAAAATTCCTATACCCTCTGTATAGAAAGCAAACTATCCTGGGCTGCATCCAAAGCAGCACGGCCAGCAGGGCAAGGAGGGGATTCTGCCCCTCTGCTCTTCCTTCTCTTACGAGATTCCCACCTGGAGTGCTGCATTATACAAAACCCCAAAAGGCTAAGCAAAACTATCTTGAGAACACAATGAAAATTATGAAGAGATAAAAACCTTTGGTCTCTCCTGTGGACTGTGAGTCCAGCTTCTTTATGCTTTAGTGGGCAAGACGGCAGTCTCATACTAATGACTCAATTGTGCACAGAGAGCACAGTGAAGGAGGACAAGAGTACAGTGAAAGCAGTAACTCCAACTGTTCTGGGTAGCCAGACATTTCCCCAGAGAGCACTGTATCAGAGAAACCAGGCCAAAGGGAAGTATTCTTGGTAGCATCAGAGTTACTTTTTCCCTGTGCTTGTTACAACCAGAGGTTCTTTGAGGACCTCAAGATATGGCTAGAGAGAAGCAAAGAATATCAAAGAATCCAAAAATCTGTAATATATCAGTACGGCAGCCAGAGCATGTGGCTGGAAGTAACAATGAAACCGAATAAAAAGAATTTGTGGGCTTTTTGTTTTGCTTTTAATTCTCTGATAGAGCAACAGCCTTGAATCATCAACATCAGATTTGTAGGTCACAGAATTAATCTCACAGCAGAAGTATTTGTCCGATTAGTTTGTCAATTCGATTATTTTCACCTCAGGAACATCATAAGCCAGAATAGTATCAGTAAAATAAGTAACTTCTTTTAAAATAAGACTGTAGCTTATCCAATGCTGTAAGACTAACAACTTCTTAATGTCTCATAAGTAATTTTTTAGTCTGCCTGTCTGAATGGCATAATTTTAACTCGTCTTTTTTTTATACTGTGCAGATATATACACTGTATTTATTTAAACAGTTTTTAAAAAAGGTAGTAGCATGGGACTTTAGCAGAAATATTACTTCTGAAGCTACATTTTCCCCCAATTCCAATCAACATGCATATGATGAGCATCTCTTTAAAATTCCATCCACAAAGGTACTGCAGCTAAATTTTAGCCTTTTTTTTTTTTTTTTTTATTTAGAGACACTGATGGTGCTCCTTTAGCTTTGTTTCCATTAAGTGGAATTTAGCTCATTCACTGGTATTTTGAGAGGCAGAAATCTTTGTCACTGAAATAAAAAACAGCTTGCAAGAGGGAGAATTTTAATGTAATTATAAGGATGGATTTTAAAGATGACATATAAAATATTTTCAATCATACTGCAGTTAGCTGCAACAGGTAGTTACTTAATGTTTTTCACTCTTAGTGTCTGTTGTCTGCTGATCTCTGTATTTCCTATCTTTGTATCTAAAACAAAAACATTAATGTGAATTTATGTGAAATGAGTACCAGTACAATTCCTCCTGACATTGCTACTGCAAACAAACATCAGCAATAAACCACAACTGACTGGAACTTTGCTATTTGGCCTCCTATTTGAAATGCATCACAACACAACCCTGAATGCCAATCTGCTTAATACTGTATGCTGATGTTTATCTTGTTACCATTGGCTTGTAGCCTGTATGCACTTTCAGCAATCCTTTTAATATCTCTTTTGCTACACTTATCACCAATTCCATTTAAACTGCTTGCTTTTGCTTACTCTTCACATTCTATTAAATCTACTGCCCTTTTTGTGAAGGGTGCATTTCATGTTTCACAGTTATTTCAATATATTCCTTTATTCTCCATAGCATCTTCCAGTACATGTATACAGCTTTCATCTTTCCATCATTTTAGTAACATAATCTTAATCCCAAATGTTACTGCCCTCTTCCCCCACTATTTTTTTCTAAGAACATTTGTATTTTGCAAGTTGAGGCTATTCTATTATTGCTATATACGCCTTAGATTTCCTTACAAAATTTTCTTTTTTTGTATCTCCTCACTTTAGCCAAACCTGCTGACAGATGAGGTTCTTTCATTTTTCATAAATTTAGCTAAGTTTGCATAAATTGAGGATTAGAGTTAAGAGGCTTAAACCAGTAATTTTTTTCATAATGGTATTATACCACAGAGCAAAGACATAAATCTGAGCATTACTTGTAACACAGTCTGAAGCTGCAATACTTCTACAAAGAACTAGAAAAATACTTCCTACAATCATTAAGTTGTTTCAGATTTTTGCATACAGGAGATGCTCATTACTGTGCAGTTACCACCTTATCACATGCCACATTACATAACTACAGCAAAGCAGGTATTTCAGTTAGATTCCCTACACTTTCATAAGCTTTTTTTCTGCCAGTATTCAGACACAACAACAGTGTGCTGTAGAAGATGAAAACAATAAAAACATAACTTACTTGTATTTGACCGTTTTTACAGTCTCAGTTGAAACACTTTTAGCAATGCACTTCGCTGCACTTTCTAAACCTTGCCACACTGTCGAAAACCCTGTAGAAACAATCAGCTTATTTGAGTTGATACCATTAAAAATACACAATTTTTAAAAGTGTAAGAAATTTTTACTACCTTGAACTCCACTTGCTGCTACAACCAGAGCACCATCAAAAGTAGATTTTCCATCTTTATCTTTCTTAAGGGATTCTGGAACTAATTTGCTGCCATGCTTCTTCACATGTGGAGCCAGCTCCTTTCCGACACAGCTCGCTATAGAACACACCCCTTCAACTACCATAAAACAAGAGTATGCAAATTATTTAGTAAGAACATAGAACATCCTTCTTTAAAGATCTTTACTCATAATTAAAAGGAAGATTCACTGAAGACTTGAGTGGTGCTGTTATTTAAATATGCTTATTTGTAAGACTGACTTTAATCCAAATATAAGTGCCCAACTGATACAGAGCAACCGTATTTTTCAGGTTCTACACAGCTCCAAATCCTAAGAAACAAGTAAGGTTGGCCTTGTGGCTAAAAAGTGCCTTAAAATAAATACATACACATCTCACAGTCCAAGTTCAAGAAACTGTTTCCACTGCTTTATTATCTCCAACTTGCAGATACCGAACAAGCTGCTGCTTTCCTGACTTGTCTTCCATAGAAGTCTTTCTTACAAGCATTCCAGATCTTCAAAGTAGTTTGTAACATCAGCACAATTTACTTTTAAACTTGGATGAGTCACCAGACAGTAAATATAAATATTATATGCAAATAAGTAACAAAATGAAGTTACTGAGAGCTGTTAGGGTTGCCAGGCACCTCTGAACACCAGGCCATTTCTATCTTGATATTTATACATAGTCCAATAGACTTGTTTCAGGTTTGTGTGTTTAAAAATATGCACACACACATCCTCTTGTGGTACCGTATGTTAGTAACCAGTGAGAGTAGAGCTTTTAAAATACATGGTTATTGACTTTAAAAAAAAAGACACCATTTTGAATTAACTGTGTAAAACTTTCAAAAGCACGTCAAACTTAAGACTGTACAGACTATTCTTATAGGAAAGAAAAGGATATCTCAAGGTCAACTAATACGTACTAGTCCTAAAGCATATCTCTTGCAGGAGGTAACTACACACAAACTACTGATCTCTGGATTTTATCAGGTCAGTACCTCCTCTAGTTTACTGGCTAGAGAAACCAGCTTGCATTTTATGAAGTTTTTATTATTTAAGGCAAAAATATTCTATGAGATGGAAATTTTTTACCTAAGAACTGGCTGACTTTCACAGCTCCTCCAGTAGCCTGTTTTGCTACATGAAGTCCTTTTGCTACAGTTGGGTTGACTTCCACAGGCTTTTCTTCTGGTTGAATGTGCTCTCGCAGTTTAGAAGCTCCTTTGTGAATAGCTTTACCAGTGTATTCTGCTCCTTTCATTAGACCCCAGCTTAGCCAAGATGCACCTTCAAGGCAAAAATTAGTATGTACAGTTTTACAGACTGTGATTCCTTCAGCTATCCCTCCTCTGCCTCTGCAACACAGGAATGCTTAGAAACATTCCTGATTACAGTCTGCAATTATATTCTCCCTTGAATGGGCTGGCGTAGAAGTCCTGCAGTAATTTCTGCACCTACACCACCACTTTTTAAATTAATTTTATTTCAGTTTAATCCAGCCAGCCCACATCCAAATGTCAGCCTAGTACAGTTACTCAGTTTTTTAACAGGTATGCAAGCACCAGCTGAATTAGAAGCGATAGCACTGCATATCTCAATGCTATGAACACTCATGAAAACATGCAACCCAACCCTGTAGCCCTTCTTGCAGATTCATACTTATTACAATCAGCTGGTGGTCATTAGTATATTCTAAAGGTTCTCAGAGGAAAAAACTCACGTTTATCTGCAGAAATCACAACAGACAACTGCTGTAATATGTGTTCATACAGAGATAAAATTGTTCTGTCACAATGGTTTGAGTTACAGCAGGTGTAACAGAGTCAAATGAGGAACCAAACTCATTTGCAATGAACAAACTGTTGGCCATGGATTTATATTCTGCATGGTTTCTATAAAGTTCATCAAGACATCAGTTAGATTATCAATACTGGAACTAGTGAACAACTACTTTTGACCATTCAGCTTCTACCAGCACACATGCATTTAGGTGAAAATACTGTTTAAATGTCACTCACACTGGTTTCTGTTCAACACCGTCCCCTTATTACAACTGTACCTGACAAGATTCCATGGGCAACTTTCTCACTCCATTCTGGTAACTCTTTCTGATCTTCTGCTCCTTCAGGTTGTGGCTGGATATGTACAGTCTGAGGCAAGTGAACTGCATCACTAGAGGCTTCTGAAGGCTAACAAGTGAAAGCAAACATCTGATCATCTACTTTGCAGCATATCATCAAGGTTTCTGGTTCAGATCACACACATCCATTACCAAATAATACTAAAGTTGTGCATGCCTTGGGTAAGTGTACAGAAACTCAAGTTAAATTTAACACTCAATTACTTTTTCACAGAAATGCTACACATCCAAAAAAAGCTTACCAGAGAGGTCAGCTTTTTTGTATGCTTTTTTCATCCAGCCACAATGAAAAGATTTGCTTGCCAATGCACTCATATGGCCAAATAGCTAAGCAGGGAAAATTTCCACTACAAGTTCACTAGCAAAACAGATAAGAGACTTGTCCATCTCTCATTTTTATCTTCTCAGACAGAAGCCAACTCTCTTGTTATTCAGCATGAGAACTGCAGTCTTTGGTTAGAGAATCCAGCTGCACTAAAGGAATGCAGCTGTTCTGGTTGTTTTGTTCCTCATCCTTTCCTCCCAAATTCAAAAATAAACGAGATTATTCATGCTGTGTACTGTTGCTGCTTTTTCAGACTGACACAGCCAAGAAAAACATCAAACTGTGCACGATACTGATCCCTTTTAAAGCTGGGTGGACAGGTTCTGTGTGACTTCATGTCAAACTCTACAGTTTTGGAGTAGATGTTAATCATTCAAACAAAACAACCACCACCCGTACAGGCCGCTTAGCACTTCTAAAAAGTGTAACATCACTTCATGCAGTTCACAGACAATGTATAATTAAACTTTAATTACACAAAGCTGAAAAAAATGTAACAGATTTAAGTTTTTGTTAAGGGAACTTTTCCAATGTAAAAGTAAATAAAACCCCCAAACATTTCAAAGATTGAAAACAGTGCTAGTTAATGACAGAAAGAAAAAACATTTTTGTTTAATCTAGAAGAGTCTAAATGAAAGCATTTATAGATAAACCCACAGGCAGAACAGAATACACAATATAGAATAGTACTTGCTATTACAATGGAATTCTTAAATTGCCTTGAAATATTTACTGGATATAGAAGCAGGGTATTGCACATAGCTGAACGTTGTAGTAAAACCAACATTAACAGAAAAGAATAGATTAAAACTCAGGAGGTTGCTACCCAGAAGGTTAACAATGTATCACTGACATGTACTACATCAATTACTGCTTGACAAGGTGAAATCTGGTATTCAAGAAATGTCTTCAGCTTGAGACCAAAACACTCTGGGAACCGGGCAGGAGAAATTACCTCAATAAACAGCTATAAGTAAAAAACTAAGAAAAAACCTATTAAAAGACCCAAACTATGTTCCAGATGTAATTTAGTCACACCACAGGTTGGGTCATTAAAACCAGTCAACAAGACTTCTAAGATCTATACTAAGGAGCAAAACTGGATTCTCTAATTAAAGACAGGTGACTCAGTACTACAATCATACTAAATATAGTTGTCAATTAGATCCTCATGAGTACTGTGTAAAACAGACACATTAAATGGCCCTCAGACTAGGCTTTGGAATACTTGTGCTATATCACAGTTTTTAAAACTTCAGAAATATGCTGATTTGAAAAATGTGGCAGGCTGCAGTAACTTACTTGGTGTTTGACAAGAAACCAAACAACAACAAAACAAAAAACAAAAAAGCCACCCAACAACAAAAAAAAAATCACCGGACACAGCATACACAGCTGCTGTCAATCAAATCAGCAGTTTTAACATGCATTTCTGTGACAAGTTTGGGGTTTTTTTTTTTACACTAGAGAATTTTGGAATGTCCTGGCATTTACCTGGACTTTGTGGCCAGACCTCTGTTTAAATTTATCTCCAAAATGTGCTCTCTCAGTTGCTGGGAGCTCTGAACGTAACCCTACTCTCTCATGGGATCCTGGCACCTGTGACATTGTGTTAGGGAACAGTAACAAAAACACAAGTTTTAGATAAATAAGGAACCAATGAGATATCAAGTTTGAACTACTTCTACGCAGGAAAATGACAGAATTTTATCCAGGGAGTCAATATCACGTGATTCTGTAGTACTTTCCCCTTTTAAGTAAAAATCTGTGACCTCCAGTGCTAGTGAAATTCCCTGCTGAACTCACTGGAAGTTATACCGTAACAGAACTCTGCCCTTGCAGGATGCTCCAAACTGGTCCTTCATCATCGCTGCTTTCACATTTTGGCAATTCAACAAAATTCTTTCATGAAAAGATTTAATCACGCTATGATCTTTTAAATAGTTAGTGATTACCAGTCTTCCTGAAATGATGCTCCAGTGCTCTTACAGTAATATTGCCCACTTTACTTCAAGTCACTGAATTTTACTGCACATTTGTTAGACTATGGGGAGTTATTTGCTATTTTCTCTTCCTGTCAATAATTTACTGCAGTAAGGCACCAGATTTATCTATTTCGAGATTTCACTGGAAGATTTTTGAGGTACATACTGTTTTCTCAGATCTCCTCTGAGGTGGCTTAACATTTTTGAACTCTAAACATGTTTGGGGATGATATTCCAAGAATGGTATCATCAAAACCACACAGAGAGTTATGTGCATGCACACACGAGGAAAAGCATGCTTTCTCCTGAACACATAATTTCACTTTGGGTCCTGTTCTCTTTCGGAAAAATAGAGAAAATATAAATAATTGTCTCAAATTTCACTCTGTGCTTACAATTTAGTATTTTAAAATTTCTGTTATCTCAACTCATAGGACCTACAGTTTCATTACAAAGCTGCTTAATCTTGGCTACTTTATCTATTTCTCACTGACAAGCTTACCAACCAAGACAAAAATTTGTCATTGTACACAACTAAATGTAAATGTGAGAATATATTGATGATTTACACTTTTCCTTATTGGCTTATAACAGACAGGTCAGAAATTTACCTGGACTCGTAGGTCAGACATCTGTTTCAAGAGATCCTCAAACAGCTCTCTGTCAGCTGCTGGAAGTTCTGAAGACAGCACAACTCCCACGTAGGACCCTGGTATCTGGGACATTGTGTCAGGGAACATGTAGACCCCAGTATTGCAGCACAGAACAGGAGACTGGTTACACATTAGAGGATACAGCCAGTCACAAACCTAGGAAAGACAAGGAAAGAATCAAAGGATACTTTTAAAAAGAAAGATGAGCAGAGCATACTGATAAGCCCCATAAACTTGATTTTCCATAAAGTTTCTAGTGGAACCTTCTAGTGAAAGGCTCCCTGCTGATGGCAGCGGGGTTGGAATTAAATCATCTTTACGGTCCCTTCTGTTTGTAAAACCCAAAATGATTCTATGATGAAAAATAAAAAGCCTTAGACCACCTTGAACAAAATAAAAAAGAAAAACAATCCCCAAAAAACACAACCCATGTGTTTCTGGAACTATCACTCTTGATTAGTTCTGACAGTCTAATATAGAGAAAATACTAATTTTTACAGGACTATAATTCAGGCTGGTACCCTCTTAACTGAGGTCTCATCTTGAGGCCCACATGAAAAGAACTGCCAAACAAGTCAGGATTCACAGCACCTGTACCACCCTGGAGATCTCAGGACAGGTTTATATGACAGGAAAAACAGAAGTGTGTGGCTGTCACTGGCCTACTGCTGAAGACTGCTAACACGAGTGGAGCTGAACCAGTAGACCCCAAACCAGCCAATCTTAGCAGTAACACTGAGATCCAAAGTCAGAATCCAAACCAGAAACACCATGTTCATTACAGAACGTGCCCACATGAAGCAAATAAGGACTGAAAAAAAAAAAAAAGCATCTTTTCTATTTGTAGTTCTGAGTGTGGATTAACAAGGACCCTCAAATTTCAAATTATCAATTGTCATAACTGCAATACTTTATCATTAATTGAGAATGAAGCAGGTAGCATCCAACTCCATTTTATACTGATTTGTTATAATAGGTGAATCAACAGGTCTTCTCTATGTGAGGAAAGAAGTCAATTTCATGAAATGGAAAGATATGTTAAGTCAACTCCTTTACATACTGGAATTCACCAGAACAGTCAGCACTTGAAAATCTTGGGAAGAAACAGAGGTGCTTTTCACAGAAAGTTGTAGAATTGTGTACTTGAAGAAAACCATGTCTGCAACACCTGTAACATCCTTCATACTATCACATGGATATTTAGGCTCAGAAGAGCAAGAACCTAAGGAGACTGCCTGTTAGAGTTTTATGACAGTTCTTGAAATTTTAATTAAAGGAGAAAAGTATTTTCCTGTTACCTGCAGAAATGCCGGTGGACGATTCTGAGCAGCTTCACTATCTGTATCCAAGAATTTCACGATGCGCAGATATCCAGGATATGAAGGAGCACTAACCTGCCCATCAGGAGTCACAAAAAATATCTGTACTCCTTGGGGAATCAAGATCAGCTCATCTGCATCTACTCCCAGGTTTTCCAGGGGAGGTGGCTGAGTACACTTGTTGTTGTAGTAGTCCTCACCCACAGAAGAGAACTCCCCAGAGTCTGTGCCATAAGACACAGTGAAGTGGCCATTGGTAGCTTGAGGCGTATAGGCAGGAGGTGCTTCATTTGGCAGACAAAGAGGTTTTGCAGATGATGGACTCACAGCTGGAATTTGCCCCTGACTCACAGCTCCAATACTTCCATCTGCTGCAGGTGGCTGACTTGGTACAAACAGAGAAGTAGGGGCAGGGGGTCTTTCTGGCTTTTCTTTGGAAGGAATGGACGGGTATAACTTGGGCACCCCAGGAGGGGTATCCATCGTAGCAGGACTTGCTTGTACAGGTGGGGTGTCTTGCTCTAGGCTGCCGAGTCGAGCACGAACATTTTGCAGGGTCTCCCTCATCTTCTGTTGCATTTGCCTGGCAGACTCCCACTGGGACCCGACACACGCAGGACCCTCTGATGGAATGCTAACTCCTCGGAGCAAGTGGTCAAGCCCCTGCTTATAGTAACTTCTTGCCTCCTCCTTCTGACCCAGTTCATCTGTATTCAGTCCTTTATTGATGAAAGTAAAGGCTTTCCTGTACTCTTCATTAATGGCTTTAATATTTGCATCTTCTTGCATAACCGGATCCTGCAGTTGTTCCATTACTGCAAATTAGAATAAAAATCAATAAGAATACACAGAGAGAAAGCCAAACAATGTTTACCTTAGAATAAAATGTCTTCTTAATGATGACCCTACTGCATGTATTAGCAGAATTTTATCTTGGAACAGTGTCTGATATGTTGTGGCTATCTCCTAATAACATTCAGATTCAGTTGACATGATTCCAAGACAGCAAGGAATCTATAACCATCAAATCTAGTTACATCACATATATTTATTTCTTAAAGTCAAACATCAGAAGAACATAGACATGCCTGATACTAATTTTTCCATCTTCAAGATCAGTAGCAAATGAGGAATAAACAAGTCAAAAAATCTAACTTTTCCAAAAACATCTCTAAGGTATTAAAAATTCAGTTACCATTTTGTCTATTTAAATAAAGGCTGAACTTAGAAACAGTGCATTTCCATTTGAATAATTTAAGAGAAAACACTCAACAGATTTTGAGATCTTGGTCAACTAACATCAACACACAGAACTGAAATATTTTGAACAGTTAAAACTGTGCTTTACAAAATAAAACCATGGAATTACTTATTTCCTTTACAGTGTTTATAGAGAGAGAAAAGGCAATTGGTGTTTTACACTCCTTGCTCCCCAGTGACAAAAACTGGAAGTACCAATATGTACAAAAGATTGCCAGTTCTAGGTCTGTTTTGGAAGGTATTCCTCAAACTGCCTCATGTATTTCAACTGAAGAGCAGAAGAGAATCCAGTGAGTTTGTTTGAATTCTAAAATGTGTAAACTCATTGTTTTAGCTGTATGCAGATTGTCGGTCTTGGCCAAACACAGGAAATACAAATCATTAGTTCCAATGAATTTGGAATTGTTTTGGGGTTTTTTTTGTGGCAGCCTTGAGAGGTTTTGGCTTACCAAGGCAATACAACAAAGGCTAAGAGATTGGATTAGTCTCTACAAATACAATGGATAAAAAGAAGGAAGTAAATCAGTAAAGAAAAAATAATTATTGGGAAAGAAAAAAGAATGAAATCCAAACTTGCAATAAAATCCTGAAATAGTACCTACATTGAAGTCTACTTAATGTCTCTTCTTGTTTTAGTCTAACTATCAACAACCTAAAAAAATAATCTGGAAAATAATCTTCCTCTACACCAACAAAAACAGAAACTTACGAAATGCAGGTCATGAAAAGATTTTAAAGAGGCAAAGATGGAATGCTGTGCTCTACTCCCACACTCTTTATAATCAAGATGCAGACAGCATTTATGTGACCGATGCATCTGCAGTCACACAACAGCAGTGCCATGCAATCTGGAAGGCATCTGTTTTTATGATGCTACAGAATCCAATTTCATGTAAAAGTCAAGATACATGGTTTCAGTCCAGTAATAGACACATAGCTCAGAATATGACAGGGATGGCTTGAGAAGGCAGCCCAGTGGAGTGGGTCAGCAGCCACTCAAGCCACCAAGTTCACTGCCCATCATGTAGCAGATAAACAAATTTTGGGCTGGAGGAGATTTTTCTGATTGATTGCAGTCACTTGTTGCCATGAGGCTCAGCATCTTTAAGCTAAAGAAAAACACTGGCGTAAGTGTGTAGTTACTAATCACCAAGGACGTCACCTTTAGAAGTTAAAAGTATGCTCCTGACCAGCACAACAGCAAACAATTACAGTAAAAGCAATTGGAAAGAACTCCTTAAAAGGTTGTGAATATAGCTGGATCCTTACAGCAAAAAAAAAATCTGGTGACTGCCAAACCACATCACTGTGTGTCAACACTTGTATTTATTATTGAAAAATCCACTTTTCCTTGTAAGAAGGGTATGAAGGTGAAACCCAGTTTAACAGTAAAGACCTCTGATTTGAGAATTGTAGGTTCTTAAAACACAGAAAATACTTAGAAAACTGAGAAGGATAGACAAGTTTCACTTATCATCACTGTTTTCTTCTTTATGAGCAGAATTTACAGGTTTAAGATTTTTAGTGCCTTTATCTCCAGTGCCGTATAAAGTCCTTTCTTAAGGCTTTAAGTAGATTATTTAACACACCTGCAGTACAATAGTCCCCTTTGCCCCATGTTTATTGATTTGGTTTTTTTCAGGGTGAGGCTATTGCAAAGACACTTTATAGATTTCAATCATTCATTTGCTAGTGATTGTTAGCATATAACAAGAAGAGACATCAAGTAAAATCCTAAGCACATTTCAACTTAATATTTCACTAATTGCCTATTCACTGTATAGTTGTCATACCGACAGCAGCACTGTTCTTGCTAAATCTCAGTCTTTATAGATACCAGAAGAGGTCTGTAAGAGAACGGAGATGTCAGCACCATCAGTGTCCACAGAGGACTAGTGCACAGCAGACCTACAAAAGCTGTCTCAGCAACTCTGATTGTCTGAAACATCGCAAGTTCTCAGTGTATGTGCAGCATCGCTACCTCCAAATTATGCATTTGTTTGGCAGAGCACTTGGAAATGGAGGAAGGACTTCACAGTAGATTTCAAGCTAACTACGTGCAACTAAAAGTCAGCCCAAAGAACTGAATATCACTCATTCTTAATAATTCATTAAAACTAATACAAAAGAATGTATGGTATTAAATAAGCTTATCTATTTGTTCCCTCACAACACAAGAATAAATATTCTCTGAAACACAACATTTAAGTAGCAATCTGATCACATCCAAGGAATATCCTCATTAGTTATTATTTTCAGTGTATGATCTTTATGCAGTATTTAAGTGTCCTGCATGTTTTAATATTTATCTGTAATCTACTTTAGTACAATGCTGAATCTTATTTCCTCTGTTTTAAAGCTGTAATGAATGGAAAAACGTGTAATACTGAATATTAAGAGCACTGCAAGCCAACCTTTGGTCCTATGGCCAGTTCAGATCAGCTCAGATCTGTACCACTTAGTGCTAATTAAGATTTAGTGGAACATGTCTCAGAGAAAGCCAGTCCAAAACTGAGATAAGAAAAGAGCTAAAGGGCACTGTAGATAATCACAGATCAATCCAGCACTTGAGCCCTTTTTCTTTTATCAGTCCAGATATACTCTGTGGTTTTAAGTGACTTGACCAAGGGAGGCTACAGTGCATCAATGAAACTTGAGTTTAATTTGATATTGCAAGCTAACGTCTCACCCATCCTTCCTCTAAAACAGCAAAGCCCACTTCATTAAAAAGCAACGTGTATTAACAAAAATACAGGTCAATGGTGGATCTCACTGCTAGACTGTAAACATGAAGCCTAAGGCTTATTAAGAGGATTAAACATCCTGACTGACAGAGGTAGGGTACACTTTCCAACTCACTACTTTTGAAGGAGAGTAGGGGAGGAAAATGCAAAACAAATTAAAAAAAAACCCCAAAACTAAAACACTCTTAATCCAAGAGTTATTCTTATCTGTCAACTGTTTTTCTGTCAGCCACCAATTAAGAGGGACCATGCAGACACAACTGTTTAAGCCTTATTTCTGTATGAAAAGAGCAATTAGGAAAGTATTAGTAACTTTCAAGAATTTAAAGAATTAAATGTTATCTAGAATATAAACTAATAGAAGCCAGGTACTAGCTCATAAATTCACCTTTTTATGCTTTTAGCTTATTTAAATTGTTTAAATTTGTTTAAAGAAGTCCTTAAATTTTTCATGAAGTGATGGCCTACTCCTGGTTTTTAAGCAAAGAAAAAAAGTTCATAAGGCTAGACAGTATCACAGACTAGACAACAGAGGGAGTTGGTGATATGAGAGTAATTCTCACTCTCTAAATTACCAAATACTTCTGTAAACACCCATCATCTGACATTTCAACCTACACCTTCTCGGGCTGCTATCCCATCATCCAGACAGCATATCTATTTTCCTCCTCTACTGCTGCTTTAAGATGACTTCTGTCCAAATAAAAGAACTTCCTTCCTGGCTCCTTGGTCTGCACCTCCATCACATGCTCTTACCACGGAGCTTTTAGGCCCCGGGTGCCTACTTGTCACTTCTCGAAAATGGAAAGTGGAAAACCAGTAGGGCAGATAATGCCCTTCATCTCGCAGCTGTGCTGCCCAGCACTGACGTGTTTCGCAGCACCCAAGTACAAAGACATTGTACTACCATTCCAAAGGATTCCACGATCTTCATGGAAAATTTAGTGTTATGTAAGACTGCTATTTAATACTGTTTCATTAGCTGCGTGCCTGCCGGTTTCTGATCGCTACCAACGTTCTTCCAGATTCCTGAAACTCAAAACTGTCTGACAAGAATCTTTTAAAAACAAAACAAGAAAACAGAATAAAAGGAGCAGTTTTTCGACGTACTCTGACAAATAACCTCTCACGACGTTCAATGCATTATTTACCATCAGGGTTACTTCAACCTGCCCTGACCACGGCCCTCCCCGCCGCTCCCTCCCTCCACCTGCCCGCAGGGGCTCCCGGCTCCCCAGCGGCACCGCGGGGTCCCACGGCCGCCGCCCGGTCTCGGCCCGCTCCGGTGCCTCCCGCGGCCTCCCCCTGCCCGCCCCGCTCCAGCCAGCGCCCCCCGGCTCCGCAGGGAGCCCCCGACAGCCCGACCGGGCCCGACTCCGCACCCACCTCACCGAGCAAGATGCCTCCACTGCCCTGAGCCGAGCCGAGCCCAGCCCAACCCAGCCCCGCCTGCACCGCCCCCGCCCGGGCCCGGCGGCAGCGGGCGGGGCCGAAGGGTCGCGGCTCTGGCGTCACCCGGCGCGGGGCTGCGCGGTCGGGGGCGGAGCTTTACTCGGGTAATGAATAACGCTGAACCACGTAGCCTGGGGTTTGGTGTTACTGCGTCGATTTTGTGGGTTTTCATTTTATTTTGGAGGGTTGCTTGTTTGTTTTTATGAGTTGGTTTTTTGGTTTGTTTTTTATTTTGGGGGGGAGGGTTGGAAGGCTACACAGAAGATTGAAAATGCAGAATTACAAAGCAGCACGTCTCATACCGTATGCATACTTAATTTTTTCTTTTTTTTTAAGTGCTCTTGATGTTTGGGAGAAATAGACGTCTGCATGTTGATTTTCACTTCACTATAATAATTAATGAATAAATTTTGCTGGGAACATGGAAGATCACTTCTTTTTTTGTCTTCTAGTTTATGTGGCTCACACCACTATCTAGGACCAATGTGTCAAACTGAAAAATAATTTATAGCCCCAGTGATATCAAGCTGATTTTTTTGTGTTGTTTTTCAGTAGCCAAGTGACTTTGCCATTTTTAAGGAATTGAGTTAGTAATTTAAATCCATATATGTCTTTATCTTTTAATAAAAAGCTGTAACTCTAGTTAGCTGTATATGTGTGTACGTGTGTGTACAAAAGCACATATACCCAAATTCTAGTTACGGAGTTGGCATGAGTACCCAAAAATGGAAAAATAAGGGCTAAAAGCTATCATTCTGTCATGTTTTCACATTTCATTTTGACTGTCACTTTAATTGTGCCAAAATGGCAGGCTGCATGGTTCAGGGTTGTATTTCCAAAGGTGGCTGTCTCCAGATGAGACTTATTTGCCAGCCTGGGCAAGCTGGAGCTGGTTGCTGCCCTAAGTGCTGGGCCATAGGAGGGGTGAGCTGCATTTGTGCACTGGTGCTATGAAAAAAACCAAAGAAAAATTATTTCACTAAACATCCAGCGTGTGCCGTAGAACATGAACGCTCATGTTCTCAGTCAAACTTCCAACTTCTCAGTGAAACAGCTGCTCGAATTTCTGGATATAATCTGGCAGTATATTACTGATGTGCAACTTTGATAATCAATGCTAAAAATCTTCTGCAGCTTGACTTCCACATGGAAAATTTCTAGCCAGGTTAAATCTAGCAAAGGTGCATTCTATGGTGCATGACTCTTTACCTGTGCTAGCTCTTCCAGAACTTTCTGGGATCCAGCCCTGGTAAGGCTCACTGACTTGCATTCCTAGGTACTGTATGTGAGTACTGACCATGAATCAACCTTTAACACACTCAGGACCACAGACCATAAGAAATTCACAGTAAATACTGACTTTAGGTAGTGGCAGCCCAGTCCAGCGCTGCCCTTGGCAGATGGGTTTACCGCTTAGCTTCATTTAGCTCCAAAGTATCTCTGGAAATTTGTCACATGTTGTGGTTTCCAGCATAACATTTATCTAGGAATTCTGTGTTCCAAACTTTTCATGTGCCCACTCTTCAGTCCTTTTCCTGCTGACAAGAAACAGAGAGCAACATGAAAGAGAGACAAGTTGTCCACAAATCAGGGAGAGTTCCTCCTTCTGAACAGCAGCGATGATGAGAGACAAGCTGTCCACAAATCAGGGAGGGTTCCTCTTTCCAAACAGCAGTGAGGATGATATTTGTATGTGAAAGAGTATGCAGACAGATGAGGGTTTGGACTTGTGGAGAGGGCCCTAAACAGTGGTAGGTTGTGCTTAGGTAACTAGATGTCACTGAATTATGCTATGTGCATATAGGCAAAGTTTACAAGGAAATAAACATTTTTATGACAAAAAGTGGCACTCTTGACACAGGGCTGCAAGACAATAGAAGGACTTTTTAATTCTTTTTAACTATGCAGGGGGCACCTTTGCCAACATTGTTTTGTGGTAGCAGGCCTTGCGAGGTCCAGAAGTTGATGAGGGGCACAGCAGCATCACAAGCGAGGGAGGGATGAGCTGGACAGGTGAGCACCAAGGCTGCCTGGCTGTGCTCTGAGCTGTTATAGGAACCCATGGGCACATGTGCCCTGACAACCTTTCCTTTCACCAGGTGCTGCTCTGCTGTATCACCCCCCACCTGACAGGGCAGCTTATATCTGCTGTGAATTTATAGAAACCCTAGTACTTTTGCTTTAAGTCAGAATTAGACTGAGGGCCGAATCACTATCGTGACATGTTCCCACCTACAGCTATAGAAATAAACTGCTTTTGCCTCACCTGAATCTGCAAGTTTTAAACTGTGTGTTTTTTCTGCAAGTCATTTCAACATCATTTGTAAATGGTGATTCTGTTTATGGTAAGCTATATCTTTAGTGATTCCAATCTTAACAACCACTGTGAGCTTGCTTAATTTGTGTCTGCACTTTCATAAAAATAATTTCCCCCAAATATATCATTTTTATGGTTTAATAACATAAAGTTCTATACAAGCTAGGCAATAACTGTGAATATATCTGTATTAAGGTATATAGGCATGTATATATATCTCCAAGTTATTTAAACATCACAAACAGTAAAATCATTGAGGGATCTCAAACTGATCTGTAAATGCTAACAAACCTGGGGGACTGTGGCTGTGAGTAAAAATTATGTGGCAATTCTCCCAAACCAGTTACTCATATGGAAATAAATTTCATTGACTCACGCCAAATGCCGGTATGACTGTAACCTGGTTACACATCCAAAGGGAATCAGGCTGCATAGACAGAGTGCTTTTAGTCAGCAGCCCCCAAATCACTGATGGCAGCACAATAAATCACTGTTGTGTGGGTACAACTGAATATGTAATTATTCCACAGCTCCTAACAATAGTAAAAACTTTTGTGGTAGATGAATAGATGATCTCACTGTGATTATTACCTTTTTTCTGACCTCAAACTCCATGATCATTTGCAGATAAATTGTCCTGAGGCCAAGCGAGGAAATAGCAATAACAGCTGTCTGACAAAGGTAATATTGCACCTTTTTAAAATTATGACAGCCACTGACCTCAGAATGAACTGGCACTTTGCTAAGGTGCAAGAACACATCTTCAGCATCTCCGTGCAGTGTTGACAGCCTTGAGCTACAAGCAGGGATAATGCACTTACAGCAGACAAGTATGAAACATCTGGAAAGGCACCTACTTCCTGAGATGATCCCATCTGGGATGCCCAGTCCCAAAGGGTGGTGGAATAACCTGGCTGTTACCAGTACAGCCCTGGGAAGGAGGAGGCTCTAATTCAAAGAAACAGATTGAGGTCCAGACAGCATCTGTGCACTGCATTTGGCCGTGTGCCAGGCTGCTGCCATCTTGTGCAAGGTTTTTCCCTGCCTTTTGCTGTGAGCAATTATTTGCATGTGTGTAATCACTAAATGCTGTCTCCCCAGTCTTCTGTATTCTTGTGTTATACCTGCAGAGCAAAAACAGAAAACCAAGACCATCTTATGGGACCCCAGATTTAACAGTTGCAACTGTCAGAGATAATACAAACGTGTTCCTCAAGTCCAGCCTAAGGAAAATGTTTCTGGAAAGGGGTCAAAGTACTCTTGGAGGGTCTGCTAAGGGGGTAGCAGTGGGAGAGCTAGAGAGACAGATGATGGACCAGTTAAAGTTGACTGGGAGTTCAGTTTGTTTGTTCAGCAGTACATAAAGTAAGTTGACAAAAATGGTCAGAAGAGGAAATACCAGGAAAATACCTGGCTCTGTAAAGACTAGTGGTAACAAAGGTCTTCTGTTGGATGGTTTATAGGTGCCAGGACAGACCACAGCAAAGCTGGGCACCACAATACTCAAGTTATTCACACATGCTGATACAATACTGAGATGCTCGGTTCAGAGGAAGGATAAATTCAAATGCCGATGAAGTCAGTATTCCATCATTAGGATTTGTGGCACTTGGAATAGTGGATACTTAATTAGAGAGCAGATATGTGTTTTCCAGAATGATTTTACATATTGTCAGACTGCAGAAAGCAGCAGAGGTGTTGAAATATATTTCATTCAGCACCAAAGTTGGAAAACATGCTGCTATCAAAAAAGAGAGACTATTGAGGGGCACTTTGCACCTCGTAAGTGCAGGAGTGAAATTTTATACAACTAATAAATAATACTGAATTATGAAATTTATCCTGGGTTTCTTGGTTGTTGTTTTACAGGTTTTTTGAAGGGGGTGGAAGGCTACACAGAACATTAAAAATGCAAGATTGAAAATGTAAACTTAGAAAGCAGTGCATCTCATACTTCATCCATAATTAAATAAATTTTTTAATACTCTTGATGTTTAGGAGAAACAGAGGTCAGCATGTTGATAGCACTTCACCATAAATTATTTTCTCTGGGAACATGAAAGGTAACTTCTTTTCTGTCTTCTGGTTTCTGTGGCTCACACCACCATTAAGCACTAATATGTCAAACTGAAAACTAATGTATAGCACCAGTAAAATCAAGTGTTGCTTTTTCCATGTTTTTTGGTGTCCAAGTGGCTTTTCCCTTTGTGATAAATTGAGTTAGTAATTTGATTGCATGTCATCTCTTTGTCTTTTAATAAGAAGCTGTAATTCTAATTAGCTGTATGTGTGTGTGAGTTTGTGTGTGTACAAAAGCACATAAACTCAAACAGTGTGCTATTCCAAAATTATATTGGCAGAATTAGGGCCTTGTGTATATTGTATGTAAGAATAAATTTCATCAAGATTTTGCTACAGATGATGTGGGAGAACATCTGTTTTCCTAATAATATAGATGAGGCAATCTGCGACCCTGCCCACGGAAGTTCTGGCTCATCTTCTTCTAGTCTCAGCTCTTCTCAATCTGAAATTCAGAGCAATCTCCTGTTTCTTGAATTGGAATGGGTCTGAGGGCTGTTATTTTGTAAATAACAATATGTTTTCTTGTATCTTTCTTTAATGACTCTCGTATTGGCCAGTCTTTAGACTAGAGAATTCTATTAACTGGTCCTGTGCAGGGATATATGCCATGTTTTGTGTCCTGTTTGGCATGGATATATGAAATACTAGATAAAAGATATCTGATGATGTAGATTTCCACTCCTTTTATGTTTAAGGTATGTCTGTCTTTGAATCGGTTTCACAATCTATTTGGAGTCCCACTCTGTGTGTGCTAGATGAAGTAGATTTTTTTTCCTCAGGTGGGAAATGGATAGGTTTCCCAACAGCTTTGTACTTAGAGACTGTGTGTTTAACTAGGTGACGTATCTGTCCTGTAATTACATCCGTTTCCCCCACCTAGGAAAAAGAATTGAAGGAGTCATATATCTCTATTTGTTTTGAAATGCAAGCTCCTCAAATTGATGGGCAGGAGCTCAACCAGAGTGATTGTAGTTATCCACTGAGTAAACTCAAACAGCAGCCTGGCTCTGCCCATCTCTGTACATAATGCTCTGGATGAAATGTGAAAATCAGTTCTAGTTCCCAAGTCTAGGTGCTGAGACCACCCATAGCTTTCTCAGTATCAGAAAGAGTCCTGTGCACGTGTCTTCTGTCTCCTGATCCTTTGGTTATCCGAAGAGGTGTTCAGTGGGATGCTTGGTGGATCAACATCTTGAGCATGCAATGATGTTCATCCCAAAGAGCCTCCATGCACCCACGGCAGAACTCAAACAGTACTATGAGAATACTGAGGGTTCAGCTGACACTACATAAACACTTCCAAAGAGTTTATGGACCAAACATAATAATAAGGATAGTTCTTAAACAAAGTGTTTTGTAGAAATGCTGAACTTTGGTAAATAAACCTTGAGCTGGAAAGTGGATCTAGACTTCGGTTTATGTATGTGTGGTTTTAACTCTATTATTAAGTCCATTTATCTGAAGGCATGTATACCTTTGAAAAATAAAATCCTGCATTTGTAAAATATGTCATTCACAAGGCTTGTTCACCATCAGATGCAATAATTTTAACCTTGTTGTTCTTATTCTTTCAGTTTGCAGTCAAAATAGTACTTTATAATACTATAATTTCTTTTAAATAATGAATGCTGCAGTCAACTGTTTAAATTGTCAGAAGTACAGTTGGAATTTTTGTATCTCTATTCTGCTCTATTCCAAACTGAAACTGAAAAGATTTGTGTCTAGCAGAACTGCACTAAAGATATGCTGATACTGTATAGCTAGATGGCAGCATTCACATTGCTTTGAGAAAAGCTATAGTTATTTGAACGATTTGGTTCCTCTGTTACAGTTAAGTGGCATGGTCCTATTCTGAAATGTGCTGCCTGAGAATGTCTGAATAATTAACACATCTGAAAATCTGACCATTTCATTTAGGTGTCTAAATTGGAGATTTATACTTTGACCCTACAGATAATGAGTATGAAATGTAGTACTTACCCATTTATCTAAAAAGATAAAAATCTGATTATGTGCATGCATCTTTTAAAACAGGCTAATGTTTAGCCTGTTTAGACTGAAATCAGGCTTTGCTTTATCTTATTCAAGACCCCATTTATTTAAGAATTTTGTATCATGAAATAGCCTACAAGCTTGTTTGGATGATACGCAAAATTACTTCCCTTCTGTTACAGAACAAAATACTTATTTAGCAAAGTCTTTCTGAAGGTCCAACAAGGTCCTCCTATCATCTATCCCAAGCCTTACCAATCTCCTCAAGTATAACCCCACCACCTCTTTCCTTGCCCTGTAAGGGGACAAAGACACCTTTCAGAACATAAGCCCTTTTTTGTCCCTACTCGCTGAAGATGTTTATTTGTCTAGTTCAGGCTACTACACACACAAGCATCCTGTCCCTAACATGTCAGCCCACATGAAAGTGAGCCTGGGAAGGCCTAGGACAGGGAGCCTGGGCTCCACTGGCTCACACAGGCTGAGACATACACAGAAAACTCCACTGTGAGCAAAGTTTTGGCTGTCTCCACCTTGTCCTTTCAGCTTTCTGCAGGATGACCTGAGCCCTGAGGCTCATTTGCTAAAAGCCTGCTTTGCAATTATATGCAGCTTCGGATGCCCAATGCTCTATGAGAAATAGATTTTGATTGCACTCAGCCAAAGACCGGAGTGAGTTGCAAAGGGCTGAGTGGACAAAAACCACAGAGAGATGGGTATTATGGGTGGTAAGGAGGAAGACAAATAGGCATGGGCAATGGTTCTGTGCAGCACAGACAGTACTTTGTAAATCAAAGTAAAAGCTTTGACACCATTTCCCACAGCATTCTCCTGGAGAAACTGACTGCTCATGGCTTGGACAGGTGCTCTCTTCACTGGGTAAAAAACTGGCCAGCTGTTCAGGCCCCAGAAAGTGATGGTGAGTGGAGCTACATCCAGCCAGTCACTAATGGTGCTCCCCAGGGCTCAGTACATTATCAGTGATCTGGACAAGGGGATCATGTGCCCCCTCAGTCAGTTTGCAGATGACACCAAGTCGGGTGGGAATATTAATCTGCTGGAGGAAGGCTCTACAGAGGGATCTGGACAGGCTGGATCAAAGGGCTGAGGTCAATTGTGTGAGGCTCAACAAAGCAGAGTGCTGGGTCCTGCACTTGGGTCACAACAACCCCATGTAAGAGGGAACCTTTAGGATTGTGCTGACCTGATCTGGATGCAAAAGGAGATCCTGGAATTGTCTTTTCTGGTAATCTGTTGCTGTGGCCTCAGCAATCGAAACAGGACTGAATTTATGTCTGCTGCTGCAGTTCAATTATTTATGTATTTCAGCTAGCTGTCCTTGGAGGTGCCACTGGAAGATTGTAAGAATATTTTCTGCTGCTCTCTGTGCTTTTTTATCTCTAATTTGTGGACTAAACTACAGAAAAGAAAGCAGGCTAGCTATGTAATGTACAGAGGTGTGAGCCTGAAATGAAATAATACTGCAATGAAAATCAGGCTTTGCTCAGTGTCTGTCTGTACTGCAGACTACAGGATAGTAGAGGGATGTTTACACCTATTCTCAGTATTTCTGTATAACACTGAAGGTTGTACTGTGGGCATACCTACTTGAAATCGTAATGTAAAATGTAAGCATGATTTTACTAGCAAAATGCACCATTAGGTTTCAATTCAGTAATTCTGGGTTTACAGCCTTGTTTTGACTGCATTACTTGCTACCCCACAGACTAAAAACTTCCTGGATTTTCTTGATTTCTGTAAATCCAATGCCTGTGCTTTTTATTTTATAGGGAAGTTTTTATATTTACCAGTTAGATAGGCAAAAACTGCCATCAGAAATTGACATAAAGCTCCAAAGTTTCTTCAGATGGGTAATATCAAGTAAAGGTCAGTAAATCTCATAATAAAAAGCTGTATAATATGGAACAATGGTCAATAGTTCATTAAATGTCATCATCAGAAACTGTAAAAGTTGAAGGAAAAAGCCACCTGAAAGTTCACAGCTCTGTTATTAATACTTAGATAGGAAACTCAGTGGGAAGCCTTGACCTTGAGTATACAGGTAAACAGGCTAGGTAATACAACAGTTTGCAGTA
The DNA here is from genome assembly GCF_965178545.1 of Coloeus monedula. NCBI lineage: Eukaryota > Metazoa > Chordata > Aves > Passeriformes > Corvidae > Coloeus > Coloeus monedula. The sequence continues at coordinate 51,675,270 of NC_138783.1, forward strand.
TGATTGAATTTATTTTTAAATTTGCCAAAACATAGAGAAAAATGAGACCACAATGACACATATACCTAAGTACTTCTTTAATGTAATGGACAGACCTGCTGTAAATGGACCTACATCTGTAGGATTTTGTCCAAGTGTCTAGAGAATTTGTGACCTGTTAACCTCTCTGTTTATGCTAGTTCCTCTTTCCTAGGTTAGGAGGCTGCATCCTTTACCCAGACATACCTCATGGTTATTCCAGCTAGGAAATTACAATACTTAAGTACCTGAAGCATATATAAAAGTTGAACTTTTAACAAAAGCTTCTTTGTTATTGTCTTTATGTACTTCCTTAGATAAACTGCCTAGTACAAGTGCTGGCAATTTGTTCCACTGTATAAATAAACTGTTTTCTATAATAAGCTGTATAAAATCACTGTTTTCTCGATTCAATCTTCTTGAATGAAGGAGAAATATGTATTACATTTAGTGGACATGAAACTTTTCTGAAATGAAATTAGTATTTTTTAATTTTCTTGAATTTATATTAACCTTCAGAATTATTGTAATTGAAATATTTAATATCCACCTTTTTTATAAAGGGATTACCAGGAAAACCCTTCTGGGACTAATTTAAAACAAACAAGTCCCAATAACTACCACTGAGAACTCTTTAACATACAAGGTAAAGTATGTGCACGATATTGAAATGCAAGTAACAAGGTAATATCTCAATGATTGCATTTTAATGAGTTTCATGCTCTTTATTCCCTCAGTGCCTGAGACATTATTATATTCCAGAATGATTATTTTATTACCTCAAATATTATTTATTTAATAAAATATTTAAGAAAACATAATATGCAGCTTAATTAAAGCTAGGGGTTTTTTTTATGTGCATCATCTCAATAAATGCTATTAAGGAATTAACCTGGCTTGAAGTCTGTACCTGTAGGACCAAAACATCATTTCACTTTCCCTCTTGCAGACCAAGTGAACTAATAATCACTTCACCCTTTGAATACTCAGGAATTCATGCTGTTTGCATACTAGTGAAAAGCAGAAAGGACAAGGGCATAATGACCTTAACAGTCAAATCATCCTGGTTTAAAACTCAACCAAATCATAACAGCATATGAAGAACTGTTTCTTTTTCTTTGACAGGTGTTTTAATGCCATTTATGCCGTTGAAGGTAGGTTCCCCTCATCTGCAAACCTGATGGGATGATGAACTGCAACATGGAGGTGAGATGCTTGTTGAAATAGCCCTGCTGCCAGAGAAAATGCAATTCCACCAGCACCCTAAGGATCTAAAATACACCCTCTAGTCTGTTTCTGGGGTGCGTAGTAGTTAGTTCATTTCTTTTGTTTGCATAAGCTACCAACAAGCAATAGGACATGGATCTCTCTGCAAAACTAAGGGGCTGTGAGAAAGGCACATCTCTGTGCACAAGGAGGCACCTGCATTTGGGGATGGTGGCTTGCATCATCCAGGGAAAGAACACTTCTGCAAAGTACCAGTACGGTACCGTATGATGAAAGGTAGATTAGCTTTCCTCACAATATGCCATGTTCCTCTTGGACTGTTCAAATGCTTACTTTGGTCTAAGTTAAAGAAAACATGTATTTGAAGATACTCATTCTCTATGACTTGTTTTTACTTGTGAAGTGCTTTAAATTCAATACATATTTACTCAAGTGGAACTTGTTCCACTGTTCTTGTCAGCTGTGTATATTTTGTAAGTTTTTAAAGAGCTGCCTGAGTAAAAATGTAGATATTCAAGAGCAGAACATTGTTCTCCTGACTTTAAGGATGGGTAGTTATGTTGTTACACAGTTTTCTTGTTTTGTTTGAAGCCTTTAAAAAAACAAGTAGTTCCTGCATACATTTTTATCTGGTAGGCATGAAAAAGTCAGTACATTAAAAGTACTTTCATACTGAAATTAAAGAGCCAGTTGCAACCTAAATTTGAGTTAGTCCTTATTGAACTGAATTTTGTCTTAGGACTAGACACATTACAGGTGAGACAGCTTTGAGTTCTTTGTCTAGGTTGACATACTTACAAGGGACTTACAGACCCTCTGAAACATAGCACTCTCATTTTCTCCTATTAGATCTTTCTGCCTCAGCTTTTGCACTAACAGCAAAAGCAGCATTTTCTACAAATCAACTATCGCCCTGCCATTAATTTTCCCTTCTAGAAAAGATTATAGACAAAAAGATCTCGGAGATTAAAAATAAGTAATAACAAAAAGAAAGCTCATGTAAAGCAACAAGTATGGCAGATACCACATTTCCCTAAATACATGTAGGGAATGCTCCCTCCTAAAAAACATACTTGCCTCTTGTAACCCTACTGAAAATAATTCTACTCACTTGTTAGCCAGCACTGACTACGCTACCCTGTTTAGTAGCACCTGATGTCAAGACCAGTGCATGATCCCAAGTGTTAGTCTACGTAAAGTGCACGCAAATTGAGACATAACAAGACTTCAACACTAACATAAAATGTCGTGAACCAAATTTTAAGAGACAGATGGACCAAGAGGAGTGAACATGAACCTGATAGCAGGCTGATACCACACATAAGGAGGAAACAAAAGACAATGTATGATCGAATACCATATGGGTATGGAAAACTCATGTTTCACTAACAGTTCAGTGATAGCCAGGGCATTGCACTATCTGTGCTGATGTAAGGGCTCTGGAGGGGAGAAGAGCCCACTGCAGCCTAGTGCTTATGTACTCTTTCTGACTGTAAAGCAGAAAAACTTGGTGAGGTAATGGAAAAGTTTATGCGATTAAGAACAATGGGCTGACAAGCTGTCATTGTCAACCTGGGTCAATCTAAAGCACCTCAGGCAGCCAGGTGGTATAGTTAAATCAGATTTGTCAATTGTGCTGAAAATACATCAAACCAAAGTTGATTCAGAAGTTCCTTGGATGAATTCTGCCATTAACTGCAGAAAAACCTAGCTAATCACCTCACTATAATATACTGTTTAAGCCTGAACCCATAATTGATAGATTTACTTTGTGGACACATTCTTGAAAAAAACATTCTACTTTGAAAAGATAGAGTAAGTGACATAAATGAATATTCATAAATTATGAATAAAGTATTTGTTAGTAAAATAATTGAATACAGTCCTCAGGATCAGTAGTATAATCCCACCACTCTCCCAGTCATAGGTGCTTGTTGCCATGTGTGTTCTTGGAGCAGGGCATACTGCTGGCAGTGCTAGCCAGGGTGAATCATCCACTTCGTGCAGTAGCTCGTTTCTGAGGAGCAGCAGTGGTGGCTGCAGTTGGTGAGGGCCAGGAGCTCTGAAGCTGGAAGCGGAAAAGGACATGTGTCCAAGGCCTTGTTCATGTCTTGTGATTCTCTTTCTATAGAGTCCAGGAAGTGTCTCCCTGTGAGACAGGTACAATACATAAGTTTTCTGTGAAGCACTTGAAAACTGAAGTGTTTCAGTCTCCAGATAGAAAGAAGAAGGTATGCAGGGCCACCAAGCTGTATTCTCACACTGACTCCTGAGAAAGTCCAGGAGTGGTGGGGAGGTTGAGGCAGGCACTCCAGCACTGCTCTCTCTCTTTGTCAAAGTACCTGCATTTCTTGCACAAGTCACAGTAAGGATCAATTAATTTGGAAAACTGCAGGAAGGTCTGTCTGCTCTTAACAGTTGTAAATCTGCAGGAATGAGGCCCAGGTGATGTGGGGTACCAGCTCTGCTGGGAGCAGCCGGGGTGTCAGGCAGTTGTGGCAGCTGTGAGAGTGCTGGGTGGCACTGAGGGGTAATGGGGGAGCCCCAGACAGGCAGCCAAGGACAGAGAGGGACAGGGACAGGTAGGGTCCAGCCCAGCTGGGTGTGTAAGGGTACACGAGGCTGTGTGTGAGATCTGGGGCAGGCGAGTGCTGTGGGAGCTCCTGCAGCAGTCGTTGCTTGAAAACTGACAAACTGCATCTGGCTTCACCCCTGCAAAGACCCACCTAAAAAGCTCTTGCGTTTCCCAGCCTCTCCCCATGGTATCGTCCCACTGCCCTGGGGGAGCAGCTGCCTACACTGATCCTGCAGCTTTGATGTAAGCTTTGAGTCCTGTGTATCAGCTGGAGAAGCTGATTTTCACAGCTCATCCTTTATCTGTAGAATCGCTTGAGCTCTTCCTCAGAAATGGCTCAGTTTCTGTGATTCCTTTGTCTGGTGTGTGCAGTTAATTAAAATCTCTGGGTGCAAAGCTTTTTTGTATGAAGTGTCCTAAATAAGTATGTTATTATCATTGCCAAAATGATTTTGAAACCCTGCTTGTCTCCATATTCTTTTTCCTAGTTTGGTTCCTGTGGAAAAAGGCATAAAAATAATGAATATTGTGGTGATACCATCTTTTCTATTGCTTTAGTTTTCTAGACGTGTCAGTATTATCTGTTTTAGCAGTCATCATTGCACAGAGTAGACATAAACTCTTATTAGGAGACTGCATTACAGCTTAAATTACACTTAGCCATCACCTTGAATTTGCTTGTCTGTCCTTCAAGCAAATTCTAAGCCAGAAAATCATTAGTAATACCTTAGTACTCTTGGTGTACATCACCTTTACAAACAACCCAAATGTTAATAAATTAAATTTATTCTAAGAAATAGTGTCCCGTGTTCTTAGAAATGAAACAAATCCTATCACTTTACTGTTTTCTAGTTAAAGCTGGAAAAACACTCCATTTATGACTTGGAGACAGCAAGTAAAGAAACAATATGCATCACTCATCGATTCTTCTGAGACTAGTATCAGCTGGAAGCAGCATATAAATATTCTACGTTGATTAATACACAAATGCCAATAGGCGCTTAGAGAAGGCAGCTTTTAAAGAGTCAGTTATGAAAGACTTCTTAGAGAAGCTGTTACCAGAGGAAGATAGTGGCCTCTCATGTATTTGGTTTTGGTATGAATTTCTACAAGTTGTAGACTAGTTGATGTGTACAGCACTCCTAATGAACGTGATTGCCCTTCATGTGGAAGCATTCTCAGCAGCTAACACCAGCAGAGCTACAACTCACTCTGGAACTGAAGAAACGTGTGGCTGTCACTGCTGTACTCTGGTCTGGGATTACAAAGGTGTTGCAGTCTACTAGTAAAACACACTGCAGGTACGAAGACCAGGTATTTTGGATCTTAAAGCACTAGGGCTAAAATCTACACAGAGCTTCAGGTGCAGTAACAATTTCTTTGAAGTAGACTGAGCAAACCCATTATGTTTTCAATAATAACAAAAAAAAAACCCCAAAAAACCCCAAAAAAACCAGCCAAACCCACCCCCCCCCAAAAAAAAAAAAAAAGAAACCAAAACAACAGAACAAAAAAACACCCATCCAAAGATACTGGTAAATCTAAAACAAAGACCAAAGAGCACTGGAGACAAAAATCCTTATCATCTTTTTGCTACTTTCCTCTCATATTAGTTTCATCCATTAGGCCCAGAGGGCTGTGCTGTGCATGGGCCACCCCACCAGCTTTGCCTTCCTGCAGTGCCTTGCAGCAGCCAGCTCTTCGTTTTTCTTTCTAGTTACATTTCTCAGCTTTTTGAGTTTCTAAGTCCTGTGGTTTATCTTTTTTTGCTCACCAGAGGGAGATAACAAGAATAAACCTCTTTGTTCCAACAGAGATAAAAGCACAAGAGGGAAAAATGGCATCCTTCATCTTCCTTCAAATCAGAGAAAGGTGGTCTGAGACAATGCTGTATGCGTGAGGTTGTGGCTTAATGAGGTGTATTGAGCCAACATGAGGCCAGGGCGGTTTGCTTCATCCTCCTGGCAATCCAGAAGCAAAAGATTTGCAGGAGAAAAATACTGTCTGCAACAATTCCTATACGTGTCTATCCGAAACATCTATCTCCTAGGGGGAAGAAATTGTTTAAGAACATGGCTAGCCAAAAGATCCTGACCCTGCAAGTTGCATATCAGAATCTCCTGTAAGCTTTGGGACTGGTTTGTAGGCAACAGCTCTCCCAGCGTTCTAGCACTTCATTTTGCAGGGTAAGATTACACTGGGCAAGTTGGCGATGGCAGTCGTAGCAGGACATGGTGGTTTGCTTTTTCCCACCATGGAGAATTCAAATAATCTCCTTAGCACTCTCTGCCCCATGGCAGCCTGAGGACTGTTCTAGGCCATTGAGACAATGCAAATCAAGAATTAAAAGGTGAGCACTCCTGGTCTAGACAGCACTGTGAGTATAAAAATCTAACTTTTGCTAAATATAGCTTTTTCAGAAAGAGATGTTTAACATACAGAAATCAAAATGAGTGTAGAGCCCTTGGTGGCCCACGTCGTTAGACTAAAGTTCCTTCTCTTATGCTTATTACCTCAGCATTGTCACCACCAGCACTAAAATTTTATGAACCTAAGCTGTTGTTTCCCACACTTCTCAATGGTCTTAAAACAAGTCCTCAGAAAAAAAAAATTCCTTTGTAACAGAATAAATACTTGTTTTATCTTAGTATCCCTTCCTGGCTTTTTGGTTGATTTTTTTGGTTAAGCCAGAAAAGAAGAAAGGATAACTCTACAATCTTGATCTAAACTGCCAGGCAGCATATTCTAACCTTCTTATCAGTGTGAGAGTGGAGGAATTAATCTCACCAGTGGCCCCTCTTCAGGCAGCAGGGTTCCCCTCAGTGAGATGCTTTGGCAGCGCATTCAGCGGAATGGCAGGCATATCGGCTTAATGAGGATCTTGCTACAAAGCCTGATTTCTGTGTGCTGAAAAAGTCATGCATGTTTCTTACTAAGAAGCTATGCACACTCTTTTCAAAACTGTTGTCAAAAGCATAAAGAAACAAAATGTTCTTTCCTTAAATATAGCATATCTTATTTTTCTTATGTTCTTACTTTGTGGTGGGTTTCTACAGATAATGCTGTACATGGTACAATATATGTTGGCAGTATTATTGAAAAGCCAAGCACAAGGGAAGAAAAAATATGAAGTTTATCTCATTATCTTTAGGAATCTCCAGATAAAATCGGTGTTTTCATAAAGCTTTCCCCTTCTCACCATCTAGTACTAATTAAAGCTTTGTATAAAATCATACATCTTGTCCCAAGCACAGAGAAAGTATGGGGAAATTAAAAATGCAAGACATTAATATAATCTTTTAATTTTGCATATTTTGCTATCTTTGTTTTGAACTTTTGCAGGGGAAGTTAATGCTGTCCTGTTAACAGAGTTCTTTTATATGTGTATGTATTAGCTGTAGCAGTACCTGCATGTGGAACATGAAATTAACGTGTGAAGCTGAGCTAATACAGACACACAGACATCCACCCTTTTCCCAAGAACCTTGCAATACAATTTAAAGTGAGTTGCAAGTAACAGGAATAATCATGGGGAAGAATCTCGGGAGAGGACAGGGTATCTCAGATAGCACCAAGATACAGAAGCCATTGTAGATTTAGCTGTAAGTCCTTCTTTTAATTTCCTGTGTATTGAGCATTTGGCTGGGTGGATATTTCTGCCTGCCTCTGATATCAGAGAAAAGCCTGCTCTGCTGGGAGATGCACAGACAGATTTGTTCAGTAGGACATTTCTCCCCTCTCAAGGCCACATGATATGTCCAGAGTGCCACCAGAAAAGCTTGTCTTCCTGAGAGCCAAGTTGCCTTTTTAACTCAGGGCAGTGCCAGGGTGTTAGTGTTTCCTCATTATTTGAGGTCTCTCATTCCTGTCAGTCTAGGTTGTCCCTGAGTCAGGGAGCTGATGCACTTTGCATGGCAAAACCTTGTGAGAGGCAAGGTGATGTTCTCATTAAAGCAACTCTGAATCCCTCAGGGACATCCTGACCTTCACAAAACTCAGTTTGTTGTTTGACCTGTTTTCTTCAGAGAGGCTGCTGGGGAACACAGAGGAAAGGTCTGACATACAGTGCACACACTGACACATTGGGAAGAATCACGGGAATACGTCATTGATGAATCATTCTGTATTAACTCACCTACAGCTCTACAGAGAATACAACTTGGAAAAACAACCATAAAATGTTACCTGAGGTACTGCATAGCAAGTCAACTAATAATTAGTAAGCCACTAATAACAACCAATTTCTAAAGTTTAATAGAGTTTTGCAGTATGAAGTTGTTTCAGATGGTTGTAGGGACTACAGATTTTAGGGACTATGGATTTTATATCCGTATGTATGTGTTTGATTTCTTACTACCTTGGATTTTGTATAATAATATGCATATGGAAAAAAATGGTGCAAAGCTCCATCAAGTCAGCCAGATAGCAACATAGTTTGGACACTTGCAGATGACCAGATGGATGGAGAATCACATCTTCTATGAAGCCAGGGGTGAAGGACCAGGCTCCAAAGCCTAACTTGAACAGTGAGAGACAGGAATGTTTTTAGCAGTTAATTAAGTAAAAGTGCATTCATCCTACATAGAACTTGTTATAGCGGCTTCTGAATATGTTGTTTTAGCAGTCTTCTTTATTAGCAAGTCTCAACAGATCGTGCAAAAAACATGAATTGTGTCTTGGCAGTCACAACATTACACATTTAAACAGACTGTGGAAAGAGAATTTTTTAACAGCTAAAGTCCAAGCACCTGGCAAACAGGATGTTTTGCAAGGAGATTGGTTTATTTCACTTGACAGTTTTATTAAACTTTAATCACCTTTTCAGTGAGTGCAGTGTTTACTACCTGCTGTTCCTATGGCCTAAATCAGGGACTTTAAAAAAGATTATTTTTCTGATTCTCAAGCACAGTGCAGTTCTGCTGTCTTTCATTATTAACTGTAAACCAGAAATAGAAATTGTGTAGGTAAAAGAAGGCAATAAAACAAAATTAAAGTGCTGTCAACACTTAGATTTGTCAGAAATTTAATGAGCTTTGCCATAATGGGTGCTGATTATAGGTAGTATTTCACAATGCCATTCATCATTCAACACAATAGTATACTTTTAGGAGACAGCTGTAACTGTGTTCTGCAATGATGGAAGTACTTATAGATGAGATTGACGTGTGCTGTGAGCAGGTGCCATTGCTACCATGCTCCAATAAAAAGCTGTGTGTATTATATGATGTTTAAGTTGTCTCTTACCCAGTATTTGCTTCACAGAAAGCCTAAATAACAGTAACTGAACACCCAGCTCAGCTGGAACTGTCTCCTGCTAGCCATTCCTATGGCTTTATGCTGATCTGATGTTTCTCCCCTTTCCCTCTGATCTCCACATCTTCTCCATGCTGCAGAATGCCTGTGGCATGTGGAGGTACGCATGTTATAAGCCAGTAGCCAAAGGTGTACGATAAGGCTACTGCTCTGTCCGAGACTGTGGATCCCCCAGCCCTATGAACAAACACCCATTAGCAGCTGGGCCTCATGGGGACAGCCCTTACGGCAAGCACTATGCAGTGTTAAAATTTCTGGCACAGGGAGCACAGAGAGACATCTTAATCGCTCTATCAGTGCCCCTGGCACCCAGGAACCTTGTCTCTAGTTATTTTCTAGGGAAGTGAAAAACATGAAGAGTTTACTGATGGATTTACAGGCAGATTTTCCATCTAGGTTAGATCTTTCATTTGCCTTCAATGCTTTTTTCACAACTATAAATCTAGTTGTTTCCATTGATTACTTTCCACTTGCATGGATGAGAAAATCAGGTCAGTCACATCTGCTGGGCATCATCCTCTACTCATTTGCATTGGTGTAACCAGATAGTTGCTAAAACTGTGAAAACAAGAGAGGGACGAGTAGCTCTCAGAACAATGACTCACACCTGGTGGGTGTGCACATGAAATGAAGTGTCTTTCATGGTGGAGAATCTGCTTGGAAACTGATATTTTGTGTCCACAAAGAAACTTCAGTATGGACACAGGTACTTAGACAACTAAAAGTGGGAAATCATTTCAATTCCACATTCACCTTTATGTTACTTTTTACTTTGGCTGCCATCACACAAAAAGTATTGGCTGGATTTCTTGATAGCAGACATTGAGAAGACTACATCAAAGCTAATTAAAAAGGCAGTTTTAGAGGAATGCTATGGTAGGTCACTCCAAGTCCTTAAAATCCTTGTTGATCCTGGTAATCTTACTCACACAACCACCTCCTCATTATCAGAGCCCTCTTTATGTGAAGAAGGAGTACCAAAGAATCTGAAATCTGGTCACATATTACCTGGAGCTGGCTGTAAGGTAACACAATAACATTTCTGAAGCTAAGAAAAAAATTGTTTATATGCACTAAGATTTTAATTGGTACCCCAACCAACAGTATTCAGTAGCCATTGCTTTATTTTAGCTACCTTTTGTCACTGATCCATGTGATATCAAGACATCAGGACATCAAGAAGGTAGGACTGAGCCTATGGACGGTCATGTGAGGCTATGGCTGATGTTCTGGGTAATCTAACATGGACAGGGGAAGAAAAAAGCAAACCCATATTTAGGTGACCATTACAAATGGCTCTTGCCATACAGTGCACATAGAACTGGACTCAACACTGGCACTGAGTTACTTGAGTGGCCCAGGGTAAGCCAGGCAAGCTCTAAATCTGGGGCATTTTCTGGTATCCTTCTAAATATCAGCCAAGGCATAGATAGTAAAATTTTGCCTTTTTGAGGCATGCCCAATCATTTTTGGATTGAGATTTGTGAAAGTGATTTTCATTCCTTTTTTGGGCACTCTGAAAGATGCTGAGAATGTTCTGAAAAAGGCCCACTAGTTCTTTAATGAAGTCCTGTCTCAATAAATGACTCAATAAGTAAATGAGAAAGAAAGAAATAAAATAAATAACTGGAAAACCTCATTTTGTCTCCAGTTATGGTTAGATGAAGACACAAATCTCCTGAGATTCATTACAAAATCCAAAATGGTGCAGCCCAGTTCAACACCTGGTAGCGTGAAAGTTGACTCGGACCAATACCTGAGGAATTTTTAGACCATCGTTTCCCTTTGGATATTCATAGTGTGTAGACATGTTCCGTTTGGTGCTTCTCTTATTTCACAGAGATGAGATCTGAGCTCAGTGCTCAGCACTGCCCATGCAACACAGCACACCCTCATTCCAGCACCTGCATCACCCCGAGCTCCTCAGGAGAACCATCCGGCAGGAGCCACATTCCTTGGTACCTCCCTGTTCTCAGACCACAGTTATTCAGGGCGTCATGTCATTTGTTTCAGGCTGTTTTTATTGATGGGGTAAATAACTCCCTTGATTACAGCAGTTACAGTTTTCCCTGGGGTTACATTTGGCAACAACCTGCTCACCCTTCTTTAACTGCACTGTTAATTAGGAGGCCTGTGTTTCCCTTCTTGTCAAAGCAGCTAAGCTCCCTGCCACTGGAATTCTTTCTTCCCCCTTCTCCTAGGGTGAGAGAACAGTGATTGCTTGGTTACGCTTTAAGTCTTTTGCACACTTTTAATAAAATCTGTAATTAATACTTTGAGAGGGTGTTTTTTCCCCTCTCTCTGAGCACATCTTGAGTACAACTTTTCAATGGCAATAAACAAAAATAAAGAATAGTTAATTGCACTCCCAGCATGACTCTGCCATTACTTGGAGTGTTGAAATAGCCTTGGATGGCTAAATGTGAATATCTAAAAGAAGTCAGTGTGGTATTTGTAACAAGCAACCCGGCTCCATTAACATGTTAGAGGGAGAAGTTTAGCCAAACACTGTCAGATATTTCACAGTGTTAAAATCCAGGGACACTGGACTTTCTGGGTACGCAGGGCAAGCTATTAGTGCCTTTTTCCTATTTTAGAAGAAAGCAGCAATTGTCTTTGCCCTGTTAAAATGTATAAAGAGCATGAAAAGCTTGCATCGACTCCAGCTGAAGCCAAAGACAAAACTAGACATCAATATAAGCAGAAATAACATTCCTACATCGGAAAATAAAAATCGTATAATTTCTAAATACTACATACATATTACTTACTGCCATCAGATATCACAGACTGAGAGTTTAGTTTTAGACTTTGAAAAAATTAGACATTCATATGCTTCTAGGTACAAAATAATCACAAGAGATTGTATTCATCTCACGTAACCTATTGAGAGTCCCTGTCTATAGCCAAAGGAGGGAGAAAGGCACCTCCTGAGGGTGACTCAGGTTTTCAGTCTTTAGGCTCCAAGTTTAAAATGAGATGCTCCCTTCACTTGCAAGAGAACATAAATTTCAAATTTGTCATTAAGAGAAGATAATTTTTCAAGTAAGGCATACCATACTTTTCATATCTGGTCTAGCAGAACATTTTCTCTGATTTATATGCCACTGATCACTATCATGACCAGAAGTCTGGAATATAATGAGGATGCAGCAATTTCTGTATTCACACAATGTGCACTTGAAAGAAACTTCGCATTTTTCTGAAGTGTTGGTCCTTGCCTGAGGTAGGCTGTTCAACTAGATGAACCACTGATCTGCTAGGAAGACTGTCATGTACTTATTAATATCTTCTTACCTATTTTCATATTCTTGTAAGAGCTTTATATTATGTTTTAAAACCTTGACCTGACTTTCTGAAGAAAAGTTGTATTTATGCAGACACTGAAAGAAAAATATTTTTATTGGCTCTGAAGAATCGTACTATTTCCTACTATGAAGTACCCTACTCAATGCTTACAAACCCCCTAGCACTTTATACTGTAACATTTTCATAGAGTTTGATTTGAAGGCATCCAGCTGGTTCTGAGAATCACTTTAGTACCCAAAAACTAAACAGGTAAGTTTATTAGAATGCCTTAGGATAGAAATGACAGGTGTATTTAAAAACGTGAGCCTGAGAGAGGGTGTTCTCACGTGCCATATACATGCAGCCTTCAGGACTGATTGTGGGGATATAAGAAATGGCAATGCTATCACATGCAAAGTGTGTGTTAGATAAAGTGACAAGGAGGTGGATTGAAAACTGGCTGACATGGCAGGCTGAAAGGACTGTAGTCACTGTCACAAGGTCCAGATGGAGGCAAGTACCAGAGGTCAGTACTGAGGCCAACCCCATTTTAACATCCTCATTAATAACCTGGATGATGGGAAAGAGTGCATCCTTAGCAAGTTTGCAAAATAAAAAAATAGGGAGGAGTGACTGATACAGAGAATTGGTGTGCTGCCCTTCAGAAGGACCTCAGCAGGATGGAGAAATGGGCTGACAAAAGCCTTGCAAAGTTCAGTACAGGGAAATGCCAAATCCTGCACGTGGAGGGGAACAAGCATATGCTGGGATTTGACTAACTGGGAAGCAGCTTGACAGAGAACAGTCTTGGGGTCCTGGTAATCAACAAGGTGACCCCCAAGCCAGCAAAGTGCTCTTGCTGCCAGAGTGGCCAGTGGCTGCCTGGGCTGCATTAGACAGAACATTGCCAGCAGGTGATCCTCTTCACTCAGCATTTGTGACACCACACTTGGACCAGTTCTGGGATCCTCAGTACAAGATACAGATTTCTGGAGTGAGTCCAGCACTGGGCTACAAAGATGATTAAGGGACTGGAGCATCTGACAGACAAAGAAAGGCTGAGAGAGCTGTGACTCTTCAGCCCTGGGAAGAGAAACCTTGGGGGAAATCTCACCTATGAGTATAAAAATGTGATGGGAGAGAATGAAGAAGAGGGAGCCAGACTCTTCTCCATGCTACACAGTGACAGGACTAGGAGGCAGCAGGCATAAACTGAAACACATGAAATTCCACCTGATCACAAGAAAGGTTGCTTTTTTTTACCTCTGAAAGTGGTCAAACATTGCAACACATTGCTAAGAGAAGCTGTGGAGTCTCCATCTGCAGAGATAATTCAAACCCAGCTGGGCAGAATGCAGGCAACCTACAGTAGCTGACCCTGCTTGAGCAAGGAGGATGAACTAGACAAGCTCAAGAGCTCCCTCCCAACCTAAGTGATTTTGTGACTTTGTGATTCATGATCCTTGAAAGTCCTGGCATTGCTAACAGCTTACTGTAACCACAGCTGCCTGCAAATGCAAACTGAATGGCTGTTTGCTCTATCTTTATATAAAGTTTCCAGAAGCTTAGTTAAAATTAGTCCAAACACATTTGTTGGGTCTTTTTTCCCCCTCAAAAAATCATATTTTTTCAATGAAAATTTCTATACACAGTTCTCCATATATTTAATTTTGGAATATTTTCATTTCAGAAAACTTTGAAACTCCTTCATATTTCACTTTATGCATTTTTATTTATTGTTTCATAACAGATAAGAAATAGAAGTGCTGCAAGATAGATGGAACACTTAATTTTTTTAAATCAGTAAAGGAGTTAATGCATTTTACTGATTGAAATAGCTTTTTTTTAATATTGTATCTCAGGTTGATTAACTTCAGTGCACAGAGAATCTAGGAAAGGTATTCTGTACAACCACAAAGTAGTAACTTATCTTAATGATTCTAGAGTAAAAGCAGCATTCAGGACGGTGTTTGGATGGTCTCTGGTGGAAGAACATATTCAGGGACTGCCAAATATCCACACTGGCACCGGGTGCTGGGGAGAGACCCTGGAGAAGGGGAACACCTGCGAGGTGCTTGAGTGTGACCGCTGTGCAGAGGAGCTGTCCCTGCCTGCTGGGGCTGACCTGCCACGACAGACACCAGGCCATTCACAATTAACATGTTCCAAAAGGAATACTGAGATTAAATGAACAAGAAGGAGACACTACTTACAGGAGAAGAGGAGAACAGTGACTTTTACGTCTTGTTTTGGTGTATCTAGCTCCAAAGCCTTCCTTATTCACCCCAAAACAGTGGGATTCCATGTCTCCATCACCCTGGTGCTGAGATCACTGCAAGAATCAGGTATAAAGATCTCTGCAGTGCACAAATACATGCTGGAAGAGGGCCACCATGCATTGCTGTCAGAAAATAAGATCTGAAACCTTGAAAAGTTGGTAAAAAAAATAAAAGGTTTCTACTCTCTTGGCACTAAGCAAGTATAAGAAATTTTAAAAAGCAATCTGAATACTAGAGACTAAAAGGAAACCTAAATTCAGGAAATGAAAGAGAGCTTTTGAAGAACTGTCTCTGATAATATATTCGTTTTCAAGAAAGACATTTATTTATCACTATCTTATCAGTACCCCAGTGGTAGTCTGTGAGATAGAGATACACCAAAAATTTTTTTTTTCTGGCTAAAAAATGAATCCTTAACAGTCCTGGGCTGTCTGACAGACAAGGATTTTTCTCAAATGTCTACAGTTTGCTCACCTCTCAGATGTCTATCTGCTTTCAGGAGGATATCAGAGGTAAAGTTTTCCCAGGCTTTAGAGACGACCAACAGATGCCTATTAACTACCTGAGAACAGGACATGGGTCAGCTTCTGGGGTGGAAAGTAGGGAAGGATGAAAACAGGGAGAAGGCAGCAACAGGAGGACAGAAAAGACACCAATCTCTTGACCGTCCAGAATAAGAAGGGAGGAAAGAGTTTGCAGTTCTCTTACTATGTTTTCTGAGGAAAGAGTTGCTTCCAGTGTAAGGAATTAGGTAAAGAAAAACATGCAGGTGAAAGCTTACGGGGTCATTTAGTCAATGATGCTATAGCCCAAACACAGCTCTACAGGAACTAATTTTCAGAGAAGACTTGTTTGGATCTCAGAGGCCAAAGGTCTGTTAGATCATCTCACTGAGCTTCCTATTAGCATACCAAAATCTTTTTTCCTCAGTTACTCCAGTACAGGCTCCAGTAGCACGTATGTTTTTTGGATAACGTATATCTTACATAAAGGCATACTGAAAACCTTGAAAGACATCCTGCTTTCCCCTGGGCGCTTGCTGTAATGGGTCACGTTACAAACGTTTGCTTTATGTCTAATTGGAATCTGACTGTTTTCAGGTACCTGTCACTGAATCTAATTATCTCAGTGTCTGCTAGAATAAATGAGCTTTGCAGGCTTGGTATCTTCTTCTCAGGGGAATCCTAATGTAATCCTGTCATCTTTCTGTCTTCTGCTTAGTGAGATGTTAAGATATTTAAATCTCTTCCTGTAAGGCCCTTTTTAATTTTTTATACAAAAACCTCCACATTTTTTTCCTAGCATTTATTCTGTTCTGCATCCCTTGCTGCATTTTAACCCCTTTTTTATATGCAGACACTGGTTTTTCCCTATTGAAATCATTGTGTTTTCTACATTATGGAGTTCTTCTCCACTGGATTGAATTTGGAAATTCAAACTCTGTGATCTCAGAGCTTCTCAGTTTTCCAAGATGTAGCCACAATTAATGTTATCAAGCCAAAGAGCAAAGATGACTACTTGAATAGGCTTTTTAAATTTTAAACAATGTAAAATAGATGTGCTGAATTTTCCAGTCCTCTATTTTCCCCCAACTAATTACCCATCTCCACTGCTTATATATAGATTTGCTCTATATTTAATAATTGGATTATCCTATTGTTTGGATTTCTTTATTCACACTAGACTTTTAATATCTCTCCCTCTTACAAGGTCATTTTTTGCAGCTCTGCATTGCATTTTCGTGAGAGGTATACACCTTCAATTACAGGTGTTCTATAAATCATCGTCAGCGAGACTCACAGACATAAATAAACAAGGCTGATGAAAGTTACCTTTTACTGCTATCAGTTATAACATAAAAGGGGTTACACAGACAAGCTGTGACCTGTGAGATCAGATTGGTATCTAGAGTTTTAATCTCTTTTCTTGCTGTGGTACAGAAAAATGGCTATCATTTATCACTAGCAAAGCATGCAGCAAGCAATAAGAATGTGGGAGCTCAATGACATTAAATAGTAGCTGCTGGGTATGTACATAAGCAGTGCTGTGCCATACATCTACTACAGACAATACGCTGTAATTATGAACATGGACACATAATAGGTGACTTGAAACAGCAGAGTTCAGGCAATTGCAATGGCAAAGGGTGATTGCAGTGAGCAAGCATCATTAACTAATTTACTCGGATAATCAAGAGCCAGCTAAAATTTCTCCACTACACTGTGGAGAAACCACACGGTATTCCAATTAAACCAAAGAAAAAAGGCAGGAGAACTCTCCAAGTAATGGAAGAGTTTGGCTACTTCTGTTTCCTCTTTCAACACACTGTCCTGGCCATAGGGCTAATAATCCTGGTATATAGTTTGTGGCAAACAGTGCACTGTTTTTCTTCAGTTTGAAAATAGCAAGACTGCAGTGCTCCAGGTATGATCAGTACTGTACAGCCTATTTGCTGCACAGGTTATGGAATCCACATGGATGGCCTGATGTCTGAGGAGCTCATCCAACAGTTTTAATGAGTCTAATCACTGACTTCTAGAGGAAGCAGGGGAAAGAATGCCAGGGACATGAATCCACCAGGCAATGGCTCTGTTAAGCCATCCTCTGTCTAATCTCTCCTTTCACCCATGCATGGTGGCATGTAGTCATGTCCTTAATACATAAGGCAGAGAGTTCAGAGGAAAACCACTCTTCCAGTTTAGTTAAAACACTGCTAGATTCCAGCAATGCCAAATCTTGCATGAAAAGCAACAGTTACTAGGTCACGATTCATTCTGATAAATAGTTGTAATTTTGATCATTTCCTCCAAAACCAAAACATGCATTGTTTTTGTTCAGAGATTTTGTTGTGCTGACCTGAAGCCTTTATGAATAGCCTTTGCCTTCACAACACTATAGAAGTTGATCACTGCACCCACTTTTCCAAACAACAAAGATAAAAAACTATTTTCCAAGATTACTGTTGCTATTACTATAAATTTTGTTTTATTACTATAAATTTTGTTACAGATATTTGATCTTCAACTAGTCATGCACACAAAACTCATATGCTTTATATGTCCCACTACATCTGAATTACTAACACAAACAAAAACTGATAGCAACAAATTAATTGCTTGGTTGGAAGGGGACCTTGAAGATCATCTAGTTCCAATCCCCCCGCCATGGGCAGGGACACCTTCCACCAGACCAGGCTGCTCAGAGCCCCATCCAAACTGGCCTTGAACACCTTTGGGGATGGGGCATTCACAACTTCTCTGAGAAACGTGTGCCAGTGTCTCACCACCCTCACAGTAAAGATTTTTTTTCTAATATCTAATCTAAACCTACTCTCTTTCAGTTTGAACCCATTCCCCTTTCTCCTGTCACTACATGCTCTTGTAAATAGTGTCTCTCCATCTTTCCTGTAAGTTCCCTTCAGGTACTGGAAGGTCATAATAAGATCACCTCAAAGCCTTCTCTTTTCCAGGCTGAACAACTCCAATTCTCTCAGCCTTTCTTCATAGGAGGTGTTTGATCCCTCTGATCAACTTGTTGGCCTGCTCTGACTTACTCCAACAGATCCATGTCCTTCCTGTGTGGGGATCCCAGAGCTGGATGCAGCACGCCAGGTGGGGTCTCACCAGAGTGGAGCAGAGTAGAGGGGCAGAGCTCCTCCCTCACCCTACTGGCCACCCTGCTTTGGATGCAGCCCAGGATACGGTTTGCTCTCTGTCCAAATGCTGCACTCTGAGAACTTGTGATTTGTAACCTGAGAAACAGTGCCCAAGAGTCAGCTTCCACAGGATCACCAAGTCAGAACATGAGTTTCTTTTGAAACTTTTCAACTGTCAGCTTCTAAGTAGAAATGAGCAGTACCTGTCAATAACAGCTGAGTAACAGATGCCGTGAGTATAGGGAATATAAATTAGGGGCCTGACTGAGAAAAGACCTATTATACAGCAAGGGTATTTCAGCATGCACTTCAGCAATACCTGGCAGAGAAGAACCTGGCAGTTGAGCTAGATGGTTATTAGAGTGATTTGAAGAATTCACAAATGGCTGTTTCTGAATTATGCAGTACCATTTCAAGGTTCTGTCAAAGCTATGGGTGTTTTCCTGTGTTGTTCTGAAATGAAAAATAGAGTTGAGATATTAATGTTCTGTGAAGGACAATAATTTAAGACATGCACAGTGCTAAAGCTTGCTATCAGCTGCTTTATGATACAGAGAAGCTTTTAAGGGAATAAAATATGGTTAGCAGAAATGTTTCATTTTAAGCTTGATGTTTTCTCTTCACATGCAGCACTAAATGGTACAGTTTATCTTCTATTATTGTTTTGATACTGAAAAAGCTCATTTTCTTGTACTTCTCGGTGAAATGGGAGTAACTGCAGTGGTGCTGGGCATCCTACATAGTCACAAAGCTAGTGGGAGCAGACTGCTGTGGAGAAGCACCCCAAAGCTGGAACTCTTTGGAACTTTATTTGTCATCTTTTACACCACTTGATTCAGAAACACATTTGGGGTCAACTTCAGGCTATTCTGCTGCTAACCTGTAGTACAAGGCACTGAAGTGTACTTCAGTGTACCTTTTGATCGTGTAAGAAAGGCACTCATGCTCCATAAGCTATTGCTAAAACCACTGCTTTCTGGAGCTAACACAAGAAACAGAAAGAATACATGTAACCTTACATCCCTTCAGATGCTGGGAGCCCTGAGCCATGCAGCATCTCACAGACCTCTACTCAGGGCATATGGTACAGGTCCCATCCATAGAAAGATTCCCTGACATTTTGGTTTTGAGACTTCTTAGGGAATTTTCTTAGACAAAATATATTGTACGCATCATATCTGTTGTCAAACAACTGTATGTTCACATGAGAACTTGCTGCTCCTCTTTAAGATAGTGCCAAGGCCACACAGGTGGTGTAATTGGAAACATAGAGTGGGAGCTGCCTCGGGGCTCCTCTGTTACCGTCACCCTGCTGAGTTTATCCTGAAGGACAAGCTGTACATGCAGCACAGTGCAGCACAGACTGCTCGGGTTGACACAACTCGTGGATCACTAACTCTCTGAAGCACAATAGCCTTCTGGTTAGGATTGTTACAACCCCAAAGGGGAAAATCTTACAGCTGTTCAAGGCTTTAGGCTTTGCTTCCCTGCTGTGGGCATCAGCTGGTGCTCTGTGACACACTGGTAGGTTCCACTGCTACCTGAGGTGAGCTCTGCCTATTGCCACACAGGAGACAGAGTGGCAAAGGATTGTTTCTGAAGAGTCCCTCTATCATCCTCTAGCATGAGGGCAATGGGATTTGCAGGCAGGCTGTGCTCCAAGCTTAGGCAACCTACAGGGATAATAAAGACGCAGAATGCATCTGGCTTCTCCCAGCATCAACCACACCATGCACAACACAGCTGCAAGCACAAAAGACAGAAGCAAGTGTCCTGATGTAGAGGGAACAAGATGCTTATGGCTCTGTCTGGGACATAAGATATATTGCTGCTTCCCTTCCTTACACAGACACCCTGCAACTTTAACAGATTATTTCTGTTTTCTATAGTAAATGGAGGATGAGTACGTGCACAATAAAGCAAATCTCACATTTCACCTTACGCTGCATTTGCCAAGAGCACAGACTGTGTACTGCAACTCTGAAGACATTCAACATCTGCGGAACAGGAATCTGCTTTTGAAGGCTGCTCTGGGATCATCACAGATCTTCTTCCACCAACTTCACATGGTTGTTTCTGGGCTCTTCTGCAGAATGGCTTTTCAATAACATTCTACTTAACGAGATCCTACATTTATTGTCTTCCCTCATGCCCACTTTACATTTAATATATGTGTTACAGTGGTATGCTCTATAGCCAGAATCAGGGATTGTCTCATAGCACTCTGTGTAAAAAAATAGGCTGCTTTACTGATCCTGCAAGCCAAGCAATATGAACCTTTCCCACTGATTGATGATTTGTCTTCAGGAATATCACTCAGTTCACTTTCCACATAAATTTAAGCTCTCAGATTTGAAAATCTGCTATCATACACATAATGATTAGGAATAATTAATTTAGAACTGTTTAGGAAGAAAGCTTTAACTCTAAACCTTGGAGTCAGTTAATCTTATAAGTCAGTATGTTGAAAAATACACACAATTTTTATGGCAGCACAGCCCAATACACACAGAGAAATCATAACTTTGCCCAATGTCAAATTATTTGTGTGTGGTGGTTTAATTGTTTTCTTTTTTATAACTGAAAGGTTTAGTGCATGAAACCTAGTGGAACTTGCTTAATAGAGAACACCAGTAAACTTACAAGAGCAAATTTGATTGCTAAATGATTCTGAAAGGCAAATAGAAAGTATTTTTCTAAAGAAACAGAAGGAATGCTGATGCATTATAAATTAAGGTTCTGTAGATATCATTCACAGATGCATCATAGAGGGGAAATGTAGATGTTAAAGTATATCAGTTGTGCATAAGCAACAGTTTAAAGAAATACATCAACTGGAAGAAGTTACTTTCTTTTACATCTTGTAAATTACAGGTAAACACATAGCCTCAGCTGACAAGCATACATGTAGCCCTATTTAAATTATACTAATTAACACTAGATGATCACTTCAACCTGCACTATTAAGTTTAGATTAAGTGTTAGTAAAAAAAAAAATTATAAACATCCCAATGTATTGTCTATCTCCTAGGACTCAGTTATTTTTCTAAAACTTCCCTAAAATATTTAAGAAAAGCAATTTAGTGTTTTGAAACTCTGATTTAAACACAGTATTTCTTCCTTTTTATCTCTGCCCTCATTTTGCCTGTGAAGGCAACAGAATAAATTATAGCTCCTGTTTTCTTCTACTTTTTCATTCAGACAAGTATAACTTTTCAAAAGCTAAAGGCATTTGGAAAAGTTAAGGAACAACAAAAGGAGAAACATAAGAAGATTAGAGGACACCAGATGACAGGTTACTGATATGATTGAATCCTGACCACCTTTTTCAGTTATGGCCTCTTTTGAGTTTCTGGAAGGTACTGAACAGACACAATTCTTACTCTCAGACCATTTCTTCTACACTTAAGAATTCAGGCTCAGAAAAACTGGCCATATTAACCTTTGGATTATGCTTACAAACTGTTGAAAAGCACAACCTGCTGCAGCAGGGACCATGTCAGAGCTGTACCAACAACTGTGCAGGACACTGCATGGCAGTGTGCATTTACTGGCCCTTTTTAATGCAATCTCATAAGCCATGCAACACAGACTGTGTGACTGCCCACTGCCACTGATACGTGATCCTATCTGTGAGGTGGTTGGGGGCACAGAGCTTTTTCATGCTGGGCTGCAGAGTTGCCCAAACTCACTGCTGACTCCGGGCTTTCAGTGGGAAAGAGTACGAGGTAAGCTTGGCCTTGACTGCTGGCTTGTGCCTATGCTACGTGCCCAGTACAGACAGTGCAAAGTGATCCATCACCCAGTACGTGGAGAATTGGTGGCTCAACCAAGACTGTGTCTTGATCCTGTCTGTATGCCTTGATCAACAACTCCTGAGCCCTAGACTTATGTCTTGCTTTTCGACCATTTTTCTGATTTTGGTGGTTCAGAAAAACACTGAAACTTAAAATAAACTCTATGTATTCTTAAGTAATGTGAAATTAATTTACTGGTATGATAATTAGAACACACTGCAGCCAGGGGACTATTCACAACCCAAGGAATCGCAGCCATGTGAAAGAAGTCATGCTCTCCACTGCTTTGCTGCTTTAAGACCATACAACAAGGTCCTGATGGGACCTTGCAGGTCACTGAGTCCAGGCACTACTCTCAATATGAAGGAGACTTTATAATCCTTTTTAGAAACTTTCTGAACTCTAAGACTGCTCCCACAGCACATTTTCCAGGGTGTTATGCAGCTGTGCATCAAATTTGCTATTCAGGGGGATTTCCACTGTTGCTCTACCATAAAGCTGACCTCAGAAGAGTTTGTGGCACACATGGACCTGCTGTGTGATTGCTCAATGCATTGGTCTGGAAAGACTTGCCAAATACTGAATATGACCTGGCCAAGATCATTGTTACTCTGTGTCTAACCTGCCTGAATGGGTTTTTCAATATGAGCATCATGTTGTAATTCAGTGTGAGACTGAGAGGAAAAAGGCTGGGAAGTTGCAACAGTCTTCCATGAACTGCTTCTCTTCTTACAATTGCACTTAATTTTAAGACTATGGCTGTTTTATTGTCAGTGAAGATGCTACCTCCAGGCTGCAGGCCAAATAACTATTTAGGCCAAGCTGAAAGCCTAGGGATTAAAGCACACTAGGGACCCAAAGATACTTCAAAGGGTGAAGAGAGAAGGGGACAGCTGACAGGGGTTTAATTTGTGGGCAGAGGGATCTACGCCCCAGATTGTGAACTGAAGCCTGTACAGAGCTTGCTGTGTAAAAACTGGAAATTAGCAGTGGTTCTCAGAGAAAAAGCAGGAGCCAGTGCCTGTTCCCACAGCATGGAAGAAGGAAAGATCCTTTAGCTGAAAAAGACACCAAAGCTGGACAATATTTGAAGCAAAGAGTGCAAAAAGGAGAAAGAACTTACTAAGGAGTCAGGAAAGACTGACAAGACAAGAGACAGGGTGCTTTAACACTGTCTTTTCCAGAGTCACAGAGGAAGGAAGCATCCTCGCCAAGTCAGGAATTGCTCTGACTTCTCTGTCTTCCTAGAAATCATCAGTACGACAGTGACTACTGCAAGAAGCCCTCAGAGTCCGCTCAGGAAGGCTTTACCTTCCTCTCAAGCACACAGGGAAGCTCAGAAGTAAATGATTAATGGCCCAAAGCTTTATTTGATCTGCTGCTACAATTAAGTAGTAAATGGGAAAGCTCACTGGCCTCCCTCAGGTACTAATCCATACTGGGCTGTTTCAAAGAGTTCCTGAGAAACTGGAGCTTAGATAACCTCATTAAAAGCTACTTGAGAGGCATTTAAGTTACATTAATGTACTTTATGACTACTGAGGATAGCCATATGCTGCTCATATATAAAAATATGAATAAGTCATCTGTTGGGTAGCTGAGGTTCTTGTGTTATGTCTAAATGGAATACAGATATGATGGGTATTTGGATATAAAGGATGTTCACTGACTGACGATGAATTTAGTAATCCCATATAAACAATGGGATAAAGAGAGTTTAAAGTTCCACTTAGGCTAATACTTGATTTCAAAGGCTGGCAACTAGACAATTTTTTTGGCATGAAAACTTGGCATGAAAACGTTTAAATAACTATCCCCAAGTGAAGTGTTCCTTGTGCAAACCTGGAGTTTAGAAAATAAAGAAAGAGAAGAACACGGATGTACAGCATAATCTTCTGTTCCCCTGACCTGCCTTTGCCCACACCTGTAGCTGTGACAGATCCACTTCAGTAACTACCTGCTTACAACCCTGTTGCTGCAAGGACATGGAGGTCCTCCCTTCCAAAAGGAAAAACAGTGTGTCATGACCAATGGATCAAACACAGGTAACATTTTTCACCTTCAGATATACCACTTACCTCCTATGGTAAATTCCCTCTAGGGGTTCAGAAAGAGTCAGTTAAAAAAAAAAAGAGAAGCATGAAGAAAAAATACAGTCCTTTAATGCAGACTGGATCACAAGAACTGCAAAAACCAATTCTGGCATAAGACACTGATTGATATATCCAAATTTTGGATCATAGCTTCTACATTTCATCACTGGAAAGCATCTATCTCAATTATCATCACTGCTAAGGAACAGACAGTTTTGACAGAAGTCTCTTTAATTTGCTCTTAAAAATCTGCAACAAGAGAAATTCCGAAATTTCCCATGCTGTCTCTTCTGGGGCATCACAATTCTGGTATCTAACTTAAATCTCATGCTGAGGTTTTGGCTGCTGCAGTTCTTGCTCCTTTGTCTTCACTACGGACGTTCGGAAGGCTCTTGTGCCACACACGCTACGTTCCTGTTTGTTCGTGCTCGGACAGCCATGACCCTGGTGAATCAGGCTCAGGCTGAGGTTCACTGTAACCTCCTGATTCTTCTTCACACAGCTGCTACCTACCTGGCTGTTCCCCATCCCGCATTTCTGCATCCACTGGCTCTGACCTTGCACTTGTACTTCAGTAGCATCCTGATTTTCCAAAACATTTTTCCAGTTTGCCAAGATAGTTTTTGAAATCTAATCTCGTTCCCCAGCATAGCCACAGCCTTCCCACAAACGGAGCACGCGTGCTGCTTGTATCACTGTCCACATCACTGGTGTCAAGCTTTGATGGTTTGACTGAATGAACCGCTGTGTTTCCTGTGTTGGCAGCTGAGAACAGTTAAGCCATGTAACAGCACAGCCAGGTTGGCACCTAGCTATCCCTTGGCTTGGACTTATCACGGGAGACAAACCCCCTTAAACGAACTAAAACCTCCTTTTTCTCGCTCGCCCTTTTTTAAGGAGAGACGTCCGAGCTCAGCTGTTCCCACAAAGCCGCTGCCGTCGCTTGCACATCCCCTCCTTGCGCTGGGCGCGTTGGGAGCGCAGCCGGTGCGCGGCCACAGCGGCTCCGGGCCGGGCGGCCCTGGCAGCCTGCGCTCCGCGGGCGCTGCGCGGGGCGGGCCGCGGCCGGGCCCCGCCGGGGTCACCATGGCGACCCGCGGCTGGCGGGGCCGGCGGGGCGGGCACCGGGGGTTGAGCCGCCGGGCTGCCAACCGGCCGAGGCCAACAGCCACCGCCTCCAGCGGCCGCGCCTACAGAGGGGCGGCGGGCGGCCTGGGCGGCGCCGGGCGGTGCAGGGCGGCCGAATCCGTCCGTGGTCCGGTGGCGAGCGGAGCCGGGCAGCGCGGTGGGCGACCCGTCATCCCGCGGGGCGGGCGGGAGGAAGGGGTTGCCTTGGTCGTTCAGAGGATTTTTTTATTACTGTTATTATTTTTCCCCCCACGACTTCATTTTATTTCTGTGGATTTTTTCTCTCCTCCGAAAGGTACCGACGTCGGGGCGATGCGTCGCACCGGAGAGAAGAGCCGTGCGGGACGGCGGGAGTCCTGCCCCGCTGCCCTCCGCAGCAGCGGCGGCCGGGCCGTGCTGGGGGTGCTGACGGAGAACGGGCAGCAGCAGCGGCCCGGCGGCCAGGTGAGCCCCGCTGCCGGCGGCACAGCCGCCACCCTGCCCGCAGAGCCCAGGCTCAGCTCCCCGGCCCGGCCGTGGGCTGGCAGCCGCCGGCATGAGCGGTGCACGCACCTGCTCTCGAGGCTGCCGGCAAAGGCCTGGGTGGCGGGGTGAGGTCACTCGGGCTCCAGTTCCTAAGCGTGAGTTTCCCGAGAAACCCTGCTAGTAACCGCTCAGTCCTAACCTGCAGGTGCTTCCCCGTGGAAGTACTCTGTGTAAATAATTTATCCTGGAAGGGACACCCGAGCGCTTAACTCCCTACAATGTAGGGGGTGGTTTAAGGAAGGGCTGTTCACTGACCCAGAGCTCTCATTGCTGTGTGGCTAGCCGTGCTCAGTTCAGGGTGCCAGAGCCTTCAAGAAGCTCAAGTTAATGACATGTCACTTTTCTGCCTTTCTGTCCTTTGGGCCCTCCTGGAGTCTGCTGGTGGAGCAGGGATAATGTTATTTTGCTGACCTAAAATGCCAGCTGGTATGTGTACACAAACTCTTCTTGGTTTTGGTTGTGTAAAGCCTCTAACTCAGCTTATAGCTTACTGAGAGTAGATGGTGTGAAGGATTGTAGCCCGGTCACACGCAGTGCTAGGGGTTGTGATGCTTAAGCTCAAAAATACAAACTTTAGTTTTTGACTCTGCTTGAAGTTCCTTCTTGCTGGTGAAGTCCTTCATAAGTCTGTGGCAGTGCTTGAGCACTTTTGTTAACTTCCTACACTTGAAACTGCTCCTTTCCAGAACTGAATGTGGAGCAGACTGCACTCCCCAGCCTCATTAGAACTGAGCAGCGCCCCCGTTCTCCTTGCTGTGAGGCTCTGAATATGATGCTGCTCCCCTGGTTCCTGACTTTTACTACACCTCATTCTTTCTGTGAGGAGTCTGTCACAGCAAGACAGCAACAAGTGGTACTTCAGAGGCACCAAATGTAGTTGATGGCTTTTCCCATGAACTTCTGTTATTGGTGTCTGTTACGCAAGGAAATTGATTTTCTATTTGAAAACAAGTGATACTTTCTGTTTTCCTCCTGAGTTGCCCTCCCACAGTGTTACTGTGTGCTCTGCTTCAGGGTACTGCTGTTATCAAGAGCTTCTCTGGCTTTGAAAACACCATCCCTTCATCTAGAAAAGATGAAGTGCCCAACTGCATGGTCAGTGCTGCATCAAACCAAGGCTTTGCTATCTACATAGATGACCCAGAAGATAAAGAAAACTATAGCTGCCAAGTGTCTGAAGAGCTGGAATTAAGCCACTGTGAACTGGATACTAGTGCAATGACATCCAGTATTCACCTACTGCTGGATCTGAGTTCAGGTAACTCCTGTTACTACTCAGATGGTATCCGTAGCACAACTGCACGTAAGGTGGTTATGAATTGTGAATTGTAAGCCAGTGAGTAGCTTATATTACAAAAAATAACACTACAAGCTAACTTGGATTGTGTCTACATGAGGGGCAACAATTCTGAGCTAAAAATAGCAAGAGAAAGTCAAGAGATTAATTATACAAATGTCTCACTGCTTCCTATTACCTGTTAGGCTCTCCTATGGTAGTGGACACATCCTTCCAATCCCAGCCTGAGGATCACATGGAAGATGTTGTAACTCTGGCTGTGGGAGAGTATGCAGAAGACATTCATCAGTACCTCCGAGAGGCTGAAGTAAGTTGCTATAGGTATCTGTAGTGGGCTGCAGTGTTGCAGAGATCCAAGGCTGCCACTGAACTACAAAGGAGAGAAAGCAAATAGTAAAAGTCATCTCTTAAGGCAGCATATAGTCAGCGATAAGTTCTTTCAGGATGACTGCATCCCTGATATTTCCTATGATGGGAGCATCTCTTGACTATTTGGTATGAAGAGTTCTTGCAGATGGGAGTAGAATGCTGAAAAAATGCTAAAGCAGTTTGATGTGCTCTCACTAATAGCTCTCTGGATATAGTAGTAGTGTTTCCTACCTTCTTGTGTCAGAGCAGTGAAGTGAGGTCTCCTGATAGGAAGAAGGGGGAAAATCTGATTTGTTCATTTTCAGGTCCTTCTGAATGGCTCAGTTGTTTGATGGCAAAGGCTGTCCATAGTCCAGGAGGTGTTTTACTATTTCCTGCTAACACTGTAGCTTCAGTCTGTCTTTTCAATGTAGAAATACTATTTTCTAGAGATGCCACTAGCTGGGAATAACTACTACTAGCACAAGAATTGTATTTAGTACTTATTAACAGTGGGACAACCCCTGCTCCTTTTAGTGTAAGTATAAAGAATGTTCATCAGCTCAGCTATCCATGGTTCTCTTCAGGGTGATCATCCTGATTCTTCAACTCTTTCCAAACAGGTAAGATTTAGGCCCAAGCCCTACTACATGAAGAAGCAGCCAGATATCACAACAGGAATGCGTGCCATCCTGGTAGACTGGCTGGTGGAAGTAGGGGAAGAGTATAAACTTCGGACAGAGACTTTGTACTTGGCAGTGAACTTCCTGGACCGGTTTCTTTCCTGTATGTCTGTCCTCAGAGGGAAGCTGCAGCTTGTAGGAACAGCGGCAATTCTTCTGGCTGCGTAAGTGTTTCATCTTCTGAAATCTTGGTGATCTGAAACTTCTTTTTGGGCTCAGTCTTGTAGTGTAATTTTGAGGAAGGAAGGTTGCAGTAGTAGGTAGCTCTTCATGATGTCTCAAGATGAGCAACTTGGCCTGCTTTGGTACTATTAAAATTAAACACTTAATGTTGAATGTTAAGAACTGTAGTGGAGAAAGCTTGTAACCATAAAACAGGAGCAGAAACAGTACTGTGTTGTTAAACTGCTAGCCTGTAAGGCTGTCATAGACTGACTTGCAATCTACAGTTAGCCTTTAACTGCTCTAAGTCGACAGGATAAGCAAAATAGCTTAGGAGTGCATGGGTGTTTGTCTGGAGTGAGTTGTGTTACTGAGACTTTCCCACTGAATGCTTGCTGTTACTCAGGAGCTAACAATGGGAGTGTATGTCTATCGAGACTGATGACTTGGAGTTCTTCTAAGCACGTTTGCCCAAATTTGAAACGAAATTGTTAGCTAGCCTGGAGGAACAAGTAAAGTTAGAGCTTTACACAAGTTTTAGTAATGTCATATGCTCATCCTGATGTGGGTCCAGCACAAAGCTTTCTTTTACTGTAACTTCAAAGCCGACAAATGTGGCTTCTATATCCCTTTTTCAGGAAGTATGAAGAGATCTACCCACCAGATGTGGATGAATTTGTCTATATAACAGATGATACCTACACAAAGAAGCAGCTGCTAAGAATGGAACACTTGCTTCTCAAAGTGCTGGGTTTCGACCTAACAGCCCCGACCATCAACCAGTTCCTCCTTCAGTATATTCAGAGGCGTAAAATCTGTATGAGGACAGAGAACTTTGCAAGGGTATGGGCTATCTGCCTTCTGGGACTGAGAGGGAAGAAGGGATCCTTGAAGGAGGACTACATGCATTTTATGAAGCTGTCTCTGCAGCAGGCCTAAAACTGGTGGCTTGTGTGCTGAGACTTCTGGATAAATGCCTTATGGAAATCCTAGGTTTGGTCTACCTTGTCTGGTCAGGGGTAATTCACTGAATAGGCAATTAAGTGGTAGAAATCTGGTGGCTGGTGGTTTTTTCAACAATGTCTGTGTAGCAAGTCTGTCCTGGATTTGGTGCTACTGCATATTGCTCCACAGTGACACAGAATATACCTGCATAGCTGCATAGGAGTTGCCTGATGTAGGGAACCGTGCTTAGAAACAGCAAACTTACAGTAAAACATCTGACCACCTGATTCTTTGCAAAGGGTATAGGATAGTACTATGACTCTACTCCAACAGACCCCAAACTGTGCTTCTTAGAGCTGTCCATTTATCCCTGACCTCCAAGTGGCGTCCACCAATGTAAACAAGAGCCTTAGAGGATGGGAAGAGTGTGTCTGTTATTTTTATGAAACTTGAATAAGTCTCTATCTGTAAAATCGTGACAGAACTGGTGGTGGGACCAGACCTTCAGATTACAGTGTAGATTGTTTAAACTTTGGTAAAATACGGTCTTTCTGTCCCCCGGAAACATGATAAAGGATCTTCTGTAAGGTAAACAGGACTAGAATGCTAGTTCTCCTCACTAGATACATAATTTGTGCTTTTTTTGTGCATGATACTGAGACCACTGCCAAACTTTAATACTAGCTGTATTGGACTGATTGTACCAGCTAGGTTCATTCTTTTTCAAAAACTTGGGTTTTCTTGTTCAGTATCTTGCAGAGCTGAGTCTCCTTCAAGCTGATCCTCTTCTGAAGTACCTTCCTTCACAAATTGCTGCAGCAGCCTACTGTTTAGCAAACTATACGGTGAACAGATCATTCTGGGTAAGAACAACTGTGTTAACAAATAGCTTAAGCATTTTATTATTAGAACTGAGCTGAGAAGGAGGAGTAGCTACAAAGTATGTTGTTTTAAAGGCTGAAATCCTAGGATGAGTAGCTGTTCTTGAGTTAATAAGATGACCTGATAAATGAATGTTCAGTAAACTTGAAATATCATGCCTCTTCTCTGAAACAGGAGGGATTTTACTGTCTTGCTCACTTACATCAAGGCTGTGCCAAAGGCCTCACAAATCTCCAAAACTATACCCCCAGGTATACAATTCAGGTCTTTCTGGGAGAAGGGGAGGACTGAATGTGTCTTAGTTGAGTGGTTACACTAACTGGCTGCTTTACCACAAGCCTTGGTAGACCTTCCAGCTTGTGTGTTGGAGGAACAGCTTTAGTACAGAGTAAGATCCAGAAGACATGCCATGTGCTTAGAGCAGAAGGAGCTTGTCATACCTCATGGCACCAAGGAAGACCTAGGATGAAACTGATGGCACAATACAATTGAATCTTTTTCATGCTTAAAGAACATAGAGTGAGCCCTGTAGTGAAAAGTGTTTCTGCTTCCATAGGAAACCCATCTTCTAGATGATGCTGACTACAATAGAGTAACACTGTTTTTTTCTCATCTCACCAGCCAGAAACACTTGCTGCATTTACTGGATATTCATTAAATGATATAGTGCCTTGCCTGACTGACCTGCACAAAGCATGCCTTGATGCTCCCCATTGCCAGCTGCAAGCTATTAAGCAGAAGTATAAGCACCCAAAGTAAGTAATCAGTATGCCAGTGCTCTGTAACTTGGATGGCTGGAAACACAGGGTGACTCTGGTTTTCCATCTTGGGCTGTGGCCGCTGCAGCTGTCTCATAGTTGCCAGCTTCTAGTTCTGAAACAGAATCCTCCATCAGCCTCTTGAGGGGAAAACTTTTCTGACCAGAAAAGTGATTGATGCATAAGTATGCAGATGCATTGGATAACAACTTTGTTTGCAATGTTGCAGGATGATGCTTCTCTTCTCCAATGTATTGCACAATCAGTTGATAGCTTAGCTGACAAATCTGAAGCTAATATCTGTAGTCACTGCATTTCTATTCCAGGTACCTGCAGGTGTCTCTTCTGGAGCTCCCAGCAGTTCTTCCTCTACACTAGAGACCCTGGATCCTGGACTTGAAGATTACTTTGTCCCAATTAACAAAGCTGGTCTAACATTTCATAGAGCACTGCAGGTCATGTGTCTGTAACTATAGTGATCAGAATGGTTTTTAAGAGAATATTTTTTAATGAGATGCCTTTTTAAAGATAGATATTAGACTATAGCTCTTAACTGACAGCACTTTTAATAAATGTCTTATTACACTCTGCTTCTGTGAATCTTCTGACTCCAATTAATACCTGCAGTAACAGTGAGTGGAATAAATTTTCGAGTGGTTTTTTATTTGTTTGTTTTGTTTGGTGGGATTTGTTTTGTTTTTTACTAAATTGCTGTAAGCACTTACAAGCTGGCTGGAGTGGATAAAGCAGATCTTGAACCACCACAAACTGACATCCCCATAGGCACAGGTGATTTGCTGTAGTCCTATTTGTTCTTTATTCAGTGAGACAAGATCATGTGGGCATGAACAGAAGCTATTTTCTGCTACTTGTTTACCGTATCAGACCAAGAACATCTACATGCAATTGGTCTATGAACTCTGAACATGTTTGTAGAAGATCATCAACACTGAGGTGTAAGACTTCCCTTTATGGAGACAAAATAGGGGATTGCTCTGCAGGGAGTTGGAGGAAGGGGAAATTGTGGCTGGCAGAGCTTTAGGAGCATTTCATACACTGGTAAACAGACTGCAGTAGAGAACAATGCTAAAAGCTATGAGGTACTGGAACAGCAGAGTTGTTCGAGATGGCTCCTGAGTCATGCTTGTGGTGTGGAGTGGTGTTATAACAAAGCTGTCTGAGATGAGCTCTCATGTCACTAGAGCACTGGTGAGCATATGTGAAGGGACGGTCAGAACTATCAGCTGTCTTAGCCTGAGCTGCTACATGGTCTTGTGTCCCACTGTCAGTTATTTGTTAGGTAGTGCTTTGAAAAAAAACCCCGAATGTCCAAATAGGACACTACCTTGTGTACTCTCAAACACAAACCCCGTCCAAAGTAGTTTAAAAATCAGTTGGTCGTATTGGTTAACATGTAGAGGAGTACAATGCACTCATCTAAATGGGAAGGTACGTCTGAGGTGTGCTCTTACTGCAAGAGTTTAAAACTTCCAGGGCTTACTGCTTCCTAAGAGAGCAATCTGTACAGTTAATTATGTATTTCCAAGGAAGAATGGGTTTAGCACTTGTCACCAGCATGCAATTCAGCAGACATATTAAGTACCAGCTAACAAGCCTCTTATTTAATTTTAAAACCTGATTATGCCGATATATGTGTTATAAGGCTCTTAGCTTTGGGCATTCCCTCAATGTATGTAAGACTTCCTTTCCCTTAATTCCTCCCTGTGCAGCCTGGTGGATCTGTCTAGGAGTGCAAGCTCTTGTATTTCTCCAAAGTGGAGGCAGTGGTCATGACTGCTTCACTTGTCTCAAAGTAAACATCCTTTAAGGGAGAGGAGTATTCCATTTCAGTCTAGGACAGTCTTGTTCTGCAGTTTCAGTCTAGTTCTTGGTCTCTTGCTTCAATCACTTTCTAATCAGTTAAGTGAATTTGTCATTACTGATAATGATACAAGTGACCAGATATCCCATGCTCATGCCTGTGGTATTAATTTTGTGGTGGGGGCCTAGATCCATGGATTTTATCCATGCAGTGAATTTCATAGCTTGTGGATGTATGTCTTAACGGTGGGCTATGAATTTCCCTCATGCCTGCAGTCTTCTTTAAAGAAAGTGTCTCAGCACAAAGCTGTGCCAGTGGCGCCTAGCTACAACAGACAGTGAATTTCTTGGTCTCTTGTTTCACAAGGAAATGGTGAGCGCAGTGAGCAAGTGTTGCTAAGTCTGCCCAGCTTATTAATACAAGCTTGTTTGGTGTTTCAGGCTGAACGTAAGATATTCTGAAACCCCATGTTAATAAGACTCTACTTGTAAGTAATAGTGCCCACTGAACTGCAGCTAACGGTATTGTTGGGTATTTTCAAAGCAGTAACTAATGTCTCAAGTGCAGGAATGTTTTCCTTGTGTTACAGCAGATTAAAAATATTTGTATGGTCATGCTACAGTAGTAATGGGGAAGAGATGAGTTTTGTTCTTATGAACAGTCTATAACCACAGTCATGTCTCATGTTCCTGGGCCAACAGATTTGGTGCATCTAACAAACTAGAAGTCTGAATTTACTAAGTGTTTTAACATCTGGAGTCTTTCTAGAAGTCACACATTGTTCAGTTTTACTTTCTTAGATTTTGCTTGGAACTGCACGGCAATCCCAACAGTTTCACTTCACATTCTCAGAGCTTCAGTTCCTTGGTATACAAACGTTCCTGAGGCTTTTTGGTTTTTTTTTAAAGCTATAGTATGTGAAGACTGTGCTTCATCTGCTTTCTTGTTTTGTAATTATTTTTCAACTCAGCTTTTGACTTAAATACTGTTTTGGTCCAAGGCTGAAGAGGGTAAAAGAAAAAAAGCTAAGTAGTTAAGGTGAAGAATCACATAATGCTGCAGTGTGAATGCTAATAATGAGTTTGGGCAAGATGGATTAAATTTTAATTTGTGAGACGCAAGAAACTCATCTTGAAGTGGTCTCTTCTTGAGGTCTGTAATAATGTCGTTTTGCATGTTCCTGCTCTATTCTCACTTCCTTTTGTTGGTTTTGTCTTATTCAGAGCAGGGAAAAAAGACTTAACTGCTGTTACAGAAGTGAGCCTTGACTCTTCCAAGGTGAAAACTGAGTGTTACCTCCTCTCTCCTTCAATGTGAATCACCATACTTAACTCTGGCCTACCCCTTGAGGGCTGTTCTCTGCAGATGGTACCTGAGATCAAGGGATAAAAGATGCTGCAGTTGGGCATAAAGTGGTAATGAAGGTGAAATAATGCTTTTTTTAGTAAGATGAAGTGCTTGAGTGCAGATGCAAAAACACTTAGGAGTACTAAAAGTTGTACTGAAAATCAGCTTTACAGGAAGATGGATTTATAAAGAGGGAGATGAAAGCAGCCCAAAAGGAAGCTTTAAGTTTTCATTGATGTAGTGCCTATGTTATATGGAAAAACTAAGAGGTATAAAGCTCACAGCCTTGTGTGATGTTTGAAACAAAACCAGACCTTTTGAAGACAGCCATATTCTGGGAAGTAAGTAAAGGGTAATCAGCATTACAGCCTAAACTGAGACAGTCTCAATTCTTGACCATCATCCTTAGTGGCTTGTAGACCATAGCCACAAATAAAACCCTTTTTTTGTTTGTTTGGGGTTGTTTTTGTTCAGGAAATATTTCAACTGTGGCAGTTCTGGAAATGTCAAGGCTGATCATGCTCAGTTAGCTCTGCTGTGAAGATCAGTCTGTTGAATGCCAGCATGTGTATTTCGAAGGCTGAATATTGACTTCTATGCAGGTCACAGTATCTTCCCCCAGTTAAAATGTACTGGGGCAAAACCTACTGGTACAACAGCAGGCTGAGCACATCCAAGGAGCTGTGAGGGATCACTCAATGCTCTTGGTAGAGTAGGTTGGAACTGAACAGTGCTGAGGATTTTATCTTTGACCCATGATGTTCAACTCAAGAGGTCTTTAGCGTTGTTATTAGAACAAGCACAAACGTCCCTAATCTTATTCTAGCAATTTCCATATTATCATGCTGTGACTTTCAAGAGACTTGGCTGTATGATCCTGGCTTTTCTGTGTTGTACTTAAGATTTTTAACCAGTAATTTCTAACAATATTGTAGCCATCTCTGGTGTCCTGAGAAAGCTGTTCTTACAGCTGGAGATGTGTTGTAGAGCCATTGTTCCCTTAAGATTGAAAGGTTAAAGCACAACTTGATACTTTATGGGAAGGTATTGGTTTAAAAGCTATGGTCTGACTTTGTTTTCCTCTTCTCTGGGGTGAGTTAAGGATGTCTGAGAGGTAATTAGGTAGTTAAGAGAGAATGCTTTAACTGTGTTCAGAACAGTTAAGCAAGAGAAGGTTGTCTGCCTTGCTGGGAAACCTGGCTGCATGATTCGTCTGCATGCATACCTGCTTGTCATCAGTTCTACAAATGACTCAAATTGGCTCTGATCACTGAGGTGGGTACTTATTTTCGCCAGCAACCTTGAAGCAGCTTGTGGGGTTGCTCTTAAGGATGAGAAACAAGCCAGCAACATCAGTGATTGTTTCCTGGGATTAAGCTTTTTATCTTAAAATTTTCCTCATGTTCTTCCCCAGAGCAAGATCATCTTCCTGTACTGAAGAGCTGCGCAGACTGTGCTAGGCAGATGTGAACTGAAGGAAGTACAGACCCATCCCCTTCTACTCAGATGTTCTAGAGCCGTTTCAAGCTGAATCTTATGAAGTT
Organism: Coloeus monedula; assembly: GCF_965178545.1. Classification (NCBI taxonomy): domain Eukaryota; kingdom Metazoa; phylum Chordata; class Aves; order Passeriformes; family Corvidae; genus Coloeus; species Coloeus monedula. The sequence goes on from NC_138783.1 coordinate 51,710,956, forward strand.
TGTTGGGTCCTCTAGTGTTTATAGTGGATGGATGTATTTTCCCATTGCGTAAGACAAGAGACACACTGAATACTTATTTTTAGCTGTTGTTTGTTTCATAGGTCTCTTGTATGGCAAGCTCTGACTTTCTCTTGGATGCTTGTTTATATTGCATTTACGTAATAGCAAAAAAGACAAAGCTTTGCATGATGAGATGCCCAAAATGAACATCCCTGACAACAAGTTTATGGAGGATGTGCACTGCGGAGATGTTCCTGCAGAGATGTAGAGAAGCAGTGGTTTAGGCAGCCTGTGTGATAAGCATCTAATATAGCCAGTCACAGCTCTTCTGTGCACTCCTTGTGGTTTGTCACTGTAGATGGCAGCCCTGCAAACACTGAAGACAATTAGCACAGACAAACTTACAGAACAGCCTACAGAAGGACACTGACCACATGATACAGTTAATACTAAAGTACATGCCTACCTGCATCAAATTAACTTGTGTCTGGGCCATGAAAGACCAGGCAGTCCTGGCCCTAATCCTCCTGAAGATGCCAAAATCATGGCTCTGTCTTGGACTTTTGTACAGTGCTTGCCTAGTTATGCTTTGCTGGTACTGAAAAATAATTGTGGATTGAGAAAGGGCTGGTTCCTGGCCAAATGTCTGTCTCCATTTGGCTTGTTTGCGTGGTGCTTAGGGCTGGCTAGTTTTTAAAGTAGATTTGTCTTGGAGAGAGCAGGACAAAATACTCAGTGTGAGCTAACAGGCTGTATGGGTGTCTGTGCTCGGAGCTCATGCTTGTAGTCTGCCCTTCTTTCGTCTTAGCAGTGTGTCTAGAATGACCAAGTGTCCCTTCCATTAATACCAGTTAAAGCATAGGGGAGTCCTCAGTCCTTGTTTTTCAGATCTTCTTTATTTGAACACAGAAGAGCCTTACCGGAGCCAAGTGCTAAAAGAACAGGCTCATGATGAAACATTGAGTTCTGGCAAGAAATAGTCTCCTCCCTCCACCATCTGCAGCCAAGCTGCCTTTTCTGCTTGTTTACTGTTGTTTGTGTTTTGATGTGCAAATAACTTGAGGAGGTAAGAGAGGGCGCTAGACCCCACGGCATTCAACAGATGGCGCGAGCTGCGTACAGTGGAATAACGTAAACTCTTTCCCTGTTTAGGCAGACACTGAAGTGACATGTATCTCAAACAGAATAATCCATTTGGTTATGTTTTCCCCTCCTAAAGAGGATAGAAATACCTGAGAATTAACGAGATGGGTGGCAAAACAGAGTGCAGATGAGCAGCAACAGCGGTGCTGTTCCTCCATGTGACAATGGAGTGAGATATTGGGGTGGCAGAAACAGGTTCACTCTGAAGCACATTTGCATAGCAAGTGCTTTCAAACAGCACACCTGTCCCAATGCCCTGAATTACTGTCACCTCTGTTTACTGAAGAGGCACAGCTGGATTCAGCCACGCAGGAAAAGACCTTGAGCTTTTTGTTTTGTTAAACCAGAAAGACGCTGTGTCCTGATGGTCTCCGAAGGACAGGACCAGAAGAGGGCACCAGCATCCTTGGTCCGGGGCTTGAGGGGAAAGCCAACCTCAGCGTTCCCCAAAAGGGTCAGAGCCCAAGAAGGTGTTTGGTCTTGGATTCTTTTTTACATGTTTTTGGGTAGACCAGAAACATGTGTGATCACTGCAACAACACAGTTTTGTTCAAGTAATTTTTGATTAAATGTAACCTGAATTTAGCCAAGTTGTAATGTAAGGTTGTCAGCTGTGCTGTCTAGCTCTCACATCTGGTGATCCAAAGATACTTTAAAAAAATAAATGATCTGTTCAGAACGTCTCTAGTCTTGTACTGTGAAGCTTGACTCTTTGCACTAGTTTATCAAACATTTTCTGTAAGATTTTTTTCCCCTGGCTATAAAAATCAGGACAACTGATGTTGACTTAGAGCTTGATTCAGAGAGGATAAAAATATGATGGAAAGTTCTCTGCTAATATTCATGACATAAGTGATCTGTTGAAGCAAGTCTCATGTAGGAGCATCTTATATTGCAGGTTGGGCAGATGAAGTGCTTCTAATATTACAGGTCTTGTATGGTTTGTGCAGGAAAGAGGGGGGAAATCAGTTGTAATTTTTAAGTTAGAATGTGTTTCTCTTGCTCATTGAAAATTTGAGTGCTGATTTTTGTTTCAATATAATCTAGCTATAAGGAGAGTGTTTATGCATGACGATTGTTGCCTAGTTCATGGTATTTAAGTATCATTTTTTTATCTTAGTCATGTTGTCCTTTTCCTGTCCCAACTTGAATTGAATTTTACTTTTATAAGCTTCTCACCCATTCAAATTTATACTTTTCTTTTTCTACAGCTATTTCTAAAATGTATTTGCTCTCATCTTTAACCTGTTAAATAGGAGGCAGAAGCTGCACTGTCAGAGTCAGTGGAAAACTTCTATCCAGGGCAGTCATCTGAGTGCTGCAGCAGTGTGTAACAGTTCAATAAAAAATTTGTCAGTGAAGCTTTTTGAGTCAAAGGGAAATGTTTGGACAGTTATGTTGCTGAGCTGTGACTGGGCCTGTGTTCCTTATGCTTTTTGAGCTTTTGCAGATATTTTTACAGGTTTACTTTAAGACAGTTGCTGAACTACGTGTTGTGCACAGAGGTGTGGGCTGCCTGAGGCGCTCCATGGATGTTGGTTAAAGGAAAACAAATGTTTTATTCTAGGTAACAGTAGCAGCTTTCAGGAGGTGGAGTTGTCTCTGAATAGAAGAGGTACCAGGGAGAGCAGAGTGTGCTCACATCATACAGGCATGTCTTCAATAGGCATTTGAGCACCCGTGAACAAATGCAATTTTCTGCATATGCCTGTGCATCTGCTAGCTGGACATTGTACTCCTTTCTCTTAGTGACTGCTCACAACTTTCAAATGAGATGGAAGGATGATGTGGCCCTGCAGAGGCTCCTTTGCCAGCAGGATAACACTGTGCAGGGCTCTTGGCCCAGAACCAGCCAGTAATATGGAGGAGGGCTGACACACTAGTGTTGAATAGAGCACACCCAGTTTTAAAAGTATCTCCCTGCATCCAGTCTTAAACCTGAACTTGGCTCTTAATCTTTTCTTAGCTACTTGTCCTGTATCACCTGGTGAAAAGACAAGCCCAACAGGGAGTAAACAGTCTCTGCTGGCCCTATTTTTTCTGCAAGTAATCAGTGCAGAAAGCTCTGCTGCAGTTTCCCAGATTTTGCCTCACGAAACTGTACCTTCTGTAAATGCCTTCTTGTTTTAGTGCATGGACTTTAGTCCACCATGTCAGTCATAGCATAACCACTGCTCATGGTCCCAGATCACTGAGCTGGGCAGTAAGTGATGTATGAGTGGGTTCTGCTGTTGAATATCATTCTCAGGGCCAGAGGTTGCTACATGGGAACTGCTGATCTCTGTAACTCCCACTTGTGTTAAAGCAAATGCTGACTGCACTTAACTGGGGTAAAATCCTTTATTGTATTGTTACATGAAACCTCCAGAACCATTCATAGCTGTATTGTAAAGACAGAAGCAATTTCTTTTTAAAGCTGAACAAAAAGCCACAAAAAAAAAGATACAGAAACCCCAACACCCACCAAACTTAATTAATCAAAGTATCATAAAGACTACGCTGTCAATATTGTATCAATACTGCACAGAATTGTCTCTAGCACAACACATTAATCAAAATTTGCTCTTCATCTGGAGAAACTTATGGGTGCTTTGGGATGAGAAAAGCCTCCACACGGTTGGTGAGTGTGTGAAAAAATAATACAAAATTTCCTGGTATGGTGTGACAGAAGTGATCATTCTAAGGATGCTCAAGGAGATTCTGGGAATTTCTGTGTGGTAACTCAAAGTTTCTGAAAAACTCAAGAGTGACATTAACTGTAATGGTATGAAATTCAATGTAACATTAAAGCTAAAAAAGAAAAAAGCTCATTACAGTATTGAGTGTAATGAATCCATCTGGCCTTGATCTATAAATGGGTAGAGGATTAAAGGCTAGATTTTTGTTTTCTAACCTTATTGATTGCCACTATTTTCAACTCGTGAAATCTTCACAGAATCTCACACAGTCATCAAATGGGGCCTGCATTTCATGATCAGAGTTTAGGATAGGAAGATATTTTACAAATATTTTTGCTATACTCCACATCCAGGGATGGTGATGACAATTTCTGCCTAGAACCCTCCATTTTTTGATAAAGAACTTGGCTCCTTCTATTTTTTTCCTAAGGAAAGTCCTAATGCCACTGTAGAAAGCCAAAAAAATGCATGAATCCTCCATTGCTCATCAGTATACACTTGGACTGAAATGAGTGGGTAACCTTATTGGGGCTGATCCCATTGTGCAGAGGCTGAACAGGATCATGGCTTCTTGTTCAGAGAGCATGATTGCTCTTTTGCTTAATTCATTGTCTCATTTGTATTTATACTGTCTTTAATAAATGCTTCTAGGATCCTGCTGAGCAGACTGCTTTTCATTTGTTTCACCAGCAAACCTTTTAAGTTACTGTGTATGAGCAGTCTCAAATTGTACTTCAGCTGTAGAAGAAACCGATGTGTATAATTTGAAATAAGTGGTGTGTTAGGATGGTTGTGGGTGATGGTTAATTAGAAGGCTTGTTGCAGCTCCGGCTTTGGCAACAAAAAGTGATGGGTTTTTTTTGCTCGATATTGAGTCAAAGCATACAGAGGCCTTAGCTGATGTTGTCTGTATGGGTGCATTGATTTTTAAGGTCAAAAGCAATTATCAGACTTTCTAATGCCTTTAACCATGTTTGGGTGCTGCTAAATCCCTCTCGATACTAGAACCTTTCTATTTTTAGCTTCTAAATATCTGACTAATTTCAAGTCCTTTAGTTTTCCTTTCACCAGCTAGGCTAAGGAGCCCTTCACTAACTGCATTTTCTTCTCATGTGAGAATTTAACCACAGCAATTTAGTTACCCCACAGTCGTATACAAAATGGGCTGAGTTTTCTATGCTTGGATTTGTTTGGGGCTTTTTATGATAATAAAATATTTCTACCATATTTATGATAATAAATTATTTCTAGCTCTCATGTGTTTGCAGCAGTCCTGTCCAGTTACTGAACATCCTCTAAAACCACAGGCATTGGGGGATGGGTTGCAGCTCTCATCATGGTCTCATGAAGGCAGTAGGTGTAAGCTGCAGGACTGCAAGGTCCACAGTCCCTGGGAAAGTAATTTCCTAATGAATGCTAAGAGTAACTGCTGGCAGCTTCATGCAGCTGAAGATACAGCTCTAGCTGAAGCCAGCTTGTAATGAAAGCTGATTCACCAATTTTTTTTTCCTAGTGTATACAAATCAGAGGCAATCTCTCTGCCTCCTGGCAAGCTACCCAAGCCATCAGTTAGACAGGATTTGGCCAGATGTCTTCTATGCAGAGAAGCACTGCTAATGTACACTAACTGTAATTATTATGCTAGTATTAAATATCACCTTCTGGTTTTTATCTGAAATCAATATCACTAATGGACTTCATGCTCTTCCAGTATTTCTTTAAATAACAGAGGTAATAGCATGGATTTTGATCCCTATTTTGTTTTTAGTAATGCTCACCTCAGTGGTGCTTGAATGGTTGGACATGGCTTGGACTTCTTAACTCTCCTTTTTTCAAAGTGTACTGGAAGCAGATAATTAAGGTAAAGGAGGATAAACAGTTTATGTAGATAAAACTCTGAAAGGAGCAGGCAACTTAGCAGTGAAGGACACAACAAGGCCTGAGGCATGCAATGGTGTCTTTCCCTTAATCTTTCCTGGCAGCATCATGCTGATGCTTTCCATCTGCAGTGGAAGAGGATTGAGTTAAGGATCATCTAATTACATGGCTTTGCTGGGTGTCTGTGGTGAGGTGCTGGCAGTGGGGGGCTGCCCCATGCAGGACACAGACGGTTCCAGTTGCCTCCGACCCATCCACCTCAGGGCACAGCTGAGCCCTGCAGCCAACATATTGTTCCTCAGGGAAAGTGTATTTAAGAAAGGAGGAAAATACCTGGCAGGAGTAAACCTGAGGGAAGACTGAGGCTGGAGGCAAAGGATTCCTCTGCAGCCCTGGGAAAGGGTCCCACACCAGAGAAAAGGGAAAGGTGAGGGAGGTGGAGTGTTGAAGATGAGCCATTTACAGACTGAGTGCATCCCTGTGTACTGCAGTCTGGAGGGAAGCCAGGCCTTGGGAACAAGGGAATGAAAGCTGTTTCAAAGTTTGCCTCTTTCTTTCCCACTAATCAAATCAGTAGTTAAATATTTATTTTAATTGGCAATAAATTAAGTTAATTTTGCCCAACTCAGGTCTGTTTTGCCCACAACTGAGGAAGCAGGGTTTGTTTAGCCTGGGAAAAGATGGTTAAGGAAATTTGCTTTCAGCTTTTTAAAAGAAGGTTGTTAGAAAGCAAGCATGGGATTTCTCTGAGCACATAGCTGAGGCTGGGATGCAGCAGCTGCAACAGCAGCAAGGAAAACTCTGTCTACACTTGAGGAAAAATACTTCATTATGAGATTAGTCTTAAGTGCTGATGCAGATTACCCAGAGAGAGATATGGTGGAATCTCTGTTGGGGTTCGTCCCCAACAAATCTCCCTTGGAGGTGTCTGGAAGTCACCGGAACAAGCCTGGAACACCTACTGTGGCTGTGAGTTTAGCTCTGCTCTGGGCTGGAGGCTTCCAGAAGAGAGGTGTAACCTGGATTTTCCTGTCTTCCTACAGGATGCACAGATGGAATAGGCAAACTTAAGTGTAGAGGGGCTGGTTTTGCCCTGTGTTCAACAGCTGTGCTGAACAGCTCAATGTTAATTAAATGACATAAAATGACAGTGAAGGATGACAAGAGCAACATTCTGTAAAAAGCATGGAGTAGTCTCCTGAGCTACTGGGAAAGAGAGCTTCTACCTTTGAGTATGTTCTATGTGAGTTTGGGTTTTTTTATGTGCATCTATACATACATAAATATACATAAATATGTACATACACCTTGGAGAAAAATGGTGAGGAGTTGTGCCTGACCTGAACACGTGATCTCTAAGGCTGAGAAAATGCTGACCGCTTTGGTCACCTACTTCTTGACACCCAGACAAAATTAGGAGCTGTGGTCACTGAGAAGCAGTCCAGGGGCAAGTTAATCCTCAACAGTAACCAATCTTCACAGTGCTGAACCTTAGGATGCGTAGTACAGCTTGGGAGATATCCTGCAGAGCCCAGGTTGATACAGCAGTTGTGTTGCTGTAGCTTGGAATCGCAGGTATGGTGCTTTGCTGCATAGTAGCAATATAGAAGTATATAGTATATAGTTCTCATAACTGTGAATCATATATGCCAATATTTTGGTTTCATCGTTGCTTATCAAAGCCAGGAGAATAAAATAAATAAGTAAAAAAAAAAAAAAAAAGATAAGCAGACTCTTCTGAAAGCAGAAGGCAATATCTTCAATCACTTTTATTTGACATGCAATCTGGTGCCCTCTCCGTGGCTTGATCCTCAGAAGTTTAAAGTGGGAGGTAGGAAATTTAATGGTAAAATTCTCTACCATTTGTGTAGATGTGGTGTGTAGAGGGTTTTTTGTGCTTTTTGTTGCTTTGTGTGTACCTGTGCACACAGCCTCTTACTGGTTTGAATGTGTTCCATTTGAATCTGTGTGCTCCCTAATTTTGAGATGCCTCACAGAGTTTCAATGTTTGATCTGTCACCTGTGGCATCAGTTCTGTCACAGCCATCTCTGTCATAATTGATGACTAAAATGTTGCCACAGCTGTTTTCATAACTCTTTTCATGCCCATTTGGTCCTTTGTGCCATCTGCTATCACAATGATGATGCCCTAGATTTTAACGTTTATATTTTTCAAATCCTGTACTGCCTAGTGTGTAACTCCGAAGTTTCTTGTAGCCTGTTAATTTCTGCTCTCTCAGGCTAGGTAGACATAACAAAGCCTCTCCGGGCCTGCTCTCCAAGGACACCCAGACCGTCTTAGGCCCAAAAAGTATAAACCAAAGAGCCTCTGAGAGGGAGGCAAGCTGAGGGGAAATGACATCATTAAACTGAAGCTTTAATTGGAGAATTAACTCTGCTGTGCAAATGAACCAAACCTATAAAAGTGTGAAGAACTCGTGACCTGTCGTCCATCTTGGGGTTCATCTTGGCAATAGCCTCTGGCTCCCCAGGGGGTACCTTTGAAGGCCTTTCAAATAAATACCTACTTTTATTCCCTTTCTCCTGTCTAGTCTCTGTTTCTAGGAGGCCTCTTAAGGCATCAATGAACAGAAGAGTTATTTGGTAGCTTTGACCTTTGTAACCTAGAAGATTAAATGAAACCAACTCAATCCATGGCATCCTGTATCTTTAGAAACAAGCATGAGCTAAAGCTGAACTTGATGTTGGGTGTGGCAGGTTTCAGTTGACTGACCCAGGATCTGGAGAAAGTTTTCAGGAGTGCCTGCATGACCAAGAAGCCTAGGATTTCTGCAATTTTAAAGACTTACGCTCCTGAATTATTAGGTACTTAAAAACTGTCAGAATCAGTCATAATGCTTGTCCAAGGTTCACTGAGCAGCTTATTCTCATTTTGAAGTGCTGTAAGAAGATGATTAACTAAGTCACTCATCTCTAATTTATTTTAACTGATTGCACTGCTAATATAGCAATGGGTTGTTGTAAACTATGGCAGTGTTTCTTTGACGTTTTTTAGGGAAAAGCTCATTAGTATTGCAGTAATTGAAGTGTTAAAAGGTACCAAGAGCAGAGATGTGGCTGTCTGGAACCTCAGTGAAGGTTTTGGATTTTCAAAGTAGTGCCAGGCTCCACTGGTAACATATAAGGGGGACACATACTGCAATTTTTTTGGTCATCTAACACTTTGCTAAACATTGCACCATTGATCTTGATTATGGCAGCAACTTAAAATAGTTTTTGCATTTTGAAATTACTGTGTAAACACATTTACTCAAACTTCCATAGGAAGCAGTGCTGTGAAAATGTCTCAGCAGTAAGCCAACGAGAAGCATATATTCTGTTCACTCCAGGCCTAGCAGTTCTGCATATTTACATATTGCCTCTGCATTAATAATTCTAGGCATAATTGATTTCCATTTCTGGAAAAGCCTGAATATTGCATTAGATGTGTTGAGCAGATCAGCAGCTGCAGTGTTTATAATCTTTTGCCCTTTCATGTATTTTATGGGAAGTGGCTTAAAGTCCACATTGGTATTACCTAAGTGCAATAGCTTTATGCATTTTTATATGTTTCTTTTTTATTTTTCCAGATATTCTGCACAGTTGTTTTGCAAAATGCTGTGTTTATAACTTCCTAGAAACAGATGCAGTGTTTACTGACTAAAAGGAGCCTGGGAGTTAGGTTTTGAGCTGCTTTGAGGCAGAAATGTGGGGTAGGGTTTTCAAAGGCACTCAGTGTTGAGCTAATCTATATTCCCATTGAAGTAGGTGGGAGTGTCAGAACTCCTAGGCCTGCTTGAAGGAATGATGTGAAGCATCATTTTCTTAGTTCTGCCTGCAAAAGTGAAGGTAATAATAATCCCTCACAGCCATGTCAGTTGATGTCTAGTAAGAGGAACAAAAAAGCCTGTTAAAGTGTCATATAGCAGGAAAACTTGTGTATTTGTAACACAGATTTTTCTGGTTTGCTGTTTGAATGATCTAAGTTTGCCTCCCTTCTTTTGCAAAAAACAGAGACAGGGAACAGAGTAACTGAGCAGACATCTGGGACTGATGACATCTGGTCAGAGAAGGGAACTGGTCAAGAACAAAGACAACTAGACATAGATGAGGTGCAGGGATAGGTTGTTGTTTGGAGCTTGCCAAGAATGAAGGATTGTAAAGCTAGAAGGAGTGAATATGGGGAGGATGAGTCTGACTCTCATTAAATAATCTGTGTAATCTTCCCTTCTCCAGAAGCCTTTACTCATGTGAGTTAGAGCATTCAAAACTGCTTACACAACCACGAGAAGAATAAAGTGCTGGGGGAGGGGGATGAAAGAAGAAGAAGGTAAAAAAAAAAAAAAAACCAAAAACCAAACCAAAACCAGAAATAAAGTAAAACCTTCTAAGTCTTTTGGGCTTGATGCCAGCCCTACCAGGATTCAGGCACCTTCTGAGGAAAAGAGGAGGTTGAAAAGACTGTTTCCAGCCTGTTGTACAGTACTGTTTTGCCCTGGGGCATCTCTGGATAAAAGCTGTAGGTCAGAGACACCTGCTGTTGATGGTTTACATGCTCAGGAGCTCCTGGATTCAATTCTGTTCCTACTAGGGCAGGTTAAACCTCTTCAGTTTTTCATGGTAATTGTGACAAATGGAAATCCAGGGGCTCAGCTCTTTTCCTCTGAAAATCAAGCTTTCTGTGTGGGTAGTTGATAAATAAACAGAAGTCTTGCAGCTGAGAATGTTGCCTTCTGTTCTTCTGTGCCTTTTTTTTACCTGTAAAGGTAAACCTATTTCAACATAGCTTTCTGAGGACTGAGGCTTTTTCCTGAACAATTAGCAGGTGTAAAAATGTATATGGTTTAAGAAAACAATACGTTAGATAAGAGTATGAACATGAAATATTTCTATGGGTGCCCAAAAGAAAGAAAAACCAACTTAGCCACTGCGGGGGCTGGGAAGGCAGAAGAGTTAAATGTCTTTTCTACTTTAATCTTCAGCCTTTGGTGGTTATAGTTGGACTGTTAACTATTGTTAGTGACAACAAGATGAGAAGTAGAGCTATGATAGATATAACGTTGAAAGAGTGAGTCACTAGCAATCCCCTTCCAGAACTGGAGGAGAAGCATGTTTAAGAAAACTGTAAAAAGAGAATTTAGGTTTGTGTGGGTGTTTTGTTTTAATAGGTGATTTTAATATTTTTTTTTATTATTTTTTAGTAAGGCTTTTGTCTATGATGACACCTAAGTAAGGGAAATATGGGTAAGTATCTATTGAGCAATAGATGGATGCTGCTGCCTCAGGAATGGGAAGGGCAGATAAGTGCATGAGAAGAAGCAATAGTATGATTTTTATGAAACACTGTAGAACTGGTAGGGCAGAACTCATATGACACTGTTTTTTTTACATTTTCCCAGGATATGAGTAAAAATATGGCTCTTTACCTACCACTTCTGCCTAATCAGGATATAGCTGGAGGGCTTGCTGGCTATCCAATCGATTGTTTTTCTCGTGGTGGCACTCATTAAAACGTGCTTTGGAAAGGCTGCTGATGCAAGAGAAGAGAATAAAAGCCAGCTCACGCTCTCATGACTCTGTGGACTCAGCACTGTTCTGTGTATTCATACTGTCTTTGATGCAGCTGCAGATAGCCCTCAGCAACATAATAGCCATATAGCTAAAATGAATATTAGCCATAGGGACTTGTCCCAGTTGTACTCGTACATCAAATGCTCCATATTAAATAAAATTATTTAATAATGAAATTGTGGTGGGTAAACATGGGCATCTGACAAAGGTTATGCCTTAATGCTTATGGAGATCAATATAAAGTGGAAACTAAAATGCTGATATGAAATCACTGTTTAAAAGGGCAAGTGGTTTGTCTTTGTACTTTTTCAGGGAAGAATGTGATCTGTCCTTCAATAAACCTAACTGTGTACCACCTGGTGCCTTGCTTTTCTGTGCTGGCAGCAGTGATAACTTATATCTCCCAGGCTTTTGACACATGGAATGTCCAAAGACAGATCTACAGTGTGCTTTCTTGGAAGCATCAATAGAGCACAATATTTAAAATTACACATCCCCCTCACTTTTTTCCCCTTACAGTTGAACTCAGTGATGTGAAAAGTCTTTTCCAACCTGAATGATTCCATGTTTCTAATTTGGTTACCTTTTTTTTGTTGTTGAGAAAGAGGAAGTTGCAGAAAATGAGAAGATAACTCTAGGACATTTCATTTTCAAGACTGTTCAGCTAAAGCCTTTCTCCTGTGGAGAAAATGGAGAGAATGAATTCTGAATTTCCATAGTAGAATGGAGATTACAGACTTCCCTGCCACGGTAACTCAGGAGGTGTCTAGACCAACCTGTAGCATGCAGTGGTCAGCCGTGAGGGCAGCTGTCTGCTCAAAATTTTTTTCCACCTGTTCTTGAAAACCATTAAAGGCAGAAAATGGCACAATCACTCTGGGCAACCTCTTCCGCTGTTCACTATCCTCACGGTGCAAAAGTTTATATAGCCAGCTTGAGTATCATTTTTTTCAACAGATGATTGTATCTCATCCTCCCAGTATGCAGTACTGTGAAGAGCCCATCTCTGTTTTCTTTGATCAGCTCCTCATAGATACTGCACAGTCCTTTTTCTTCCTCACTTCTATTAGTATTTTTTTTTTTAGTTTTATCTCTTATATATTTGTCCTTGAGTGTAAGGAAATTACATTTTCACAGGTAGACAACAAATCTCAGCCAAGTAAATGTGTTATCTTATTTATATCCAGTCGATCTGACAGTAAGGTCTAACTCATCTCCAGATTTCGACCCATAAATTTAGGTTTCCACATTGTGCGTGTTCACTTGAAGTGTGAAAGCTCCCGTTGTATTCAGTGGAGCTGAAGTCGAAGCAGCCACCAGAGTGAAGAGGTCATTTGTCTCACACCTCGGTCTGCTTAGCTGTCTTGTTCTTGGGATTCTACTGGCTCTAGTGGCCCTGGCTCACACACAGCCTCTTGCACTGCAGAGACCTGAATTCCATAAGGAGAAAATTACTAAAATTGATACAGGAAGTCAGCAGCAGAGTATCATTTGAACTCGCATCTCGACTGCATGCTGGATGTCCTACACACTGGAAGAGACGTTCTGTTTTAGAAGAGCTGTGTGACTTTGTTCTGTGAATATCAGAGGACAGGGAGGCACAGTTTGTTGGAAGCAGCTTAGAGAATGGTGAACACGTTTTTTTATGTACAGAGCTTTGTTTGACAGTTCTGCAACACATTCTCTGTGGTTTCCAGTTCAGTGGCATTGGGACTAAACACTGTGATTTATTATCTCAAGTAATTGAGATAACTTCGAATAAGTTTGAATAACTTTGTCAGCCTCCTTTTGGACTGAGATGTGGAAATGACAGTGAATTCAATATTGGATAAAATTAATGCCTGTTACAGAGATGAGTTCAATGCACATGAAAGTAGAGTGACAGTTGTAATAATTTAACACCTCTAAGGAAAGAATAGTTTGCTCTGATCATGAAAAGCCTTAGAAATTATAATTCCTTTTGTGGTTACTGAGATGAGAGTGCACTATTAAATACATGAAATGAAAAAATACTGACAGAAGTGCAAAATATCTTTGCTGTTCAGAGGATTTTGCTTTGTGGCATTTAGCTGTACATTGAAGTCTCCCTGTTCTCTAGCTCCTTAGGCTTTATCAGACTGCATTCCCCAGCACTTGTCTGACTGACAGCTTGGTAATACCTTAAGGAGCCTCTGTCTTTCGGGATGAGGATTTTTGTTTAACCAGGCCAGGAAAATGACTGGAAATGAACTCGGATGACACTGGGCTTTGCTAGTGGTCAGTTTGATGATTGCTGTTCGTAAAACCTCTGGTTTTGGAGTTTAGATGGTTCTAAATATATTTTAAATGAAAGCTTTAAGGAGTCAGTCAGTCTTCTATAAGAATGGGGAGACAAGGCAAAATTTCTTTTTACATATTTAGTGTCCTGGGAAGATAAAGTTGGCAGAATAATGAAAAATGAGAATACTTAAAAAATGTAAAATTTTAATACAAAAGCCTAGTAATTCTATCATTCCTTCATTACTTCTGAAAGACCTATGCCTCCCATTTTGTTTCCATTTCCACTCTTGTCCTTTATGACAAGTATTCTGAAATGTAAAAGCCAAAAAATATTAAAATCTTAATATGCATACAGCTAGATATCTGGAATAAGCTTAGTGCTGCAGTGATTTCATCTATGTACAGTTCTGGTTGCTCACATTCAACAACCTACTTGATTGAAATCTACTCAGCAAGAAAATGTTAGTAGGATGGTTGATCCTTTCTGATGCATCTGTATTGCGAAAGGAAAGCAAATCCAACTTTTCTAGTTTATCCCAGGTTGGTATTCTACTCTTCAGATACAGTATTTATTCTTGTATGATTATTAGGAGGGAAACAATCTCTTCAAGCATGCTTGTCTAAGATGAAACTTAGATGAAGTTTATACTGGTTCTAGACATTGCAGACATGAAATTCTGAACCTGTCTTCCAGCAGGAAAAGACGTACATTTATGGGGTTGTCCTGGGTTGCAGTGTATTCCATTACCATCCTCATGAGCTGTTGGAATCAGGTGGGGCAGTGTTTCCTTGCCTCCTCCCCCCAGACTATCTCTCTGTTAATGGCCCATCATTGTCCTGCCGCATGACTCAGAGATAACTCCCTCCGGACCATCTTCTGTTAATGAGCCGAATCAACACTTGGCCTCATGACTCATTACCCCATTGTGAGATGCTCCACCCAGAGGGAGGAACCAAGCATCCCATCCTGGATATAATCTGAGATTCTGAACACCAGACACAACCCTTCCCACTGGATTTCCAGAGGACAGGAGCTACACAGCCACCACTGGACCTTCTGAGGAAGAGCAGACCCTTTTTTCTACAGGATCACCGCTTCAGAGGACTGCAGCCACCATTCTACCAGACTGCTACCACCACCCTGACTAACAGGGACTCAGGTTGTATCTTGACTCTGTCAGTTTGAACCAGTGTTTTCTTTTAGTTTTTTTTCTCTTTTCTTTAATTTCCATTAAATTGTTATTCTGACTTGGTGCCTCCCACTGGTTTGTTTTCAAACTAGTACAGGGGTCTACTTGTAAGTAGTTCAACCTGCCCAACAACAGGAAGAGTGTATTATATGGAGGTCTTGTATTTTATTCCATTTCAGAAAATTATATCTCTTTTACCCTTTCTAATTCCAGAGAGCAGTGATTTTCCTACCCTTGCATGTAAGCTCTTCTAAAGTGTAACAAGCCCCTGGATTTCTCTGTGGCTCAGGCAAAGACAGAGCTGGAGGGCTAGTGGCCAGCTCATGGATAGTAGATGAGAATTGATGGACAAGGAGCTATGGGAAAGCATCTTGAATCCTTGAGTTTTTCTCTTTTTTTTCCCCCTCTCCATTAGTGCTAGCCACAGCACATGTTGATGAATCACACTCATGGACCTGTGTAGAAGCCCAGTCACTCTGGTCAGAGAGAAGGAAATCCTTTCAGGGTTTCCTATTAGCATTGATAGGAGAGCAATGGTAAGGCCTTCCCATGAGGAAAGGACTCCATTAACCCCTGCATTTGGGAAGGGCACAGACTCACACTTCATTTATTGTTTGCCTAACAGTTAAAACAACAGTGTGGCCTGAGCTTTTCAGAGCTTCTGGCTTTAAAACTTAGAACAGTGAATCTCTGAAGTTCTTCCATTGTTCCACTGCTACCTTTCAGGATTGATTGTTACCATGGGCATGTGCAGCTGAGGAAGATGTGCTGAAGATGTACTGAATTTCATTTTTGAGCAGCTTCTTTGCCACTAAGATTTATATAAGGTTGTGACATTTATACCTCTCTTTTTCAAAGGCTGAAGCTTGTTCTAGAATATTTTCCAAGGTTTTCTTCCTTTCTAAACTATACTAAATCCAGTATTTTCTATTTACTAATTTCACCAAGCTCTGTTTTTGCCTGAGAAAAACAGAAACAGAAATAAAGGCAACTATCTTCTGCCCTTTTTTCTTTAAACAAACTAATAATATACGTAGTTTAACTAGCCCAGGCATCAGGTATCTGAAACAGAATGTTTTTAGTGATGTCAGGCAAAGTCAGGAAATAAGCTTATTAATGAAAACTATGAGTAATGAACTATTCTGCTCTGTATGTATATTGCTTTATATAGGTTGCACAGGGAGAGTGGCCATCTTGTGGTTACCACCTTTGGGATTGAAATAATGGTTGGATCATCTGATTTTCTGGAAGGGGAGTGTGCTTCTCTTGTGATCTGTGTTTAATACAGATCCAGAAATATATTGGGTTAGTTTTATTTCTAAGGTTTTAATGCTCTCTTCATATCCAGTCCTGATTTCTTATGTATGTGTTTGAAATCTAAAGGTTTACAGCTCACAGTCCTTCTAAAGTCCTTTGTTCTTCCCTTCTACTCATTCCTATTTTACATGAGGAAATTTTCCTTATCAAATGATACTGATGATTTTATTTAGGTAAAAATTGCTGCAGTAGATAAATGTATTTTAAATTCATATATTTGTGTCTGAAATTCTAGTCTCATTTATTTTGAAGTTCTAAGGATTTTAAGGAGGTTAGAGGGGAAGTATGGTGTTTTCAAGCAAAAATAAAACAAAAGCCATGTCTACCCTTTGTACGATAAAACTCTTCCATCTGTCAGGATAGGGTCAGTGTGCAATCCATTTATATAACAAGATCCTTCAGAATTATTTTACATTTACTGCATAATTTATTCACAGATAAGAGTACCAATATGCTTTCGTTTTTAATAATCAAAAATTCTGACAACGTTGTAATTTTTCACTTACTTTGGGACACTTTGTCTATTTGTCCAGGTAATTCACCTTATATACACAGGCCAATGATTAGTTTATTGACTTTGGGATTTTACAGAAAAGGTCTTCTTGGATTTTAATCCTACTTGAACAGACAAAAGATATGTTCTTATCTGTACTCCCAGGAGTACCCCACCCTTGCCTTTTGATTGTGTTTAAACTCACTACTCATGCTTTAATTTATTTTTTATCAACTGACTTGGAGCTTCCATACAAAGTACCAGTTTTAATTTTGTGTTTATTATCTGCTAATATGAAAAGCGCACAATTATCCATTTGTCTTGTATTTCTTAGGCCAGCAATGTTATAATTTTTGTCTACAGGGCCGAGCAGTCCTTATGAGGACCAAATCTCAGAGTCTAGAGGCTTATTTGCAGTGTCTGGTAGCCACACAAGCATGCAGGCTCAGTCCTACCCTCGTGGTAGGCAGCAGTGAATTTTGGTCTTGGAAAATTCATTGGAGAAACAGATCCTCTGTGGCTAACCAGGTCTCTCTGAGAGGAAATGAATACAAGCAGCATTGGATGATTAGCCAAACCATGCCTCTGCAATAATATTCCACACATCACTGACCCCTTCAGCAAGGTCTTGACAAGCCAGTTTCCCAAGGGTATCTGGTAAATGTTTTTCTCAGCCTTGTTCAATGATCTTTCTTCCTGGACCCTGCATATTTTTTCCCTACTGGGTGTGTCAAGGGGGCTTTGGCCCTACTGCGATTTTTATATGGACTAAAGATCCTCCAAAATCTAAGCTTCTGTACAAATATGCCTCTAATGCATAATAAATCTGTATATAGGCACAATATACAGGCCTTTTTACACATTTTTTTTTTATTAGTCAGTAAAGCTTTTGCAGTATCGAGGGAGAATTCATCCATTTGATCTAAAACTCACATGTCTTGCAAAAACCAGCTTCCTGAGCTTGGACTCCCTACAGTCCATGGGAGAAGAAAGGTACCTTCGAAAGGTGTTATCCCCTGTGCATCACACACCCACCTTAAGAGGAGATGAATGACTCCCTCAAGGCACCAATTTCTTTCTGTTGATGCTACAGGAAGCTTAACTTCCACATCTAATCTTAAACATCCACAGTTATCCCAGAAACATTTTCATTCACTTTCATTAGCATCATAGGTAGTACTGATGATGTAATTGCTGCAGGGAAACAAGAAAAGGGTGTGTGGGGAAAAAAATCAATGTGACAATTTTTCTACAGACAATAAATAAAACAGTAAAGTGAAACAGAGGATATGAATAGCAGTGGTCCTAAAAGGCATTAATTTTTTCTGCTGAATAAGGTGGCAAGGCACAAAATAAATAGCAACATTTAGTCATTATTTTAGGGTACTTTCTATCCTTCAGCTCTTCTCATGTCTTCCATTGATATCCTTAGGATATATTGTGGTTTGGTCTCAAGACTGAGGAGCTCCACATTCCTAAGAATCTTTCCTCTTTGGTAACTTGGATGGCTCTTTTCTCTCTTCCCTAGCATGATCTTTTATCTCCCTCCTGTCCTATCTGAAGACTGGATGTTATTTCCCAGTTTCTGTCTCTGATCTTCTCTTATTTTTGTGACTATGTCTTCTGAAAGTATTAAAAGCTACCTGCCACTGATTAAAATGACCCATTTCTCTTTACTCTCGTAGCTCACCCTTGCTCATAGTTTCTGAGAAGTTAATTTAATTATTCTGCTGGAAAGCAAGCCTCTGGAGTGCTCTAAGAGCTCTGTGAGGCATCAGGGTACCTCAGCTTCATACAACCATTTACAATTGATCACCCAGTGCAATGCACCTGGGGAACTGATATAGTCTGACTCAAAATAGGCCTTCAGAGAGCAGGCTGCTCTGTTCATTTTACAGTGGTGAGAGCATGTGGTTTACTGCCTGTTGTGTATCTCTGATGGAGGAGAGGGAAAGTGAAAAGAATATTTGTCCCCTTAGTTACTCAGTATATTTCTAACCTGCAGCAGAGCTGAGGGGGACTTGGCATTTTAGACCCCAGATCCTCATTAGTTTCGAAAATTATACTTGAGCTGAAAAATTATACTTGAGCATGTTGTCCTGAGCCAGTGATGTTCTAAGGAGGAGAAAGCTTTTGTTCACAGGCTGTGGCAGTACTTCAGCCATCTCCTGTGGAATGTGGTGGAGCTGTGCCCACACCTCCCACCACACTCATCAGTGCTGCTGCCTGCCTTGATGGAACCAGCGTTCTTCCTCCTACCTGCCCGAGACACTGATTTTTGCAGTTCTTCACACTTCAAAGAAACACTGTGCTATCTCAAGGAAAGGTTTAATTACAGGTTTGGGTTGTTTTGCTTTTTTCAATCTTTATATTTTTAGGATCATTAATACGCTTTAGTACCTGAAGTCTTTGTGCTCTAAAACTGCTGGGCAGGCAGTGGAAGACTGCAGAAACAGTTTCTCTGTCTTCCTCCTTTATGTGGAAAAGAAAGAAATGTCGTCTTTTCCAGTGTGCCAGGGTGGGTTTCAGTAGGTGACCTCTCCTCACCTGACTTTGCAAGCTGGCTTTCTGGGCCTGCTTAGTCTCGTAAGATGCTATTCATAGATCTTGAATTGGTGGCTATTATTTTGCCAGTGATAAGAGTTGCTCTTCCCTCTGACTCTCTGAATCCAGGAGGGTTCATGGAAACCACACCCCACATCCATAATGTGAGCAAAAGATGTCACTTATTGATACAAAAGTAGCACTTAAAAGATGTTAAGAAATTAATTATAAGATATTTTGTGCCACTTCTGATGCTGAGAGCCCCAAAATGGCAGCATTTTAGAGAAGCTATTTTCTCCCATAAACATCTCTAAGCTTGGGTTTTTCTTCTGCAGATTTTTCCCTGCACCTTTTTGAATATTAGTCTTAATTCAGAAGCTCAGAACAACCACAGTTACTAATATAAAGTTAACCTAATTTTGCATTTTTACATTAGTTCTGACTCTAGATAATTTTTGGTGTGTATGTGAAGTAGACAGAACAAAACTCAGGCTCACTGGTATTTTAATATTGTGACCATCCTGAGGGGACACCTCATTGCAGTCTACAGCTTCCTTATGAGGGGAAGAGGAGGGACAGGTACTGATCTCTGTAGTGCCCAGTGACAGGACCCGAGGGAGCGGCCTGAAGCTGAGTCGGGAGGTTTAAGTTGGATATCAAGAAAAGGTTCTTGACCCAGAGGGTGGTTGGGCATTGGAACAGGTTCCCTAGGGAAGTGGTCACAGCACCAAGCCTGACACAGCTCAAGAAGCATTTGGACAATGATTTTGGGCACATGGTGTGACTCTTGGGGTTGTTCTGTGCATGGACAGGAGCTGGATTCGATGGTCCTTGAGTTTCCCTTCCAGCTCAGCTTATTCTATGGTTCTATGACCTTGGAATTGCCTTGACTGAGTTTTGTATTTTGTTATGTGTAAGGCTTTAAAATTTAAACCTTAATGCTTAAGAAAATCATCTCTAGGTAAAAAATGAATTAGAATTAAGCAGTAAGATTCCTTGAAATTGCATGCTGTGCTGAGATAACCCAGACCTCAAAGGTGGTTCATGAACCAATTGTCAGTGACCTGACAGAAGTGTTATCTCTTATGAGCACGCTCCTTGGGGTGTGCTCTTGCAATAGTTAACTGGCAACTAGAAAAAAATATATTGTGCACAGAACTACCTGCAGTTAATCTTTTAAATAGCATAATTTACTTTTCTATTAAAATTGGTTTAACTGAAACTTTTACATTTTGCTTTGGGGGAAAAATGTACATATTTTAGACCAGATTCTTAAAAGTAGTCAGTTGCTAGAACAACAATGAAAATTTGGCTCTCAGTCTGTGTTTTTCTGCAGAAATGCAAAATGTGTAAGTTATGTTCTGTTCCTATCTGCATAATTACATATACCCCCAAGGAATGAGCTTTAGTAAGTTCCAAGTTTGCATATTAATTTCTTAGGTAAAACATTTAATCATAAAGTTGAGAAAAGAGTAACCTTGAATCACCATTAAAGAAGTGGGAGCTTTAGAAAAGGGAGAGCAAGATGCAGGGACACTGATCACCTGCAAAGCCATTCACCTTTCTTTTTCCTCATCCTTCCTGTCAATGTCTCCTAGGGAATAACCAAGAGAAATTCCTGTCTCACGGTGTTTCCTTGTGTACTTGAAATGAATTTGTATCTCAGGCCATCACCTTTTCTTCAGCTGTGACCTGGCAGCTTCAGAAGATAATCAAATGCCTGGCTGGCTACAGAGGTATTAGGGCTAGCTAGGGAAACTTGTATTCCCACCGGGGAGGGAAGCTTCACCTGTGTGAGGGTGACTTGCCCCATTATCTTCCCTTCTTCTGAACAGACAGAGAGCTCCAGTCCTCACCTTACTCCAGCAGTCTTGCTATGTCAGCTCTGCATTGGGATTTACTTTGTCTAAGATGTCCTGCTTATAGTCATGGACGTGAAAAAGCCTCCCACAACCACACCATTATTTTTGCCCATGGCTGGTGGTATTGACAGGTAAAAGCTGCTTCCTCTTGTCTGTATCTTCAAAACCATAATAGCCTGTCCCATAGCTGTACTTGCTCAGAACCCTGCAGGCTTGCCAGTGTCATCCCTGGTTTCCCAGAGCAGTGAGGCTTTGTACAGCTTATGTGTGGAGTGACAGCCTGTGTCTGTGGCCGAGCCTGACCCACACGGTTGAAGGCAGCTCTCTCTCATACAGTGCCCTCTAACAGGCCTTGCTGAAATAGTTGGCTGGGTAGAGGAGAGAAAGTGTATTTGACCTGACTGTGAGAAAGGCTGCCATCAGCCCTCTGGTGAAATTGCTTCAGTGATCAGCCGGAGACACTGTTTGATATGTCTCTGCATATTATACAAGTCCCACTCTGAGCTAGTGAAGATATAAGAACTTTGCTTGGTGTTTTATGAATCATACTACTTAAACGTATTCAATGCTATCAAACACTTTCTATCATCAAAGAAGATCTTTTGATCTTCAGAAATAACACATCCAAGGGTAAGTAAAACAGATGTATTTCCTTAATTACTGAGCCAAGTGAAGCACACTTTAAAGGCTTTAGAGCTGCAAGTAATAGTTTCATGAAATAGAAAAATTTTTTTCTATCATCTTGCTTATATGGGTATATCACATCAACTCAGGTGAGGTCAGTGAAGTCGAGACACAGCTAATGAATGTGAGAGAGATATCACAGAATCATTCACACTGGAGAAGATTCTTGATATCATCAATGTTGTGCCACAGGCTCTCCAGTTCTCAGAGTTACATTTGATACATTTGCCTCAAAGGAGGAAAAATCAAAGTTTGAAAAATTTAAGTTATCTGAAGTATAAAAGTACTTTTTAACCTGTGCCCTTTCTGCTGTACAACTGAAATGAGGTGGCATTCATGTAATTTTAAAGTCATTGTATTTTGATATATGGGTGAAATGAGCTGAAACATGGAAGTACATTTTCTTCTGCAGCACTCTGGAAAATAAGCTATTGCAGTCACTCATTTTCTGGAGGGGAAAAAAAAGATCTTATTATGTTACTTACTTGAGGCTGAATTAATCTGCTTGGCAGAATTAATCAAGCATTGATTCTTGGACTAATTTTCACTTTACTGTGTGAATATGTGATAGCAGAGAGAATAGTCTGTACTGATGAGGTATGCACACTGGCTTTCTCTGTCTTTGCCTTTGCAAAGCTTGGAAAAACTTTGAACTGGAGCCACAAGGGAGCTAGAAGGAGTTAAGAGGCAAGTTCCATGATCAGAGGCAGCAGATAGAAGTTATGTGCAGCCCAGATATTTGTCATGTAAGTATTAAATCTAGGAAAAAGTCCTGTGGCTTGTGTTCCTTTGTGATGTGGAAGCCCTTTGTGGAGCTCTGCAAGGTAATCAGCCACAGCTTTTCCTCTTTACAGGCGGGAGGATAATTCTTCCCAAGAAGAAATTCTTGAGATGGGGTTGTTGCAATGGCACTCTGAGGTCTGGACACTGCTCCTGGACTACACCTGTCGGTATTGCTCCAAGTCAGGTACACATGGAGTCATTCAGGCATCAAGTCATGGCTTGTTTCCTGTGGGAATCTGATCTGGGATACTCAATGTCTGGAACTTCTCAGTGGGTGTGCAGGATGGGCAAAACGCTGCTCTTTGTCACGTATTCTCCTGCAGTTGGTGATGCCACTTTTCTTTTACACAGCCATCTCAACTCTTTCTATGCTGAATCATTATCCTTCCCTCCATCTCTTAGTCCCGGGGTTATTGCAAAGTTGCATGTGAATAAATCCTTGCTGTCACAGGAAGTTTATTGTATTTTTCAATATTCCCTTGTCAAGTTATGTCATCTATTTTTGTCTTCTCTCTCTTCCTCTCTCTAGGTTCTTTCTTAACTTTACACTGACTTGTTTTCTGTCCCACCAAAAAAGCTCACGGTTGTCGAGGCAAAAGCTTTCTTCTTCACAGTTTCTACCACTTGGAACAGATTTCTTGTAAATCTCTGCCCCTTTTAATTTCTTTTCTTTTTTTGCCATTTGAAAATTAATTCCTTCTCTCATCTCTTTCCCTTGGCTCATATATCTCTCCCAGACACTGTAGATTTTCATGCTTTAACTATTTTGTCCACGTTGTATCTTAGCCTAAATCTGCTATTCTAAAGCTTAGGCTTCTGTCCTTCCTCAGTATATGCTGGAATTGGAAGATGTTAAAACTGAACAGGTTTCTGATAGGTGGCTTCTAAGAATAGGTTAAAAGAGAAAAGCTCACAATTGCTTTAATAATATGTAGGACTAGTTGAAATGTTCCCAAGTGTTTGTTTTATGGTTCACGTAAGAGTTTGTTTTAGAAGAAATACTTTTCTCCTTCAGTGAAGACAATATTTTCAGAACTCTTTAAAAATTAACTAATGATAAAAGTTGTCATGACTGGGCATTGTCCAAGGAGAGGTAAATTGCAAAAATTAATAATTAGACAAAAAGCAGAGATTAAATTTCTTCTCATAAAAAAAATAAAGAGAGCTGTCAGTTGTGAGATTAAAAAGGTGTCTCTTCTCCACTTGTCAAAGCCGACTGCCTTTGTAGGTACAAAGACTCAAATCAAGGGTTCACTCATGTTTCTTCATTGTAAGAAAGATATGAATAAAGTGCCTAGTACTCTCTTCCAGTGCCTGTGTTTCTGTAGTGCTAATAATGGTAAGAATGTTCTTCCATTAGGGCATGAGGGATTTAAATCCATAAATAACTTGAGTGAATAGAAATGACTTCCCATCCCTCAAATGACCAAATTGATTTTTTTACAGTGTACAAAGAGGGAAGGTGCCATTAATGTTGAAGGGCAATATGTCTGAATGATTCTCCTGTGATTTCTTCAAGTAAAGGCAGACCATCTCTGAAGCTAGTGAATGTCTGCTGTACACATCAAACACTTTACAGCCTTTATGTGCTAAGGTTAGTGGTAAGGGCAAAAGCAGCAAAGTCAGTACACTTGGTAGGTTATATAAAATACATTTATTTTTGTAAGAAAGTCAGAGCCTCACACTGCCAATATTTTAATGAAATATCATGGACTCTTAAACAAAAAACCCCAGTGATCTATTCTGTAATATGAAACTAGAAACTGATGAAATGAAGAATGAGGTGAAATGTCTTAAGCAAAAAAGTGTGTTTTCATATATTTAAATGTAAAATAGTGTGGCTTATTCATCCATTTCTCTGCCTGTTTATGAGCATGACAGAAGATCATACCCCAGGGAGCTGGGTTTCGTGCCCTCTGTTCTGTTCCGTGTACACAGGATGGCTGTAACCTTGAGATGTAGCTTTTGGAGGACAGTTTCAAGATCAATTTTTCCAATTCAGCTTCTCTAACTGGAGCCTTAGTTGATATTATTTGACTGTCAAGGTTTGTTATATGGGGTCTTGCCAGCCACTGCTTTAGTATAAAAGGAGTTTTAAATGAGAGCCGAGTACTGTATTTTTATTCTGAAGCCATCTGTGTGGAAGGACAGGTAATTAATTCTGCATGCAAATTAAAAAGGATAACTGGAATCTGTTGGAGAAGTAAACAGCCTTGCTCTCTGGCTGCTGCCCGGGGGAGCTCTGCAGCCGGGCTCCTGCCTCCGTGACCAAGGCCAGTGCTCCAGCAGCACGGAGACCTTCTGCTCCCAGCACCAGGGACACCAGACCTTCCTGCAGTCTCCCAGCCTCCCCTCGCTGGGACTGGGCAGGACCAGTTCCTCCTCAGCGCTTATCAGCCTTCCCACGCTGCACAGCAGCCTCTGCTCTAAAATCAAGTCTTTTGTTTCCATGAAGACAAAGTGGCAGTATCTAATAAGCAGCTGTGGATGAATGCAACACAACAACACTGACTCACCTTCATTTGCAGGTTGCCGCTCGCTAGTTTGTTTTTGTTGCTTATTTGAACTACTGTCATCTCTTCTCCACAAGCTGGCAAAATCCAAACCCCCCTTCTTCTGGTAATGAAGCACACAGCTAGACTAGCTGACAAGGTGTTTTTTAAATGAAAGGCATTTGTGCTCTGGAATTTCTTTAACATGGACTTGCACAGAGGGTGGCACAGACACTCAGCTATGAGTTTACTACTATTAAATAACTGAAATGCCCTATGAAATGTCAGTGGAGATCTTGAAGTAATTATACCCACTAAACCATTCCGATTAAGATGTTACTTTCCACCAGGGACAACAGGCCAGATTCTGTATCCAAGGTAACTCTACAAAGCACATTAGAGACAGATTGATTTATAGTCCAGCAAGAGATAGTAGAACTGATACTATTAATTTCATTTTATGGTAGTAGCCCACCAGAAACTTGGAAAATACTTGTTAAAATTATTTGTATGGTAAACTGAGGTAAGATGAATAAAGATATATTTTACAGCCCAAAACCTCTTAGGAGTATTCACTAACAACTTAGGTTTCTCATACTGGACAGAGGCATCACTGCTGCAGCAGATTTGTTGGACTCTATTATGTTCCTTGCTGAAACTGAAATCACTACAGTCAGACATTTGAAAATCTGGCCATGACCATTTTTAACTTAATATCACAAGGAAGATGCAAGAGCATGAAAGCTATAGCCTTCAACTTTAGAGCATGTTCAGAGTATTAAATATATAACAACATTAAATATATGATAACATTTTAATGAAACAAAAATAAATAAACTGGAAGTAAAAGAAAAAAAAAAAACATCTACTGTACCATGTTTTTATTTAATGCTTGGGGCCAGAAGCTAAAATGGAAGTGCTGGAGGGTCTAGAGGCACAGCTGCCATCGTTTTCATGGCACTGTATTGCCATAGCCCACAGAGCTGCAAGTGCACATCTTCAGGACATGCTTTTAACCTGACACTAGTTAAAAGCTTCTCACAATATTGTATTTCCCTGTTTAAAAAAAAAAAAGACTGACTTTTTTTTTTATCACTTTTTTTACTTTACAGTTCCACAGAGCTGTTGTGGTTACATACCTGGTAGAGATATGAGGGGTTTGTGGATACTGCCAATGTAAGGGATCAGCTCAGGGTTCATCTCTAAGATCTCCAGGAATATATTTATCCAGGAGTGCTGCTGTGTCAGCCCTCGTGGCATATCACACCCCTAGGCTCTGGAGCCTGCCATGTTCACTCTCAATTACATTCTGTAGCAGCACTGGTAGCCTGTGTCCCTTCTTCAGCTGTCAGCTGAGTGTTCATAGTGCTCTGGAGTCTCAGTGGAATGAGCCCGAGTTTCTATCAGTTTGACATTTATGTTTTACATTAACAATTACAAATTTGGCTCAAGGTTCTCTTTTTACATGAGGAATCAATAGCATTCATTGAGAGAATTATGTTTTCCCCCCTCTAAAAGATTATAGCTGTTTTGGAGTAATTCCAGGTGTTTGGGTAAATGCCTTTTGTTGACATTAACACTTACCATTTTAGGTCCTTTTTTCCACACACTTTTCCTGTTGCAGGAAACCTGCAAGATGACATATCTTGCAGAAGACGTTATTCAATTTCCAAAATGCTTTTTTTGTCCTATAGAAAATCAGATGAGAAGATGAGAACTTAAATACATTTCTTGCTTTCTCTCCAGATGCACCTGCTGTCAGAATCAGTGCACCTGACACAATCACAGCGCACTCATCCATGGCAAAAACATTGGATGATCTTCACATGGTGGGGCAGGGCAGGGCTGATCTCCAGTGATGTTTACACTGAAGAGCCTGCAAGGCCTGGCAAAGGGATTTAACCTACTGTGATGCCTATATTGAAATGCAAGTTACAGGGACAGAATAAAAATGTTTAACATGCAGGCTTATAAACCAGTGCTTTTCTCTTTTATCTTTTGACAATAATTTTAATCAGAGTGACATTTGATCCTATGAAACTGATTGTCTGTGGTTCTGGAAATGAGCACTTAACTCTTTCTGTTCCATCTTTCAGCATATACATGCTTTACATTAGAAGAATGATGTAATATAGTTATTTTAGCCCATGCAGCCACTTGCTTCCAATTGCTTCTTCACCTTTGAATTAGATTATTGCAAACCCTAATCCTTGATATCCACTAATCACCTATGTGAAGTACTGATCTGAAGCCCTCAAGTCTCTTAGGGGTGAGAAATAGCCACATAATGACGTGATTCTTGCAAAGAGAAACAACTGGAAACATCTCATACTGACAGCTTTATATAGAAATGGCATCACCAATGGCCCTACCTGCATCCCAGCTGTGTCTGGATTATAAAAAACATCCTCAAACCCCCAATAGATACCCTTTCCCAGTGGCTATTGGCTCTGGCTTTTGGATCGCATCCCGTTTAACAATTAGCAACACTGCCTTTTCTCCTTCACAGCTTTCAGAAAATTACACATGAGTAATCAGAACAAAACCCTTGATGTTTTTACTTTCCTGTTATGTTTTCAGAAGAGTTCATTAATGGGTTGGAATCACAATCTGCTTTTCTCTCTTCATATATTCACCCATATAAATAAATCAGGGAGAGACTGAAGTTCAACACAGGGACTGCCTCTCACAGA
This sequence comes from Coloeus monedula, assembly GCF_965178545.1. Classification (NCBI taxonomy): domain Eukaryota; kingdom Metazoa; phylum Chordata; class Aves; order Passeriformes; family Corvidae; genus Coloeus; species Coloeus monedula. Next base: position 51,738,543 of record NC_138783.1, read on the forward strand.
TATCCAATTAAACCTTGCTGGGTTAGGTTTCATTCTGGGTAAGAAAACCAACCAGCCTCAGGCTTTCGAACTGAACCACAAGCATGTACTTTTCATAAAACATATGTGTGTACTCTGTGCTTTACAACCTAATTTTCATCTTGGGCTTAAATGATTCACATGTTGCACTGAAGTCTGCATTTTTCAAGGCATTTTGAATGAAAACAAAGACAAAAGATGATTCAGCAGAGGCTGCAGAATCAGAAAGGTTATCAGGAACAAATTAGCACCAAAATTCGCCTGCACTGTGCCATGCATTATTGAACAGTAATAATTGCTTTGGAATGTCTCACTGCTTAATTATCTGTTTTGAAAATGAATTATTAGTGAAACAGACATTTTTAGCTTGGAGACCCTCTGTTATGAAAACCTCTATGTTAAGTCACCCAAGAGAGTGTTTTTGCATGTAGTTCAAATGTAAGTACCTGCCTTTCCAATTATCTAATAATTTGTTTCTGCTGTATAGTCACCCTGGGTGCAGGCATTATCACAGGGTAGAGACAGTAAAAGGGAGTGAGAAAGCATCAGTGAAAGGAGAAAAACACAATACAGATAACAGAAATCATGGGGCAAGCAAATCCTTAGTTACTGTATCATAACATTACCCAGTGATTCCAAGTCACTGTCTGCAGGAAGCAGTAATTCCATGTCAACAGCCTCACCACATCCTCCCAGAGGCTCACAGGCCAAGGTGTAAATAATTCCTGCTGGGAATGATTCCCCATTTTGCCTTTGGGGAAAGAATTGAGCAAGTGGTAGCAAAGGATCCCAACCAAACTGCTCTAGGGAGACTTTATAGCAACTTTCCTTTGCCTAAGGGAGGTGAAAGTAAGACTGGAGAGGGACTTTTCAGTAGTAATTGAACAAGGGGAAATGGCTTTAAGGTGATGGCCTTAATGGAAATGGCTTTAGATTAGATATTAGGAAGAAATTCTTTACTATAAGGGTGAGTCACTGGAACAGGTTGCCCAGAGATGTTGTGTACTGCCCATCCCTGAAAGTGTTCAAGGCCAGGCTGGATGGGACCCTGGGCAACTCAGGGTTTAGTGAAAGATTCCCTAACCATGGCAAGGTTCCTTGCTGGAACTAGATGGTCCCTTCCAACCCAGACTATTTTGTGATTCTATGATACTATGATTCTATCCTGTTGTGGATAAATCAAATTAGACGATAGGACCATGTAAGAAAAGGAAACAGACAAAATAGGAGAAAATAGATTTTAGGATATTGATGTAAAACAAGAAAAGAAACAAGAGACTATTTTCAAGTGAATCACTTTAATTATGTTGAAAATAAAAAGTCTTCCCAACAAAACAATCTCTGTATGTGAGTATCTGCAGTAAGGGAATTGTGTGATAGCCTGTAACATACTTCTCTCTGCAGATATTGTAGACAAGAAGTGTAATGATAGAGTTACTGTCCCTCTAACAATTGTGAAAGGAAACATCTAAATATTATCTCAGGTTCTGCAACGTGAGGCTCCAGCCTTTCTGCTCTTGTCACACTTGCAGGTAACCAGGGTTGTAAACCTGCACCTTTTTCCTCTCCTGTAAGAAGCCTTTAACAAGAAACGTTTGTTATTAGTAACACGTAAATTTGCTAGACCAGCACCATTTGCATCACAGTAGCTGAATACCCACTAGAGGGTTTACTATCCACTAAACATGCTATGGCTTATAGCTTGTCTTCATATATTTTTCCAAGCAGAAACACAGCATACAGGGAAAAAAAGACAAAGAAAAAAAAAAAAAAAGGAAAGGGTTCTCATTCTGATACACAAATATATCTAATTATATTCTGTGCCATTAGCTTTAAATGAATTGCTGTTTCTGCAGGGAGTTGAGAGCCAGCAAGTTTCAGAGCTGTAGCTGCGCCTACTCCATCAAGCAGTGGAAATTTGTGTGGAAAACAGCAGCTGTCTTTGATGATGTTCGTAACATGTTTATTGGGAAAAGAGCCCTCATGATGCATGTCCTGTTATGTATTTTAATATAGGAAAATATATTTTCATCATCAGCTGAAGGAACTCACAAGGGCTTCTGGGATTATCACGTTAGTGACGCGCCCCTTTGCTTCAGATTGGTATGCATGTAACTCATTAAATCTGCAACTTCTTGAGCACTTGGCTCTTAGTACAGAATTAATGTAGATAAGATAAGAAGAAATTAATTTATGCCAGAATTTTTCAACTAACCGAGGTGGTTTTTTCTTGGTCAACATTATTTAGCATTATCTTCCAAAGCTTCTGATACCAATTGGTCTTTTTAAAGCCCCTAGGACTTGTATTTAGGTAGAAATATTAAAATACCTCCAGTTATTTTAAAAAGACAAACACTTTGTATAATCTTATGTTAATACTGCAGAAATAAGAACATTTCAGATTTTGGCAGTATACTCATCTATTTATTTATATGTCTATGATTTCCTTGTTCCAATCCTATCACGAAAAATCAAGTCTGCTTAGGCTTTTAGTCAACTTTTCATGTTTTATGAGAAAGACAATGGAATTTAAAAACATCAGTACATTGTTACATTGACCAAATGCCTGACATTGACAGGAATCCTTTTTTTTCCTCATAGGATCATTCTTGGGTACATTTTCAGGTCACCCCTTAGGCTTTGCTCCCAGGGAATGGAGGAGGTGTGACTGACTGCAAGCATACCCAGATGGGCTTTCACCTACTAACCATCATCTGGAGGCACAGGCCAAAATCTGATACCAGAGGAAAAACTCCCTGCTCCTACCAAACCCTGCAAGAATTGTGGAAATGGAGCACTTAGAGTGCCAGGCCATTTGGCATCATTGTTGCTGTGCAGGTCCTCTTCTGTAGTTTGCAAATCCTTGAATCCCTCCTCAGCTCATGGAGGGGAGCAGACACAGCAGCATCAACCAAAAGACTGACAGCTGTGATTCATGCTGAAGTGTTTCCTGCTGGGGCAGATTGTAAGCACTGAAAAAATGCAGGTGGCCTCTTCAGACAAAAAGGCTCTTTTTTCCCTTTTTTCTCTCTTCTTTTTTTTTTTTTTTTTCCCCTTACTTCTGATATGTCGTTCCCGTGGTGGGCACAGTTAGTCTTATCTCTTCTTATTCATTAAGCTTGTTGGAGATTTATCTCTAATTTGAGATGAAAATTCCTATAGTAAGGGAGGGTACCCCAAAGGAGATGTATTACCTACACTGCTGTTAGTAGAGAGCAGAAAGACCATGAAGGTAAGAAATTCTGGAAGGGTACTGTGCAGAACACAGGGCCAGGATCATACAAAGAAAAGTTGGGCACAGGGGGCTGGTGTAATTCTTCGGAAAAGCACCTGTGTTTCTAAGTAGGGTTTTAGTCACCTGTATCTGGAACTTCCAATCCAATCCCCACCCTGTTACCAGTGACTGCTCATCTCTGCATCTCTTGGACCAGAAAGTGACATAATGATACCTGACTTTCTTCCAGGGCTAGGAGATAGCATCTTTAAAAGTTCTGTGAAGTACTTTTCAATAAATAATAAGCAGTAAGGGAACAGAAATTCTGAAGTTATCGATCAGCTTGATCTTAGACAAATACAATTTCCTTGAGCAGAAAGGAAGAAAATCACTGTCTCTAACTTACACAGACTGAATGGGATTCCAGAGGCTGTGCAAGGTGAAGGTTAACTTTCCTATGCAGTAATAACATCCTACAACTTTGCACAAATAAATAACTTCCTACACTCATTACATGTAAGAACAAGGAGTTTTTCTTCATCAGGTCTGACCATTTTCACAAGCCATTTCATTTCATGCAGTCATTCATGCATGAAGACTATTTGTTTGACTAAAGCACAGCTTTCAGAAGAATGAATAAGGCTGAGATTGAAAACCCTAAGAGGTGGAGAATCTTGGTTATTCACTTTAATGGGAAATTGTCTTACATATGCATGTAATTTCCCATTGAAATGTGTATAGCTTCAGCTACCAAATATGCCTATATACTCGCCCAAATATGCCTTTCTCCATTAGATTTAAAATTTCTTGTGTATCCAGATTTTATTACCTGTAAAGGTATTTAGGCACAGAGATGAGGAGTACACAAGCCACCAGTCATGCTACTTGTGATACACTAAACAATCTGATTCTGTGAAGTTTCTCGCTGTTAAAACCTTTTCTCCAATCATCAAAGGTCTTAGAAAAAAGCCTACATTTAGTATATTTATGTAGTTAGCTCTATCAGCCTGATTTCTCAGCCAATCTCCATTTGTGCCTTTAAGGAGGTTCCAAGATATTTTCTATAAATCCATGCTGAAAAGTGAGAGACAGAGAACAGAGTTGGGGTTTTTTTGACACCTGTTAATGGACTAGGAGAAAAAATGCTCTGGGTTTCTTGCAAACTCCCAACAACAAAGTGTGCCAAAAAGAGAGGAAAGTTTCTGTTGTATTTTATAAGTAATGGGTGTCCTTTGCTTTTAATCATGTACACGAAAATGGTGGTTTACTGTGTATTTTTTAGCATTTTGGTAGTGATCTGCTGTTGCCCATTCCAGGCAAAGAAGGAAGAAGGGATAACAGGTGCCTTAACAAAAAATCTAGTCTGAACAGGAAAGAAAGTCTCTCTCTGAATGTCTGTGGATGCTATTAGCAGATAGTGAAAAAAATATTTTAAAATAAAAAAGTTTCAGGAATTGGCATTATCTAATTTTGCGAACTGTAATGGTGTATTTTTTTAAACATTTAGAGCTGAATTCTTCCTTAGAGAGAACAAATTGTAGCTTGGTAACTGTCCTTAGAATGATAGAATACTCCCTTTTGGTGATTAAAGAAAATTATTATAACATTAGCACCAAAACTTTAAATATTGCATACTGAAAAAGAAAGTTCTTAGTAACAGTTAAACGTATGCTCTCTCAAAGTATACTAGACAAATAATACATTTTCCTTTGATGAAGATATAAGTTACCTTGAGACAGGAACAAGGGACTTCCTGGCTGGTTAAATGTCTACAGTGTAGTCATCCATACCTGAATTTGACAGCTTTGGTTACCCTTGGGGCAGCAGGGAAAAAGGCACTTAAAAGACATGTGTCATGTAGTCTGGTTTAGATAGGTCCTTTAGGACAAATTAATCACACTCTGGATGTACCTAGATGACAAATTCAGACATAGAGATCCACATTTTCACATGTATATGTTTAGCCCCACCAGTCCTATCCTGGTCTCTTTCTCCTCCACAATATGCATAGTTTGAACCTCATAACTCCCTCCCTCTTCCCCCAGATCCTCACTAAAGAGGGCTTGCACACAATTTGTCCCTACATTATAGTAGTTCTGGCTCATAAAGATTTCTGTCTTGTTAATCTCTGTGCCCTTGAATGTATCACTAATGTGCATTCAGTGATTTGGCAGGAACAGAGAAAGCTGCTTTCCTAAGCGGCAGGAGTCCTTTGGGTCCTAGGGAGTGAGTTTCCTTACTACTGTACTAATTCCTTTTTTCTTTAGTTGTCAGTCCAAATTCTTTGGATTCAGCCCAGTGGATCCACATCACAAAGATCATCTTCAACTTTTTGCATGATAGCTTACAGGCAATACTTGTCAGAAGAGATAATTTTTGATGGTACCTGGCCTGAGTATCTTTCACCTGCTAGCATAAAAGAGTAGATTGCAACAACTATGCTTCAAATATGGCACTTCATGTCCTTTTAGGGACTTGCAAAGAACTTGTGAATTTCTGTAGTTTCAGAAAGTGATCTCCCAAAAGCTCCTATAGTTTTCTAATACGCAAAGATTCTGTTCTGTGAAAGAAATGTTTCCTTTCCCTAAGCTTTTGCTTGCCTGCAAAGGCACTAACCTTGAAAAAGAGTGGAAGCTGATCAGTATCAACAGCCTGTCTCAATCCCTATGGCCACGTTACCTTATCAGTACTGCAGGACCTGTTCCCTCTGCTAAAGCCAGGAGTAGCTGCTAATTGTGGTTATTCCTGCAGGTGCCAGAGTCCATGCAGATAATATCTGCCTTCCTTTGAGATGACTGCTGAAGCTTGATTTTCTGAGAGTGACTTTTACTAGCTTGAAGCACACACCAGAAACTGGTACACTGACCTTTAATGCAGGCTGGGGAGAAAGCCATGACTCATCCACAGCTAGTTCATCATCTTGCACCTGAAAAGGACAAGGTTCTAAATGCCTATCTTCTTTGCTGCAGCATTGTACACACTATGTCTGCACATCCATCACTTCACCACTTCTTGTCCTTATAGATACTTTTTATTTTTGTCTGAAAATATGTTTTGCTGTACATGATTTTACACTTCTCAGACATCTCCTGGAAATTTCTTCTCTGACAGACTAATTGCTCTGTTCTTTCTTGACAAAGTATTGATCACAAGTTAGTTCACTCTAAAGCTGTTGTGACACATTGATGATCAGTAAGTACTGTATCAGCTTCATTCAATTTTCTGGAAATGCCAAGAACTGGAACATGCTGGCAAATCCAGGAAGCTCTCAGAATACTATCCCTTTAATAAACATCCTGGAGGGACAGCTGTGAGGCACTGGATCTCCTGAAGCTGGTGAAATACCTGTATTTCCTTTCCTTCTTTGGAAATTTTCCACTGGCTCGTCATTCTTTAGGCTTTTATATTTAAAAGAGAGTTGCCTGTTTATAATGAACTGCTCCTTGCTCCTCCCCTAGATTCTCATCAGCACCTAAATAAAAAAAATGAACAATAAATAGCAAAAACAAATGTACAAACAGAATGAAAAGTTGCCAAAAAATGGTAGCATTCCTACAAACATAGAAAAATTAGCACTGGAAAAAGGACTCTATCAACTGACACAGAGAGATAGACCTCTAAGATTTTGCCAGGTATCAATTCTCCTCTGCTCCAGGAATGGTGTATTATCTTATTAACCAGCTCCTGAGAACAAGACCAGAATTAGGATAATCTTTACATACCCCATGCCTATGAAATAAATAGTAGCACATCAGCTGCACTGTATTTGTTTTAGGAAAAAAAAGAAGTCTTTTCATTGCTGGTGCCACAACGAAAATACACTTCGCAAATTTTTTTGCATACTAATGATGCAACTATTCTATTTAGCAGTTCTAAACTTAATAGTGGTCATAAATCTTCTGACTAGCCTTCCAAAGCGTCAAGGAATGAGTGTTTTATTTGGTCTTCTGTCTGTGGAATAGCAATATTTGTGATCTTCCAGTGATGTGTAAGCCTATGTATCATTTCTTAATGAGGGAATATGAGAGGGTCATACTGTGATCAGATCATTCATGTCTTCTACTCTGCGGGTCAGGGAATTAATAATCTCTGATGACTCTCCTCTTCAGTCTTTGCACCACAACTGAGCCTTAGTTTGTGTCTGACTGAAGCCTCTCAGGGAATCCTTTAATGGCCATTTTCTTTCCTAAGGAATTGACAAGCTTTTCTGAAGTGCCTCTGCAAGCACAAAGCAGAATGAGCTCACTGAGCATCTGCTTCACCCAAGTGACTCTCCTCCTGGCAAACATTTGTGCTTGCAGCTGCTCAGCACCAGGACTTCCCATCCTCCCACCTCTCCTGGATTCAGCCTCTGCCAATTTTTTCTCTAACTTAAGTTTGTAAATTTAATCTAATTAAATATTTTTTATTAATTAATTTCCAAAAGGCAGGTTTTATTTGTAGCCTAAATCATTTGTCCCATGAGTTTACACTGACACAATTGTAGGAGGCTTGATTTGTGTTGCGCTGGAAGCAATAGGGATGAAGAGATAGGAAAAAGATATTGCTTAGGTTCACTCTCCCCTGCCAAGACTACTGATGTGTGAAACCAGATGCTCTGTAGTGAGCTACCTACTTCCATTTACTCTTTCTGGTTTTCTCTCCTTGTACTTTTGTTGCACAATTTTTTTGACCCATCTGTTTATGAGATGATCAAAGTTAGTCAGAGCTGCACTGCTCCAAACAATAAATGAAGCTTTATTGCCCTGAAGAAATGTTTTCATTTCAAATCAGCTTCTACTGACTTCAGTTCAGTGAAAAAAAATCCAATAAAATAACTTCTGAAGCTGAAAACTTTTAGTTTTACAAAGACCTCTCAAATCCTTACAAAGGCAATTGTGAAAAATAATAAACAAATCTTTGGGTTAAGTGCAGAAAATTACCTGAAGATTAAGGATAAATTGCCCAAAGATTAAGCAAATTAAGTAAGTACAGTCTGTTCAAGATGTCTTTGAAAGATAGTCATTTTGATCAGATTCACAAACAAAATGAGTGTGTTTATTCTTTTGGCTTTAAAAACAGAACCTTTCAAATTATATTTATTCACTAAGGCAAAACAAAATGTGTATTTATGTCCTGTCCTCCTGTCTTGTTTATATGTACATGAGATACATATATATATATACACATGTGTATATGCATATTACACATATGTATATAAGCATACTACACCTATGTGTAATATGCTTCTGTTTTTACTAATTATTACTTGGCCTAATGAAATTCGGATTATGTTTTCAGAATAATTTAATTGCACTTATTTGGTAATTATTTTATTTAATTTCACCTGTTTATATTGCAGTAGGGTTAACAATTTCTAGCACAGAACTTATGACTATTCTTTCTGTTCAGGAGTTCTCTGTGAACAAAGCCTAATTCTTCCCAGTGTAATTGCCATTCATAATAATTTCCTCAATAATTCATGGAAATAATTTGCAGCCTAGTTTATTCTTAAGCAGGTTCATTGAGCCCATTTGAATTCTGAGCTGTGGTGGTTAGAATGATCATTTTGTGTGTTTCTATCCTTGATGGCAGAGGCAATTGAATCAAACTTTTCATTCAGCGTAAGTGCTCTTCTAAATTGGGATGGATTTGTGTGTGTGATTTAGTACTGTTCAGTGATGGAAGCAAATTGACTGCAACTCTCTTGATCAATTCTCTGGTGCAATCCAAAACTTCTGATGACTAAGTTCTTGAATTCAATAGGCGGTCTGAAACAAATTGTGCCGTTAATCATCCTGACTATAAGTGTGCTGAAAGATTGCTAAAAGGCAAACCAATGTTTTAAAAATCAAAGGAATCTTCTGAAAGGTTGTTTTGGTCTGCTCCTGATAACATTGGGGGAGGGAGGGAGGGAGGGAGAGAGCAAGAAAGCCCTTCCTCTGTTGATTTCAGTCTTAAGAATTTCAGTGACCAGAACTACTTGAATTGGACAGAAGAAAAGAGAAATTTTAATTAATTTCTACCTGAGATAATAATTTATTTACAATCTTTCAGAAAACAGAGTTTTGGGGCTGTTTTGTATTAGTTTTCTTGATTTGGTTTTTTTTTCCCTAAATGGTTTCTTTTGCCAAACTCCAAGTTTTTACTAATACCCTGACTGCAAGTCTCTCTCAATTTATTGGCAGATAAGATGGCAAATAAAATTCTTTAACTCTGACATTATTCAGCTGAGATTTGACCAAGTTAGAAGTGGTGTAACATGGAAGAATGAGTCCCGGTGAAGAGATGGGAACTGCTTCTCACACGGGGGCACTGGTATCAACATCTGATCATAAAGACACATTAGGATGACTGAACACCTACAGCTGTTGCAGAAGACTGATAAATGATGGATGGTGGTTGTGACAACTTCTCCCCACTCCCAAAAGGCAAGATATTTCTTAAGGTTTTGCAATCTAACACCTGAGACAAAAACTCTGGCAAGTGGTTGCTCACTGTCATGCTGTTTTGAGCAATTTATGAGCCAAATTCGTTGAGCCAAAAGAGGTTGAGACCTCTTTTAAATTGCAGGAGCCCCCTTCTTGGAGAACCTGCACTGAAACACAGGGAGAAGAGCAGCATCTGCCCTGCTGACAAGGGAGAACACCAAAACCTCGCCTGCCAGGTTACTGCAGTCCTGCCTGCAGACTGAGAGACAGTGTTTGTCACAGCCATGATCCTTCTTCTAGTGCCCAAAAAGACACGATCAAGAAATCCTTCATGCTGATTTTAAGATCTGACAGCCATTGTTGAATATGTGAGGCTGCAGCAGCACTACATCTGCAGGTCCAGCTGGCAGCAAGGCTGAGCACATGTTCTCTGTTAGCACACACACAAAATGCAGACAGACCCATCCTTACAACCTGCCCCTGAAGGAGAGGGTAACCCAAGTTCTGGTTAATAGATTCCTTGGGGAGGATTAGACTGAAACAACACTGAATGATCAGTGTTTTTAAATACATATATATACATATATCTATCTACCTATCTATCTATATATATATAAGGTTTGTTTTAAAACAATCTGGTTGCAATGGAAAGCAGGTATGTATCCATTTTGTTTCTTATCATCTATACTAATATATCAATATGAAAGCATAAAAATACCACTCACTTTAGAACAAGTAAAAGGGAAAAGAAAGGAAGAAAGAGAAAGAAAGGATAAGAGTAGGGAAATAGATCATCACCCATGGATCTGTGACAAGGCTTAATTGCTGCAGTTTAGATGTCCCATGGTCATGGTCTTGATGCGTCAGGAGTGGGGGAAAGAGTCATGTCCCTGTTTGTTTCATTTTCATGTCCCAGTTTATATATTTTTTCAATAAACCTTTTCAAACCACCTCACATTTGCAGTAAATGTGCTAAATTTGACATTTTTGCTCATCAATAGCCTCCTGAGTCCTTCTATGCTCAGAGTTGTCCCACACTGACAGGGCAGAGCTAATGGAATTTAAGTCCAAAACTAGCAATTATTTTCTTGTTCTGGTTCTTTGATTGTTATTTTTAATCTTGTCAACATTATAAAGCCCTGTATAGAGCAAGGCTTTATACTGTTGACAAGACATAGTATAAAGCTTGCTCTTGCAGCAAGTGAATACTTGCTGCAAGAATGAACACAGAGAAAATGTTTAGGTAATCATCTTTTAAAAGTGAAGAGACAACTATGGGAAGGACAACAAGCAGAGAAGAGCATGTGTACCAGATATCTACAGCATACAATTCTCATTTCAGTAAAAGCTTATGTCTAGAAGTTTTAGAGGAAGCTGAAGGATTCCAGCTGAGGTCTTTACCAAGCAGAGATGGATCTTGAACAGCTATATTTCACCTAAAGTTGAAAACATGTTCTCCAGGATTGGATTCAGAGATCACACTCTTGTCTGCCTGGTAGCACCTGTACATGGCTCTGGGATCAAACTGGGTACATAGAGTTTCTGTAATTTTCTTTAGCCATCTTCCTGCAAAATGTGTGCTCCCAATCAATGCTGTATTGTCCCAATCTGTTCTTACACATCTGTCTGCCCTAAAGACTTCTGTTTCTGGCCTATCCAATTCAACAAAGTCCTGCTCCAAAGAACTAATCAAGCACCATAAAAAGGAATCTGTTCAACAATGTCAGATACCCCAAGTGAGCCTTTTTGTAGATTTCTGTTTGCACTTCTGACAGCAGCATCTTTACTAGAGGGCTGGATACAGCCTTTCATCTTGTCATTCAAAGAACATTTCCAGGAAAAGCAGAGATGAGATAAACAAATACAATATCAGGGAAACTTCCCCACCCCCAACAGTATTGTTTAAGTATTTACTTCTTGGTAAACTAGAGCCCTGTGTTTTAAAACAAACTGATCTTCAGTGTCCTCTGACTGTTGCAATGCAAATTTGCAGATGGGTTCCGTGGGTTGGAGAATGCCATGTGTAAAGTGTGAGGTCTGAGGTTTCCTTATCTGGTGAATTGCTCCAGCAAAGGCATGTGTCCACATGGGATTTGTCTGAGCTCAACAAACTATTCAGTAAATCTTTATTTTCCTGTTATATATGTGCAGCTGATGGCCAGGCTTACAGAATGCTGAAAGGGAAAATTTTGAAATCTTCCCTCATGTACTGCAAAAGAGCTGAGGAAGGACTTCATGCCTCATCCCCTGATAGGGACCCCAGGTGCTTGGTGACCACCTGATTTGCTTTGCTTGATTTGCTCTGCTTTTAAAAGCAGCAGCAGAGCTTTCTGCATTGTCCAGAGTCTTACTGATGTCCAAATAGAGCTCAGTGATGAATGGTGTCACTCGGGGGTCAGTACTGGGACCAGTACTGCTTAATACCTTCATAAATGACAGAGAGTGAAATCAAGGGCACCCTCAGCAAGTTTGCAGATGACATCAAGCTGAGTGGTGCAGTTGGTACACTTGAAGGACAGGATGCCATCCAGAGGGACCTGGACAAGCTCGAGAAGTGGCCCCATGGGAACCTCATGAGGTTCAACAAAGCCGAGTGCAAGGTGCTGCACCTGGGTCAGGGCAACCCCCCAGTATCAGTACAGGCTGGGGGATGAGGGTTTGAGAAAGACCCCTGCCAAGAAGGACCTAGGGCTGCTGGTGGATAAAAAACTAGACATGACCTCACAGTGTGCACCCCCAGCCCAGAATGCCGAATGTATCCAGGGCTACATTGAAAGAGGCATGACCAGCAAGTCAAGGAAGGTGATGCCGCCCGTCGACTGAGTCTCCTCTACTCTGCTCTCATGACACCCCACATGGAGTACCGAATCCAGCTCTAGGAAAGACATGGACATGTTGGAAGGGATCCAGAGGAGGGACACAAAAATGCACATCTATGAAGCCAGGCTGAGAGAGTTGGGGCTGTTCAGCCTGGAGAACAGACAGCTGCGGGGTGAGTTTATTGCAGCCTTGCAGTACCTAAAGAGGGTATGAGAAAGATGGGGATGGATATTTTAGTAGGGCCTATTGTAACTGGACAAGGGGTAAAGGTTTTAAACTAAAAGAGATTCGATTTAGACTAGGTATAAGGAATAAATGTTTCACAAGAAAGGTGGCGGAACACTTGAACAAGTTGCACACAAAATTGGGGAATGCTAAGTCGCTGGAAACGCTCAAGGCCAGGATGGATGGAGCTCTGAGCAACCTGATGTAGTTGAAGATGTCACTGCTCATTGCAGGGGGTTTGGAATTATATGACCTTTAAAGGTCCCTTACAACCCAAACTATTCTGTGATTTTACAACTGGCTCTAGCTACACAAGCCTCAGCTGTGGTAGTCACCTCTCTCATCGATCCAAGGGAAGGAAGCAAACCAGAGAGCAAATCAGCAGAGGTGGTCACATACTTAAATGTGTAAATGACACATGGTTATTTTATATGGTATTTAAATACCTAAAACTGCTAAAACACTGAACACCTTTTTAAGGGTTCGCAGGACTCTGCCTTGGGCATTGCATTATCTGCAGGTGTGCAGCTGTGCTATGACAATTTGGTGGATTCTAATCACAAAATATGAAGGCACCCCTAAGCCAAGGTAAATATCTGTCAGGAGGCTTCTAGGCACCCTGGGAATCTCATCAGTGGCCACTTGAAATGTATCAGCATTTTTTACAGACTATCAGATGGTCAGTGCCTGATAGAAGAATCTTGAACCATTTCTATTTGGGATGAATTTCAAAATGCCATCTCCAGACCATCTCACAGATTTCACTCTCTCTTCTGGTCATTTGCTTTCTTCTCCTCTCTGCTGTTAAGACACAGAATGAAATTCATGTTTTCTGGCAATGTATTGAACCAGAGGGAACATTTTCATTAAACCCAGAATTGAAAATTGTATTATAGGCTCCGAGATGCTGAAAAGTCAGGTTTTCAAGTCCAGGAGATTTATAAGGTTTTAAGAGTCTTTCACTGACTCTTCATGTTCCTGGAGAAAACCTTTTAAAATCAACCAGAGAAATATAATTTCTGTGTATATTTATGCACATATATATGTGTGGTTTTGAGTTCTGCCCACGTCTCCACTTATTCTCAGGAATGCTGGGTATAATCCAGCTCAGTTATCTGTTTCAGCACTTCCAATCAAACAGAATGCAGAATAGCCATGGCCTTAAGCTATTGTCTATTGGAACACTTGCCAAACTAGTACAGGACTTAAGCAAAATCTATGTCTGATGGATTTCTCACTGTGCTCTGAAGCGTTTCTGTGTCTCTTTTTCTCCTCTTTTTAGCAGTTCCAGACTCACAGTCCTTCATCTCTAATTGCTAAAAATTCACCTTCCTTCTCCCCACTTCTCTTGGTTCTGTGAGCTAACAATCAGCAAAGAGGAAATAAAGTCATAAACATTAGCGTTGACAAAATCCAGGTGATTCTTGCTTCTCAGAAACCAAAATTTGTTTTTCTAAAAAGAGACATTTTGGATACTGGTTAATTTCTTCTGAAAAATAGATTGCTGTTGATACTGAATGCTTTGATAAAGAGAAAATTACTGCTGAGTGCACTGCTAGTCTGGTTCACTGGCCCTACTGAAATGTTGTTCTTCACTTCTCCTGAAACTCTGCTTTCTAATTTTCTGTAATAATCCTCTGAACATTCTGATATACAGCCCTGAGTACTTCACAGAGAAACAGTCACTCACTGGGAACTGTTTTTCTCTTTTTTTTTGGCATCGGGGGGACACTAAACCTCAAATGAATGAATACTTGCTACCAAAAAGCAAAAGACCTCAAAAAAAGCTTGCAAAAGAAAATATGCTACTCAAGATCTTTGTTTTATCCTTTACTTTGTCCATGAAGTGAACATCTGGGCATCTTTCTGAGTCACGTGCAGCTGTCTGTGGGAGGCCTAAAAAGACCACATAAAATACCTCACTCAAAACAGATTCTTCAGTTATACTTTCTTGGTTTCTCATTCACTTTCATTTCAGAAAAAAAATATAACAGCTTTGAACTGAAAACTTAGTTTCTCATATCTGTATTCCATAAAAGCTGAATATCTTATGTGAAATGACAGAAAGAACCAGGGCACTAAATTATTCAGAGGCTTGCTGAGAAGGTACGGGGCTTATCATAATGAAGGTTAAATCCCTGTCCAGGTTGGTATTTGCTGAAAATTGCTTCTGTCTGTTTGAGCAGCTGAGGTGAGATGTGCAGGTAGTCTCAGTGTAGAGCCTTTGTCTCCAGTTCTCTATATGTCTGCTCTGTGCAACATATACAGAGTCTTGTGGTACTTGCTGAAGTCTGAAATGAAGTTGTTTGAGCATCAGCAAGTGTTGGGCATGGGGATGGTTTCTTCCCAGGGCTTGCTGGCACAGCAAGACTCTTCCCAGCACCCGAGCTACCTTCAAGGGAGGTGGCTGCTCAGCATAGGAGTATTTCAGTGTGATGTCCATGTCTGTGGCTGGAAGAACAGAGGTGAGCTTGCATATGTGCCCAGAGGTGATTCCAGCAGTCAAAGCTGTTTGAATAACGAGGCAGGTCTGCATTGCACCTCCCCACGTTGTGCCTGTCCCAATGCAGTGGGTGTCTTTCCCATGAAGCTAGTAAAACATGTTTACAAATACCATAAGAAGTTAAAAAGCAAAAATAAAAATTCTTGAGAAACAAAGAAGAAATTCTACCTTCAATTTTTTTGCTTTACTTTTCTAGAGAAGTATGGATGAAAATGACATAGACTGCTTTCTGGGAATGAGGTTCAGTGATCTCCTGGAGGAAAGAGACTGCAAATGGAGGGGTTGTAAGGAAAGTGGTGTCTTCTCCATAAGAACACTATTCTTCACCATCACCATAACTGAATCTTTAAAAAGAATTAGTGAACCTCAGTGTAATATTTGCTCCACACTTTCTGCCTGTAACCCCACTGTATTCTAACCCTGCTGACATAATGTCAGTGAGGTTTTACCCATTTTAATTTTTTTATGGATATCTAAGAACTTCTTGTACAACAGAATTCTGCACTGGCACTTACTACAGGATGCCATTTTGTTTTCATAGGAAAGAGAGTCTGGAAGTCTGGACTCTGGCTCACAAAGCTTCTTGGTTTCACATGGGAGGAAAATGGCTGGTGTCATTTGCTACCTCTTCCAGCTCATGAATTTAACTAGAGAAAGCTCATATTAGTTCCAGGTAGGCCCACAAATAGGAAAGTAGGACAATCCCTGCTGTTTTTAAGTACAAAGTCTTGTGGAAACCACGGCCAGTGGGTGGAGCTGGCAGCATGACTCCTTGGTGAGGGTTCTAGGTTTCATGATCTATGTCTACACTACCAAGTGGAAGACAGCCAAGGAGGACACATATGGTCCTGAGGCCAAGGAGCATCAGCTGGCTCTTGCCTACATGGCTCAGGGCTAACCACGGTGCAGTGCAGAGCAGAACAGAGCTGGCTATATCTACAAGTACTTGGCTCAAAGTGATTCCTAGGTCCTATGCAATGCCTCGTGGCTTTAATATCTGACTACATTCTTTCATACATTTTTTTTCAGTTTGAAGCACCTTATATCAGTATTGTAGGTCACCAAAATACTGTTTCTGTGGCCTGAAACTGAGGACATGTGTTGCATAGCTTTGCATGGGGCAGAAGGATAAACAAGAGTGCTTGAGTGAGTACAGGCAGCTGAGATGGCATTAGGGGACTGTGTGGGGCACAAGGAGCCAAACCTGCTGGTGACTCATCCATAATGTTTTTGGGCTCTTGCTGGAGTAAAGTATACCCCTATTTTGCCCAGGAGAAAACTGGGGGAAGTGACCCAAAGCCCAGCAGGAAATGAACTATTACTTAAGCACTGTGGCCAGCCAAGGTGTCCAGTTCAAGCTTTGTTCCTGGTTTGTTCTCATTAGCAGTGTCAATGTAATTATTGTCTCTCCAGATTTTCAGGCCTCCTGTGAGCTCCTGGTGATCCACAGAGTTTATGGAATTAACTGTTGCTCATCCTGCAAGGAGGCAACTACCATCTCACTGGGAACCACAGCAGGAGATTTCCTTTTGCCCTCTTCCTTCTGTGAAATTTACGTCAGGAGATGCAAGACCCAGTGACCATGCAGGAGCCTTTTGGCTCCTGAGTGGTTTTTTCCTTGATATTTAAGAATGTAGTGCGTGATGTCTCACAACACAGCAGCTTCTTCCCCTTCTACTACCCTCCAGTAGTCCTGGCCATCATGGGGAGGATCAGCCTCCATACATTTGATGAGAAAAGGAAGTCAGCATTTGTTATAGTTCTGCCCTATTTGCCTTTAGGAGAATTGAAGCCTTAAGCCTAAAGCAGATTGTTAAACCCATTCTGAGACATCAAAATAAAGGGTTCCAGATTTGCAGATGTTCAGGGCACAGGAATCAGAAGAGGCTGTACTTCAGCAGCAGCCCTGAAAATAAGGCCATGCTAATGCAGTAACCTAACTGTTCTTCAAGGCCTGCAGTGTTCGCAAAATCAAGCTGTAGTGTTAAACTTCCTTCTGCATTTCATTTTGCAGTAATGCTCAGTAATACTGAATTGGGATTCAGAATCCCGATGAAAAGTGCCTGAGAGATGCTGTGTTCACTATTGGCTTCTTACACATTTACATTGAAAGGCCTTTAAGACTTCCCTAGAGCCACTTTTCAGGTGCTTCCATCTTACAATCCACAACAATCAAACAATAAAGGCAAATTTCTTGAACTATAGATGGTCTAAGATGTCAGATATTTTTCTTCTGTTAGAGGAGATACATGACTTCTTCTCCATCACGGCAAACTCCCACCTTCAGTGAGCACTGCACAGCCAAAAGCATTTAAAAGCACTCAGATAGTTACTTTTCTTTTAGCACCTTAGTCCAATTAATGAACTTAAACTTATTTTCATATTTAACTGTCACAGTCTATTTTAAAACAGTGAAGGAGAGATAAGCAGGACATATGACCAAAATTTCAACTCTGCTTGTGTTGGGTGAGGTTGTCAGTCTTCCAGTAAGTGCTGCCATAATGAGTAAAGGTAGCAGAACTGGGATGAAATTTGGAGGCATTTTAATCAAAAGACTCCCTGCAGGCACAAACTTCGAAGAACAAATCCAGTCTATTTATCACAGCTCTTGCCACAGTTTCTGACCAAGCTTTTGTTCTTAGTTCTCTATTATTATACCAGCATTCACCTTCTACTCTCTTCCCAGAGTAAAGTTCAAGTAGTTGCTATGGCATATATTTTTTAAAAAGTGGTTTTTTCTTAGCACCTCTCAAAGGAGAGAAAGTTCACTTTAAAGGAACAAACTGTGAGGTGAGAATGTCAGTTTTAATCTTCAGAAATATTTGGTATTTTGCATTCAGACCACTGCAGCAATAGTCACTGCACTTTAGTGGTAGAACTGGAAACTGAGAACCTGAAGACCTCAACTCTCCAGGGTGAAAGCCACTGTAGTACAAGTATTGATTCTGGGTTACTTCCCCTCAGCAGGAATTCAGCAAACATGCAAACACCATTTCTAAACAATGAATTTAAAGTGAAATAGAATTCTGATGAAAATGCATCTTCTTCAATTGTTGCTGATGAGTATGATAAGAGAACTTGTAACAGAATTTAATAAAGGGAAGGCAAAAAGAGTTGTGAGTAAATATCTTGAAGATTTTTTTTCAAATCATATTTGTTGAGGTGAATCATTATCCTTAAATTTACTTTAAATCTAAGCTTGAAAAGTTTTATTGTTCATCAATTTACTGCATCGGGGTTTTTGGCAGAAGGATTATTTTTGTAAGTATCGTGACTCAGACCGTAACAGCCAATAGACAGCTCCATGACTAGTCTACATTTTTCAGGTAAAACTCCAGTAGCAAAAGATCAGGTCTAACAAACTCCTCCAGAGTAGGTGTTATAATCCAGTTATTAAAATTTTTAGAGACATGCCTCTGCCTGAATTAAGGTGCAAACGAGAGCATATGTCAAAGTCAAAAGTATGGATTTTATTGAACAGTAAATGTGAGGGAGGGAGAGAGAAAAAGAAAAAGAAATAGAAAAAGGGCAGGGGAGAGAAAGTGAGTGACAGAGAGACAGATTAACTAGGAAATATCACCAGTCTGGATCCTGATGGTGTCCCACTGATCCTCTTCTTCTCATCTTCTTGGCGGTGAGGATCCCCCAAAACATAGACTCAAGTGGATTAATATATATTTGGTCCAGGTAGGAATGCCCAGGTACCTTCCCAGGGAGGGGACAAGTTTGACTCTGTCTCTTGCAACAGACTCTGGATCTGTTGCATCACTTGGATCATGTGCAGTGCTCTGCTGCAAGGTCTCAGGAATGAGTCTGGGGGGCACTTCAGGGGTCTTCGATGGATTATGACACCCCTTCAGCTGTCCTCACATGAATGTCCCATGGATGTGGCCTTCCCAGGGTGGGAGATTTTACAGCTGAGCCAGTTTGTGTAAGGGAGGATGGATGCTCAGTTCCTCTGACCAGAGGTTACACCACCCACCTGAAACTCTCCTCCTCCCCCCTTGGTTTGGGGGGGAGTGTGTGCAAACCTGGCCTCAGCAGATGGGCCTGTGGGCTATGGCCTCTCCCAGCCCAAATCCAGCCAGAATCAATTTTCAGGACAGCTGCTGTTTTTGCCTTTCTTGCAGGTACATTGTTCTCCCTCTGCCTTGTTTACTTCTTCCTAGGCCTGAGATAATGGGACAATAGTATCACCTTTATTTTATCTTAAGTTCCCTTAAGCAGCTTAACTCAGTCCAAAGTTCCAATCAGGAGGCATATTCAGGGAGGGGTTGCAACTTCTTTATACAGTTTTGCCATTATGGGCAAAAAGTCCTTCATAACAATGTTTAACATTTCAGTCTCTCACAGTAGGTTGGGAAAACAAAGACTGAGTCTGTTTATCCTTCAGTTCTCAGCTGGGATACAAGCCAGCATTAATAGAGATGCTACTGGAATAAGGAAGAATTTTGTGTACCCTGTGTGCAATCTTAACATACTGGGTGCAATTCTACCTTGGTAAATGTAAATGCTATTATAAAATGCTATACTTAAAAATGAAAGTGCTATCTTATTGCTGACAACGTAAATTAATTTTGTTAGTGGTAATTTTCTGAATATCAGTTGGAAAACAACCCAGGTTTCTAGACTAAAGTTACCTATTGTAACCTTACCAGGTCAATAGTAAAAATCTCCCTGAATAATTCAAGTTTGAAAGGATTTGAGTGCTCCTGAAGGCAGGAGAAACAGTAGGAGCTCAGATGCTTGCAATGCAGGCTGCCTGTTCAGGGATCTAGCTCCTGACATAAATTTTTTAAGATCATTGGCTCATACAATGAATGCTTTGCAAAGTTGCCTCTCTTATAGGGAAGGCACAGAGGGCGAATGTGAAAATACTACAATACTGGAAGAACAACTCCTTAAATCTCTGGGTTTGTCAGCAGGGGAAGGGAGAGGGAGTAGAATAGCCTCCTTTCACATCTCTGTGGCATAAATATGCCTAAGCCTCATCTTTGCTAACAGCTGCAGTAGTAAGGAGAAGATGCAGGTATCTCATGTGCACTTGCAAGGGGATTTCAGCTAGACGTAGTCTTGTAAACTTAACATTTGCCCAGGTGGTCCATTTAGCCCAGTAGCTCCTCTCTCACAGAGCTGTGTACCAGGTGCTCCAGAGATTGGTGCCACAGCTGGGATTTCTTCTTCCCCACGGAAACTTCTCCCTGATATCTGTCAATCAGTAACTAAATTATAGAAAATATAATTGAGGATTGTTTTGGGGAGGACTGTTTATTTATAACTACAGATGTTCTTACAGTCCCCATAGATGAGACCTTGGCCTCTCTTATGTTCTGTTTCAATGAATTCCACATGTTAACATGTGTTCTAAAGCTGGAAATACAAAAAATTATATTGCTTTTTCTCGGAGAAAGTTCTTCGGAGGCCTTTACTCAGCTCTTCAGGCTCACTGTGAGAAATGCATTCCAATGGGAAAGGTCATGTCTTTCAAACTATCTGTTGGAAGCGAAAAAAAACCCCAAAAATACCAAAACAGAAATGACCAAAAAAACCAATCAAAACCACAACCCAAACAAACTCACTGCAACAAAAATATAGCTCCCATTGCATATGGGTTTGAATCCAAACTGCAAAGCAGAATCCTGCAAATCCTGCAAACTGTGTGAGACAGGCTGGAATGCAAATGCTAATCCTAGTCTGGCTTTTGGGTCAGGTGCACCAAGTCAGACACACAGATCCATGCTTGTCAAGGAAAGGCTGGGGAAGCCAGATGGGAGTGATGAACCCCCTGAGGGGAGGGTTTGCAAGCTGAAGAGAAGGATGGGCACACAGGAGGTCTCAGCCCAGAATCTACTCTGTTCCAGAATTTCTGGGTCCTTCAGACCAAGTTTGCAAGTGTTCAGTCTTTTTGAGAACCAAACTTGGAAGCTCTTAATATGGTGATTCATTTTACAAAATTCTGCTCCTGGAGCATTGATACCACTGCTTTAATTTCTGGTGTGCAGGATTTCGCATAGAGAAACCAGGAATTTTGCTACCAAAATTTCTTGTAATTTTCTTCAGCTAATTTTAGCAAAAAAGGGATTTGATAAACTTGTTCAGAGAAATATTAAGAAACAGATTTTTTTTTATCCTACTCTTATGCTTCTTTTTTCCCCACACATTTTTATACTGCTGAATCTTTTGTTATCACAGTTTGGGATCTAGTAAAAATCCCTAAAACCAGAAGTGAAAAGAAAAACCAAAAAACAAAACTCATCAGGTAAAGCAAAGGAAAAAATTTGATTTACAATCTGGTTCTGCAGAAGGCCTCACTCCTCCTATATGTGAAATCAGTTATTCAAACAACTTGTTGACAATTGATATAATTATTTCTAATTATTCTTGATTAGAGTCCTAGAATTATGTGATTACATCTAAATATGTGCATCATAAATGTAGGAGGTACAGCCTAGAGAAGGAGGAAATGTAATTTTATTTTTCAGTTTGTTCATTTTTTACTAGCTAAAAGGACTCAGAAAGTTTAATTTTCACGATGCTAAACAGAGGCCCACTGAACTCATCTTTATTACATTTCTTTTGGTAAGTTAGGTAGTAGAACCTCTTCAGTTATGGAGGCAAAACTTGCTGTGTTTTTTTTAATATTTAGGAAGGCTAAAAAAACCCTTAGAGTTTGTGACTGGCATGCAAGTAATGTGAGTGTGTATGTATTCCTTCAACAAAATCAAGTCTGTAGTGCTAAGCAGGTTATTCCTAGGAGACTACAGCCACTGGAGAAGCAACAGTTAATTCAAAGTTAACTTATTAATTCCTCTCATGATAAAAAATTAAACTTCACACTCCCTTCTACTGTAAATTTAACTGTGTTCTTGTGATTGTTTAGCATTTTACAATTGCAATGGTGCTTTGAAGGTTTTAATATATATCAGATAAGCATCTGAACTTGATTTTTTTTCTTTTTTACATCTTTATTAGCAGCCGTGGCAAAGCTATTGGGTCTTATTCTACTACAGTGGAGAGTGGTGTAGGCTAGGATTAGTTGCTGAAGTTAAAGCATTCTGCAAGCAAAGTACAAAATTGATTGTAAGGATCTTTTGTTAAGACCATTTTTATTAAAACTGTGCATTGATTTTAAGGGTGTTGTGTCTAATATTGTATCCTCTCATGTGAGGGAATGCTACAGCTAAGCAAAATAGATCTTGGCCACCAGCAGCTTGCACTCTTGGATAAATCTCCACAGAAGCAAGCAGAAACTCACTGCCAATTTAAGTCAAGATTGGAAATATCTCACAACAAATTACTGTTGCAGAAAGATTCTACTGGCTAGATGAGATTTAGTTAATACTTAAATGACAAATATATTTCTGTTTATTAATTTATTTTGATTTAATGAAGAAAATCACTCTATGCATTTACAAACATGTAATCAGCTTTTAATTTATATCCACTGTTATTGTATGCATGTCAGGCTGCACAAGTTAAGCCCTTCAGGAAAGAGGTGAAAATAGGTGAGATCTACTGAAACTCTGTTGCAGTGGTTGAATCCACTGCAGGAGTGACCAAGGAGCCACAAGGCCTCAAAACAGTGGAGGTCCGCTGGTGGGCAGGCTCAGAGGTCTGAGACAACCCCCTTTTACCTTTTTTAAGTCCATGTTCTAGATAGTTCTCCTTTCCTTGATACCCCATTGGTTCCCAGTCCCCTTGTTCCACCCCTCTCCTTTCCCACTGGTCACTGTTCCGTCACCCCACATCCCCTCCACCCCCTGGCCCCCAAAGGATAGGCTCTGATGTTCTGCCCGCCCCTGGTACCACCCCATATAAAACCCTGGAGCCCTCAGTGTTGTGGGTTCTTTGTCCCTGGATCCGTGCCAGGGGGACCTCAATAAACCCCTCGGAACTCCATACAAAGGACCCCTCCTGTCTCCGTGTGTGTGTGAGTGGCTGTGAGTACCCACCAGCTGCGGTGTGCCAGGGTGTGTCCGAGTGCGTTTGTGCAGCACTCCTCAGAGCAGCTCCGGCGGGACGTGATCAGGACGGACGCGCCACTCTTTCCAACCCCTCCACACCCAGCGCGACAAAACTCCTCTTGCATTCTCTTTCCTCCAGAAGCCTTTCCAATGTGTACACTGGCCCATCACAGAAGCTCATCTCTCTAAATGGAATCCATTAAGTCAAACATAACACTTGTTTGGAGATGGATACCTGCACTACACTTGCTCTGATGCCAGAGGATCAAAAAATGAACAGCAAAGATTTCAACATGCTAGAATACAGTGGCATGACCTCTGCTGGCAGAGGAAGGTTCTCAAAAGATTTTTATGCTCAGAGTAATGAAACCTCATCTAAGAAGCATCCTCTGCAAAGTGGCTTCTCACTACCTTGTGCTAACCAAGAAGACAAAGCATCTGTTTCTGAAATCTCTGCTACAAGAGGGTCAGTCTGGTTGCTGCCATGCCAAAGGCATCACCTAAGCTCCATGTTCTTCTTCCATGTCTCTGAAACGGCTTGTCCCTTGTATCTGCCAGGATAGATTGCAAGGCCTGTAGTAGTACCTGGACACTTTCAGCAGACCTGAAAACAGGACCTTGTTCTCTTCTTCCTTGAGAGTTGCACCCTGCACCTCGGTCAACAGCCAGAGAAGCACACTCCTCTACAAGGGCATAAAGATACTGAAAGGTACAGAAGGACTTGTGCACACCCTTCCCACACACATCTCCAAGTTATGAGCCAGCTCGAGGGATTCAATAACCCTGCCACACAACCTGCAAAGAAGAGGCCCTGTCTGTATCTATCTGTGCAGACAAGCTAGGATTCTCTGTGACCTTGCTCTTGATCCATTAAATGAGTACTTCCATCACAGTCATTCTGCTGCTTCAAATTCAATTCATTGCTTGAGCATAAATTTTTCAGGACTAATTACATCTAATCATGCGTGCCTTAGCCACATGATCAAAGGAAAAGTTCAGCAGCAAGGCATGAGATGAATGAGAATTTGGTTCCAAGGTGTCATAGTATAACCCTGGCAGGCAGGTAAACATCACACAGCCACTCACTCAGCCCCAGCTCCCCTGGGGTGGGGGAGTGAATTAGAAGGGTAAGAGTGAAAAATCTCAATTAGACATAAAGGTGGTTTAGGAGTTAAAAACATAACAAATCAGCAAACCAACCAACTAACCAAACCACAAAAAAACTAAAACATCCCCCCACGAAAAGAAACCCCAACAACCCAACAAAAAAAAAGGTGTAGAAAACAAAACTAAACTAAGGAAGTAAAGTGATGCAAAAAAAGCCCACTTGCTCACCACCAACAAACTGCTGCTCAGCTAGATCCCAAGAAATGGAGTAATAGTAGCTCTGAACAACCTCCCTGCTAGTCCATCCCCTGTGCCCTGTTTTACTGCTGAGCATGACACCATATGGCTTGGAATATCCCTTTGGTCAGTTGGGGTCAGCTGTTCCAGCTGATTCTCCTCTCAACCTCTTGTGCACCCCCAGCCCACTCACTGGCAGGGCAGTGGGAGAAGCAGAAGAGACCTTTACACTGTGTAAGCATTGCTCAGCAGTAACTAATGCATCTCTATGGCATCAACCCTGTTCTCATCACAAGTTCAAAACATAGTAGCTACAAATAAAAATAACTCCCAGCTAAAACCAGTACGCAAGGACAAAAAGCCATGAGCTCTGAGCTAAGAAAGAATAGAATGTAACCAATCCCAAAGAGACTGAGTAAAGCACAGATTGTCTCCCTGAAAGAAGTAGAACATGCAGGACTTAGTTTTAATGCAAAAGCTAGTCGTGAGAGGGGAGATTCTCTTCATCTTTGCTATCAGTCAAGAAAAGGACAGGGTGCAAGGGACCATGGCAGAATGGAACTGTTTCACTTCATGAGGGAGAGCAGCAAGATAAGATGGCCTTTGAGGAAGCAGATTTTGATAGACTCAGGCACCTGGTAGTAATATCTCATGGGAGGCAATTAAACTGAAAATGGAGTAGGCAGCTGTTTCTTTAAGAAAATGCTCTTAAAAACAAAATTGCCAACTTTCCCAGAGAGTAGGAGGTATGGGAAATTTAGAAAGAGGTGTGTCTGATTATTGAGTTCTTCATTGACCCAAGATCAAGGGGCACATAGACAAGAGAGAAAAGATTGCTGAGTGCAACTCTAAAACAGGGAAATCAGGAAGACAAAGACATGATATGAGATACCTCTGTCTCTGGTCATAGCATGATTTCTTGTTAGCTTCTGTAGGAACACCCATAATAAGGAGACAAATAGAAAATGTGCAATCCGTATCAGTAGAGGAGGAAAGCTATTAAAAGACTGTGTTTAATGCCTTTTGCTTTCAACTGTTAAATGATTTTTTTTTTTGCTTCCCTTAGTAAAAAGGTTACCTGCAATCAATTGACTAATCATTTCATACCCATGACAAAGGGACAAGATGCACCTCAGGGTGTATCGCAGATGCAGCAAGGGCAGAGCTCTGGGAAGCCATGAAATAGAAGAGCTCCTGGGAGGCTGGGAAAGGCAGAACACTGCTGAGCCTGTGTGAGATGTCAGGGCAGACCCAGGCAAACCCCAGCCTTTGGGTCTCAGAAAGATCCGGCAACAAAAAAGCTTTCTGGAAGCACTTAGAAGAAACCCAGATGTGTCAGTTCTCATAGGTTTACTGAGATTACTTGAGAATAAATGTCTGTTGGGGTTTTAGTTTAGTCTTAGGTTTTTTTCTGTTAAAGGAATTTTCTCCCATATGCATGTTGCTAGGGGACAAATAGCTGTACTTAAGAAAGACAAAAAGGGAGTGGGGCGGGCCTGGCTACTTTTTTGTCTACACCTGGGTGTGGGGGCAGTTCGCTCTGAGCGTCCGGAGAGAGAAGCTGCAGAGAAAGGAGCTGCTGCTTCTTCTTTTTTTGGCCGTTCTTCTCTTCCTGCTGGAAACAACGCCGGGACCCCAAAAGCCGCTTTCCCTGCCCTGCTGGAGGCCGAGCTGTGGCTGCCCTGCCCCACTGCTGCTGCTTCGAGTTTTTCGCTACGCTGCAGCCCTGCTCGCCCTGCCTGCCTGGGCACCCGTGGGGTTCTCCCATCTGGATACATCTCGCCTGCCACCCGGGATTTGCGTTCGTCCCTGCCGCTCCTGCCTGCCGTTTCCAGCCTGCTGCTCCTGAGAGTCCGGGATCGGCTGCCCAGCGGTTTGTGAAGCCTTTGTTCCTTCCCTTCCCGGGATCCCAGGCCGCCATTGCCCGCGTGTTTCCCGAGCTCGCTCCGGAGCGCCCCCTGCAGCCGCGGGGGAACCATCGCACCTGCCCTGCTCACCGGGAGCCGCCAGCGCCCCTGCCGGCTGCGAGCGGAACTGCACCCGAGGGGAAATAGCCTGACAGCCGAGAAGGCTGGCACTGGGTTTGTGTGTGCTGTTACTGTCATAGTTGTTGTTGTTTTGTTTGACTGGTTATATACATATACATACATATATATATATATATATAGTAAAGAACTGTTATTCCTATTTCCCACATCTCTGCCTGAAGGCCCTTGATTTCAAAATATAATAACTTGGAGGGAAAAAGGGTTATATCTGCCACTTCAAGGGGGGCTTCTGCCTTCCTTAGCAGACACCTGTCTTTCAAAACCGAGACAGATCTTGGCGCCCAACGTGGGGCCTGAGGGCATTAAGAGAGAGAGGTGAAAAAAAAAAGGAATAACAGTTCTTGGAACTTTATTTTGTGTGCCAGATATAGGAACCTTGTTAGGCTGCACTATGTGGTCTAGTTTACCCTGGTTCGGGTGGCATGTGGCCGTAGCTATATTCTTCCCCTTTGCAGCTCCTTACTTGAATCTGGGTCCTCTGACTAAGGCTACCATTGCTGTTATCCAGCTTGCGTTATGGGTTGAGAAGGTGAGGAATTCATGGGTTTTTAGCTTCCTCCGGAATGTGGGCACATGGATAAACGGCTATCACACACTGAGCACATGTTTTTGGGGTTATGTTAACAATGGTACCTTCTGTGAGGAAATGACACCAGGGGAAGTTTTCCCCCAACCCCTCAACCAGTTCTTCGGGCCCACCCCATCAATTTTCGAAGGGTTTAAATTCCCTCTGAATATTAACCATCTGCTGCTGATAGGCCTACTCTATTTAGCACTCAAGGATAAGTTGAGATTGGCTTGGATATCTACCCGGACACCAGCCCCAGAGACTAGAGATCCTGCCCCAGAACCTGACCTGGCCCCAGAGAGTAGAGTTCCTACCCCAGAGCCTGATCCTGCCCCAGAACCTGACATGGCCCAAGACACAAGAGATCCTACCCCAGAGCCCTATCCTGCCCCAGAACCTGGCACGGCCCCAGACACTAGAGATCCTACCCCAGAGACTGACGTAGCCCCAGACACTAGAGACCCCGCCCCACAGACTGATACCGCCCAACAGTCCACCTCAGAAATGGACTACCCAAACTGGGTGGGGGTACTGGCAAAAGGGATGCAAGAGATGTGCCAAGAGATGGGTCAGGTGCGCCAGGGGATATGCCAGGAGATGGGCCAGGTGCGCCAGGAGATGTGCCAGGAGATGGGCCAGGTGCGCAAGGAGATGTGCCAGGAGATGGGCCAGGTGCGCAAGGAGATGTGCCAGGAGATGGGCCAGGTGCGCCAGGAGATATGCCAATTGCTAAGGGAATACACCTCCTCAGCTAGTGAAAAGCCCTCTCCCTGCCCCAAAGAGGGTGAGTCCGATGGTACAGCAGTAGAACCCACGGATGTTACAACCGTCCAGGCTTCAGCTGAACCACAAGGACAACCACAGCCAGCAGCAGTCGCCCCTGTGCAAAGGAGGAAGTGTAAGACCAAATCAGTACGACCAGTTAATGATGATGGACAACCAGGGCCCTCACAACCAGCAGGAGAGCCAGAGCCAGAAATCATCACTGAGTCCCTGTCGTACGACAGTCTCCGCACTATGCGAAACGACATTGCGCGAAGGGGGCGTGAGCCTTATACCACCTGGCTGCTTCGGGTTTGGGACCTTATGGGCACAAGTGTGCAACTGGATAGTGGTGAGGCAAGGTATCTGGGATCATTGACCCAGGACCCAGGTGTGGACCAGGTATTTGTGAGGGAGCCAGGGCCCCTTTCTCTCTGGGAGCGGCTCTTAATGAGTGTGAGAGAAAGGTTCATTCACAAAGAAAGAATGCAGGAGTACCATCATAGAATGCAGTGGAAGACACTCGAGCAAGGGATTCAACAGCTAAGAGAGGTGGCAATATTAGAGGTACTCTTTGGGAGGGATGGACAGCATGATAATGACCCCGATAAGGTCAGGTGCACAGGACAGATGATGTGGAACCTGGCAAGGCTGGGGCCATCGCAATACACCACCTTCATTGCAACGATTGATGCTGACAATACCCGAGAAACCGTGGGCTCTGTTGCCAGCAAGCTCAGGCATTATGACAGCATGATCAATGGCCCGCTGAAAGCTCATGTCTCTGCTGTGGTCCAGGACCTCAAAGAGGAGATGAAGGAGATGAGGAAGGAAATGAGGGAGGAGATGAGGGAGGAGATGAGGGAGGAGATGAGGAGGGTCAGTGTGGCACCAGTGCGAGTCACAGGCCCCCAAGTCAGAGCCCGTCGTCCCCCTGCTAGAGAGAGAGGGTACACCCCACGAGCTGAGCTGTGGTTTTTCCTGTGTGAGCATGGGGAAGACATGAGAAGGTGGGATGGGAAACCCACCTCTGTCCTGGCAGCGCGGGTGCGTGAACTCAAGGAGGGAGGCACTAACCGAGGGGGTTCCGCTAAGGTGAAGGTAGCCTCAGCCTCCCGTGACCGAGCTGCCAGATATTTCAGAAGGGAGGATGATATGTCGGATCCCCTTGAAGGTACCTCGAGCATGTACACCCAGGGAAAGAATGATAACCAGGGCTAGAGGGGCCCTGCCTCTAGCCAGGAAGAGGCACGGGAGAACCGAGTTTTCTGGACGGTGTGGATCCGATGGCCTGGCACATCAGAGCCACAAAAATATGATGCATTGGTTGATACTGGGGCACAGTGTACTTTAATGCCATCGGGACATGTGGGGGCAGAACCTGTATCCATCGCTGGGGTGACCGGGGGATCACAGCAGTTGACCCTTTTGGAAGCTGAGGTGAGCCTGACTGGGAAGGAGTGGCAAAAGCATCCGATTGTGACCGGCCCAGAGGCCCCGTGTATTCTGGGCATAGACTTCCTCCGGAATGGCTATTACAAAGACCCAAAAGGACTCAGGTGGGCATTTGGTATTGCTGCTGTGGAGGCAGAGGGCATTAGGCAATTGAACACCCTGTCTGGACTATCTGAGAATCCTTCTGCAGTTGGGCTCCTGAAAGTGGAAGAGCAACGAGTGCCAATTGCCACCTCGACAGTGCACCGCCGGCAGTATCGGACAAATCGAGATGCTGTGATCCCCATCCACAAGATGATCCGCGAGCTGGAGAGCCAAGGGGTGGTCAGCAAGACCCACTCACCCTTCAACAGCCCCATCTGGCCTGTGCGCAAGTCTGATGGGGAATGGAGACTGACTGTGGACTATCGTGCCCTGAATGAAGTGACTCCACCGCTGAGCGCTGCCGTGCCGGACATGTTGGAGCTCCAGTACGAGCTGGAGTCCAAAGCAGCAAAGTGGTACGCCACTATTGACATTGCCAATGCATTCTTCTCTATTCCTCTGGCAGCAGAGTGCAGGCCTCAGTTTGCCTTCACATGGAGGGGCGTGCAGTACACCTGGAACCGACTGCCCCAGGGGTGGAAGCACAGTCCCACCATCTGTCATGGACTGATCCAGACTGCACTAGAAAAGGGTGGGGCTCCAGAACATCTGCAGTACATTGATGACATCATTGTGTGGGGGAACACCGCGACCGAAGTGTTTGAGAAAGGAGAGAGAATAATTCAAATTCTCCTGCAAGCTGGTTTTGCCATCAAGAAGAGCAAGGTCAAGGGACCTGCCCGAGAGATCCAGTTCCTGGGAGTAAAGTGGCAAGATGGACGGCGTCAGATTCCTACTGAGGTCATCAATAAGATCACAGCAATGTCTCCACCGACCAACAAGAAGGAAACACAAGCTTTCCTAGGCGCTATAGGTTTCTGGAGGATGCACATTCCCGAGTACAGCCAGATCGTGAGTCCTCTCTACCTGGTTACCCGCAAGAAGAACGATTTCCACTGGGGCCCTGAACAGCAGCAAGCCTTCGCCCAGATCAAACAGGAAATTGCTCACGCCGTAGCCCTTGGCCCAGTCAGGACAGGACCAGAGGTGAAGAACGTGCTCTACTCTGCAGCCGGGAACAATGGTCTGTCCTGGAGCCTCTGGCAGAAGGTGCCTGGTGAGACTCGGGGCCGACCACTGGGATTCTGGAGCCGAAGCTACAGAGGGTCTGAAGCCAACTACACTCCCACAGAGAAGGAAATCCTGGCAGCTTATGAAGGAGTCCAGGCTGCCTCAGAAGTAATTGGCACAGAGGCACAACTCCTCCTGGCACCCCGACTACCGGTGCTGGGGTGGATGTTCAAAGGAAAGGTTCCCTCCACGCATCACGCCACCGACGCTACTTGGAGCAAATGGATTGCCCTCATCACGCAGCGCGCTCGAATTGGAAACCCAAGTCGCCCTGGGATCTTGGAAATAATTACGAACTGGCCGGAAGGTGAGACTTTTGGGTTATCTTCTGAAGAAGAAGAGGAGCAGGTGACACGTGCTGAAGAAGCCCCACCATATAACGAGCTACCAGAGAGTGAAAGACAATACGCCCTCTTCACTGATGGTTCCTGCCGAATTGTAGGCGCTAGCCGGAAATGGAAAGCCGCTGTATGGAGCCCCACACGACAAGTTGCACAGGCTACTGAAGGAGAAGGTGGATCGAGCCAATTTGCTGAGCTCAAAGCTGTTCAATTAGCTCTGGACATAGCTGAAAGAGAGAAGTGGCCAAAGCTCTACCTCTACACTGATTCATGGATGGTAGCCAATGCTCTGTGGGGTTGGCTAGAAAGGTGGAATAAGGCAAACTGGCAGCGCAGAGGAAAACCAATCTGGGCTGCTGAAGAGTGGAAAGACATTGCCACTCGGGTAGAGAAGCTATCCGTGAAGGTCCGTCATGTAGATGCTCACATCCCCAAGAGCCGGGCTAATGAAGAACATCGTAACAACAAACAGGTAGACCAGGCTGCGAAAATAGAGGTGTCCCAGATAGACTTAGATTGGCAACATAAAGGAGAACTGTTCCTAGCTCGATGGGCCCATGATGCCTCAGGTCATCAGGGCAGAGATGCCACCTATAAGTGGGCACGAGACCGAGGGGTGGATCTAACCATGGACAGTATCTCCCAGGTTATCCATGATTGTGAGACATGCGCTGCGATCAAGCAGGCCAAGCGGGTGAAGCCTCTGTGGTACGGTGGGCGATGGTCCAAATACAAGTATGGGGAGGCCTGGCAGATTGATTACATCACACTGCCTCAAACCCGCCAAGGCAAGCGCTATGTGCTCACAATGGTAGAAGCCACCACTGGATGGCTGGAGACCTACCCTGTGCCTCACGCTACTGCCCGGAACACCATCCTGGGCCTGGAAAAGCAAGTCCTTTGGAGGCATGGCACCCCTGAGAGAATCGAGTCTGACAATGGGACTCATTTCAAGAACAGCCTTATAAACACCTGGGCTAGAGAACATGGCATAGAGTGGGTGTACCACATCCCTTACCATGCACCAGCAGCTGGGAAGGTTGAGCGGTGTAATGGATTGCTTAAAACCACCTTGAAGGCACTGGGTGGGGGGACTTTCAAAAACTGGGAGATGCATTTAGCAAGAGCCACCTGGTTAGTTAACACCCGAGGCTCCACCAGCCGAGCAGGCCCTGCCCAATCCGAACCCCTACAAACAACAGACGGAGATAAGGTTCCAGTGGTGCACATGAGAGGTATGCTTGGAAAAACTGTTTGGGTAAAGTCTGCCTTGAGCAAAGACAAACCCATCCGTGGGGTCGTTTTTGCTCAGGGACCAGGTTGCACCTGGTGGGTGATGCAAAAGGATGGAGAGACCCGATGCTTACCTCAAGGGGACCTTGTTTTAGGGTGAACTACCCATGACTCTGTACTTGTATCACTATCAGCATGTATATTTGTGTATAATTTGGGTAATGCATAGATTTATATGGTTAAGAAAAAAAGTTAAGTTTCATGTAACATGTTAGTATGGGAAAAAATTCGGGGTGGATAATGTTGGGGTTTTAGTTTAGTCTTAGGTTTTTTTCTGTTAAAGGAATTTTCTCCCATATGCATGTTGCTAGGGGACAAATAGCTGTACTTAAGAAAGACAAAAAGGGAGTGGGGCGGGCCTGGCTACTTTTTTGTCTACACCTGGGTGTGGGGGCAGTTCGCTCTGAGCGTCCGGAGAGAGAAGCTGCAGAGAAAGGAGCTGCTGCTTCTTCTTTTTTTGGCCGTTCTTCTCTTCCTGCTGGAAACAACGCCGGGACCCCAAAAGCCGCTTTCCCTGCCCTGCTGGAGGCCGAGCTGTGGCTGCCCTGCCCCACTGCTGCTGCTTCGAGTTTTTCGCTACGCTGCAGCCCTGCTCGCCCTGCCTGCCTGGGCACCCGTGGGGTTCTCCCATCTGGATACATCTCGCCTGCCACCCGGGATTTGCGTTCGTCCCTGCCGCTCCTGCCTGCCGTTTCCAGCCTGCTGCTCCTGAGAGTCCGGGATCGGCTGCCCAGCGGTTTGTGAAGCCTTTGTTCCTTCCCTTCCCGGGATCCCAGGCCGCCATTGCCCGCGTGTTTCCCGAGCTCGCTCCGGAGCGCCCCCTGCAGCCGCGGGGGAACCATCGCACCTGCCCTGCTCACCGGGAGCCGCCAGCGCCCCTGCCGGCTGCGAGCGGAACTGCACCCGAGGGGAAATAGCCTGACAGCCGAGAAGGCTGGCACTGGGTTTGTGTGTGCTGTTACTGTCATAGTTGTTGTTGTTTTGTTTGACTGGTTATATACATATACATACATATATATATATATATATAGTAAAGAACTGTTATTCCTATTTCCCACATCTCTGCCTGAAGGCCCTTGATTTCAAAATATAATAACTTGGAGGGAAAAAGGGTTATATCTGCCACTTCAAGGGGGGCTTCTGCCTTCCTTAGCAGACACCTGTCTTTCAAAACCGAGACAATGTCCCAAGACAGTTTGGTAGAAGACAGGTTGAGTTACAGTTACCCCTGAATATGAGTCAGGAATTGCATGGTTTTGAAAACTAAAGCAGACAAACACCAGCCCTCAACAGGAAAACAGCCTACCAACAAGGAAAGAAGTTGTCTGCTTCTCTCAACTATGGGATATCAGTTCTCAATTTCTGTGAGCAATTTTTGGTGCTGAAAAGACCAAAAAAAAAAAAAAAATATTGGAGAAAGGGGGAAGATATGGCTTATGAGGAAAGAGCAAATGAATTGGGGTAGTTTAGTCCGCAGAGAGGAGGCCGGTGTGTTCGTATGAGACCGAAGAGAGGTGACTGACAAAAGGAAAAGAAGCTGATCTCTGCCTGGTGTGGGCTGGTGGGAGGTCATGGGCTTGCACTGCTGCTGGGAAGCTGAGAACTGTCAGGACCCTTACAGGCTGGAAGGCTCCTGTCCACTGTCCTGTCCATCTTTCAGCTCTGTGTCCTTCAATTCTCTGCAAGAACTGCAGTCCAAAAGACCTCGCAGCCAAACAGCCCCATGGAAACAGTACAGGTGGGTTTGGGGGGCTGGATGAGAAAAAAACCATTTTACATGCAGGGCTCCCTGATGGCATTGCAACCACTTGAGCATGAGCTGTGTTTAATAACTTCAGTGATAAGTTGAAAAGTCTTGCAGGGTTTTTGGTACAGCTCTTTGGAAACATTAGCAGACACCAATGTCATTGAGGCAATGGACCATGTACAAGCAACCAGCCCTCCATCTCTAGCCAAGGACCCCGCTCCCCAACAGCTCCTCTGCCTGGCACAGGGGGTTGGAGCCGAGGCGTTACTGAACTCCCCAGAGCTTTGCAACTTCTGTCCCAATCGCAGCAGTGACTCTGAGCAGCTTCCAAATAAAAACCACACTTGCATAAATCTCTCCAAAGACCTTGCCCCTGCTTTTCTCATTTGTCATGACTATGGTGCTGATGCTGAGACAGGAGATGGGAAAAGCAAATGGATGTTTGCAATTTGTCAGAAATATCTATGCAGCTGAATCAACTGCTACACAAGAGTCCCCATGGAAATAGGCCCTTGTCATGATGTGCTAGTGCCAAATTTTAGCCCTGATTATTGAATTTCAACCTTGTCAAATCATCTCAGCCAGTGAAGCCACATATTTAGCAGACAGCAAGATCAGTTCCCTGCTGAAAGGCTGGATCTCTGCACTGCGGATGGATGGACCAGCCACAGAATGAGGCCCCTTCTGCAGCAGAGACATCAGTGCACAGAAACTGACATCCAGCTGTCATTCAAGTGGCTAAAGCCTCTGAAATGTTGAGATAAATAAAATGGGAAAGGTTTGTTAGGCCAGCCAAAGGGAGCTCTGAGGACTTGTGGCTCAATGAAAGTCTGCAGCAGCAGCCATACGGGATGAATCCAGCTCAGGAGATAGGTATGAAATAGGTCGAAATTGAAAAGATAGCTCAGGTCCTGGTAAAAGGCCAAGTGTACCATCCTGGCTCCAGTGTGTCTGGTTTCCAAAAATCCCATGTGCATTTCAGAGGATTCATTGGCTTCTATACTGTCGCTACTTTTGCAAGCTCTGAAAGGATTTTACTTACATAAAATGCACTTTCAGCATAGGTGTGCTGTGAAGATAAAACCAGAATGTAGAGCAGCATAATTCCAAATCAGGCATCATCTTTCCATGTGCCTTTGACACATGGCAGTACCTTTCCATTTCAGTATGCAAAGTTTGCCTTGGTCAAACTGCTGAGCTGAATAAAACACATATGCCACCCTCAAAGCCCAGAAGAAACATTGCCAATTTTACAAGTGGTTAAACTAAGCCTGGACAACTCTTGCTTTCAGAAACAGGGACTAACCATCTTTAGTAAGTCCTTTCCATCTCTGGTTTTTCTGAAGCTATGAGTCTTTGAAGACTGTGACTGACAGGCTCATTAACACTGAACAGCCTCAAATGCACACTGAATAACTCAGAGAGCTAATTAGAGGAACACTGGGATAAAGAGAGCATGACAATAAAATATTTCTGACGTTAATTAGTGGAAGGAAAAATAAGAGGCTGAACTTCCCAAAAGAAATGAGAATTGAGAATGAGTAATCCTGCAGGATGCCAAGTACTCGGGGTGGCTTCAAGGCCAGGATCTCTACACTGCGGATGGATGGACCAGCCACAGAATGACTCCCAGGGAGCCATTGCAGCAGGGCACCAAATGGGGAGCTGGTCTGCACATGGCAGAGAGGTGTGTCCCAAGCAGAAACCTGGTGAAAGAATGGGAGAATTGCTCCCATTGTGGAAAAGACGTGTATGAAAGAAGGAGTGATTTCTTTCCACCTGTCTCCAACCTGATATGCAGGCTTTAACTCATGCAGGCTTATGGGAAATGCAAAACAATGGGGAAGGAAATAAGTGAAACTCAGGCTAAGAGTGAAGTACTGGAAAAAGAGAGCAGCTGTGGGGCCAAAGTGGTATTAACGTGTTGCTGCACATTCAAACTGTTTCCCACATTGATTAAAATGCACGGATGTTTTTTCCTGTCTCTGTCTTCTGTCTCCATCTAATTTCTTCCAGTTG
This sequence comes from Coloeus monedula, assembly GCF_965178545.1. Classification (NCBI taxonomy): domain Eukaryota; kingdom Metazoa; phylum Chordata; class Aves; order Passeriformes; family Corvidae; genus Coloeus; species Coloeus monedula. The sequence goes on from NC_138783.1 coordinate 51,774,489, forward strand.
GATATCTCCAGGACACACGTTTTCCCAGGTGTGCTCCTACAGCTTCACACACTCATCTTCCTTTCTGTGAGTCTTGATGGCAGTGGCTCTGGCCCCTGCAAGGTTCAGGGTCAAGTGTAGCCCCTCAGGGGGAAAGCATCAGTGTCTGGCTCCATTTCAGCCCTCATCCAGCCCAGATTGTCTGTGCTGATCCTACCTCTCTGTCCACACACACAGACAGCATTTCAAATAGGAAAATGGTATCCAAAACTGCTAGCATCAGTCTGGGAGAAAGCAGCATGGGGTGATTGCTACTGCAAGGGTGCCCAAGGATCTCGATGTGGTGGGAGCACAACCCCAACACCCCAGAGAGTGAAGATTCTCCAAAGAGAAATGTAAACATTACTGCATAAGTCTTCCCTTTTGTATATAAAAGAGAAGGAAAGGTGCTAGTAGGATTCAGAGACTAACCCTATGGATGGAAGGAGATGGTCAGTAGCAGATGCAGGTGCCATAGAAAGGCGGTACAATTTCACCTCCCACACACAACACAAAAGGGAAATATGTGTTTTCACAACTGCTGCTTTCTTCCTTGTATCCACTATCTCATTTGACCTCAGCATGACGTGTGTTTTCTTATACTTGGCTTACACTTAAGAACTTCTTTTCTTTATGTAAAATTAATGTATGTATTTTTACCTAAGGTGGTATTAATATCTTCTTTGTGGTGTCCTCATATTTGTTCAAAGGACAAAGAGTTGAATGTCACTCTTCTTTAGCATGTAAAACACTCAATTTTTCTTAAAATTCACAAAATTGCTATTCCCCATAACAACTGACTGCAGCATTTGTCATAATTTTTTTTATGTTTATTTCTGATGAAATAGCTTGGAAGAAACCAGATAGAATGATTTGGATAGGGATTAGAGCAGTAGAAATAAGAGAAGAATCATTCCAAAATGTCACCAGGGAGATTCTGTTGTTTTTTTCTAAAAGCTTTTATCACCATCACATCCGAGCAGTGTTTTTATATTTAATGACCAAAGAAAAAGAGTTTTCTCCTTCAAGGCATGGTATCTGTGTTGCATAAGATTTTCTGAAAGAACAGGAGATGGTCAGCCAGCCGTCAAGGTTATATTAGGAAACCCTGTCCAAAGAAATATGGTCTGCATAAAGCTTAAAAGCTAGGGATGTGACAGCCTTCTGATGAGGGTGAATTTCAGCAGGAAAAAACCTGTCATGTCCCAGCAGCTGCAACGTGGTTCTTCCTGGCTGGGGTAGCCAGACCCCTCTTGGCAGCTCCAGTCACTGCCATGGAACATGACAGTTCTTCTTTTCAGGGATATAAGAAGTGACTAAAACTTTGCATTTTTGCTTCTGAAAACCAGAAAAAGTCAAGAGCTCAGATGGTAACAAAAACTTGACTTGAGGAACCAGAAGAAGAGATTATAGTATTCTCATTCCTTTTTCTATATTTCTTTCCTGTTTTGCTTGCAAAGAAATGGGATTTTGCTTTTAATCAGAATTAGGACTGTGAAAGTTTTAGCACACTCCCTCCTGGGGTAGCCACTGTTTTGAAATAATAATAAAAAGATTGTTGATTTTAACAGAGGGCAGCGGATAACATTCAGGAAAGAATCATCTGCAAGTATAATTTGTGTCTATGAAATATCTTTTCGCTTCTCTGTGTTCATAGCTCCACTGTGGGCAGTGTGTGTGGATGAAGAGCTGCATGAGGCTAGGGGCATGCTTGGACTGGGAAGGAGAATGAGGAGCCCCAGCCACCATAAAAAGGCTCCTAGGGCAAATCGTGCCAGGAAACATGAATAGAAATTGCATAGCCTCCAACACCGTGTGCTGCAGAAATGAAGCAGTTTTGTTTCTCTTAGAGCTGGAAAACAGCACCTGTAGGTCAGCACAGCTGGCAAATGGCAAACCAGTTCAGTGTTCAACTGAGGAGGAACCAAAAGCGAGAAGTGATAAAAATCACTTGTTAAGAGAAAACTTAGTGAAAAAACACACTCCAGGATTTTCAAGCACAAACATCTCCTGACTCTAGCCCAGCCTCAGAAGAAGAGACACTTTCAAGAAGATAAACATTCTCAGGGAAGGCAGGCACACAAATTATTCACTTCTCACGTAAAAGGAGGGCAGCAGTCTCACCACTGTGCACTGCACAGTCAAAGACTCATTCCTGGGTCTGTTCATAAAGAATCAGTACCTTCCCACAGCAAAACACTGGCGGTACTGAGCACCCCAATTATTTACCTACCCTGGCTTCTTCAGCTCCTATTATTCCTTTCCTCAGGGAGTGGTTCATACTTTCCTTATTTTTCTTCATTTTGTAGGAAGTTTCCTATCTGGTTTTATAACTACACTGCCCATTTTAAACATGTAAGGAGCTGTAAATACCTGCTCTACTGCAAAATCATAGGAAAAAACACGTGTCTCCAAACAGTCCTAGAAACAAATATTGAAATATGAAATGCAGAAACAAAAACACATGTTACCATGTCTCCCTCCTGATATGAAAACATGGTGTAAAAAAGGGACACTAAAAGCTTTGATGTGGGAACTTTGAAACTCTTACCTAGTCATTCTGGAATTTCATTTATTTAGGGAAAACAAACAAACAAGCCAACAAACAAGGCAACACCTAAGCACTTAAGTACATAAACTGTTGACTCAAATTGTTTGGGGTCACTAACACTTTTTCTGAAAGTCTCTACAAATCATGACTTTCTTTATCCCATAGAACAGTACTCTGCTGTTTCTGGAAACCAGGAGAGCAGGACAGGAAAACAAAGGAAGCAATTTCAAGGGATTTGACAACTGAACCGGAGAAATTTTTTTATAAATGTGTTTCCAGAGACTTTCTGCTAACAAGAGGCAAAATGCTTTCAGGATAAAGTACACACAGAAAAATGTCTGAGAAAATGTATTGGAAAATTACAGTCCTTCTACACATTTTTAAGTAGCTTATAAATACCTGTATGAGTCCTGTCCTGTTCGAGCCTATAAGTTCTGCTAGAGCATGAAATGAATACTCAGGGAAGAAGATAAATCCCCTGTGCATGCTACTTAAAAAACATCGATGCATGGCTATTAAATATTGATTTAACATTATAATAATCTAATGTTATAATAACCTAAGTCAATATCTACTGACTTCTCCAGGCTATTAGGATGGTTTCCACAGTCTTTCTAAAATGTGTCAAAATTTTTACCTTGTCTGTTTCACTGAGACCTTTCCATGTAAGAAACAACCTAGATAGGTGTATATTTAAGGTTTTCATTTTTTTTTCCTGTTTCTCTTCCCAGTTATGGTAAAGACATTGGAGTTCATCCACACTAGGAAGGAAGCTCTAAAGCTTTTTGGCTGTGCTAATTCAGCTGTCAGCAGGCTCGATATTGACTGAGTAATGCTTAATGGCTTTCTAGATATGTACACGTAGGAGCAAAATTCTAGTTTTCAGCATATGTCAGATATATATAGATAAGGAAAGTAGCAAATAGTTACACAAGCCTAAAGAAAAGAAAGAAAGTTATCGACTTATATAAAATGGGATTTCTCTCAGCCACCTTGAGTCATCAAAGGGTATCAGCAGGCTTCTTTCTCATTTAAGTGAACTTTCTAAAAGGTTGTTTCCAGTCAAAGAAAACTGTCTGGGTTTTTCTCAAGTCAGAGGAGACACTCAAGTGCCTCAAAAACCTGGTTTGTCTGTTTAGGTGAGGGTGGGAGGACCTGAAGTGCCTTTCTCCAGCAGTACCACTGAGGCAGCTCCATGGTCTTTGGATGACTAAAGGTAAGAGAGATCCTCACTCACAGTGCTTCACCAGCTCCTTTCTGGCAGACTCCTCTGCCCTGTTCTTCTCTGAAATGAATAATTAAACTGAGAGTGAAAAAGGACATTTATTGTGGAAAGAAACAGGAGCATCTTGACTTTCTTCCACAAATAAATGCTGGTAGATGAATGGCAACCACCCCTCTACTCTCTAAATCTCTCCACCCACTTTTACATTTGCTAATTAGATAATTGGCAGCTGATTAAATGCATTTATTGTACCACGCTCTTCCCGCACAGCATCCTTTGTCTTCTGCTAGACATTAAGAACTGTGTGATTCCTACAAAAATAACCTTGATCTCTATTCATACTCAGGGACTTTTACAGGTATTTTATCTAAGAAAAAAAACAGATTAAACAGGTAGTGAAAAAACCCAGATTAATCAGGTAGTAAAAAAACCATGTTATGATATTAACTAAAGCACAGAGCACTTTGCCTGTCTCCCTCAGACTTGACTGAGATTCTGGAAGCCAGTTATCACTTTTGTTTTGCAAGGCTTCAAGTTTTGGCCATTAACTCTGAACTTAGCACAAAAGCCCAGGAGGTAAAAGTAGCACTTTTGATCACCGACCTTTGAAACAATACTTTCATAAGGCAAACCTTAGGCAGCAGCTCGTCATCCCTACCCAACCTGCAACTTTCTTGACCTGGCAGGGCAATATATCTGTCACGTTTTAAAGGTATCATCTTCGGGAAAATGCCAAAGAATCACTCCAGGCACTTACTCTTTTACAACATAGATGATGTAACTTGAATATATATTTCTCTGCTGTCATATATTCCACAGTGCATTTGGGGAACCTAATTTCTCTGATGAAACATAGATTTATTTATATTTTGGCATTTCTACAGTAAAAAATTATTGGGGTCCTGGTGAACTCAGAAGTATGTAATGCACCACCCCAGCTCCCAGATTGCTTATCGGATCACATTGTTCAGGCTAAGCACATCCTGTCCTAACAGTTATGATTTTATCACTCTCTCACCTGATTAGCAAGCAAAGGGAGCAGAATTCTTCTCTGTTAAAAGAGCCTTTCTCCCACTTCTGTTATGCAGAGTATTCCTAACCCACCCAGTGTCAGGCATCTAGGCCCTTTCTTCACACACTTTTACTGCTACCAACCAGCTGCCTTGGGCCAGGAGGGCCAGAGCTGAATCCCTTTGCTCTTAGACATATTACTACTCAGGGCTAATTTCTTCTTTGTTCTTCAGTTACAGCTGTTGGCTCCTAACATTCTAGAAATACCTGAGCATCTGTGATCTATCTGCTTTGATAAAAGACATATTTAACAGTAGATATGAATAATTAAAAGAAACAAATTTAACCCAGTGCACTGGCCATGAAATTACCTATTTGTGTGGTGAGCTCTTCCAATTACATTTTCCCTGAGTATCTTTTATGTACATTCTATACACAACATAGGGTTGATCCTAAACAGCCTTGCTGCCTATACTTTAATTTCATGTGTCAACACCAAATATGGATGCATATGTATACCCTAGTAATAGAAAGGAGAATGACAGTTTACTTGTCTTCACCATGGTCCTGTGGACTTTGTGTTGGCATGCAAGAATTGTTCTGAACAGCATCACCTGAGCCACAGTTCAGGAAATTACTTAAAATCACTTAACCTATTTTTTATCATAGACACATAGAACAGTTTAGGTTGGAAGGGACCTTAAGGATCAGCTTGTTCCAATCCCCCTGCCATGGGCAGGGATGACATCCACTAGACCAGGTTGCTCAAAGCCCCTTCCAACCTGGCCTTGAACACATAGTTTTCATGGTTCAGCATAATTTGGCTACTACTTGCCAGTGAGCTATGCGTCTACATAAAGCTTGACATCCAGTGAGTTTGTTCTGAATTATCATTCACCAGTTGATCTCTTCATCTTCCAATAACCATACTCTGAAGAAAGATAAGCTTCTACACTGCTTTTCACGAGGTGCTTTAATTTCATTTACATTGATTGACACAAAAATGCTACAGGTAAATTGAGGACCATGTTCATCCTTTGAGAAAAATGCCTGCCCTTGTAAGGGTAACTGGTCTGTCATGGCCTGTTTTTAAACTAATTTCAAAAAAATACCCTAATAGCCTACACAAAAGTTTGTATTATATCTTGGTATTTGAGCACACTTTCTTTGTTAGAAACCTCATCTGGGGAAAAAAAAATAGAAGATTGCTCCTGATTATTAGGTGGTAGGTGGAAAAACACCCGGAAAAACAATTTTTGGTGACAACTTCTTTTTCTGGTACAACTCAAATAAAAAGACTATGCCCCAATGGATAAAAATTTAAAGCAGGCATAAAGTAGTTGTGACTTTATACTTAAATCTTAAGGAAGGAGCTGCTTCTTGGTTAGCACAATAACTTTTATCACTGAATCAGAAACCAAATAATATATAGCACAATCTTCCTGGCTGCAACGTATCACATATCAATCCATGAGTTATTTAATTAGCGTAGCAGTTAACACCTCATGTGACTCCTGTAGCACACGTCAGGATAACCTATTCTGTTAGCTAATGTTTGGTTTACATTTACACCACATCGTTGTTATGGGCCATAATGTCCCCTCTGCTCACCTTTCTGTGAATGTCAGGAGAAACAACTGAACTCTTCTAACTATATTACCAGTTGTCACCAATTAAGGTTTTTCAGCATCTTAGTCTAAACATGCTCTGGCTTTAACACATCAGCACAACAGAGGGTTTGTTATTCTATTATCTAATGAACAGAAAGAAGTTCCTTTTGTTTTTATTCTGAAGGTAAAATTATTCATGTTCCAATCTCTTCTATTAGAACTATCAAAATCCCATTTCAGAAATTAAGTTGCTATTAACTTACAGTACTAAAATCACTGGAATCTAAATGGAGAGGAAATGGATCCTGTATCTTAATGGATAACAGGGAAAAACAAGGCAATTAGTTCAGCTTATATGTTTGTCTCCTCTTGTTAAAAATGGCAATAATACACAGAAACATTGCTTTTGGGGAGCAAGTAATGACAGATTCATTTAAATGCAGGTTTTGATGTCTATTGCAGGACTTTGGATTTTCGTAGAATTATAAAAATATCAAGCAGAAGGGCTATCATCCCACCATATTGAGAATCAGGCATCCTTGGACTGTACTAGAGAAATGTTTGTTCAAATTTCTTTAAAGTGTGTCAAATAACAAAGATTTTCATCCATTCCTAGGCCATAGAAAGGATGCCAAGAGCAAGATTTGTTTAAATATTACTAGGTGGAATCCATCTGACTGTAGGGGTAGGTCTTAATATTGGCCTGGATGATCTTACAGGTCTTTTCCAACCTAAATGATTCAAAGCATGGGCCAAATTTCATTTTTCAGCCATCTCATGCAAAACATGTACAGACTGTACAGTACACAGGGTAAGTTACCTAACCATGAACCTCCTCTCAGAATCATTTGTATGCATACTAGGCTGTGGTGGGGAAAGTAGCTAGCAGCTGACTACTGCAATTTCTGGGTTTGCATGTGATCAGGTACGAGACACGTTCTGCTGTGGCTGATGAAGCACAGCAGAACTGCACCTATGCAAGGTACAATCAGTACGATGGTCTTTGAAAGCTTGTCAGCAACTGACTTAAAAACATCAAGTCAAGGCAGGCGTGGGAGAGATCTGCAGCAGTGAAATTAAATGTTTCAAGTGCCATAAACAAATGGCATATAAATAGGAACAATTCTTTTGGAAAAAGTGAGGACACGAGTGCTGCAAGCGCAATTACCCTTCCATAATGTATGGAGATTTAATGTTGATGTTGAATATTAATGAAAAATAATTGATTTGACTTAGTTATTCAAGAGATAAACCCACTCATTTTTGAGCTACAGGAGTTGGTAAACCAGCTAATATGATTATCACCTTTGAGAGCTGTCACTCGCTCCTATCTACCAAACTGCATAACAGGGATTGCAGCTTAATCCTAAAAAGTAGCAAGAGGACTCCTGCTGCAAGCCGACCTATATCACATACCTAACATAATCTTGCCACCATGGACATTGAATAGCTAAAGAAAAAATATTAGCTAGAACAAAAAGCTTTAAAAACTAATTGACACAGACTTAACACAGTTCTGTGCTAATGTATCTGTAAAATGCCACCCAACACACCAAGGGCCAAGCTACAGGAAGACAGAGGAAGGGTATGTGCTGGCTCTTCATTATCCAGTGTGGCCTCAGGTCACCAGCAGTCAGAACTGGGCCCAGTTAGCAAAAATAAGCCCTTGAAACCCATTTGGTCTTCCCAAACACTTCACTAAGCCCAGTGAAATCAGAAACAGAAGAGAAGGTGGTGGCTGGCTCAGGTATGTTGTTTGTGATGCTCGGTATCCAAAGAACACAAATAAAGAACAGGAACATGGAAGTAGCATGGAAGTTTAAATGAAGAGAATAGGCAAACAATGGAAAAAAGCAATGAGCAGTAAGTATCTCAGGTCAATACAAATCTTTGCACAAACATTGGGAAAATGAAAGAAGAAAGGAAGGAGGAATTTTTTCAGGTTATATGAAGTAGGATGAATGCAAAAGCCACAAAAGCAGGACAAGGAAACAAGGAGCACCTTACTTATGTCCATGCGTAGTTAAAACTGAGCATGCAGTGTGAACACTCTCTCAGGCTAATCAAAGCAGGACAGGACAAGAGAGATTCTTGCAAATAGAAGGCTTTTATTCAAATTTGGATGGGAAAAAACCTGAAAATAATGGAATGTATGTACTAATTAATCCTACAAGCAGGTAGGTAGTGCTCTTTTTTGCACTTCATCAAACAACAGAATACAGTCTGCTTTGCCAGTTGGCTTAAGAGGACCTCAAATCACTTGCAACCAAGATTAGTTCTGGTTAAAGAAAATCCCTCATATGAGAAAGCAGACTTATAATTGTTTGAATAAATTGAGCAGTATTTAATTTAGGCAAATGCACAGAATTTCAAAACACTTATAATCAAAACCACTAGTTTTTAGTACAAATTTTATCAGCCTTATAGGATTCATCTGCACCTCATGGTTAACCACTGGGACTGACAGAGCTAACTTGGGTGATAATAAGCTAAAATATGCTACAAGGGATACTTTCCTTGCTAACATGTGGGAAAAGTCTGGACAGAGGAAACCTTGCCTTCTGCAGACAGGATTGCTTTTTCCCAGGAATCTAAGCCAGTGTTGTAAGTGTTGGTTGAAGTAGACTCACTTTTCCATACAAAAATACGTTGCCTCACATTTTTCATGTATTGGTAAAATGTGTCCAGGGGAATTGATCTGTCGAAGTGAAATTGAACCAGAGAACACATTTTACAGGAAAACTGAAAACAGTTAACCCATGAAATAGAACATGTTTCTTATCTTTTTCTATTGTCAGTCATCACAGCAAGTAGAAACTCTGATCTGCACCATCAGGTTTTTGTTGAAAAGATTTCTGATTATGAATGTGAAGGACTGGAAACGCACAAGTCCCTGAAGCCTTCTGAGAATCAGAGCCAGTGACTGTGACAAATAACACTTCCATCAAAGTGATAAGAGGGTGAAGAAACAAAAATGCTCCATCATCTGGGGGGGGGGAAATCACATGCTGAAGAGATATATGTGGAGGTTTTAATACAAAAAAAAAGGCATGTGTTTATGTTTTGTGAAAAATAATTTGAAATAGGAGATCAGCTCTTCACTTGTACTCTGCATTGCAAAGATAAGTTCTGTAATAGAAAGGCTGAACCCCATTTTCTATTTTAAACAAATCTCACTCTTTTTTTTTTAAGAAATGAGGGATTCAAAAGTAATAGTAACATTTAAAGAAATGGAGAAGTATTTCTGTAATGTGAGACTGGAACAGATTTCTCAGAGAAGTTGTGGATGCCACGTCCCTGGAAATGTTCCTGGCCAGGTTGGATGGGGCTTTGAGCAACCTGGTCTGGTGGGAGGTGTCCCTGGCCATGGCAGGAGAGTTGGAGCTAGATGATCTTTACAGTCCCTTCCAACCCACGCCATTCTGTGATTCTGTGACTGAAGCCATGGGCTCTTTGATGCCAAATGGAACCATCAGCAAATACCTGATCAGGACATCCTCTTCATACAGCACTTCCTGCAATTAGGTATTTGGGAACAGGATTTTTGATAATGGAAAGGTGGATGCAAGTTTCACTAAGCAGAAGTAGATACCGGGATATGTATCTATAAAATTGACTAAATTAGCTCTAGATGATAAAGGGAATTGCAATACAAAAATCTGCTTGGTGTTAGAGAGAAAAAGAAAACTCTGGGATTAACAAAAAAACCCACATAATTAACAGGGGACTCTAATTATCTAGAATTTATTCTTCAACCCTGCAGGTTTTAGTGTTTTACTAAAGGGAAGAATAATACTGCTTAATAGCTAATACTCTAGAAGATATGGGTCTTCTTTGTTATAATATCCTTACTCCAGATTTCATTTTCACTCTATATATGAGACAGTGTGGGATGAACTATAATTATGCCTTTTCCAGTCTCTGAAGTGCACCCATTATCCAAAGAGAACCCCACGGTGAGAATAAAGTTGACATGGTATATAAATAAGTAAGCTTTTGACATAATACATGAACCTCCTAGCCTTAGAACTTGTAGTATTATTTGATTACAATGATGGTGAAATAAGAAATGCACAAAGGAGAAAAAGAACCCTCAAAATTATGTTATATGTGATGTTGATTTAGAAATACGTCTGTAATATTTGCACAAAAATTAACTGCAATATTCTTCACACACCATAGTACTCTGCACACCAAAACACTGAAGCTGCAGCACCACTTGGACTAGTGAAAGTCTGCATTTATGCACCGTGGAGTTAGGGCAAGATTGTGTTATCCAGATACACAGCTGAGGGTTTCAGTTTGAAGTCCTTAGGTGCTAGAGTAAATTTAAAAAGAACAGTAAATTCAAATTATGATATGCGCAGTTTATTGTGGTAACACCAACAGAAGGAGCAGGAGAATGGCAGATTTTTTTCTCTCTAGTGAATAAAAACAACGAGAAGTTGTATTTAGTCCTTAAATAATGAAATTCCACTTCTAATATGTATTTACTGGTATTTTTGCAATTTAATCCCAGGTAAGATTCTACATAAACTATGGTACAAAACCACAGCTATACTTCATTGATTCCTGTCTTTTATGCTAAGCATTACAGTACTCAAAGAAATTAATAGTTTAATTTTGTGATCTCAGGTCTTTGCATGTAGAGGTCCAGCAGACACAAGATGCAGCTTCCTGTGAAGCCTTGGGAGATAGAGTTAGTACAAGGGCCTTTGAAAGTTTGCTAAAATCTGAGGTGTTAGGAACAAATAAAGATGACAAAAAGGTGTGTGAGATTTGTGAGACTGCGAAGAAATATCTGATGAAAACAAATAAACAAAACTGACAGTTTATGAAGTGAATTAATTCATAACAATGTGTAAATTATCTCTCCTGTTGGTAATATAAGGACTATTTTGCTGCTACTGAAAACCTTTAACAAATACATACTGAGATCTTGCACTTACAATGATCTGTAAAACTAAAGAATCCAAGCCATGCTGTTGATAAGGATTAGAAGAGGGAACAAAAAGTGTCCGAAGATAAAATAATCTGAATTTTTTATATTCAAGAGAACATTATAGAAAGGTTCTGCTTAGAAGACAGCTTCAGATTGGAAGATTTTTCAGAGCATGTACAAACAAGCAAGTGGAACTCTTGTCTGCTGCTCTGCACTGGGGCTACAGGGAATTCAGAGAACAAAATTTGCTGAAGGTCTGGAGAAAATCTTACACTTGTTGAAGTTTTTGGCACAATTTCCTCTGTCACCATTAAGATGTACAAGATACATTACAAAATTTTTCTGGATTTCAGCAAGTGTAATGTCACTTTTCCATATGAAAACATGAGCAGAGGTTCTATCTTTAGCTTAAAAAGCAACTAAAAAACCCTGATAGTCAGCGGAAAATATTAAAGAATAGAGACTTTTACAAATGAATAAAGGTAAAAATGAATCTGTTTTACATAATTCAATATTAAGAATACTTCAGCACTTCACAAATCTTCACTTGCTTTGTGTGTGCATGTAAATACAAATGTAGCCATGCAAAAAAGTCTCAGTATGCAACCTCTTTTTCTGACTGAAAATAATTAATTTCTGGATGAAAAAAATTTAAAATCACTACAATATGTTAGTACAGGCTGGAAGGGTATATTAACATATGCATATGATATTAATAATTCTCTATATAATGCTCTTTAAGCACTATACATGTGCAAACATGAACATACCTGTGATGTTTGTACACTGGAACCCAGAAATACAAGCATTCATAAATCAGATGTTCTTATACTAACACGGATATTTTTTTTTCTTTGTAAAGAGGAAACACACTCATGGTCCAAACACAAGCCACACTGTAAACCAGCAGAAGAAAGATGAAACAGCTTTAAGTTCTTCTGATAGCCTGGTTAATATTTGTCACATTTCTGACACCCTTGCAGGGCTAACAGTTACCACATACCTTTGACACAAAATCTGCTGCTGCTTTGGTTTTATTTCTGGAAGGTGCTGATGGGGGTAGACAATGTTACCTGCAAGAGATGCAGAATATGTGGTGCCCACTCAAAGGTGATGAGACCATTAAGACTGGAAACAGTTGGTACTGGGTAGCTGGCATCTGCATCCTTACAGGATGGACATAGATAAGCCTCCCCCCTCTGCTAATTCCTTTGTCAGATCCGTGTTTATCAGATTTTTCAGACTCTTTTTGAATCTGACTTGAAGTTTTTCTGAACTACGTTCAGAGAATGGCACAAACCATCCTAGAATGCTACTACTAACAGACTGGGTTTTAGCCTAAGAGAAAACAAAAAAATCCCCACAAAACAGAGGGGGGGGAAAATGGCCCATGCACAAAATGATTGCTTTTGCCACAGTTGTTCAAATGAAGCTGGAAACAGGGAAAACAGAGGGTCTCCCACCCCAGTGGTACCGCGTGGTACCACGTAAAAACCTCAGCCCGATTCCCAGGGCTGAATGCTGAAAGGGAAAAAGCTGAAGTGAGGATCAGTCAGTGTGCTATACAGCAGCAAGAATGGGAGCTAATGTTTACCTCCGTGTGTTAATTAGTGGAACACTGGTTGCAAGCCCTGGGAAATGACAGAAGAAATAGTTTCTCTTTGAATTTAAAGCATTGTAAACTTGTGCCTGAGGATTATTTAACAACAGATTTCCTTCTATCAGGTAAGTAATAATTAACCACATTTAAAAGCAGGAAAATCTCAAAATTATAAGCATTAATATCTGATTCAGCTGGGTTGCTCTAACTGTCCCCACATACCTTCAAATGAAAATACTTTGGTTTTCACAGCAGAAAAAAAGGACACCACTGGGTAGAAAGGCTAAGGTTCACTTTGGAAGAGAAGGATCACTCTCTAGAAGGATTTAAATTTCAGTTCACCCACATCAGCTCCCAAACAATTGGAAGAAACATTTTCATGTTTCTCCTCAATATATTTTAGCTTGACTTTCAGTTGCCTGCAACCTGAGGTTGCCAGCAATTCTGACTGACCCCCAAACGTGAAGCACAGTGTTGATAGCCTGAGAGATGCCCTCAGGTTCCTGTGGGCATTTCCTTGTGTCTTGACACCACTCCAAGAACAATTTACCCAGAATGGCAACCCTCTGGCAGTGCTATTCTATAAGCCATATTCTAGCTGAAAGAAAACAATAGTTTTATCTGTTCGTTGCAAGGAGTTTAATGTATACCATGTAATTAATATAATTTAATGCTCTCTCTCTCTCTATATATATATATATATAACCCTCTGCTCCAGGGGTGAAAGCTACTCCCCTCCTCATGGCCAGCATGTATTTTTTCCTGGATGCCAAATATACCTGTACAGCTGATCTAATGGGGAAGGCTTGGTTCCTTTGTCAAAATAAATGCCTGAAGAACTCTGCAGAAAAAATTATGGTTTCCTCTCAGGTTTGACTGTACTCTAAATAAGAACCTCAGACTCCTAAATCATGTCAGCCCCACCTCTTTCCACCAATGCATCCAGAAAGGATTTATGGAAAACTCCACCTGCCCACACCTGGCACCTTGCCCACTCTTTCTCTCCTCCTGAAACAACTCTACCGATGGGGTATCCTGCTGCATCAATGCTTTGTGTTTCCTTCCCCAGTACCTGGACCAAACTGCACAGGGAAAACCCTAAAAATGAACGTAAAGAGTTGACACCTTCATCTTTGACTACTCAAATATTCATAGTGGTGGTGTTGCTCTTCAGCCTCTTTTTCCAGCTCTTCCCCCTCTCCCTTCCCCCTGCTCTAATCTATCTCACTCAGGTCTACAAAGAGCCACATATATCTTGCAATAAAGAAGTAATAAATTAAGGAACAAATAGCACTACCCAAAGAAGCAAAAGCTCCCAGGAATGGATATCCATTATTTATTTCATACCATCGAAATAGTAAGTGCTCCTAGGCTTTCATGATATTGCTTTAAAACTGTCTGCTACATGTCTTTTATGAAACAATTAAGACATCCATGACACTAACAGCCCTTAGTACTTTCATATTCTGTTTTCAAAATATTTTGTAAGCATATATTATATTAATTACATGGTATACTTTAAACTCCTTGCAGCAAACAGATAAAACTATTGTTTTATTTCAGCTAGAATATGGCTTATAGAATAGGGATAATATGAAGACAAGGATCCACAAAGGAGTGGCTTCAATGAAGGCCAGAAGGATTATCAGTGTTGGAGGTGCTGAAGCACCTCTTCTGTGAAGACAGGCTGAGAGAGTTGGGGCTCTTCATCCTGGAGAAGAGAAGGCTCCAGGAAGAACCTGGAACCTTACAGCACTTTATAGCACCTTCCAGTACCTGAAGGGGGCTTTCAAGAAAGTTGGAGAGAGACTTTTTACTAGGATGTGTAGTGATAAGACAAGGTGGAATGGCTTTAAACTGGAAGAGGTTGTGTTTAGATTAGAAAATTAGGAAGAAATTCTTTACACTGACAGTTGTGAGGCACTGGCACGGGTTGCTCAGAGAAGTTGTGGATGCCCCATCCCTGGAAGAGTTCCAGGCCAGGTTGGACAGGGCTTTGAGCAACCTGGTCTAGTGGAAGGTGTCCCTGGCCATGGCAGGAGGGTTGGAACTGGGTGATTTTTAAGGTCTCTTCCAATCTAAACCATTCTGTGACTCTATGGTTCTAAGACTATCACGGCATCTCTTTTATTTTTATTGTACATTCTGAACAAAGTCTTTCTAAAGCCAACCTCAACCGCAGCCTTTTTTGCTCACCTGTTTCTCTCAAAGGTAGAATTAATTTGTGTCAGGCATCTGGGCTCAGACATTTCTGCTCCTTAAAAAGTGAACATTCATAAGGCATCTAGGGTTCACTTCCACATCCTTAGATTCCACTGCCATCCTCCCAATCCCTGCTCCTGCATGCCATCATGGTGTTGACTCAGAAGAGGGGCCGCAAATCCCAACCAGTGCTGCTGCTTCTGTGTGTAGCAGATACCCGGGTCTTACACGGAGCACTTTGATCTACCAAGCTATTAAATTATATTTTCCTGTACTTATGTATGCAAAACACTGCAATTTCGCTTGAAGAATATATTAATCCTAATTAGACTTCATATTATAAGAGATGAAATTCTGTCACCAGTTCATGCTTAACCACTGCTGTTCCCGTTGTCATTGCTGATGATTCTTCCATTATTGGCATTTTTGAGGATCAAAAGTGGCAATAACTCTGGCCCAAAAACCCTGAAGAAGACCAAAAATCCAGTATGCTTTTGCATGAATTTTTTCACTGAAATATGGAACCTGGGCCATTTGAGTAGAATTGAGTATCTTTTCTTTGATTTGCTTTGAATGGGTGGGGATTTATCCATTCAACTCCCTTTAAATACATGCCTGATTGACTGCCATACAACCTGCAATTTTACCTATCAGGTACCATTCTGCTTAACTTTTAAGTAAAAGAACACTGAGTGACCCTACAACCAGGCTTTTTATTGTCTCCAGACTTGGAAATACTGAAAAAAGCTACAGCCAATATTAGGTTTATTACTTTCTTGCATCCCCTGTCCCTTTCTGCCCACAGAGTGACACCTGAGATTAAAAATGCTATTAGTTACTATTCACTGTATAGCTTTCAGAGACTACTGTAACTAAAAGGAGACAAAATGTAGCTCAGAGAGGAACAATGTTCAATATTATAGTGAAACTATCTGATTAATAGAAAAGGATCATATGAGTCTGCTTTGGTAACTCTTTCAATTTTGGACATAGCCTTGTCATCCTGACACACACAGAGCACCACAGCACTAAGTCATCCCATCTTGTTCCTTCTTGCACCCAGTTTTGATCTCCAAGACTGTGGCTATAATTTTAGTTACTACAGTGATGAGTTTAGAAATAGTCTGCAATCTTAACAGCTGGTATCAGGCCATCTGCCTCCTCTGACTTGCATCTAGTAATTTAATTTCTCTACTTAGGTGTTCATGCTGTGCTTTTGTTTTCAGAAAAGCTAATGAAATTAAGTGCCCTCTTAGAAATGCTTCAGTGTCCTCCAGAATAAGATTAAATGAATGAAGGAATATTTTTAACATATAGAATAGCACAGCTAGGAGGGTTAAATGAAGAGGTGAGGCATATTCACACGACTGTTGGCATTCTATAGAAGCAAACACATGTGAACTCCAGGTTGGTGACTGTCTTAGATGAAGATGGGAGTTTTAAGTGTTATAATTATTTCCCAAATTCAGAATAGTGATACACTACAGAAAATCATAAACACTGGTAAGATTTAAGGGATAAATTCTGGCCTTATAATCCTACCACGAGATACTGTGTGGAAGAAAAAATTCAGAGGAAGGAAGCAGTTTTAATGGTTCTTGAGACCCCTGGCAATGTGCAGGCTTTCTCTGCTGCAGTCACTGTATGTCCATCTGTATCTCTGCAGCCCACAGAAGGGTAAGAAATAGTGGAAAATACGACTCTTCCATAAGGCAGTGATAGAATTGATTCAAAATGTGTGTTTCACTAGCACAGATAATTTTTTGTACCTGGACCTTATATTGCTTATCCTGGTTTTAGACCTCTGTCCCTTCAGCAAGCACAAAGGTGTCATTTCAGAGATATATCAACATACAGAATTAGTGAGAACATTATTAAAGTAAGCAAAAAACCTATTATCCTGTATCAGCTTATAATTTAGTTCACTTCAATGAATAGGAAGCCAGGAGGTATAATGTCACAAATTGCATGATAGAAAACACGAACAGTAGTTTGTTAAGAATTTATTTTGGGGAAAAGTGTGATGCCTTGGTTTTAATTCTAGTGATAACTTCGAATTTTTGTGTCTCTGGTACTTGTACAAAGAATATGTCAAAGCAATAAAACAGGATCATAGGGTCCAAGTCTCCATGGGGTTGTTGATAAAGACTACTGAAAGTACACTGGTACAGTTTAGAGCTATAATACACATTCAGTACTGTTCCCTTTGTGAAGTGATTTGACATGAAAAGAGCTGTGTTAATCCATTCAGCTTGGCAAGGGTGATGGTTTGAAACAACCAGCCTTCTGTCAGAGAGACCAGCAAATAACTAGAAAGGGGTAAAACTGAAGTCTTTGGTCATTACTGACCTGGGCCTTACTGGAAATAAATTACCCTGGGAGAAAGTCTCGAATATATGCCTCACATTGAAAACTGATGAATTTTTAAAACTAATTCTGATACTTTACTAGGTGAAAAAAAGGTAACAATCCAACTCCTATATTCAACTTATTTTCTGGGAATTTATTACTGCTGCATAGTAATAACTCATTTATTATTGTTAACTATTTTATACATATTAAAAACAATTACTTCAGTTTAAGAGCAACAGAAAAAGAAAATCAAGTCCTTCCTTCATCTGTGATGTTACTTGCTGAGGATTTTGCATCCATTACACTACAGCTTGTTCAAAACTTAAAAAGTTGACTAAACAGCCCTCTTTGGTGTTTTTGTGCTTCCAAATGTCAACTAACCAGGGATGAGTTTGCCTTTTTCTGATAATCAGGACTACAGACCAAAAAACACAGCAATTTACTAAAAATGCATGCACATATCTATGTGTAAATTATAAGAAAACAACAATGGGTCATATCTTAAAAAGCTGGTGGTGGAATTTTTCATTTCATTTCATGAAAAATCAGATTTTAAGCAGTGATTAATTTGTTGTAATGGCAGAGGGTGAAAAACTGTCACCAACTGATGTCCTTTAATTATGAAGGACATCTTGGAACAGAGATTATAAATAAACCAAATCAAAAATTCATTTTCCATAGCTCTTCTGTTAGCAATCAGAAATAGCTGCCAAACAGAATACTTTCATGGATTTCAGTATTAGAAACCTGGCTCAAGAAAGCTATCTTCCAGACTGAGCAATGGGAATAAATCAATCAGTTTGTGGCACACTTCTCCTTATAGGGCCTTCTTCTGCCACTCATGTGAATCACTGGTGCCCATGGAACTGCACATGCATAAAATTATATGATAAGTGAATCATGCCCAGCATGCAGCTATTATCCCACCATCCTGAAACTGCTAAACCATCTTTCTCAGTCATCCCTTGAGCCTTCGCAACAGTGATGTGTTTAGCCTTGCCCCATTTCATTAGGTAATAACAAACCATTAGGAAATAAAATCTTTCTATAGCATCTTTCATTGAAAGAGCTCTCACATAGCCTACCACAGAAGAAAGGACATTGCAAAATGCCATGAAGAAGGCTCATCAGAGACACCAAGTCAGGTTCTGTTCTTCACATGCTTCCTGTCTCTCCCACCACAGAGCTGGCCCTCCGTATGCCTTGGGTGGTTTTTTAAAAGAAGAGTAAGGTTTTTCAAGCTAGCAAAAACTGAAAATGAGGAAAGGGAAAAAAATAATATTAGAATTAATCAGACTGACAAAATATAGGACATTGTCTTCATGACACAATCTATATTTGTCTAAGTGTTGCATTACCCTCTCTGTGTTGGCTGGTCCTGGGTAATAGTCTTGTTTGTTGTCGGCATGAACCTTGGCTGAAGAGGACAAGGCAAAAATCTAACCTGACCTTGTTCATCCGCCTTTCACAAATAAACCCATCCCTCCAAATGGCTGGGTCAGGCTTCTTCTCTTACTGCTCTGGCTTACACTTTAGCAGAGCTTTGAGCTTCCAAGCCTCAAAAGTGCAGCACAGGAAAAGCTTGTCTGTTAGGTGCCCTCTGATCTGAAACACAGTCAAAAAGATAGCAAAAAAGAATTGCATTTTGATAGGTGCACATGAAATTGGATGATGAAGTGTAACTATTCCTGAGTTTTCTGTTTAAAACTTGAGGAGAGACTATAAAAAAGAAAACCTAAGGAGGCAGGAATAAAAGAAATGTAGTTTATAAGCAGTTCTAAAAGAAGTGTAGTTTATAAGCTGCATAACATAGGATATATTATAAGCTTGCTTTAGGGTAAGAGCATAGAAAACTGCAAAGCTCCATTTTCAACAAGGAGATAAGCATGTTCGGAGAAGATTTATTTGCCTCTTTGTCTATCAGTGTTATGCTTTAGCATCCTTTACTGCAGTCAAGAGATTCCAAAGGCAAAGGATCTGATGCCAGTGCCAAAAAAGGACTCTCCTCATATATTGCTAAGCACATGTTTAGTGCTCTTCAGAATCAGATCCAACTTACTGAAACACTGTCTCAATTAAAAAACCAATGAAATTTGCATTTTCCATTAACATAGCTGAATTTTGAGAAGAAAAAAACTGAAGTCCCTTTTATCTATCTTTGGTGTTTCTGTCCACAGATAACCTATGATTATTTGCCTTTGATATTGTCAGACTCTAAACCAGCAGGGAATCCACTTCTTTTTTTGCTAGTGCTTCAAATGTGAATAGATCACAGAAAGAGGCAGGAACAGCTGCTATTTCTTCACTCTTGGTTGGTGACAGAACTTGTATTTTATTATAGGGTTGAGATGAAAAGCTGATCTTCTCAGAGTATATGTTCCTAGGTTGGTATGTGCAGATGCACTCAGGAGCTGATACATTATCAAAATTATTCTATCTCAGTGCTGATGTCACAGCACTTTATGCTACCCCTCTGAATAATTACCTAAGGTTATCACACAGTTCACAGATTTTCTCTGATGAAACAAAGACACTACAGAAAAAGGCAATATTACCTCAGGCACAAAAAAGAAGCAGCAGCCACTGACCTTTGAGATGCTAAAATCATCAAAAAAACCTCCCATTTCCCAGAATTATAATGAATTTCCTTTCCTTACATTGCTTGAGGTTTTTCTCAGCTCAGAATTTATTAATGTATTAAAAAAAAAAGTGTCTTCTAAAGAGAGAGAGGACTCATTTGGGAATATTTCATCTGACATAAATAGATGGGCTGCAGTAGCTCTGCTTCATCCCCTGGGTAAAAGGCAGCCCCACATGAGATCTGTCTTGAGCTTTGGGTTTGTTTTCCCTTCTTGCTGTGGGCTCTGCAGCTGGCTCTGTAGGCTTCAAACAGGAGGCCACTGTAGAGATTCATCCCTACTGTTGTTGTTTCTGCTATTTTGTGGAGATGAAATTTTCTTTTGGCAGGATCATCTTTGTGATGGAGGTTCCTATTTCATTTATCTTTGTGATGGAGTTCCTGATTTTCAATTATGCTTAGGCCACTTTGGAGCACTCTGGCAGCGTAATGAGTCTTTAGAATCATCTCAGATCACAATTGTACCCCCTTTAAAGCACTTCTGCTCTGACAGAATGGTATTAGATGATTGTAGAGTACTTGGGCATCAGACTTGTAATGGTTTGATTAACTAACAGCTATGTAACTATCATTTGAAAATGATGTGAACATTAAGATGTTGCAAGTAAGGATACCAGCTCTGCCTTGGATATAGCCGGTATTCCTAAGTGAATCATCTGATACATGTGCAGTAACAGCCAAGAGTGTGTCTGTGAACAGATTAAATACAAAATTATGCCTCAAATGTTGAATCTGTATTATAATGAGAGAAACTCTGATTTGGGAACTTATCAGTAACTACGAATTACATGAAAATAACAATGAAAGTGAAGAAATGCACTATATAGCTGAGACCAGATTACAGCTTAGAAGCCATGCTCCTGCTGGCTTCATAGAAAAATGCACATACACATAATTTGAGGGAAAAAACTAATTGGTTATGTCAGCAAAGGGCATGGATATCAGTGAAAACAGCAGTTGTACTGACTGATGCAATGATGTGCTTTTGGGAGAGCTTGTGGGTTGCAACGAAGGCAAAGGTACAGAACAACACTAGAATTTGGAAATCCTGGCTTGGCACTTAAAGCTTTTCTGGCTCTATGTGAACAGAAAACCCTTTACAGATGGCTGCCACTGCCCCAACTTAAGTAATAAAATTAAAAAAGGGTGGGAGTTGGCTAGTTGGATTTTCCTTAAAATACTTAATTGCCCGTGTATATTTGGAGATGAGTGCCCAAGATCCCAATACAGATAGTGGAGAACTACGGCTCAGCTCAGTGGCATTTGAGATGTCCTTAGGCATCTGCCTGCATGCTAGTTACCAAGTAAGAAATCTGAATGCTTCCTATAGGCCCTGTTCATTTCTACCAACACTCCACAATGTCTCAGGGACCCTATGACATCAAAAATGTCATGGATGGTATCTGTGGGCAAGATGCTGCAGTTTAATAGGTTTAATCTGATGTTACCAATACTTAAGTAAACCAGAATCCACTTCATTGAAATAGGATAATTAGACCTTATGAACTTAGGGCAAGAAACATCTTGGTCCTTCTCACAGAGAGAAAAGTGTTATTAGGCATCAGAAAACCACACATACATGCCACCTTACAACTGCTCTGCCTAGCAAAACTTCAAGTGGATCTTGTGTCTTTGTGAAGACAAGAGGTAATTAGACACAAGACACAAATCTCCAAGAAAACAAATTTTTTCAGTTTCAATACTTGAAGAACTATTTATTCATCATAAGTTATGTGTGAATTTGATTGCCTTTAAAATCACATGCAACTTTCTCATCTGGCTCTGTACAGGATTTGCTGTTGGCTAATAATGAACCCTGATTCCCAGAAGAAGCAGCAGTCCCTGGACATGAGAAGACATCACCATTTGACCTTGGACATTATCCGTGTACTTAATGTACCTCACTGCAGATCTGCCCTAAACAAAGGGCCAACTCATAAACATTAAAAAGATTCTATGAAAAATGTTGACTACTAACTGAGCTGATCCATGCCAAGGTTTTATATCGCGGATAAGCAGTGTATGAGGCACTTGTCCTCTTATTAGCATGTGAATCTATTAATATGATACAAGTGACATTTAGAGAAATGAATAGCCCATTATTCCATAGGGCTCTCATTAAAGACAGCCTCTCCTGAGGTTGCTTGATGGCAAAGTTTGTAAGTGGATTAGTAGGAAGCATGGAGAGAATGAATGAACTTCAGTGACTGCTTGTTATAATGACTCTAGGTAATTAAAAAGACCAGAGGTGTCTGGAGAATTCTAGGTCTAATAGTGGTCTGATAGTATTTTAAAAACATTTAACGATGGAGTTAATTGAACTTTAGAAATCATTCAGCTGGTCCTTGCATTAACAAGTAGCTTTTACGTGATGGAGGAATTAGAAGTTAAATATTGTCTGAATAAGTCTTCAAAGACTTTTCCTGTTTGCTGTGTTGGCCATTATTAAATAGTAATGTTTATGCAAATTATACTGCTGAAGCCTTTTCAGTATTGGAAAATGTTGCCCTGAAAACTCATTAACTTTCAGCCACCATGTTCATGAAAAAGTACAAGGCAAAATGGGTGCTGAAGGCAGTGCTACAAGCTGAGTACAAATCCAGGCACTAAGAGGACGTGGTCAGGTTCAGGAAGGCATTACTATTCGCTGCCTTCTCCTGGGAGCTTGGTGATGAATGAGGGGAGAGACAGTATTCTGGGGAAATGATTGGTTGTCCAAATAGCAGAGGGTTTTATTTTTATCCTGGGTCTCAGTAGAACTGCATTCTCTATATGTAAATATTGAAAGTGGAGAGCTCAGCTGGACAGATGAGGATCTGATTTTCTTGGGTGTGATTTAGTTCATTTAACTGCTATGTTCCTATATGTTGGGAGTTTAATGAAGCAGATCTTTTTGAGAAAGTCCCTAAGTTCCTTAGAGAGTCAAAACGAGGAAGATAAATGGCTTTAAGGCCACCAGACAAGGTAATGTACACCTAACTCCTATACTCAAACTTGGATGAGTAAGAGCTCCCTCTGGAAGTTTTCACAGTCACCTAATACTTTCCACTGACAACAAAGTGAATTTAGGCATTTCAGAAAGACTTATCTTAAAAATGGCTCTGTTAGATGCATAATTTTGCTGATTAGCATCCAACCATGTTAATAAATCCAACTAATTAATAAATTAATTAGTATGTCTTGATGAGGACAAAAAGAGCAAGGTACAGATTCTAGCCACAAAGATAAAGGGAGAAATTTGGATAAAACATTTATTTGGTGACAGACTTCATGACAACAGAAAATGTTTCACATTGTAGTAACCTAGAAGGCTGGAATCCTATCGACTTCTTCAAAGCTCCCCAAGCTTTGATGTAGCACTTAGGAATACTAAAGCACAAAAGACATATTGAAGCCAAGCAGACAGCAGGGATATAAGAACTCTGTTGGCAGACCTTCCAGCAGAGTGGGGGAATCAAAAAACTGTTTGCTTATTCCACCACATAATGAGTCTGAGCAAGTACAGGTAATCATATTGAGAACCATCAAAGCAATAATAATAACAATAATAACATGTAATTTTCATTATTTTTCTATATTCTAAGAAAAGCTATTAAAAGCTATCCACTACAGCCATGCTGTCTCATAGACAGCCTAGCAGGAGCAGGGATGACAATGAGCTCTGGAGGCCCAATCACACTAAGCATCAGTCAAGCTGCATCTCCTTGATGTACTCTTTCCTGGCCAAAACCTCAGAGGCAACCAGACCCATCCAGACCCTCAGCCTGTTGCTCTGACTCCAAGGAAAAGTCAGTACTTATCTGACTGCAACTCCATTAAAAAAATAAAACCAAAAACCCCCCAAAACCCCAAAAGGCTCTATTTGTTACTTCTTTTTTATCTCACCATCTGAAGACTCCATGCATTTTTTTCTGCTTTGCTGTACTGTCATCTTTCTTTCAAACCTTCTCTATAAAGATCCATCTTCCCCTTTCTCTGTCTAATGCTCTTGGTATATTTTATCATTGCAAAATGTTTTGAAACACATTTTGCATGAAAGACACTGTCCTGAGGAAGGGCCAACTCACACTGTGCTGTTTGCATAGAGAGCATGAAGGAGGAAGAGCAATAAAAGAGCGACTTAATTACTTCGGAGTTGCAGAGCTTCCCGCTGCCACGGCCTCTGCATGAGGTCCTGACGCAGCCACCAGAGTTGGTGAGAGAGGCCTGATCTTGCTGACAACTCCTCTGGTGCAGCTTTACCCAATGTCTCTGAGCAGCTCACAGAAAATGATCCAAGCCACAAAGAGTGGCAGGACATTGGTGATGTAGCCCAGGCTAAAAAACTTACAGAAACAGCAGTGACCTCCAAGAAGCACAAAAGCCTTTCTGCCCTGTTCTCCTTTCTGCCCTGTTCTCTCTCCTCTGCTGAACAAATCATAATCTCTTCTAGCAGTGCTGTTCACCTCCTCTTGAGAGGTGCTTTATCCAGGAAAAAAATGAAAAATCAGAGCACAGCTGCAAAAACAAATTCTCACATATTGCCTAAATACTTGTATATTTTTGTACCTGAACAAGCTAGCTAGGATGATATAACCTAACCTACATTGCATATGTTGAGATTGTGAGACATACTGGATAGATCTGGCTCTGACTTCTCAGTTTCTTCCAGAGCCAAGGATTACTAGTGACTATGCCTGATGCTGTGAGGTAAGTACATTTATCAGTAGGAAGCACTTAGGAATTTCCTCATTACTCAGTGGACTAGGCTTTGAGCTTAAATCCACAAAAGTAATACAAGTCCAAGCAATCATAGTTTGTTTCCTTTAGAAAGCACTGATTTTTTTTCTGGCCAGTGCTAGCAACAGCATGCCTTGCTTAGCAGCCATTTCACCTCTGTTGCATTTGCCTTTCCTTCTGTTCTTCTCCCTTCTTGACCTTGGGGAAATTTTTGCTGTCTGTTCCAGGTTGCAATTCCACTGCTGGAATAATTGAACTGTAACAGAAATCTTTCCATTGACTTCTTTCTTTTTTTCAAGATTCAAACACTTTTCTTTACCACTTTTGGTTCTCTTATCTCCTTAGAGTTTTGTACCTGGGACCTTATCTATATGCAAAATCAACATTGAGAACTTCAATACTTCAATGCACCATCTGTCTCTGTTTATATCCAGTGACATCCCAGACACAGAGCTTGTACCAGAAAGTCTCTACCTCTAGTCTGCATATGCAAATAAGAAAGGATATAGCAAATTCTCAGTATTTTTTTTAAATGGTTCCAGCAGGACTATTCACCTCTAATCTAACCATTGCCAGTAGTGTAGTAGGTGTCTACAATATTTCTTCCCCCGCGCTTTCAACAGGTTTTTTTGTGCTATTTCCACAGAAGCTAATGTTATCAGCAAGTTCACTGTCAAATGTGCCCTTTTCTGCAGCGGCTGCAAGCTGAAGTGAGCCAGTGGTCTGCGTCCAGGTTAGAAATATCATACCACTGACTGATACTCTATTCTTTTTTTGTTCATATGCCATGCATGTGACTTTCCACTCTGAAAAGCCAAACCTAAACAAAAAAAATCCCAAACTCATGAAAACATTGATTTCCTTTTTCATAGGTGAAATATGGAACACTTTGCCACTCGAAAGTAAAACCCATCTCTTGTATGTCACTGCACTCACTGGTTATTATCAAGGAGAAATACGGTTCATTTTTGGGAATGATTTTTCCTTTAAGCTTTTTCTTTTACCTACTTATTCATATGTCTTGTTCCTCCAAGACTGACTGTTTCATGACATTCCAAGGTACTCTTCTACTGAAACTGTGTAGACCGCATCAAAGAAAGCACATCTCACAGAAGTGCCTCCGCAGCACATTATGGACTGCACAGCTCCCTAAGAGCAATTTAAAATGAAGAACAACCTTTTCCAGCATCCTTTCAGAACTGCACATGGACATTAGCCAGACACAAGACTGAGCTGCAGAGGGTGCATTAAACTCCCCATCTGCTCTTCACAGTGCTCATTGCTGATGTCTAACCCACAGTAAAGTCATTTGGCCAAAAAAAGCCATAGTGGATGAGACAAGCATACTAGAAGCCAGCTGAACCCTTCCTTCCTCAGTGTCCATGGAAGGAAATGTGTCTGATCCAGCCAACATTTTTCTCAATATTTCATTTCAGAGCATGTGATATCTGTAGGTAAATTATTCTCTAAGTGAACTAGGGAAGCCAGGTTTTGTTCTCATTTACACTACCTTATTATCTCAGTTGGTCTTAGCACAACTATTAATTCACTCCAGTGTACATGATGTCAGAATATCCCTGAGGGTCTCAGCAGCCAGCTGAGAACTTGGCAGAGTTTTAGAAAGACACCTGCAAGTTTCCACTTTCCAGGAAACTGCTTTTCTAACCCACTCCCTCGCTATGTCCAGTTCCCGTTAAGGTGCCACGATCTGACCCCTCTGCAGACGCTTTGTTCCAAAGGAGCCCCCATTTCCCATGGGCTGCTCTGCCGGGTGGGATACAGACTTAACATGGGATTTTTTTGGAAAGGACCAGCCTGGGCTACTCCTTTCAGGGGTGCATGCTGTACGACAGCCATGGGACGGTAAGAGCCAGGTGTTGATGCGGGTTTGTACGATACCCGGTGACTTCCATCCCCTAACGCCAACGAGGTGGGGGCTTCGCCCCACTTCCAGGTGAGCGCAGAGCCTCGCCCGGGCTCTCACACAGAGGGTGCACTCGGCCGGCCCCAGTCCCTGCCCCAGCACAGACCGCCCCCGCCCGCCGCGGCCCCGCAGCCCGGCCCGGCACCGGCACCGGGGCGGGGGGCGGCGGGGACGGGCGAGGGGCGGGCCGGGGGCGGTGCTGCCTCCGCGGCCGCGCGGGACGGCAGCGGGAGCCGGGCCCGGGGCCGCGCAGGGGGAGCGGGGAGCGGAGCTGCCCCAGCGGGGCGGCTGCGGGCAGGAAGGTGCCGCACTGCCGCTTGCGCCTGAGCCGGAGCATCCCGAGCCGGAGCATCCCGGCGGCGTCAGCCGTCTGCCTTTTCGAGGGAGGTCGAAACTCCGGGTGTGGGGTGGTTTTTTCTCCCCCTGCCCGTCAGCCGGTGCGCGTTGTTCGTGCCCTCGGTGCGAGCGGAGCCTCGGCGGGCACGGCTGCCCGGCGGCCGAGCGCTGTTGCTGTTCCCGCAGCGCCGGGGCCGCTCGCTCCCGCTGTCCGGCACCGAGCGGCACCGCGCCGGCTGAGGCGGGTCCCCGGCGGGTCCCCGGCGGGTTTGGGAAGCTGCTGGGCGCCCTGGAACAGGTCCCGCCGTGCCTCGCCCGTGCTGCTGCTCCGAAGGGGCATCTTCAGCGGTTTGCCTGTCCTGTGCTGGAACCAGGGGCGTTCGATTTTCACAAGCGTTTAACCGAGGTACGTGTTTTTTGGCCTGTGCTTGATCGTTCACAAACGTAATTTGGAAAGAACCTGTTTTTAGTCTCACTCACTTCGCGGATTGTCAGAGTGCTTGAATTGAACGAGCGCTTCTTGGGTTTGGAGAAATTGCTTTCGGCAGAGGCAAAAAGGGGAACGCTCTCGGAGAGCGTGGGGACAGCACGGGGCCGCACAGCTTCTGGAAGGAGGGATGCGGAGAGAAGGGAGGCACGGGCTGGTTTCTTTTGCTGAAAGATGCTGCAGCCCAGGGGTGTGATAGTGCCGACCATTGGGTCATCACTGTTCAAGCAAATTCTTGGCTCAGCGGGCATAAGCACACACTGGAACCCGTGTGCTCTTTCACATTGTTTGCGGAAAGATGACGAGGAAAGAATTGCTCCCTCTGCAAATAAATTGTAGCATGCCTATCCAATATAGCTGGAGAAGAGCTGAGCTTAGACAGCACAGCGTGGAAAAAAACCCAGGATGGATGCACAAAACTGTGCCCTTTGCAAACACTTTATGTCTGCCTAAAAGCTGCAGGCTGTTTCAACATCATCTTGCTAGATGTAATAAAGTTTGGAACAGAAATCAAGTGAAGCAAACTCTTCCTACCCTTGCAAATGCTAAACAGTTAGAGGAAAATTGCAAAAATAGTGGTAAAGGGCTGACAATTTGCCAGCTGATTAACGTTTATGTAAGCAAAGACAATTAGGAATGCATTCTAGCTATTATTAAATTTAATTCTTAGCCAATTATAGCAGAATGGGAGAAAGATGAATAGGAGAAATGTGTAAAATCTGGACCATATAAGATGCATATAGTGCTGGCAGTTTTATTATGATAAGAGATCCAGCTGGAGTGTCAATGTCTGTTTCCTTGTGATTTTGCTTTTTACAGTCATTTTGGACCCACTCTAACTTTCCTGTGCCTGAACAGACCAAAACAAAAGGCAACATGAAACCAACCAGCTGCCTTCTCTCTGCTGTTATGCCTAGAAGGGCTTGTTCCCCTTAGGGATGGCTGCTGGTTGTAGGTGTGTACTGGTTGCCTTTTTTTCCCCACCTCTTCCTCGGACTGGGTCATCCCTATCACCCAAGGTGGGGGAAGGAGAGGCACCCCTGCCTCCCTCGTGTTTCCCCAGCTCTCCTGTGCTCTGGTGCACAGTCTGGCCTGCCTGCAGACTGCTACTTGCTCTATCCACTACCTGTGCTTTGCTGTCAACAGGATACATACTGGAGGACCTGGAACTGCTGGGGAAGGGGTCTTGGGCTAGTTCAGCATCCAGGTCTAATCTAGTACTATCACCATGTATGTGTTTGAATATATTTGGCTTGGGAAGTTATTGCCATGAGCACTTTGTTAACCTTTTCAGATGTAAAAGGCTGAACTGGGATAGTTCACCTCTGCCAGGTGTGTCTGTTCATAATTGGGTCTTACTGGTGCAGTGCAAATTACAAGTTGTATTCTGTAAATTCCCCATCAGAGGCAGGAAGCAGCGGAGCCTTTCCTCCTTGCATCCCATCTACGCAGAAGCAGAAGAGGAATTATCTCAACAACAGAGTACATTCAGAAGTTGCTGAAAAATCCAATGTTTCTGATAGGTCTGAGACTTGGAATCTAAATACTAAAAAGTCGATGTATTTTCTCCTCTACCTGCTGCACTCTTTTGCAAGCACTCCTCCCCCTGTGTCTTCATGACTGTGGGTGCCTCCTTTTCCGGGCTTGTGCAGAGGAAATCCTGTTACGACATAGTCGATCCATGGCACTGCTGCAAAACCCACTTCTTAGCCTGCCACTTCGTCTGCATCTCCCCTCTTTGTCCTTCTGCTGCTCCCTTTTTCCCCCTGCATCGGACATGTCAGCCACAGGCTTTCACTGTCCTTGACAGTCTCCCCGTACATGATGTACCAACTCTCCTGCTTTCCCAAGACATACCCCTAGGCTTTGATCAGCCTATGCTCTCAGCATCTTTCTCCCTCAAGCCATCATTGTATTCCTCTGAGCTCCACCTTGTGCTTAGTTGTAGCTTCATATAGGCACCTTGTCCATCATTCCTTTATTTTCCTTGGAATGTCCCAGCACACTCGCTTTGGTTCGATGCCTTCAGCAGCCCTCTGGTGAGATGCTAAGACAAGCCCTCACCCGTGCTGCCACCATCCCCGCCACTGGAATTACTCTTGCTCTGGATTTGAGCACAACAGTGTCCTCTAAAGCTAGGACATCTGAGAGTCAGTTGTTGAAGCGATCACTCTATCTAGCACCAGCAGAAGCTCTTCTTCCATAGCGTACATTATCCTCACTTCCTCTTTTTTGGCATTTCAGGTGCAACCCTGCCCCCTTATGCTTGCACGGCACAGCGTGGCTTGCTGCAACTCCCTTTGCAATCGTGTTGTCTCTTTGCCTGAGTTGTTGCAGGCTGTTTTGCAAACACGGACTGTATGTGAATATTAGGCACACAAATATGCCACGGTTTCTTTGTCAAGGGAGGGCATGCATGCAGCCTGTGTCGGTAAAATAAGGAATGGTGTGAGGATAGGGATCTTCTCTGTTACAGCAGTGGGGGGAAACAGAGAATCAAAGGCAAAGGCTGTTTTCTTACTTTTCTTGCTAAAGCATGCTGAGGTATCCAGGTTGGGAAGCAGAGTTACAGTGAGTGGAGTTACTGTGATAGCACATCTGTGCCTAAAACTCCCTTAAGTGTACAGTATGTAGCTGGTGCTGCATCTGTGGTTTTTTGGAGAGAAAAAAAATCTGAAAATGATGCATTAACAGAAATTTCTGTTGAACCAAGTGTAAAAAATTGTGTCCTAGCTTTATATTGTGACAAGATTCCTAAGAAGGTTGAAATGAAATCTGCTTGACATTTTTGGGTGTGATATGGATTTATAAAATTTGCAATTTATAAAATGTGTGATTTATACAAGTTGTTTTTATAAAATATATTGAAATCAGTATGTCAGCTGAATTTTGCAATAGAAAAATGTTTTCTTATTGTTCAGGACTCTGCTTCCTGGGTCACAGCTTCGTTAGTTAAGGACCAGTAACCCCACTGACTAGCAAAGTTATAGGGCACTTACTGTTCAGCAGAGCTCCTTGCTGAAGTCTGCCCAGAGGTCTGCCAATACAGGAGTGGATGTGCCCCCATGGAGTGTGGAAGGCTCTCAGGTGTGTGCAGCCATGGCATTGGCATCGGGCCGGATGCTGTGCTGCAGCACTGGGAGAGACAATAGACACTTGAGGTCCATTCAGTTCCAGACTTAGCCATACTTTCTCCTAAAACTCTATTCCTTGTAGATGAAGGGGATATGTTTGATATTTTTGAGGGGTTTTCCCCGTTTACCTGGAGCTGAAGCTGAGGGTCTAAGCACTGAAAGTTTTTTGTTTCACACATGAATGTGATGGAAAATGAAAGCAAGCTCTGGTAACAAGGACTGCTTGCCCTGGGGCTTGATATTTTAACTGGTAGGCTTTGGTCTGAGTCAATGATGTGCAGGAGCTGAAGCACTGCCCCATGAGAAGTGTGGTGGCTTCAGGAAGGGCGAAGACAGTGCACAGCCCTCCACTGCACTGGCCATTTGGCCCCAGCTTTGAAGTCCAGTGCTGGTCTGCTTGTGGCAAATACAAAAGGTGGTTATCAGGAGCCCATGTGAAGAGTCAGGCGTGAGGTAGCAAAGCTTGATTAACTTTTGTTTGTTCTGAGATTAATTACATCACCACTATGCCCCACACACACATGCTGCATGGCATCTCCTGAGAAGCTTATCAGTAGTGTTAGTGGGATGCTCAACACAGCCATTTGCAGCCTCCAAAAGAAGGGGTAGCAGGAATTGGATGACTCAACCATGAAAGGAGGCAACAAGGCACAAGCACTTGAAATACTTCGTATACTTGTTCCACTGAGGAAAATGGGTTGTAATGGAATTCTCATTTCTCATTAGGCAGCCTTTCTACACTACACTAAATTTTATATTCAAACAAAACTTCCAAATCTGAGGTTGCAAGAAATCAAACAAGAAGTCATTACACAAAATGCAGAAGTTAGGGATTCCTGACACTTGCTGGTTTCTCCTCTTCCCTGGCTAACCTTGCCCTGGACCTCCTTTCCAGCTAGGCACCCAGGGTCTGTTACTTTGACAGTCACACCTTAGTGGCTGTTTTTGACTGCAGAAGTCAATTACCAAGATTTACAGCTACTATGGGCAACCAAATGGCTGTGTGAACCTTCACGTTTTCTCTGCCTGATCACCCACTGTCATTAAACTTCAGGAGCTCAAACCAGTTTGAGGTTTCTGCCTGGGTTGAATTTGGCTGAGAGTGGCAACAAAAGTTATTCAGGGTGGCAATAAGACAAATAAATTTTGGACCGGACACCAAGAAATCAAATACGACCCATCATTATGGTCAGCAAAGAGTAGGCTGTTGAGTTTTGAGTGGGTTTTTTTCAGCAACCTGTGATTTTTCACAGGAAATTAAAAAAAAAAAAAAAGGGAAATAAATATTTTTAACAAACCAGCACAGGAAGGAGACTGATTTCCTTGGTGATTGTGTGTCCTTTGGGTGCGATTCAAATTGATGATCTCATGGGAGGCAGGACCAGGAGGGCCCCATTTTCCCACCTGAGGTCCCAGATGTACAGCAGTGAGATTCCTTACCCCTTTCCACATCCTGAGAGATACAGGGAGCAGATAGGTCCCTGCTCCTCACACATCTTACTGGCACAGTGAATGAATACACTCTTTGGGCCAAATCCTTCTGTGGCCTACTGCTGCAGCTGAAATGGTGAAAACAGCTGTGGAGGGCATTGGAGTGGTACAAGAGGATGAAGGACTGTGGGATACAACTGTGATGCCGAGGGGTCTTCTCAAGATAAGCTTGTTGATGTTCTGGTCCAAATATTTCTCTGTTCTTCAAAGATAATTGAAAGCTCACCCATCCCCTTCTCACTGTGTACACTTTCCATTTGAATATGAATGCCTGCACTTAGGAAGCCTCGAGGGTGTCTTGTGTTTTTCACTTCATGTTTAATCAGCTCAAAATTTGGTTGGCTCTGTTCCCCTTGCCTTGCTGGAGATTGTGGCACTCTTGTATTGAATGAAGGACTAAATGGGCAAAATCAGTGCTCTGTGTATATGGGGGGAGATGGACTAACAAAAATTCTCCCAAGACAAAAGAGCAAAATCATTTATCTTTGCCTTGGTTGAAGATACAGCCCTGTTGCAGAGATCTACGCTTCTTTCCCCCACGATAAAGGGGAGGGAAAGGGTCTCTGCTACAAGCAGACAAAACTGAGGGGCATAGGGTAGAGCTCTTGGCTGTGTGAGGCACATTTGC
Organism: Coloeus monedula; assembly: GCF_965178545.1. Taxonomy (NCBI): domain Eukaryota; kingdom Metazoa; phylum Chordata; class Aves; order Passeriformes; family Corvidae; genus Coloeus; species Coloeus monedula. The sequence continues at coordinate 51,807,357 of NC_138783.1, forward strand.
TAGAGAGAAGATATACAGGGGCTGTTGTATCCCCTCTGAATCCTGTACTACACCTGCCTCAGCCGCAGAAGCAGTTCTGGGCAAGGTGACAAGGGTGCACACCCTCACATCTAGAGCATATGCTGGGTCCATCTCTTGGGCAGCTGACTTAGACCTGCAGCTTCCTACCTGTCCTGCACAAAGAGATGGTCAAGAAGCTGTCTGACTCCCTTTGCGTGGAACATTAGTATAGTCAATGTTATCAAAACATTTGGATTTCAGCAATACTGTCTTTTAACAGCTGCACTAGATAATTTTCTTTATTGAATTTGGGGAGGCTTAAACCGTAAGTGATTCAGTGACTGAAGGGATGAAAGCAGCACAACAATGCATTAACATCCATCCCCAGAGATCTGCTTCTCTAACGCAGTCAAACCAAATGTGCTGAAGGGGCAGAGCTCTAAGATGTACAATGATTGTGAAAGTGTCTTTTCTCCCCCAGAGAGGAAAATCCTTTTGAAAGTGGCCCCTCTTTTGCTTTAATCTGCATCATCTGGGATTGTTTCTTCATACACAAGAAATTTAATTTATTTTACTAAAAACAGTTCAGGGGCTGTGTTTTAATTTTAGATATTGAATGCACGTAGCACACAAAATTCTTCTAGCTATTCTTGTGCATATAATATACTCAGTTTGGGTATTTCAGGTATGTGAAAACTTAAACTGCAGATAGCCAGAAATAAAGAGAATGAATAAAGTGAGATCCAAAAGACCTGATTCCTGGCAGGAGTCTTTAGGGTATAATGTGAAATGAATTGGAGAGCAGATACTGTGCTCTAGTGCTTAAAAAGGTGTGAGGGAACAGATGTCTGTCTTGGTCCTGGAGCCCATTGCAGAACAAAAGAAAGGTGTTATCAAAGCCTGTCTGTAAAGCAGAGTTCAGGATCATGGTTTTGATACGGTACATGCCGTGCTGTAACTGGGCAGCAGAAGGATGTTGTTAGCAGGAATAAAATACAAGCCAGGATTCCAGTTGGTTTTGTTTTGTCTGAAATTTCTGGCAGTAAGGGCAGTCAAAATTCAGGACTTGTCCTTCCTTTATTTTATTATAATTGTAGTTATTACTAAACTCTTCTGCTTTTATTTGCTCTTTTATAGGGGCTTTTCTCAGCATGCAGTCCCTTTAGATTCAGGCGTGATCACCAACCACATCTTCCGCATTGGACAATCGGCTTCTATTTCCATATCTTCTTCCTGCTTGTAAGTATTTTATTCTTTCTCATTTTTCTTTTACTTTTAAAGACCAGATTTAACTCACAGGTTTTAGGTCTGATCCCAGGTCACAACATCTTTGCTTTACGTTGATAAGAATGACTCTATAATCAGCAGATCCATGGGAAATGTAAATTAGAGAATCATTGGAGCCTATCTGAATCAATCTAAGTATCCTTATGGCTCTGAGAGTTTCCTTTTTACAGCCCCACACAAACCCCCAAACAAATTATAACTTGATTTTAACCTGCAACCAAGCCATCTGGGCACTTGTCTTCTTAGATTTTCAAAGACATAAATTTAAATCATATTAAATCATAATAAAAAATGAAATTAGATCATAAATTAAAAGGAAAACTTTGCTTGTGGCAGGAAATAGTTCTTCTTTTCCTTCTGTGCTCTATTTTATTGAGTCAGTTGGCTATTGATCCTGTTTCCCAGGCAGAGTGGGAAAGGGATTCTCTGCTCCTGGAAGGTCCATCTCTAATGGGAAAAAGAAGCATCCTACTTACTTGTGGTCTTTTAATCAACAAAGGCATGTATCCAAGAAGAAGAAGTATTAAGAATAATATTCTTGGTAAACTGCAAGCTCGATGTCATTCTTTGCCTTTCCTACCTACCTTTTCAATGGAACAAAATGTTGCTTTTTTCTTTTTTTCTGTCTAGAGCTACTGTCTTATTTAGTTGCATGATGTTAAACTGCTACATTTTTCCAGTCTAGAGCATATTACCTTTCAGGCTGAAGTGTTCCTGGTATGTAAAATTCACTCAGCCCTTTAGTATGAGCTTGCAAACATGCTTTTGTATGTTTGGCATTAAATGCTTTGTGTTACATGTTTGCTGGAAGGGCAATATTAGTAATATAGGAAGGAAATAAATGTAGAAAACAAAGACGGTGAGGGGGAAGATGAAAGAATTAAACCAGGAGCTCCCTGGCCTTCATACATATATCAGTCTAGTCAAAACTTGCTGCCAGTTTTTGGAACCAATCACTGTGTCAGCAGAACTGGAGGGGTGACACATATTTAGGGATGAGTAGGTCTTATCTTAGAACTGGCATCACCATATCACCTGGGAACCTGCACAATCTTCCTCCTGCTCTTCCTGCCCTGTTAACAGAATATTGAAATTAGGCCAGACAAGGGACCTCTCTGTTGTGACTATGCTAAAGGCAAATTAAGATCTCATCTGTTAGATGTTTACAATAAGGGCTGTCCAGGATACCTTCTACCTGTAAAGAAAGTTCATAGGAGATTGAGACAAAACGTTAGTTTATGTAATACAAAAATGCTGATTTTCTTTCATGTCAGTTTGTCTCTCTGCTTAATATTTTGAAGACTCTGAAACAGCCAAGGTATTTCTCAGCTTGTAGTCACAAAAATACAGGAAGAACCAAGAAAACAAAGTGCCTTTCTGTGGCTGATAAACTCACAAGAATTTGAGTCTACCAGACTTATCTTTGCTGCCTGTTCCTCAAATTTTAGGGTTTCAGTGGTGTGAGTACACACCATTAAATTATATCTGACTGAGCCTGGAGAAGAAGAGTTGTTGCATCAAGATATGTGAAGAAATACAATACAGACAGTAAAGCATTTACAACACTGGGACTATGAGAAAGCTCTGTTCATGCCATCCTGGAGAGTGTTGCAGTCTCATTTAATATTCACTTTAGTCTGAACTGGGAGATGGCTACTGTCTTAGCAGTGCTAAAGATTAAATTACACATGTTACATATAATTTGGCACTTGGGGCATATGCTAATTGTGAGGGCTCTGCTCCTGACCACATCTGCATTTTCTTACAAAATTGATTTTTTGGCATGTTCCATCAGATATGCAAGTAGTGGATAGCTTTGGCATGGCTGCCCAGGCGTGGTACTGCCTGGGACCTGGGGCTGGCCTCTTACACAGTGATGCCTTGCCTGATCCCTCACCTGCCCAGTTTGCCCTTCTTCTGGTGAATGCCACCTTGCCTATCTCCCACTTACCATGGGATAAGAGGAAATATGAAAAACTCCAACTAAGCCTGCCTACAGTATCTGCCAAGTTGGCTTACCCCTGGAATAAGAGTGGTTGTCTTCACCTGCAAAAGGTTACTTATACCAAAGACATGAATGGAGAAACAATGCACAGCTGGAAGAATATACCTAAATAGTGGCTCTGATTCAAAAGGCAGGATGTACAAATGACACCAAGTGTCTAGGAGAGCCTTTCCTTTTGTGCCAACCCTCATATTTGAGGACCAGAGCAGCAGGACAAGGTTTTGCTCTTTTGTGCATCTAAAACCAGCAGAGTGTGGAGGTAGTCTGTGCCTTTTGGAACAAATTGTCTTACTGAAATCTTTGAATTGTTTTACTGAAATTTTTGTGCATCTTTTAGGCAGATTGTCCATCAGAGTAGCAAGGCTGTGTAAAAATGGAGCAATAGCAGCAGGAAAACTCAGCCATTGTCAGAAAGGCAGAGTATGATCTGGAGCTTTCAACCGTGAGACTGCACTCCATACTCAGGAAGCCTCCTCAAATCACACAACCCTGTCCCGGCATTGCAGAGGTGCCTTTGACAAAGTAATCCAGATCCAGCTACACCCCAAAATCTGAGTCCCCAGCAGACAGGTGCCAGTTCTCCTGTCCCAGGAGCTTTCAAGAGTGGTTAGTTGGAAAGCCTTCTCCAGTCAGACAGTTAGAGTTCCTCTCCATCTGTAGTCATTCAAGAACAACACTTGAAATTCATTCTTTGCCTTACACCAACTCAGCTTTCCAAAAACAGATGAGGGAAAGGCAGGGACCACTACAGAATGTGAAAACTTTGCCTCCTTAGTTAATTTCCTGGGTCAGTTTACAGCTCTCAGAAAGACAACAGGGTTATTGCAGTTAGCCAGCTTTGCCATTGTACTTTGAAGTCAGTGACAAAATTCCCAGTCGTTTTTTGGAACTAGGGTTGGGCTAAATGTTACGATGTTGTTGTATTTAGTTTTCAGGAATGCAAAGAAAACCCAATTACCTGGCAAGAAGGTGAAGCTGACATCTGACTCTCTGGGGCTTATTCCTTCAAGAAGATCAGGGTAAGAGTGACAAACAGTTCATGGCACTTACCTTCTTCTCCCAGTAGAAGCAGGAACCTGAGCTGAAGTTGTAGCTGTGGTGCACTGAACGAACTACTTGTGGCTTCATTTGGAATAAGAGTTTACAGTCTCTCTGATCTCACTACAAAATACTCATTTAAAAAATAGCCTGGGTGATGTTGTAGGACCCGTAAATGCTTTGATTTACCAAAACACTCACATCTCTGCTTAACAGAGGTTCTGATTAGTCCTACGTAATACTATAATTTTCCACTAACTTCAAAAAAAGTCCCAAAAAGTTCCAAAGTTGTTCTTTGTACCAGGGCCAAGTGCTAATAGTAAAAGTAGAATGTAATATATTTCAAATTTGTGAAAAAATTAAAGGCTTTCAACTTCTGCCATGTTAAAGAATTCATGTGAATTAATTCCTTAAGTAATTATAGAGCAATTCAATTAATAATGGATCTGGAGTAATTAAGAATAAACATCTTCTATATCAAAGCCTATCTTTTAAAAAGGATAAATTAGCTATAACACACTTAACTACTTTCAGAACATGAAAGGAACACATATTGTTCCATTAGTTAATTTTGTATCACTAAATTAAAGACAGTTCAAAAGGAGTATAATCTCATAAGGCTCTCTCTTTGTTCAGTCTGGTGTGACTTATTTCATGAGGTACAACAAATACTGTTTCCTGTGGGGCTAAATACTATTAGAGTTATAAAATGGCTTTAGTTTAGTATATTTTATGCATCACTATGAGTTATACACCACAAGGGTAGGAATATTTTTATCTGGTATTTGCAGATGCAGTTCTGTACTCCTGCATATCTGTAGGCTATTGGGATGCTTGATTAAGACCACCAAAAGCTCCACTATAAAACAACAAACACAATAAATAAACAATAAAACAACATCTGGGATGTAACCTTTTCTCCATAGCCCTTAGATAGCCCTGTCATGCTTGCTGGGCTGGCAGGGCTGCCCATTCCTGGGGGTTTTGCTTGTAGGTGTCAGAAGGTGCATCACTTCACTGAAACATGCCTGACATTGAGATCCCCATGGCAGAATTACAGCGAGGTGCATTTTGATATTTGAAACCATTCAAAACATTTTCTAAGTATACAGTAAGAAAGTAGGTCTGGTAGATTTTCTAATTCTGGGTACCTCTGGCAAGACACTGTGGAGTAGGTGGCTAATGCATTCATCATCGACTGTGATGTTGAGTGGCTTTGCTCTTCTAGGTTGAGGAGCTGAAGTCTTGGGAGGGGGTTTCATTCCTCGACTAGATTTTTTTCACAAGATAAATTTGGATTCCAGCATTTCTGTCCCATATAAAGTACATTTTTGATTGTGCTGTTCTGCAATAAAAACAACTCCTGGTTGGGAAGAGTCAATTTTAATTCTTTAGGATTCAGTAGGATTTCTCCTAATCCCTGCAATTTGGAAAATTGAGATAGAAAGATAATTGCTAGCTAATTCTCTAGGAATTGCATCTTCGAGCTAAGAAATGTAACTCCTAAGAGCTAAATTCTATTGAGTGCACATTATCTGCTAGTAAATTAATCATGCTTGCTTTTTTTTTCTTTTTTCCCTTGCAGTTCTGAAGGATATAATCTTAAATTGTGCTGGGCTTGAGCAGTAAAGGATAAATTCATTCACTGGCTGACTTGTCATCTCACCATTGTGATGGAAAAATGTTCGCTTTAAAGAAACCCTTTTCCTGCTACTAAAACTGCCCTTGAAATACAAGATCTGTTGTGATTTTTAAAACACAAACCCAGTAATGTCAGAACCCGACCCTTCATCTGGATTTGTGGGAAACATGGAAAACGGGACTTTTCTGGAGCTGTATCCCACATCCCTTTCAACTTCAGTGGATTCATCACCTGGCCGTTTATCCAACGTCTATGTCTATGTTTCTATATTCCTTAGTCTCTTAGCTTTTCTCCTTTTGCTACTGATCATTGCACTTCAGAGGCTGAAAAACATAATTTCTTCCAGTTCCTCATACCCTGAATACAATAGCGATGCTGGAAGTTCGTTCACTAATTTAGAGGTTTGCAGTATTTCTTCCCAGCGCTCTGCTCTCTCAAACCTTTCTTCATGAAAAGAAATGAAAGGAAACATACGAGGAATGGAAGAGCTTTGTCTAGTTTCTTGGGAAGGTAGTGCATGTAACATTTGCCTTAGGAGACTATTATCAAGAGGTGTTTTTAAAAGTTTCCTTATTTTTTTCCCCTTTCCTTTTCTAGTCTCCATTTCCCCTTTGACTAATTTTCATTTTTGACAACGGATAATGACACCTGACCATAATTTTTTGCCTGTAATAGTGATGCTGTCTCTTTCTCACACATATGTGGTGTTCATTAAGAGTATTCCTGCCAAATTGTAACACAGTTCTAACGGGATGTGTCATTTTTCTGCTCTAGTTGTGACCCCTTCCCTGGTCTTGTGTCAGCAATATGCTGACTACTTTCCTTTTCCTTTTTTAATTATATAAGGACTTCTGGGTGAAATCCCTATTGCTAAAGTACAAAAAAATCCACTTAAGTTATAAATATTGGGACAATTTAAAATTGCTGGTATTGTTTCCTTTTTTTCTTTTTAATTTTCACATATTTTTCAGTATTTATTGATGTTTATAAACACAAATAATTCTTGAAGAATGTTGATTATTTTTATTTGTACTCCCAACTCATTCTGTACAAAGTCTGTATTTCAGTTTTTGAGTCTCTTTGGTTAACTTAGTAAAGTGACTACAATAACGATGCTCACTGTTGAATGTGTGGAGGTATTTTTGGACCCTGTTGCATCTCATTATCTCATTTGCCTAATGACTTGTTCCTCCAGGGGGCAGCTTTCGCTGTTGAATCACAAATACCACACAACTCCTTTTCATTCTTCACTGATACTGCAGCTTATTCTTACTGGATACCAGGATGAACCAGTGGTTTCTTGTAAAAGACCTGCATTCAACAAATACAGGTAGCAAGTGAAGAGTTCCTAAACTGTCCTTTAGGCACATGATGTTTGTACTCACATGAGCAGGGCCAGCAGGGCCAGAAATTGCTTTACTGGTGAGGATTTTCTGGGCCAGGTTTGTCCTGTAATTTCAGAAATGCACAGTGGGGTGGAGGGGGACACAGGGATCTGCATAATGGCCTGGCAGACCTGTGCTCTGACCTGCAGGAGGTGCAAGGTGTACCTGCAGAGGGTAGGAAGGGATGGGCAGGAAAATGGCAGTGGCTCTGCCACTTTTCCCCATCAGCATAAGGAAAGGCCAGAGAGAGAGGAAGAGAAATGGATGATGTTTCACAATCACATTCCTCTTTTCCATGCCGTTTTCTGGGTTATCATTTCCCCTGCTCAAAACATAACATGTCACTCAATTTCTGCAGTAAAATAATGAGCAGCTTTGTGAACTGGATCCTGTGATTAGCTGGGCTTTAAATCAAGCCAAACATTCAAAGTAGTGATTTGAAGTGCCAAGTGAGACCTGCTAGAACTGCAGCCCCAGACTGTGGTGCAATTCCTTATTGCCTTACTGCACTGTGTGAGCACAGCTCCATCCTGCCACTCAAGCCCAGGCAAATTTTGCTCTCATGGCTGGATCCAAGTCACTGGAGAGACCTGAGGAGAGGTATGGCAAAGTCACTGCGATTTCTGTTACTGACAAAACACAGGTGTAACTCTGGGAGATGGGATGGTCTCAGCAGGAGCAGCTGCCCTCCCCTCACCTGGCACTACTGCCCAGCAGGCCAAGGGGTTAGGGAACACTTCCCAAACACATTTATCCTACTTGCTGAGCTGCCACTGCATTCATAAACAAGACAGACTCTGCCATTAACTACACAGGCTTTAAAATACAAATTTGGAAAGCCTGCTGTAAATATAGTCATTAGAAATTCAGCTGCTGTTGCCAAACAATACAGAAGATGCTGGAGTTGGTGTTTTCAATTTTTAAAAGTGGACATGCAGTATGGTAAGTGGTAATGACTTACGGTGGTGATTAGCTCCTTACAGAGCAAAGAGCTTGCTGACTAATAAAGAGTGGAAGCCTGCAGACTCCCTGAGCCAAACTGGTTTGATGAAGGTATTACTGCTTGAGTATTTTATTCATCTAGACAAAAGTTTCTGTATGTCACTTTTCACTGTAATTGACAATTGGCCTTGAAAGAAGAGGTAGCTATTTAAAAGGGATTAGGAAACATTATTTCCCTTCTCAAAGCTCTTTGAAATCCCAACCTGTAACAATGCATTTGTATGTTGACTGGTAGATAAAAATAAATGAGCTGTAAATCAAGACACAACAATTGCTCAACTATTTTCCCTTACTGACAAAGTTGTAAATTTGTTGCTTCCTTTGCTGCAAATGGAGGAATTTAATCAAAATCAGAGATGAGACCACAGGTTGAGATGGGTATTTCTTCCCAGCAATGTGTTTATACTTGCAGATATAGAGACATTTAACATTAAAATACAAACTTGTTGAAAACCCATTGGCTGTGTTCAGTGAGCTGTTGTCAAACTTCACAAGAACAAAAAGGATTTTTCAGATTGCAGAAGATAGCAAAGATAACTGAAACCTCACATTTGATTTTGCGTTGTTGTTTACTAGATGCTATTAATTTTTCCCACTCTGCAGTGACATACGGGATTGTACAGTCATCACCATTTCAGCTGAGTTGCATCTGTTCTCTTCAGGAGAGATTTGAATAGAAATAAGTAGGTTTCAACAAAATAGCATCAGGAAAAGCCACAGGCAAAAAGCACAATGGCATTTTTGAGGATTGCTAAGTACTAGTTCTTCAAGAAAAAAAAAAAGAGGAAGAAGAAAATAAATTCACCTGAGAATCTGAGCCTGAGTTAACCTGAGAACACTGGAACAGGCTTCCTAGAGAGGTGGTAGATGCACAAGCTTGTCAGTGTTTGAAAGGCACTTGCACAATGCCCTTATCAACATGCTTAACTTTTGGTCAGCTCTGAAGTGGTCAGTCAACTAAATGATCACTGTAGGTCCCTTCCAGCTGCAAATATTCTGCTATTCTGTTCCAACTAGAGTTGCAGGGATATTTTTTTGCTGCGTCTGGTCCCAGGTTCCCCAGAACAAGAGAGAGATGTGGAGATACCACACTGAGCCCAACTCAGGGCTGCTAAAATGATTAAGGGATTGGAGCATCTCTCATACAAGGAGAGGCTGAGAGAGCTGGGACTGTTTAGTCTATAGAAGGCTCAGAAGGATCTCATCAATGTATGTAAATACCTCATGGGAAGGAGGAAGAAGAGGAGCCAGGGCCTTCCCAGTGGTGCCCACAACAGGACAAGAGGCCAAACTGAAACACATGAAGTTCCACAAGAAAATACACTACAGAGAGGGTAGTCAAACACTGGCACAGGTTGACCTGCCTGTAGATGGCCATGCTTTGAGCAAGACCAGACAATTGATCATCAGACAGTCTCCTTCATATCAGTGGAAAAACTCAGAGGCTTCTGGCTCACTGCCTCCTCCTGATGTGTTTTCTCATCCCTGGAGCTGAGTAAGCAGTATCTTTACTAGGAAGTAATTAGTTCAATAATTTGTTGCTAAAGAGCTGCTCTTCTCCCCCTCCTGCCTGCAGCCACATACTTTTCCAGCTTTTCCACTGCCTTTTTGTGGTGTGGGTTCACATTTGACAGCTTTTGCTCTGAGCAATTTTTGGTTGCTACTAAGCCTTCTAACTCAAACACTGCTGTTAACTTTGGTAAGATATGACTCCAAGGCTGCATGGCTTCAGGTAGTTGCAAAGTAGACCTGGAAATCTATAGAAAAAAATATGAATAAAACATGGCTGAGGAAAGAAGAGAAGAAGTTTCTGGAACACACAGAAAAAATATTTTGCTTTAGTTCAACAAATACGGTCCATTCAAGCATATTTAAAAAAAGAATACCTGCCGAAGGCTGTAGCAGCCTCTATATCTAAGACTCTCTTGCACTGCTGGTCATCTTGACCCTACTGTCAAGTTAACCCATTATATTAATCTGCCCTGAACATTACCACATTATTCCCAACATGAAATAGTGTCATGCTTTTCACTCAGCAACTCTTCAGCTCTGTAGAGAGTTTATTCCACTGAAATTATCTGCTTTCAGCCCCTCTCAGTCTGCCAGTTCACCTGAAGGGTTTGTCTCTGTAAACTGAAAGTCTTGTCTGGATTTCGTACAAAACCTTTTAACCTGGGAGCAAGTCTTTCTCCTCTTCTGTGCAACTTGTTTACCCTCTCCTCACTGTCTAACCCCATGGTACTCTGGCAAGATTGTGGTGGAACCCAGAGTGCCGGGAATGTTTCTCTGTCTGTCCTGAGGGGCCCATCCCTCCAGGGAAACACTGTTTTTAACTTTCATCCATGGAGAGGGCTGCCGAGGCCTTGGGATGAATTAGGATCACAAGGGTGTGAGTTAGGTGGTAGTATAATATATAGTTTGTTACAGGGTGAAAAATTTAGAGTTTTGGGTTTATTAGTATGGTAAGTAGATGAAGACAAGATGGAGGACTCCTGTCATTTTTCAGGTCTCTTCCTTCTTCTTCACCTACTCCATTGCAGTGTTGGTAGCACAGAATGATTGGTTCGGAAATGCCGCAGTACAGGCTATGTGAATGGATAGTTCATTAGGCACTGGTAGAAAAGTAATAATAATATACATTCCTAATAACAATTGGGTACTTTACCTTTAAAAGGGCCTTGAATTTCCCGTATCATGTCTTTTGGTACTTGCTCTGCATCATGCTATGTTGGTGGCATGTAAATTACTGATAAGATATAATAAACAATCTGAAGACCGAGAAGATCCAAAAGTCCTGTTCCTCTCTTACTCCTGGCAAGGACTTCCTCCCCCAGGAGGACATGTGGGGGTCGAGAACCCACACAGTTTCACTTCATCTTCTGTCCCTTATAGACAGCAGCACAGGGGCTGCATTTGTTTCAGCGCTAAAAGACGCAGTTTTAATACAATAAATGTCTTTGAGCAGCTTCAGTTAAAAAATCAGAAGCAGAAAAGTAAACTTCTTTTTAAAGTATAATCTAATGTATTGCTTTTTACAAACAAACTTAGAATTCTTCCTTTGTGAAATTATATTTTTGCCAAAATATCTATTTCTAAGGAGAAAAGCTATTTGATTGAATTGTTAAAAATGGAGCAATTTATGTTAGCTGTACTGATGTAATTATTTTTGCCCACAGATTTTTCTAGGTAAGACATTCTACTGTTTAAGGGGACAAAAAATTACTCTATCTAATTATTTCTCTCCTCAATAAATGAGTGTAGGTGTCTGTCACAGCATTTTTGCCACCGCGTATTTACTTATGAAGCTGCACTTCTAACGCTGAATGCTCATCTGGTCATATAGACCAGGTCCCAGAGTACAGTTACATCTCTTTTGTTTGTTTGTTTGTCATAGAGTATTATTGGTTAAATATAAGATGGAGACCAAGCTGTTAGTTAATGAATTGTGTCCTCACTGCTCCTTCAGCACAGGGATCAGTTTGTTGTTTGTTTTAAAATATTAGTTACAACCCATAAATCATTTCCATGGCTTTTTCTTGAGCTTGGGCTCAACAGTTGCTGACAAGTAAGAAATGAGTGTAAAGGATGTATTTATGATGGAGATTCCCTGTGTAGTTTATGCAGGGCAACTGCTCCAGCTCTCTGGATACTGCTACTGAGCTGGGAACTACATGCCGGGGGATTTCTGCCAAGGTACCCTCCCTTTTTCCAAACAGCTTCATCAGGATGCAGAAGGTGAAACTTAGTAAACTAGGACAAGCTGAAACACCTGCCAGGAAAAAGGAATGATGATACAAAGGCACCCAGCAAGAACAGAAGCATGGCAGGGAGCAAAAGGAGACGCAGCCTGAAAAATATGCAAAGGGATGTGTCTGGGGCAGGAGTAAACTGAGAAAGGACTACTGCTGGCTGGAGAAGCAAGGAGCAGCAGTGACAAGACCATCTTCTCATGAGAGGGGGTGATGAATTAGGTACTAATAGGCAACATTGCAGCAAAAAGGAAAATAAGGCTACCATCCTTCACAAGACATACAGTCCCTTTTTCTCCTGTCCTCAGTGCCAGTGTCAGGGACCACACAGGGACAGCTACCGGGCAGGGGGAAAACGAGGTTCATATCTGGGCAAGTAACTTCACTGGCCCACACATGGCAAGTTTCCCCCTAGCCCGAGTCACATATTCCCCTCCTGCTGCGGCTCTGGCTGTTGCTGCTTTGGTCCTGAATCCCTTGCCTCTGGCAATCCATTTTCTGCCCGGGGCATATAAGTCCTATTTTTTCCCATACTCTAGTGCTTTTTTTGCTTTCTCTTTGCATCTGAAGGCTCCAAAAGATTCCCAAATAAATTATACTTAATCTGGGGTATCACACAAGGCTCTCCCAGCCTTGATGCCTCTCTGCACAGCCTGGGCTGCTGGGCAGGAGCTGGACAGGTACCTCCTCATCTGGAGACACTTAGCTGTGTTTCCTGTCCTGCCGCCTGTCAGTGCCCCAGCTCTCCTGCTACACAGCACATTTCAGCACGTGTGAACTGCTCTTCAAAAACTGTTCTTTACATGTCCAGAGAGGGCTTTTCAATGAGAAATTCCTCTATTCTCACAGTAATTTGGCATGGTACTGTAACATTGCTGGAAAACCCACAGGAGCGTGCCTAATTTCCACAGTAAAAAGTCTGAAGAACGAGTAATGCACGTTTTCAGTAGTTCCTTTAAAACAGAAGCTGCTTCATGGTTTTCAGTTTCCATTCATGCTTTCAGGTTAGTTTTATTCAGAAATTAACTCCTGAGTGAACGTGCCATTGTATCTCTGCAGGAATAATTTTCCTTCACTAACTTTTCTATATCTGAGAACCTTGCAAATACATTATTTCAGATTACAGTCCTATGTTATATTCCTGAAGAAATGTCTAAATTTGCCATTTCAGCCATCACTATGAAAAAGTGGGGGAAAAGGGTAACCCTAATATCTACTCCTAACAGTGAGTTAAAGGCTGGTCTAGATTTGCCAGACAATTTTGTTAGACCTGGGCGGTCCCGATTTCATGGTGTTTATTGTAAGATGCTGTCAATCCTCCTGATGTCAAGTGAGGGGCAAGTCTGTGCTTCACAGTGGGTGAGATGAGATCCTGTGGTCCCATCCTGCCCCAGAAAGCGTATCAAGTTCCCTCTCACACTGTCACATTGTCCCTTATCATCTGCTCCTGCACAGGCTGGTGGCCCAGGGAGGACCTGGGAGGATCATGCCCAGATAAATGTGTGCATTGAAAAGGGGCCCTGCAGCCCTATGCTACACAAAAAAACTTACAGGAAAAAACCTCTTGGTAAAAGTTTCAGAGATGTATTATGAAACATTGTAGTTAATGTTGAAGGTAAAGAAGATTGTACTGACAGATTTGTAATTGTTTAGATCTACTGAGAATTCAGAACAAGGCAAGTTGTTTGACCAAAGGCACTTTCTAGTGTCTAACTCATCAGTATTCATTAAGTGGAAATAGAGGCTGCTGTGATGAAGAAAAATATCAGATACTGTAACTTGAACTTTGGCAAGATCAAAAGCAATTAGCTGGGTACTAGAATCAGAGTGCTTCATCTGAAGTGGAAGAGAAGGCAGCAAAAAAACCAACCAACTTTGCATGATTTTGCATTACAGAAAATTATTATAATGTTGTAATAAAAAGGTGGTTGCAGACGGAAAAAGAAAATGGGAAAATCAGCAAGACAGACAGACTGACCTTTGCTCAGCTTGGGTGTTCCTGTCCTTTGTCATCTGAATTTGTTCAAAGTGGTAATCAAAAAGGCAGAACTCTGCTGTTGCTCTCTCCTGTGCCCTACTCCATCTGAGTAGCAGTCCTCTTCAAGTAATCCTGATGGGAGGGTCTTCTGGGATGGTCTCTGGTTTTCTTCCTCAAAGATGGATCCCAGCAGAGGGAAAAGTGAGAGACAAAAAACAAGAAAGTTTTAATGAGAATAGAATTGGATATATAAATAAATAGGTATGCAAATAAATAAATAGAGAACAAGCAAAAGGAGTTGAAAATTATGTGTAGATAGAACTGAACTGAATTTTCACCTCTTCTGTCTCTCTATCTTAATAAATAAATAAATAAATGCTTGCAGAAAAACAAGAGGAAAAAAAATCATTATGCTTTGAGGCAAACCACCCACCAATTGCTTCCTATTTACAACTAGAAACCCTCTCTGCAATATAGATAAATGGAAGGGTAATTAGGAAAACGGATATGATTAAATGTTTGGGGAGCATGGTATCTTCTCTGCCCATGTGTGTTCAGCTGCTGCAGGAAATGCGCCAGAGAGGACAGAGAAACAGAGCTGCCTCTGCAGACAAGGAATAATGGGCAGGTGGACTCTGCCTTCAGTAACACTGGGATCCATGAGCTCTGACGGGGGATTTGAGCAAGCAGGATCTGCTCCTCATCTGTTTCCACATACACCCAGCCAGCCAGCCTCACAGACTGTTCTGGCATCCTCAGGTGCCCAGGGCACGTGTGTACCATCCACTGCCTTCTCTCTCCCCAGCAGCCAGGATGCTGCAAAGAGCTGCTGGGAGACAGGATGACTCCTGTGAACATCTGCATAGTGACCAGCTATAAATGCCTTAGGACACCTTTGTGGTCACCTGAAGTGGTTATCTAGCCTCTCTCTTGTCCGGGGAAAAAAAAGAGGTTTATATCACTGACTTGTATCTGAAGATGATGACTTGTGTTAGACTGGAAATATCTGCTACTATGAGGACTGTGGCAAAGAGAATAAAGAAATAAAAGAACAATGAGAGCAAGGCAGAGTACAGAAGCAAGGGACTGACTTTGCTGTACACTATCCTCAAGGATCACAAGATTTACAGTGAAGCAACCCAGTTGTTCCCCCCAATCCTTCTACTACTCCATTAAATCTAAAGATAACTTAAGATTTCTATGCTTAATACAATCCAGCAGCTTGGAAGGTGGGGTAGGAGGCATGGTTTTCAGCAGAAAAAGAAGATTAGATACCTACAGGAATTAGCCTCCAAGCAGCCAGATCTGCAGCAGAGTCCTATGCAGATATTTCCTATCTTTTCTGTTCACTAGAAAACACAGGTCACGTTTTAATGTCATGAGTTTGATGCATTTCTGTAAAAATCATTTGAATTCAATAAACACATTATTAGCTGAAATGTTTTATTACATCATTTTGGAAACAAGCACTGTTCTCAGATTCTTTTGCACTATATTTAAAAGTGATTCAGATATATCTATTTTAAAATGAAGTATTCAAAGCATGTCTATACAGATTAAATGAAACAATCTTGTTTAACCTTTTTAAAGAATCCTGTTTAAAAAGTGGATTTTAATTTTTTTTTCAAAAACAGAGTAATTTTTAGTGAAGAAAATTTACTTCAGAGCTGTGATGAATTTTTTCAATTATTTAATTAATCAAGAAAAAAAAAAGTCAGTTATTTATAAAACCTTAATCTAATTTTCCTTTATGACTTGATCCTAATGCATGTTTGCACACAGACCTCCTGTTGACCTCCACGGAAGTTACGCATCTAAAGGGAATGCAGAACCAGACTCCGCAGACAAAATTAGTGATTTTCTAATTGCTCTAATTGGTGTTTAATTTTTCCGCTGTTTAGAGACCAAGTTACTGACTTTTAATGGGAAAAAGAAATATATGCTGGAATAAGAATGTAATCAGATAAGAAAAATAGTTAACAGTATATTAGAGCTCCAGAAACAGAGCAATTGGTAAATGTGGATGTTTTCATTTGAGTTACAAACACCACCAATTGCCATTTCCGTTGCCACTTCTACTAATTTGTATTCAGAAAACCACATCCCTGAAAATGTGTAAAACATCTGCTTTGAGAAATTGAGTGTCAATAGCTGAACCGTGTGCATTGCCACACAGAGACCTTCGTAAAGAGGTAGAGAGGAGAGGAGATCATTTCCATTATGGATAACGATTTGTGAGTTGTCCGCAGGATGGATCTAACCACATTATCCATTAATTCAGCCTACGTGGGGAGAAAGAAGAGACTCAAAAATATCAGCAATCACACAAATAAAGTATGTTGGTTTTATTCAGATGAAAGATGACTTCAGCTGGCTCCCCTTGTGTGGAGGTACTTCAGGACCCTCCCCCCACCCCATTTTCCTATTTTCTTTGAGTTTTCCTAGTTTCTTTGTTTTTCCTGAAATTACCACCTGTCCTGTGTACATGTCACTTTATGCTAAGCAATCTGAAACCCTCTGGTGCAGTAACTTGGTGTGACTTAACCTCCCACTGATTTACTGAGCCTAGAAAACCTCTGCAATAAAAACTGCAGTGAACAGCTGGGTAATTTGACAGCAGTAATCCATGGCCTATCCCCTCTCACACTTCCTGTACCAATACCCTTTACTGAGCAGTACTGACTTAGCATGCAAGACAGGCCTTCTGCTGATAATCAGTAACATCTGCTTTAGATCAAAGGGGTAGAGAAAAATATTCCTTGCAAGCAGACTCTGCTCATCTTGGTTGTCTGTAGCAAATTTTAAGCGGAGCTGCGCATAACAAAAATCACAGTTGACAAGGGCTATTTTTAGCTTCATACCTCTCACCTGGATATCAATATACAGCAGCTCATTTGGGTTTTGAATTTCTATCAGTAACGATTCTCTGAGCATCTCCTGAGTCCTGATGAGCACACAATGGGAAAAGTCTCTACAGTTAAATAGGGAAATGCTGTAAATACTGTTTGGGCAGCATGTTTGCTAGGTTAGATAAAGATCAATTAGTTACAGCACTTAAAGGTGGTGCTGCCACAATTCTGAGCCCTTTTATGAAAATGCCCTCACCACTACTAAATACTCTATTGCCATTCACTGGGACTATTTCATTTCTTCAGTTCGATGTTAATTCGTATTAAAGATGATAGATAGAAATATAGATAGAAATATAGATAAACATCCCAGGGTGGGTGCTGCAAATGAAACTACTCATTGCTACATATATACAGTGAAGGAATTGTTAAGTGAACTTCTGGAAACCAGGCTTTATGGGATGGGATCACCTTTGAAAGAATTCTTTCTTTCTCTTTGTTGCTTATGTTACCCTAAAATATGCACTCTGAAAACAGTATTTTCTAAGTTATTTCAGATACTTTTTTTTTCATGCCCCCTCTCTCCCCCCACACCCTGAGACAGATTGTTAGACACCTTCACCACTGCATCCTGGTTTTCTGGAAGTCCACAAAGATTTTCAGGTCTACTGGGTTGAATTACAGAATTTTAATTAAGAAGTCATCCTGATAATTTAGGGATTATTTTGGTCCCCTGCAAAATCCAGTAGTAAAGTCTGGATTAAAAACATTAAAGAAATACTTTCAGTGTAGGTTTTTGGATGTGCCAAGGCTATGATTTCACAAAGCTATGGGCCAAAACAAGTTTCCCAGTGACAGTTTTCGGAACATATGGATGACGCACAAATTTGTCTGACATCCTGCAAATGTTTGTTGACAATGTGAAATTAGTTCATTTTACTTTCTCTCCCTCTCAAATACACGTTTATTTTTGTGTGTTTGTGTGTATGCCACCAAACTTCTCAATCCTCCCAGTCACTTCTGTCATTCTTCTCTGAATTCTCCAACCACTTCTAGAAAGATGCTCAGCATCCCCACTCAGTGTTGCAGCTCCTGCCACCCCAGAGGCATGGAGAGCATTTGCAGGATTCCCACTTTGCCAGGGGATGTTTCTGCATAAAGAGACCCAGATTGGCCGTATATTGTAGCAACCTCACATTTAATCATTTTCCAGCTTCAAATCATCTGTGTGAGTTTGGAATCAACCAGCACCATTGAAAGCCTGGGAAGAGGAATGTTGTGCATGGTATAGTCAGAAAACTGGACCGTGGTCCACTCCGTTAATCCCAAACCATTTTTTCTTTGAAGCTTCTTTCATCAGTGCTTTACCTCCACTGTCCTCACCTTGTTCCAGTTCAGTTCATGCTTGGGATTTCTTTTAATACTCTGTTAACACCTTCGTTCAGATCATTTAACAAGCCTGCATGTAATACCAGTCTCAGCAGTAAGCCACCAAGCTCCAACCTGACACATTAATGTTTATCACTGCCCTTTGTTTACAATTCAGGGAGCTTTTGTCCCAGTCAAAGTAACTATCAAGACAATTACCTGAGTAATATTTCATATATGACTCTATATAGTGCATTACTGAAATGCAATTATATTGGTGTAAATTGTCAGAGCTATCAACAGAATTAGGCACGTTACATACATAGAAGACCTGCTGCTGTCACTTTCTCTGCTTTTCTTCTCCCTAATGTGCTTGTCTGAGGCAGAGCCAGGGCTTAGGAGCAAGAAGATAGACAGCATATGTATGGAGCCATGAGATACTGTGGAGCAGACACAGCTGGGAGAGTTACAGGCTGCTGCACTGGACAGGAAATGTCTACAGTACTCTCCTCAGTGGCTCCTGCTTTTCATTCACAGATGTCTGGGGTTTTCTTTCCTTGGAATTCCCTCCACTGCATAAAGTGAGATGGGAGCTTATCCTCATCCAAATGTAACTCCCAAGATTGTTCCTCCCTTCCAGAGAAACCAAACTACATCTGATTTTCTCTTCTTTTTCACACACAACTTAGAGCATGAGTTACCTTATAGAGGAGTTTCCTGCACCCTGAGGTTGACACCACCAACTAACAGGCTCTTTATTCACTTCTTCATCCACTTCTTCTGGTCCAACCCTTAAACCACTGTTGGAAGGCCCTTGCAAACTGTTCCTTTTCCGCTGTGTCTCAGCAGTCTTTGTCTAAAGCACATCCAAGCCTGGGAGTGTCACTGAAGCTGCTTGGGATTAATGACTTCTCCCAGACACCATCTCAGCTGGCTCAGGCTCTGCAGGAACTGGCAATGTGGCTGCTCCCAATTAAACCTTACATTTGCTGCATAAGTACCACAGTCCCCGTATGACCTGAACCGACTGTCTTTTCCATGTTTATATTTTCCGGGAGTCCATGTCTGGTTTGGCAATTAACAGGTCTTTTATTAGATCTCCTTTACTTCCTAAATGCTCCTATTTTCCTTTCTCATTATGACATAACCTTTTTAGAGTCGGATAAAACTCTTCTTGTGCAAATTTAGTCCCCTCATGAATTCCTGGATGTTTTCCTTTGTGGCAGCCTTTTTTCAGGCAGGAAGTGGCCTTCATGAAAATGTGTTGTATTTTTCATTTGTCCTTCAACCATTTCCAACTACAGTTCTACTGGTTTTGTCTATTTATACCTTCTTCCTTAAAAGCCTTAGCCAATTCTTTCTTTTTATTTTGTTCTATTGTGGTAGGTTTTCTTTAATCTCAGTTCTTTTGTTTAGTTCATTAGTCTAGACCTGAAGACAACGATGATGGGGAAGAAGCAAAACAGAAAACATTCCTGAGATCTCAGCCTAAATCACAAAATTAAACATTTGATAAAAGCATGAGCGCCTTCTGGTAGGGGTTGCTCAACCATGCCAAGAGAAAACATCACTCCTGGCCACTTAAGGCACTTGGCTTCCCAGCTAGTGGCATGCAACCTCTTAAGCATACACCTCCACTTTTATTCAGACAAAATACTTGCTGAAATTGCTATTAAGCAGCTGGAAAAAATGTGAAAAATCACAGAAGGGCTTTGTTTTCTGCAGAACCATAAACTCAACTAATCTCAGCCCTTCCAAGGTGTTAGAATAATTTTCTACATTAAATTCTGTCTTACCTAATTCAGCAGTGACAATAAATACTTCAAGGTATTTGTCATCTCAGAGGTATTTGTCTTACCAATATTACCACAAGGTGTCATGCCCTATGAGTGGCCAGAGTGTAGAAAAAAATGAAGTTTGTTTTTTTAAACACTCTGTTTAAACACACTCTTTTGGGTTTTTTTTAACTCACTGTGCAGCTTCTTCATCAGAGTATGATGAAGCAAGTTCCACTCACTTTATACAAAGTTAGCCACTAGATAGTTGAAAAGCTTCTTCAGCAAAGAAGAAATGGAAAGATTTCTCTGGTCTTATCATCCAAATATTGTCCAAATAATGAAGCAGGGGAAACTGTTCAGCTCTCATAATCTAAGCCAAATAAGGATTAAAGCAGTATATTGATTGATTAATGACATATAAGTCACCTGCAGTACATTTGGCATCAATACCAGTAATACAAGAGATAAACTATGTCTCCTATAGGCTAAGAAAGGTCCCTCCACAAGCCCCTTTATGTGCACCTTGAGTGTGGGTCCCCACTTGTGCTTGATCCAGTCATGCCACCTGTTGAGCAGCAGCTCATGAGGAATTCCATAGGGATGATGATCTGTTTGATGTAGGTGGTGGTAGCAATGCTGGCAGGCAGCTTCTGGCACTGTCAAACCAGATTTGACTACTGCTGGTTACCCTTCCAGGTATCTCCCCCAACCCCATACCATTTTCAGTTTCTTTTATGCTTCTTTTCAGGCTGACTCCTCCTTTGTAACAAAGCTCTCTTCAAAGTTCCCTGGCTATTATTTAATCCACTGATGGTCTCTCTTCCTCTTTAACACCATCAGGTTGGGGCTGATGTTCATCTTTAACATGATCAGTTAACATGGACAAATGTCCTCCAGCTAATTTTGTGTATTCAACACACACACACTTTACCTCACACTGTGGTGTTACCAGGTGTTGTTACTCAGGCCATTTGCGAAGCGTGGGCTGTGCAAGCACCTCCACAGTTAGTTCGAAAAGTGCTGTGAATCTTAATCTCTTCCACGGTAAGTTTTTATTGTTTAATGTAGTTTGGTATCTTGGGGGATGCTTGAAACTCTGTACTCACCTGTACCTTTGTTTCTCATTTAAGTAAAATTAATGGCAGCCACTGAATTAAAGGCTGCTATTGTCACTTCTGCTAATTATACAAAGATAAACACCTGTGGCCAAGCTCAGCACACCAAGTTGCTAAACTGTTGGTAAGACAAAGCACAGATGCCTATTACCATCCATCAGCTTGACTGCATCCTAGTGGACTGTATAAAGAGTGGGAAGCTGAGGAATCCTTTGCTTCCACACTTGCCCTTGTCTTGGATGTACCATGGCACATCAAACACAGAGCCAGTGCAGGCTGTCAAACTCCACTGAAACCTCTTCAGCAGCTTGAACAGTCATCTACAGCAGTGGAGGGATGTGCTCCAGCTTCAGGGAAATGGCAGCTGCACCTGGCTATAATAAACCTGTGTGTTATGCTTCCTATTAAAAACCTAGGACCCCAGAACTAGCTCATGTCATGGGATTGTTATGCTCTGCTACCTCATGATCCTCTGCCCTCCTAAGCTGGGCTTTGAGCTCCTTTTTACCACTGCATGAACTAAGAGAATTTAATGGATGTTTTAGTTTATGCTGGCTGGCTTCTGAACCATGCCAGCTGTGCAGATTTTGTCTCTTGGTCCTGTCCTGTTGGCTTCATGGCCCATGCTGGGAAACCAGCATGAACTACACAAGCCACTTGAAGTTCATTTTCAGAGCTCCATTTTGGGACAGGTCTAAGCCCAAGGAGAGTGTACAGGCAATATTATGAATATTTTCCTAGGTACTTACTAAGTATAGCTGTGGCATGGTGGAGAAAATACTGGCTTGTTTTGGTAATAGGCTGTTGCAGGTAGGAAGGGCAGAAATCTGGATGAGAAACAGTCCAAGAGGGAGAGGGAAAAAAAAAGAAACTGAGGTAAAAAAATTAACTATTGTCTGCAAAATGTGAATATCAAAGCTCCAAACCAAGTTAAACAATGATGTAACCAAGACTGAAAGCTTGCTCTCCAAGGGTACTAAAGAGTTATAGTTTCCTGAAGAAATCAAAAGAGGTGACTCACCAGCAACTGCTTGCAGGAAGACTGGCAGAGACACTGACAAAATAAGTTATGTGATTATTTGCTTGAGTAAGCCTTGAAGGAACCTAAATTTTAAAATAAAACAACTGAGTTGGCAAGGAAGGAAAAGGATAAAGGCTCTGCTTGCTTCTGTCTTGTTCTCTCTGCTTGTTACAGTTCTATGAATAAATAAATCACAGTATGGGAAGCAGTTGTGCTGGATTGTCTTGATACCAAAAAACTGAAGGATGGCAAAGTGGTGTGATGCCAATTTTGAAAATTACTCTGGAGGAGATTTGAGGAACTCTAGATATTTAATCCTGATGCTTCTACCAGGGAAATTAAATGAAAGTATAATGAAGATTAGAATTAGCAGGCACTTGAATAAAAAGCAGAATAATCAAGGTTTTTATGAGGAGAAATACTGCCTTATGAACAAGGTCTTTGAGTGATTGAACAAGAATATGGATGGAGATGATCAAGGTCATTGTAACTACTTGGATTTCCAAAAGACGTTTGACTAAGCCCATTACCAAAGATCATTTAGGGAACTAAGCAACCATGCAGCAAGGAGGACAGTGCTTTTATGGATGAGTAAATGGCAAAAATAAAATGAAACAGGAGCAATTGTTTGCTTTTCAGATGGAGGGAGCTGTGGGGGATCATTTTGGTATTTGACATAAAAAGGGAAAGAGCTGGAAGAGGATGTGAGTAACAGGCTGGTGTGATATTTCTGATGAAACTAAGTTACTTTGTGTTGTAAGGACAAAGTCAACAACGAACAAAGATGGACATCCTACAATGTTATGTTATGTGAATTAATAAAGAAATGAAGCAACATGATTAAGAGTGTAGCCTTACTGAAACAAGGCTCTTGCACAATAAAATGTTACACTGGACAATTAGAGATTAATTTTACAGAGATATTTTTAAATGGAAGTCATGTAAAATGGCATTCTAGGGTTCCACATTTGTTAGAGCTTAATTACTTTCAGATCAAACACATTGCCTCTATCAGTAAGAGATGTGCTCTGCTAGCCCTGGAAATTCTGCCTGTCTTCTAAAACTCAGACCATATTCTTTTCTCATTATGTCTGCTTCGATGCCTATAGAAAATCAAGCTGTGAATGCACTCAAGATTCATCAGCTCTACAATCTTCCAGCTGTGCTTTTCTAAAATCTGTATGCAACTCCATGACCCCAGGTTTGGCGATCTGTGTGATGAGAATGCCCTTGAGGGATTCAATGCATTCAGTTTTATGGATATTATGTAAACAAGGTGCTTGCAGAACAGAAACACACAGAAGAGTATTTCTGTCACAAAATAGGCAGATCTGACTGTGTGCTCACAGGGGAATGACCTGTGTGTAAGAAGATGGCATTTTTACATATCTGTTTTCCAGAGTATGACTACACAATAATTATTTTTGACAATACATCGGACTAATGCACTCTGATATATTCTGTAAAATTAATGAAACTGTAGCAATGGCAGGTAGAGCAACAGCATTTGCTGTTAAATGCTCAGTGATTAGTTAATTATAGAGTTAAGATTAAGAATTAGGAATGATAGAATTCTAGAATTAAGGAATTTTTCCATTCTCCTGCTAGTACAGATACATTCTCAAGGGCTTTGGAAAAAAAATATTTGGAACCTAATGAATCATAAATTAAAAAAAAAAAAGAATAAAATTAACTACTAGAGTTCCTTTGTAATACAAGATGGCAAATCATTTCTAGAAAGAGACAAATTATTCTGTTTAAAGAATCAATATGTGTACACCTGCTAAACTGATTTGTTTACCGTGAACAGTTTCTTTAAATGCCAGCTATTGTGTTCTGTGTGATGGTAGTCACAAAGGATGTACAGTCATTTTAGCTCCTTCACAGAGCCTTAAGAACATTTATTCTAGCTGGTTTTATAACCCAAGAATAAGTTGTCTGCTGAGAAAGCATGTCTTGCTCACGTTAGTCTTTTTAAAGGTGGGAATAAACCAAATTGCACATTCCGTTTTGTTAGATGCCTTCAATTCAAGACACAATGTTCATTTCATCTTCCTGAATCAATAAATTTCTTTCTAAATGCAGGAGCACCTAAATTTTGCCTTTTAAGTCCCTGGGGGTTTTCTTAAGGGACAATTATTTCTGAAACTACAGGAAGGTAAATCCTGTATTATGTCAGGACACCAGCACAGAGAAATTAATGCATCTGCAGCAAGAACCTTCCCTCTGCTTTCTCTTCAGTTACAAGCAGAAAAAAACATTTTCCATTTTCTCTGCTGTGCTTGCTTGTATTGCTGTCTCAGCTTTGAAAGTAAAAAAAGAGTAACCTAGAGAAGCATGGTTATCTCTCCACACCAAAGGGGCTCAAAAAAGCAGCAGTTGCTCATATTTGTCTCTTCATTAGCTAGAGCACTAACTGGAGCCTGCTCAGCAAACAGTGATGTTGAGAGTAGCATAAAAGCTAATATGGGAAAAGAAGAACTAGATGTCTAGTGAAGCTGTAACAACAGAAATTGTGAGAGGTGTTAGAGACAACAAAACCACTGTTGGAAGACACAAAAAAGTACTAGTCTCTGTAACCAAAGTTGTGGAGTTGGTCTTGTAGGTCCTTAAACAGTAGGTCCTACTTCAGAGAAGCCAGGGCTGCCTTTACTGTCAGGGATGAAACACAGGCACTGGGAGGGCATGCATGACTGCCAGATGTTCTATGCTATCTATTTTACAGTTAATACATTTATTCACTTCACTGACAGAAAGGGAAGCCTGAAGTGGCAGGTACAAATATCCCAAACATAATCTCTTGCATTTTCACAAATACCCTTCAAACACCTCTAGTCTGAATATACAACACTGCTCACTGCAACAAATGCTAAGAAGAAAACCAAAAAAGAGAAAGCAGTTCACTGAGACCAGAGGACCAAAAAGGAACTTGTGCCCTCCTGCATAGGGTCTTCTGCATAGAATTCACTTCTCTTTCACAACAGGTTGATGCTATTCAGAGAAAGATGAAGCCAAGTTGAAGGATGTCTCAGTCCTTATATACATGATTATTGAGAATTAAACTAATTTGTCTTGTTGAAATGTAGTTTTTGCTCATTACAGAGATTACAGACAAAAAGTGCATCCATTTCAGGTTTTAAATGAATCTTCTCACTGATTTAATGTTAAATGGTCTGAGGTATCCACAGTGTGAATGTGCCTAGAATGAAAATAAGGTTAGATTCTTTCAGAGTAGGTTTGCATCCAGTTCACAAGATGTAAGTTTATTTAGTCATCAAAATCCAAAATAAGCGTCATGGAGAGCTTCATTCCTCACTAACTGCTAAGCAAATGTGGCATATATCCCTTCTTGGGCAAACAGGTGAATAGACATTTGAATGTGACAATCAGTACCTGGAAACTTTTACAAATTTCAAATGAGATGGTTTGGTTTCAAAGTGACAGCTATCAGAGAAGAGAAATGCTTTTTATCTCTATAAAATCTCATAGCATGGTGTCCCAACATGGAGCTATTACTCTGAGGGGAAAAAAAAAACCCCAAACCTCAAAACACAAAAAACACCTACTTCAAATCTATGCAGATCTACACTACATCGTGGTCACTGTAGCAATTGTGGTTTATTCCCAAAAACACTACAGGCTGTGTAGACAAAAAGGGTAACAAGGATGTTATTGCCTCCTGCTATTATTCCTCAATTGAGGAAATGAAGGATTAATCCTAGACCACCAAAGCTGATTAATCATTAATTCAGTGGAAGTGTGGGACCAATTATTTCTGAGGATTGGAGCCAAAGAGGTTTGCTAGAGGTCACCAGGAAGTCTTTGACCAGTCTGTGCAGAAAAGAAACTTGGAATAAGATAAATATGCATCCAAAAATACAATGAAACACTGTCTCTGCCTTCTGTTTACAGCATTTAGGCATCCCGGGGAGACCACTTAGATGACAACCTCTCTGATACTTTGGATGCAGCAACACAAACAACTGACAGGCAACACAAGCTGTGACTTTGCAACTTTTGTGACTGTTCTTTAAATTGGGGCTAAGTGTCAAGTGGTTTTGTACCTTGGTGAGTACAGGCTAAGCTACCTCATGTTTGCTGTGGGTTGAAAGCATTCTGACAGGCTCTCACAGCAGAATAGCAGCTGTGGTATAAACTTGCCCTTGAAGTAACTTGTTCATGCAGCCAGTCATTCCTTCTGCTAACTTCCAGGGATTAGCAGAAGACATGCCCCATGGGTGAAAGTTGTCCAACTCTTTTATTTTATCCCATTTTTTGTGATAAAGTATAGTAAAATATTTTTATGGGGCTTTTTTTGCTTGTCTAGTTTTGAATATAAAATAAGCTTAGTGCAATTCTCTGACAGGAGTTCTGTCATTGCTATGCTGATTAGAAATTCAGGAGCAGCACAGCTGAGTTCTCGTATAAGCTATCAGTAACAATCACCACTGGGAATTACTGTGTACTTCTGAAGAACAAAATCCATTTTAAATCAGAATGAGAGATGCAGGACAGTCAAGGAAGCTTGGAAGGTGACTGGGTAGTGTTATCAGTTAAATGGATTTTATAAAACATCAATTTTTCAAGGCCTTACTCACTAACATGATATAAGACCAGGCCCTCAGGGATTCTGCATCTCATCAGGAGCAAAACAAGGCAGCAAAGAGAGAGCTGGGCCATAAATTGTTCCTGATGGCTTGGTTCCTTGAAAGCCTTCAGCAGTGTAATCACTGAACTTTTCAGAGTACATGATCACACAGCTGGCATGTCCTAAAAGAGGGTTCCAATAAAATGCCTCCAACATGCATTATCAAGCAGCACAGAAAACTGCTGCACATGCAGAACCCTTGGCATGAATTAAAGCTTTGACAGCTGCACTCAGATGATGAGGAACTTTGTGAAATTTTTTCACTCTCCTCACTGTTGCCTGACATCATCGTCACGATTCGGGTCTGGATGCGGGCCAGCTTTGTGCTGCTCCATGAATGTGTGACCTGCCAGGGAACGTGCCAGCAGCTCTGTTACAGGAGCAACCCTGGTGACTCCATTCATTGAACAGCACTGCATGACCCTGTGACAGCACATGGTGTTGTGGCAATGGCAGACAAGCAAAAAGCAGAGTGCAAACTGTCTGCATCCATATATTTGTTGTAGAACAGCGAGTCTGAAAATTGTTGCTTTCTCCTTATCTTCATTTGCCTCTGAAATGGACTGCTGTCGTTACCTTGCTGCTGTTTAATCTTGATGATTAATCCATGATCTTGGCCATCTCCCTGAGCCATCATTCTGCCTCTTAATAAGAAAGCGTGGTCTTACGTAAATAGCTAGGTTATCAGGCATTAATGATACAACAAAATAATCGCAAGTTTATTCAGACTTCTTTTTTGAGCTACTTCCTTCCTAATTTGGAAGAACTATCTATGTTTGTAAGAGGGAAAGAAAGACTCCTAATAAATCCATTTTCTTTGTTCAAATAGCTAGTACACACAGCAAGACGTCTAGGGCTGAGGCAATTCTATCTCCACACAGACCACTCTCATAGAAGAAATGAGTTCTGCTCTGTGAAGTACTTGTATGTAGCACTCAAGTTGATGGAGGCACTTAATGTGGGGTCCTATCTCTAAGGGTGGAGAAGGATTGGAGTTCAAACACTCTTTCCCCATACACCAGCTCCTGTGTTTTGCAGATTGTTCTTTGGAAATGACCCAGAACATGCCTATGGTTTATGCAGAGAACAGAATGAAGTGCTGGATGCTCTCCTGCATTTGGGTTCTACCAAGTCACGCTAACAATGGTGTTAGCAGGCTCCTGCATTGCGTCATGTACTCCTTGTCTTAACTCTTCCTACTATCTACCTCAGCTCCTAATTTACATGATCTGACTCCTTTGCTAAGGCTAGAGGCCTACTTCTTATTGTAATACCTATCTGGGAGGCATATCAGCAGATCTTGTGTATCTTTCTCAAATTAACGTAAACCCAAAAGTCTCATCATCTTCAGTCACAGCACTAACTGACTTCAGTCCAAACTGCCTGCAGTAGTTAGATTCCTGATTTCCAGAAATGTAACTATGAGACAGATACATAACTGCTACTGGGACCTGTATCACAGGGTCATTCAAAATCCCTGTTCCCCAGCTTTTAAATACATTACCAACACTATGATGCCATTATGAGATTCTTACTTTCTCACCCTCAGTCACCTCTCCTGGGGTTGGTGGCAGCTGCATCTGCAAGAGAATTGTGAGTCAACCATGAGTCATGACAAACCAAATGCTGTGCACAATTAATTGCCAACTTACAGTTTTAGAGATGCTGATCCTGTTAGGGTTTCAGTGACTTATGAGTAATTACAATTCCTGGGATATATCTCATGTTTTCTGAATTGACACAGTCAGATCATGAAATCACCAAATCGCAGAATCATCAAGATTGGAAGAGACCTTCAAGATCGAATCCAACACTCAACCTAACACCACCATAATCACCCCTAAACCAAATCCCCAAGTACCCCATCCAGACATATTTGCAATACTTCCAGAGATGGTAACTCTACCACCTCCCTGGGCAAGTTTTTCTGATGCCTAAGCACTCTTTCAGTGGGAAAAAAAATTTCTAATATCTAATATGAACCTCCTCTGGTACAACTTAAATTTTCTCTCATCCTTTCAGTTAATGGCACAGTCTTACCAGCATAGGCCATTCACAAATATGTACATATGTACATTCTCTTGCAGGAAAATCAGCTGCTACAAGCCAAATATTGTGCAATTTGTAGTACACACTTGTAATTCCAATACCAGTAGTTGAAAACAGAATGGTTATTCTGGAGTTTTCATATGTTCTGTTCTTTCTTACAAATGTCTCTTAAAAACTCGAGGCTCACCTATGCTTTAGACACTGTTAATATTTACTGTAACTGAGAATAACAGGTCAATGATATGGGTCAATGATATGAGAATAATAGGTCAATGATACAGTGTTTATATAGAAATGCTCTTTTGGGTGCCAGTATTATTTGACATGTAGTTTTAGAGAAACATAGAATGGCTTGTGTTGGAAGGGACTTTAAATACCACCTAGTTCCAACCCTCTCCCCATGGGCAGGGATGCTACTGACTAGATCAGGTTGCTCAAGACCCGATCCAGCCTGATCTTGAACACTTCCAGGGTTAGGCCATCCACAACCTTCTAAGCAATCTGTTCCAGTGCCTCACCATCCTCACAGTAAAGAATTTCTTCCTAACATCTAATGTAAATGTAATGTAAATGTCTCCTCTTTTACTTTAAAAATGTTCCCCCTTGTCCTATCAGTCTGCCTGTGTAAAAAGTCACTTTTCTCTATAAGCCCCCATTAGGCACTGAAGGCTGTGATAAGGTCTCCCCAGAGCCTTTTTCAGGCTAACCAGGCACAACTCTCTCAGCCTGTTATGTTTTAAATTTTTCAGGTGAGACAGCGCTGACCATAATTTAATATCTTTTGCCTACTGTAGACACAGTTGGACCTGACTTCACTCAAGACCCTCAGGTCTTAAGGTACCCCATGTGGCATTTGACATTTGGGGAGGGGGGGGTGTCCCATCTCAAGTTCTGCTTATGCCTTTGCTTTGAAGCTCTCTGTAGACTTTCCTGTAACAATGATAACCTCTTCTTCAATTTGTTTCAGTAGAAGAAAATCTGCTCATGCTACTGTTGACAAACACAATAGACTTCAAGACCAAAAGACAACAGAGGGCCCATTTTCCTCTTCTAAAATCTTTTTATATTAGATATGGCATCAAAAATAGGAACCCCATCAGGTCCACTTGTCCATCTTTTATTCCACAATATTTCACAGACTGATAGATAAAGATCAAATGTGTTTCTGATGGCAAAACCAGCAATCTGCAAAAAGAGATGGCCAAGTATTACAATTCTATGCAGCATCTGCTACAGATATGATGCCATGCATTCCTTATTGCATATAGAAATAAGCATGACCTACTACTTCAGTATTTTGTTGGTGTTTGCTTCTTGAAGGTATTAGCCTCAGAAATCTGTTGCAAACATTACCCTGGGGTCCTTTACATGATTATATGAACTATGAGTAAAGGTCATATACTGCTATTTCCATTTTTCTCTTGTTTTTCCACTAAATTTTTCCGAATAAATTCTTCATGGGAAGATCAAGTCCAAGACTTATGTGGAGTCATGCCAACAGAGAATTTGGCCCCAGGTTTCTTTTTGTGTATGATGAATTGACAGTCTTGTACCTGTAGCCAAAGGGAGCAGATGGAAGAAATTATAGTGACAATTTCGTTCTAGTTGTATGCTTCAAAAAACTGCAAAATATTGCAAGGAGGTTTTTCCCTCCTATGATTTTATGTATCACATTAAGGTACTAGGAAGCCAGAAGTGCCCATTTCCCAGTACCACTTCCATAACAGTGTGTGCATTAGCTGTTTTGTTGTTCTTATTCCTCTTCAGTTTCTGAATAAAAGAGGTATATATTCTGACATTCTGTTATATATATATTTTTTTTTAACTACAGTGAACTCCACTGATTACTCTGATTGTGGCTAACAGAGGACCCCTGGGATTCAATCAAGTCTCCTGCTGTGGATCTGGAGCTGTGGACTCAAGCCTAGTTTACAGACACAAGTCTGGAGCCTATTCCTTGTTGATCCAGAAGTAAATGGATATGGAATCATGGCCAGGCAGGCTGCAAGCTGCTGTCTACAATAACCACAATGCCCTTTCCAAACCAACACAACAGTCTTTTCAAGATACTTGTCTCATAAATGTCATATTCACCAGGATATTTAGCTATTAGTCTGAACAAAATCTCCTACAAATGTTACTATGAAAGAGTCAGCTTAAGAAGAAACTGAGGTATGATCAGGAAAAATATTTTCCTCATGCTTTTTAAGAATATGAAATTGGCCAGAAGAGTCAGAAGGATCCAACTAGCCCAGGATTCAGCCTTCCAAAGGTGTTACTGTGCTGTTTGTCACAGGTAGTACTTGATATGTGGCACATTCTGCCTCAGTGTAGCTATGTTCCTCTTGGCAATGACTGTCCTTTTCCCAGAAGCATGGATCATAAGCAATTGCCAGTATCCAACAACTGGTAATAGGACTGATGCTTCTGGAAATCACAGAATCTGAATACAAGGGCAGTGATAGACAAAGCCTTAGGAAACCCCAGCACCTCCTTTTTTTATTCCCTTTTCTCTCATTCACTGACAAAAGCACCATCCAGTGGAGTGGAGCAACATTTTAGTCAATACTGTGCCTGTTACAGCAGCCAAACTTCAAAGGTGCCAGGAACAGATGGTAATATCCCCTAGTTAAGGGATGTTTGACAAAACACTTTATAGAGCAGATTGTGGCACTGAATTCAGTAAGGCTAGTTTTCTCCTGAGAGGAAAAGAAAAGGAAGAAAAGGAAGAGAACAACAACAATCCCCAGGAGAACAGCGGTTAGCATACTTGATGAGGGCAATAAGAACAGTACACTCACAGTAGTGCTTCCTCCAAATGTTCTCAGGGCAATCATCCAGCAAATAATCATTTGAGGACTTCCTGAGCCAGAGATATTGTCACTATGCATATTAGAAGTGTATTATGCAATTGTTGAATAGAATTGTGGTGTACACAATGGATGTTTTAAACATATGTTGTACACCATTATGTATAGTACCACTGCACGTAACACAATATGCTCACATTTCACTGTGGCTGAAGTTCTCTTTCATTAGTTTGTCCAGTCACTCTTTGAATTATATAAACTTTTAGCAACCATACCTTTCTGCAGGGAAACTTTTCACAGCTTGATTGAATATTGTACAAAATTCACCTCTTTTGTTTGCTTTTATCCAGTCATCTGCTTGTTTCATTTGAAGGTCTCTTGCTTTTGTACTGGATGAAAGAGTTTATAATAAAAACTTACAATTTCTTTTCTAGCCACTCATTTTCACAGACTTTTCCACCCTCTCACTTATCTCTCTGCCAGTCTATTTAATTTGTCTATTTATTATTTAGCAGTTCCATACCTTTGATTGTCCTTATCCCTCATCTCTGTATCTCTTCCAGTTTTGTTATCACCCTTGAGATAGAGCCAGAACTGTACTAAGCACCTCAAAGAGGCACACTGTGCATATTATTTTCTGTTTTGTTTGCCATTGCTTTCCTAATAATTTTAATACACTAGCTGCTTTTTGCTTGCAAACAAGAAAATAGAAAAATACTAGAAAAAATAATAAGAAAATAGCCTAGATTATTCCTTAGCAACAATGGGGTGTGAACTGATGCTGGCATACCAAATGCAAGAGCAGCAAAGATGCTAGAGGTGCAAAGAAGTTATACATATGCTCACACCTCCTACTGACCCCTGAGGAACTGTCTTAAATGAGAGTTTTTATTAAAAATAATCTTTTGATTAACCTCATTACTTTCTTGAGGATTTATTGCTCTTTGGAAGGGCTATGACATTTCCAAGAGGCCAGCATTTGAGCAGTATTTCAACACTCACTGGACCAGAAGGAGATTTAGATTCAGACTCTACTGTTCTCAGAGAGGACAGCCTCCTAAGGAGTTTTAATTACCTGGCTTCTGAGGCTACTGCTCCCTGACACTGTTAGCTACCATCCCATAAGGAGGTCCTTCCAGCAATTTAAAGTTTTTATTTGGGAGGAAATGCTTCCAAATTTTATAATTACAATGATCAAGAATGATTTAATTTTGATTCAGCAAAAGGTTTTGAATACTAAAGTAATTCTTTTAGTTCAGTGTTTTCCATACAGATTTGGTTGGAGTCAACACAAACACAAGGCACTGTTTGGAGAACTGCACTGACTTCCTCTCAGAATTTTCATGGCTTTGATGAGTAATTAGGGTTTGAAATTTGAGTAATGACAGGTGGAATTTTAATTGGGAAAACAAGAAAATGAATATGTAAGTAACAGAGACAGATTAGCATCAAATGAATGATAGCAAAACCATAAGTGTCATGGTTGTGCTGTCAGAGATTTAGAGAGACTTTTATGGCACACATAAGAAAACTGGGGGAAAGAGACATTTGAAAAATATGTGTCTTTTGAGAATGACCAAAAAAGAAAAAAGATGCTAAAGGAGAGAGGATTAATTAAAAACTAGGTATGGGTGATCCATAATATTTTCAGTACCAGGTTCAGCTTGATTTACTGAAGGCATTCAGAGATGCTGATGATGAAGGGACACTTCCAGTTCTTGGGCCTTATCTATGGAACAGATCTGTCGTGGAGAAAATGGAAAAAAATTAGAAGTTTTAAAAGTACGTTCACTTGTTCACATATCATTCTGCATTTAGACTCAACAAACTAACCTATCACAGCTCCACCAGAATCATGGGACACTCACAATGCCAGGCACGCCTTTCTGAGGAAACGTGGAACATTTTAATTCACTGGAGAATCCCATGAAGTTGTCTGAAGACAAATCTAAATCCCTTATCTGTGAATCAAGAAGATAAGTTAATTTCCAATCACAACAAGAGTTTGTTATTTCAGGAACAGCTCTCTGGACTTTGCAAGAATGAGGGGGAAAAGAAAGGAAACTATTCTACTGGATGAAATTATCATTGTTGGAGTTTCTGGCCATATAGGGGTTGTGAATGGCCCTCCTTTCTTACTGCGCTGTAGTTTATTTCCTGACCTTGCATACTCTATTTAGCAGGAGAGCAATGGTCCCTTCTCATCACATTTTAATTTATCTAATTGATTCTTTTATTATTGTGTTTTGAGAGCAGTGAGAAAGGTTGATTTCTTAGACTTTCTTTTTCATTCAAGCATTTAACAAAAAGATTTTCAGATGTATGTCTTTGGCTTAACTTATTTAGCCTGTTTAACATCTTTTAGCTTATTTAGATAATTTTAGCTTATGCCATTTTCCTATGATGATTCTTGGCAATGTCAGTTGATGATTCTGGGACTTTTGGTAGGTGCAGCATGGCAAATAGCAGAGACAGTCTCCGTGTCACAAGAATTTCTGGGTAAGTGCCAGACAGAACACGATCCAGTAGGTAAAACACACATCACCCACATGAGAATAGGAACCTAACACATTTTCAAGAAATTTTTCTTGATGGATCATACCTCATCCCTCTCCTCCCCTCCCTCTCTCTTCTCTGTGAAGTACAGGTGTCTTTTCTGCAAATAACCTCAAAGATTCACAGCTAGAGCTGCAAAACCAGTTTTCCTCAAGCTAGAAGCTTTTAATCTTTAATTTTGGAACATATTAATTTCTTTAGATGGATATCAGTATGGACGGTTATCAGATAGTGGGACTAGAAAATAATTAGCTTTCATACAAAACCTTTAATGGAAAAACCCAGGCCAAGAATATTCAGAATTAGAATTTTGTCCAATTTCTTCCCCTGAGCCAGAAGTCACAGAATGGCTCTGAAAAGTAGAAATGACACTCTGCATGGTACAGAGAATTGTGTCAATGTACATTACACTTCCTGGTTTCTGCCAGCTATAAACCCCTCAGCCAAGCCTTTCTGCCAGGAAGCCTTTCTATTGGCATACACATGGAAAGAGCAAGACGAAATGCTATTTTAGGAGAGAATGGAACATAAAGTATAAAAAGCTTCAGAAAGTGACCTTTGCTATGAGATTGCTTTGTCCTTTCATGGTGAGGGCTGCCAGAACCAGCAGCATCATGGGGTTGCTTGGCTCTTAGGAAAGACAGACAGAAAATGTTGCCTGTTTCTTCTGTTGTTCCCACATAATCTGCAAAACTTGTCCCTCACCCTGACCATACTGCTGTAGTCTCAGCCTGCTGGACAGTCACTGCAGTGGCAACTTCTCTGTAAGAAAATGTTCCTCTTTACAAGATCATTCTGGTTGGACTGTTTCAAATATGCAAGTGGTTGTATACAAAGCTACCAGGTCTTCCTTTGCTGGGCCTCTTTTGAAACGTGAAGTAGCACCATTATCTGAATTGCAGTTTTGCATGAGCTGTGCTTTGCTGCATCTAATTCATACACGAGCAGATACAAATTCCCAAACTGCTGTCCAATGTGAAGAAATTTAAAAGCCTTGTGGAAAGCCCCAGTAGTTGCACAGAAGAGCATTACTGCTACAAAACCATTGAGTCTCCACAACTAAGAAAATACCCAGATGTCAACATCCCATCTCTGCTTCTCTCAATGCTCTAGAGAAAAGGTGGCAGTGCTGACCATTGTCCTGCTAAAGGGAATTCCTGTGAGTGAGTATAGGGAACAACTCAGAGGTAATATAAGAGAAGAGGTGGAAATGAAGACAAGTTTCTCCTTTGCTACAGTTAGGAAAACGTGACCTTCCATAAGAGAGGAATGTTTCTTTCCAAGAATGGAGCGAAAGGAAAAGAAATCTCTGCAGAACATATTTCCACAGGATTTGGTTTGCCCAGAATATTTAAATAGCAGTTTTACAACCTGTTCTAGCTACTATGACTGAGCTCTGTGGTCTTTTGATATTAATAACTTGAGTACTATCAAAAGTAAAATTTATGGTACATACAGTTAACTGAAGGAGGTTTACAGAGTTTACCATGAGAAGTGGGTATTAGATACTCTGATTTGAATCTCCAGTATTTCACAGACCATTTCACAGATGTATCACACAGCTCCCCTTTTACTGTGCCATCTTATGTTTGGCTAAACACATTTCCAGCAATTTAGCTATGCTTGAATCCAAAAACCAGAAAGCTGGAGAATCCACCACTGTTTTATTAGCTTAATCCAGATGCTAATCAGCTTCACTGTTAAAAATTTGTGCCCAATGTCCCATTTGAATCTGTATGACTTCAATTTCCAGAAAATGGTGGGGGTTTTTTGGTTGGTTGGTTTTTGGTTTTGTTTTATCTTTCTCCTGAAGTTTTCCCTATTTAATTCAATTTAATTCACTTACCATTATTTTATCTTCAAAAACCTACTTATATTTATGTTGTATCATATGTCAGGTCTTCTTTTTTTTTTGAATGAACTTATATCTCACTCTGAGGTCATTGCTGCACTTAAATCTCTGCTGTAAAGGGTGAGGGGGTTTTGGGTTTTATTTGTTTGATTGGTTTTTTGCATATATCCAATTTCTATAAATCAGTTTTAAAACAGAAAAGCTCATGTGACTTGTTAGTCTTACTTCATAATGAAAGTTCACCACTGTTCTAAAGGAAAATGAACTTGTCTCCCTAAATGTAAGTACTGAAAGACACATTTTTACCTGAACATCACAGTAAGAGTTTTTGGTGAGATGTTTGCATATTGTGACCTTTAAATCATTTTCAGAACAATTTTCTTGCAGTAAAAAGTTCACCATTCTGTAAGCTTGGACTGAATTTTGTGTTCTTAGTTTTTACTGTGGTAAAGTAGATTTTTTGAGGTTGGCAGGGACATAGCCACAGCTTCACTATAAATTACCATATGATATATCTTCATATAGTCTGAAAATTGCATCAGCTCTTTGAATTTACTTTCAAATTACTAATTCAAATGTTGAAAAATATCAGGATTACTACAACTCTATGTAAAATCCTGCTACAGCTGTTCATACTCAGTTATGACCCTGTGTGGATAATTCATGACTGGCATCTGTCTTAAAAATCACTTCCCACACTATCTTCTTACTGTTCCTTTATTGTTTTTGTACAATACTGATATTAATCAGAATGCACTGATATAATGACAAATTACTTGACAAAGCCTAAATAGATTGCATTTTGTACTTTTCTTAAACACATATAATCTTAAAAATACAATTAAAAAACAAAAACAAAGCCAGACTTAACTTTAGAAGTTGTATTTCCTATGAAAAAAAAACTTCATTGGCACTTACTCTGTATCTGATATCCAACCCTTTAATAGTTATAACTCATGCCTAGGCTTCAAAACTGAAGATTTATACATGTGTGACTTAAATCAGGATAACCAGTATATATGGCTTTGAGCCACTGTCCCTGTCTATGGAATATTGCTGCAGCATTGCTAGTCTTCCTGCCTCTTGGAGCAGCTATGGCGATCTAAGATTTATTAAAAGGGAATTTCAACCAGCTCCTCAGATCTCTGGGTACAAATTACACAGGACTGTAGACTTAACAAAATTTTTCTTTTTCAGATGTTCAATATCCCCCTGAGTTGCTAGAGAACTAGAAAATACTTTTAATTTCCTCTTATGATGGAAAAAAAACACAGTATATTTTTCAATTAATTAACAGAAATATTTATCAAGCCTCTGTTTTTTTTCCTTCATAATAACTTTATCATCTTCATTTAATGGCAGACCTAGGAAGAATAAATTTTCTAAAAATCTTCAGCTTCTCTTTTTCTCTATGTGATGCTAACATTTTTCTACATTTCATGATCATATATGCCTCCTTACCTATTTTTCATTACATATAAGTTAATATTCACAAGGCCTGCCCTGGCTTAATCACTGGGCCAAAACTGGCTCTAAGCCAAAGTCGTCCCTTCTGATAGACTGGAACTGTCCTTTTTAACCATCTAACAAAATCTTCTTTTAAATAATTTTTTTTTTCCTAAACTGTTTTGCTCACATTTTTTTCCTGTTTTAAAGTTAACTCCTATACACATGATGTGGATCCTTATATGTAGCATATGTTTTTATAATTACTGTTTAGGGTAACTTTCTTTTCCACAGTGACTTCAATTAGTCTTGGTTACTGGTTCCCTGATGTTCTACTCTGTGATTAATTCTTCTTTATCATAATCTGGCACTTAATAGGGCAGTATCCCTTATGTAAGTAAATTACTATCTCAAATTCTTAGAAAGTTTAATAATGTCTTAGTACTGGCAGTCTAAACCCTCCCTTGGTATTCTATGCTTTTAATGTAATAGGATGATTTATTTGTTATAAACTGTTAAAAGATCAAATGTTTTGTTGATTTGCCTGACTAGGACATGCCTAGTCCATTACTTTAAGCACAATCACTTTATTATGTGGGAGTAAAGAAGCAGATAGGACCAAAAACAAGCCTAGACATGGCTTAAAGAGCAATTCTCAGGGATTACATTAATACACAAAGTAGTGCTGGCTGCCTTGCCTGTCAGCAAGCTACCAAGAAATTAAGGATACTGTATACAAGCTCAAGTCTGATACCAGTGGAAATAGGCCAAGCACAGCCGCAATTGGTCATGTCATTGCAGACATCTGTTACCCCTGTAACAAGAGATCCAGGTCATGGGGAAACTAGGAGGCCTAAACACAGTGAAATAAGTTATTAGCCTTCGGGGATCCCATTGCAGTCAGGAGTGGTGACTTACTTTTGTATTACTGTTTCTTTTTCTTTTTCTTCCACAAGAAAGACAGATCTTCCAGACATTGCCTGAGTATGTAAAGGCATTGTGATTTCCTTGACAGTAAGGCTTGAGTCATAGAAGAGACTGTCAACAAATAAAGGGCTTGTAGGTCCAAATTCAGCTTTGAGTGGTATTTGTGCAACTGTGTGGAAATTGGCAGGGTTGACTTTGTTCTTACTGATTTCAGTGTGGCTGTTAAGGCTTTAAATCAGAGCTGGATTTTGCAATTAGCCATTCCTCACACTAGACAGTGAACAAGTATATGTAGACATATACTCATTTTATTCATACTGTTTTGAAAACAATAAAATCAATAGTGCCTATTTAAAACAGAAAAAAAGGGCAGAATGTAACATCTAGATTCTCTGCATCTAAAAATCTTTTGTAATACAGACAGTTTCAGGGGAGCACAATGATTTAAACTTCCAACTTGTGTTTGTTACATAAAACACAGCATTTGCATTTTTCATCACTGCTAATCAAGTCCAAAATATGCATCTGTGTACTCCTTACACTGCAGAATGACAATTAGTTTTATCCTCAAAGCATTGGTCCAAAGCTACTGATCCTCCTCATTTCAGTATAAAAAAAAAGAGATAATTCTTGGTCTAGTGATCGTGCCAAAGAGAAGCAGAGGAAAGAATTTACAGTTTTCAGACTTTTACATGTTTCTAAACGTGCCTTATAATTCTTTATTGAGAAAAAGCAGCTGAGCAAGAATTACCTGGACCTTAGTCAACTTTTACAAATTACTTGGAATAAGACTGTCTTCACTAAAGCTGTTGTGTGAAGAATAATTTATAATAAGAAAATAATACCATGGGAACGATTTTGTTTACTACAAAGAATCGTACAACAGCTGCAATGTAAGGATTGAACAACAGTTGCAATATAAAGAGGAACATTTAGAAGTGGTGAGAATTTTTTATGTAAAATATTCTGTTGAAAAGAGGATAACTCATAATTATCCTTATGTCCATATGTGGGGAGCTAAACAAAATGCCTCAGTGGTTTGAGGATATTCAAATTGCATTTTATGTTTCCTACTCTGCTTCCAATAACTTAAATGCCCAGCTCTATATGGGATGCACAAGTCTGGGAAATAGAGTGGAGGACAGAAATGTCTAGGTTGCACATTTTTTCTCTTCCAAGCACCATCCAACAAATTGTGTGGCACAGACCACCATGAGCCTGTTCCCAAAACACAAAAAAGGATGTTGAATGCTAACAATTCAGTAAACCTACAAGTTGCCATCTATTTAGAACACAAATCTAACTTCATTACACATACAAAGACCTCATGGCGGACTTGTCCTTACTTTTCTCAACATTTAACATACCAAGAGCCCTCAGCACTTTTCCCATGTTTCCCATACAGTTATCCATGAATCACTCTACTTTCTAAGGTAGACCTGCAGACTCAACAACTCATTTTCTCCTCTAGGACATTACTTGTGGCCCTTGGGCAGTGACAAATCCTACTTTTCTGCAAGTTACTCTGTACCATTCATGATGTTTATTACCTATTGTCAACTCATAAAAACCATTACACAGCACTTCATCGCTGTAGTCCAAACACTTTGATTTTCCTATACTGAACAGTTAGAGAAAATCTGCAGCAGCTGGGGTGGCACGGTTCAAAGGGGAAAATTATGCCCTGTTTCTTTAAGGAGATTGTCTTCTCTGAGTGCTATACCACAGTAAGTCCTTCACAAAGCTCCTTGAGCATCTGCCTCTTCCTGGAAAAATTCTGTATCTTAAGTTGACCACCTCCAATGTACAAAGGGACATAATCTTCACTAATACTCCTGTATATGTATACTCCAGA
Source organism: Coloeus monedula (assembly GCF_965178545.1). Lineage (NCBI taxonomy): Eukaryota > Metazoa > Chordata > Aves > Passeriformes > Corvidae > Coloeus > Coloeus monedula. The sequence continues at coordinate 51,847,717 of NC_138783.1, forward strand.
ATATGCAACCAGCAGCATTTCTCAGCATAATTGTTAAGTCTGCAGTGACCAAAATAACTTCTATTTTTCTGTATGCCAATAGCTACTTCTAAAACAATAAACAGGATCTGGACAAGGTCTGAGTGTCTCCTGAATAATACAAGCCATTGATCCCAACTGGGAGAAGTTCAGCCTGTGGATTACAACATTTATTCTTCTGGCAGGAATGGATAAAGAATTATGAAGAAACAGATGTGCCTCAGCCAAATGGTGACACCAGGGACTCCTGGGTTCACAAAAACCTTCTGTAAAAATACATGGAAGAGCTCTTTTGCCTAGAAATTTTGATGCTCAACTACAAGTGTGTGACATGGCCCCAGAAATACGTGCATCAGGTATATGTAGCTGCAATGCCAGCATGGTAAAATGACTGTAAATCAATATGAATGCTTGAGGTGATGTTGCATGACAGGACAAGAAATTCAATGTTTGAGAAAAATGTTTCATGTGAAGTAGCAGTCCCAAGGCATCTGATAAGTAACCAAGGAACTGTCCCTAGATCTCTGAAAGAGAAGAAGGATAAAGGCAATTGTAATTAGAAGATATAAGCTAATGACTAAGCTGTGTGCTAATGGCCCATTAATGAATCCCTCCTGAGCTCCCTGAAAGCTGGTTTCATGTTCCTGTACTTGGAACCAACTTGATGTAGTTGGAAGTCTGGGTCCTGACTCCTCCAAAATTAAACTGCTTAAACACCCAGCTTTAATAGAACGGCTTTGAAACCAGCTGGGTCCCCAAGGACGTTCCAACAAGGGCCAGCATTCAGGTCCAAATTAGATATGTTCTTGGTTGCCAAGATGAAAGGCAGAATAGCTGTATGCACACAGTACAAAGACAGCATACTTACCTAGAAAATGTTATTCCTGTATCTAAATAAAGTCTTGCAATGCCAGTCTGAGAAAGGAGAGAATAAATAGCTTCTTAGGCACAGATATGTGATTTACCGAGGATCAAGCCATGCATCAGTCCTACACAGTGATAACTCCTTTCCCTCTATCCTGCAAAAAATTAATTCCTTTCAATCTCTGAATCTGATCATAATAAAGTCCCTACATATGAACTCCCTTTGTACCTGTATTTGCCAAGCATTTCAAAGAGAATAGGAATAAATTACTGAGCAGAATATAGCAAAAGATTTGACATGCCATGAATTGGACTCCTTTCTCCTTGACTTTCTCTAAAGGAAAAGAAGAGTGGGCTAGAAAAACATACAAATGAGGAGCCAACAAATCTTATTTATTGGCAGTTCTTAACATGCAATTTTATAAACCAGGGCATCTTGACTTCCCTGTGTCAGGAACACTCTATGCCTCTGCCCTTCCCTTTGTGGGTGCCCTCTACATTGCTGAAGTACAAAGAAGATAAAGCAATTGTGCTTCTCTTACACTTTAAAGAATGGTGGCATAAAAAGAAAAAATCAAAACAACACCGCCACACACACACATTTGATATTGAAAAACAAAACAGAAAAGCCTCTGTGATTGGGTAGAAGAAGTGACAAAGTTGCTGTTTCACAGCTTCAACAAAATGCTAGAAAAGTGTGCAAAAATAGCTCCAGTTCAAGAAAGAAATTCCTGTTAATAGGTTAGAGCCACCCTTTCCACTAAGGGGATTCTCAAGAGTGAAATACATCTTTCAGAAAATCTAGACACCTTTGATAACACTTATATGTGAGACATGTGTGGCATTGAGCCAGAAATAGAAAACATAAAGTTTGCTGTCCAGATAACTATGCCAGAAGTAAATCTTCCAGCTTTTGCGTGAAATGACATGCAAAACATACTTATGACCACTCTACAGAAGATACTTCACTGCTTGATTAAAGTGATAAAAGATTACTCAGAATGCAACCTGTGAATAAGTTGGTGAGTGACCCCAAGGTGTGACTCCCTTACATCGTGAAACGGAGTCCCTGGTAAGGTCAACAGGACCTGTCATTGTTTGCTTGCAGCCCAGAAAGTCAGCTATATCCTGGGCCACGCCAAAACAGGGGTGGCCAGCAGTCAAGGGAGGGTATTCTGCCCCTCTACTCCGCTCTCGTGGGACCCCACCTGGAGTGCTGCATCCAGCTCTGGGGTTCCCAAAATAAAGGTGGTGAGATACTGGCATGGGTTGCCCAGAGAACTTGTGGATGCCCCATCCCTGGAAGTGTTCAAGGCCAAGACTGGATGAGGTTTTGAGCAACCTGGTCTAGTGGAAGGTGTCTCTGTCCATGGCAGGGAAGTTAGAACTAGATGATCTGTAAGGTCCCTTCCAACACAAACTGTTCTATGATTCTATGAACGTCAGCACGAAGGCCAGAACACAGGATCAACGTTATCAATTGTTATAAGGCAGGAAGGAAAAGATGCTGACGTTCTGACACAGGCATGAGTTGCCTGTATTTGGCAGCCACAGCTGTTGGCAATGGACAGAGCAGCTGATCTGACATATTTCCCTGCCAGGAGAGGATTGCTTCCCTCACCTAGAGCTTTGCTTCCACCTAGTTTTAACTTTCTTAATAAGCAAGGCTCTCCCTACTTCTACTGAAAGAGAACGTTTCATACTCTAAAACTGAGCTTACTGCTTTTTTTTTTCATTTTTGCAAATTTATCCCATTTTTGATATTTACTGCTTCATTAAGCATAGTGACTATACCTACTTTTTCTACAGTAAGCAATTTTCTGTTATTCATGGTTTCTTGGCCACAAGGAGAGAGAGATTATATTAAAGTAGGCCTGAATTCAATGATTTAGACTGAGAGGGAATCAACCCGTGAAACAGTAATAACTAGAATTAGCAATACTGACCTCTGCAAAGGTGCTCACTGTTTCATACCACAAAGGAATATATAACAACTCACATAGACTAGGAGACAGCTCAAGACACGTCCAAGGATGTTGGCTCTGCATGGGGTGGCAACAGAAAGACACTGATCCGACCCTAAAGTTTTTAGATGCTAAAAGCAATAAACACTATCCATTCACTGTGAATGGAAATCACCTAGACTAACAAGATGGGCTGCAGCTAAGTTTTACCTCAGAAATTTAAAAGAACATCAAAGAAACACAGTTTTGAAATTTAGTAGTGTTCCAGTAACTAAAGCTGTGGAGAGAACAGGGGCTAATAATTGTCTAGTGTGAGGTTCAGGGCATATTCTAACTCCTGTCCTGCACACTTTCACTCATGTCTATATTTGACTGGTTTTACTACACTGTGAATGTTAATTTTATTAAAAAGCTGATTTATTTATGTCTAATTAAGTGTAAATATATGAAAGGGGAGATTTGCTTTCAGCATACCTATTTAATTTATCTGTTGTCATAGGACAAAGGTAACCATGTAAAATGAGAGGGCCGTGGGGAAAGCAACCTATTTCTAATGACCATTTCTGTCACACATATACTTAAACCAGAATACATATCATAATGCAAACCAAACTTCTGTGTAGTTAGTTTTTGATTTCTATGATTTGCAAAATTAAATTTGTCTGTAATTCATAAATCTTAATGAGTTTCTGAACATACTCATTTCATACACTCAAACAGTGCAAAGAGGGAGGTTTACAATATTTGATTAAATTGGCATCAAATTTCTGTATACTTATCTGAAAAGCAAGATTTAACAAACTGATTACAGTAGCTTAAACTCCTTTGCCTTGCTATTCATGGTAACACTTCAGCACTCATTGGCACCTGGGCATTTGTATCAGTGAGTACATTGATTACCCTGTGCTTTGCCTTCCTTTGAGGGCAGATTTTTTTTGAGACTGCTGAGCTTTTGAATCTTTCCATGACTGTATCACTGTGCAATTTGGCCTGAACATCAAGAGCAAGAAGGAAGAATAAATGGGGAGTTTGCTAAGCAGTACAAGGTACAACAAAGCAGAAAAATCTCTCTTGACTATACACTTGCATTTGGATTCCTCATCAAACGATGTGCTTCTAAAGAATGTGCTTTAAAAACAATAAGTTCTCAGCTTCCTCCAGCAGTCTTCATTCATTCATTCATTCATTCATTCCTGTGTATCTTTCAAGTACCACTCATTTCTGTTTTAAAAACCCAAATGCTCTCCTTGACTCAACCTGTTAATTTTATAACCAATAACCAATAGCAGTAAGGTTACAAGGTACTTTGCATTTAGATTATGTTTTCTTTGTAGGGATATCACAACCATGGATGTATGAATTTCAGAGTCCCATGCCTCACAGAAGTTCTTAGTATGGCCTGTGCTCTTACAGCATGATAAAGGCAAATGCACTTCTGTGTACAAGATAGATGGACACACAGATAGATACTAAATGAACAAAATTCATATCATTCCTCATAGAAAAGTGCTAAAGTAACTTTAAAGTAATATTTGAAAATATTACTTCAGCTATACTCATTAGTACTATATTGGTTTATAAGCAGGACAAATCAGCTTCTTCAATGACAACTACCTTTCTGAATCTTAACCTGTATCTGTTTTTTAAAACATTTTGTTTCTGAGACAATTAAGAACTGGATATTAAGAACTAGCACAGAAATCTAGAACATTAAAATGAACTATTTCACAAACACAAATGAAAGAGACAGCAGAAAATTGGAGAATCTATGTAAATATCTATTTAGAGATGTCAGCCTAAGGACAAATGAACTTAAGACATTTCAATAATTGCATTTGTCATCTCTTTTTAATTGTACTGGGAATACAAAACATGGTGCGACTGCACCTGGCTGCATAGCAATGATGGACAGGCTGATGATAAAGTTTTCCAAACATGACCTTCCTTCTCCAACAGCCAGATTTACAGAAGTGCAGCCCAAGGAAACAACTTTTTTTTATTATTTCTTTTCCATCAGAGTGTTTCTCTTTTCTGAGCAAACCAGGCAGAAAGAAAAGAACACCAGTGGCAGCTTTTTAAGAAGGATTTGATTTGTTAGCTGTCACTAATTTCCTTCCTGTGTATGTTTCTGTGCGCTCAAGCAAGTAGATTACAATGTTCTGGGCTAAAAAAATTGGATAATACTACACATTCCGTACAGTAATAGACGCATTAAATATCAAATTGATTTGCTAATTAATTAACACCTTCAAAATCTTTGTAATGTACTGTTAGTTTTCTGTGGCTTTTTGTTGTTCTTTGTTCTTCAGAAGAGGAAAATGAGAACTATGGAGTTGAAGTATGCTTCCAGGCACAGTCTCCAATGAAATCCCCCTGTGTTACCAGAGTGTCTAAGGTAGAATTCAACTTATTCTAAAAGAGAGGGAGTTTTCAGCAAAGCATTTGGTTGGAAACCTTAACTCCATGAATAATTTTCTCATGTAGCCCTTAACTGCTTCAGTCTGCTGGTCAGACTGGCCCATGCCAAACCCTGCTGTCTCAGCGGGGCTTTGCAGAAGTGGTGATGAAGGGCCCAAACAACTCTTCTACCTGGGATTTAAAGGTTATCAGCTTCCTGTTTCTTTTAATTAGTTATTGTGTGTATATGTGCAGGGAGTATGGCTGGAGAAAAATGTGATTGATTTTGATTCATTATTACTTTGGATTTTTATTTTAATTAATGTCAGAAGCACTTTGAATTTTAGGAAGACATTCTTTCAAGATTCACTTAAAGCAAAAGAAATAAACTAGAATTATTTCAATGGACCTATAATGTGAAAAAAACATTTTGTAACAACATCAAAATAGTTAAGAAGCAGGAGGAAAACAAGGTAATGTGTAATTCTAACATGTTTCACTACTGACACAGATGCAAGGCTGAGTCCTAAAGAAAGCTTCTGGCAAGTTGTCCCAGCATGGCTGTAACAGAGATGAAAGACAGTGAAGCAGATGTGGGCAAAGTAAGTCTTCACTGACAAAAATAGTCTGTAATTCTAGTTTAAACCCTGGAGCTGGAGGTCATCTCGCCCATGTTAAAGATGACTGTTTGGTCAAAGGCAATGAGGACAGAGTTTCAGTTCACTGCGATTTTTCTAGGACTATACCCATCATTAACTATTTTGACAAATGAGAGAGAAGTGTATTATGACAAGATCGAGGGTGAAGCAGAATTGCTACAACTGCAACCAGCATAATCATTTATCTTACTGACAGGAAAAGGGAGCTGTGGTACTTACCAGGGAATAAATGGAGTCAGCAGTGTTTTTTAATATGGGATAAACTGCTGTGTGCAATGAGAAAGGCAAGATCCCATGAAGAGTAAGGAGGTAAGACAAATAAAGTGGGGCCAATAGCAGGTGATCAAGGAGATAGAAGTCAGTGGGACTTCTCTGCAGCCATGCAGAAGTAACCCAAGGAGAGAATTGATATCCAAAGGCAGAAAGGGCAAGGAGCAGCATGCTGGCAGCTACAAGGGCAACAGCAAGCTAGAGGCAACAAAATGGCTAAGTGGGAGAAGTCAAACTGCATCCCCGTATCTGCACTCTCAAGTGACAGTGGATGAAGAGCAAGGACAAAAGCACAGCCTAGAGACAGCACTGGTGAAAGGCAGTGGCAGGAAAGTTTAGGTCTGGACAGCCATCACATGAGCACAGCAGGACAGGAGGCTGAGCAGACTCACAGGGTGTAGAATCCCAGAATATAATGGGAAGTGCGTGTCTCAAAAAATGATAGCTGGATAGCCATGGAGCCAGCCAAGGATTATTTGCACTAACAAACAAGGATTGTTGGTGCTGACACTTTGTGAGAAAGAACAAGATGTGGCTGGACACAGGGACCATGCGGAGGGAGGGCAGCACATTTCCAGGACAAACACCCTTGTTGTAGATGCTGGAGATAAGCGCAACACAGTATCCCACAGCAAAGGAATGAGCGCAAGATGCGGGCACGGACTATAGGAGGAGATCAACACCACCCAAGTCCCTCGAAGCCCTCTGACCTATTTCCAGAAAGACGTGAAAGAACAGACTGCGCGCAATAATTTATTTCCATAGAAAGCGAGAAACCTGTCCATGACAAGATACCCCCCCTCCAAGCCTGAGCAGTACCTTTTCTTTTCTCTTCCCCTTTCTTTCCTTTTTTCCCCCCTTTTTCCTTTATTTTCCTCTCTGCCCCCTCTTCCCCTTTTTAATTCACCTTTTCTCTCTTTGACCCTACCCCTTTATTCAAAACCCACTGCCGTGTGCTTACACAGTAGGTCAGGGACTAACAAACCAATTCCCACGCCAAGCGCGCAATAGACTAATACAATTTTCTGATTGCTTGCAGACCCCCTGACTTCTGTCGCTCCTTTCGAGCACAAGCATCTACCAATCGTGGGTGCTGCCTTCCCCTTGCGGGAAGCCAAACCACGCTGGCGGCTCTAACACGGCCACAAGGGCTCCACTCCAGCAGTGCCGGTGCCCGCTCGATGCCAACTCCCCCACACGGGGCGGTGCCGCCATTACCGGGGCCCCTCCCCCGCGCGCGGCCGGGGCGCATGCGCGGTGCGCGCGGCGCCTGCGCGCGGGCGGCGCGGGAGCGGCGCGCTCAGGGACCGGCCGGGCCGGGCACCGCCGCCCTGCGGGGCAGCCCCGCCGCCGCTCTCGCCTCCTCCGCTTCTTCCTCCTCCTCCTCGTCGCCGCCGCAGCAGCAGCAGCAGCAGCTGGCGCTGTTTGTGATGCAGCCGGGCGGCGGCGAGGAGGAGGTGGCCGGGGCGGGGGGGGTGGTGCTGCAGCCGAGCGCCGACCCGCAGCTGCCGCCCTCCGCTAGCGGCGGCCTCATGGTGTTCTACGAGCTGGGGGCCGCCGGCGAGGTGGAGGTGGCGGAGGAGGAGGCCGAGGCGGCGGGCGGCGAGAGTACGGCCAGCCTGGAGGAGCTGGAGGAGGAGGAGGTGGCGGCGGCGGGGGCTGCGAGCGGCGAAGCGGCGGCGGGCGGCGAGTGCAAGAGCTGCACGTACCAGGGCTGCAGCGAGACCACCACGCAGGTGGTGAAGCAGCGCAAGCCTTGGATGTGCAAGCGGCACCGCAACAAGATCTACAAGGACAAGTACAAGCGCAAGAAGAGCGACCAGGCCCTGGGGGGCGGCGGGGCGGCGGCCGCGGGGGGCGGCCCGCGGGCCGAGGTGAGGCGGGGGCGGCGCGGCCTCGGCCAGGCCATCCTCGGGGGGCAGCCTGCGTGCCGCGTGGTCCGTGGGAGTAGGGGCTTCCCTGCAAAGCCGGCTTCTGTCAGACGGAATGGGACCTTTCCAGAGGAAAGGGAGAAGTCTAGGGCCGCCCTATAGCTCACTCTTCCTCCTGATTGCCAGAGCAAACCCCGTTTGTTTTTAGCTCTGACATAAGTTGTAGAAGCTTACAGCTATAGCGGAAGATTCTAGGAAAAGAAGTATCCCTAGAAGATGCTTCGCTGTGCAGCGTGGTTTTTTTTTCCTCTGTAGGAAAGTATGGATCTAAGAGAGATGTCAGACTTGTTACTCAGCTGGTGCTGAAGTGTGGGGTTTTAAAGTCACAAAGGCCGTTGGGGATCAGGTACATAAAAATCAGTTGTGTAGATTCTTTAGGATGCTTTTTGGTTATTACTTTTATATTAAGTGGCAGGTAAATACTTAGACCACTGCTAGTTCATGCTTAACTTGCATAAGCTTATTTGTATTGTTTAGATGGGGAAGTACTATCAGTGGGAAAACTGATGGTACCGTTCGACTTTTTAATTTTTATTTTTCCTACAGTTTGTAGGAACCACACGCTTCTCTGATGGTCGCTTGTACAGAGTTAGTGTTTCCGATCTCGTATTTAGATGCTATAGAAAAAGGAAAATAGTTTTACACTTGAAGATGCTGACTGGTTTGTGCTCAAAGGGGCAGGTATAAAATTGTGGCTGCCAGGAGAAAAAAAAAATTCTTATTTGGCACTCCTGCTAAAAGCCACCCTTTTATATGAGCATAGCTGTCTCTGGAGTCGTGTGACTGGGAACTGGTCTGACTGCAAACTGACCATCAAAAATCTTTTCCTGTTTCTGTTTTTCTTCATGTAAATATAATAGTAACCATACTGGGTGTCACACAAAAGAATCTTTTTTTGTGTGTCTGTAAAAGCCATGAGGCAGGTGCTTTGAAGAAAGAGAAGTGTACGTGATGCTGCTAGGGAATATTCTCTCCTCTTTCAGTTCAAAGGACTTGCTGAGGTTTTCTGATGTATTCTGTAACTAAGTGATACGTGTTCCATACAGTATTTTGGATTTTTGTTGAACCCTTGTAAGCTCTGAGCATCTGTTACATTCTGGTAGTTTCTTCAGGTCTGCTGCCTGGTGTGAATACTCTCCTGTTTTTTGAATCTTGTTGGTGTCAACCTAATTTGTTAGGTAGTGTTTACATCATAACAATTAATTCCTCTTCAGTTTATGATACTTACTTGGAAGGCTTGCCCTGTAAGTTTTTTCCCTTCTCGCATTGAAAAGGCATAGTGTGCTTGTTTCCAAGGAAAAAGTTATGCACTTTTATCATCCTTGCTGTTTTGTGAGCCTTTTCTCACTCTAGTAGCTACTTCTCTCTCCAGTGAGGGAAGAGAAGCTGCACATATGATTCAAGATGAGAATGAATTCTTGATTTATATACCAGCATGACTTTCCCTTTTCTCTCTTCCTTCCCTGATAGTTCATCCTGCTTGATTCATGATGTATCTACACAATACTTGTGCTAGTTCAGAAGAGGGGATGGTATGGGAGAAGGGTAAAAATGCTGCATTTCATGTAGTGATGGGTTAAAACTTCTTGATCTGTGACATGAAATAGTGATTATCGCATGTTGGAAGAGGGTGGGTTTTCTTTTCCTGGTCTCTGCAAATGCAGGTTGCTTTGAATGTGAGGAAATTAAGGCTTGAACTTGCAGAAGAAAGCAGGATAGTTAGTGCTAAACTTACCATGTTTTTTTGCAGTGGTCTCTATTAAGGCCATTTTCAGTAGAAGTTCCTAGTAGAAGTTTCATTTTTCACTTCTGTGCACAGGATAGAAGTGAAAGATTCTGGGATACTTCTTTGTTGTTCTTGCTTTTGGAACCTTTCAGGTAAATGAAAGTGTCAGTAAGTTTTAAATGTAATACACATAGGATTCAACATTGGTTGAAATTTTCCAAACCATTCCTATTTTTTTTAGAGCAGATTGTAGAGCCATGTTGTATTAGTATGCCTTAATTCAGATGACTGGTGATTGTAAAAGGAACAGAATAAACTTGGAAAAAAACAAAAAAACAACCCTGTGGCTTTGGCAAGTTCATAATAGTGTTCTAAAGTATGTTTTGTTTTGGTACTACAAGGATTATTGTCATTCCTGCCCAATTACAAATGGTAAATATCATTCATTTTCGCTAGCTGGAGACTGACCTGTTGGAATGACTTCATTTTTAAGAAATGCAATAAAATAAATTGAAGCCATTAACTAGCCCCTAGTAACCTGTTTAGTTTTGCAGTGTAGGAGACTAACTCAGCTGCACTGCTTCACTCTTACTGATGAAATAGTGAAATGCGGTGGAAAGAAGAGGCCAAATTTTGAATAGATAGATTTCCATTCCTGTGCTACTTTCCTTTGCAGATTAAGGAGGCAAATGTTCTTTACTCTTGGGATTTTCTGTGTGTCAGTGTATCAGAGTTTATAGTCTGACTTCCTTTTTTTTTTTTTTTTTTTGTTTTCTGTCATGTGCAGGATAGTGTTGAAGGTTCAGTGTCTGTTACAAAGCAGAGAACAGGATCCATTGGAGATCGCCCAGCAAGACCTACTCTTTTAGAACAAGTATTGAATAAAAAGAGGCTGGTAAGTCTTGTTTTTGAGGTGTTTTGAACTCAAATAAATAAAGGCAGTGTAACAATGTTTACCTGTCACCATTGTGGAAAAAGAAAATCAGTTTAATCAGTGTACACTGCATGTGCATATTTTCAAATTTGAAACATGCTTCAGAGTTGTGTACTTCAGCCTCTCTGTGGAGAATACTAAGATGACTAAATGCAATGATCACTGCCACATTAACTGAAGTTTTGGTAGTAACAGATGTGGTTTCTTTAGGCTAAATAATGCCTATAGTATAACTGACATGGTTTTAGCTTGTTAAATCAAAGCTTTAGAGAGAACAGTGAATGGACTTCAGGTCTGATGTAAGCTTTACTGTGGTGTGTTTTAGAAGTTGTATCATATCACACTTAAAGTTGTGTGTATGTGTGTTGATAAAGCAAACTCTAAGCACACAGTGTGGTTTATAATATTTGTAGACTGCATGAATGGCATGTGTCATAAGCTTTTTAAACACTGGTTTCTCCTTTAACAAGTTAAGCTTGGTGTGGGGGAATTAGTCAGTACGTACAGTTTGTTCAGCTTCTTTATTACAACTTTTTTGTTGCATGTTATTGCAGTCCCTGTTCTCCAAAAGTTATTGGGACTGTTTGTCTTCTCTCTGTTACCTGTGGAAAGGAATTTAACAATCCTCATTAAAGAGCTGTAGTGCTTGTTCAGAAATTTGGAAAGCCTTGAAAGAAACATCACGTCAGTCTTAAGTATACAACTACCTAGATGTATTTCTTGATAATTCTTTCTCAATGATAGCACTTTCTTAATGATTATGACTAAAACTCAGAGGAGTATTCATAGCTTTTCAATTTTTATGAGGAAAACAAGTAATGAACTATGGAGTAGTTTTCATATTGTCTCATTCTTCATGCCCCACTTAGTGGCTTTCTGTCCCCGTTCTTGGCTGTTTCTATTGATGTGGCTTTTAATTAAATTTGAATGGTATCTTATTAATGAAATGTTACTTTTTATAGAAGTACAGCAACTAGAAGCTCTTTTAATACATGTTGAGAGCTTTTGCACAAATTAAGTCAAGGCTCTTTAAGAACTCAGGCTTCCTTTCAGTATTCTTGAAATTCAGATTCTCCTTGATCTGATTCTTGCTTCTCTCTTCCTCCTCTGACTTGCAGTTGCAGTACCTCTTTGGTTATATCACTGAAGTGACCATGGATAATGAGCAAGCATCTAGGGAATTCATTCAGCTGAAAAATTAACCCTTTTCCTGTATTAGTTTTTGGAAGGATCAACTCTCAACCTGATTTGCCATTTGACCTCACAATCACTTGTGCTGCCACCATGCAGGAATGAGAGTGAGCAACCAGAGTTGAATTACAGACTGCAACTATTCAGGCCAGGAGCCAGATGCAAATACTTTTAGATACTTTTGCCTTTTGATTGAAGGCAGAGGAGTTTTTTAACTCGTTCCCTGTGGATGGACTGCTGTTTTGAAATGCTGGGAAATTCTGGACACTCAATGAAAATCAAAGAGTATCTTGAGTTGGAAGGGACCCATAAGGATCATTGAGTCCAACTCCCTGCTCCTCACAGGACTGCCTAAAACTAAAATATGTGCTACAGGCATAGTCCTGATGCTTGAACTCTGACAGGCACATGAGCTTTGCTGCAGAATTACAATATTTTATTCATTTATTAAAGTATTTTTGAGCTATCTACAGTGGGAAATGTAGAAATCAGCTCAATTGAAACACAGTAGTAGAACTGAAGCACAATTAAAAGATGTTTTGGTTCTAGTATGTCAATATATTACTACTGTTTGCTATACTTACAGGGTTTTTGCAATACTGTATATGCTTTACATTCTGGATATCCTTTCAGGATGTGTATTAATGCTGTTTCTGGTTACCTGCTGATGTCCTGAAACAATTCCTAGATGTCTTTTGTGAGTGTGTTTTGTAATTCTGCAGCATTTAATTGAACTCTCATTTGTATGGGTGTACTGGTTTTGGCTGGGATACAGTTAATTTTCTTCACACTAGCTTGTATGGGGCTGTGCTTTGAGTTTGTGATAAAAAGAGTGTGATAAAGCAGTGCTGTTTTAGTTATTGCTGGGCAGTGCTTCATCCCACAGTAAGGAGGGAGGAAGAGGCTGATGCTTACTTGTCTGCTGGGGTTAATTAAACAACAGCAGTGGGTAATGTGCAAATTCGTGTAATGGAAAAATATTACTGTGGGAACTATTTAATTTATGTGAGTTTTGTAAAGTAAAGTTCACTTTCTCTCTCTTTCAGTCCCTACTCAGAAGCCCACAAGTAGTGCAGTTTCTACAGAAACAACAGCAACTGTTAAGTCAACAAGCTTTGGAACAAAGGCAGCAACAGTTTCAAGGAGCACCTGGGTAATGAGGAAAGATCAATGATCTGCAGATGAGTCTCCTGCTGAAGGAGGGATAGGATCTCTATTTTGTATAAATACAAAGAATCTCAATGTTTAAACAAAAATGGAAGTCGCTGTTGTTATGTATTTGTTTCTTGTTTGCACTTTTGAGGTTTTGAGCTGCTTGAGTGTCTCTGCAAGTCATAGAATGGCCTGGGTTGTGTTACAGAAGCTTCCCAGTGTGACCCTTCATGAGACTTCTCTGACAGTCACTCTCCCAGTGCCAGACTAATTTCTGGGACCAAAACTCCTTCACTGCAGGTAGCTCCAGTGATCTGACAGGTGCCTCGCTTGACTCCCTGTGCACCTGGCTCAGAGTCAGACCAGGTTTCCTTACTGGTTTGACCCCAGGTCTCAGATACCTTGTTCCATAAAGCAATTTATATTAACAGTGTAGTAACACAGAAACAGCCTGGGCTGGTGCCTCTGAGGAGGGATCTCAAACAAAGGAACTCCTGGGCTTTTACACATCACAGTCTAAGGCAAGTCTTGCTCTTCCTCTTGAGTCTTCCCTTCTGAGTCTTCCATTCCTGCTGTGTTGCTGTGTCCATTCACCTGGCTAGCCGCTCCTCTTCATGCCTTTTGTTATGCAAAGAGGTGGCAGTTCACTGCCTCTGGTCTGTCTGGGCTCCCACCCAGAGCTCAATCTGCATCTCTAACTGCAGTTTACAAATCAGCTACCTGCACCAGCTGTATTCCTCAACAGTTGGAAGGGGCAATGAAAGATCATCAAGTTCCAACTCCTGTGCTGTGAACAGGGACACTTTTTATGAGACCAGGTTGCTCAGAGCTCCATCCACCCTGGCCTTGAACACTTCCCAGGGAGGGGACATACATATCCAGCTTTTCTGAGCAATCTGTTTGAGTGCCTCACTACCCTCACAGTAAAGAATTTCTTCCTAATATCTAATCTAAACCTACTCTCTTTCAGTGTGAACCCACTCCCTGTCACTACATGCCCTTGTAAAAAGTCCCTCTCCCATCTTTCCTGTAGGCTCTTTTCAGGTAATGGAAGGCCGCAGTTAGGTCACCAGCAAGCCACCTCTTTTCTAGGCTGAGCAATCCCAATTCTCTCAGCCTTTTCTCGAAGGAGAGGTCTTCCATCTCTCTAATCAACTTGTGAGCCATTTCTGGATTTGCTGCAACAGGTGGATGTCCTTTCTATGTCATGAGTTCTGGAACTGGATGCGGTCCTCCAGGTGGGGTCTCACCAGAGCAGAGGGGCTGTGACCTTGGCTGGACATGAAGATTTATAAATTTTCATTAACTGCTATCACCTGTCCTTTTAAAGATAGGTATTATTTTCCCACTTCAAGAGTGTCCTCCACCCCTCCAGATGTCTAAAACCAGGCCATGACTTGAGCTTGATTCTGTCAGGATGGGTGCTCAGGACAGGAGAAGGAGCACACTTGATTATTGGGCACCAACAATGGTCCTGTGCATCCCACTCTGCTTGTTACTCACAAAATTTCACGCTTCATCAGTTCATGTCATTTTTGCTGCTTTACTTTTGCAACATACAACTTACACCACAGTTATTTCCCCCCCCCCAAGGTTAAATCTCCTTGGAACATACATCCCCATCCTTCCGCATTACCCACCAAATAACACCCAGGTACTTGAGCAAAGACATCCCATTAATGGGTTTGACTTTTCTTGCAGGGAGAGAAATCCACCCTGATTTTGCCAGCCGCTTCCCATGTGTAGTACAGGGACTTATCTCCTCCCCCTGTGTGTAGGGATTTTATTTGGGCAGGACCAGGGAGGTTCACAGATCCCCTAGTGTTAACCAGCCAAGTGGCTTCTGCTCAGTTTGCATCCCAATCCTTCCATGCCCCATTACCAAACACTTAACATAGTCTTCAGCAGTCCATTATACCTCTCAGTCTTTCCAGAGGCTTATGGGTGATAAGGGATGTGATGTATCCACTCAATGCCATGTTTCTTCACCCAAGGGTTTATAAGGTTGTTTCAAAAATTAGTCCCATTGTCTGACTCCATTCTCTCTGGGGTACCCTGTTGCCACAAAATGTGTCTCCAAGACCTGAGATGGTGTCTCAAGCAGTGGCAATGGTTTACAGGTTATGTTGCCAGCCAGCCAGTTGCTGCCTCTACCATGGTGAGTATGTAATGCTTGTCTTGGTGTGTCCATGGCAGTGATCCAATATAGTCTATCTGCCAGGCCTCACCATATTGAAACTCCAGCCACAGCCGTCTATTCCAGGGGAAGTTTACTTCTGTGGCTTGGTTGATTGCAGCACGTGCTTCTCATTCTCGAATGGTCTGTGCAATGGCCTCCATGGTCAGGTCCGCCCCTCAATGATGAGCCCATCTATCTGTGATGTTTCTCAACCTAGAAATGAAGCAACACACTCTCAACATTAGTATGGGAGGTAATATAAAAGCTGGTCTTTATTGGAGGGCTCCAGGAGCAGATAGGGAAAATGTCCACAAAAGCCTGCCCACATGGGCTGAAAACAGTTTTTACAAGTTTAGCAAATTAGCATATTTGACAAGAATTCCCAATTAGAAGCACAGGTGATGAGGTAATTCCCCCTTCTGGTTCAGCCCTTTTCTGGAGCCCCCCCCTTGGTACTAGCTGCACTTTGTTTATGAAGATGTGTCTCAAAGAGCTGTTTTCAACCTTGGTAGCCAGGGAGAACCAAGATAGAATAGGGGTCCTGAAATTTGTTTTGTCCTTCTGCCTAGGAAAATGCTGAAGTTAAGCTACGATAAGAAGCTACAAAGCTACAAATATATATGTGTAAGGAATACAGAGAACAGATAAAAGAAAAAATGCAAAAATCTATAGGCATCATCTGTTACAACTGATGTTTCATGGCCCCATTGGGTTATAAATAGCTCACCCTTCCAGTCCAAGTCCACCTGTGTTAATTCAGTTTTGGCAGCCTTATCTGCCTGTGCATTGTTTCAATGTTCTTCAGTGGCACAGTTTTTGGGCATGAGAACATCTACCTGATGTACGTTTCCAGTCATGTTTGTCACCTGTGCACTGATGTTCTGCCCCATTGCAGGTGCAGTCCAGCCCAGATGGGGTTTATCCCTAGGTTGCCAATTGGTCTTCTTCCATTGCTGCTGCCACCTCCATAGGGCATTAGCCATCATCCAGGAGTCAGTATAGAGTACAGGCCACTTTTCTTGTTCAGCAATCTCTAGGGCTAGTTGGATGGCTTTCACTTCTGCAGATTGGCTTGACTTGCCTTCTTCTTCAGCAGCCTCAATGACTCGTCCACCTGTGATGGTTTCCTGCCACACAGCAGGATCCATCAGTAAACTGGGCATAGCCTCTTACACGTTCTGGTAACTCATTGTGTGGGGGTGCTTCTTGTGCACAAGTCTCCTTCTCTGGCAGTGCCCCAATGCTCTCTGCCTTCTGGCCAGTCCATGATTTCTTCCAGAATTCCCAACTGAGCTCATGTAATCAATGCTACCCTCTTAGTCCATGTAGCGCTGGCTGTGTGATCGGTTGAGGGGATGTTTCCTTTGAACATCCAGTGTAGCACAGGCAATCGTGGAGCTAAGAGGAGATGTGCTTCTGTCCCAACAACTTCTGAGGCAGCCTGAACCCCTTCATAGGCTGCTGTGCAGAAAACAAAGGCCAGTGTCCACAAAGGAGACAGAGGAGTCCTACAGAAATCAACTTTATTGGAATAAAGGGAGAGTCCATTGGGGCATACCCCTGTGGGGTGGGGTCTCTTAAGTTTTTGGAGAATGCAGCCTCCCGACCACATGTTGCCCTCCCCCTTTCCCCATTGGCTGAAGTACTAGGAAGGTATAGCCTTCCCAATCTGCCTACTACATGTATCCCCTCCAATATATACCCCCACACCCATTCTTCTAGAATCTGGTTCTTTCAGGGTATCTAGTTGTTTGTGAAGACATAGACACCCGTTTCTCCTATTACTGCTGATACCTCTTTTTCGGCTGGAGTGTAGTGGGGTCTCTGATCCTTGATAATCGCAGCACCAAACCACTAATAGCTGACCTCAGGTTTCTCCTGAAGTTCTTTGCCAGAGGCTCCAGGTGACACCACGCTTCCCAGCTGCAGTGGAGAGGATATTTTGCACCGCTGGTTCTGTCCAAACAGGTCCAAGAGCTACCACAGGAGCTCTTTTCTTTTTTGTTTGCTCAACAGCCTGTTTCTCAAGGCCCCACTCAAAATATTTCTTCTTCTGGATCACTCGGTAGAGGGTGGGGCTCACAAGCCCACAATAACCTGGAATATGCATTCTCCAGAACCCCACAAGGACTAGCAGAGCTTGTGTTTCCCTCTGAGCTGGTGGAGACATAGTTGCTATTTTGCCAGCCACACCCATGATGGTGTCCATCCTGCTATTTTACTCTCAAGAACTGAATCTCCTGCGCAGGTCCCTTGACCTTGCTTTTCTTTATGGCAAACCCAGATTTCAGAAGAATCTGAATGAATCTTCTTTTTCCCTTCTCAATCAGGTCTTCTGCTTTATTGCCCCACACAGTGAGGCCCTCTGCATGGCATCCTCTCCTTCCGGTGTGTCAACTGCACCACTCAGCTTGGTGGTGTATGCAAATCTGGAGAAGTGTTTTCAATTTTCTAAGCCTTCATTTTAATGTTTAATTTGTTAATAAAAATTTGTTTATGGTAGCAATGTTTAGCTTTACACCCTTTTGCTACCAAAGTCGTCATTAAATTAACATTTTTCTAGATAAACATGTACAGTTGTCTTTGATGACAATCATTGATGGAAGTCAGTTACTTTCTGTGGATGTTGTGAACCAGTCCAGTGGCATTACCTAACAGCAATTGCTCAGGGATATGAGAAATTTATGTCCAGTAGAATCTTGCACTAAAGGCAAAGACAACATGCCATCAAGAAGTCAATCCAGTGGTTCAGAAAAGTAGAAGTAGGTGATTTGTTCATTACCTGCAAGTTGAGTAGGTTTGAAATGCTTCATTGTGCATAGCATGTAAAAGAATTTGCATTTAAAAGTTCTAAAGTGATAAATGACAAAAAGCTTTAAAAAGTATTAGGTGAAAAGTATGAAACTGGAAGTTGGACCTTGTTATATGGAGTTATTTGAACTTCTTATATGTGACATATTAACTTAATTACAGATTAGAATACCACTAATTTTTAGTTGACTAAATTAAATTTTAAAGCTTTTAACTCATAATAGTAAATAATTCAAAACCTAGTATTTTTCTTCTCAAAAAGGTATCATTAAAGTTCTTTTAAGACAACAGATCTCTAATAGCTACAGTGCTAAAGTTTACAGGTTTTCAGCCAATTAAAATGAACTTGCAATTGATTGTGATAAGAATCCAAACACTGTATTATACGTTAAATCCCATGTTTTGTTTATAATAAAAGTTTTGTATTAAGCCACATTTCTGAATAGAGGTTATCCAAATGGGTTAGGTGCTTATTATCAAGTACTACTTTTATATTGCAGCAGTTTGATCCACTAAATAATATCTCTTCAGGAGTGTTTGTTAGTCTTACAGATTTTTACAAGCTGTGCTTTTTGTATGTACAAAACTTGTTATGTAGGGATTTATTGTATTTAACATTGTGCAAGTTGTTCTTTAAAAAAGAACTTGAAATACTTTGTGTAAACAGTTCTGGACCAATACTTGAGTAAAATCTTTGTTTTTTCTTTAAAAAAAAATCGGTTCTTTTTTGTTTTGTTAAATTTGTATGGGGTTTCTTCCTATGTTAAATCAGCCAGTTCTGACTAGATGGCATTTTGTGTTCCAAGGTCTTGTTATCACATGTTATTTTAGCTTTAAGTAAAATCAGGTTACTTTTCAGTGTGTAAGAATACGTGTGATAACATAATTGGCAAAAATTGTAGAATAATGTATTTGATTTTGCTTTAAATGGCCAATTTATGAAAAGTGAACAGCTCATTTGGCTGGACAGATCTGATTAACGTTTTAAAAAACCCAAACCCACAGGGTAGAAAATTGGCACAGGAAGTGTCTGTTAAGACAATGCTGAACAAGTTGTTTATGTCAAAACAAATGGAAGTTGCTGAAGCTGTGCACAGAGATGTTCAGTAGAGTGCAGCTCACCTATCCTGTATTTTTGGTGGTCTGTGATAGCAGCACCATCAGGCTGGTGCAGACACTGGGAGATGTGCTGGTAGCAGTGCTCTCCTGTTCGGGCAGAAGGTCGGATGGGATTGCCAAGCCAGCAGTGTCTGTGTGGCTGCGAGGCCCGGTATGTTGTCTACTCCCTTCTGTTATTGCAGAACAAAATCTGAATTTTAGGAAGATGAAAACATTATGCTTCTGTAAGAGTACATTCTTACTGTATCTCTCATGGTCCTTGAGCAGTTTGAGAACCATGCAGCTGCAAGTCTTTCCACTAATGTCAGCCTGGTGTAGAGGGAAGGCTTCTGTAACAGCAGCATCACTGCTCATTGACTGCCTGTCAGATCAGACCTGTCCCCGTCACAAGAAAACTGAACCATCCTCTTAAATCATTAAATCTACCACAGGACAGTGAGGGATTTATATCCTGTACATCGAGATTTTATGCTGTGCTAATCTTCAATACATTTTCTTGTGTCGAGCATCCCATTACTCACTTAGTGCAATTACTGATTCCTCTTGCCTAAGACTGATTTGTATGAATTAAGGCTTTCTAAATGCTCCAGTTCCCAAAGTCACTTGTGGTCAGACTGGGATCTACAGCTTTCCAGGGCCAATCTCTTTCAAAGAGAAGAATAGGAGACAACAAGGGAAGGAGCTCTTAAAACAGAAATATCTTTATTAACAGTAAAACACAAGACGTGAATAATCCCTTTTACAATAGAATAATTCCAGCCAAAGGAAGTGGAGTGCGTTAAAAAGTGTATTGTTCAGACTAAATGTGTTGTCTTCAGAATGCCTCAAATCAAATGCAGCAGGAGGAATGCTTGTGAAAATGTCCCCTTGGTTAGCAGTTGGTATGTGTCCTTCTTGGTATGACACAGCATGGAATAGAGTACTCTGGGGCTGGTTGGAGGACTCAGAGCTGCCCAGATCTCTCGCACTCCTGAAGCTACGTCTGAGATTTTTCATTCTCGAGAGGCAAGAGCCCAAGTATTGTTCTTTATACAGCAACCTACGCTGGTTTACAGAATATCACAAACCTTGAGTAATACTTGGATAGTGCAGATGTTTTGCTTTGCTTCTGATGGAAAACAGAGGGCAGAATTATTCATAGACATAAGTGACTCTGTTATGGATGATTCACAGTGCTTTTCTCACCAGACTGATAGCTCATAGTTAACACAACCCCATAGTTAACATACCTTGCTCAAATCCACCATTTTAGCCCCTTTCATAGAGCTTTGCAACTTTATGGCTTCATTGATCCACACAAAAAAGTCTGTTTCTTCACTTTCTTGTCTTACTTCTCAACCCCATTTATATCACAGAGGTGATATGAAATGAAGGTTTAAATTGCTAACACTGGCTTATCTGCAGAAAGCAGGCTGTGGTACATTTAACTTGTATTTTAAAAGTATAATAAATAATTAAAAACTCCAATTGCTTGAGTAAGTGAAGAAATTTTATCTGAATGTGCATTATCTCTGCTCATCATTATGTTTGTTCCCTTGCTGTCTTGTTTGCAAAGCTTCTCATGAACATAACTGTGAATTAATAAGACAACACACACTTTAGCATCAAATAAACCACTTTGAAATATGATGTGCTCGCTCACTACTGTGAAAGTGCAAGGGATCAGATTTTACCAAGTTTTTTCTAGCTTTTCTTTGCTGATGAGGTCTGTATTTAAAATTATTAACTGGTTGGTCTATTTCACCCTATGCTATTCATATGCAATATTATTTGAATACTATCACAGAATATAAAATAGCAGCATCCATGGATAATAAAAACACTATGACTGGAGATCTAAAATGTGTTCACAATTAGCTGCAAATGTTCACATTGAGTGTAATGGAAGAGTAGCTGACTCTGGAGGACATAGTGGTTATGCCTACCTTGTGTAAGAGACATGGCCTGCAAATTAGATTTGTTATCTGTACAGGCACCAAGTTTGCAAGCATGGCCCAGGTACAGGTGGAGGTGTCCTCTTGCTAGGATTCTCATGTGCCTCATCTCCCTGGCAGGGAAGTGTGGCATCAGTATGGCAATGTAATGTAAGGCACGCCTGGGCAAGGTGTCTGGAAAGCCCTGGGGTGAACACATAACAGAATTCTGGCTGTTCCTGGCTCTTCTGGAGCTTCCTATGGGTAGATGATGGGTGCAAACCAAAGGCTATGTTCTGTGCTGGTCCCCAACATGCAGAAGCATCTGTCTGCACTAGAGACACCAAGTGATTTCTCTCAGCTGAGCAAAGACTAAATACTGACTCAGGCTTCCTATATCTTCCAGAAAGGTACTCCTGGAGCTGCTGTGAGGAACAAGCCCTGTTTCAGTGGCTGCAATGAAGCTTCCAGGTTGAAAAGTTTTTTATTCACAGATCTAAAGTCTCATAGAATCTTTCTCCCTGCTGCAAGATGGGACCAACTCTCTCAAGTTCTTTTTTCATGGTAACTTGACCTCTTAGTTGGTCTTTGTGAAGCACACTTGTCCATCCTTATGTACTGTTAAAAATGTGACTTCATAGTCAGGAGTCCTCAGGAAGGTTCCTGCTGACTATTTTCCTTTGGGTACTGCAATTTCCCCCCTTACCTTGAAATGAGCTGGTTTATCACAATTCCCAGGTAGATGCTCTCTCTGTATATAGTCCATGTCTTTCAGTTGTGCAGTTTCTGTTCAGATTGCATCTTTCTTTGAGGAATACACACTGGATGTGCTTATAGTGTCCTTGAACAGTTGCCCCAAAGCTGAGCTCCTCATTAGTCTTGCAGCAGGGCAGAGGGTAATCTTCCAAGTGTCTTTTCCAGATCCAATCAGAGCTTACTCTCTGGATCACATGTGACACCATTTTCCCCAATACATCAAATGGCCTAATCAGGAAGCTGGCACACTCTCCCAGGCTGGGTGTACGGGAAGAACCCGAGAAAGGATTGTGGTACTTCAAGCTGTTCCTAAAACAGGTCTTAATGATTAGTTCAGATGTGAATGTAAAAAGCTCTAGTGAACACAGTGGCTGCCCGAGCATGTACTGCCTTGATACCTCCAGCAATGACCACTGAGCTTATCTGGTTGTAGGCTCCATCCTCCTCAGTCTCTTCATCATCTCAGTGCATTTCTGGCTACTGAAACACCCATGAACTGTAAATCCTCTATAAAAATTTTCTCAGCCCCTTCAGTGGGGTCTCCACTCACTCAGAAGGGCTTGGGTTCAGATGTTCAAGTAACAGTCAAGAAACCTCCAGGTTTCTCCAGAGCAGGGAAGTCTTGCCTTTGGCTTGGCAAGCACCTGGGACATCATCATCATCAAATACTTTGGGTTGGAAGTGACCTTTAAAGATCATCAAGTCCCAACCTCCTGCCATGGGCAGGGACATGTTGCAGAATGATTAGAGGATCAGGGACATGGATTATTGATAAAGGGAACAAATTAATAACAGAACTGTACAAGCAAGAGCCTGCAAGTAAAGGCCTGCATGAGAAAAAGCCTCCATGAGAAATGTCTGTGTGAGAAACAGGCCTGAGAACAAAAAGGGAGTTTTTAGGAGGTACAGTGCTGTTCTGATAAAGATGTGTTGACCATGAGAAGGGAGGAAAAACTTTGATCTCTCAAGACAAAACATAAAGCTTGCCAAATGTAGTCTTTTATCTAACCCAATTATGTAGAAGTAAGAATGCGCCTTTGTAAGTTTAAACCAATTAAAGAACTGATAAGCATGTATACTTTCACACTATATAAGTGCCTTTGTATTGCTAATAAACGAAGCTTGCTTACCGGTCACATTGATTGTCTACTTGGCTTCCCTCACCCGAAGTCGGCAGGGACACTGTCCTCAAGACCAGGTTACTCAAAGACCCATCCAACCTTGAACATTTCTGGGGATGGGGCACCCACAACTTCTCTGGGACAGCTTTTCCTGTGCCAGTATCTTCCCACCCTCACAGTAAAGAATTTCTGCCAAATATCTTAACTAAAACTACCTTCTTTCAGTTAAAGCCGTTACCCCCTTGTCCTGTAACTACATGGCCTTCCGGTGATATTAATCTACATTTTGGGAAGCACTTCTCAACTTTGAAAAATGGTATTTAATTACTCTACCTTATGACTCAATCTTTTTTTGTGTGTGTTTGATTTTGGCTGTACTAAGTTAGGTTATGGGGAGCCAAGGAAAGAGACAAATAGTGCAGAGGATGTAATGTTTCTTTCCATTGCTGAACACCATGTAGTGCTAAAGTATTCCTAAAAGTTACAGTTTCACCAGAGCAGACTTGATCCAAGAAAATTAGTCTTATTCTTGAGACCCCTTCAAAGTTCCTAATTTTGATCAGGCTTCTTTATAAATTGTTTCCATCCAGTCAAGAAGCAAACAGTCTCTGCCTGAGCTGCCTCTGTAAATCCAGCTGTTTGTGCAACTCCTTAGTCACTGGTGAGATTGATTTGTAGAGCTGATAGACAAAGGTGGGTGTTCTAAACCAGGAAGAACAAGGCCAGATTAGATAAGGTTACAGTCACAAATGCCTTGTTTTCTGCATTTTAAGAGGGGTGTGGTGAAGATGACGTTTACAGCGAGAGATGTTTGGAGTGTTGATTTTATGCTGAGGGAACATTAATGCGAAATAGCTAAAGAGAAACGTTTCATCCTGAAACTGCTGCTAACAGAGAGCTTCTTCCCGTGGCAACCACTTATCACTGAATCTCCAGAGAGATCCACTGAGACCCAGAGGATAATGTATACTGGAAGGGATCTCAGTGTGGAATCAAGTCTGACACCCTGCTCAGGATGGGGACTGCTTGGAGAAGGCTGCTCAGGATAGTGAAAGTCTTAACATAGTGCCTGCTGGAGACATGGAAGAGATTTCCTCAGCTCCAGGTGATGTTACTTCAGGCCACAGTTCCCCTTTATGTTTCTGATACATTATCTGTCAGACTGAGCTCAGCAAAGCGTTCTGATGAGGAGAAAAGGCGTTGGTGGCGTAGCTGCTGACGGGGAGGGAAAGCACGTGCTGCACTTCAGAATGCTACAGCCACTGCTGTGCCGTACCTGGGCAGCTTTTCCAGGGTAAGGGGATGGGACTGAGCCACCCAAGCAGCACTGCCATGGAATGGCTCCAGGCAGTCAGGGTTTGAGATTTGCTCCTGTCACCTTTGGGTGCGAATGGCACGTTAATACCGGTGCTGCTGAAGAGCTGGCAGCAACTAAAGTCATCTTCTCTTGACTGTTTAATAGGAAAACAAGTGGTCTACGTACCATGCTGAATGTGCTTTATGCCTCTGCCTCATCAGACTCCCATTGCCGCCTGCTGATGCATGGTACTCCTCCACAGAAACTTTTAAGAGGCTATGAACTGTTGATGACTCAAAAAAATATATTTTAAAAATCTGCCTTCAACTAAGTAGTCTCCCTGTAAGTGGTTTTAAATCTCTCAGGAAGACTATCTCCAAAGCTTAAGTATTAATGAGTAGTACATTTAAAGACCTTAAATTGACTACTGCTTTTAAAGGTTCATGAAAACATTTCAGCAGAAATTATCTCCTTCCAAAGTAGGGAGACATTAGAGATACAAAGAGATTACAAATTGCTGTAAATTGTAAGAAACCTGAATTTTTACCAAATTTCCATTCATGTATACTAGAGAAGCTTGTAAAAGAAACTTTGTTCAAAAAGAAAGAGAAATAAATGGTTTATTAGCCTTACTTTTCATCTCTGCATCTGGGCAGGGGTCATCTTATTTACTTGTTTGCCTCATCCACTGGTACCACTTCTCCCATGTACTGTGGGCTTTGGGGAAGAGCTGTCAGCTTCTGTGTCGCTTGCACAGCATCTTACACAGTGGGCTAAGCCCCCAGAAACCACCAAAATAGGAAACAACTGACACAGTGGTATCAGCCTTCCCAAAGGCTAAAAACTGAGATGGCTGTTGCCAGAATTGCCCAGAATTGAGTGCTTTGATCCAATTTTCAGCAAATAGTTAAATTTGCTGAAATTCATCTCATCCTAATACAGATGTTTTAAATGTGTCAGAGGAATCGTGCTCCAGAAATGCCTCTTTTCCTATTAGTAAGACAGTATTAAGGTGACTACCTTAAATGTGATACATGTATGGACTGCATGGAAGCCAAATCCTATTTAAAAAGTGATTACTGTAAACTTAGACATAAAGGAAAGGAAAAACTGCTCTGAATTGACCACTTTCCATTTAAACAAAACAAACTGAGAAAGCATCGTTACTAGGCTGGGAAAGCCACCACATCTTCATTAGGGTTCCCCTCATCTATTTTCGGATATATCCCGTGTAGCAGTCTGCATTTGAGCTAGTGACCCTGAGTTCCCCTTACACTCAGTGGGAAGACACAAGCATGCTCAGAGCACAGTGTATTTCACCTATTTGAAATACCTTGTGATGAAACAAATAATGCCCCAGAAGAAGCTGCTTCTCTTCACTGGCCATCCAATTTTCCTCTGCTGAACGGACAGAAAACTGAGTTCTGGAGCTGCCCAAGAGCAGATGCACCTCAGAACATCTCTTTTTGCTCTCTGTGAGGAAGATGACAATGCTGGGAATGTCTAAAAGGAACTCCTGGGCTTCTCTCTATTTTAGAAGGGAAGGAGGTTTCAGCCTAAAAGGCAAGGAAGAATCTAGGATAAGGTACAGAGCTAGATCCTGGACAGGAGAGGTGATTTCCTCTGTCCTTAGCTGCTAAGAAAAAAAAGGAATGAGCAAAATCAAAAGGTGCTCATCCTCGAGCAAAGGTGCAGCTGGAGAAGAGGAGCAATAAACACGCTAAAAAATATGTTACCAGTACCTGCTCACTGATGACAGAGGAAGCTGAGGAAAATGCATTTTTCCAAACTGATGTCTCTGAAGTCTGCTAAACAGTAAATGGCACACTTGGAATTTCTGTATATTATTATTATTATTGGATTTCATTGCTTCAAGAGACTGTAAAGGTTTTCCTATCTCACAGTGACACTGCTGATGTCAAATGGTGACAGAATCTCACTTACAAATTTCCTATACGACTTGCTATTACTGCTCAAACTTAACAGTAATTTATCCTTCTGTGTCCTGCTAATTCTGTAGGTGGCTGAAGATGCATTCAAATGAAGTAACACTGTTAGTTTACTCACTGTCTTTCCAGTGAATGTTATTTCCTTTTGCATATGTGCTACCGCTGAAAATTTCAGGTGTCCTCTTCTAATTATGCAGCAAAATGTGTAGCACCAGATACTGTGTGAGAAGAAAAGAAATATCCTGACAAACATTTTTTTTTCCTCATGATACTTCTGCTGATTTCTATGGAGGAATGAGATTGGAGAAGTTATCACTCTTTCTAACACTTAAATAAAAACAATTTTCAGTGGACTGTTATGCCTGGAAAGAAATAATACTTGACTCATTCAACAAAAGGAAAGACCATCAAAATGTAGTAAGAGTTTCACCTGTCTCCTTAGAAAAAATTTCCAAGTGAACAGCATTTTGCAAGGGTGGGATTAGGGTATGGACAATAGATTTCCCTGCTTACAGAAGGAACGGTAACCTTGAAGATCAAGGTTCTGCACATAGATTCACTTTTCACTTGTTTGTGGCTTGCAGTGCCTCACCATCCTTTGCAGGCAAGGCAAAAGCTCAGCAAATGATGAAGCCTGTATCTGAGAAACCATCCATGGGGATGTATGGAGTGACTGGCAGGAAAGCCCTCTCAGTCAGACCCAAGCAATGCAGTCACATCCCAAGGACTGGCCCAGCACAGGGGATGGACATGGCTGTCTCCCATCTCCTTCTCATTGTGATGCCTTAGGCATCCTTTGAGTGTGGGGTTTTCTGTTCCCAAGATGAATGATAAAGTAATTATTTGCTTCTTCAGTGCACACCTAATTTCCCTTTTCTGAACCACAGTTCAAGTCCCTTTTTGATGTACCCTTGATATCAGCACAGCAGTCTAAATACAGACAGTCCTAACTTTAAAACAAACTACATCAATACTGTAGAAGGGATAGGATTCAGTTTACATGCCAGATACATATGCAAGTATGTATGTACTTTGCAAAAAAGCACTGGAAGTTAATTAGTTTTTTTAACTCATAGGCAGATATTTCAATTATTATTTTTTTCTTAGGAGTTTGTTGCTTTTCAGTGCAGCAGTACCGTACCCTACCGTGTGAACAGTATCAGACTACTCAGGTTGTCCAGAATGCTCTGATAAGGCTCCTGTGCTGAACACGTCCCGAGGGGTCTCTCCTCCTGACAAATCCCAGGAGAGATGGATGTGCCTCAGCTCCTCAGAGGATTTGTTGTCCCATCGTGCTTTGCAGTAGGGAGACAGACTGGAGTTGCAGTTTAGTCCTTCAGATCACTAGATAAAAGTCATCTCTGAGCGTAAGTCCTGTGCACCACCTAAGGTCCTCTTCTGGACTTGAAATCAGGATGTAAGATGAATACAAATGGCACAGAGATCTGACTCTGGTTGCCTGCAGAGGGGTGAATTTCACCTACTAGGAACAGCTATAGCCAGGTTTCTGAACCCATGTGAAAGTGCTGGGAATTTGCACCATTTACTGGCTTGGCTGGGGAATGAAGATTGCTCACAGGAAATGTTTGACACTTTTGCAGGAATTTGGCTTATTTTGTACTAGAGAACAGATATGCTATACCTGAATTTCTAAACTTACTGTACTGGCATCAGAGTAACTAGAAACCACAAAACAAAACAAAAAAAAAAAGAGTAGACTATGTATAGATATATTTACATCTACATACATCTACATAGAGAAGCTTCTGTTCATGGGAATTCTATAAGCCACTGCCTGCAATAGCATCCATCCTAAGGGAATTCTAGAGATGAATCTTAAGAGACTGAGGAGATGGGGTTGTGAGGTGAGCCCATCTGTGTCAGCACCTTATCCAGCCATTGCAATGGTCCATGCAGGTGGATCTCAATCCAGCAGGGCGTGCTTGTAACATCTTGGCGATGATACTCTGCTCCCCAGCCCTATAAAAGGACCAAAAAGTGAGGTGGTTTTTTTTAAAAAAAAACACCCAAAACATTAAATCACAACTCCCGTGCTGATAGTCTAACACAACTACAGATAGTCCACCACCCGAGTTCCCAAGATTTAATGCTTTATCCTAAGGATAATTTTCTCTAGAAACTTTGCTCCTTTTTAAGGTCACTGTTATCATAATTACCAGGGACTCTATGCTATTAAATTAAAAATCTCAGTCACACTTCCAGGTGCTGAGAATAACTGGCATGGAAAGGCCTGTTTCCAAGCTTGGCTGCCTGCAAACAGCCCATGGGGAATGGTCCCTGTTGTTTGCCTCCCAGAGACATGCCCAGGAAAGTCTGGCAGACTGCTGTCTGGCACAGACAAAAAAGCAGGCCGGACTCTTTCATTAACAGGAACTGGGAATGTTCCTGGGCAGTGCTTCATGTATTGGTAGAGATTCATCCTGTGAGTCTGAGGCCTTAGAATTTCTAGATATTTATCTAAACCTCTGGAAACTTCCAGCAGTTCCTATGTACCATACTTAGCCTATGTATAAATATTTTCCATAGGTTTTCTATCCTTGAACATGTCCTCTTTCCCAACAGGAGTTCCCGGCTGTCTGCTGTGGGAAGTAATTTCTCCAGCTCTTTTGGGGAAGATAAGGGATATGAAGTATCTGAGAGAAGATGAGGATGGGGTGCTGGCAAGGAGAAAAGAAAACCTGAAGTACCCATGCCTCAAGGGGCAGGTTTAAGTTAGGAAAAGGCTTTTCTTCCAGTGGATGGTTGGGCACTGGAACAGGCTCCCCAGGGAAGTGGTCACAGCACCAGAGTGACAGAGTTCAAGAAGCATTCAGGCAATGCTTGTGGACACACAGTGCGACTCTTGGGGATGGTGCTGTGCAGGGCCAGGAGCTGGACTGGATGATCCTCATGAACCCCTTCCAACTCAGCTTATTCTATGATTCAAGCAGGCACGGTGTCTAAGCAGTGCTAAGCAGGCAGCCTGATGTCACAGCAACACAAGGCATGCGAGTCACAGCCCGCAGCCTTGCAGCTCAGCAGCTGTCTCACTGGCAGAACTGAACTCAGATTTCCATAGGGCAATGTGCAAAACATGGTCCCACTACAGGATGAGGATCTTCATTTGTGGGATGCTGATCAGACACTGAGTCGTACCTGTCATTATGATAGTCAGGCAGGTTGGTATTCTTGTTTTGAAAAAAGGACATGGATGTATATTAAGACTGATGGGCTGCCAAAGTCACCAAAATTTTAGAGTGCTGAGCAGTTCAGACAACTGAGGCTGCTAGAGGCCACTCTTTAGATGATAGCTGGAAAACTAGGATCAACACGAAAATGAGATGTCACCATAAATGGTCTGGATACAATCCATGTTAATTAATGAAGAAAAGGGGAAGGAAAGCAGAAGAGTAAGATATGGACCCACCAAAGCCCAAAGAGTACTTCCAAACAGGCAGCATTTTTCTGAACTGCACAGCATTTATCAGACTAGAAAGGGCCTGTGGTCACAGAACCTCGGATTGATGTTCTGTAAATGATTACATAAAATGCCAGCACAGTCAGACTTCTGAGATGGTGAAGTCACAAGTACTCAACTGCAGTGAAGATACAGAGCCAGGAGAGCAAATGTCAGAGAAGCTGGTGCACCTTGCTGACAGGCAGGACAGAAAATCCAGAGGAACAACAATTACAGGATTCAAGCACAACGTGCCAGATTTGGGGGAGCCTGGCAGGCAGCTGGCCATCTCCCTCTGCTGGCAACTCCCAAACACTCCCAGTGATGCTATCTCTGGCTGGAGCACCCCCAGGGGAAATGCCAGGAGGGCAAGGACCCTGGTTCTCCCTGTATATCATTCTTGGGTTACAGGTAGCCTCCTTCACCCCAAGGCTGAAAGGAGCTCGGAGCTGGAGTTCTCTTAATGAGGGAATAAAGTGAGTAAACTCACAAAGCTGCAGTGGTGTTTTGCACAGAGGGTGGGAAGAGGATACTGGTACCCCCATGGGTCCTGCTGCTCCTGCCAACACTTCCCACCTCCTGTGGGCAACAGCTCTCTCCAGCCTAGGCTCCATGTCCCAGAGTGCTGAACTTTCAAGTCTGCTGGGTATTCCCCTTAGCCTCAAGACCTGGGGGAACGAGGGAGGGATTGTGCTGGGTTCAGAACTCAGCTTGGAGAAACTCTCCATCTCTTCCCTTTGTGCTTCAGCTGCCTCAGCTGTGGAGAGGTGACAAGAGCCATCCTGCTTTGGTTATCAGCAGTGCTCAGTGGATGGAAGCTGTTCTCACTGATGATATACCCACATTTGAGCTCCTCCCAGCTGCTTGTGTGCTGGGCACAAAAAGGACATCAGAGGGGACAAGACCTTCCCCCCCCCTCTGTCCCATGCCCCGCATCCAGAAGGTGGCACGGTCCTGGCAAGTTTCTCATGTCTTGGTCCCTTACCCATCCCTACCTCCCTTGAGCTCAAGCATTGGTGGGGTCAGAGGCAGGGTCTCCAGCCCTTTGGTTCCCCTTGCCCTGTGGGCTGTAGGTGACCAGCAGTATCTGGACTCAAGTCAGCAGGGAAGCCACAGCACTGCCCTGCACCCAAGGGTTCTCTTGGAATGTGGCTCTGACAGACAAGATGGCCCTCTGGGCACTGTGTCCCTAACACCCAGGGTCACTCCTGACTCCAGACTGAAGACAGGAGGGCTCACATATTTGGAGGTAAATATTTTGGGAAGACTGAGTACAAGAAAGAGTATTTGCAGGCCAGGAAGAAAGAGCCTAGATGAGATTTGCATAGCAATTTTCCAGACGTCATGGGAAAGAGTTTAAAATAACTCCTTGCACTGGCCCTCTGGTGCCTGAGGCACTATAATAGCTACCATTATTTCAACAAAGCAAGGTGATAATATGGCAGCAGCATTATATAGTGCATCAACAGCACCATTTCTGCTGCCATGCTGGGCATGGAGGCAGATAACACATCAAAGAGCCTGACCTCGAGTTGCTGAGATAATGAAAATATTGTGTAACTGGCTACACTGCCTTTACAAACAACGTGCCCATTCATGTCTTCCATTAAAGAAAATGCTGTTTGTTGGGTTTCTTGCTTTCTTTTTTTTCCCTAATGCTTGCGTGTGAGCAAAATGTCAATTCCTTCCCAAGAACAAAGCACCAACATGGGCATGGGCATGGATATTTTGGCTTGGACTCTTGGGAGAAGTTACAGAGCACTCTTAATGCTCTCAGAGACTTAAGAAGAGGGTCCCCAAGGATGGCTAGAAAAAGTCAGACCAGAAAGATATGTGGGACTCAACTCATTGGCTCTGCAGAACATAAGGAAACTGGGCTCAAGTCTCAAGCAATTTTTTGGTGTCTTAGATGTAAATTCAATTATCTCAATTCAGTAATTTGTATAGAAACAAACCTGCAAGACAAAGGAACATACTCAAGCCATTTTTATGGTTCCTAGCAGGACCACTGGCTCCTAATGGTGCAACTGCTCTAGTCTGCAGGCTCAGCATTGCTGCCAGCTCTCCCCAGCAGCACTATAGCAAGTTGGTCTAGCATCATCTGGAAACTGTCTAGAAATACTCGTCATTCTTTGGGGGTTAGGTGCTGCAACAGGCACGTAAGTAAATCCTAAGTGCTAAAAGGAGTCGAGAGATCTCTTTCTGGTGAGAAGGCCATTCAGAAGATTTGAGAAAGTCACACAAAGACTGATAGATTTCACACAGAGCAGTCAGACTGTGGAATTCGGATATGAAGGACATCAGAACAGTAATGGCTTTGGTGGCCTCCTGTCTCTTCCAAATAACAGGGGGAAGGTCAGATGTTCTTTTGGATTTTTTATTCTGCTTGCAAGAAGCCCTTCTGGTTGTGTGGCTGGCCAGAGTGAATGTCATCAGAAAGTAAGACAATCTTTTGCCAGGGATCAGGCAGATGCCAAACAACAACAATTATCTGCAAGCTCAGTGAGGGATGAAAAGGACCCAGTGTTTCTTGATTGAGACCATATATACCAGTCGGTCGTACTGATAAGACTTAAATCAGCCTAGAGACAAAAGGGCATTCTTTTCAGATCTCTGGCTCTATCAAGCTCTATTGCACACCAGCAACAACAGGAGAGATCACAACTGCCTAAGATATGTGCTACAACATTTATATGTTGCTAACCCCTTCTGAGTTGAACTTTTTGAACAATCAGTGGGGAAACACCTGCCTATTCTCTGCCTATTTTCCACAGAGAGCCTATGAAATACCTAAATTTTGTAATCTAAGAGATTTTCAGGTTGGTCACAAAAGCTAATGATTTTGACCACCTGTAAGTTTAAGGCAATACTGGAAAACAGGCTGTCTGAATTGCCATTCAAAAGCTGGGTATCTAAATCCCCACTTGGAATGGATTTGATGGGATCTAGTTTTGCACCAAAGCTAGCAGGGATGCAAGGGAAAGCAAAGAATCCTTACTTTAACAAAGCTCATTCGAATAGTACACATCTTGGTCAGCTCATACACCACTTCAAAACCATGATTGACTGACTGGGCAAGCAGCTGGGCAAAGAGCTGGTTGTTGAAGATCTTCAGGCTGCAGCCACTGGGGATCTTGCAGACAGTGGCTGGGTGAAAACCATGCTGGTAGTTACAGTTGCGGCTTTGCACAAAAATACTGCTGTCACTGACACATTCGGCATAAACCTCCCCACCGACGTAGTAAAGATGAACACCTAGAAAAAGAGAATAAACGTGTATTATTTCTCCATTGTTCACAACACACTTTATGCCAGTAATTCATTATTTTACTGGTTTGGGCATACAAGCCCAGGATCCTTCCAGAGTCTTTGTTTCTCAGTGCAGGTTGCTTTACTTCTTTTACCCAACAGCATAGTACTTTATGGCAAGATACACATACATAAACATCAAAACCATTTCAACCATATACTAAACATCAATCAAAACTATCCAAAAATCACTGTTGCATTACACAGCTAAATGTTTTTTCGCTATTAAGCAAATGCACACTGGCCAAGACCCACTTCACTGCATGCTGTTGTTTTACTACAGGGTCCTACTGTCATACAGTTAAAACACAGTATGGTGTGTACTTAAAATAGCTTTTCTGTATTTTGCTTTATCCACCACGTCAGAACCATGTATTTGCATTTACATGATGTGATTTACTCATCAGATCCTGTTCCAAGTGACCTTTAGCAAGAAAATGACTGATGTTCTTCTGAACTTTCAGTGCCCAAGCGACTTACCAATACTAACTCAAATTTTGACTGTGACTTGGGGAAATTAAGGTAGAAGCACTTCTATCCCTTCAAAGACTCTAATCCACCAAGGATATCTGCTTGCATGAAAACATACCTAGGTTGGTGGGAAGCTTTATCTTAGCCTAACTTAGCAACCTCAAAGTTAGGGATCATCTGTAAGATGATAACTGTGTAGATGCCTTCTCTAGCTGATAGATGGGGAGAGGCACTGTGACCAGATGATTCACTCCATCTGCTACAGAGTGCAGGCTCAGAGCCAGCGTAAACCCGTGGAAGTCTGTGCAGGTGCTGAAAAGGCTCTCGCATTCCCTGCCCCTGCTGGCACACCTGCTTTCATGCTGGCAGCAACAGCTGAAGATTGGGCAGCTGTCCAGGCTGAGGAACTGAACCAGCTAATAAACTTAAAAACAAACAACCCAAAATTTATTTTCAGTGAGATCTCATGAGATCTTCATCAGCGCAAGTGTGGCAATGGGACAGTGACTGCTGGAACATGAGCATGAAGATACAACAACCTGAAAGGGGCCAAGTCATCCTGTGAAAATGCCCAGACAGTCACCCTTCCCATGGCTAGATTAGGGGAAATCAACCTTTCCCATGGCCAAGAGAGGTGGAAGAACTCAGTTCTTTGTTCTTGTGAAAACCACCACTAAATAAAAATAAAATCCTCCTCTCTAATGCCAGGTATGCCGTTCAAACACACACAGATGTTCACAGAGCCTCAGTAGACTGCCTGCAAAGCTAGTGGTAACCGTGCTTTAATAATGCAGCTGTAATTAGTTTTATTCCCAGTGTCTTTCATACAAACAAAGACTGGTTACGTATTCCAGCTCTGTTCATCATTCTGCAGTCATAACAACAAGGGGCAGCAGCACATCCTTAGGACAAAACCAGCCTCTAAACAGAAGTGGGAAAGGCACGGGGGAAAGCAAGTTTAGTGGGAAAAGAATCTGGGAAAAATACTCTCTCCTATAGTCTTTCAGGGTGACTCAGATGGGAACCTTTAAGCCTGTCTTCAAGCCATCACTTGACTTCTGTGCACCCACAAGAGCTCAAATGAGCTGTGAGTGGCAGGGGTGTGGCTCAGAGCACACTCTGGTACTGCACTGGGAACAGGAGCGACAGGAAAGCATCAGCTCCAACTGCACCAAGCACCGTGGGTGCTGCACACTGTGGCTGCTGCTAGTTGACCTTCCTTTCCATGGAAATAGACAAAAGGGAAGGACTGAAAAGACTTAAAGGAGTCCATATAACTTTCTGAAATAATCAGATGAAGTGAGAACAGAGAGCAGGGAGAGAAGAATGACATAAATGTGCACCACATTTAAATCTTCAGGTGTAGCTACTGATTTAGGGTCACCACAGGGGCTAAGGTGAAAAATTTTAAAGGCTGGGTTTTCAAAGTATATTAAGTAACCCATTTTCTGAAAAAAAAGGAGAATGCTTTCAAAGGCATTGCCCAAACATTGTGCTATAATAACAAAAACACCAATGTCACTTCTGAAAGCAGAGGTTACAAATAGTTTTTTCCTTGTGAACTTTTAAAAAACAATAAATACAGCACTAATCAGTGTGTATTCCTCTTATTCTAGTATTCATTCACCAGAGAAAAGCACCCTCAAGGAAACCAAGCAGCTAAATACATATTTGTAGAAGACCAAACCAAAGGTCCATATGTTTCAGTGGTATTTCATTGCTCCCTGCAGAAACTGAAAATTCAGCAGTCTCCAAGCTTCCACATCTTTTTGACACTGATCAAAAGTTCCTTTTTTGTCCTTGAAGTCTGACTGCTGAAACAGGTCCAATTGCTCGTAGATGTTGCATTGTGTTCTGGATTGTTTTCAGCTTTGATGTGGTATTTCCAGGAAACGGTTTCACGCTGATACACTAGATGACAATTCAATCACATATCCTTATCCTACTGAGCTAATCTTGTTTACTCACTCTTTTTTCTCCCGTGTTAACATGTGACAATTGTATCCATTTCAGCAACTTTCATCTGTCCACCATGCCTTTGAACTGCACGCTTCTGGAACTGCTCTGTGCTCTTCTGCGGGCCTGCACTGGTGACGCTTGTACTCCATTTGTATATGGTTTTTTAGGATTTGTATAAACAGGGAAGAGAAGTAAAATTAAAGATCTCTGATCTATTAAGCTCCTCTCTGGGCAACCTGCTCCTTCCCTTGAGCACATTCCTAATGTAGGACTTTAAAGGACTTTAAATCAATTAAGATGGATCTTCACATTTAAATGGATGAAGACCATTAGCATTTACCTAACTTTATTTCTGTTCTGTCTCTTCCTCTTTTTGGGGCAGAAAGTCACAGGCTGTAACATCCCCAAATGACAGCTAGGATCTTTTATCATTCTTCTTTTAGGGCCAGGCTCAGCTTTTATCTACATCTCTTTGGCAGCTTACACAGATAGGGTGTAAAGCTTTGCTTTATTTTCTAAGTAAATTAGAACTAGATGTACAACACATTTGCACTCCTCACAATGAACCACTGTGGCAGACACTTGTAGCATCTGCAACATAAATGTTTTCCATTTTGGGGAAAAGTGCAAGAGCTTAGCACTACATTCTGTGCACCAGCTTCAGGTTCACTGCTGTTTGCAAAAACTGTATCACATTTGTCTCAGAACTTCCTCGTATTCAGTCATTCAACACTAGACTATCAAGAGCCAATTAAAATATTGCTCTAGGCCTGGGAAATGAGGTGAGGTTGACAAGATAATAGGAGTGGAACAATTAGAGTTAATTAGCCCAGTGGGAAATGCATTCCCAGGCAGCTACTGGTGAGAGGCTGAGTTGGCAAGATAATGAGTCTAGACTGGATATACCAGAACCGGCAAAGCTTCATCTGCACGGAGAAGTGGCTGGCACAGGGCTTCTGACTCACCACCACAAACAACAGTAAGTTCTGGGAGAATATCAGGCCCTACAGAGCCCTAGGGAGCTGGGACAGAGTGTGTGTGGCCATGCGTGTCCAGGTGTGGTCTCCTCGTACTCGGCACCAGCAGCATGCTGAGGGTATATGTGCACCAGCGGGGAGCATACAGAGCTGCAACAGCAACCACTGCTGGGAGAATCCAAACCTTAGTTTTACTGGTGAAAAGCTGACAAAGCAGGGAATTGGACTGGTGGAGGGGGGGAAGGAAAGCTACAAACACAACTCTACCATAGTTCTTCAGCTAAGTAACTCAACTACTAAGTGTTTCATCCATCTTCCTTTGTTATTTGGTGGGAGGAGAAGCAGCCCTGAGGCACCAGCAATTATCCTTTTAGTGGCATTTCAATGGCAATATTCCCAGTTGCCAGAAGCTCTAATAAATAAAATGAAAATACATACTGCTAAATTAGAACACACAACTATAAACAACATTTTTCTCTTTGCTGGCCAAGTAAATAGCCTTTGTAAGGAGTTACTCTGCTGATTGTTATCCAGTCAGAAAAGAATCCTCTGCTTTTCTTCTATTTCAGAAGTAATGTCAGACCTTTTGTTTTAAGGCAAGCACATCTGATGAATCAGCTACGTTTGTTAATGTCATGCATGGATCTTTTGAGCTCTGAATATTATTCCTGAGGAGAGGGGATTTCCTCTTACCTTTTCCTATGTGTCTCCTGGTGTTTTCTATAGTAGAATTGCGGTTTACATTTGAGAGCAGACCCAGGCAGAACCTGTTTTTGTTATTTGAAGGATCTGTAAATCCATCTATAAGGATACTTCGCGAGGAAGCCTGGAAAGTCTCTCCTACCCGGTTGTTGAGTTCATAGTAGGCAACTGAGCACCAGTGTTGGGGCTCCTCATAACAAACAGGCCGAAAGTCTGTAGGAAATAAAGTTAAGCAGCTACTCAGGTTTCAGCAATATTTTTTAAACAATCTTTCTCTGTTTTCTTTCATTCCCTCCCACTCTCAGTCCCTCATCTCTTCATCTCAGTAGTCACTTATGTCATGCTTTATCCCAGCAGCAGCTTCCATTGCTTCTTGATTTTATGACTGAAGTCCCGAACATGCAAAAGGTTGGTGCACCAGCTTAACTCTAAGCCTCTGAGGAGCCCCACTTCTTCTTAAAAGTGGAAACTCCACTGCATTAAATCAAGCACACTGACAGTCCTTGCTGAACTGGGGCCCAAACTATACACTGAAAATAGTAAGGGATACATCTGCTCTGCACACCAGCAGGAGATAGGGATGACAGATGGGCTCAAAGCAAGCCAAAACTGAGCCAAGTTTTTGGTATTAGGCCTTCAGCCTAATACCAGACTCTGTGGTTCAGAAGTAATAAATCAGTCCAATTTTTGCAGGCTTTCAGGCTTTCTGCTTCCATGTGGGACTGTA
This sequence comes from Coloeus monedula, assembly GCF_965178545.1. NCBI lineage: Eukaryota > Metazoa > Chordata > Aves > Passeriformes > Corvidae > Coloeus > Coloeus monedula. The sequence goes on from NC_138783.1 coordinate 51,885,570, forward strand.
AGCAGAAATGTCAACAAGGTCATTTCTTTTGGATCTATCCCTGCCCAGGTTTTCTAAGTCAGAGATGGAGAAAGACTCAAAAATGTAACAGAATCTCTGAGCCTCATTTGTCCTATAGGAATTAGTAGGAAACTTTATCCTGCCTGCTCACCACAGGCATGTGAGCCCTCCTGCCCCCAGAGTACCTCTGTGCATAACCTCTAATAAACCTCCAACTAATATTCACTAGGATAGTGATCAGGGATGGTAAGCTATGATAAAAAGATTAAACTAGCTTGACAATTTATTAAAAGTATTGGTGTCTGATAACTTGTTATTATCTGGCCATTCTGTATCCCCATCCGTAATTAGCACTATCCCCTCACACTCATTCTGCTCCAGTTCCATGCTACATACACACTCCTTGCTGTTTCAGAAGGCTGGCAATATTTTTTTAATGTGCATACGTGTGCAGTGCTCAGTTCTCGTTCTAGAAATGGCATCTCTTTAGGAACACGACATGATGGACTAAAAGAACAATGGGGATCTTTCCTTTGCAGCAGCAGGAATCCAAAGCAAAAGCCAGCTCCCCATTCCTACCCTGCAGCAACTGGCTGTGAATGGTGGAGACATCATCTGCCAGTACTGGCCCAAAGGTAGCAGAGGCTGTGCTGGAGAAGTCACCAAGTTGCTTTGAGGGGTGCAAGGAAGATCCCAGATCCTTTGACCATTCATGCCCCTTCCACTAAAGAATTCTTATAAGATGACAAAGAGTTTGATCTTCTGTCAAAATCTCCTTGTATTCCACTAGAACATGTCCTTTCCTTTTCTAGCCAGCCAGTAATGTAACATTAATACAAAGACGGCAGTAAAAGGTCCCTACCATGAGGCTTTAAAGTACTTGAAACCCAGAGGTGAAGGTGATAAAGAAATGAGTTCTCATATTGATAATGCTTTTGTGTGTTATATTGCCCCACCAGCCTTGGTTTGATGTGTTTATCGTTACAATGTAGATAACAGCATTTGCTTTCATTAACAGCTTTTTAACTGTAATAGTCCACGCATGCAAATAAGGTCTAAACTCTGTAACTTTGCACATGATTCATGGAAATCTTACATCAACTTATCCTGCTAGCTAATGGATGGGTCTAGCACACAGCCTTACTGAAAAACTGCCTGAAACTTATTATTACCGATCACTAAACCTTCTTGTACAAATAACATTTTTTTCTTAACATTTTTATTTAAAGAATAGTACAAATGGTTATTTACTTTCAGCTTCTCCATCGGCAGATTTACCTCCAGTGGGCAAAGACAGCACTAGTTGACTTTCAGCTATTGCATCCATTGACCGTCCATTGTGGATTCCTGGAGGTTCTCTTGCATGGTAGGGCGGAGGTGGAGTTTCCACTATAGAAAGAAAGAAAAAAGAAAGGAAGAAAGAAAGGAAGAAAGACACCTAAGTCAATATGTTGGTAAATTCCTCCTGTTTTTTCCTGGTGAATATTTTACTACTTCAGCATTTTTTGGATAGAGAGGACTAGAAACAGCACAAATATGAATCTGACCTCCATACAGTCTCTAGATTAAGACCATTGCATGTTCAGGAAAGATAGGAAGGAAAAGCTGTCCTGTTGGACATGCAGCTCTTGAAAGAGAGAGGGATGGTCACAACAATGCCTCAGGCCTAGACCCATGTCAAATCAAGTCCTCTGTTAACACCAGTTATTACCCTAAGAAAGTAATGCAGTTTCATCCTTTAGTTCCAGATTTCTCTCTTTAATTTAAAACTTGAGGAGGATGATTTAAGTGCGGAAGCTAACTTTATTTGATCCTTTGGGAGAAAGCTCTTGTTCTTCATAATCTGTAAAAAAAGCCTGCGGAAAGCTATAGAAATCAGACTTGGCAAAACTCCCTCTAGACTTGTTCTTTTTTACTCTGTCCTACAAGGGAAGTCTGTCCCTTTCCTGGTTTGCTCAGTCTCCCATCAAAGAGGAATGGATGTCATGAAAACATTGGGAGGAAAAGTATCAACTCACAATTTCCCACCTCCTGATTTGTTTCATTTACAGCAACACGAGCTAGAAAACAGAAGACGACTCTGTAATGGGATTCTCCAGAAAGGCTGGAGGCTCTAAAAAGCCAAATTAAAAAGGACTTCATTTTCATGTCATAAAATGTCAACATTCACTGCATAAGCACTAGAAGTGTGCAGTTTTGTTCATTTGAATAGAAATTCAATGGTCTTATGTGCAAATTATAGCCATATCCAAGCTTGCAGGACCAAGGGCCTCTTTAAGAAGGGTTTAGCTTGGTTCCAGGCTGAAATTCCCTCCTGTGTTTGGGGTGTGTTGGCTGCCCCTCAAAATGGAGCAGCTTGACCTGGAGTGGATAACTGTGAACTGTCTCATGAGACAACCACTGAATCTTCCAAGTAAGGAATGTTATTCTATTCTATTTAAGCACTGCTCAGGACGTAGGAATTTCATACACTGTATGAAATTTCTAACACTTAGATCACATAACCCTCCAGCAAAAAATAGTAAAACAAAATCAAGAAATAGTGTAAGAGAAAACAAGTTACAGAAAGTAATATAGTCACTGAATCACGTGGTTATATGGATATTTTTGATGTCTATGCCTAAGCTAGTCACATTTAGGTCTCCTTATACCCACTAAGGAAAAATAGGAACCTGTAGACACATATACAAGAAGATGCAATGAATCTTGTTCTAGGAGTGCCTGTTTTCCTCCACTGATTACAGGGAGAGTACAAACAATTCCATGAGATGCAAAAATTTGCATTGTTGACATCTCTCTCTGGTGACAGCAATCCCTCTGAAGGTTCTTGATGTAACTCCAGTTTGCTTTAGATAGCCGTCCATCCCTGATTGTTACACAGGCAAATTATGCTTATCAGGGTGCCATAAGCTGTGATATACTGAAGCTCAGGTTGAGCCACTTCCATTATTAAGTAGCTTTTCAAGGTCCCAAGTTCAGTTAAATGCAGGAGTCAGAGTCAATATACAGCTGGAATGGGCCTGATTTAACTGTCAGGACCAGCTCCACTGAATCCAGCTTGGTTATACAGAGGTGAAAGAAAAAATATTGGAGAAGACAAACAAGTCTTACTACTTGATGACATGTTTCAGTGTTGCTAAATATGATTTAATCAGAAATACAGATCTAGAGAAGAAATGAATGAAGGCACATTCAGTGAATGAAGAGGGAAGGAAAAACATCACACTGTGTTGGAAGTATTCAGCTTAAAAGGGAGTTCAAATGCTACAAACACCTTGTAAAACAAACATCTTTCTTGCACTCAAAATGAAATAGGCATATCATTAAGGACCCAAATTTAAATGCTTCATAGTTGAGACACTAAAATCTTAAATTAAAATATTCTGACCTGAATTCATCTTTATGAAAAAGCTGACATAACTGAAACTATTTGAAAGTTAAAGTGCTGAAGTGAATCTGAGCCATGTTTTGAGACTAAAACTAGCTCTCAGCTGTGTTGCATTAACAGCAAAAGTGCAGTTAAATTTTCAGGTAATTGGAGCTGTACTAAGTCAAGAGTTCACAACACAAACAATCTGAGTGACATAAGCCTGCTAATTTCAGAACTGTGGACAATGTTCCAAAGTCATAGGAACTTGCCTGGTGACTTCTCCAAGTGTTGGGCCAGATTGTTAAACACCTTTCTGAAATTTATGCAGTCGGTGGGATCACCATACACTTAAAAAAATTTCTGCACGCCAATTTCCCCATATTGTCCTGTCTTTTGATGGAGTTCCTAAAGGTTCCTACCCTGACCATCTTAGGTCCCTAACTTAGTTCTTGCAAGTACTCTTTTCCATTAATTGTACCAGAAGCTTGCATGGGTAGCTTAGGACAGAATTTGGCCTGGCACAACTGCTTCTCTCCTCAACTTTTACCCCACGGCAATTATGAAATCTCACCCAGGCACTTCTAGGAGTGGGATGACTACAGTTCTTAATCTCTTGAGCATCTGTCAGAAGGACTGAGAGACAATACACAAGAGACAGTCACAAGAAATCACATTCCAAGCCCATTCTGTCCAACAGTTCAAGCTGTAGTTACAGTCTGGGGGGAGCACAGAATTGTTACCTGGCCCCAGGCCTGGCAGGAACTTCAAATGCCTCAGTCAGGGTGTCTAAAAGCCCATTCTTACCTGTGAGCTGATAGGGACTTCCTGGTCCAGAAGAGCTTTCTGGTGAGTTGGGGTAGCTGATGCTGTTAGGTGACTGGGAGAACATGTGGCTGGGGGATGATGGGAAAGGGGTGCATGGAGGATGCTGGAAAGAATCGGGATAGGTGGCATTGTGCGGCATCAGTGGCTCGCTGTGCAGAGAAGTGTTTCGAAACTTGGCAAGGAGGCTGAGGTGAGGGTTAAACTCGCTGTGTCTTGGAACGAGTACAGGAGGTAGGACTGAAAACAAAAACAACAGCAGAAAAGATGGTTAAAACTGTATTCTTGAAAGTATATCTCGGTGTAAGTTAAAAAGGGGCATATTCCATGCTGCTCAAATATCACTGTCTTCATGCAAGTCATTGAAGAGCAACAAACCTGTCCATACCCAAGATCAAAAGCTGAATTCCTGGAGATTTTTCTCCAGATCTGCAGCCAGTTACAGCAGTTCTACATGCAAAATATGGAACCTTGGCTCGCACAAGGTACCATAAAATTCACAGGTACAACATGAAGAAATTCAGGTGGTACATCTCTCCCTTTCAGAATTAACTATTCCTTCCTTCTTCAGAGACTGAACATGTCAGGAGTTTTCTAAATATTATCATCAGGATGTGCCAAATGCACAGCCAAGTTTAATAGCAATTAATAGTGCAATATACTGCATAGTTTACTACCAGCATGTTACAGATGGGCAAAAGGAAGTACAGACCGGAAGCCAGACACCAGATTGAAAATGTTGTCAGGTACTGGAAAATGCTGCCAGACAGACAGTGAGATCTTTAAAAGGAAATGTAAATGGCAATTCAAGCATTGCAGCAATATCAGTTTAGCTCTTGCAATATAGTTAGAAAAGATCTAGCGTAAGAAGGCACATGTCAGTGGCTGGTATTTAAGACATGAAAAATGCAGGTCAGAAAACTGAAATCCGAATTTACCCATGTAAAAATTAGTCTAGTGGAAGATACTGCCTCTCCACAAACTCTCTTCACTTTCATCTCACACTGTCAGTGCTGTTAACAGCATTGCCCCTCTGAGAAGCCCAAAGTTGATCCAAATTATTTGGATTCTGATATATGAGGAGCAAGAGTAGAATTAAGAGTCAAAACACTTTAAAAATCCTGGCTAGTGAGATACCTGTGAAGATGCAGTTCCTAGGATAGAACACAAAGAGGCTTGCTGAATAACTTTGCATATGACAGTTCAACCTGAGGCTTTAATTGTGTCCTCCATAGTCCTTGGTGGGGAGAACAGCACCTACAATGTACCCCAAGATCTTGTACCCCAAGATCTCTCTATTAGTTACTAGCTCACATATCTAATTATCTTACTTAAGGCTTTCAACACAGCTAGGGAGAATGAATTCCCAGTTGGTACTGTGCAGATCTGAAAGCCACCAAAGAAGATAAGGAGGCAATTTGAGTTATTGTGAGAAGGATGAATTGTCCCAGCATCGGGGACAATTCAGTGATGCCTTAGGTTTTAACTTTTGATGTTTTTCAAATCCTGTACTGCTTGGTGTGTAGCTCTGGGGTTCCTTGTGGCCTGTTAGCTGCTGTTCTCCCATGCTGGTTAGACATAACAAGCCATTCTAGGTTTGCTCTCCAAGGACACCTAGATTGTCCCAGGCCCCAAAATATATAAACTAAAGCCTCTGAAGAGGGGAGCAACCCGGGGGTAGTTACATCATTAACTGGGGTTGTAATTGGAGAATTAATCCTGATGTGCAAATGGACCAAGCTTATAAAAGTGTGAAGAACTTGTGACTTGGCATCCATCTTGGGAGTATCCTGGGGACTCTCCAGGGTGTACCTTTGAAGGCCCTTCAAATAAATACCTACCTTTATTCCCTTACTCCTGTCTAGTCTCCGTTTTTTAGGTGGCCATCTCAGGCATCATCAGCAGGCTCGTATTGACTGACCTAGTGTCCAGAGTTCCTCTGGCCTAAAACCCAGCAGTGCGTCATTTTCCAGTCTATCCTTACTAGTTTATGGAAACAAATAGCAATGTGTACTCTTGGTTTTAAATGTTGATGGGAATATACAGTTTGGACATGTTTTAACATATGGCTTGGGCCCAAAAGCTTTGTCTAGGTAAGGCAAATACTTTTTAGGTAGGTTAGCTAACAACTTTTAATTAAAGCAAACTCATTTATGCAGCTTAATGAAAGAGTGGAATAATTGCTATAAAGCAAATAATGTATAGATAATGCAAAACATGTGCATGCAAAGAGGCTGCAGGAACTCTCCTTGTGATGCACATCAGTCACTCAGAGAGCTGGGGCAATTACAATGCCTGGTACCAACAATGAGTTTACAGATTCTTGCTCAATGTAGCACTATGCTGCAGTTGGGGCAGGGTCAGACCACATGTCTGCCCACCCACTGGAATATACCATTTGGGAATTTGCTAGTCACCTATGACGTGAAGAACTGAGCCCTAAAACTATGCAAAAGATTGGACTGATGGCAGGGAGATGACTGCAGAAGTTATTTCCTTACCTGCCTGGAAACACAGGCACTGGGATACACATACATGCTTCTCTGGCCCAATGCATTACTAATTAGCCTCTGGCCAAGACAAAGATGGTGCTCTGGAGACTACTTTCTTTCCTTCTGCCTCTCATATGCCCCTATTTGTGGCACAAAGATTCTGCTGCCACTTTCTTAAGTCCTTTGGTAGAGAAAGGTATTTCTGCTTCTTTACTGTTTCTTTAGCCTTAGACTTCCAGGTAGGACTCATACAGGCAATGCAAGCATTCACATCTGACATGTACTGCCCAGTCCCCTGTGGATCTCTTCATAGCCCCTGGAGAGAAATAAAGTCTTTTATTCTGCTTAAAATAATTATCATTATTTTAAACTGCTATATATTGGGACAAGACCGGTACCATCACTGCAGATGTGGTTTTGGTGAGCTGTATTCCTCCCATCCCATGCTCCTCTGAACAGCTCCAGACTGTGAGCTGTTGCTGCTTCTGGATTTTTATTTTGCTGCTTCTGGAGTTTTCCTCAGCTGCTCCATGAAACTGGTATGATGCTTGTCAGGTTTGCTGCTGATCAGCTGGCTGTGACCAGCAGCCTTCAAAAATGAGGAGCTGGTGATCCCTTTGCAGCCAGCAGAGGCGCTGAGCAAGGGACAGCTGCGTGCAGCAACGTTGGGCGGTGTTGAGAAGCTGACACCTCACTGTGGGTACCACAGCTAAGGGAGCTGCTTCCTTCAGCCCTGTGAGGACTCAACTCCTCTAAATGAAAGCTGGATGTGTGAACAGTGCTTGCCAGGGAAAGCCTTTGTTGCGTTGAGTGAGTCAGCAAGAAGAATTTTCAGGCCTTGAACTCCTTCCCAGCTCTGACCATGACACTCTTAATTTCTGCTCTGCTGTACAGTTTTTGCCACTTTACTCACTCTTTCCACTGACTGTTCTGTGACTGCCTAGAGGGCTAAAGCCTCTGAGGTGGTGAGGCATTCAGAGATTTTCTTGTTTGTGGCTTAGAGTACCCCCGAGGGCCTCGTTCTCCTTGTTCTTTTGGTAACATGTCACTCTCCAGGGCTCAACGAGTCTGAAGGAAGTGTGACCAGAGGCATAAAACTGAGTAACTGAGTGTGTTGGGACCTGTCTGTCCTGATAAATTGTTCACGTTTTCTCCACTCATTGGGGTCCTTTTCTTCTACCTGCCATTTTCCACCAAGAGCCAGAGGCGGGTTCTTCCTTCTATGTGTGCTCAAGTGTTGATGGTCTTTGTTCAACTGAAGACAAATATGGTCATGTCCCAAGTCCTGCCACTGCCTTTCATGCCTTTCTCCCATTCCCTTTAGCTTCAACAGTTATTGCTGGGAGCCTGGCTGTGCCCAGAGCCTGTGACTTCAGATGCTAGCAAGCAAACTTACCCACCTCTGTTTAATTTCAGGTACAACATCCACACTGCAATTTCTCACACATAAGTCCACCTCTGCATAGTTTACTACTTTTGGAGACCTACTCTCTGGTGAGATCCATCTGTTTTCTGTGCCCATGACCACTCCCAAACACATGGACAATGGTGAGGCCATCAGGTGGTCTTCCACCTGGAAGGCTATCACATCTTGGTCCCACTCAGGCTTGATGAAAGCAATCAGTTAGTCTAAGTCAAAAATCCTCTTGTCTACAGCACTGGTGCACCCTCAGATTTGCAATACCAACATATGAATGATCTCATTTAAAAATAATAGAGTACATGTTTAGGCAGCTTCTTCTGACAACAAACCATTCAGACTTCTGAGAACCTCTTTGAAGGCAACAATGAAGGGGGAAGCAGAGAATAACCAACATATCTGTTTCCTTCAGGCTAGGTGGCCTAAGTCCTCTCTGCAGTGGGATGTGGCACACATACAGGAAATATTTTCTGCTTTTTTTTGAAGTGGCACCTGCTACTCAGCAGATGTGAGAAGAAATCTCCTGGGGATACTTGTAGCAGCAATAACAGCCATGTGTAATCTGTGCAGTATCAGTAGCAGAGCCTAAAACGAGACTGGGCAGCCTGAGGACACAGCAGAGGTAATGAAATCCCTGAATCTCTGACCAGAGTTCAAAGCTGCACTCTAGTAACAGAGGCCTAGGGATTTGCCAGGCCATCAAAGAAAGGATGAGACCCTCGCATCTTTGACACAACTCATTCATTCTGGATCAAAGTTAGTGGATCTGGTCAAAGAGTGGTTGACTCAGCAAGAAAGACTGCAGTGATGTAAAATGATCCCCAAAAAGATGGATATTTTAATGAAAATAATACTGGTATATAGATTATAAGAAATGCAGTGCAGACTTATTTCATGGGTGGATTCTTTAGCTCCATAGGACGAGACTCAGTGAATCTCATAGAAGCCTGAGATCACCATCAGCCAAGATGCAGATGATTTCCTGCAGTTAAAAGAAGCAGACCGGTACCTAAATCAACCACTCCCAGCCTTTTCTGTGGTGATCTCACTGCTGCCACTTTCTAATGAAGCTCATTTGTTCTCTTGCCTTGCCAACACCTCCTTGCAGCACTGCTTTCTAACTGGAGCTGCATTGCATCTCTTGCAGTGGTGCAAGTTCTCTCTCCTGCTGCTGCCCCAGCACACCTGAGTGGGTTGCACTCTTTGCTATACTATACAAATATATACTATGGCTGTGAGCTTCAGCTTCAAAGTTTCCCTGTAAGAAGAGTTGTAGGGGTGAATACAACAGGCTGAGAACAATTCCTGGGTCCTGTGGAGAACTGGCACAGCACAGTTTGCATCCTCTCAGCTGCACCTCACTTTCACCTCCAAAACAAGGTGGCCAAGTCCAAAGTGCCCAAAGTCCCTTCTGTGGGCTAACTTTGCACTCGGAGAGCTGCTAGTCCACGAGTCCACATGGGTCAAAGCTATGCCTGGGATCATGCTACCAATCCAGCTGTACCCAGACCTGCACCTTTTCCCCTTCTACTTTACTAGCAGAGATACTGCCAGTCTGCTGCACAGACAAACAATACAGACATTGTTCACAGCTGAAAGCTTCTGAGTTTCAGGATCAGAACAACAAGCTTTGGCAGCCATTTAGCAGCTGCTGGACTGTTCCATTAGTAGTGTTTGTTAGCTGGCACTGAACAGATGAGAAAACCAGGGTTGAAATCAGCACTGTGCAGTGCTGTCAACTACTGCACTGAGGAGACTCCATTAGCTACTCCAAAGTCACACCAGAAAAATTGAGAAGACACTAAAGACTGCAGCCTGCAAATAAACAAATGTAATAAACACAAACCAGGATATTTTATGAGCATCTTTTCTTAAATTATTGAAGAGTTTACTTTAGCAAGGTGTGAGATCAGTTCTTTCCACTGAAAACTGTTGACAACAAGCATCACTCGGTGTAGCTGTAAAATTTAAAAGTTGTGACAATCTTTACAGCAGTTCGGATGCAACTTTGCGGTGACAGCTCTGCTGCACTGGAAGGATTATCAGAAGAGGAAGCAGGCCCTGGTGTTTAACAAATGTTAACAAATGTCTTTCCTTTATTTCATCTGTGTGAAAAGAAACATCCCACAGTTCACTTATCTGATCCTAATGTCACCTCAGAGTAAAATTCATGCCAGACAAGGAGTAATCTCAAAATAATAAGTATACACTTACCAACAGTATCCATTAGTAAATTAAATTACTATGATTTTTGGCAGCAAGGGAGAGCTAGGTTAGACATTAGAAATAATTTTGAACTGTAAGAATAGCAAAGCAATAGATTCACTTGCCTGGGGATGTTGTAGAGCCTTTATCACATGGGATTTTTAGAGCTCATTAGGAAAAGATCTATCAGGAATGTACCTGGTAATTTGGTTTGGTTTGGGAGTCTGGGCAGAGGGAAACAGGATGACTGCTCAAGACCTTTGCCAGCCCTGCTTTCTAAGATCTCTGTAGAAGTCAACACCAAACACTACAATTTTTTAACAGCTGTTTCATTGACACAAAGCCCAACTGAATGACCTTTCAGCGAGGTCATCAGTTTTTAGTGCAGTCCAAAGAGGATTAACAGTGGAAAACTTCAAAGTGGTATGGGAACTTGGTGGATTTATTTCACATAAACTCTCAATTTAGGTAAGTAAATCCCACTGCAGGCAGACCACCAGGCATTTTAGGGAAAATCAACTGACCTGGTTTCATATTCACTGCAAAACATGCCATCTTAATGCAACTCTTATCTTTAAAGAGAGAGCTAGTGTTTCCTGGGGGCTAATGAGTCAGTTGTTGGTTTGCAATGTAAATCTCACCACGGTGGTAAGGCCAGGCTGGTGCCCAGACTTCATGCAAATGGCCACCAGCTCACACGAGGAGTATTCAGCACCCAGGTCCATGGAAGGGAAGCTGCTTTCAGCACCTTGGACAAGATCCGGGTGCCCTCAGGGGTCCAATGGGATGCAGACCCCACCGGGAGAGGGGCTCCTTATTCCCTCCTTAGTCCTGGCTGCCAGACCTATGATACCACCAGGCAGGGTAAGACCCAAGATCCTCCCATCAGACGGAGCCTGCCTTTTCATGTTTCAGAGCACAACTGTAGGATGCACCAAGACTAGACCTGCCAGAGCAAGAGCTGACACAGAGATGCGAATCATTTACAGATGACATAATTACCTGGGGTTTCCACCCGCCGGTAATGGTAGGGGTTGATGCACACTTCTTTCTGTTTTGAGCCAAAAGGGAACTCACAACATTCCAATGGTTTCAACTCATGGTGAGATTGTAAATCAGGCCAGCGCCACACTCTGCAATATATGACGTGGGGAAGCCCCTTGCGGTGAGACACCTGCAGCCGCCCATCCAAGGAACGTGGGATCGTGACGCATTTACTGGGCTGACCCGGGCAGCTCAGAGCCCTCTCCAGTTCTTCCATGGCTCCTTTCTTCTTCTTTAACTTCTTCACCAAGGAATCAACAGCTTTTTCTGCCCACTTTTCTTCTTCATCTCCTTGTTTCCAGCCCAGCAGCCTTTTCACTGCAGGGCTGGTGAAGGAGAACAAGGAACTGATAGGGGTGCTGGAGTGCATAAGAAGCAGAGATTATGCACAAGCGTCAACGGAAGCACAAACTGCTCTCCTGCCTTGCAAGGCCTGCACGGAGTTTCCACAGTATTGTGATGGACACTTCCTTCAAGGAAAGGTTCTTTCACACATATGTTTTTGTAGTCTTAGGCACTGGTTACAAGCAGTCCAACAGGGTGAGTCTCAGAACTTTCCAAACATCAAGAAACTGCTGATGAGGCCTGGAACAGCAACACAATACATAGTTAGGCTTCACACACTATTTCCATTGTTCCCCCAATAAAATATTTTGAAAGAGTAATTATTCAAAATGTGTAGTTAATTTTCAGTGGTTTTCTGTTTGGTTTTTGATGTTTATTTTGGGCCCAAGCCTCTCCTCCCCACTACCCTCCCCACTCATTTTAGAGTTGGACCATGGAAATTGTTAAGTATCCAGTCACTTTAACTTGTGTTTAGAGATTAATGCACCCAGCAAATGGTTTCAGAACTAAGATTATTTTTAGTACAAAAGAAAATTTACCCTCTGTTATATATGCTGGTAGCTGTAGGTTCAGCTCAAGCATATTCTATGAAAATAAATCTGTAATACCAAATTTATGGAAACAATGAGTAGAATACTGTTCTGATTTCAACTTCCTCTCTGCCACTCCGATCTCACTGTACTGTCAAGAGTTGTACAGTATTAACTGCAAAATTAATTTAAAATTAAACTACTTGCAGATTTCATTTAAGGCCTTTCAAAGATCTACTAATATTCTCTAAACTTACTTATATTTTCTCACATGGAAGAGAAACACCTTTTTTGCCCACACAGTCTGTTTCTTTCTCTTCAACAGTTCACAGCTTTCTGGATCCAAATCACAGACTTTTGGACATGGTTTGTGCTGGATGGATCCTGAGTTATTTTTGCTAAGAGCTGCTACATCTGACAAAGTCCAACAGAAAGAGTTTCGTTCTTGAGAGCTTTTCCTTTTTTTTTTCTTCATATAACTGTAGCCAGTCTAATTTTAGCTGAAAATTACATATTTCCACTGACTGGAACTCTGAGGAAAAACATCCTCATACATCAAGCTATTTACTGCTTTAAATATATTTCATGGACCCCCTGTGCATGGCAAGTCGAAAAGTCTGAACTACACAGAGGGCACTTAAAACAGGAGATGGGGACAGCTTCCAAATGGATGTCTCTAGAAAAGCAGCTCCACAACTGGCCTAGTCCACCCTTGTGGGCTTTTTTGCCCCCACCAATGAAGGCCTGCTCACAGTCCTCAGCACCACTTATGTGCAGCCACTGAGGAGACAGATGTTGCCCAGCAGCGGGAGTGGCAGAGCTCCACAAACTGTATTTTTGTGCAATTTCCTTAAATGCACCGATCTTGTAAGAGTTCAAAGGGCACCTGGGGACACCATGTGCAGGTGCAGGTACAACACAGTGAGGCAGGAGGCCAGTCCCAAAGACTGGTTCCTTGGCATACTTGGATACCCTCAGCACCACGCAGCACCACGCAGCTCTGAAGCATGCTGCAGAGTGAGCACAGCCCAGGGCAGAACAACCTCCTGGACAGGCTGCGATGTTTACTGAGGACCAAGGACTGCCTAGAGCTGTTTTTCTCCCAGCTCTTCTGTTTTGTTCTCATGCCCATCCCTATGCCCCACTCCATCACCCTTTGAGATGCCCACCACCCTGAGAAATGCAGATACATGGAAACATAACAAGCTTTTTCTCTTCCTCCACAACAGCAGCAATGATAGGGGAAGGGGCTCAAAGTTCCAAAAGCCTTCCACTGCACTAGGAAGATGGAAGCACTCGGCCCCACAGAAGAGAAAGCATAAAAGCAACTCTTTGGCAGCAGCAGCAGCTGTTCCCCAAGACTTTCATATTCCAAGCACCATTCAAATATGCACAGAGGGACTACAAAACTGGAAGGCAGAACAGGCACACCTTGCTCCAGGCACCCACCACAAAACTGAGCTCTGGCTTATGCAGTTTCTACATTATCAATCTATGTATGTGTCCATTTGTCCTTGACTGTCAAGAGAGGCTCTTGACAGGGCATGGGAGAAACCCCCTTGCTCATGCCCTTCATCAGCCAAAGATCAGTTCCATGGAACTGCCCAAACCTGTCCCACCCTACGAAGAGAAACTCCAGATTCCAGATTTTTTCCCTGTTCTGTATTACTAGAAGTCCAGTGACCTGGAGTATTTAACTGAATAATTATTAATTCCTCTAGACAAAAACAAAGTCTATTCCAAACACTTAGAGGGTACACATGAGAATGAAGTAAAATCAGAGTGATTCATCACAGAAAAAAAACCCCTCAATCTGTTGTAAAACATAATGTGGATAAAATTTAGGCAGTCAGGCTCCAGCCTTTGCAGGAGCAGGCTCAGCCTACAGAGCCCAGCACCAGCCCCATCCAGACATCCTGTGCAGTGGAGGTGTCTGTCCCTCGCTGCCCTGGTGAGAACCTGTGGAGGATCCATCACCACACTGCTGTCATTGCCTGGCAGCACCAAACCCCATCCTCACATGAGAAAATAAAACAGTGCTGGGATCACTGTGGATCAACCCTGAAAGCAGCAACAGGAAGCAAGGAAAGCCTGGGATGAAAGCCCACTGGACCAGTAGCAATGTAGAAGTCTCTACTCTATGCTGAGAGGGAAAATGGCTCACACTTCTTATCTGAAGAGGTCTCCTGGGCAGTGGCATGCATAAACAACTGCTCCTGATAAGTTAATGCAACATTACAACCATCAGATGTGAAAATATACATGTTCATATAAAAGTATTGTCCCGAGATTTTAGTTTCCATTTTGACCAAGGTTTTAAATAAACACATTAATCTCGTTCAGTCAAATTAAATAACTCAACAGTGACATCAGTATGAGTCTGAGCACTATTGTTGCTAGTGGGAGAGTCGCCAAGACTATGTGTATAAAAGCAAAAGCCGTGCTTTGCAGACCATGTGATGTAGTCTCAGATAAGTACATTGCACAATTTCCTACCGCGCTCCCCCCAGTTTCTTCTAAAATCTTTTTCCCCCAAATTCAACTGACATATAAAATACAAATGGTGTTAAATAAACTAAACAGCTTTCAAAAAATATTATCAGAACATCCTAGTTTAATGTTATTAAATTACATAATACTGCACACTGTTCAGCAGACTAAGCCCTGTGTTGCTACGCTTAGATTCTCCATTGTGAAATAGGGAGGCAGCCACTCTGCTCCAGGACTGCAACTACAGAGATGTCAATTCAATTTCATTTTAACAGTCTTTCAGGACAGTGGTTGCTTGAGCCATATGCCTTTGGTAACAGGCAGCTTGCCTACCCAACTGGAAACTTTCAATGCCGAAATGTTTCAAAACCACACTTGATGTATTTTCTGTGCTGGTGATCCATTGTGTTTCTTGATGCTCAATGCAGTTTAGAGTGGCAGTAGGGAGGGAAGTGTTTCAGTTTTGATCCATATTCCCAACACATGTCCATCATACGATGATGGAAGTTCTGGTCTGTTCGCCTCTGTCTCCCTCAGTGACAATGTGATGTGCTATTGTGAGGATGAGTCAGGCATCATCCAGGATACATTCCTAACAAGATTCCCTCCTCTGGGACTACAAGGAAGGCTTTGTCTATCTGTCAGCTAAGTGACTGGTCAACACTAAACACAGTCAGTTTTCCATGCTGTAAATCTTTATTCCATTATTGCGTTTAGCTTAAGGTCTGAAGCTTGATTTAGGGAAGAGCCAAAAGACATATGGGATGAGTAGGTCAGATATGGGTGAGCATGGACCCACCCTTTTGTTTCTGTGGCCTGCAGGAAAGGGTAGGACTGGAAACGTGTCAGCCCAGTTCACTGGCTCCATTCTCCCTAAACATATGGTTGTCTACTACAACTGTTGCTGTGGCATAACAGTGGTGGGAAACATCTCTGGGCACAAGAACTTGATTACCTATAGCATGTTATTACCACAGCATCTGGAATGGCTTTGATCTGTGCCAGCAGCACTCCCCCAAACCACTCTTGTGTGTAGTTCAAGAGCTAGAAGGGAACATGGGTCACTCCTAATAATAAGTCAGCAAAGATCCACCATGTTTTGGAGGGTGAGACAGCCATTGCACAGGAGTAAGCCTCAAGGCCAAGAGCAGTATAAGGCATGTTTAATTTATTAGTATAGAAGCAGTCTTTTAGTAGAATTTACTTGGCCACAGAAACACATCCAAATTTTTGACACCCATATCTGACCTACTCATCCTCAAGTTCCTAAATATGTATTTGAGAAAAATACATGTGTACATGGCATGGACCACTCCACCTAAAGGTAAACATCTAGAAAAAAAAATTAGCAAAATTAGGCACTGCATTCAGCTAATGCTGTGTGAGATGAGGCACCTCAAGTCTGAATGACTGTAAGGCTAAGAGCCAGCAACATGGACATGAAGTGGAAGGGACTAGGATATTATCTCCTACTCCTATGCCCATTTTTCACCTTCCAGTGTAGAAATAGCCTGTAGGTCCTCAGGTCAGCAGGAGAAATGCGTAGCTCCAGGAGCCTCACTTCAGTAATTTCTACAGTGCTACTAAAGAGCCTGACACACCAAGAGCAGAGGAAAGCCCATCATAATTGTGGGCTTCCCATTTCCTAACCGGAGCCAGGTCCTGCTGAAGTCAGTAAGAGGGGTTCCAGAGCTCATGGAAATTAAACATGCCCTCCTCTGTGTCTCATGAGCCAACATGCTGACATCTCCACTATGGAAAGATTTTGTGAAGTTTAGATTTCACCTAATGTGAAAAGGATCCACTGTGTCAGGGGAGACTCACGTCACACCTCAGCAGGATTCCTGTGCAGTCCAACATGCTGATGAAGTTCCCTCTAATTCAGTTGCCATAGAATCACAGAATCATAGGATATTCTGAGTTGAAAGGGACCCACCTGGGTCATCAAAGCCAACTCCTGGCTCAGCACAGGACCACCCCAAGAATCACACCGTGTGCCTGAGAGCATTGTCCAAATACTTCTTGAACTCTCTCAGGGTTGGTGCTGTGACCACTTCTCTGGTGAGCCTGTTCCAGTGCCCAGCCACCCTCTGGGTGAAGAACCTTTTCCTGATATCCAGCCGAAACCTCCCCTGATACAGCTTCATACCATTCCCTCAGGCTGGGGGAATTTCTCTCCCATAGGCACAGCAGGGAAATTGTACCAGCCTTTGTTAAATTTCACTCTAAGTTTTCTGCAGAAGTCAAAAACGAAAATTACATGGATGCTAACAAAAACAGACTTAAAACACCACTGTGTAAAAGCAAAGCATACAGCCTCCCTCAGAAGCATATCTATGTATGTGTGTGTAAGCACAGGCGTGAGCAGATGTTTGCTCCTTGTCTTGGAATAAATCTTCAAGGTGCTGCCTCCACTCGAGCACTTGCCTGGGCAAACTGCACAGTGAGAGGCATGGCTATCTGTCTGGAGAATGCCTGACATCATCAGTCTCGGTGTCACTGCAACAGCTAAGTAAGGCCACAGAGGGAGATTTCTCAGAGGGTTGTCTAGACATAAGCTGTGCAGTTCTTGGAGATGCATGTGGCTGGAAAACAGAGCAGTGAGACAATTATAGCTGTAAGTCTGACACGCGGCGGCTAAATCACAACAGTACTAGAAGGGAGAAAATTGTTTCAGTCGATCAATGTGAAGAGGAATGCTGTGAACATGCTCTTGGTTAGTTATTTTTACCTAGCACTGATTCAGTTACTCCTACTTACTATGAAAGAGAGAAGCATGTGAGTTTTCTTAAATTAACTAATTCTTGGTGTGTTTTCAAATGTGCCCAGCTGGCAGCAGCCAGCACACACCCAGGGCTGGCAAGGAACCTCCCAGGTCACATCATCACTGCCACTTGCTGTGGGGATCTTCAAAACATCCGCAGAGAAAAGGGTTTTAAAACAAACAAACAAACAAACAAACAAAAGTGTGTAGAAATACTTGGGCCTCAAATGAATGACGAACCTCACCAATCTTGCCTCGGGCCTCATGCACCAACCCTTTTTGGTTTTTTTGCCTGCACAGCAACTTGGAACTGGGCAGGAGATGTTTCACATATACACCCATTCCAGAAGAGCAGTGTGAAAGCACACACCTGATTACAGTCCAGTAATCAGCTCATGGCTCAGGAACAGTGGCCACATGTTATTTTTGAAGCATGTAAATCACTTGTACTACTCATGGCACCCTCAACATCATTTGGGATCCCCCAAGGCTTCTTGTTGCACTTGGGACCCACCAGACAAGGGTGCTGTTATTAATTTATCTGAAACCACAGTCTTTCACACCCAAGAAAATATAGTGAATGAATTATTCATTACAATGTTACCAACTTGGTCCACAACCACGGAACCTGACACCTAGGGTTTTAATTTAATAAAATGCAAAGAAGGCTGATTTTTCTTTTAAATTCAGAAATGAAATTTCTTCCCAGTTTGACCCTGGACTGCTCCAACTAAAAACAGATGCAATGATAGGAGGTAGAGTGTTTGAGGCTCAAATTTATCCATGTTTCACAGAGCCCTGGCAACATCTCTTTGTTTATTCCTATAAGCTTAAATGAATAATGCAAGCTTCTGAAAATCATTTTCTTGAGTCTTTTTCAAGGTTGTTCTGAAAACCCTACTACAATAAACTTTATGTGAAGGCATCAATATCAAAGAGCAAATCTCACAGCACCTCATGCTTTTCCAGCCACCCATTCACCCTGTGGAGCCTTCACCTGAACTCATTGCTTCCCAAATAAAGTAAGAATAAAATTTGATGTTAGTGCCTAAAAATTTGTGATGTCCAAATAATTTTTCTGAGCCTGTGTAACCACTCAAATATTACCTCATCTATTCAGCAACTTTTAGCTTCTCCTATCAGGAATAATACATTCTTATTTGATATAAAGATGGAAAATTCAAATATATAAGCTGCATGCCTTAACATAGCTGCATGCACTTCTATAGGCCAAACATTGTGGAAGGGTTTCAGAGGCATAAATTCTGTCACAAAAGAAAATTAAGCACCCAGGTCATGTTTGGTATGCCCATGATGCCTGATAAGGAAGGGATGTACCAATTCCTTCTGTGGGACTGCTCTGGATGAGCACATTGACGGATGCTTCAACAAAGCTTTGTTAGTGTGACATCAGATGGAGAGAACAGAAGTGCATGAACATGGTAACAGTACCCCCATGTAGAAAGGCTGCTGCAGACAGGATAGGGGCAATCCATCTTTCATGTCCACTTGAAGAATCAGGGAGAGCTTATGAGTAGGATAGATACATGTTGGGATAGTTGCTGCTGGAAGTCTGTGAGTGCATTTTACACGGCTTGCTTCAAGAATAACTGTGCTGGCCTTGGGGAGGAAGAAGGGACTGGAAAACCCCTTGAGATGAGCCCTTAGGACCCTACATCCCCTACTACAACCAAGCAAAAGAGCCCCTCTCTTCAGGTGCAGCACTGGGCTAGCATGGCTACATTGGCTTTGGCCCCTGGGCTACTTGCATCCAGCTGCTGAGGACAGAAACCTAAACCAGAGGGCTGGATGCTCCCACCAATTTTTGCCTTTGAAAATCTCCCACAATATCTGAAGGCACCCCACAAAATTACCACAACCAAAGTCTATGTAAAAATATTAAACTGGACCAATTTATCACCATGATCTCTCTCTGACTGTACTTCCTTCCTCGGTATTAATTTTTAAAGGAAACCAGTGACTGTGATGTTTATGAAGAGTGAACTGCACTGTTCCCTGTCTGGGCCACACCGAAGTTTCTAAGATGCAATCCCACAGGGACACATCCTCTTCTCTGCCTCACACCCTGCTCCCTGCAGGCAGGAAGAAGACCCATTCACCCAGTCCCTGCCTTACCCCTTCCTGTGGCTGCCTTGCTCAGACTCAGACTGGCATCTGCAAGGAAGAGCCCCTCTCTCAGCTGCTTTCCTCCAGCAGAGCTGAAGGCTAAGGAGCACTCATGCCATGGAGGAACTCTGAGGATGTATCTGTGGGAGAAGTAGAGGCAGTGGGGTGGTGAGGAGGTGCATCAACCTGCCTTAGGAAGCCAACATGTCTTCTCATGGCTCTGGCTATCCCCATTTTATAGCCAGTCAGTCCTGCATTCCTCACATACCCACCATTCCCAGAGAAACTGTAGCAAAGCCCATTGGTGTTTCTAAAAATGGAACGGTTAGAAATACGCAAAAAATAGAATTCCTGCTTTTAAAATAAAAGCTGACTCGTCTCTAATACAAAGCATGCAGCCAAGTGCCTCCAGAACAAACACTTCACAAAGGAAGAAGGGGACTTGAAAAGAATTTCAGCTTCAATGCTGGTCTAAAGTTTATATCCACACTAATCAGATCCTGCAATCCTCATTATCAATCACTGGCATTCTTGGAGTCATTCCCAAATACCCATTTTAGGAAAAGGATTTGCTTAGATTTAGATGTTAAGAATGTTGTGACAAAGGATACATCTAAAGAACGATTTCTTCACCAAGGATGTGGCACTCTAGTCTGATGAGAACCTATTCTGGAAGTTTAGTGTCTTAAGTTGTTAGAAGAGAATATACTTTTGGAGACCTGGTTGTGCCTTTACAGTGCACTCAGGGAAAAAGGATAAAGCAAATGTTCTCCTCATATTGTATGGTAGCACATCCCACCTCAGGGAAGTCTGCCTTCTTACCTTACTCAGTTCTGGTGTTAACACAGCAGACAGTTTAGCATCTCACAGCTTGGAAAGTGAAATACAGATCAATCGATCATATGGATCATCAATAAAATACTCAAAAGGAAGAACTTTCAGAAGCGCTTCCCCCCTGACTGGCAGCAGGCCTGGAGAGGGAGCAACAGTGCTGCTGGCCATCTCTCCTTCTCTCCAGGTGAGGCAACCTGGCCAACTGCATATGGGGGATAGGTTTCACACAAAAACCCCTTTCTGTATACATCACGCTAGCAGTTTTCCATGGAATTGCATTAGCATTTCATTGTGTTCAAACCATATCACATTCAAATCTGTTTTTCCTAAAAGGCTTCCATTGTGCATCACTGTGGGAAATTGCTAATGCAATAAGATTGACATATAGGTTCTCCTGCATGAACATCCGCAGTAATCTGTGCTAATTGAGCCCTTGGTGGCTTGTGAAATGCTGCAGGGGGGAGGAAGGGTGGAGCATCCACAGGGCCTACATCTTGGAGAACTGCAGCAAATAACCATGTGGAGGACAGGTAAGCACTAGTATTAGTGTGCTTTATCCATGTAAAGATCTGATTCAGTGGCAGGGAGTGCCTTGGTCAAGGGACCAGGATATTTTCTATGAAAAATATCAGGATGTGCTTGGGCTGTCTGTGGAAGTTATTTCCCAGCGGCAGGGCTAAGAACAAAAGGAGCAAGAACTTGCCTATCTAATTCCCTTCTGTGGGGGAAAGAAGGAGATAGCTGGCCATTCCCAGTGACTTCAGCTGAAGATGTGGGTGCTCAGATTCTCTGTAAGACAGAACACTTGCTTATGAGATTAAAAAGGCTTCATATGCCTACTTTTGAGCCTGGGAGTAAATAACAAGTGCTGGATTCTCTTTAGCATGTAAGATGACATGTCATGTTAACTACCAGCCTCAGAAAATGCTGAGCAGAAGGCACAAATCAGGCCCTGAGTCTTTAAAAGAAATATTTTACTCTTCTGAAAATCCATCTCAGGATTCCAAGGAATACCCCATCTCTTCAAGGCTGTTTCTGCCCTTCCTCCCCTCTTCTAACACTTAGCTCTGACCCATGCAGCCCCTACAACCCAAGGCTCTCAAGGAGGCTACCACCAAGAAGTCTGAGGTGGTCCCGTAGGACCATGCAGCAGGACAGGCATGGGAGCTGCAGGCTGCAGCCTCCCACAGGAATGGATTTTGGTTTCTCTATTCTAGGTGTCTCTGTGAAAGCCTCATGCCCTGTGTGAAGTAATTCCAGATCTGTTGATGAGAGAGAGATAAATCAGCTACCTCATATATGCTGCAGGGTAAGAAACTGCACATTGGCAGCTGGGCCAGAGTAATTTGACAGAGACAAGTAGGTTTGGATAGGCAAGACCAGCAAGTAACCATGAGAGTCTTGAAAAGCCACATGAACTCCTTGTGCCTCCGGTCAGTTTTGTGCCTACTGAGCAGCGTGTGGGATCACTTCCTGCCACAAGGCCTCAGGGTAAATGGCTTTCCCTCAGGTGCCTCGACTTCTGCATTTGTCACACAGGTACCCTGACACAGATGGCTTTGTGAAGCATGATCAACTCTTCCGATGAGGGATGATGCAAAGGAATGCTTAAAAAAAAAAAAAAAAAAAAAAGGTTTTTTCTTTCGTTAAGGGAAGGCACAGCAAGAAAACACACATAAAAAAAAGATTAAGTATTGTTGAAATGTATTGACCTCAGCTGCAGGGTTATTCACATTATAAAGGATTCTTCATTAGGTGGAGCTTTGCTGCTTGCAGACAAGGCCTTCTGGAAAGGGCACCTCCATCACCAGCTCCTGCCTGCTGTTCTGCACAGCATGGCTGCGTGACCCAGCACACCACCAGGCAGAGCAAACACAGAACCACCGTTATCAAAAAATGGCCAATCTGGCTCCCATTGTAGCCAGGTAATGAGGGTGAAAGGAAGCCTGAAGCAGAACAAACTCTAATGACCCACGGGTCTGTTAATTTTCTTTCCTCCTCATTTCTCTCTTTTAATGGATGGTGAGTTTGAGGCCAACAGTTGTGGGGAACTCAGGTTGTGGGGACTATTTTCAAAGCCTATACAAAGGCCAGGCATATAGAGATACTCCAGAATGGGAGATATTTCAGAAGCAAAAGAACCAGGATTTTGGCAGGGGTCATGCTGACTGGGAGCAGAACGTAGGTGGGAGAAGAGAGCTTGTTGGGAAATGGGAGGTTGCAGTATCAAGCTGGAAGGTTGCCACATTGCAGACTAATGCTTTAGCAGCTGCAAACAAAAGGAAGGAGGAATGTAAGAAGTAACACGAAGAAAAAGTGTCAAGAGATATCTGGAAGTACCAAGACCTGTGAGGAAACAGAAGAGGCAAAGATGATGCTAAGTTTGGCAGAGGGAGGATGGTGATGCTACTGACAGGGAAAAAAGAGTGGGAAGGAAACAAGTTCTGGAAAGACAGATGTGGGAAAGGATAAGGCTTTGCTTCTCCCAGTCAGAAACACATCTCGATCGTAACGCTGTCTCAGAAAAACAGAGATCAACTATCAGATTTTCTTCTTCTGTTTTTTCTTGGTTTTTTTAATTAGGGGTGGCTGCATACACTGGGAAGTCTCCTTCACTCCATGTCCACTTCCACCATGTCCTTGCTGTGCCCTTGTCCAGAGGAACTGAACCTCAAAGAGAACTGCTCAACCTTACATCTGTCTAATGTGCAGAAACCTGGAAGTGGTCCTATAGAACAATCTGTGTGAAAATCACAGGTATCTGCACAAAATTTGGGCAGATAATGTTTCACCTGCTTTAATTAAAATGCAAACATGTATTAGTCAGGATCTCTCTCTGCGCTCTGATCCTGCCATCTATTAGATCCACTCATTTGCAAAAGCACAGCTGATTTTTAGCTGGTATAATAAATACACAGGGCCCAAGTCTCTTTAAGTCACCTTTCCACCTGTAAAATTCCCACAGTATTAACCATTCAAACATTGTAGACAAAATATAAGATGGGAAATAATTTGGGATATTTTTGAAAAATTAATTTTGTTGTACTGTATTCAAAGTCTAATGCTTCCTTACAGCCGTTCTCAAAGACAGTAATAAGACTGCAATGATTACCTCGAATTGTCATTGGTATTACTATTGTTTGCTGTTCATGTAGAGTAACACTAATGATTCCTTATACTGGCCTGTATCAGGAAACCAGGCAGTTTAACAGAACAACCTTTCCTATGTGTGTTTTTGCTGTGCTGTTTTCTGTTAAAATACTTATGATGCGTTGTTTGGAGTTTTTTTCTTCCCCAACCCTGTAATTATTATTTGCAAAGGGTATATATTGCACAGAAAATGGAATCTCTCTACACTATCACTGTATTTTTTGCAGCAGAAAAATGACCATTATAATATAATATAAATAATATATATTATATATATAATATATTATGGGTTTTTTTTCTGTCTGCCCTTATTCTTTTAAGTTTCTTTGATACAGGGTGCCCAGTATTGCTGATGCTGGAATTACTGTTAGGCAGTACCAGCAATGGTGATAAACTCCAGCTAGTGTTTTGGTTAGAGGTCACTTGTAATTAGTAGTCATTGTCCTTTGAATTTAACAATGGAAAAATAAAACTTTATAGCGACAGATTAGCCTGGCCATCAAAATTACAGCACTTTAGCATTCAGGAGAGAGGATTGCATGACACACTATCTCCCCGGCTGATAACAGCAGATAGCTAAGGATTCAAATGCGAGGTGCAGAAAGCCTGTAAAAGAATAAAAGGAGAGAAAGGAGGATTAACTGCCCAGATGTTATGTGATACGTTATATTGACACTTCTATGCTCCTCTTTTAGTGAACTGGGCCTCATCTTTTACCTACTGAAGGCAAGGTGGGGCACTACTGCCAGTTTCCATGAGAGTAGCTTTCTAACCCAAGGTGCTACCTAGTTCCTCTACATCATGTCCCCACCTTCTGCAGATACTTGGCACATGTGTGCATGACTTAGTGAAATACTAATTCTCAACTTTTTCACAAAGTTGTGCAGTTGACAGCTTTGTGCATATTCTTTTCAGTTGCTGCAGGTAACAAAAAGCTATCTCCACCACGTATCAGTTTACAAATACTGACATGGATTCGATGCACACAACGGGAGATGTCCCAATTTGTATATATCATATGGATATGATAAGGATTTGTGATAAAATACACTTTACCCTTATTCCAGCCATTTTTGGGGAATTACTCTTTATCAGCTTATGTGCAAGCTAATAAAGTGAAGAAGAAAAATGTTTCTAATTCCATGACAAAGGACAGACAGGAATGGGAACTACTGCCAAACCCAGTAAATACAAGATATCCTTCTTGATGCAACTGACTTTAAATGTATTTTTGGGCATGTTTATTTTAGCTACTAAGTCAAATTAACTCAATATTTAAAAAACCAACAAACAAACCACAAACATCCCCAGTCTCTGCTTTAAAATCTAACAGGAAGCAAAGATGAACCAGCCAGACACTGGTACTTATCAAATCTGAAAGAAGGGAGTTGTCTGGCTGGATTAAAACGGATGAGGTTTGTTTGAGTGATGACATTTGTCGTACTGTTGCTGAGGGGAAGAATTTTGCAGTACTTTCTTCATCTTATACTCCTGAAGATGGGAAGATTAGTCCTACCACACAAATACTTGCACATATAGAGAGGCACATTTCCACACATCAGAGATGCTGAGGAGTACTGAAACTTGTGTTATCTGCAGTGTCCTTCCCAAAGCACTGCAAACTTGAATACATTCCCAAGCCATCCACATCATTTCCCACTTCTGCCAAGGGAGAGCTTCTTCACTAAATAGTTGACCATTCTGGGCTGAAATATTTTTTTCACTAATTTATAAAATGCAAGTAATTAAGACTGCGTGCGCATGTCTGTGCGCGCGGACGTGTCCGCGTGTGTGTCATTTATTTTTATTCCCACTAATGCCTCTTTTAAAGCAGACCTGGCTACCATCAAATAAATTTACCCATAAAATCAAAGTAGGAAAACACAAAGTTACCAAACAATATCCGAATTGTTACCAATGAGCGGAGCTCCGAATTCCCCCCACTTAAGAGCTGCCTGGGTACGGAGATAAAATTACAGTGATTTATAATTTGCCGTGTCGGGCGCTATTGTTTTTGGAAATGTTGGTTACTTGCTAACATGTAACGTTCTAACTTCGGAGCCAAAAGACAAAAAGCCAATCAGAGTCACCGTTCGTAGCTGGAATAAAAACCCCGAATCACAGCAATTCTGCTCCGTTTTGCCCGGGAGCGTGTCCAGGAGCGGGATTTCTTGAACAGAAAATAACCTCTGAAAGGAAAAGTATTTCCAAACGTGTCATGTGGGGCTCTGTTGTTTCTTTTCTTTTTTTTTTTTTTTTTCTTCCCTCTCCTACTTAAACGAGAAGGAAAGAAATCCTGACAGCGGGACGACTTGTCAGCGTTTAGCCATCCATAAAAATGTTTTTCCCCGCGCTCCTCCTTTCACTCGCCGTCCTGGCGTCGGTCTGTCTCATCTCGCTGCTCCGCGGCCCCAGCCCCCGCCCGCACACCGCCCCAGCCCAGCGGGGCCGGGGCCGCCAGCCGGGGGGACACCGGCCCGGGGCGCCGCCGCGGCTGCCCCGCCGGGCGCACGGGGGGATGCTGCGGCCGCCGCCGCCGCCCAGCGACCCGCCACCGCTCCGTACCGCTTGGGGAAGGATGCGGGACAGCCCCGGCGCGAAGTTTGGGGCGACGGCAGCGGCACTGTTCCCCGTCCCCTCTCCTTCCCCCTTCCGCCCTTCCCGGGACGCGGCCGGGAGCCCCGGCTCTTACCTGCCACGGCCGCGGGCTGGGGTCTCGGCGCGCCGCGGGCGGGAGCGGGGCTGCAGCTGCGCGGCGGCGGGGCCAGGGCGCAGCGGCAGCGGCAGCAGCAGCCCCGACCGGCGTCAGTCAGGCGGGAGCCGCCAGGCTGTATTAGTGCGCCGGGCTGGAGCGCGGCCAGCAGCGCCGCGGCCGCTGGCCCGCCCCTCGCCCCCCCGCCCCCGCGCCCCCCCGGCCGCGCCGCCCCCGCCGCGCTCACACACGCTCACAGACACAGGGGCGCGCACACACCAGCGCACACGCTCACGCCCGCAGAGGCTCGCACACTTGCACCGCTCGCACACATCCGCACAGATACAGATACACGCACACGCTCAGACACTTGCACACACTGTCGCGCTCACAAACACGCGCCCACGGTGAGTTACACACACACGCACACAGACACACACACACAGACACACATACACACACTCTCACACACTCACGCAGACCCCGTGCGCTTCCCCGCACCCGCCGCACGCCGCCCCTCGCCGGGCTCACCCCTCCGCACACGCCGAGTTCTGGCCCTCCGGCACACGGGTTCCCCGTGCCAGAGCTCACCCCCAGGCACGGGCGCACGGACCGTCCCCGCGGAACCCGCCCTTGACACACACCCCGCTGCCGCTCGCCCCCAGCCCCGCGCCCCACTGGAGCGCAGCCTCCTCGGGGGCCGCCGGGCCGCCCCGGGACAGGTCTTCTGCCCGGTGCCCCCGCAGCCAGCCCTTCCCCGGGGTCCTTCTCGCCAGCCTCCGAGCCCCCGAGGATGGACACAGTGGCCAAGCGGAGCGTGAGGCGACTTCAACCCCGTCCTGAGCTGCTACGGGTGCTGCTGATCCGGCTTTTGGGCACAAGGGACAAACGCTGTCTGCGGGCAGAGACTTGGAATCAACGTCGTCCTTCTGGGACGGCTGGACAGCACAGCTGCAACGGGTTTGGGGATCAAACTGCGCCTTCCCACGCCGGGCTGTGCAGGCGTCCCGTCATTTCTCGGACTGGTCAGAGAGCAGCAAACTGTAGCTGGCACTGATGAGCAGATGCGTTTCCTGCTCCAGAGACTACCTATTAAAACCTCATATTCCCCAGAAGTAACCATCTCTAGCTTTGTAGCGCATGGCGTTAGCTGTAATAAGGAAGGACTGAAAGAAAGGAAGTCAAGTGGCTTCAAGGACACTAGACATAAAAGCTACTCATGAAATTGGGGCTCCAGGCAGTGATAGGAACAGGCACTTGTCTGAACCTGACCCTGGCTGCATTGAGGGGTTCCAGTTAAATTGCACTGTGCCTTTTGAGGTCAATCAATAAATATGATTAAAGATACCATCCTGCTGACATTTTCACCAAAATTTTTTACATTGTAAGACATGACAGCAAAGCTAATGTTGTTTGAGTAGACATCAAAAAGCCACAATGCAATTACAGCTCCTCAGCACAGTTTTATCGAAGCATGCGTGCATGATGGCTATGGTGCAATAGGGAGATATAATATAATGCCCCAAAATACCTCTGTTTCCCACTTTGGATTAAATAGTTTTAAAATACCAGTAGCTTCCCCACTGCTTGTCTGGCTTCTGCAGGAGACTTCTTGACAGATGAGTGGCAGAAGAGATGCTGTTATTTACAAATCACTGTCAACATTAATAAATTTCCGATCACAGGTTCTAATTCGGCATGCTTTCAGATTTTTATGTCCATAATGCTGTTTATTTTTAACTGGAGACATCACACTGCAAATGTATTCATGGACAGTTGTGTGGGGGGCGGTCGGCAGAGCTGTGGTGTGTAACTTACTGAGGCACAACCAAATTCTGCTGGGTCTCACTGCATCTCTTTCAGGTGTTGAAACCTCTGGTTTCTCATGCCTCTGCTCACAGTTTCTGCTACCAAAAAAGGGGTGGCGGGACAAGGTGGGTCTTTACTCTTGCCACTCTGGTGCACAGCCTGCTGTGCTATCACCAGTCCATCTTCATTGTCAGGGTACATTAAAATGCCAGTACTGCTACTAGAGTGATCCCAACCAGCAGGGAGGGGGGACAGCAGCAGAGCTGCTGCCTAGATTGAGCAGTCAGTACCTAAAACTTTACTTTGATTGAAGCATCCAGTTAAATAAGCATAAACTATTTGTGAAATGTCTTAATTGCATTCCTATTTGTGTGATGGCAGTTTTAACAGCCATATTGAAAAAAAGTCTAGCTAACAGAGGTCACATGGGTATGTATATATATATATTACTAGAGTTTGATACACTATAGATTATATAGCAGGCAGGAAACATTTTTTTTTTGTGTGTGCAGTTGTATTTCAGATCAAGTGGCATGCATGCATACGTGTTTTATTACAAGAGCTGAATATATGCTGGTGTACCTGGGATCTGCTAAACCTTTGGAATGATCAGTCTTCTCAGGATCAGTGCTCATATATCCCGCCTGTCCTTTCCACTCTCTCCACACACACTTTCAGAGCCCAAATGCCTGAGCCCAAATCTTCTGCATGGCTTTCAGAGCTGGTGTCCTCTTTGTAAGGCTCTGCTCCTCCTGTCAGGGTGACTCATCACCTGTCACTCCTCTGAACGGCCTGGGCTCTGCTAATTCCATTTCTCATTTGCCACTATCTCTCGAGTGCCTCATTTCCCATCCTGCCCTTTGCAAAAGCCCTTCCTTAGCCTGCACACGATGTAACTTTCCTTCTCAAATCCCCTCCTGTAAAACATGGACCAGCCTTCTTTACTCATAAACCAAAACCTGATCAGAGTATTCTTATCTTGGTCTGTATTTTGTCTTTTTGTACTGGATAACTCTGTAAAGAAAATAATTGGTATAAGATTATATAGAAAACAGTAAAGACTGGATGTAGCTGTAAAAGGGGTGGAAGGGTATTAATGTCTTTTTGCACTGATACTGTGTAAAACATAGAATAACATGAGTTTTCCACTTGGAGGGAACTGCAAGTTCCTGAGAACTGTAAATATACTGACTCTTTATGTACTGCTCCAGGGCTCCAGTGAAGCAGTGGCACTGTCCACTGCCAAACAAGAAATAGATGTTACAACAGCAGTGTCAAGTGCCGTGTGATGGAGATACCTCCAACAGCTCCAAGCGTGGTGCTGCGGACACTAGAAAACTCCTAGCCACAGTATCTTGGATTTACTCTGTGTGTTACATTTTCCTCAAGGGCTTTCTCCAGGCAAAGACGCAACAGGCACTTGCCTCTGGCAGCAGATTTTTGGGAACAGCAACATAGTTGTGGTTCTGTTGCCCGCTTTGCCTGTGCCAAAGCTCTGGAAAGTGAGGGCTGTTCCTGTATGTCAGGGTGGAGTCACACGTGCGGGGCAGCATTGCCAAGAAGAAGCTGACTATTCAAGCAGCAGCAGTCACCATCTCACTCCCTCAGTGGGTGCTAAACAATGAGCCGAAATTCTGCCAGGATGCCTAGCTCCACACCTTTTACTCATCATGATAGGGCTGGACCAGCCCCAGCTCCTTACCCTTGGGTTCGACTGTTTGATATTTCTTGTGCTGTCTAGAAGCTTGGAGCTTACCCTGCTTCTTATTCACAGGTGGTTTGGATATCTCAGTATCCTAACTAAGGTCTTGACAGTTTGGACACATCTTTATCAGGTTTAAAAATAAACACTTGAACCATCAGGGAGTCTTTCTTCACACATCTTCTCCAGCAAAAGCAGAATGAAACATTCGCTTTTACAAACATGTTTCGTGCTATTCACATCAATTTCCTGCATGTTTATGATTTAAGATGCTAATTCTCAGAAGAAAAACAGGTGGAAAAAGCAGCTGCAATCTTGTGCAACATGTTGGTGAATGCGGCATTGCAGAGACTGTTCTGGGCAGCTGGGTTCTCTGTTTCATCACAGAAAAGGCACTGCAATTGCTAGTCTCACTGCTCTTTGCTTCAGACTCTGCAAGTGAAGCTATAAATCCAGAGAGGCAGAAGAAGGAGATAGGCAGGCAGGTTTGGAGGTGTGTGCCTAAAGGGAGAGAAGGAAAAAAGGGAATCAGCAGTAGAGTGGATGGAAGAACAAGGACCACCTGAGAAGACTGAAAAACAATAGTTCAGAAATACTGGGAGACACAGAGATGAGCAGGCTGGGGGCCTTCATGTACTGCTGCCAGGATGGGGATTCTGTCCCTTTTGGGTCAGATGACTAGTAAGATCTGAAATTTGTCATTTAGCTTCATGGCACTTTTCATCCAGAGTTGAAATAGGTGTCAAGAAGTGAATGAGCATACTGTGGTATGGACAAATGAACTTATTCTCAGTACCTTTGTTGGGATTTTGGGAATTCCCCTTCTGTTCTCTTTTTCTCTTGAGGAATTTTTCCCATATATGTTGCTGGGGCAACAAATTGCTGGGTGTTTGGGAGAAACAAAAGACCTGGCCACAGAAGGAGGGGTCCAACGGGCTACTCGTTTTCACCTGGGTTTGTGGGGGTAGTTCAGATGGGGAGAAAGGCTGGAAGGAATTTGTCAGCACTGCAGGCTTCTGGTTTTTTTTGCTGCCTTCCTTCTACCAGAGAAATCCCGGGATTCCCAAGCCCGCCTTTCCCTGCCCACTGGGAGCCGGGCTGTGGCCGCCCTGCCCCTGCTGTTGCTTCGAGCCTTCGCTACTCTGTAGCCCTGCACGCCCTGCCTGCCCAGACCTCCGGGGGTTCCCGCTGCAGCTCCGGAGTTGGATACATCTCGTTTGCCACCCGGGACTTGTGCTCGTCCCTGCTGTTCCAGCCTGCTGCTCCCGAGGGTCCGGCCGGACACCGGGATCGGCTGCCCAGGGGTTTGTGAAGCCTTTGTTCCTTCCCTTCCCGGCATCCCAGGCCACCAGGGCCGCGTGCTCCCCGAGCTCGCTCCGGAGCGCCCCCTGCAGCCGCGGGGGAACCATCGCACCTGCCCTGCTCACCGGGAGCCGCCAGCGCCCCTGCCGGCTGCGAGCGGAACTGCACCCGAGGGGAAAGGGCCCGACAGCCGAGAAGGCTGGCACTGGGTTTGGGATTGTTTGCTGTTACTGCCATAGTTATTGTTGTTTGTTTGACTGGTTATACACATAGAGATATATAATAGTAAAGAACTGTTTGCCTGAAAGTCCCTTAATTTCAAAATTATAATAATTTGGAGAGAAAGGGGTTTGCATTTCTTTTTCATTTCAAGGGAGACTCTTGCCTTCCTTGGCAGACGTCTGTCTTTCAAACCAAGACAACCTTTCAATTACCAGTTGAAAGAGGCTCTGCTAAATATTTGGACTGGACAGGTTACCACAGTTTTCAGAAGTGGAAAGGATAATTTTCTATCCAGTACCGTAACAAGATTTTTGTTAGTGTGTGCATCTAACTACTGGCTAAAGCAACTGCACAAGAGTGAAATCATATTATTTGTGATTAAAGATTTTTGGGGCAAATTCGGCTCTGAGCTAAAACCCCATAAATTTTAAGGGATTCCAGTGAAATTTGTCATCATCTTACTCTACCAAAGTTCCACTGGGTCCTTTGACTTTTTCCTTTTCTTTGATCTACATACAGTGGCTTGGCTTTAATTCACTGAAGTTTTTAATGCACTGAGATACAGCTACCTGTCTTGTTATTCATGCTGAGTTTGTTCTCTGCTGCAGATAATAAGACTCGAGATGCTCAGAACAATATGATTGTTGGGATGTCTTTTTATTCCAAGAGATGTGAATTGACTAGCCAAGACTAGTTGGAAGAACAAGATCTTCCAGTTCACAGGGTCTGTTACTTTCTCCTCAAAGCTATGAGACCATGTGGAAGAAGAGGACAGAGACAACCTACTTGCACTTCTTGTTCCTTTAGCATAGCAATGCTGATGACTTAGAAGCAAACTCTAGAAGGATTCTGTTTCCACCCTTTTTAGCTAGCACTGGCTGACATGTGTGGTAAATCACTGCTCTGATGTTTGCTTGACCTGGATTAAATATTTATGTGCCTCTGGCTCAACTGGCATTGGTTCAACAACTGCTGTAATCCCCTCCCTTCACCTTCTGGACTTCACACCTAACATTGGGAAGAATCAGATGAACCCTAAGCCATTTTATCTATGTCCATTCTTTGTCTTACGAACCTGAGCAGTTTTCTTGTTGCTGAGGGGTTGCTTGGATGAAAAGAAGAGTATGGAAAAGAAACAATGTGCAAAGGTTCATTGGCACTAAGAACGAAGCAGTGTCCTTTGACTTCACATATATACAGAGGTCCCAGGATTTCCCTGAACTTTGACATCTGAGCCAACAGGTATGGTTGACCTAGAGCAAATCTTCTGGAAAAAGAGATTTTGAAATCTTTGGTGATGGAAAATCTATTACAAATCTTGCTAAGTTGTTCTGTGCTCAGGCTTATCCTTGGCTGTAAAGAAAAATGGTTTTCCCTACTCTGAATTTTTCTAGCTTCAGCTACTAGCATTTTAATCTTGAGTCTTTACACATGGGACTAAAAGTTCATTACTTCTACATGTCTGTTCCTTTACAGCCCATGCTTATGCTACCTTTTCCTTCATACACTTGGCAGTGGCCCTTAAATATCAGGTGATTAAATCATCTTAAGGGTTGCTGGGGCCTCCTTTGAGCCCTTTCCAAATTCTCATCAACTTTTTGAATGGTGGACATCAAGAACCCAGGCTTCTCCAGCTTTATTAGACATCAGGGGACATACACAGAGGATAGTTAACCTTGTATGTCTCTATGTCAACCTATAGAGATCACACCAGTATTTAATAATTCTGGGTCTTGCTGAGATGAAGCCCAAGATTTGTTTAGATTCCAGGTTAGACTCCCCATCCTCTCATACCTCGACCTGCAAACATTCTTCCCTCCAGCATGTCACCCTACAGACAGGAACAGTGTGCAGAAACGTGTTGTTTTCTTGAGCCAGGCTTACAAGAAAGTGCTGGAATAACTTCCCCATTGATGAGGGAAAAACTCTACCTCTGAAGATCAGATTAGGCAAAAATCTGTCAGAACAGCTGGTTCTTTTTTGGAAATGGGGAGGGATGGAATGACTTCGAGGTCCTCACCCGCCCTACTGACAATCTAACTACATATTCTCTTCAATTTTTTTTTCTCTTCCTTTTCCAACAATGCCATAATTTGTGTCATTGGCAAAGTTCTCAGTAACAACTTCATAGATTGTTCTGTATCATTATTAAAAACATAGTTAAATACTGTTAGTTCAAGAAAGTATCTCTTTAAGGCCCCATTAAAAATCCATCAAGCTGATAAAATTTTCCCCATTTATGGTGACGTTTTCAGACCTAGGAACTAGTCAGTTTTTAATCAATTTAGAATAATACGAATTCAATACAGCTTACATTAATTTCCTAATTAAAATGTCAGGTAGCGTGAAGCTGAATACCTCTGGAAAGACTGTAAGATCAAACTCATTTCCTTTACCAGCTAATCTTTTAATTCAGTTTCAATTTCACCAGATACATTTATTGAGTGGTGGTACATATGTTGTCCTCCCTTAATCTTTTACTGACCATGACCTGTGTTAACTGTTCCGTTGTATTACCTGGAATTGTTTTTAGCTCTGAAAGACCTCTAATCACCCCACCTATTCCATATATCTCAAAATGCTGACATAATATTAGCTGTCTTCTGCTTTAATGTTCCTAACCATTCAAAATCTGTTGAAGTAGCATGTGTTGGTCATACAGCTTGTTAGTGCTCACACTTAAAATCCTTGAGAAGAAGCTGTTAGATGCTGAATCTTTAAGGCCAGGGCAGCCAGTAAGCAGAACTTTTCTCAAGAAACTATTGACCTGATGGTTTCAAAATGTCTTAAGTTAGGATTTGCTTTTTAACATCACCTTCAGTTATTTTTAAAATAGAAAATATGCTATTACCTTGCAGTATAAGTAATTTAACTCTTTGTTTTCCAGATGGTTTTTGAAATCTTTTATTTATTATTCCCAGTTCTATCATTTCTACCTAGTACTGAACAAATAATTGTTTGAATTACTTTAACTTCTTGAATGCTTAACACTTTCCTACCCTTACTTTTTCTATCCATGGATTTATCCTCCTTTTTTTTCCATTATGATTTTTTTTTCCTAAAATCTCTATTTCTTTTTTGTCTCCTGTATTTTATAGAATATATTTGCATTCATACTAGTTCTGAGTCAATCTGTTCTCTGTTAACAAGCAAAGTCTCCGTTCTCAGCTGGACTGTGGTTTTGAAAGCATCTCCTAGAATGTTTGAAGCAATTCCTAATTATTATTCCCTTTCTATTTATTTTCTTTCTTTTCAGCTGATTTAGCTTCAAACTGCTTTCAGCTTTGTGAGATTGGATTTCTGAGGTTTGTTTGTGGAAGTTTTTTTTTTTTTATTTCCAAGAACATGTATAGCTGTCTGAACTATCTTCTGATCCCACATCACAAATGCAATTAAGTCATGATACCTTGCTCTTACACAATCTCTGTCAAGCAATCTCTGTATTTCAGTGATAGGCTTCTCTACCAGTCAAGACTTAGTCTAACACATACTTCTTCCATGTTAGATGCTAAGTTTTTGAGGCCAGGGAAGCCATCCTTAGTGAGCAGAACTCTTCAGAAGAAACTACTGACCTGACAGGGTATCATTCCTGACCCTATCTGGAAGGAAATTTAAAGTGAGTCTATAGAGATATTTTTTTCACTTGGCCACATTGTCAATGAAGAAGATTTTGGGAATAATGAGTGGGATCATCTTGACGTGTTAATTTTAGTTCTGATGTGCCTCCTTCTGTTTGAAACTCAGCTTGATTAGTTCCACTGCTGTCCACAAGTACCTGAAAGGAGGTTGTAGCAAGGTGGGGGTTGGCCTCTTCTCCCAGGCAAAGCTAGTGATAGAGTGGTTAAGCACTGGAATGGGTTCCCCAGGAAATGGTGGAGTCACCATACCGGGAAGTGTTCAAAACCTGAGAAAACCTGGCACATTGTGATATGCTCTAGTGGGTACAGTGGGATTCAGTTGAAGGTTGGATTTGGTGATCTTGGAAGTCTTTTTCAATCTTATTGAAAACTATGTTTTATCTTTATCTGTCACAGTGCAGCAGTTACCCCTAAAATGCCTTTGTGTGTTGTGTTTACAAGGTATGGTACTTGGATTTTCACATGCTTTTATGGTTTCTTCATAAAGGAAGGGAAAATAATGGTCACAACAACAACAGGCCAGTAACTCCTCCCTCCCCAACCTTTTGTTTTTTCTGGACTTAAAAGCTTATTAACAAATTTCTCAAAACAGAGACTGCAAAGATGTGTTTCTCTTTCTGAGAAAGCCCATCTTGGAAGGTCATTTGAAACTCTTATCACTAAATGGTGTCCTCAGCCTTCCCTCTCCAGATGAAAACATGAAAAGGTGTTCAAAATTAATGTTGATGGCAAACATCTCCTTAATAACATTTTATTTTAAAACACTCCCACGGTTTAAAGAAAGACAGTATATGTGCCTGCCAGGGGAGAAAAAAGGACATCTTTATGAACTAGACTATTTAAAACTCAAAATATAAAAAAAGGAAAAAACCCTCAGTGATATCTGACAGACAAGAACATTTTACTGATAAACGTATCTTATTTGTTCAGTGTTGGCATTGAAGCAGGATGCAGCGAGTAGAAGGGAAAATGCCATCTGTATTAGAAAACTCAATGTCTTTTTAATTAAAAACTTGATTTATAGGGATCAGATTTATCTGTGTTTTTATTATCTGGCAGAAGTAAAAAGAACCTCACAAACTTATAGTTGCTTCAAGCAATAGGGGTCAAGCAGTGCATAATTTTATCCTGAATTTGCTTTAAAACAAGTTGGGTACTGACTATTTTGCTTAGGAGTTCCAAGAAGGAGACCACTGCACTCCAATCTACTCCTTGCAAATATGTTAACAGCAGTTGTCTTGGAGATCATGAAGTTATTGCCACTCCATAGGACAAGTAGCAACAGTCTGCTTGGAAGCCTGTGCCTTTCAAAGGGAGATGCATTTGGTATTTTATGCCCTGATTTAAAGTTGACTGCAGTTCATAGGAACTACCACCACCATTTTCATTAAGTTATAGATCAAGTAGTTATTAAATAAGGATTGCAAGACTAAGCATGTGATAAATTCACTCCCCTGGGAATCACCTGGCACCAAATACCAGGCCTCACATTTAATCAAGTTATCAGAGAAGCTGAGATACATAAAGATCTGTTTTACTCAGCATCTGTTCAGTGACTATTAGACATCTGGAAAGTACAAATCCTAAAGAATATTTTATACCTACAAACATTTTTAACCCACTCAATGCCTAGGATGAAATACTTTGAGATAGTTCATTAGTCTGGCATTTTCTAGTCTTACAGTAAAAAAATCCCAAACAAACTGAAAGAGAAACAGGGGGAGAAGAAGCTATTTCTTATGGATGAAAGTAGATCAACATTTAAAGATTTGCCACTAAAGCATACCTGTAGGTATATCATTGCATGAACATCGGACAGA
The DNA here is from genome assembly GCF_965178545.1 of Coloeus monedula. Classification (NCBI taxonomy): domain Eukaryota; kingdom Metazoa; phylum Chordata; class Aves; order Passeriformes; family Corvidae; genus Coloeus; species Coloeus monedula. Next base: position 51,922,348 of record NC_138783.1, read on the forward strand.
AAAGTGTTCCTTAAGTCATAAAGCAGCTACTTATTTTCTAGAGTCTTACCACATTTGAATTACAGAGATGATATACAGTACATGATGCATATACTTTTGCCTTTTCATGATGCCTCTTCATCTTTTTGCATGCTCCAGACCATATTCCAGAAAAATTTCATCATTCCTTTCACAGAAACATCTGTCCACCTGTAAAATGGACCCTTTTTTTTTGTTGGTTTGTGGCTTCCACCACAAGACTTAAAGGCACCATATTTTACAATCTAACACATTTAGATTCAGTGAAACTCTATGTTACTGCACACTAATGTAATAATGAGAAATGTAATTAAAGTCACTGCTATAATAACATCTTATCGGAATGCACAATGAAGATAAACTTGCTTATTCCAGAGACAGAGGGCTTATTGCATAGGAAGCAGTTTGTTCTGATGGATTCTTTGATCTACAGCTGGTATCTCTGTTAACTAGAGGGGTGGGGAAGGGCTCGGTATATATTGCCACATTTTCCTTTGGCTGCCAAAGGGAGGATAATTAAAAATAAAGGGGGCTTCAGGATCAAAGAAATGGAAAAAGTTACGCTGCCTCATCAACTGGCTGAGGAAAAAAGTTTTTAAAAAGATCTTCATTAGTAAATATTTAGAAAGCACAGATGCTGAATAAACACCTCATTTAGCTACAGACTTCAGCAGACAATGACTGTATCAAAAAAATCAAAAGATGCAAAAGAAAAATAAAACTAGGTTGGTGGCTAGTATGTAAACTGTGTATAGAAATACCACAACTATGCACAAGGTATCAGGTTTTCTTCATAAAGGGCGAGAAATTACTCTGACTCATCCCTCCATATTTTGTAAACAAATGAGATGATGGCAACTGAAAGCCTCAGAGAAGGCTCAGAAGTCAGTTCCTGGGAACTGGGTGAGATAGTTTCAGCAAACTAGCCCTTGGCACTGTGTATCTCAAACTGGGGTGCCCAACCAGCTCCAGTCTCTTCCAAAGGACGCACTAACAAGCACACGAAAAGAGAGAAGAAAAGGAGTGATTTCTTTATTCTGCTTAAGTCTTGCGAAAGCTGGAGCACGACATTAATTGTTTATTCCAAATACTTAAACATTCAGTGCAAGGGTCCATGTTTGCAGAGTCCAAGTGGAAATGACTCAGCATGCTAAAAAGAAAAAGAGCAGGCTGTCCTGTTATAGTTCACATAATTAAAATATTCTGCCTAAATGCATTACATCTCCCCACACACATCAAAGGCTTGTGTTTCCTCAAACTCTCCATTTAAATTTAGGGAGGCCAGAGTTCTTAAGCTCTTATGAGAGAGAAAATATGATGTGGTCTGAGCATCTCTGCCTTGGTGTGCATAACAAATCACAACCCTGTAAAATACCAGGTCCCAGGCAAAGATGCCTTATTTTCAATACATATTGCATACCACCAGTGCCCTGTTACCCTTTGCAGTACTAAGGGCTGTGTGTCTAATTCAGTTTGTACATCAGCCTGTATTTCCATAAGCCTGCATTTGGGTCTACTAGTAGCCCAGCACTGCAGGAAAACTAGGTTGCAGTCTTAAGGAATTGGCAGGAATTTATATGCTAGTTGGCGTATTCTTAAAGGTTTTTGGTTTACTTGCTTTTTGAAGGTATTTGGATAGGGCTGCTCTTTTCCTCTGTGGCTTTAGATAGCTTTGATGGAGACTTTCTTCATCAGCACATGTGAAGTATTTGCTCTCTTGCCTGGCAGCCTCCAGGTGGTAGAGAATGCAGGTGGAGAGGCAGCAATTTAGGGAAATAAGGACTCAGCAATGCCCATGTGGAAAGAGCAGCAGCTGTGGGCTTTGGGCCAGTAATAAAAGTGACAGTCATTGCAGATGTCTCCTGAAAGCAAGGAGAAGCCAGCAGTAATGCTTGTCTGGGCTGCTTGCACTGGGACTAACTGTTCACTGTGGGTGCAGCCTTGTGGGGCTTTGCTGGGAAGAGACATTGTCAGGGAAGATGAGGGGCAGGCACTTAGTGCTTGTTGTAGCCTCTTGTATCATGCCCTGGAGACAAGTTATGTGAGCAAGGTGAATGACCAGAAGTTTTAGAAGAAAAGGTGGTTGCTATTTTCCCTTTATAGCCCAGCTGGGCCTACAGCTGGGATGATTTCAGGTCAAGGATGATAACGTGAAGAGAGTGAGGGTAGGGGCCAGGGTGTGATGGTGTTACCCACCGTCTCTGGATGTCAGCTCAGATCTTTTCCTTGGCTTAGGGGTTGTGTTATGGCTGACTGTGATGGACAGAGTCAGGACTCTTCTGGTGGGGGCAGCCACTCCAAAAGCTGGAACCTGTCACCTGGCGCACATTCTTCTTGGCTGAAGCAACATCTCCCTTCAGGTTTCTTTAATGTAATTTGGTATTTCCAGTGGGTTCGTGCTATTTACTGGGGTATTGTACTGTGTAGCTTGTGAAGACAAGACTTAGGACTGACCACTATAAACAACTACCACGTAGTTCAGGGGATGAAGAAATGAGACCTTGGACTGAGCATATTTTGAAAAATTTCCTTGTTCAGTATTTTCCCATGATACTCTCAATCTAGTTTTCTCTAGAAGAAGTAACCAGTCATTCTGTGGCAATGCTACAAAACATTGGTTTGACAATTAATTTTCCTTCTTAGTGAAGAGTTGGGAAATAGATCTCATTTCCACAAGACGGGTGTATAATCCCTTTTTTTACAGCTTTCATGAGTTAGAGCAGTTCTCCCCGCCTGTTAGCCCCTCATTTGAAAGCTGTTGGGTGTAAAAGGTGGTGCTTGGTACTCATAGGAGAGTGAGCATCAGACCATCATCTGAGGAAGGTAGGCAGTAGGGGCTGCATCACCACAGCAAAGTAATAGTTACAGCAAAATGGAGCAGAGAGGTTTTGGATCATGCTTAGCTTAAAGGAATTTAATCTGTGGTACCTCCTTTCTGAAAGTCACTGAGCTATGGAAAGGTCCAGCACAAGGCCACTGAACTCTGTTGGGCCACTGTTCAGCAAGGAGTGAGAGACTCTTGAGGATACAGACAAAGTGGAGAGATAGACACCCTCCCTTTTAACAGAAGAATATGTCTGAGAATGGGAAGTCTTGGTTCCTGCCCATGTGCTGGAAACTGCTTTACAGCATTTGCCTGAGAAGCAATTGAATAAATTCCTCTGCGGCACTGGAAACAAGACAGAAGACTCCTTTCCCAAGGGGATATTTAAACTTCTCATTGGAAAAGATTTAAACTTGTCATTCGACATATTTTGTCAGCAATGATTTTATTACTCAGTGGCTATGAATCATGGGCCTTACTGTGGCATTCATATTTCAAGTCATTAGCCTTTTATTTTCTGGCAAAAATGTAGTAGATCTGTAAGAGTGACTGTTCCCTGCTGCTGAGAAAGCCATGGCACCATAAAACTTGAGAAGCCTTGCACTAATATAATCAATCTACTAAATGACAGCTATATTTGAAATACTGTGTGCACGTATAATGCCTCACAATGGAAAGCAAATACTGGTAGCACTGCCATGTTGAGGCTCTACACCAGCATTTGCTGAGTTTCTTGTGTGGAACTACTTCTGTGCTGCAAACACTTCTTCTTCTGGAAGGTCTGTTCCCTCAGATTTGGCAGTGCTTATCCAACACCAAATGGTGTGTTGGTTACATAACATTCTGATGTCAGGTTTGCATCCCAGCAAAATGACAACCACATCTTCTTATTTTTTTTTAATTACATTATCTCACAGATATGAAAAATAATGTTTGCCACTGACTTCACATCCAGTGAATGTTTCCCGTGAGTTTTTTACTATGTTAAGCAAAGACCTGGGAAACCTGAGTCAATTTATTTTGAAGTTCTTTATGGTGTCACTGACTACAAAGGCAACAGCCATCTTAGGAGCATTGTGTACTTTTGTCTGTCCTTTGGGAATGAAAAATTAATCTCTACAGGGCACAGTCCCATCTAGTATGGGATTCAACCCTGAGTGAATACAAATGCAGATTAAATTGGGGGGAAAATGTTGACAAGTTGGCAGCAGCAACATGGAAAGAACAAACCTTTTGTAAACCTAGGAATTTCCTAAGAAACTTTTAGGGTCCTCATAAATTATTATCTAGGCACAGCTGAGAGCAGCAGTCTACTTTCCTACTGAATTTTCCTAACTCTTAAATATCTGACTGAGTGCAGCAGTGACTTTATGAATGACCATTCTGCAAATGCTTTCCCCAAACATCTTGCTTGATGGAAAAATAAAAGCTCTTGCACATTGCTCGAACTTGTGCAGTGATACTATGCATTTAGATTTGCACTTAGTAGCAAAGACAGTATTCTCCCCAAAGTAATCACAGTGCATAATAAAGCTTCTTTAAAGCAGGGAATGTAATTGCCTGGTGTTGACTGCACACCTACAGAACTATGAGCCTAATGCTTGCATTAATAGAGAACATCTCAGGAGCAGAGGAGCTAAAACCCCAGGATTTTTAGTGCAGCCTGCAGGCAGGGTAATTGGGGTCCCAGGTAATCAACAAAATGACTTCATATTCCCTGTGAATGTTTGCTGTTCACAGAGAGGAGCTTCTATTCCAACATATTAAAATCTTTTGTCCTACCACTGGAAAATTCAGTAGGGGTTTTTTGAGGCTAATTAAATTATCATGCCCATCTTCCAAATTAGGGCTAGACTGATTTACTGTATAATCTTGAGTAAATCAGAAGTAGCCAGGAATAGAAAGAATGCTTCATTATTTTACAACCCAGAGAAATCATTACATGTGAAATTAGATTCCTCTAAACCATGCAGGTCTGTTCAAGGCACTCCTGAAATTCCTTTGCGGTGGGCAAAGGTGCACACAGTAAGATCACTCTTCCCTCACTACTTTCTCCAAAACCTCTCTGTATTGGAGGCAGAGCACCCATGGTTTCAGGGAATGGAGTGGGCCTTACACTGAATTTTCCTTCCTTCTGTTTTCTCAATATAAGATAAAACCCCATTCTCTCACCTCTGAATGATTGTTCTGGGGTACATGAGTAGTGACCCTGCATATGAGACTTTACCATGATCCTCTTCTACTTTCAGGAAAAGGGCATGTCCAGGATATGATGTTAGCTCTTCCTTGGTTCTCATGAGGCTTAGGAAGGCACTGGCAATTATGTGAAAGACACACATCACACATGTAGACAAAATGGTGAGTAACATCCTCCCTCTCCAGTATTTCTGTAGGATCAGACAAATCACAGCATTCCTTATTCTTTGTTTGATACTTAAAGATGAATGGCTCTATTAAGTTGTCTAGTTCTATTTACTCATTTTGGTAAACAGACTTTTTCAGTAGTTAATTAGTTTGATAAGTGAACTGAAAGGGTCCAGATTTCTTCTGCCATGGGATCACTATATGCGGATATGAGTGGGGGTGCAAGAATTTCAGAGGTGTCATGGAAGTTGAGGAAATACATGTAAACATGAGTAGTGCATGCAGAGGTTGCTTGAATCTAATGTATTCTTGTGCAGTCAACCATTCTTTTTTCTAGCTTTCTAGAAAATAGTGGAATGAAATTGCTTGCTGTCTCTGTTATGAGAATAATTTTTTTATTTGTCCTTTTTGTAGTCCTCTTGCAGTACTCCTGCAGAAACATGGTTATTTTTTATTCTGTTCCTGTTCTTATGAAGCATTTTATTGAGAAAATAAATGGTCAAGAATAGTAAAATTAGACATAACATCAGAAAACATTTTTGTGAGACTACAGTTTTACTGTTTGATTGAAAACCTGTAAAGGTTGCTCTAACCTCATCTGTGTTTCATCTTTCATTATCACAAAACCTTCTACCAGGGCAGAACCTAGCCAGACTTGTAAAACAACCAAAGAGAGATCTGACACAGTTGATTACAATTTCCAAAATGTATGACTTGGCTTAAAAACTGGAAGATGGCCATGAATATGGTTTTAGCTTTTTTTTTTTTTTTTTTTTTTGGTTTTTTTTTGTTTTTTTGGCACCAAGATATGGAAGTTATCAGCAGTTCTGTTGTTGAGACCTTAAATGGAAGACCTAGTCAGCCAAAAAGAGTTAGAAATTCCTTGTGGTTTTGACCTTTTTCCTAGTTTGACAGCAGATGATTGAGAGTATGCAGTGCGTAGTTTATGACAGCCTGTGCAACTGAGGTTGTAGTGTGGCTACAGGATGAAGCCTGTCCTTGACAAAATTAGCTAAACCTTTCTCTACTCTACAAAGATAGGAAGATGAGGATTAGTCTCACATGTGGAAGGCTGCTTTCCAGAGACTAGGCAAAGTGAATTTGCCAAAACTGTTTGCAGAACTCCATGATTCTTCATCATCCTGTGGTCCAAGTACCTCTTCTGATCTCCAGTCCAAAAGCTGACACTCAATATTTCCCTTTGTTTTGTAATGGGATCTTTATACAGCTCCAGAATAACCCCAGATGAAACATCAAAACATGGCAAAAACCAGATGGGAATGCCAGAGTTCATGTCACCTCATTCTTCAAGAATATTGCATAGAATGTGTCAGCAACAAAGGCTTGGATTCAGTCTAGATATTGAAGTTCATTCTGCTGAAACAACAAATTGATGAAAAGCCAATGGAGGAAAGTGGTCTTGACAGCAGAAAAAAAAGAAGCAAGGAAGGCAGAGCCTGACTGATGCAAAGGGATGGACCTGAGGGGGAGTTAAGGTCACGTAGGTGAGAAGGATCACCTGTGGCTAAGCCATTTTTGGAAGGATGTTTGTTTGGTCTGCAGCTGTTTCGTCAATACTGAAGAGTGTTCTGGTACTTGGAAGACTAAGCCCAGCAAGTGGGACTGGAAAAGTTTTGTTTGTTTTTTTTACACCAGGGAAATATCTAATTATGCAGCCAGGGCAGTTGAACAGATCCATGAACGAAAAGTTAAGTAGATTAAAAAACATCAAGGGAAATGGAGGCTAGTTAGCCCTTTCTTTTCTGATGGATCTATTAAATGAAATCATATTCTAGCACACCCCTCTCAGCTATGATCTCACAACTATTACTTAAGCTTGGTCGTATGAAAATATAATTTCTTTTCCCAGTAAGAAACAAAGGTTTGTCTGTAGCTTCTCCCCCGAGCCTCGATGACCCCTTGGGCTTGTGTGCTCGACTCCCTTATGTGCTGTTGGATAACGCAATAGGCATGACATGGTAGCATCCCATTCTTAACCTCTGAATCCCTATCCCAAAGAGGTAGATAACTTATGGTCCAGCTGGCAAGGTGCAGCACTCCAACAGTGCTGGAACACTACTTTAATTCATGCCCCTTGAGCTATTACAGACATGCTACTGCATCTCTAAGAAACACACACAGATCATAAATAAGGTTAGATGTTATTTTAAGTAATAAACACTAAGATACAGAAATTTCATTGCAGCCTTCTGTCTTGTCTGTCTCTCCATTTTGACTATTTTTAGCATGCAGTCAGCATTATGACTATGAACTCAACGAACACTTGGACAATAGGTACATAAATAATTATGGATAGGTTTCCAGAGCCTTAAACATTAGCAGAGAATTCAAGTTAAATGCTGGCTGGGACTATTCCATGGCTTGGAAACACAAGCTGTATTTATACATATTGCAATAATTTTATTTCCCATGGTGAAAAACTAACCTGGACATTGGTGGTGGTTGAAGAGTCTGCACAGAAGCTTTGAGAATTGCAAATTGATGTATTACTGAACACAATTCTGCAGAACTAACTGGAGCCATCTTCTATGTTTGTCTGCTTATACTTCACAGCAGTGAACTCTGAGTACTTTACATAGATTAAGACTGATTAAACCTGTGTGATTACTCATTTAAGAGTTACCCTGCCTTGTGACAATGCTGCAGTGTTGCTGAAACCTGTTAAAAGATATTAGCTGCTAGAGCTGTCACAGGAAACATACTGCACATCTGCAGACATGCCTGAGAGTAAAAAGAGAGATTTTTACTGTTTTTCCAATTGGTATTTAAAACACAAGTTAAAAATGTAGCTTATAAGGATAAAAGCTATGTGTGTATCAAGGGATATTGCATTGCTATTGCTTTGGGTTGTGATAAAAAATAGTAACAGTAAAGAAAACTTGTGTAAACTGAACATATTCTACTAACTTGATTTTTTTTAGCATGTGTTTTTAAAGAGGACTCTTTGATATTAAGTCACTTTTTGAAAAAATCTCTTGTGAAGTATTAGTAAAGTGGTGCAGAAAAGTAAGGGTTTTATGCAGAGATATAAAAATATTTTTTAAAAAAACCCTGAAATCTAAATTTATGAAAGCACTACCTATGCAGACACTGATGTCAGTAGTCATCAAAAACATTAATGTTACAGAATTACCATGTAGATTTTCTCTATTTGTTTTTATTTCCTTTTCACAGTCTGTGAGAATTCTTTGTCTTGAGTCTTTGGAGAGCTGGGTCATGCAGGACAGTGAGTAACACAGAAGACTTTCACCTCCTGCAGGTCACCCCTGCAAATGTAAGTCGAGGAAGAAATAGTAAAAGTGAAGAGTCCACTGAAATACAAATAAATGTATTTCTGCAATTTTACAAAGAGAAGCATGAGGACAAGCTAGGCAGAGCACTGGTTTGAGTGATAGCCTTGGTGATCAGGGAGGTTCTTTGTTTATATCCAAGGCACTTGGTTCTCTACACAATCTCTGCAATTAAGCAGGCCTGCATCAAATGGGAATCAACCAGCTTTTTTTCCTAGTAATGACAGAAACATTCTACTCAAACCTCCCATTTCATGCTGTATCACTTTGTAAAATCAAGTGGGGTCTCTGGAACATATCAAGAGCCAGAGTCAGACCTTTCTTGATAGATTTCAGTAATTAAAGGTCTTATTTTGAGAGGGCAACAAGACCTCAGGTCTTGTGTAGGCTTAAAGGAGGAATTTTCGTTCTCTGCCCTTGGAAAGTGTACTAGCCTACAGGTGACAAGTCAGCCTACAAACTTGTGTTGAGTTCACAGCTATTAAAAGGGGAAGCCCTCCTTTTGCTGTTGCACTCTGTGCCTGCTGGACCACTCAGGGAGTCATTTTAGATCACTGAAATGGTACAAAACTATCTCAGAAGATAGGGGGGAAAAAAGCAAACATGTAGAAGGCGGCATCTTGCCATTCTAGTGAGCTGAACTGGCTTGAGGGAGACTCTAAGCGGCTGCAGAACAGGTGTAGAGGGAGCAGGAATACTCCTCTTTATGGCTCTGTGCAATTAAACCAGTACATCTGCTTCTGAAATTGTACCCAGGAGAATCTTTCCGTGATTCTGGGATCGCTGTGCAACAATTGAGGTGAGCTGGGCCTGAAGGAACACAGAGGAGAGCAGAGCAAAAATCTAAACCCAAGTGTGAGTCTAAAACATGCTTCTGTTGGAACCTGTGTGTGGTGAGTCCTGGTCTGCTGTTACAGTCTGTGTGTCTTGTATTTTATAATCTGCAAACAACTGCATAGGAGCTGAATATGCTACCCAGAAGACTTGTGATTGCCACATGAGTGACAGAAGGCAAAGCCAACTGTCCTTCTCAGCTAAAGTAAATCTTCGGTTTCTCTCTGGCTTTCAACCTCAGCTCCAGGTCATTCTCATTTTCTATTTCTCCCTACTCTCCTTTGATCCCAGTTGGCTCAATTTTTTATTCCAGTTCATCTTTTATCCCCACTGCAATGTGTTAAGCTACACCTATAGAAGCAACACTTTGTAGATCCCTTCCAACTCAGAATATTCTGTGATTCTGTGAATCCACACCATAGCAGGTGTCCTGAGAAGCTGATATTTGATTCTAGTAATGGCAATGAGGAGTCGTGATTGATTCTGCAGAAGTAACAGAGATATATCTGGACAAGGTAAGAGAATAAAGCTTCTGAAGTCAAACTGAATATATTTTTTGAGAATTTATTCCAGCACTTTATAGAAAACTGAGGTAACCCTAACAGAAGCAAAACTCAAGTCAGTATTACAGAAAAGTAAGAAAAATCACCAGTGAATTCACATGTGAAAGTACAACCATACACCGTTCATTCTTTAAAGTTCTTCAAATTTGTACAAGTTTCAGAGAGACAGATTGGCTTAGTTTGTTGGCAATTCACAGCTACTTTGAAAGCACAAATGAAACTGTTCTGTACTGTACCACAGACTGACATTAGTATGAAAGTGCCAAGACCCCTCCCTCCATCTCTGATCTCATTTGAAGTGTGACAACACCAGAGTGGCATTACTAATGCACAGGTCCCCAGCATACACTGGGTCTCACTTCTGGATGCTCTGAGCTTTCCATACCCTTTTCACTACAGATCTGTAGATGTCAAAGACTCCTAGCCTTGAGCACACAGTAATAAGTATGTATGAACAAAACATATTTACAAAAGACATTTTAAAATTGTATGTGCTTTCTTCTCGGACCTTCTACAGTCTGGAAAAGATCTGCAGTTTTATATCACGAAAACTATTTCAGCTTCAGACAAAAACGTTTGGAATGTCAAGGGACTACTGAAAGTCCTGAGAACAACTCTATGAACATTACTGTTACAACTCAGTAAAATCCATTAATGTTTTCCATAACATTGAATCTAAACATGCAGCAGTGTGAACCCTGAATGGTAACTCCAAGTTGCAATATGGCCTAAAATTTCCAGATATAACAGAAACAAATGGTTATGGTCATTCACAACAAAACAATGCACAATGTAGAACAGAGTGCCTCTTTTTAATATGCAAAAGGAGATTCCAGATGTATGATGAGACAAAAGCAGATATATTTATTTGAATGAATTTATAAGACATGTTAAAGCTAGTATTTAATAAAATAAAAGCCTGATTACCATGTAAGAAAATCTTTTTGGAAATGCTTTCTTTTTTCAAAATGTAAAAATTCTCTGCTGACAATCTTATAAAACACATACATGCTGCAAAAATGAAACATACAACAGAAGCAATGAAGAATTACCTCAGCTTTCACCACCACTTCACTTGATTGAAACTGTTCTCGTGTTCCATTAAGCATAATAATATATTTGGAAAATGTAAATAACCTAATTACATTTTTTTGCTTCAAGCTTCCAGGCACCAGTCATATATCGCAGTCGTATAAAAAGAAGATCCCTGCCCATCTGCAGCCAGCTCCAAAAGGGAACTAACTTAGAACCTGTGATTAATGAAGAAGAAAATCAGAATGACATTGTTAGAAAAAAATGAGCACGGGCAAGACACACATTTAAGCAGTCATGAACCTCTGCATTCTCAGCACACTCAGCCCCACAACCTAGATCTCAACATTAATAAAAAACTTATATTTTGAAAGCTCTTGCTTTATAGAAATTACATTATGCCATAGGTGGGAGACTCTAGATTGCAAGCAGCACAGTAATTCCATGTATGTGACAAAATGCACAGTGTTCTCTGTGACAAGGCTTTGTTCAAGTAAATAGGAACCTGAACACCAACAATTAAGCAAATGATTTATCTAGCAACTTTGGAGAAGAGGACTGCCACCTTGTCTTACAACAATAATATGAAGGTGCCAATCTTCAGGCAAGGCAAGGAACCCACACTACAAAAGCAAGCCTTCTATAATCTAATTTGGGTTAGGTGCAAAGTACATGTGGAACTGCACTGAAAGGAAACATTGCAAGTGAAGTTGGCTCAGGACATTCTCTGATTCTACCTTTCATCATCACTGCAGTTCATTATCATTTCTGTTGTTCGGGGGTTGTGCTCAGGAGGAGAGATTTCGATTAAAAAAAAGATAAAGACATGAAAAGGGAAAAAAACAGAGGAACTGCATTTGATGGGGGGTAAGTGAGGCGAAGCAAGCAGTAACCAGTAACTATTAAGCTGGCTCTGCACTGAAGAAATATGCATGGAGCTATACTTCCCAGTAACTCAGTGGCAGAGACCTCCCTACAGGTATGAAAGAGTATCACATCTTAAGACTTTGGAAGACAAGACATGGTGAAATGGAATTGAACCAATAAGTGATGATGGTTAGACTCCCTGCACCGGGTTTTACAATTGCACTAATTTATTAACACATCACAGCAAGAGGACATACCAAAGCAGTTTTTGTCCTAGCAGTGTAATTCCCTACTTTTGTCTCCAGTGGGACCACAGAGTTTCTCTCCTGTGCTACCCCTTCACCTAGTCTTTCTGTACCAAGCCATGGCAGAAGGCTGGCAAGGACATGAAATTCAAAATTTTTATGGAAAAAAGGCTGTATGCTGTCAAAACTGGATAAGTATGGCAATAACCTTGGATCTGTTATTCTGGATTGACATGTAAGGAACCTTATAAGAACATGAACAATTTCCCTACCTTCTATTTCAGTCCAGTTGACAGCAACTTCTGCTATAGGTATTTTCAAGCGCTGGGCTATATAAAGAAGTTCCACGTCAAACGCCCTGAAGAAGAACAGGAAATACCAAATATAGTCACACATACTCCCAGAAGAAAGACAGTGCAAAAGTTAATTAAATGATTGTTCAGTTATGCAGTTGATACCATTGCTCTATGGGTCAGATACACATGGAAGGGAAATTAATTTTCCTGACTAAACATCTCAGAACACAGCCCACATACAGACAACAATAACAATACTTCACTGTGCTCTGTTTTTGAAGGTATAGATCACTCTGTGTTCAGCCCACTGCTTGCTTTTCATTCTGCCACAATTTAAACATTTTTGAAGACCATAAACACCAAGCAGTCAAATGTACAGTGTCACTCCACATCTCTAGTAGTTCCATCAAAGGGGACATCTACTTGCTGTGGCTTTATGCTGATCTGATGGGTTCTCCTTTTACTTTCTCAGTCAAGGAACTCAAGGTAGCAGCATAGAAGTGAGACATTATTTATGTTACCATGCACAACAGAATCCAAACAACAGCTGTACTTTAGTGACCCCTTAATGCAAAACACAAAACCTCTCTTGAGACTTGTCTTTTCTGTTGGCTCAATTTTTTGCAGGTTGTACAGCAAAATGAATTGGGGCAGTGATCCTACTGTCAGGTGCTCCTCCCTGCTCAGTTTGTCCAGAACACACCTTAATCCTCTCAGTTCTCTGCACAGAGAACTGTCTGTGTATTTCATTCCTGCAACTGCATTCTCAGGTGGGCCTTCTACCTGTGACACACCGGACTTTTGATATTCAACCAGTAGTTCAGCAGCTTTTAATGGTTGCTTAGAAATCAGCACACGAAGCTGCTGGTAGCTACTATTGACAGGGTTGAACATAAATCACAATTAAGAAGATTCTGGTGATTTGCCTTAAATTCTCATTGGTAAGTCCAAGATAGTTTTCTTTTGAAATGAAAGAAAATCTTTTGCCACTGGAGAAAATGTAAACAATAAAAAAAAGAAAATTCATGCTTAAAGCGTTGCTTGAATTCACGTCTTTGGTAATTCCATTTAACACCAGAGAAAAGATGGAAAGGAACAGACAAGGTGATCAAGAGCAGGAAGAAGACACACTTTAGCAGGTTGCTTGCTAAGTTCAGATGTTATTTCCTTCTACTCCAAGCCATCCTCTCCTTTTAAGCAGTGCATTTCTGTAAAAGTATGAATGAGTGCAACAACAACAGCAGCCCACTTTGAAATGTGCCCGTAGGTCTGACAGACACAGGTAAGTTCCCACTGGAGTACAGACCACAGCACGCTGGCTTGCTGCTGGAATCACAGACACACATGCACCAACCTGAACTCACGCTGTGTTTGTGACAGGAGAGCCACTGATTCCACACGGGACAGCATTAAAATAAGCAAAGGCAGCACAGACAGATGTTATCTACAGAGACTACAGCTATTGTGTATAGGGAATGTAGAGCTACTTTGTAAATCTGATTTTGATTAGGACACGGGCCTTCTCACTGTCAGCAAAAAAGTTACAAGAATAAATTATTTTTTACCTCAGTGAACTAAGTCTGCTCCAAGGAGCCTTGTCATTTCACTGCTTTCTTTACATGACAGTTAAATATTATTTTATTAATCACTCCATGGTCTCTTCTACTGAAGAGATATTATTTAATTTTTTTGCTGACATTTTACGTTTGTAAGCCAAAACCCCAATGTATTCACCTTTGATTGTTTATGAATCATGTGTATTAAGACGAAATCTAATTTTGTAATACTTACTATTTAAATGACTAAAAATCTTAAGAGACGCAGAATAATTGTCTGATGAATTAGACTATATGAGCTGCTCTAAAAATATTACATAAACTATTAACCTAGTGAACTAATAGTTATTTGCAGTAATTCCTGTGGACAACTGATTACTGGAATGTCAGCACATACATCACAGAACAACAACATTAAATAGTTCTGTGAACTACAGGGCTCAAAGAAAAAGATTAAAAGCACAGGAATTAATCAGGTTGAACACTAATATTGTTACATGTGGTTGCCATTTGGGTAACAGTGAACATATCCTGAAATTAAAACCAAAAAACTATTCAAAGCTGAAAGGAGAATGACTTCAGTAGAATACCACTGGGTTATCATTTTTCTTCCCTTTTCCCCACCACCTTTCAGTATACCAGAATAGTTAGGGAATACAGACCACAGTATGTTCAATACACTGACAGCATTACACTACACCCATACTGCAGACCACCAGATCCAGATGGTACAGGAGAACCATACAGAAGCTTCCACAGCCAGGATTAAGCATGGGTATGTTAGATGGAGCCTACCCTAGAGGAGATCGAAGCCACACCTGTGGATGAGCTGGTAAGCACAATTCATGCAATTTGCCACAAAGCCATTTGTGAGTAGTCAACATGTGACAGAACCACTCCTAGAAACAGCAAGGTATTATTCACACCATGTACTGAATTCTGCTGCCTCTTGGCAGCTCAGAATACCAAGTTTGGCTCCAGCCTGAAAGAATTCAGGCTCCAATCTAAGTACCCAGAGTTAGATACCCAAAAATATATAGTGTGAATGATTTCCCCATCTATTTCTAATAGTAGCTCCATGATGTGTTAATTACCACAAACATGGAATGCAAAGTAAAGAAAAAATTCTCCACATGGTTGTGTTTTGGTTAAGTTACAATTTAAGACAATGCTGGCTAAAATTCTTTTGAACACCAAGTTGTAGGGGTTTAATTGAATTCAGTGCTTTTAAACTGAATCCGTAAGATGCCTGAGTTTATAAAATATCTATCCTGAAAAATTATTCTGTATTTTAAAATTGCACTAGGACTCTTTTTTTCTGGTCCAGTATTATGTGTTTCAAAAAACAAAAATCAGGCCTTCAGTTATAACATTTTAATTGGAATTTACGACTTTTGTACACCCAAGATATGTTTTTCCAGTGAACTCCTACAGGCAACGAAGACTGCCAGTGGTCAGAGGTCTAACAATGAAACATGATGCCAAGTGGGCTAGACTGCCAGCACTGCCCTAGCTAAACTGGGGCTTTTGAAAGTCCACATGTCAGCCGAGAGCAGGACTTTTAACAAGACAAAACAGACACAGTTAAAACAGCAAAAATATTTTTGCATTGACTAGACACTCATAAACAATTCTACTTGCTCTGAACAAAACCAGGAAAAAAACATTTCATTCCACTGCTTGTGTTGGTCTATAATGGCACAGAAGTGGAAAAAAATCCCTGTAGCAATATGAATGCTTATTTTTCTGAATTTTTATATAGAAACTCATATTTAGAGATTAGTGACAAACTGGAGAAACAAACATTTTTTTATATTGCTCTTTACAGTTTTAAATGTGAAACAGCATGGCTTGTTCAGCGCACAAGGCAATTTTTATAGATAAAAGTAATAGCCACAATTTGATCTGTTCAGTGATCTGCTGGCTTGTACAATGCCATTATAAATTGCCACTTCACAAAAATATGTCAACCAAACCAGGACTAGAACTACATTTTGAATTTCCCCTCCTTTTATCATTAAGGACAATATTTGCTATGTCTAGTTCTCCTAGGGATAGACATTTTCTGTCTGGAAGAAAATGTATCATTTTATTTGTTGTCAGAAGAAATCAATGACCAAATTTAGGATAGGAAAACTTGGCCAGTGAGACCATTTAATTTTCCAGTATTTCTCCTACGCATCAAAACTTAACACGAACAGCTACATTTCTCAGGTCAAGACTGTAGATGCAGAACTAGACCTTCTTTTGTAGCCTAAAGTAATTCCAGCTGTCTCTGTTACGTTTTTATAATATCTCTTTTAATTTTCTTTTAAGTTTTAAATTAAAAAATGTGCTCCATCCATTTCTGCAAAACAGATTAGTTGTGTAATCAGATTCAGAATCTAAAACACAAAGCATATGCTCTCTGTTCAAAAGGTTGCTCTCATTTCAAACTAATGTCAAAACTCTGCTATTTAGAAAGTAAATTTCAAGAATGTTTCGTTTATATTCATATATACAGAGCCAAAGGATAGTTAAACAAAAAAGACAATGAGAACACTCACAAAAAAAAGCTAGTTTAGGATGTAAGCATTATTTCCTAGTATCAAATACATAAACAGTTCGCAGAATCTATTAATTTTCAAATGCTTTCTAAAATTCAGGGTTAGATTAAAAAAAAAATTCTAGGAAGTATCTTGGTCTCTCTTTAAAAAGTGTTACGTGATCCTTATTGCCATAATGATAAAACTGTACTTTTCCCTTGTATGCTTCAGTTTCAAGATTTTCTAAATATAAGCATCTATAAATCAAATTCAGCACAGTAAGAAGAAAAATCTGGTCTGTTTTCTAGTATTTTTAATATTAAAAAGGTGATATTCACATCAATATCCACTGGAATGGGAAAAACATGGAGAAAGCATAAAGAAGTGAGGGTCTAAACAGGCGGGAATTATTAGATAGCTGATTTGATAATAATTTTATATTGACTTCATGAGTAAACATGTCATGCATAAATTTTAATCTAAATAATTTGTCATGTGCTCCATAAGAATTCACCTAGCATTGTAGCACCCCCACAAATCCAAGTCTGACTAAGCTTGAGCAGACAGGACAGATGATTGGGTTTTTGCAGAAGCCTGGTGTTCATTCCCTTCAGCAGCTCACCACGTGTTCCAGTGCAGCAGCTGGGGAGCCCTTGGCAGACTCAAGGACCAGGGTGCTTAGCTCAGATGGTTTTTATCCTATTAAATGCTGCTTGTTCCTTGAATATTCTCCAGCACTCTCCTCCATTATTCCCAGAACATCTGAGCACAGACCACACTGCACTGAACACTCCAGTACCTAACAGAGCTGCACCCCACTTGTGGCATTTTAAGATTCAAAGAGAATCAAATAACTTCCTTGGATGTCAAGTAGCCCCACTGCAGTGATGCAGAAGCAGAAATAAACCCACATTTCAGAGCCTCTAATCCAGTGCCAAGATAGTGGTGTCTCTGCTACCCCTTGCTGATGGTCTCAATATGAACAAGTTGCTGTGACCCAGCTGGGGACTCCACATTGTTCCAGGTCAGCAGAAATACAATACCAACTACTATTTCTTACTCTTCTGTCTCTGTACTCATGATATGTACAGAACCTCCATGGCACAATGTCTAACCGGTTTTTATTTGCCTTTTTACACACGTTACACAATGGAAAGATATCAGGGGCCAGATTTGTTTAAAATAAGAAGTTTCCAGTATTGAGTTGTTTCAGATTCTTACAAAATTGTATACAAAGAAATCTAATGGGAGGTCTATGGGATGAATGTTTGATATCCCTATATAATTTCCAACTGCAATTATCGCAATTGTTTGTACAACACTGACATTTCACTTAGGACTATCATTTCCCTGAATATATGCACTCTCCCCACATACTTATACCTCCCCATCTCCCAGTTTATTTCCAGATCTTATAAATATTAACTGGGAAAGGGACAGTACTTTGTTTTGTGCACTGACACGCTATCTTCTAGTTACATATGCTCAATGACTAGCTGTGGAACTGGTAAGTAACTTTCTAGACCTTATTATAGGGTTTTTTTCTTCAGCAGTGACAATAATCTGAGTTTCTCTCTCTAAGAGGGTTTCATTTTCCACAAACTTTGCCAAAGCTTTTCATTTTGAAATCTCTACTGTTCTCTCAGAATTGGTTTAAATTAGCCAATAAATATGGAAATGAAGAGACTGTTGATTGACAGATGAGCATAAAACCAGAAAATATATTGCCAGTTTGAGCAGAATTAAACCAAATTTTAAAACCCCCAAAAACCTATAGCTGTTTTTAGGCAAACTTGTGACTCGGAATTATTGGAAGAACTTCTTTCTTGGAAGAATTTGAGTTGTTCTTTTCTTTACACAAAACAAGCATTCTTCATCACTAACCAGGACATTTCAGATAAATAAGAAAACAGACAGGGGATTAGTTTATGGATTACTGTAAATAGAAGAGCAAGAATAGTAGGCTCATTTTCTAGAGGCATATACAAGGCACATGGAACTAAGACATGAAGATCTGGTATGTTCCACACCAACAATATAATTACTGTAAAATGTTAGCAATATCCCTTTTTCATTGCTTCTACTGCTGGGTAATGGGGTACAGCACAATTACTTTTACTCTTTCATTTCTTTAGTGCTAGATAATTGAAGCAGCAGAAGAAAGCTTGTTAAGATTTTATCTATAAAACACTTTATATAACCAATAAGTGCAATTACAAAAACCAATAAAATTTAAGATTGCATTTTTACAGCTGAAACTGATTATCCTCATTTATTTCTTTCAGTTTTCTTCTTTAAGTGCTTAATTTATAAAGTGAAGTTAAATAAGGCAATTTGGAGACGTGCACTTCTGGGCCTCACATATATTTTTAACCTTGTATTTAGAAAATCCCTGAAATTTACAGAATTTTATAGATCAAGACTGGGTTTGGAGGTAGCAGCTCAAATCATACTTCTGGCTCAGCTACAGTTTCCTTTAGAGCAACAAGCAAACCACTTGGGTGGGAAAGTGATTTTCTGTCTGTTTCTCCTCAGTTACAGATTCAATGCAACAGTAGCTCTACATTCCACACCAGATTCGTGTGCCCAAACATGACCTTTGCAATTCCAGTCTGGAGGAGAAGTATAGCTGTCAAAGGTCAACCTAAAACTGTACACATTGGAATTGACTAGGACTGTAGGATTGCACATGTTTGTGTACGGGAACATTGTTCAAGAGTTCTGCTCCCTGTCAAGCAAGCGGTAGCCCGTGTGCGATTTTCTTGATTGAAGACAACAGTTTGAAAAGGTTTGATTATACCTAATTAAACTATCCCTTTTAGCAACAACTGAGGCATAGATAATTTACAGAAATTATGGTATTTGTGTGAAAACAGTGTTTCAGTCCCATAACAGCAGTCATGGCTGTATCACTCACATATGGGAACTGTTCTAGCTAAATTACAACTAAAGCAGCTCTAAACTAATTAAAAGACTATGCAAAAATTTTTATTGTCTTAAATTAATCTATCAGTAGTCCTCTTATAAAATACTTTAGCTAGAAAATAAGTAAAGAATAGGCATTTGCTTTCACTTTAGAGTCCTCAGCAATTCTAAATATCTATCAGATATTGATTTTACTTAAAATATTTTGGTTAAGCAGTACTGAATTATAACGTATAAAAAATAAGACAGATAAAAGTTTTGAATAGGATTAGTAACTCTCAACTTCCCTTATCACAATAACAGCTTTTCTCCATTTCTTACACTGCTTGCATGGCTCATTTCTGCAAAAGGAGAGAGGACTCTCAGAAACAGGGAGTGGATTACAGCACAATGAAAAATTGTCTGTTTGAAATTTTTTCTGGAGCTGAATAAGGAAGAATTACTAGGATTTTCTGTTGCTTGAGGCCTTTTTCCTCTTTTTTTTTTCCTCTCTTCCTTCCTAATCAATTACTATTTCCTCTGACAACACAAAACCAAAATATCCTACCTAGGATTACATAACTCTTTTAAGAAAAGAGAATAAAATTAAATAAAGAATGAAATTAAATACCCAACTATTTTCCTAAAATATATCTTAATAGGAATATAGAATTTCTAGTGATTACCAGGATACTTTAACGTAACAAGAAATCGAAGCTACCATGCAGGCAGTACTATAATGGCTAAACTCAGCAGCTGGGATTTATACCCAGACATCACATGCTTCGCTGTAGCTGCAATACTGAAATTACTTTTTCAAACCCATGTTCAATTATAAAAAAAACCTAGCAACCAAAAAAGGAACAATTTACCAGCGTTCTATGTGAAGGTTTGAGAAAGTCTGCAAGGCAGCTTCTCTGGTTAGAAGCTTAAATCCGCACTGTGTATCCCGGATCTCTTTGACACAGAGAAACCACACCAGGAAGTGGAAGCCATACATGAGGAGAGTTCGAAAGTAAGAGCGCTGTGGACAAAGACAAGATGTTAGATGGTTTCATTGGAGTGATGAGTGAAGTGCTTGAAGAGAGCTGTCTTACACAACAGTAACCCTGTTTTGTGATAGCTTTCAAAGTTTGTAAACTGGCTGTATTTTGCACTGGAATGAAAACAGAACTTACCAGTTGTTACAGTCAAACAAAATTTTAGCTGAAAGGGAAAGATTTTGATCTAGGGAAAGACTTGCCAGGCATGTGTATGGTCTAGGATAGGAGGAATCCAAGTCCCTTTTTCTGCTCTCCCCAGTTCAGAGCAGTTTTTCACTCTGGATTATGCTTTACTAACTAGAGCAGGAACCTGCACCTGGATTTTAAATAACTAGTGGAACAGCCATAGTATCTACTGCATGATTCTTTGGAAGTATACAATGGACCAAGTGCAAACTAGGTCTAAAGTAAAGGCTGCTGTGCAAGATCTCATTTTATATTTCCAGCAATGTTACAGTCATGTCTTTTGTTCTTTTGCTTTCACAGATGTATTTTATATTTTTGATGAACGTTCCCAAACTACTCTTTGGTTACACTTGTGTTCTTGGCATGATAATCATACAGGTAAGTTTGTCCACAGACTCCAGAGGCTGGAGCCTGGATTTGCAGAGGTACCCCTTAGTCTTTTATTCAAGACAGTTCCTAAACAACTAGAACTCTGAGCCACAAATTACTTCTGAACTCACTGCCATTCTCAAGCTCTGTTTAAGTGATTGTATCTATGACTGCAAGCCACATATCATGTAAAATCTTTAGGAGCCAACAATTCAACTGTTAAGTATCTCTGGGTGATAAGAGATGCCTTTAAAGCCAACAACTTAGAATCTCACTTGAAAAATGAGAAAATACTTGGCTTATTACATAATAGCCTTTGATTAAGGAAAACCAAATTAATCACTTCTGCCTTCTGAAAAATGATCCTGCCCCAGGTTTATGGTGGATCTGGTGTAGCTTCTTTGGCTCTTTTGGCTCTGTGACCAAGAACATAAGGCTCACACTAGTACCAAAAGGGAAGTGCTAGGAGGCTGCATGACTGTCAGACAGTCAAACTGTGCACTTACTACACAAAGAGGAGTTCCTGGGTTATGTTTATCACTCCTAAGACTATTTATGCAAGTCATAGTATAGATTCATTAAAGGACATTAACAATTCTGGAAGCAGACCAGAATTCTTGATGTATTGAGACTGAACACAAAGGTGAAATTCTGGTGTTAATAAATTCAATACAGCTGCTTATCACAGCTTCATACTACAGTTTTAGATGCCAATAAGTCCAGAGAGAAATCCTAACATCTAAAAGATTGCTCTGCAATTTTTTTATACCTACTGCACTATACAACAGTCTTTTTCCACTATAGTAAATGTAGTCTTTCTATTCCAGTCTAGGGACAGCTGGGTGATGAAACAAAATGGGCTACACAGTTCAAGCAAATCAGTACTACCTAACCAGTTTGTGATTCCTCTATTAAAAAATCAGAACTATGGGGAAAAACAGGAAGCAAAGGATGGACATGTCCTAAAAATTGTACTTTTGTATTAAAAGATGAAAGTCCTGTTCCAATTCCTCTCCTTAATGTAGCAAGAGCTTCAAAGATGAAAAGAAGTACGAATGCACTGAAAAAAGTGTCCACATTCAGTACTTGACCATGCAATGAAATACTTTTTCTAGGCTCCCCTGTAGTAGTTCCCAGTTTCTGATACTGATGAAGGGTTTTTTTTTTGTTTGTTTCTTTTTTTTTGTTTGGATGCTAATATACATGCAGCAGTATTTGCAAGATCTCTTTCCAGTGAAACACTCCAATACTATCTGATAAACCAGGAGAAAAAACTACAGATCTACCAGAGGCTGGACATTACCAGTGTAACCTCTTTTGAGCTTCTGTAACTATTTTAGTAGTTGTGTATGTATTTTTGAATAATTTCAAGTACTAAACATCAGTATAAACAAAGCTTATTCTTGCAAACATTCACCATGATGAGCACATCCAATGACACCGAAAAAAACGAGCCCAGCAATGTGTCTGCTGCAATACAAGTTCCATGCCTGTGCTTTGTCAATTACTGCCTGCCAAGACATCAGAAAATCAGATGCAAGATAAGGCCATGTGCCTGTGCATCACTGTTTATTACACAAGAGTCACACACAGAACAGTACTGTGTGTGTGTTCAAAACTCAAAAATTTTACTAGGAGTAATACCGAAAACTGAAACCACTTTTCCATGAAAAGAGGTACTCTTCAAACAGCTGGCTGCTAATTATCCCTAACTCATTTTACACAGGTTTCAAGATCTGCAGGCCAAGTTCTTGCACTGGAAGGAAATCAGTAATAATGAACTCATCAGCTGCCTTCCATTCCAGCCCCAGTACTAGTTACTAGCTAGTAATTCTTTCAGGGTTTAGAAGCTCTGCTTGTGAGATGTTCTTAACAATAAAAAATAAATCCATAAATTGGAACACTAACTGAAATGAGTTCAAAGTGCCTGAAATCTAGAACACATCCTTTGTATATGATGGAGCACATCCTGCACTTATGATAAGCTTTTTCTTATTTTTAGCTTCCATTCTTTTACAAATATTGATTATCTGTTTGCAAAATCTGTAGAGCAGAAACAAGTAATGGAAATATTTGGGTATTAGTACACAGCAGGAAATGGAAACAAACCTTTGCTATTGAGTCCTTCTCCAGATGAGCTCTAGAACCACAGGAAATCGCCATCTCCTTCTGTACAGGAATTCAAAGAGTTACTACTTACACAAATTTTTTTTGAATCAGTGGAACCTTGTGTTGACAACTGTAAAATAAAAAACTTCTAAGCAGTATACTTTTCTGCTTCCTGTAGCTGCATTTCTTGTACTGCTAGGTTTTGAGTGTAAATCAGTCTTCTACAATAAAGAGACAATATGAAGTTTATTACAATTTGCACATGGTGCATACAAATTGCCTCAATTTATTCAAGTCTGGTTTAGCTTACATTGTTTACTGAACACATATGGCAAATGTGTTTAACAGCACAGATAAGCACACAGAATTCCTAAGAACTAAATTCTGTTAAAATGTACATTTTCCTTAAATATTGCACAATGGAAGGGATAACAGAATAAGGTATTTGTTGCACCGATGTATCTTCAAACAAATCAAATGCCATGGTATCAGCCAAAAATATAATCTCAAATTAAATCAACATGATCAGAACAAAAAGTTTAACATTATTCTTGCACTACTATTTCTCACATGAAATCTCTCAAATCTACTCTATTTGAGAGTGTGGGGCCAATGCTGGAGAACCAGCAGCTGCTGCCACCCTGGTAGAGAAAAGCATCAGGGCCACACGCTGCGCATCGGGTCCCGCACTTGTGCTCCTGCACTTGCAGACTGTGACCCCTTCCACAGCTACATCCCCTGCAGCTCTGGCTGGAAGGCTGCATATCCCTTCTGGCACTCTGGGAAACCTGCTACAAGTACTTCACTCATCTGCCTTTAAGCAGAAAATAAACCTCGGTTCTTTCAAGTCAAGCTCACAAAAGAGAATGACTATGCAGGGAGGTGTTCTTGTTCCACAGGTTTCTGAATTTTTGTTTACAATAAAAGTTCTTCCAAATACTGTCATTAAACTAAGGACCCTGAGAAAAGAAAACCTGTATAAAAGAGGGTGGAATTAAGATGCACCCTTAAAGGTATATAGGATGACATCAGATAAAATGAAAAAACAAAACAGTTAACAAAGAAAACTAAGTAGGCACCACATGGTATTTATACAGAACAGAACAACTTCAAACAATTTGAAGGAAGCATAAACAGCAAATAGAACATTCTGTACTGCCTTGAAGTAGACACAATAGATGCAAAGGAGGTCAGAACTCCATTGGAAGCTCCTTCTGACAGCCCATTCTTGAGGTTTCTAACCTTACACTTAAGTTTTCAGACTTACAACTACATCTTCACCTGGATCTCAAAAAAGTTGAAGAGAATTACAAAAGCCAATCTTGTGTATTAAAGTATGCATGAGAATTTATACTCACAGGCCATGGCTGGAGATTGTTTAGACCTTCTTCTACTTTTTCAATATCTGCAAATTTTGTAGCTCCATCTGCATCAGCCATAAGAATCTTTTTCCCCCGAGAACTAAAGACACCCTGCAATGAAAATAGTCAATAAAAAAATCAACACATTTGAAATCAATTACTTGTTGAAAGCTAGGTGCAAGACACTGCAAAAACCTAATGTAGTAACAAGACAGTGATATCTCACAGATTCTACACAACAGGTATATTAATATTCTGCTACTAACAATAAATTACTTATTTATAGTCTAATAACATCTAGGGACTTCACACTGAGGTGTCCACAGTGACAGACAATGCATGAACATGAAAGGCTAACAATCCCTCTCAGGAAAAGCTTGCAAACTAAAAGCTTTACAAACCTAAATCTAAAAGTCAGTAAGCTGCTACTAAAAATCTAAATCTAAAAGTCAGCTCTAGAGGGGAGCACTAAGAAGCAGTGATTAGCAGCTGCCACTGCACTGGATGGCTTTTCTTTGTCATGTGAGCAAAGGAAAGCAGGATGTAGTGCGAGTTTTTCCTAACACTGTTTCAAGAAAATTCAAGAGCTATTTCTCAAAACTAATTTAAGATTAAGTCTCAAGTTACAGTATCACTGAAAAACAATTAGCAGTGGGTTTGACAAAAGTACTGTCACAACCAAGCATGTGAGCATTTGGAAAAGCCTGTCAAGGAAGTAGTTGTACACACATTCACTCTATACTATGCATTGCAGAAGTGTATCACACAGAAAATTGTTCTCCTTCTCTTGGTATAACCTCAAAACAGTCCCATATGTTCTCTCCATTTCCTATAGTTACTCATTTTTCTTAAAAAATAAATTGACATATTAAAGATAGAGCTGAAAATACAGATAAAGACACATCACTGACAAGCCACAGATGATACCACCCTTTTTCAGAAAAGCAAAGTGTCATTCATCACAGGAATAAAATGTTCCTTCTAAATGTGTAACGGCTATTTTATTTTTAGAACAAGTTCATTTTATAATAATGTCTATGTGAAAGCATAAATTGTGCTGTTTTGACTATTGAGTGTGGGTGATAGCAGTGGGCTGCAGTAAACATAAACTTTGCTGGATGAGTGCTTGTTTATCAGCAATCTTAAAAACCACAGCTATGACCTGGAGAGCAAAGTTTGCAACTTTGGCTCTATTTTGTCTACAAAACCTGAAATTTCATCTGTAACAGTTTTGGTTGGTTTATTTTGGTTGGCTGTTATAAATGCAAGCCTATTTCTAAGTAGAACATGAATATGAAATTCAAGCATTTTTTTCCACTTTGAATTCTCATATTAAAAAAATGTCTTTGCTGTTGATCTTTCTGGAAAGACAACACTGCTACCAAGACCTAAAATAAACTTATTTTGAAAAAAGTTTTTGCTTTAATTTATAGAATCTGTACTCAGTTTTCTCATAATCATTTTGTTAATGCGTTAAATTCAAAATGTCAGCACAGCTCTATCTTCTGTATATTTGGGCACAGGTAGTTCAAACAGAGAAGGAGATGAAAGTATTAATTACCGTCCTGACTGCTCCCCCTTTCCCTCGATTTTTTTCCAAAGATATCACTCGCACTTTGTCACTTCCATATTTCTTGCAGTACTCCTTTGCAACCTGACAGATACACAAAAAGCCAGCATAAAACAAAACCAGGAGCCAAGGGAGAAGTTTACATTTGCTCACCCTCCAAAAGAAAATAAATTAATAGCACAGAGCTATAACCACTTCAGTTGGCACAATACATTGCCAGTGTTCGCTGCAGTCTGTTTGGGAAAATAAAAAACAGTTCACAGTCAAAACAAGAAGACTGAAGAAACTAACTAATGTTCAATAAGAACAGGATATTTCCCTAAGCAATTTCAATCCCCATCCTCCCACCTCCAAAAAACTCAATCCTAATTTAATTTCTATCATACTATTACAGACCTTTTCTATTAACACCAATAGTTAATAAAAGAAATAGAATTTTCTGTGACAGCTACCTATTTCTCACTTGTCTTGCTGCTATTTGTGGTTTTGAAGAAAAATTCACATTGATCTAAAATCCCATTCACACTGTAAGGATCTGCACATTTTAGTGCATGTTGTGGGAAAAGAAAGCTTGAGTTTTCTCCTAATTTTTTCTAAAGGTTGTCTTGAGTCCTTTCAAGTCCAGAGGCCAGCAGCCATTGTATGCTCAGTTGAAAGAAATGGCAGAAAGAATGCACAGAAGTCACATATACATATGAACAATCCTTAATGGACAAACTTAAGGACAGAAAATCAAAAAGCAATATGCATTTTAGTAGCTACCTCAAACACCTTCCAAGCAGTAGGAAAAAACCACTGCAAGTTGGCTGGCCTTCCTTGCCAGTGACATGCACCAAAGTTGAAGCAGAAGAATACAGAACTATTTTGAAAATACTACTACTGGCACGTCGATTTTTAAATGAACAATCCCATGAAGGGTGTGGGAAAGAACTGTGTCAGCTGTTTTGTCAATCACAGTATGAATGGGATATTTAAAAAGACTTTTTAGCTTCCTCGAATTCATATTCACATCATCGCTATGCACATGTGGAGTATTTAATGCAAAATTTCTTGAAGTTAGGATTAGAATTCTTAGAATCTCAGCTGCAGGAAAATGGCTATCACAGTTGCCAATCAAGAAAACTAGAACTTACAAAAGAATTATATGTGTATTCATGTGCATATGTGACATCCACGATGCATATAGGAAAATGACAGAAAATAATCAGAAATGTGAACTTCAATTGTCAACTGCTTCAAGCACCAAAATATAAACGTGAAACATTGTTATATCCCACAAATAAACAAAAAAGCCAAACAAAAATCCATGCCTCTGATTGCTTGGGAAGACACTTCTTTTTCTTACCTTTGCAGTTTGATCTTTACTACCATCATTAACCACTATCACTTCATAAGTGAATGAAGGATCTCGTTTCTTGAAAATAAAAGCAGAAAAAATGCATTTCATCCAATTTCTTAAGTAGGCAGTAGGACTTTCAAACATCATTACTCTTTTCTCCCTAGCAGTCGTTCATGGCTGCCAACAGACACTAATATAATGCAGAAAATTTGTTAAGATGGGATAATTAAAGAATTTTGTTGCATTTGATGCATGTACAATTACATTGGTTTGTCATGCTACCATCTAGAACTGAGAAATCAATTTATTGTAGAAGATGAAAGCTCAGAAGAACATCACTGTTAAGAAAAACAAACCAAAACAAAATCCACAAACTTTCACAACGAGCTTCTTACGCAGAGAACAAACCCTAATGCAGAACAGATGCTTAAGAAACTCATTGGAACAAACCAGGGTTTAGTTTAGAAAGTTAAATGCATGGTTAATCCTTAGCTCTGTCTTGGACAGATTTCATGCATATGAAGATTTTTTCATCCTATAATAGTATATTAAATTTTTACTTAATTTAAAAATCCTTTCTGGCACTTGATCTAAAAATAACTGATAAGAAACAGAAGCATTACTTATAAGCGGCCAGGTATTACTGTTCTATGTACACTAACATAACAAAGTGACTTGATCACTGACTTGTTATACACAATACACAGAAAAAAAAAAGAATTCTGAATGCAAGAATACCTGTCTTTTTTCTAGATAATCCAAAGCTTCGTCCATCATAAGAGGTACTAGAGAAAAGGTGGAGGAGGTCAGGTTAGTAGATTATAACAGGAAGAGCACCACAAGCACCTGCACAAGCAAGCTGAAAACAACCACAAAGCGAAGCTGAGCAAATCAACTCTTTCATACAACACTACCTTCAGTAAAAAAGCTTAGCAGCTGCAACTCTAAGTGCTGTCCTTTATGACTGCAGAAAAAACACTGATGAAAATCACACACGTGATAAAAAGACAGGATAAAAACATTTTTTCTGAGGAACCAACTTTTCATTTTGAAGTATGTAATTCTCTATACAACATTGAAGGAAAAAAAAATCGGTCTTCATGACTGACCCTGCAAACCAGCACTGACTTTACTTAAGGAACCTGTTGGAATGTGTACTGCCACATCAGCTTTAGAGCTTGATTACTTCTATCACATCTAAAAGCCTTCACTCAGTATCAGGTACTCCTATCTATGGCCAAGTCAAACACAAACCTGTGAGACCATCCATTTTTCTGCTTGTCTGAAGCTGCTGCTGTTGTTTAAAGAGTGGGAAGCTCTCAAATCAATTTTAAAAGTATTTTTCTACTTCTTGACTTGCAGCATTTACAGGGGAAATGAACAGCCATTCTTCTGGGGATCATTAAAATAAAGAGGATTCTTACAAGTGCTATTTTTAGCAGTAGAAATCAAGTTACACAATTCCTTAATTTTGAAATTCAATGGACTTGGACTGTTTTCTGGAAACTGTGTCCAAAATCTGATACATAATCTGGCCTGCCAGAATCTACTGCTAACACAACTGACCTCTGCATTATTACAGTAACAACAGATAGATTTTCTTCTTTTCCTCAAAACAAGAAAAATCTTACACCGGTCTTCCTCATTGTATGAAGGCACAACGACAGAGAGTTCTCTTGTAGCAGGATCACGTATATTTGGTGCAGAACCTTTCCTGCATTCAGTGTCTTCGTGTGGCATTGTTTTGGCAGTTACATGAGCAATTGCACAAGTCTGTGATGAAAAAGAAACGAGAAAAATTGTGGAGTATTTTATTAGAAGTTTACCTAGCTGTTAAATGTGCTACCTCATTACTGAAATATACTTGATTACCCTGGTAACCAAGTATATTTCAGTAACAGGTGGGTCAATGGTGGAATTTCATCCACTGACTAAATCACACAGGTCCAAAAACCTCTCATGAATGGCATGGTTACTCCTACTCTGATCACTGTCAGCATCATTGGCTTCTTGCTGTTTTTGACTGCCAAGCATCCAGATGCCTCCAAAGTTGTCGTCCAAGTCCCTTCCCCAAGTAACCCTGAGCACACAAGCAGGTGCCACCTCTGATCCCCCACCAAGCCACTGAAATCAATGGCATTGCTCATGACCAGCCAGACATACGTGCATGCAAAACCGAGGCTCTGATTGCTTTATGCATGGCTAACATAAAGTGGTAGAACTTGGGCTCTGGAGCACTTTTACTTGGTGGCACCTTACACAGAACCACTGTATCAATTAGGTTGGAAAAAACCTTTGATATCACCGAGACCAATCCATGCCCCACCACCACTATGTTAACTAGACCACGGCACTGAGTGCACACGTACGTCCAGTCTCTCCTCAAACACCTCCTGGGACGGTGGCTCCACCACCTCCCTGGGCAGGATGCATACGTGGCACTGTGGACAGGCAGCAGAATTTCGCTTTCCCGGGGGTCGAACTTCTCAGTCTCGCACGGCATTTTAGATACACAGAAACACAGCCGCTTCCCAAATGGTTAACGCGAAGGCGTTACCAGGACATTTCCCAAGACGTGCTGCAAGGCTGAAATGCCCCGTCTCGGTCCCCTTTGCCGGGCGCGGCTGCCCACGCCTTGCCCCAACGCGTCTCCCGCACAACCCCCGCACGAGCGCAGCCCTGCCGGCTGCTGCCGCCCAGCCCGGGCCGGCCCTGCCGCCTGCGGGGCGCGGCGGGACCGCGAGAGCCCTGGGCAGGGCCGGGACCCCGGGCAGCGCCTCTGCCCCGCACCGGGGGGCGGGCACAGGGCGGCCTCGCGCACCGCCGCCGCCACGGAGCCCCCCGGGCCCGCCGTGCCCGCGGTGCGCGGCTCTCACCAGGACGAAGAGGAAGGCGGCGAGGGCCGCCAGCGCCAGCGCGGCTGCGGGCAGGGACAGGGGCAGGGACGGGAGCGGCGGCAGCGCCATCGCCCGCGGCAGCCGCGGGGCCCCAGCGCTCCGCGACAGGGACGCGGAAGCGGCCGCGCCGCCCGCCGGGTGCCGCTGGGAGCCGCGGGCGCCCCCCGGCGGTCAGGGCCCGGCAGCGCCGCCGCTCCGATCGCCGCCCCTGCCGCTGCCGCCGCCGGTCCGCCCGCGGAGCCGGCCGGGAGGGCGGGCCGCCAGGGGGCGCCGCATCCGGGGCGGGGACGGCGCCGCCATGGCCGCGGCTTTCAAGTAAGTGCTGGGCCCGGCGGCCGCGGTCCCGCCGGAGCCGCGCAGCGCGTCCTGCCCGCGCCCCCGCCGCCCCTGCCCGCGCCCCTGCCCGCGCCCGAGGCCCCGCAGGGACCCCCGAGGGCATTATCCTGTTCTGCCGCGGCGGCGCGCGAGGGGAGCGGGATCGGCGCGTCTTGTGGGGATGGGGTCGGTGGTGCGGGGGCCTCGGAGCCCCGACGTGTGCGGCAAAGGCTGAGCGAGCGGGGTTTGGCCAGCCGGAAAAAGGCCCGGCAAAAAGCGGAGCTCAGTGAGGCCCGGAGCTACCTGGGATCAGAATCGCAGAGTATCCCGAGTTGGATCCTTGGAGATCACCGAGTCCAACTCGTGGCCCTGTGCAGGACAGCGCCAGGAGTCACAGCGTGTGCCTTAGAGCGTTGTCCAAGCACTTCTTGGACTCTGGCAATTTTGGTGCTGTGACCTATGCCCTGGGGAAGTTCCAGTTTCAGTGCCCAAACACCCTCTAGGTGACAAACCTTTTCCTACTACCCAACCTAAACTTCCCCTGACACAGCTGATAGCATTATAAGGAAGTTCAGACTGTAGGGAATTCAATGGCTTCCCATTTATAGCTACTCGTTTTAGAATAATAAAATTGTTTGGGTCAGAGGGGATTTTCACACATCATCCAGTTCCAACCACTCTGCCGTGGGCAGGGACACCTTTCACTAGACCAGGTTGCTCAGAGACCCATCCAGCCTGGCCTTGAACATTTCCAGGCACGGACCATCCACAACTTCTTTGGGTAGTCTATCTCAGCATCCTTGATTCCTCTGTATTTATGTCTTAAATGTGTCAAACAAGGTTTAGCAAGTCCTGTTACATGAATTGGAAGACAACAGACCTTGCATTGGGCTTACAATCCAGCAGTACAGGACCAACATATGTGGAGCCAACAGGAGCCAGTTCTTGCTTGCCATTATGTTTGTGATGCCTGTGTATGCTAGTTTGCATTTGGAAAACTTGCCTGTTTCCTTTATCTGTTTTCCACCTCCCCCCTCCCCCGAAGCACTCTTATAACAAAACTGTGAATGCTTTGTTTAAATATTAGCAAGACTTTTTATAAAAGCTTTTGTTTACTTTATTGATTCCTGCTTAAAATGCTAATACACAAATACTGTTAGTAATGTATATTTAATAAGCAATAATTATTTCTCATCTGAAGTACTGCATGAAGCATATTTTGTAATTTTATATTTTCTCAAATGTTCTAAGAAAAACTGAATAATTAAAAGTTTTTATACCATTTTCTACATCTGAATGCAGTCCTCGAACTAACAGATATTTCACACACTGTAGTAAGATTTTCCTTTCTGCATTCCTTGAAAGACATTCTACACCCTTCTGTCACTGAACACTTCTTTAGATTTAAAGCTAATAGGATTACTGAAGTGAAAGCTAGCAGTTTTTGTTAAGTGTATGTGCAGGCAGGTTCCTTGTATGGAAGAAGCATTTTGGAACTGAATGTAGGAAAACATCTTTGTTTTCTATTAGTTTAGAGTTTCCTCATTGTTCTGCAACTATATTGCTAAGCAGTTTTGTCAGGCATCTTGATTCCAAGATTATTTATTGTTGTGGGTTTGTGCTTGCTGATTTTTTTTTTTTTTGCTGTCTCTTGCCTACTCAGGAGCTTGCATTTGAATTTCTCTTTCTATTTGTTCTAGAACTGTGGAACCATTGGAATATTACAGGAGGTTTTTGGTGAGTGAAACATGAGATGCCTGTATAAATTCCTTGTAGTGAATTTTTTCTTGCTTGCTTCCACTCCTCTAACTTGTCTGTATGGAAATCTGAAACTATGGAAATGGAAACTGAAAAAAAACCCCAAGAAACTCTCTGAGCAAGTGAGAAACAGTTGTTCTCTTCAGAACATGTTTTTCTTTCCATCTTTGGTGTTGGTGCTGTTCATCTTGATGGGTAAATGCTTCTGTTGGTCTTGAAAGGAGTTCAGTTTAAATTTGACCAAGATGGTGATGCAGGTTTTTGTCTAGTACAAAATTATGTCAAACCAGGCTTTTAGATGCTACAGAAATTAATAATAGAGACTATTGCTGCTCGCCATGCACACTGTAATTGTGGAGGAAAAACACTGACTTTTGTCACCTTAAATTAGTTCCTCTATTACTGAAGTTGTATTGACTTAGAAATGGGTCCAGTATTATTGCAGTGTCATAGGTTAGCAATTCTTATCTCACAGAAGATAAACAGTAATGAGTATTTTGGACCAAACCGCTACATGCAGTCAGTTTGGGTTCTCATAATTCAACCAAAAGTCTGCTTTTGCTTCTCATAATTCAACCAAAAGCTTGAAATTGTGGTAACAATTCAGATCTATGATGGAATATTGTTTCAATTTCTAACACAAGGGTTATGTATTGTACAGCTTCTGACTGATGGTATTTGAATGTTGGGTTTTCTTTGGGTGCAGGGTTTTTCTTTCGCTTTCCTTTAGTTCAGTCTAATTTTAAGAGCTCCACTAAACAATGCAGACAGGTAGAATCTCTAAGTTACCAGTTCATTCTTGGATGATATTCTGAATCTAGCCTCTTGTAGTACCTACCCTTGAGACAATCAGTCTATTGTTATATTGTCAAAATAAATTAAAATGGATTTTAAAAATCAGGGGTTTTCTTTTGCAGGTCTACAACCACAAACTATGTATCAGTTGATGAAAAGCTAGCTAAAGGGTGACCGAGATTTCCCCAGCATGTTTGAGGCTGTATAATTCTGCTAAAAAGAAGAGAATATTATTTTTTATGAACTTCTGTAGCATAAATATTATTGTGTTATTTGATAAAATATGTTTTCTAATTTGAACTTTGTGATTTTTCTTTAGAAAGAGAATTGTCGGCCTGATGGAAGAGAGTT
The DNA here is from genome assembly GCF_965178545.1 of Coloeus monedula. Lineage (NCBI taxonomy): Eukaryota > Metazoa > Chordata > Aves > Passeriformes > Corvidae > Coloeus > Coloeus monedula. The sequence goes on from NC_138783.1 coordinate 51,955,780, forward strand.
AGGTGAATTTCGGACAACCACTGTCAACATAGGCAAGTGCTTGTGTGGAATAATAATAATGGGGGAGCTATTATTAATATCAGGTTATAGTAGTGACCTTAATGACTTGCTAATTGGTTTTCTTGATTCTTGCATTTGGAAACCAGGAAGAGGAAGGATTTTTCTTTACAGTTTCAACAAGCATGAAAGAGAATCCGTGGTACGATAGTATCCCTGAGCATTGTTTTCAGTCCTGTTCCTGGGCCAATGTGCACAATGTAATTAATCAGTTCTGCTCCTGTATGCGCAGCACAATTTAGGTGCCCTCACAAGTTTGCAGATGACACCGAACTGGGAGGAGTGGCTGATATGCCAGAGGGTTGTGCTGCCATGCAGAGAGGCCTCAGCAGGCTGGAGAACCTCAGCCATTCTGTGTGACTGACTGTTTAATACTGAGATTCTGTCCCACTCTGGATTTGAGACTTTGCTTAGCCTGTGTTTAGTATAAAATGATGGAAAGTAAACACTTTGTGAAGGTTGGACATTATTTACCGCCATTTGAATGGAAAATAGATTTTATTGAACAGTACTTTTTCTCTTCAGGTTCAATTACAACTGCAGATGGTTCTGCCCTGGTGAAGTTAGGAAATACCACGGTGATTTGTGGAGTAAAAGCGGTATGGTTGGTTTTTATCTTTATTTTTCTGTTAGCTGACTTCATGCATTTGTGTTTAGAATTTATCACCCTCGGAGTTACAATGATGTGCCAGTCAGATGCAATTACAGTCTTTCACCTGAGTTACTTCCAGACCTGAAAGTTAATATATAATGTAATTGTATAATCCTACCTGTATAGTCTGAGAACATGTATTTTTGTGATGCCCATTGTGTATGGGGAAAGATGTGTGCAAAACTAAAGTCTTTTTTATTTCTAGATAAAAGCTCTGTAATTGAAAAGTTACTGAATATCGATCAGTAAGGGCACTGGGAATGAGCTGGCTGGACTATTAAATGCCTTGTAGCCTCAACTGTACTGCTGGCCTGCCATGACCTACAAGACAAATGAATGCTCATTCCTATACTGAGTTTTTCCATAGGAAATTTACAGACAAGGACTGATTAAAAATGGCTTTTGTAAATCTCATTGTCATGGTAACTGGAAGAAAACAACCATTTGTATATAGAACAGCTGGAAAATATTTTGTACAAAATTCTGGTCTTCATTTTTCTTTTCTGTTTCTCCAGGAACTTGCTGCACCAGCAGTGGATTCTGCTGATAAGGGATATATTGGTAAGTGTTTCAGTATGGATCTTATTCAGGTTTTGTATTGCTTCAGCTAAAAGGTTGTAAGATTCTGTTGTGAAGATTTCTTAAAAGAATGAATTTGGACCAAATTGTATTACATCCCTTGAAATTAATTTCAAAATTGACATCCAGGAATCTAGAATTCCCTTTGCTCTGCTTGTGAGTTTTCCATATACAGCTATGTTTTTATTGCTGATTCCAGGCTGGGCATGGAAAGAAACCTGCAGCAGTGTGTATATTAAGAGGGAGAAAGGTAATCTATAAAAGATAGTGGCATGCAAGGTTGTGCAAAGGCATGTTAACTTCTGTTTCAAAGTCCCAGTAGGCAAAAAATGTAACTCCTAAAAACAGTGAAATAAAAAACTGTTTATTTTGCAGAGAACTGTAAGTTCTGGTGGTACCTCCTCACTCCTGTTTGGAGTTTCTTTGGAAATAAAATAATTCTATGGAACTGAGAGCTTAGATGAAATCCCCTTTTTCTAAGGCATCTCCCAAGTTTGTTGTTTTCAGTGAACTTGACTATGGTTAGAGCTTTTTCATGAATGTTTATGCATATTTTTGCTTCAAGTCTAAAGGCTCAGGTTTTAATGGTTGATGAAAAGCAGACAGCATACCAGTAAAGTCAGGCAGTGGGATGGAAATGCTGCTGTTTCTTGATCTGCTGAAGAGCACTTAACACATAAAGAAGAGTTTTTGTGGGGTCATGATAGTCAGAGAAGGATTATAAACAGAAAGTGGTAGCTAGGAGTATGTGCTTTTCCATGGAATATATAGTTTCTGAGTACAGAGAGTACTACAAGTTCTTTAATACAAACTCATGCATAACTTTTATTTTTGAGGGGAGAAGTAGGAAGGCTCGACTGAAAAATTCTTGGTCTTGCCTTTCATTTGAAGTACGTAAAATGGTACTAAGAGCGTCTGTTGTTTATTTATCTATTTTTGATTACCCATTGCCTGCTTTCTTCAGTTAATGACTAATGATTCTTGCTGCCTAGTTCCAAATGTAGAGCTGCCATCCCTCTGTGCAGAGAGGTTTCGCTCTGGACCACCGGGTGAAGAGGCTCAAGCAGCGAGCCAGTTCATTGCAGATGTGATTGAAAAGTAAGAACCATCTTAGTGCTTTTAAAATACAAGCAACTCTGCAAGACAGTTTTCTATTTCCTTGCTTACTCTCATTTTATTTTAGTTCACAGATGATAGTGAAAGAAGATCTGTGTATTGCCAATGGCAAGGTAAGTTGTATCTCAGAATGAAGAGGGAGATAGTAACAAGATCACAGTACTTGTACACAAGTACAAATACAAGAGTATTTGGGGTTATAGGGGGTTTTATTGTTGTTTTTGCTTTTCAGTCTTCATGGCTTGGTTTACATGTTAAGTGCAAAAATTAAATGATAGAAATAAGTATCTGTATTTAATGTGGCCAGAATTTTCTTATATATTGCACCATTTGCTTAGCTGATGTAGTATCTCACATGTGCAAACCTTTTCTGATAGCTTGCTTGGGTGTTATACTGTGACATCATATGTCTGGACTATGATGGAAACCTTCTGGATGCCAGTGTCTTTGCTTTGTTGGCAGCATTAAAAAATGGTAAGTCTTCCTTACAGCAAGAGACGTTCTGATTAGTGTTGCTTGGAGAAGTCCATTAGTTTTGAACCCTGGTAAGTAGGTAACTGGTTCATGGGACTGTTTGTTTCCTGTCATTTGAATGCAAACACAAGGTGGAGATGATGGTGGGGTGCCATAGGTGTGTAACACCTGGAAAACAGGATCTTTTTGTATGCTTATTATTGCTTTCTTAAAAGACTAACAGCTATGCTGCCATGTGTTCTTTGGTGTCGGATACCTGAGCCTTTCAGCAGTGGCCACGAACAAGTTTAACATCTAAATCAGGGTATTACTTTGATAATGTATTTTGTGTAGGCAGAATGAGCAGTTGGAGGCTTTGCTTACACAAATACTTTGTCACAACAGAATATTCCTTTCCTAGCTTAATGGCTTATAGTTCGTAAAAAACTGTATGGACTGACTGTTCACAGGCGTGTGGCTTGTAGATGCATGAAGGCAGCAGTTTAAAGGGAAGCTGATGGCAACGCCTCCCTTTCTAACTGAATTGCCAGCCTTGGAATTCCCCTAGCTACTTTGCTCTTTTCCTCCTTGTCTCCAACAATGTATGGGTTGTCACAGCAAGAGTTAGCTGAAGGTCAGATTGTACTGTTTCTACAGATATATAAAGCTCATGACATGAGACTATATTCCTAATTTTTTATGTCCAGTAGACATTACTGGGGAAAAAATGCTTTTCATTAAATATGACTCCAAAGTATTCTAATTGTGTGGCATTTTAGAAGTAGAAAAAACTTCTGTGTAAGGAGAAAAGCTTCTGTTACCTTAGGTACAAAAAGCAAATAACTTCCTTGAACAGGTAGTTCCAAGCTAAATAGTTTCTTGAATTTTTTTTTTGTAGAGTACCATTAATGTAGGCAAAACTCTATTCTGATTGATTTTCAGTGGCTTAGAAGAACAGCTTCAATATTTCAGTAGTTGTCAACATCTCTAGGCCTGCTAAACCCAGCAATGTTTAATTTTAGACCATTGTATTTGTTTCATCTCTTCAGTACAATTGCCATCAGTTACCATAAATGAAGAAACTGGTCTATCAGAAGTTAACTTAAAACAGAAGAATCCTTTGATTATCAGAAAACATCCGGTTGCCACATCATTTGCTGTATTTGATGAGTAAGTTCTAAACTGTTTTGTACTTTATGGAAACAACAGTGTCTATAAAACAAATGAAAGACAGAGGATGCCACCAGTGATGTTTCTGCACTTCTGCCTGTGACCAGTGTGGAGCCTCAGGCAGCGCTGCTCCATCCATCTTAAATCCATGGCCTCTCTCATTGAACAGGCCTGTAGTTCCGTGATGTAATGAGTGTGCAGAACACAGTGCAGTCTGTACAGCTTCTTCCTGTGGCTTAAAGCAGAAGTAGTTCCCAACCTAAAGGATAAGCTTAAAAGTACAGGGATAGGTACTGTTTTAGGTTTTTGAAGTATCTTTTGAGATGAAAACGTTACCAATGCAATTAATGTTTTAGAAGCCTGTGTAAGTAACTGATATAAAAGATGGTAGTTTTTGAACAGCTTATTCCAAGGATGTAGTCAACAAAGGAAGCAAGAAGTAACAGTCCAGTCAGAACAATAGAACCCGTGGATAACTGAAAACGTAATTACCCAAGGTGAAGTGTAACCAGCACACTTAAGTCATTGTTCATGTAGGAAAAGCATCTGATTATGAAAATTCAAAGTAATCACATCTGATAACTTCATCTGAAATTGTTTACTGGCTCTTCATTAGGTCAATAATGTTAAGAATGTGTTCTGCTGCTATTTATATGATGTGCAGTCTGGTGAGATCCATTTGCAAAGTATAAAGTGACAATAGTGCTCACTGTGCTATTCAAGATTTAAATCTCTTCTGTGCAGGGTTATGGCACATTAATCTGTATTCACAGAAATCAGTAGTAGGGCCTTTCATCCAAGTAACAAATGGGGTGGAGAGAGCAATCATCTCAAATGTTGACCAAGTGATTACCAAAATGCATCAGAGCAGGACATTACTGGTACTTTAGAGTGCCCTGTTAATTGCTTTAATACCATTTCTGGTGGGTCTGAAGTTTGATGTACACTGAGCATTGGGGTAACGTACCAGACAGACAGCTGTCAGTAGGATATTATTTACACACAAATCACACATACTTACACATAGACCAAAAAGGTGCATGTGGAAGGCAGCTTTCCACAAGTGTCTGTTGGGGTTTGGTTTCCTTCCCTGAAACCAGCTGTTGCATCAAACAAATTATTTAAGTCTCCTTTTAGCTCCTAAAACTACAGATTGAGGAGGCATGTGCTTGTGATGTGTGGTTTGAGGTTTTTTTTTTTTTTAATTCTGGTTTATTAGTTTTTCTAGAGTTGTTGACACAGCCCTTAAAATAAAATGCTTTACATACTCTGGCTTCCAGAGGCATTTTTCTTTTACATAAAAGGCCTCCTTGAAAAAATGAAAGTGGTAGATAGCTGGTTAGTGTGGCTGTGGCTGAGGACTGCTGGTGCAGAGCTGCTCCTGTACATCAGCAACAGCCATGCACTGAGCTGCTCATGTGAGGTATGACAGCCAAAATGAGCTGTGCTAAGCAACCCAGTGAATCTGGGTTTGAACTATTCCCCGTCTTGAGTGATGTTAGAGTTCACTGACAAGAAACTGAGAACTACTTAGGTGAACTTAACCACTGGAAATTAGTTTTGCTTTAAGGTGTCTGGTAGAAATTAGTGCAGCCTATGCCTAAAACCAATGCCAGTCTTTTGTGGAACTACAAAATAATGACTGCAATATTTCATATTGCTTACTGCAAATGGCAGGTGAGTGGCATTTTCCTGCAATTCACTGGTGTCACAAATTTATGAAACCTACAGCTTTTATGCCTGTTTTCCACAGTCATTCCACACTTGATTATGTGGAATCTCCCACAGTTTTTGGCTTTTTTTATTTTTTTTTTTAAATTGGTGCATTTTGATAGGAAAACAGAAAAGCTTGAGCACTAAATTAATCTACAAGTATTTTGTAAGACTACAGTAGTATTTTGCAATAACATTAATGGAGCAATGTATACCAACATATCTGCATGCATTTTTCTTTCACAAGCACGTTACTCATTGTTGATCCAACTGCTGAAGAAGAAGATTTAGCAACTGGAACAGTAACCATTGTAACCGATGAAGAAGGCAGACTGTGTTCTGTCCATAAACCAGGTACTTCTAAATTCACTACAAAGAAACCTAATGTTAGGTCAAGAAAAGATTATGTACCTGCCTTGCTTTGTGAGATGCAGGTGCTTTATGGAAATAGAGTGCTTGAACAGTCATTAAATTACTTGCTCTTGAAAGGAGTTTTAAGATGGTGGCACGACTGAAGTTCAAAAACCAGTCACAGCTTGACCTTCATATAGCAGAGGACAAATTTTGTCTCCTGTTACAGCTCTAGTTTGTTTCCATTATCTTTGCCTGAAGCTAGGGCTGGGAAAGCTGTATGCTCCCCAGGTGAAAGGTGCTGGTCATGACAATTACTGCATTTATACTCATGTTTGGAAATCAGTTAGATACACGTAACTGAAGTATAAGTAGAAAATCATATTGTTCCCTTCAATGTTTAGGTGGAAGTCCTCTTACAGGAGCCAAGCTTCAGGACTGTATCACCAGAGCAATTACAAGACACAAAGAAGTAAAGAAGCTGATAGACAAAGTAATAAAAAGTATAACACCCAAGTGAACAAAAAGAGAGCTCTTTTCAAAAATGGATTTGTAAAAATTGTATTTGTTACAGTGTTCACAAACCTTTTATACTAAATAAACAAATACCAATACTACATTTACAAAGTTCATTTTTTCTAAAATGTTTTTCACCCTTATTCTATGTACAATGCTGTTGAGTGGTAAAAAATACAAGATAAAACATTCTGTTAAAAAATTATGTGACTTGAGGAAACCAGACTCTAGCCACTTTATAGATGAATTTTTTAAGTTCTGTAAGGTTGGCTTCCAAAATCAGTTCATTTCTTTTAGTGTAATGTCAAAAGTTCATTTTCCCACAAGTAATATAAAACACTAATTTAATTTTAAGCCTTCTCCTTAATAATCTGAAAAAAACCCCCCTTTGAATCAATTTTTTTGGGGGGAGGCAAGTCTCATGATTTTGGAGGGGCCGGTGTGCCTCTTTTCCTTTTACTTTTTGAGTGGCTGCCTGAATGCTGTTGATGATGCAGGTGAGCTGCTTGTGCTGCTGCCGCTGCCATAGCCATTTGATGCTGCAAGAATCGCAACTGCTGCCATGAAGGAGAAGGGAGAAAAAGCTTGTTAGTGTTGACTATAAAGCTTTCACATCAGGAAGAATGAAGGGGGAGGGACAAGAAAGAAAAAAATGAGGAAGCACCAGGTTGACAAAAGGAACACACCATGTACTGGGGCAATGGGTACAGTCAAGCAGCACCAGTGGCACAGAAGCCTGCTGAGGGCACAAGCTAACATTTTACATGTGTATGTGCACAGCTTTGTTTCTTTGCCCTTTCTCTTCATTGCAGTAACTGCAGTAACTCAGCAACTTCACTGAGTGTTTGGGTTGCACAGTACATTTTTAATGTAATACCTTCTCAGTGTATGCATCGTTTGAATTTTCTGAATGTATTACAAAGATGAGACTGTGTGCTAAAAAAATACTAAAATGTTTTCATGAAGCATCTGAATGCTAAAGGAATGCTTTGCAGAGCTCTTGCTTCCATGTACTGACTGCAGCAGTGCCACATTTGAATTTCCAGGTGCTTTCGTCCATGCCATTTTGAAATCTGTTGGCACCTGGCATAGTATTTAGATTTGTGCCACAAGCACCCCTTGAATGTTTGCAAATCAGGAAGGTGGAGGGCTTAAATGAGTAAAAATAAATTCAGTGCTCCAAGCTGAGAGAACCACAGATTTCAGGTCTTGCATGACAGTTTGCCAAATACATGTTGGTTTTGTTGGGTTTTTTTTTTTTATTTCAGTTTGTGAAACCATAAGTGCATTAGTTAAAAAGAGAGCCAAAAGGGCAATATTTTTGATTTTGGAGCCAAGAATTGTATTTTTAATTTTGTTTTTTTAAACACAGTCAGACTGAAGTTGCTGGATTACTTGTATCTGTTGCTGCTGCTGCTGCAAGGCTTGTTGTTGTTGCTGTTGCAAGGCAGAAGAGAGCTGGAGTCTCTGCTGAGGAAGGCTTTGCCCAGGTCTGTTCACGGCAGAGCCAAGCTGAGACAACACTGAGAAAGGAGAAGGGGAAAGCAGGCAGGTCAAAGAAGTCAGGTTGAGTTGGTCAGGGGAGGAAGATGTAGGAATACAGTGTAACAGGAAAGGGGGATCAATAGAATTAGGTTCAGAGTCACATTGGAAACACTGCAGAAAAAAGTATACATGATATACATACTCTGTTAGTTAGAACATAATTAGATTATGAAGTGCTTGTGGAGACAGAAAGGTTTCTCACACTGGATGTTAAGCACACAGTTAAGGAAACATTCCTTAATGAAGTCTGGCATGAAGTTCCCTGCATTTTCATTTCAGGTGTAACTTACTTTCATGTGATACTACCAATTGATGGCACTTAACTGCCAAACAAAGCAGAGAAGTGCATGCTTTAGAAGTCAAGTATTTCTCATATAATTCATGTGCTGATAATAAACAGTAAATCATTCTGATCTAACATAAGACTTCCCTAAGACCAAACTTCATTTCAGTGTGAATTCATCAACATAAACACTTAGCTACCAAAAGGAGGCTCAGCAAGCACATACCTGTGGCTTGAGGTTGCATAAAATTCCCTACTCCAGTCAGGTTAATTACAGCAGCTTGTTGGGCAGATAATGCCTGATCTTGATTGGATGGACCTTGGTCAGACCCCTAGCAAAAATGAAAAGCTTGATCCTTATTACAAAACTTCCGTATCAACGAATAAGCAAATAAAGCCAGTGCGAAGGCAAACTTCTGAAGTGCCATTTAAAAACATTTAATGCTATGTCATCCAGTGCGTGTAGGTACAGGCTATAATGTAGTGACTAACAGCAGAACAAACAGATACTGAACACCCAAAACAGCTTTGTTTTGGCAGAAATGGTATTGCTCCTGTTACCCAACAGAAGTCCCATGTAGTTGTCAATTTCTCTGCAGTCTAGCAGAGACTACACTTTTTGGTTGTAATCTTACAACAATTTCCTGTCCCACTCCCAGCCCCAAAGTCTTCAGGGGCCCCTGAAATCATCCACGTGCAAAGGTCCTAATCAATCAAACTGTGCAAAGCTTGACACACTCCCATGTTCATACTGTGACACACACTCCTTAATTTCATAAAAATACAAAACCTGCTTTTAAAACTACATTTTCAGGACAGAATAGTTTTCACGGTAATCACTTTAAATCACATTAAAAGGAATTACTGTAGTCTCACCTAGTGTGCCCTGAAGTCAAAGGGTGCTAAATTACGACCTCTTCTAGAACTTAAATTATGCATTGATTTATAACACAGGGAAATAAAGCATTATATGCACAAACCAAGAAAACTTGACTTATCAGTCAGAAAAAAGCTGGTGCAGTCCAGGAGTTGCAATGCTTCTTTACCATTACATTATAATACCACTAAGATCTAGGAAAACCAGACCAAAAGAGAGCTCATTGAGACATCATCACCTCCATGATGACTAAGAGTCATAGAACCACCGTGGGGGAAAACCCCTAAGTATGAGATGAGAATGCATATTTATATTATGTTGGTAGCACAGAAAATTGTTGTTCTTTTTGGGCCTAGGTTTTTTCCACTAAGCACTGTGAGCACATACGTTCTTATCCCTATAAAAGCTAAGGCATCTAGTGTTCCTAATAGCTCATTTTACTCAATGACTTCCTACTCTATAATGCAAGGTATGAGAGAAGTTCCCTAGGGCAATTTAACCAATGCGCAGATTGATTTTCTCCAGAAGAACTTTCTGCCGCAAGGACTATGCTTACATCAGCTGTTTTGTAAACACCCTTGATGTTCAATGTCCAGAAAATAAAACCCAACAGTACAAGGTCACATGATTTTTTTTTTTTAGTAACTCAACTACTAAATGGCATTCAGAGATCTGGATGCTGAAAACAAATCTGAAACTTTCCCATTAAACTGTCCCACAATCCAGAACAAGGCCTGTGGCACAGGAGGCTATATACCATAAAACATTTGAAAGAGGCATCTTATTTATGAAGTGTACAGTAGCACAAGTGAAATTATGACAAACTTGAGTATCCAGTAAAGAGTCTTATGTCTGGGAAGAAGAACACAAAGACAGAGCAGCTAGTTTTCCCAAATTGCTGCATCAGCTTTGGTTAGGATTTTTAAGTACTGACCTGGTACCTGCACCTTAGGATTTTTAAGGTGCAACTGACCACTCAAAATTTGTCATTTTGAGGACAGATTGGTCTCTATCAAGACTTTAGACTTCCTCAGTGATTAAAGCCTTTAACACTAATTGCAGGCAGCAGTAGAGCTAATGTCTTAGATTACAGCTTTAAAGACAACTGGTATTTCCTTTGGTGCAAAGAAAATTCTGTTGAACTACAGCAGTGAGGGTTGTAAGCCAACTCACAGTAGTGTAAGTAACAAATTCTAGTTACTCTGTAATAACCCTGACTGCATTTTTTCTCTGTTCATCTGATGTATCCATTAGTTATGATAAACATAGCACTAAGCTGATTTTACACTACTCATACAGTGGGGCTGGGTCTCTTCATGACACAGTTAGACAATGCTCAGCCAGTTGGTTTGTTACAGCTTTTCTGTGTGGGATATAAATAAAGGAGTATAACCCAGCTCCAGCCATAGCAACAGAGCCACTGTAGTCAGTCTTTGCTGCTTGAGAAGGTTTAGGAGGAAGGCTTTTCTCCCCCTCTGCTTCAGATCTATTGGGTAATGGCTCATTTACTGGTGGAGATGGGGAGAATAAGAGAAACTTTCATCCGTGCACCCCAGACTAAGGGCTGTTAGCACACACCTGTTCTCCCTGTTGCTGAGGGCTACAGGTTGTAGGCTGCTGGGATTGTTGCTATGGGGAAAACTGTGACAGCTGCTGCTGGAGTGGGTTAAAAATAACTGAACCACCTGGAAGCTGTTAAAGATTTAAAACAAAAGGCATAATTTAATCAAACTGCTGAGTTTCCCACTGTTCTAGGATGAACACAGTATTGATAGTGATGTATTTCCTAGAGGCTTGGTTTTTGTTTTAAAGTTCCTTTAAAATCAGTTTACAATTGTTGCTGTTTGTGAAAAAGCCTCATGCTCTGAAAACAAACTTCCATGAACTTATAGCAAGATACTTCCATAGAAAAATACATTTAAATTATTTTAATTAAAATGGCAGATACTATACTGATATTTGAAAGGTAAATGCCAGTCTTCAAAAGCACTGTATATAATTTCCACTTTCAAAACATTCCACTGAATTTTAATAGATAGTGAAATGGCCTTGATTCCTCTCCCTTACCCCAGCTTCAGTTGCACTTATTTCAGCCAAATTGTCCTTGGTTTATATGAGTGGCAGAGCTAGTTTGAAAGGATGTCCTTCAACGTGGAATCACTTGAATACAAGCATTTAATTCTACAGAAGAGCTCTAGTCTGATGTAATTGCCTCCTGTGCCTGCCCTTTTCCATGTTTCTGGAGTGTGTACAGGAGTGGGAAGAGGAAGTAGCAAAGCTGGTAATAATTTTTTGAAGCATGGTGCAACATATGTGGAACACTGAAGCTGCAATTGTGCACCTGCATCTGGCAGCTGACTTCAAAGTCTGGGAACTCCACCCAGTTCCACAAACAGTCCCTGTTCTGCTTTTAAATGCAACTCTGACACAACAAACAACATCTGCTCATGTTTGTATGTATTTCTTTGCTTAGTGCAAAGAAAGCATTTACAGACCTTCTAAACTCCCTATCTTACGTGAACTTCCATTTCCTAGACCAGAAGCTCTTTAAACCTGTTACTGCAGCTATCTGTGCATGCTGAGCTTGGCTTTCAGGCATTCTGTGTGTAACCTCTGAGTGATTCTACTACACTATTTTGTACATTATAATGGTAACTTTAGTATAAAGAATGATCTGCAATGAAAGCTTAGGCAAATCTTGAAAGATTCTATTTTAGGATTAATCTTTTGAATCCAAATGTCAGCATCTATTGTTACTGAGAATTATCTGCATTGTTCTGAGCTAGCAATATAACTTCCACGTGGTATCTCTATGGAAGTAGTCTTTTGTCTTATTCTAAGCCTCTTAAATAAGCAATTACGATTTGCAGTAAATGGTCTGACCAACTGGCTCCAAAGATCTGTGTGGGGCAGCACAGTAAGCAGCACTAAGCAGGTCTCTACAGAAAGGTATGAAATTATTATTATTGTGTCCAAGTATATCAATTACCTGTAGAAGATTTAAGGGCCGAAGATTTGATGTATTTTTCAAACCAAATGGGCTGCCTGTTAAAGAAAACATCTTTTTATTAGTAGTGAGTCTTTACTCAGTTGTATTTGTGCTTTGCAGTACACCTTTTCACTGGGACTATTTCTAAACATTTTGAAGTTGGAAAACTGGCAAGTGTAAATTTCATACTTAATACAATGCTGCATTTTCCATAATGCAGTTCACAGTTATTCAGGCTCAAAGCACAAAAGAGCTGACTAAATGAAAAGAAATCTGTACCACTACTAACCACTGCACCCTGGGACCTATAACCTGTTAATGCATTTAAATGAAGGCGATTGTGGAGAACACCACAGCAGTTATTTGTCAGTGATCCTTCTTCCTTTAAAAAGTTTTACTGTTGGTACAGTAAATCCAAAAAAATCCAAGGGCTCAATCAAGCAATATACTCTTATTAACCTTTAACAGGAAACAATCCCACCCCAAATCTGAGCAATGCTCCCCTAAGACAGCAGCTATCAAACAGAAGCCCAGGAGGTCTTGCACAGACCCAGATCAGATCACTACTCTCATCTGTTGTGTGGGTGACAGCACAGCATGTAAAAATCTGTGACACCAAACTGGTAGAGGCTGATGGTGCTTGAAAGGACAGAACTAGACTAAAAGTGATCTTTGTGAATTGAAGAAATGGTCCAAAACTCACTAACATTGAATTAAAAAAAGACAAATGACCAAGTACAAAATTGTAACTAGCTTTGTGTCTTTACGGCAAGGAAGGACATGAGAAGTTACAGTAAGTCACAAACATACCCAAATCATCCATATCACAAACTACAGAGCACACAAAAGAAAAGAACCTCTTCACACAGTTTACATTTATAAAATTCACTGTCACAAGATGCCTTAGAGATTCCAAAAATTTAATGGATTCAAAAACCAATTAGAAAGTCCACAGACTAGAAATCTAGCACAGGATTTTAAGCACAAAGATCCATGTGGATATTCTTCAGCTGAGAAAGTCTCAAAGCTGTAGATTGCCAGAAGAGGTACAGTTGTAGACAAGGGATGTTTCACTTCACACTTTTGCCTCATCTTATACCCTCTCCTCAGTATCCTCTAATGGCAACTGTCAGAGACAGAATATGGACTGGATGGATTTTTGGCCTAAACCAGTAAAGCCATTCTTACGTTAAGGTAATGCTGTTGCAAAAAATACAGATAAAAAATAGGCAGACCTCATTTGGGGAAATGTTAACAGGAATGTTGTGAAAGAGATGAGATGCATTTATTCTGCTGTGCTCCACAGTGGTAAATCAGCCAAGCTCAGGCTTGTGTCCAGTTTTGGTTATCACATTTTAAGAAGGATGTAAGCAAATTGGACAGTCTAGAAAAGAGTGACAGGATTATGAAAGGTTTGAAAAATACAACCTATCAGAAAGAGAAGACAAATGTGGGACATGACAGCATGTTTGATACTTAGAAGGTAAAGAGAAAGAGTGAACAACTATTTTTCACGTCTGAAAGGTATAGGAGAAAAAAAAATTGCAATTCAGGAGATGCACTGTAATTAGAAGGAAACATTTTGCATGGATAATGAACTACTCCAAAGAGCTACTGAGAAAGATTGGAATCTTCTTTAGTGAAGGTATTTAAAGACAGTTTAGATAAACATTGGTTCAGTATGGCTTAGACAGATTTGACTATCTTAGCAAAAGGGACAGATATCTTGAAGTCTTTTACTCTTCTCTTTCTATAATCATACATTAGATTTTTTCTTTATTATATGTTCAGAAAAAATAAACTGATATTTTAAATTGTGCTTTTAAGATTTATATAGTTGCATTTGAAGGCAATGAGGAACTACTTAACTGTAGTACAAGAATAAAGCAGTACCAGAATAAAATGCCCCATACATTTAAAAAGTGAAGCCTCTTTCTAGAGTTCAATCATGCCTTTTTTTTTTTTTTTTGGCAAAAAATTCAATTCCATTTTTTTGGCAAATGCAATTCAAAAATTGCATTTGAATTTGAAGTTTCTTTCAAAGTTCTTACTGAGCACACCAAACAATCCAGGTTTTGACTATGTATCCCCAGCCTAGCTCACCAAAAACCATCTTCAAACAATCTCCAACACAGCCTACACCTCGAATGCAAAAGCAAGTTTGTTGTTCCTGAGCTCCAGCCATCAAATACACAACCCTCTTCACACAATGGCCACTTCAGTCCATTTTTCTCACAAAATGTTTTTACACTGTCCCTGTCTGAAGGGCAGCTTTTCCACTCAGTCACACTGACCTGCTTGAGAGGCAGACTGCATTGCAGCGGGCAGCGCACTTGGTACCAGACCTCCTGGGGGTAAAATGCCACTCAGATTTATACCTGCAGGGGCTATGGCACCAGTGTTGCACCCCAACATAGAGTTTGAACCACTCATCAGTGACTGTGCTCCACTGTAGAAGAGGAAAGACAACACATCAAACCCAAGTGGCACAAGTAAACCTGAATAACTAAATTTTTGCCCTCTGTCTTACGGCAAGTAAAACAGTTGCTTGCTGTAAATTATGCAATTATGGATAAAGCAGCACTGCAGCTTAAAAAAAAATTGTTTTGCCCAGAGCGTAACAAATACATTCCATATTATTGGCATATACAGGTTTTTTTCTTCTTTGCTATCAACTGAGGAAGATAAACCACAAGTGGTCCTTTTATTCTAGAAATACTAAAAGGTTTTCAAAATGGTTGTACTATCATAAAAGGAACAGGTTTGCATTCTCTTTTTCCCCTATTAAAAATATCTCTAACTTATCAACAGTGACCAACTGCTGAACACCTTAGCTGCATAAATGTCTGATACCTGCATTGAAGCACACTATGTGTCTTACACTGACCATTGTAATTGTAGAATTTTCCTTAGTCTAAAAAGCAGTTCATGTTATACCATACAATCTGTTCTTGACAGCATTTATCATTTTCTTCAAACCACAGAATGAGTTTTAAGGATCAAAGACTGTTTAACCTCAATGCTTTTCTAAGTTGATAGAAACAAATCTGTTCCCATTTTTCATTTAGATTAGTCTCCATATGATATTCTACCTCCTCTCTGGTTAATAAAAAGATGTTCTCAAACTTATAGAGCAAAACTTCAGAAACCACTTAAATTGAGATAAAGCCTGAAGAAATGAACCTATATGACTCCAAAAAGATGAAAGCAATGAAGGCCTTTCTTAATAGATCTTTTCAGTATTCTAATAGTAGGTGACTTCTATTTGGGAAATGCAAATAGTTTCTAGTGGCTCTTCACTTTGTAATTAGATGGTGAATGATCTGTTTTGTATTGCACATCCTGAAAAATATTTACCCTAATGGATGGTGGACAGTCCTGGACCACACCCCCTCCCACCAGCCAACCAACCCCCATGGTAAATTTAGAAACCATCATAACAAAAGACTTACCACACAGAGCCCACTACATTGATGAAGTTAAGTCCTGCAGGGTTTGCCATGACCTGGGTGGAGGTTGTTCCTGTAGTAATGGATGTTACCATGGTGGAAAGAGGAATGGTCATTACAGGCAGTGCCTGGCTCAGAGACATTTGCTGCTGAGCAAACGGGGTTAACAAAGTGGGCTGAGGGGTGAAGCCTGAATCTTGGGGAGTAGGGGTGGCAGAAGGGGTAATAGGAGTTGAGCTCTGAGCATCAGGAGGGTGTGGGGTCGATGAAGGGGTGTTGGTTGGAGTAGGAGTAGATGGTTTAGGAGTTCCAGACCCTGCTCATTGAGAAAAATAAAAAGTGCTAGTTTGTTATAAAAGGCCAATCCTTTTTGTATAATAAGGTTAATGGAATCTTACTTAGCACTGACAATTTCTTCTGTTTTTTAGACTGCAAGTGTTAATTTCTACACGACACAAGTGTTGCAGCACACACTCATTGTTAAGGATGCAGTATATCACAAAGAAAACCCATTTGCCATGCTTCATTCCTTGTGGCATACACCAATTTCTATTTTCCTTTAAGGCTGCCATAATTTTTTGTACATTAAGTCGTAATTCCATTCAGGAATACTTAAAATAATTTCTTAGTGACCATTTTAACCTAATTAATGTTTGTCCTAAACTGTTAAACAAATAGTATCCATGTACTGCCTGCACAATAGCATGGTGTTAAAAAGATATGGAAAACAAGAGAGTCAGCAGGAACATGTACTATTTCAACAATCCTGGGGCTGATCTAAATTTCATCAGACAGTCAAACTGCCATTTGCCAAATATTGACCAAATAAAAAGCAATTAATTAATATTTAAGAATCAGAGGATAATACTGCATCTTTAAAATCTACTGTGTAATTCCCTCTGCTTAAATGCAGCACATACAGCTGTATTTGTTGTGGATGCAGTAGGCAAAGTCTATAAATCGAAAAACAAAACAAAACCCCTAAAAAGCTTGAGCTGGTTTTTTTTGTTTTCTTTTTTTTTTTTTTTTAGCTTTCGTGTCCTGCAGAAAGAAAGGAAATAAATATGAATGGTGACCAGAGCCTTAAAGTAACAACTGTGTGCAGCAGATTTACACAATTCATAATACTAACATAAAACCAGACTCAGTATTTTGGAAGAAAACTTTCATAAGTTTCCTTTTTTATCTTGTGCAAAACAAGAAGGCAGAGAAGTTACACCTTTTGAGCTACCCAGATTTTAAATTATTTAATGCAAAAAGCATATTATAAGACCATGCAGGATACTGGAATGTGCAGTATACAATTATTCATAAAAAACCTGAGAAGCTGCAGCTATGGTTTTCCTCTTTGTACAGATCTGTTCACGAAATGGCTCAAGACGCATACATGTTTTAGAAAATGTTTATGATCTACAGCTATGATTACAATGATTCTGTCAGTGTTAATGAAAATACTTTAACTAGGATGTCACTTCTGATTGAAATTTGCATTTTAACACCTGAGAATATGGTGCTATCATCAGCAGCATCACCACCACACTTGCAATCAGCAATGATTTGTAAAACAGTGTAGGAGTGTTTTTAAAAAATCATCTTATTGTTTATTGTATCATCACCTTGGGACTGATCAGATTATATACATACATAGATACACAACTGCACCAGCTCCTATAACATTTAAAAAACCAGATGCTTAAATTACGTAAAGGCAAATTGATCTAACATACTGTTTTTACACTGGAGGAAAAAAAATCTACACTTTGGAATTTTATCTCATCACATCATCTACCAGCCTTTTCATATATGAGGAGATCATGCTAATTGCATAAAATGTATTAAAACGTATACACAGAGGGTGCATACATATATATACAGAAAACGAACACAGTTACAATAAACATAAAATACATACAGTGAACAAGAGACCTGCCTAAAGCTGCACAACTTATACAATTTAGGGTACACTGTACACTTAAATTTCATCATTCCACAGGTTAAGAAGTTTATCTCAGGAAGCATTTATGCAAAAGCCTAAGATTTAATGGAGAATTTAGGTCGTGACTCACTTTGTGAAGAGCTCGCAGGAGACATGGCAGCTGGAGAGAGCATGCTAACTTGATTAAGATCCATAGATTGTTTCCGAGAAAGACCAGGAGGCTTAGAAGGAGGAGGTGGAGTTGGGGATTTTAGATGGCCACTTGACTGTTGTGAACTAAAAATATTACCTGAAAAAGCATAATTAAAATACATTACTATTCTGTGAGTACATGTTAACTTGAATATTAGGATAAAATTTTCTGAATAATATAATCAGAAATTAAAAAAAAAACCAAAAACAAAACACAAAAAACCATGCTCTTCTCACAGATAAGATGCTGGTATTTTTTTATTAGATCTTTACTAAAGGGATATCCTGTCATTTTACAACAGGCAGAACATGTTAAAATGAGACACTTGAGTCAAAAAATAATTACCTGAAGAGCTACTTCCTGAACTTGAAGGTAATTTGATAGGAGGAGGTCGGTGTTTTACACCTTTCCCCAGTACTGAAGACTGAACAGAGCCTGATACACTTTCTGGCTGCTGGGAGGAAAGAGAAATTAACACTACCAGAGCAATGATAAGAGCTTCCACATAGCTGGCAGAAAAGACAATTCGACTGATTTGTATTAAGGCTTCTCAGAACAACGACAAAATTCCTTTCAGACATTTCAGATGAACTCTCTTTAGATAAAGTGTTTACCATCAAGAAGCAGCATGAAAATGCTGGTAAAAATTTAAACTGAGCAAAGAAGCAAGTAAAATAATTAAAGAGTTTCATTTACTCCATAATTCTGAAATTCTTTTAGTAATTTTCACAAATGCAAAAGTGACAAATACACTTGAAGTAACAGAACATTTAGGTTTTAATTGAAAAATTACCTAATTTCATTCATTCATTCATATATACCTGCCATTTTCAACCAAGACAGACTTAAAGAACAGGATCAGAATTCTTCATTCTGGGAGCAGGATTTGAAATAAGTTCAGGAAAATCCTGAATGCAGAGAAATCAAAACACATTTCCCCACTGGCTTCAGTGGGACAAGAACTTCATATTTTTAGAGAGAAGATGCAGCCTTTTTGTTTGTTCTTATAACCTGATTATTAGGTTGTCTGAACATAAATCTACTTCAGCTACTCGAGTCTGTAGTTCTCATTCACAACAGACCCTAAATCCATTATTCCAATAGCTGACACTGTCAAAAGACTCAGCAGTGAAACACATTCACAGTTACAGTCTATGTGTTTGTACCTATAAAGCAGGTATCCATAAATGAAAATAACGTCTACACAAACATACAGTTCACAAACTGCTGAAACTAGGAACTGAGGCTGGCAATATAGTGAACAGAGTACTTCATTACTGGAGTCTCAATCAGATGTGCATGAGCTAAGAAATCAGAGCATTGTGCAGAATCACCCATTTTGGTGAGCTTAGCTTCCACTGATTCTCAGTATTAAGAGACAATCCCTCTAATTTTCTAATTGCTTGCTTATAAAAACGAATCTTTTGAGGAAAATTCTGAGGACTACCTTTCTCTTCTTCTATTAAAATCTGCTTCTTGCTTTCTTGATTTTGAAAATAAAGACCAACGCCCCATTCCAATGATGATTAAATACAGTAACCTGAGTAACTCTGGTCCAGCTTTTGGTGGAGGCTTGGAAAGGCAGGCAAGTTGACTTCCACAAGTACCCTTCCACCCCAATCACTGTATGATTTTAATGTATATACACACACGTGCATGTACATGCCTGTATGTGTGCACTCATACAGAGAAACATTCATATCCCTTTCTGCAACTGCTGGCCTTGGAATGCTGCTGGTCTGGCTGACACCAGGAACTACCTCTTTCAGAGACACATTGTTGGGAGTTCATAAATAGATATTTAGGGGAAATTTAATTCATAGGAAGGTATTTAGGGAATACCCCAGTGGATACAAATCTCATTTACTAGGTGGAGCGTAACATACAGCTCACTGCTAAAGCACTGACTCTGACCAAAAAAGGCCAGAAGCAGCAAGTAAAACACAAGGCAATGCCAACAGGCAGGAAAATTAGGGAATGCAAGAATTTATACTGGAAATGTAGAAATGCGTGTGCATGTAAACATGCACACTTTAAAGTTGTTGGGGCTTGTGTTTTGGAGGTTTTTTTGTTGGTTTTTTTTGTCTGTTTGGGTTTATTTTTTTGCCATTTTTGTTTGAAGGTTTTTTTGCCTTTGCTTTTTTGTCTTTTTTTTAAGTTTTCCTCCTCAAATTGAAGAGAAAATAATTTGAATTTCTAAAAGGTAAAGGAAGTTCAGCTACTCCATCTGCTTCTGTGTTTACTGACCTGCAAAACAAGACACACAGCTGCATTTTACTATACTGCTCTATGAAAGTTTCATCTGAACAGGGGAAAATGCTAAAACAAAACTTTGGAGCTAACTACATGATACACAGCAAACCCCCCACCCCTCAAAACAGCTAAAAGACAACATTTGAACATTGGAAATATAAATGCTTCCCACTAACTTTTCCAATATACTCACATTGAATGATCATGACCATAACACATTTAAAAATTCATTCAGGATGACATTTTTAGGTTATTTTACTGTTAAATGTGGATAGCAAAAATTATTCTACTAATTCAATAATTAAGGACAAATAAAAGAAATGCGTAACTTGATAAACTCACTTCCATTTCCTTCCCTGGAGAAAGATGACTGACTGATCCACTTGAATTATGAAACATTTTCACAGTACATTTAGCTTCATTTTGCACTAACTCCTGGTACTGGTTCACCACCCTGAAACAAACAATGAGGACATAAAAAGATTCACAACTTTGAACTTCTAAAGTAGATAAGTATAGATTAAACACATAATTGTGAATGTTATAGTCATATATTTTATATATTATGTGAGCATATCTCTACATAACACAGAGATTCACATATAAAAAACATATTTATACCTCTTTGTATCTTTCTACATTATATTCCTGGTCTCTTAGGTTTATTCCATTTTAACTTTTAATCTCTTTTTTTTCTAATGCAAAGTACAGTGTGAGAAGCACTCTATTGGAGGAATATGGGAAACAATAGACAGAACAGTTCCATTCCCAAAAGCAACTGCAGATCTTTCGGATGTCAGTCAACGGGGATCCCATTCCCCCTTTATTACAGAGGTCCAGAATCTTTTCATAGAAGTGTCTCTTCTGCCTGTGGAACAGCTGACCCTCCTTTAGCTTGAGCTCTATGTCAGGTGAGGAGTCTAAATGCAAGGGCTGAACAATCACTCCTCTATGAACATTATGACAAACATTTGATAAAGCATCAGGCAAACAAGTTTAAAATACTGTTCTATCAAAATGAATCATACAGCTCTACTAATCTGAAACAAGTTGAGGGAATACTGTTTCACAAAGATGAGCAGAATATACAAAGTGACCTTGAAATATCAAGCTGAAGTGCTGTGGTCACTTAACATTCTGGCAGACTAGACCTCAGTGAAAACCTGCTGGAATATTTCCATTACCTCACACCTAAATGTGACAAACTACACTTTATTTTGATATAGCCCTGCTTCTGTCATATGCTGTTACCTGACTACTGCAGACATAAGCAAAGGTCCCAACACACACAACAGAGGAAAGGGGGGAGTGTACCTTTTTTAGCAATTAGATTTTAGACTGACTCAAAATTACAGTGGAATCAGGGTAGTAAAATGCCATGTACTTGAAAAGGTCATCCTGCCCCCCCCTACTGTTTCTAGTTGTCCTTGTCCCTGAAACCCTGATTCTGACAAAAGGACTTGCACAACCCAGTGATAAACATGATCAGGAAATCAATCCCAGTTAAAACTAAGCTCTTGTAACATTGTTTTACTTTTCAGCCAACCAATTCCCCCCCAGTTCAGCTTACAGAACAAGCAGCAAAAGTATCAGCACAAAGGAGGCAGGAGAGAATATAAGCAAAGAGTTTCTTAATCAAAATTACCTATTTAAAAAAAGAATATTATTACTGGTTTTTGATCAAATAGAAGACTCATTTGCCTGCCAGGCACATAAGGGGTGCAGGGGGATAAGAGCTATGGCATGTACATCAGCTGGAGGTATCCGATGGGGGCACAAAAACACAACTGGCTCTGACAGAGGTTGCTTTTTAATGGTTCTGTGCTCATATGCACAGGCAATCTAGGGTGATGCATGCTGAAAAACACTTAAAAACCACTTATTTTGCTGCCTCAGATATCCCTGAATTGCTACTCCTACTCATTCTACAACTAAAATATGCTGAAAAACTGTTTTATTACTTGCTTCCCTAGGAAGGCTGAATCAAGACATGCACAGTGCACAAAACTAAGACATATAAATCTTAAATCCTAGATTACACTTCAAATGACAAGTTCAAATGAACCATTTCCATCACTGTTAATTTACCATACCAAATGGCAATGCTCTCAGAGTTCAGGTAGCATGACAAGCTGTACTCACGTATTTGATGTCCTCTATTCTTCCTTGCTTGGTAAATACAGAAACTACACACTATCCTACTTCTTGTTATGATGATTAGTTCCTCTTATTTTTCCTCATTTGTTCTGCATCTGTTTCCACAAACCATAACACTGGCAGCCATAACTGCCAAAAAGGAACAAAGCTTATTATTTGTCATCAATCCAAATAGATGCACAAACTATATTAATTTACCTTTCAGCATCAGTCTTCGAACCAATAAGGAACCTAAAATGTAAAGTACATTTTCAGTCATGACTTGGACTAAAAGAACATATTTTTATTATCACAAGGCTTCAAACAAATGACAGTGCTGTGTTTTTTTCATACCTGCTCAAAATACAAACAATAACGTATCCATTCAATGGACTGGGTATTATTCAGTACTTGAAACACACACTTGACTTCCTATCTATAATATATACACACATGATCTAATATGGTTTCCTTTAACAGTAAATCACCTACAAAGCAAAAGGCAGACTATAGAAATTTTGGATTTTATATATTAAAAAAAATGGGAGTGAGTAACTGCTACAGAATTATTAGTGTAAAAAGTACAAAGGAAGAGTTATGTATAAATTAACAGCATACCAGTACACTCAGACTGAAATACAAGTGTCCTGAGGGGATGTCAAAAACAGCCTTAGGCATAATATTTTAAGAAACGTTCAGTTTGCATTGTTTGATTTTACTTATGCCAATTGCAATTCCCTGTAGTCTTCCAGACCTCCTAAATAAGTATCTCTCTTTTGTGTAACAGTTATGGCTTGCAAACTTATTACTATGCTTTTTAACTTCACAGAACTTTCTCTAGCTCCAAAAAGAAAAAGCTATTAAAAAACCCTTTTATTTTATTGAACAACAAAAATGCTTACTTCTTCTTTCATTTCATATGGCAGTTTGCTAATGAGGAGTTATCCAAGTTTTGATGAACTTTAATTGTCAGTGTCTTACCAGTTATTTCCAAAACCCTCCAGGCATCTAAAACCTCTAAACTAATTTAATTCTCAGCCTTATTACAGAACTCTAAGCTAGCACTGCTGTTCAGGGAACATCAGTACTAAGTATGTGTGCTGGTTTTGGCTGGGATAGAGTCAATTTTCTCCATAGTAGCTGATACAGGGCTGTTTTGGATTTGTGCTGAAACCAGTGTTAGTAATACATAGGTGTTTTAGCAATTCTTAAGCAGTACCTACACAGGCCTTTTCTGTCTCTTATGAGCAAAAGGGCTGGGGTGTACAAGAAGTTGGGAAGTGATGCTGCAAGGACAGCTGACCCCAAATGACTAAAGGAGGGGATATTCCATACCATACGGCATCATGCTCAGCATATAAAGCCAGGGCAAGAAGGAAGAGAGGGGTGGGGGGAGCATTTAGAGAAAAAGCATCTGTCTTTCCAAGTAACCACCAGGTGTGATGGGGCCCTGCCCTCCTGGAGACAGGAAAACACCTATCTGCCCATGGGAAGTGGTGAATGAATTCCTTGTTTTGTTTTGCTTCCATGTGTGGGTTTTCCTTTACCTACTAAACTGTATTTAATCTCAACCCACATGGTTCCTCACTTTTACCCTTGCTATTCCTTCCCCCATCCCACCACGGAGGCCGGGGGAGGAGGGAGTGAGTGCTTGCATGGTGCTTAGTTGCCAGCTGGGGTTAAACCACAACAGTATGGAAACAAATAATAAGTAAATAGCTCAAGTCTAGGGATAAAATATTCTTAATACTTAATACTTTTAAGATTTTCATAAAAATAAGAGAATGATTACATACTAGATGATAAAAGTAACTTTCATTAGCAGAACTAAAAAGTTTGCTCAGTCTCACTGCTCCTTGCCTTACTGAAATTTATGGGCTCTACTCTGCTGCACAGGTTCCTCTACACAAATAATCTGGTACATACAACAAAAAGAGCCAAGAACAGAGGATCTTTGTAGAATCACAGCCAAAACCAGCATATTCCAAACAATTCAAAATTATGCAGCTTCTTAGAAGCTCATGTTTTTCTTCATTTATTTAGTTTAACTGGATCTAAGAGTAAACAGAATATAGTCAAGTCTTATGCTTTCACAGCATCAAGCAAATTTTGAGAACAATTAAAATTCTGAGTATCACCAAAAAAAGAGTGCAGCAATAATCTCTTATGGTGTCTCCACAATCTGCATGATTGGATTTGCTGGTAGTCTTATTTTCCCCTCTATGTATCTTTAATGTAAAAGAATGCACCAATTTAACAAGAAAGCACATTTGAAATATGATGGTTGCTTGTACACATTTTGTTTTGGTTTGAGTTTTTTCGTGTTAAAAAATCTTAAATCAGACATCTAGCTCTAGAGTATTTTTATGACTGAAAATGATAAATAATGTTTGTTTTCCTTCACCTATTGGATCGCAGCATTGTTTAAAAAAGAACATGTAACTTACTGTGATGGAGTTAATAGGTTGTCATTTTCCTCATCACCTTTGAGTGTCTGAATTTTACCATAGTACAAGGGATTGCCAAGAGACTGAAAAATGGTCAGTTTTGTTTTTTGAAGCTGATTACCAACTTCACATTCAAACACATAATCATCCTTCATTTCCTAAAAAGACAGAATGAACTAGTAAGTCTTGAACAAGCATTAGCTGAAACAGTGAGTAAAACAGAGCAGCTCTATATACAATATCGAGTAAGAAACATTGTATAAGTAACTCTGAACATAAGTAACACTCTCTAGGAAGGGGTGCATTATCTAAAATGAAACTGATTCCAGAAGTTATATTAACAGGATGAGAGGAAAAAGAGTTTATTGTCTCTTAAAAATACAAAGATTCTCTTAAAAATACAAAGATATTGCAAACCCCAAACAATCATGTTAGACACGGAAAGGCAGACTGGGTAAACATATATAGAAACAGTTTTATATGAATTATGAAAATGCGAAAAGCGTTCAGAGTAAAATACTGGAGCTGAACATTAAGTTATATGGGAAAGTATTACTTTTTTCCAATATGCAACTACAAAGATATCATGATACATGCTGTTAATAAAGATAGGATCTTGCCTCTGAAATTATAAAAATTAATCAATTATTTATGTCTGATTATATTAAATTACTACTTCTGATCAAATCACATAGTTTGTGTCAAAAATCTTAAGATTCAACTTAAACATTGCAGAAAGAGTTTTTTGTAAGAGGCATTTAATATTAATCACTTCCAAAATTTAACATTTTGATTTCAATAAAGCTCTTTTTCATCAGCCTTTGAGTGTCCGAGTAAAGAAAGCAATTTGTTGTGCAAAGTACTGCTCCATGTAAATTATTATCCTTTCTTTTGTACAAACTGCTAATCCTTGTATTTCTGGAAAATTCGAGGAAATCAGACTGATTACATGCTTGCTTACTGTATAAAATTACAAGTATCTTTGGTAATCTTCCCATGTCTCTGTAACACATGGAAGATTAATTAAATTGCGGGAGGGAAGATTATTCCACATTACATTGATTTTGTTGAAATAAGAAGCATTTTAACTAGAGACAGTGAAGTTTGGCCAAAGGTCTAAACTACTCACGTGTGCTGGCCAGACAGTTGGTTGTGAGTCATCAGACTTGATAGACTTTTCCACTTTGGCATATTTTTCCACCTTATAGAAAATAGAGAGATCAGAAAAGAAAGAATTCCCTATGTTATGAATTCAGAGAAACTTAACTGAAGAACCTTCGGAACTTTACATTTTTAGCGTTACACCATATTTGCTATGTTAAACTTAACAAAAGAGTGAAACATGGTTTCAGACTACAGATTGAAATCATTGCCTGCAATGTGGAATGGTTAAGTAACTTCACAGTAACAGTAATTCCTAAAGCCTCTGATTATGTCAAGTACAACACAGTTGAAGTGAAAAGAGAGGTTTGTTTGTAAAACTTACACTGTCATTTCATGTGTAATTCGCATTCTTGCCAGCCCTATGTCCAAAGCTACAGTCTTGTCTAGTCTACAGTCTTTTAAAAAAATCTCAGAACCTCAGTATACTAGAGAAGACTTGTGGGAAGGGACCTGGGGGTCCTGGTTAGTGGCAAGTCAAATCTGAGTCAGCAGTGCCCTGGCAGCCAGGAGCATGGGAGCCTGGAGCCATGTTCTGGGGTGCATCAGGCACAGCATCGCCAGCTGGGCAAGGGAGGGGATTGTCCTGCTCTGCTCTGCACTGGGGTGGCCTCACCTCGAGTGCTGGGGGCAGTTTTGGGTGCCACAACGTAAGAAAGATATAAAGTTACGAGAGAGTGCTCTAAGGAGGGCCACAAGGATAGTGAAGGTTGCGGAGGGGAAGCCATATGAGGAAATCACTTGGTCTGCTCAGCCTGGAGGAGACTGAGGGGAGACCTCACTGCAGTTATACCTTCCTCGTGAGGGGAAGAGGAGGGGCAGGCACTGATCTCTTCTCTGTGGTGACCAGTGACAGGAACTGAGGGAATGGCCTGCAGCTGTGTCAGGGGAGGTTTAGGCTGGATATTAGGACAAGGTTCTTCAACCAGAGGGTGGCTGGCACTGGAACAGGCCCCCCAGCATCAAGCAGGGCACAGCATCAAGCCTGAGTGCAAGAAGCGTTTGGACAAAACACATGGTATGATTTTGGGGTTGTCCTGTCCTGCAGGACTACGAGTTGGACTTGATGACCCTTGTAGGTCCCTTCCAACTCAGGATATTCTGTCAGTCCCTTCTGTACACTAGTAGTATGTGTTTTAGCAGTGCTAGCAACTAAGAATGCGAATGTGCCTGGGAGAAAAATGCACACAGAGTGAACAAAAGAACTCTCAACCAGAATTCTCTGCATAAGATTTAAAACTTTTCAAAAGATTAATGTCCCATAGTATAATACAGGAAAAGAGAGGAATTTCTACCAGGATGAAAAGTGACTAATTTTAAAATAACCTACAGACCTCATTTGTTTTTCTGGCTTTTGTACTCTCAGACAACTTCAAATAGACATGTGCTCATTGAGCCCACAGAAGAACAATACTAACAATTTGTTTGCACTGATTACTTCATCCAAACTATTCTGTTACAATTGCAATACATTGCAGTATGGCATAACTTGTGTTTATACCTTATGGTACAGAAAAGTAATTGTAAATGTTAAAGTCACTCCCCTTTTTTAAAAGTCATTCTTTGATACTGGTTACTTCTTAGATACTTATTCATATAATACAATTTCTAATAATTGCTAATTATACATAATTGGTGGTCTTACATCTACTTCAGATGGAGCAGTCAAGTAGCAAGGGTTCTGTTTCCACATATCCACGCACTGGAAGATGAAAAAGCAGGATTAATATATTAAATACTTTAATTAAATAGTTAGAAGTGTATTACATTACTTTTCAGAACACGTACATTTCCAGCTTTTGAAATTTTGAGGTCATACTGCTGGGCTGCTTTCCTCTCCTTCCTTTTCTGTAAGTAGTCAAGTAGTCTGAGCTGAGGTGGAGTTGAATAATGAGCTACTTCTTGCTGTCTGTTCAGAGAGGACCTTGAGTACCTTTTGAAGCACCTATGGTGAAATGACACTTAATGTTGTGAAACCATAAACATTAAATTCTCCACTGTCTTGTGTACAAACACAGAAATATGCAGTGCACTGCTACGTACATTGAGACTAGAAAGTTTTTAAATACCAGTTTGAAATTGCTTTTCTGGATTACACTGCACAACCTCAAAACTTGATTATATTCATAAAACATACTTGTATTCTGTTCATCTGTTTCAGCACTAAGAATGGGGTTATTTTTAAAATGCATAATTTAAGTACATCATCAAAATGAGTAAATAAGAAGTTGCCAAGCTTAAAATATTTGTGTATTGTCATAGATTTCCGTTGCAGCAAAAGATCTGTGTAATACTTATGTAACTATAAAGTCATAAAGACAGTAACTACCCTGTAGTCTTTGTTTCATGACAAACTCATAGGTACAGTAATGCCATTCTGTACATTCATTTAAGCACTTTTCCTATTTTTTTAATGGAGTATTTGTTGACCACCAAGTCTTAATTTCAAGGATAGTTTGATCAATTTCATTACTTAAATTTTTTTAGAAA
Organism: Coloeus monedula; assembly: GCF_965178545.1. Lineage (NCBI taxonomy): Eukaryota > Metazoa > Chordata > Aves > Passeriformes > Corvidae > Coloeus > Coloeus monedula. Next base: position 51,984,146 of record NC_138783.1, read on the forward strand.
TTATCACTGGTTTGGCACTAGCACAGTATTTCAATGCAAGTCCAGTTTTAAGTATTTCAGTAATTGTGACAGACCATTAATATCTTTCCTTTTTACAGACTGAATGCAACTCTTGCAGAAGAACAAACATGTTGAATAAATGTTTCAGGCTTCTGTGGAAATAAAAAAGGGCCCAACCATACACAAAAGTGAAACAATTTCAACATTTTGTACATAGTACATACCACATTATTTTAAATTTTTCCATGTTTTTTATATGCTTACACTTCTTTTTTGGCCCCAACATCAAATAGACAAATAATTCCTTTCATTTGTTCATTCAGGATTAAACTTATACATAACTTTTAACAAATTAGAGACCAATATGCAATAAAATATTTATGTATTTTACATTACTGAGCTGCCATCTGACTCTGCTTACACAAAATCTATGCAAAAAAACCCCCAAATCCAAACTGCAAATATAACAGATCATGTTAAGAAAATAAATATACACACTTTCCTTTGATACAAAAATTAGCATACTAAAGCATCTACTAGTAACTGAAATATAATACAATATTAAGCACTTAAAAATATGATATAATTTCTTACTGTTTCTGACACATTCTTATTTAAGCAGGTATTACATAGGAGGAGCTAAATTTTCACATAAAGCATTACTTATATTTTTCTTTGAAAACGTGTTTCGTACTGAAAACTACCGTTTCATGGGGCGAGTGTTCATCTTCTGTTTGTTGTACAGGAGTCTGTTTGTAGTACAGGTCACTGCTATTGAAGGATCAAGACACAAAGGCTCTGCTGTAGCCAAAATAAGTTGGCTCTCAAGTAGGAGTTTGTCCTCCTGTAATATACACAGCTATTAATAAATATGAAAATACGACAACTTTTACGCTAGTTAAGTTCCTATATACCTATGCATGTGGATATTATCTTAGAAAAACAGAAAAAAAATGTTAAGCAAACAAAAAATTTTAATAAATTTTTATTTTGTTGTGTATTTATAACATCACTGTAAAGTTTTTAAATAACCTCTAACCTACCTGTGTCCATTTGTGGTTGTCACTTGTTATAGAATGCACATCACAAATTAAAGTCTGTGGAAAAAGACATAATGGTAATTAGCTTTCAACTGAATAACAGGATTTCTTAATATATGTTCAGTAACAATGCATATCCAGTCTAGGAACTACAGTAACACTGAGAAATTACTCGAGGCTCTTCTTTACCTGCATTGTAGGTCGCAAAAGAATGTGCTTGCTTTGGTACGTTGGAGATTTCATGTTACCAGACTGCCTATAGTCACGTATTTCTGCTATGACACATCCACAATGGAAAATATTAACCTGGTTGAAAGAAAAACACCAACTTTTGAATAAACAAATATTTACCAATCTGCCCCTGCCTCTACAAAGAAGTTTGTTACATAACATATAAAATTCAGTGAAACTATGAATAAAACTATTGACTGTGTTTTTCAGAGCAATGGTCTTTCCTGTGTACCTAGACATACCAAAAATACAAGCTTCAAATGCAGTGTTTTCATATACCAGCAATGCAGTTGTAAGGAATTCCCATGCCAAATGGGAATTATCCATAATGATAAAGAACAAAGGAAATTTTGCTAGAGCAGAGTTGATGATGTTCCACAGCCCTAATCATAGCAATCTCTCTTTTATCTCCTTCTCTTCAGTGTTTACTACTTTTTTTTCCCCTATATATCGATAAAGTGTTTATTTGGAGCATTAAATACTACAGTTTCAAATGCATAAGTGTTTTATGTCTTCTGCTTACAATCACCTATGTGAAGCACTCAAAAAAAATCAAGGTCTATCTGGGTACCATACGTAAGTTCTTTTTGAAAACAAAGCTTTCAAACCTGAGATTTTTCCAAAAGATCAACCAAAATAGGTGGTAGTTCCTCTGCATCCAAATATTCAAGCAGCTCTCCTTCCTCATAAGGCAGACGAATGGTCTCAGAATCTGAATTTAAACAAAACATACTACCTTTGTGTTTCAAGTTCAAACATTACCAATGAGAAACCTAAAACTTGCCACAGAAAAAAGCAAGGTTGGCAGAAACCTACCCACACAGACCATTTTTTTGCATAGTATTAATTTTTACATCCATTTCTGTTCCCAGAGCTTTAAGTTGCTCTGACTGTGCTGGTTTTTGCTTCCAAACGACATAATGTATGCTCTTATTGCACGACAGTACAAATGGCATGAACGTGTCACCAAACTGGAACACAAATGCCTTTAGACAGACCTAGACATGGGAAGCAGTGAAAGAAACAATGCAACAGAAGGAACCTGAAGTGAGATAAACTCGGACATGCAGCTCCAGAAACTAAGGGGAAATAAGAGAATGGAAGGCTATCAAAAAGACTCCTATCTACAGATTTACACTGTAGATAAACAGCTTAGAGCTTTTTAGTTCAAGTACAGTTGTTTGTTCTCCCTGCCCCATCCACCCCCAGAACTATGTTGGAAGTGAAACAGTTAAATGTAAGCAACAACACATCCTAACAATTTATATAGCATTCTGAGTATTTTTAAAAATTCATGAGAAGAATATTACCTGAACCATTTTTTCCCCTGAGCATCAGTGAATAACCCTCGTTTCCTGGATAGAGGTTCACCACTAAACATGACAACGTCTCCTGCATAACCAGCTTCTCAAGTAAATTCACATTTCGCCTCAGCTTCTGCTTTAAAAGTAAACATTGCTCATGAACATAATACTATGAAATAATTAGCAGAAATAAAAGCAATTGCTAGAACATGATTTAGATTAATGACAAATTATACATGAAAACAAGCCCAGTTAAATTTAATTGTACTGTGTTCAACAGAGAGAACATATTATACATTATCACACATCCTTATACACACAGATTTTTGTAAAAAATCCCACTTCTAAATTACAAACCCTAAAACTGTAAGTCCACAGACAACAGTTAATAAGAAAAACCCTATGCTACAATGTTGTAACTCTAGCGTGCACCATTATTTGTATCACTTCTATGAAGATCATCAATCCAGTACAACTTGTTTGATAACAACAACAAAATATTTAGTACTTTCAGACATTCCTAACAGGAGAAGATATTTCTCTCCAGGATTAAAATAATGAACTGGAGCATTTGGAAGCTTTCTTAATTGCATTTTCTTGTCTGTATTTGCTGAAATCTCATCCAGCAGCTGCAGACATTATTCCCTTATTTAACTGTAAAACTACTTTTTTGATGCACATATAGCAGATTTTTATAATTTAACTTAGTGTGTTTCAGAGACCACATATACATCCTACAAATTGAAACATTTGAAATCCCCTTACAACTTAAGACAATGAATTCTAAACCTCAGAAAATTTTACAACTTCATCCCTGAATACCAGCTCTGGGTACAACCATTAATTAGGAGTTAACCTGAGTGCTCATTTGTCTTCTCATTCATTTTTACTTCGTTGAAAGCAGCAATACAGCAGATTCCACAGCTTGTACTTCTTGTTCCACTTGACATTCAGAGTTTAGCAAAGCAATTTGTGCCTTTTACACTATATATTTAGCATTGATAAGCCTGTTTGAGCCTCTTTGCCAATATTACGAAAAATTTTCACAAAATTTCTTAGTTTACCAGCAGCTGGAGAAATAAATCTGAATTTACAACAAAATTACAGGGTCTAAAAAATTATCCACATTTTTCCCATGGCAGTCATGCTAAGCAGCTGATTGTGAAACAGTGATAACGACAACAATGCACATGGCATTGACAAGGACCCTGAACTTGAACATAAGTGCCTTTGGTGACGCAGGATTAAGACAGAATGAACAGGTCACTCAAGCCAGTCTAGGCCTTACTATTCATATTATGTAGTCTTATCTTTAGGTAACTACTACAGTAAGAAGAGTTTATACTTCTTTTAACAAAGAAATTAAAACCAAAGTATTTTCTCAACTTGCCTGTTTAGACAGAAATGAAAAGCTTCTCAGCAATTTCCACTTACCTTTATCTCAGGCTCTTTTTCACATTCTTCAATATATAAATCATAAAGTTTTTGAAATACAGATTTTCTGAAATTAAAAAAACTCAACATGTAACCAAAATTAAATCAAAGAAATGCTATTAAAAAACTAAATACTGAAACTCTTAGTACCTTCCACTGGATAAATATTTTCTTTTGGGAGGTCTCTGACGGGCACTTTCAATGATATACTAGAAGAGAAAAGTAAACCAAAAAACCAGCGTATATTATAAAGGAATTTAATTCTAGTTATCACACAACTTGAGATCACTACCAGACAGCGTTCCATGTATACAGAAAGCAATTAAAAGTTATGGTACATGACTGTTCCAAAAGTGTACTAAACACCATCTGGTTTATGTTACAGTCATCAATAAGAACACAGCTCTACTCAGCTGTCAAACACAGCATTTCATGGCTTTGCATCAGTTCCATGCAAGGTCTTGATTCTACACTCACATCTTGTAATTACAATAGCAACTAACACTACAACACTACTGTACTTAGTTACCACTACTGAAATTAGTGTGGTTAACATGCTAAGGTACAACCAAGTTTATGCATACTGGCTTGACAACATTTACAAATCAAGTACTCTTCAACATGATAATTTCAGGAAGTTCTCACTTTGTCTTTTGCATTTACATTATTTTTCTCTATAGAGCTTTACATTATAAATACGATTCACGTAGATTAAACATTTGGATTAAAAAAGAACAAGAGAAATATCATCCTCCAGTAAATGTGACTTATATTCTAACAAAGTTTTTTCAAATCTCTATTGTTCGAAGTATTTTGATTAACAGCTTAGTTCAGAATTTATGTGAAGAGAGGTTCTCCCACAGGAACATGTATTTCCCATAACAGGGTTCAAGATAACTGTTATACCAGATGCCAGCATGAAAGAATATGAATGTAAAGGCACTTGCCTCTTCATTTTCACTGGGCTACTCCTAAAAACACAAACAGGATTTTACCATATATTTCTGCCAGGTGTCTCTGTAGAGCCCTGCTTATTTCACAACACACAGATTTGCTGGTTTAAAAGGGGAAAGCTCAAGTCTATCACTTGCACAGTCTATCACCATTGCACTTGATGTTCTCAGTACAGTAAGTAAGAGAAAAATACATGACAGCAATTTCAGTGAGAATTTCGCAAATTCAGTGTTACATATACAGGTGGTTACATTCGTATATATTTATATAACGTGGTTTTCCACTGCTTTTCAAAAGAAATAAAAAACAGCTGTTGTATTTTTATAACTGTGAGAGCCATATATTATGTGCAAATAAGTAATTTAGCTGCTTCTTACCTCAGCACGATCCAATGCCAGTTCTAAAGCTTGTTGCTGCAAGAATCACAAAGGGATTTTTAGAAATTACATGACTAGTTTAAACATCCTCATACATTAAAAACACCCCAAAAACTCTACTACTCCTGATAGGAATTTATAATTAGAAGATGGGCTCAAAAATTCTTTGGCACATACTAAACTTAGCAGCTAAAAACTCATGTAACTGTATCGCAAGGCTTGGCTAAACTATGAAGCCTTAGAACAATGAAAGGCAATTAGAATTAAAAGTAAGAATGGAAATTACACCTAATAAAAGCAGTAGCAAATACTAACCAAATTAGTGATGACAAGTAGCAAACCTGACCTCCTTTGTTAAGCTGGTCACTAACTCAACATAAAGAACAGGCCAAAATATCCCTGAACAGACATCCAGGAAGAAAACATTTAACTTTTAGATACTGGTGCCCAAGTATTGGTCAAGTTATTTTTCACAAAATGGAAACAAAGATCTTGTGCTCAGAACATTATTTTGGCACGTAATACGATTTGACAAGTGTTCCTTATGAACATACTGTTAGGTGGCTAGGAAACAAAACCAGCTCCCACTACAGACTTCCTCCGAGGCATGCTAAAAGTCTGCCCAACCCTATGAAACACAGCAAAACCTGCAAAAGCTTCTCAATATCCCAGAGCATAGTATACTCAATACCATTTATTTTAATGAATTTAGCTCCCTTGGAATGTCTGTTACTTCAGTTCACCTGCAGTTGATATACCTCTATTTCAAAAAGAGCAAACAGCTTCATAGATCAGAATTATGAGTTCTTGGACTAAAATTTGACAAGTATTTCAAACCAGAATAAACAAGTTTTTAGACAACAGTGTCAAAAAAAACCAAGAAAGTCTTCCTTGGCTCCTAATGTTCCTTCTCTGGCACTCACTTAAGCTTTGACACTTCCTTTGTGTGGGAATAATGTGCAGCTGCTAAATGAACCAGACAATGAAACTGATTTGGGGCAGGGAGGAAAGAGAGGACAATATTAAGAATCAAAGTGTTGTAGAAGAATGCCATAGTCTTGATTCATGTCCAGGTAAGTCCAGAGAAGCAATGCATTAACTTCAGTGGCAGGTGGACAAAGTCCTTAGGAATGTACATATGACAAGCTCTAATATTCAGTAAAGCTTAGGAACATTTGTAATAGGTACCTCTTCCCAAACGTGTGTTTGCCCTATTTCCTCAGTTTAAACCATCCCTATCAGCTGCTCCTTAAAGCAAACACCTCTACTCAAGCCTCAAGGAACTGAAGACACATGAGCCATGTCCAATCCAAGACAGCAGCAGTTATTACAGAGATAATATTAGAATAGGATGCAGTGAAGAAAACCATACTACACAGCAACAAAAGAACAACAAAGAAATATACAACAAAACCACTCATGTAATGTACCTAAACCAAAATTTCTTACCTGTTCATGAAAATCCCCCCACCTACTTACTGTGCTATTGTGTGGTAGAATCTGCCATGACAGAACATTTAAGTTTTCAAATGTCTAGGTGTTTTTAAGAAAATGTCTAATACTGATGCTTTCTATGTAAGTGGATATATCTAGTAGAAACACCTACAGTGCTTATGTCTAATGGGTTACAGCATGATTTCAAATATTCAATTCACTGACTGCTTAGCATTAGGTAAAAACCCATGGCAACATTAGCATCTGTGAATACAAGACTACTATGTAGAAGCAGGATTTATATGTACCCAAATTTCTGCCAACACTCCTGACTGAAAAGACACCACTAGCTTGGTAAGGCAATTCCTATGCTGCACTGTCCAGTAAGTGTTTAGTAATATTCAAAAACTATGAAAGAAGACACCCCTGAAGAAGGAAATATCAGAATTCAGCAGTGACAAGCAAACTAGGTTTTTTTAAACAAAAAGTCAAATATTAATGGCATCCTTCTCATCAGCCAGACAGCTAGCAGACTAGAGGAAAAAGATCTGAAAATATATCATCTGAATCTTAACTTACCATTGTAGTTGAAGCCATGTGGCCGAATGGCAAAAGAAGTACTTAAGGAGTTTCATGCAGCAGGCAAAGAATCATATTTGATGGTCAGACTTGGGGTACTGTAAAGAAAAAAAATCAAGGAAAAAAAATACCACTGAGAAACTAAATGGGCATTTTATTTAAATACAACATTTTTAGTGGTTAATTGTACTTAAATCTCATTTGCATAGTTTCCTTTCCTCCAAAAGTAGGAACAAGAGCTCCATTCGCTGCTAGTGCAGAGGTTCAGTCCAATGACTACTACTGCTTTTCACAATCACCTTACAGTGGTTTTATTCAATTGTAAAGCAAAAAGCCTATAAGTGCATATATACTTTTCTCTACTGCAGCCGTCTACCTAGACTATCCCAAATGTCACATCCTCAGATGCACACAAGGCTGAAACGTTTAATGACAAGCAGAGCGTTTAGCACACCCCATCAGCTCTTTTGTTTTGCTTTTGAGAAGGTGTTATTCCATAGCCAACACCTCCACTAGCGGTGTCTTGTGGCATTGTTTGGTTTAATACTGACTCACAGCAAGCTGTCAATCAGGAAATGAAAATAATTTGCTGCGGCCGCCTCCGCGGAGCCGCCGGGGCAGAGAGCGAGCGGCGCAGCCACCGACGGCAGCGGCCGGCCGGGAAGGGCCGGGCCGGCCCAAGCCAAGGGCGCAGGCCGGGCCCCCCCGTCCCGCCCGGCCCAGCCCCGGCCCCGACCCCGTGCCCGCCGCCCCCTCCCCGGCTGGTGCGGGGCTCCCCGTGCCCGCCGAGCGCCGGTACCTGGCGGCCTCTCCCGCGGAGCCCCCGGCACAGCGGCCCCGCCGCCCGCCCGCGCATCCGCCCCCGCCGCGGCGCCCCGGCCGCTTCCGCCCGGCCGCTTCCGAGCCGCGGCCGGAAGGGGCGGGCAGGTCGCCGTGGAGACCGCGAGGGGCGGGGCAGCAGCGGGAGCGGCCGCGGCGCCGCTGTGGGGGCGGGAGGGTGCGTGCCTGAGGGACGCGGAGGGGGGCCGAGGAGTTCGGAGCGTTTGGTGGTAGTGAAGAGCGCTGCAAGCCAAAGGTTTAATGCCCTGTGAAGGTCAGGATAGGCTTCTGTGTGTGTCAGGGGTGCTGTGAGGATATTTGAAGGGTTTTGGTATGTCCATCTACTGGCCCTGCACGGGACCGTCCCCAAGAGTCACACGATGTGCGTGAGAGCATTGTCCAAAGACTTCTTGATGTCTGTCAAGCTGGTACTGTGACCACTTGCCTGGGGAGCCCATGGGCATATGGAGTCTATGGGCATCCATACTCTTTAAGTATTTCCAAGCTCTACCAGGGACATCTACACCATACATTGTACGTATGTCCATGGGCAGAGCACTTTTATGACTTGTAGCATGTTTTTCCCAGTCGTTTCTAGCACTTCTGGCTGAGTCATAATTTATTTGTTCACAGCAATGAGCAAATGTGTTATCCTGTGAACCAGTAGCCAGTCCTGTAGGAAAAGCCATACCTAACACCACTCTTGAATGCCTTTGTTAACCTTGTGATGCAGACATGTCCTAGCAAGGGGTGACTTGAAAACCCGAGAAAATTCAGACATTGGGAGCTCAGGTAGCTCTGGATAGAGTGAAATGCTTCTTGTAGAACTACCCAGGTACTCTGTCTTGGTGCTGACACTGCTTTGGTTTCCGCACTGGATTCTTAGTAGCCCTTCTGTGTCTCACAGGATAACCGAAACGTTGGGAATCAATTACCAGTGGTGCCTGGAGTCTCTTGGATGTTCTCAGTGCATAGAATAAAACATCTGATGAGATCACTGTTCTTCAGCTCTGGGCATAAATAAGTCGGACACCTAATTTCAGCAACTGGAAGGCTACTTTATTGATTTTTTTTAGGAGCCCATGTTGTTCCTGAACACCAGAGAAAAGATGACCAGGATCCTGTCTTGGTCCAGGAGCAGGTGGCAGTTCTTCCTTGACTCATCTAGGTACTAAATAGGTACATGGTCCAACAGTTCAGCAGCTGCATTTGGTCCAACTTTGAAGCTCCTTTGAGGATGCAGTTGTGCCATCCTTTGACCTAAATTTTCTAAAGTTCTGTGTTGTGTGCCTGGGAATACCAGAATTCTGTAGCCATATAGATAAACTTGTCCCAGTACTAAATTGCAAAGCTGTTTTTCATTTTCCTGTGCTGTTTCAAAATTAAATGGCTTGCAGGCCTATGAATCTGAGTCAGATATATATGCTGAGGCTGAGACAGTGGTTCAAGTACGGTCTCTCTCATTTGAGTACAAACATTAAAAAGAAATGACAGCATGCTGTGAGTAGAAAGTGCTTCATTCAAGTGAGACAGACTGTGGGCATGTGGATGATACTTAGGTCAAACAGATGCGAACTCCTGAATTCTGACTCAGTTATGTCATTGACTTTCTGTGTGGGCAGTTATAAATCCCTGTGGTATCATTTCCTACCCTGGTTATGTGCATCTGTATTTAGGACATAAATGATTTGCAGACATGCAGAAGCCCCACAGCTTCCATTTACTTTTAAGGTCAGATACACCTTGTCAGGTATAACCATCCAGTCTTTCGTAGGCATGTATTTCTTATTTGGCTGTTTAAATAGAATTTTAGAGGACTGGCAAATGTAGCACAGAACTTGAGGGAGATCTGTGTTCTTCAGCTGGAGACGTTGCCCCTGTCTTAGTCAGCCTCCTGCTGGTCAACTAAGTCACTCCCTTGGGACTTCTTGGCTGCATTAAAGGGTTCCTCTGACTATGGGAGCATTAACACATAGAGACACCTAGAATTATCTGTCTCCATCTCAAACTGGGCCTTTCTGCAAGAGTTGTTCATGCCTCAGTTTTGAGATGCTTAGTAGAGACACCTTAAAACAGCCTTGATTTTCAGAATTGTCTGACTTACACTTAGTGACTTGGGCATCTTTTTTGGTTGTCTGGACCTATTACTAAAGAAATTGATTTATGATTGCAAATTATCTATGATTTCTATGAGACAAATATAACACTTGAAGCTACTCTCTTCCAATCATGTATTATTTTGAAAGTTTTCTTCTGATGGAAGTTGCAGTGAAGGTCCTAAAGCTGGACTATCCTATAGACATTGCAGGACATTGTGAAACCTTAGGAGGATGATCAGGGAATTCACACTACAGATATATGGAACACATGGAGACAATCTCTATTCTGTGAGTTCTTCAACATCTCCATTTTTCTCTACCCTGAACTTATTTGCACCTCTAACACTTTACTCCCCAGTCCTACATAAAAGATTGTCTCACTCCTACCAGCATGTAGGAGACATAAAAGAGGAGCAGGATAGGCAACCTGGCCCAGAATATTTAATTCCCATCCCTTCTTCCATTGTTCCCCACTTGTTTGAACTTGATGGCTCCTAATGGACACAACAAAAACTGTTCAGTAGGAGATGAGGTGCGTAAAGACTTGCTTGGATTTCTGTACGCAGAAATGGGGATGTCAGGGAATGAATTTAGGAACTAATAGTCCTTTTCAGGATAGCAAATAAAGCAAGGAGATTTAACAGAGATGATAAATCTGAAATGTTGTGAACCACAGAGAGTAAGCCAGAGGATGAGGTTCCTAGGACTGACTTTTGGATGCAGTTTTTCTGTTTTCTTGAGAAAGGTGGGGAGAAGGAAGTAAGAACTGAGAAGATGGACAGTGGTCAGGGTAGATCGGCTCCCTGATGATCTGGAGGCAGGCAAGGCAGTGTTAGCTTGGGCCTGAGGAGGTTATGCAATCCAGGTTGTACTTTATGTAGGAAGGCTGCTCTGGCTGGTCCTTTTCTTGCTGTGGGCTTACACAGAAACCATTATGAGAATGTTAAAGCATGCCTATACTAATTAATGTCTCATGGTGCTAGGTCAGTCTGTTGTTTGCATTTGGATTTGGAATAAGTGTCATATTCTTTCCAAGAGCCAGGGAGGTTGGAGGAGTTTGGCACTGAAGGCACATTAAGGAGAACTTAGGGCAGTACAGATACAGCCAGAAAATCCAAGTATGAATCTATGATGCCAAACTTACCTAGGTTGCTAGCATATAAAGGAAGGCTTACAACGAAGCCATTATACTTAGAGTATTTCAGGGAAGAGAATTTTGTCCACTACCAGTTGATCCAGCATGACCAATCAAAGCAGTCAACTGAACAGTGAGGTTGCCATGGCAAACCATAGTGGAACAATAAAACAAGGTCCTCTAATTAAGACAATGATGTCTGAATGCAAGAATCTCAGTGTCACAAAGTTAAGGGCAGCCTCAGGATCCCTAGAAATTTTTGTAACATTATTCTTATTTGGCAAAATATAAAATATGTGCTTTGATTATGAACAAAATTAATGTAGATATTGAATTAATTAATCTGTAGTAAGGATAGAAATAGGATATTTTCTTCTCCTTGAAAGAATAAAAAGTGCATCTTTATTGAGCTGCTTCTGTAATGAATAAGCAAAGAAATGTACTATTTCTACATAATTAATTTTTGGTTGGCTGCTCTGACTGAGTATTCCAGACTTCACGAGTAAAAGATTTGTTGGCCTTCTCTTGCAGAACTCAGAATCTGGAAAACATATCTGCGTATTTGCATTTTTAACTTTTACAGATGATGTGAAAGTGCAGCACATTTGTCACTCTTTGGAAGAGGTATCTTTGTTTAATTTATTATTATTATTATTAATAATAATAATTCCAATGTTCTCTCTGTCTAGTTTGGTCTGATTCCCATTTGCTTAGTTCACAGCAAATCAGAACAACATTATATACGTGAATGTAGGTACATAATGTGACTAAGAGAATCAACTATATGAGTGTTTTCATGAGGACTTCCGTGCTGGAGACACATGTAGGACATGTAGGGAGGAGCATGGCAGGGTATCTGTGGCTATCCTGTTAAGGCTGTCCATGCATCGTTTACCCTGTGTCAGGAATTTGAAAGAGGCAGACCACATTTCTATCACTTTGTGTCTTTCTTTGACCTTCTAGATGAAGGCAGCTGAATTTAATGTTGTCTCTTGCATATTTTCTGCAGTCTTTATGTGGAAGCCTCCCATATTTAATTGGAAAATCATTGCAGTAATCTTTTCAGAGCTCTGGGTTTAATTTTCACTGTGGTACAAAAATAACAGGAAACCTAAGATCCTCAGTCTTTGAGTAACTGGACTGTATCATGCAAGTGTTAATTTTTTACTGAATGTAATAGAGGTTCATAAGCCTTTGCAGCAATTAGGTCTTAATCTACTTCTTAGATGATAGAAAAATGGGAATGTACTTAACCTGTCTTACTTGTTTTTCTGAATCCAATAATAGGTATTTCTTGGTCTGAAGGTAAGTTAGCAAAAAAAAAAAAAAAGATAAGTCAAGCAAACTATGTGGATAACTAAGAGACTAATAATGGGGTTTACCTAATACAGAGTTCCCAATGGGAATGAGCAGTCATCTGCTTAGAATCAAAACACCTCATCAACCAGATGGATGTTGGCATAAGACAAACACAGTACTGCTGTTAGCCTGCAATTAATTTTCATCTGTTTAATAAAACAGCTATTCCTTGGCTGATTGCATGGCTTTGCTGGAAATTCTACATTTTCCAGGTTTATATGATACTGTTTATGAAACCAAGTTAGCATGTTATTCTGCCTGCAGTAGTGTGCACTGAACCCACTAGAGGTCAGGGCTGTACTGCTAAGGTAAACGATTAAAAATCAACTAGAGAGAAATCTCTTAGGAGGTTGCCAGAAGTGAGAATTTTTTGAGAAATTATGGAAAATTATGGAAATTTAGAATATGTTACATTACTCAGCCAATACTAAATAATCCATTGTATTTACTACTGCTGAAGTAGGTCAGTTTGGCAGGTCCATGGTTATTATAAAATTATAGAGCAGTGACAAAAAATACCTAATCTGTTTTTTAATTCATATATCTCTAAAATTCTATTAAATTGCTATTGCCGTTTTAGTTCCAGCTTTGTGATTGCATTTTATACACTGGTTATCTAAGTGTCTACTTGAAGAAGATCAGAGACAGGTATAAGGAATTTTTCTTAGTTCCGTAGAACAAGGGTTTCTTCAAGTCCTGTAACCTTCTCAGCAACATTTTAAAGGAAGGGGTTACAATACTAATGGTTTGTAACCCAAAGCATGGGCAAGGTCTTTGACACAGCATTTCACACACGGTCCTGGGCCTTCTGCATTTTACTTGGTGATAGTAAGAACTGATTTAATCTTGTTATGAGTAGCTAAAATACAGCACATGATCAGTACTTTGTTCATATTTTATTCTGGTCTTTAGTAGTTTCCCTTTTGTAAAATCCATGCATGCTAAAGCAAAGAGAGCCACAAGGCTCATGGCAAACCTTTACAAAGCCTTAACACTCTGACTACAGCAGTGCATGTCAAGGCCAAGGGACAGCAGATGAGGAGCTTCAAATTGCTTCTGGTGTAAGAAAGGAAACATTCTTTTTTCTCCTGTATTGACTGTAAGCCTGAGATGACCAGCTCCATCTTGTGACAAGAACAGGCAACCTGAAGAGATAAGAAATAAGTATTTATCCAGACTGGAAGTGATGCTCATTTCTTTGCCATTGTTTGTTACGAGATCAGTGTCTAACATATCTGAGACATCTCTCTCAAGTGACCAGACTTTAAAAACACAGCATTCATTTGTCATTTTGATGTCTATGTGCATTATGGTTGTGTGCCTGCAAGTGGGGGTGAGAACAGCAGCACCAGCTCCTTGCTGTGCCCGTGGCATTGCAGGACGGATGCACGCCTGCCTGTGGAGTAGGTGTGCTCCAGGTGAGTGCTGGGAGTGCAGCAGGGGAGGGCTGTGGCTGCTATAGAGGCACATGCAGTGGGATTGTGCTCCTGGCTTTGCTGGCATTCTACCAGCCCAGTAGCCATATTACGTGACCAGTAGTCAACAAATCCCAGATCAGGTTGACATGTGACATCTGCCATGTGTGGCTCTGGAGTAGTGAAGCTGCAAAACCACAGCTTGAAGGGACTGTGGGAGAGCCAGAAGATTGAACATTAAACTGAGAGCAAGATGTTTGAAAGATCTGATAGTGTTTTATTTTTATCATTTTTCCCTCCTTTCCTAATTTTTTGAAAAAATCAATGATTTAAAATTTCACATATGCAGTTGTGTTTTTATCCAGATTAACTAAGATTCTTTCCATGATAATTGGTTTAATTATTCTTTTAAAATCTCACACTGACAGATTTGATTGAATTTGGACAATGGAAGTTGTTGTTATGTTTCTGAGCAGGTCTGATACCAGTATTTGCAGGAGAATGCAATGTGATGTGTTTGTGCATTTTAAATACTCCCTAGCAAAGGAAATCCTTTTGGCTGTGTGCTGGGATTTGTTTTCAACTTGTCTTAGTGAACCAAAATTAGGAAAAGAAATGTGAACTCTTCTAAATTTTTCACAATATTGTAAGATGGTGCAGAACAAACTCACTTATCTCTGTCAGCAGGAAGGGTGGTACATGTTGTGATTATTTGTTACTGTAGACTTGATTGAACTTTTGCTGTAGCGCACTGACAGTCCGGGATGGTTTGTTTTTTTGCCAGACCTGGCTGATCCACCCCATGTCGCGGTATGAACAAACCGTGGTTTTGAAGCCTCAGTTGTTTAAG
The DNA here is from genome assembly GCF_965178545.1 of Coloeus monedula. Lineage (NCBI taxonomy): Eukaryota > Metazoa > Chordata > Aves > Passeriformes > Corvidae > Coloeus > Coloeus monedula. The sequence continues at coordinate 51,999,176 of NC_138783.1, forward strand.
TCTTTTGACTCTCACATTTTACTTTTCCCATGATACTGTCGTTCAGGACACTCAATTTAAAAAGAGTTACTTGTTCAGTGCATCTCTGTCCTACTACTTATGCCAAAAATAATAATCAAGCGTTGCTGCTATGTAGTAGTCATGTGTAGATGGTGTAGTTGGTTGCTTCAGCAATCTCATACACCTTCCTGCATGCCAGAAACTTTCTGAAACTAATTTGGTTACCCAGAATTTGGCAAAAGTTGGGGTAATGAAATGAAGAGTAAAGAATGACAATCTTTTTCTCCATTGTGATGGTGACTTGTCATGGTCTCAAGGTGGATATCCGGGGCCAGTTCTCCACAGAGAACTCCAAAGTTGGCCCTCTGTATGGGGAAATTCTTCAGCTATTGTTGGTCATCCCAGTTGTAGCACAGTGTAGTCTTGCCAGTGGGTGTTAGTCTTTCAGGCCTTAGACCTTTCCTCTCTTAAGAGGCAATGCATAGCAAACTTAGACCCTCCTTATTACAATTGGCCTTAGCAAGGAATTCTGGGCCTCAGTAGCACTTTTTTGTATTGCTGAGTCCCAAGACAAGGTGTGGGTTAAGTGTGTCATGGATTCTTTGCTGACTAACAATTTTGTTGTCTCCAACCAAGAAGGCAAGCCTCAGAGAGCATGGAAGGCTGTCTGACATGGATGTAAGTAATAAAAAATCAAAGCAGTTGGAGCTTTGGGAATACGAGCATGCAGAGGCAGCATGTTAAGACACAGTGCGTTCAGCAAGTGCCCATGTGTGAGCATGTGCCCATCTGTGTGTCTGAAGTTATTCAATGCCTGTGGCCTATCAGACACGCAGAGAGGTGTGTGGGCCACTTCCAAGCTCTGGGAGATGGATTCCATGTGCAAGTCTCTGCCATCAAACTGGCATCTGGCCCAAGGTCACTCTGTTTTGGAAGGTGGTGAGTTTACCAGGCTGCCTGCACACCGTGCTATGTCAGGTTGCTGAAGGGGCAGAGCAAGTGCTTTGGCATGCTCCTTTTTCTGGTGGAAACATACTATAATTATGTTAGGCAGAGCTAAGTACCTGTGGATATTTCATGAGTGCCAACATGCTGATTGGGAAATCATATACACTGCACTGTTGAAATTGTTATAAACAGCACTGTTGTTAATCATAACGTTTCCCAGCTTTCTCTGCAGCAGGATCATTACACAGGAATTCCTTTGAAGGTAAAGCCATAGTAACAAAACTAAGGCAACATCAGTCCTTGCTCTCAAAAGATGATCAAAGATTAGATCCACATTTATCAGTCCTTTCTCTGAAGTTTTTTCTCACTGTCTTCCATGTTCTTTCTCCCTATCTAGTTTGAAGAACCTTTTCTTAACAATGAAAAATGGCCCAATTTGAATGGAGCTAACAAGAATAACTCCCATTTTCTCCATTCTTCCCTCACCCTGTCTTATGCTAGAAACATACATTTTTCTGAACATCCTAGAGCTGTGGGGAGGGGATTCCCTGGGACAGCAGGAGCAATATCTTTAATCACCCAAGAAAGGAGTGGACTTAAATAGCCATCGTACAAAATCTTTGCTAGTCACACTAATCATTGTGCAATGATGGAAAGACGGACACTTCAATCTCCCTTATGGAGAGATTGATACACTGCATGTGCTCTGAACATGCCTCAAGAATTGAGCTCTTAATGTAACAGGCCTGGGCCTGGAGGAACACTTTACCTGGTTTATTATGCATGAAATAGGTGCTGAGTTTTCAGAGCTATCAGGAGCACATTTCTTCTGACAAGCCGCAGGTACAGCACTCTAGGCATCAGGTGAGTTCTGGTATCAGAAACGTAGCCAGCTGCAGAGTTTCTGTACGAATCGAAGAGATACCAAACAGTGATTTTGCTGAGCTATGCTTCCAGTTAACACACCTGAAATGGCAGCTGGGACTCCTCTGTGGTGAGACTCTTAAAGGAAGTCTGGATTAAGTTATTTAATACTAATTTTAACTGTAGTAAAATTAATAAATGATGAATGAAATAGCTGAAAGCAGGACCCTTTATTTTTTTTCTCTCAAGCCCAGAAAGAATGTCATTGTGTTATATTTTTGTGCCTCAAAATTTAAAATTTTTCAGTATGCCTCTGTTTTAGGTCGATTTAAAATGGTGTTCAGTATAAATAATAGTCTTTTTTATGAATAAGTAGTTCTGAAAAGAAGTCAGATTAAATGTTGCTAAGCTGACAGAGCATGGAAAAAATCACATGGTTAGCAGGCCAAGTATCCTTATGATGTAACTTTGTCTTATATATCAGGTCATAATTTTGTTTGAGAATATATGTTTCTTTCCAGCTGTTGGCAGCCTCTGCTATTCAGCTTTATGAGCCTCAAGTGTGTCTGTTAAGAACATTGACTCAAAGCCATTTTCTTTTTGTTGCTTTCCAGATAGAGTCAGATAGAATCTTTTTGTTTAGAGAATCCAGAAAGCTCTCCTATGAGAATTTGCTTGCTTTTTGTTTTGGCTTTTTATTTTCTTTCTTTCATGAATTATTACTTGTTTACATATGCTGTAAATGATAAATAAATCCAAAGCTTTGAACTGATACTGAAATCTAAAGTATCTGGGCTTTTCTTACATGAACACAGCCAATTTATTCCATATGTTACTGAAAAGTTGGCTTTTAAATTCTGTTTATGTGTTAAAATAAATGTCTTATCGAAACAAACATCTACTCCTCATGATTTTAAGGACTTTTTGCCTATGGATTTCATTTCAGTCCTGGAAGAAGGTGTAGGAAGAGACCGGCCAGCCCAAAACCTGTGGCTTTTAAAGAAGCATAGTGCACCTTTCACTGACCTGGGTCCCTCCACAATCTGAGGTCTCTTTTGTTTTGTCTTTGTTTTGTTTTGCTAAAAGTGTTAATACTATGCCCAGGACAAACTGCTGCTTCGGAAATAACATATTTTTTGACTTTGCAGGTCACATATATTTGCATATTCTCCAGTCAGTGATGCTTTTAGGTATTGTCTAAACTCTTGATGTGGCAAGGGCTGTTTTTTGGTGCTACTGTTTTTTTGTATTAAGAATACCACATTTGGTATGGGAAATAAAGTGTGTCATGGCTTCTGGTGTGTGTGAAGGTGAGGAAAGGACATTTCTTACTTTGGACTTGCCATTCTACAGCTGTGGAAAAATAGACTTGATACTTGAGGACATCCCATTTGTTTCTATTTGTTCCTATACATTTGTAATCGCTAAAGAACTCCAGACAGGCTATGCTATTTCTGGTTTAAATTCCTATTTATATTTACAGGTATCTTTCAAGTATGTGTATCTTTGAGAACTCAAGGGGGGGGGAGTCATGCCCAGAGTACAGTCACCTAAGCTTCTGTGTCTCAAAAAGAAGTTTCTACATTCATGTGAGGTGCCTCAGATGCTGATACAGTAGAGATCAGTACAGGGAACAGAGTGGGATTCACTTGCATTAATTCAACCCAATACTCTTCAAAGATTATTTGGCTGATCACTTGTAGATGTCTCTTTTAGGATAAACTGGATCAGTTTGTTATATAGGTGGGAAGAAGATTTTGTTTCCTATGCATGGGAGCTTAATGCCTTTTTTGGTGGTAGGGGTACATTCCTGGAATTCAGCTGCTCCACATTTTTCCTGCAAGTCCTGTGACATGGCTGTCAGCTCTGTGCAGGTGTTCTGGTCCATGAAACTGGAAATCTCTAAGGTCACTGGATTCCTCTCTAGGTCTGATGACATCAAAATGTCATCTTCAAAGTCTGACACTGATTCAAGCCTTTGTCCTTTACTGTTCTGCTAATCATGTCTCTGTTAATCTACCTTAGATTTTTGTCTCATGCCCAAAGTGTTGGACAGTGGTCCTGCATTTATGTTTTAAACTTTATGTCATATGAGTAATCCAGTCCTGGTTTTAAGTTCGCAGTGCTACTCAGACAGTTAAAATATCCTGATAAATTTTTTAATTAGAAATTTAAATCAGAAATTATGTAACTGTATGTTGTCTTTACAAAAGGCCTTCTGAATAGTATTACTATTATACTATAATAAATAGTAATTTTTCAAGTACAGCTGTATTTCAGTTATTTGTGAAGTAATTCTTAATGGCAATTTTGGGATCCTTCAGAAGTAATGTAATTGGTGTAATTGTTATTTTCTTTAAAGAAGAGTTTTACTACAAATTTAATGATGTGGGTTATAAATACTGTATGTTCTTTCTCTTGACTTCATAACCTTGTCTTTTAAGCAGCTCAAGCATTATTCTGATGTAGACAGCAACTCTCCAATTCTGCAGATGCTATGAACAGGCTTAATTAAAAAACCTTACCCTTCTATTCTGAATGGCTAGACAAAAAAATGAGATTTTGAAGTTGATCCAGCTGTAAGCTGGAGAAGTCTCTGGCATTGCCTTTTGCTATTTCTGTCTGAAACTAATGCCTTCTGCAATGACTACTTGTATATCATTTCAGACAGCTACCTCTTTCAAATGCAGCATTTACTCTACCATATATCAAAAAGTAGATAACATTTCATGACAATAAATGAGTAAGAATTCATAGTAAAGAATAAATAGAAATGCCTCAAATGGAGTTTTTCCAACTATTAGGGTAGCCTTTCTGAACTTCAGAGACTTTCAAGGAGTAATCAGAGTATGTGTGGCTTATGTTTGTGTTTCTCTCTAAAGAAGAGACAACTTTAGATTCAGAATTTATTTTAACATTTTGCTGAAGGTTTAGTTCAGTACTGATTACTCAAATAACACTCAAATAATGTCACAGTCTAAGATGTAGGAAGACTCCTGGCACAGCAGGAAGACTGAGGAGACACAGTTCTTGTGGTCACAAGAAGTAAAGGTTTATTCACTAGCTGTGAGAGTTTACAGGCTGTATACTCCTCACCTTCCAGTGCCTTCCTGTCCTGCTGGGCCATGAGGTGCCCAGCAAGCTGCTCTATTGCTCTCTCTCCATCAAAAGGACAGGGGAAGAAAATGCAATGAAAAGCTTGTAGGTGGGTTAAGGACAGAAAGATCACTTTTCAACTGCCACCATGGGCAAAACACGCTCAACTTGACAAAATTAAATTAATTTAATTTATTATTTTCCAATAATGAGAAATAAGAATTAATCTTAAAATACCTTCCCACACCCCTCCCTTCTTCCTGGGCTCAGCTTCATTACCAACTTCTCCATCTCCTCCTACCCTCATCAGCACAGGGGGATGGGGAATGGGGGCTGTGATCAGTTCATCACATGTTGTCTCTGCCACTCCTTCCTCCCTGTTTTCTTCCCATGTTTCAATGTGGGATCCTTACCCATAGGCTACAGTCCTTTGTGACCTTCTCCCTCGTGAGTCCTTCCCATTGGCTGCAATTCTTCACAAACTTCCACATGGTGGAAGAGTCCTTCGGGAATGGATTGCTTCAGTGTGGTCCGTCATGGGCTCCCAAATCCTGCCAGAAAACTCGCACCACTCTGGGCTCTTCTCCACAGGCTGCAGCTGCTGCCAGGATCCTGCACCTGTGTGGGATGCCCATGGGCTGCAGCTTTGTTTGGGGCACACCCATCTGCTCTGGCGTGCCCTGCCATGGGCTGCAGGTGGATATCTGATCCACTGTGATCCTCGGGACTTCAGGGAAACAACCTGGCTCATCATCTGCATCACGGGCTGCAGGAGAATCTCTGCTCTGGTACCTGGAGCATCTCCTCCCTCTGCTTCTTCAGTGTCCTTGGTGTCTGCAGACCTGCTTCTCTCACGTTTTCTTACTCCTCTCTCCCAGATGCTGCTGTGCAGCATTTTTGACAGAGACATTACCTGTGTCTCTCTGATGGGCTCAGCTTTGGCCAGTGGTGCATTCATCATGAAGGTGGGTGGAACTGTCCCAGTCCAATGTGGGGGCAGCTTCTGTTGTCTTCTCACAGAAGACAGAAGTCTGCTCTCCAGATATCAGCAAGCCAGCATCACTTAGGTACCAGGTTTCTCTTGGATGTAACCAAGTAATTTTTTTTTGTGCAGATGCTCTTCCACAGATTTTTTTAAAGTATTTTTATTTTTTGGTATATAAAATTTTATTTCCAGATTTCCTCATATTTTCTTTAATTTGGTACTCTATCATCAGTTTTATCATCATTAATTATTACAGGAAAAATTGCCCATGTGACTATATGAGAGAAATTTTAGCTAACATTAATACGTCTCTCAAAGTTTGGGGTTTTTCAGCCTAATTTTTCCTTCTACGTGTCTTGACCAGTGTCACACATCATTCCCCTCATACACTGTCTGCCTAGTTCTGACATAGCTAGTCCTGTGTGACAAACACGTTGCATAGAGAGGGGCTGTTTTTATTAGCCAAAAGTATTCTATTTTTACAGCTGAACAGTACTGAAATTCACTGAAATACAAGGTAAAAGAAATATGATTGCTGCAACAAATTGATGGCACATAAAATACATAATTTCATTGACCAGTAAGCTTCACCTCTTAATTTCATTGCTTCAGAGTTGTTCTAATTATCCAAAGAAAAAGCAGTTGAAAGTGTACCCAGTAAGATATTTGCTTCAAGTTTCCTGTTGTGATTTTAGAAAAAATCCCACTCTTTTCAATCAGTCCCACTTTGAGAAAAAGAGCAACTTCTGTAAACGTGGAGAAAGTTACCCAAGCACTCAAGTGGAAAGCTCAAGATTGCATGAAAGGGTGTGCAAAGTTTCACTAAAAAATGGATTATGTCATCTCCTCATTATGTGTCTGATTTGTCACTGATGGATTTTCCTTTTCTGCAGCCACCTCACGCCCCCAGCACAGTGCAAATAACACGTGGCTTGCATAGCAGATATAGTAGATATTCTTTGGACAGATAAATGTGAAAACCACATAGCTTGGAGTATTGTCTAGCTAAGGTTTCCAGCTGGAGTTTTCTTGCAAACCCAGAAAGAGCTGGACTAAATGGTGTAAGGTTTTTTGTTTCACAACTACTCTTTCCTTGTTCCTTTTCCGCTTAGAATGAAATAGAATAACATTTAAGATTTGTGCTATGTTCTTTATTTTTTCCCCTCTTCTCTGTAAGTTTGTAGCCTCTTCATTGGAAAAAATGGTAATATGGCAAAAAAGAAAAGGAAGAAAACTGTCCACATATGGGGGAAGCTTTTCAACTTTACTTATGCATTTGTATTCAGTGATACAAAGAGGAAAAGGCATTTGCAGTCAATTTTTGTACTTTCTGAATACCTTTTGGCAGAGAAGTTGAGTAAGAGAATGACTTTATACAATCTCTCGTTACACAAATAGAGGAAAAAAAAGGGTATTTTTGGTTAGTCAAAGGGGTAAAAGATGTTCTGCATAATTCAGTAGTGGTGGTCTAGATACAAAACAAAATCTTGCTCAGCATGTCCCCGGACTGGAAATTGAGAGAAATGAAAAAAATATTAAAAGAAGATCTCTCTATACTTATATTTTTATTCTCTTTCCTTAAATCAAATGTTGGAGGGCACTGTTCAATTAAATGAACCTCTTTTTGTAGCTGGGAAGGCAGTTCTTATGTTCTTAAGGTACAGCATTGTCCTTATGTTTTGAGTATTTTATGTGCTAACATACTTTTCAAATCCACACAGATTGCCATAAGAATGAAGGGTTGTTCTTCATTTTAGATTTTCTGTTTTGAGAGTCATATGTTTCAGAGCCCATTGTTTGACATCTCTCTCCTGGGGAGATGCACAGCAGTCGATAAACTCTGTGTCTCTGACTAGGATTCTGTCTATGTCCTACATGTTTCCTGCTGAGTCACTGTATGACTTTCTCACTGACTTTTAGTGTTCTCATTTTTGAGTGGGAAATTATTTTGGCAGAAAGCCCACTTTACTGTATTTCTATGTATTACATGTGATGAAGAAACTTGATTTGAAAAGCTGAGAAAAACAGCCATGAGTTGATCACAATAAAGTGTTTTTTGAATGAAACAGGTCATTCATTTAAAAATGAAGAGAAAACTGTAAACTAGTCTTCTTTCCATTGACTAGCCACATCTTCTTGTAGCAGCTGTAAGCAAGTGACCAGGGAAGTCAATCTGCAAATTTTCATTTGGACAGAGGGGATTTCCATGCTCACCACACTGATTTACAGAGAAGTAACTGAGCTGTTAGTTCTGTGCTTGTAATTCTACTGCACCCATATCGCCAAGACTACCTGCAAGAAATCTGAAAACCTGGAGAGTGAACCAGGTGTAGCTGAGATGAAGAACTTTATATGAAAACTATGGATTATACTTAAAAAAAATGTTTCTCTTTGTGGTTTTTCTGTGCTTCCACCTTCTTCACAGTTGCACATCTAAAATAATCTGCTGTCATAACTCAGCTAAATTAAATGGGGAAATGAAATCAGTCCAGATAAATTTGTAAGAACGGTTTTAAACTTCTAAGTAACTTCTAACAGTTATAAACTTGTAAGAACATCTTAATGTTCATGTGGATGACTCAGCATATATTTGTACCTCTAGAGTAATAGTTGGAGGCTAATAATTAATAAAAATTAAATAGGCTTAAAACTGGGGTCTAATTTTCTTTTGGTCTTCTGTGGCAAGAGAAATATTACGGACTTACAGAACAATGCATCGTTCCCTCTTCCTTTACCTTCCAGGCTTTCCACTTCATTACCTGGGTTCTTCTGCTCTTTTTTCAGTTTCTTTTTCGTTCAAGGAGAAGTTTTAGCAAATGAAAAGGTTTTGTATTCTTAGTAAAGCATTTGAAAATTGTGGCTTAATATGTGTTAGCCTGTTACCAAGGATCCTCTGTCCTGCAGTCTTCCTGCTGGTCTTTTTCTGTATGCACTACTTCAGATTATCTGAGTAGCTCTGAACTGTCCAAGTCTCTCAGGTCCCAGCACTGTAGGGGCTTTAAATTAGCATTACTACTTTGGCTTTGAGGCAGAAGAGAGAGGTAGGGAAGCTGACTGCATGGAGGTGGTGTAGCAATGTTTGTTTTGTCACGAAGTAAGCTGGAGACACCAAAGTCCGTAGTTGATTAGAAAGGTTGAGAACAAAACGAAATATTGTAATGAATTGGTGATTTCCGTATTCAAAAAGTTATTGTATAGCTTCTGCAGCTTTCTTCACTTATGTGAATGCAAATGATTATATTTCTGGTAGGATTGTTTTAAGCTCACTTTTTTTCCCTGCTCTTTGAAAAAGAATGAACTTTGTATAGAAAGTTTTTAAAACCTGGAGATGCTTAGTTTTCCATGTCCCCTGGATTAGACTGTGTATGTGCAACAGATTTGTACATGTGCCTCTGGCACTTCTCAAGGGCTTTTGGACATGCAACAATAAGTAGGTGATTGCTGGGAGCAGTAGGATGGCAGGGTATTGCTGTGTAACACTTCAGGCAAAGCCAGAGAAGTTGCTTGAATAGCCACAAACAGTCTATTTCTCCTTTGAGTCATAGCCCCAGAGGTTCCAACATCAGTTATGTTGCTTTAATCCAGGCTATGAATCTAGGCAGCTGTTTCTTGTGACTGATTCCTAGTACTTCTTTTATAGTATCTTATTTTTTGTGCCACAGTGATTCAGTTTTGGGAGAAGCTTAGCAAGATTCATTGGCACCCTCATCCCTTTTCTGTGTTTACTAGAATGAAGTAATTGACATATGGGAGCATTTATAGCATTGTGTCAGACAAGCTAGACTGAAAGCAATGGACAGATGTCCAGTGAGTTAAATATGCAAATCTTGAATGTAAATGATGAATTAGATTAATGAACAGATGAAAAATGACCATATTAAAAATGACTGGAATCTGATCTCATTCCTTCTGGGAGAGTTTTTGTGGATCACGTTATTATCACAAAGACAGCATGTTTCTGTGTTAGTGTTATTCTGGATAATTGGCACATTCTTTGCTATTATCATGCTATGTTTGAATGTGTTTTGCTGTGCCTAAGTGGAACTTCTCAGTAGGTACTTTCTGGATATTTGTCATTCACATTCACTTTTATCTGGACATAGCACTAGGTAGTAACAGGAATCTTGATTCCTACTCTCAGTAAGTTTAAAATTCTAACAATTGATGTAAAGGTGTCTGATCAAAGTAACAAAAACAAAATTCTACCTTTCTTTTCTTGCATATATTTTCATCACTGGGAACTGCATGCAGACACACAAGACTTGATTTTGAACCACTGAAGATTGTAGGGTTTTGCTGGGACACAGTTGAACTGATCAGATTTAATATGAAATGTCTTTAATTACTGCAGAAGAGATTAATTTCTTTCTAGCAGACAGGCCAGTGTGAGCTATTTTTTTAAACCTCCTCTAAGCCAGTGGAGAAAAGTAGAGTGAGGTCATGGCCAGAAGCCCACTCTAAGTCAGCATGCCTCTGGCTCCATTCATCTCATTGCTCCTTCTGTGTCTCTTTTAGCAGCTGCTGAAATGAGCAGGATCAGGTTCCAGTGTACTGTCTCTTTCCCTGGAGGGATGCAAGAGCTTGGGGAATGTGGAAACGTCCCTTTTGGTAACAGTTCAGGTTTCTGTTGCATAAAAATGCCCATTTAACCACAGTTAACAATGCCTGTAATGAACTGTAGTGCTTGCATAATGAACTGTAGTGCTTGCAGCAGGAGCCCAGACAAATGAGTTACTTAGTTACTTAGGTAAACAGAGTTAAGGAAGATAAACCCTGGCCTTAGTCTACTAAACATTTACAGTCAACAAAAAATGAAGTGTTTACATGACAGGCTGTGTGAGGGTGTGGTGCGGTAAGTCTTTTCTGCATTTCATTTTTTACAACTACTTTATAAAATGTGAAGTAAGAAAAGAAAGAAAAGATGAAATAAGTTAAAGATGAGCATGCACTTGTAAATATTGAAATAACTGCTTATTTTCACAGAAACACAGAATAATTGATTGGAAATGACCTCTGGAAGTTGTCTGGGCTAATGTTCCTACTTAAGCAGGGCCACCTAAAGCCAGTTGCCTAGGACTGTGCCCAGTTGGGTTTTGAGTGTCTCCAAGGGTAGGGACTTCACAAGCTCCCTGGGCCAGGTGTGCCAGCACTTGGTCACCCTCACAGCAAGAAAAAATGTTTCCTGATGTTCAGATGATACGTCATGTGTTTGAGTGTTTGCCCATTTTCTGGTGTCCTTTCCCTGGGCACCACTGAAGAGCCCAGCTCTGTCCTCTTTAAACACTCCCTTCAGGTGTTTGTATACATGGATGTGATCCACCTGAGCCTTCTTTTCTGAAGTCTGAACAGTCCCAGCTCTCTCAACCTCTCTTCATAGGGGAGATGTTCCAGTTCTTGTATCATCTTTGTGGCCATTTGTTGCACTCTCTACAATATGTCCATATCTCTGTTGCACACTGTTATGATCTGGTTTTAAGGTTCTTAGAAATGCCTCTGCCCAAATTAAGATGCAAACAAAACCACATGCTAGTGACAATAGTAAGGGTTTTATTCCATGAGAGAGTCAGAAAGAGAGAAAGAAAGAAAGAAGTAGAAAATAAGTGGGGGGGACAGAAAGAGTGACAGGGACAGAATAAGGAAAATATCACCACTCCATGGATCCCACTGGTGCCTTGACGATCCTCTCCAGCTGGTCTCTTGGTGGTGAAGGTCCCCCAGAAGGCACAGAGTCCCATGGGTGTACATGCTCAGGCTGGGTGGGCATGTCTGGCCATGTCCCCCTGGGGTGGGGGTCAGTCTCTCACAGCAGACTCTGGGTCTGTTGCACCACGTGCAGCCCTGTGGGGCCAAGCCTCTCATGTGAAAGCCCCGTGGATGTGCCCTGTGGGGCTGGGGGTTCCACAGCTGGGCCAGTTTGTGTAATCAGAGAATGGGTGTTCATTGCCTCTCACCAGAGGTTGCACCCAAAACCTCCTCCTCCCCCCTCGGTTGGGGGCAGTCTGTGTAAACCTGGCTTCTGTGAGCTGTGTTCTCCCCCACCCCAAACTCAGCCGGGGACAGCTGCAGCTGGTGGCTTTGGCCTTTTGTGGATGCACACCTTTCCCTCAGCCTGAGATGACTGAACAATGCATTACCCTTTATCTCATCATCAGTTTGACTTTCAGTTCAAAGTCCCACTCTTCAGGGAAGCTTCTTTGGTTGTGGCTTCTTTATAATGCGCAGAACTTTATATCAATGTTTGAGGCATGAACTGTTTTCAGTCTCTGACACACACATGAGCCCAGCATGGACACAACTCTCCAGGAGTAGCCTCACCAGTGTCAGAGGGGCAGGATCCCTCTTTTGACCTGCTGACAATGCTGTGCCTAATGCAGCCCAGGTTAACCTTGGCTTCTTTGCAACAAGGGCACATTGCTGGCTCATGTTTGACTTGCTGTTCACAAGAAACCCCAGGTCATTTTCTGTCGAGCCGCTTTTCACCTGGTTTATGTGTGTGCTTTTCACATATACCTCTGCCTAATGCTGTTCATCCCCTCATGTAGGACTTTGCTCTTTATCTTGTTGAACAAAGAAATTATTAAAATTATTTAGAAAAATAAAGTCTCTTAAACTGTTGTAACCACAGGGGTGTTCCTTCTTGAGATGCAGGGCTTTCTTTACCCAGTCAGATTTTCTCCTACTGGTTTTGTTTAGTTTGCCTGTGGGGTTTTTTGTACAGTGTTTTGGGGAAAAGGCAATACAACATTGAGTTGAAGAGTGTAGTTAAAGTATTTTGTGGTCAACCCTGAGATGTCACTCTAAAAATCTGGGTTCGGAATATTGTTTGCAACCATTGTGGGTCTGTGGGAAAACTACTTGCCCTCAAAGTCTCATCAGTGTATTCTGCCTTAAGCCTCAATTCATGTGAAATAGAACAGAAAGTGAGGTTAATGCCTCCCTCTCCTTTCACCCCTCTCATGTGAGGGCAGCTGAACTCACTATTTATCAACTAATGAAGTGGCAAACTGCAGTGTCATGATTTAAAGTAAAGTGTCACTAGCTTTCATCTCCTTACATTCCATAATCTTTACTAGAGCAGTTCAGAGGGTGATTTGTAAGTGGTTTAAGGCATTTTGTTTCCTTCCACTGGAGACAAGGTGGACTTCTGGGGTGGAAGTTTCATCAATAGCCCTGTTTTGTTATGTCTCCATTCAGGAATCAGAGCACTTTAATACTAAATTAGCTCTCCAGAGCAGGGGTTTTGACTCAGTACATTTTTGTGTGTCATTTACCATAAGAGTCCCTGAGACTTCCAGTCACTATGACAATACAAATCATAACAAACTAGTGAACATCTGAAAGAGATTATGAAAAGGCAATATGTAGCCGGCTAGTTCTTAAGAGATTTCATTAACCTATTTTCAGAACATGCAGAAGTTCAGGGCTTGGGAGTGTCCCTGCTCTGGGAAGCTGAGTCATATTTGACTACCTTCACTGTCAAAACTTGAGCTCGGTTTATGCCCCAGTGATGGGATGTCTTCCAAATGCTCAACTTCCACTAGTGAATGAGGTGGAACAATGTGGTTTTGGATATGACCTGTTGTAGACAATGTCACCTGGTTTTGGCCATTCCCAGAAGACCCACTGGGAGGTGCTGATTTACTTTTGTGGGAAAAGTGGTACTAAAGAGGCAGAGAATACAGCTGCATATATGTGTATTGAGCAGTGGGAGCTACATCCCAGGTGTAGGCATCAATATGGACTGGTGCTTTGATTTACACACTTCGTTTTCCACCTTGCTTTCATCGTGTGAGCAAAGGTTGTATACATGCTGTGATCTGCTTTTTTCTGACAGTCTACCAGTATGTGCTTCTGCTTGAAGTGTTTATGTTTATTTTCTCAGCAGAGAAGAAAATATTAATTTTGTATAAATTTAACAGACATTTGTAGCAACTAATTCGTCTCAAATTCTGAGTATTTCCAGGTTAAATATGTTGTAACTAAGAAATACTTATGGCTCACAGAGATACTTGGACTTTATTATGACAGACAAGTGAAGTATGCTGCAAAATATTTCTCTGTGAGGAACAGTGAGGTTTGATGACTTCCGAGACATTTCCAAATTAATGTGAATCATCCTTACCATGTATTTATTTTCTTGCATGTGGAAACATAATCAACACTTTTCATTGAAATTGGTTTTTTTTACAGCTAAAAAACTTTGCTTATTTGTGGTGGTAAGACATCAGTCTGACTACATGACTAATTCAGGCAGTAAAGAAGGTCCTGTGGGGAAGGAAGGTGGGAGTGAACTACTTACGTGAGAATTGGTCATTGTTTGTCAGATGTCAGAATCAACCCAGATTCCAATTCTTATGAACAGAAGCCCACATCTTCCAGTAAAACATGAAGCTCTGACTAAGAAGTTTGATTCTTAATTGTAAAGTTATTGTCAGTCTCCTTTGGTATTACAGAAACTTCTTTGGGGCCTACCCAGACAATGGCAGTGAACCCAAAACCAGTTAACCTTTTAACTAAGGCATCTGAACTACCACTGCTCAAGACATTGAAAACACCATTAAGATAGTCTATTAGAAAGCCTTAGAAAATAGACGGAATCTGTAATAGTAAAATTTTATAGTCCTTTAAAATCCTATACTAACTCATTTAGGTAAGTTTTTAACAATATTTTATTGTGTGAACAAATGAAATAAGGGTAAGCAAAGAACCTGGTTTGTGCTAGAATTTGAGTAAGTCTTCAAGTGGGTGGCTGCATTTCACCTTCCTTGGAAATGAAGGCATGTATGTGAGTCCCATGTGAATGGGTTTAAGTATCTTGTCTTGAGGTCAAAACATAGTCAGAAGCAGAAGCTTTGATGTTCTGATCCTCACTTCAGGCATAGGCATCACTATGAGCTTTGAGTTATGTGCTTCCTTTTCCAGTTTGCTTTCCAGTTTGTGTGAGCAAAGGCTGTAAGTATGCTGTGATCTACTATTTCTGACAGTCTACCAGTATGTGCTTCTGTTTGAAGGATTTATGTTTATTTTCTCAACAGAGAAGAAAATAATAGTTTCATATAAATTTAAGGGAATCTGTAGCAAGTAATTTGTCTCTTTTATCTCTAATATATTCTGTGTAGTTCTATGTAAAGTTTTAGCTTTATTATAAAGAACTTATTTCCCTATTTTTTTGCATATCCATGTGCATTCTCTATATGGGTGTTCATGTGATGAATAAAGCCTGTATTGCTGTACTTGCCTTACATCACTATGACAGCTACTTCCAGCTCAGCATATTCTATCTCATTTGCATGTAAAATTGCTCCTGGGTACTTTTTTCCTAATTTATCTACTCTGGACTTATGAAAGTTACAAGTTAAATTCTGTTGACCAGTTTTCCAACAGAAAATCTCCATCCTGAAATTTAGGCAATCTTTTAGTTATTTCAAGTATCCAAGAGCTGTATATACTACACTAAGTCTAACCTGAAAAGTGTAGTCTGTAGCTTCTTAAATTATAGCTGGTTCAGAATTAAGGCAAGAATTCATGGAGGAAGATTTCAGTTTCCAAAAGCATAAAGAATTTGTAAAGGGAGAAGCAGGGTAAAAAGAAGACAAGCAATAAAATAAAATAAAAATGTTAAAGATATTTGCAAACCTGACGTGTCTACAGCTATTGGCTTAGAATGATTATGAGTTGTGCCAGGGACAAATATAAAACAAGTTCATTGCTTGCATATGAATCTTTAAAGGACATGTGTTAAGTTAATGTGCTAATGATAACTTATCACGTTTTATGTCTAGACATCCAAGCTAATGTGAATGGGAATACTTTCATGTGATTTTTCCCTCTGGTGTTTTTTCCCCCACAACAGTGCTCTTTTTCTGTTTCTGTGCTGCTAAGAATAATAATGGAAACTTTCTTTTGAAAAAGACAGGGAGACAGACACACACTCCCCCCCACACCCCCTTACCTTTTTATGATGTAATGTGGAGTATGGAGCTTTGGGCCTTGAAACTATGTGTTTCAATTTGAATGTGGTCATTTCTTCCTTACTTAGAATACGTGATAAACTGTTCATCTAGACTGATCCTTGAGGGGGTTAGAATATTTAGGTCTTGTTTTGCGTCTGCTGTAGTACACCTGGATTATAGATGGGTTATCAGATAAGAAAGAAAATTCTCCTGGTCATACACTTGATTTTTACACTAGTGTAGAACTATTCACTTAGATAAGGTTCTATATCAGGAGGAAGGTTCTTGAATTCATGGTGATTTATCTACTCTGGCAAGTGGTTTTCCTTTAACTTTGCATAAAAACTCCTTTAAAAGCTCTTCAATTAGTAAGGTTCCCCTACTGAAAGATTAAAAAGTGACAGGACTGGGAATTGTCTTAAAAACACTATGGAAACATACTTAAGTTATGTAAGTTCTAGCCATCTGACAATCTTTATAACATCCTTTGTTCTTCAGCAGATTTACAGACCATCTGCCTAAATGCCATTTACATGTCCATGTAATATTTGTTTATATTTTACCCCATCACCCATTTGGCTCACAGAATTGATTCCATCTTATTGTCATTAAAATTAGGATAAATTTTCCTAACAATGAGCAATGTATAATTACCCATGCTTATCTGTCAGGTCTCTTAGAAGCTTTCAGCAGTACAGATTATGAGATATCTTGCCTCAAGGAGAAGTAATATCCAGGTTAGCTTACTAGAAGAATTCCTTGAGGAATGTGTCTTCTGAGTAGTGAAAGAGGCTTGTATCTCCAACATAGT
The DNA here is from genome assembly GCF_965178545.1 of Coloeus monedula. Lineage (NCBI taxonomy): Eukaryota > Metazoa > Chordata > Aves > Passeriformes > Corvidae > Coloeus > Coloeus monedula. The sequence continues at coordinate 52,015,833 of NC_138783.1, forward strand.
GTCTTTCGACATTTTCAGGCCTGTCAGGGTGTAGTGGTTGCTGGGCTGCTCTGGAAAGAAAAAAGAGCCTGTATTGAAGGGTAGAGACCCTTGGACAAGAGCCCTGTCCCATGGTACCCAAACAAGAGAAGCAGAGCAGGTCTGGGGGGTTATCAGGGCAGTCAGTGACCCTCATTTCTAGACCAGGTTGTGGTGACAGACTTGGTCTGAAGCCATGCTGGGAAGGCAAGGCAGCAGATGGGCGCAGCACAAGGCCAGGCACCCGCATCCCTGAGTGCTGCTCAGACAAGGACTGTGGGCGAGGATTCTGGCCAAAAGCAGATCCCAAGCTGGGAAGAGGTCCCCAGCCAGGCATCTCTTAGATCTTTCTCACACAGTTCTGTCCCAGCAGCTGCACCCAAGGTTCAGCCACACTATGCCAGAACTGGTCATGAGCACCCGAAGACAAAGTGCTGGCAGTCAGAAAAAGCTGCAGAACCTGCTGATTGACTCAGCAGGTTGGAGCTGGGGAGAAATGAGTCTAAATAGGGGAATTTGATAACAATCTGCAAAAGACTGTTAGAGCAGGTGAACAAAGCATGATTCTTAAAAACTTGGAACAATTCATTTCAATAATGAGCTTTTTTTTTTTCTTTTTAAGAGATAGTTGCTGATAACCTGAAGATAAAATAAACAAAATGAATTATCTTCTACATAATGATTTGCTATATCATGAAACACTTGTGGCAGCAGAAGTCTAATTCAGAAGTAGGCAAAAGTACTGCATCTTCTTTGTGGAATATAGATCCCCAGATGACAAGTAAACTTCATAATCTGGATGTGACCTTTGGTTCGGGGACACCCTAAACCACTGGCTGACAGCCGTTGGGAAGATGTGCCAGGGAAAAAATATCTCTGCATCAGACATATTTGTTACATAAAGTAATTAAGCTGAGATAGTTAATCATGCCTTTGTAATATTTTCATTCACTATTATAATGTAACTTAGCTGGACATAAGTCCTTTAACTCTCAGGATATTTGAAATAATGCAGTTTACTACTGCATGTGTTCTCAGTTTTACAGGTACTAACATCAAACTTGTCTTTCAGACAAACTCTGGCTTCCTGTGGCTGTTTTAAGTTTCAAGAGCTCATCAAAACACTCAGTGCCTCAGGCCAAGGATATCTAAAATCTGTTCTAAATCTCTTGGTTGATGATTTTCATCTCTGTACAATGCAGTACTCATGAAGTTTTCCTGGCAAAGTCTGACAATTTGAAAAGAAGTCACTGGGGAACTAAGAATCATTGCAAATGCCAGCATATTTTTTTTCTTTTAATCTGGCTTTTTCTAAGAAAAGTATATGTGACTCTGAATTTTAATACAATGGTGAAATAAACAACTCCTTCAGAAAACCCAAACCTCAAACCAAATAAAGCCTGAATTGCAACAGAACAAAGCTGTCCTATTTCTGTTTCTTTTGCTGTCTTCTTCTCCTGGGGAACTGATGGGAAAAAGACACAACATTGCATAGTCTTCTGTTCCCTTTTTTCCAAATGAAAGTAGCTCAGATTGTATTGTAATAATCAGAGAGAAGAATAAATATAAAACAGGACATTTGTCCCAGTTATGCCCAAACTAGTCATATTACACCGTGTTCAATCAGTGAAACAAACTAACAGCTTTTTTTCATTTCCTTCCCTTCCACACAAGAGTATGCATAGAGATTTGGAAGTCCACTTTAGACTCAAAATGCAAATGGGGTATTTCCTTATGCCATTTAACTTTTATTTATGGTAACTCATAAGCTGTCTTTACATTCTTAGTATGTTTTTCATGAGTATAGATCTCAAGATTTTGTACTGGAGAACTTATGCATCAAGCCTCGATTTTACTCTTCCAGTCCTCTTTGTAGAAATAGTGGTCTTAATATTATCTCTCCAGACAGTAAAGTAAAATAACTTGACATGATGTCAAATGACCCTGCTCTGAGGATATAAGTATATAGTCCACTGCTGGTACATGAAAAGAAAGGCAGCAATCCACGTAATTTCAGCTTCTTCTGAGGATAAATTTTCTTTAGATTTGACTCCTTCTAGCACTAAACACCTGACATCTCTTGGAAGGAGAACTGGAGCCTGCAGAAACTCCTGAATTAGCTACAGAATTCTCGCCTACCCTCATAATGTCTAGCCATGCTGCATGAACCTGAATTAATGCAGCCAGGCACAGTTGTTTGCATTTGTGCTAGGAAAAAAATACTTTCATACATTCAGTATGCACTCATTGTGCTTGGCCCAATAGTCATGAACCATGTGATGCTATTTTACAATAGTTGTCTCAGAGGAGGCACAGTAAATTGCCAGCTGGAGCTCCTTTTACACCTTATCTTCTACTACCTCATGGATAGTTTGCAATGGAAAGAGTTCATGCTGAGGAGTACTGTGGCAGCGTCATTACTATTTCTCCATGAGGTATTTGGATTGGGGTTTAAGCCTATGCTTTAGATTGATACTTAGGCCACATTCCACTGATACTCTTTACTCCTTGGCTTTAATTTTCTCATCTTCAAGGTGTCAATAAAAATTTTATTGTTGGGTTTCAATAAGATACACTTTTGAAACATTGGTTTTGCCTGGAGAATTCTGCTGTTTACTTCTCTGTATGTATTTCAGTGAGAAAGAACTTTTAATAAAAAATTGTTAATAAGAAAAAGGAAACTATGTATTTTATAAGCTTTTGAAATCCTATTTTATGTTGAAAAAATCTGAGACACAATTAATTAAACTTAAAATAAACAACACCGTGCTCTAAGTATCTGAAGTGTAACCTCAGGTGGCGATTCAGGCTTTTAATACTTTGGTTAAAATGTATAGTAACTTTGCTAAGGCATTACATACTCCCAAGGCACAAATGATCAGCAGAAAGGACTGATCGAAGACCTCATGCTCTGACAGTATAAAAGATGATTAGGTGCCTGGATCAGGCAAGAGAAACTGTCTGTAACCTCACTGCACACATTGCGCCAGACCCCAGCATGGCCTGATTAGTAACATTTGATTGATCTAGTGCAGGTAGTTGGCAGCTAAGAAAATTTTAGATCTCTTTATGTCAGAGGAGTAGCAGAATGAACCTGGGGTTGATTTTTGAAGTTAGCTCCGTCAATGCGCACAACTCTGAAAAATGGTGAGGCTGTCTTGCTGCAAAACTGGAATTTTACTCATTGTAGACGCTGTACTTTGTTCATCTATCACCATGTTTAAGCTGGGCAATGGTGCTCAGTCACTTTGACTGGGTGTGAGTAAATACGATGCTGGATGCTCTGCTCTTCCTGCATGTGGAGCTGAATATGAAGAACTGGTGTGCCTTAACTTTGCTGTTTTACAGAGACACTGAGATAGATATTTATGGACTTATGAGTGAAAGCAAAAAAAATGTGTATTACATATTACATGCACATTAGTTATGGTAAAGTTCAGGAAAAAAATATTACTGATGAGTTTGAGTATGGTTGTTGGTGGAATCCAGAATAAGCTATGGAAGACAATCAAGCTAGAGGTGATAAATTACTTTTGTACTAGCTGTTTATTTTGCAAATATTTTAGCTAGCCTTTGAAAAAAACAAAGATGGCTTTTCACTTCCATCATTTATAGAACTGTGAGGAACTTAGTTGGGGTTTCTGGAAATGTGTTGGAGGTCTTAATGTAGGCTCTCTGGGCTGAGCTGCCTTTCTTTAGGCACATGTGTCATCCAAAGCTTCTTGTCACACCTGCCAGATCTGTGTCTTCATTACTTCATTACTTAAGTAATTAAAAAATTACTCTAGATACCAGTGTCCAGACCACTGAATCAGCTTGGATTCCTTTTTCCCTGCATCTCAGAAATGGGATTTTTAGCTTGGACCCTGGCCACATCAGCTGTCCTCACAGTCCTGGCCTCTCAGTCCTGCATCTTCAGCAGCTGGTGGAGGCTGCGTGGAGCCTGTCCAGGGTAAGTGTGTGGGTTTCCTTTGCAAGAAAAATCAGGGCATGTGGGAGGATGAGGTGTGTAGGCAGGGAACACACCCACTAGGATGAGAAGCTGGGATATGGACATCTGGGCCTGAGAACTGGGATGTGTACCTGTCTGGGGGGGGCTGGATATGGTCTAGACTGTGTCTAGACATGATCTAACAGAAAGTACTAGATTTTTGGCTATGAGAAGCTTGAAAATTTCCCAGGTTGAGCAGGAGGGATACTGAGTTCCTCATCCAGCTGCTTCAGGACAACTTAATAATGGAAAATTCTCAAGTATGGTAGTTTTTGCAGCTCTGCTGGTGATCTGGCAGTCTTACCACTACTAGAGGTAGGTAGCTTTTTACTGGATTTGTGGACATGAAATGAACTCTTATTATTTGTCATATAATATGTAATTGCTGAATTTGATAAGAAAACTATAGCTCTAAAAATATTGTCGAAAAAAATTATTTGTACACTTAGCAAAAGAACATGTTCATGCATATATAAGAATGTTTCTATGCAGAAACACATTTTTCAAAATAAAAATAAATTGTTCCTCCTCACACTTCCCAACCCACCAATTCCTGTTTATGCTCAAGTTTCAGATGATGTAACTCAACTTCTTTGTGAACAGAAGTTGGGCTGAAAAAGAGACAACTTCTTTTTCAATTCAGCAAATCTTTTTTAAATCCTAGGACTCCCACAGGCAGAGTATCCGGTTCTTCATTCAGTTTTACAGATACGAATCACAGCACTGTTGAAGAATGTATCGATACAATGTAACTATTCTTCAGAAAACCAGGGGAAAAGTTTCAGTTTAGTAGAATACCAGAAGATTGTCATGTATGTCCTTAAATTTTAGGAAATCTTATCTTTGTCATTAAGTATTATACTCAATGATGTCCTTGGTGACTCTTCAGTGAGCAGCATTGGTAAATAGGTCTGAATGTGCTGTGGGAAAATCAGTGTAAGTTAAGTCTGCTGGGAATCACTTCTCTGAAAGTTCATGCATCTTCAATCAAACATTGAAGCAGAACATCTCTTGGTGATAGGAAGAGTTTTGTAACTCTGTATCAACAAGACAGTTGATGGCTTCCAAGATGTTGCCATGAGATTTGTTCACCAACGTATAGAGAGAAACCTGTGATTTGAAAGGTAAAGAAAAGGGGGGGGAACCTGATCCAGAGTTCTGTTGCTGACTTTCAGGTAGGTTTTCCATACTTATGTCCCAGCTGAGTGTCCTTATTGCTAGCCTCTAATCACTTGTAGCTGCTCTCCTTTTAGTCTGATGACTCTTGCATGCCTGATCACACAGCAGGTAGATCACCTGTCCTGAGCAACCTGCTATCCTGAATCCCAGGGCTGTCTTGTGGAAGATGTGGGTTTGAACCTCTTCTGACTGAAGGAAGCCAGTTCATTGAAAGTGCTCTTGCAGCTTTGCAGAAGGTAGGAGATGTGGCCAGGAAGTCCCTAGTCCTTCAGGGGAAAGAGAGGTAGCTGATCCAAAGTGGATCTAGGTATCAGTTTCTCCGACTATAGAGCAAGGAAACAGGATCTCCCTTCAGAGGTTTTCAGACACTGTTGCTTCTCTCCCTGATGTTCCAGCATAACTGGGTGCTAATTTTAGGAGGTCTAACTCATATCCTCGAGGCAACCACTGAACATAAGCAAGCTGAGTGCGCAAAATGGGCAATGAAGATGTGCATTGTGAATTATTGTGAACCTAAGATTAATATAGGCCTTTAAAAAGAACTATTTCCAAATAGTTGTCTCTAATGGGATACATGCAGGCTAGAATTAATAAATTTGGACAATTTTCCCTGTTCTATTTGAACTGAGAAACTCCTCATATTTCAACTTCGCTTGTCTCTTTGCACTTGCAATGGCACATTGAACCCATTTTACAGCCTGATACCTAATCCAGAGACATTAGGCTAATTTATCTTTCTTTTTTTTTCCCTGTTTCCTTTTATTTTATTTGGCTATCATTTTGTATAGGCTAATTGCAGATCATGGTAGATTCTGTAAGACTGGATTTAGTTGGTAGTAGCACCAAAGGAAATATTTCCTTTATTAATTTTTGATCACAAAACCATTTCCTTCGCTGTGGTCTAAACTTCATTAGGTTCATTGTCAGATCACTTGCTGTAGCACTGTTTCCCTTTGAAATTTATCAAGTTCAAACCCTCTAGATAATGTCAGCTCTTTGACTGAAGACACCAAAGGTGTGATAATGAGTGATAGATCTGCGGTACTGTCTTTATCAATGACTTGTGATTCAAGTCATTTGCTAATTGTCATTTGTTAATGAATTGACAGTGAACTTCTTCATACTTCCAATCCACTCTAGGCTGTTCAGTATAATGAAGCTAAGTATTCAATTTTTCCCTTTAAAAAGCATCCTGAACAGTACTCCAGAAGTATTTTTGCAGCTTCATATGTATATGAGTTCACTCATAATGATAGAAGAAGGAGTAATGAGTTTAAACTGAAAGAGGGTAGGCTTAGATTAGATATTAGGAAAAAATTGTCTGCTATGGGAGTGATGAGACACAGGCTGCCCAGATAAATTCTGGGTACCCCATCTCTGGAAGTGTTCAAGGCCAGACTGGATAGGCTTTGAGCAATCTGACCTAGTGGAAGGTGTCCCTGCCCATGGCAGGAGGTTTGGAATTAGGTCAGAGCTCCATCCAACCTGGCCTAATGCAGCTTCTCTCAGGGGAATTTTTAATTACACTTTCCCTTCTTCCATAAACCTTTGGCAGTTCCAAGACTGAATTTTCTCTCTGAGGCAGACTGTGATGCAAAATCCCTGACCACCTTGTCCAGGCAGTGAGTAGAGATGCTGCCAAGGGCCTCAGCCCATAATTAGCATTTGTTTAACCTACATGTTATTTACACACTTGTTACGGACAGTTTATCCAGGAAAGCAGTCCTTTGACCTTCCCAGCTGGGACTGGAAGCAGGGAGTTCAGTGTCAGGGCTGATGCAGGGTGGGAGCTCCCTGCAGAGGTGTGGCTTGCCTTGTGCAGATTTTCTGCAGTAAAATGAGGGAAAAGGCTGCTTTTTTTCTGTGTTTCACAACTACTCACTGACTTTGGAAAGGTTGCACATTAAAAGTATTAGAAAATCCAAGCTCCGAGGTATCAGTGGATTCTTAGAAATCACTGAAATACTTTATTTCTGTTTTTTTGGTTTTTGAGGTTTTTCTTGTTAGGGAGAGAGGAGTTTTTGGCAGACTGAAATTTTTCTTTATGGAACATCACCTGTTCTCATAGCATCTAATCCAAGAACCACAGAAAGCAATTGGAAAACGCTACTACAGTTTTGTCAGGCTTCAGGCTGGACCCTTTACCCAGAGCTGGGAGTGTCTATACATAACATCAATAACTGGATTTGGTACTGGAAGCACATGCAGAAGAGGTCACAGAAATAAAATCTAACCCCAGTTCTGGGTCCAAAAACCCTGTGCTACACAGCTGTGGGCATGGGGTAAAGTAAAGGACGCCTTTCACAGTAGGGAGGGATAATAGCCCTTTCCTACTCCAAAGAGGTGTCTGAGGATGAACTGATGTACAGGTCTGTCTGTGAGCAGGGCTGTGAGCATCACTGTCAACACTGAAAGGTTGAGGTAGAGGACCAGGACTCCAAAACCCCATCCATGGACACAGGGAAATCAGCCCTGATGTATTAAATTTGTGGCACACAGGCTTCAAAATCAGATTTTTCCCTCTCACATTTTTCAAGAAGTAGTTGGTTTAAGTAAACTTATATTTTTTACACTGATATCTAATTTCACTAGTTAAGTGTAGTAAAAATTTATTCTAGAGGCAAGACTATCTGTAGTATAGTAAATATAATAATCTGCTTGCTTTGTAATATATACAGTTAGGTACAAACTTTAAGAAATTCCTCTTATTTATGATCAAATGCACTCTTGCCTATACAGGTTTGGGGGTTTTGTTTGGTCGGTTTAATGGCTGTAATTTTTAAATAGTATAAAATGGCAATTTTTACCCTTGCTAATTACATTCTGAAATTGCTGTTGTGATAAAAAATCCCAATCTAACAAACCCACCCCAATCACCCAAGTGTTTTACCCAGTGCCTTATGCATTGGGTTGTCAAGACTGAATCTGTTTCTCTCCCTTGATTGCATTCCTTTGAAAAGGACAAGTCAGCACAAGGTGGTGCTAAATAACACTCCATTAATCATTTTCTAATGTACAGCCCTGAAGGAAGCTTTGGGAAAAGGCAGTCAAAGGATCTTTTTTTAACTGCCTGATAAAAGATTTTCCTTTTTTTCTTTGTTAATTTATTTACTTCTGTCTGTGATGACTGGGAGACTTTTCCCAGTAAAGCCTGCCCGCTTTAGCTGTCAAGGAAGTCTCCTCTGAGAGATGTGGGCCCCCAGTCTTTGGATAAATGCAGTAATTTCATTTTAAGCTTTCCTTACAGGAAGGTGTAGCCATTATCTACTTATTTTTAAGTGGATGGTGGTATTTTTCACCTCTGTTCCACAGCTCTTTGGGTTTTGTGAGTAGTTTCTGAGAAAATCTGTACAGCATGTGTGCTGTGGGCTTAAGTTACAGGGTTCTGTATTTTGTTTGGGCAAATTGCTAAGGAGAGGTTGAAACTGCAAAATGGGTGGAGAAAACTTGAACGCCTGAGCAGATTAAGGACTGGCAGCTCCAGGGAGAGTGGGTGCCCCTTCACCCAAGAGCTGCTCTGTTCTATGTGCTGCTGCTCTGCCAGAAGCAGGGAGGGATGCAGTGTTGGGTGGGCTGCTGACCTCTTTGCTTTGCTTGCAAGCAGAAGCACTAACTAGATATTTTGTTTTCTTGGCACCAAATCGCCTCTTCTGAGAAAATGCTCCTGAGATGCAAACTGAAAAGGATGGATGTCTTTAAAAAACTCTGTGTTTTAGGGGAAGGCAAACTGCTCTCTCTAAAAAAAACCCCAAAAGCCAAATTGTGTTTTTGCTAGTAAACACAAAGCAGATCAGCTGGAGTCAACTAGCCAGGGTACTGTACTTGCTGACACTGTGTTTCTCGAAGAATCTTGACTTCACAGATATTTGGCAGCACTTTGACATTGTATCTGCATATCAGAGACATTTCTTTCACATCTTTTGCCCTTTAAAATATGTTTTATAGATAGAAAAGGTCTCTCGGAAAGCCTGGAGCATTGTTTCTTTTGCAAAACAACAAAAGTTTGAGAGGGAGCCTTTTTCTTTCCCATCATTTAAATCTCATTGTCAGAGAGGGCTTCCTAAGGAAACTGGGGGAGCAGTTATTATTCGATACTGGCATCTCTTCACTTTTGCTATGTGCACGATTTGAAGGGCCCTCCTGTTATCACAGAACTGACATAGAGCACCAGCTTCAATGTAGTGTGAAAATCTGCCTTTCGTGGAGTTATCTGATATGTCTGATCATGTATGACATATCACATTGACTTGACACTAGGATAAGACTGGACATTAGGAAGCATCATTTTACAGGGAGAGTGGTCAGACACTGGAGCAGGCTTCCTAGCGAGGTGGTCGATGCCCCAAGCCTGTCAGTGATTAAGAGGAATTTGGACAATGCCCTTAACAATATACTTTAACTTGTGGTCAGACAGCTAGAGAGGATAATTGTTGTAGGACCTTCCCAACTGAAATTATCCATTCCATTCCATATAATGAATAGATAAATTTCTCTCTTAATTTGTTTGGACAAGAGTTGAACTAATGAGTCAGAGGAGGTTGGCTCTATTCTCTTCTATATAGACATATATTAGCATTTACTAATATAATAATATTTCCAGAATTGAGGTTTGAAATCCAGGCTGAGTAGCTCTCTAGTTCTTATAACCTAATTTTCCTCCAGTGACACCAGATCTCTAAAACATATTTGTAACTGTAGTAACACATTTTCTGTTGGAAGCAAAGTGCAAATCATGACTTGCTCTTCCTGCATGCCATTGACACTCAGTTTCAATAAGAGACATTCATTTGATTGAGAATTAATGCTTTATCTATTGACTCCTTACCAGGCTTGCCAATGCTGTTGTATGTTAGTATTCTAAATCATGGCATTTTCATCAGAAGATGAGTCTGGACAACTCATCAGGATCTGAAACATTCCAATTAATGGTGAAGTTCTTTAGGTGATTGTGGTAAGAGCTGTTGGACCAAAATTTGGCAGGCATCCAGAGATTAGACATGTTTATATAATGGGAACATTGAGTTAGTTTTGGATAAGTACCTGGACTTCAGAATACCAGCAACCATCTGGAGCAACTAGTCTGAAGCAAGGCATTCCTTCTTCAGATAGGTTATCCCAAAAGCTTTTACTGGATAGATGGATCAGAAGTCTGCTCTCATATGGCAATCCCTCCTTTGTATGTTTTAAGCATCAAGTGCAAAACAGACCCGGAAACACAAAGTGGCATTTCCAAGGGTGAGCTCTGATACTCCTCATCTGTGTTTTTAGTTTCAGCCAGGAGTCTGAATGGCAGCACACATGGAAGAAGAGAGTGATCTTTTCATTACTAAAGGAAGTGATTAGAAAATAAAGTGGGTTTTGGAGGGTTTTTGGTTCTTCTTGTTGTTTGTTTGTTTCGCTGTTTAGTTGTGGTTTGGGTTTTTTTGTTGGTTTTTTTTGGTTTTTTTTGGGTTTTTTTTGGTTGGTTGGTTGGTTTTTCTGTTTTTTTTGGTTTTCTTTTTTTTTTCCATGAAGATCATGAATTCATATACCGATAATCTTCCTTTTTCTTATGATCTGTCTAGTCTCTCAGATTTGAGTCTGTGTATTCTGTAGCTTTGCAAATCCTGGACTGGAGACTTTCTATTTGTCCTCCATGCTCAGTAAAATAAAGTGAGATATATAAACCTCAGATTATTTATCACCCATTTTGACCATTAGCAGCAAATTGTTTTCTTGTTCACCTAAGTCTCAGGTAGGCAAGGAGATCTATTTTGAGTCCATTCAGCACCACATAATTAACTTGGTGTAGAAAGTAGGTACATTTCCATTCAGGAAGGCAAGAAGGAATACGTGAGGGAGCAGCCCAGTTCCTTGGTTAGAGGGCATGTTTCTGGGAGCTATTTCCTAAGGCATCTTTGCAGTTACTGAATTGGCACTGAAAGCAACTGGAAAGACAAAACAAATCAAAACCGCAGAAAACTACAGCTTTATAGATAATGATTCTCCAGCTATCAGGAGAAGCTCAATAGAAAAAAAGCAGGTGGTGAAGTAGAAATCAAAGTATTTGCTGATCTCATTGCTCCTGTCAATACTATTGCACTGCTACTTGCTGTGCCAGTGGGAGAGAGAAATTTGTATTGCTGAACACCACAGCAGGGTGAAAAGCTTCAAAAGTGCTTTGTATAAATTGAGAATGTGTTTACTTTGTTTCCTAACCCTGTTCTTCAAAATGACTAGTGAGAGATTTTGCTTGATGTTGTAGCTATTCTCATTCAGCACAGCTGAGTTGTTAGTCTCTTTCCTCTGCTTTATGTCTTGTAATTATAGGGCTGCATACAAAGGTGTGAGCCTTTGGCATCTACATTGCCCCAAGTGATTAAAGTGCTGAAAGAGGAGGCATTTTCCTCATTTTGTAATAACACTGCCTTCGATAAGTGCTATAAATCACTTGGTCATTATGCTGATTTTCCTTTGGCCTTCTGGTGTTGTCCCTCCTGCAGCCTGGAATGAATGCTGCTATGAAGCACAGTTTGTTTCTGGGAAAATCATGTTGGCATTTGCAGCTTGAGCTCCTCTGGAGGATACAGCCTATTCATGTACAGAGGGGCCCAGTGCTTGCCTTGCTGGAAATCTGTCAGTACTCTCTGGAGTGTTAGTAGCTTAAGTTACAAGTGACTGCACCTTTCAGGCTTCCAGCCTCTTATTCCACTAGGATATAAGAATTTGACATTTTGATTGTTTGTTTAATGAAAGCATTCTCTTACCTATAGCTCAGTTGTTCTGATATTAAAAAAAAAAAAAAAAAATATATATTTTGGGAACCAGAGGTCTTGACTATATAGGAATACTATTTTCCATCCAACAGTGTGACGCCAGGCAATTAGAAAGAAGAGTTGGCCTCCACACTGTGTTACAGTGAGCAAAATATTACCAAATATTAAACATAAATCGTGGCCATAATCTCTGATTCAGATCCCAATTCGAACAAATTCCAGTATCAGAGTTGCTTGTGGCCTTACGGCTGAGTCTTGGATTCAGTCTAGGGTAAAGGGATGGGTCATTTGCGCGTATGGTTTGCAAATGGGCTTTGGTTTGGGCCCATTTCCTCAAGGTGGACATGGCCCTTTGCATATGACTGTGTATTCTGGCATACTGCTGCTCTGCAGTGTGCTTTGGTGTCCATCAGATCTTGGGAAGCTCTTCTGAGTGGCTGTGCAGCTCAGTTCTGTCTGAGCAGGGCTGCAGACCCTGCTCTGCTGAGTGCTCCCCTCCAAGATCTCAGGGGAGAAATGGGCTGAGCTCTTGCAGACTGAACTCATAACAACTGGTGCAGCTCTGTGTTGTGGACCCCTCACTGGAGTCTCCAGGTCAGCTGACAGCAAGAGAAACTCTTGGAAGCACGAGGTCTTCAGGAGCCATGGGGACAGGTGCGGTGCAGTGAGCAACGGAATGTAATGCATGTGCAAGGGGCCTCTGGAAAATACCTGAGAACACCATGGAAACAGCAGGTACTCTGTACTTATCTCTGAGCTGGGAAGAATTGCTCCTTCAGTTCAGTATCCAGTCCTAGCAGAGCCGACATCTGAGAAAGATATATGCAAGGTCAGACAGATAGCTAACCTGCCTTTCAGAAGGTTCTTCCTCCTCCTGGCTGTTTCATTAATTTGTGAGCTAAGGTAAGAATAATACATATCTTTAACCTTTTCAAAAAGAGCTTTGGATGTTCTTATTATCTGTATGAATGTGTAATTCTACGTTTATTGCTGGCCAGTGCTTGAATGAATCACAAAGCAATGACTCACACGGTGTAATGCTATGTCATGTAAAAAGCACCTCTGTAAAACCTATTTCTCTTCAGTTTCACTTCTTGTGGCTTTTCTTCTTATGTTTATGGAAGACTTGTTTGCATGAGACTTCTTCCAAAACTTATCTCTCAGAAAGAGACCAGTTTCACACAAAGGTCCAGATTCTCATTCTACAACCATGCAGTTTAGAAGCACTAACATTACATGAGAAATAGCACATAGTCTACAAAAATGTGCATTACGGATTTCTGTTATAGCTACATGAAGAAAAAAAAGATACAGGGAGTTGCAACAAGTCCCTTTAACTGATGCATATTCTGTTGATTTGGGACACTGATTTTTTTAATTTTCACTGAGCTTGTTTTTGCTTACTGGAACAATTTAGGCTAAGAGAAAATTTTTTTAATTTTTAATATAGACAAAGCTGTAACAGGCTTTGAGCCTGCCAGAGTTTTTGAAAGTAGCTGGGAAGCTGACCCTCCTTTTCAGGAATTATTGAGCATTGCTCATGTGCTCAGGTATTCCATGTTATTGGTCTTGCATCTGTCCTCTTGGGCTCCATGCTGGTGTGCGTTTAAGTGTGTAAACCAATAAAACTCACAAGAACTGTCACAAGAAAAGTGTGTTAACCAGGAAAACTCACAAGAACAGTTCAGCAAGACAGTGTTTTCTATTTTTCGTCAGAGGAGTGGCTTTTCTCTGTTTTTTTTTTCACACAAAGTATTTCTCTCATTCTTTGAGGAATTCTTCAAATTCCTCAAAAATGCTTTCAAATTACTGTTTCTACCTGGTAGCAGTCATCTTCGCAGGAGCTTCAGCTTTGTTGGTTGGTAAAGAGGCTGGTACACACATAGAAGCCTACTCAAGTTTCCTGAACTCAACAAAGAGTTTCTTCATTGACAATGGCAGATTCTGGACATGATTTGTCTTGTCTGAAGGACTTTTCAGAATGGAAGAAAATCCATTAATAAGTTTTCCAATAATTTGTTAAAATGTTGTATTAAGACTAATTTAGTTGGCAGCAGGGTGTATCAGTGAAAATGTCCTTGAGGTAAGGTCACAAAAGGGCTCACAAGTCTAACGCAGTAGATTGAAGTAACAGGTTTTATTGACAGGTACAGTTCCTAGCAGATTAAATAGTATGGAAAATTGGGAAAGTGCTTTCAAAATTTTATGTGCTATTTTGAACTTTTGTGGTTAATTTGTTATGGAATTAATATACTTCAGTGAAATTCATCTGATGTAGACCAGCTGGAGATGGGGTCCACCATATGCTGCTGCGGAAAAGCATGAGGGCATGTGAGGGAATCTGGCAAAAGTTTGCAAGTTATTCTTGTTGCAAGTGTGAGCAAATGTCTGTGCCTGAAGAAAGTAAGCAAGTTACCTTCATCCATGGCACATAGGTATTTAATGTGTATTTAATAATGATGTATTTAATGCATGTCCTTTACTACATATAAACCCAAAAACAATGTGAGGGATTTCTGTTGAACTTAAAAGCGACCTGCAGGCTTTTCTGCTTACAGTACCTTTGAATCATTTTGAACTGTTTTTTGTCAGTACAAGTGCAATTGAAGGATATGATTATGCTGGAACATTGTGAAATGAGGAAAAAAAAGGCACACCAATACTGTCAAAACTCAGAAAGTTTCTCTAGCAGTTGAATGAGTGTGAATTTAGTTCACTGAGTTTAAACCACAGGCTGGGTGGGTTTTCTGCTGACAGGGTTTGAAGGGCAGATTGGCATTATGGTGCATTTCCACCTCACGCTTTACTGATGGAAACCATTATGAATTCATATGGAACCATAATTGAAACCATACAATTTCAAGTCACTCTAAATCTTGAATTTTGTCTTCATGAAGTATATCATCTATTATGTCTTCTCTCAGTATTACACTGCATAGGAGTATTAATACTTGGTCCAATACTATGAAAATACAGACAGGTCCCTGGATGTAGTGGCCTTTTTATTTTCTATCCTCCAAAAGCCTCCTCTTTCTATGCCTCAGGAGCCCTAAGTCTGCAATTTTCTTTTCATACATTTTCATCTCTTCCAGTGAGCATTGATTCCTACCACATTATCCTCCCAAATTCATTCCCTTCATAGTATGGTCTTCACTGCTGAATGCCACTATTGCACCTCAGCTATTCAGCAAGCTGCCATAATGGGTGGATAGAAGAAGGATTTGCTAGGAAAGGGATGGGTTTGTGCTATAAGCTGAATATAGGACCGCAATAGTCTGTTGACTCAGACAGAGCCAAGGAACATCCTTTCTGGGCATCACACAAAGCTCCCATTTTTTGGTGTGCCATGACAAACTTGAGACTGCAATACAGAAACCAAGAAGTCATAAAAATAGCTTGAATGGGTCTGAAGGACACAACAGTCAAAGGCATTTAAAAATGAAAGAATTTATAGACAATTGAATTTAAGGTGCGAATGAGTAAGTTGCCCAATAATGAGTTTTATGTAAATATCAAAACTTTTAAGAGAAACTAAATGGCTTTACTTGTAAATCCTTGCTTCTTTTCTTGTTTAAAATAATAATACTACTCCTGGTAGCAGTGAAATAATTTAACTCCACTATATGAAATGTAATGTGGTTTATGATTTATTCTTCTGGCTGCTTTCTATAGACGGCTTTGCCTAAATTCTGTAGAGCTGAAGGCAGTGGATAGTGGCATGAAGCCATGGAACATTAGTTAATGTATCAAAACAGAAATGCAGGAGTTATTTTAAGTCCTGGAGATCTTGGAGAAAAAGAAAAGCAGATGAAGAGAAAAGCTGAAATAGCCGCTATAATAACTTGATAAGCCTAATGCAAAATTAATGTGTGGATTGGCCCGACCAACAGAAGGAAGGGGAGCTCTGTAAGTCTGGCCACACACACAACTGTGATTACGCACCACGTGATTATGTGTACATGAAGGGATTTCAGGAACAGTTGGTAAGTTGAAACTGATTGTGCCAGTCCTCCTGGCACAGATCACCTGATCAGCCATGAAAATGCCAGGGAAAGGCCTCCTGTATTTTCCCTAGTCTCACATCTTTTTTTTTGGTATTTCAAAATCCATCAGTAATAGGGGGCTCTCATAATTATAACCTTTCCCTGATATTTCCTGGAATGTCCCTTCCTCTTATAGGTTTTGGCTCTTGTCAAAACTACTGCCATCTGTTTTCTCCCACTACCGGGAAAAGTGAGGTTCCACCACCTTTATCCCCTGGAATTATTTAAAAACACACAGCCTCTGAAAACATCTGGCTGTGTTTTAGCATGCTGTTTATCAAAGTTGCATACTATCAGGCAAATACAGAATTATGAGTAAGCCATACCAAGAAATGAGCAAAATAATCATGCGCAGAGAGAGAAAAAAAGAAACAAGTGAAAATGTATTTCATTGGAAACTCATAATTTTTCCTTGAAAAGTCATTATGTACAAGTACGTGTGGCTTTATATGCATGCCCTTGTGCTCAATATAGGTTTGATTTAGGGAAAGAAGAGAGGGAGAATGGACAACACAGGCCCTCTTTCACCTCTGCTGCTCTGATGATCTCAGTTTCAGTGATTGAGTAATTCCTAATTTGTACAGACAGCAGATGTAGGCTCTGGGGTTCTCTGGTTTATCAGTTTCCAAGAACTGGCTTAAGAAACCTTTTTTAAAAGTTCAAAGAGCAATGTTTTGAAACTATCTCTGGGATACATTGTATTCTAAAGGCAATAATTTCAATGTCCTTTGAGGCTTGGTGCTTCGTTCTGTTTCACTCCAGATGAATTACAGTGTAGGAAGGTGAAAAAGGAAGATGTTAGTGTTTAATCCTATTCCTGTTTAAAGAAGTGGTTTCCAAGGGATCAAAGTTTATTTTCATGCTCTACTGCAGACTAGTTAAAAGATAATCCTCCCTTGTTGTTGACTCTGCCTATGATTATGGATGCATTATGGACACTCAAACTGCAGACGCTGCTGTCACTGAAAGTTCTGCTGTGAACACAGTATGGGCTCGTAGGTGTTTACATACTTTCACAGCAGTACAGGGTCTATCCTACTTCTTGGTTATGACAGCTGGTTCCAATTTTTGCTGTGTTTTTCACTGTTTTCAATGAACAGTACATTGCGTTAACTAGGTACATCATGCCTCCAGTTTGCTGAGGAGCTGCCAGAGTGTGAGATACATTCACTGCTCAGACTTTCTACCACAGGCAGTCATTTTTCATTGGTTGCTCTGAAATTTGGTGAGAACAGATGAAGATATAGCTGTAGATGAATTTTGGTCATTTTTGAGGTGACTTTATTTTGCTTTTAATTGACTTCTCCTTTTTACATTGAAGATTTTATTAAATGAAGGCATGATTAATGCACTGGTTGTATAACATTTGGTAGAGTAAAATGCCTATCTAGTCTTCACTTCAAAGTTTTTTGGTTTTTTTTTTGTTTGGTTTGTCTGGTTTAGTTTCTTTCTCTGTCAGGTATAGTCACATCTGTTATGTTGAAGATTATTCCTGCTGTCCACTGAACCACGTCAGACCTGTAATTAAAGTGTGGTCTCTGCAGCTTCCTTTGGCTGAAATCAGACCTAGAGCTAGATACATCTTCTCTGTAGCATCCTTCCAGTTAGAGCACAAACAGCACACGTCGTTGCTGGACACTGAGCAGAGGCGAACAGAGCATAGTTCACACACACACTCATCTCTTGGAGGACCTTGCAGCTCTTACTGGGGGAATGTATCCAAGTTTCTTATCACCACATGGAGAGCTGGAGGGAGAACAGGAAGAGCAGCATCTGTTTCTCTCCTGTTAGAGCACTGGCTCGAGGGTTAAGCATAGCTAGAGAGCTTGAGAGCTTATTAGCACTTCCAAATGTTCAATTTCCAAGTCTTACAGCTAATGGCCCATTCATGTCCCATCCTTTGCTGCTTATGGAAGAACACAGGTTTGAATAAATGCTCTGTAATAATCTGGGAAATGGAAAGAGGGGAAAGAAGTACCTAGAGAAAAGAGCCAGCTTGTTATCCCAATCAGTGTGTGATTAGACTGACTGCCCTAGTAATGTTTGGGATGAACATTTTACTATTTCCCATCATTTACTGATCCCATCCAAGAGCCTGTTAGCATAGGCCTCCTCACCGGGGAGGTAATAGTTCTATCTGTGCTGTTTCCTTGAATTCCAGAAGGTGGAAAGTGGAAATATCACCATGCGTAGTGGTTGATTTAGCCTCCAATTTTATAACAATTTTAAATCACAGAACACTGAGGAGAGCTATTTTAACCCCTCATAAGTCAGGAAAGTGTGCAGCTTGTCCTATCTTGGCATGTCCTATCTTGGGTCCTTAATCTGAGGTTTCAACAGCTTTTGCATTCAAATTTGCTTTCATTACAAGGTTTGGGGTCCTCTCAAGTTGTTCCCTTTTCAGTCACGAACTCAGGCAGAATGACACTGTTCCTGTTTCTTTACAAGAATCTCAAGACAGAGCAAATTTTATTTTAAGTCTTAAGTGTTCCTCACACAGCCCTATTTTTCTCTACTTCACTGCATTCAAATACTATAGAGATGTGTTAATTGAAATTTTTTCGGATGAGAAACAGCCTAACTTTTCTTAAAAGAATTCTGCCAACTGTCTTGTACAATATCCTGGCTTTAATTCACAATCAGCTGAAAAATAGAATGTATTTCTAATGGTAATTTATTAGATGTATCAGTTTCCACTTTACATTTTTGTACGGTGAGAATATGCATACTTTTGATGCATTTATTTCACAGACCAGTCACATCACTCTCATATCTTACACACCACTTCAGATCCTCATCTGAGCAATGCTGCTCTCAAGTAATGGTTTCCGATCCACAGAATGTGGGGAATGAGCCCAGCATTACTCATGGTACATTTATTCCTATAGATTTTTATTTCTTTGACATGACATGAGATCAGAGTGGCACGTGTCCTCTGAAATCTGCTCAGAGACTCCTAGTCGTACTTTTACATATACTTTCCTATCTACTCTGGAATATTGATTATATTTTCCAGGGAAACTTTTTAACTGCTCAGATAGAGACTAAAGAAAGAATATGCCTTAAAGAGTATTCTGCACAAAAAGATCACTGTATTTTTATGGGTACCTCCTATCACCTCTTTGATTCATCAAGCATGAAAATATTTCCTATAAATAAAATATAAAAATTCAAATATTAAAATACTTATTGCTTCAGTTGAAAACACTTTGAAAAAATATATGTTTCTTTATATATATAGATATATATATATATTTTTTTTTTTTTTAGGTTTATGGTCTGTACTGTCTGATAGATTTTATACATTTATTTCCTACAGTGGTCATGGGTGAATACAAACCCTGTGGTGTCATTTGCTTGGCTGTGATTTCTGGAGAAGTTATCTTATTTTACTCTTCTTTTAGTGCTTGCTTTTCCTCTTGTCGTTGTCTGGGACTTCTGGACTATTCCATGCTGTATGTTGAGAGCTTCCAAACTCTGAAGAGATGTCAAGCTCTTGCTTAAATATGTTGGCTCCAGACCTAGTACTGCCTTTAGACAACAACAAAAGCCAAATATATTTTTAGCTGTTTAGTGATAATGTTAGACATTTTATTTATTCTAGTTTGCTATTTGCTCCCTCACATAGCTCCCATATTTCTTTAGCAAAGCAAGATGGATATTTTAAGTCCCAAGTTTTGCTTTGCCTTCTCCTGCTTTTGTCCTGGCAGCTATATCTATCTATCTATCTATCTATCTATCTATCTATCTATCTATCTATCTATATCTCTATATCTGTATCATCTATATCTATATCTGTATCATCTATATCTATCTATCTATATCTGTATCTATATCTATATCTGTATCTCTATCAGCTGTGACTTTTTTTTTTTTTGGTACTAGGAAAGAAAGATTTTCCAATTTTTTCTTGTATTTCTGCTGTCATCTTTGTCCACGTTACTCTCATCATGATGACATTGTCAAGTTCCTGCAAGCAGTGTAATCACTTATTATTATTCCTTCTGTTTTCACAGAGGCTGGTTTTTGCTATTTGTCACAGCATGTGGGGTTTTTTTGACTCTGTTGGATTTTTCTTGACTAATTCTGAGCTCTGTGTATTTTTCTGTCTCAAGTCTCTTTCAGCATGCTGGATTATTTGTCATGTACTCACAAAGTAGTTCACCATAAAACACCTTTCATTAGCAACAGAGGACATTGAGAGGGGACCTCATTAGTGTCTATAAGCACCTGAAGGGAGGGTGTCAAGAGGATGGAGCCAGGCTTTTCTCAGTGGTGCCAAGCAATGGGACAGGAGGAAAGGGACAGAAACCAGGAAGCTCCACCAGAATACGAGGAAGAACTTCTTTGATGTGTGGGTGACCGAGCACTGGAACAGATTGTCCAGAGAGGCTGTGGAATCTCCATCACTGAAGATATTCAAGAACTGTCTAGATGCAGTTCTGTACAATGTGGTCTGGGATGGCCCTGCCTGAGCAGGGAGGTTGGACCAGATTGCCCCACTGTGGTCCCTTCCAACCTTACCCATTCTGATTCTGTGATTCTGTGTCTCCCTTAGGTTAGCATCTCTAATTTGCTGCCTAATTTTCAGGTAGAGGCTTTCCTTTCCCAGTTATTATTTGCAGAGATGGCAAGTGTCCAGGCTGGGCAGTGAGACGTGTTAGGTATTCATTTTTAGTGAGAGAATTAATTATTTTTAGTTTTATCTCTAGAGCCATAGGCCATTTCCATATCCCAGGGAGCCTGGCAGAGACAGGATAAAGTCAGGTCTGCCTTTTGACAGTCTCTCTGACCCTGTGACACAGCAACATCCACAGCAGTGCAGGTATGCTGGCTTTAGCAGAACCACCTTACAGGTACAGTTTCCCTGGATACACCAGGAAAACAGCAAACACAACATGTTTCTGATTGTAGGACTGTTTACAGATTTTTTCCATAGTCCAATTTAGGCTTTTTTGACTGTTTCAGGTATTTGCTAGCAATAGGGTATGTGAAGTCTTTCTGGAACAGATTCTGATGAAGCTTGACTCTTCCTTCCTCCTGACCTCCTTTTGACTTTTTCAGCTATGATGAATGAGTCAAGGTCTGAAAGTGGTGATCCAGGCACAGCCTTTTCTTGTGGTGCTGCCAGAGGATGTTTTCAAAAGGAGAACCAAACACACCATCCTTTAGGAATTTCCTTCTTGCCCTCCTTTTCATTTCTTTATTTTTGTTCAAATATAATGGCATAAAAGACTGCCATATGTCAGAGCTTGCCTCATTTCTTGCCAGAATTCAGGCAACAGATTATGATAAATTATAGAGAAATAAGCCTCTTTCTTAGAAAGCTAGAATAAATCTGCCCTGTGCTGTTGTGTCCTGATGTGTGTAACCTGTCTGTTACACACCTCTTAAGGGGTTCAGGAGGTTAATGCTCTAAAATAGTTCTACCCAGAAATAAAATTTTGATTATATCCTGTTGGCTACAAAGTGTGACTAAGAAGTCCTCAGAGCTTTCCCTCAGCTGATTGAAATAAAGTGTTACCAAAAACAGAGAGAGAAAAGAAGTGTTTCTTTGGGTTATGTGCTCATCATCAAAAGGGGAAGGAGACAGGGACTCCAAAGAAAGCCTTGCATGTTTTGTAATCATCTTCCTGTTTGTTCAACTAGAGGCACTTAATATCTGCTGGGATGGGTGGCTATAAAACCAGGAAGAAATGAGTGAAAAAATTTTGAAAAATTGTCCTACCTTATTCCCGGGAGGACTTTCTGATGTTTTGGAGAGCTCTGAACGACCTCCAATAGCACTTGAAAGTATGTCAGAGCCAATAAAGTCTTATGGTTTCAGGTAAAACCCAGATTTTTGAATGAAAAACTGAATTCAGCAATTATTTCCATCTGCCTCTGCTAAAGCTTTTGGCATAATGCTGAGGTGGGCAGAAAGAGGCAGCATTTTCTGTGGCAGCATTGCCACAACCTAAACCTGTTCCTTTGAGCTGTTTGAGCTCTTAGCCTCCTCTCCCTTCTCTGCACTCGTAGCTCATGAGGTAGCTACATCTGAGCTGCAGCCCTATTTCTCCCTGCTCCTCCTTTCCCACATAACAGTGGGACAGAGCCAGTAGTGATGCTGAAATGATGTGTTTTCCATACATGGATGAGGAGAAATGGACTAGAAAAAGGTCTTCCTTAAGTATTGAAGATAAGAGTCTTTCAAGATGTGGCCATTGGAAAAGTCAAGGTGACGCAGTCCGCACCTTGATTGTGCCTCCCCTGATGGCGGAGACTTTTTAGGGTCTTTGCCAGGAGTCAGAGACAAATGGGACTTTTGGCCTTCTCTTTCTTCTGTAGTTGTTTATTAAGTCTTATCAGAAAAGTACAAGCCACTGACATGACCCAGACATAGCATGAAGCAGAGAATGCAGGAAAAGCTAAATTATCAAGATCACACAGCCTTTTTAAAGCTAAATTACCTAATGAAAGCTTAAAATGCAAGATATTTTCACTTTCCTACCGATGTCTAATAAATCGTCTAGTCACGGAAACAGGAACTGCAGAATTCTTTATCCAGGCATCCCAGACTACTTCTACTGCAGAATATGGAGTAGATGGAGAAGAAGAAGAAGGTCTGGAGAACAATAACAATCCTCTATTTTGATGTTTTTTGCTTTTATCTACTTACTATACTAATATACCCAAAAACTCTAAATTTTTCACCCTATGACAATCTTACACAGTATTCTATCACCTAGTTCACACCAGTGTAGATTCTAATTCTTCCCAGAGGGTAGGCAATTTTCTCCATGGGCGAAGGTCAGAAACAGTGTTGTCCAGGGGGATAGAACCCTTCAAAACAGGCAGACAAGTATTCTCTATATTCTGGGTTCTCACATCAAGGCAGTCCAAGAGAATGTGAATTTGTGGGAGGTAAGAAAAGATCGCACGATACATTCTACCTGAGTTACAAGCTTGTGCTCACATTTGAGCACATAGCAAAGCAGTCAGAAGCCCCTACATTGAGTATTTATTGATGTAGAGAGATAGATAATGTTGAAAACCTCCAGAAGAAGATCTCATCCCTCTGATACAGCTGCCTAACATGATGTGTCCCTGAAAGCCTGTAAGAACATCCATCCATCCATCCATCTATCTATCTATCTATCTACCTATCTACCTATTCTGTGTACCCTAAGGACTCTGTAATGCTTTGCCCTGTTTCTCTCCTACAATGTAGGTGAGCACAGGATCTCTCTGATGATGCTGATGGGAAGAGCATTGCACATCAAGGAGTCAGGGTTCTGTGGAGAAATGGGTACCTGTGTAGGTGCAGGACTGTGCTGTTCTGCACCTGCAGTGTTGTCTTCAGGCCTATGCCATGCTGTGCATCCCCCTTGTCACTGGGTAAACTCAGCCTGGTGATGGTGATGGAAGAACTTGCAAGGCAGCTCCACTCAGCACCAGCATGTCATTGCCTTTTTCTATAAGTGCATCAACAACTTCTCTGCAGATGTCTCCATTTGACAGCAGAAATGATGAGTGCAGTTGTATTCTTATAAGGAAACCTTACAATAGCTTCAGTGACCCAAATGGAGCAAATTCTCCCCAGACAGGGTCTGCATGGCATGCTGCATGCAGATTGGAACCTGAGTCATCCTACACAACTCTGGGTTCCCAGTGTCTAAAGGTACATGAGATTATCTGTAGTATACTTCCTTTCCTTATAGTTTGCGCTAAAAAAAAAAAAAAAAATCTTTAAAATGAGACTTTATAGAGTCTGAGTGACTTTCTTACCAGAATAATAGTGGACCAGCACCTCCTGGTGTAAGAACAGTGCCCCTTAGGAACAAAAAAATGACAGGTGCTTAAAATAATAAAGATAAATCCAAATGTCACCTTCCCTTTCATAGAAAACATTTTACTCTGATTCAGGCAGAACACTGCAACACAGAGTCCTTAATCTAGTATAATCAGGAAGTTTAAAAATGTTTGATCAATG
Source organism: Coloeus monedula (assembly GCF_965178545.1). Lineage (NCBI taxonomy): Eukaryota > Metazoa > Chordata > Aves > Passeriformes > Corvidae > Coloeus > Coloeus monedula. The sequence goes on from NC_138783.1 coordinate 52,039,791, forward strand.
GACTCACTTTTGCTATAAAGTTCATATAATGTAGATCAGCTCCTGATCTGGAAAAAAACAGCTTGAGCATTGTTTGCCTGGCTCATTTCTGTGCCTCCTTAGTTGCATGACAACATAGCTGTAAGTGGCAGTTTCTCTCCCACTGGCATCCTCTGCTCACAAAGGGACCTCAGCAGTTTGCTGTTAATGCTGACTTCCTGAGAATTTATACTTAAATAACGAAATTACTGGGGGAGTTAGGGCAGGGAATTCAGTAGCTTGTTTCCACAGCTGTGATTCAAAACCTCAAAGACATTCATACCCAATGAATGAAGCTGCCGCAGACCAGCACTTTTCTCGTATCCTGTCTCCTTTCTATCACCTCATTAGTTTTATTGGTTTTTCAGTCAGAGGTCAGCTGTATCCCTCTCCTATTTGTACACCTATGGAGGGAAAAACTTGGTGAATTTTCCCAACAGTATGAAATCTCTGCTTGTGTTACATAAATTGTATAACTCTCTTTTGAAAGTCTCGGTTTTATTCTGCTTGTTTTATTTCTCATATTTCCTCTTTGTCAGGACTATTCCTCTGTGGGCAGCTACTGGATATTTTTCTTTATAAATCTGATCCTATGTAATAGGTGGAGTGTTTTTTCTCTTTTAAAGTATCTGCAACTGGTGTATTGCTGCTCTATATGGCTGTGTTATGTTGTATTTCAACAAGCTAGGGAAATGGGCCTGGAAAAATGTGCTCTTATCTGTAAATAGTACTTAGGGGTATGTTTGTCTTAAGCACATGACTATTCCCATTGAAGCTGTCTATATGTGTAAATGCTTTATTAGGTCCATGTAGCAATAGTATAATTTCTTTGATATCAGGGCAAATGACTACTAATGAAAAATTGTGCTGAATTCATAATATCTACCATCCCCTAAAGGATGGAAATAAGTTTCTCGTTTTTGGAAATGTACTTCCAAGGAGATATTAGGTAAATTATTAATATTTTTGGAAGCTGGAAGTCAGTTTTAATGTATTGGTGACAAGTGGGAGTGAAACCTTTAATAATTCTTCCAGATTTGTCATGCTATGAGTAATCTGTACTTTCCCAGAGTAAGAAAGATTTCCTTAGAAGTTAAAGTTGCTCAGAGGATGTTTTCTTTTGACCTATTATAATTAGCTCTGTGGAAACAGTATTTTGTGTCTGTTAACTTGGAAAGTTTTATGACAGAGAGCACTAAGCAGCAGACATCTGCTTACTGCTGCCCTTGCCATGCACGATGAGTAAAGGCAGCAGCTGAGACAGAATGTATTTTAATATTTAGGAATGTCAGCAATGGTAGAGAAGATCAATTGTGAGATATCTCTTACCTATCTTGAGGCATGTGAACCAACTTTTTCATAGCCTGCTCTTTGTTTTGCCCCATAAGATCTCACAAGAGGGCTGGCTATTATAAGTAGGGATTTCTGAGAATGGTGTTCATACCTTCTTGCTTCTAGCTATGAAATGTAGAAAGCAGGTGATGTCTCAGAATACTGTGGGAAAGGAGGCTGGAGGTGTGTGGGGCAGGGCTATCCTCCTGACTAAGCCCAGCAGATATTTCAAGGTCAGGTTGTGCAACCACAGGATGCTGAACTGAAGGTCCACAGTGCCAGGGGTCAGCTGGGAAAGACCTGTCAGAGCAGAATGTTTTCTGTTCCTGGAATCTGTTCTGGGATGAAGAGGGAAGATAAGATGAGGTACTACTAGCTGCAAGGTCATGGCAATGACACGGCAGGCTTCTGGGAGCCAGTGTGAAACAGTGTTCAGGAACACTGGTGAGGAACTGCACCTTCAGTGTATGGCTCTGTTGAATCACAGCTACAGACAAACCCATACAAAGGTTAGCTGAGGTTGTGTGCATGGAGGAAATAAAGGATAACCTGACTATAGTTTCCACTGTTTAAGAATGTGCACAAATTTCAGGCTGCAGAGCTGCCTCCTGTAGGAGGGAAGGCAATGCCACCAGTACTCCCATAAGTCTGCCCCTATACTATGTGCACCCTGCAACTCACCTGCACGTCAGGTATAACCCACTTTCCTGTAGATCACCTGCTGATGGATTCCCTGGAGACACAGCATGAGTATGGCCAAGGTATTGGCATCTTGCTTCCTGTCCTGTGTAAAGACCCCTAGGGAAAGGGTTGTTAATAATAATACACTACAATATTTTAATATTTATTATATATGATTATATTATACTATATGATATGTAACATAATAATAGTAGTATAAAAGCATTGCTTCACTGAGGGAGGCAATTTCTCATGGCAGTTGTTGATTTGAAATTATTTAATGGGGATTGTCTCTTGGTGATATTTTTGAGGATGACAGGGATTCTTTCTTATTGTGGGTTTTGATAGCTCTCTATTTTCACGTGGTGTCAGGGCCAGTGTAAGACAAACAAGTGATTATTTTCCTTTATATTTCTTTACAGGATTAGTATTTTTCCACTTCCTAATGGTTATATTGTGGAGGTTGTGAATGGAAGGTAAATTTATTCCCTCACATCTCCACCAAGAAACAAAATAAGAAAATATAGATAAAAAACCATCTCAAGTGTGTTGCTTGATGTTTTCATGGTTTTATTTCTCCTGTTGGCTTGAACTGTACTAATTTTGTTGTTTTCAGGGGTTTTTGTGCCTACAGGGGTTCAAGGCCATAAATCATGAGAAAGCATAAGTAGTATCTTTTGGCTTACAGACAGATGCTTCATGAAAGGCTGATTCATGACTGTGGTATGGAGTAGGTCAGGTCTTTCCCAACAAAGCATAAACTGTCTATTACAGGAAACCTTACATTTTAAAAAGATCTTGGATACCTCATGTGTGGCCCTGTACTGTAGCTGTCTAATGACTGGAATGCAAAAAATACCACCCTTTAAAATTATTTTTCTCATGGGAGTGGGATCTTAAAATCTGGGAGGTATGGCGTTAATACAATAATAAGATTAAGAAGTGCTAATTATTTGTTCTGATGGTGAGATTGCTCTTATTTCTGTGAGGGCTTCCTTTTCCCAGAGGTATCAGTTCTTTGTGTTGCTGGAGCTGGGGAGGTTGGATGTGTGTCTTTGTGTGAGTGCTTCCCTTCTGCAACACCTGCTGACCTTTTCCTCAGTTTGGGTCCCAGACACCTCTGTGTCCCTCTCACTGTACTGAGGTGATGCTGAAGGCATAGTTTCATGATGAAGAAGTATAGACCAAAGAGGAGATTGGACACAGATGTTTTTAAGCTGTCCAGTACAGTTTGGAGTAGAGAACATGAGGGATAAGTGATAATCCATGAGTGCTGGAAGAAGCATCCCTAACCATTTTCTATAAGATATAGAGAAGCTGGGTGGATGAAGTCAGTATCTATCCTACCATCTTACTATACATCCTTATTTCCACTATTTGTTTTTTTTTCTTTACAACAGCTTTAGAAAAATTTAGGTCTTCATTACCTGGGAAAACAAGCTCACTTTTTGTCCTTCTACCAATTCTTTCACTACTGACCTTTTGGCTCTGGAAGTCTGGAATTTCTTAATATTCTTGAGTATTTTCCCTCCAAAATGAATTGACTGAGTCTACTGGCTGAATACACAGGCTGGCATCAGGTAGAGCAGCTTGGAAATCAAGTATATGGGAGGCCTGTGAGGAGGCCTGCATGGTCGAAAAGCTCACGTAGCTGTGTATGTGGCTGGCAGGAACTGTCACCAGCTTTGCTGGCAAATGTGATAACACAAAGGTAACTGAGCTGAAGACATGCAAATTGTCACTGTGAGCAAAGGTGAAACCTGGAAAGAAACCTTCTATTTGTTTTTAGAGTATTGTCCAAGTCTCCAACACTCTTCTTTTGCTCTCCGCTGTACTTAGGCTGAGTACTGTCAGAGAATAAACACAAGGGTCTCCTTCACAGTCCTCAGGGTAGATACAAGGATTTACCAAAAGGCTTAGACAAAATAATGCATGTTCTATTCCTCTGCTGAATACAAGCCAACACTGAGAATGTTTAAACTTTCTAATAACCTTGATGTTCATCAGAGATCTTTTTATCTGGTCCCTGTGGCTTTGGGATCAGTTTCCATGCCTGTCTCTCCAGCTTGGCTTCTCATTCAAGCCAGGCCCTGCCTCAGGCCTTTCTCTGCTGAGGCCCAGCAACAAACACTACGCATTAGACATGGCCTGCACATGCCTTGGTCTGAGCAAGGTGTTATGGCATTGCCTGATAAGTCTGACATGCTCGTGCTTGGCAGGGCCATGCCACATGTTCTTGTCTCTGTGCTCTTCCCAGTACCTGAGCATTGCCAGATCAGCGTCTCACAAAGTGCAGCCTCACCTGGTCTCATCTTCATGGGCTTCAAACTTGTGTTTTCCACCTTCCACAGCTGTACCGAAACCAGAAAGCTCTGGGTTCTCCTTGGTGAGTAGAGGTAAACAGAAGGGCACAGATTTGTGGCATCTTGGTTGGAGCACTGAACTAGGAAGGAGATTAACTTTTGTACATCTAAGCCCCATGTTTTATCTTTTAATTGCTTCCTGTGAAGGCAGGGAGGAAGGGAGAACAGCTCAGGACTCTCTTTTTCCCTCTGCCAGGTAAAGTGGCAGACAACAAAGTCTTGCTCCATCTCATGAAGTGGTAGGCTTCATAATAATTTTTTATTCCTATAACTTTACAAAAAATAAAGTATTTTCTCTTTAAAATGTCCCAGATCACCTGTCAGTGTTACTCCAAATCAGTTTCGAAAGAAGTTGCATATTGTATTTCTGGTATTTTTTTACCCAATTTTTACATAAAAATAATCAATATAATTATTTAGGAGTGCTGAGAAATGTTATGGATAACTAGACAAAATTTAGCTCTTAGACACTTTGTGGCAGAGGAAATGACCCAAATAGTTGGACTACATTGCCTTTCTGGCTTCTTATAGGAAGTAGCTTTTCCTGGGTTCATTAACAATATTTCACTTTCCAGCATTCATCTGTAATAGAATTCCTCATCGTGAGACAAAAACTCACCCCCTGTGATATTTCAGGTACTCTACACCATGCAGTGGAGAAAGGCACAGAGACGCTTAAGTTCACATTGCTGGGGCTTTCTTCCTATCTAGTGGCAGGTCTGCTGGGCCAGCACAGTGTTGCAGCTGAGGAGTGTTTGTGAAAGCCCTCATTAGCTCATGTGTCAGTGCTGCTGTGCTGCTCTGGGATCTGGGAGATTATCTCCATTATGTCCCAGTAGTGTTTCATGGATATTTGTACTCTTTTGGTGCTAGTTTCAGCATCAGCATGCTGTTTTGTATGATATGAAGACACCTACCGAGACAAGAGATGCTCCAAAGAGAGTACAGATACCACAGGTCTGTTTAGTGGAGTTGGGCAGCAAGGCAACAGAGGTGACTCCTTACTGCTACCTGCCTGGGTAATACCATAGTCTGACCCATTAAAGGGAAAAGAACATCTAGATTAAAATATAACAGCAAGCTAATTCTTGCAAACCATTCCTTTGTTGAGATGTAGTCTCTGGTATGGGGAGTGATTTAATTTTGGAATGTTCCACTTTTCAGTACCTAACATGTACAACTCTTGGCACACTTTGCTCAACAATCCTGTGTTAGAAAATACCATCCACATCTGTTTCCTCACTAGTCTCCTTGTGTTCTGCCTGAAGACTGCAGAGTTTGCGTCCAGCAGGCGTTTCTTGATGGCCAGACACAGAGACTCCAAAAATCAGTTAATATTTGGGTCAGATTCTGATCTTTGTTCTGCTGATGTGAACTTGGAATAATTCTCTGGGTTTCAGAGATAGATCCAGACTTGCACTTTCAGTGACAGAAAGTTTCTTGGGCTGGATTTCTGGCTGAGACAAATGGGTGTGCTTTTCTTGAACATGAGGAGCTGAAGCGTTTGATGTAAATGAAGTTATGAATTTACTGAATATTCTGCTTTTACATTAGTGTGTCTTAAAACCATGAAGTGGTGTATTTGTTTTTTTTTTAATTTGGTTTGAAAGTCACAGCTCTGGAGTAGATTTCCATTGTGGTTACAGCCACTGAGCAGCTTTTAATTCACTGTCTGTAATATGGCTGGCTGGGTAACCAAGAAAACACGAAGCTCCAGATGGGATGAAAGATCCACTTGAGAAAACAGGAAAGGAACCTGCTCTGAGATCAGTACTTCTTCAAACAATGTCAGATATTCCTGAGCTACAGGCATTGTGCTGCTGTCCTAGACTGCAATGAAAGAGTGTGGAATTTTTATTTCTTTTTCCCTGGCATCCCCTGTTCTTAGGAACAAGCAGTGCTTTCCTACTGTACATGTATATTTTTGCATAACATGAAAAAAATCCCAGTCTGTACTTTCCATTGCTGAAGGTATTTCTGTTACCTTTACCACATACAAAAGGGAATGTGTTTTACATTCTTCTCCATGTGTAAGACATATTAGCCCAAGGAAAGAGAGCTGTGCAGTTGGAGGGCTTTTCTTTCTCACTCTGACATTAGGCAAGTCAATCAGAGCTTGATTTTCAGACAGATAATTTTTACTACTTATAGTTACTAAGATCAACAGGTACAAGCAGTTCAGTGGTCCTTGCTATCCATCAAGTATTCTCCACCATTTAGAAGTGTAAAGGAGAGCTATCCTGGCTAACAGTGGTCATGAAGTTAACAACTGCTGCTGAAGGATGTACAATAGGATTAACAGAGAAGAATCAACTCTGGGAGTAGAAGATTTGTAAATTATTTTATTTTTGAGATATTTTTCATACTTGCAAATAATTTCAAAACATTTATAAATTCTGTCTCTGACTTTGTATCTCTAAGGTCTTCACTGCACATTTGAGAAGCAAATATCAGTATGAGAACTGGAGCCCTAAGTCTGAGGAGATGAAAGCTTTATCATTAGCAGCGCAGTCACTGACCATTTGAACCATCCATCAGGGTTTTTTTTAGACTCTAGAACCACTACTCCACTGAGGCACACAGAAATTCTATGGCAATCCTAGAGCTGCCTTAGAAACTATTGATTTCGCTGATGGCTCTTGTTCTCCTTGATATTTAGCATTTTTTTGATAGGACTTCTTAGATAAAAATCAGACTATTACTTTTTTTTCAGGGGAGATATTTTCCCTTTGTTATAACTTTCAGTGCCTCAATATAAAAGTAGATTTTATAGTCATGCATTCAACAGTGATTTCTGTGAAGCATTAGAAAAGTTGGTAACAGTGGAAAGGCAGTGGCTACCTCCCTAAGTGAAATAAAGAGAAAATCAAGGAAAGAAAGAACATTTTGCAGTACATTTGCTATTCAATTGCTGTTGAAGTGGGTATCAACTTGTCAGCTTCATGGGGAGATATGTGTTGAGTTTTCATCTGCTTTACTGCAGCAGTGACTTCTTCCATGCTGTTATGATTTATTTCTTGAAATCCTATTGTTTTGGAAAAAGAATTTTAGGAATCCCCTCAGTTAGAATAAAATCTGATTAAAGAAGTCAAAAATTTTTGGGAAATGGTCTTTGCAGGATCAAAGGGAGGAGCAGCTAAATGCAAGGCAAAATCTTTTGCCTTTATGAAAAACACACTTGTTTTTCACAGTCCAAACCAGCCAATTTATTTTTTTAAAGCTGCATGTGAAAGATGCATTTTTGTGTCATTTATACACTGCATGAAATTGTTTTCTGGGGTCATACTCATAACAGCTGAAGTAAACTCACTCATAATTGACCTACATTAACTAAAAAAAATAAAAATTGCAGCGTTTCTGAGTAGTCCAGCAGCACTCTGCTCTGTAGCTACATCATGCTGAAGTCAGAGGTTCAGTTGGCAGAGTTCAGTTGCAGGGACTGATATTTCCATCTCATCATCACCACATTAATTTTTTTCACTGTGAGTAGCAGTGCATAGAGGCCAAGCTAAGTAAGGAGGATCAGGGGATTAAAAGGAAAACTGAGGTTAAGAATGAAGAAATAATTTTAAAATACTTTAGATTGATTAATCCTAATTGCCTACAACTCAGTCTCAACTGATCACTTAAAAAGATCTTTATTTACTCAAGGATTTATTAACATCTTTTCAAGTTATTCTGGTTCTGTCCAGCTTCAATCTGAGAGGACAAGGAAAGAAAGACAATGTCTTTCCTGTCTCAAAGAGGCAGCATACCAGTATTTTTTTTCCTTATCTTTCAATACAAAATACATCCTGCATATGCTGAAAGTTGAATAACTGAATAGGAACTTAGCTTTGCTTTTGGATGATAGTGATGCCTTGAGAGGCCTCCTAGAAACAGAGACTAGATAGGAGTAAAGGATTAAAAGAGGTATTTATTTGAAAGGCCTTCAAAGATACCCCCTGGGGAGCCAGAGGCTATTGCCAAGATAGACCCCAAGATGGATCCCACGTCACGAGTTCTTCACACTTTTATAGGTTTGGTTCATTTGCATAGCAGGGTTAATTCTCCAATTAAAGCTTCAGTTTTCCCCACAGCTTACCCCCCTTAGCGGCTCTTTGATTTATACTTTTGGGCCTAGGATGATCTGAGTGTCCTTGAAGAGCAGGCATGGAGAGGCTTTGTTATGTCTACTTAGTGTGAGAGAGCAGAAATTAACAGGCTACAAGAAACTTCAGAGTTACACACTAGGCAGTACAGGATTTGAAAAATATAAAAGTTAAAACCTAAGGCATCAATAGTATCATAAAGTAGTTTGAAGGGACCTTTAAAAGTCATCTAGTCCAACCCCCCTGCAACGAGCAGGGGCATCTTCAACTAGATCATGTTGCTCAGACTCCCATCCAGCCTGGCCTCGAACACTTTCTGTGCCTGGCACAACTGAATTTCTGGTTACTTTAAAGGGCTGATGCTACGTTTTCAGATCGAACACTAAACCTGGGTGGCATTGCTACTGCACTGCAGCCCAGAATGAATGAAGGATAAGGAAACTGGTGGCTGTAATCAAAAAGGAATTTCTTTAGGTTCAGTTTGTGACTGAAGCACACAGACTAGTAAATAATTCCCAAGTCTAAAAGCTTGCAAGGTGTGCTGATACCACGCATTAATTTTTTTTCTCATGATATTGAAAAAAATAGATATACAGAAATATATGAAGATATATAAAGATACAAATCCCTTACAATGATACAAATGTCTTATAAAGATACAAATCTGATTACTTTTAAAGCATGAGCAGGTGCTAATATTGTGGATCACCAGATGTGAAGTTATTTTTTCAAACTCTCTCTGATGAGTGAAAATAATATAGCAGGCGTTGATACCAAGCTATCAGATGAGGCACAAAGTAGGCAGTAGTAATTGCTTTAAGGATAAAAGCTGGCCAAAGAAGCACTCCTCAAGGTAAAATATAGTCATCATCATAGCAAAAGCTTATAATCTTCACTAAAAAAGGCAACAGAATTATAAACCATGTCTCCCAGGTGAAACTTAACCACATATGGAAAAACTCAGTGAGCTCAAGGTGAAGAAAGTCTGCAAGCAGACAGTTTGGTAAGAGAATGTATCAATGAGCAGACATCTACGATGAGTGGTGAAGTGGAAGAAAAACCCTTCCATCAATCAAGCTGAGAAGAGGTACCTCAGAGAGATATCCAGAGGTTGTGGTTTTTTTAATCTTTGTTTTTAAAAATACTTTGGAAATATCTACATAGGAAGCCAGGCCAATTAAGTATTACTGAACTGAGATTTCACTGGAAAATGAAATGGAATCAGTGTCTCAGAGTGCTTGCCAAGTGAAGAATGGAAACTGTGGAGTATAGGTCTGACAAGTAGCAGAGGTACTGGAGGAGACCAGAGGGTTGTGTCTGGAAGCTTTGCACAATGACATCTGACATCTGAGGCTTAAACTGCATCAGGGTGTGCCAGCTGCTGCTGGAAGCTGGGAACAAGAATTAATGAGACACCTCATGTCTGGCATGCTTTAATGCTGCTGGAGATGAGGTTTGCACATGAACTGTTATGAGGGGTGACCAGGCTGCTGGAACTGCAGCTGTAACAGTTCAATAGCTTGGTTCAGTTGTGGGGGCAAATGCAGAGACGAGCAAAACCAAAGGATGGGCTGTAAACAAGTGCCCTGTCTCTGAGAAAAGGAACATCAAGGGACATCAGGTAATGATTGACATGAATGACATTCATGATTAGAAAAAGTATGGTTGGAAATTTTTCTCTGACATCTGCAATCTCCCTGCATTGTGACCAGTGCTCCTGGAAAGACAGTGTCAACATGGCAGCCACATTATATGTAATTCTTTATCCTGCATTTCCCTAGGCCCTGTCTGGTGAGACTAAGATTTAAAGAGCATGTGCCAAGCTTCCATTCATGGTATCTAAAACAGTGCAGGGGCTGTGTTGCAGCTTGCAAAATTGTGTTTTCATAACCTGAAAATTAGGTTGTGTATTGAACCTTCTGGGGAGAGGGAGCTGGGAATTTTGTGGGTTATGTTTCAGAGTGCAGAATCTGAGAGTATTGAAGGACAGGTACAAAATCTGATGTAATGCAGTTTTCATTGACTTTCAGAGGGGCCACTGGAGTAAAGCACCCCAGAGCCATACTCAGATGTTGTCTGGGAGACAGCTAGGTGGAGCACACCAAGACTGAACCATAGAGCAAGCTAAAATGACAGCAGAGTGGACAGACTGTGTGGAGTGGCTGAGCTGGCTTCCCAGCCTCTTCTCACTTAGCAGGGCAGGTATCTCAGTGCCTCCTGCTGGCCTCCCTGTCTGAGCAGCCTCTAACTCCCACAAATAGCATGTGGGAAAGGTAGAGCAGAGACAGTAAGGCCATCAGGAACTGCAGTACTGATGCTGAATTCCCACATAAATGGCTTTGAAAACTGCAACCTGAAACATCATCAAGAAGAGTTACACTGAAAAGTCTGGAGTGAAGTAAAAGTTAAGAACAAGGAGGAAATATGTTAACTAGTGGATGAGATGTCAGTGAAAAGAAGTAGAATGAGGCAGAACTGGGAAAATACAGAGCTTTAAAAAGCCTGCATGGTGTTTGGGCTATCTTTACAGGTATATCTGTCTGTCTTTACTGCTTTATTGTTGGAAAGAATCAACAAAGAAATTTGCTACATTTGAATCTAATATCCAAAAATATAACTTCTCTTTTCATTATCTGGTTGAGAATGTGGACCCAATGTGGAAATTGTCCTGGGCTTGGTGAAGTGTACCTTCAAATTTTCAAATGTTTTTTTGCTTGAATTCCAGAAATCCCATAATGGGGTTTCCCATTTTCAAAATCCTTCAGGGAAAATTATTGATGTACAGTGGGATATTTGGCTGCTGCCTGCTCAGGGACTGCCTGTGCAGGAGTGCAGCAATCTCCCAGGGAAAATCAAGCAATACATACCTGACAGGTCTTGTTGAAATGGGACTGTTTCCATCAGATCATGATAAACAAGCAAACTCCACTGAAAAAATGTTCTCTTGGAAATCTCCCAAGGGGAAGCACCCATTAGTGACACTACATCTAAAACATCCAGATCCCACTCAATCATCAAAAATAAGGTCAGTTTGCAGAAGGACAGAAAACATGAAGTTGTTAAGGGGTAATTATGAGATACAGTCTATGGAAAATGCTTTGCAAAGCAAGAGTGTGTGATTGTAAAAGGCCCCAGTTCTCATAAGATGTTTCCTTTTGCCGAAACATGTCGATGGGTGCATGTATTCATGTTATCCTCTGTAGCGGGTTGGGTTCATAACCGGGCAGAAACACCAATTTAGTGTAGTGGTTTGGTCCAAAATACTCATTACTATTTACCCTCTGTGAGATAAGAATTAGGAGAAACGCAAAACAGACACCAAACTTGAAAGACTATAAAGAAATTTATTAACAGACCTAAAAGAAGGGGGGGGGAATCATTCCACACCTTCAGAACACTTCTCCTCCCCCACCTTTCTCCCTTCTCCCACTGACAATGTAAAAAGACAACCCTTAAGATTTTCAGTCTGTTTACCACTTCCATAATAACCTTGTTCAGTCCATTTAGGAACAGGAGTCTCTCTTGTCCATGCTATGAAAGCATTATCACAACGAGACAGCTGCCCAGGTTGGTTCTCTGCTCACATGTGAGTCCCTTCCCACGACTTGCAGCTTTTCCCACAACTGCTTTTGAGGGTCCACTCTTGAATTACTGGGGTAGAATTTAAAGGTTGAGCCTTTCAGAAACAAAAGTTCTCTTCACCCATCTCTGGGAGCATTTAATCTCTAAGAATAGAGGCCCTTCTCCTTCCCTTGGAGCAAAGGGTCCCCCTCATCTTCATCTCTAGGACTGTCTCTGGGAGCATCTCTAGGAACTGAGGTCTTCTCCTTTCCATTTGGAGCAAGAGTCCTCATCGCTTCCATCTCTCCCTGTTCAAACTTCTCATGAAATTACAGCTGCGTCAGCATCTGCCTATCTCAGTGCAGGTGCTTTTGCTCACAAGTACGAGTTGAACGCTCCACCCCCCATGCCTTCATGAAATTACAGCGGGTACTCTGATACATCATAGCTTTACAACAGAATTTCAGCTTTAAGCATCTCCTCTTTCTCCTCCCTCAGGTTTTCAGCTCTTCACAGTGCTAAAAGGGTTAATCTCACCCCAGCTTTGCAGCTGGAATGTCACTTATTGCTGTTGCTCACATGATCTTTGCCGGACAGCAGGCCAGCTTCAGCTGAATCTTGGCTGCACAAGAGAGGGGGAGTCGAGCCGCTCCAGCTGCCCACAGCAGGACTGGGGGTTCCATGGCTGGAACAGGTCCATGGCTCCAGGATGGCCGTGGCCTGGCCTGGCCTGGCCCGAGCAGGGCCTGGCCGGGCCCACTGGCCCCCGCACGGGGCCCGCAGCCACCTGTGCCAGCACCGGAAACGAGACAGGGGCTCTGGCCCGGGGTTTGTCTATTCTGAAGCGTGGATCACAGAGGTGGTCACAATCTTAAGTGGCTCAAAGAATTGTCCATATTCAAACTGGCCACTGGTAGGTTCTGTCAGGTCACAGAGGAAGCTGTAAGCACCCCTTTGCGAGAACATCACTTCCGGGACTATGCTTGCTAACCCATGACATTCTCTCACCTGAAGAATATAGCTGCTTACTGCTAATTAAATCAGTCAGGGCCTTGTGGGAACTCACTGGTACAGGTTGTGAAGTCAAGATTACATGAGCATTAGTCATGATCAATCTTTAGAGCATCTCTTTGATAAAGTGCAGTTATGCTATGCTGTCTTTTGGTTATTAAACAAGCTAGAGAATGCCAGTGGTTCCTTGAGAGAGAAATACTTCTCGTTGTACTACTGGTGACAGGTATAGCAAAATAACTTATAAAAAAGAGGTGACTTTGCATGACAGATAACAATGAATATTTATGCAAAATCAATCAATCTATCTATCTATCTATCTATCTATCTATCTATCTATCTATCCAAAAGTAAATGCATGACAGGCACCATCAAAGAAAAGCTAGGACTGAAATATGGTTAAAGAAATGCATAGAAGAGGGAGACCTTTTGGTTGGTGTAGGTATCTCAGATAGATCATTGAATCCTACAATCATTTAGGTTGGAGAAGACCTCTAAGACCATCTTCAGTTCCAATCATTAACCCAGCACTGTTACACATTTACCACTAAACCATGTCCCCAGGTAACACATCCACACATTTTTCAAACTCAACGACTTCTCTGGGCAGCCTGATCCAATGTCTGACCACCCTTTCAGTATTTTTCCTAATATCTGATCTAAACCTCTCCAGCACAACTTGAGGCCATTTCTTTTCGTTCTATTCCTTGTTACCTGGGAGGAGAGACTAAACCCACCTCACTACAGCCTCCTTTCAGGTAGTTGCAGAGAGTGATAAAGTCCCCTCTGAGCCTCCTTTTCCCCAGGTTAAACAACCCCAATTCCCTCAGATGCTCCTCACAGAACTTGTGCTCCAGACCCCAGGTTCTTCTCCACAGAGCTACTTTCCAGCAGGTTGGCCCCCAACCTGTACGAGTGCTTGAAGTTATTCCTCCCCAGGTGCAGGGCCCTGCATTGACCCTTGCTGAATTTTGGAAGGTTCTTCTCTGCCTGTCTCTCCAACCTGTCAAGATCCCTCTGAAGAGTCTCATAGACCTTTGAGGTATCAGCCTCTCCTCTCAGTTTTGTATCCTCAGTGAACTTGCTGAGGAGGAAATTTCCTGAATTTCAGTCAACTGGGATCTGCTCCGTTAGCCAGGACTGCTGGCAAATAATGGAAAGTAGCTCTGTGAGCACTTTCATCAGCTCCCTCAGTACTCTTTTGTAGATCCCATCCATCCCCATAGACCTGTGTGTGTCTAGGTGGTGCAGCAGATCAATAACCATTTCCCCTTGGATTCGGGGGACTTCTTCTCTGTGTCCCTGCCCTCCATCTCAGGGGGCTTGGTACCCCTTGAACAACTGGCCTTACTCTTAAAGACATGCAAATAGCCTCAGTCTTTTCATCATCTGTCACTATGTTTCCCCTTGTATCCAATAAATGATGGAGCTCCTCCTTAGTTCTACTTTCGTTGCTAATTTTGTTGTATTTATAGAAACATTTTTTGTTGTCTTTTACTGCAGTAGCCAGATTAAGTTCTAGTTGGGCTTTGGCCGTCCAATTTTCTCTCTGCATAACATCACAAAATTTTTGTAGTCTTCCTGATTGGTCTGTCCAACCTGCTCTTGAATCTTTAAGATTTACTTTTTGAAAAATATCCAGCCTTCCCGGACATTTTTGCCCTTCAGGATGCTGTCAACCAGGCTCCTAAACAGGCCAAAATCTGACAGTGGAAGTCCAAGTTGTCCATTCTGCCAGTGTCCCTCCTGACTTCTCCAAGAAGTGAAAATTCTATCATTTCACAATTACTGTTTCCAAGACAGACTTTAACCATCCCATCTCCTGCTAGTTCTTCTCTGTTCACTAAAAACATGTCTTGTGGGGCACCTCCCCTGGCTGGCTCACTGACCAGCTGTGTCAGGAAGCTGTCTTAACACTCACTCCAGGAACCTCCTGGTTTGTTCCCTCTCTGCTCTGCTGTATTTCCAGCAGACCTCTGGTTAGCAGAAGTCCCCCTACAACAAGGCCTAGGGATTGTGAGAATTTTCTCAGCTGCTTACAGAATATACCTTCTGCCTCTTCATCCTGGTTGAGGAGTCTATAACAGACACCCACCAGGATATTTGCCTCATTGGCCTTCCCCGGAATCTTATCCGTAAACGTTCCACCCTATTGTCACAATCATTAAGCTCCAGACAACTGAGACATTCCCTAAGCTACAGGACTACCACACCACCCCTCCTTCCTTGCATTTCCCTTCTGAAGAGTTTATTACCATCCACTGCAGTGCTCCAGCTGTTCAAGTCATCCCATGATGGCAACTATGTCATAGTTTTCCTGCTGCAAAATGGCTCCCAGATTCTCTTGTTTGTTGCCCATGCTGTGTGCATTGGGGTAGATGTACTTCAGTTTGGTCATTGACCCTGCCACATTTTTGGACAGGGAAGCCCAAATTTCTCTGTGACCATTCTCAGGCACTTCTGTGCTTTTTATCACATTGATAGCCCTTGTGTCTTTGCTGCCACAAGGATCTTCATGCTCTACCTTCACAGATTGAAGGACCTGGCTACACACCATCCTTCAAATATTAGTATGCTGCTCACAGGTTTATCTCTAGCAAGGCTCATTTTATCCTTTTGTCCCGTCAAATCCAGTTTAAAACTCTTTCAATGAGCTCCTTATTCCCTTTGCACTGCCAGAATCTGCTCTTCTGGATTCTCCTGAGAACATAAACTCTTAACTTTTATCCTACACTTGCACTTGAGTTAAGCATTTAAAGTCACCTAAACTAGTTAAATAACACATCTCCCATAGCCTCTATCCCCTCTTTATTTCTGAATAATCCAGGGGTTGTGGACAATTAGAACCTGAAAGAAACACCCTGGAGAAGAAATCTGTAAATCTGCAAATTTGCAAAAAGTCAGAAAATTCCCGTAATCAGAGCCTAAGAGTAAATGGGTCTGAAGACCTCAAATCTTATTGTAGCATCTACAACATTGAAAAAGCAAGAATAAAGTGTATACAGGTGTATTGCAGAATTTTCTAATAATCACAATCCTTAATTGAAAATGAAAAGGAAAGCTTTAGAAGATTATGCTGAGTCTTGTAAAGCAAAGGGGAAATTTATAATGCTACAAACAGTTAAGGTCATAGTATCATAATCTGAGAACACAACCACTGCTGGCAGTTAATCTGTAAGAGGGTGCCAGCACGAGTCCTGGTTCCTATATGATGAATGATTTGGAGCTGTCTCGCAGCCATGAGTCATCGTGCTAGGAACTGTACAAACATGGCTGACCTGGCATGTGCTGGGTGAGCAGGTCCTGGAGGGAGGGAGGGAGCTTAGCTCTCAGTCCTGCACATGAGCAGGCAGCACAGGTGGTGCAGAGGGAGCAGGAACTGCCTTAATCCTGCCTGGGGTGAGCCCTTACTGGTGTTAAGGAGAGATAGCTGTTATCCCAAGGCACTGGTAGTGTATGCCTGGATCTGTCCCTGCAAAATGCTTCATTTGTTTTTTCATCGCAACGTGGTGAATGTCACATGTGCAAAATTCATACCCTAAAGAATTCTGTTGGCTGAAGTTTGCATGGTCATATTATTGTGATTGTTATAAGGGAAGAAGCAGCTATCTCATTCTCTGTTTTTTTCCAGAGAAGGACTGGCCTATCAAACAAGATATAATGCAAAGGCTATGGGGTTAATAGAGTATTTATTACTAATAATATTTCAGTTTTGTGTGTGATACTCTCTTTCTTTGCTTTGGGAGTGGCCAGAGCTCATCTTTTCATGTTTTTAAGAAAAAAAGTATTAGCCATAGTCAAACCACTAAAGGTGAGGTCATTCCGGTTCATAGGTGGTATGAAGATGGCTGTATATTGTGACTCCCTTGCTACGGATTTACAAATATCTCTTCTTAATTGTGTATTATGTGGGAAATGCAATAGTGTTTCCCTTCCGTTAACACTTAGTGAGCATCTCTGAATTATCTCTGTTTTTCTTCTTTATCTCCCCCCCATCCCAAGCATAAGCTCATCCCAATCCTCCATGCTGTGTTGAGGATTTTCCATCTTCTTTTTCCACATCTGTCTCTCCTTCAGCTGCCTCCAGAAACCAGTCATTATGTCCATCACCTCTTTTTCCCATTGCTTATCCCAGCATCACCAGGAAACCTTGACAGTGACAAATGTGATTTCTAATATGACTAGGGGATGCTTCACACTGAGATGCATGCACATGCATGTGCTCTGTCTGATAGAGGTATATTCTCTGTCTCTGGTTGCAGTGGTGGAGGAGGGGGCTCCCACAGCTTTAGCAAGACCAGTTACCACAAAGTTCTTAGGAAATGAAGGAGAACAATGCTGCTAGCTAGTGTTGGTCTCAATCCAGAAGAAATGAAACTATATGCTGAAATAAGGTAGCAAGAACTTCTTACTGTTGAGTGGCTGTAACCTGCACATAGTTACATAGTTCCACATGTTTTTGTTTAGCACCAGTGTGTTACTGTGTTACTGGAAAAGTGGAGAAAGCTATGTGACCTCGCTTTTGAAAGAACTGTTGTGTGACTAGATTAAACCGAGAAATTATAACAAATGCAATAGAACAACCCTTTACGCTGCTCAAACACAATTTGTGTCTGCCTCTCTCTTCATCTCTATCTTTGGTGCATCAGCAATTGTTCTATAGTAAGAAACATTGTTAGGAAAATTGTTACTGCTCACAAACAGTTGGGTTTTATTCACCGAGCAGGAGCAGCTTGTGAATAAATTTCAGCTTCTGCCTGCTAAATTTCCAGGTGTCTTGAGCTGGTGTTCAATGTTTATTCCTAGGATTCCACTTTCTTTTGGGATCCCCAGGCATAAGCAACTGGATAATTTTTAACTCAAGAAAGTTCTGACTGACCAATGTCAATCACTCAAATTCCCCGTTCGTTCTTGGCGTATAGTGATGAAAGGCACCTTATTTCTTTCCTGTAAAAATTTGGATTTCTGGTCATTTTCTTGAAATACCACCTTTTAAGACATCCTTTATTGTGTGTCCTGCTTCTTGTATTCAGGCATTTGTGCACCTTTGCATTACAAAAGACTTCACTAAATGATCTAGTGACAAGAGTCAGCAGTGCTTTTTTGGATTTTTAGAATTTTCTTACTACGTTGCTTGGTCTGAAAAAACAATTCACTATGTGCACAACACCTTCAACCAGAAGAGAACATAGACAGACTAGATGTTTTATCTGATGTGGCTTCGGGTCTACTATGCATGTTCTTGTAATTGGCCATTTTTTAGTATCGAATGACCTTCCTCAGTAATTGTACAATAATAATTTTACTAAAAGCCAGGTTAATCTGAGCTGGGAAGAGAGGGTTAAAACCAGAAGATTTGGTGAGGGAGGAACAGTTTCACTCAAACTTACCTTTCAGCTGGGAATGCTAAGAATATCAGTTTGAGACCACTCCTTTTATTATGCCTACTGCTCATCCTCTGCCTGTTTTTAATAGCACTCCTGTGCAGGGATAATACACTCTCACAGACATGCTTGAGCCTTCTGCTGGAAGAGACAGAGATAATAAAAGCACAGCCTTGTAATAAACTGTGCATGCATGAAGCCCTTTGACATATTGGGGCAGGCAACAGGTTCCCCCTTTTTGCTAGGATGAGCTAAGCCTAAGGGAGCCTGTCCCCCTGTGTGTCTCTGCTGCCTGGTGTTGCTAGCAAGGTAATGAAATAAAGCTACTGTTTGCATTTCAGCTGTGGATAGGCGGTCACCCTGGTTACCTGTGTATATTTATTCATACAATCTGTCATTTAAAGAGCCTTTTCATATCTCATATTCACAGAATTTACTTTGCAGATGCAGAACTCTGAAAAACTTCTATCTTATTTATCCCTTCTCCTTTACTGTTACCCCAAGTAGCTATTAAAAAAACACAGTAAGCTGTCTAGATATTATCTTTAAAGTTTTTCATCAATTCCTTAAACTTCCCTCTTTTTTTGCGCCTCTATCCTCATGTGGTGCACTGAACACTGTGAGTTTCTCTGCCTGCCACTGCTGACAGGGGGTGAAAGATCTTGGGTCTGCAGTTTGTCTGTCTGGATTTCATTTAATGTTCAAGTTGCTGTTTGAGTTCCTTCCAGGCATGCACTGTGTTTTCCTGGGCCATCAGGGCTCATGAAGTTGGAGACAATGGTCTCTCTAGCAGCCATCTGAGATGCATGGGGCCTTTTGGCACTCCACATTTTCTACTTCTGGAACCCCTTAAAATTGTGTTAAAAAGCATAACTAGTTTCAAAGCAAAGCTGTCATTAGGACATGAAACTACATGCAGGAATGTGGTAACACAGTGTCCTGCTGTTCACTCATGGTAACTGGAGAGAGCTGTTGTGATCACTGATTTCACTGTGGTTCTTCACAGAAAGTATGGACTCAGGGTTCAAAAGTGCACAGGCCCTGGGGTGTCATGGTGGACACAGCTCAGCTTGGGGATTAAAGATGAGGCAAACCTGCTGATCAGCTTCATTTTGTGTCTTGAAACTGAAGCCTCAGTCTCAGGATGTGGCCTGCACTTCTGATTTACTGACAGCCTGGTTTGTCACAATGATGGAAATAGTAGCCCGTGATAAATCATGACAGTGAGTTTGAACTTTGAACCTACCTTAATGGAAACAGGACATGTTCAGTAATGGCAACACCATCTATCCTAGGCAGCCTCTCCAGCTCTTCTGTGTCTGGCCTTGTTTCCATTCTGTATGCAAGAGGATGTGATTTTGGAGGCATGTAACTCCCTATTCCTCTTGCTTCTTTCTTCTCTTTATCTTAATAATAAAAAAGAGTATAAAATTACTACAATCCAAAGTACTGGTTTCCAAGAACATGGAAATATGCACTTAGAAGTGTAGGGTTTTTTAAAAAATTAAATGTGAGAGAAGAGATGATGAAAATAATGGTTGTTTGCAAACATAAGAGTAGCAATATGAATGCCATGTTGAGAGCCAGGAGAAAAACAAAATGAAAAACAAACTCTAATGTTAAATATTTGTCACTTCCATAGCAGAGAACTAAGGAGAAGCAGTTGTGAGGAGCAATTCAGCAGCTTGTGGAGTCTATTTTGTATTCGTGAACACCTGGTCATTCCAGTCCACCATGTTGTCTTCACATATTGCACAACTGTTTATTTATTTTGTGTGGAGTAAATCACAGTTCTGAGGAAAGGGAGTCAGACATCCTTCCATGCTAATGCCCCCAATTCACACAGGTGTATCTAAATGATTTTTGATATCATCATATGGGATACACAAATGTGTCCCTTGGGAAAATAAATTTGCTGACTTGACCCAGCTGTATCTGCTCTGATCCGCTCAGCACAATATTGACCCAAAAGAAAAAGAAAAGCATCTCTTGAACATTAGTTTCACCTTAGGGAGAGTTTCGCTACGGTGCAGTTGGGGATGGATGGCTTTTGGGCCTGATGACCTCGGACAGATGAGGCAGTACTGAGCGGTAGACAACTCAAGAAGACCTGCAAGCATGTCCTAATCCAGCCTGATCCCTAGGCAAGATACAATCCCACAACAAGTTATAGCAGGTCATTGTCATCCGTACTCTATGTTGGTGTTCTTAGTATAGGGACATTCCCTGAGCTTCTTGCAAGGTCCTGCATTAGATGAGTCAGATAGTTTGCAGGAAGAGATGTCCCAGAAAAATCTCTCAGGTGTTTTGTAAACAGGAAAAAAGTGATACTAAATTCTTTCTTACAATAGCATGTTAAAAAAATGTAGAAAAATTGATTGTAATGGGTAGAAAGCATACAAATGTGATAAGAATCTTAGCAGAAATATGGAAGAGAAATAAACATTCTCACCTGATTATCTGTGATTTGTGTTATGCTTTGCATAATATGGTTTATCTGAGGATAGCTCAAAGGGTCTCAATGTAGTAACACTTTTAAGATCTGGAATCTTTTCACTGATTCTAAACATGCTGGGTCAAACACAAGTTTTTTGTCTTACCCTGGATTTCATATAGATACAGGTGTTCGCTCCCATTCCAGAAACTGACAGATTCACATCAATTTAGGCAAAATAAGTTACTGTGTCCAAATGCTGAAATTCCAAAGGACATGGAAGCAGGAGCTGGCTGGTTCTGCAGTTTTGGAATTACTATAATTGTAATGGACTTTTTTTAAACAAAGAAAAATATTTTTTTTTTTTAAGGAAGAAACAAAATTGCAGAAGATTTTATTTATTTTTCCCTTAAAAACAAAAGCAACGTTTATCTAACCTTGAATTCTTCCCTCAGTTCTTTCTGTGCATTTTGTAGGTCTACTTTCAGAACACATGAAAAAGCTGAGTAACTTGGCTGCTTCTCAGCACACCATGGATATTCATCATTTGCACCAATTTTGTAACTTATCTTTTTTTCTTAAGAACATCTCTTGACTTGAGTAATAGAGGAAGTGCTGGTTTTTCTCGAAGCTGAAGTGATGAAGAACATCACCCTCTGTTTTTAATAATTGTGCCCTATTTTTCCTTCTCTGTCTGCAGGTTCATCACCCAAGTATTATGCAAACAAAAGTAGGAACATAAAACTTAAAAACTGGATTGCTTAGAACTTTGAGCCAACAAACCCAAGGTTTTTCATCATCTTTTTCCTTTCCAAGAGAATTTCTCAATTTAGGGACCTGAAATGACAAAGAAAATCATTTGGGTTTTGATATGTCAAAGATATTGAATCAGAAGTATATGCAAAGGACATTATTGTGATTCATGTTGACTATATTTATGATATAATATTTATGATATAATATTTATTTATGATTTATTTTATGATATAATGATTTTTATGATATAATATTTATGATATAATAATTTTTATTATTTTTATTTAATTATAATTATTCATAGCTATTTTAAAATTCTCCATTATCCCAGTAATAAGGAATATATTAGCTTTCTTAAGCAAAATAATTATCTGGACCAAAGTCAATAGCCTCTCTCCTTCTGCAGTTCCTGCCTGAATGTGTTACAGGTGTTTGAGCCCAGAGTTTGGTTGCTAGGTGGTTTGATCTGTGTGTTTTAGAGGTAGCCCGAGGGGACAAGGTGCAGTGGTGGAGCAGCCCTGTGGAAGTGATGCCAGACCAGAAGTGTGGGCTGCTCTGAGTGCTGCCGTTCCCATGTTCATCTGTCATGAAGCAGAGTCTCTGGGTTTGGTCACTCACCTTTGCTCTTAGAAGAATCTGGTTAGGATGAGGTGCCTGACCCAGCCACTGGGCTCCAGCCAGCAGAACAGAAATGGCTTTACCAGATCCTTTGTGACCTGTAGGCTTTGCTCCTTGGAATAAATAAGTCCTCTGCAGTAAAAAAAATAATATAAAATGAAGTCACATCTGTGACTGAGGAGGGCTGTTCTGGTTCAGTGTGAACACTGTAGTCTTGCAGAGAAAGATGGAAAGACCAGAGCAAGATTGCTGTCTGTCTTTCTCTCTATGGTGCTCTGGGCCTCCTGCCCTATACTGGTGGATTTACAGACCTAATTTTGGGATTTAGTATAGATTTAGCATATTTTGAAGAGAAACTGCTAGTCGTGTGTAGGTCCTGGTGCAGACAGAAGTGCATTGGAGGAAATCAGTGGACAAACCTGCAAGCAATAAGCAGAGGGTGAAGATATGCTTTCCTGAAGAGCTCACAATCTTAGTACAAGACACGAGAAAAGATTGGTCTAGAGGGAAAAGCACAAAAAATGAGCCATGGTGGACAGAAGGTGAGTTTATGTGGGCAGCCACTCTGTTCCCTCCTTGCTGTGCCCTGTGCAGGAGTGTGTCTCACTTAGCCCACACACCTCACCCCAGGGCAGTGCCACCACAGCTTTGGAATAAGACTTGTGCGTATTGCCGAGTGGATACTTCTGTGTTGCTACTCAAGCGCCGCGCTGCTGGAAATACAATTCTAATACATAAATTTACATATAAATCTAATGTATTTCTCTTTGTGTTTCACTCACGGTCATCAACTGGAAGAGCCTCCAGTCTTGTAAGGAAGTCTGGGATAGAGAAGTTCACTGCAGATGCTCTGAGCAGCTCTTGCCAGTGCATGGGGGAGCTTGCCAACACCATCAAGCTTGAACCTCCTCCCCAGCCCAGGAGCACCTTCTGGCTGTGAGCCCTGCCCAGGCATCTGTGGGGTGGGGATGGGAGTTGAGTGGTGTCTCTCAGAGCACATCTGCACAGAGCTCCCAGCAGTGGCAGCCTGGAGAAAAATGTCACTCAGCATATTGGAGAAGTGCCCTTGCCTTATGAAACAGCTTTCATCTTGGGGGCATAACACTGTTGACAAAGCATGTGGTGCAAAGCCTGCATCCCAGCTGCTGCCAGTGTTCACCTTCCCTCCCTGTGTTCCTAGCACAGCCTTTTAGGGCATTTTGACACTATTTTCAAGGCTTGGTTCAGTCAGGAATTGCCCTGGTGTTTCCCTGCTTCTCAATCCCCTCACTAGTTTGGCTGCGCTCTCAGCGTGTAACTTTTGTCCTCAGCCCTCCAGATTCTTCCCCTGGCTCTCTTCTACTGCCTTCACTCATGGAAGAACAGAACATTTATTCCTTAAAGGTAATCAGGGGAAATTCTCCTAATAAGTCAAGGTAAATACATTCTTGTCCACATAAACTTTTGTCCTGTGCTTCACTTAAATTTCCTCTGTTTTGACTAGATCACTGCAGTTCTAAAAAACAGCAGGCTGCCACATAAGAGCAGAGGTAGCCATTGGGCACTTTGTAGCCAACCAATGGTGGCAAAAAGCAGATATGGTGACCTCAGAAGGACTGCAGTTATTTGCACAGCATGGAGCCTAATAAGGCAGGACTAAGTTATGTCATCCCAAAATATTATGTTCTGAGACATCACCAAAGACTCTGCCTCTGTGATATGTCTTGACTGCAAACCAGATAATCTGTCTGCTGACACCAAATAAGTGTTTTTAATTGTTTCTCTCAGCAGCATCTAGGATATTTTTGATGCTACTGTAATAGAAGGCTTAAATTAGATCTCACACTATGTTATCATAACATGTTTGGACCAGGTTGTTTTCTGTATTGCTTTACCAGCTTAGGTGAGGGAAACCTAGTCTGTGAAGAAACTGCTATTCTTATTTCTGTATATTTATTCCCACTATCAGTTCTAGGACAAAATACTGCAATTCCTATGATTTTATCTGTGGAGCAAAAGGCCCAGATTTAACAGAGGTCTATGGGGAGACTAAGAAAGGAAGAGTACACTTTAATGAGAAGGAATGTCATAATTACTTAGGTCTCAGGTCTAGTTTATTTAAGAACAAAATAGGGTCTTAATGGACTATTTATGTGGTCATAGCTTTCCTGAGGCAATATTTAGGTGCAATGAATAACAGAGGTAATTACAGAGGTAATTCACACTCCATTTTAGAATAGCTAATGACATTTCTGTGAAATAAACAATTCTTCATTTTCTAATGCAATGAAAATTGTAAAATGTCATGCAGAATTCAAATTAATAAATTTTCCTTGGGAGTAAAATTGCAAGATTTACCACCTGTTCTGCATTCAGTCAGCCTTTCTCCGTTTGCAGTCCTCTCTGGATCAGCAGGCTCTTTCCTTTCCTGCTTCCATCAGTGTATTTTCTGGACACATTTTATGTGTTTCTTACTTTTGTGAGTCTCTGCAGCCTCCTGGACCAACACAGAAATCTTAATGGTTCATCTGTGTCCACTTCTCCATGTGGGTCCTCTGGGGACTCCGCGTAACCTTCAGACTTGTGATAAATTTGTGTTGTAGACAGGCTTTGCACAAGGCTTAAAAATACTCTAAAATGTGGTATAGAATCACTAATAATGAAGAAATAAATACATTCAAGTTGAAACATGTAACCTAGTTGCCTTCCTGTTGTGATTTAACTGCAGCTGACAACGAAGTACCACATAGATACTTGCTTACCTGGCCTTGGCAAGTTTCATGGTTATACTGGGTGTCATGCAGAGGTCTGCTCATCTTTTCCCCTCTCCTGCCTTCTTAAGACATTTAATATCAACATTAAACTTCTTACATGGTGTTGGAGACAATTTTGGGACCCTACATGTGTCTAGGGCAGATGTGCCCTGTACCTTTTGATCAGATGTCCTTCTTGCTTGGCATTTTAGGGGATCCAAAGGATCATTCCAGGCCTATCACCCTTGACCAATACCTTTGTTTTCTGCTTTCTAGGACAGTTTTCAATTTATAGAATGTGTCAGCAGCCATTTCCAGCCAGTTGTCTTTAGTATACAAATTGTCGGGTCAAAAGAAATTACATTTTTCCTTGGGTAGAGGGTCCTGAAAATGCAGAATCTGATCTCTCAGAGCCTGTGCTGTGCTTGCTCCCTTTCCAAACATCCTGTCAGGCTAAGCTCAGCTCTTTTCTCTCCTAGAATGCACAGTTTAGTTCTGTTGCAGAGAGAAATTAATTTCTGATCCTTCTCCTTGGGTAGACAACTAATTTTCTTCCTCTTTTTCAGTTTGGCTACATCCCATTATAACACTGTCTGGGAGATTAAACACTTCTCTGCAGTGCAAGGCTTATAGAGTGCCTTCCTTTTCTTTCTGATGGCATGTTGGATGCCTTGCTATGTGATAGGTATCTAAAATGTCCACAAACCAGAAACATTTGAAGCCTTGTTACCAAGATTATTTGTCAAAATATATCAACTGAATATTTTAATATATTTTTTTGAACAAGTCCTGGAAGGTTTCCTATAGTATATGTACTTGGTATAAAACATCACATTATTAAAATGAGCAAAAGAAGATTAGCATCAGAGGCCTTTGGGGATACATTGACTTTAATACTTCTTTGTATGTTCAAAGGATTGGTGTTGCACAGTCATTCATGATGTCACACAATACACAATACATACTGCAGAGTAAGTGAAATCTTGCATGTCCTTCTCACACCACAATTCCAGTCCCCTCTCTCTTTTCTGGGCTGTAACAAGAGGCTCATTCAAAGGGATGACATATTGGTCCCACTGATTAAACACGAAATGCTGATTGTCACCCGTGGCATTCGTTTTTACCTTCATGGGCTTGTTTGGACATTGCAGGCCATGTCCGGGTGTCTGCTTTTCCAGAAATGAATGTTGAATAGTTTTGGTAAACCATTAAGTATCTTCCAGATTCACAAATTGTTTACCTATAAATCCAGCTCTCATAGGACATCTGTAGACATAGGAGCCAAAATTGTTCGTGGTTTTAAAAAATCTTAATGTAATGCTTTTTGGCATGTTCTCCTTTTGTCATATTACATGTGGAGAACAAGAATATATACAGCTTTCTCTCATTACCACAAGTTATTTATAAGCACCCTCATCTATTGCTTTACTTAGTTCCCTGTGGATAAGCATTTTTTTGTTTATTCCAGTAGTCAGCATAAAATTTACAGAAATTAATATTTGATGTTTTTTCTTCTGGCAATGAACAACCACAATTTCAACACTTTTTTTCCCCCCCACTTATTTATGAAACTTTTGTTTTATTTTGGAAATATTTATCCTACAAGTAGTATAGTAATTAGTCATGTCATTCCACAATCATTTAGAAGGGTTGTTTTCAGAAAATGAGCAAAGCTCATCTGGTGAGTGCCTGTGTAAGAATGTGAGGCTGGCCCAAATGAAAAGCCTCTCAGATCAAATGGCCTCTTCCACTGTTTACAGCCTGGCATGAGCTCTGCAGCACCTCCTTCTCCAACAGGCCCTTATATTCTGCAGATAAATGAGCCTTGTCAGGTGGCTCAGCTTGAAGGTTTTAAATAAACATTTTATTTTTTTTCTAAGACTGTGGATAAAAAGTGGAAAGAAGGTGGAAGAGGAAAGGAACTCATTTGTTTCTGGCACTGGAAAACATAGATTGATACTTAGCTCTATGTATTCAGATGATTTTTTTAGGTACCCCTTCACATGTAGCACAAAGGCATTGGGCAGATACAGCAAGAAACAGAGAAACAACGTATGAAGTTATTTTGTCTCTGTAATTACACAGGCCAGAAATCAAAAAAATAATCTAAGACTGTTGAATGGAAACTTTCTATATGTTTTTGATTACCTTGTGTTAACAGTTTTCCAGATTATCCTGATTCCTATGCCAGTTTGCATTGAATTTGCAGAAAGAATTTATGAGGTACTGTCTCATCTCTAGGCTGGGAGTTTCATCCATTTTCATTAGGCACACTGCATTTTGACAGGTACATTGTCTCTTGGAGAAACTTGGTTTCCAAACATAATGCCACTGATGACAAGTACAGCTCACACAATTTTTAGATGCAGCTGTAAATCAGCACTATGTTCTTCATTGTTTCACTGCAAGATAAAAATCCTGTTAATTTTATTCTCTTCACCCATTCTTGTGTGTCCTTTTGTGTCTTTTCTGTGTCCTCCTGATACACTCCTGTATTAGCTGATTCTACCTGTGACCATCTTCCCCCTAGCCCATGCAGCCTTTTCTTTGGGTGTCCTCACTTGTCTGTCTTGTGATTCCTTCCTCTTCCATACCATGTCCAGAGAAACACTTCAGGGCATTGCTGTTATGCTGGTGGCTTTCTTTTCCAAGCTGCAATACATAATTAACACTCCTTTTTGGGGCGAAGGTCACATATCTCTCCAGAGAGATAAATTAAAAAATCACAGAGAAATCAGGAATTTAGAAAAGCTGCAGAAGGATTGTTCTGCTTTGTGGAACTGTGTGACAAGGAGCTATAGCTTGTGGCTGAACCAACAGGTGTACTTTTTGTGTTTTGTCTTGTTTGTGTAGTGGTCCTGTGACTGTGGCTGCTTAACCAGCACTACAGACAGCTTATACCGTTATTAGGAATGCCTTAGGCTGATTAGGGTTTTGGTGAAGAGATCTGAGACAGTAACTCAGGAAATCTGAGACAGTTTGAACTTTCAAATGACATTGCACTTAAAGCAAATACTTTAGTTTGTATGTTTGCAGTGAAGCAAAGTTATGATCTTTGAAGCTTCCAGAGGCAGGACCTCCTGCACTTGATATGCTTAAGCCAATGCCAGTTTTCTCTGGAGCTCTTCAACAGCACCTGCATCTCCACCAAGCAAAGTATTTAGGATCGTACTTGGAAGACTGCTCCATCATGCCTATGCAGTAAGATTTGCAAGCCAGGGAGCTGTCAGTGAGGTTTGGTATGAGCTGTGTTTCCAGATGTCTTTCATACTGTGTTGGGTATGAGCACACTCTGAAAGACTCTCAACACAGGTTAAAGGCCCCCAGCTTATAAGCAGCTTATTTTCATCAATTCTAAATTCCAAGAGATCTAAACTCTTCTGCTTTAATGCCCATTTAAAGTTATTTTCCTCCTTACTAACATATTAATACATATTAATTTATGTTCAGATTGGACTCTTTGATTATCACTTATGTCTTCCAGATATTAATTTAATTCTAATCATATTCTTCTCCCCCGACCTCTTTCCATCTCAGCTCCGAGTTTCACAATTGGAACATCTTGTATGTTTGTACATGGATAAAGCAATTCTCATGTACTTTAATGGTAAGCCATGGATTCTAGTAACCAAGGTTTTTCTGAATGTTTGCAAATCAAACAGGAAAATTTTCAGCTTGATATGCATTTTCTATTGAATCCACATAATCCAAGATAAAGTAAACTCAATTTAACAAGATTTTTAATACTTGTGGAGCTTAAAATATTTTAACACAATTTCTGGTTGACTGCCTCATGTCAATAGAAATTCTAAGTCTGTTTAGAATACATAAAACTTGTATGTATCCCAAATAAAGCCTAAAATTATATGGCTTAGATCCAGCTGGTTTTATATATAATGCAATATAATAAATAAAACAGCCTGAAAGCTCAAAGGGAGGTAAAAAACCCCAAGACTAATTCACATTCAGAAATTAATAGTTCCTGCAACCATCCTTAGAAAGATATATAGAATTCCTTCAATATTTAGCTGTCCAGAGAAGTTACCTGTAAAGCCATCAAAGAACATTTAAGGTATCTAGGTTTAGTTTTATGCATGACAGATGCTTTTCTTTCACAGCAGTTTCCTGTGGAAACTACATTGTCTTAGATAGATACACTATTACCAGGTTTCACATGTTCAGGTGATGGGATTCTCACACTGGTCACTGTCTTTTCAGTGATACAGCTCTTAAAACCCCAAGTGAACAAAAGCAGTGCCCTTCCAGTACTTGTTTGTGTTATATAAAAACTAGAGGAAAGGAAAGCAAAAGGAATAAGAAAATGAGACACAGAAAAATCAGTTTAAATATATTATTAGAAAAAAGTAGTAATAAAATACAGCTGAACTATTTACATAAAATCAGAATTTTGCATTTACACACATGAGCATCAAAATCTGGATTGAATGAAAAATAACTGCTTCACATCTAAGTGTTTCTGTAAAAAGAGAGTTAACTGAGAATTGGTGTGAAAGTGAAGCTTTTCTTGAAACAATGTCAATGAAAGGCACAAGCAAGTTGGGAAGCTCATCTCTGGGAAAATCTCACTGACACAAAAGCCAAACTGATAGGGAGAGCAGCATCATGACTGACAAAAACCAGAAGGTGCCCTATGAAATTCAGAAGTCCAAAGAGATTTTGGTCAACTTGGATCTTATTTGAATCTGATATATGAGATATGAGACATCAAGTAGCTGAGGTGACAGCAGAACCTCCAATGAATTGATTCTATGTTATATTTCATCAAAATGGGTTATCCAAAGGTTTGGGATAAAATAATAAATACAGAGAACTGAAGACCTGTGAAAGCTCGGGGATCCTGACATTTACTGGCTTCTGTGTCTGTTCTGTGTCTCTTGTGGAAGCCTTCATTCCAGTACGTTCCAGGGCTTGAGCTCTCTGGTTTGTACCAATCCTTTATCAAAGGCCAGCCTACTACAAATACCTTTGACTGGTTTTACCACCAAAAGCTGGCAGGAGCAAACAGTGGAAATGTAAAGTGCATCTGGGCAGTACTTGTGTCTGGCTCTCACGCCGTGATCCAAAAAGATTTCTTCTAAAGATTTTCAGAGCTGGATTATTTGGCCTCAAAGTCCTAGATTCTGGACACTTGAGATTTTTGGTGTATGGCCATAAAGAGACATTATAACAGGAGTACATTAAGTCTGATTTCACACCTTAGAAGAAGGGAAGAGTTTTGCTGAAGATAAACTTAGGTTTGTCTTATTCTGGGGTGATCTAAATGCTTGAAATAGGAGAAGAATACTTTTTGGATACTTGGATGAAAACCTAATTAGTCATAAAAGCCAGTGAGGAAAAACTGAAGGCCAAAGTTTTGGTAATTTTTTTCACCCATATAGCTGGGAGCATTATCTGTGGAAACATTCTGGAAGAATGAAATTTCCAACAGAACAAAAGAAATGGAATCTGCCCCAGTGAGTAGATTTGCTCAGGAACACAAGGTATTACTCAGGACCCCAGTGAATATAAACTTGGCATGGAAAGAAAAGCTCTTGAGATTGTTTAAATGGCACTACCATGAGATAGAAAGTTATCATTTATCCAAAGATACTCCAAAGGAAAAACATGATGAGAATAGCTAAGAATGCATGATCTGAGATTCACACCAGACTGTAGTGCTGGCAAAGACTTTCTGAGTCATGAAGTCCATGTTCTAGTTACTGCAAAATGCTCCACCACTTTATATAATGTAATTAAATTATAAGCACTAATGTAAAACAAATTCACTTTTTTTACTCAAGGCTTCTCATTATGAATGGCTGTTTCTAAACTCACTGTAATGAGTAAAAGCCTTTTATTTTGCAAGCTGAATTTATAACTGGCCTTTTCATATCCATTTTTTTGCTATGTCAGTATTATCTTCCAGCCTAAATATGGCCCTTCTGTGCTGTGTTAACCCTCACAGTAAAACTTCACAGATAATAACAGATAATTCTTCCTGCCTCTTTCCTGGATGTTAAAAGTTCATTTTCTGGTGTGAGATAGACTCTCCCTTATCGTGTCAATCCTGTAGTCTTTCTCTTTATGTGCATTTAATAGAAATTCTACATGTTTTAGTGGTTAATAATAATTTCAAATTTTTCTAAATGCATGGTCTTATACCACATATTCTTCTATTTTTTCTCATTTCACCCCTTTCTCACACAATTTATTTTCTTTTTTCACTGTTGGAGTGGAGCTTTTTCCTCAATGGAATCAGACCTATAGGTTGCATAGAGGTGGTAAATGGACACCAGGAGCAGCTGTTACTATGAGATGGGTGTTGTTTTAGTCAGATGTGAAAACACTGTGGAACTGCTTTAGGTACCAGCAAAGTACATGTGTAACCTACTTATGAATGGAGAAATGTTTTCTGACTTAATTTCTGAGGCAGAGCATAAGGGACAAAGTTAGAAACAGGGAGCAAAGAATAACGACACATGAGAGACACTTATAAAAGCTTGGTAAGGGGATTTCAGGGCTCATATATCAGGTGAAAGATGTTTGAAGCTGTGAACAAATATCTATTTTACATCCCTGCAGGATGGGAGTAATTGGGGCTTCACTTTGTTCTAATTCTATTGCAAAGAAATGACTCTGTAACAAAGACTGTAGACTCAATTTTCAGTTTTTCTTAGTGAAAAGTACTTGGGAGACCTTGAAACTTGCTAACCACATAACATAATTTGGTGTGTGTGCCTTTGCCTGCTTCTAGAAAAGGTGATAACTCAAGGGGTGTGGAAGCAAAACAAAACTGATCCAACTTGGAAGCTGAATTCTTTGCAGTATGTTTGCACTACCCAGCTCAGGGCTCTGAGGAAAGCCATCTCTGAACATGGTGGCTTATGCCATTGTAGGGGTCAGTAGATCCAGCTGGGAACAGGAGTGCTGTCACAAGTCATGCATTGAAGGCAAATCTTTACTTCAGTGTTGAGTACAACAAGAGTGGTACTTAGGCAATGAGAACTGAGCAAGCTTTCTGTTGCCAGAGTGGGGACTGCCAGAGAGCAGGTTCTCTTTATCTGCACTCACCCCCAGATCTGCTGCTTTACACTGCAAGAATGGCACAAGAACTTGGCCCTGGGAAAGAGATGACACATCGTTGGATTCTTTCTACTCCATGTGTTTAATGGTCTTAGTGTTACACATGATATAACAACTTCAGCTGCAATTCTTTGGGTCTCCCACTGATAGCCCTAAAATGATTTTACCCCTCATTTGAAACCCAGAAAGTAGAATTTAATCATAAACTATATAAGCAAAAAGAGTGAGCCTGAGAGGGAAACAAAGAGAAGTGGACTATGCTGTCAAACTTCTCATTGTGAAAGGGAAAATTATAAAAGAATAATTAGAAAATAATAAATTAGATCAAATTATATTGAAGGTAATATTTTGGGGTTAAAATAGTAATTATTTTAAGATGAATGCTTGCATTATGATGGTGAAATGTAAATGCTGGACTTTGGCTGTTGTACATCTCTGTTCAACTTGCCTTTATTTTTGATTCCCCATGAACCAGTAAACATGTTATGGGCTTTCTTTCTTGTAAAAAAGTTCTGAATTCAAGGAAAAGACATCTGATAACTTATCCCAAAAAATCTCACAGAATCGTGGTGCTGAAGAGATCCAGAGAAGAAGCATTAGAAAAAGCTGTTAGAAGAAGATTAAATCCTTGCCTCTGAAGCTGCAGGAAATCCCCTCAAAAAATCCCCTCAAAACATGTTCTTAAAATATTCCTTGGTGTTTTCCCCCTCTGTGCATTTGCATACCTTTTGCATATCTCCTACATTCACTCTACAGTAATGACATGAGGTCAGATGAAGGCTTTTGGGGGGCCCAAAAGACAAAGGGCAGTTAGTCAAAAAAGTCTTCATCACACTGAAGTGGGAGTCAGGAGTCTTTCCATCAACAACCCTTGGTGAGATAAAGCTATCTTCACACTGGTAGAAAAAATTCCTTAAACAGCAAGTGTTAATTACATATGCAATTAATCACCAGCCCTACTTCACCTGGGTCTTTGCTGAGGTTTGGCAAAATCAGAGTAAAGAAATTTGGTTTCAGTGTTTACTTCAGTAAAGACATTTCTGTTACTGTATCA
Source organism: Coloeus monedula (assembly GCF_965178545.1). NCBI lineage: Eukaryota > Metazoa > Chordata > Aves > Passeriformes > Corvidae > Coloeus > Coloeus monedula. Next base: position 52,072,909 of record NC_138783.1, read on the forward strand.
AGAAGAAACATTTTGGTATTCTGGGTCTCAGATCTTAGAAATTAAGCAATTCTTGGAAGAGGTTATTTTTCACCTCAGGTATATTTTTAATGAAATTATCATGGAACCTGAAGTTAATATGAATATTTTCATAATTTTTATTCAACAAGGTTAAAAGTTTGCTTTTCAAAAGGAATACAGACAGAATTTGGCTTAAAGTGTATCTTATAACATTCCTCAGGTATTATTTCATCTAGCATTTGGAAACTAATAAAAGACTTTTAACTGAAAAGTTGGGGGTTTTTTTTTCCCAGAAATTAGCAAGAGATCTGAGGAAAAGGGCACTTCCAAACACATTGATTTGACTGCTGGAGAGTCTCTTTATTGGCTCATTGCTGCCAGGAACAAGATGCTATTGTGTTGACTTGGAGTCATGGCAGGAGAACACAACAAAGACAGATGAAACATTGTGTCACACATGTTGTCTGCAAGGGGGTTCTTCTCTCTCCTGATTTTTACATAGCCTCTTGTTCACCTACTTCTGAATTTATTCGGTAAATGAATTAAGTTAGTTTGCCTCTTTGAAAAATTCTTTATTAATGTAGAGGTTTAGAAATGGAATTTAAAGTAGCTTCTGGACTAGTTGTATAAAGTTTAAATTGTAAAGCTGAAAGAAGTATCTATAAGTACCTGATGTTTTTATGGCAGTAATAAGGACATGACTACTTTATTTTTAAAATCAGGCTACTATTTCAGTATCTCAGACTAGATGTGTGATTCTTGGCCTTACTTGAAAAGCGTTATGTCTCCAAATCTCTCAATTTCCACAAAATAATAGATGTAATGACGGATACCTCCCTACTGTAACTGGTAAAACCCCATAAGATACTCCTACTGTGTAACATCCAGGTGGTCTGGTCTTAAAAGTCCCTATGCTGCAGCTCTTTTATGCTGCAGCTCAGCAGGCACAGCAGAGGACCATGGGGCTGCACTTCTGAGCTGCCTTGAACACTTCCAGATGTGGGACATCCACTTTTCTGGGCAACCTCTGCCAGTGCTTCACCCCCCTCTGAGTAAAAACTTCCTCTTAACATCTAATCTAAATCTCTCCTCCTTTAGTTTAAACCATTCTCCCATGTCCTATCACTATCTGCATGTGTAAAAAGTCACTGTCCCTCTTTATTTTATAACCCCTCTAAGTAAAGGAAGATCAGGAAGGCATAAAGGCAAATAATGAGAAAAATGTTTAAAAAAATGTGGTATTCTGAACAGGGAGCTCACTTAAATAATATTTTTTTATTTAACATTATCATATAAATGAAAGAATATTTTCTGTTAATTTCTCAATATTTTTCCTAAACTCCTCAGCTAAAAGAAGAAATTTTCCCAGTGATTCAGTGGTGGCAGATAATACCAACAGCAGGACTTGCTACCTGTAGAACATCATTCCCCACAGTGTAACAGGAGTTTTAAGGCTCCCAAGCAGCTTTCTTGTAAGTTCTTACAGTATAATTTGAGGTCAGTTCTGACAGTGGTGCAGATTTCTAAAATTTTTTACTTTCAGCTATTCTTGGGCAGCTGATTTCTTTTTTTTTTTGCCTCCAAAATGCAATAAGAGCAGCCACATCCAGTCACCTGTTCTTGATGTCTGGAATCATAGCTGACAATTACACATGCTCTGGTGCTCTGGTGCTCTAAGCTCCAGCTTAGTTTCAACATTTTGAAGAGACTGGGAGATGAAGTAATGACAGGGAAAGAATTAAAGATCTGCCAAAATACTTGAAACAGCTGACATTTTAAAAACTGCCTTAGGCAAAGTTTCATTTCAGATGATGTAGGAGGGAGCACACTGGAAGTGCTCTAATAATCAAAGCGTGCAACATTTTCATTGAGGAAGAATTCTCAGCATTAAAATCAATGTATGCAGTCAATATCTGATCCAAGTTTCTTAAATTATCTGCTTCTAGGTTGAAAAAACCTGGATCCATGCTTGTATTTGAAATAAAATCGAACAGTTATACTATCCAGAAGATAATTTTTAATATCTAATGTTTCTAACGTTGCTATTATTCACTGAGAAACAGCGCAGTTAATGGAACTATCTGGAGATTTTAAACTTCCCTGCATCTTCCAGCAAGTTCTTTTACAAATTGCCTTTAAGTGCACAAGTATTTTAAGTTAACATTACTGATTAGAGTATGAAACTAAGGAGAACACTCACATTGAAGAAAATAAACCCTCTCTGTTTTTACATTTTAAGAAAATATTTGTGCTAATATTTAGTTTTCATAAACAGTATTTGTTTCATAAAACCTAAATCAAGTGATGGATCCACACAGCAAAATGCAGAAATGTAGAAATGCTCTAATGGCTCATGGATACATGGGGAACATCGCTGAAGTATCTGGGTAAATAGTAAATTCTTGGCAAGTGCCCCTAAACATGGTTTTCAAAGGGTTCTTAAAACCTTCAAGTGTTCAGACACAACTTGATTTGACTAGTCACACACACTATTGTTTGCTAATCATAGTGAACCTCTGCAAAGCAGCTGCATTTCTGCAGTGTTATCATCCTCCAGCATTCTGACCTTTTGTGTATTGATCCAGAAGTCTCTGGAGTCAGTCTTGCTGTAGTTACTTGCCTATGATGCCAGGCAGTGTCAGGGCAGTTTCTCAGATGTGTTAGAGGGGCGGGGATACTGCTGTTATCTGTGCCTCTGAGTGCCCCTCACCTGGCTGGCCACAGGTCCCCGAGCCCCTTGTTATGCAAAGCGTCGGCACTTCACATCCTCTCTTCTGGGGCTCCCCCCACCCACAGCCCAACCTGCAGCTTCACACCGAGATACCTGCACCAAATGTACTCCTCAACATAGATCAGCAAGGTTAATACAGAGACTGAGGTACAAGTGAGCATCAATCAGTTAGATAAATTACTGATTATAAAGATGTAAGTAATAAGATAAGTAAAAAGAAAGTAAACTTTTCTTACCAAAATCAGTTGGAGACAGTAGAACTTTAAAGTAGTGAACAGGAAAATACACATAAGTATATTTATAACTCATATTTGTGACTTCAATGGGGAAATGCCGATAAACCAAAGGAGCAGGATAATGATGTCGTATTTGGAACTCTGGGAATGAAAAACTTGAAATCTCTATAAGAAATAGGTGCAAGAACTGTCTGGAATTTATATTCATGTGAATGAAAAGAAGTTGTGAAAAAGATGTTCTATCTTCACTGGGTGATGGTCAACCTCAGAGAAGGATATCAATAGCAGAACTAAAGTATAGTAGGAGTGGAAATCCTAAATGATCAAAGAAAAGTTTGTCCTGGAGGTCAGAATGCATGGGTAAAAAGTGTGAAATTATGAAAAGGGAGGATGAGATGAACCTTGTCATTGTGTGACAGAAACTGGTGATTCCTGGAAATTTGATGTTTGTGTTCCTATAGGGGAAAAGAACTAAAAGTGACACGGCAGAGGTATGGCCCTCATTTTGTTGTTGAGTATAGCCACCATCCATGCTAAAAAAAGATGATTTCAAATTGGGTGAACTGGGAAGAGGTTGCAGGAGATTGATTGCCATGAAGTTGGGACCTCCAGGTAGATATCTGACCATTGTCTCTCCAGATGTAGTATCTCCTCATGCCATGGAGGAGAGGCAGCTGCAGAGGACTATCCATCTGCACTTATGCTGCCTTGAGCCTTGGGGTCTGCGTGTGCTGGGTCTCCCAGCAGTCCCACAGTGATACACAGCCTCTGAGGTTATCTGGAGGCTGCCCTGCCTGAAGAAACACGTGCAGGCACACTGCTCACACAAGCAGCAGATTCCTATCTCTGTAAACCCCCATTTGGGTCTTAAAAGGGAAAATGCACCATGTTCCAGGGTGATGTGGCTTCACTGTGTGTATCTAATCTTTTTACGAAATGTTTTCTTTTAAGCATATCAAATCCAAACAGTCAGGATCTCTGAGGAACTCATGGTATAAACAGGCTAATTAAACTGTTGTTGAAAATTTCCTTGCAGATTACAATTTGATAAAAAATGTTAATGGATGTCATCTGAGATAATTTTCTGGTAATGACAAACAGAATGAGTGTTTGGAGTGCATTTGTTTGCTTTGTATAGCAGTCTTTTTATCCAGGATTATTAAATTGAGATAAATAAAATGAGTCTTATTATGGGAATAAGAATCAGAGCTTTAATTAGCTCTGCTTAAACAGATTATTTATATATATATATATATATATATATATATGTAAACTTATCCTACCATACCATTATATCACTTGATGAAGCTCCAAGGGAAACCACAAAGACAATCGGAATAATCACTTCTGGACAGCCAGGAGCCAAGTGTAAAGAACTGTGATTTCATTTGGCTCTTGCTGTCCCCTGCTGTGTCTTTTTCTCTAGATAAATCAAGAAATCATCAAAGTCTTTGTTCTGGTTCCACTGCTGCTGAACCCTGGAGCTGGGGTTTCACATGGAGGCTTTGAATTTGTTCTCAGCACTTATTCCAATAAGCAGGAGACGTGTAAAATCTGCTTTCAAAAGGTTGAATTACATGAACACACATTTGACCAGAGGAAGACAGTGGAACAAAGTACACAGACAGGGACTATTTCACTGACATCTCCCCTCATCACCTTTAATTTCATTAGGGCTTATATACATTAGCAAAAATGGTCACATTTTTCAATGAAACCAAAAAAGTTAAATTGTTTAGGAACTGGTAAACATTTTATTTGAGGCTTTCACTGAGAACATAGGCTTTTTTCCTTGGACTATTCAAAAATATACTCAACATATATTCACTTATTTTTATATATGTGAAACATGACTTTACAATGGATGAGGGATTTGCAATAGTAAAATTTATATGATCCTTCTGATTCACTTTGGTTAGCTTAATGCTTCTAATTTCCTACAAAATGTGTTTCAGCTGGCTTCACCTTTTTGGTTTTCATATATTTTTACCTTAGGAGTAGCTCTAAAAATATTCCTCTAGACACTTCCAGTGTGTCTGGAAGGACAGATTCACCTATTCGCCTTCCTGAATCAGACTTTCCTGAAACAAACTTTCCTGCAGACAAGCCAGAAGGAACTGTAGAATACAATTAAAAAACCAAAAAATGAGAAATGCAGAGACACTGGATTTCACTTGAAATGTCTCTTGCAGTCCTGTCAGACTGTGTTACAACCTCTGGAAAGGGAAGGCAAGAACAGTGTGTAACAGATTTACCATCCCAAGGGCCCCATGATCTCAACTGTACCTGCTGCTTTGGGGAACTCTTTACATTATTACCTCATACTGTATCCTTTACAGTAGCTGAGCCCGATAAAGACCCTTAAGCTGCCATGCTGCTGTGTTCTCTGACCCAGCTGCTGCCTTAGTGCACGCTGACTTTCATCCCTGAGTGGCAAAATAATATATAGCTACCAAGCCAAATAAGCCCTTGGGAATGGACATGGTGTGATGTGAATTTTATGGGAAAGAAGAGAGCCAAGAGGATTTTGTTTCTCACCATTCTCAGGAGCTGAAGTGGCACAAGAATCTGAGACACATGGCAGTGGCTGTGCAGTCTGTGTCTCCCGTTCTCCATCCTTATTCTGCTCAGCATCACTCTTTGTATCCATTGTGGGTATGGCACTAACATCCCATGCTGCAGTATTGCCTTTCCATGCAGGAGAATACCAGGAAAGTGTTTCATACTCCAGCATCAGAGCAAAAGAAGCCAATTTATGGGAAAATGTAATTTTTTTCTTTGTCTGAGAATGTAGTGTTACATACCAGCTCAGTGATAGCTATCAGATGAGTGGGCAAGTTTAAATGGGAACTCCATGGGAAATGCTATTATTTCAAAACATAGGTTTGAGTCTAAGAAAATTCTCATTTTGATTTTGCCTGCAAAATAAAATTCTAATAAAATTCTCACAGTTATTAGAAAAAATTTTGTGAATTTTATCTACCAATTTAATTTATTTCAGCATATAAAAAATAAAACCACCATGCAAAAAATATTTAAATGGAAGTTTCAGGATTTCTGTTATAGCATTGCTGTTCTTATCGTGATAAATTTAATTTTTTTAATTACATGTGAAGCTACCAGACCAGCAAAAAACTCTGTTTTATATGTAACCAACATTTTCCAATGAAAATTTGTTTCAAAACTAATGACAGCTGTGATCCCCACAGGTTTAAATCTTACATGCCCATCTCTGGGGGCAAAGTGCATAATGTTGAGTAAGGTACCACAATCCCAGCAGCTGAAAATAACATTAGGCCCGCTTTGTTTAAGAAAAAAAAAAAAGCAGTGGAGACAAATAAAACTTCTGTGTATATAAAAGTTAGATTACTCTGCTAAGTCTTCACTGTAGCCAGGCATCTATCTCTATTTTTTCCAAGTACTTTGCCTTTGAGTCCCATAGAATTGACGTAATTCCCCAAAGAGGTCTAGTTGCAGTTCATTGCTACAATGACATGACATTCCTGTAAATGTTTGTGCTTCATCCAGTTAAACTTGGTTAACGTATAAATAAAGCCATGTAATTCTGGTTCCCCCCCACCTTTTTTTTTTTCTTAAAATATTTTTGTTAATTGGTCAGAGATCAATGAGTAATTACAATAAAGCCAAATCTTTATCACTGTAAGCACAGATATTTGTCAGAAATGAGCTGCTTATTCAGAATGGCTAAAAATATGTGCAGGACCCATACACATAAAGTTTTTAAAACTGAAAAATAATGAAGCAGATATTTTCTCACTCAATTATATGGAAAAAAAACCCAAAGAAATTCCCAGAAGTCAGTGTATATTCACAGCAGTACAGGGCTCAGCATCAGCAAAGAGACCTAGGAACTTGGTCTTCACTGTCTCTGTAGGTTTTCAAATTCACTTGAACCTGAAAATCAAAACTGAACTATAGAAATGTAGATCATAAAACAGAAAACAAGTCTCCTTTCTAGTTTTGGTCTAAATTTCCCGGTGGATTAAAGCACTTTTTAAAAGCTGCACAGCATCTTTTTCAGCCTGTCTTCAAGCTGTGCTCATATCACCAATTTACTTAATCTCCATGTCGGTCTAATATCTTTAAATAGTCATATTTGTCACAAAATTTCAAAATGTCAAAATTTTAAAATTTCAAAATTTCAATACTTTTCCTGTTTCCGAAGACACCATTGATCACAAATACTGCAATAACACTTAATATCAGCTTTTGTATTGGGACCTGTGCCAGATAACAGAACACTGAGTCAAATCTACCAGCCCAGTCATCTGTGCCTCTAATTTGTATTACAAGTAGAGGACATGAGCAAAGAATTAACCAAAATAAATCTTTTTCCTCAAATCTGCTATGACAATAAGAGTTTTTAACATCTGTTTGTAAGAACATTTCTGAGAGGGAAAAAGCACAGTAGCATGGAGTTGTGTATCAGACAATTTGTTAATTACACATGTCAGTTCTACAACAACAAGTATTTAAAAGACTAACAATACCACATTCATGTTCACAAATCTTCTTTACTGCTTATTTTCGCACTGATGGGTTTTGAAGTAATTCTTGTGCATGTAAAGCTACTAATTTATACACAGTTCTGCTTGGATTCTCCAGTTACAACTCATAGATAGTGTCATACACTTTTGGTGGATAAATATGAAACTCCAACCTTTTGGGTTTGGATAATTAAAATCTGTGCACATTTTGGCTGACCTTGCCTATTTGTCTTCTGCATTGTTAAATAGCCTCTGATTCTACTGCAAGATTAGTCAGCTCCTTTCAGAGCAGAGTCTGCTTCATGACTGCTAGATGCTACAGGGAAAAAAGCTGCTTTATAAAATAAATAATAAATTAACATTTGTCTTCACCTGTCATTTTAATCTTTCTCTAAATAATGGTTGCAGTCTTGGTGACTATTTGTTCCAAGGGAGAGTATGGTGATCACAGTTCTGCAGTTGCTGTTCCCAACACTGGAGCAGCTCTCCTTGGCCACCTATTGCAGGAAGAGGAATCTAGCTTTCATGTGTACTGGGAAAAAGTGAACTTCTCAGATATTTACCTGTAATAAAAGTATGTAATCTGAAAAGGCCTCTCCCAAATATTTTGTACTCAAATGTTTTGTGATATGTTCTCCCATATATCTATATCTATATCTATCTATATCTATATCTATATCTATATCTATATCATCTATATCTATATCTCTATATATATAAATATGTATCATCTCTAGCAAAGTTTTCCCTCTCCAGTATGTTTTCTTCATTCTGTATCTCATTGATAGCTTTTATTTTTATCTGAAATTGTCATCCTCTACCATCACTCCAGTGTTCTGGAACTCCAGGGAAAGTACAAGAAAAACACCTTCAGTAAAGGAACAAGTAACAACAAAAATATGTACCTATTACATTTAATTCACATCTGGAAGCAAAACTGGAGTTTTGAGAAACATATGAGAAGCCCTGGAACTAGATCACATGGAGAACAGAAAGCTATTCACTTCTGGAAATAATGCTTTCACAGCTGATTTATTTGAGGGTAGATCTTGAGGGATTCTTGGTTAAGAGCGTTTCAAGCATCTGGAAGGTGCCCAAGGTCTGATTTCAGAAGTGTATGAATAGAAAGTCTTCTAAAGTTCAAAGCAGACAGTCTCCCATCTACAAAAATTGGCATCAGGCCATGGACTTTCTGTCACTTGCTAGCTTGGGTTTCTGGAACATTATAGGTTTGTCTTTAGAAGAAAAACTGTGTCTAAGTATGCATAAGTGTGATGTGCATATATCCATACATTAAAAAAAATAGTCAAACAACCAGACATATGTAAACATGATAAATATGTATGCTGCCAGGAAGTAAAACACTGCTGTAATTAAATGGAAACTTTTCCATTCCTTGAAGGCCAGGCTTGGTCCAAATAACCTGGGATGTATATGAACTGCTCTTCCATTTTTCACCTGGGAGACAATGTCCAACACATATTATTTCCTATAATTTACCATCTGGAATGTAGTTGCAATATGGAGTGGATGAAGCAAAGCAAGATTAACCTTACCAAAGCATCCAACATCAACTGTTTATAATTTTGTGCGGAAACTTCTGTATTAACACTCATTCTCCTTTGCTCCCTGACACAGAACAATCCCAACTCAGCAGTGATGACACTTCTGCTTCCCAAAAGCTTCTCTAAGATCATGGTGCCAGATACTCCCTAGAAAATACACTTCTATGAGTTTCAGTGGTCTCTCTATTCATCACGTTTTCAACATGTCACAATATTTTATCTATCATAAATTCAAAGGAGTGTTGGCTGTGAAGCCCTGTCAAGCACAAAGCCTCCTGGTTGCTTCTGACTCCCCAGAAATGACGCTCTAGCAATGCAGGTGTCTGGTCTGGCATTTGGATTACTTTCCTTAAATAGCTTTTTCTCTGTTCTTCCTTTGTTAATTTTATCTGCTCCAGTTGTTATGGCTAGGGAAGAATTGATAAATACTAGAAATATTTCTTTTCTTAAGTGGAAAGGTAGAGTGGTTAGAAGGCGGAGAAAAGGAAAAAACTGATCCCTGTAATAGCCACTCACACTGATTTCTTCCCAAATTTCTCCTTTAAAAACCTTGGAGCTTTAACTCCAGTTCTCCACTCACCAAATGTTGTGGCAAGAGGCAGCCTTGCTCTAGCCAGGAATCTGTCAGAAAGAGAAGATAATTATTTAACCCATCTTTCTATGCTTAAATATTTAGATTATTGTACTTCTAGTGACCAAATAAAGCACAAAGTTAATAATATATATATTTTTAAATTTAGGGTTCAGTTAGTCCTTTATGAAATTAAAATTTTATTTGAAAAGAGCTAACGGAGAGAAGTCAACAATATCTTGAAAGGCTTAAAAAAAACAAATGTTCCATCCACCATCTGAATCTGATTAAATCGCCCAGAGAACTGTCATATCAAATAAAATCCTTAACTCCCAGATAATTGGAATCACTGGTTAAACTAACCATCAGCTTCCTTCTCTTTGAGGATATATTTATCTAAGATTCTTTGACAAACATAAGTATAAATAAATAAATAATTTAATCAAATGATACATTGAAACAAGAAGGAAATGTTAGATCATCAAGTTTCCTTTTCTGTGTGAAATCGATCAAACTGCATTCATTTCTCTTCTACTCTCCTAATATGTTTGGCTGAAGCTTATCTTTCAAAAAAACCTCTAATCTTGATTTGATGACACAAGAAATGGGGAATCTGTTATTTTCTTTGTTAATCTGTTGAGATGATTGATTGTCGTCAATACTGCAAATCTGTGTTGAATTCTCAGTAGTGTGGCCTCAGCATTGAGATTTGAGCCATGGTTTTGTCTTTCTTTCTTCTATAAAAGAAGTCTTCAGCACCCTGAAGACTATTCTATTGAAGAAAAATGGAAATAAAAAGAAATCTTTCTTCTTATGAATGGGCAAGTCACCTAATGGGTGTCATCTACAGGTTGGTCATGTAGCCTAGTCTTCAGCCTGCTGGTGGAGAACTGTAGTCCATAGGAAGCAGGAGGTGATTCAGTCACAGATCTTCCACTCCTGCCTCCTAATTCACAGAGTGGAAATGACTGTGGGAAGGAAGAAAGGAGGGGAAGAGGTAATGTGGCTGTAGTGTGTGCTTGTCAGGTCACACTGGGGGTAAGTGTGCGCTGCTTTTCACTTCAGCCCTATCCTACCTCCATTCCTGCTGCCATCACTTTTGGAATATCATCTAAGAACTATAGAAAAAATTCTAGCTGTAAGAAAAGTATAAATCTATTTAATGAATTTCTCTAGATAGAAAGGCATGTTTTTGTCGTTAGATAATGGAAAAGACAGGAGAGACAGCAGTTTGCCTCAAATTGCCAGAATTTAACCTTTCTCATGCATGAAATTTGGTTCTTGTATTTTTAGGGGTGTGAAGAGAATTTATCCCATTTTCAAGAGATGAAGTTGTGTAGTTGATGAAGCAATACTGTAATGATATATTTGAAATTTTTTTTCTACATCTGAGTCGGGAGATCTATAAAAAAGAAAACTGTATTTTCAGAATATGTTTACTTCCTTGGTCTTTGGAGCATTATTTCTCATTATTTCTCATGTAGTCTCATCTTAAGACTGCAACATTGATTTTCCACATGTTGTCATGGTTAAAACTCACCAATCTATTTTGGTGGCCTTCTTGATAATTTGGCAATAAATAGTCACTATAAGAGCTGAAAGGCAGCTTACAGGCTGCACTGTGAGTGACATATAGATAGGTACCTGAAAAGCTTATTGGGGATCTTAATAAAACACAGGCAGAGCAGATGGGACAAACATCTTGAGGTTCCTAATCTGGGCTAGCTTACAATTGCCTGTTTCAAATGATATTGTTTTAAGCAGCAGTAATATTCTGTAGCACAGATCCCCAGAAAATATTGTCTCTTCAGCTGAGTAGAATCAAAACATATACTCCATTAAGGAAACAAGGATTTTTTTTTTATTGTGATTAATTAATAAGCTGATTAATTAATAACCCACATGACTTATTTGTAAAGTCTCAAACCCATTATGGGAGAGTGTTTCATATGCTCAGCAAAACAAAGACAACATCTGTCCCTGAGGGGATACTCATGCGAGGCAGTTCTTCAGCAGCTAAGGGAAAATGTAAACACGAAGAGAATGGAGAAAAATCCTTCTGACATCAAAAGCATACTTCCATGTCTTTTCTCTCTACAGCAGTAGAACATGGGTATTCAGATGAGTAATTTTTTTTCCAATAACAAATGAACAGTTCACAGGCGTCACTGATTGCTCTAGTGCTTGCTCCTGGATCTTTCATGTACCATGAATACAGGATCAAGAACTCAGAATCTATATGTGTTCAAAAAATGTGCTAAAGGTTATGTTTATATGATAAAATTCACTAAGTCCACAAGTCATATTAAAGCCAGGGAGGCATGTTCTATCCTGGATTTTGAAAGGGGACTCAAGAACAAAGGAAGGAGATTCTTGGTGCAGAGTAAGGGAAGCTGGAGTTCTTGAAAAATGTTTTGGTAAAGAGGGAAGTCAGAAAACAATGTGGTGATGACAGGAGATAGATGCATAGACAAAAGCACACAATGAAAATAAACAAGAGATACTGATGAGAATGTTGGATTAACTGCACCCAGATGGTTTTTGTTTGGTTGGATGATTTACTCAGCTTTGAATGTTTCATTCTGGTTTCACCACACATCCACATTTTACACCCTTACACTAGGGAACCCTTTTGAGGCTTCTGACTGTTTATAGATTACTTGGGTGAACAAGACCACTTAGGACAAGGAAAAAGTCTTTTATGGCCATATACAACTTTGCAGTGTCTGTGGAAGAATATTTCTACTGAAGCATTTGGCTTTTCTTGCTGTACCTACATCCTTAACCCTAGAATGGAACTTGTTTACTTCATTAATTCTAGTCATTGTTTAGCAGTGCAGTGGCTTCACAGTTTCCATAGCTTTGTTCAGAGTTTTTCCCTTGTGTGATGCAGCCTTCAAAAAACCTCATGTTATTACCAGCCTGATTTGAACTTGGAGAATACTTAAACTTTAGATGAAATCAGAAGTTCACATGAATTTAAGCATGCTCTTTCGGTTTATTCCATGTTTGCTGTGAATCCAGAACCCTGCTTCTTTTACTTCTTTCACAATTCAGTTACACTCTCTGTGCTTCTTCTATAATTATTATTGGCTCCCATTGTTAAAGAGCTTTATTTAATCTGCTATTATTTGACAGTTATGTAGTCTTTTGTATTTCTGCTTGCTTGATCTTTCCTTTTTTCTTCATGAGGTTGTTTGTTCATGCACTCACAAATCTTGATCTACTCTCTGAAAAACTGACACGAATGGTCCATAAACAACACTGAACATGCAGAACAAAACCTCCCTTATAATTTGATATCTCAGAGTTGCTTCCCAAGCAGATCTTTCCCTCACTTCTTTAAACTGCAAATTTATTTGCTTTCCAAAAAGAAGGGTGTTTTCTTCTCTCTCACAAGGATTCATATTAAGTATGCCTTAAGTCATATTATGATCATATGGTTTAGTAAGAAAATACTGTTTTTCTATGAAGCCAAACTGAAAATTCAGGTGACTTTGCAGGATTACATGGTGATAGTTCACCCATGAAGTCCATGTCTTTTCTGGAAACCTTGGCACAGCTTTAATTTAATGATCAATTACAGATTTTTAGAGAAATGGAATTATACCAGAACATCCTTGGGTTTTAAATTTCCTTGGGTTTTAAAATTCTTAGCAATTTCCTTGGGTTTTAAACTTAAACCAAAGACTTTTGATTTTTTTTTGCTGTGTCAAGAGTTAAAGAGATAAGAAATATGAAATAGGTTCCTATCCTTTATTGTCCTGTCCTATCCTTGCCCTTGCTCTGGCCTTCAATTTCTAAGTCCTATAGAGGATACATGGTGTGATATAATATGGCATGTTAGCAAATGTGTGATATTAAATTACTTTTATAGCTGTGGAACGCTTGTAGTGCTTCTGGCACATCTAAAAAGCAGGTGCATCAGTGATATAGTTACACTGTACCTGGAAATAATTTTAGACAAAATGTTTTGAAGTGTAGAGATGGAGACTTCTGTATGACTCACATGAATTAGGGGCTGATATCTGTCAAAGATATGAAAATATAATTTTATTTATATTCAAACAACCACATAAAGGTATATCTCTTCAGTATTCCTAACTTTTTCCATAAATAAGTTATTCTGTATGACTCAAAAATCCCAAATGAAATTGCCAGAGAGGACACTGCAGGCAAGTAAAATCCTGTGCAGCATGGAAAGGTGAAAAATGCCATTACAAGTGAAAAAGCCTGAAGCAAATATTTATGCTTATTTCCAGGCATCCATAGCTTTATTCTGTTTCCAACTTCTGCATTAAGAATGAAATGAAATGCATACAGTATGCTTTGGGCTATAAGATCTGAGAAAAGTTACAAAGCCTGTAGTTGAAATATTGGAACCAACTTACCAATTATTTAATAGCATTTTAGATTAGGTGCTTTGTCCTGCCATTATCCCTAGCTACAGTTTGGTCTCTTGGAGGGGAGGAATTGTATGTCATTGTCCATTCAAGCACTAATGAGGGCAAAGTTCAGCTAAGCCTATCTTGTGTAGTGAAATTTGGGTGGGATTGATTCTAGAAATCAGAAGACATGCAAGTCCTTCATTATCTCAAATATGACTTTTAAAAATGGCTATTTAATTTTTAAGTAATTGTTTCTCTTCTTTCAGTTTATCCTCTTGGATTTTTTCTTTCTTGGACTTATACCAGCAACTTAACTTCTGTCTTCCACAATACAGTCAATCCTGCTTATTCTCTCTCCAAGTTTCAGTTCTTAGAATTACCCTGCTTTATAGAAATGAATTTGCATGGGGCTTGGGAACAGGACAAAGATGTCTCACAAATAATGCAATGGCCTCAACTGCTAGACTCTGAGTTCAATCTCTTAACAGTTTCTTTCTTTCTTTTCTGTTTGCTTGGGGTTTTCTCTGGTGGCAAAAACTTTAAAAACTGTTAGTTTTTCTAGGAACATTTATTGAAGCTTATAAAGTTTTGTGAGTTTGGAAAACACATTTCAGGCAAATCCTTTAGGAGTGTCTAGGCATCCTGTTGTACAAATTAGAAGCGCTTTTCAGCAATAATTCAATTGCAGGTGTTGCCAGCTGCAATTTGTAGAAACACACCTAAGTTTTCAGGTCAGAAAATACAAGCTGTTTCAAAGGACACTCTGTGCTGAAGTTGGAAAACCTCTGGAAATCCTGGGAGTTAAGGTATGTGACCGAAATGCTCACTTACAGAAACTGCAAACCTGTATGTGAGTCCATGCTGATTAACCCTGTGCTTGTCTCCTCACTTAGCATTGATAGATATTGCCATAACATTGTAATTCCCAGTTTTCCTTCTATGCTGAGTTTTACTACCCTGGCTGCAAACTGTCTGCAAACCAGTCTTTACAATTGCAGCCAACACTAGGCAGAGATAATCACTAGGGAGTAAGGGAGGGTGCGTACTACAGAAGTGATATGGGAAGAATCCCCTTGGTCCAGTAGTGAGAGGCAAATATCATCCCTGATATTGATACCATCTTTGACAAAATCTTCATCTGTGGAGAATTAAAAGGGACTGAGAGCAGGATATGGTCTGCCCTAAAGCAGATACCGATGGCTTGAATCTGACTAAACATCCGATTGTTAAAACCAGATGTGGTCAAGGACAAAGTTCTTTGGAAAGAGAGCACCAAGATGTGATATTAGCACTCTAATTTGTATTGACATGATGCTAATGCAGATGCACAAATCCTTCTCAAATGAATAAACAATTTCAAAGTTCGGCTGGGAAGAGGCTAGGACATAAGTAACCACAACTGGGATTTGTGGTTCTATCCCTCACTGGGCTACTGGAGCTGCTGGGATTTAGTCACAAGAAAAATATGACAGTCTACAGAAAACAGACCAAGTGAAAAAATAAAATAAAAGGAGGCATGACTCAGCATTGTGGGGTACACCCAATTCTGTGAAGCAACTAGTCAAAAAATATTGCCTTCTAGGGCTCCAATGTGCAGACTCTAGAATGGGGTTAGAGTTCATTTAATTTGTCAAATGAAAGTTTTATTATTTTCTGGAGTGCTTTTTTCCGTGAAAAGATAAAAATCCTGTATCAGTCATTTTGTAACAGGAGGAAAAAAGTAGGTTTTTGTTCAGTTCCAGCTTGCTATGAATCTTCACTCAAAACTTCCTTTACCAAAATGTTTCATCTGAATGTGGAAAGGTAGTCACCTACTCAGAAACCAGGAGAAAAGTTGAATTAATACAGAACAAATTAAACCCTAATACCTTTTTCTCTAATTAGGTCACCCTGGCGACATTTTATGTCCCTCTGTTATTGTACCGCCTGTTAGTGTCAGAAGCACTCCCTCATGGTAAGGGAATCAGTTAGTGGAAGAAATCTGTGACTGAATAGAAGGATTATCCCTTAGTTTGTGAATCCCTTCCTTAGCCTTTGTGACTTGATTGTGTACCAGGGTCCTCATGTGTCAGCAGGATCCATTCTCTTCTGCTTGTTCCGCATCTGCCATGAAGCTAAGAGGGAGCAGGAGAGTTGGCTGGTCTCTCATAGTGTTTCCCCTTGACCTTATTCAGGAGTTATGCATACAGTTCACCAGTTCAGGCTCTGTTAATATAAGCAACTTCTGATGTAAGGTTTTGCAAGATGAGGCACAGCTGATTGTTTTGGTTAAATGCAAATGATGGGCTGGTATACTTTGGGACATTTGTAGAAGTTATAAGAATTTATTAAACATATATGTACTTTTTAAAGTCTTAAACAGAAATGGAAAACACCATTAGGTCATCTAGTCCCTTTTTTTGCTAAAGGGGAATTGTTCCCTCCTATAATTTCTAGGATTCAGAATAGATTTTCAGGGTTTCCTCCTGGTATCCTCTTTTGAAAGGTAACCCAGGACTGTAGCCATATATATCAGACTGTAAACTAAAGTTGGATGCTTTTAAGCTATTCAGACTGCTGATCCTTCTGGAAATTTTGGACTATTCTATTTTGGACCTTATTTCTGTGGTAGCTGGAAGAGGTAAATGGTTGTTAATGTATATTGAAAAGTATTGTGTGTCTTAAATAAAAAATGTGAACTGTTTACTTCAGCAGTATTTGTTAATGCTGTGGAATGAATGCTGTTCTGCATTCTGCCACCTTTCAGTGTAGCCTTTCTGTTTTGGGCTGAAAACAGTGCATCTAAACCAGATCAGTGGTTCAAAGAAGTGCTGCTCTTTAATGCAGACCCCTTTAACTTGCTCACCTCCTCCAGTTTAGACCTCTTTCACTTGCTCATCTCTTCTTTTTCTCAGTTAACCGTGAAAGAAAAAAAACCTGGAAGAAATTAAGTGAGAGGCAAGAGAGTCGTCTAAGTAGAAGTCTAATTGAAATAGTGATTTTTATTTTTTTAAGTTGGATTTATACTTTAAATTTCTTTTTGTTGAAACCAGAGTCAACTTCCATTGGACTTATTTAACGAAAAACATCAGTGGTAGAGTGTAATGTTAATTCAATGTAATATAAAATACTTCATATTGGTACATCTATTTGTAGTTTCTTTAGTCACTTACAGTGACTCAAATAAAAGCAAACGTTAACCCCAGAAGTGTTCACCCTTGAAGGAGTGAAGTCAGAGTCATGAAGTTATAGAGAGGCTTAAATAAATGAATTAAAACACTATAATGACTTCCATTTGTGGTGGTATAATAAAATTACTTACAGAAACTTTACTGCCTTGAGAAATGAATGCAGGGAAAACTGCACTTTATGACAAGAGTGACATGCAATTGTACAAAGGTCTTAGCTCTGCCCCAGCAAACATTCTGCTGGTGCTAGTAATGTTGAAATAATTGATAAAATGAGAATAAGGGCAGAAAAAAGGGTCCAGGATGTAAAGACATACCATGGAAAACTGGTTTTACCTAAGTAATTTGGAACACAGATTTCTCTGCTTGCAAAATGGGCAGCCTACATTTCTTCTGATCCTCCCCTCTTCTCTTGGGAATATTTTTCTTTCAAACTCTTCCTTGGATTCTTTTATGTTTGGAAGCTTGGCTGCCTCTACTAATTTATAGAGGATTTATCTAAACATAAAAGAATGCTTAATCTTCTTTGGGAGTATCTGTATATTCATTTGGAAACAAAGTTTTCTTTGTACTTTAATTCTTACTGTATATTGGCTCTTTTCATTATTTCTATATTACCAATTTAAAAATAATCTCTTACCTACTAAAGATGAGTTTCCAGAAGTTCATTCCATAATATGATTTAATGACAGCTGTCCTTATTATGCACTTATTCAGTTTGTGCCACATCAGTTTGTCTATAAAATTACCATGGACTTTGTTGAAGACCATGCTAAAATCAAGATACACAGCATCCACTGCTGTCCCCACTGTCTGCAGAGCTAGCCATTGAATCACAGAAAGCAATCAGGTTAGTCAAGTATGACTTGCTGCCTGTTCCCAGTCACCTTCTTCTTAATCATGTATCTGAAAATGACTTTGAGGAGGATTTGCTGCATAATTTTCCCAGGACCCTGAGACAGTGAAGCCTGTAATTTCCCAGATTCTCCTCCCCTTCCTCAGTACTAGTGTCACACTTTCCTTTTTCCAGGAATGTGAAAAGTCCCCTGATCACAATGACCTTTCAGAAATGATAAGAGCAAATCTTTGTAGTGACATCAGCCAGCTGCTGCAGCACCCTTGAGTGTGTCTTCCTGTTCTGTGGGTACTACTTCTCTCTAACAGATTCTGTTAGTAGCCTTGGAGAACTGGGATGCCAGAGGGCAAGTCAACCAGTGAGAACAGGCTTTTTCAATGTCTTTTGTCACCAAGGTTCTGTGTCCCAATGACCAGATTTTCCCTAAACTTCATTCTACTGCTAGTCTACCTACAGAAGACCTTCCTTGCCCTTCACCTCCCTGCCTAGCTTTAACTGCAACTGAATTTTGACTTTCTTAATTCTCTTCTTGCACACTTGGGAAATGCTTCTACGTTTGTCCTGGTTCTTTCCTTTTGTGTATGAGCTCCACCAGGAATTACCCATTCATCCACTCTGGACTTCTGCCGTACTTGCCCAAGTTTCTCCACTTTGAGGTGTGCACTCAACAGGTAGCTGTCCTCTCTTTCCTGAAGAGAGACAAGTATCAACTGGTCTGGCTCACCTTTGATTACATTAGTTTTTTAACATTGTTTGTTATGCAAACACAGTTTTTAGAGGAAGAAACCTTATTTTAAATGACAAAATTGAGAAACGTGGGATATGTTCAAGCCACTCAAATACAAAAGCAAGATGGGTTTCAGAAAACTGTAGTGAAATAGCAAGTTTAAAAATCCTGGTTGGATGTATAAGATGTAGAGCAAACAATGCTCTATGGTCATTGCATTATCTTTTGTCTAGAAATAAATCTGAATCACAAAGTTCAGTGAAGGGCAGACTGTGAACTGACTTTCAACTATTTTAAAAACAGAAGGAATTTGCCAACAATAGATCAGGTTTTTATGGACAGCATTTGCTGATATTAAGATGGCTGGCACTGATCAGCATAATATAAGTGCACAGAAATGGAGCCACCAGGTAAAATATGTCTGTTTCATATGCTTCTTCCAAAAATCGTCATCTCAGATGAAAAAGTAATAGAAATGAGAGATTCAGAAGACTGAGGATTCAGTCATGCTGTATCTATTTCCTTGGCAATATGTGTTTGCCTGCTAGAGTTCTTGCTAGTGTCTACTTCAATTCCACATATATAGCAAGTTATATATAGAACAAATGCTAAGAAATCAAAAGGCTCTTTTCTAAATATTATCTGATGACACTTCATCTGGAACTTAAAAAAGCCTGCAGTCATGAAAAGAAAGAAAATAGAACAGAGATAAATCTAATGAAATAAATATGCACAGAGGGGAAAAAGAGAGAAAATGATCCAACCAAACAGCCCCAAGTGCTGGACTCTTTTCATGACACATATCTGAAGCTCACATGATTTGGATGAGTCTAATATTTCATTATACTGGGTAGCAGTAGATGGTGCCAGATGGTCCCTCAAAGAAAGAGAACCACAAAGAATCCTGCCAAGCTGCTGATGTATTAAACACTCACTCTGTAAGTAGTGTTGTAACCAGAGGCCCTTACTCTTGCAGTCACAAAATGCAGGGTGTTAAAATTCAAACTTTGAAAATTTTTATATTTGTGGGTTTTTTCAGGATTTTTTTTACACTAGCAGTAAGGCCCTAGTTCCACAGGCTCTCCTCCTGGCAGCAAAGCTGGTCTAAGCTGTTCCTATCTACCTCACCTTCCCCCAAGCTTACTCCTGTCTCTATATCATCTCCTCATTTGTGCCGCCAGAGATATTTATGGTCTCACGTGGCAAACATAGTTTGCTAACTGATCACACATGTATCGGTCAACTCATTCTGAGCAAAACTATCTTAAACTCCCCTCCCCAAGGCTATTTTTGCCCTGGAGTTGTTTAATCAGTTCCTTGGTTTGGTTCATCTCACAGTCCCACAAGCAGCTGTACAGTAAAACTGAAGGGGATGGCATGGAAGCAAGCAGGAATGTCTCTGGGCAAGGGCAGGGAGAACTCTTTACATCAGAAGAGCTGCCAAGGGAAGCATCCAATGAACCACAGTGTGAGCCATGTGGGTTTCTATTAGGACTGAATTTGTAGTTTGCCATATACAAAGTGAGAAGTAGTTTCTACAAAGGAAACTTCTAAGCTAAGAAGTCGGAACAGAGAAAAGGCTCAAGTGTCTCACTTCTCCATTGAGGGCTGAGAGGTAAATCCCAAATGCTGAGAGCTACTGTAGCTGCCACAGTGCTAAACCTCACAGCCATTTATTTTGTAGCTTTAGTGAATGTAACACAGATTTCTGGGTTAGAACTACTCTCCTGCATAGAACTACTAAGCACCTTGCTCAGCACAATGAGAAGGAAACTTCCTGCAGCTGACTAGAATAAGAAAATAATCTGTTCTTGGAAGGAGTTAACTATACATTCTTATTATTTTAATTACTTGCTTTATTCAGCAGGATATTCAGGAAATTGCAAAAGATGTTGTGCTCTTTGTTGTCCAAAGACCAGTCAGAAATGTCAGAGGAGGCAACACTCCTGCTCATAAAACACCCAGATACGTTTACAACAAATTGTAAATGACATTTATATAAATCCTACCCAAGCTTAATCACCTAGATTTAACACCCAGAGTGTGTCTTAGAAAATACATGGCATTTGCTGCTGAGAGTCATGCTTTGCAGAAAAAATTTCCCAGAAGTATCTGTTGCTATAGCGCAAAGAGTATTTGTAAAAAATTCTGTCCTTCTTACTTCCCCTAGCAGAGACTGTGAGATGAATTCCTTCAGGAAGAAAAAAGCTTTTGAACCTGTCCAAGACCTGCTTGGACCTGAACTTCTTTTACATAAACACACAAAGGTATGTGTAATTACAGAAGGAACAGAAACAACCCTCAGACCAATTGCAGGAATACCAATGAAGCCACACAGGCTTCCAACAAACAAACAGCCAAAATGCTGATATGGAAAATGCCACAAAAGATGTCTCTCAAGAACATATACCCAGTGTGAGTCAAAGTAGTCATGGTACAAATGACAGGAAATTGGGGTGATTGGTGTGATGGGAAAGTCCATAAAAACAGAGCAGATTTAATCTGCTTCTTGCCTGAGAAATGAGACTTGACAGAACTAGAGCTTCTTTCTGCTCATATGCTCACACATGTGAGTCTGAAAAAGTAAAATAATGTTTCCCTGTAACCTGTAAGTTCCTGTGTGCAAGACTGTCATAACCAAGGTTACAGATAAGCCACTTTGACTGTTCTGCTTAGCCCGAATAACAGATTCATTTCTCAGTAAAAATGCCAATTTTTTTACTGTTTGCTTCTGCTACAACTTTTCACACTTGCAGTACTCAAAAATTATTTTAGAGAATTTGATTTGTGCTTCTACAAACCAACAGGAATCATTTTTTTGTTCCCTAAAGGCTCTAAATTTTCTGGCTGAACCAAAAAAAATTGGAGGGGAAGTTGGAATTTGTTTCAGATCAGTTGGAATTGTAACCATCCCCTTACTTTAGCACGCAGAAAAGCATATAAAAAATCCCCCCTTTTTATGGTAAAAGAAAAAAAATTGTTTGGGAAAAAATTTGTTTGACCAATGCCAGCTGCTTTAATATGATCTGATTTGTGTTTTCTTCTAAAAAAAAGGACTGGCAATTTTTATCACAAGAATGGCATTATCAATAAAACAAACAGAGGAGTGGCTGCTGCTGCTGCAATATCAAACTTGGCAGACCTGCAGCCCAGAGTCCTGTATTGACACAGTAGCTGTTGACCTGGAGACACCAGCACAGGAGGGTTTATGGTGTCTTTTCAATATGTGGTCAACACCATTTCTGACTGTTGTCTTCTGCAGACACAGTGTTAATATCCACACCATGTATTTTTTACACTCTGAAGACACTTGTTCAGACAAGAACATGCTGTTGTTGGGACACATAAGGGTGCCTGGCACTTCCTCTTCTTTCTCTGTCCTTGGTAGCTTAATGGAGCAGATTCTTCAGCTGCCAGTGGAGGAGAACCAAACCCGATGAGCTCTTCAAGAAGCAGAGAGAGTTTGGGGTACAACACGCTCCGTGGTTACCTGCACTGCCGACACCATGGACTGAAGATAAACCAGCCAGTTCCTCTGATGTGTTTCATCTTTCACATTGATTTCTTCTTTTGTTTTCCTGATGTAAGGTCTATGAATTTGCACAGAGCTCTGGCTTCATGGCCATTAACAGCATGGTCTCATGATCATCATTAGCACCCCTTGAAGAGTGGTGGAGGTCTCTCAACCTGTTCACACTGCATATTAATATCAGCCTGGGACACACGCAGGTCTGGAGTCACTGCATGAAACAGCACTGACTTGTAGTTGCATTTATTTATTTTTTTTTAATGCCTGAAAGTGGGACAGTACATGATTCAAGGTTGGCTAATCTCTTTGACCACTCGTGGGAACAGTCTCTTTTCTGAGAAACTTCTGCAGTGAACACTGTATCTTCTAAACACTATATCATAAATTTAGGATGCTATGTGAGTCTTTTCCTTATCTAGTTTACTTGAAAGTGATCTTGCCACTGAAACAAAACATGTAAAATCACGGCACAGAAGAGCTATGGAGTTTAGTAGCTGGTCTGGAACAGACATCATCACTAGTTATAAGCTTTTTCTTCAAAGTTATGCCTGACCTGCTAAAAAGTTGTCTCCAATATCAGTGCCCTTTGAGTATGTACAATTTGATTTACTCAGAGTTGTTTAAACTCTTGTTCTTTTGACTATTAATATGGTATTTATGGAGATTTTATAAGAAAAGCAAATAATTTGGAAAAGGCATTTGAAATAACAACATTCAATATTGGCATTAAAAGATGGACCATATTTCTCATTAAGTAGGCTGTCAAATTCAGCTTCTATAGAAAACTGACCAAAAAAATTAGACTCTCTTAATTAAAAGGCAGTTTCTGTTTGTCCTCTTCCATTATAAAAGTAAGTATACATATATGCATACATGTACACATATACACACATCCACATACAGGTACGTATGTCTTTAAAAATCCATCCTAAAATTCTGGCTTAGGTACTGCAAAATGATTTTCAGATGTTATTTATTCAATTTGCATTCCCTGGAACCCCTTATAGCCAGAGAAGTCACATTTATCTTTTCCTCCATAGGAGTCTGTTTGCAGAAGCTTTGTAATTCCAGTGGAGAGCCTACAAAGTGCAAAAAATAAATCACTCTTTAGCTTCTTTTATAGAGGAATGAAGACTTGGTGTCTCAGAGGAAGTCAGGAAAGGAAAACTATGGAAGAAGCTGTGATGGGGAAATGAGTAGCACAGGGACAGACAGGCGTACTTGCTTTATTAGCTACAATAAATGTTATTAGCAACCCTGAGCTGGTTACTGCCAGCTATTCCTTTGGATTGCTGCTGTTGAACAAAAACCAGCACACATGAATGCACTCTCCTGTCTTTGCTGGGTAGAGAGGCTGACTTTTGGTCACTTTCTGCTCAAATTTTATCACCATCTCCAGAGAACTTCTCTGCTTATCTCTGAATTTTGTTGTAATAATTTATGATAGAATCACAGAATAGTTTGGGTTGCAAGGGATCTTTAAAGGTCATCTGCTTTGCCCCTCCCTGCAATGAGCAGGGACATCTTCAACTTGATGAGATTGTTCAGGGCCTTGTCCAGCCTGACCCTGCATGTTTCCAGGGATGGGGAATCTAACACCTCTCTGGAAAACTTCTTGAGTGTTTCACCACCCTCATTGTAAAAAAATTCTTCCTTACATCTAGTCTGAATGAACCTTATTTTGGTTTATAACCACTTATTCTTGTCCTGTTGCAAAAAAAAAATTGTCCCTATCTTTCTCATGAGCCCCCTATAAGTACTGAAGTACAGTAAGATCTCTCAATAAGGTCTCTCCGGAGCCTTTTCTTCTCCAAGCTAAGCAATCCCAACTCTCTCAGCCTGTCTTCATAGGAGATGTGTTCCCTACCCCTGATCATTTTTGTGATCCTCCTCTGGACCAGGCTCCTGTCTTTCCTGTACTGAGGAATCCTGATCTGGACACGTTACAAATGGGGTCTCACCACACAGGAGTAGAGGATCATTATATGCGTGGTTTGCTCAGACCACCCTCTTCAGAAACACTCTGATCCTACCTCCCTATACGCCCCCAACTCTTCCAATTCTTCAAAACATGTCATGGTGAATCCCATTTCTGCAGGTTGTTTTTTTCTCATGTACCACAAAACTGAGGTTAGGCAGAACATACAAAGTCTGGGCCCTTAAGCATGCATAAGCAGCATGAAGCTATTATTGAACTTAACTCCACAAGAGTGGTGCGTACACTGATGTAGATGGATACAAGTACATGATCCCCACTCAGCCTTCTTTTCAGAAGCCTGGACACTCCTATCTCTCTCAGCCTTTCCTCTCTGGAGAGGTGCTCCAGTCTCTGCATCATCTTCATGGCCCTTCACTGGGCTCTTTCCACTATGTCCATATCTCTTGTACTAAGAATCCCAGCACCGGGCACAGCAGCGTGGCCTCACCAGTGTCAAACAGAGGGCCAAGATCTCCTCCCTCCACCTGCTGGCAGTGCTGTGCTGTGCCTAATGCAGCCCAGGACAGCATTTGCCTTCTTTGCTGGTTCACGTTCAACAATTAGTATAAGAAATGAAGCGGTGATTTACAGTAATCACCAGCATTTTTAACTGCAGCTATTACGAAAGTTTTTAAATCTCTGATGTTTTTAATGGGTAGAAAGTTCAACAAGAGAATTCAGTAGAATCTGAGTAAAAGTAAAC
This sequence comes from Coloeus monedula, assembly GCF_965178545.1. Lineage (NCBI taxonomy): Eukaryota > Metazoa > Chordata > Aves > Passeriformes > Corvidae > Coloeus > Coloeus monedula. The sequence goes on from NC_138783.1 coordinate 52,097,868, forward strand.
TGTCCTCCCTAGTGTCTCTTTTTTGGCTTCATTCAATTTTTTACTATTTGCTCTGATGGTTTAGCAATTGCAGCTGCGTAACATGAAAGTGGAAAATTGGTCAATGGAAGTCACGCAGAAATTCCTTAGAAAAGACATATTTCTGCAACTCTTGAAATAACTGATCTCTGAGAGGATCTAACATCCAATTGTCTATTGAGTTGTCACATTTTGCTCTCCCTTAAATATAATTTTGAAGGGTAAATGGCATTTTCTGCTTTTCAATAATACAGTAACTCACAATGTTTGGAGCATGAGTGCCAATTAATCAGATTAAAATCTTAGGAACCAATTCACTTTTTTGGGGGAACACAAAGGCTAAAGTGCCACTGAAGGCAGAGTACTGAATGTCTTAAAGTTATCATATATGAGGAAGTAGGAGATGAAAATAAATCTCATTAGAAAATTAAACTCCCATCAGTGGTGCACACTTGTATGTGGAATTCCCTTAGCGCATATATATAAATATATATATATATTATAAATTCACAAACATAACTCAAAAGACTTGCATTTATTTTACAGGTGTACGTATGATTATAACCATCTGACTGTTCCCAAATCCTCATCTTGTCAAAGGTTGGAAGGATTGCTTGTAAAAGGTGATAACTGATGTGGACTTTTCAGACAAGTCACAATATCCCCTCCCAAGGACTAATTCTATACCAAAGCAAATATGAAAGTAGGTGAGTGGAATTTGATGGTCTGTAAAACTGCATTCTCTGGCCACTTAGTGCCCCAAGAGGAATTTTTTGCCTTATAGAATTTACTGTTTCAACCTATGTAAAAGGGAGAAAACATTACTAGTACCACACCATGGGGTTTTTTTGTTTGTTTGGGGTTTTTTTTCTGAAATGGGAACAGCGCAGGTGAGAAACATCTCCGGGGAATGAAAATGTCCATTACTAGCATCAGACTAATGCTTATCTTATCTTTTCAATGGTCTAGAAATCAACACTGGGAAACACTTATGAAATGGTCTTTTCTTGTTTACTGTTCTTTGACTTGACTGTGTTTTTATTTAGCTATTTATATTCCCTCAAATTTTCCTTACTTATATTGGGTTGCAAAGCATAATAAGAAAAACTGAAAGTAAATAAGAAGTGCTGTTACTCAAAGGACTAGTAATGTTTCTTTAGATGTTTGTGTTTGGAAGGCACTGAATTAGATCCTTACCAGGGAATAGATTTTAATAACATGAATAAGATAAAATAATACTATTTATTCCTGTTTACCTGGATCCTTTTGTTGTATTTATCCTGTGTGAGAATAAGCAGGCATTATGTGTTGATACTTAGCTCTGTTTACTTACGGTGGCTTTTGAAATCTTTTCTTCAACCTTCTTTGGTGCTCAGAGGATAATCTTTGGTCATGGGAAATTCCAAAAGGCAAGAAATGGAATCAGCTGAGCCCAGAAACCATAGCTCATTTAGTTTCCCTTCCTGCATTGGGGAAGAAACATTGTAGGTTACATTGCATCAGCCAAATCTGAGTTCAAGACCTCACCCAGAGTGTTGAAACTCCTTGGCAAAGTTGAATAACATCTGCAAATACTTGGGTGGATATTATGTATGGCTACAATACACTCATCACACATTGCAAACTGTGTTCAAAATTATAATTTTGTAAATATTTCATGTGGACATGGTGCATCTGTAAAGAAGAAATTTGTAATACTCGTGAGAATTTGCTGGGCTGTATACTTGCGTACATACATACATACATACATATATACATATATATTTCTGTTACACACGTGTTTGTGTGTATGCATAAACTGCTTTATTATATTTTCAATACACCATCTTAGATCTCATTCATGATCTTACTACACTCAGTGAGAATTATACCAAGTGAATAATAAAGGCATAGCAAACCAATAGCAAAAAACCATCATCAGGTTTTGCTTTTAATACCACAGGGTTCTAAAGCTAAGTTTGTTAAAAGATTTAGCAGAATTTAAACATATCCATAGTTAGTTTAGTTAGTCATTACATATTTATATGAAAAACATAAGTAAAAAATACAAAGAAACAAAGCAGAAAACTCACCACAAAAATATTTGATTTACAAAGCTACCTTCCACAGAGTTTAAAGTTCGATTCTCTTAATCTCTCACAAAACCATTAAGTTAAGACAACTCTTAGCTGTCCTTTCTAATTTCCTGTATTAGATACAAAGTTGCAAACTACTTTTTTTGGAAAGTGTGGACAAAACTGTCACTTGTAGTATTGCCCTAAAGGGTGCAGGGCTTTGCTATACAAAGAGAAGTCCTTGCTCTAGGAAGTTTGCAAGTGGTTCAGCTCTCTTCATGCTAACTGATCAGACCTATAAAGCAATTAGTCATGCACATACAGTTTTAAATGTTTGATTTCCCTCACTGAGTGTTCAGTAGACTAGGAGTTATCTACACATTATCAGATCCATCTCTTGTGCTTGACAACACAGGTACTTGTGAGAGGTGAGATCAGGAAGCAACAGTTTTGGGAAGGAAATGGGACATCAACAGTAATTTATGTAGTTTCAAGAAATGAGAGAAATTGTGGTATTTCAGTATTACCATTTACAGACAACTAAGGAAAACAAGACAGCATCTATCAAAATGATTTATGAAATGTGAATTTTTCAAAAGCTTTCTGACACTTTACTTGAAAAGTTTTTCTTGAAACAAACAATTTTCTAAATTGCTACATATTGTTAGAGATTATCTTAACACTGAATGTTATCTGCTTGAATTAGCATGCTGTCCTAGAAGACTTAAAATTTATGTGTCTTATCTTTTTAGAGTTCTCTTAGACAAGCTCCTTGGATAGAAAACGTTTTCATAATATGCTGCAGTAATGGGTTTTTTCTGTCTGTTATTCAAGAGGATTACAGTAACTTATGAAAGATGTATTATGAATATATGGCTCTTGCCTTGGGGTGGAAAAGATATGATCCACCAATACCTTCTTAAAATTTATATCTGGCATAAATAAATGTTACATTGTTCCAAAATTAGAAGGAAGAAAAAAAGAAAAAAAAAAAAAGAAAAAGGGAATTAAAAATAAAAAAGTAGATTTGAGCCAATACTACTCCTAAAACTTTTGCCATTTTATATATTTTCCTCCACATCATGTGGGTGGAAAATAATTTGGTTTTCTAATCAGCCTGGTTGAATAGTTTTACTCATGAAAATTCTGTGCAAAACCTGAGAGTTCTGAGTAGCAAACTGTGAAATTAAGAGTTGTCTAGTTTTTATACGTGTATTACAGCAGATACATTCCTTAACGCTGATTTCAAGTGTGGGATTACATCCCACCTGACGAAGGCCCATTACATGCATGATATGGAAAGAAAATGTGTGAATACTAGTGAGGGGGAAATTACTGGAAGAATAGAGTACATGCACTGGGACATTGAAAGAAATGTATACTGCTGTTTACATTTGCAAAAATTGCTCCCCAAGACTTTTTTTTTGTAAATCCCTATGTGAGGGGATAAAATTTATCAGTCTGTGTAAAATGTCATCATTTTTTTTTTAACCAGCACTGATTGCAGCTAAATATGCACAACCGACTGTTAGTAAATACTTGTATGCTTATATATATGCACAAAACTACTGCATATAGATTGCTAAAACAGATCTAGTTCTACCCTTTTCTAATAATTTCTTTTCAAAATACAAGTATAATCATTCCCAAACTACAGCTCGTTGGGAGCTCTACAATCATTCGGCTTTTCAACAAAAATCAATTAGAACCGAAATATGTTTTATGAATATACCAGATTTGGTGAGACTGTCAACAGAAGGGCTCTTCAGCTGTCCATTAGATTTTCTGCTTCGTATGTTACTCCCTAGGAATGGAACTTTTGGGAGCAAAAATGTCTTTGAAGATAGAAAAAGAAATTTCCATCTTAATCTGGACTTGATCAATCTATCTATATGAGACATAGGATAGAAACCTCTGCTTTCTTAGGAAAACAGGACTCGTCTTTCTCTTTTTCTTTTCCTATCCTTATCTAACAACTTTTGAGCTTGCAGCCAAAGAAGTAGAGCTATCAGAGATATTAAATTCTGCCAAGAGTGCCTTTACTAATGACCCCAATGGCAGAAGTGAGCTTCATGTGTACTAGACACCTGGGAATGTACATTCGTTTCCAAAACATGGCTTCCTAGGAAACCAGGACGGCTCCCAGGGCTCTCAGAGGTACTTGCAGTTTGTAAATGTATTAGCATTTAGCTTAGATGACAGGAATCTACAGGATAAACAGTTTTGCCCAGGGAGGTTTCTTTGTTGCTTTGGGTTGTTTTTTTGTTTTTTTTAATCAAGAAACGCATGCACATCACCATGCAAATCTGCACAGAAGCATGTTCCAAGGGATCAAACCCTGCCATTAGCTAAAATCAGCCCAAGGAGTCCAGGAAGCCCTTAACAAAGTGTCTCTGCCTGTCTTTGGAGAATAAATAGGCTGAGGCCTGGGAACTCTCCAAACATCTGTTCTTCTCTGTGAACAGTATTGGGAGTGTCATCTACAGAAATAGATCCTCAATGTGTGCAGATACCTCATCTCTAGAACACAAACTGGCCTAATGGCACCCATCCTAAACTTTGCCCTTCACTCCCATAGGTTTAAATTCCACATGTATTTGGCTCATGTGAACTCCCAGCAATTAAATGATTTGTGTGTGTCCAGCTTGGCCCCCTTCAGAAGGGTGTCAGAAGCTGACTGAACCTGCCATGAGGCTGGGGGACATGAAAGCATCAAAGCATCAGGAATCATCTGGCTCTTCACTGGCTCTGCACTATCAGCCAAAGGCAGCAAGCAAAGGAGGGAGGCCTGAAGCTGCTATTTGAGTGCACAGAAAAGCACCATACAAAGAAAGGTGTCCAGTCATCCTCTGCTCAAAAAAATTATCTGACATTGAGAGAAATTGTGCTCTGCTACACCTCACACAGGCTGACCATGTGGTGACTCACAAAGTCCATTGCGTTGGTCCACAGGAGCTGAAAAACATCCCACACACCATGTATTCATCTTACACAATGAAAGAAAGGTCACCATAATTAATACCCTGAACCACTTCAAGAGTAAAAAATAACAGAAAGAAAGAAATTTAATTTGCTTGAAATGTTTTACTCAGTATTTTCTTTGTAGGTTCCACTTTTAAGATAATTTCATTTAAAGGTAGGCCTGCTTTGATTTGAGTGATTAATAACTGCTTTTAAAGTGTTACTGGAATGTTTTATATGAAACATTAATGGGCCAGAAATGTAGGTCCATCTCTTATCAATCAGCTTATAGGGTCATTTTATTTCACCTAATTTTTTCTATCCCTCAGGTCCAGAAGATTTTTAACTAATCACACAAAGTGGCCTGCATTAAATGGAACTTCTCTCCCTTCTGCCTCACAGCTGTTGATCTTCAGTACCCTTAAAAGAATGCGTTTTGTTTGTCTGAAAGAAGGATTTAATCCATGGGTTTCAAATCCCTGGTGTCTTTCCTGACCACCAAGCTGCAGGCTGTGCAGGGGCTTAATGGCTGCCACCACTTGTTTGAAATTGGGGCTCACGTCTAACTCTTTGACTGTAACATTGGTTGAAGGGTTGACATCCACTGGTGAGTACTTATGGCTTGATGAGCAATGGCGTGTTGGATGGACTTTGATAAGTCTCTTTCATCTCACATCTGTGAGGCAAAGTGAGAAAAACATCTTTTTTTTGTTGAAATTTAGGTGTTTCATCTCACGTTTGCCACAGAGACTGCCAGGTACAGCACAACTGCTCAAGTGAAGTTGTGGTAACTTGCTTGACTGTCCCACCCTTAGTTTCCTTTGGATAGTAAGCGTGAGGTCCCACACTACTTACTAATGGCCACCTCAAATTTCTCACCATTTTAAGCTCTCAGCCTCAGGATGAAGGGTCCTTGGTCAGTGCTGAAGATACATTTGGACTGAAATATCTGTAAAAGTTAGGTGCTCTTGTGGATCTATTCTTTCATTTAAGAATTTATTCTCTTATTTATCTGTCATGATCCAGGAGGCAGGTAAAGGTGATAACTAACTGATTCAATCATCTTCACAGTCTTGAGAAATTGATTAATGTCACAGTCTGTGCAATTCTACTTTCTGGCAGCTAAGGACTTAAAATATTTAATATTTGCTGAGTACCACATATGAAGAAGAGAGTGTGAAGAGGAGGGTGAGTTTGTTGGATTCAGAATAATACAAACATTGACTTGTAAACCTTGTGCTAAGCAAAGCAGCAAATATGTTTCCTCGCAGTTTCCTGTCATACAAATGATATTGTTTTTGATAGAGTACTCGGCATCCACAGCTTCTGTCCTAATGCAGATGCTGCTGACTATTGATTTCCACAAAACCTTAAATATCAGTTATTTCAATAAAGGACTTCCCATAGAGTAATAATGAATCCTGCATCTGTTATTAGCTAAATTAAAGCAATGATTTACTGAATAGTTTTCAGCACAGGAAAACAAAATATCTTAAAGGTGAGAAAATGAGCATAATTTAAGTCTGAAGGAAAAATAACATCTCTCTAAATGTCAGGTGGCCTTATGCAAAGCACTCTGCCACATCCTTCTTTTGCTCATGAATCCATCACCACAAAAGACACAGCCTCTCATTATACCTGTACAAGTATGGCAATGGGGAGAATCAGTTTTTCAGCAATTCTGGATGGGCAAAGCTGATGCCTGAAGTAGTACCTTTTAATCTTTCGAGAGCCAATGCAGGTCCAAGGCTGCTTATTCTGTGCACTATTTGAAAGAGTTGCCATGTAGTAGATGACCTCCTGAATTCTGCACTAGTTCTCAGATATGCCTACGATTTAGCTCTGTCCTGGTAGTCTAAGTGAGAGATCACCACTGCATGAATGGCAGCAATTGTAAGATCTTGTCATTAAAGAAAATTAGCTTAACCTTTAGGGTGTGTGAAAACATGGAAAAAACCCAAAGAGATAAGGCCATGGCTGTATTTTCCTTTCCAAATACCATCTGTGGGTACAGCACAACCTCAAAGACCTGTTTCCATGCTTCCCTCTAAAGTGACCAACCAGTTTTGCTTATCTTTATTAGCTACTTTTCTTAGAAAATTGCATTAATTTACTTTTCCAGATTGAGTATCAGCTAGCTAAGTTTTATGTTTACTCTTTCCGCTTTCTAACATTCTTGTGTCTACAGAAGACGGCTAGATCAGATACTGTAGAGCAGCTGTTTTCATCAGGGGTTTTTTTGTTTGTCAGCAGAGCTTAAATCTTTTTCCAGTGAAGCTGTAGATAGTAGCATATCAAATTTCTCCTTCTTGAGAATGGCCTTGCTAACTTTGCCTTTCCATAAAAAGTCCACAGACTTCTGGTGCTTTATCAACCACAGATTGAAAGCTGCTGTTTTAGAAATGCTGTCTAAGCTTGCAAGGTCGCTTAATGATCCACAGACAGATCTCACTGGAATTGTCTCCAGTCCCTTTCTCGAGCTGCTGATGATCAGTGTCTCTTTTCTTGGAGCCATTCACGTAGCTGCTCCTTGTTACTCTTTTTGCACTCCACCTGGAAGAAAAAAATTCCCTGTGAATTGGACGCGAAGATCTGTTTTGTCTGGACATTTATTTCCTTAGGTCTTAAACTAAGTTTGTTAGATATGTGTAGACAGGAGTGGGTCTGGGAATATGCTGCAATGACTGAAGAGCATTTTCTGCTTGGTGTTTAGCTTGGCCATAGGCCTGCTGAACTCTGCCAGTCCCATGAGTCGGTTCTTACAATTGCTCATCCCTAAATATTCCTGCTGCTGTTATAAGATAATTCCAGATTTTCAGCTGCAGACCTGGCATGCTGATTCCTTGGCTCATACTAACTGTAAGTGGCCAGATTTTCTTTTCTGAGGCAGGGCTTTACAGAGGATGGCATTTGTTCTGGGAAAATAGAGAGAGCTGTAAGTCTGAAATGCCTAATCTTTTTAATGGAATTAATAGACACTTGAGTATTTCAGTTAGCTGGTCAGCCAGTCACAGGGTGCTCCTGGGTTTAGCACAGGAAGCAATCTCAGACAAAACACAACTCTAACATTTGCTGGCTTTTTGGCATTCCCTACTAGAAATATGCTCAAATAAAAGGAGGTGAGGAGGCGAGGCAGGTGAGAAGCACCCATGAGCAGGAAGGCTGCTAACCTCAAGGTGTGTGTTCATCCATGTTAAAGGTTAAATTAGGGTCTACAAAAATGTTGGCACCTGCTTATTAAAGCACAGGATACTGGCTGCTATGTCTCATATTAGAAAGAGAATATGAATATTCATAAGATAAAATCACTTATTGCAGTGTTATAAGTACAGTAGGTTATCTTCTGACCAGCATCTTTGATAAATATGTACATGAGGATAGATTAATAAGCAATAGGCTTTCTCCATCACCAAATGCAGGTTTTAATTCGTTTGCTGTGCTCACAATAAATTGAATTGTTGAACAGCCTTTTCTGCACAGTTTTTTTTCTATTTTAGCTTTCAAATCATCACTAGCTACAACAGAAATGTACTATTTATATAATGGCTTTATAGTTCAAACATCATATTTCCTCTGGAGACTGAGACCTAATGCCCTCAGATTTTTTGTGATACATGAAGCTCTTCTATTACAAATGTGTTTGGATGAAAAAATATTAGTAAAGGAAAAAGTATTACTGCAATCAAGTGATGAAAGGAGGCCCCAGATATACCCATAGCACTCATCTATTACTCAGACCTCTATTGTCCAAAAGCAGATACCTCTTATTTTCCTAATAAGACCAAGAATGGGACACTGAGTGGTACACAAAATGTTGTTGCAAGTAGGAGTTCTGAGGAGTTTAGAGCATAAAGAAGACAGACTCCACAATTCAAACACAGGCCTCTGTGTTTTAAAACTTACAAAGTCATTATCTCACAAGTTTTGTTACATGATGCAATGTTGTGTGATCTCTGTGCTTATAGGGCACAGTGCATTCCTAGATAGAAAAAAGTGTTTATCCCAGAAACAGCAGAGTTGATAATTTGATCTACTCCTTAGATATCTAAGTTTCCCTGTCTGACCTATTTTGGCTGAAATATGTATGTGTACGCCATGCAGCACATGCCAAGTGACTGAGACATCTAGATCTCTATTTCCTACTGCACACTGATGATTCGTGCTAGTTTATTTAGTTCTGACTTGTTCTGAGCAAGATAGACATGCAATGTGAGCATAAATCAGCTTCAAAGAAGGAACAATGAGTTCAAGGCTTCACACCACATATGCACATCATAAAATGAATCTGCAGCATGCAAAATTAATCTAAGGCCTCACTGCAAGTGCACAGGTGATGAGCATAGCCTGTAGAAATATGGAAAGTCGACCAAATGCATCCTACATGTGTGGAAAACACTGCCTGCGAGTTGTAGACACTGTTCTAGGATATTCATTGACTGACTTGGACTTTTGGCTGATGAATTAAATAAAATAATAAGCAGAGAATACAGAGTTTTTCTAGTCCCAAATTACACATCCATTCTGTCTTTGTGTCAAAAAATAGATCATTTGAAGGTAACTCTATTGTCTGTGCCTGGTACTATCTACCTTTTACAAACATAACTGCCTTAGGACAGACTTCACAGCACCAGCCTGACAGAGCTCAAGAAACATTTGGACAACACTGTCAGGCACATAGTGTGACTCTTGGGGATGGTTTTGCACAGGGCCAGGAATTGGACTCTGTGATCCTTGTGGGTCCCTTCCAATTCGGCTTATTCTGTGATTCTTTAAGGAGAGAAAGTAGTTGCAATCTTACCTTATTAGGCAGTGTGATGTTTTTTGCACAGCTGGCTGGCTTTCCTGGCTCTGTTAGGGAATGAAAAGAACCTAATAGCTCATTTTGTCCCAGCTCTTAGCTCTTAGGAAAAGTTTCATGTTCTTTTTGTCTGTTCTATGGCTAGCTGATTACAGGAAGGAGGATTAGTAGTCTTTTCCCACACATATCTTGGGATTTTTACTCCACAAACTACCCATGGAGCTTTACCATCTCTCCTGTGTATTCTCACACTCCATTTTTAAACCGATGAATCTATGAACCTGACTACTTCCAGCTCATGTGACCTCTTCAAGTCCTGGGAACATGTACAGCCAAATTGCTCTCTCAATTCACTCCCTCTGTATTGTGTAGCCATTAACAACAGGGCTGTAGGTCTGCTAGTGCTAGATGGCAATCCCATAAATCCCTTCCAGTCCTCTGAGCTGTCATTTTTCATTGTCCTACTTGGCCTTTAGCTAGCCTCTGGCTAGTTAAATAGCTGTGGTGGCTTGCAATCAGCTGCCAGCCCAGCACCCAGCCAGTAGTTTGCTCTTGCATTTGGATACGGGAGAGGATTGGAAGGACACGACCTATAAAGCTTGTGAATTGACATGAAGACAGGAAAATAAATAACCAATTACTGTAATGGGCAAGAGATATTCAGCTTGGGGAAATGAACTTAATTTATTACCAATTAATATAAATATTTAGTTGCTGATTTGGTTATGGAAAACAAACAAACAAAAGACACAAACATTAGAACACTGAGGCAAAATACATTCCTCCTTTCCCAGGCTCAGCTTCCCTTCAGACAGCACTCCTCCCTGCCTTGCTATCACCACAGGTTGCATTCAGTAGTGCCTTCAGCCAGACAGAAAACGCTGCAGGATGCAATTTGCAGTCTGGATGTGGAGGTTTCTCTTCCACACTCCTTCCTTCTGTCTCATTTCCTCTGGGACTCTTATGGGCTGCCATCCTTCAGGGACGTCCACTCTGCCATGGAACATTGAATCTTCCTGCTGGCTCTGCTGTATCACTCCGATTCTGTTCTCTTCTCCCTGTTTACTTCTTCTCTTCATCTCCCCTCCTCCTGTCTTCCTCATATTTTGCTCTTTCTTAAATCTGTTTTCCCTGGGCCACAACAAGCTTGTCTGATGGGCTCTGTTTTATCCTGTGGTGGGTCTGTTAGGGCTGCCTATGTCCAGCGTGGGGCATCCCCCACTCTCTTTTCACAAAGACAACCCTGCAGGCCCTCCTCTACCAAAACCTCAACACTGGCGCCCAGTACCCAAGCCACAAGATGCCTTCTAGGCACCCAGATATCTATAGAAGCATTCAAACTTTTTCATGTGAAAGGTATGGAAGGAATCTTCTGACAGAGAGGGTTTTAGTCATAGCATGAGGAACATGCACTAGTTTAACACCTTCATGCCCAGGTGTGGTGCTGGAAAGCCATCAAGCATCGTCAGCATCTTGTGCCTCTCAGGACAGTCTGGTCATCAGCCTGTCCTGTGGAAGTGGAGGCAGTTCTGTTGTTTTCCACAGCACCTCCATGAAGGTTTTATCCTCTGAGATGTCCCAGAAAACAGCATGGTCTCTGCAACTCTCAAAGTATCCCACAGTATGTATTTGTTAATTTGCACAGAAGAAAATGAAATACAGGTATATGTAAAATTCAGATATATACATATTTTCCTATAAAGATAGCATTCAATATGAAATCTGAAAAATGGTGTGCCATGGTGACCCAGGGTATAGTCACAAACTGGGACATTGGGAAGAGAAATGAGATAAAGCTATTGTATCTTTTGCATTACTTTTCATATTTAATGGTTAGATAAACATTTTAGGCTAAATATTCAATACAAATCAAACTCAGTAACAACACAACCTCATTTTAAAGATGTAGTGAATTTCTGACATTTGGAGTAAACATTACAGAATTCACAGACTTGATGTCTCCATTTAAAGAACTGCTCCTCCAAACCCATTTGTTTTCAATCGTCCCCCACTAACATTTACAATTAATATCAGAGATTTTTTTTTTTTTTAATACTTGGTTTTATATGCAATATTGCTTTTATTCTCTGGAACCTTGTGGACAAATTTCTTAAGTACATTTTGTAATACATATTTTGCCAGTTTTCTGTCAAGGACAAATGATTTGTTAATAAGTTATTTTTTGAAATAAAATAAATTGCTGCTGTTGTGTCAAACTGTAAAAATGTCTAGGTTTTGTTTATCTGAAAATGAAGTTTTAACAACTTATTTGATTTCTGCACTCACTGAAATCCAGTCTACACTTTAATGTCAATTTTTTGCATTATTCTATTTTCAATACCAAATATTTATTTTCGTCCTGAGAGAAATTCTAACCTCACCCTTTCCATCTAGACAACTAGCAGAAGTGTAAGTTACATGTGGAATGCTATGAGAAAGAAGGAGTTTCTCTACTTCAGCCTATGTAAATCATCACTGGCCAGAAGGTGGCTGAAGGAGATTTTCAATCTCTTAGTAAAAGTCTGCAGCTAAATAAAGCCTTATCCCTGTTTCTAACGAAGCTTTCAATTCTATAAAGAACTGGAATGAATCCTCATGTGTTTATTTTTCATGTCTGATTGAATGAACAAGCACCCTCAGGCTGCTTGATTACAACCTTCACAACTTTAAAACACGTCCATCAACCAAGATTCTGGGACACCAGAGTCTGAATTCAATTCAGCCTGGAAGACAAGTTAATATATTTAAAAAAATAATATTTTTGGTATGATTTTGAAAAATTTAGGGTAAAATCACGAATGAAGACAGATTTTTTTTTTTACTCATTATTTGCTACCACCAGCTATAGACATTTTGTTATGGTCAGTGGGGAGCAGAGGAGTAGAAACCCAAATGAGGCTTGTGTACTTCAGTGGAGTGAGTGACTGACATGTCCATGGGAATTCAGACTGGGCAGAGTTGAAAATAACCAGGCTGTAAAGAAATGCATCTCCATAGTGAGAGATAGCTTGAATTATCCCTGTATAATTTGAAGCTGATGAACAATTGGTTGGTCTTTATTTCACAAAAGGCACATATACACTTTCAAATTTTTATGCTCTCTACTCTTCCATTATTGTGTGGTTCACGTTGCAGAGATGTGAGTTTATGGTTAGGATTACCTCTGCAATGGATCAGGTGGAATGGATCCTGACAAAACTACTCATGTGCAAACCAGGTAATAATCCCCAGGGAAAGCCAAGACTGCCCGGTTGGGATCTGAACTGGTTTACTCAGGGATAACAGGGTGCTGGTGCTAGGGTTACAGATAGGAGGGGCAGTTTCCTATCTGCAAAGGTAAGTTCAGCAATAAAGCTTAGAATTTTAGCCCATCATTAGCAGATATCTTTAATAATGATCTTTGTCTGGGTTTATATAGACATATTTATACAGATTTTTGAGAGGTGTTGCTAAAACACTTATTGAAGGTATAGCTTTGCTTTTGCTGTTATCTTCCATTTCTGATTTTTTTTTTTAATTCCACCCCTTGTCTTGTTATAAAGTGCTCTGTTTTGTTAGGAAGAAAGGGTTTAATTCACAGAGTGCATTGTGGGTAGTTCATCTATGGTTAATATAGGATCATTAGTATTTCATTTGTGTGCATGGAAACCATGTAATTGTGGAAAGCTAAAATACAAACACAGACAATTGTGTCACACAAACATTTTAACTGCAGGAAAGTATTTTAACAGGACACAGATTCTACATGCTGTTAAAATGAATCCAGCAGCCTTAGAATCAGTAGAAAATAACATCATTAACAAGCACATTTCTGGCAGAATAATTAGGTCAAGCAGTTGATTAAATGCAGTATTCATGGGACAATATTTCTTTACTTTAAATTGAACAACTCACCATAAATTACAGGACTGTAAAACAACTTTATGGTCTTATAAACGCTTTATGTGTCATAAGCTTTATGTGTCATCAGAAGACAAAAACATTTTCAGACAATGATGATTATTCATCTACTTATCTCTACTCAGATCAAGTGTTGAGATGCCACTTATTTACTAAGAGCTTACAAATTGTTGTTAGAAAAAAAGGTCTGTGTGATGTGGGTACTGCTGGTAGCCAAGTCCTCAGCACCTTTTAAAGCCCTAAGAACTACCTGAGAGTGCTCACAGTCTGAAGCAAATGTGCTCAGAGAAATTTAACTGCTCGTGAAAAGACGATCAGCCCAATCCTGTCAGTTTGTTTTTGAAACGGGCCAAGAGCTCATAGCTGGCAGACACTATGGTAGGGATAAAACATGTTGATCAGACTCCATCTATGAGGGTATTAATATATTTTTCATAACCAGGATAAATCTATAAATAATAAGAGTGAAATTAAGAGGTAATGCCGAGAGTAGAGCAAAACAACTAACTAAAAGCAGGTACTATTACAAATGAGGAACAGGAAAAGAAGCAATAGTTAGGGACAATGTAGTCCTGCTCTGACTAAAGGTATCAGATTTTTAGCACAAGTTCTGTTATAGAAACAGAAAGCAAAACAGAGTATTCCAAACTAAATAACACATGAAAGAAAATAATGTCATTATACTGTCACTCAGGAGGAAAATACTTTAGAAAAGTATCTTATAATAAAGAGAAAGATGTTCCTCAGAGGTGCAATAGAACTACATGGCTACAGCACTTTGTGAGACCAAAACACTAAAGAACTTTGTAAGAAGAAAAAAAAATAAGGAAGTGAAATGACTGAAAAAAAAATTGAAACACAAAGCCACAGCTGGCAATGACAGCTATAAAAAGAGGTGAAATAGTGGAGGTGACACAAAAAGGAATCTTTCTAGGAACTATATCTTCATCTGAAAGTCTGGACAAGCCATACTTTAGGACACAAACAGGAGGTTAAATCAGAATTTGAATTGTTGAATTGCTGCAGTTGCTATGAAGAATTAAAGTCTTTCTCTAAGCAGGAACCATGCTTACCACAGGAAAACATACTGAAGACAGCAAAATTACGTAGGTGACTTTTTATAGCTTCCATGAAGAGATGCATGTTAACTAAAAGTGCCAAGCACCTCTAATACAATGGGCCTGACTGTCACTTTTCCCTGCCTCTATATTTTAGGGCTTAATTGCATCATGTGCTATTATTTCATCATATATATACAGGGGGAAGCATTTGCCTTTTGATCTGCCGTTCTCAGGTGGTTGCTCCTGTAATGCCATAACAGACAAGGCAAAGGACACCAACTTTTTATAGTGTTCTTACTTCTGCCTTGCACAAAGTTATTTTATTCCCTGATTTAGCTCCACAAAATAATACAGGCCTGATTGCAAAGTTTCAGTAGAAAGTAAGTTTAAAAGATTTTCAGTGAAGCTTTTTGTTTTACAGTCTACAAAAATGGCCAGTTTCTGTGTGAACTTTTGGTGTCTCAATATCTTATTTTAACGTTGGTGTCTTCTGCTTTATTGTAGGCATCCTTGATCATGACTAAATTTTCAGTTTCAGGAAAATCTGAGAGGTAAGGTTTCATATGAATAACATCTGAGGTAAAATTGGAAAATTAATTCAAGATCTTATTCTCTCAGATGAATGTTTGGATCTCCACTTGCAATAAGTTGAATAGCTGAAGGATATATTTAATTCTGAACATATTTTAGAAATAATTTTATTTGAATTTGTTTTGCTAGCAAAATAAACAAATGCAGCCCTCCATCTGCATGCAATACCTAAGGGATTTTTATAGCAGAAAGTTTTTAATGGAATTCCATCTTGAGAACATTATATAGAAAAAAATGTCTAGATCAGACCAGCAGTGCTCATCAAGAAGCCGAGCAGAGTTTTGCTGGACCTTTGTTATCCCTGTTCCCTAAATGCTCCTTGTCTGCCTGGGCATGTATGTCCTCTGACAGACACCCCAGATGTCCACGTGGGATTCTCAGAGGTTGCAACAGATTCCCTGCTGGACAAGAATCACCTGGACACACCCAGTAATTTTCAATGCATATCCCTCCAGACAATATGTGTCATTAACTGTCTTCCCACCTAAATAAACTATTCTGTCCTTCACTCAGGCTTTTCTTTTTCTACTCAGTGCTGTTTGTATAATGAGAAGGACCACAGCAAACCACATCTCCCTGCTTCATTGATCTCAGTTTGGGAGAGGCTCAGATTAAATGGAAATAACCCACAGATGACAATGCGAGTTTTCCTGTACATTTCAAATAATCCTTTGATTTATTTTTAAAAAAACTCTAAATTGATAGAAAATGAAATGGCCTAAGAAGAGGAAGTTTCTTTTCTATATGACTGCTGCTCAATTCTAGCTATGAATTTCATAGTAAACACACATCCTGTCTTTGCTCTCAAATTCAGCCTTAAAATTTAGACCTATGTACAAGCTATTTTGTACTCTCTGTAGTTACACTTGCTCTATTTAGGGACATTATGTTGTTGTAGCTTGAAGCCATCATTCAGGTTGTCTAGCCACCTTTGTAAAACAAGGAGTGATTGTTCCACAGCTAATCATCACAGTGAGAAATAAACTCATAAAGTCACTCAAGCTACTGTTCTGTCTTCTTTTTGGAACTACAAGAAAACCTTGTGGGGAGGTGCTGATATCTCTCTGGTGACCAGGAATAGGACACAAGAAAATGGAATGAAACTGCTTTGGGGGAAGTTCAGATTAAATATAAGGGAAAAGTTCTTCACTGAGAGGGTGGTCAGTCGCTGCAACTGCCTCCCCAGGGAAGTGACCATGGTACCAATCCTGTCAGAGTTCAGAGTATATCTGGATGATGCTCTTAGTCACATGGTATAGTTCTAGGTAGTCCTGTGAGTGGCAGGGAGTTGGACTGAAGGGTTCCTAATGGTCCCTTCCAACTTGGGATATTCTGTGATTCTATGATTCCTGTAGTTTCTAGATTTCTGAAGATTCTTAGCCAACAAATGGAATATAGAAGTCAGCACGTCTGATGGGGAAGAAAAAGCCAAACCAAATTATCTAGTTCCTTCTCACCATGCTGGTTTCATGGATGCTGTTCTTCGATACCCTAACTCTCTTCAAGTACTGTGCAAAACTTGGGTCTGAGAAAAGGTCAGTTCTGGTAAGCCACAAAACAAACACCAGCTTCTGAGAAGCATACAGAAATGGCATGTGCGAACTTATAAGTTTGATTTTTTTAAAAGTTAATGGCTACTGGAAAACTTAATCATAAGTAAATTTCCTTGGTCACTCCAGCTGACCTTGCTTCTGGACATGAAGTAACTTCAGGCACCAGGGCCAGAAGAATCCCATGTTCCTGCCAGCTGGGCAGGGACTTTTGGACTGGCTTCCTGAGTTCATGTGCCCAGTTTCTGCCTAAACTGCACTTCAGGAACTTCATTCTGGTTTTGTCTGCATTGTTACCATTTCAAGAGAAGAGACAAGAGATGTCTTTTGGCTCCAGCCAAACACAGGTAGATTGTGGCAGAGGGGAGAAAACCACTCTTACCCATGCCTGAAACTCTGAATCATCAAAGCTAAGTGGTTTGTTTCTGTACTAACACTTAACAAGATCTCTTTGGAGAACAAGTAGGATAAACCTGCTGATTTGTTGTGGAGTGACCCTGTCCCTTCTAAAGAAAATAAGTAAAACATTATCACAGAGAGGAGAAAATAGTCCTCTCTGCTTGAGAGCCTTCAATGACCATGAGGGACAGGACCGAAAACAATTGGACATGATGCAACATTCCCTTTGTCCTTACAAATTAGCTCCAAAGCCTAAAAGAATCACCAAGTTACTATGTTTGTTTGCTGCCACATTGGACCATAAGGATGCTGTTGAAAAGTCATTGATCTTTTCAATGGTTTCTTTGTTGTGTTCTTCATTGTTCTGGGACAGCAAGGGCAACATTTCCCTATCATCAAGTGCTTTTCTTGCAATATTTTCTTCTTCTTCTTGAAATTATTTTCCTTTGGTGTTATGGATTTTTGTTCCGCAAAAGTAACTCAATCCAGGAAGTGATCTGTCTGCACTGTTTTAACCTGTTTGCCACAGATTAAACACTGATACAGTCATACAGCAAATGAAACTTGACTATTATCTTCTCTCCATGAGAGAGAATGTCTTTTCTTCACTTTCTCAGGAAGAAACAGGATCAATCAACAAATATGCTTCTGAAAAGAACAAGCCTAAATGGGTGGAAGTACGTACCTGGTATGTTCTTCACCCAAGATCTAACATTAAAAGACAACTTGTTCCATTTTCAAGTGGCATAGGCACATTTCTGTATCATTCTAGTCATAACAAAAGTGGAATCTTGCTTAGTTAAGCAGAAACATACACATATACACATCCACAGACACTGGTGCTTATTTTGCTTATAAGAGATAATCTCCTTAAATCTGCCTCTTCTCCAAATCCTGCCTTTCTCTTTTTCCTCTTGTGTAAAGTATTTTATTCCTGCCAGAAATAAATCTGACTATGTCCAAATTTATATGAGTCAGAGCTTGGAAAATACACCAGTAGTTTTCCTGTGTCTCTTGAACAGTGTCCATGTGTTACAAAGTATTTAATAGGGCAGTGTAGTTTGTTTAATTTCACTTTTATTCCAGTTAAAAAACCACTACAAGAGCTATTTTATGCATAGATAGAAGTTCAGTTTTCCATCAGCTCAAAGCTGAACAGTTTTTTCTTGGAAATTCAAAAAATAAAAATCCTATCTTCTTCTGACAAACTATAGTATCATCCTTTTGGCAAATTATGCCACAGAGATTTCCAGTATTTTGTGTAGCATAGAAAATAAACATGTTCACTTATTAAAACAACTGTTTCTCTTATCTGATTTAGTCTTTTTTTTTTTTTAAATTACAATAAAATGGTGCTGATATGTGAGCTTGGTAAATTAAATTGACAATTCAGATTAATGTCTATTTCTAGTCATTTTATCACATATATTGTGGCTCTGGCATTTTATGATGTCTTAAAACATGACTTTTGATGAAAACATCAAGACTTTGCTAAGACAAAGATGAACAATATATAATTTACTTTACATCCTTTCTTTTTTCATGGCCACAAGCAGTACATTAGGTTTATATACTCCACAGAAAACTTTGAAATGTGCTTTGATGGATCTATTCTACTACTTACAGTGTCAAATTTCATTTGTAAGTAAACTGTCCTATCAATCTGTGAGTTTTGATTTATATTCATTTATGCTTCATCTATAGTTCAGAGATAGAATTTAAAGAAAGAAGACTTCTTTCCAAATTTCTCCAAGTTAAAATAAGAAAACTTTGTCCCCCCCCAAATTAATTTAAAAGTTCATGTCGACTTTGACCTCTTTTTGGCTGAAACCTGAAAATACATACAATGTCATAGCCAAGTAGTTATGCCCATGTGGATCATCATCCTTAAAACTGAAAGGAGTCTACTGAAGTAGAAACTACAACATCAAGGAGAAGGAAACACTTTGTGACTTCCATCATAGAATATTGGTCCAGAAAATTGTAGAGTAGTATCAATGGCTCAAATAAAACTACTAAGTACCAAATCACTTCAAAGAGACACTGATAAATTGTTTAAAAAGGGGATGAAAAGAAGGAGCTGAACAACTAAAGTTTAATTTCTCTGTAATGCAAGATTTTGAATAATTAACATCAAAGTGAGCTGAATATCATTGATTTTTCCTGAGGAAGAAGTGTGCCTGATTAGGCTGCTGATTTTCTTTGACAGCTTTATTTTTACTACCATAGAAATAAAGTAGAAAATCAGTCTGGAAAGGATTGAGAAAAATGATCAAATCTAGTCACTCCTATAACTGTAGACAGAGAAAAAATATCCCTTCACATATGTATTTAGTTTTATGTTGAAACTATTTAGATTTCTTGTCTAGAAAGATGTTGCTGTACTTGTTCATTAGGAAACCTTTTACTCAGTTCTTCCATGAAAGAAGTAGGGGTATTTAAATGAAACTTGCAAGTTCCTGATCTCCAGCCAAAGGAGGTGGCCAGTTCATACCCACTTGATGCTGTGTTAACATTGCCCAGTAGCTCCAACACTGCCTGTCCATTTTGGTGTTTGCTCCCCAGTGAGACTGCAGGAAGAACCTGTTATCTTTTCTTATTTATCTAAGCAAAGCAGGCCAAGCTCATTTACCTTCCTAACATAAACCAGGAAAGAAACAAGGTATGAGTGATCATCACAAAGTTCTTCTACCCTTCTGTTCTGATTTGAATCAATTCTTCATGAGAAGAGTCTGATGACTGGTCTAAAAGTGCAGCTTGGTTTACTGTTCAAAGAAGCAAGGATGTTTCCTTCCTCCACTGAAGGCACAGAATCTCATGCAGATCCCAGTCAGATTCAAAGAATATCAGGAAAAAAAATCACCAGATTAAAGCAAGTTATTCTGACATTAAAAGGAAGATGAATCCACAATGCAAATTAAAGTAGTCTCTCCGCTCTGTTTATGGGGAATTTAATTTTTTCAAACAGTAAACATCAGGAAAAAATCTTCATTGCCAAACATAGGATTTTTGAAAAACATGACTTCTAAATTTAAACAGAAATTGGACTGTTGAGACTCAGCATCTGTTTGTTTAACTTTGGCAAAATAAAATACCGGACAGATGAATTTTACATTTTATTCCTGTGTTTTTGGAAGAATTAGAAATACTTTGGAGACTTCACAACCAAGACTGTTTTCATAGCCCGAGTTTCTAGTTAGGTAGACACACATGTTTTGAAAGCCATGTTCACATAAAAATATTCTGAAAAATGACAATGACAATCACAAAATCTAAAACTGAAAACAACAAGCTATTGCTAAACCTAAGTACAAAAGTACCTAAGTACAAAATTCTACAATTAACAATCAACTGGCATGATCAAGCTTTTTCCCAAGAAGTCTCATTCATGGCCAATCAGAGTCTGAATTTATCTTTCTTACCAGGCATTGTTCTAAAGAGATGAGGTAATTTTCTTTAGAATTTGTGAGAGAAGATATGTTCATCAAAGGAGAGCACAGTAAAAATCAGTTTTACTGAGGGACATTGCAAAGCCACTCAGATTCATTGCAATGCCCTGTCCAAGCCTTGGGATAGGTCATTCATACATGTAACCACACACTAGTAATGTTGCTGTATTCATGCTAGCTCTAACAAGTGAGTTTCAGTCACAGTTTGACAGACATTTCTTTATAGAAAAAGCATTCCTGGTGAAAACATGTAAATTATGTTTGCACAATAACCTTAGGCCTGTAAGTAGCATGCCTCTTTTAGATTTGGGTTAAAAATATAGAGAAGAAAAATCATTGTGTGCACAATTAGCTCAAATCACAGTTCTGACAGCTTTGTTTTGAAGTGGGTCATTATCCTCACAAATGCATGCATCCCTTCTGCATAATTTAAAATTACATGCGATTTCTTTCTATGTAACTTAAAAATATCTCTTTGCACTATGTTGTTCCAGTCTCCTCTCTTTCACAGAAGGAAGAAAATGAATATAAGGTTTTCTCAAACTGGAGAATCTGTGAAATGTATTCACACCACTGGCATCTAAAATTTTCACTTCCTAGTGAAGAGCCAGTCTTGAACTCCCAATACTAAAGGTGAAGTGTGAAAAACTTGAATGGATATACTACTATGTGAGAAAAAGGAGACGGTGAAATTTGGAGAGAAATCAGAAATTTTGCAAGTTCATAGTAATTTTTTTTCCTTCCTCTTCTTCCACCTGCCCCAAAACCAACTAATATGGCAAAAATTTTAATGGGAAACTTGTTATCTGTTATATAGATGGAAATGTGGAGGTTCACTGCTATCATAGCTTCATTTGCTTAAGTCTTCCTAGAGCCACACACAAATGACCGACAGAAAAAGGCTGTAACTGAAGGAGCTGGGATGCCCTCCCAGCATATATAAACTGGTGATGCTTTTGATGCCATGACGATTTTTTGCCTTTTCTTTTATACCCCTTTTATATACTTTTTTATAGCTTTTCTATTCTTAATGTTTTTTAGCCTACATTCATAGATCTATTTTGTCAAGCTAAGAGATTAAACATCTTAGAAGCCCCAAACACCACGGTCCTCTCCAGAACACATTTTGTAAACTGAGATAGGACCATCCAGGGGAAGGTTCCTTGGGGAGGGGGCTCACTTGATCCTCTCATTGGGGAATCTTTGATAGATATGCTAGTTAGTAAAACCTATAATGTTATACCCAATCTATTGTGGGTGTGCATTGCAGTGTGCATTTCGGGGCATTCCACCTGGACGTGGAGCACCTAAGGATCCTTAAAATAAATTTGAGGTAAAACCCCTTTTTCCCTTCTAACCGTGTTTGATTCTTGATTTTAAGACTAGGAAAAGGTATCACTTTCATGATCCAGACCTGAAACAATAACCAAAACCTAGATTTGGCAATATATATTTCATTCCATCTCCAGAGTTGCTCAGAATAACAGGTGACTTCTACAAATACTTAAAGTGTGATTGAGAGATGAAATTATCCCCCGTGTAACATTCAGTTGTTCTTTGAAGTATGTTGATAGACCTCACATGCCCAGACACAGAAGATATTTTCCAACATTCATGTCTGATCAAGTCAGAGTTGTTAGTCTACTGAACTATTTATTTTACTTGATTCACTTCCATTTGGATGTGCCAAATAGTCTCCACCTAGATAGCAGAAATCCTGGTGTCACAAAAAATTGAAATTCAAAGGCATATAAGGAAGAAATGTTTTACACACAATTGCCATTTAAAAAACACTCAGTGATTATTTGGTCTTCAGTGAAACCATGATCATCTGTATGCTTAAAAACTCTAACCTATGCTTAGAAATTCTTATAATTCCTAGTCACAATGACAGAGGAATCATTTTATTAGTGCAAAATATTGCAGACCATAAAGATAAGTAACGGACAGAAGCAAATATTCAGTTATTTATTTCTTCTTGAAACTATATTAATTACATTAATTCTTAACATACTCTTGAGCTCCATTAGTTGTATCAACAAAATAGTGCCTTAACCAGAATGACAATTTTTACTAACATACTAACATTTTACTAACATAAATACTGTTTATACTCCAAACAAAAATTTAACAGCTGGCACTCCAGAATATTGAGTTTTTAAATGCAGGCAACCAGGCTCATGATTTCATCCACTACTTTTTTCACAGCCTACTTTTTTCATTTATTTTCTTCTCTTCTTCCTTGGGTTTTAATACTCTTAGGGAAATGGTTAACAGATGTAGACTGTGGAGAAGCCAATAGCGTGTGTTGTTTGTTGCTTTCCTATGCATAATCCCTTGGTGCTTTGTCTGTGGCTGATCAAAAGTGATGAAAAATATGGTAGGAGAATATTATGAGATGCAGAAGAGTCATAAAGGCCAACAACAGCAAACTTGTTCCTGTTGAAGTCTCCAGAATTAAAAATGTGAAGTGTCACTTTGCCAACCTCAAGCTGCAGTCAAAAGCATTCAACAGGTGCTCACTATGTTGAAGGACTGCAGGTCAGTTATTTATGCCCTTCTGTAAATAAAAATGTTTAAAGTTGACAGACTTCATTAATCTGGAAAGTGAATGAGTAGTAAAATTCAGCATTGAGGTCTCAACACTCCTTTTAATGATTAAAATGATATGAAGCAAGCTTGTGAATTTCGTTTCCATGATTTGGTGAAAAGTGTGTTTATTTTTTATATTCTGTGAACAGAATATTGGTACATCTTAGCTCTCTTGCATTAATAGTTTCTGCCTTTAGAGAAAAGGGGAGAAGCAAAATTTAAGAGCCCACATTTCCTCCCCTTTTCTCCTTGCAGGCAGCATCAGAGATGTTGAGTTGTCAAACAGTGATGATAAGTGCTGTGAGGTTCCCAGACAGATATTTCCAGTCTCCAGATTTTGGATTATTCTGCTTGAGTTGTTCACCTCAAGGAAAAAACACCTAATTGAGACTATTGTACACCTCACTTTTTGAAGACCAAGTTTTAAGGTTTTGAGCAATAGATTCAGCTACTTGTAGAAAGTAAGGGTTGGAAGGGGATTTACATTGCTCTTTTATTCCCCATTATACCACACATATCCAGGGGGGTAGATTGGCTCTTCTGTCATTTCTGACAGAAGTCTGGAAAATGCCACAGTGTCACTTGAATAATCTGCTCTAGTTCATTGATTCATTGATTCATTCATTGATTCATTGATTCATTGATTCATTGATTCATTGATTCATTGATTCATTGATTCATTCATTCTCCAATTGCTAGATCACTACTATTAATGTTCATTCCAAATTCCTTTGCTTCATTTTTTCTGACCTTTTGTATTTTTAGATATATTTCTTTATTTTAAGCCTCATTTCTGTCTCCCTTCTGATTTTTTAAAATTGAATTTATCCTCACTGCTTTTTTAGATCTTATCTCAAAGTCTATATTTTCTAGATCACTGATGATTTGTGTCAGTTCTTTTAAGAGTCTCTGTGTCCCAAGCAAGGAAATGTACACCATTTGAGACCTTAACATCACTGACTCATGTGGAAAGACTTCGTATTTTAAACATGTGAAGCATTTGCCCGTTCACAGACTCAGGAGGAGTTATCCATAATTATGCAACTTGTTATCCTATCCATTGTAGAACTTTGCTTTTGGTTGTTTGGAGTTAAATATTAGCTTTTCACAACACATATTTCACTTGACAAGGTAGTTTTGAATTCTGTCTCACGGTGTGCTTAAATATGTGAAGATGTGATTCCGATGTGTATGAAGGTTTTGGTGTGACCTAATTGCAGCTTTACAATACCTGAAGGGAGTCTACAGGAAAGAGGGAGAGAGAATTTTTGGGAAGGCATGTAGTGATGGGACAAGAAGGAATGGGTTCCCACTGAAAGAGGGTAGATTTGGATTAGATATTAGGAAGACATTCTTAGCTGTGAGAGTAGTGAGGCACTGGAACAAGTTGCCTAGAGAAATTGTGGATGCCTCATCCCTGGAAGTGTTCAAGGCCAGGTTGGATGGGGGTTAGAGCAACCTGGTCTAGTGAAAGGTGTCCCTGCCCATGTCAAGGGGTTTAAAACTGGGTGATCTGTAATGTCCCTTCCAACCTAAACCACTCTATGATAATCCACAAATGTGCTGTGTATACCCCAGCATCACTAATGAAAATATTAATACTACCAAAGTTCGGAAGAGACATATTCTTCCCTTACCCGCTTTTGGGGAAGTCATCTAAGGCAGTTGTCCCCTTTTGCATATTACCTGCCCACAAAGTTTGTTAAATTTTAGTAAGAATAAATGAAGTTATTCTTGACAAGTTCATCTTTGTGGCTATATAATTCCTTCTTCTCTTTTGATGTTTTTCTGAAATTTGGTGTTAAAGCAGCTGGCCTGTTAGTCCTTTATTCCTTCATTTCTCACTTTTTAATGTCAAGTGTTGTCATCCTCTTTGGGCTCAAAGGTAAAGGCTAGCAACTTGGGGTTTATGTGAAGCATTTTTCAAAGTCTGCTTTTATGAAATACAGTGGTCCCAGCCATTTCCTAACTTTCTTAAATAGGCCTTGATATTTCTTCTCCCAGGTTTAGTTACCTGTTTGCCAGTGCTGCTAAAGGTGTTTGCTGCCTGACAGATCCCTGCACAGTGACTTAGAGAGGACTGACAGGTGAAGGCATAAAACACTTGACCAGTCTCAGTATCACCTGATATTCATACTGAGTAGCAGACTGACACTTTTATTTTCAGCTTTTTTACTGCAGAGGGTATTATTACCTTTTGTGTCCTTTGTTAATCACATCCCATTTCTGACTTACCTTTCTGACCAAGTCCAAGTTATTATATTGCAGCAATATTTTGTGGCCCCAGACACCTATCCTGTTAGAACTTTCACCATTTCCTTTGTCCTTCTTACCTTGAGATAAGTTATCTGAATGAGGATGAATTTCTACATACCACACAGAGATTACACAGATGTTTCAAATTCGCTGTCTTGGAGACAGTATCTGTGTTACAGTCACAAACTTTACTCAGAGCACTTTCAGACTATAAATTATACATCCCTTTGATCAGCAAAAATTACCGTTGTTAGAGATTACTGGTATCTTGTATAGTTATAAGACATGTTCTTGAAAAGTTGGGAAATAGATTTGGCATAAAATGAAAGTGATTAAACAGGGGAGGATTTTGTTGATTTGTTTGTTTGGCTTGATATTATTTGCCAAGCATCTCAATTCAAGTAGAGAGGATTATGTGAATCTGTTAAATGTTAAGTAAGTATTTAATAGCACACACACACATACTTCATGCGGCAGTCTAATTTAATAGTTTTTGATTTCCTAAATCCACTTTCAAAGGTGTCAATTTGCAGTCTTTAGGAAGTCCTTTCTTAAAGTACAAAATATTTACTAAGTCTTTCGACTAATGATTTTTGATTCCTACAAAATTATTTTGCCTTATATAAAGTTTTTCCCACAAAATCATTGATGTCTGCAGAAGATTTTTTAATTAATTTCCATTAACTTTATTTACTTTCATAGTTTTTATGCTGTTAGTTTCCATTCTATAAAATCTAAATAAGGAAAAAAATTCTGTATTTATCATACGCTATTATATTTCTTTTAAAATATTTGTCTTTTTGTTTAGCAGCTCAGCAACATGTTTGCTATGTAATTAAGCAGTAAAAGTTTGAAATTATTATCAGTTTGTTCTCTGTGATCTAGTGAGGCTTTTAAGCTTCAGCCATTGAAATCACAAATCCATTTGGTCATACCTGGGCCTTTATTCTTAATGTTGTATGCCCAACAAGGTTTTTAGTCTCATCAAGTTGTCATCACCCCTCATTCACAGTCAGATGCACACATGGAGCATCATTAGTTGAGGGAAATGAAT
Organism: Coloeus monedula; assembly: GCF_965178545.1. Lineage (NCBI taxonomy): Eukaryota > Metazoa > Chordata > Aves > Passeriformes > Corvidae > Coloeus > Coloeus monedula. The sequence goes on from NC_138783.1 coordinate 52,124,551, forward strand.
TTGACACAGTGTGCATACATTCAGCAGTGTGGCAAGAAAGGGTAGTGATGGGTAGGTCCATCAGTCAGAGGGCAAAAGTCATTATAACATGAGGAAACATGAAAGGAATTTGACATCTTCTGTAGCAGACAGAAGATTAGAAGGACAAGCAAGATAACAGATTTTCAGTAGATCAAAATCTGTAGTTTTTATAAACTTATACCACTTGAAAACTATTGCACTTTACTCTGAGCTAGCAGGAGCTCATGTTCATTTAGTTACAGGAGTATTTAAATTTCATTCATTCTATCCTGTCACTGATTCAGTGAACTTAGGGGTTTGTTTTATGTTTTATCAGGTACTTGACCACAAACTATTCAGACACAGGCTGCTTTGAACACCAGCCTCCTTTTCTGCAGCTCCAGCCTTAATGATAACACTGCTAAACACAAGCATGAAAATGACCACAGCTGGTAGCAGAATCACTTTCTTGGCTGCTAGTTAAAGCTGGACATGTTTATCTCATACCTTGAAAAGTCTTGCCTTTCCAGAACATTCATCTTTCTTGGACCTGTCAACATGTTTAACAGTGGGACGTTATAAAATTCTGATCTAGAAATAAGTCACACTAAGAGACAGAACTGGATCTGAAAGGGGAAGGAGAGTCACACTTGGGAGGGGGGTGACAAAGCATGGCATTTGCAGCACTGTGAGTGCTGTGTAGAGCTGTGCCTAGAGAGAAAACTGAGGCTGGGTGAAGAGAGGGAGAAAGGCAAATATGGACAAAGTGAGAGAGGAACAGAGGAGAGAAACATACAAATGAATTATTCCATGAACTTCAACTGAATTACATCAGGACTGCATTAGACCTATCTTGTGGTGAACTCATTAAATAATGGAAATGCTTTGTTAAAATCAAAGCTCTCCAAAGGTTACCACAGACATCAGTTTTCCATGCCACAGTTCTGGAGGTTTGTAACTTCTCTTTACTTCCAGAAACAACACAAAGAATCTGCATCTCTTAAAGTCTGTTTCCATTGCCTTTACTCCTTATAAAGTGTCATTTGTATTGTTTTTTCTCTCTGGACTCTCGTTTGCGTGAAACATTCTTTACTCTGTGGTGTGTGTAGGAATAACAGAAAGATGAGAAGCAGATTTCTTTGGATTAATCCTGAGGCCTTTCAACTTATTTTATAGCACTTTTTAGAAAACTTTTGCTTCAACAAAAACTCTTATTTTTAGACTAAAATAGAGACCTTTTCTGTAACTGGAACCGAATTGGGGTGCTGAACACTGCCAGCTTTCCAAAATCTAAGGAAAATGCAGGTACATTACTTGTTGGCTTGTCCAGGTCATGTAATTCTTCTCAGTACACTTTTAAAGAATTTTCCTAGGAATATGTTCTACTGTGCTATAGATCTTTAAAGTTATAAAAAGCCAAGTATTGATTGAGGAAGTAAGATCATGCAAACTATGGAGAACAAATTTGTGTAGGCAGGCCAGAGAACAGAACAGGGTGTATGTATTTTTCCAGATTTTGCATTTTCATTGTTCTACATAGTACTGAAGGATGTGTAACAATGTCCCGTAATGTGTACTAATTTCCAAAGATGCCTTTGTGCTCTGCAATTATGCAGCAGGTTATATGACCATTTCTTATCTTTTCCCAGATTCTGCTTCCTGAATGTTGCTCTGTTTCACTGTGAATTTATTTCATGATTCCGCTGAAATGCTGCATTTTTTGGGGAAAATCTCTTTGTTGAGGATTATTAATGTCATGGTTATACATTTCCCACAGGGGCCATTAAATGTATCAGGAAGACATGTTGGAGAATACAGTCTGGTCTTTGACCTGTGTAATATTGCTTAAGCAAACAGATGGCAGCAATGGATTACTTGATTACTTGTAGACTTTAGGAAACCAGATGAAGTTACTTAAAATATTCTTGCTGCAAAAATGAAACTAGTGATGAAAGGAGCAACAATTTTTAATGGAAACTGATAGGGTTTATTAGCAAGTGAACTCAACTGAACTCAAAGGATTGGACAAATCAATTTTTGCCACAAGACTTGGTCTCTGGTGATTTAAAGAAATGTTCCTATATGATTAAGAATCCCAATGGCCTCTGATGGGCTGCTATGCTAAAACTGAATAATAAAAAAGTAATTTTTTAAATCCTAAACCAGGAAATTTAACTTATTAAGCACAGTATCAGAATTTTTTCTGACAAAGGTGACAAACCCAGACCAGTTTATGTGCCCTTGCAGACACCTGAAGACGCTGATCCTGGTACAGAAAAGCTCCTATCAAAAAATAATGCTTGCACAGGGAATTGGACAAAATTATTTGTCATTGTTTGGTATCAAAAGGAGTCTCAGTTGCAAGCATCTTGCAATGATGTCTTCAGCTTGATGAGGTGAGTTTCAGCAAATTGCTTTTCTGTTCATTTGTCATAACCCAGCTGGTCATGGCCCTACATTACCAGTCCAGGTCATACATAATTACTTCCTGCTGATTATCTAAACTACCTAAAACATCTCCTAAATATTCTAACTATCCAAGAAACAGTCATGCTTCTAATGACTGTTTGTAATTAACTATCTATGCACTGTTTGATCAATTATGTAGCAGGAATTATCTGGGAATCTTTGTGACACTACAACCAAGGTGTTTATGAGTACATTAAACCATAGACTTGGAGTAACACAGCAGGACCTACTGGGTAATGTCTTGATTTGCCCAACAGTTCTACATGGAGAACTTCTGTATCAGTCAAACATTTCTGAAGGTGGTGCAGACTTCAATCAGTCACCTATTTTTAGGCTGATCTATTGTCTGAGACAAGGCCCTTATCTCTTCTAGGCAGATAACTAGCTGGAAAGTTTCTGGACCACCCAAGGAGTTACTGGCTTGAGTGCACTGGATATACACATGGATACAATCCTAATGCTCAGCCAGACCAGGGTTGCAAGTAAAGAAAATCCTTGAATTTCATGCTTGTAAATCACTGGCAAGTTCAGTTCCATACCTTTTGACATTTGTGTGAAGTGGGAAATGAATGCTGTGAAGGCTGAACTAAATGTAGTTTTATGGTTGTGCTTGTGAGGAAACTATGGAGTAAAAGAAACAACAGCAGGTATCAGAATATTTGTAATGGGGGACAAGGTGCTTGCAACCTTAAAATAAATCAAAACGTGCTGAAAGGCTTAAAGGCATGGACTTGACTGTGGAGAATTACAGAGGAAGCTAATAGGATCCTGGGGACTTAGTGGATCTGGTGACTCTGGTGGGTTATGTCTAAGACCTAGTAACTATCAGGTTTAACTTAAGTGAGAAACAGAGAACAGACTACTTTGCATCAGCAGCAAAACTTGTGATCTCAAGCTGTCTGACTCAAAGCCAGGGGAAAACTCCCATGGACTCAGTGGCTTTTTAGGCGTTCTTGTTTTGTTATATAAACAACGAGAGCCTGGTGCTGAGTCCTCGCACACTCCACTGCTGAAAATATTGAGTGAAGTCCAGCAGTCTGCTTCCATTCCAGTTACAGAAAATGACCCTAATGTTCCTTCTCTGTTTTTGTTCCCATAAAACTTATGCCTGTGTCTGAAGTGCTAAGGGGAATAATCTAAATTTGTTAGTGTGGTCTAGAAGGAACAGCAAGTGAGAAAAGATGGACTGGTGTCCTGGACACCAGTACAAATGGGAAAGGGCTCTCAGTAGCTCATGACTGGGCTCAGATATATTAAAACAAAACATGGCCTTGTTAGAGACTTCTGGTGAGCACATGACAACACTTTTAAAATGATACAGAACTTCAAAAGACTAAATATGTTGGCCATCAGAGGCAGCCTTCTGTCAGGATTCACTGTGCTCCAAACTCAGCAGCTTGACAAATACAAGTAATATTCACGTGAGGTAGAGGGTCCTCTGAGTCACAGGCATGTGGATGAACCACGTGCTTTTGGTTACTAGCTAACTTGATTTCTGCTATACAGTTGGCCCATTTTCATGAACAAAAGTGAATCTTCTGCCATAGAGGACCAAACATCTACATATGTTCCAGCTTCTCAAGGACAGCAAGAGAAGAAAAAAATGCAGTGAAAAATCCTATCCAGCAGACATTATTTAATAGGCCCTCTGGCTTCCAGATTCATATACTATGCTTTCACTACATCAGAAGTTGAACTGCTTTTAGCATTCTTTGGAAGCATGTTTGCACAATCAAGAGCAAGATTTTTGGCCCATTGTATTGCTTTAAAAATGGCAATAAGCAGAAAAAAAAGACTCTAATTTGCATTTGTCTCCATCAGGAGTTCAAAGTGGAGTCATAGTCAATCAACACAGAAGCAGCCATTACAGACTTAGAGAGACTCCTTTCCAATACGAGGTTTAGGAGTCCTATTTCTGGCACTTAGCTGTGATGTAATCCACCCTGGAGTTCTGATCTAGCAAAAGACTGAGGTGCTTGCTTGAAGGTCTGTCACAAATACTGTACCCAACCAGACCTCAGGCATCTATGTGATTGCAGCATTGAATGTCCCTGGTGCTTGTGCTGACTCTGAGCAAGGAGGATGAATTTCAGAATGAACGAAAACATGAACAAAAAGTGGATGAAAACTGGAGGAATATGCTGCTTGTTAAAAAAAAAGCACTGCAATTTCTTTTTTTTTTTTTTTAACTTGAAAGAGCAACCTTTTCAAACTGAGAACCAAAGCAACTTCTCTTTCTTAATTTCATCTTGATACCCACTCCACAGATTTGTTATATATGCAGGTGATTTATCTGTGATTGAAACACTGGAAGAACTCTTCCTTTTAGGAATTCTCACCAGACCTATGAACTTAGTAATTATATTTAATACTTTCTTGACAAGCTTGGCAGGTTATTCCACCTTTTGACTATATTCAGTGCTCCAGGAGGCCTTGATTGGCATGGGAAAAGTGGAGTTGGAGAAATTTTATTAACTCATTTAAAAAAAAGCTCTAAGGAATACTTGCACTCTTTGAAGGGGTCTCCTGTTAATTTTTGGCTTTCTCTTTTTGCCTATTCAATTTCCTGCTTAGTTTCCAATAAGGGACACCAGTTTTAGATAATTTAAATATTCATGTTTATGTATTTTTAAGCAATGAAGACTGGGAACTCAAATAAACGTACACAATACTTTATACATGAAAAACTTCAAAGCAAGATTGACAAATTTATTGATTTTCTGTACAAGAGCCCACGTTACAAAATGAAGGTTGTTCTGGAGACAGATTGTTTCTATACACATAAACAAAGAGATCAAATACACTATTTTTTATCCTTCATAAGAATATGCAGGGAATAAAATTTCTGATACTTGGGTCCAAGCTGTACTCATTGACTTTTTTGTTCTGATGATGTTCAGTACCTATATTGCATTTGAATATCCTTTGTACTCTCTCCATCTTAGAGATTTAATGCTCGTGTCAAACTGGATCCAAACTAAAACTTCATACTGAAAGATCCCTTGCCCTATTGACTGCCTCTTTTGCCAATGGGAGTAGAGGTTACATATATGCTAATTTAGCAGTCTGTATTTTATCCAGGTGTGTTTCATGTGTTGTTCTTACACCATGAATGCTGCTCCTGATATTGAGAATAAGCTGTATTTTACTAAGCTGAATAAAGGCACCCTGACATTAAAGTTCACTTACCAAAACAAAACTTGTGACCCTTATTCTGCCTCACATCCTAACGCAGAGGTTAGCAGAGTACAAAGTTAGAAGAGTGAGGTGAGGTTGGTTTACTTTGAGCTGTTGAGATGACTGAGGGTTAGAAAAGGTCAGATCATTGTAGTAGGTGTCAGCACCTATTAGAAGAGGGATTATTGCTGAAAGCCTTGTGAGGTGCCTCATTTCTTTGTGCTGTATTTATCAGCTTCCCCTCCTGCCCTGAACCTGCAACTAGATCTAGATAACTAATGGAAGTGGGAAAAGGAGGCATGAACAAATAAAATGAGTAAATATTTCCTAAGACAAAGAACAGAGGTTTTCTTCTTTAGCCTTGGGGCTAAAGCAGTATGATCTACAAAAATGCCCCAGAAAACCTGTGAAGTGGCTCTCTAGTTATAACTGCCAGTGACAACGAGCTGCTGTGGACACAAAGCAGCTCCTGAATGCTGCCAGCACCCATCTGTGGGTAACCAGAAACATTACTTAGAAGTGAAGAGAGTTGTTCTCTTTGGCTTCAAATTCCCCTTATTTACTTTTTTCCAGTGTTTTTACCATGTGTTTCAGAGTGATGAGAAGCATAGAAGTCTACATTTTCAGTCTGTGATGTTTCCTAACTCCAGCTGGCTCGGGGCTGCTGTGTATGTGAATAGTGGTAAGACATGAATCACAGCAGCTGTCCTGCACCACTCATTGATATAAGAAGATGTGGGAGGGAGCTAAGATAGACAAGAACAGGGGACCATTGCTTATCCATCCCACATGAGGTCTTCTAGCTCAACAAATACTGAAATTCAAATGCTGGATGGGTAACTCAGTAACTGCATATTTTATACACATGAAGTGGTTTTAAAGATATAGTGAAAATTTTAGAGATTCTGTGAAAGCATCACTTACATAACTGTTCAGTAAAAATCCGAATCAGGGAGAAAAAATGTTAAGTTGTGTGGAAAAACAGGGGCAAAAGCTGGAAATCTGGTATCTGCTCTGTGAACTCTGACTCGTTGAGGTAAGATGCTGGGATAGGGGAGAATGCCACCTCTCTGAGGTGCTGCATGGACTCCTGTGGTCATGGGTTCAAGCTGTCTTGTTCTTTTCTCCAGGACCCACAAGAGTGAGTGACTCAGGGCTCTGGGTACAATGTGAGCAGCCAGGATAGTTCAACAAACTGTTAAGAGTCAGGTCTGCTAATTTCACAAAGATCCCAGGATACACTGGAGATTGTCTTTTAGAGGTATCCAAACAAAATCCGAGGATATAAAGTTAGGAAATAGGTTAAATTTTGTATCTGAATTTGTAGATCATAGTTCTCTAAAAGGAGAGAAACTTGGTGCATTGGTTTTTAACAAAGCAGTCTATGGAAAATACCAGTTCTTGACTCTGATAGTTGAAAATCACTCTCTACCTATAAAAAAGGACTATGAAGTTTATAAAGATGGACATGGTTTATGTCTCTTTTTAAAGATTTTTAGAACAAATCTTAATTTTTTTAAATTCTTTGCATCTGCCTGCCCATATTTCAGGCTTTTTTCACACTTTGGAACAGAATGGAGTACACTGCCTTCTGTATTTGTGTGTGTTGGCTGAGAAGTGTGAATGTAATTTTTCTTATCCCATTGAGACAGGATGAGCTGAACCAGAACTTCCTCAGGACTTGCTTATATCATGGTTCATGTAGGATGGCTGATAGTAGAAGTTCCTTTCCAGAAGGGCCAAACAGGAAAAAATACCTCTTCGCAATTATGCAATGCTCACATGGGAAAACCAAAGCCCCTCTGTTTGTGTTCCTTCTCAAAGCAAGGAAAGATCCGTCCACTAAGGGGAGATAGAAGTCTCTAAAATTTGCATTATTAAAGTGAATATATTTTAAATTTAAAAAAGATCTTAAAACCAAAGGTTTCTCAATAAAAACGAAATATTTTTCAGAGAAGTGTACATGTTTTTAGAGAAAACTATTTTTCTGCCACAATAAAAAAAGCCCCACCTAATAACGATTACCCCAGCGAATGACTATTCCTTTATGTTCCACCATCTTCCTAACTGAGAACAAAGCATTAAAAAAGCACAGCATGAAACCCCTTTTCTTACAGATAGCAGTAGGCATGGAATAGGCAAATGGCTGCTGACAGCAAATCGTCAATGAAAACAAAATATCTAGTTATTCTGTCCAGCCTATAGAGCCTGGGAAGTTTTGCTCTGTGCTGCAGCTGCTGAAGGACTGGAAGGATTCCATGGGAATAGACAAATAGTTTCATTATCAGCTGTATCTCTTCTGCTTCTCACAGGATGCCTTTGCCTTGGTTACAGCAGCAAGAACTAGCCTATCCTTTTGGGGTGAAACTCCCTTTTTTTTTTTTTTTTCCCAGTTCTCAGGTGCTTAAATTGTCTTTGTGTCTTCATCCAGATCCCTCCCAGACACAGCACAATGATCAGGAGGATGGTGGCACTAAACTGTCCCATAATGTGTGGCCATTCCTATAATCTGGTGTCAGAATAGAACATCGAGGAATTTCTCTTCAGAAGATGCACCAGGAACAAAGTGTCTCCAGACACTCAGATTTTCATGCTGAAAAAAAAGTTTCATGGAATTATTTTCATCCTTTGCGGGGAATAACAGTATGCAGAGGATGGGTTGAGAAAACATCTGTAGTAAAAAGATAAGCCCAAACCTTTATGGGTGGCTGTTGTTCCTGCTGCCTCTCTGGAAAAGGAAGATGCAGGTGCTCATGGATGAGCTGAGTCAGTGTGGTGGTGGGGAAGAAGATGAGAGGCTAGAAGGAAAAGGGGAAGGGGGAAAGGGCTTGGGAATTTGAAATCTTCTGAGGTGGGAAGAAAGCAGTTTAAGGGACACCTAATGGGACATCTTAGGCTGGACAAACATCTCTCTGTGGTCAAGTATGTCCAGTATTTTCTCCCATTACAATATGGTTGAAAGCTGAGGTGGAACACAGGAACCACTTTCTGCTGGATGCATGTTCCAGGGAAAATTCTGCATGATAGTGAAGCCTGTGCAACTACAACATGAAATGCTCTGTATGCCTGGAAGCAGATAATAACCACACATTTTATAAAGTTCCCATTGTTGTAGAGTCAGAAAGACACAGCTGCACTCCTTCCCTTTTAGACCTTCCCAAATGGAAGGAAAAGCCTGCTCATTTCACCATGATAGGTACACAGTGATGTATTCCCATCGGTTCCAATAGCTGCAGTATCTGATATCTTTCCCACAGAATTGGAAAATGATAATCTAAGCAAAATTGCAACCCACCCCTTGTTGAGAACATCTGTGAAATTAAGATAGTAAGTAAAAATTCTGGAAGGAGACTAAGATGCGAGAGCAACAAAAGGGTCTGCAAGAGGATTAGAAGCAGATACCACAAGTAATTTTTCCCTTCTCTATACTGGATCCATTACTTAAACAGAGTGAATTTAATAATTAAACCTGGCTTTCACTTTTACAAACACTTCAGAGTATTTATAAAAGACTGTTCTCTGAAAGCACTGTGTAAGTATAGCATTCAGAGCAGATGTATAATAGCATTTGTAAATGTCGACATATTTGTTTGTGATGTGAAAAATGAGGGAAATCTATCACTGATGGATGTCATTTAACTGCTTTTAGCTTTGAATACAAAAACAGCTAAAATTCCATATGGTGTTGGTCTCAGTCACCCACTGAAGTCAACTAGAGTGAAAGTTGAAGTTAAGGCCTGTCTGAGCAAAATAATAAAGACTTTTTATTAAAATGTATATGTCACTATATTATGTAAATATTATATATAGCAAAATATTAAAGATTCAATATTAAAGTCTGCAGGACTGAATGAAAAGGGTTATTACATGTGTGTATTTCCCAGGAAAGACAATGGCAATTAAGGTTCTGGATAGCTTCTAGATGTTTGTCTGCTAAGGTTTGTGTTGGGTTCTCTGCCCCTCCACCTCCACCAATCTTAGCACAACAGAAATTCAGTATTTCCTGGAGTAAGGATGTTTTATTACCCCATATTAACATATGTCTTTAAAAATGGTGGGAAAGCTGAAAGAATTTTCAGCTGCATCAAATTTGAGTAATATCTCATATGCTATATGCTATCGGGGAGTTGAACTTGAGCCTGCTGGAGTCAGTGGACAGGCTCCAGCTGAATTAAATGGGCTTTGGGTCAGATCCAGAAAGGCAGTAGGGATTTGCAATCAGACAGCTTAAATTTATCATAAGTTTGTCTTGGAAATTTTACTTAGAAAAGGCTGTCTCTTCTGGACACAGAAAGGCTCCTGAACTGCTGTCTAGTAATAGGTGCTCTCATTTTTCAAAATGTGTGTAGCTTTTGCACTCAGTGTGATCTAGGACCTGCACTAATCCTAAATGTATGGAATTTGATTAATAATACCAACATCTTCAGTGCTGTAACATTTACTTTACAGACTTTAAATGGCGCTTTGACACACAGAGTGAAATTTGGACTTGTGAGAGTTTCAACTAAATGATAAAATAACAGACTTCATTTCATGCATGTTTACTGAAAATGAGAACAGAGCAGGAGCTCAGAGAAAGATAATTACCAACCACTTTTGAGTATTTTCAGTCTATCTCTAGTGATGCTATTGGTAGTGATGCTATTGTTTTGAGAGCAATGTATGGATTTCCTCATGATGTGGAAGTGTGAAAAAAGTCTTGTGCTTTTAAAATATATTATTCCAGGTTTATAGCTAATTTTCCTCTCATGTTTAACTTAGACATTTTAATAAATTGCAAAACAAATGTAGGGAGAATATTCCCAGTTTCCTTTGTAATTTTACTCAGTGTTTTTCTGAAGGAAGCATGAGCTAAAGGTGAATTCTTTCTCTCGGTTCTAATCAGACTGTCTTTTTAAAGCCATTAACTACAGTAGAATCTTTCACAGATATGAAAAATCAGTTTACTTAATAAAGGAGTAAAGTTTTGGAACAATAATAATAATAATAACAAAAAAGCAATCTTGTCTCAATTAAATTTTGAATGTATGTAAGCAAAAGGGAAGGAAGTAAGAAAAAACAACATGCATTAGTTTTATCATAGTTCAAGATACTAATTTTTTCCCTACTTAATTTCATCAAAAAAAGAAAAGATGTTCTGTCTGGTTTCAATACTTATTGTGACTCATAAAATAACCTAATATTAGGCAACTTTTTCCTTAGACTGTGTAATATGAAAACAAGAATGGGAAAAGAGTAGGATGGAATAAAGACAGTAACACCAAGTCCAGGTTTAACAGGGTAATGGTTATGACATTATAAATATATATCAATGATTTATTTTGCCCCCGAATATCTTACATTTATGTAATTTTTATTAGCCATAAAGATATTTTATACTATTTCACATCACACATAACATTTAAAAGCAGTTTTCCAGGAGTCTATATCTGAACCACACTATATAGCACTCAGATGGAAGGGTGCTGTAAATAGCTCCTGACAAGTGTGTAAGATATGTGGCTGGTGAGACAGGACCTGCATTGCTGATGAAGCAGATGACCTGTGATGATGGACTTCCCTGTGCAGGGAGTTGGAGCTTTTGGCTCCTGCACCTTGCCAATGTATTATCCATGGCAGCAATGCTAGCTTTGAAGACAGGGGGAGTTTCACACAGTTGGTCTGCAGGATATGTGCTGAGACCACAAAAAGGGGGGAAGTACATTTCTGCTTACATTCACAAAAGCATAGCTTTCAGTTGGCAATGCTTGTGAAATTGAATGCTTGGCATCTCAATTTTGGTGTCCCTTGCAGGACAGAATTTAGTTCACAGATGCAGCACAGGAGCTCTGGTGTTTAACTGGTGGGATGCTTTCAGATGTAGGTCATGGATTTCTGCTAAGTCTCACCTGTGCACCTTTTCACAATGAATCTATTTAAATCTGTTTGCTAATGGATTTTTTCTTTTTTTTTAATGATGTGGTTGGCCTATTTTTTTGTGTCCAGTAAAGCTTTTCCTGCATTTAAAGCATTCATACCATCTCCCTCCCTTAGACTCTGTTGTCTAATAAATGGTGAGTTCATGCTGCAGTCTTTACTTCACTAAGGGTGTTTATATTCTCCTTAAGGCATACGAGATTGTCTACGTATAAATTTTATACTTTTGTGGTCTTTATCTCTGTCAAATCTGGTTGAACTGGACCAATCTATTCCAAAATTGTTTGTGAGGTTCATAGATACAGAAAGAGATTATGTAATCCTACATTTTTTTACTTAAGAAAACAGGTTGAAGAAGTTATTTTCTGAGCATTTTCAACATGATGAAAGGGCAAGTAAGATTCTGAGAGGCTTCTAGCAAAGTTTGCATTTCTTTCTTCTTGGAGTTTATAAGAGTCACCCATAGATGCATACAGGTCATCTTGGAGATGTTTATGGCAGACTAAAGAAATTCAAAACATTGCAACCACATGTCACTATGAGTTTTTTTGATTTCTTTCCTGTTTTCCTTTCCTCCAAGTTGTGTGCATTTTAAAATCAACAAAAAGCCTCAGAATTAGCTGTGAGTGAGCAGTTTGGAACAGCAAGGCTACTCTTACTTTGGATGCTTTGCCATTTGCAGCATGGGAACACAAATATATGTGGGGACTATGAAACAAACTAACAGATTTTTAACTTCACCCTTTGTTTCTTTGTGCCCTGCTTTTGTTTAGATGAAACAGACTGGAAAGCTGTTTTGTACTGTGGATTGTTTTCTCCATGGTAAGCTTTGGGAGACATTCTATGTAATTCCCTTGGGTGCTGCCACTTACAATGATGACTGCTTTGAAGTGCCATGACTCCTAAATCCAACAGCTACAGCTTTCCTTTTTCTTTGGAATACAGAAACTAATTCCTCTCCCTAAAGAGCTTTTATAAGTTCTTCTGTCTCACACAAGAAAAAAATGATTTCTCAGATCACTTTCACTTTCACCACCTATGACATTTTCAGCTTTGGGGCCATATTAGGGACATTATTTTTCACTTCTGATTGTTGAAGACGCTGTTGGGCCATCTTTCTAAAAGCTGCCTGAGTCCTACTAGAGAGGCAAACCTTTTCTGCTAGTTCCTTAAAGCCGATAAGACAAAAAGGGAAGCTATGCAAAGATTTTAACTGCAGACCTATTCACTGGATACAAATGAAGGCCAGCTGATGAAAAGGGCTCCTGTTCTTCTGCAGTCCCAAGTATTTTGCCTCATCACTGCCCCCTCCCCTCTTTCTACATAATACCGTGTCAGATGGGTTGCACTTGTGTCTTTACCACAAGGTGCATCAGAAGATTGATTGCAAGCTGTTTACATGTGACCCAGAGGTAAAACCAAATTTTAGAACGTTTACAGTTATTTCAGGAACTAGAATGCCCAGTCTTAAGTATAAAATACTGTGCCATCACATTTCTGAATTTTGAAGGCTCGTGCACTGATTTATCCACAGTTTAGATGAAAATCCTTGATCCAGGTGTCTGCAGGGAATGCATACACCACAGTGAGCTCACTGTGGCAATGGCCAGCACATTTTGAAACACTACAGTAACCCTTCTCCACATACTTAAGTAAGGTCTTCAGTCCTTTTTCACCTCTCCAAGAGTCTTATGTAGGCTGACAGCATCATAGTTCCTTGTTTATTTACGAAATGTGTGATCACAGTCAGTGCTAATTACAGGCTTAGCAAAATTATGGAACAGATGGAGGAAAGCCTTCAACTTTTTATTTTAGCATATCTTCTTGTTAATATAGGTGTGTTCTGCAAAATTTTCATGTCCAAACAAACGTGCCGGAATATGGACTCTTTGCCACTTCTCTGTAGGAGTATTTCAGTACCTCAAGTCTCCTTTCAAGGAAGCTGTTCCTGGTATGCCAGTGAATATAAATATTTGTTGTAGTTTCATACCAGCACTTCTGATTCAATTGTTTATATTGGCAGCCTCAAAGATGACTTTGTATTTGAGGAGCTGGTGATCTTGAGCAGACTTTTTCTGCTTGCTGGTTTGGGCATTGCTCTCAAAGCTGGCGCAGCCACTGCAAGTGGCACTGCAGGTGTGCACCGTGGACCCCCGGGCGCTGTGACAGGGGAAATAGTCTGGTCTGTCAGGGGAAAATACCTGATTCTGCTTGTTATGCAATAAGAGCAGTGTGGCATGGGAGGGAAGAGGAACTCTGAGTGGGGGGAATCTGTGCAGCATGCAGTTGGAAAAACCTCCTTGGAGTCTGTGTGATGCTGCACGAATGGGGAGTTCCCAGCATGTGGAGGGATAGAGGATTTATTCACTATCTATAGTGCTTCTGTTACTCATCTTATGAAGACTACTATTTCATTAAGCCATTTGTTGTTGGGCCTTTCTTGTTGAGATCTAGAAAGGATCCTACACCATCTCTCTCTCCCTTCGCATTCCCCCACCACATGCAGAAGTCTCTTTTACCACATATATATTTGCTGCCTCTCCATTATACTGCAAGTTCATGACTATGTTATTAAAAAAAAAAGGGAGTAAAAATTGTAGACTTCTTTGTTTCTTCAATTTTGACAATTTTCTAATTTCCAGACTCTCAGAACTGGTTAGCTTTCCCAAAAATCCTTCTTTCCCTTTATGGGGAACACATTTGATAATTCAATGCAGTCTGATGTTTTGTTTTCTGTCTCCCTGCCTCATATTCCAGCAGTGTCTGTTCTCCAAGTTTTCCTTTCATTGGTTGAACTATATGGCTGTAGTATACCCAGCAAAAACTTTCTGAACTGCTTGACCTTAATCCAGCAATGTGCTTAATGTTAAGAATGCAACTAATCCCAGCAAAATGAATGGAGCTATTAATAAATTTAATCATATTTCCAGGTGAAAGCTGGTATGAATTATCCTATTGCTGTTGTCCCAAGCTACTTGATGGTGCAAGCAAAGCACTATAACAAGGCAGCCCTTCAACATAAAATTTTATTCACAAAATATTCTAAGTATAAACTAAAAGGAGTGCCAAAAAATTAAAAACAAGATAAATAAAGTGAAAGAATGACCCAGGAGGAATACTGGGGTTCATTTCTGATATCCATACAACCGAGAAGCTTAAGGTATTAATAAAATTATCTGAAAAGGCATCTATATCCAAAACCAGCTTCTTTTTAGATAAACCATGTTCCAGATACAATATTCTATTTATCAAGCTATGTAACATATTTAGCATGAAATATACTGTTTTAAGATGCTAAAGGTTTAATGTAGAATCATAGACTGGCTTGGGTTGGAAGAGACATTAAAGATCATCTAGTTCCAAACATCCTGCCATGAGCAGGGACATCTTCTACTATACCAGGTTGCTTAAAGCCCCATCCAACCTGGCCTTGAACACTTCCAGGGATGAGGCATCCAAAACTTTTCTGGGCAACCTATTCCAGTTCCTCACCACCCTCACAGTAAAGAATTTCCTTCTAATATCCCATCCAGACCTACTTTCTGTCAGGTTAAAGCCATCCACCCCCTTGTTCTGTCACTACATGTCCTTGGAAAAAGCCCTTCTCTAGCTTTATGGTATGTTCATGGTGTGCTGGGTGAAGAATTGGGCAGGGCTCAGAGGACTGTAGTGAATGGGACTACACCCATCTGGTGATGGGTCACCAGCAGCATTTTTCACGGGTCAGTTCTAGGATCAGTTTTGCTCCATAGTTTTAGCAACAATTTGGATGCAGGAGTTGAATGCATAATTAACAATGCTGGTGATACCAAACTGGGAGATGCTGTTGACTCTTTAGAGAGACGAGAGACTTTGCAGAAGAATCAAGATAGTTGGGAGCATTGGGAAATCATTCATGGGATAAAATTTAACAGGAAAAAAGCTGTATTCTGCACCTGGGATGGAGAGATACCAGGCAAAAGTATAAATTGGAAGACAGCTGGAGATCAGCCCTGCAGCCAGGGATCTGGGGGTGCTGGTGGATAGCAGGCTCAGTATGAGTCAGTTGTGAATTTTATTGCATGTTATTACTAGTTATTATCTAGTGGAAGCTGCCATCTGGGGTCTTTACACGAAGAATTAATGAATTTGAAAACCATAACACATGAGTTGGGTTAATGAAAACAGAGCTTTTACAAATCTCTCCTACAGACCATGTCTTGAGTATATGATTAGCTTGTCACAACTACACAAAATTCCAGATCAATTTTGTGTAGTGTTTTTGTTAATGACTGTGACCAATGTCTCTGACTAAAATGACAAATTACTTCTTTTAGAAATATGAACTGCTACATTAATCACTTTTCAGTCAAAATGTCTAGAATGAAAAAGTTTTTATTAATAGTGAAGAATAAGTAGGTATTATCTCCTTTGTCTCTTATATCTAAAGATATTTTGCAGGTCTTATTAACAACTAAAGAAAACTCTTGCTAATACAAACATTTTTATGCTATGAGGTAGTTTTGTTCTGCAGAATTTTTCTGACAGAGGCTGATTCTAATAAAGTTGATTTTTGAGAAACAGACAGTGTCAGGCAGCAGTAAAAATAAATAATGTACTGTTTGATTCAAATTCTATTTGGATGCAGACTGTTCCCAAATTCTTGTCATAAGTAACACCATCCAAAAGTACTGGTCCTTGCTTCTAGTCATATTCCAAGTGCTTTGGATGGTGTTGGAGTGAACATTGGTGACTCATTTCAACATAGAGTCATCAGCTGGACCTGCAATTTAGACTTCAGGAAAGCATTGCACAGATGCCAAAGCCACATGTTTATTTGATTTATTTATGCTTGAGGAGAGAAGACTTCTTTGGAACCCCAGAGGAATTGTCTTCGTTTTCTCCCCTGCATCCTTGCGGCCCTTGTGGTCCTTCTGGCCAAGAGGAATGGGACACACCTTTGTGAGCTGCCAAACACATATTAGCCTGGAGCTGGACTCCCTACTGTCCACAGCTTATCACGAGAAATACAGAAATATGACCCAACAGATTTAAGCACATTTGTGAAATCTCCATATAAAATACAGAAAAATGCCTTCCACAAATGGAAATGATCTTTCTTTTTTTAGATTGTGAACTGTATTTAGTGCATGTACCTGTGGTATGTTCCTTTCTGCAGGGCACCAGTGGCATATTTTTAATCACTGTGAGGGTCATATATAAGTGTACACCTGGATGGGGGCGATGGTGATGTTGGAGATCTGCATATTTTATGTATGCTCCCTTATATAAGGCTGGTGCAATAAGATTATCCTGTCTCCAGTTTCTTCATAATTTTGTTTATGAGGGCTGGTGCAAAGCATTTCAAAAGCTGTTGTTTCGTGTCACATTCTGACAATCTATCTGTGAAGGGATGAGATTCCATATCCAGCATAACAAGACACCTAGGCTCTCTCAATTTTCTTTCAAATTGCTGCGAGCTATGATTTTATGTGTATGACAGCCTCTTAGCACCCACACAGACTTAGCTGCTCTGGCTTGAAAACAGTTTTCAGTAGAAATAATACTTCTAATGAGAAGAGATATGAGGCTTGTAAGGAGCAGTGGATTCATTGCTAACTAAGTATATTTTGGGATCAGTTTTGAGTGAGAAGGATACTGGTATAGGCTTTGATCTTTACTGCATGTGCCATCAGGCAGGCATATTTCCCTCTTGCCCACTGAGAACCAGACTGAGATTTGTCAGAGTTCACACTTCTGTTCATGAACACAGGAGCTGTAACCTTGGTAAGGCAGTAGTAAACTATGTCCTCTGACTTACTTGTCCTCAGCATAGTGCAAAAGAATGTAAATAACTGTTTTTTCACTGAGGCAAGTGGCAGCAGACTTGCAGTCTCTTCAAAATGCTAATTTTTTGAACTGTTCTTTTTAGTGCAGAGCCAAAAACTTAAATGATACACTGCAAAAATGACAGATGGCCTGACATCATTTTGCAAGTGCAAAAAAAGTACAGTGCCTTTTTCAAAAATTGCTTCTTAATTAAGATATGCAGTAAGATTCCTGTTTAGTTAAATTCCTGGTGTCTTAACAAGCTGTGTCTCATATCTAAATTAACTTGAATGCAAATGGAAATTTGGAAACATGGAATTTCTTAGAATACGGTTTGTCAGTTCAAACTATTATACTGATGTCATTCAGGGCAGACTCAAATACAGAGTATTAAAGTCTCTAAGGAACAGAAGTCTGGTATTTTCTAGCTAAGACAGTTCTAATCATACCTTCATCAATCATCTAAAATTTATTTCTAATGACACTTTTGAAAATGAGATAAAAAATATTGCAGCATACTTAAAAAATTATTTAATAATTTATGGATGCATTAAGAGCTTGAGCACAAAAGAGCTTGAGCACAAAATAATGACCATGTGGGCTGAAGAAAGAAACAAACAACAGGGATGTGAAGGGAAAGTGTGCACAACAGGAAGGTCTGCAGACTCATGGTTGGGTTGCAATTTACATTTCACATCATTTTGAGAGAGGCTGAGCTGCAGCAATCCCTTCACTGGCTGCTGGTTGTAGCCGTGTCTGCAAACAAAGACAACAGTTCTATTTCAACACATAACAATACTTTGCATGATAATAAAGCAACAATGAGAAGTTTCATATGCTGAAGAGTAAACTAGAAACACTTTATGACTCTCATGGCTGTTAAGGAACTTTTTTTTACATTTGGCCTCTTACAAACATTTATACACTATGTATCCTCATAGCTTCTCTTCTGCTTTCCTTATCACAGCTGCTGTGCTTAAGGTATAGATTTTAACCTTAACATTAAAGTAAAGGTTTATTAACAATCACTCATTAATTACTTTAGGTACAGTGAAAAATAAATGCTTCTTCTCCTTTAGGCTCAATAGGAAATATGAAAGTTTTGTTACAGGGTTCTTGTTATGAGTTGGAGTTATTCTGGAAGATGTCAACAAAAAGATCTGCTCTTCTGTTCTGTGCCAAATGAATGCAAATTGTCTCCAGTGGCAAAAGAATATAACAAATAATTTATACTAATCAAATAGTTTGTTTTAGCTAGCTCATAACTGTACTGTGACACACTGAAATTTACTGACTGCTTACCTTGTAGCACATTTCTCCTTTCTTCTGCTCATTACTACTTATTAGGCATCTGTTTCCATCACTGGTGGAAGTGCCACTTCTTTAAATTTAACTTTACAAGTAGATGTAAATCTTCCTATTGTTAGTAGTCAATCTGTTTCCATTTGTCTTTCTTTTCTGGTGTTTTTTTTTTTTTTCCCCCCACATTTAACCTTTTATCCTTTTTCATTTTCCTTTTTCCTTTCCCTTTTCTTTTTCTCTTCTCCTGTAAATTTGCATAGTCTGTAAACATATAGGCTTAAAAGAAAGTCTTTTGCTTACTAAAAAAAGAAAGAATATACTGTTTTCTTTATAAATTTTCACACTTGCTTTATCGAATTTCTTGAAATTCCTCTGCACTCACTGTGCTTGTAGATAAACAGAAATAAGAATAGATGTTGTTGATCTAAGTGTAACAAGTGCTGCTTTCCAACAACTGATCTTTTCAAGACTTCTATAACAATGAATCTTTTAAAAATGTTGTGTGATAAAGATATTCCCAGGAAGTTCGCAGGTTGGTCTGTGTCACCATAAGCTTAAGAAACGAACTATGAAGCACAGAAACTTACAGACAACACCATCTTTTGTGTGATCTGCTGGAGGAACTGAAAGAGGCTTAAAGTTTGTTATTGTTGTGTACAGCTCAAACAAATAGCAATAGCACAGAATCAGTAATTTCTTAAGCCTGAAAAAATAAAGCTGACAAGCTCCAGGCTTGTCTAAACTAGGTACTTTTATTGAATACTGCAAGTCCCCTGTGGGAAAGTTGGCAGCATTTCTAAGGTTTGGGAGAAAATTAGCAGGGAACAATTTAAACATTAGCCTGATTGAAAGATGTTCTGGAAATTTTCCAGGAACTAAAAAATAGCAAAAATTAAAATGCTCATGCATAAAACTTCCTAAATTATTTCCTGATAGATGAAATTTCTCTAGAGGCTTCTTTGATAAAATAAAGCAATTGTGAGGGCTTGTTCACTTCACCATAAGTGAGGCAGGTGAGAGATTGCTTACAGCTCTGTGAGGAAGTGTTGAGAAATGTAGCTGAATGCTCAAGTACAAAAAGACAAAACTCAGAGCACAAAATTCTAATGTTCATCTTATGTCTGCGGGTCACATAATTGTGCCTATTGAATTGACTCCAATTGCTTATCAAAAAGAGCTCTGGTTCATAATTTTACACCTTTTGGGTCCTAGTGCCATACTCTGATATCTAAAAAACCCCTTAAAATATCAGATCAAAACCACATCTATGTGGTCCTTCAAAGTTCAGGATAGTTTTTCCTTCTCAGTGTGAATATCTTACGCTTTCTGTGTAAAAAAATTCTTGTTGTCAGCAGTATCTCTTTCATTTGCATCTACTTCTAAACTCTTCTTTTCAAACAGAGGTTTGATGGGGTACTGAGGTCTACAATTAAGAACAGAATGCTGAAGTGGTGCCACTTTGATCATTTAAACATTTATAGCTGGGAGGAAGCTTTCTGCTTTGTTCTATCTAACAAGGATAATTTTTGTTTTATTATTTATTTAATAATTTTCAATCAGTATGTAATTATAGTGGTTTTGTTATTATTGACAAGGTATAGTTGCCAGTCTGGCCTTATTGTCTTTCCTGATATGCTTGTCAGACAATTCATTTTCTAACATATAAAGCTGAAAAGTTCTCCAGAAGGGATAAACATGATTCTATTTTGGAGGGGACTGTTCTTTCTGAATATGTAAATTCAGGACCATACTACAGGGTAATAATTTTGCTCCATGCTTAATTATGCCAAATGACTTGCCTTCTGGGAAATACCATGAATGTGAAGTTTCACCCATTTCATCCATGGAAATAAACTATTACTCTCTTATTCCTCCAAAATCTTAATAACCTTTCAAGATACTGAGGAGAACATTAGTAGAAAGGAGGCAGCTGCTGTGCTTGCAGGTGTAACCACACTCTCAAGTGCACATTTTCCTTCCAGCTGTGGGGTTTGGCTGGCTGGTGCTCTGTCCAGAGAATCTCTACATGAGGCAAACACCACCTGCACTTTATCAGGCAGCAGTCACCGTGTCTGTCTCATTTCCTCACTTACTGTGGCTGGAGGGAAAGTGGACCTAAGCTTCAACCCAACCAGTGGTGGATGTTAGCCACTGTGGATTCCTTATGCATTTAAGACATTATATTGCCACATACGCCAAGCAACAGTTGCTTAATTCTACAGGAAATGAGAGAAAAATCATACTATATAGTTTGCTTGGTAATAAGTACATAAGCACTGCTAAAGTTGATCAGACTGACTGTTCAACTAGTCTAACTTGCTCCAGGGAGTGGCCAAGACAAGGTGTTTCAGGTGCTGGGTGTTTTTACTGTGCAATTTTGGGAAAACATTTTTTCTATCTCAAGTCAGAGTAGAGATAACCTTATTCAGCATATCCTAAAATCTGCTCTAGATGTTAAATTCCATTCTAAGGTAAATATTTATGCTCTTACATTAGTCAGTAGAAAAAATGTGGATCCAGGATGTTTTTCTTTCCATATGTTATGCACACTTGCTTCAGAGTGACACAAGTCGTAATCTAGAAAATTTATCTCAGTTGCTTACAGAGTGATCCTAAATCATTAGTTACTCCACATACTTACTTTAAGATAGCTAGAGTTAAGTGAAATTAACATTAAGTGAGATAATGCTTAGTTAATTATTCTAATCTAGCACTGAAATTCTGAATCTGTTAAAACTAGAAGGACTTAATAGAAGAGCAGATTACAGGACAAACAAGGAAAGCTTGTTAGAAGGTATTCACAGGACTATTAAAAAGCAATAGTATTGCTGAGGTGGTAAATCCAGCCAGGTATTTTATATTGTATGGAAAGACCAAAAAAATTAAAATAAAAGAACATCTAAATGAAGGAAATATAATTTTATTGAACAATATATTACAACAAAAGAAAGAGTCTTCTTTCCATATTTTATAGTCAAAAGAAAATTAAAATCTTTTTCTTGCTCACTTTCATCAGAGTCCCTAGTTAGAGTCAAGCACAAGAATAGATCTATGACTTATTAATATATTCTTTCCTTTTTTCTGCCTGTATTCCTTAGGAAATTCTACTGCTTGAAGATATGGTTTAGCTCAATTGCCCTGAATGAATATATGATAAAAAACTATATATGTGTTTCAGAATGGGAAAAACAGGTTAGGTATAGACATAGATTTTAAATTCACAGTTAATTTGACCTTTCAGCCAAACAGTGTAGTGGCAGCAACAGGAAATTTCTCAAGTAACCAGAATAAATCTCTGTAGCTCTTGTTCTGAAATTGAAAAGGACAATATGGAGAGAATAACTTCTTCTCACACTAGCTCAGACTTCTGTCTCAAGGCTGAATAAAGCATTAAGTAGACTATAACAAACTATATAAATACAGAATAATCAAATGATTTCAGTAATTTGTAAAGGAGATTTAAAGATCACCTAGACCAAGACCTCTACCTTGGGCAGGGACACCTTTCACTAGATCTGGTTGCTCAAATCTCCACTGAAACTTGGACTGTTCCAGGGATGGGGCACCCATCTCCACCCACTTCTCCAGCCAGGCTTCAAAACCTGCAAGCCAGGCAAAAATACCAAGACACCTGCATGGGTGAACTAGGAGGGATGTTTCAGATAGATAGTTCTCTATTTAATAAATATTTAAGTAAAAAGTTTCACCTGCTCATTTGACCTAATCTTCTATGTTCTTCCTTATCTAGTGCTGTAACACAGGGAGCTTTCCAAAATATATGTCAGTTTCAAGGAAAGGGCATAAGAGATTTCTAATTCTTGTCTTCATTCTTACTACATTAAAGACTAAGAAAAGGTGGACTTCATCACTATGAATAAGTACAGTGAAAAAAAGACATATCCAGACTGACAGCACTGAGCTCTCTAGACAATTTTCAAATATCATACTACAGAAAAACCTGAAGACCACTTTTTTTATTATATTTCTATGCTCAGACTTCAAAACTAGACATTGAACTGCTTATTCCACTCTTGTTGCTGAGTCTTGTGTGTCTTTCTGCAGGTTGGTTCATCTTTAAGAGACACGGAAGGGAGGACTTTACTCACAGCACCTCTCTCTAAATTAGCATTTATGTTCCTGAAGAGGTCTGGAAACCCAGAGTGTGCTAGGCTGTCAGTAATTGTCAGCCTGGCAAGATCAGATTTTTTTTGTCCATTTGTATGTGCCTGTTAGACTAGGCTAAATGCTTCATTTCTGCCACATCTACAAGTCACCATATGGTCAGCATATGGAGTCATCTCTACTGGAAACTCAGGATTGTTTTGTACCACTTGTATCTCTTCTTGGAGGAGAAAGAGAGAAGATTCACAATATAATAATATCTTTTATCCCTCTGTACTTTCCAAGAGGTCATGAGATGAGTTTGGAACTGTGAGCTCCTAGTCTGAGTGACAATTCAAAAGAAAAATGTTAGGAAAAAAACCTTAACTTTATTCCAATGTGAACAGACACACACCCTCCCACTGATCTCCCATTCTCACAGCCGTCTGCAAGTTAGGATTTTATGAGGTATTAAATTATGAAAAAAAAAATTAAAATTAAGAAATATATCTGACACAAACACACTCTTCCAGAAATGAGGGGATCACTTTTGATAATGAAAAATAGAGTTGCAATATTGACACTTAGACAAAAGCAGTTTGGAGGAAATATATTCATGTCTTAGCTTACATTGAAAAGGAATGTTTATGTCTTTGGTGTTACTGCTTTCAGGAAAGAAAAAAAGAGGAGACTTATCAGATTATGGGTCTGTTGGGACAGAAAAAAAATCAGACTTGGCTTGATGGTCATGTTTTCCAAACCTGAAATGATACATTAACTGTGTTTTCGGAAAGACAGCTATTACTAGGAAAGCAAAATCTGACTCATAAGTTGGTTTCCTGCATAAGCAATGCTGATTGCAGTTTATATCAAGGATAACCTTGGGTCTCTCCAGTTGGCTTATCTAACAATGCAAACTCAATGGCTCACCTGGGAAAGTTCCTAGTTTCATAAATACCTGCCCACACACTTGTAGACATTTCTGGGGATACACTTGGACTGTGCTTTATAGAGGTGTAAAATTGTAAGGAAAAAGAAACTGTCCACTACTTGGATAAGCTACATGGTAGTTAAATGCTTTCCTGTCTCATTTTACCCTTAAATTACAGCATAAAACACAGTGAGAATGGATTTACTGTCTCCAAATGTATTGTGAGAAGGGGTTCCATTCTGCTTCCTTCAGGAGGTTGAGTACTGCTTTGGTGTGTCTGGAAATCCTAGGAAACAGGCTAGTCCTACACTCAGGAGGGAAACATGATCTTGGAGGCCATGCCTCCTGTACTCACTGATACTCCTCTGGCTGCTGGCCTGGCTCCAGGTCATACTGTGCCAGTGCAAGAACAATATTTTTGTATATTTGCAGTATTTTCTAAATTTCAGGAAGGTGACATGCTTGCTTCAGCTGCTCCTGTGTCAGATCCACGCACTCAATGTGAATGGCACAGAGAAGCTGACTTTAGTCATGTAATGGATTGTAGTGGTGCAGCCCTTCCCTGCTCACTTGAACCCGAGCTCCACTGCTGAATGGACAAGGATGTCACCACTGTTGGGTGGTTGGTGATAATGATGATGATTATATTATTCTTATTCTTATTCTTATTCTTATTCTTATTCTTATTTATATTCTTATTATCATCTACAGCAAAGTCCATCTTCTGATTAGTTTACCTGATTAATTTCATTTCTACCATAAGGTTTAACTTATCAATGTGTGGGTTTCCATGAAAGAAAGAGGAAAGCTTTCTCAGCTACAGTATAGAGACATTAAGGAGAAACAAAGCACACTAGTGGTGAAGTCAATATTCTCATGTTAAATACCTCCTCACCTTTAAATAACGAACTGCACACTCTACAGGAGGGTACTTCCCTGTTGGAGTTACTCTATATTACTCAAATCATGAATATTCCTTGGATTAGAGGAATTGTTTACAGACACTCTAACTTTGAATTAGTCTTCCCAAATATCTGGTGACTGGCCTGATCACTGAGATCCTGCCTGGTTTTAGGTTGTGCTCTACATGTATAATCAGTACATTTCAAGGGTTTTGGTTGTTCTGTGATACAGAATGAAACTATGCAATTAAATTGAAATTATTCCTACCTAACCTGACAAAAAAAAGGCATTTTCTTACTTTGGTGTAAGTGTTCCTCACTTGTCCCCATGCAACTAGAACCAGGATCTAGCACTAGAAAGGAAATACCAGATGACTAGAAGATTTGAACACCCCCCTTCCCATGGAGACCACCCCAGTCATGATCTCACAGGCATGTAAAGATTGAGCTTTGTCCATATTCTTGTGCTTTATATCTCATGTAAAAAAACCCTTCACTGAAACTATGCCATGTGGAAAATATGCATTATTTAGGTATACCCTGATATATGTGATTGACTGTGGATATTAGCATATACATATATTTGTAAGGAAAATGGAGCTTGGTTTCAATGGTACATGTCTTCTGACTTATTTTGTAGGTGTACTTTGATGCTTTTTTAATCAAATATTTATAAAACCAATGATGAATATATAGCACTTCACCAGTTTAAGCATTAATCCTACCATGACACAGAAAAGCTGATGATTCATTTATTAAGAGAGAATTTTTAATGGCAATCAGATTACGCTGTGATTTTTCCAGCACTGCACATATTTATTAGCATAGCTAATATTTTCACAATCAAGATATTCTTTCTTCAGTAATGAACGGAAGCAAGAGAGGCTTTGCCACAAGCTTTTGTATATGTTTCAAATGTATTATAAAGTTACACTCAGGCTGATACATTTGAAGGTTTGTGGCTTAGTTAACCTTTTCAGTCTTTTTTTGGGAGTAACTAGCAGTTACAGGCTAATAGTTACCTTTACTATTCATCACTGATGACAGTGCAGACCAGACTGATAAAAATTAAATGAGAAAGGTCTGTTTACATCCTCTATTACTATAGCTATCTGTGTTCAGGGAAATGCTCCAGGTAATTTGTCTAATTTTCCTTCATTTTTCCAACTGTTAAGAAAAGACTGCTCTAAACTAATTCTTTTGCCTATTGGTGAATGTAGAAGGACACACTTCCTCCAGGGCAAACTATTTCAGACAGATGAGAGGAGGCGAATTATTCCACTGACTACCAAGAAAGCCTGAAAAACAAGGTTGGGCAAGACATCTTAAGTTTGCTAAATAAATCAGTTTGAATTCTGCTTTAGAGAGGAAAGCCAAGAACTTTTATTAGTCTAATATTTCTAAAGCCTTGAACACAGGATGGAGGTGTCCATGTACAAAGCAAAAACTGGATATACCAAACTCAGTGTTACTCCACAGTAACTTGCTCCAGAACAAAAGAACTCCAAGCCCATCCTTGGGAATGTAATGAGCATTAACATTTCTATATTTGCACTTACTGAAATGGTAGTTTCAAGAGGTGATGTTTCTTCCACACATTTTTCCTTTTGGAGCAGAAGGGTTTTTTTCGTTCACTAACCTCCTTGTGTGTTTGTGGTTGAGGACAGTACACAGGTGCTTTCCTAGATGTGACACTGAGGTTATGTGTGGTAGGAAGTTATTTGTTTGTGCCATGGACTTTTTCTTACATCATTAACTTTTATTTTTACTTTAGTGTATCAGTTACTGAAATAATGAGAGAATGTTTTAATCTGTTTTCTGTGCAATTTCTTCTTTTTTCGAGGTTTGAGGACCCTAGGTTTAAGCAAATACTGGGTCTATAGAAAAAAGTCACACCTCTGTTTGTCTTACAAAGTCAAACACTTGGAAGCACTTTTCATTGGACCCTGAAAAACAGAAGGCAGATCAAGATGACACACCAGTCCACAGAGTTAAGAAACAAGATACTGTTCTTTATCTCTCCACAGATCTCTTTACTTTTTGGTCTCTGTGACTTCCCCAAGATTACTTTCTTGCAAAAGAGCTACACATGTTGAGGGGTAGGTTTACAGGAAGAAGAGCAAAGAGATCTTTGATCTTCTGTGCTCGCATGAGCAGAGATAAGCCTACCTCACCACTTGACTCAAAGGCTAATGGAAATGGGGTAGTCCTTCAGCCACACTGTCCCATCACTCACACACGCCTTTCTTCAGAACTGATGTTTTCTTGTGCTTATGGCTGGATGGTTATACTGAAGCCATTTCCAAGGTTCTACATTTCTCTCTTTGCTGTTCAGAGTGCACACTCTTGAGCTATTTTGGCACAAGTTAGCTCCCAAAGGGATGTTGATCTGCTATTATATTCTACTCAAAATGTAACTGAAGCAACTGCCTGTCGGATAGTTCATAAACTTACTTGAAATATAGGGCCAAACCAGATATTTTTGTCAATCCTTGAAAGATTTTACTTTTGATCAGTCACTTAATGTGTTGTGATAATACCAGTTAGCAAGAACTAAACCTTGTACTCAATTTTGTTTTTCATGTTTCTGAAGGAAGTTAGTAAGGATGATGAAATGATATGCCACTTCCCAAGTCTAGCTAGAACAAACTGTTTGGACTAAGTTCTTAATGCCATGATACATAACTACTATACTGGCTGTTCTGTGGGGAATTTCTAAAGGCACAACTTTGCCAAAAATAGCAAAAAATCAATTGCCTGTGACCCTATGGGTGCAGTGCACTGAGAGATAATGTTTCAGAGCTCTTTCCTCTCAGTGTTTGCCTACACTGTCTGTGTGCTGCGTGATGAGACCTGTTGCTCTGCCAGAAGAAAATTCCTTTGTCTGAAGGTAGTGCTGGAATTGGAGGTCCAGCCCTAAGCCATCTGCTCATGAATCAGCTTCTCATACTGCTCCATTGCTCTTTTTCCTCGAGCATTATGTTGAGCCTAACACATGTTAAATGGTGATTGAGAGGATTGTTTTAATCCTGAGTTAATTAAGTCCCTTCCAGTGACATTTCTGCTGCAGAAACTTGTTTGTTGTAAGTGTATTATTTGTCTGTTGACTAAAGGAGTGCTGCTATTCAATCCCCTCATTGCCTCAGTGAGGTAAGGACTTGAATATGTTTAAACTCAAGGCAGGCATGAAGATGTTGACAGAAAATAGTTTGAAGAACTCCAGTCCTCAGTAATAACCCTGTTGTATGGAATAATCTGCCTGCCATTTAGTATGCCAACCACCTGGTCCCATACTGTGGCAAAGGGTTGACCTCACAGTACTTGACCTGGCTGCTACCTGAGACATTGTGACAAAAAGATGCTTTGTAAAAAACCACCGAGTTTCATGTAAACCAACCACTATCAAAAAACATGGGAAAGTGGTGCTGTTTTGCAACTCTTATAAAAATTCCATAGGAACATGAATTAAATAACACAGAGCAAAATAATGAAATTAATTGACCTTAAGTATAAAATTTAACTCCAAAATCCGCAGTTTAGCCCTGCAAAATGAGGAGTTAAGAAAAATGAAAGACTACTAGTGATATATTACTTCCAACCACTGCTGTGCCAAATCTAAGCATGCAGATAGTGTGTCCAGTCTGAAAAATCACACTGTCAGGCTGAAAAACAAAAAATAAATTGTATTTGTTCTTTCTAAAAAACATTTCTTATTCTTCAGAATTTTCTTGTGCCCAAAATTTCAATTATATTGTTTCTTTCCATGTCTGGGAATAAAGTTTATCTTACATTCTCCCTCACTTCTTCACTTGAATTCTACTCACTATGCTTCTAATTGTAATACAAATGTGAAAGTAGCTTTCAGCAGTAAAATGAATCAAGTGTCATAAAAATTCTTTGTTGAAATTTTTCCAGTGCACATCCCTATGAAGTAGAAAATATATCTAATGATCAGATTGCAGTTTCCATTTGCCAGCTATAATTACTAATAAAAAAAATTATGTGAATGTTATAAATCTATAGAATTTTTTCGCAAGTGAGTACTTCTACTGAGTTCTGATAAAATATGCCAATATAGAGAGGAAAGCTACAAGCACATGGTTACAAAACAGAATCTTGGGGAAAAATCAATTCTAGGAAGCCTGTTGATTAAATAAAATTCTGTTTTATTTTGAATGATAACTTTTGCTCCTTTTTTCTATTGCAATGACATGTGAACAGTTTTTTAACAATTTCCCTCATTCTGGATTCCTTTTTATATGGAATGTAAAAAAAAAAAAAAAAAAGAAAAAAAGCATGGTTTATATATATATCAATTGGATTCCTACATGTAGGGAGAGAAGAAAAACCCTCCTATAATGACAGAAGAATCACTCAAATCAGATTCAAAGACAGTTCATCCAATTAGCATATAATATAATGCAAGGACAAAAACTTGATGCATTAAGAAAGGGTAATTAAAACGTTCTTCATTTCATTACTCCAGAAAATATGGCAGAATGTAACTAAAATTTTGATAATAGCTCCATATATTCACATTTTTCTTTCCAAATTATAACTTTTGCTACAATGGGTACTAACAAAGTTTATGTCATGTAAATGCATGGTTGAAAAAGAAATAAGTCAACCCTAATTACACTTAATACTCTTTTTTTTCACCATTCTAATAAGTAGGCTGAGGTTTCTTTGTTATGCTGTATACCAGTTTGTCTATATCACACAACCCATAATTACAGTTTTCAGTTGCACTGAAATATGCGGTAAAACTTTTTGTTTTTATAATTTATTTCTCTCCCAAAGCACACACCTCTAATTCTGCCAATAAGCAGCCCATAATTGTAAGAATACCAAAATTCCTGAATGATGCAAAAATTTTCATGACAGTATATGAATAGATGTCACAGAACAATTCCATAAGGGAAACAAATGCGTAGGTAAAGCCTGTAGCTGGGCAGTTTAACATTTTCATTAAAATCAGAGATTGATGAGTTTTGGTCTTGACTTGATAAAAATTAATAAAAATTAATTATAAAAAAGAAACTTCCAGATTCAGAAAAAGCTGAATTTGATGCAAGAGATTAATGGGCTTTGGTTTTGTCCAGGAGAAAGGCGTATTCTGCAATTTAATTTACAGACTAGTTCCTTGAGTCAAAACTAGCCATAGCTAACCACATCCCTGCAGTGAGTCAGGCTTTTGGAGTTTACCCACGTGTCTGGAAGCTGTTGGTGCACATGGGATAAATCCTTCGGTGACTGTCTGAAGCAGGCAGCAGTGATGGCACATTACTATAAAGATGGGATTAATCAGTAGAACACTGCCATCTGCAACAGCCTGAAACTTACAGAATGACAGAGTAATGGAACGATTGAGGCTGGAAGACACCTTTGGAGATCATCAAGTCTAATCCCTCTGCTCAGAGCAGGGTGGGCTACAGCAGGTTGCTCATGGCTTTTTCCAGCTGGATTCTGAATATGTCTCTGTAGGGAGACTCCACAACATCTGTGGGCAAGATACTCTAGTGTTTGACCATCCTCCCACTGAAACACTTTTTCTTTTGTTTAAATGGACTTCGTTGATCCATGCTGACTGCTACCTTCTTGTCCTTCTTATATTCAGAAATGGCTTCTGAAGGGAATGGATAGTTATGCAACTATGGTTGATGATGATGGAAGCATGACTAAATTAATGATCTCTGTTGTGCCATGTGTTCCTGATGTAATACATGTCTCTAGCATGAATTCAGAAGGACTTTTAGGACATGTGGGTGTAAATGTGGCTGTCTTATTCCTGTGACATAAATGAGGCCAGGAGATAGGTTCCTGTGATTACTCCATGTAAAATAACCTAGCTTCTGGGTTCAACTTTCAGCAAGAACACTATTGTTTGTAAGAAATTCTAGGTGTACTTCAGACACCTATGGAATTGGGCAGGTTTTTTTCCTTCATGGCAGAGGCTATAGTTTCCTTAACTTGAACCTGTTGAAATGCTCATCTGAAGCATTATCCTTGATCTGTGATATGGCTTATCCTTGGATCTGTGATATGGCTTGTCAGAGGGATGGAATTTCTGTTGTAATGTACAGAATCACTGAATGTTAGGGACATGTGCAGCAGGTATGAACTGTTGTAAAGATATTTTTTTCTGTGGACTGGACGGATCATATATTTTCCTTCTTGGGGATTTGCCTGTAAAAATAGAAATGGTTTGCAAAGCACAAAATTTGAATCCCCTCTCCTCCCATCAGCAAAATTAGAAACATTCTTTCCTAAATCCCTAAGTAGTTCAATGACACTTAAAAAGCAGTTTTACAGGGCAGTAAACTGTTTAAAAAGTAAAGTATGGATATAACAACCATTTAATTTGATAAATCACCGGCACAAACAATAGCTAATTTTAAACTGGTTATTCTAATTAGATCCAGACTTTTAAAAGCATGGAAAGAACAAATAACAATACCAATGTAGAGTAGCACTTTTGTTCAATTACTGAAGAAAATGCATTTCATAGGATAAAAAGTGAGCTATTAATTGCTTCCCCCTCTGCCCTGCCCCGCCCCCCCCCCCCCCCCCCCCGTTAGTCTAATTTGCTTTTGGTGTTACTTTTTCTATTTATTTTTAGAGTGCCTAGAATTTATGCTTTTTATTGAAACCTAAAATGAAAGAAAAACTGCATTATCATCTAATTTTCAGGTAAACCTTCATCTGTTTTTACACTACCAGCCATATTTACAGTTTATGAGCCCCAGGCATCTGCAGACTTAGCACTCAAAGACTTAGGCTATGATGTTTGAAGAAAAAAATAACAATTTGTTTTTCCATAAAGACACAGATATATGAGTCACAGTTTTGTGCTGAATTTCAGGTATATTAATTTCTTATGGCTTTGTAGGCTGCATTTAGCATCTCCCAGGCCATGTCAAAGTTGGTTATTTTTAAGTGTCTAATTTTCTTTAGCTTAGCATGGTTTTGATGGTGCTGAAGATATTTAGAGTGATTCAGTATTGTCACATGACACAAATACATGTTAACTATGAAGGAATGTCTTAGACTAGCAAAATTAAAGAAATGCTGTTATTAAACTGAGCAGTCATGGATCTTGGAAACTCAGAGATCTAAAAAACAGAGAAGATAATATAACTTCTCTAGGAGAGACGGTACAGATATATTAGATTAAAAGTGCATAATGCAAAGAAAAGTACAAAGAGAAGAAAATGGCACATGAAAACTATAGGATTTATTTGGGCTGCTAAGAAAACAACAGGAGTATGTTTTAAATGGATTTCAGTATAAAGCTTCAACACATTAATGCCTCTAAACTGAAAAAATGTGGTCAACACATCTCTTGATAAAAATGTGAGAATCAATACCTTTGGATTAAAATGCCAAGTTATATATATATTTCACCATCTGATATTGTAAGAATATACGTGAATGGGTGCAAAAAACCTGGCTGATAAGCTGAAGAGAGCAGAGCTGAATTCAGATAGGTCATCTTTAATGCTCTTTAGTTTTAGTAGAATAAGGTGCTTTGGGGAAGAAATAAATATTTCATAAAGTTATATCAGTTTCATGTGGATGTCTTCATGCGGACAGTTCCCCTGAGATCCAAAGGAAAAAGAAAGAGGTAAGAAACCAATGAATCATCTTCCAAATTTATTTTTATAAAGTTGCTTAAAGCATCAAAACTGCAAGTGTTTACTTTCATGTTTAACTTTAATTATATTTCACAGAGGATATTGAAGCCATATGTCTCACAATACAAAATTTAACCACCTCAATATGGTGTTGGACGGAATAATTTTCAAAAGGGAACAGAACTCCAAGTAACCATTCCTGTTAATTTTCAGAAGTGTTTGAAAATAATATTTATATTCTCATTTTTGGAGAAGCTGTGAAATGATCCTTAGGCATGAAAAGCTTGAAGAAGCACCCCAGTTTGTATAACAATATAGTAAAAATATCCTAGAAATGATTCCCCACCCCTCAAAAAAATGCTTAATGGAAACCAAAGCACCAAGAGAGGTCATTGCCCCAAAGCAGGAGAATATTTGTAATTTAATTTACTCCTCTATTTCTGCTTATGTTACAGCCTGGAGAAATAAGCAACTCTCACAGAAAAAAATATTGATTTTTCATTCTGCATGTTAATTGCTAAAGCTTTTATGAATTCACTAACAATATTAATAAGAAAAGCTCTTATAACCAATCCATTGCTCTTTTGTAGAGATTTGAAGCAACATTTTGAGAAAACGTGCTTCTGGTGAGCTTGATTGGTTTAAAAAAAAAAAAAACAATTCTTCTTCCAGTAAGCCTTTGAAGAACAGTATTGAAAGAGAGAGCATATTTTGACAAATTACTTAAAAAAATATTAGAATTCAATTATCATTTTACAAGATATGGTATATTATTTTCTTAACTTTCAAAGTTTAAATATGATCTATATTTTTTTCAAACCTTGTTTCTGTTCAAGAAAAAAGGTAATTTTTTTTTCTTGAAAAACAGAGGTTTTGAATTATGAGCTGCTTTAGTCATCATAGAAGAGTTTCTAACCATGGGTTTATGGGTAGCTGGTGTTACTGTTCCCTAAGCTTCCTCTCCAGTCAAGGGATATAAATGAGAACTGTCCATTTTACATGAGAGGATGAATGCCTTGTGAGTTACTTCCAACACAGATAGAGGAAGCTTGCATTACTAACTTAAACTATTTGTTAATTTACTAAAAGTAGTCAGATAATTCCCACTGGCAATGCAGGAGAAGTGTGTCTAAGTGTGTGTCAGAAAACAATGGCAACAGCAAATTCTTCATTTTTGTCCATGTCAAAACCAAAAAATTAAATGACCTTGTTAGACTAGAAGGAAAAGGAGCTTATGCCATAATTTTTAGCTAGTATGTCTTTCTTAATGGTCAAACAGAAAAATTATGGTTTATATTTCCTTTGATAAAACAACTGAAATGTACAGGCCCAAAAGCAGTGGAGTCTGTACACTGGGGACAAGTGAATTCATGCAGGTCAAAGTTTTCTGAACTTCTAAGTCTAACAGGAATCCATAAAGCAATTAGTGTTTCTTAACCTCTTTGAAGCCAAGTTATAGCAGTTACAGGATTGCAATAATAGGAGTACAAGGCTATCAAAAGATATAATATGAAATACTGAAAAATCAGTTGTCTGGAAAGCAATGAAAACCCTCTTGCCTAGTTTTGAAACCAGTTCTTGAAAGTTGAGAAAATGATAGCACTGTCATCTGTACTGTACTATCTGGAAAACATAGTGGCATGGAAGTCATTAATTGCTTAGTTATAATAATGGAAGGCATTAAAAAAATAATGTTTTTAAACACTCTGGAAACAAAGTCTAAGTCTTTCTACAGCTTGGAGTAATTTACAAACACAAATTGTTAAACACAAACCTTGGATAATCTTGAATTATTGGAAAATCGAGCTCTGAGGCTTGTTTTTCAGGCTAAGTGTTAGCTTTTTATTATGATCAGTCCTCTGAAAACCGAGATGCCCTGCAATAAAATGGTGTCCTTTTCACTTGGACTGTGGAATACCTAAAGTATTGTGCTGGAATGCTCATGTTATTCTCCAGTTAAGCCCTTCGTGGGGTGTTTATTGAAAATATTTTTATTGGATACTACAGACAATGTTCTCTTTTCTTCCATCTGTGAATTGCAGATGTTGCCTATTTTGCTTTTCAATGTACCATTCTGCTTTTGGGAAATAAGAATATAGAGAATTTCTGGCTTTATGAGAGAGACCAGAGTTTTCCAGTAAATGAACAGCACAGTGGAAAAAAACAGTATTTCACTTTCTCAATGGATAAGCAGCAAGCTCTTTCCAAAATTATAGCTTAAATTCACAGAATGTCTTTAAGTTTGCAGAGTGGCTGCTTGCCCAAAAGCCATGTTGAGGTAATGCCAAATGCCAGAGTACTTATATACTTTGAAATAAAGTCCATGTTCAACAGACTGCTGCTCTTTATTTCCATATTTACTTCCAGTTTAAGCTAACAAAAAGATGGTCTGAAATAAGTTTTGGATCTCGACAATTTGAATGTGTCTGAAAAATTGTATTGATCATTTGTAATGGATTTGCTCACATGTTCTTACAGCTGTAGACATGTATTTTGGTTATCACTTCCTGGTTGGGTGGAAAACTTGAGCTGAAATGTTTTATTTTGGGAAGAACATATTGTAGTTGAAGATACCATTTAACAGCATTGTTAAAAGTCCTTGATGCATATCTCCTGCCAGACTGGCCTAGACAGCTGTCAAAGGATTTGCCCAGTGCCTATGGAAACAAGTGGAAGTAATCTCACTGATTTCAGTAGGTTTTGCTGGTTGACTTCCCCACCACGTTATTCAGTACATGCTCACTTCTGCTTCAGGCACTTCCTCTCCTTGCCACATTAACTTTTCTCTATCACTCCTATACAACAGGGAAACAAGAAAGGAGTGTTAAAACAGAGTGGTGGCCTAGGATTCAGCTGTGGAAATGCATTGTGATTGAGCAGAGCGGAATAATTTGAGTAAGTGACTATGCCCATGGAAAAGCAATACAGTGGTCTTTTTTACCTCTTAGGAAAGGTTTGTAAAACAAACTACTCTGGATTTTTGGCAGTTCAACGGGATTTTGCCATAAACTTTATTCACAATTTCCTCTGCAGTGAATGGAGAGCCTGGAAATAGCATTTCTTACTGCCAAAAGTATGTGATTACGTACTTTGTATGTAGATGTAGTAGACTGAACAACATGTACATTAAAGATTATATTTAATTCCTGATGAAAACCTAGCTGTACTTGCCTGTGATCACTTGGGCTTTTCTCAGTGAGGATTGCTAATGATTTCCACAGTAATCACACTTCCACTGGTCAGCATCATAAGAGAGAGGGATTACACAATACTTTATCACAAACAAGATTTTAGCACAGGTTGAGGAAAAGCAGCTTAGATTTTTTCTGTTCTTGATTTTGTTCTTGAGAAGAACCTGACTGGAAAAGGGAAGGAAAATGCTCTTGAGGAGCAGAAGAGATCATAGAATATTTTGAGTTGGAAGGGACCTTCAAAGTTTGTCTTGTCCAAGCCCCTCTCCAAGCAGAGACATCTTCAACCTCAATAAGCAGGGACATCAAAGGTTTCTGAGAGTCCCATCCAACCTGACTTTGCCTATTTCCGTGGATGGGCCATCTACTACTGCTCTGGGCACCCTCTTCCAGTGTTTTACCACCTTCATAGCAAAAAAACTTAGTTCTTATATCTAACCTAAATAGATCCTCTTTCAGTTTAAAACCACTACCACTTTTCCTATCACTACATGCACTTGTCAAAAGACCATCTCCAGCTCTTTCTTAGGCCCCCTTAAGGTACTGGAAGTCTGGCATATGAGTGTTATATAGGAGAAGGCAGTTACTCCATGCTTTATAGTTTTAGGTTTGGCCAAGGAAGGGAACAAGATAAATCACAATGGTAAAAATTATAATTTCACTAGGACCGTAAAATAATTTTTAAAAAAAGTTTGCCTAAGACTCAGCTGAATAATAAAGCCTTTTCCTCATGGATGCTGGAAATGGGTTTGGCGATAGCTGACACAAGCGGACAACCACCAAAGGAAGTGTTATGCTAATTGAAGGGAATTTGCTTAAAAATCTCTGATTATTAACCATTATGGAGTGTGAATTGTGTGGGCCTAATTCCAATATTCTCCAACTTTAAAGCAGGCTTCAAAGAACTTCTTCTGTGGGTTTAATAAAAAAGTTCAAGATTTTTGTATAGAATACAATGGGCGATTTTATTTTGCATAATTACTCTACTGGAAAAATAGCTGATTGTGGTTTGGAATTCACTGAAATAAATCCCCCTTTGTTAGGGCTGGACCTGCTTCTTAGTCACTTCTTCTACAGAACTGAGATTTCTTTTCAAGTGTGATTAATTGGCAGTCTTTGATATTATGATTAATTAAACATCTCATCCATACCCTCTTAAAGGTAAAACTCAGCACACCTTCAGTTTATCTTACATTGTTGATGGAGAGTTGCTATGAAACCACAGGGGTTATACATTTTCTTTGTGCGTAAACCATCAAGCAGAGTTACAATGCTGAGGATATTAGGTAATTTTTTCTGTACAAATAGATCAGTAAAGTTTATCTATAGCTATTGGTGATATAGTACAAAAGTTCAACCTTCTCTGAATTCCATTTTTATGCACGCAAAACACAATAAATAAAAACAAGAAAGGATCACATTTTTTGTTTCTTAATTTCAAAAATGTCCCAATTGTTTAGTAAACCAGATGTTTTCAGTCTTAAAGGGCAAGAGTTCAGAACTTGGTGCCTGGCTAAGGCAACTTTTTTTTTTGTAACTAAAGATATAAAATAACAAATAGTTAAGAATAATATGTTGTAATCTTCTGTGTTAGGATCAGTTCCATGGGGAAATTAAATCTGAAAACAAAAGGGAAAACCTCTACCCTGAAAGATATATCAGTCCTCTTCTATCCCTTCCCCAAGTTTGAATAACAGGATGTGACAGTATGTAGAAATCATCTGTTTCCACCTTTTCCTCATCTGCTTTTCAATCTGATGCAGCAATATACTTCAGAGTTGGAAAATATGTCTATCAAACAGAGCCCAAAAGAATTCTGTAAACCAGGTGACTGTTACAAGGATTGAAGCAAAAGGTCTGTGACAAAATTGTTCACTATCTCTAGGGGGATTTAAAGTTCCTTATAAAGGCTACTAATTTAGCTGTCTGTTCTTTGATGACATGGATATACTTGAAGTGCCATTCCACTAAGTGCAATATTTTTGGCCAAGTGTAAAAAATGTGGTTACTTCAGTCATCTCAGATTTGTGTTTTGAAGGTTTTGCTGGTTTTGTCTGGGATAGAGCTAATTTTCTTCACAGTAGCTGGGATGGGGCTGTGCTTTGGATTTTTTCTGAAAATAGTGTTGATAACATGAGGATGTTTTAGCTATTAATGAGCAAGGCTTACACCATGTCAAGGCCTGTTCTGCCTCTCACCACACCCCATGGGCTGGGGTAAGCCAGAAGATGGGATGGGCCCCAGCTTGGACAGCTGATCCCCACTGACCAAAGATATCCTGTATCTTATGGCATCGTGCTCAGTGTATAAAGCTTTGGGAAGAAGAAGGGTATGTTTGCAGTGATGGAATTTGTCTTCCCACATTCCTATTATATGTGATGGAACCCCACTTTCCTGGAAATGGCTGAACACCTGCCTGCACATGGCAAGTGAGGAATTAATTCCTTGTTCTGCTTTGCTTGTGTGCATGGCTTTTGCTTTGCCTATTAATGTGTCCTTATCTCAACCCACGAGTTATCCAGCTTTTGCCCTTTTGTTTTGCTCCCCTATTCTGCTCTGGGTGGGAGTGAATGACTTAGTTGCTGGCTGGGGTTAAGCCACGGCAAAGGTCCATTCAGGTCATGGGCGCTGTGGCTGACTGGAGATACAACTAACCACAGTTTTGCTTTCCTAATCTTTCAAATCTTTCAAAAACTTTCACATTGTTCCTTCCAACATTCTATACACGTTCTAACTCTAAATATGGTTCTCATGTGACTGACTGTCTTTCTTGTTTATGTTTTTCTGTATATCTTTTATCTGGGCTTGCACAGACCTTTAATGAATTTTTTCATTCCTCCATGACACAAAGCCTCAACATATGTTTGAAGTGGAAAAATAATATTAGCATATTTCTTTAGAAAAATACAAAGTTCATTTTATTAGCTTTGACATGGCCATTGTTTAAGATGGATGTTATTTTTATTTCTTCCCAGTCTCATGGACCCTGATTTATTTTCTGGTTTACTGGAATGCACCCTTGGACATAAACTACAGTAGTACGTGGCAAACCTGATCTTTTCTGAAAAGGATACATAGCTGATTTGTCTACGGTTAATGCAATTTTCCATCCAAACTTGAAGTATGTAAAAATATGATGTTTCATAGTGACAAGAGGATGGGTTTTTCTGACCTGCTCAATTATATGAGGTATACCTTCCATTGAAAATAAAATAAAGCCCCAAGCCTCTTAATGAAAATTAAAGCATGGTCATGACCCATTTTAACTCATGTTAATGTGTATTCCATTCATTTATCTCATAGTTTTTCTATTATTTTAAGGTGAATATTATCCTTCTTTACATCAGCAGCTGATAAAAGTGATCATGTCAAAGAAATGTAGAGGTAGTAGCATTTATTTGCTTAAAGACACAAAGCTGATAGCAAGGTAGGGAAGTATCAGGGCTGAAAACAAAGACGGAAAATTGCTGAAGAGAAAACCTCTATCAACTGGCAACTGCATACTTCATCTAATATTGATGCTTTTGTGCTTCGCTCATGATTTTTAAAAATCAATTTCTTTATGATATTGACAGAAATAAGTCCCTTTACTACATAAATCATTGAGAAATCAGGTAGGGAGAGGTAATTTCTGCATTACATACTCTTGATATACTTGGATGAGGGGGAAAGGCACGAAGGCTTCTGTCAGTCCAGAAGACAAATCCTTCTTGGTTTCAGGTGTAGAAATGTAAAATAATTTAGGTTGGAAGGGTCTGCCACAGATCATCCATGCTTAGAAGCCTGTGGCTCTGAAGGTGTTTGGCAAGCAGCTGGCAGGAGAAAGAACCTCACCTCAGTTCCCATCCCCTTCTCTCCAGCCCCTAGAGCTCTGTAGCCACTCTTGGTATGATCAAACTCACTCTGGCAGTGTCACGAGTACCAGTGCTGGTGATCAGAGAAGGACGACCACCCAAAGGCCCCTGCACTCTTTCTCTACCAACCCACATCTGGGTTCCTGGTAAGAAACACCTCTGCAGGACCACAGGTCTAGAACAGCGCCTCCATTCCCTGTAGCAGGAGTCCAAAGCCACACCAAATAAAGCATTCTTTTGTAGCTAGCACAGGCTTATTTCTTGAGAAAAGCTCCAAATAATAGGCTGATTTAATTTAAATGATATTTTCTTCAGTACTTGTTCATCTTCTATCCTGCTTCCTGTATGCACGATATCTGGTGCGCTGCAAAAGAGGTATTGTACAAATATGCCCTTTCCATCAGGGGAACATGACCTTTCCAAGTAAGTTAATATCCTTCAACAATGTTCGAAGATGCATTCTGGGTACAACTGCTTACTATATATTTATATAAGTCTTTGTGTGAGCTGCTCTTTTACAGGTGTTGTGAAATTTATTGGATTTACAAGGGGAAGAACTGACACATTCCCACATGGCATTTGACACATTTTTATGGAAGAAAATTTCTGTACATTTGACTTATTTTCAAGATGTAAAGAACTTTGACATCTTCATGAAAAATAACAAGAGAGAAATAATTAGCGCAGAAGAATCAACATATTTTTTTTCTCTCTTTTTGGCTCAGAAGTTGACTTAAATCATCTTTTCCCATTCTTTTTCCATTATAGAGATTCTATGTGTACACACATCTCCAAATTTGTTATTGACATTCATGATACTCACATATGGCAGTCATTAACTCCTGCAAAAATGTACCACAGCTGATTTAATTATTTTTCTAGAACATTATTTGTGGAATTCAGGTACAAGCACACATTCTTAGAGACACACTTTATACTTTGTATCACCTTCTACTGAGGATAATACATACTACATTTTGGAAATAACATTATATACCTGTCATGACTAACTAAAACACATCTGATTCTTTTCTCAATGGAAGACTTAAAGGCAGACCTGGTATTTTGCAAGCAGGCAGGTTAAGCTGTAGTCTTGGAAAGAAAATCAGTGAAATATATCAAGCTCAGAATACTGGAGGGATCTTTATATTTCCTGATTTCAAAACCAGTTCACTCGTACACTGTGCCATCAAGAAATGTTCTTTGTGTCTTTTGACATCATCCATTACTGAATACAGGTTGAAATATGCCTTTCCTGACCCATCTCTCTGGATTGTCACCCACTAAATTCTACTTTTCTATCGCCAGTTTTAAACACCTTGGTCCACCTTAATTGTTAAAGGTCACTTAGTTTTTACAGTTTTTGAACCAGACCAGTTTTCATGACTTCTACTTTTTCTCCCTTCCAATGACATCACCCTTCCTCAGCAAGATCCTCAGGATTACTCTTGCCTGCCCTAGCCTCCTACTTGTCCATATACCTCCTTTTCTCCCTGCACCTGATCTGTGCCAACCTGGAACTGAGGAACACTCTTCATCTGATACCACGAGACCCTTGGCTAGACTCTAACTCCTCTCTAAACAAAACCCATGGAAAATCACAACTATATAAACAGAAATCAACATTGTAAATAACTCTCCAAGGCCCATGAGAACCGTCAACATGATCAGTCCTTTAGCTAAATAATGTGGTTTTCTGGGCAGAGGCTAATGCATACAAAGTAGCAGAATCCAGACTTATATTTTTGGCAAGTTGGATTTGGACAAATGTGAAGTCAAAAAATACCTGCACTGATATGGTATCTCATTATGAAGAATTTCCTTTGTTGAATTTTTGCAAATGTTGGAGATACAAGGTCCATATTACTGAAGTGAAGTAAGGAAGCTTTAAAACTTCAATTCACCTGCCTCTATCAATCTGAACATTAGCTCTCTAGTGCAGTCTTGCTGTTTTGGTTCTCTGTATATTAGTCAGAGAGTGAGAGGTAATTCCATGTTTAATGAGAGATATCACAATTTTCTTTCCTTCTGTACTTCCTTGCCATAAAGCAAGTGTTCATACTGACTTGAACAAAACTGAAATGCTGTCATCGTGAAGTTTTATGAAAAAGCACTTCTGGATTTTCATGTCCTCTCAGTGTCACTGTCATTCCATTGGAAGGGAAATTTATGCCCGTTGGATAAATTTTTTACTAATGTTGTATTTTCAAAATGGCACCTTTCACTACTTTTTTTCCCCACAATTTTTTTCTCTATTTCAATTAGCTCTAATAATGTATGGAAAAAATACAGACAATTCTAGAAAACAAATAATTTGACTTATAAGTTACCATCATTAGTATGCCTAGAACGTTACACATATATCTTTCTATCAATAGATATTTCCATCTGTATCTATCCTTGACAATTGTTCAACAAAACTAGTTTTTATGATTACCTAAGTGAAAACAAATGTTAATAATGTCCCTGAAAATTCCTGGAAACTGGGAGAATTTTTTTATCCCCTTTAGGGCTGGTGATATAGTTATATGAGTTTATAAAATACTTTGTTAGGCCAGTTTACATTTTGAAACTTCAACTTTGTTGCCAAAAGTTATAAAAAGAGTTCCCAGTGTAATGTCAATGATTTCATTCATAGCAGCAGTGCAAGAGAACACCCACAGCTCAGGAGGGCCACTTCATACAAAATGAGGTCTTTGAAGAAAGTTCATAGATTGACAGATGATTTGTGCACCTAGAGAGGTGGTGTGTGCTGGGTTGAGGAAAAGCTGATCCACCCTGAATGTCACCCATGGTGAACATTTTATCCAAAGCTGTTTTTGCCAGAAAAAAATCAGTCAACTACCCTGTTCTGCTAGAAAAGGATCTGCGTTTCATATACAACCAAGGAGCAGTGTGCATATGAAACATTTTTCCGCTCATCGATAATTGGTGGGGCATGAGGTAGCGTAGAATGTATATGTACGTCTGTGTATATATATATTATATATATGTATTTCTTTTTACCACACAGTGTATTAATTAGTAAACTGTGCTACATATTAGAAAAGATATAGCTATATCTGCAAAGCTGAATGACCTAAATGAGAATTTCTCCAAGCTTGTAAAAGCCCCTGGAATTTAAATAATGAAAAGGAAATTCTGAATTCACCCCGAGTTAGGTAGAGATTGTGGTTTCACTGGTATATCACTATCAATCGTGTCATGAAGCATGTTTATGCAGAGAAGGCATGACTTGTTTGTGTCTCTTCAGTTGCTTTGTCTATTTACTTAGAGTATCACTAATGTTATGACATGAAATATGCTTAAAGCAACAGAAATCCCAAATCAGCAACTTTCTAGTTTCTTTTGACAAGCTGTTGCATGTTACCTCACTTTTTCACTGGAATCTGCATGATTTCAGTTAGCTTAAAAAAAAAAAAAATCATTACCACTCCTCTGGGTCAGCCAGGAAGCAGAAGTCTGTGTCCAGCTTTCCTGAAGGTACTGCTATTTATCTTAGAGTTTTACAAATGTGTCCAAAAAAACCCCTTCTTTGCAGCACTCCTCAAAACATGCCTGTTGAAACTTTGATTTAGATTTTAATTTCAAACTTAGTCTGAAAGCAAACTTAATGCTGGCAGAAAAGCGCAACCGCAAGTTTTCCACCGTTCATGAAAAACAGATTTTGTTTTACTTAAAAGGCTGCACATGTACATATGGAAAAGGGTTC
Organism: Coloeus monedula; assembly: GCF_965178545.1. Taxonomy (NCBI): domain Eukaryota; kingdom Metazoa; phylum Chordata; class Aves; order Passeriformes; family Corvidae; genus Coloeus; species Coloeus monedula. The sequence continues at coordinate 52,167,548 of NC_138783.1, forward strand.
AGGACTTTTACAGGCAACAAGAACATAACCAAAACTATAATGGAGGCAGGATACCATGTGTCCCTGAGAGGTGTTTGTGCTCTGCCTTTAGTGGCACAGCTTGTTCTGGAGTGGGGCTGTGTGCTGCTTTCAAGGCCCCAGCATTCATCCTTGCAGTGAGCATGGACATAGCCATAGTACCTCATGGAGCAATATGGCATGCTGGAATAGGATTTATGGAGCAGGGAAGCTTATATTTTTATCCTTGCTGCTTCCCAACATATTCAAACTTTACTTTTGTTTCTGCAAGCACACAGAGATTTGTGAGTCATTCACAGGACACTAAATCTTTGGCTTTTGTAAGGCATGTCCTACTCTCACCTCCACACCTGTCTCTGCTGAGGGCTCAGTGGACTCATGAAGGGACTTAATTGCATATGCTGCAGGTTGTACTTAGTGTAAATTGTAAAAGCAGATGCAATAGAAATACATAGTAGGGGACATAAATAAACAGGCCCTCTGCTTACCTTACACTTTTGCCTTAGACAATAAGAAAAATGCAGGTTTACCTACACACTTTAGAATGAAGCATTTTGATGCTTGTCCCAAAGAAGAGTAGGAACAGCATGAAGGAAACAGAGATATTATCTGTAACCTTTCTTATGTTATGTGCTCACAGGCAGCGTAGGGCAACTGAAACAGAAGGAAAAGAAATATCCAAAAATAGGATGTGGTTTACATTAGTCATATTCAGCAATTCTCTAATACTGTGGAAGTTATTTTGCAGATTGAAGTGGTCACAGTCTCAAGGGCTGATTATAGAAGAGGAGCAAGAAGGAGAAAGAAGGGGAGACACCACTAATGTAGCAAACATGAAGTGGGCCAAGACAAGCTAAACAGATTTTTTTGTACCCTTCTGGTCATAGAGAAGAGATTTCTGTTTCAACAGTAAGAGGAAAACAGTAAATTATTGAATGATGGACTGAGACTCTGGAGCCTCACTCCTCCACTTACTCCTTTGATTAATGGTTTTGAAGTACTTAAAAAATGCCTGAAACACTGCCCCATATCTGTGTGCTCTAAAGAGCCTGGATATGCACCTGTATAGCCTGTATATCCTGGCTGCCACTGGTTGTTACTGTAACACGTTGTGGGTAGGGAAGTTGCTGGGACTGGTTTTCTAAGAATCTGTGCTGAGAGAGAACATTAGATCTGTATATATAAAACTGTTTAAGAATAACCCTTTTGTTCTAATTTATTAGGAAAATATGTACAATAACAGGAGCAAAAATAGGCAGCAGTGAGGATTGCCAGGAGATTCACACAGTGGAAGGACTTGCTTAGAAGTCGCTCATGGTGTTTCATAAATCATTTGCAAAGCTTTGTGTACTATTTGTGCTATGTGCAAGGTGTAGTGGTGGTTGTTGGGGTTTGGGTATTTTTTTAAATTGGCTTTACAGAGGCTGTGTTTCCACATGTATTTTTTTGATGACCATGCCTAGTTAAGCATTATCTTCCATCCCTCTGCCACGCCTTGCACAACCTCAGAATAAAGCGTTCGTAGAGCTGTTTCCTAAAGTGGATTGAGATGATCCAGCTGAAGACAAAACAAGTTTTCTTCCCAGCTAAATACATTCTTCATTCCAGTTGAAATTACAGTTCATTAACCAGGTCTGCTTATAGACCCCTGAGTGATGAGCAGAGAAGCAATGTGCTATGCGGGCAAAACCAGCTGAAGCTGTCTAAGGCCATAAGTGCATAGCATAGCCCCAAGATGGTTTCACCCCTTTGCCTTGCCCAAAGCCATTTATTCCTTACTCCTCCAGTGCACTGGCACTGAAGTTAGTCAGATTGGGTGACAACAGGGCTTGACCAAAGACAAGCTGGAAACCAGCTGAAAAATTAATGGACTGTTCCTGATTCAGCTTTGGTGAGTTGTAAAGTATGTGCCAGTATAGTTTCATTGTAGGACAGACAACATTAAAGAGTTAGTATTAGACTTTGACATCTATGGGTTTTCATGCTCAAATATTATACATCCATCACCTTCTCTCTCCCATTCTTGTCTGAATAAGACTATAAAATATTAATCCCCAAATTGCAGGATTTATGCAGTTTTTAACCTGTCCTAATTTATGCATAATGTATCCTGAAAGTCCCTACAGACTAGAAATTTTGCCTTATTTGACAAATGAAGTAATCTTGGTTTCAGGCAAAAATAACAGGATATTAGAGATGACAGAGTTATATAAATATTGTCTGTGGTCTCTTCCACACAGAAATGCAGAAATACTGAAAAAAATCTGACTGGAGTTGCACATGTTCTTTAGTCAAGAAAGTTACTGTGTGTTATGATGTCAGAAACAAGATATTGATGGTGAAGAACCAATAATAACCTGCCTCATGGACATGAATGATTTTCTTGATATTTAAAAAAAAAAAAAGAAAAGAAAGGGCAGTCTGTGTGGTTTCTTTTATAAGGAAAGTCAATTCCCTGCACTTCCAGTATTTCCAAAAGTTCAGCCTGTCTCATGATTTAAAGTCATTAAATGCTGTATTTGTTACAGCAGTGTTAAAAATATTTTATTCTCTCTCTCTTCAAATAAACCATGTACGTATTTCAGCAGCTACTTTCCTGTCTCCTCTCACAATTGTAGTTCTTCAGTATTTCCATGCAGGCCATTTTTTTCAGATAAGTCTCTCTGCTCTCTTCTAAACTTTCCGTAATTGCCTTCTGCAATTAATTTCAGGTTTTAACTAATCTTCCACTCCCAAATGTGTTTTATCTCCAGTCTAACATCCTTTCTGCCTTGAATAGAAAGACTTCTCAACACATCTTTTTCAGATTGTACGTCTGTTTAAATATACATGATGTTTACTTGTAACAACGTGCTCAGCTTTGTTAGTTGAATCATATCTCTCCTTATGCTTTTTTGAAGAATTCATATGGCCATGTTTTCTTCCCAATATATATTTAATGTGTCTGAGTCTTCTTTCCCAAAGTGCATTTATCCCAAACTGCATTCATTTATTGAATTTTAGTTTAAATTTTCTAAGCACCAATTTGTGAACAACATTTCAAATTCTGGATTTCTGGATTGCCTATATTTAGTTAGTTTCATGTTCCCAAATTCAGCAAACACTTTCCCCATTTTACGATCTCTGCAAGTAACAAAAAAATATGAATAGTTCCATAAGAAGACAGAATGGTGGTCTGCATTTAATGATTCACTGCTTAGACAGTGTTATTCCACTCATAAAAAAATGATTAATTAGTCTGGAGACTTGTATTTTCATGAGGACTGATACATAAATGGAAAACATAAGCACATACTTCTCATGTAGTATCTGAATACTGACTTAGAAGAACACTCTCTAAGGCCGCATGGGACAACACATTTATCTTCTGGTCCATGGCATGTCCAGTGAGTTGTCAGCAGTGATCTCCCACATACAGTAGGAGTGGCTTTTAGCCATGCATTTTATTTGTTTGTTTTGGCGATTAAAATACCATCTGCACATCAAAGACACTTTATCACTGTTTGAATTTTCCGAACTCTGATGTGTGGGTGGATATTTAGAGCCAAACCAAAAACGCTCCTCCTTCTAAAGACCGCATAATACAAAGTCTATTCCAGTAAATTATACTTTGGAATAATGTGGTTTTAAGTTGTGTTTACTTTTGAGATTCTGATCTGTAGGAGTGTGATCTTCTCATATACCTTATGACAGTTCAACTTTGTTTAATACATGATAGGATGTTAATCTCCATCAAAATATATACCAAAGCTCTTAATCAGAGCAGTGACAGAAAGCACGTGTCATGGTTTTGCCAGCACAGCAGCAAGTAAAAGTATTCCCATGGTCTCAGGAGAAACTTGCCATGGGGGTAAGGATGAAGGTAAATTGTGTAGACTGGCAACTTGAACAGGAGAAGTTGTGTTCCTGCCTGAGTTAGTGATGGTTCTAAGATGTGACAAAAATGGGTGCCTAGACGTGCCTGGATAGTCCACACCTTCCCCAGAAGATGGTGAATCAGATTTTCAGGTCAAGGCTCTGTTCTCCCTCTTGTCTCCCTTTCCTTATTCCACTGACATTTTCAGAAGCAGCTAAGAACCATATGTGATTTCCAATAGTATTTCAAACTGTCACCACTTTCCCATTACAGTCACCTTTCTCCAGCTAAAATTCAAGATACTGCAGGAAGTGGGGTCCTGTCTCACTCTTTCTCAGCTATATTACACTATAAGATGTGTGTAACAGCTTCTTACCATCACCTTGCAAGCACAGACAGGCCTCGCTCTGCTTGGATTTCAGAAAGTCTGATCCATATTTCTGCAGATTTTTGGTCCCAAGTCTTACTCTCAAAAATCCATGAAATTAATTTAAATTATTTAAAAAATGTTACTTTTGTGTTATTAAATAAATGAAAAAAAGAGACATCTGTTTCCCAAACTGATTTTAGAGAAGAAAGCTGATGTGAGAATACCAAACCTTTACTTTTTTCAGACTGTTCTTATACATTTTCTTCTATTCCAACTGAAAAGCACTTGCACATAAGAAGTCAAATAAAACTTTGCTTAGAAAAAGAGAAATGACTGGAAATGTTCTTTCCTTTTTGGAAATGTGAGGAAAAATTAAATAAGAGTTAATGAAAAAACACAATTAAAAATTGCCTTAGTTAGAAAAATAACACTAACCATTGTCTGTGATAATTTTTTTTTTTAAATGGTACTGTAAGAAAAGCTTTGCTGTCTGCTAAATTCATTATAATGAAACAACTGTGACTCTTAACATTTTACACATCTTTCACTTGAACATGGGTGCACAGTACTGTTATTCATTTCAGCAGTAAAACATTTTCTCAGCTGTGTTGGTCAAGCAACAGTGTAGAAAGCCATAATGTGGGGAAGAAATAGGGTAGGCATGTTTCCTGACACTTTTTAAACCTCAATATTCCCCCCACAGAAACTACGGGCATAGATAGTAACGGGCATCCTATAAGAACGACATGAGGTTGATGAAACATAAGTCATTGTCTTAAAATAAAAGTTACTGGTTACATTTTTCTTTTTTTCAGTTGTCTCAGTAGAAGCCAGTTTTTACCACAACATTATTATTTGTCTAAAGTAGAAAGAAAGAAAGGTCTGTTTCGGATCTGTAATAGGCTTAAATTCGCTTATGTGTCTGAAAAAGCTTTATGTCTAAAGCAGCTATGTACCCATATTTCTTAAGAAAAGGAAATCCATTAATTGAAGACACATTTCACTAATACTGCATTTAACTTGAATCTAGCTTATAAGTGAATGAAGGAAATAAATTTTCCTCTACTATTCAAACTTTACCCTGAAGTTGCAGCCAGGATACTTGCTCTCAGTCAAGAGTAAGCCTTGTCAGTTCCGCTGCACCCTGTGCAGGTCACAGCTGAAATCTAGGAATCTAACCTCATCAATAAATAGTTACCCACACCTTCTGACAACAAGGATTCAGAATAAAACTGAACACAGGAAATCCCCAGTGATTTAAGACTTATCAAATGGCAGATGGCTGAATTTGGAAAGCTCTAGATTTTAAAGCTTGAACTGACTGGTCATTAGCTTTAGCTTCCTAATGCCATCATTCCTTGGCACACCACCCAGGTTAGTACTGAAACTTATATAAAGTACATAACAATAATACAGTTTTGATTTGGTTTTGGTAATTACACAAGATTGCTCAAAGAAAAAAATGTTGTATCAGGTAGCTGTGAGTTTATGCAACTTCAGTTGAGCATAAGGTTTAATTCAGCGAAGAATTAGCTCGATAACATGCTACGCCTCTGGATTTTAGCAGACCTAGAAGAATGGTTCCATCTGAACTGATAAAGCTGATGTTCTTAATTTTAGAGGAGCACTGAGCAAGGAGGCAACCTGGCAAGAAAATCTAAATGGACAGCTAACCTTGCCAAGAGGTGAATCAGGAAAAGGGAGAGGATTTACCAGAAATGAGGGTATAAGTCTTTGAAGTCAGGATGTCATAGCAAAATTTGAGAAGTACAAAAAGATAATTGCCAATTAAACTTCATGAAACCGTTAAAATACAGGTCTGGAGGTCACCTTACCATAAAAATGATTGATCACTTCCCCTGACATTGTGAAGGTGGTAGGTGGTAAAGTAACTTAGTAGCAACCCCCAGATTAGCCGAAAATTTGACTCAGTTTTTGAGAGGAAGTATAATACTGACTGGGAGGATAACACTGGAGAGAGAGGAAAGAAAGTGTGACAGGCATGGTAAGTGATGGGAAAAAGGGCAGTACAGAAACCCACCACTTTCATCTCCCTGGGGAATGTCAGCTCCAGGAATCACAGTGAAGGTTCATATTGAATTTCAGTCTGGCTGCAGATACATATAGCAGATATAGGGAGGGAGAGCACCATATTAGATTTAAAAGCAGTAGTAATGCTTATAAGTAGAAAAGGTAAGGAAGTGATCCAGGCAGTTGTATTTGCTCTCATGGGTTATTTCTTTCTGAGCAGCATGAAAAGATTTAGGAAACGTCTTGAAAGGAAGAGTAATTAATACATGAATGTTGAAGGGGAGTGTTGTGAAGAGCAATGCAGATTTGCCAGAGTTGTATGTGCCAGACTAATCTGATAACTTTCTCTGATATGAGAGCTTATTTTCTAGGCAAGAAAATGTAATAGATTTTATCTGTCTGGATTTCTTCAACACATTAGATAGGGTGTTTCTTGAAAAATTACTAGTTAGGTGGAAATGATGTGGATAAGCACAGGAATTTTCATGTAGGTGATGAGTTGGCTGAAGAGAAGATAACCACATAACATTTTGAGATTTCAAGGCCACTTTCTTATGGCTCACCTTTCAGTGTTTCCATTGGCAAACAAATGTTAGAACACTTACATGCAGGAGACATATTCCTTGTAAAAGAATTCGTTGGGAGGATGTTGAAACTGCAACATCTGGAAAGAAGCCATAGCTAAAATGAAAGTTCACATGCACAGAAAGCAGTAACAAGAATTTCCTATGTGGGAGTTTGACACTTTTCAGAGTACAGTAACGGGTTCAAATATGCAATGATCCACCAGCAACACGCAGCTTCTGACTTAGTCATGTGCCACATAAGATACATGAAGCAGAGTATTAATGTCATGGACTGTGAAGCACTGAGAAGGTCACATTTCATGTCCTGTGCTTAGGTCTGGCTAATGTCTTTTAAAGTAAATGAGGTCAAATTGTAATGGTTTAGCAAAGGGCCTCTAGTGTTACCGGAGGCATGGACTGCCTGTGCAGGGAGCAGACAAAAGAAACTTGGCTTACATGGGAGAATGAAGGCAGGAATGGGAAAGGATTGTTCTCTGTACAACGTAAGGTGGGGTAGAACTACATGAGTTGAATGAACGATGTCAGTGTAAGTGAGGATCATCTGGCTATGAATTAAGACAGGCTGGGTAACAGAAGAGATTTTGCCTCCAGAAGGAGGAGGTTCTGTGACAGCCTTCTAACACAAATAAAAGGGGGCAATAACTGTCTTGTTGCAAGTAGACACTTCACAGATTCCTGAAAGGTCCTGAGCAATACCACTGTGTGTTGCTCCACGAGGCTGAATTCAGCCTCGGATTAGAGCATTTCCCCATGACTTCTGACCCCAAAATTTCCTCAGATTTTGGTGCAGATTTACGTTAATCTGAGGTATCAGAGTTTAAAAACTATTTCCATAAACTGAAGTCATCCACTAGTGAGAAAATGGAATTTCTATAATCCTTTCCAGCCTTTTGATAAATCTTTTCCTGAATAATTGTTTTCATTTCTTTTTCCTAAGGATCTTAATAAAGCCAATACTGGAACAGGCCTGATAATAATTAGGGAATTAGCAGAGTGTTATCTGAGGAGCTGCAAGCTTACACAAAATGATGAAAATATTTTTAAGTTAATATTGGGTTTGGGAAGACATATCTTTGAATTTTGAATTAAAAAAAAGAAATGTGAGGAAGACGGTGTTTTTTTAAAAATACTTAGAAGACTCAGCTTCTGAACAGAAAAGGGGGCTAAAAATAATCACAGTTATTAGAATGCACTGGAGCTGCTTCAGTATTTTCTTTATAACACAGTGTTTGAATAATCTTTGAAGTAACAATATAAGGCATTGATCCATTTTAATTCTTTGTAGGAAAGATAGAAACATAATACTGCTTTTGAAATCTCACATTTAACTAACCCAGACAATCCTGCAAATACTGATGCCAATTCATGTTCACTTTCTATTTTCAAAATTATTTTCTTCTTCCTCATTGGAATGAAATTACAAATTTTTAAATCTTTCCCCCAGCATTTGCAGATCCAAGAATTTGCAGACCCAGTATAGGCATATCCTGTGCAAAATATGTCTCTGAACTTTCAGTCTATGAGGTGCTATGAATATTGTTTTCCTCAGTGCTAAAAAGAACATTAGGGAAGTGAAGGAATTTTGACTTCAGTCTGTGGAAAAATGTTTGGTTTTGACATTTCAACAACATTCATTAAAACACAAACCCCTCCATTTTTTTTAAAGATCCACAGAATTTATCAAACATTGTTGAATAATCATTGGAGATCTGTAATCTGTCATATAAACACTACTGAGGCATGTGGGACACACGTGCTTGTCACACTCTGCTATTACAATGCTTCCTGTAGGGCTTTTGGCTTAGGTCAGCCCAAGTTGCCCACGTAATCCAAAACTTGTGGTTTGAGAAACAGCATGGGTCCAGTGACTTTTCCTGTTTGGGGCAACTTTAACAATCCATTCAGCTGTGATTCCATACCACTGGACTAGTATCAATGACAGGGATTGCTCATTATGCTCCATTTACTGCTCCGGAAGTAGCAATTTTAATTTTTTATTGCTCTGTCAGCTGAAAGGCCTTTACACTTGCAATGGAATAAAGTTCCAAATCCTGTTTTCTGTAAGCAGGCAGAGTATCTTTTCCTCTGAATTCTGAGAAAACAAAGAATGAAATAAATTATTTAAATTGGCACCCAAGTACACAGTTAGAATCCCAGACATCTCAACTGCATAAAAGTGCTGCAGGTTAGAGGATGTTCACTATGTCACTGTAAATTGCACTGTCCTGCTGACTGCAATGAAAGTATTCCAACTAATATTATCCCAGGGTCTGGATAACTCAGAGCATGTCATACATACACCTTTATAAACTTAATATGGGTAGTAAATATTTAATTCTAAGTTTGAGAAAGCCTTATTTTGTTTAGTTGTCTTTTGTTTGGCAGTGAATGAGACATAGATACAAGTAGTTGACTGATGGGTGCCTGTAGGATGCATTATGTCTTTGCAAAGCTGATGTGACCAATTGCTGGTTTTAAAGAATATTCACTGAAGGTTACCCTTTTCTAGTTTTACTTAGTTTCTTTTTATGTATACTTTCTTGATTCATTGCAGTGTGAGTACCCAAGCAGGTATGGACTAAAATGAATCAGTTTTCTCTTTTAGGAGCTTTTGAACCCATACCAAGAGTGCAATACCTGAAGTATTTGGTTTTGCTGGAAACTTTGTTCTGATAGCTCAGATGTGGCATGGGAACCAACCTCTCTCAGGGTCTAAAGCTACAAACTGGTAAACGCTCAACATTTATTTATCTTGTGCTTGACACATACAGGAAAAATAAGTTATTTAGGAATTTCTCTCTTTTTGGATTGGAATTTTATTGCTTCTTTAAGCAACATTCATAAAGAAGATTTTGAGACATTTTCAAGTGTGAAAATCTATTTGGGAGCTATGGAAAACTAATCTCAACTCTTTTCCAGGTTCTCTGTTCTAAAATCTCTGTCATCTGGTGCCTTGCCAGTTGCTTCAATGGGCCCAGAATCAATTTTTGCCTTACAGTTCACAAAACTGGGCAGACCTGAAGTGCTAGTATGGTGAACAAGCTGGTAGAAAGCTTAATTTAAACAACAACTTCAATTCCTTTAACATGCAATGAAAAAAGTCAAAGATCTTTATTTTCATCTTTTTCCCATGTTTAATACTAAATTGGGTAAACATTTGCTGTGTGCTTTTCAGTCCAACGAGCTCTCAAAATTGGGTATTGAGTTGCATTCACTTTCTGCTCCTTTTCTCAGAAAATTGTCTCAGATTCTTTGAGGTTTTATGAGGGAGTTACAGCTCAGACTAATGAATGTTCATAAGAAGTCAGCCAAGAGATTCAAGGGATAGAAAAATTGTTGACAGTCATGATGCTCTCTGTAAGAAAAAAGGGAATAAATTCTTTCAAGACAGCATCTGCTGATGGCAATTTCGTGAGGGAGCAACACTGTATAAAATGAAACCCACTGGGGGCTGTATCCATGGTGTGCTACTGGAGTTCAGTTCTCTCTGTCCATATAATCCAGGGGCTGGATTAAGAATAATCTGACAAAAAAACTCCCAAGTTTTTCTTTTAACCTGGATCATTTTCCCAGACTGAGTCACCGAGCAGCTGCAAGGGCCATTGCAGCAATACAGAAGCAGCTGCAGGGCAGACATGAGTGAGGGAGGGGGAAGAGGGAGGAGGAACCTGGGAGCAGTAAAGCAGGTACTGCTGTTTAGTGGAGGTGTTACTCAGGCTCTGGCATTTAGGAAGGGAAAGGAATGCCTGCCTGGAAGGGCCTATCAGAATACACTGCCACCTGACATGGCCTGGGAACCTGTGTTTCCATGATTCAGTCAGCAGTCTCCATTGACTGCACTGAGAGCCTGCCTATCTCCTCAGTAATGGACATCCTCGTCAAAACAACTGCAGGAAAGTTAAGAGGAGCCTGAATTTCATACCTAATATGTAGAGAGCAACACTTGCATCTGTAACTTGAATCTAAAGGTGAAACCTCCCCTTTGACTCATGGCCCTTCATTTGTGCTAATATTAGTGGGCTGGAGCTGTATACTTGTAAATATGGTATGACAGTGATTTGTAGAACAGTAAAGAAGGCTTGCTGGATATATAAATTTTCTAATCCTGGCCCCAGTTTCTTGATGCATTGTGTGGGTGCTGGAAAAGTGTCCACCATTTGTACTCTGCTGCAAAAAAGCTCAAAAAAGCAAAAGCTCAAAGCGTCTAACATAAAGGAGATGGGCATTCCCAGGCAGAGCCATCTCTATACAGAGTATCTCAAAATTGAAGGGACCTATAAGTGGACCCGTTGGCTCCACTATTTCATCTTTCAACTTCAGCTCTCAACTTTAGAAATTTTGATATTCTCTAGTGACACTTGGAATAACTTCCAGCAGAAATCCAGTTTTGAGAAAATATGCTTTGCCATATTGCAATCAGCACTCAGTGAAGGGAGTTTGCTCCATATACAGAGATGAGTCTGTAAAACTTAATTTGTGGTAGCATCAATTACTTCATTTATTATCTTGAGTAAGGTACAATGCTGATAAGTTGTAACACGTGAAATTCAGATTAAACATAAAGAAGAAATTTCATTTCAGGAGGGATGTAGTATTTCTGTTGTTGGAGATTTTCAAGAATTTGTACAAAACCCTGATTGTGTTGGCTATAATTCCAGTTTAAGCAGGAGATTAGATTGTGTCATGTCTACAGATCTCTTCCAGACAACATTTCTATGGTCCTGCACTATGTTACTTTACTTCCGATTGCCTTATTTATCTGACAGTATCTGAACATCTTCTTCAGTACCTGCCATAATACTTGGTCTTAATAATTTTGGAGATCTTGACGTTACTGTAATCCATAAGAATAAATAACAATACTTAAAAAATCTCTTTGTAAATTCTACCATAGTGAACAGTTCTCTGGCAGTTTTTAATCCACCCATGAGCTTTCAAAAGACTATTTGTACATTGGAATTTGTGTCCCGCCTTATTGCTGGCATACTGTGTATCTGAAATCCACGAGGTCTTCATCATGTTGAAGAACTGTAGTCTGTGGAAATAAATATGAGTGGTTTAAAAGAAATCTGTCTGCAAAACCTCACTCCTTGAACACTTCAATGGTGTTTTTCTCTACCCATGAGCTTTTGAAATACATTTGAAATACTATTTGCACATTAAAATATTTGTACTTTGAAAACTACTATGCAAATAGTTCCTTTCATAAAATCAAGAAAATAGAATGTTAAATATGTACAGGAATAGTTGCCAGATGGCCAGAGCAACGGTCTGGAGCTACTAAATGGAAAACATTCTTCTTTATTAATTCAAGGCAAACATGTATCTGTTAGGCACAGCCCTAAGTCAGGTATTTAGCCATAAAACACCTCCAAATTCCCCAAGAGACAGTCAGGAAATAACCTTTAATCCTATTGAGCTGAGAAACGTCTGTGGTTAGGTTGAGAAAGCAATGTACCTTCCTCTCTTTCCTATTTCTGCAATCTAAAGCACAGCACAGTTCCAGAGGGTGGGGAGGTAATATCTCTGTACATTTAGTCTCAAATTCTCTGGCTTTGTCTTCTAATTTATGGCACCCTTATGTAAGGACAAGTTAGTAAAATTTTTCATTTATCCCTCTTTCTTCTTCTTTCTTGATTATTTTGTCCTAAACTTTCAGCTTACCTGGAAGCTGTATCAAGAGAAAGCAATGACACAGAAATATTAATGGCATTATTGAATAAATTTACTTTTCTTTTAGATCAATGTACATTTTATTTACATTCACTTGCTGTCAACCATGCCAAGTCCTTATAAAATGCTCAAAACAGATCATGTGCCTTAGTAAAAAATGGAATATTCAGACATCTTTTTCAACCTCTTTAGATGGAAAAATTTAAAATATTTTTCAAAACCACAGATAATTTTTATGGTGCACCATATATTAACACAGATTTCTTATAGCATGAGTCACTAAAGAAAAATAATCAAAAAACTGCCGTGCCCCACTTGTGAACTACTGAGGACTGTTCATACATTGTGTAATGCTTTATTGAAGAGAATGTCAAGCAAGTGAGGCAGCACAAGTGTAATGACATAACTGATTATTTATATATGGTTACTTTGCTGTGAGATGGTACAGTAAAAATATTACTGCACAAATTAATTTTAAGTTGTAATATTCCTTTGAGCAAGTCAACATTGCAGATGATTCAGTTGTCTTCTGAAATCAGCAGTATATAAATCCCTTTAAAGGGTCTATTTTGAAATTAGAGATTAGCCTGCCTTCTCTGAAGGTTCACATAATTTCTTTCTCTTAAGAAGGGCATTATTACTTTTCCCCTCTCTTTTTTTCAGAGCAGCCTCCCAGCATCTGGACCCTGCACTTCTCCAAAGACAGATTCTGCCTTTGCTAATCTTCAGTAGGTTTTATAATCTGTAAAGTTGACTCTAGATGTATAATTGTTTTACAGTAGGTATGGATTTATTAGGGGACTGAAATTAAACCAAACCAATCTGCTCAGAAAATGAAGATGCAAATGAAGATGTGGTCACAATTTGTGCTAGCTTTAATCAAATAACCCCAGGAAAAAATACAACAGTTCAGGTTTCAGCATAGACTAACATCCCAATGGACTTGGACTGACTGCAAAAATCATTGGCAACAGGCTTGTAGTAACCTGGGCAGTATGGAGTTAATGCACTGCTATGCCTCAAACACCAATGGCCAATCAAGCAGGCGAGTTTGAACAGGATGTGGGTGGAAAGGGGGACTGTACAGAGGTATGGCAGCAGCTTTCTGGCACCAGCTTCCCTGTTCCAGTTCATGGTGACTGCACAACAGAAAGGACAGTGCAAGCACAGAAGTGAGGTCAAGAAGTGGGCATGAACTGTACAGTGAAACTCAATCCAGTAGAGGGGGATCAACACCACCAAAACAACATCAAAGCCCCACAACCCATTTACAGAATGGGCCACAAGAACAGACTGTTCATGCTCACTCATTTACATGAAGAGCAAGAAATTCAATCCCAGGACAAGGAAAACTTGTCCCCAGGACGCTGGACACCCCATCCACAGGATTGATGCAGGCCCTGGACTGGTGATTTTCTTTCCTCTCTTATCTGAGCTCTCTTTCACACTCTGCTTCTTGCCTATATCCTTTTATTCTTTTGTTTCTCTTACAATTAGAAGATAAGGGCAAGACATATACCAATTTCCATGCCAAGTGTGTAGTTTGTCAATAAAATGTAGCAAACTTGGTTTTCGAAACCCTTTTGGAACTCTTTTGGCTTTTGCCATTTTTTTTTGACCATGGGTATCTATGCACCTCAGATGCTCTGTTCCATATAGGAGCGGGATGCAACATTTTTACTGGTTTCATAGGCAGAATGCCATATCATCATTTTCTTGCAGGGACATCCTTAACCTTAGAGTAATACTGTTTTTATAAACTTAGAGAAATACTGCTTGTGTGTAGATGACGATATTTGCATACATGTAACATTTCTACCAGGTCATTTCCATAGAAGCTTCTCACAGTACTGGATGAGCCCAGTGATTGAAGCACAGGTTAAAGAAAAAAGGAAAACAATTCTACAGATCTCTTTATTTTGTGATAGGCCATTTAAATCAACTGATGAATACAAGTTGGTGCATGAAAATTTGTTTATCAGTTGTCATTGATAAGCACTTTACCTGCTAATTGCCATTTTTGAGGGTTACTTTGCTGATTTACTTTCCTCCTTTGGAGCTTCCAGCCATCTGAACCTTCTTCACACACCTCAGGTGGAGGTTTCTGCCCCAACACTTAGAAGACAGAGACATAAACAGTTCATTTACAGGCATGGTCTGAGAGAGGGTAGGCAGGAATGGATGCAAATGTATTCAGACATTTCTAAAAAGGGAATTCTCTTCAGCAGGAGAAGAAATTCTCTTTTCCTTTTTGGCAATTCATTTCCACTCCCCTCTCCAGATGTTTATGTCCCTTGGGCTGAATACTGAATAGACAATTTGTGTGACTGAACTCAGAATTACCAGAAAAAAACCACCAACACAATTCATTTGAGAGAAAGAAAAATAAATATTTGATTGGTCTTAACAATGAAAAATAAATAGTCTTCCTCTGAAATGTGGGGATTGAGTATTTTTTCCAGTGGTTGTTCTCCAGAGTTTAGTACCTTTGCACATTTATCTAATTACAGTACCAAATCCTGCTAATTTCGAATCCTGAATGAAATTAAGTACTTAATTATCATCTTAGAAAAAAGAGATTTACATCTTCTGAGGTTGGTTAGACTATGGCAGTAGTAGTAGAAAAGAAATAACTCATGCATTTAATCTTCAATTAAAACAATGCTTTATTATTTAATTTTTTATAGGGCTGCTAAGTAAAAAGAACCAGGGTCATGCATTTAGAATACATCTATCTAATTCACGCCATATTCATTACTTTCACAATACAAGTTTACTTTCTGGGATTACTAATTCACTAGTAAAAGAAATAGAGAAATACAAATAGAAAAAGACAAATACTACAAATAGGAAATCCTCACAAAGTTTCCACACAGGCAGTTGTCAACACTGACTTTAACAAAGATTTTTCTGCTGGCTTTTTTAGATATTCAAACAAGAGGAAAAGCCACTGAGGAAAGTAAACGAAATGAGACAAACTAGAACATTGGCATCACAACAAAGGCCATTAGCAGCCACAGATGGCACAGGGATGTGAAAAAGGCTGGTGTAGAATTGCAGTATCATTTCTGTATAAACTGAATCCCAGAGCTGAGTGATCTGCTCTGTGACTACACTCAAAAGGAAAAGGAAGTCAAAAGGTGGTTTCCCAATCCAGCTTAAAGTGCATTCCCTGACACTGACTTCATCTTGTACTACAGGCTGTTGTGGTCTCTGTGGCTTAACTCTAGCCCTTGGCTGTTTTCTCATGTCTCTGATGCTTTTGTCATCAGCAGGCCTTGCACTCAAGGATGCACCATCTGAAAGGGTGTCGAGGAAGAAGAACATGAGAAGCAGCAGCTTGGGTGCTACTGGTATGGCTGAGACAGCAGCACAGTCCCCAGCCTTTTAAAGGTAGGCATGGACAGAAAGTCTGTTACAATACCCATATAAGTTCTAGGGAGTTTAGAACAATGGAAAATTCAAATACATTAAAGAAACCTCTTGGCTCATCTAGGCATAGGGTTTTTTAACTCTGTTATTTGCATATTTATCTTTTGCTTTTAGGGCACAAGGTTCAGAAAATAAAAGAAGAAAACTAATCCTTTTTGGTCTGCCTGTTATGCTGAAGAAGGAGCAGGCAGGTCTTTGCTACTTCCATGAAATGGATTTCATGACGTTTGCAGATAGCCTGCTACAGGGCTTTCCTCCCCTGAGAATTATGAAGTCATTTTGTAAATTCAGTCCTGTGGATTACCAGTAGAACTGGTCGTCATCCTTACAGTACCATTACAGTGTCTTCCTTTTCTCCCTTCTTTTCCAGCTGCCCCCTAGTTTGTCCTTCTCTCCACAAAAAAACAAACCTAGTTCCTTCTCAGTTTTCTCATACTTTGTTTGCTTTTTAAAAACCAATTAACCAATAATTTTCCTGCATGTCTTATTGCTCCATACGTTTTAATGAATCACAGCATCTGCCTTTTTTTAAATAGGAGAATAATATTTACTAACTTTTTAAAATTTAGTGACCTTCTGTGTCCTAATCTGCCACTCTTCTGCCTAGTCATGTACCTAATTCCTTCAATGTGTTTTCCAGCCTCTCAGTTTGGTGTAACCTACCAGTTTTATAGAAAAACTTTATTCTTTTCCTAGTATTCCAGGAAACTATTAACCAAACACAATATATATATTTATGGGATCCTAATAGAAATGTATCAAGCCCTTCAGGAAAAATCATGGCTAATGGCTTTGAGAATGACTTCTCAAACATGTACACCTTGTGATGATTTCCTCTATTCCACATTTCCTTGATTTGCATATGGAAATTTCACCGCAACAGTGTCAAAAGGATAATAGAGACTTAGAGCCAAACAATACCATGTGTTGGCTTTCCTTTACCATCCGGCATTGAATGAGGGCTTCAGTGGATCGATGCTGTGTTTTTTCCACAGGGTCCCTCATGGAGACGTTCAGGCAGCACTCTGCCAGCACCCACACGTGCACACAATCTCACCTCGCAGGTAGCCGTGAGTAGCCACTCACACACACAGTCTAAGCACGAACCAGAGACAAAGAGGTGAGAGGGGCTCTCTGCGTGCAGTTCTGAGGCGCTTAATGGAACCAACACACCTGAAGGGAAACAGAGGCAAAAGAACCAAGAACAAAAGTCCACGCCCGTTTTATCCTGAAAACTCACAAAGGTGGGAAGATCATCCAAAACCAATAGTCTGAGGGCTGGGGGGCAGAGGCAAGGTTGAGTGACGTAACAGGGGCCAATGGGAGAAGGGATGGGAGGGGGGAGAGGGCCAGTGACCAGCAGAATCTAGACAAAGGGAGAACTTTCTAGCACAGTGTTGTAGGGAGAGAGCACTTTTAGGGCAACTTGAGGGGTGTAAAGTGGAGTTAGCCACTGCAACAATCCACCATGAGAGAGAGGAGAATTATTTCAGTGGCTGAAAAGCATAATGGCTATCGGAGAAAGTTTCACGAAGGATGTCTGGACTTCAGGCGGCTCTCTGGAAAGCTGTTTATTGCATAGGTGAAGTTACAGCATTTCAGGGAGTGGGGATCCAGAGCCAGCCCTACAGCTGCCAGCTCCAGCTGTAGGCATACCTGGAGCTGCTTTCTGTTCAAGTTACAAAGCATTATATACTTTTCTTTGCAGAGTATCTTAACACATAACAACCAATAAGCACCATACACAATACCTTTACATTTGCCTATAGCCTATCATAACTACTACCATCACCATATTATAGTCATTATTATCCAATCACAAGAGTAAGTAAGTTACAATTTAAGTTTACAATGGAAAATTCTCAGACTTCTCCTTGCTACATCGACATTTCTTGTTTGCCTGCGATAGCTCTTTTTGGTAAAAACGTGTTTTCTGTTTACTTATGCTCTTCTTGAGACTTACTTACTTGGTGAAAAACATGTCTTTGTTTGTAGTCACATACCTTTGTCCTATTCATAAAAATCTCCTTCCAACTGATCTCCAACCTTTGCCTTCTCAGTTATTCAGTGGTCAGTGTTTCAGCAAAACATCTTTTACTCTACATCAAAACTTGCTTTCATTTCTATCTCACCCTTAGTTTCTACATTCAGAGATCTTTCTGCCAAGCCTACATATCTGTGAAACTTTCTTACCAAACTTTGATCCTCTCCAGCAAATGGCAAATATGGGAGCACAATGTAATAATGTAAATGACACTCTTCATGTTGTGTTTTGCCCTGTCATTAGAGGTCTGGGGATGACTGTTGTCCACATTTCTTAGACATATGGTTTTATTTAACTATGGTAAACCAGCAATTTCAACTGGAGGACATATATTCCTAATTAGGAGTAGCCTAATGCTATTGCCTAGGCTGCAGGAGAAGCCTTTATCCAGTTAATCCTTGTCATGAATGGGAGGCTGCCTATGATATTATGCAATTTTCCCCAACAAACTTTCTGCAAACAAAATCATAAAAGGGTTTCCATGCCATGAGTGCAGAACTAGGCAAAAATTCACCATGCAGATTACTGTAAAAAAAAAGTAACAATGACTGAGGGCTGTACTAGAGGATGGGAAGGAAGCATTGTTTCACAGTTGCAGCTAAGAAAAAGTGAGCCTCCGAAGCGTTTGAAGCTGCAGTAAATTTTAAACAAGAAGTTAATTTAAAAAGCCCTGTCATTATCATAGATAATCTTCTGTTTTCTCAGTGTTTACATTATCTAAATTATCCTCTCTTGGAAGCAATCAGGATTTGCTGAAAGTGCTTCACACCAAAACTGGGATTTTGGGACAGCAATTTTTATTATTTTATATAAAATATTCACTGAAATAACTGTTCTGTGCAAATTTATGTTGTTGCATTGTTCATGAGCCAAACATTTTTCATTTTACTATGTGTTTTCCTGCTTCCTCATCTGTCTCCCAAAATGTTACAGCATCTCTATTATTCCCTTCAAGAAAGAGAAAAGGCAAGATAGGTAAGAAGCCCAAAAACAGCAAAAAGGAGGTCATAAACCTTCAAATATTTTAAAATTAAGCTAAATAGGATCATGCTAATATGTGAACATCTGCTACTTCTTCCAGAAGTACATTCATATACAGTGGTGTATGACAAGATGAATATTTGGAGAAATTTTTACCCTATAAATCATAACAATTCCAGAAAATGATGCAGTTTAGTGGTTATGACTCCAAAGACAATACAAATACAATGTCAGATATCATTATCATTATGGAAAGTGACATAGTAAAGGAGCATGAAATGGAAAGTAGGTACAGAGCAAGTGTCCCAGGCTTTTAATTCTCTTCTCCTCCTGCATCCTTTACCTGAGAGCAGGGAGGCAACTCCCCAGGGATATGTGTTGAAGTGAAGAAGCTGCTTAACCGTTTTCTGAAGGGCAAGCAAGCCAACCCTTCTGAATACACTCCAAAGACTCCAAAGATTGCTAGGATTTTTAGACACTCAGACTTGTAGCTATCATGTTGTGTCATTTTCCAGAGTGCTTTTCACCTGACCTCTGCCCACCAACAGCAGGGTATCTTGGCACACTCCAAATCCCTGTGCATGCTTGGCTGCATCTCTGGGTGCTTTGGACATACCTGCATGGTGTGCAAGGCTGTGTCTGGGCAAACATAACCTACCTCAGATCAGAGGTAGGTTATGTTAGGCTCTCTCAGCCTGAGAGGCCAGCTGGGTTGCAGTGAGACACTGACACAGATCAGCTTAATCCACACCAAATCTGGCCTGTATCCAAATATCCAAAATTGTGGAACCAACAGGCCATTTTTTAATCCCACTAGACAGAGTTTGAAATACCTCTATAAATAGGATTTGGTAAGCAAACACGCTGCTGTTACATGTAAGACTGATCAAATCATAACACTTGAACATGATTCAGTGTCCAAGGCCACGAGCTATTGCATGTTTCTGCTTAGTATAAGCTGTCTGTCCATGGGTTCCACACACTTTCTGTAGTCACAGACAAATCATTCTTCATTTGCTCTTAATAGTCTTGTTCAGAATATTCTGGAAGGTAGTTCCTCAATCATGCACAGTGTAAGTCTTCAAAAATTCTATCTTTCATAAGTTGTTTTTTTTTTTTTTAATTTAAAAAATATTACTACTGTAAGACTACTAGGAACATATTTCTAGTGAAAATGAAGTTGAACTTTTCTTAGCCTTCCTTTATTAGGTATAAGTTTAAATTCCAGACTCCTTCTGATTTCCCACTGGTATGTTGTCCCCAAAGCAATGCAAGTCTTCCAACAGAAAATGAATAAATCACAACTTAACCCAAGTACAGCCTGCAATCTGGTTTTGCTTTGCACAGCAAATATTCTGTTTCATTTAATTTTTTGGTCTTTTATATATTCTGGTAGTTTATTTGCCTTTAACTGTAACCACATTTTAGTCTTATGTTTCATATATATTTTTTTTTTTACAGAAAATAACTATCAACAAAGACACCATTAAATCTCCAGAGCTTCTTTTTTTTCTTCCCGCAACTGTTTTTGAGTTTGGAATCAACTTCTACAAGACCCATTAGAAATGTTCCATATTGTTTCTATACCCCACTTTTTCTTCTATCTTACACAGTTACCAGGTCGCTGCTTGTTGTTGCTGTTGTTTTTACTAGATACTGTTTCAGATTCAGTCATCTTTCTGCTCTGTGAGGCCTATAATGTTGATCTTTCTGATTCTAAAACTATCTGTATCCAGAGATGGACCTTTTTTTGGATGCACATATACAAGTAATAATTTCAAACCTCTAAATGTCCAGGTACTGTCCAGAAGGGAATAGTCACTCTATAAATGTTCGACATAATTTGAATTTTGTATCAGGGTTCTGCTTATCTCCCATTCTGCTGTAGTGTTGCTGCAGTTAATCAATGGTAGCTGTTTGTGACGTGTAATTATCTAATTTTATTATTTATTAAATACTGCTAAAATTCAGAGATCACATTGCAAATTGTGACATACATCTAAGGAAGTGGAATGTGTTTCCTGGAAATTTTATTTTCTGAAAATCATCAAAACTTCCATAAATTTGTAAAACTAATAACATTCTTCAGTGTTGTGAGGTGACCTGACACCTCCTAGAGGCTGGATAACGTAGTAAAAGAAGCAAGGTGACAAAATGTTGGCAGGGAAACAGAGGGTGCTTGGCCCTGGCATCTCTGCCTTACAGAATTCAATTACAACATTGGTCATAAAGCTCAGGAAACTTAGGTAAGTACAACAACTTATTTTGAGGGCATGGTATGGGGGGGTGGAAGATGCCTCTGTGTTTTAATGTACACTGAAGAGGAACTGCTTGGCTTCTTGGTTATCTAAGCACTTCTGTTGCAGTGGAGTCAGGTAGGCTGCCAAAGAATGGGAAAGCAGCAAGGGCACATTCCTACCACTGAATTCAGCACCAGTAAAAGGGAAATCTCTGTGACTGGGTATGAGAAAACCATGTGGGATTAATGAAATAAGCATGATATCTGAATTTTGTATATGAAAGAAACTGGATCTAAGACACTTAATTTTAGGAGTTTGTTATATGTGTAGCTTGTACATATGAATATTCCACTGCTAGCTTGGGATTTATGGAGCGGATTCCCAGATCCTTTTCAGTTTATAAATTAACAATCTGGACTGAGTCCAAGTGCTCTGTCTGAGTTGAAGCCCAGTGCCTTAAGAGAATACTCATCAGCTTTCTGGCAGGCGCAACCCTGGCCTTGCACTGCACTGCTTCCAGGGGTCACCGCTGCAGGGCAGATCACACAAATACACAAACCCATGCTTACTTTTCTGAACAGAGGTCTTAAGCACGAGGGTACAGAGTATTCTGTGTAATGACTCATGATTTATTCCCCTCTCCTCCTTTTTGCTGACAACTTAGTATTTTGCAACAAAGGCTTGAGGAGCTCCTGTGCTCGACGAGTATCAGGAGGAGCTGTGTAGATCAGCGCTGCATTCAACTGGGAAGGGAAGACTTTCTACAATCACTCCTTTATTTTGTCCAGGCTATGCTGAATATGTGTCAAATATGTAGAAAGTGAATTTGACAGCACGGCCCTGTGTGCAGGGCCATGCACATTGGGGTGTTACACCCATCGACTGGCTCAAAGTATTTTCTTTTGCCTGCTCTCTTTCCAGCATCCTGTGTACTTTAACGTGGTAAAGCTTCAAAAGGACAGGCGTAGAGTACCTCACTCTAGCAGAGAAAGTCTCAGAATAGTTGCTGATATAAACCTCAGCAGACTGAGGTGAAATCCATTGAGGTGAAATTGTTTTCCTCAATGAGGACAGTTGCTAGGTAAGAGATGGCTGCCACCATCATAGTCTTCCTTGACTCCTTCTACAGTTTTTAAAAAAGAAATGCCACTATTCCACCTTAACATGTTTTAGCCAAAACACATGCATAATTATCAGACCTTACAGATCAGATCTATCAGTCAGCTTAAGCAGATGAACATGTGGATTTCAGATGAGTGATAGGATAGGTGTCAGTTACTGAGCTCTGAAGTGTTTCTGGGACTAGGAACCCAGATGGTTAGTGATCTTCAAAGCAAAAGAATAAATTACCCATAGAACCTGCATACTTCTAGCTTTAGGTGGTCGGAGCATTGAAATGGCATTTGCTCAATCACATCTTAGGTTTTATGAAGCTAAATTCCATTTAATTGTCATATTAAATTCATAAGTGTCTTCCTGGATTTTAGCCAGCCTCCAGGCTAGGAAGCTATTTGGCCTAGTGGTTTAATGGGTATCTTACTATGTGAAAGTTTTCAGCATGCTGTAAAGCAGAATAAGTAAGCCAAGTTCTCTCAGTTTCACAGAAAAATTTCCTTAACCTCCTGAAGCCCTGTAACATTTACATTGGTGCAACTTGGAACTTTCCTCCGGGAGTTAATTTCCTTTTGCGGGCTAATTTACAGCATTGCTTTGATAAATGGTAAGATAAGAGCTAATTACTATATGCTTAAGATGTATATTCATGCTTAACAAAAATGTTAATAGGTCATGGTTTGAGACTGTGAGAAAGTTATAATGGGGAGAGAAGAGGTAGCTTGTTAATATCCAAAGCCAGTCCTGCCATGCTCTGTTTGCATGGCTCTGGTGAACGTGTACGTCAGTGATGTGCTGGGTACAAACTGTTACCTCTCAGAGTTTGCTTTCAGTGATGCACTCCAAGGAGTAGCCCTGAGCACAGCTGTGTAAAGAAATGGCATGGAAGTTATTTGATTTCTGAGAAAGCACAGATCTCTCTTCTATGCAGTGGTCTGTCTAAAGGTTCTTCTGAGAGGAATGTCAGCAGTAAAAGCTTCTGACCTCATTCTTATATGGACTTACAATTTGAACATCTGAAGCTCACTATAATGTAGGTGAAAGAGACCAAAGCTGAAGAGGGAGATTCCCAATTGGTGAACTTGTTAAATATGACCGAGGGTGATAAAAGGAAGAAAAGTGTAAAAAACTTGTTGTTTCACTAGCCTGCTACTTTGCTAGGCCTGCTGAAGATTAGCAGTGCCTTTGTCCGACAAAAATACTAAATGAATACTTTTAAAATCTATAAAGTTTTGCAGCAGTTTTCAGTGGACTGGCAATCCTGGTAAGCTCACACAGGTATGACACCTTGAGACACCTGAGCTCTCTCCAAATGTATGTTTTTATTTTCTGAAATTCCCAATGTAAGACACCCAGATTAAACAGGAGCAACTTTCCTTCACTGTGGGAAATTTTCTCTTCTCCAGGTTGAACAATCCCAGCTCTCTCAGCCTTTCTTCAGAGGAGAGATCTTTCAGTACCTTCATCATCATCATAGCTCTTCACTGAACTGTCTCCAGTATATCCATGTCTCTTTTATACTGAAAAGCCCAGTTTTTCAGATTTGTCTCACTTGTTCCAGTGAGAAAAGGTTCACCTCCCTTGACCTGCTGGTGATGCCAATTGTTAAGTAAAAGCTGCAGTTGCCAGCGTATTTTGGAAGAAATTCAGTGTGATGTGTCACATTGACTCAGATGTATTGGGTCTTTTGGGTGTTTAGAAGGAACATGTCATCCCTGTATCACAGCAGAGTCAGCTGTGGGACAATTATCTTGCCAGGTCTGAGGCATCTTTTGATCAACTCAGAATTTCACATGCTGGGGGAATAGTCAATTTGTAAGGCAAAATATTACTGTGCAGTTTAGCAACCTTCAATACTTAGCAGGAACTTAAGGTGGAGGTAGGAATGATAACTCTGGATAAAGGCACCTAGTTTCTGTTCCAGCACCATTTTCCAAGAGTGAACACTTATGTAAAAGCTGGTTGTTGATCAGGAGTTCAGTGATACAGGTAAAGTGTGAGCCAGCATAGAGATTTCTGAGTTATATTGCTAATGTTTCAGAAAAGGCTGGCAGGCAATGCCAGAAATGCAAATGTTGTTAATTACACTGTCATTAGTTCTTTTTTTTTTTTTTTTTTTTTTTTTTTTTTTTTGCTGGTGCTTGGAAAAGGGTAAATGCTGTTTTTATCACTCTTTAAATGGGAAAGGAATGGATTTCCTTGCTACTAGTACATAGGAAATGTGATAATATTTGTAAAATTGTTACCTTATGAAAGGTTAGAATATTTTTTAAGTTTGTACCTTTGATTTTTTCAATCTAGACGTAAATATCGTCTTTGCCAACTCTGTAAAGAATCTCTGAAACCTGTGATGCTGAGCTGAGGTCAATGCACTTAAAATGTATTTACACAGCTTTCTGTCCAGAAATTTGCTCATTCTGTAGGTGAAGTGTCAATTAGACTATTGATGTCTCAGGTTTTAACTTTAATATTTTTCAAATCCTGTACTGCCTAGTGTGTAACTCTGAAGTTTCTTGTGGCCTGTTAGCTGCTGTTCTCTCATGAAGGTTAGACATAACAAAACCTCTCTAAGTTTCCGCCTCAAGGACACCAGGCCCCAAAATGTGTAAACTAAAAGCCTCTGAGAGGGGGGTAAACTTGGGGAAATTACATCATTAAACTGAAGTTATAATTGGACAATTAACCCTGATATGCAAATGGACCAAACTTATAAAAGTGTGAAGAACTCGTGATCCGGGGTGTAGCCTTTGGCCTGCCCAGGGTGTACCTTTGAAGGCCCTTCAAATAAATACCTACCTTTATTCCCTTATTCTTGTCTAGTCTCTGTTTTTAGGTGGCCATCTCAGGCATCACTATGGTGGAACCAGCAATTAATTCTTGAGTGAGTTACTGAGTGACTAAAGTACCTAAAACTGTACTTGCTGTCATAGGGTAACATAACTTGATTTTTTTTCCCAATAACTATTGCATAAACAATCATTTTAATATAATTTCATAGCAGTCAGATCTTCTACCAGTTTGTGCAGTTGGGTATCTTCTCACATGCTATTATGAAAATGCAGTTACAGCCCTCCTAATGACCAACTTCTGCCTAACAAGCTGTGTTGAAAATTTTTAAGGAATGAATCCATGTTAAACACATATCCTCTTGTTTTCTTTGTCAAATGAAAAATTAAAAAGAGAAAGTTAAGGTTTTTCAAAAAATATATGATAAGAAAACATTTCATTATTTTTGGATGTAATTTGATCACATTTCAGCCCATTTCATCCATTTTGTTCTGAAATTTCATTTTAAAATGCCAACTGAAAGATCCAAAAATGCTGGGATAATTGTTTCTTCCATTTTTAGTCAAAATTATTCTGTGGCCTTTATATGGATTAACATACATGATTAATCAAAATAAAATATCAAGTGTTGGTATAATATATTTGTTATTCTCCTGGATACATTTGTTATTCTCCTGGATTCCATTAAACATAATTGTATCTTCATTAATTTTGGTTCTTTGAAGTCTTAAGATCAAATCATTAATGCACATATTAGCTGCTCTGACTACAAACACATGGAGATAAGAGATCACAAAGTTCATGAAGAATCCTAAACAACAGTAGGACAAATGACTCATGATGCTTTCTATATCTCAACACATTCTTTTATGGAACAAATGAGACAGAAGTGTTTGTCTGAGCATTACAATCCATCACCTGAGATTTCAGGTTCTTTTTTTTAGTAGGCAACCAATTTTTGTGAAAATAGTTTTTGAATCCGTATTGCATTCTGTGCTTTATTTATAATCACTACAGTTTCTGTTAAGAAAATTAACCTTGGTGAGGCTCACATGAACTAGAATCCAAATCAGTAGTGAAGAAATTCAGGTTACATATTGATCTCTTTTCCTTCTTTCATTTTCTTCTATAGCCTGAGCTTGGAGTGTATAGTTTAAATTTTATTTTATTAGGTAGACATTGGCTTTTAAAACATTTCCCTCCTCTTTAGCTGAAAAATTGTCAAGTGATTTGAAAAATACATAGGTACCAAAACTGGAAAAATTTCTGTGGTACTCAGTGCTGCAATGCCTAAAAGTCTGGTTCCTGGCTGTGGGATGAGATGTTATGACACTAGACCCTACAGGGGGAGAAGGGACCTGTCTGGACCAGGAGTTCTCAGGCTGGTTTTTTGTTTACCCCATTGAGAGTCATAACATACAACCGTTGTTTTAAACTGGATGTGTGTGCTGGGTGAGCAAGCTCCCCACTCTGGAAGACATTGCTAATCCTGATGGTTGTACCTCCACAGTTATATGGCCCCATGGGAGAAGGCAGCTGCCCACCAGAGGCAGGAGAGAGGGATCTGCTGAAGTTCACACCTGCTGTTTTGCTCACCAGGTCCTCTGGCTCTGCAAGTGCTGCAGCTGAAACCTCTTCCTTGAATTTGAGAAACTCCAGGCTCTTTGTGTGATTTATGAGATTATGTGAAGCTATAAATCTGCTACAGCTAAATGCAGCAACGATACTGTTTGTGTAACAATTTGTGTCAGCTTTTCTTGACCACATCTGTGTTGATGCCGAATTGCTGAAGGACTGAGTAATGGCTGTACAGAGAGCATGACTGAAATAACAGCAGGCTCCCAAAGGGAAGTTCCAAAGGGAACTGCCCTAGCTTCCTCTGGTTCCCAGGGAATTATCAGAATCAGTATAAACAAATCCACGAGAGCTTCAGTTAACCTCAAATGAAGTGACATCCTTTGAAAAACTAAAATAAACCCCCTGAGGTTTAGCTGGCAGAAATATCCACCAGCAATGTCCAACTGACCTTTCTCTATGGAAGAACAATTCTCTTCACAGGATGGAATATATCCGTCACCATTAGTGTCTGGACCAGAATGCCAGAGAAACATAAAGAGCTCCTTCTCTTTCTCCAGAAGCAAAATTAAACTGAAAATTCTTCAGCACTTTTAAGAGTTGAGTTTTACTTCTTCATTTCTCAATTTTGGATTGGTGCCAAAAGAGGAAATATTTGGTGTAAGGTGCTCTATTTAGCTTTTTCACAGCTCAGAATAAAACTACCAGAAAATGTGTAAGAAATATTATACTTTGTGAAATTTACAACCTACTTCTGTAAACTAATAGACATATGGATAAATACAACATTTGGAAGAGCTTTAGTTTTAGGACAAAGTGTTTGGCCTGTACAAGAGATGTGTAAGATCTAATGGGTGCATGCTAAGGCTAGCCTTTGACACAATCAGCCTATTTTCACATGGTTGACAAGCTGCCCATATAATACCTTAATTACAAAAGCCAAACACTAAGTCTGAGACTGATTCAGTGCAGATTATTTCAAATGTATGTCAATATAAATTTTCTTACATAACATACCACCCTAGGGTTTTTTGTACTCTATATATGTAACATAGGCCAATTGTTTTAGGAACATTTAGACAATTTAGAAGAGACTCGTGGCAATGGGGTTTTTTTAATGGTTCCCTTTCGTTGTATGCAGAAAGTCTATTACCTAGAAGAAAAACACATGTTTTTAACCTGAGTTCTAATTGACCATTCTCTCAGTTATGGTTTTCTTTGTTATTTACATGTGCTGAAAGATTACTTCCTCCAGAACTTTTTCAGGATTGCAGTCCTTTTCTAGGATCATACTGAACTCTACCCAATCAATAGGACTGAAAAATCATGTTTTCTGTTTTCTCCCTTTTCAGAAACACTTCTTTAAATGTTCCTGTCCTTCCTTTCTCCAAAAACTTCTTCGAGGTGATATCTTTTTCTTCTGACATTAGGTCAGTTTCTGTTATCTCCTAGAACAGAATTCATCAGATCCAACCAATTAAAAGCCATTGAATTCTCCAAGTATTTTTTTTCATTCTACTCTAGAGAAAGACCTTTGTTCCTTGTCACTGGAGTTAATTTTGATAGCAACTCTTGTCTGACTGACCTGGGGAGCACTATTTCAAGGGGTTACAGAAAGCATCAAGTTGGTTGGCAGTTTTCCCTTTCAGTGTTCCTGCTAAACAACACTTCTAATGGTCTTTTTGCTACTTAAGAACTCATCAATTACACCCTGGTACTCTCATGGTGTTAGTCGTATTTAGGTTTTAGCCTTGACTTTTCTGATACCCACTCTGCATGGTTGGCTTGGTATTTATTTCTTGTTAGAACTTTTATCTCTGTGTCTTTGCTTTTTGTGCCGAAGGGGAATGAAGCATTTATATGCAAGTCAAATTACTTTCTTACTGCATTTCCTGTTTTTTCAAGATTAGGCATAATTTGTACTCTTGTTGATCTCTTTATTTCCCCTATGGAAGTGCCAGCTCTTTTAGGTAATGTTTCACATTTTTATATTTCATTTAACAATACTGCAACTTGTCGCTATTCAAATAGTGGGAGCAAGGACATTGCTCTGCAGTTATTAAACTTAGACCTTCAGATCTTCAGACCTTCAGCTTCAGCCCATGTGTCCTTTTGTGATTTTTTGACCACAGTAAGTGGGTGTTGCCATTGCTTACTTTGAGAAAAGAATAGAAACCCAAGGGGTAAACAAAATTATTGATAAGCAACTTAAGAGTTAAAATGAAAATCCTTAACAGTGAAGGATTTATTAGCATGAAATAACACATGGCAACAAACAGGAAAAATGCTTTTAAATGTGAATATTGGACAAAACCCCAAAATAACATGGCTCAGTAAGCAATTTTTATGACTTAGGGAGCCATGAAACCCAAAACAGGCAGAACAAATGCAGCAAAGCATTAAATTGCACTGTTATTTTCTATCATAATATATGTGCGCTGTATCTTTAAGCCAGCAAATACACTCACACAAAGGAAACCAAAATCTGCTGAACACTGCCAGATTTGGCTTTTCAAGAAGCTGAAAGAGGATGATGAAAGTATGTGAAGTAATGAGAGCTTTTGAAAAGACCCAGATGGTGTTTCATGAACAGCTGAAGGTACCCATCACATTGCATAACAGAAGCAAGGACTTCTGACAAAGATGTAAGCAGATGTTTTATGTCACTTATCCTAGAAGTTAGAAATGGAGAGGCAAGGCAAATGTACTGTGAATGTATGACGATTGAGTCCTGGTTTCTGTGGCCTTCTCCCATATTTTTTTTCCTGAATAATCATAGAATCATAGGATCGCCTGGGTTTGAAGGGACCTTAAGAGTCATCTAGTTACAATCTCGCTGCCATGGCCTGGGACAGAACTCAGAGTTTCATCCAGCTCCTGATACCTAATCTAAACCTACTCTCTTTGAGAAGGAAATGTTTGAATTCATAACAGAAGAATTACACTGGTTTAGGCCTGCCTGGAGAAGCAAACTGTGTGGTTTTGTTCAAACACCTTTATTGTTAAAATAGTTAAGACATTTTCTCTCTCTTTGCTCTCCAGTGATAGGAAGACTTAATGATTGATTTAAGCAAAAGTCCTAAATCAGAAATAATAAAGGAAAAGTTTAAAGCACTAAGAATCTTTAGGCCACTGACTTATTTTTGTCTATTTCCTGGAACTGCATAATTGAATTTCAGGCACTGAAATGCACAGAAATTCATGCTAATAATTAAAAAAACAAAACAAAAAAACCCTCTGGAACAAATATACAGCTCATAATGGCTTCACAAATCCTAGCTTTTAAGCAGATGTATACCTACCAGAAATAT
Source organism: Coloeus monedula (assembly GCF_965178545.1). NCBI lineage: Eukaryota > Metazoa > Chordata > Aves > Passeriformes > Corvidae > Coloeus > Coloeus monedula. Next base: position 52,197,566 of record NC_138783.1, read on the forward strand.
TTTAGTCCTGTTATGTTCTCTGACAATGTATAAATAATTCCAGAGAACACTTCAACACAGTTCAAAGCAGTGTTTTATAAGGTATAATAGGTGTCTAAAGATGGAAAAGGCTTCATTAAACAGAACAGTTCTATCAAAGTGTAAAATTGTGCCACATGTGGTGACAACTTAGTTGTCTAAAATGTAGGGCAAAAATAAAGCTGGACAAATGGATTTTCTCATAGAAAGTTTCAATTTCTTTGAGGGGGGAAAAATTATTAATTCTGCACAAGCTCAAAATACATTGACTGAAAAACTCCCATGGCAATCTCTCCTGGAAAGTGAACACAGGTACCTCACATGACTGTCCTCCTGAGCCAAGGTCAGGAAAATAGACTCATACAACCCACAAAGCATTGGAACAAAATCCATTTCTGTAATCAGCTTTTGACTCCTTCTTGGTGGTTCCTTTATTGTACAGTTCACTGCTATGGAGACAATGTGTGTAGTCATTTATAATGAATGATTCTGCCTGCTGTAGACTTTTCTGTCTTCTGCACTGACAAAGAAAAAGAACCCTGAAGGACACTATTTTCTGCACATCTTAGGGACAAGGTAATGGACAGTTGTGGGAAAGTATGGAAATGAGACGCTTCAAGTTACTCAATGGCCATATGAAGCTTCAGGGATCCCAGCTACCAGTCCATGTTTTCTAACACTTTGGGGTTTTTTTATTAGTAGTAACAGTAGTATTAGTGATACTATTAATCTTGTGGTTTTTTAAAGAAATATTAATTTTGTTGATAAATATTTACAGTTTATGAAAGGGAAAAAATGTAATAAAAAAGAATAGATTATCATCATAAAAAAACCCCACACTTAAAAGACATGGTCTGACAAAACAGAAAAAACAGCTTGGTTTTTTTATAAACATGATTAAAACTTTCTTGGGTGACGGTAAACACAGGTCTTTTCCCCTTATATGTGGCATATGCTCTCTTAGAATGAAGACCTCACGTATTTTGAATGGTTCATAACTTCCTTTAAATAAGAAGGCAAGCAGTGTCTTTTACACTTTTTCTCTTTAATGAGATAGGAGAATGCATGAACCAGAAAATATCATAGTTTCTCCACATATAACTCCACATATAATATGTATTTAAAGTTGCACTTGTATCAGTGACCTCAAAGCATTTTTATAGGATTAAAAAATTTATTGTTATTATCATTATTATTATTACATTCAAGATTATACTCATTACCAGAAACAACAGACAAAATGCTTCTTTATTATTATTTAATTATGTGTGTAGGGTTTATATATATTGGCTATATTTCTTTGTATAATTTGAAATTATAAGGACTCCCACAATTTTTTTTTTATGCTTTTACAGCTAGTTAAAAGCTGCAACTGCCTAAATGTTTTGACAATGAAGTCTAAATACCAAAGATTAATTCTAACACTGAATACCTTAAAAGACTTTAATGAAGATAGCCAAAGACTGTGCACGCTATGCATCAGGCTTACATTCATTGCAATGACTCTTCCTTTTTTGGGTGAAGAACACTCACTAAGGCCGAGTGAAACAAAGCAAATTCCCAATTTAGAAACATGAAATATCCCCTGGATAACTCAAGTGTTTTTGTACTTACTGAAAAGGAGATTGAATCCACTATAGAGATCTTCACTCTTGCGTAGATTTACACGTGGCAAAAAGCCTTATTGCCAGAAGTCAAAGTGCCAGAGACTTTCCTGTGGTCCGGGGTGTGTGCCTCTGCAGGCAGGAGCACCTGGGCTGATTGCACTAGCAGCTGCGCTTCCACCAGCTTTGGAAATTGAACATTTTGGGGAATCATTGTGTGAACCGGTCTGCAAACCACTCAGAACTGGTATTTCAGCCAGCACCACATCAGTGCATTTTCAGCTGAGACAACTTGTGCACTGAGTCTCAGCTTACTACTAACAAAAAACATAATGATAAGAGCATTTTAAAATATTGAGATTGGGCTGGGTAGAGGGAATAGAAACCTTTCCCAAGTGAAGCCTGGGGAAGGAGGTGCAGCTTTAGCAATGGGATTTATATCTCACAATATAACCTGCAGTGAAGTATGGGGTCAAAGCCATAGTTTCTACTTCCTTTGCTTTTGTTGCAGTATTAAAAATCTATCCTGACAAAAAAACCAATCCAAACCAAACCACACCAAAAACCAAAACAGTAAACTAGGGTAAAGTATTATGCCAGAGTTTTCTGTTACTATGTTGGAACATTCCATGGATGTGAAGACTGTAGTGGATGATCTGTTTGGTCTCTTTACTAAGAGTCTGGCTGACTACATTATGGTGTGCCTGAAAGTATCCCTGTAATCATGTGAACATCATGTCTTCATGTCTTCTGCTGAGGACTCATAGGATTCACCTAACTTTAGATCAGGCTCTGGTTACCTAACTTCTTCTGCTGTGTTTTGCCCCTGAGACCCTTCCTCTCCTGATTTTGTGGGTAGAGATGAATTTTAAGTGTGCGGGTGGAATCTTTGCTCTTAAAGACTTGTTTCCTTGCTTGTCCACACTGGCTTACTGAATTCAGCACATGCTGCTCATGTGCACATGTACTTGGGTGTTCTATTGGAAAACCCGAGCTGGTGAGATGATGGTTACCATAATTGTCACAAATCTGCCCCCAGTTCTGGAAAGAGAACTCTCTCCAAGGTTCTCCGGTTCAGGCATATGTGTGATGTTCTCCAAAGCAAAGCATTTCTTAATTTTATCAGCAGAAATAAGGTCTAGTATAAGTGAAAAGTGCTAAAAAATAGCTGGACAAACATCTATTGTGTTGAAAGCTGTAATAGAGAAGAATGTTTAAACAGGCAGGTCTCCACTGGGCGGTCTTTTTTGCCTTGTGTGATTGCTTGATCAGCCTTCTGGCTGCTTTTTTATCAGGGGTGAGCACCTGTGTTTTCTCAGTCTGCAGCCTTCTGACTCTGCTGATAGCTGGTATCTATGTGTAAGTGAGTGAATCTGCTTCAGGCGCATCATGCCATATGAGGACAGTGGCTGTATCCATGCTGTTCCTGTACAAGTGGATTGGCTCATCCATACGGTGCATGAATCCAAGCCTTCTCTCAACCCTGCAGTTCTTTGGTCTGTGCCTGTCCAGAGTGTCAGAAATAACATGAAACCTGTGTTGCAACCTTGCAGAACAATATGTCATGAAATTCCCATAGAGAGGTTGCATCCAGTATTTACAAATTGGTAAATTTTCCATGTGTGTCCTCTGATCTAAATATTGTGTGTTCATTTTAACATCTTAAAAATAATTTTTAAAATTTGGAAGTGATGTACTGCCAAACTGCTATGGATATCTGATGTGACAAAGAGGATGATGGGGTTAGGTGGAAAAATAATTCTATGAGTGAATAAGCTGAGCCTGTTTCAGAGAGCTCTGGAATGCCATTATCCAAAACCGACTCCTTTCTTAGAGCAACACCAGTAAACCAGATTCCCTAATTACACTTCTGTTTGTCAGTCATTCCCTTGGAAAAAAACCCTGGCCATGAGTAATTTACACCAAGTTGTGTTTTAACTAACAGCATCTTAGACCATAGCCCAGGTGTTCCAATTTGCATACTGGTATTTTGAGGCCAGTAACTTCCACAGCTTCATCTAGGTGATAGTCATAACTGCAGACTTTCCTTTCCCTGGATACTGAGATAACAAGAACCATAATCTATCTATTTACTGTAGAGCAGATGACAGACTTAGGTACCTACCTTAGTTTCAAAGTCCAAGAGGAGAGTGATGTAGGTCCAAATCACCCACACTTCAGGACCTTCCACTCGCAGCTCCCTTTGTTGCTAGGAAATGCTGGAAGGAAGACCATCTCATGTACCAAGCCACTGACATCATGTATTTAAAAGTTTTATTCAGATTCAGAGTCACAACTCCTCTTTGTAAGGTAATTTAATAAATTATGGGTGGAGAGACAGTGCCAAAAGAAAGGAAAATATTATGGTGTACTCCTGCCTCCAGTAAAATTGACAAAACCCCCACTGGTGTCTGCAGGGGAAGGGCATCTCCTCCCAGATTATATCCACCTAATGTCTGTGATGAAACAGCTGTTAAAATATGAGTCCCAGTGATATATTTTGCATATTTAAAATTAATCTGATAAAGTGACCATTACATCTGGTACTGGATCAGTTAATGAATATTCAATTTCAGCCCCAATGATTGTGTAGCTGAAAGATTGTTGCAGGTATAGCCATAGCCACCAAAAAATATCTTATTTTCCTGTAGATTTTTGAAAAGATTAGGAGAATAAAAAGAAATAGTGGTATCAGTGAAGGAAAATTAAATAATTAAATTGCAGAAGTAAAAGTTTACCACATTAAATAATGCAGAGAAATGAACATAGGGATATATCTAAATGGGGAAGAGGTTGGTTAATTTTATCATTATGTTCTTGTGTGACCTGAGAGTACTTCTGAAGTGCAGGGCTTGTGCATGACCTGCCATCACCCTGATGTTTGGGTGAGCCTGGGTCATGCAAGGATTTCCTCTCCACACTGTGGTTTCCCTGAGGGGAAGACATGGTGACCAGAGCGGAGAGTGAAGCCAGACTGGCTTCTAATAGTGCCTCATCACCCATGAATGAGTAAAAGAGAATCCAGGAATGGACATACAAAAAGTCTGGTTTGTATCTTCAATATTCATTATGACTTATGTGGTAATTTTTCACTGTAAAAATATTTTTAATAGCATTCACACAAAAACCACACAGAGTTAGATCACAACCTCACAATTTGATTATATGGCAGTATGGAATTTTGGACAAGGAGAAAACAACTTATCCAAAAGAGCTGTTTAGCACTTGTTTTAGAATCTTAGTGGTGAAGGTATCAGTGTAGGGAATTTTAATGATTGAAATGATTTTATGATTAAAACAGAATTTACCATTGAACTACCTTCTGAGCAGAAGGAGGACAGTCCATGATTAATGGCATGGTTGGGTACTTTAGCATTTCTAAGCCACAGGCTCATAGGTAACATGTGACTCTGGTTGCTTATATAAAATTTAGAGGAGCTTTTTTTTTCACATAGCAGTTCAGAGTGGCTGGCTGCTGTACTAAGATAATTCAAATTGTACTATATAACCAGGCTCCAAATTTTGACATTTCCAGTTGAGTACCCAGTTAAAAATGTGCAGAACTCTACATGTGGGGAAATCACAGTGACTGTGTACATGGCTTATATGGACAGATGAGGCAGGCACATTCTGAAGATTCCCACTGAGCCAAGTGAAGATGCACATATAGCTTATTTTCTGTCTATGATCAGCTAATACAGCCTGATTTTGTCTTGTTATTTCAGTTATCAGTGCTCCTACTCACAGGTAGTTCTGACTGTCAAACCATAAGCCTAGGGGCTTTCTGAACTTTGAAACTCAGGGTCTAGATGCCAAGAGCTAAATGAGTTGAAATGGTTTCCTGATTCATGGGCACAGTCCTGGCATTATGGCTGCCAATGGATGAAGACTTTCAGACCAGTAAGATTTTCAATGATGAAACTGAAAAGCATGCTCATCTGCTGCCACACTCCTACTGACATAGCCTTACTTGATTCATGAGAAGTGTCAACAATTACACAAAATAGTTTTTCACTGAATGGTGTTGAAAAAATAATTTGATTTTAGGACAAGGAGGAAAATACCTAGAGCTATTTCCAGTTCATAAGAAATTATTCACAAATGCAATAGAGTCTCTAAATAATTTTTAGAGCTCTAGTTGGCCTTACTGGAGTAGTGGGTTTGGACCAGATGATGTCCAGAGCTCCCTTCCAACATTAAACATTCTGTGGTTCTGTGATTTCATGAACCACACATCCTGAACTTATATGGCATCATATGATGGCAAAAAAAGAAAAAAGTGTCAGACCTATGAGACCATCCACAAACTAAATCAAAGTCAGTAGTTTGTTCAAAACCAAAATAGTTATTCAATGGTGCAGATGTTTCAGGAAAATATGGGTTGTTTATTGTCACATTAACAGGAATGTTCACCCTTGGTATAGCTAAAGCAGTTGTCACTTCGCTAAAGGACTACTTGGTGGAATACATCTGCTTTATTTGATGGCAGGTAAGACAGGAAGGGGAACAAAATATAGGAAAGTGGCTCTGAGGAGAGTATGAGAGAATGACTGTGGGAAGGTACCACTCATCTGGGTAAAGCATTATGGAATGTAATAGTGGGGAGCAATCCAGTCTTGGCAAGTAGACTGATAACATAATCTAGTAAGACTTTTCCATCTGTAATGTCTCTGATCCATAGGTGGAGAAACAATAAATACACATTTGATATGCAGCAGCTTTGTTCCAGACTCGCTTCTATTTGGATTGTGGCATGACATATCCATGGCTCATGCTTTTAGAGTCCTTTCTGAGGACTGGAGGTGGAGGAGTGTACACATTGAGGTATTGTCCCAAAAGAGTTGGGGTTTTTTTACACACATGAAGTGAGGTCTTGGCACTATGGGATAAGTCTTTCCAAAGACAACCTCATCCATATCCAATTTCATATGAAAATTCAAAACAAAAACCCCAAAACAACAGCAATATACTTCTTATTTTAAAAAAGGTCTCTGCCAGGACTCCTCTTTAAAAATTGTACTTAGTGCATTTCCTCTGTCCACCTGGGATCCAGAAATGAGTTTTCCTTCTGCCCTCCCTGGAAGGAACAGACCTTCCCAGTTATGTCTCAACTGCTTTTTTTCTAGAGATGGGACAAGAGGGCACAGCAGTCTCCTCACCACTACATCTATACCTTCAAACGCCATCCGGGCACCTTGTAATCGTGGTCTTCACAGAAGACAGAAACCAGTCCTACTAGGTCCTCCAGACAAATGGACCTAGGTAGAAAGATGGGTGTGGTATCTGGATTTACTATGGACCGTGGTGACAGTGACAGGCAGGCACATGAGCTTTGGGGGATTGCAGGGATATTGATGACCTTAAGAGGTTTTTTTCTCTAGTCAACAAGCTGAAGGTAAATTTCTGCAAATCATACCCCGTATTACTCCTGTCTATGCCTGAAATCATCCCTGTCTCTTTCCAGCGCTTTTTGCACAGATGCATTTTTCTCAATTAACAAACATGCTGTTTTTATTCTGTTTAGCATTACAATCACATCACGTGGCTTCAATGTGCTCCTGACTCAGGGCACATGTTGAGTTGGTGAGAAATACAGCTGTTCCATGTGAGAAATACAGCTGTTGGAAAAGCTGTTAAGTATTTCACTAAGAAAAAGATTAAAATACAACTGGACTAGCAATTAGAGGCATAAATGCCTGTAATCCAACCCAGACATGATTAAAACAGCCCTAAAATGTACCAGCAGGAGTTATCCTGAAATGAATTAATATAAAGCAGGCATGCAGAAAGCAGTGCTCCTCCTGTCTTAAACACCCAACACACCGTGACAAGCAGCATCTTCCATTTCTTAGTGGTATATCCCTCAGCAAGTTTGCAGATGACACAAAGCTGAGCAGTGCAGTTGACACAATAGAAGGATGGAATGCCATCCAGGGCAACTTGAGAAGTGGCCCCATAAGAACCTCATGAGGTTTAACAAGTCTAAGTGCAAGGGCTGCACCTGCATTAGGCACTAGGTGGTAAAAGAAGCTGAGGACAAAGTGCTGGTAGTGTGGATGAAGGCTGCCTGTGCCACTGGATCTAAATACACAAGTAAAGTGTCTAGTTATGTTTTTACTTAGTAGCATAAGAAATAAAATCAAAAGTCAAGAAATCAGAGCAGACAGGAGATGCATCAGATCAGAATGCAACCTAACACATGAGGATTGACGAACATTGTGATCCAAAGTGTAAGTGCTGATGCCATTCCTCTGACTTACACATTCTATCATAGAGGTTACTTTTGTTTAGCAAGAAAGAAATCCATAAAAGAAGGCTTGATCTCTGTGGTATTCAAAAGACGCTAGTTAAAACAGCAAGAAAAGAAACATGTTAATCTAGTATGATGTAAGGAATAAATTAGTATGGCTGTAAAGGACACTGAAAAGTCTGAATAGAAACTGCTTCTACTTTCAGTCAATAACATGCTTGGCTCCTAATGATGTATTGTCATCCTGATCCTAATTACTTGTACCACACGGAATTTTTCTCCTCCCCATGTAGAACAATTAGCTAATTATCCTCTTTTGTGCCAGCTGTTAAATAAAAATCCCATATATCACTGAATGTTTTAATTAGTCTTGGTTAAAGAAAAAATAATATACTGAATCAAATTTTTCCCATCTGTTATAAAAAGGTTAATGCTATACTGAAAAACAACCCTTGGGATAGGCTTGCATTTTCTTGAGATGGTATAAAAACCATAGCTGTGGAGGAAGGGGTCACAAAGGAGAAAGTGAACCTTTGAAACCTTCACACTTGGGGTTTAGGCAGAAGAGAAGTGGAGGCAAATCTTGTTTTAATGGTTGAAGATGAAGCTCTGTGCCACTATAAATCTTAGAAAATCCCAGATGATCCAATCACACATCTTATGCTATCACTGGGAATTTTGCAGCTCAGTACTCAAGGGAATCAGTTCTTCTTTGATTTGAGTTGTGCTTAGGCTTTGGTATCCCTCCTCACAGCCTCCATTTGGGATTGGTGTTTATCAGTTCTGAGCTTTAGACAGTAAAAGAAGTAATCACAATACAACTGATCTGGCAGGACTACTGCCTCCACCCACTATTTTATTAAAATACTTTGTGGACAAAAAGTGGAATTCTTTAGTTTAGTATTGCTATTCTGGTCTTATGAGAGATAAATGACATGAAAGGCCATTGAGAGGGTCACTTGCTTAGCACATTTTCAGTTGTCAAAATGGAAATGGTAAAAAAAAAATCCTTCCTGACATATTTTTTTCAGATTTCACACAATTTTCTTTATAAAGGAATCAAAAGACTCATTTTATTTTACTTAGATCTTATAGTCCAATCCCCATATTTAGTGATCGTGTAGATTATTTATGTGCACTTACTGCTGGCAAAACTGACAGATTTGGGAACACTGACAGTTAAAAATTCTTCTGCATTAGTTTTTATACAGGATATCAAAGGAAGCAGTAGAAATGCTTTGAGAATTCCACCACCAACTCAACTGGACATTCCTGCTTATAAATACCTGAGTGACTACAAGGAAACACAAAATAAATAAGTGGGTGCTTATTCTGACTTGGTAGTGTGCTAACCCCCTGTTTAATCACATTACATTAATTTAAATTGTTCTGAGGTGAGGGGAAATAAATAGCAAGGCAGGAGAAGTTGTCAGTTCTCCAAATTTGCTCTTTGGTAAAAGACTATCTGTGTTGAAACAGAAATGGCTAAGCATATAAAAAGCAAATAAAAGAAGATCTTTATTTTCTTTCTGCATTGGGTCCTGGAAAGATTCTTGTTCAGATAGCAAGAAAAAGCCACTCCACTAAAAGAAATGTCACTGTTCATTGTAGCTGGGCAGACATCTACTGTGGTCTAAGAAGGACTGAGAGGGACGATATGCCAGGGAAACAAGTTTTCATGGAGAAGTACCCTTTATATACTGTTGTATTTAACTTGTATTATATATTACTATTATATTATACATTACATATTATTAATAGATTCTATTTAAGAGTGAAGTACAGAAATGTATTTTAGTGAATACCAGATGCTTTAAAATGTTATCAAAGCAGAAAACATACCAAAGTTATGGTATGTCACCAATTTATTCCTAATTGAAAAGGTAAAATTGTCCTACCACAGGATAGGTTTTAATCATTTTTTTGCTACCTTCTACTTTCTTCCCATTTTCTGTCCATTCTTTATCTGTCATTACCATTCCATTTTTTTTTGTTATCTTCTAAACTTTTTTGAGGCAAGAACACAGACACACTCTTCAACTAAAATAATTCCTGTCATTTAAAATCTTGCTTGACTGAGAGCTTATGGTAGCACAGCAATGAAGGAAGAAGTTTAAAGCCAATGATTTGATGACAATAAAGTGTCCCAAACTGACAGCTTCAGTTCACCTTCTAGATAGTCCTAAGACCTCTGATGCTGACCTAAAAGTCATCTAGGTCTTGCCGGGGTTAAAAGCTGTCCTTCCACTAAAGCGCTATCATAGTAGATACTGAGGTTACCTGAGTGACATCTGATGGCCCAGTAAGGCTGCACAACTTATCAATCCCATTCTCAGATAGTTGTATTGTTTTAGGAGCAGTGTTTAGGATATGTCATTATGGAATTAGGGAAAGTTTTTAATTGTTTAAGGAGAGTGATGCAGTTTAAGTCCATTAGCACATGCTAAGTAAGAAGGGAAGCATTAGTTTTCTTCTGTGAAAGCATATTTGCAATTACCAGATAGACTAAAAATCTTAAGAATATTTAGAATTTGCTTTACTGCTAAAAAATATTTACAAATGAAATAAAGCACAGTTCAGCCAAATTCTTTATTGAGTATTTGTTTCAAAACAGAAGTAGAAAAGCATGTTAGACGATGCCTCTGAAACTTTGGTCTGCAAAATTAAGGAACTTTGAATATGTTTTTTCTACTCCATTAATAATTGCCTTTCACCTTTTGTTGATAAAAGCAGAAAACTTCTATGAATACAAAACTAGAGTTATAAAATTGACATAATTTACAGAAAACTCCACATTATACCAGATATTAGCAAAGCATGCTTTGTTACAAAAGCTTTCGGACCTGGCCTCATTTTTGTAAGACCTTTTTCCATGCTGAGTTAACTGTTTGCATGCATTTTATTTATCCCTTTTACAATCCACTTTAATAATCAAAAGACACATTTAGGGTAAAGTGGGAAAACACTTAAGAATCTCAGTATATGTATTGTTATAAGATTCCTTTAATGGGAATGATTTTTCTTAAAGGTAAAGAAGTCAACATGATCTTGAATACATTGCAAGAAGCTCATAATGTTTGCTTTTTCCCTTTTTTCAAGAGCTTCCATTAGCCAAGTTACTAGGAGGTATTTGGATATGCAATGTAGGACAAAAAGAGGATACATTTAATATAAGGCGTATTTGTTTGCTTAGAAAAGGTAACATTACTGGTACCATTACAAATTTAAACACATGATGAATTTTGACTTACAAAAAAGCATACAATACTACTGAACCAAAAGTGCTATGTTAACATCTCTTATTTCCTTAGATTACTATAAAAGTCACCTGAGGTGATAATTTTTTTTTCCTAGAAATTATCTAATTCATTTATATTTCTTATTTAGTGGAAATAATAATAATAAAAAAATACACTCTCTGTTGTTCCCGGCTCATTTTTAATCCAATCCATCAAACACTTACTAGCCAGCATAAGAAGGGATCCTGTTTCTACAGAAGTTTTTGGGCTTCCAGGACCCCACCTTGCACAGTCCTTACTACCAAGAGCAGTAAAAGCACCTCCAATGGACTACTCCTAGTGAGCACTGTGCTGGCAGTGAGTATCTGCAGCTTCACATCTTTTTGTGGATTCATGGTTCAGTTTACGTTACTTCATCAAAACAACGTCATTTTCTAATGTTCTCATTTCAAAAAAAACCCAAACAACAATTCCTCTCAAAGACCATGTTGTTAATTTGCAATTCTGTGAATTCTGTCTTGGCAAGCTTTTAGGAATGAGCTAGTCTTGTCCTCCGTCTTGCTGCTCCCCCTGCAAAACACGGAAAAAGAACTTTAATTATTACCTATAATTATGTATAACATAGTAACACTATATATTGTATTTACTTGTGAAACAGACGTGAAAAGGAAAGATGAAGCCTGGTGGCGAACATTTCTCTCCTGTGCTGGCAGCTGTGAAATTAAATGGATCTTCCATCTTCTTCGTTAATCATAATAACATAGATTCTGAGAGTTATAAGTCCTGTGGTGGAAAATCCCAGATTGCCATTTTCCCATTGTTAAGACTCCAAAGTCAGATTTCACTTTGATGGCTTTATTTTCATCTGAAACACTTTTTGACTAAAGCACATAATCTTGGTTGTTTTCAAATATCAGAAAAACATAATTAGCAATTCCAGATTTTTTTTGTTGTTTTTTGTTCAAGCAGAAATACAAGTTTTTTCTTTTGAAGTCTGTATTTTTAAGAGCTTTTTTCCCCTCCTGACTCTTAAGATAACTGAGAATAATATTTGATATGTGCTATATGTTTAAATGTATGCTTTGCTTTTACCTTGTGTCCTCCTTGTTGGTTGTGCTCTCCGTACAGGTGCTTCTAGAAAACAGAAATTTTGCAGTCAGAAGTTATTTGCTGAAGCCTTTGAATTAAAACTCATTAGGAATATTGGAAACTCATTGCTGACTTTTGAAGTTTGTTCTTTAAATTTTTCAGTAAATTAAGAATTTTGTTCCAGTAGCATGTTGGCTTGATCACCTGAAACATGAATGCTTACAATACAATTCCCACATTTCACTCATGTGCGGTCATCCATTAAAGCTTAGTAACATTTCAAAAGTATTCTTGCATTTTAAACATATGAATGAATCCATTATCTGCACTGATCCTCGACAGATGGTTACAGGATGTAGGCAGGTGCCAGGGCATTTTGTCTATGCTCTTCATTCGTCAAAAGCCGTGTGACACTGTCAGTGAGGTAAAAGCTCAGGTTAAGGCACAGGACTCCGTTTCAGCTTTCAGCAGAGGATATCCAGGTCTGTTGCATTGCCATTACTTCAGGAATTATTCATGAGCTAAATGCCTGAAAGCGTTACAAGATGTTGGCCACATTTCCAGCTGTGTTTGGGGCTTGATTTGTAACTGCATTGTGAGCCCACCGTGTGATTCCACATCTAGAGTTCAGTTAATTTTCTCAGGCTTCCGCTTTAAAAGGTGGAGCAGAGCAAGGGCTGTTGAATACATACCACCCCGATTAGATATATCCTTTTTTTTTTCACTTATTCAGTGAAACTATGGACATGTTTTTCTTTTTCTCATCAAACCTTGAAACTTTTCTTAACCAGATGTCTCCTCATTGGGAGGAAAAACACATCACAAGCATAAGAAGTAATTCTTCTGTTACTGTCACAGAAATGTTACTGCAGTGATTTTTCCTTCTTTACGACCACGAAGTACTTATGTATTCACTTAACAAGCTGCAGCCAGTTCTCTTTTCATCCTGAGGTACAGGATATACCAATGCATAGCCCTGAGATACAGGCTGGACCTCATTCCAGCTGAGGCTAAACACTGGGTATCTGCCCCACCATGGCAGAAAATTTCAAGCTCTGCACTGCCCTGACAAGGACAGAATATGATTCATCCAAACCATGCTTTCCATACTTAGGCGCTGTCTGTACAATTATTCTTTCAGATAAGCCTCATGTTTGAAGATCACACCCATCTGTCATTTTCAGGCAATAGGGGACTCCCCAGCCTGACTTGTACTATTCAGCACCAAAGCTGTACAAACACTATGTATCAACCTTCATTGTTTGGCACAGACTTCAAATTAAAAAGGTAGAAACGCATTTATTTAATTTCATTCTCCAAAAGCCATAATATTTTCTCCTATGTATTTGGTTCAAAGGCTGACAGAATAACCTATTCTGCATTATTAGAATTAGAATTAGAAAAAGACATAAATACAAAAGAAACCGTAAGCAAATTACTTCTTAACTTTGAATGAAGATCCTTAAACAATGATTGTTAAACTTGAAGAACAAATTGCTGGTATAAAAGCAGATTGAATTCTAAATGGGTCCTTTTGGACCTTTATTCCATTCTGGGTTTTCAAATCCAAGAGCTTCCCTCATTTAACAACAGGGCAAAGGTAGAGAAATACCAAGACACTGTGAGATATTTACTCAACCCCAGAGGTTATATTCCCTGCACCCCACCCACTCCTTCACAACACTGAGAAACCCTCACAGCAACAGATCACATTTACTCTGACAAGAAATAACTCAAGTTAAAAGCAACTCACGTGGTCTTCTTCTTTATGTGCTGCTTAAAGAAAAGTCAATTCTATATGGTGCATTTTTCTTCAAAGGTTTTACCTAAGCTTTGTGGTTGGGCATTTCCTCCTGTCTACTATGCTTGCCAAACCATTTAGTTACTTTTAGCCGCAAGGTAAGCCTCAGCATTTTTCTCTGCAACGTCAGTGAAAGGATTCCTTTCCAAAACAATTACAAAATTCTTGCTAAAATGCTGGCTTCAGACCTAGTAATTTTTGTGAACAGATACTATAAAACCTCACCTGGAATGATCACTTTAGACAAAGCAGGTCTTAGTGATACAGAATTTTTAACAAACTAACCTTCCAGATGAAGTTTCTTGATTTCTCTCTCGATAATCTGTGGCTCCCCCTCAATTACTTTAGTAACCTTGGTGTACTCAGTTCCGGCTACGGTAAGCATCAAAAACAAATGAGTTAAATCTGGCATAGCATTTTTCCATATACCAGGAGCCTTCAGTGGAAACAATGTTATTTTTGGGCATAGATGTTGCAGGATGCCATGCTATTCATGCCATCAGGCATGTTATTTCTAAGGATGAGTTCATTGCAGTCTTGGCTTAAAGTTTTGTTTCAGCACACTGCTAATTGTTTTAAGCAGTGTTGGATATTTTATGAGCAGAATTAAAGCCCATATGAAATATTTCCTTTATTTAGACAGTGATAATACATTTGTTTGTGACTGTACTCAAATTTAAATGATTAGGAAATTCTCAGTAAAAAATAATTTTATGTAGACAAGGGGGCCATAAAGCATTATCACCATTATCACCAACAACCCTAAAGCAGCATGTGTATCTGCTTTTATTGGCTAAATGTCTAGGAAGGTATTATCATGGCAGCCAAGGGTAGCTGACTGGATAAAAAATGGAAAAAATAGAGAAAAATCAAATTAAAGCAAAAGACAAATCTACTTGTTCGGTCCATTCTGTGAAGCAGGATGCTTAGGCAAACTAACATATAATAGCAAGGAAAATAGCAAGAATTCAAGAGATGATGTTGTCTTTTTCAAATTTCCTGCAGAGAAACTATTTATCTCTTTTCCATACACCTATGCTCTAAGAGGTATCTCTACAGATTATCCCTATTTAATTGTATACCTCTGTATCTGAAGATGATTACAGGTACAGTTATAATTATTAGATTCTGGCATCAGATCTGTCAGTTTTGAACAGTTCTACAGATAAAGTTTGATCCTGCTCATTGTTGCCTGGTTTAAACCAGTAGAACATAGGGCAGTATATGGAGGAATTTTCTTGCTGCAATTTTTAAATTTCCAGCTTTTCTTTTAAATATTCAATCCAGAAATAGGCATCTCCAGAGAACAAATCTTTTCACATAGGTGGATATTTAGGATAAAATTAAAAATCCTCTGGAAGTTTAGGTTTCTGTCCAATATTATAGGCAAATTCTGGCTTAGGTCTGTAAAACTAAGATTCAGATGTTTAAAACAGAACAAAGAATTACAGTCAACAGGAGTCATAGCCATACCTTGGCTTTTCTCTAAGACTAGCTGGGTTATCAACCAGCATGTTTAAGTTTGGCAGGCAGCTGTTCACCTGTTCAGCCATCAGGAAATTTTTCACTTGACTGAAGTTTTTCACATCCACAGAATAGTTTTTTTAAAAAACTACGAGATTTAGTTCATTGAACTAAATGTGGCTGCAAGTTACTTTACTGGTATACAACTTGGTAACTTACTAAAAAGTGAACATAAAATGAAATGGATTCATTTAATTTATGTCAAGAGAAGCATCCATCCATATTTTTGAGCTTCTGACTCAGGTTTAAACTAACATTTACAAAAACCTTGTCACTTAAATTCCTTTTTTATTCCCCATTGCTATTATAGATAGTTTTTCTAATCTACATTAAGCAGAGAACATTCCAAATTCATAGATAAAGATTAATTTCATAAGCAGAAGTTCTTTTACTAAGTTTCTACAGCTACTGGTTATATACTGCCAAAACTGTTAGAATTAAGAGAGCAAGAAGGAAAGAAAACCATTCCTTGGAATGCTGTATTTGAAGAGAATTAAAGTTAATTTCTTGATATCCATCACCTGTAAGCATTTAAAGAAGGATATTCAACATGCCTTTAATTATTAACTTGAGGGCAATGAACATTCATTTCTGAAGAACTGATAAGTAAGATGAATTTGGCCTGTTACAATATGTTCCATTTCATAAGTGTTTTTCACAGATTTAAATTTACTGAAAAAAAAAAAAAAAAGGAATAAATCTTCATTGCTCCCCTGAGTTTTAATTAGGTAACTTTTTAAAGACTGAAAAAACCCAAATATTTTATTTTCTGTGATCAATGTAATTAAAAATATTGATAACTCAGACTTTGGTATTTATTTCCGTTTCACAGATTTGTGGCATTAGAATAGAGTATTCTATTTTTTTCCATTAAAGTTCCACTTCTACTATGTCAGTCTTTAAAATGTTGAGTTCAACATATCTGAGAGGAGTTTCAGTTATCATAACCTGTTGCAAAAATGTTAGTTATAATACACTGAATTACCTCCCTGTAGAAGTCTTTTGATTTCTTCATCTTCCAGTAAATGACCATCACCTTCAATAAATTTGGTCACCTTGGTAACCTCTGATAGGATACAGGTTATGGCAAAAAAATTGATTTACAGAAAACATTTGGTAATCCCAAAAGAGCATATGAATGAATTAATCTTGCCATATCATTGTTCTGAATTGAAAAATTCATCTGTTATGATATCAAATTCCACATAAACACTGGAAACACCATATTCTTATGATAAACATAGCATACTATATAATAGACCCAGGCAGCCTAAACTCTAGAGCTGACAGAAATGTGAAGGTCAAGGACTCAAACCAGAACATTACGTTTGGGTGGTTCTGAGGTTTAATCTCTGGGTAAGATTTAGCAGTATGAGCATCATTTTTTAAAACATGCAATATCTATTCATTATTTAAGTTATATAGAGAATGATATATATGCCTGAAAGAAATTAAACAAAACAAGCAAACTAACCTTCTTCGAAGATTTTCTTTAACTTCTCTTCATTGTCTGGATCCCCTGCAGTAATTCTGGTGTATTTTATTTCAGGACCTGGAATAAAATTTATAAGATAGTGGCTTTTATACCAGGTTTGTTCTTTAAATTATTTTTTCCTATTTAATACATGTGGTGATTCCATGGTTAACATGCTGTAATCTCCTTATATGATAACTTTATTTTTTACAATTTCCCAAATTAAACAGAAAGAGCATTAAAAACAGTAGTTAAAACTATTCTTGAAAGTAATTAGGCAAATTTATCATAATTAGAGTAATTACCTGCTTACATTCTTAGACTAAGACAATTTTAAACACTTCTGTATTAGGTCATAGATCAGATATTTCTGAAGTCCCATGATTAGTCTTAATTGACTGTTGCAAATAGACATTTTTGCTTTTATAACTGTTATGATTCATTTGAAAGCTTAACATTTGAGATTCCTTATCAGTTTCTACAGGTTAAAAATAAGGAGATATCAGCTCAGAAATTCTGGCATTTTATGTTATATTTACCACTTCCTGTGGGATATTAGTGAAACTTGAATCCAATAATTGAGAAAATTATATTTTATTCATCTCCCCCAAATTTTTTTCCAGAAAATAGTCCCAGCTTTATTCAGAAACCACTAATGCCTTTCATTCAGTTATCTTCACCATAGCAAAAAGTTGTATGATAATAACTTAAGCATGGGTCTTTATTTCTGTCTTGCTCAAATGACTTCAGTTAAATTTCAATATTTTCTAAATAAACTGAATATTAAGACTTACAGCTAATTCAATATGTTGTTATAACAGTGTCTTTTCCTTGCAAGCTCCCTGGCAGACAGAATTTTAATGGCAGCATTCAAACTGATATTTAAACAAGGTGATCAAAAAGCGTCAATAAAGAACTCCATATAGCACCTACTATGCTTACACCTCACTCCACTCGTAAATTTCTAGGATGCTTAAAGAAATATCTCTGTAATAGGTCAAATACAACTGAAATTGGCCAAGGAATTTGGGAGCTTTTGTGTCAGCAAATCAAGGGATGCAGATGCACATTAATTTTCTCTCACATTAGCTGTATCCAAGTATCTAACTTGTGGATGTCAGATAAAGTCCCCACCTTACAGAGAAATAGAGATCTTTTTCTGACATGGCTGTCAAGAGAGCCTGGGATGACATGCAAAAGTAGGCATCTACACATTAAATATCTGTGTTTGGTAAAATGAAACCTTCCTGGAGGTATATAATACAGAAGTTCTGGAAAAAAAAATTTTCCTTCTAAAGGAAGACCGAGAACAAAAATACAATAAAAGCAGTCTCACTGTGAAATGGTAGCAAGAACTTTGCAAAAGAAGACACTTAGCTAATATATGAAAATAAAAACCAAAAAAAGAAGACAAATTTTTGTAGTTTTCATGCTGTTAAAATATTGTTGCCATTTCTGTATATGTGTGTAGGACACATGGCCAGTTTTTCAGCCTTACAGAGACAGTGGGAAGCATTAAGGAAAATTCATCCATCAAGGAAATGCAGTTTAGGCACTAGGACAGAACTAAAGATGTGTTATGTTTGTGTGTAAATGTGGACTTTACTAAGAATGAATATCTCAGCTTAATTTACCTTGAATAATTCTTTCTTCTGTTACTTTTTTCTCTGTCACTTCCACAGGCCGTCCATCAATGATTTTGGTATATGTTTTAATAATTGGTTCTACAAGGATTTTTAAATTGAAGACATTAATCAAGTAATGAACTTTCAAGGGTTCTTTTTGAGATGTGGAAACTGACTGAAGCATACAAGGAGATACCATAGAATATCTTATGAAAAATAAAAGTGTTCAGAGACCAGGAACTAATTCTACTCAAAATTTTGGATGATCACTCTTCTACTCAAAAAATTCTACCCAAAATTTTGGATGATCACGTGTGATTTTTCCTTTAAAAACATCCTAGATGTGAACATCTCGATGCCCTTAGCAAAGAGAAGGCAAGGTTTACCTCGCTTTCTGACAAATTAGCCTTTTATTCACAGAATCATATACTACATATTTGATAGCAGGACAACAATGACCAAATAATTCTTAACTGAGACATATGTTATGTCAGCATGCAGAGTATTTCTAAAACTGTCATGTCTATAGCTATGGAACACAACTAAGGAAAAAAAACATTTTGAAATGCATGAGAATTAAAAAATAAATGATGCAATAAAATTACAGCACTTCACAAAAGTTTTGTTAAAAGCAGAACAGCTGTCTAACATGAATCACCCAGATAAAGTAGAAATTGACGGGGAATAGCGAATGCTTCCAATTTAAGCAAATACAAATTGAGTTGCTGAAAGCATACCAACCTCCATGAATCACTTTAGTTATTGTCTCCCCTTCCCTGACTATTTTGAACTCAGGTTCCCCTTCAATAAATTTAGTGAGCTGTGTGATAGATGGGTCTGTGACATAGGAAAAAACAACACGTTACAAATAGTCATAAAATAGTTATAGTATTGCATGGGGGTGAGATGAAGCTTGCATTTTCTCCCCCTACTCTAGATAAACCAGATGATTGTAATCAATGTTTAAATCTGAGAGGTTATTTGTGGCAGCATTGTACAATCCTTTGTTTCCTCACACATGATCTCAAATATAGATCCTATTGTACAGTAACTCTTTATATTTTTTAATATAATAAAATTTAATTTTTCAGTTTTGTGTATATGATATTTTTAATGTTTTTTGACTAGTTTCAGGCAATAAACCAGATCCTCAGCCTTTTTCTATATATATTGGTAAGAAGGCTGCTCTGCATCTTTGCAGGTATCTTATAGCTATTGCTCCACTGGTGATCAGCATGCAATCTACATAGTGAGACCTTTTATTTTTTAAATTATTTTTATTTTTGTTGTTTTGGAGGTTATTTTAATTGTTGTTTTGGAGTTTCTTTATTTTTTGCTTTGAGGTTTTTTATGTGGCTTTTTTTTCCCCCCCATTGTATTTAAGACTTGGCTAGTGATTGCGCAGCTTAAAAAAAAACCCCAAAAAACAGATTTCTGAGGTCAGCTGGAATGTCTGTAAGGGTATTTATCAGCATTACTGGCTATCATTATCATGAGTGAAGTCATGTTGATTAAACTAATCCAAATGTATCTAAATGTATCTAAAGCAGGAGATACTGGATAAATTAGGAACATACATCAATTAGCAGTAATAACATGGTTCTTCTCTAAGGAGTGCCATGGCACTCCTTCTACTTACAAAGCTGCTGTAAAACAAACTTCCTTTAATCATTATTCAGAGACAGAGACTTAGCATAATCCATCTTTTATACTTTCCTTAAAAATCCCTTAAATATCTTTATATGAATTTTTGTAGAACTTGATTATGCATGGGGTTTTTTTTCCATAATTACTGATCAGAATTTAACAACAGCTTTTAAACATGTGTGCCTCATGTGAATTGTTGAAAACAGCCAGTTTAGGCTAAGTTTAATAGCAAAAAAAAAAAAAATGCACTTTTTTTTTCATTTGCAATAGCAAATGATTGCATAAATTAGAATTTAGAGGTAAATAATTTATTTATTTGCTGCAGAGGAGATGATATGATGGGATCATAAAGATTCTCTGTTTTTATAGACCTCTATTTATCTACTCTGAGTTCTAAACAGCTGAACAAGCCATCTCTTCTTTTATTTTCTAACAGGTCTGGATGAAAACCATTTATAAATATTTTAAAGAAACCATCTTAGAAGACTCATTCCCTTGCTTCTGTTTTAAACTTATGTTGAGAATCCATTAAATATCAATTTACATTGATACAAGTGAAGAATACAAATGAATTAATGTAAAAGGTGTATTTATGAAAGTTTATAAATACTTTATTTTTACATTTCTCAAAAACTGTACCTTTCCATGTGACTGGTACAGCAGATGTATGCAAACCAAAAAAGTGAAGGTGCAGCCAGATATATCGCTTAGTCTAGGATCAATCCTTTGAATATTTAACCTGTTAAGATTTGGGTTTCAGACAGACTTAACTCTTCAAATCTGTTTAATCTTTTAGATCCCATACATGCCTATGTATGAACAATGGAAACTCAACACAAGTAGAAAACAATGAGAAAGGAAAAGGCACATATTCCCCTCTACACTTGGCGAGGAGAGGTGTAATTTTTTTTTTTTAATGGAAATCTCCTTCCCATCATGATCTGGTAGAACTTCCTGGCAAAAAAATTAACATGTAACTTTGCCAGCATTTATTTACAGACAGTTGTGGATTTATGTGGTTCTGATGGGATCTGCCACTTGCTACTATTACTGAGAAAGCTCAGAAGGGCCAGAATTGGCTTTATTGGGTCTATATCTGAATCAATCATCAACAGAAAGGCTTCACTGGCCAGAGATCACTCCCTGGAATGTGTCCCAAAGCAGAAATACTGTACTGGAAATGGAAAGGACTAACCCTTCAGTACTCACTAATGTCTAAAGTTATTTTTACTCTATTTGGTGAATAAAATATAGTTCTACATTTGACTATACAAGTGCTCAGACATTTCACTTTTTCTTTAAAAGACAATTTTGTTTCAGTTAATTTTCAACTTCTAAACATCCTGTACATCACCTAGCCTGTATACTCTCTCTCTTTGGGTTTAACAGGGGAGGAGTACTTTCAGAGAGTGATTCATCCTCACCATAGGAAGATTTCTAAAATAGCTTGGATGAATCACCATATGAAATAATCTATCCATTTATATTGCACTGTGGATCTGATTTAATGATGGAGACTAGGCAACAAAGATCAGCATATATGTTAAATGCCGTCTAATTCTAAATGGGATGAAGCGCAGTCAAGCTCCTGACAAGATAAGCATTTGTTACTTCTTCTGGAAGAAAGTCCTCTCAGAAATACTGATTAAGCAATCTGGATAAAATTCTTTGCATGAAATTTTTAATTGCCTTTCTCAGTTGAGCTCAAACAAGTTCCCTTTCAGCATTTTTATTTCAATGGGAAGCTGGATCTCATCAGTTTTAGTTAAGTTATAAATCACAAGTGATTTTAGCAGTCCCATCCACATTTTGTTCTCTTCAGCCCCAGCACTAATCTTTAAATCATGCTTCTGTCTCAAGAAATTAAAAAACAAAGTTTGGCTAGATATCCTTTTCAGGCATCCAACAGATATTGGTAGTTAGAACTGATTGAAAATGATAGAAAAATGAACCAATTCTTCTTCAAAGTATGAGAAATATATCTACTTCAGTTTTTAAAATATATGTTTTAATTAAAAAAAAATGGAAATGTCTTAATTGAAAAAAAAAGGTAATAAATGTTTTGAAAAAAATTATTTAAAAAAATTTTAAAAGCCTGTAGAAAAAGGAGAAAACTCATTTGGGGAGAACAACTGTGGGTAATCTTTTAATACAAAATGTTTCAGTCAGTTCTAATTGCAATATTTGTATCTTTGCTTTTCCAGCAAAGTGCTTAGCATCCTGGAGTTGCTATGTACAAAGTGCATCCCATTAAAGAAATATATTTAATATATATTCTGAATATGCATATGAACATATGCAGAAATATATATAGACCACAGGCCTCATTTACCTTCCTTTGTGACGATAGGCTGGACGTTGCTTTCAATTATGTTAATTTCTGAAAATATAGAAAATGGAATATGCAGTACATTCCATTCTTACAATTTCTTTGTGGCAACGATCAGTTAGATTTGGTCTGCTCATAAGGATGTGGATAGTATCATAGATATTAATGGGTGGAAAAGCAGCTCGAAAAGATCTAGAGTATGAATATTGGTTCTGGTTATGGAATGGTGAAACACTCAGGTCACCTGCAGGCAGAATCTGCTGATATGCTATTTCCCTTTGAGCCTCACGAAACCCATGGGTCACGGGACCTGCCATGGTGTATAGTACATAAGAGTGAGGGCTTGTACAATTACCCACACCAAGGTTTGCACAACTCCCTGACATACCTTATATCTGAGCATTGGCCTTTTCATTAGGGAGCTGATCTGGCAAACACAGGAAACCTTCTGGCATTCAGAACTATAGATAGAACATCACAGAATGTATGACCTTGGGAGGTCAAGTTGTCCCTCTACACCTAGGACAGACGCAAGTATTCATGGAACAACTCAGTTATTTGACTCATGTCCATTCACTGGTGGAGAAGCCCTCACTGATAAAAATTCCAGCCTTCCTAGTCCTGTACTTAAATCTATGGCTACAGCTTTCTTGATGTCCACATTGACCTCTCTTGCTTCATTTTTACACTGCTTCTTGTGCTACTCTCACTGGCCATGGGAGGTAGAATCATAGAATTTCTCAAGCTGGAAAAGATGCATAGGGATCATCAAGTCCACCTTCCTTCTTCTCAAAGGACTACCTAAGACTAAGCCATATGACCAAGAGTGTTGTCCAGAAGCTCCTTAAACTCTGTCAGGCTTGATGCTGTGACCATTTTCCTGAGGAGCTTGTTCCAGTCACTGACCACCCTCTAGGTGAAGAATCTTTTTCTAATGTCCAGCCTGAACTTTTCCCAAAGCAGCTTCACTCCATTTCCTCGTGTCCTGTCATTGGTCACCATAAAGGAAACCAGCACATCCCCCTCCACTCCCCTTCTTGGGGAAGGCATAGGCAGCAATGGGGTCACTGCTCAGCAATGAAGTCACCCCTCAGCCTTCTCTTATCCAAAATGAACAAGCCAAGTGACCTCATAAGCTCCTCATAAGTCTTGACCTCAGCACCTTTCACCATGTTGGTCACCCTCATTTGGACACTGGGCCCAAAACTGACTCCCAAATCTGCCCCCAGCACTTGAGGTGAGGCTGCCCCAGTGCAGAGCAGAGCAGGACAATGCCCTGCCTTGCCCGGCCGGCAATGCTGTGCCTGATGCACCCCAGGACAGGGTTGGCTCTTTTGGCTGCTGGGGCACTGTTGACTCATGTTCAACTTGTCATCAAGGTGAATTATTCAGTTTTTTGTTCCAAGGGTTTTTTAACTTCAGTGTGTCCATTCCCAATTTTCAAAAGTCTGATGGGATGGTTTCCATTTCTACTGTGAAATACGGGTAGAACTTCATAGGAATTTAAAAAATTGTCTAAATTCATACTGCCTCACTGAGTTACAGCAGGACCTTTGTCTTCTAACAGATTGTTTCAACACGTATTCTATGTTCAGAAACTAAATGCATACTCTGAGAGAGGCTGCAAGGGAGCTAAAGGGGTCTTTTTTTACATTTACTCCCTAAAGAGAAAACATTCTGATCAACTGTCTCTCATAAAAGCCTCATATTTGCACATAAGGGAAACAGGCAGAAGAGGGACATTCTGTCCCTCTGGAAATATTTATGAAAAAGAAAGTATCTCAGTGCACAGTCAATGCTGCATCTTGGAGAGTGAGTACAGTACAATGCTACATCTTAGAGAGAGAGAGAATACAGCTCTGCTATGCACTGAGCCCTGAACCTTGGCTAAGAACTGAAAAACAATCTTTTCCATATGTATCTTGCCTAACCCAAGAGTTTGAACAGCTTACTTCAGGGTTACTTTCCAGTCACACATCTGGAAAGGGAAAAATACAGTAGCACAGCAGCCAGAAATATTCTACTTTGAGTCTTTCTCTTCCTTTTCTTCATGGGTACATCTTACTTTCCCAGAAATTGCTTTCTTCCTTATTGAAAAAGAGATGTACAATTCCAAATTGGAATTGGCAACACTAAAAAGCAATATCAAACCCATCTGGAAGTATTTACAATGAACTTACTGTAAAATGTCAGTGGAATCTCTTTGAAGGTACTGTCACGAACAAACTATAAAAACAGAAAAGCAATTTACTTAAACTTTAAAAGAAATACCACTTGCCTTATAGTTTCCTAGTGAGTGTGGGTAGGATTTACTGCTTCACTGACCTAAAAGTTAGGTGATGCTACTTGTCTAGGTTCTCTCATTCGTTGTTGAGGGAAAATGTAATCTCAAGAGGATAACTGAGACAGATAAGAATGCCTACTTTTCTTCACAGGCTATTGATGCTTCTGGCTTTAATGACATAAGAATTTAGTCACTCAGTGTTTTTTTCAAATAAGTGATTTGTTTTCCAAGAGTGATAAATTGAACCAAAGAGCAGATTTGGGCCAGTCCGCACTGAAGTTATCCAAATGCAAATATTCTACAATTATTTGGCACTGAAAAACCTAAATTCTAACTGTTGAGTGCAGGGTATCATTCACGATTATATTTGGGTAACTGGGAGCTATTGAATGTGTTGTCTGCTGAAGAAAGCAAGGATCAGAGAATCACTTATGACTTATGAAGTGCTCAGTTTCACACACCCTGCCAGAAAGACAGAGGGATAATTACTGAAAGAGTACCTTAATTTGAATGTACTTAATCAACTTCTTCAGTATTGTGAGCAGCTGATCATTTCCAACAGGCAGTTCTGACAAAAGAAGCAGGCATGTAAGAGGACATATACAACTGTATGCATTTTACTTTCATTTACAGTGATCAGGAGATACAATCATTCTCAAACACTCACACAAGTGTGTACTCAATATATATTATTCCATAGCAGCGGAAAAGGTAGGCTATGGCTACTCTTGTCTTTCCTATACTTTACTTTCATAACATTTCAAAATCTTGGCAAGGTTTCAAGCAAGGTTCTTCCACAAAATGAGCAGTGAGGTAAATTTTCTGTTTCAAATTCCACCTAAGAATTGTATCTTTAAATTAATTAACTTCTTAAGGTTATTGCGGTTACACAGCATGTAAACAGATTTAAGACAGTGGGTATAAATTTCATGGAATAATACCTGCTGGATATAGGAGTTTGTCAATGACATGAATGACACCATTTGTTGCCATGAGATCGGATTCTCTTGATTTCAGTTCATTAACCAGAAGAGTATCATTCACCTGGTAAAGGATCAAAAGAGAACCCGAGTTATGAGGGACATTAGAAAATAACCCCAAACCCTATTATAACATCTGGAGAAATGCATGCCATTCTATGATGTGGATAGACACAGAACATCAAATCTCTGTTACAAGGCTGTAGCAGGGAGACATTTTCTATACTTAACTGTTTTCAAGTACAGTTTGCCTCCTTGGATGGTTTTAAGAATATTTGTTACACCAGGCTCAAAGCCACTTCCAATGAAAACTCCTTGTGTCAAGTGGTAAAGAAGAATATTCCTGAGAGCATTTTTGTCTCCTATGTAAAAATAAAAAAAGTAGGAATAAAAATTAAGTGGTAGGGGATAGTTCTTTGTGGGAATTGTAAGGGTTCACATAGACTTGAGCTAGAATGAAACATAATATGTATGAAAATACCACAAACACATAAAAATTGTATTTGTTAAAATTATGACAAAGGGAAAAAGCCCAACTATATGACAAAAAGGTCAGAACATAATCACAAAGATCCTATGAGAAATCTTATGGAAAAGAACATAAAAGGGGTCAATGGAGCAATTAGAAATGCTGGCTTTGTCTGTTCTTACAGAGGACAGAAGCAGCTTGAAGAAGTTGGCAAAGGGGGAAACCACCTTATTTTAGGGATGATTTCCATATTTCAAAATTTGAAATTCCTATTTGGGATGAAAAGAAAAAAAATCCAATGTTTTCAAGACTGTCTTAAAAAAGAAATGTATCCTCTAGCCCAAGCTAATATCCTGATAGGTCTCTCTGGGTCTATGGAGGCTGACAATCATAGGGTGGGCTGCAGAAAAACCCATAATATCTGAGGAGAAAGGGTACCAAGGAGAGCAGCTTTAAAACATGTCTGTTTGCCATTACATGGAATATTGACCATTCTAAGTTTAATACTAGAATTGCACACTGATGTTGGTTGTTTTTAGGAGTTCCAGCCTTGATGAAACTGCAAGGGAGATCCTGTCTGGTCATATTCTTTTCCTGATGTCTCTTTCAGTGAACATTTTCCTTTTTTTTTCCTGTGTTTTGCTCTGATCACTGATAGTACTGCCATTTATTTCACTACTGAAGTGCAATTAAATGATCTTTTTCTTCCTAGTAAAATTAGCACTGATATTTTGTGACTGGGTCACTCATAGATAGCATTAAATTACATACAAAGCCTAAACATGGCCACTCCAAAGATTTTTCCAAAAACTATCAATTCCTTTCGTAAACATGCCACTAGAGCTACTGGTTAAAATAATCTTTGGTTTGTATCTTTCTTACAGATAAACAAAGTATTTCTTTATATTTTTTAAAAATGTTATATACGTTAAGGTTTAATCTTTATGGAGAACGCAACATCATAACTTAGAAAACCAAGGCAGAATTCTAGAACATAATCTGGCACTAAAAAATTAGACATTCTGCTGCAAAAAAAAATTGTGAGGGCCAAGAAAATATTAAGTAACTGAGTCACAATGATAGAAAAGGGGCATAAAGCCCCTTGAAAACCAGAATGTCAAATAAAATTGTCTTCTTAAAGACAGAATTAATTCTATTTGGCATTGGCCCTGGGCAACTTCAAGTTCTGAATTGAAGACAAAAATAATCAAAGGAAGTAACACCATTGAATAAGATATTGAGCAGTGACATTTAAATTTAAAAATCAGATTAGATTCTTCTTTCCAAAAAGATATTTTCTCTATGCCCAAGAAGGGCATATAGACAATTTAGGGAATTCCTATGACCTGCTCTATGTAAAAGGTGAACTTCTTCAGTAGACAGCTTTTGTGTGAAAGGCACATTAGTCTCCATTCCAATCAATTTTACTTTGCTTATAATTTCAGTGTTCTTATGTTACTTACTTATCAGTATGTCCTTGTCATCATCAGTCAAACCTTTAAAAGCATCATTGGTTGGCACAAACAGAGTCCATTGTCCAGGCCATGACAGAACATCATCCAAATCTGCAGCTTTCACCAGACTGAGGAAAATGCTGTTTACAGCAAAGAGACAAACCGCAAATACATTTTGTTGAAATGTGGTAACTATAATTGGGTCCAGGTACTTAGTCCCTCAATTTTCAAACACTTTCACTCTTTCCCAGAAAAAAAGATTGTGGAAAAGGAAAATGAGAAAAAAAAAAAAAAGGAAAAAAAAGGGAAAATACAGTCTTAAAATTAGCAGACAGAGGAAAAACTATGCAAAAAAAAAATATTGGGAGCCTGGATCAGAGCAGGATTAATCAAATAAAAACCCCTGCAGATCAAACAGATGAAAAGAGGATGCCAGGGTTAGTTCTTGCTGTAGGAGTGTTGAGATACTTGCAGGAAAGAGGCAGAAATAAGTTCTGGAAAGGCATGCAATCCTGCGTCCACTGCATTTATAGCTCTGGATATATCATTCAATTCCTTCTGTCCTCTTACTCCTCTCATTCTTGTGTCTTATAACCCTTTGTGCCATAAAAACCCATCCTAGTATAGAGTGTGGAGGCCTTTTCTGCATACAGCTGGAGGACACTTTTTCTTCCCCCACATTTTTTTTCCTTTTATGTTATTTGTGTAGGTAATAAACCCTTCTCTGTCCTCCCTGCTCTCCAAACCCCAACAACTCACAGACTCACAGTCCAAAACTTTTTCTCAGACCAGCTGTGATGTATATACAGTTACCCTCTGCAGGAAAATCTCAGTTCTGTGAAAACTGCTACTCACCTAAAACGCTTAT
Organism: Coloeus monedula; assembly: GCF_965178545.1. NCBI lineage: Eukaryota > Metazoa > Chordata > Aves > Passeriformes > Corvidae > Coloeus > Coloeus monedula. The sequence continues at coordinate 52,226,221 of NC_138783.1, forward strand.
CATTTCTCAGCATTTCATGCAATGTCTTTTCTGCTGGATTGATGATCTGTCTTAAGATGTGAATAAAACCATTTCTTCCTTCTTTGCTTCCTCTGACCATGCATGAATTTTCAATACATACAGCCTTATTGAAAGAGAAACAAGTGTAGCTGTTTACACAATGTTAAAAATAACAACCATATGTATTTCCTACAGTCAAATCATGTGTTCTTGCCAGGAAATTTGCCATTGCTTGAGAAAGCAAAAGTAGCAAAATCTAGAATAAAATAGCATGGTGCAAATATTCCCAAACTTGATTTTTTTTGTGTTTCCCCTGAGAATGTTCTCAAAAACTTTTCTAATGTTTTAAAAATGTTCTAAAAATTAGCTTTAAAAATTTGTAATCGACTGAGTGCCCAATTTGAAATTGTGTTGCATTTTCCCAAAGAGCTTTCCTTGCAAAGAAAGCTCAGATTGATAATGATCAGATTTTCATTTTTTGTTATCTTAAAAGTTTAAGGATTTTTTGCTAGACTCTCGTAATGGTAAATATTGTGGCTTTCATTCAGCTTTGCCTTTTATTGATTGTCCATTTTCATAGTTGCATGCATATTTTTAGAAAGACTCATTCACTTACTGTGCGATACACAAAGACTCTAAGTAGTTTTCCTCCAATTGTTTCCAGCTCTTGTCCATTGTACAGTTCATTGAGCCCAACTTTCACTTTTATAATGTGATTCTGCAGGATTGTTTTGAGAAGACGTTGATCCAGCCTTAGGGTGTCATCTGCAAAGCCATTTAGATATTAATATATAGTAATCTATATAGTAAATTTTTATTCAAATAAAGTTAAAAGACTCTGGAAATACTGAATCTCTCTTTGAAATGCTTCAGTTAAAGCATGGACAGGTTTGGTTATACTGAAGATGAATTGTTTTGTAGCTCTTGCGTGTGACCATTCCTCAAATTCAGTCAAGAACTTTTGACATAGCCATGATTAATTACTATAACTAATATGTCTGATGATTGATATGTGGGCCTGTGCCATCTTCTGAGTTACTGCTGTAGTTTGTATTATAACTTGTACTTTCTGCATGCACACCTTAAAATCTATCCAAATTTTCTGCTATGGTGATGAGACAACATTCTAATTCTTTGGGGAAAGGCAAGATGCCCATGAGGTCACCTCTGCAAATATACAAGCACCTGTTTTACGGTATATTTGTATCAGTTTCTCTCTGCTTTAATGTACTGGGAAATACTAACTTTCTTGTATTTCCTGGGTTTGGCTGGGATAGAGTCAATTTTCGTCCTAACTATGTCCTACAGTGATATGTTTTGGGTTCAGTATGAGGATAATGTTGATAACACGCTGATGTTTTGGTTGTTGCTGAGCAGTGCTCACCCTAAGCCAAGGACATCTCATTGTCTCATGCTCTGCCATGGGCAGGTGCACGAGAGGCTGGGAGGGAGAATGGCCAGGACAGGTGACCCAAGCTCACCAAAGGGATATTCCATACCACCCAAACTCTCCAAAGGAATATTCCATACCATAGAATGTCATGCCCAGTATATAAACCGGGGGAAGCTGGCCAGGAGATGCCAGTCACTGGCTGGGCATTGGTCAGTTGGTAGTGCACAATTTTATCATGCATTACCTGTTTCTCTTAGGTTTAAATTATCTGTTATTATTATTATTGCTATTAGTAACATCAGTATTATTAATATTATTATTCTACTTTGTTACACTTACCAAATTGTTCTTTTCTAAACCTATGAGGTTTTCTTATTTTTCTTTTTCCCTGATTTTCCTCCCCATCCCAGAGTGGGGAAAAGAGGGGAGTGATCAAGTGGATGTTTGGTACTTAGGTGTTGGCTGGAATTAAACCACTGCATACATTTTCTGAGAATAAATAAGTTTTGAATCTAATGGAAGTAATGTAAAGATTAAGTCAGTTAACTGGCAGTTCATTAATATATTTACATTCCCACAATTTATCTGTTCATATTTTGTACCTTATTTAAGTGTTACTATTTCCATTAGCAAATGATATTACTGAAAAAAAGCTGTGCAATCTGGTGGTTAGGCTTGTTTTGTCTTTCTATGAGGTATGTAATTTGAAAGGATGAAGTAATTCCATTTGTCTATGGTGCTCTTGCAGTGAGACTTAAAAGAGGTACTGGGAGTTATTTGGAAAACTGTCAGGGTATCACACATTCTCATTTATTTTGACAATCTTTTAGGGCTACTAACCGGAGAAAGCACCATTCAGAGGTGCCAGGAGAGTGTATTGGCCTTCTGGCCTTAGAGAAGAGGTCAGACCTAGCTGTGCCACCAGGTCCGTAAAAGTAGTCTGCTGGGCACCTCCAAGCTCAATGACTTGTTTGGCTGCAAATAAAGAAATAAGAAAAGGTGTTTTAACACGCAATATCTTCCTATTCCTGATTTGGATTCTTTGTGCTTATCCAGAACTATATATCTGAAGGAATCTGGGTAAGGAAAATATCTTCAGATATTTCAGGATAAGAAATATCTTCAGTGTAACAAGTTTTTAATACATATCACTGACCAGAATCAGGAATTAGCACTTGATCAATCAGGTGGATAATGCCATTGCTTGTCACAATATCTTTGCGTTTCACCATTTTCACTCCATTCACAGTCAGACTTTCACCATCACAACCAACTTCAACAGTGTTTCCTTCCAAGGTTTCATAGACAGCTCCACCTGTGATGGCTTCGGAACACTGGAGAGTGTTTAATATATGGAACTTCACGAGAGCTGCAGAAAAAAGAACAGGAATTTAATAGATGCAGGTGTTAGGACACGTATTTGTATACGTATGCCTCACACACGGGTGTGGAATAAATTATTACAGCTACTCTAGTTTTAATATTATTCTAGCTTAGCTAGCATATTTTTACTCCCAGATACTTTATTGAAATTTAATGATACTGTAGGCCCCTAACTAACACTTACTGTCAAAACTATTTGGCATCCCTTGTATTATGAAAGCTATATAGGTTATGCTACAATCTGCTGGTGATTGCATACGATACACTCCAAAAGGTCCTCTGAGTACAAAACTCCATAGGCTATGCAAAGGGGTGAGATAATCTCATATTCAGATAACCCTGAACTTCTAGAGACAGGAATGTCTATCAGACCTGTGCAGCTGAACTATTAGAAAGTCACTGTGCCTGTATTTCATAGTTCCCTGTAAGCTGGTTTGGAGACTAAGTTTTCAATGACTTTCTATCCTTAGGCAAGTGGAAAAATTAAACACAGAAGAAATAACTCCTCCTATACACATGAAAGTAGAGGTGCTTAATTCCAGAGCAATAAGGATAATGTAGTTTCTACCTCCTGATCCACTCATACATATTTCTCATTTGCAAAAAAGTTCAAATACCTTCAGAAGCCACCTTGTCACCCATGATTCTTTCTAAAACTCCTCTTGGAAGTCTCTCAAAAGCTTCATTAGTAGGAGCAAAGAGTGTGTAATGACCAGGTCTTCCAAGAATATCCATGACACCTGATGTAATGGCAGGAGCCTAAAAAACAATTGTTTATTTTAATGCTGATTATTTGAAATATTACTAAAACACATTATCTGTCTAGTTTCACCTCATGCCCACAGATACTTGAATGCTAGACTGAGATCACAGTGTTATAAAAAGAAAGATCATGAATTTTATAGAAAGATGAAAAATTTAATCGACAGAGGAATTTTCTTTTTCAACTGAAGACTAGAAAGGATTGGTTTTTACATTATGATTTTTCTTAAAAAGGTTAAATGCTGTGGTTGCCTGTAACTGTCATTAGCTGGATTTGAGGGATTCAGAGGATCTTTTCCACCTTTATGCCTCTGGATTTAAAATACCTTTTTGCATTTATTGAGGAGATGGAAGACGGAAAAGGACAACAGTTATTTGCAAACCAACGGCGTATTTTTTAAATTTAGAGCATGAAATCCCATTACACCGGGCAGACACATTTTTCAGAAGATGGAAAAATTAGAAATTTGGTGAGTTTCTAATTATACTTCCTCTGTGCAAGAAAAACTTCTTATGTGAGTCTACTGGTGCTCTAAAACTTGCTATGAGTCAGGTTCTGAAATTTGGTGTCTTTACCATTTTCTATCATCCATTTTGAAATTGTTGTTATTTATCTAGCACCAGACACTGTAACTTCCTGCTCATGTTTCACTGGCTCAGTGCTGGAAGAGAAGACACTTTTTATGCACAGGGACACATTCTGTTCTATTGATGTTGCCTTTTTATATAACTAGATTTGCAATATTAGCTGGCTCTCTTAATTTAATTTATTTCTCTCTCTTACTGAGCTAACCCTTCTTACTTCCAGGTGTCACAAACAAATAGAAAAGGAATGAAAAACCCTCCTTAAATAAACAGAGAAGAGTTTTTATTTTTGTCCGCTTACTCTAAATGATGAAAGATCTTCCTCAGCTTCAATGAAATCTTGAATGGTATTTCCAACAGCAGTCAGGACACGATCGACGACATGGACAACACCATTGGTAGCAATCTGGTTGCCATAGATGATCCTGGCACAGTTAACAGTAACAACCTATATTTGAAGAATCAATTAGTAGAAGATTAAATATTACTTTGATCATAAGCTTGGAACCTCACTTTCACAGACTGGCAATGTAGGTACTGTACATGGTGTATTCACTGTTGTTATTTCAGTTGTTTTTTTTTAAATTTGAAGTAAAGCCTTGTAGGATTTGTAAGTTTGACTAAGCTTCTGGAAAGATAGCAGCAGATTTATTCAGGTTACATTGATTTCGTATTCATGTTTAATTTCATACTGCAATTATTCTGATTTGGTTTTGCTTATCTGGCTAATACAGTGATTATATTGGTTTTGGTGATGCAACCTGTAGACAAACACAAACATTTTTATGCATTTAAGAAAACAAAGATGAGTGACTTAACTCGGAGGTGTCTAGCATTTATAAAAATAATTTTTTTCTAGCCAAATAATGGACGTTTGTGTTTCCTACAATCTTCAGCGCTCCTACCATGCACTCAAATTTAAATAAAAAACCTGCTTTAATATTATTTAGAAAAACGATGAAAATGTTTCGATTTTTTTGTCAAATTTATGATGATCATGTATTTTGACCACAAAAGTCTTTGTCTTTTATGAAGAAAGTTAATTTTCATTTGAACTTTGATTTCTAAACAGCAAACAGCACAATGTTTTCTTATTCTTTCTTAGTGATTAGTCTACACAGCAGGCAGAAGTTCTTCAAGAAAATATTTATTTTTGTCAGTGGCAACTGACTTGGTAGATGTTAAATTTTCAAGAATATGTTTTCTTAGTTATAAAAGGAAATAAAGGAAGTAAAGGCTACAACTAAATAAATATATTAGGGGGGAAAAAAGAGAAGAGACTTACCCCATTAGGATAATGGTTAATAAGCAATTTCTGGCCATTGTACATAGACACCAGGGTCATACCATTCTTAAGATCTTTTGTCAACATGCGCTTGTTTAACATGTGGTGGTGGAGAGCATTATACAGTTCAATATTTACATTGTCAACCAAATTCCTGTGAATTTCCTGAAGAAGAGAGGAATTTAATTAATTAGAAGCTTCAACACATTCTTCCCCTCAGAAAGATGTAGTTATTGTTTTACCTTAGTATATGCTTCCAACATATTCAACATCTGTTAGGGAAGACGACTTTGATGCCTATAAATCGGGATCTACTTAAATGATCTTTAAGTCTGATTTGCTCACAAATGGAAGATGAGGCTTCATCACAGGCATCATTGGAGGAACTTTAATTCAGTGTTTATTTAACTAAAATCATTGCTAAAAGAAGGACACCTGAATTACTGACAGTGTACAGCCATACATCATGCAGCTGCTGGAAGTTTCCCCAAAACTGTGTTAATAAAATTAACAATGCTAATATGTGTCATGCAAGTGCTTAAATAAGAAGCAATTACAGTTGCTTAGTACTCCTAAAAGTAAACCCAGCCTCTCCAGCTTCAGAAATGTATGTTAAACATGCCGATTTTTTCATTATAACTTCTGTTATGTCCTTTTATGTCTAAAATCTCTGCATTGTTTCCAATCTATCCCACATTAGCTGCTTCAGCTAAAATGTTTAACTCATGCACGTGCACACGCACACACACACACACACACTTACTGAATCTAACTGGTCCCAGGCTTCATTGCTTGGTGCAAAGAAAGTGAATGATCCTCGTCCCTCAATCTCTTCTCTCAGCTTTGATATGTCAGAGTACTGCTGTGTGGAGGTAGCTCCCACAATACCAAGTGTACCATATACATGATCAATAGGAGCAACTAAAAGAAACATGAGGTAAGAATACTGTAAATTCCTCAGCCCCCCAGTTTATCACAGTCAAATTTACTTTGTGTCTTTTGGATGCAGAATAGTTCTGAAACTGTTTAAGTCAGTATTAAACAATGTTTAGATTAAAAATTCCATTGTCAACATACTCAAAAATCATCTAAACATATCTGCTTGCTATTAATTTTTGTGTCTTTCTTAATGAAAAATTAGATCAAACAATACTGAATATTGTAAAGTTTCTTTTAGAAGACCTGTTGTATTTTGTACCAACCCAACATGAAATGGGAGGCTATCCATGTTTAATCACAAAAATTTCAATGGAGTGAGTCTCATTCAGTCATGATGGACCAGAGTTCTTTTCGTGAGGCCTCTTGCTCTTCTTCCAGTGTCTGGTTTATACGTATACTGATTCCTCCCAAGAGTAAGAGTGGCCAGAGTCTCACAGTTAAAACATGGCTACATGAGAACAGCATTCACCTCTCCTAACTTTAGGCATCTAGAAGTGGGACATTTGCATGCAATCTAATGGTTCTTGGCTCGTTTTATGGTTATGGAGAAGGACAGGCCATTCAAGAGTATGACTGATCTCATCCTAATGTAAACATCTGAAGGGAGATTAATTCATCTAAACAAACTGAACTCTGCATTATTGAACATAAAAGGATTATTTCAGATATTTCAGATCAAAAACTATGAAACGTATTCTTTCTTATACTACTTTTTCCTGCAGCAATTAGTTTTATTTATACAAAGCAGAATAGCATGAATAAGAGAGATGAAGAATTTTTGTCTTCATTTTCACTCCTTCTTTGATAAACTCTATAAGATTCTTTAAGTAAATTAGATTCAAGTTTTTTCAGAAGAAAGAAAATACAAAATTTAGATATGGTCCACCTTGTGTCCTGGCTTTCTGACCACAGTGGCATGCTTTAGACTAGTCTTGGATATGATGGGAATAGGAATTAAAGTTCTTCTTTGGCAGCTTTGGGAACTGAAGACACTATCAATTCTCACCAATCCAGAATCTGGAAAGAGCTGGGAAATTCAACCTAAACTCTACGATCAAATTCAGTGCTGGCTGATTTTTGACTGTGTTTGCTGTATGCAAATGAAGCTGTGCACTCTTAGGCAGTACTTCTTAAAAAGAGGCAATTGTTTCTCATCATGACCACCTTTGAAACTCTGCTGTATTTATACTTCTTTCCATATGCCGACTTATCCATAAGAAAATAAGCTCATACCTGCAGGGCACCCTCTCATACCCTCCATCTTCATATAGCCAGGACAGCACTCATATAAGACAGTCCTGTGGGATATAGACAAAAGAACAATTAAATAATATACCAGAGAAGTATACTAATTTTAGCTAAGTCTAATTTAATTTTCATTATCTTTTTTTCATTGCTAAGTGCATACTCTCCAGATTCATCCTTTTTTTGTCATTCAGCCTTTTTTGTGTTGGTTACAAATTGGTCATATTTTACTAAATGTAAAGCTTTTGAATTTAAAGAATGACTGCGATCATTAAATTTAAGTGTTGGGAGGGAACATGGGTGAGCATATTGTACTCATATAGAGTTACTAAAAGATGATGTGACTAGAACAGCAGTTGAAAACCATTAATTTTTCTATTCTGTATTGAACAGACTATATGACATTGAAGAAAGAGGAAAAAACCTATGAGGACATTAAAATAAAATCCTGGCAGAAGAATTGTAAATGAAAAAGACAAATTTAAATGAATGGAATCGAAGTTAAAGTGACAGAACTACATGAGGTCACCTACTTACTGGTTATAGGAATTAACAAGTATTTAGGAGAAGGTCCTGTGTATTGTATGGTGAAAAAAAATTGGATAAGAGAGCCTCTGTTTTTCAAGGAAGAATGTGAAGAAGCTCAGGAATGAGGGAGAGAATTAATTAAGAGCAGACATAAAACTGGTTACGGAGAAGGAAGTCACTGAAGACTGGATGGATGGACACAAGGGTAAGTTCACTGGCAAATGTAGCATGGATGAAAACCAGAATACAAGAAATCAAAACCACAGTTAAAAAGGCATGTCATTACAGCATACAGAGACTTTAGCATTGCCAGGGCTCAGAAAATGTTATATAATTATGCCAGTAAAATACTCGCATTCTCAAATACACGTAAGCTACACATAACAGCAAACCAGGGCTGAATGGTAATTCTATAATGTAATGATCATTTTAACATTGTGTTTCTTATAAGATATAATGTCTTCTTAATTAATAGACAGAAATGAAGTTCTACCATAGACCTGTTTGAATTCTCCTTTCTTACATGGAAATGGAAATTCACTAAAGTTATCACAGAGGTATTCTGGCTCCTTGGGAGAAATTTAATACATTAAACTTCATATATTATTTTCTAAATTATGGTACGCTGTACTGTATATGGTACACTATAATGACATCACTGTTTTACATAATAGATTTATTTTTATAGGTGCTGCTGATATTGGCAGTTCAAAAGTTCTGAACACTAATTCCTTGAAGGTTTTTACTGGGTTTTTAACCACCACAGTCCAGCTTTTAATTTGCAGAATCTTTGGTGGCAGCTGAGTACACTTCTCTCATTTTTCATAATCTGAAGATGACAAAAAGTTAACCACAACCACATTAAAATGAACAGCTTATTCAAATGAAAAATTGGACTTCATATCTTCAACATCCAAAGTACTTCAAGAGATTTTAAAATAAAGTAGACTGGAGGAAAAATAATAATAAACAGCATGATTTAAAAAGTGAGGATTATCATTCTGTAAAAGAGACCAATCTCTTTTTGAGGTGGGGAAGATTAAAGATTTCTTTTTAAAACACACTCTTCTATTTCTCCATCCTATGAAAATATTTTGTCTCCATTTCCTCATATGCATATACATACATGACATATTCACCCTTCTGCTATGTGCATATTTTCAACTGAGAAGCCAAATACAAAGTATTTGTATAGTTCTTTTTAGTACATCTCTTTCTTTAAAGAAATTCACTGAATGGCTATTTCTCTGGAATGCATGAATAGCACAAAATTTAGGCTACAGATTCTTAAGCTAATAATAAACCTTTTACCTAATAATAAACCAAGTTCTTCTTGCATCCTTGCCAGAAGCTAATAATAAAAACATAACAATCTGATTATCTGATTGAAAAAAAAAAAAATGTAGCCGAATAGGAATCAAAGTGTTCTCCCAACTGTGTGAACTGCTTTGTCATGAGAAAATATTTTTTCCTTCCCTGGAACAGAAAATCTTTCTCCCTCATCCCATGGGAAGCTATGAAATATTGCAGTTTAATTAGATTTTGGAAAAAGGAAAGAGGCAGCTGAGTTATAAGCATAGAGTAAGACATGGCAAGTTTAATCCTCATACCGTATCCAAACATGATACAATTAATAAAAGACAGAAAATTGGCTGAAGAACATAGTTAAGAAGAAAATGCTTTTTCAGCCGAGCATTACAAGATCAGTGCCTTTTTTTACCACGTATCTTGTTATGCACAGCCCAGGCTTCTTTTCAATTATCAAGTTCCTACTTAAAGTACTCATATTCCCTTACAGTTTTTTGCAGTTAAGTTAGTTTGCTGTGCTCACAATGTAAGAAAGATGGGATGGGAGTAAAAAGGTTTGTATAGAACAACATCCCACAAGAAGGTTAGAACCAGATAAAATTCGGGGCAAGGTGCAGTTCCTCAGTGCCACCCATGTGCAGGCACAGCACACAGGGGCAGTACGACCTCAGACCAGACCAGAAATTATCCCCATACGTATCCTTACTAGTTCAATATAAGCCTGTGGCCAAATAAGAAAGCAAGCAATTTTTCAAATGAGAAACAATGTTGCATTCTTGACATTTTGGTGGGGTTTATATCTTTATTTGTCTTGGGATTTTTTTTTTGTTGTTATTGTCTTTTTTTTTTTAGTACACAGTTGTCCTGATCTCATCCAAAGGAGTATATTCCAAAGGAAAAAGACTGAACAACACTACCTTAATCCTTGTTATTCTTGGCTAAGAGAGACAGTTTTCAGTTTATTCAAATCAGCTCTGTGACTCATCTGTTTCTACTTCTTGCTGGCATGGAAATAAAATACTGCTGAGAAACAGTGGAAAGACTTTCGGTCCAACAAATGCTGATTTTAGGAAATTTGTAAGTTACATTCCCATTGTAAACTTATAGCAGTGGACAGGAATTGTCCATAATTAAAACATTCAACATTTTATAGATATAAGTTAGGGATGACTTGTTAATATTGAGATACTGACATGAGAAGAGCTGTTGTCCTTCGGATTAGCATTCTTTTTGGAGTAATCTCTTTAGTCTTGTGTGCATTTCTGGTTTTAGTATGCAGAGTATAAAACTCATTAACAGCTAAGACTAAGTTATAACAGATGCTCAATTATAACCACAAAAACCCCTTAAACAACCCTCGGAGTTCTATGGCTCAACTTATTCTCATCCACATTCTTTTCCTGCTCTAGCCTTGCCTGAGAATGCTTGTACAATGGTAGGGGGGTTAAAATGGAAGGGAAAGGGCAGGTGATAATTTTATGTATACTCCCACGACCAAATCCACAGCCCCACTGCTCAATGTCTTCCACTGGTTGTCTGTATTAAACTTCTTGGGACCTTGCACAGGATTTGTAAAATGTTTTGCAACTTACATTCCTCTAAATTCTAGTCATGAAAAGAACAAAATCTTCATGTGACTTCAGTTTGATGAATCTAAACTGCCTATTGCTTCAAACTATTTTTCCTAACACATGAAGGTATCTATCATTGCTCAATGCATTTTGCTTCTGGAGCTTGGCAACGCAATGAATTCCCTCAGATTCATTCTGAGAGCAGACTTTCTCTCATAGGAAGACATGACATCTATCTAGGAATAAAACCACAGGAGTAGGTTGTTTTCCAGAACTGCCTGTGAGAATATCCAAGTTCCAGTCTAAGCATTTTCAGGAAACACCCTTCTTCCCAATGTGTCTGCGGTAGAATAAAATTTAGTGCCAAAGTTGTCAGTGGTATGGCAGACTTCACTGAAAGGTGAAATATTTTGGATGACTTGCAGCATGCCCGGAGAAGGAAAGGGGAAGTCAGTATAGCAATGCCACCTGGAGGAGAAGTAAAGTTTCTAGTATAAACCATAACAAGTTAGCTTGTCTGTGAGAAAAGGAGTTTTCTAATTGTGCATTTTATTATCTTAATCAATGGAGAATAGTTTGGAAGCAGAGCATACTTACGCTTTCTTTCCACAGATGGCTTGCTGGTACCAATTTCTGCAAGTGCTGAAGTATTTCTTTTTTGTTCCCATAACTTGCTGAAGAGCACAGACGTTTGGGCTATGGGTGCAGTGAGAAACATTTTAAAAAGAAGTTTTTGTACATCTTTCAAAAAATTCTACATGAAATAGCAGCAAATACTCTTCCTGTTGAGTAAGAAATTAACATCTGGCTTCAGTTCCTGGGACAGGTGTGCTTTGAAGTAGTCACAGTGCAAGCTCTTGGGACTGCCCAGCTGGATTCCTCGGCAAGCCCACCCTCCCCACAGAGACAGAATCTTCCCCCTCATTCTGGTTTGACCCTGTGTCTCTGTGGGCAGTGATCACTAGCTGTGCCCAGTCAAGTCTCGGTATCCATTTCTCCCTTCCCCCTGCAAAGTGAATTACCAGCCACCAGGGACCAGTGAATACCATCAGGCCCTTTTCTTTAAAGGTTTTGTCTTTTACACATCTGTGCAGCTGAAGGTCATGGGGAGATGGGGAAAAAAAAGTGCCTTGTTCTTCATGTAGAAGGAAGCCCTGTCTTCTGTAAATCAATCAGCTATTTTGATTGCCAACCATTTGGAGTACCGCAGGCACCTAAATAAACATTCTGGGAATTACTGGGGACCAAAGGGTAAATTGGCATGTAAATAAAAGGAGTCACAGACTTCAGATGAGGAATACGTGTTCCTTAGCGTGGTGGTGTACAGAAGAGGAATTTCTTATGGTTAAATTCCACGGGGCAAGGGCATTTCATCATTAATTTTTATACTTCTGCAATTAAAAAATTCATCACTTCAGGACTTAGAATATATACTTTACATCACTGGGAAGCCGGTGAGCTTTTTTATTTGAAAAGCTAAAAAAATATTGAAAAGTGTGTGTGTGTAGCAGGCAGTGGGAAGACAGGATAGTAAACAATTCTTATTCACAGAATGTTTTTTGCTTAAGACTAGAGGAAAATATCTTTAGGCACATGTGTTTCCCTGGCACCAGCTGTTCAAATTATGTCTCCAAGCAGCCTGGCTTGTGAGCATTGTCTTTTGGAAGCCCTGCTGAGCAGCTTGCTGCATTGCTCTAGTGGGAACAGAAGTTTTACAAAGGGCTCCCAGTATATATTCCCATGTTAGAAAACATGTAAATAGAGCTCATGATTTTCATCAGGATGGAATAAAGAGAGCAAATACTGTGGGATAGCTCTCAACTCTCTAAAAGTTTGAAAACGCACATTAAACTTTTCTGACATCCCATTACAATACTTATGAACTGAAATTAATTTTGGTGATTCTGAATCATATTTTATCCATTCAGAAGTGGTTATTTTAGATATCTTTAGATCCTTTCCATTTTATGAAGTTTAACAGTATTCTGTCTCCTTTTAAAACTCCCAAAAAGCTTTTTATTCAGGAACAATTATTGTAAAATGAATTTAAAAAGAAAGCTCCATTTGAATGACAGTAAAAATTCATAGTGAAAAATTACATGTAATATAATGCTAGAAGAAAAGGGAGAATAAAGTTTAACAAGCTTCCTTTTAAATTAGAAATAAAAGCCAGTTACTTACCCCTGGTCGCGTGCCCTTATTCGACTATGAGTTAAAATCTTGTCATAGTGAGCATAAGCAGCTGCTTGTTCAAAAGCAGACAACAAAAAAGTCAAAAATGTGAATAGGAAAAAGATCTTCATCTTTAGTCCTCTGTTGCTTCTGGCAAGTCTAGAAGAGAGAACTGGCAGAGGGTCTGGAGAGCTGACAGTTTATATACATGTTAGAAGGTGGTGGGAGGGAACCACAGGATCAACCTGAAACCTTGTACCACCCCCCTTAGAACAGCAGCTTTTGCTGCCAGCTTCAGTAACCTAAATCAGTACCATACATTAGCCATATAAATAATTTCTTTTAATCCCCAACTGATTAATTCTTCTTATTACAGAGGCTTAACCTTTTATTCTGCTGACATGACAACAGAGAGAGTTTGAGAAGTTTAGACTTTGACTTATGGTTTAGTATTTATAGCACTGAGGCATCCAGAGGTCATGATCATTGCACGTGGTTTTATTCAAAACCAAAGGAAGATGTCTGTTCCCATAAGAACTGCATTGCTTTCCTTTGTTTTCCATGTCCTCACAGTTATCAGCTATGAGCTGTTTAACCAGTGAAGCTGATGAAAGTTTCAAGTACAGCTGCCAATAACCTGGAATAGCATTTTTGTCTTGAGAAAAAAAAGCTGTATTAACACACATTCTGATTATGAAGTAGTTGCTCAATCAAACACAGTACTAGTTTAAATATTCATTTTAATTCTAATTAAAGAAGTACTTTATTATGTAAAAGTACTAACAAGCACTATTACATAAGGCTTTTATTCAGAGCTTTATGTAATATATGATTACATGTCATATCCAAATCACAGAGTATCTGAAAATTTGAACGTGTACCTCTCTGTGCTTGTTAGTCAGTCCTTCAAAGCCTCTTCAAAAGGAAAGTGTAATTCTGAGCTGTAACTGAGGAAACTGAGGCAGAAGTGGCAGGCTCAAGCCTCCTATGAAGTGATAGCCTTAAGGGGCAGTTGATGTTTGGACTGCAACACAGGAGTTTGAAATTTTCATGTCAAGGAAAATATTCTGCCATTTATATAGATGTGTTTGCGTATGAATGCAATTTCAAGGGAAAATCCATAGACTATTTCAGATCTTTATTAACATAAGGTGAGTTCTCATGGCTGTACTTCTCTGAGTTTCTCTCTCAAACCGGAGCAAGTAGTGAGGTGAATATCTAGGAACGGATGCAGGACTGACACACCAGTGGGACCAACCTATCGCTACAGAACAGGCACAAATGGGGCAAAGAGCAGCAGACACAGACAGTGACTATTCTGTATATATTATTGTAGGTAAAGGTGGTTATAGCTACGCATAGATGACTTGATATTTTAAAGGTAAGGTCTTGCCTTATGTATCCATAACCCTTCATGGTTTCTAAGATTAAGAGCAGGGACATTTTGTTAAATGGTATGTGGGCTTCTCTTCTATCATGACCTCTACATATCAAACTTGCAAAAAGCTCAAGATAGCTCATGGAAGTGTCAGCCCCTCTTGATGTGTAAACTCCATGCCTGAAGCCTCACTGACAGATCCACTGATGGAGGTGATAGGTGAGCTCTGTGATTTCATATTACCAGCTTTAGGAGAATATCAGTGCAGTGCTCTAATTCCTCTCAGAGCTTTTTATCTCTTTCTGGTCTTCGCAGCAAGAAATACTCTGAGAAATATCACCTCTTAAGTGCCTAGCTGTGATAATTCAAGCTGCTAGATGGCCTTAGTTGAGTAGTCTTTGCAGTTCTCAATTTAAAGGTGAAAAAATCAGAAGATACACTGTAAAATTAATCTGAAAAACTTCAGAGTCCCAGAACTGTCCCAGCAACCTGTTCTTCTCAGGAGCCCCTCCCTCATCTCTGGCCTCTCAGCATAGCTCAGGTTCTTCTCTTCCACACTTACCATATAGCATCAAAAAATATGTAGAAATTAATGCTGCTGCATCCATTGAGTTCTTGTTTACAGAGCTATCCACCACAGCTAAAGATGGAGCAATCTCAGCAGGACAACCATTTTTCTTTCTATATTTTTCCAGCTTTCTGATTAGTTACCCTACCTCAAGTCGCAGAGAATTCTGTTTGTTCTCTGCATTGAGTACAGCACGCTATAATTCAACACCTAATAACAAGCCTAGTGACATCATTATATTTAATGAGGCAAGCTTTAGCAAAAAATAGTAAATGTAGATATGAAGTTCATGGAAATAAAGTAGCATAAGGAAATAAAATAATGAATATAAGCTTCATTTTCTGAAAAAATATCTAAATTCCTGAATGAGTTGTTCTGGTGAGTGGTGTATAAGTGCATAGATCTTGAAATGTACAAAGCTTACCTTTTAGTGGAAATTAGTTTTTTGAAAATATCAAGCCAAGGAAAATGTCACACTTTTAATTGAAATACTAGTAATAACAAAACAAAATTAAAAGCATACAGAAGACAAAACAATCCAACTACATGAATCTTATTCTTCATGTATGTTTATGTTAAACTAGATATATAAACCAATATTGGAGTCAAGATCTATTTTGCTTGTGATATAATGGCACACTGAGCTGCACACCAGAGTAACCATTTTATAATTTGCCTACTAAAGTACTGTTCTGGTTAACGAACATTTTGTTCACTTGTGCCCATTGCTACTTTATTTATTTTAATTTGTTGTTAATTTAAGAGATTGGCTACCCCACCAAGCTGCCACCTTAGTTTTTTCCTTCCTCCAACTAAATGCTTTGTGCTATTTTATTTCCTAAGTGATGTGATGCTGAAGTTCTACTTATAAATGTTAAATATCTAATTATAAAATAGATTAACACACCTCATGGATTTGAATTATTATTGTAGTTATAGAAATCTTTATTATCCACAACAGAAGGAGCATATCCAAAGAAATACCTGGTATAAGAATAGAACAATTGTTGATTTTCATCTTCCAGGAAATGTAAATAATGTCAAGAAGCTAAGTCTAAGGTATCTGCTATTCTGAACAGTTTATTGCATTTCTCTAGAGACCTCTAGTGGAGAGAAATCTGTAAAGTCATTTTCTGAAACCTGTGTTAAGTGATTACACTAAGAATTTATTGTATCATAAGCAATACATTTTATTATTCTTAAACAGGATTAGTTTACCTATATGATACAAATTCCTTGTATTCAAATATTTAGGATTGTGAATAACTGCTTTTGCATTAAATTGAAGCAACAGAAGCATCTATCTATTAGGAATTTGTAACCAATCCATAAAAATGAAATCTCAACAGAATAGCAATATCGTTCAAAAGAAGCCAGTACTAATTCTGGATTTAATTCTCTCTGGTCATTTACTGCAGGACTTAAGAAAAAGGATTCTGCTCCTGAATAGAAATTAATTTTGTTTTACATTTTAAATTTCATTTGGCATACATTGTCAAATATTTTTTCCTCCTCATATTTCCACCTTTTTTTAATAACTAAACTTATTCTGTACATTACTCTGTCTTTCCAAGTTTTAGCAGCACTAAGGGGTTTGTCAAAATAATTTCATATGATTTTCCCTATGACATCACCCAGTGAGTGCGTGACATAACATGTATATATATACATAAATGGGAATTAAATCACAGAAAGCATTGCCAGATGGAGAAACACGAAGATAGCTCGTAGCCATCTGAATTTAGAAAAGAAGAAATGGAGAAAGGAAGAAAGGAAGACTCAAAGTTGTCATTCTGGTGATTCAGAGCTGAAGATACTAATCAATACTTTGGTTCCTTCTATATTGTAAGGAAACATCCATCTTTGGATATCCTCGGAAGCTGTAGGTATCTGGTTTTAAGCAAGTCAAAAGGAGCTGTAAAATCAACCTGATCTCTTAGAAAGTGGTATTTTATAGTCAAATTCTGATGGAAGAAGAAATATTACTAAATTTTAAAATATCATGTACCTACTCCAGTTTTTGTATATTATGAAATTATTCTATCATTTTTATGCATAATGATTAAATTTAAAGTGTAATGTTCCTAGATGTTGTTCTAAACTAGGACTTAGAATATCTTGTATGGCAATTTGTGGCTTTGTTTTTATTTACAAAACCATATTTAAAGGTGATTTACAAACCCAGGAAGGGATTGCTTCTAATAAATCTCTCAAAAGTTTTTCATTCTTTGGACTGATCCTTCTTATGTGTTTTGGGAAAAATCTACAGCCCCAAACATAAAAATATTCTGCTTTCTCTGTGTCAAAGTGACACTAGAAATCCAAACATAAGAATTGCAATGTGAACATGGCAAAATTTTATAAAATGTTGCAGTAAAGCATGAATCATATGTTCTGGTTTCTCAATCCTGATCTGCATATTCAGCTCAGTTACCCTGAAAAATTAAATAAGGATTAGCCTAACCCCTCAGGAAAAGGGAATGTTGATTTCTCATCCAGCAGCAGGTGATGCTGTTGCCATAGGCAGTTGTTTTCTTCCTTAGAGAATGAGCACATCTGACAAGGCAGCCTGCGATAAAATCCAACTCATTCTCGACTTGTTGTGCTTGTAAAGCGCGTGGCAAGTGTCAGTCCAACACGGAGATAAGAGCTGAGAGGAAGAATCAATAGGGGTTAAGAAGCGATTCAGGCAGCAGGAGAATGTAGTACAGAGTCCCAAAGACACGGTAGAAGCTACAAGGGCGTTTGTGTTGGGCCCCATTGATCTTTCAGGGTTGCCCTGGAATGAGACGGTATGGTAATGAGCTACACTGTGTGTCTACACCCTCTATTCTCTACTGCTTAGAGGAAAAAGCACAGACAAGCAAACGAACAAAAATCCTGTGAGTCTGCCAGTGCCATCCAGATTATTTAGTAAGTGAACCTGCCTTGCGAACGGTATTTTTTTGGTTGAGATTGAAATGACAGCAAATTGTCAGTAATATACATCCTAAATGGCCCTATTTAAGGCTTATTTACTCTGCTGGAAAGCTTTTAGAGATTTCAAAGGTCATTTAAACTACTCTAGTGCAGGTAAAATTTACCATACTTTTAGTTAATCAGAAGGTGATTTAGTGCAGTGTCTGTATTGTCATGAACGTTAAGGAGTGGTGCCCAGGATATATATACTACACAAATGGTAGCTGTTTCATCTGATTTGAATCTTGTGATGGCTACTGTCAACTTAAGGCAAAATTCTAAGCTTCTTGCTATTTACAGACTGTATAATCCTTAATGTCATGAGTCTTTCCTGTAACAGGCAGACTTCAAAACCTAGAACATACAAGGGCATCAATCAAAACCTAGAAAGATGCTGGAATTTATGGTTGAGGTGGTGTGGTGGGTGTGTTGTGTGAAAAACATGGGAATAATCACTATTTATGATGAAAGAGATCTTTTAAGTTAGGGCTTTGATCAATAAGACTATAATAATAAAAGACCTGCTTTTGCTTTTCATTAAGTATAATATAAAACCACTTTGGAGTGGCTCCAAGAGAAACAAATACCTTCAGGTTTTATATAGTTAAACACAAGAAAGATGGCATTCTGGAAGATGTGAAAATAAGAATTACCAAAATTGAGGTGTAGTGAAACTTCAAAGATTAACTTGCTCAGGTTGAGCTTGTGTATGTATGTATGGAAGGGAAATTGATTTGACATTAAATTATTGTTCATGATGATTGATTATTTTTCTCAAGTTTCAAGTGCACATGCTATACCAAAATAGAGCTTTTGTTAAGTAAAGAATGTAGTAGTGTCAGCTGAATGTGGGAAAAGAGAAGTAGTCTAGGCAACTACGTGAAGTTTTTTGAGAATTTTCTGTCAGATTCTCAGAGATTTCAGGAAACAGAATCATCAATATTGTTAGCAAAATCTAAAATTACTTCTTGTTCAGATAATTTTTTAAGTGAAAGCAATGTGAACTGAATGCAAAATTGATCACTGATAAAATAGTGATAAATATTAAAATAGATAAAAATAATAATTGAAAAATAAATTTCAAAAATTACTATAATTCTGTTTCCAGGGGTGACTATAGAACACAGATTAAAATCTTGAGTTTGCAGAGTTACTGGACAGTGACAGCTTCCCCTCAAACTGAGCACGGAGGGATTTGACCCTGGATTCTCACATGGTGTAAAATATGAGGCTCTCTATTTGTCTGAAACTCAAGTTTGTGTTTACTTCCCAGAGCTGAAATGAAAGTCAGGGAACCAATTCCAGACATGACAAGACACACTGCCTTCCTTCTTGCCATTTCCATTCCTATGTATCCTGTCTGGAGACAGGGCAATTGTCTGGTGTCTCTTTCCTACAAACAGCTATAGTACCTGGCACAAATTTTAGAACCTTCTTAGTATGTGATTAAGCTACAGTATTGTAAATATGGGGGAAAAAACCAGTATGGGTTCTAAATCAGGGATTCTCCATATAAATATTCACTACGAAAAGTAGTTACTTTGAGTTGGAGAAGCTTAAGACATGTTAACTTTTCTAGGAAACAAAGTACCTCCTCCAGGAATTGAAGTATTTTGGGTTTTTAAAAAATTATGCATTCACTTAATAAGTCCAATAAATAGCTCTGCTATTTATTGAACTTGGTGCTGAGGCATTGTCTTATGCCAGTGAGACCCTGCAATGTGCATGAAACAAAGGACAGTGAATAAGACCTCAAATGTGGCCAGACTTTAGTTTTCATATACAGTGTGATAAGGCCAAAAGGTAAATGTTTCTATGACAAAAAACATGACTCTCTTCACCATGAATACTTAAAAATACACAGGTTGACTTCTGAAGAGCTAATATGGCATGAAAACATGGGTAAGGTCACCTTTCTAAAGCAGATCGTACAAACCAGCTTAAAGAAAATCAAACCTGTTTTTAACTGGATTTCATATAGATTCGCACTTAAAGAAAATGAGTGTTGCACTAGTAGATGGATATGACTTTCAGATTTCAATTCATCAAATCATGTGAGTACATTTATTGCATTTTAGAATTTTCAAAGCATGGACAGTCAGATTCGATCCGTACTATGTGTATTTGGATGCAGTTTTTGAACATTTGCACATCAGTTTTATTTTCAGTCCTTTCTAGAATATGTGACTTTTCATAAGAAGTGACATCTACTGTAGCTTTTATTATTAAACTGAAACTTTGTTCAGTTTAAAGATCATGATTTACAAGGCAAAATTACACAAACAAAATCAAAAGAAAATTGATTTTCTCCTTGACATGGGTAGAGGTTTGAGAAAAAGATTAAGGATATCAGTATTGTATTTTGGAGGGAAAATTAAACCTTTATGTGTAATGTCAGGCGCACAATTATAATTTCACTGATCTGGTGAGTTACCGCAGCAATAAAATCCAATGGCTTTCGAAACACCTTATTTATCTTAGTCACTGGAGGGGAGGGATTATTTTATTCAGAATCAAGCTGAATCAATATGAGAGAACATTTTTTTTTCCACAATTACAGAGAACAGCCCATAGCTTCACAAAATAAGCTTATTGCTTACAGATCCATCTTTTGAAATCAGCCTCACTTCTATACTTAATGAATTCATGAATGCATTGTGAAGAACCAAGAGTAAATCATTGGAGTGGTCACTTTTCATGTCGTTAGGACCACAACTTGCAGTGAGTCTTATCTATTTTGTGGTGTTTATAGAACACTAGAAATTGTAATTAGATAACACAGCTCATTGGTGTGGGCTGGCATCGACACTGGTGTCAAACCAGTGAGATAAAATGCAATAGGTAAATTCAGAGCTCACCTGATAAATCTTTCAATAACACAGCTTACTCGTTTAGCACGCAGCATTTATTACGAGCAAGGATTTCACTATCAGATAAGCTCTTATTTCATTAAAGATGAATTAATAGGAACTGGACTGTAATACTGGTTTTTAGAAGTAAAAACCATGGAATAAAACAAGCATCCATGTCCACAGAAGATCAGAGATTCAGCAAAATAAAAATCAGGTTAATTGAAAGCTCATGGAAAGATCTGTGTGTAAAATTACTGGATTTGTTATGCTAATGAACAGAATTACTGTTTGATTATTCTGTATCTGAAAAAGGTAAGTTTTATGATTTCTTGTATCACAAAATAGTAAAGTATAAGCCTAAATACTGTACCATAAATCTTGGATGCTATATCTTCCCTGAAGATAATTATTGCAAAAGCAGACACATTTTTTTGAGGAATTGATTTTCCTTTTCAGTTGTACTTAGAAATTTATACCAGATTGTTTGAGTGATTGGTTAAATCTATATATTTTGCAGTACAGACGATACCAATAAATTGCATGTTACAGATGGTACCAATCTGTCAGATCATTAAGTAAATTTTAACTTCACTGAATAAACTGATTTTTAATGAAATTATATCTAATAAACTATTAGATACATGGCAGCCACCTCCTTAAATAGCTATACTGAGATTTTTCTCACTTCAATGCTACTGAGTGCTGTAGAGTGTCAATATCAAGAAATTTAAATATTATGTATCTGACTGATCCTAAGGTTATCCAAGTGAACAACCAGTGTCTACAGTTCTTATAAAACTCAGACTGTTAACACTGCTTAGTGTTTATGATGTGGAAAAGATTAAGTTCTTAGACTCTATTAATACAAAGAGAAGTAAGTTTATTAATCTAGTTATAACTGATAAGGGACAAAATAAAAATGAACATATTCTACTAACTTTCAATGGACACCACATTTGTACATCACTGAGTGACAAATTTGATAAAGTTCTTTAACAAATTAGAGAGCATTCTCACCCATGGGGAGAATTCTACCTGCAGTTCTGCACATCTGTAAATTATTTTGAAAGCCTGTCTGCAGAACTCCTCTGAAAAGGTGATCTATTTCAAAGGAAGGACTAGGACACCTGACAGCATGCATGGCCACAGTTTCACTTTGAGACACTGGAAGAGAGCTTATGTTATACAGGATGCCCCAATATGGGGTCAAACCTTTGTCCCAGTGGTATAAGAGTAGCCAAGCATACAGTGCAGAAAAAAATATCTAATTTAGGGAGAGGTTATCTTAGACTGAATTTCTGGGGTTTTTTGTTTTCTTTTTTTTCCATTTTAGGTGACAATTCTCTTCTGAGCTATGCAATCTTGATTAAACCTGAGAAATGTGATGATTACTTTGGTCCAAGAGAAGATGGGATAGGTATCATGTGGCCCCCTCCCCCTGGGAATTAGGCTTTTTGCTTTTTTTCAGACTTCTATATTTGACAGAATCACTCCTTGATGTGAACATGTCACCAAAGATGTATGGAGCAACACTTGGTCAATATTCTGTCTTAAGTTACTTCAAAGTGAATAATAATCCAGAGTTCTAGCTTGAGCAGTACTAGATAATTCAAGCATGAGTAATAATCCGTTCCAAGGTTTCTGTTTTAATACAATGTTGTGTCTAAACTAATTCAGAGTTTCTTCCTATGCTCTGCTCACACAGGCTTTAATTTGGATATGATAATTGTCCCATCTGTAATTAAACCCTGGAGTTAAAGAGCATAACGCACAAAAAATGGGAGAGCAGCAGCCCTGGGGATACTAAGATTGATCTTTGTTTCTAACAGATGGTATAGGCATAGAGTTTAGTACTGAAAAACATAATGTTTTACTCTGTCATTTTTAGCAGTACTTCCAAATCCTTTGCCCTTTGTCACACCATTGCTTAAAGACACTTAAGTCCTCCTTCTGCTTCACATAGCTCCCTCTGGCAGAGTAAGGATGGCTGAAGTGGCAAGGAAATAAATCTACATGCACTTTAAGGAAGCCCATAAGAATGCCAGAGTAAAGTAAAAAGGAAGATATACAATTGAGAATGAGGCTGTCAAAATAAATTACAATCAGTCCCAGCTGTATTTAAAGTTGATAGCAGACTTTTAAACATACTGCTAACATTTAGTGAGAGCTGTGACTACATGTGGGTTTTTTTGCCATTGCAGAGCAACTTTGCATTCATGTTGATGCCTTACCCAGACTTGCCTTAAAGTTCTGGCTGGTAACATCAAATCTGGAGAAAAAAACCCCTAGAAGTCATTAAGTGGGCATAGACATAAGACATGTGACAGTGGGCACAACCCATTTTCTGAAGCCCTGTGTACTGGGGAGCCACATGCACACTGAGTTTAAGAAACTCCTCATTGCTGAAGGTGCCATCAGCAATAGTTCCTGATTTTGGTCTGGTTCTCGTAAATTCACACAGAATGGCCCTTCCTATGTCTAATTTCTGTCTGCAGAACTCCCCATCCACAGCTAGCTGTTCAAACCGAGGTTTGACAGAGCTGTGTGTATACAGCACATTGCTGCCCTTCGTCTCTGGAAGGAACATACTTGAACAGAAGTCATTAAACAACAGTGGCCATCCGACTGTGGGCCTGCAGTGCCAGAGCAGCCGAGGTCTGCCCTCTGCCAATCACAGCCATTTACAGCTGGCTCCAAACAGCTTGGCAGCAGACAAACCCTAGGTCTTAAATACGTATTCACCAAGGTGAAGGTTGGGATATGTTGCGCATCCTTTTGTCTTCTTGAACATTCGTGGTGAACTGCCAAATTTTGCATAGTATTGCTTGTCTAAAAAATTATGTTTAACATCATAAGAAAAATCTGATTCTCCTGAAAAAATTTTTAGTCTTTCTTTTAATTAGTTGTGTTTCAAGGCAAGAGTGGTTTTTTTTTGGATAAATAGCAAAATGTGTTAAGGTTTTTTTTTCTCCATAAGGCTTTGATTAATTTGACTTTCTCAGCACAGAGGTTCTCATGAGGTAACTTTGCCCTGGAGCTGTATGGTTTATGAGATGAAAAATTAAACATGTTCATGTATTTCAGTAAATAAATCAATCAAGTTTTGGTGTTTCCAAACATTGTTTTATTTATTTTCATATTAAACTGAGGGCAAACAGTTGCCAATCTTTGTGTCTTGAATAGCTGAAGGTATATTTGTGTTACACCAGTGATTATTTCTTCAGGCAAGGTTCCTTTGCAGATATAGGTTTTGGAAAGAGCAAATATTTATTTGTGCATTTCAGAGAATGATTACAAAAATTAAATTTGGTGATATTCATTCCATAAACACACCTGAGCCAAGGAACTTTGCACTCCTCAGTTGTCATCATGCTGTTGGCACCAGTTGCAGAGGCAAGATACATGGAATAGCGCCTGTTGTATGTGCTTGTGTTGGTTTGTAGGTTACAGAAAAGCTTGCTCAGGAATCTGCATTCTAATGCTGAAAAATATATCAAGCTTGAAAATCCTTAGGAGGCTGCATAAATCCTATTGGAAAAGGATCAGCCCATTAGAAAGACTATTGGCTAAGAAAGTAACCCCTATTTTAAGAGAATGGCCCCTAAAATCCAAAGATGTTTGATAGCAAAATAAAGTAAATAAAAAAGCTAAGATTATTTGTGGTATTCTTATTATTCAAGAGTAACCACAATAAAGACAGAATTAAAAGAAAACATGAAATAAAGCTAATGAGTTCCATTTGATAAGAAGTGTTAATATGATTGCAACAACATGTTCATCATCTTGTGTGACTAAAACAATTTTGTCTTACACTAGACACATAATGAGGGGTGCTGAAAGGAGCTCAGTGTCTGAGTTTCAAGTTAGGTCTTCCAGGGGAGGAATATCATTCCCAGCCCAGGAAGCATCAAGTTACTGTAAAGAACAGCAACCAGACAGATCTGCTGCCATAATTCTTAATCCTCTCAGAGTAAAAGCTGTGTTTGAGGAGCTGTGTCTGTGGAAGGGTGTATTCAGATTGTGTTGCTTAGTCCTTTGGGACTACTGAGAACTGATACATCTCTCCTTCCTTGAGTCTGAGCCAGTGCTATGGCTTGGGATCAGGAAATTATAAATGGAAACTGAACACAACAGTTCATTTCAATCACATGTCTTGAATTTACCCTTCATCTAACTGCTGTGGTCGGTAAGTGTTCATAACTGTCATGGAAAGGACACAAATCTGAAGATGAATCTAATGCATAAACCAAACAGAAGTGAGAAGATTTTCCTTTGTCATCACCAAAAAATTAAGTCCAGCAGCACTACAATATGAGCTGAATGTGAAAAAAAAAAGGAAGCCTTATGGATAAATATTTTTTACTTGAGTATTTTAGACTTATTTTCAGATAACCCCCCCTATATTTAGCTGAGTTTTTTTGTTTTTAATAAACTAACTTATTTTGCTCTTCAGCTTTATGACAGAGTTGTGGTTGGCTTAGATTAAAAAAAAAGTGACCGCACATAAACATAAAAAAAGAATTTGAAAGGCACCCACTCTACTCAAGAATGTTATGTTCCAGAACACTGTTTTCATTCATTTGTTTTATACATTATAGCCTTATCAAGTGACTGATTGGTGAAGTAAAAATTCCTCTTAGGACTGCAGATGCTGCAATGAGAGTAATGACTCAAAGAAAAGATGCACTTAATTGTGGCAGGGGTCTTCTAGGAAGTAAGTATAGTCTGACATAATAAATAGCAAGAGTTTTAAATGAGTCATTGCAGATTATAAAGTAAATAACAGTTGCTTGAAAAAAGGAAGTAGAATTGTCCATGATGATTACAAATCATCTGGAAAATATTGCCTACTGCAGAAGAAATGCCATGGATTTTAAGCATTTGTATGCATCTTAACCTCCTCAAATGCACAAAACTCTTTCTATGCCCATCCTCCTTAAAAGAAAAAGCACATGCCAACATAAAAGAGGACCAGAAGAATCAAAGGAATCAAGTGTTTTTCTACCACCCCTCCCACCTCCTGTTTAAGGGCTTGTTCTCAGAGATGGAGAGTTGAGCATGTTGAATACTGGCTTCTCAGGGATGGATGGGTTTCTGCATGTGGAAAAGCTTAGGACTGGTCATGTGGCTTCCCTGAGATGAGAGGTACCATCTGTATACTCTGTCTAGTACCTAAAGCATTACAGATACACTGCAGGCATTATCCCCTGGTATGGTTTACCACGAAGGAGACTGCATCACCAGGCTCCACACAGTTTTCATTGTAGGTGGACAAATGAACTAGGAGAACTTAACTCCTGAGCTGTCTACAAGCAAACTCTTCAATTTTTAAAGTTTTCCTTTTTGGAGGCTTTCAGAAACACACTGCATTGCAAACCTAAAAAAATGGTACATAATTTCGGTGGAGAGGATACGTACATATGGCAGTTCTTCCACCTGAATTTTGAAATTTAAAGCTCTTCAGTTTAAAAGAATAGAGCTAGAAAAGAATGAGGAAAGAAGTCAGCTCTAGGGACTCCCTTGTCCAGGCCGCTTCAAGGGGAGAATCAGAGGAGGTTGCTCAGCACTGTGTCCACTCAGGTTTGGCATATCTGCAAGGATGCAGAAGATCCCACAGCCTCTCTGTTCAAGTGTTTGATCACTCTCAAAATAAAATATTTTTTCTTATGTTTAAGTGGAATTTCCTGTATTTCATTTTTTGTTTATTTCTTTTTTTCCATTCACCAGACACCTATCTATCACTAGATATATGGCTTTTTAAAAAAAAGTTATCTAAGTTCTTTCCAAAAACATCTAGAGACTGTTTACTCTTGTGTAGAACAGAATGTGACTTTTTATGATTCTGTAAACTGATGAACCAAGAATATAAAATCTGAGTGATCATTTTATTATTAAACAAACAACAACAGAAATAAAAGATTTCAACATTAAAACTTATCCGCATGAAAGTTTTTATCCATTATTCTTGATGCTTGGCATCTTTAAACCCATTGCCATGTTTCTGTAAGGTCTGTAATGGACCATTTATTCCCCCTAGCAGATATAGCACAGGGTACTTCACATTACGCTCCCTGTGAACTCTGAACATAAACCCATAACCCTTCAGCTAGGATAATTGCTCCTATAATGGTTCCATTTCAGTTGTTTTAAACTGGTCTTTCATTATTGCAGATTTCAGCATCTTGGTTACACAGTCGATAAAAATAAAAGTGAGTTTTAAGCAAGTTTAATTTGCTGTGGCTTATTTTCCTGCTACTTCCAACGTAATTGTTTTCTAAACCCAAGGAGTAGGCACGGATCCTAAGCTAAGCCAAAATATGTTCCAATAAATAAGTACTAGAATTATCTGAACATTTGTGCTGCTTTTGCTGGGGTGGAGCTAATTTCCTCCACAGTGGTAAGCATGGGACTATGTTTGGGGTTTGTGTTGAAAACAGAATTGACAGTATAGAGATGTTTCTGCTATTGCTGAACAGTGTTTGCACAGTGTCAAGGTCTTTTCTGCTTCTCCCCCCACCCATCCACTGAAAGGGTTGGGGGTGCACAAGGAGTTGAGAGGGGACACAGTTGGGATAGCTGAACCCAGCTGAACAAAGGGATATTCTACATTTATATGGCATTGTGCCAGCATATAAAGCTGAGGGAAGAAAGAGGAAAGGGGTCATGTTTGGTGTGATGGTGTTTGTCTTCACTAGTGACCATTACACATAATGGAGCCCTGCTTTCCTGGAGATGGCAGAACAGCTGTCTTCAGGTGGGAAATGGAGATTTAATTCCTTGTTTTGCTCATTCTGTTTCACAGAATGTTATACATCAATCTCCTGAATTTCTTCAAGGCAGAAACATGGATAAGGGAAAAATAATTTTAAGTCGTGTCTTAGCCTTTTTGCTATGAAATTCAAATGAATGCTCAGCAACTGATACATTTGTGTTCCCAGGGATTTAGTGGGTGGGGCTGGGTTGCTTCCAGAAATTCTTATGAGCTCCAGTTCATTGTGGAGGTGCTGCTGATGGTTACAGCAGTACTCAGGGGCTGCCTTTTTTTGCAAATGAAGGACCCCCTGTAGCCTGAGCTAAGGAGCAGCTTAAGGTGCAGCAGTTCATTGTGCCAGAGGAACACAAGCTGTTGCCAAGCCAAGCATTTTTCCAGCTAGGTCTAGATTATGCTTAGCCTTTCATGCCAAAGTAGGATAATGCTGACAAAACACAGTAATCTAGGGGAGATTTAGCTACTTGCTGATACAATGATCAAATTCCATCTGACACAGTGTGCTGTAGCTGGGACTGATGCCAAAATTGCCAGAGTATTTTATATTAATAAGCATCTTTCCCAGGTTCCCCCCATTTTTCCACTCTATAAATAGTGGTTTTTGATGAGAAGAAATGGAGAAACTCTTCAGGGTGCTTAGCTGGGGTTTGGGATATCTGGGTTTCTTTTACTGTATATATTTCACCTAAGAGGGGGAAACTTCCTCCAGGCTACCTAAAATCCTTGAGATACAGACAGTTTTTTTTTTTTTTTTAGATGTGCACCTCAGAGAGAGTGAGAATTGCAACCTGGTCTTCTAAGCTGAGTGTCCTTTAAAATAGGTCTAGCAATATTTTGGAAAGAGGGCCAGTTCTCTTCTCACATAGGAGTCTAAGTCGCAGGAAAACACTTCCTTGCCCTTTGCCTCTTCAGTTTTCCTCAGAGTACCTGAAATTATTTGACTCTTGGAGGTTTTCATTCTAATCCTCAAAAATCGTGAAGGAAGTTTGGGTGCTAAACAAAGAGTATCTATTTTCTTTTTTTTTTTTTTTTTAACAGAAATGCCTAAGTCTGCTTCCAGGTATAGAGCTGAAGTATTTAATTTTCAATATTTTGTTAACAAGGACGTTATGAAATAAAGCAAATGTTAACTTCTCCTCGGTTGTGATTGTTTCAAGCACCTCTGTGAAAAGACATGGTCTAAGCATCAGGAAGCATGCTTGGATATTAAAAATATATGCTTGCTGACTTCTTTGATGTCAAATCAAAAGAACAACCTAAATGTGTCCAAGTCATTTAGTGGAAAAATACAAAGACTATGAGGTCATGATTAGCAAACAAAACATGATTAAGAAAGGAAAATATGCTACTAAAACACAAGTTATTCTCAGGGAGTGGAAGGCTAGAATATTTCTGGGAAAGAGTTGAAAAGTTAAGTGTTGTTTCATACCCAATGAATAAATTAAGAAACTAAAAGAAAAAAAAGTATTTCAAATAATTTTTGAAAATTAATTTGTATCTAAAAAGGTTTAAAAAGAAGCAAAGATCAGTTAGTAGATTTTCCTTCAAATTCCCAGAATTCTTCAGTCTTCTTCCTGTGCACTCCCTCTTTCCACTTACTGTAATGGTTATGTCTGAAAAAATCAGTATGAACCTCAGATACAAAGGCATAAAGCACAAAATAGGCTCTGAGCTGGAAATTAGAATGATGAAACAGAGTCCTAAATCCTCACTGCTTACCATCATTAAAAATTAGATATTCACTATTTTGTGAGTAGGTGTATTAGACTAAATGTCTTAACTAAACTGTACTGGAGGACTGAATTTTGAAGGATGTAGAGTCAATAGTAAATACCTACAGAAACAGAAGCAGGGAGAGAACTTGGAATAACAGAAGTAGAAGCTTGAAAGAAGAAAAACCAAAGTGAACATAGAAGTCTGTTTATTGTTTATCAATATTCGAAGAGCCATTGACTGCATGATTGTGCGTGATTCCTGAAGCAGGTCCTGTGTACATGACTTAGCATGCTGTTCTTTTCCTCATAAATTCAATTCACTATGGGTATTCCACAGTGATGGAATCTCAGATGGCATGGGAACTGAAGCATAACCCTCCTGGTCATACCACACAGCTCAGTCTTACGTAAAACTGCAGCAGCTGCAGGTATTAATATTTCCAAGAGTCACTGGTCTTGGCCTGCAGATGCAGAAATAATGCATATTGTTGTAATTTGCTTCTAAACTACCCACCAGACAAATTATTTAGAAAAGATGTAGCGATAGAAGATTTAAAATTTCTTCTGCAATGTACATATGTCTGGGATGAGTCATTATCTCTGTTTAATGGGATAGGAGAAAGGTGTTAAGGGAGCAATGCTGGGGCAGTGCCATGCTCCTATTGCATGCCTTTTGAAGTTGCAATGTCCAAGGATCTCTGGGCTTCGTGGTTTTCTCAGTCCTAACCCTAAAAGTAACCCTAGCCCTAAGCAGAGCAGTAAAAACAGCCTTTTACTGAGGTGTCCAGCACATGGGTGGTTCCAAGAAGAAAGTTATGAAGAGAACAGTCTTTGAGCAGTGGGATTTTGGTTTTTTGAAGTGAACTGGAAAAAAACAGCCAAAATCATACTTATAGAAATCCCAAAATCAAAGAATGAAGTCAAAAGAAAAGACAGGACAAGAAATTGATGACATGAAATGCTTAAAGAAAAAAAAAAAGATGAACCGAATAGAAAACAATAAAAGGAAATGGGATGATGTGAATTACGCAGAAATGGATGAAACCTTGCCAAATTGATCCTCAATGAAATCTTGAAACCAGAGAAGAATGTTTAACAAACATTCTAGAAAAGAGATATGATAAGTAAAATGCAATTAAAAAAAAAAAAAAGAAAATTTGGGAATGGAGTGACTACAACCAAATGTATTGCGATGAAATGAGGAACATTAAAAATTACTGAAACTTACCAAAACTAAATTTACCAAAATCCCAAAATCAGGGAACTAAGTCAAATGAAAAGACAGAAGAAATTGATGAAAGGAAATGCTTAAAGAGAAAAAAAAAAAAATGCTGCACCAAAGGGAAAACCATAAAATGGCGTGGGATGACATGAAGTGCCAGGAAATGGACCTAACCTTGCTGAATTGATCCTAGTTGAAATCACAAGATTTCAATTCCTTTCATGTAATGAAGAATTTCTCTTCATGAAATGAAATGAAATCCCAAAGTCAGAGAAGAAAGTGAAACAAACTGACTGGGGCAGACTTCCAATGAAAAGAAACTCAGTGGAAAGAAATAAAGAAAAATTCTGAAATTAAATGATTGCAATCAAATGTAATGAGATGACATGAAGTGCTCCCCTTTGCATGTCTTTCATAGTTGCCATGTCCCTGGATGTCTAGGCTTTGTGGTTTTCTCAAGCTTACCCTTGAGCGTAAGCCTAACCCTATGCGGAGCAGTAAAAGCCTCCTTTTGCTGAGGTGCCAAGCATGAGTGGTGCCAATCACGAAAGCTGGGGAGAGAGCAATGTTGGGGCAGTGCCATGCTCTCCTTGGCATGCTTTTTGTAGTTGCAGTGTCCCTGTAACTACACTTTGTGGTTATTTCAAGCCTTACCCAAAGCGTATGCCTAATCCCACACGGAGCAGGAAAAGCAGCCTTTTACTGAGGTGCCCAGCACATGGGCGGTGCCAAGAAGAAAGGTATGAAGAGAGCAGTCTTTGGGTAGTGGGGCAGTGGGGTGTTCTTGAAATCAGAGAACAAATTGTAACAAACACTCAGGAAAGGAGATATGATAAAACAAAATGAAATTGAAAAAAACAGAAGATTTGGTAATGGACTGACCAACCAAATGGATTGCGATGAAATTACGTGCAGTGAAAAGGAGTGAAACTCGCCGAAATTATACTCATTGAAATCATCAATTAAGGGAACAAAGTCAGGCAAAAGACAGGAGATGAAATTGATGAAATTAAATGCTTAAAAAAACCCCAATTCTGCACTGAAGTAAAAACAATAAAAGAGAATGGGATGACATGAAGCGCAGAGAAATGGACCCAACCTTGCTGAATTGATCCTCATTGAAATCACAGGATTTCATTTCCTTTCATGAAACCAAGAATTTTCTTTCATGAAAGGAAATAAAATCTTGAAATCAGAGAACAAAATGGACAGTTTATCTTGTCTGAATTAAAAGACTGTGAAGTAAATATTCGTTCTTCCAATTGTATTCCTTCCCTGTTTTGTAAACTGAGAATGAAACGGGCCAGAGAGAAAAAAGAAAAAAAAAGACAAAGTAAAGCTTGAAATGTTTCTCTAAGTTTTAAGAGTTGCTCTCACAGAATCAGCAGATAAATCAATATTGTTATCCTCTCTTGGCACTGGTGACAATGTCACAGAAGATCAATAAGAAAATCCCAGGTGAGATTGCAGAAGTTAACTAATGAAAATACTTTAAAGGGTATTTTAATACTGCCTTTATGTGGGAAATAGATTTCCCATGGAATTTTTTTTTCCAGTTTATTGCAAAGACTTTTGTCTTTTGCAGTACTAGCAGCTTGTTTCAGGTTTATAGTTGCTTTTATTTGGTCTTTCATCACTTACTTCTCTTGACTATGCTGGGTAAATCTTGGCTCAGTATCATACATCTGGTTCTCTCTTCATCAGCTCCAGTGTGTGTGTGTGTGGGAATATTTAAGGTTTCAGAGGTTATTCATGTTCCGCAGAAATAGAAAACAAACAAACAAGCAAAGAAAGAAGTAGCTTCCAAATTGAAGTGCTCTTTCCCCACCATACATGGGCCTTAATGAATAAACTTTCTCAGTATTCATTTCTCTGGGGAAATATACGACAGATTTGGGTTTGAATCTGACTTCCTAAAACTCTGGGTGTTCAGGCTGATGTTTTGGGTTGGCCTGTTTTAGACAGGCTTAAATACTGAAATGCTTTCTCACATATACCGTGCTTTTATATTTTTTGTGTTATTGTTCCTGTTGTTTAGACATGACTTTCAAGGGCTCTAAATCACTAAGGGCTCTAAATCTAAATTTACCTATGATTTGGTAAACATCATTATTATAGATTCTTAAAATGAGCAGAGCACATTTCTCGTGGCTGAAATCCTGAGGCTTCCTCCATGTGGATCTGACTTCAGATCAGAGCCACATAATTCAAGGACAGTGCATTCACTTTGGGAAATGGTCAGGGAATTTTAGATCTTCGGAAGTTACAATCCTGTAAAAATAAAATCAGTAGAACCAGTCTTCAGATGAGGTCTCTCATGATCTCTCCTGATTTACAATCCCTCAGTTAATGGAATTCTTATTAATTAAATAAACTTTGGGGTGTCTTGCAAAGCAACCCACAGAAGCAACTGTATCATTTAAAACAATAAAAGTTGAAAAAAAGGTCTCTCTACTTTTACTTAATAAAAGTGAAGGGAACTAAGAATGCTGATATTCACTAACTCTAATTTCATAAAAATAGATCTCTTTCAATTTTCTTTTCTCTGCTTTGTTTTCTTGATGTAGAACTGGATTCTGCTAAATTAGTCATAGAGAAGGATTATTTCCATGCTTTCCTAGGTGCATTCATGTTTTGGATATGGCTGAAACAATATATCTGAGTACCACATGTAATTCACCCAAATAAAATTATTTCTAGTATTCCTTAGTAAACTATCTTGCAATCTTATGGACACAAGATCAAAGGTTATACTGCAGATGATGCAACATAAAATCCTGCATTATTTGGTCTTTCTGTCTACTTTTAGAAACAGGTAGCAGAAAAATGTAAGATATTTATCTTTATTAGTGGATTTACGCATCCTCTATAAAAACAAAGCACCACGTAGGTATGATAAGAAGAGGAAAAAGGAATAAAATTTATTGCACAAATGAAAATCTGTGTAGGACTTTCTGAGTTTCTCTGAATGTGTTTGAATGCTTACTGTATTTGAAACAAGTTGACACTTTCAGAAAATGACGACGTATGCATCACCCATCTTGTAAACTCAATTTTGTATGCTAAAAGCGTAAATCAGGAGGAGTTATCTTGCAGCTGACATTCTCACTTGGCCACATTTAAGGAGCAGTTTATGCTGTCCATTGAATTTATGAAAGGTTAGCTCAATGCTTTCAGATGTTCTTAGGGTACTAATTATACTAAAAAAATTCATGAATTTCTAAAAACTGAAAAATCTCGGGGTTTTTTTTGTTTGGGGTTGTAAGGTTTTGTTTTGTTTTTGTTTTTTAAATGGGGACTGAAGTTCAGGAATACAGTATTTCAATCTGCAAAGACTTGCTATTACAGGAAGAAAAAGTCTTTTTACTACCTTGTTAAATTAAAACACATGGATTCCTAGAACATTATTTTATCTTGCTCACTTACCATGGACTTTTATTGCCTGTTTAAACATTTATGGAATAATTTTATTGTGAACCTAAAAGCTGAGCATACAAAGCAAATATAGATGGGGTTATTCCCGCTTTTTCAGTTCCATTGAATAAAGTATGCCAGCTCTTATGCATTAACTCTTGATTCCATGCAGTGGAAGAGTTTCCCATGAGTTCTGCATGTGTGAGGTTCTCTTGGTAATTTTCAGACTAGAACCACCCTTTCTGGAAACTTCTGTTTTACATCTTGAACGTTTCCTCTGTTTCCACTGCAAGCACGGCTCTCACACTCTTAAAGTGGAACGCTGAGTATGTTGCCATAAAGAGACATCTTTAACAAGGACATCATCAACTGCATTGTCAAAGAAGAAAAGTGAGAGAAAAGATACTGAAGAAGCACCATGTGGAACTGGTATTCATTTCAACTATCAACTATTGGAAACAGATTTCTAGTCATAGATAACGAACTAAACTCCCTCTTAAATGTACAAAAGAGGCAAGGATCTCTATCAAAGACAATTATTCCGATGCTGAATGTCTACAATTGAAAGCTGCATTGGCCCTTGAGTGTACCAATGTGGTACCGTGGTAGAAAAGTACTAGGTTACAAAGAAATAAAGGCCAGAATGAAAAGGCCACAGCAGTAATGAGCAGTGCCACACCTACTGCTGCACAGCACTTAGCTGTGACTGTGATAGACAACTAAAGAGAGCAGAAAGTTTAATTGAAATTAAAATAGCCTACCCGGTTTAGACTACACCCAAAGAAACCCAAGGCTGAAGGGGGATGAGTACAGTCAGAACAAACAGTAGCCAGAAAAAAATTATATAGTAAAAAGATAGTGGCTGCCCAAAAGTGCAAATATAAACAGTTGAAATGATTCTTGTGTATAAACATTTCATAGCTATATTTAGCAACAGCAGAAGATCTGATTAATTTAGGAAGAGAATTATGTGTTGGAGGGACCTGTGATAAAATTGTATGGCTAAATTTTCTTACAGTTCTAAATTTGTGATGGTTGAAGGTTGCAACTTTTTTTTTGTTCTTTTAATATTAATGAGAAATGACCTCTGCTTCATTCTTTACACTTATACAAATAAGGCAACTTCTCAAGTACTAAAGCAGTGGTTACTGAACTTGATTTGATGTAGTTCAACGAGTTCCACTCCTTTTCATATCTGGAGAATTGAAATTCATCCTCAACTGCAGCAATTTATTTTGGAGTATGCCCAACTACTTACCCATAAACTGTCTCATAGGATCTCTATTCTGCTCATGCTGCAGTGAATGTAGGGTCCATAATTAAAACTTCAGCTAGTGGAAGATTTTAAACACAGAGAAGTAAGATTTTCTCAACAGAGATTAGAGTGCTTATGTTGGAAGACAGGTGTGCCCAAGCACAGTTTACTGGTGTTATCAAATGGTTACTTGACATGGAAAACAGGCAAACTTTGAGCATGGATTAGAACTGGGAAGTTCCACTTTCCCAGGGGTAAATCATAGTATTGCTATTGTTACACTTACATTTACTAGTACTACTGCAATCACTACCATTATCATTACCAGCACTATTATTTACTATTACTATTTACCAGTACTATTATTTTTGTGAGATTACCCTACTCAGTAAAGCTGCTGGTATCTCTCAAGAGAATTTAAAATGAAGATGGATTATGTTGTTGTCCAACTTGTTCCTCTATATTCCCAGAAGAATACTTGATATCGAATGTTTTGAACTGTATTCAAAAGTTCATTGCCTCTTCACTATATTTAAGCATGATTTGCTTCTTTTCTCTTTCATGTTGCTTCTCAGAATATGTTTAAATATTCATCTGAGGTTTTAAGAGTAAATGGAGCGTTATAACTTGCAATATACATATAGAATTTAAGAAGAACATACAATAATTTCTTTGTGTCTTTTTTCTATGCTTTATTCCTGTGAGGAAGCTAAGCAAAAATTTTCCTCCTCAAAGATCAGTCAAAAGATGCTGTTAAGGAAGACATTCTTGTATCAAATATTCTGTTGAAGAATTTTGAGTGTCCGAATACCAGAAATTGCACCATTTACAGAAGATATGCATTCTCCTGGAACTAGGCACTACTTATTTACAAAAAACCCCTCATATTGGGAAAGTCATAGAATTTCTCATTAAATCCTGATCTATCAAAAAGAAAGTGCTGTGTGAGTTGTTAAGCTCATACCAGTCAATGTAATGGTTTCAATCTATGTATCGAGAAAACAAGATTAAAACCAGCTGCAGAGCTGTGGTTCCCCTGAGGAGGCATCTACCTGGCTTGCTCTCTGGTAATACTGTACCACATACAAATACAGCCATGGCTTACAGCTGGTTCACAGGACCCCACAGTCTGAATCCCCTGATGTTCTGCAGTGCCCTTGAGGGCCACTGAAGCATGCAGAGTCAGAATGAGCTTTTGAAATTTTGTCTTGAAGGTAAGCATGCAGTACTTGCATCCCTGACCTCTGACTGTGGATCAGTGTGAAGCACTCTCTTGCATGGATTCAAGCTGCCTCCTGTCCAGCTATGCCAAGGTAGCAAAGTCCTGCTGGGCTGTCTGCATGCTATTTCTCCAGGAGCTGAAGAAAATACAGAGGGCAGTCAGGGTTTTTTCTTAACAAAAATAAAAAGATATAAATTAAAAAAAATGTTCTCTCAACATTCTAAGCAACCTAATATTGGTATTAAACCCCTTTGTACTTAGTCAATTTTCTAGCTCCATGAAACACTTTATAAGCTGTGCTTCAAAAGACTGTCTTTTATAGGGGCTCATATCCTGGTTCTTTTGTATTCCTCCTATACTGATGCTAATGCAAACTCAGGAAGGGAAAGGGAAGTTTGAACTTTTCAATTTCTTTTGAGGAGAAAGTATGCTCAGACTTGCAAGGCTTAATAATGCCTCTGCTGTGGCATTACAAACTTAATGCATATCTAGATCTTTCTCGGCACAGGTCCTCTTAGAGGCATCCAGACAGGAAGGGGGTTTTTTGGCTGCCTGCAAAGAAAGAAAAGTCCATCATCATTTCAATTTTGGATGTATTTTGGGCTCATCTGTTTTCACAGAATGAGGTACTTATTTGGAATTACTTTTAAATGGAATGGCATCAGGTCCTTATTGGTGTCAAGCTTTGATGCCTAAGAATAACATAAAAATAGAGCAAATCTTGATTTTAAGTATGCCTTATTTAATAGATCTATGTTTCACTATTTGGATGTTAAAAAAAAAAAAGAAGCAGCAAAAGACTGACCACCTGTTGCTATGCAGTACACTGTATCCCTATGATTAATTATCCTGACCACCTGCACTGTCTTTGCTGGGCTCTCTTGTATCCACTCTGACTTAGGCTGATGCCCAGCACAGTGGGGTGTGTGTGATGGTGTGGCTGGTATTTCACATTAACTGTATGGTGTTGGGAACTTCATGCATGGAAGAAGCAGGCTCTTATGATGCCAGAATAACATGCAGAACTCTTAGACCTGTGATAGTTAACTTGTTCTTATAATGGTGATGTTTGCAATACAAATATCCTGCTCAGCCACCTTCTGCCTGGAATGAAACCATATGGCTGGAATGGGTTGAAAGCTCTTTTGAGCAAGCACTGTCTGTTTTGAATTTGGCTAGTGTAAAGGGAGTAAGCTTAGGACCCGAATGCATTACAAACCATGATGAAGAATGAGAAACTGAAAACAGTAGTGGAGGACTGTTAACTGGGATATAGAAAACTTTGTGACAACCTGTGACACATTTGCTTTATGGCACTTTTAGCAAAAATGTTACAGTATAAAAAAGAACTCTCTAAAAGAGTTGACCTAATACAAATGATATGAGGGTATTCCACCATAATTATTATTTATTTCTTTTTATACTTGTAATAATTCAGGTGCTTTCCAAACAGAAAAGCTGCAGGCCCTGCCCCAAGGAGCTTACAATCTAAAGGTGGACAAGGATAGAGACGTGAAGGAGAGAGGGTCTACAGAGCAGTCAAGAGGCCAAGATGGAAACCATCCAATCAAATATGATTTGAACACATTGTTGCAAAGCTATACAAACTATTTTCCAATTGTGACTCATATTTTCCATTTTGGTTTAACTATATCTGCCATGACACAAACAGGTGTGGAGGAAGGAAGCTTTCAATAGATGAGATCAGAGAGAGTAGCACATGTGTAAAGTAGAGCTGGAAAACTCACCTAAAAGTATAGAGATGAGAGGAGTTTGCCTGGATTTCCAAAACATGGTTCAGTACCAGGACAGTTTAGATCCAGAATGATACGGCTTTAGGTCAGGTCCTACAGTTTACATGGGATAGATTCCATCTGAAATGTAAATGTACTCTATGCATCTGGAAGTTCCTTAATACATGCTAATATGAACTAAAAAATCTATCATAGCAGGGCTGGGGAAGTTAAGAATGAAATAACCAC
Source organism: Coloeus monedula (assembly GCF_965178545.1). Taxonomy (NCBI): domain Eukaryota; kingdom Metazoa; phylum Chordata; class Aves; order Passeriformes; family Corvidae; genus Coloeus; species Coloeus monedula. The sequence goes on from NC_138783.1 coordinate 52,264,727, forward strand.
ACTTTTGTGGTACTTTTTGGGGGGGGGGGGGTAAAGAATGGTGTTGAAAGTTGGGGGTGGTCATCCTTATGCCAGCTGTAAAATGACATTTTTAATAATGTAGGACACCAGCCAATGATTAAAAAACCCCAGACTGTTTAAATTTAAAAATACTGGTTTTAACTAAGATGGTAAGTCACTCATCAGTTATGAAAAATACAGTTAGGCTTTCTTTATACATTTTGGTATCTATTATAAAACATCCAATCAGGTTCCCCAAACTGTGAAACTGTCAAAGAAACTCTCTTAAGGCGTGCTTTTCAAAACTTCTCAACCAATTGACATATTTATTCAAGTACTCAGGGGATCATTGTATGCTTATTTATTCCTAACATATCTTTCCCTTAGCAAATGCAGGTGTATTGTGAAGGCAAAAGCTAATAAGCAACTGAATATTAAAGTGCATAGGTTGTCCACATTAGGAAAAACAAATGGTTGAAGAAGCAGTAGCTGTGGTGATTAAGGATTCTTGGGGAGTAATCCATCATCAATTTTTAGTAAGCCGCAGATATTTCTTTTCCTATAAGAAACATTCTTACAGTCTTCAAAACTTGCAAATGCATTTCTAACAATGGTATCATGACAATCATACTTCTCTTGCTGTGAGGGTAAAGCTGTAATTAAATAATCAAATAGACTGATTTTTCATAATTTACAGATATTCATATTCCTTCAATAAATAAAAGAATATAATTTATCTTCTGATTCTGTATAGATTTTGACACAAATAAGTTTCTAGCTATTTAAATAAATGATTATAATAGCTTGACATGAATTATGCTGGCAGGAGCCACATATGATTATTATGGTACCCAGAATCTTTCAAGAACCTACAAAGTTAAATAAAAGCTTACAAGTCTCTTAAGCTACTTTTTATTTGCATAGAAAAATATTTATCATAGGAGTCAACTATCATATGAGAGAAATTCCATTTTTTGTAATTGAAAAAGATAGCTAAAAAGTTTCTGTGGGTTATTGCAACAGTACAAGAATACAAGATGCTTCCATTTATTAAAAAATGTAAAACAAATCGTGAAAGCTAAAGCAGGCTACAAAACAGAAGGTCCTCATATTTTCTTTCTCTTGACTACTATGTTACAAGATCATGTGCCACGGTTGAGTACTATAAAGTGTAATTCTGCATTAGCTAATATAATTCTTAAAACACCCCCCCAAAAGCACTATGCAAAATATATATATTTGTAAATGCTTCCTCCTGTAAGCATCACAACCTTGTTATCACATAGTCACCCTGAACAATTGTTTCCTGTTTCCCATCAGAGTCAATGCTAATGTCCAATGCCTTGTCCAGCTGATTCTGCAGAGTGGCAGGTTCTGAGTTCTGTAACTCCATTTTCTCTGTTTCTGAAACACAAATACTTCCCTCTTCCTGTGAATCCAAAGACTCGCTGTTCTTTTGCGACTCAGCTAACATGCATTTTTTGCCAGGACTTTGGATGTTTAATTCACAGTTCATGGTCAATTCTCCCTCTTCCAGTTCATCAGTTTTCTCACATTGTTCTTCTGCCTGTTGACGGGAAACTTCTTCAGAAACGGTGTATATTTTATTTGTACTCTGCTCCACAGAGTTTGTTTTTGATCGTCTGTGAAACAACCCAAAATTTTTTATGTCTGTTACAAAATTCACACGCTTTTGTTTCTCCTGAGTGGACTCTGACACCATCATTGCTGAGCCATTGCTTACATTATGACCTTCAGAGGCAATATTGGCTGATCGTGGGTGAATCATGGTTGTTATGTCAAAAAGGCTGAAGGGTTTCTTCTTTCCTTTTTTGTTTCCTTCACTCTCACTATTTTCTTCATTTTCTGACAGAGAAGCAGTGTCTTTGCTCATCTTTGCAGTCTGCAAATTAGACAGCTTGCTTCCTTTTAACAAACCCAGGACTTCAAAGCGAAAGCTGGAAATATCTTGCTTTAACTCCTAAAAATTAGGAAGAAAGATGAAACGTCAGGACATCAAAGCTAATTTGACTTTTCCTTTTGAAATGAGAGAAGAGAAGAGAAGAGAAGAGAAGAGAAGAGAAGAGAAGAGAAGAGAAGAGAAGAGAAGAGAAGAGAAGAGAAGAGAAGAGAAGAGAAGAGAAGAGAAGAGAAGAGAAGAGAAGAGAAGAGGGAAGGAGAAAGGAAAGGAAAGGAAAGGAAAGGAAAGGAAAGGAAAGGAAAGGAAAGGAAAGGAAAGGAAAGGAAAGGAAAGGAAAGGAAAGGAAAGGAAAGGAAAGGAAAGGAAAGGAAAGGAAAGGAAAGGAAAGGAAAGGAAAGGAAAGGAAAGGAAAGGAAAGGAAAGGAAAGGAAAGGAAAGGAAAGGAAAGGAAAGGAAAGGAAAGGAAAGGAAAGGAAAGGAAAGGAAAGGAAAGGAAAGGAAAGGAAAGGAAAGGAAAGGAAAGGAAAGGAAAGGAAAGGAAAGGAAAGGAAAGGAAAGGAAAGGAAAGGAGAAGAAAAAGAAAAGAGAAAAAAAAAGAGGGAAAAAAAAGAAAAGAGAAAAAAAAGAGGAAAAAAAAGAAAAGAAAAGGAAAGAAAAGAGAAAAGAGGGCTTATACTGCGGAACAGGAATAAACTTTACTGTCTGGATGTTGGCATACCTGGCATCTTCAAGGCTGATTTATATGCTACCTGAATAACTGAGTAATATGCTTCACAGTCTTAAAATATCTTACTAAATTACTAATACACCTATAAACATAAAAATAAACACATACCTTAAAATTTTCTTCTGTCAATCCTTCCTCAGTTTTGGCATCTCTTATCATTGCTGCAACATATCTCTTAACCAGATTTCTCATAACTTCCTAAAAATATGAAGTATTGTGTTAGCTTTCTTGGTATTAGTTACTAAACCTACACTCACAGGCTCTGCTTGGGCTTTTTCATACTTTAGGAACATGACAAAAACTATGCAAATCTTAGGTCTGTTTGAAAATATGTTTTGCTTTTTGATGGAAACTACTAATGCTTATTACCCTGGGAACTACTATGTTGGGTTTGACCCAAGGTATGTCTCCTGCCAGTAATTTGCAGCCTGTCAGTGAGCAGTTGCCAATGCCTCCTGAGGAGAGCAAGTCTGGTGTGGTTGTACAACTGTATTTCCAGCTATTCTCTCTCAAGCCTCCCGTGCTGTGAGATGCAGTGACTTTCTGAATAAAAATGATAGTTCTAGGTTTAATTGGCTGTGGCAGGCTTTTTCATGAGTTTTGAGCTAATGCAGACTTTCAGCATCCAGAAGTCCTCTGCCAATGAATCCCATAGTATGGAGTGAGATTCCATTTGGGGTTTTATTTTTAACCTTTGGTCTGGTAGTTTCCATTGTTGTCTTCTAAGAATCCTAGAAATTATTTAGGTTGAAAGAGATGCCTGGAGGCTGTCTGAGTCATTTCAGGGCCATGACCAGTCAAGCGCTAAATATCTCCATGGGTGAAGATGCTGCAGCCTTCCTGAGCAACATTTTCCAGTTCTTTACTACCCTCACTGTGAAGATAATTCTCCTTACCTTACGGAATTTCCCTTCCTGCAACTTGTGTCCATTTTGTCTTTTGCACTGTACCTCAAAGAAAAATCTGGCTCCTTCTCTCTAACCACCCACTACATTATTTAAGACAGCAGTTATATTCCCACTAACCTACTCCAGGCTGAAATCTGAACTTATTTTATGAGAATCCTCTAACCATCTTGGTGGTCCCTTGCTGGATCCCTTCCAGTTTCTTAACATCTCTCTTGTAGTGTGGGGCCCTGTCATAGGTTACCACTACAGGCCCAGACTTGACATACTGCTCCAGATACAGTCTCACAAGTGAGGGCTGAAGGAGAATAATCACTTCCATCAAAAGGCTGCCTACAGCCTCACTAATGCAGTGTAGTACATGTGTGGTATTCACTTTGCAGATTAATGGCAAGCAACTGTTCTGTGTTCACCTTCCCCACGATTTTATAGAACCCTGTCGTACTCCCCACAGCTGCCTCTTCTTCAGGTTGGAAAAGTCCCAGCTTACCTAGTTATTTTCTTTATGGGATTCATTAACTACCAAGCCTACAGCTCACACCTTGTTTAACTTGCAGCCCTTTTAACATGACAAAAACTCAAAATAAAGCTGAAAATGATTAATTGTGCAATAATAATCTAAAAAAAAAAATAGATGCTGAAGAAGGAAGGATGAAAAAGAACTGCTTACAGGGAATCTAGGCAGAGGGGTTATTAAGGAAGTTGTCTATGGGGCAACTAAAGCTGGAGAGATGAAGAGCAGGTTCTGATGGAGCATGTCAGTGAGCTGCACATATGGTCCTGATTATTCCTGGCAGGGAGGTGGGTATTTGCTTTTTTTAAAGGCAATCCATGTTACAGTGGGCAAAATACTGGATAGCATGTTATTGCTCTTTAAAATATCCATTTTTCTCCAAAAAGAAGACAATTATACTTCTCAAATGTTTTTTTTTGAACATCAAAAGTATTAAGCTTGTTTGCTGAAGATGAAATAACTACAGATTTTATGTTTTTTTTCCTTTTATTTTCCATTTCTGCTTTCTCATGAAATTCTTCCTTTTTTTTTTTCCTCATGAAGACCTTCTGGAGGCATAGAAAAACAATTGCCCAAAGAACAAACATAGGCCTGTACCTGGTATTGATGATGTCTCCTCAAATTGTCAGCTGCACGTCTCTGAAAAATAGAAACGAAGAAAAACAAAAAAATTAATCCCTGTCTAGAAATAAAATACTTAACCATAGAAAACAGCAGGCCTGTGCATTATATGGTATCCAGCAAGCTGAGAGAAAAGGTTCAAAATCTGTTGAAAAATGACAGTGTTGGAAAAAAGCCTGTCATTTGGTTTATAGAAATGAGAAGGCTGCTGTGGGGAAGGCAAAATGTATTTTCTACATTTTCGTCAAAATTCTTTTATTCCTCCGTCACATGGATGTGGTGGAGCAGCCAGGTCACAGGCTGCAGAGCCCCAAGGTCAATGATCTGAGATAGAAGAGGAACAATGGATCATGTCACTCATTTGCACAGACTGAAGCACACTTTATTGAACTGAAAAAAGCTTGACTTGAGTCAAGTTATATTTTTCGTGGAGGTACACAGTGAAAGAACTGGAGTCAATGGACATGAGTTACAGGAAGGGAAATTCTGTCTGGAAAATCATCAATACAGTGGGGTTCGTAAAGCCAGGGTGTTAGCAACACACTTGCTATGGCTCCTAATGTCTCATCTAAGATAAAACTAACCAAAATCTGCACTATTAAACTGTATTAATGATAAAGTTCCCACTTAGTTCTCTGTTAAAAACACTTAGTCATAGAGAGGTGAATGGAAGAAAGAAACAGCTTTCAACGCAGTTTGGTGTTGATAAGGAGGGAAGGTAAAAGGGACAGTAACTCTGAAAAGGAGCAGCAAAAAGAAGTGTGGTATGATGAAAGAATAGCCCATGTTTCAAGCATGTGTTGTACTAGATTATGTTGCTATATCTAAGAGCTGCCCAGAAGAAGATGGGAAAAAAGGGCCTGAATTATTTTTTCCCTTGAATTCCTTTTGTCCTCAATTGCATAATGAGTAACATATCTCCATCATCTACCTTAGTTACCCCTAACTGGTGAAAGAAATACAGCTTTAGCTTGGACTCTTACATCTGCTGCTGACAAGAAAATAATGTGTCTGACTACTGATTGTATTTCTACAAAACAGATCACTTAACAGCAGCTTAAAACAGGGTGAAAAGACATTCAAGGAACTTGTAAAAATTGACCTCAGTTGCATAGTAAGGCAGGCATGGTTAGTAATTTTGTAATTTTTTTTTTTTTTTTTTTACTTGAAAGAAGTGATGAACCATTTCCCTGTACTCGGAGTCAGTTTACACTTCAAGGTTGATTTCTTGTTTGCAGTTAATTTGAGGGATGCAGTGGCTTTGTGGCTGGGCTTGGCAAAAAATAATAGAAAGGGGGAAAATCGTTATTTCCTAATCAGTCTGAACAGCCACTGTGGGGTAGGGCTTTGTACATGAGAATATTTTCTTCAGTATTTTCCCAGATTTTGTTTCTCCATCTGTGCCTCCTCAAAGAGAAAATGGGTATTTCTTGTGTTTAAGGATGGAGGAATGGGCGAGCCTGCCCATCACCAGGGTCAGAGGGGACAATGCAGCCGTGGGAAGGCTCATACCCTCACAACACCCTAACTTAGCTGGTTTTTAGAAAAAAAATCAGATTTCTTGCAGTTGACCACACGGTGGAGATGTTTCATTCTGCTGAGAGAGCACTAAGGGAGTCCTTGGCTGAGCGAGCTCTCAACAACAGATCTGACTCACAGGTGAAGGGAAAAACACTTTAGGGTGTACTTGAAACACACTTAAGAAAATGTGAATAACTCTTATAAGTAAAAGAAATGCTGATTTTTGACTTGCACAATACTTCCTGCAGCTGCTGTCTGCTCTGCATTATTTTACAGTGAAATGTGAAATAAATACATAGGTTTAATTCTGTATCTGTAACAAGAACTACCTAGATAACGTTTATCTTTTTTCCTGCAACCAATTTGGAAGCTCACAGAAAGAGAGGCTGTTGCTTTTCCACTCAATGCAATGCCAACAAGCACAATTTGGGATAACTATGTGAAAAGATTTATTTGTAATAATGTGTCAGAACAGTTCTATTGCACTTAATTGTTTTCAATCCATACCACCGAGAAGCTGAAAGAAAATTAATTTAATTGTATGTTTTAATGCACAGCCACATACATACTTCACAGGGAATTACACATACATGTAACCTATCAAATTTAATATCCCCAAACAGTTCTCTATCTCCCGTTTAAATGTTTACGTTCTGTCTCCAGTTCCTAGTCATCTTTTGCTTCCTTTTGAAAGCAGAATGAATCTTTGCCTAAACACATCTGAAATCATGCTATTCACTAGAAATAAAATGTCATTAACATTCATATTGTCCTTATTTAGTTCTCAGCTGGCCTGCTTTTCTCTACTTGGTTATAGTCTAATTTGTGGTTCAAAATTTGTTTCAAGTAACCATTGTGCTATGTGCATGAAGAAGTTGAAAATTATGGCTGGCAAAGGGATAAGTTAAATTTGAATAAAAATAGCAACGGGGGGGAAACACTCTTATGAGGACCATGTTGAATGCAATAATGAAATTGACGGGGATGTTGTTGTCACTTTCCAAAAGGGGGCACTAATATCCTTTAGAAAATCTTAATAGTAGCTCCACTAGTAGTAATAATTATTTTGGTCTTCCTGTTTATGCCATTCCTAGTAATTTGCACTGTTTGGAAAGAATATTTCTTTAGCAGTCAAAAATTTAATAAAATTTTATTACTTATTTTGATGTGTTTTATAAAAATTATATCTTTCATAATGCAGGAATACAAATCTAATGTCTGCATTTGACCTTAAACTGCTTAGTCATAAAGGTCCAGAAAATTGAACTATTGTCTGAAGTTGTGGCATATATTCCTCATCTTGAATAGAAGCATCACCTTTAAAGGGTTAGAACTTATTTGTGTTGACAGAGAGGTTTCTCCATGAAATGGTTCTTGGCTATACAAGGAACACTCCAAATTATTGATTTCCACACCAGATGGAAGATGTTATTTCTTTGCTCAACTTTCAACAACATACGTTACAGAGAAAATACAAAATGCTTACACTGACTTAGAAATTGCATCATTTTCCACTGGGTGAAAAAAGAATAAGAGAAGGGAAAATGAGATTTTCTGTGACAAATGATAATAAAACTATGTGGGTTGCTCGGAAAATGGCATAAAAATCTGTATAGCTAGAAAAGAGGCAACTGTTTATCTAAACATCAGATGCACAAAAAAAAAATTACCAAAGTTATCCCTGGCAATCCTTTCCATTTTCTCTTCTGAAATACTTAAAATTGTAAGGAAAACATTTTTTGGTGACTGATCAGATATAATGTAGAATGCAATTTGAGGAAAACAGTACAATTTGTTCCGGTGGGACTAGGATTTCTTTTCCCATATATCTTTTTTTTCTGAAATAGTAGTGGATTTCAGATGGCCAGCAGGATTAGTCTTGACACACCTATAAGCCTTGTGCAGTCAGGAAAACCTCAGCCTAATCAATAGAATTATATTACTAATCTGGTTTTTGCAAAGGTGAGCTAACAAAATTAATGGAACTGATAGATATAGATATAGATATAGATGATATAGATATGTAAAGAGCAGCACACACTTATTTCAGAGTTTTAAGCGCAGGAGATAACTGATAATAGCTGAAGAAAATGCTGCATACCTGGGATATGTCAAAATGACAGAATATAAAAATGTGCTGAACTCTGAATGGTAGAAGAGCTCTGTCTAATTCATAGCAGAGCTGAAATAGTAGTAAATCACATGTACCATCCTGTCCTTCCCTCAGCTGAAGCTGTGGCTAGAGAAGCTGCCATTAACATGCTGGGCACCAGGTTGCTTTGGAGAAAAAGCCTCTCCCTTGAAAAACCTCCCCTTAACTTCACCATCCACTGCTTCAGCTGTCCCACTACAACAAAGAACAGAAGAACTGCAGAACCAACATCCAAAAAGAAGCAAATTAATTGGCTTTTTTCAGAAGCACCTCACATTGCTACAGACCATGTTCTTGCCCATGATAATTTTGTTATGAACAGCAATGTAGATGATCCTCCCAAGCAACCATGTCATACTTATTTTTACTGGCATTTCTCTTCTTCCTATGGGCCAGATAAATCATTTCACTAGAATGTGTGCTGTAAACTATCCTGACCCTGAACCCTTTCTTTACACATTCTGCCTGCATATACTGAACTCTCAAGTGTATACATATATAAATTTGAGAGTGGATTGTTGACACATATGAATTGATCCTTGATTCAGTCCTAGTTTATAATTCCTGGCTTTTTGGTACTGAGGATTTTTTGCAGAGATCATGCATAATTCTTGCCAGCTCCATTCTTCTATCATCTATTTTGTATCCTCTAGCACTGACTCACTCTTTGGATGCGCACTATTGCTTTTTCTACTGGAAAACACCATAGCATGTCACTGTTGATTAGTGCTTCTTAATAGGGAAGTTAACATTTAGAAATTTCAGAACAAAATGTTTTGAAATCTGAGTTCTGTCTTACAGACAATGTGGCATCCATCCATACATACAGCCAATATAAGAAAATCAGTTTATAGTACTTTTTTCTCTCCCAGTACTGGTTGTAGGGAAGGAGCCAGAGTTTATAACGCAGGACTCAGTGAAAAGGAGTAGACCCCAACAAAGCTGATCTTAAGGCTCAGTGGCCAAAGTTATTACAGGGGAGATACAAGTGAGCTGGAATCATCTGAGATCCTTGAACAAAAGGCAGAGAAAACGGTTCATTTACTTTTGGTTGAAAGGGCATAGAGGTTCTAAATTTAATTTGTGATGTAGCTTGTTGGGACAATTGAAAAAGTTCTAGGAAATCAAGGCTGAGCTGTGGGTGATGGGAAGTTTGTGAAAACTAGAAAGAAGTGCACTCCCCCAGGACAAATTATGAGATCACCATGGTGTGCCCATTTGTTGACTGATGATTTAACCTCTTGGGGAATGTCCAGTTAACAGTGCTCAGGTGGTGTTTTGCATCTATCTGATGTGGAAATCAGAGCACAGAGTGCATACACACATCTTACTCTATTTTGGAGCTTGGGTGAATAACTGGGCCTGGAAATTGCAAAATGTTCCAAATTCATGTGATCCTAATGGGGCTTGTGTTATGCTGAGGAATTAGCTGAAGAATTTTGTAGTTTTATGAGATGCTCATATGGTGGACTGAATCTGCCTGGTCAGCCACAGCCACTCACTTTTTTCAGGCAGCTGGAAGTGTGGTTGCCATGATGGCTCTGCTGGTGAGCTCTCTGCTTCAGAGGGGTTTCAGCTCTAATTCCAACTAAGAATCTGTTCTGCAGGGGAAATCAGTGATGGATATGGCCCTACTATCCCACGTGCTTTGGGGGTTCCACTTTCAAATAATGTAAAAAAAAATTTGCAGAAGTCAACTAAAAATGTCCCACATCTCTCCCTCGCTGATGTCCTCCACTCCCAAACAGTTCAGTAATTAGTGGTTCACATTCAAATCATAAGGAAGCTAGGTTCAGCTCCCTCTCTTCTGTTGTCCCAAGAGAGAACCTTAGCCCCTGCAGTATCTTAGAGATCTTGACAGGAAATTTCTGTTATAGCTTTTATGCTTGGGGTAAATAATTAAATATCCACTGGAGAAGAGAAGTAAACCTCGGTCTACTCAGGCCAAGATATTTGCTTTACATGGCAGCTGCTCCTTTCTTCAAAAAGAAATTTCATCCTGAAGTCTTTCCTGACAAAGGCTTATTTGAAAGTGAAATATACTAATTAAAATGTTTGGGGTTTACAGATTTTGGGTGAAAAGAAAAGAAAAGAAAAGAAAAGAAAAGAAAAGATTCTATTTGGAAAAATTCTCAAGTGGCTTGGTGCATGGACTCCCTACCCTTTGACCCTTTGCTGCACCAGTTTTCCCAAATCTAAGCTGTGGGTTTCTCGAAGGTGGTATTTATGTACCCTAGCAGGAGGTAGGTGCAGGAAGTAGAGATGATACTTCTGAATCCCCTTGCTCACCAAGCCATTCTGCATAGGGTGGGAAGCACCCCATATCTTTCTTTATTATTCCACAGATCCAGGAATGAGTTTACTCCCAGATATGCAGTTTGAGAGGTAAGAAAAAGGAAAAAATATTTCCTTATCCCAGATGGAAGAAATATTGTCCTGAAGGTTTAGCTGGGATGTATAAGGGTATTCTGTATCTGCCTCAGTCAAACAGGGAGATTGTGTTAATCAACCCTCTGCTATACACTGGCATCATACCATTAATTTTAATATCATTCTCTCAGTTTACACTAGCTAATCATCCCTACCAAATGTTTAACAAATGCCTAGAAGCATTGCCCACTATCTCACACGCACAAGTACATCACTCTCTCTCTCTTGACTTTTTCTAACAACATCTCACAGTTTTTCCTTCTGTTGGTCTCTGCACTTACTTTTTTCACTTCCTATATTACACAGAGATGTTTTGGTCTTAAAATTATTCACCATTCTTGCTAGTTCATGTTCTTTTTAAAATTTCTATATGAATCACTGTTAGTTTTTCTTCACTTAATGTTTTTTTTTTTTCAGTGTGTGTTTCTTGTAGTTCATTACTGGTTTGTTTCAATGTCACCCTCATGCTTATTAGCTTCTTTTCCTGCCTGTTTCTTTCCTATATGTACAAATATGACAGCTAAGTGAAAAAATTTTGCTTTCACAATTTAGATACTGGCCAACAATATCAGTATATTTCAATAAGTCTCATTTGAAGCTTTCTACAAAGTGGAGAAAATCCATTTATCAGTACAGTAATTGTGAATTAGTTTTATATGTCAGTTTTCCTCTTTACCATTGATCTGTACATGCATATGAACTTGTGCCTCCAAGTACATCTAGACATTAAGCTGCATTCCAGGATATGACAGCAGAATAGGTAGGAAAAACTTATTACTCACTTATCAAGAAATGGCAAAATAATACAAAGAAAAGGTTGATATAGTAAGGGTCCATCAAAGAATTGTATCATATCCCTGACTTCTTTGAAATGGATGGAAGGTTTTTTTAGGAGAATCAATAGCACAAGGACTATACCCCTTTCTTTTCCCCCTTACCCACATTTGACTCTCATACTCTCACTTAATGCTTGGCTATCTGAGTTCCTAACAGACTTGAAACACTTATATTCATCAAATCCCTATGGTATAGAGAAAGCGCCATTATCCACATCTTGCCCCAAATTGTCTTCTTCATGCTGGAGCTGGCTAAATTCAGTCTAGTTACTGAGGTACTGACTTGCTAATGGGAAATGAAGAAAACATAACTAGAGAGAATTAGTTGTTGGTGGGTTAGGATGTTGCCTGAATATTTGCACTGTCAGTATAGAAAAACTGTGTTGCTGACTGAGATATCTCAAGCAGATGAAGTTAGGAGGGAAAAATTCAAATCTGCTTTACCCATTGCAGCTACCAGAGAAAGTAAGTGGCTGAGATATTACACAGGCATCTGCTGAATCCAGGGGCAGGACTATTCTTGGTTGCCTTGTGTGTCTTTTCCCCTCTTTTTTTTTCCCTAGAAATACCACTGTTAATAAGCAGTATCAAAATATGGTATGATTTCAGAATATGATTCTAAAATAACTCTACCTGTAAATTCAAGAAAACAAGTCCAAGTAAATGCTGTTACCTTTCAAAATTTTTTTTTTTTTTTTTAACGAGAACAGCTTTTGGTAAGAGTGCTTTTATGGTAAACCCATTTCACTACATGTTGAGAGACAGAGACACAGAAAAAATCCCATGATGAATACTTCATACATGAGTCTGTGGTTCATGGTATTCAATTATACCTGAACTGTGATGCTTGACCTAGGGATTAGCAACCAATTCTGACACTGGCAGACAAGCATATACATGTGATTTTTGTATTGCCCCTAATCTTTCTTGCAGTATCTGTAGATGAAGTACAGTCATGGTTCATACTGTCATTGTACAGGGATATGATGATACTTTCTCTTCAAATACATTGACATGAATGTAAAAAGTAAACATTCACTGCTAGAATTATTCATATGCACATTATTTGATGGTTCAGATGCTCTATAAGGCTGACAAAAACTCATCTATATAGCAAAGAGGAAGACTACAGGCAGAGTAAACCACACAACTTACCCCTATTGTTCCAAAACTTTCAGGCTTTCTTCTAATTTTTTTCTTGCAAAGGTGTCTCCATAACCATTTGATCAGATACCACAAAGACTTTGGGCTTGGTATGACATTGAAAGGAGTGGGCAGAGTTCCTCCTTCTTCGAAGTAACTCATCCAGAGTTTTGTTCGAGCAAACTTCCACTCAATGTCTGCATGATCCTGCACACAAGAAACAAATCAGCAGCACAGATGTGGATGTAATTGAGTTGGTGAAATAAACCCCTACAAAAATCACAAAAAACTGAAACTAGAACAACCTTGAAATACTAATGAATTGTCCTGTTAAAATAGTGCTATCTTCTTTTGACAGAAGGCCTTTAACACAAAGCAAAGGCCTTTAACACTAAACTGCTTTACATCAGTAAAGAGATGTTCAATATGTAAAGTATATATCTACTTATAAGCACTTCTTTCACTGTTACAAGCTGTTAAATTATTGAAAGTCTCTCAAAAAACAGAAAGCGTAATTACAAGCAGAGAAATACTACATTTCTGGAAAAAACATTTTGTTATAATAGCAGCTCACCATTATTCCACATAGATCAGTCTAATTATGCTGCTCTGCAGCAGCTTTAAGAAGGCAGTAAGGCTCTTGCATTTTCTTAGAAATTACCAGTTCCCAAAATTCACAAAAAGGCTATCCAACAAATCATGAGGCTACTAAAACTGTTGAGTCAAGTATCTTTTTTTTTTCCCTACTACTTCAAAATTCTATATTTGGCATAGGTTGCAGGCTGGATTTTTATTTTTATTTGCAATTTTATTTCTTTTGGAACCTATCTAGTTTTGTATAATTCTTAAAATTTTGGGAAAATGAAAGCTAAAGTCCATGTAAAGATTTCTAAATCCTAGCAGATGAACAAGAAGTTTAAATCACTAATTTGGATAGCCAAGAAGTTCAGCTACAGGTTTAGCCCTGGCCATACAGTAACAAAAGCACCAACTTAGAAGTTGTAGCAGGAAATTATACTCCCTACAGCCCAAGTTTTGGTGAGTGGTCCTATGTTGTGATATTGTTCACCAGACTTTGACAACTAGAGTTACAGGTGGTCAAACACAGGTGGTCAGTTTTTCTTTTGTGGAAACACTTGTAATTTCCAGATTGGAAAAACAAAAAGGCACATTTTAAAATCTTAAAGACTGCGGAGCTTTCTTTTATTTGCTTTCTGCATGATCATATTTGAATTATCTTGTGATGAATCAGTGTTTATTTTTCTTAGTCTCCTCAATAGACAGTTGAGAAATAAAACTATGCCAATAGCTCTGGTAAGGATAAAGACAGTCTTCATTAAGGAAGGAAACAGGACACTGTTTAATGAGAAGACATAACCTTTTGTTTGAACAGCTAATGGGTCCAAAACTGTCCTTAGAACATGGGCACCCAATTTCTGTTAACTGTATATCCATGCTAGATTAAAAAAACAACAACAAAAAAGCAGCAGCCTTTCAAAGGCTAATAAATACAATGTATTAAAAATGAAGCAGAGACAGAAAAATTCTGGGCAATCTTTTTCTAATGAGAAGTCCTGCACAGTGCAGCTTGGGCAGGGCTGTAGCCCATGTCACTTGCCAGAAGCATCAGGACACCCTTCTCAACCCACGAGCTGGCTTCTTTATCAGGGTCACCTCTTCCCCATTTGGTGTTGTGGGGAAATTTCCCTCTACCCAACCCAGCTTGGGTTTGGCTTCTTTGTCCCTCCCAAACAGTGCAAAAGAATTAGAGTAAATCACAGTATTTGTCCCAATGTCCTGCCTTGAAATGTTTTACTGCCAGAAAAACTGAATGTAGGAACAGGGAGAGGGTATATATTATAAATGATCTAAAAATAAGGAACAACTTACAGCAATGAGTTGGTAAGAGTTATTCATCATGGCTATTAGCATGTTGAGTAGAACAACCAGAGATATTACATTATAGGTACCAAACATGGTGGCCCCAACAAATTCAGTGAATTCATGCCTTGCTTTCACATTGGTCACATAGAGATTGATGAGTCCAAATATAGACCAGAATAATGACTGCAGTGTTTCAAATAACCTGAAAAACATGACCAAGAAGGAATAGCTGTATAATAACAACACATTCAGTTTTCAGATTGTCCAGTTTCTCCCAAAACACACAAAAGATCTTGACTTGACTGAGATGAATGACACTTATCACAATACAGCCAACATAGAGGTGTAAGAGACGGTCCGAAGATCCCTCATCTGCCTCACAATCATCACCAAGGACAGAGACTGAGCACAGGAGTCCTGGCCTGGCTGAGGTGGGATGTCTGCCAAGTGCTGCCTATGGGTGTGCCCACTGGGAACTGGTACGCATTGCTGAGGAAAATTAGTGCAGGTCCCAATGGACTGCACCGTTCTTGCTGCCCAGGCGGGAAGGACTGCGCTGAAGCGGAAAGGAGTGACCTGCCCTGTACACCTGTCCTGTACACCTGTCCTGTACACCTGTCTTGTACCTGTTTCCCAAAGCAACAGGCCCCATAACAATGGCTGTAGATTTCCCCACTTCTTGGCCAGTTGCCCCTCGCTTTTGAAAAGGACTATAAAGGGACTTTCTAAATTAACCAAGATGAGATCTCCCCATGGAAAGAAGACTAATCTATTGGCAGAAGACCACAAGGACCTCATCTCATCTGCTGGTAGCTATTGCCCCCCCCTTTATCTTCCTCTCTACCCTTTTACTTTGTTTTCTTTATCTCTCTCTCTCTTTCTCTACTGCATTACTGTGTTGTGGGCACTTAATAAAGGTGCACTGTTCTGATTAAAACTGAAATCCCTTGTGTCCTTTTGCACTCTGAGATCTATAAACAAACCATCACGACCCTCGCTTGTATTAGTGGATTGTGACAAGAGGGAATATATTTCTAGTGAAACAATGGCCTAATGTTTCAAATCTGAGCCTCTAGATATACAATACAGAATCTATAAATAAGCCTGCAAGAAAAAGGTTGATTTTGTTCAAACTTCAGCGAGATAAATATAGTTTCAGAGATCTTATGTTGGACACCTTCTTTTGAAGTATTTTGACCCTTTGCTTTAACTATAGGGGGTAGAATAAGGATCTAAAAGTAACGCAATGATTGTGTTTCACCAGGATGTTGAAAAAAGTATGGTATCCTCATATTAGGCAATTCTGGTTTGTTGAGAGCCGCTAAGATAAAAAGAGTTGAATAATTAGAAAGAAATTATTATCATTAGCATGTGTTTTGTTTTATAAAGAAGGGAGACATGTAAAAGAGAAGCACACTGCTCTCAAAAGAAACTTGTGCTTTTATACCTAAAGCATATGATATTCCCTTAGAGAAGTTTGTAGAACAGCTAGGAAGCTAGTAACAATGATGAACTTTAAAAAATAATCCTCTGCACCTAGATAGCTTGAAAAACTTCCACCTTTGTTCTGTGTTCAGCTACATTATCATGTCATAAGAATAGTCCTGGTGAGACTCTGCTCCTTAAAAGTTTGGAACACATAAAGCATCACAGTTTGCCATGACACCACCTTCTGACACTAGTGCCACTAGTCCCCACTATTTCCCAGATGAATATTGCTTCCCTCAATGCTGAGCTCTGAAAAATCTCCGTGTGCTTTTCTGTTCAGATCACACAGAGTTTAGACCTGCATAGGTGTTATTAATATACAACAAAAATATGCTGTGCCTGCAAAAAGTTACTTGATTAGGATGATATAAAGGCCGCTATGTTTATAAAATTATTTCCTCTAAGAAGGAAGCCACTGGTAATAAATATATTTTAAAAACAGCCTAGATACACAGAAGTTAATAGGGAATGAACATTTATAGCAGGAGTTTGATTCAGGTTGGAAGGTGAAGGAGAATTAGTGTTCACTTGGCAGTGTTTTGGTACTGTAGATGAACTAAAAACCAGAATCAAGTAAGATTGATTTTAAAGTGAAAGAAAAAGAAACAGCTTCTAACAGAAATTAGAAATTCGATTGTGTGGAGTAGGGTCAGTAGAATCTTGGACTGCATGTTTTTTTACAGCCTATCACATTTGCAAGGAATCTTCATGTTTTAGAACACCAGACTCATTTAATGCCCACAGATAGACATGGAAGAAATGCAGAGTGACAACTGCCTGGATGAGCAAGGTCTGAGCTGGTGACCTTATGTACCTTCTAAACTCATTTATCTTTCTCTTATCTCTATTTTAATTTTTATCTTTTCAGATATCTTGAATTGTACAGATTTCACTGTCATATGATGTGAATATTATTAGAGTGATGAAATGTTAATTTTTTTTTTATTCGGGTAACATTAGATGTGTCTGTCAGGACACCACTGTAATACCAATAGAAAATGAAGGTTCTTTTCTGTAAACATCATCTAAGTGATTAAAATATTTGGGGAGAGGGGGAGGATAGAAATAAATAGCAACTTACGTTGAAAATGCATTATTCTGCTTTTCACATCGTATTCCTTTGCAGTTGCCAGGTTCATTTGTCTCATAGTAGAAATACAGCTGGTTCAATCCATTTGCAAAAGCGAGCAGCACAAGACAGTATATGAAGAGAAACTTCAAAATGTCCAGCAACATTCTTCCTAGAGATATCTGCAGAGGTCCCAGGTGAGAATTTGCAGTGAATAGTGAGATCAAGCGCAGGGAGCTAAAGATGTTTGCGATTGCAAACAGGGCTTCAGCCACCAGGGTTGGATGCCACATGTCCCAGCTCTCCCGTGGAACTAACCCACTATACTGAAAACAAGCAGAAGGGAAGAAATTACTCCTCTGATTTTATGCATAAACAAGCATGTCAGTTTCTTTATAAGCTGCTCAATTAATTTTCAGATTTCACAATAAATTTTCACAGTAGCAAAAGCAAGTTTAAAAATTCTGACACTGCAAAAGGAACAGTTTTGAGCACCTTGCTTTTTAGAATTATAGAAACTTCCAGCTGTACAAGCAGGTAAATTATTTCTTTGGAGAACAGTGCAGGGCTGACAGTGACGGATAGAAATCCACAAGAACTCTGGCAAAGAGGAAGAAAACATTCAATCACTGAGTAAGTATATCACTTAATCACTAGTACTGGACCAATGATGAAAAAGATGTTTATTAATGAACCATGGCAAACTGCTTATGTGTCACATTACCAAAGAGTCTGACCCCTGAAACTGTGACTTCTGTTCCAGCTCTACCAAAAAAAAATTTCTTGAAGATGAAAGATATTTGAACTGAGGCTTAACTACTGTGGCGGACTCATCATTATTTACTTATATATTAATCTGTTTTATAGAACATGTCAGAGGAGAGAATCTATGCTAGGAAGCCCTCTAAAAGGGGGATAATATAATATAAAGCAGATTTCAAAGAGGGACTATGGTGTTATCTGTATTTACCCACTCTAGGCCACACAGATGAACCTTCAGAGCTGCTGGGCATGCCCTCAGCAGTAAGGAAAGGGACTCCATGTGTCACTGGGGCCAGATGACACAACATAAACAGGCATCACAGCATTTCACCACACTCGCCCTCCAAAGAAGGCAATCACTCAGAGTGGTTCAGGAACACCTGAGGAACTTGAACATACGTAAGTCTGTGGGACCTGATGAGATGCACCTCGGAATCCTAAAGAAATCCTAAAGAAACTGGCTAACATAGTTTCCAAGTCACTCTATGTCACATTTGAAAAGTCCTGTCAGTCAGGTGAAGTCCCTGGTTACTGGAAAGAGTGAAACATTGCACCCATTTTTAAAAAGGGGAGAAATTAAAACCTTAGGAACAACCAGCTTGTCAGCCTTCCCTCTGTGCCTGGGAAAGCCTTGGAAAATATCCTCCTAGAAGTTGTGCTAAGGTGCTTGGCTGACAGGGAGGTGATTTGAAGCACCAGCATGATTTCACCAAGGGAAAGGCTGCAGGTTTCATCTGTCTGGACTTGTGTAAGGCTTTTGACATGGTCCCTTGCAACATCCTTCTCTAAACTGGTGAGAGATGGATTTGATGGGTGGACTGTTCAGTGGATAAAGAACTGGCTGGACGAGTGCATCCATAGAGAGGTGATCAATTGCTTGATGACATCAGTGACAAGTAACACCCCCTCAGGGATCTGTACTGGGACTGGGACTGTTTAATATCTTCATTAATGACATAGACAGAGGGATTGAGTGCACACCTAGCAAGTTTACAGATGAACCTAGCTGAGTGGTGTGGCTGACATGCCTGAAGGACAGGATGCCATCCAGAGGGACCAGGACAAGCTCAAAAAGTGGCCCCATGGGAACTGCACGGGGTTTAACAAGACCCAAGTGCAAGGCACTGCACCTGGGTCAAGGCAACCCCCAGTACCAAGACAGTCAGGGGAATGAAGGGATTGTGAGGAGATGGAGTTCAGGTACTGGTAGATGTGTGCTCACAGCCCAGAAAACCAACCATATCCTGGGCTATACAAGAAGTGTGGCCAGCAGGCCAAGAGAGGGGTTTCTGTTCCTCTACTCTGGTGATACTCCACTTGGCATGCTGCATCCAGATCTGGCATCCTCAGTACAGGAGAAACATGGACTATTGGAGTGGGTCCAGAGGCATACAGTGAAAATGGTCACAAGGCTGGAGCACCTCTCCTCTGAGGAAAGGCTGAGAGAGTTCAGTGTGGAGAAAAGCTGACTTTGGGGAGATCTTGTGGCCTTCCAGTACCTCAAGGGGCCTCATAGCAAAGATGGAGATAGACTTTTTACTAGGGCCTGCAGCAATAGCAATGAACTAATGGTTTTAAACTGAAAAAAGGTAGATTTGGACTAGATATAGGAAGAAATTTTTTATGATGAAGGTGGTGAAACACTGGAACAGGTTGCCCAGAGAGGTGGCAGATGCCCCATTCCTGGAGACATTCAAGGTCAGGCTGGATGGGGCTCTGAGCAGCCTGATCTAGTTGAAGATACCTGTGCTTATTGCAGAGGCACTGGACTACGTGACCTTTAAAGGTCCTTTCCAACCCGTACCATCCTATGACTCTGTGATTATATGATCCAAACTGTGAAAGGGAACTGGGCACTGTTTCGGACACTAATAGCTGGCACAGGCCCCACACCAGGGTTTCTCCAACCAACTGGTAGTGCATGTGAAACTGTCCCAGTGCTGACAGCAATCCCTGGCACAGTGTCATTTACTCGTATACAAGCAGCCATAGTGGCCGACAGGTTTGTGGATTTAGGGATGAGAACTGCAAAACTGAAGAATAGCCCATTAAAGAATTACAAATTACTCAGCCTTACATTTAATTCACCTGTGATATTTGTTCTCTACAGAGCAGTGAATTAAATCTAGACCTGCTGGAATCATAGATCAGTACTCTCTTCATTAGACTATCCTCTCCCTAATGATTATGCTCATCTGCCCCATCCACTACTGCTCTTTAATCCAGTTCTGATTGACTAAAGATCAGTGATGAAAAACAGGCAGTAGAAAACAGAATTTAGTTACCGGAGACAACACCTAAGATATAAAAGCACATTACTGCAAATTCTCATGGCACTTTACAACCCTCACAATTGAAAACTTGCACCTATTAAATAACTAGGAATAATTGTTAGTACAAGCTAAGATTGGTACTGAACAGTGCCGTAGATACACAGATTAGGGACACAAGGTGTGTTGGGATAATAAAGTAAAACATAGTCATGGAGAAATGTAAAGAACATACATAAAATTAGGAAGAGATTGAGTTTTTGATAGAAAATCAAAAGCATCAAACTGCAGGCATATTTTATGTGAGGGCAAGTAGTGGCAGATTCCAGGGAAGTTACAGAAGTGGGGAGATGTAAGGAAATACCCTTCTGAGAAATACATGGAACTACAGGACACTGAATAAGTATAGCACACGATATACCAAGAGAGCAAGGATCAAGTTTAACAAATCAGGTGTGGACAGTCATATCTGCACTCTGTCACCTACTTTTACAGTCAGCAAAGAGAAATGAGAATTTCTAGAGTAGTGGGAAAGCAAATATCCCACAGAGGTGAGTTGTTCATTAACTTTCTCATTTTCTCCTCACTGACTGTTGGGAAAGGGGATAGACTGTCTTACAGCTGTAGTCTTGCAAGATGTACCCAATGTCACATTTTCTACAAGAAATGATGTTAAGCAGAAAGACGAGGAAAAAGGACTTTGCCTATGATGTCCTGGATCAAGACACAAAACTAATTTGCTGAAACATTCAGAAAAGATCAATGACCTTTTATTTGTAAAAGGGAAATCAAAGGCACAACTGTGATATTTTGGCATAACTGACTCTTCCTTTTTTGGGCCCAAGTGCTTTCTGCATGTTTGGATAGAATTCAAGAGGTGTCAGGGCTGTAAACAGAGAGGGATGGCTGTTATTTTAGCGTTGAAGAAACATAATTTAAGAGACTGGAAGTACTTGGCAGAAAAAAGTGAGAAAGGTGAAGGCCTGAGAGATAATTTTGGAAATTATCAGTGAAATACACTAACTGTAAGAAGACAGCAAATAATATAAAGAAAATAATGAGTATAAGAGGTCTCTAACAACAATCCCTATTGATTCCACTAATTAGAGCAGAGAATGCTGAAAAGGAATCTAGAAATATTAAAGATAAAACCCTAGAGAACAAAGCAACTTTTATGTGAAAAGGCAAATACAGAAGAGTAGCAAAAAGACTAGGTATAACCAGGAACAGTGAAAAAAAAAGAAAAAAGAATAAAAACTGTATCTCAGACCCAAACAAGCCAAACCATGGAGAATTGAAGTATTTGTTCTCTCACTCATGTTTGTTGAAGTCCTTCTGTTTTACACAGGATAAATAAATGATTATTGTTCTAGGGAAGGGAAAATGGTAAGAGAAAACATAGCAGCACTGAATTTGGTGTAAATCATGACGCTGATACTCTGCAGTCCTCTGTTTGGTGACCCTGATGAATTTCTGGCCCCACTTGAAATGAAAACACAACTTTTTGACATGAAAAAAAGCAAATCATCACTTAAATTGATTAAATAACACCTATTATTGGCTCAGTGGTTGAAGGAAATTTACATGGCACATAAATAGAAAATTAAGAAGAGCAGAAAACAAATTGAGCAGCACATAAACAGTAGAGTTTCAAGGCAAATATATGATGCTTTTGAGATGTCAGACAGGGAATACAAGACAATAATTCTTGATCCTTACTCAAAGGAATTCAAATGCAAATTCTATATCTGAACCATTTTTGAGGAAAAAAGCTGAGTGATCACTGTTTTCTCATTAAAACAAAAGACATGAACTCTAGATCTCCTGGAAGCACCAAGATCAAACAGACATGTAGATCAGGCTACCTGAAAGTTTAATGGGCTGTTGGACCTTGGTCTCAGATGATCCCTTTGTTTCTGGTCACAAAAAGACAAGTTAAGTAATATTCATTTCAGGAAAAGTACTTTAAATCCTTTCCTGAAAGGTCATATGTAAATATGAGCTCTTCCTATTTTAAAATGTATGCATCAAACTTTGCATTCATTATGTGGAATTTCAGAGCAGCAGTAGGAAGGGGGCAGAAGGATAGCCTAGCAGAGAGCTTTAAAATGGTAATTACACTGAGGAATCAAGTCCATAATTTCTCAGGGGTGGAGAGGTGTTAATCTTCCTATGTAAATGGACATTTAGTCTGTGAATCTGGTAAAATATCCATCAAAACCATTTTACAATGCAAGCATGCAAGAAGATGTTAGCTTCTGCAGAGCTGGTGGCAGGAGGGATATAGAATCCTATTTACTACTGAACAAAGTAGACCTGACACAGTGATCATTAAGCCAGTAAATGTTGAGACAAATAATGTACTTTAGATACTCTTCAGAGTTCTTGCCCTGCATAGGAATTTGTTTCCCTACTAGATCTTCATGTCAGTGGCTGAAGCACATTATCAGCAATACGAAATTGTATGTTATTTCTAGCAAAATTGGAAACAAGCAGCACTAGGTCCAATGCTCAAGTTTAACATTTTTTCTTAATGCATAATCATTTCTACCTAAAACCCTCCATCAAAACAAATGAGTTGCTTAAAATCCGTCATTTTGTACTTTAAAAATTTTGTGACAATGCACTATTTATGATGATATTTTTATGGAGGAGAGAGCATTTTCAGTGGAAATACTGGATAATTTAGGAAGACCTAACATGTTTATACAGAGACAAAAAACATAGACCCTCAAAAATTATAAGATATCCTCATTATATTTGAATACTGGCAATGAAACCAATAACTTTGACTTTGCAGTCCTCTCATCCTGAAATTATACATTTTGGTATATTTTACACTACCCCATCAGCTACTCTAACTACTATCCATCTACTTAACTACTGCATCAGCCAGAGAGCCTGAAACGGGCAATAAACACTATATTTTACTCTGGGAATATTTATCACACAGGAGAGTAGCATGGGAGCACTCATAATTTTATTCAAGGGAGTTGGTTAAAATGTTTTCTTAGGTGGCTTGAACTGATCTATAGAAGATAGAAAAAATCTGAGAACTGATCTTTGGTTCAATAAATACAGAACAGCTGTAACTTAGAAAAACCTTGCAATGCTCAGGAAAAGAGAATTAAAGCTTTATATCAAAACATACTGGTTATGTTTGGCATCCTCTCAATCTCATCTGGCATAGTGGCAAGGAACTCTGTTGTAGGCATTTGAAGGAATGTGGCTGGGTATTAAATCACACTTGTATTCCTCTGTTCATTACTTCATCATGTGTTCCAGTTGACTAGCACAGCTTTTTTAAGCACTGTATTCATTATCATTAAAATGTAAGCACTAATTTGGAGAGTAATGGATGCCCATTATCCCAAATACTGTCACCTTGGAATCCCATTACTGTAAACAGAAGCTGTTTGGGAGATGAAAGGATTATAATGTCTTCTAATTAATATTATTCTGAAGTGAATAATTGGCCATCTCCAATACTTTGGAAACATCCATTTTCAATGAACTGTTTGCTTTGTTACAAGGGACAGTGAAACGACTACTTATTTTTTAGTCACTTTATGATAAGGCATCTTTGTGCGTAAAAAGGCATTTCATTAGCTTTTAAATGACAGTTCACCACACTTTGGAGCACCTTTCTCTTTCAGGCTCCAAATTTCTTTGAGTGAGAAAACTTCCAAAGGTTTGCAGCCAGAGGCCCAGCACGTCAGAAACCTTTTGTCAAAGGAGACAGCTGGTGTGTCAACACATCCCAGGTCTTTGTTCATCCCTGTTCCTGACCAGCTGACACATGGACCTTTGTGAACAGACACAAGATGATATAAATTAGAGTCCCTAAGTTCCTCTAAGCCTGTGGCAGGACTGCAATGAGAACAGCTGCTGCTTGAGGAGGGAAAGCCATAACTGGCTACTTGACAGCTCTCTCCTTGTCCCAGTCAAAAGTATCTTAGCAGAGGAGAGACTCTTCTTCCATGCATACAGGGTAGTATTATTGCAACTATAAATTATTGCTGGCAGCAGGGAACTTGAAAAAGCTGAAGTACAATGCAGATCCCAGTGGCCAGTAAAAATGGGCTTATCTTTACTTGGATGTGATAAGAACTCTATGACAAATGCTAAAAAATGCTTTAATTTCCTTTCACATTTTTTGCTCAAAATATCTCATTTATGAGGAATTTCTATCACATTACATATTCATGTTGAATATACACAAAATGTTTACACAACATGTTCTATGCCTTTGGAAAGAAGGTTTGTTCTGCTGGAAGATACAGCAGAAATAAAAGACTATTCACAACAAGTCCATGAGAAGAATGAAAAAATGAACATACCCAGCCTCGAGTGACCATTTTATCCCCTTCAATTTTAGTTTTTCATGTTGCACTTATCATAAATTTTCAAAAGAAATTAAAATCTTGCTCTTTAGTTCCCCCCACCAATTTTGACTAAGTATTTTGCCAGTAGACCTGTCTGAAAGTTGTGTAAAATTGTCTTAGGGGCAATAATTTGTCACTGAAAAAAAGTCAAAGATTAATATAAAACATAATTTTATGCAAACATTATAAAATATTACAGGCAATTTTAGTTTTTCAAGAAATTAACAGTATGACAGTTCAGGACAAAATAAAAGATTGCATGGGCCAAGAAGAAAAAAGCATAAAACACAATGTTTTGTTTGCTCTTATGCTTGTCTAGCTTCCTGTCTTTGCTGCAGAAGATTCACAGAGCACATCATACATCTCTTGCATTGCTAAGCCTCAGGACCTCCAAACACAAAAGAAAGATTGAAGAAGCCTGATTCGATTGATCTTAAAACTTTTGCTCTTTTTTTTAAAAAAGTTTACCTTTGAAAATGCAACAATTTTCAAAGAGATTGTTGCCAAATACAAGGAATTCATTACAAAATCCATGAGGTTCCACCAGTCATGAATGTAGTCCTGCAGTCCACCATCCCACATCTGTTTAATTTCACCCCAGATAAAACCTGCAAATAGAACACAATTCATTAGGTATGAATATTAAGTAAGAAAGGCTGTGACTATTCTAGACACTTATCTCATGATAGATTGATTCTCCTCACATCAAGTGTAAAGGGAAAGTGGCTAAGTGCTCTAAATTACACATCTAGGTAGGTGAAATTTCATCTTTACGCTAATGTTTCCGGAATTAATTTGTCACACAAAATCCACTAAAAAAAAAAAAAAAAGTAATCTGCTTGTATAAGGACAGTTTCTTTGGTTCTCTTCAATCTCTTTCTCATTGTATCCTAAAAAGTATAAAAAGGGTCTTAAAATAAGTTACCAATGCCAACTCAGTCCTTGGCAACTGATGCAATGTATTTCAAACTGGAAAATTTATGACTGCAGAAGTCAATCCAACACAATTTATTTTGATTGGAACCCACACAATAAGGAAGAGAATTTCTATTGTTATTGTCAATGCTGAACTAAAGTCTCCCTTTTCCATATGAAAGAGTAGTGTCTCCAGAAGAAAGTTTTTGTTGATACCTTCCTTTGGGACATGAAGGAATTGAAACTGTTTTCAGGTGTGCAGAGCACACATTGTGCTAGACACAGTGAAGCAGAAATATTCAATCCAAGTGGGAAATCTTGCAAGTTGTCTGACATGAACTTGGTTTAACAGCTTCAGAGACAACTGTGGGTAGCCTCTTTAATGCTATAAAAATTAAAACCACTCTGAAGAAGGTACTCCACATTACTGTATAACATGTTAATAAGACAACATGGAATATTTAGATGCATATTTCACATTATCTATGGAGATTTTTGATAACAATACCATTACAGCTTTTAATTTTTCACAGTTAATTATTTTCTTATAGGAATTTCTTTGTGCTCATTAGAAGGGCAAAATTCCAAAAATAAGGCAAATCTCACATACTGGTGTTGAGACACAGTTAATTCAGCATGGCTTTTCTTCACCTGGTTTTTTAGAATGTTAAACAGATCTTCTGCATGGGCCTATGTGGTTCTGCATTTCCTTAGTATGAACTTAATTCTCCTTAAAACTTAACATTTTTTCTCAATGGTCTTCTGGCTGACCAGATGGAAAACGTGTGATTTTTCGCAGACGTGATCCCTAAGAAGTAATTTCTGGTCTACTCTTGTTTGTGCCAGGTAGGTTTTTGAGTTATTATAGTTTAATTTTGTAGTGTATTGGCTTGGTCTTTCTGTCCCTTGGTTGCTTTCAAAAGGAAACGTCTTCCTCACTAACTTCACCCTCAAACCTCAGACACATGGTCCCATCTTGTTTGTGTGTGTCATCACCAATAATCACAAGCCTCGGGAGTATCTGAATGATCTGACTGATCCAGCAATTTTTATTTTCATAGGATTAATTTTCAGTCATGCTGCCATCACCATTTCAGCATTCTGCAGACCTGGGGCAACACACTCTGAGGAAGGACCATGCTGGAAACATGTAGACAGCAAAGTGGGATAGGCCCATTTTACTGCCTACAACAGCCAAGACAGGCAGATTGCAACTCTATCTGTAGTGTATCAGATAAAACTAACACAGAAAATGCAGCACTGTTACAAAGTGGACACTTATTTTAAAGGTGCAATCAATTGTGCTGAGTAACAGTGGGAGAACAGCTGGACATGATCGCACGGCACGGCTCAACATCCACTAACAGCACACACGGCTGCTAACTGCTGTTAGCTGCCCAAGTGCCACCACAAAGGCAACACACCTTCACAAGGCTACCAGGGCAGGCTCCTAGATGCCTGCCCATTTCAGCCTGTGAAATGACTTAACCACTTACTCTTCAAAGACCTGGTAACTCGTGACACTGCAGTATGAAAATGGTGACAGCAGATCTGCCTCCCCCTTCTCGCCACAGTCCTCTCCATCCTTCATCACACAGCCCGTGAACTTGCAAATGTCCCTGCTTGTTCTTCCACTACCTTTCAGGCATAACTATTTAAGACCTAACCATCGTTAGGTCATAAAAGCAGCTGTTTCGTGTGCTGCTATATCCCATTCACATTTCAGACATTACTCTGAATCACCCCTGCTCCACTTGCATTATAGCAGAGAAAAATCACCACTGTGCTGCAGGAGAGGACCTGGATCCAGGCTCAGAGCCAAAGTTTGTGTAATACAGATATGGCTCCTAAGCCTCAGTGTCACAGACCAGTGCCTTGCTCTTTATCATTTAATAAATTTTCACTTAAAAGTTGCAGGATCTTGACATTGGCAAGACTGCTATGGCACAGAAAGCAAACAGCTGCATTGATGGAAGATCCCCAAATAAAAAGGCTTTGCAGAAATCAATACACACATTCATAGAATGAAATAAACTTTTTTGTAACTTGTCAGAGTTAAGGATTCTCTTTAAAATATGGTTTGAAAAGAGAGCAGTAATAGGTTGGGATGAAAAATAAGAAGAATGCTTAAACAAGAGCCTTTAAGTTAATTAAAGCCTTCTGCCAAGATCATCTATGGTTCATAACCAGCCAAAGACGTGAACTGACATAGACTGCAACGGGGCTGTTCTCTGTAAGACTGTTGCTCAGCATTATATGCTTTGACAGCACTGCCTAAAATATAATAGGATTATGTACAGATTGAAAAAGAAATGCTGACTAATGCTGCTGCATTTGATCTGTTTTGTGTGAAAAGCCAGACTGTTTCCCCAAGCACTTCCTGAGCTTCAGAAAGTGAAATGTAATTTTAAAGTTGACATTAACAGAGAAATACTGACCTATTATAGAATAGTTGAAGAGAGTATATGGCTGTTGTAAATTCAATCATTTTGAATTAGAAACACAACTAATCCAAGCTACCAGAAATTTGGAAGTCATTTGGCAGCTGAAAGTTCTGAGTATACTTTGACATCTTTAAGGTGGTAGTTCTAATTATTTTCTTTGTTCAAGACAACTTTTATGTACATCCTGATGCATGTTTTTTTCAAATTGTAATGGAGAAGTGAAAATCCCGTAATTTTGCTGGCTGTGATGGAGATGTGATAGTTTACTCTTCTTGCCAGCCAAAGCATCTAAGTCCAAACTCAATATATAAATACAGTTTCTGAGATCCTACGTCACTCCAGACAACTTGAAGCTATGTTGATGGATTGATGGATGGATGGATGGATGGAGGGATGGATGGATGGATGGATGGATGGATGGATGGATGGATGGATGGATGGATACTACATTTGTGAAAGACACACATTCCATGTATGCACAGGAGAACTTCCCATACATGTATTTTTGAAAGCAAATCTTGGTACCAAGTCCTAAGGTTGATTGCCCAAATTCACGACTCCAGGGCAATCTCACCATGATAGCTGAGATCGGAGTCTTTGCAGCTACCAGGTCTCCATGGCTAGGGATCCTTAAAGGGGCTCAGGTGGGGCAATGAATGCTGGAAGAACCAGACCCTCCGGAGTTCTGTAAATCCTCCCAAGTGCGCCTGAAGGGCTATCCTAGAAAAGTGTACCCTGAAATCCCAGAGCCTTTATGCAAGGCTGAAGATGTCTCTAAGGCCTGGTGAGCTTATGCAATGAAGGTATTCTGAACAACAAACCTCAGGGATTCCCAGCTGTGCTGTTTAGGCTTAATTTATGCTCACGCAGCCAGAGGCCTTGCAATTTTGTTGTAGATCAGAACTATCTTTTTACAAGAAGGAAATGTCTGGGGGGGAAGAAGTCAGACCACTCTTACCTCCACAGGATCTGACGAAACATGCCAATTTTGTTCTGTTACAGTCACTGGGAGAATCAGGAAAAGACTTGGAAAATCTATGTGGTTTTTGGTTGGTTTTGTTTTGTTTCATTTTGGGTTTTTTTGGTAGTTGTTTTTTGTGGTTTTTGTTTTGTTTTGTTTTGCTTGCTTTGTTTTTTGAAGAAAAATACATCCAGAGATCAGAGCAGCATTATCTCTGTGACCTTGTACACTTTTCTACTTGGAAGATTTATGGATAGCTGGATACTACCTGATTTGATTATGCAAGGAGGTCATTCAGGCATTTCCAAACACAACCTGCATGACAGAAGAGAAGACATTCAGCGACAAGACTGTCTAATAGAGGCACTTCTACAGGTAGGAAAGAGATCGAGTCCAGGCACTGCCGGATTATTAATGCGCCAAAGCAGCAACATTGCTGCAAACTGACAGAGCTCATGTCAGAGCTACATATTCAGAAGCAAGAAAGGTGACATCTCAACAAAACAGAGGGGACACTGCCAGCCTGCACACAGGTATTGGGGAAA
This sequence comes from Coloeus monedula, assembly GCF_965178545.1. Taxonomy (NCBI): domain Eukaryota; kingdom Metazoa; phylum Chordata; class Aves; order Passeriformes; family Corvidae; genus Coloeus; species Coloeus monedula. Next base: position 52,294,220 of record NC_138783.1, read on the forward strand.
AACTGCTAAGAGAAACCAGTGAAAGACAGGGAGTAGATCTAAAAGCAAGAACCTTTAAACAGGCGGGGGACAAGTTGCTTGCCCAAAGCCCTCTTTACCTCCCTGGGAGGAAACAAGAATCTCCAAGGCAATAATCCTGTCATCTGCAGGTGGGTCAGTCTTCTCACTGGCTAAAAAGGGAGCCATGGAGGATCAGGCTTAATTAAAACAGATGTCTAACTTCCAGATGCCTGTATTTAGCTGAAATAATTCCACTCAGGGCAGATTTCACTAGTTTAGCTGGATATTCTTTGCTATTTCCATTTGTCTCTTTGCTCCAACTATGTCTTTGCTATCTCTCCACACCAGCCAGATTTAACACCTGCCTCTTAGACCCTCACCTATCTATTCCATGCTCTTATCATTTATTGCCACTTACAAGGAAATTATCAACATTATGCAGCTCTTCCACCTCATTAATCAAGGACTTAAATTGGAAAGTTGAGGGTGAGGCTTTCAAATACTTGCTGCATTGTTTATACCCACATATTGGAGCAGTAAAAGAGAAATAACAGCATGGATATTTTGAAATAGACTGAGATGACAAATTTCATTAAATGCCCATGGTTTTAATGGGATGAAATTAAGATAAATTCAGGGCAGAAATCCCACAGACCACATGGAGCCCTGGGAATGACAGACACCATGGAGAGGTTTTGTAAAGCATTGTGAATTATTATCCATGCAAGCTGATCAACTGCAACCATTTGATTGAAGTCCAGTTTGCCTGAAGCAAGAAAGGAACTAAAATTCATCAGATAAAATGAATTTGGAGAAAAAAGAGAATTTTTGAGCTAAATTTTTTTTGCAGGAAAATTTTCTGAACATTAATGAAAAAAGTTGTTTCTTATAAAATAAACCCTACATATTGCAAAATTAAATTTTATTCAAAGCAACAGAATGAAAATACGTCTTACTGAAGAACAAAAAGCACTGAAATAAGAACGTTCTTAGAAAAATAACATCTTTCATTAAAAATCTTGTAACACTTAAAAATCCTTAAGAATTTAGTAATAGACATCACATACTGCATATGATCAATGTGTAGATGCATCAATAAATATACACTGATAAGATTAGCCTTTATTTTAGATATTTATCTACAGATTTTGATTTTGAAGCTGTATTTCCAGTCTTGAAATCTTTGGATATCAGATACTGAAATGTCTTTTCAAAAATGTGAAACTGCTTTTCTTAATTTTCATAAATTAAGACTCTGATGGCAAACCTTGAAACTCTGAGCAGGGCAGCAGTTCAATACTCTTACAAACATTCTCTGTTCCTTTGAATAAAGCTTGGGTTAAACACAGTATCTTTTAGTGCTGGTGGATAACTTTCAATTAGAAAACATTTGGATCTATCCTGTTTGATCCTCTATAGATACCTAGAGCTGTAATTTTACTCTTAAGGAACACATCTCTTAGAACCTAAAACACCTTTGAACGGATTTCAGAGAGAAGTTATTTCTTTGTTGTTTGTTTCTTTTGCACGAGACTGAAAAAAACCTTAGACACAGCCTGTCTAAATCCCAATGTTGTACTGAAACTTGAGCAACTGCAAAAACAATTTTGCAGCAACTGTGGAAATTCACAAAGATTTATGCCATGTCTAGAACACTGCCTTTTGTTGTTTATAATTATAATTATGGTTAAAGTCTCACTGTGAAAAATAATACCAAAATTTGGCAGAGAGAGATATGAAAGGCAATATCCTGAACTATGTTTGGCCTCAAAAAGTTTTGTGGGTCCCTGGCTAATTTTGACTTTACCTTCCCCACAAAAGGTTGGTTGCTCTGTGCTATTTTTGTTCCTTACCATTAAGTGATGGGAAGCAAGAGGTTCCTTGGGGTCAATCTCTGCATGCCAAGATCAACAACCTTTTAGTATGTTTCTTGGAGAACATATTTTTGCTGGGCTGTGAAACCATTTAACTGACAAACTCAACTTTGCTCTGCTATGTGATGTAGAGTTTTTCACAGATACAAAAAGTGAGGCAGGCTGCTAATGATCTAAAGCTCAGTGAAGCAAAGGAAAGTCATTCCAGGGAATTCAGTGAGTATTGACGAGGCTTAAAAAAGCTCTTCTGTTTTACACCTGGACTGATGAACTCATCTCTGCTGAAGGTATATGAAGGTAATAAGAGGCATCCTGGCATAATCCAGGGGCTTCCATTCTCTGGGGCATATTTTGTTAACAGAGTACAACTATTTTAGGAGAATATGCACAAAATCAAACACACACGTCTGGCTTTCCCGTGGGTAAATGGCTGTTTGTGAAGGGAACAACTGTGCACAGTGTCTGGGTCCTGTGTCAGGTCACTAAAAGTACTTGTGAAGGAAAAAGTCACCTGGCTTTTTTTTATTATAATCAAAACAGAACACTTTTCTTTGGCCTCCATTTTGGAAATAACAAGACCATTCTAGACAAAAGTCTTAAAGTACAAAAAGCCACGTATCAGCCAACATCACCAACAGCCAAAGAATAAAATAAAATAATCTATATAGAAATTATTTATCTTAAATACTTACAACTTGAGTAACAGTAATCAAGTAAAAGGTCCTATTATGGCAAGATACAGGCATCCAGGAGAAGAAGTGGCTCCCCTGATGTTTAAATAAATAATTTCATTACTGAGTCCAGTTTTGGAATACTGAAAAAAAAAGAGACATTAACTGGCTGAAGTGAACCTAGTGGAAGGCCATCAAGCTGAATGGGGGCTAGATGACATGATGTACAAGAAGAGTTTGAGGGATCTGATTTTGTTCAGGCTAGAGAAGAGAACACTAATGGGCGGTTAATAGTCTCAAAGCTCAGTTGGCTAGAGCATGGTACTAATACTGCCAAGGTTGTAAGTTTCATCCCTGTATGGGCCTTAAGAGATGGTCCTTGTGGATCCCTTCCAACTTAGAATATTCTGTGATTCTGTATTGGTGTTGTCACCCACTAATGAAACTGCTAGTTCTGAAAAGCTGGAGCCAGACTTGTTCTAGAGGTGCACATTGGAAGGACAAGAGATAATAGTTTCATGTTGTGGCATGGGAGATTGCAACTAGTATCAGGAAAAAAGTTTACCAGTTGCTAGACACAGGCACTGTGAGAGAGAGGCTGTGAAATATTCATCCCTGGGGAAATTAAAGATCTGACTGCACAAGAACCTGAACAATGTGATCTGTCTTTGCAGTTAGCCTGTGTTGAGCAGTAGTTTGGACTAGATGACCTTGTGTGGCCATTATGTACATTATCCTTCCTTAAGCAAAGTTGTGTTCCTGCCTTCTCTGGGGTTGTTTTCCTCTTCTGTGCTATATATGTCACTATTGGTTATGTACTGTTTCATCTTGCCAGCCATATTGCCCTCCATATCTGCTCCCTGAAACATGTCAGTTCATACTAAGTGTTTAATTTTTTACACAACACTTTCCTGACCTAATTTAGATGATGATGCACACTGTAGTAGTCACCTCTAAGATCAGCTATTCTGAAGTGTTTTGCTGGGCCATTGGTTTGGATGTGCATTGTGCTAAGGACTGACAAGACCGTACATTCCCATACATCCCACCAGCAGTTTGCTAAACACAAATCTTTGCAATTTTGCACAGTTCCCAAACATCCACCTTCTCTATAGATTCATGTACTCCAATAGCATAAACCATTCTGACAGAAAGCATGGGGAACACATTGTTCAAGGGATCCAGTAAAGCTGCATTCCTGCTTCAGGCATTCTTCTGAACAATGCAATTAAAATGAACATTTGAATATGACCATAAAAGAGCGAAAAACTCATCAAAAGAAATTGCCAAAAAAATGTCCTTTGCTGCAGCCACCCTGAACATCTGGCAGGGAGCTTTTTAACCTCAGCTACCGAACACTTAATTTTTCTGGTTGATGCCTTTCTTCTCTGAATTTCTTAGCATTTGCTGGTGAAGCAAATGCCCACTGTGAGGACACAGTACAGTCACTGCTAGGTTTGAGGCCATGGTTTAGGACAGAAGAACAGCTAGGACAAGTGTACAGGGATCAACATAATCCTTACATGAGCTGCAGTCAAGGCACACAAGGCTGAAGTTGGGTCTTATTTGATTTCTCCTCTGAATCACTGCTATCATGCTCAGGGCATACTCAGAAACTGGATGGGGAATATGATGATGGAAAAAGCTGTTCTTCCTTGATTTTTTTCCCAACATGATATTCTTTATTTTCCTGTTCATTTTACAATGGTGAGGGATTCTCAAATATAGTAAACAGGCCTATGTTTCTGTAGTGTGAAGCAACAGCTAATAATAAGAAGACAATTAATTTTCCTTATGAGTCAAAGCTTGTTTCTTACTTGTTTAAGTGCAAGGAGAGGAGATTCTGACTCTTCTTACTGAGAAATTTTTCCACAACTACTTCTTAAGGTTATGACAGCCTTGCAACACCGACTTACTGTTCCATGGATAATCACCACATACTGGAGCACCACTTGTGTAATCATCTAATCATGTAAAAGACAAAATTAATGCAGAAGTTTCCTCAAGAGACTTTTAAAATGTAAAGTCGATAGTCTCCATGGAAATGTAGCCCAATACAAGTTTTTCCTCTGAGCCTCCTACTCTAGTGACACTTTTAATATGTGCTAATTATGCACATTCAGCCTTCTGTTACATAGTAGTTGGCAAATGCTGATTACTATTTGCTCACCGGAGAGCTTAGGTCATTATGGACAGCCCTGAAACTTAAATTGCATGAAATATGTCCTGAAGTTCATGTCGATGAGAAACCTGAAACAGTGAGCTTTTCTTCCTCTCTTAATTTTAAGAGAGATAGTATTAAAATGGAAACTACATCCACAGCTATCTGAATTAAAAGAAAACAAAAAAATTCTATTGTTTAAAATATTAATAGTTTTGACATATTGTTGCTGCTCCAGGATATCCTTTCCCAGTTAAGTATTTACATGGTCATGTTTCAGGTTTCAGAGATGAACTAAAACCCTAGAGACACACTAGTTTTGACTCAAATGAAAAAATTTTTTGTTTACATCCAGAAAATGCAAAAATATCTCTGTGTACTTCAGACATAGTCTCCCTTGAAGAGTGCTTCATTTACTCTTTTTAAGGATACTGCATAATTTTATGGTTTGAAGAGATGAGAGAACAAACTAAATTGCAGTCTGGAAACAAACCTTAGCTTACTGATAAGGGCTTAAGAAAAATATCAGGTTTATTAAAAGATGACTAGACTATAGTTTGTATGTACGTGAATAGGAAAAGAGCAGGGTTTGGCTGAGATTCATTCCTTTAGAAAAACAACCACCACCAAAAAACACTGAAAAAACTGAACAACCAAAAATCCACCAAAACAAAAAGAACAAAACCAACCCCCTCAACAAAAAACAATGGAACAAAAAACCACAGCATGAAAAAGACCTGAATATACAAACAAAAAAGCTGAAATAGACACGTTCATCACATGCTGTGAGCTGAAATGTCCTGTGGAGATGTGTGTCTCCTTCATTGGTAGGGGGAAATTAGGTACCTAATGAATTGCCTGAGATTACAATGGGTGAATCTGAGTCCTCATTATCTGGGTGGGCTAAGACACTACAGCAACCAAAATCTGAAGGCTGAACACAGAAAATGTGAAACTGCAACAGGAAACTGCTAGTTAGAAAACAGTAGAGATCAGTGTGTAAAATACATCATTTCGGATGAAAGAGATTTTGGAAGGCACAGTTTTCCTGAACAGCAGAGTCTAGATTAATTACAAACTATTTAACCACATGGTATCAGAATACTGATCTTCATCCATGCTCATGAATTTTTGTTTATGGAAGTGGCTCCCTTGACTTGACCTATACTGCTTGCAGATGAAGGGTTTGCTCAGCACAGACATAATCTGGCCATATGAGTCTATACCGAAAATATTAATGTTGCCTTTAGAAATGATAGTCATCTTGATCGCCATAACTCTCAGGATTAACAGCTTCTTCAAACAAGTGCTTTGGGATGCTGAGTTACTTAAACATCTTCCTAAGTAAACAACTATGTCAGGGGTTGAAGGCAATAGAGGTTCTTCCCACTGAGTGTTTTCTGGAGAGGAGCTAGTCACTACAATTTTTGAATTGCCTTTACCAGAAACTAGCTCTTGCCCTTCTCAAATTGTGCCTCTTTCTCTCAGCTCTGTTAAAAGACAGGTTAATGATAAAATCCACTTTGGCATGTCAGGGTCTTTGTGTCAGCTATGCATTTGTTCTTATTATCCTTCAGCCTCCGGATACTGTGAAAGCCGAATAGATACTGACCACTTGCTGTTTTGGAAGGCCAGACAGAAAAGATACTAACATCTCCTCTGGGCATGGCACAGCACAGAAGAGCCTCCTACTTCTCCTCAGTATTACAGCACTTATTTCTAAGGAAGTAATATATTAAGCTAATAACTTTTATATTGGTTTCTCATTTCTTGAAGGTACAAAACTGGGAAAATTAACTGGAGGAAATTTTTCTTTTAATATTTAAATGTGAAACTTGCTTACTGAAGTTACTTGTCTGTAAGAAATATCAGTCTAGAAAACCTCCCAGACTGAATAATTTCTTTGCAATAATCTTGGATATTGTCTTTTTTAATGTAGTAGAAATATTTACCCAGCCAAGGACAACACACCTCACAGTGAAGGCTGGTGGTGAGGACTGCTGTGCTACCATGGGAGAAATCCCAAAACGCAGTTCACCTGTGGAAGGCAGGTCCTTCTGACTGGTGCCTGACAAGTAAGTGTACACAGGGTTTTCAGTCATGCACACTTGTTTTTCTAAGTGAAAAACATATGTACACCTGCCTCCTGCTTCCCACAGCACTCTACCAAGGTACATATAGAGGAAAAGCCACTGAATTATTGTTCTCCAAAATATCAGGCACAGCCAACTAGTGTATTATGAATTCAACACTGTATTGTAAATTATATGGGATCAATGGGGCCAAAAGCCTTGACAGTTTTATTGCTCTAAAGAAACCCACAAGTTTGGGAAAAAGGGAAAATACACAGTATCTTAATGGGAAGCTCCAAAAGAAGTAACAGTATCAAAATCCCACCAAAATTTCTGAAATTTTGTGCAGGAACCTATGTGATGACAATTTTAATGAATATATCAAACCTAAATTCTTGCAGTCAAGACTACTAAGTCCCTCCTTTTGTACTTTTATTTTAGACAAATATATTTGCCCTGACCTGGTCCAAATTGTGTTGATTCTTACAATAAGAAAAAGGGGAGAGACCACAGCACACTGAGAGAAATTACCATCTGGCAGGGTAGACAGACAAAGTTAGGGAGCACCTTGGATAATCCTAGGATCACAGGATGGAAGAATCATGTTTAATGATGACATGGCCCACACAAAGTAGACTTTTAATAATTCCAGACTGAATTTTTTATTTTAAACTATGAGGACAGAGTGGTAATTATTTTTTCCATTTTAAAAATGCTAGGGAATTTTCTTATTCCTTCTGATACTGGATATTTGGTTTGAATTGAGTGACAAGTCCTCATCACTGGTCTTGCACCAAAAAAATAATCTGTGTGCATATTTTAATAAAAATACTCCCTTGAAAATGCTGATCATCACTATTTGCAATATGTGGGTCTGTCATTTAGAAAGAAGCATACTGTAGGTAACTAAGGTTAGTAATAACACTACAGAAATTACATTATGGCTCATTGCCATACATGAAAAATAATTATTGTGGCAAAGGGATCCTTTTATAAAGTAGACTAGCAAGTTAAAAATATGGAAACTTACAAGAACCAGAACAATTTCTGGTCTGTAGAAAATCAATAGTAAAAAGAAAAACTATATATATGTTTCAGGGCACTGCATAGTCATAGGAAGGAACCCTTGATATCTTTTGTTTTTCCTCACTTTAATCTATCAGATGGTGACACTCTGGATTTTCAAACTCTACTGTTTGTCTACGTTGTCAACTACTCTTGCTGAGCACTGGAGGAGATGGACCATTTGCCTGCTTCAGTAGGTCAATAATTTATTACCAAACTCTGTTGTATCCTGCCTCAGGAATGCTTGGCAAAACCACAGGGGTCAAAAATACTTTTCACTGTATTTTCTTTAGTAATACATTTACCCAGGACCCACGGTAATATCATCCACTCGACGATGGTTGGTGGGGGTCCCTGCATGCTGAGGTCTGACCTGTCGATGTGCTGAGAGGCAAGCAACAGCAGGAACAGAAAAGTCAAGTACGATGCAGTATGGCAGATAAATTTGATAAATGGCTTTCTGATGAACAGCCCCAATGGGCTTTTGGGAGCTATCAGGTAGCACACAGAGAAGACTGGGAAAAGGAGTCCTATCACAACACATGTCAGCATCTTCACTGCCCAGTGTCGCCTCCGCCATCCAGGGAACTCGTCGTACCAGCGGGATGCGAGCAGCTGCTGGCAGTTGGGCTGAGCAACAAACTACAGAGAGAAGAAAGGAAGAGAGTTAGTTTCTTGTTACCTCTGTAAAGTTTTTTCATTCTATGTATGTTTAGTAGGTAGAGATTAAAAAAAAAAATATCCACAGCCTGTGCAAGCCCACTCATGCTGATAATACCAGTAAGGCAGGGCTGGGTCAGCCTGCCTTTCCTTCAATGCCAAAAGTATAGTGCAGAGACAGAAAATAATAGTTTTCACAATAAAGCCTCACTTCCCCATCGGTTGAGTACACAAGGAGTCAACAGACTGTGAAACACATGGACCTCAAAACCTGACTTGAAACTGAAAAGCAAGTTCACAGATACCCCCATTATTTAATCAGCAACGTTTGTGAAGAATTCACAGAACATGAGGTAGAAGTTGACATGAAATCAAAGAGCACAACAGAGATCTGCAAACAATGAAACTGAATTCCACAGCCATGAACAAACTGTTCTCAGCATATTCCCTGCTAATTCTCTAAAAAGCAGGTTTACATGCTTTAATACTGACAAAACTCTTACAGATGCATTATAAAATGCTTACAAAAACACTAGTATTCCCCAGTATTTCACTAACCCTTGTCAGGATACACACCTATCCTGTGTGATACTTTATGGTCTATCTGTTTCCATGATGGGATTTCATTTCTCAGAATATGATCCTTAAAACTGAATTTCACCAAAACACCCCAAAAGCAAGTAAACATTTAATATTTTTCAGATAGCTTTTCAAAGAAGTATATATCAAGGTTTTATGTCATACTTTTCTTTGATCACTAGTTCCTATTTCCCCATTGTTTTCTTTTATAAGGTGACAGAGTAGCAGCACACAAGAGTTGACACAAAAGGCATAGAATAGAAGCAACATATGTATCAAAGAGGGCCAGAGTTGCATTTAAAAAAAAAGAAAGAAAAGGAAAGGGAGTAAGCATTTTCCTTCTGGTACTCTGGTGCGTTAACCCCGGCTGGATGCCAACAAAGCTGCTCTATCACGCCACTCCTCAACTGGGGAGAGGAGAGAGAAGGAAAGACTCATGGGTCAAGATAAGGACAGGGAGAGATCACTCACCAGTTACCATCATGGGCAAAATAGACTCGACTTGGGGCAATTAGTTTATTACCCATCAAAACAGAGCAGAATAATCAGAAATAAAATCAAATCTTAAAAACAGCTTCCTCCCACCCCTCCCTTTTTCCCAGGCTCAACTTCATTCCCAAATTCTCTATCTCTACCCCGACATGGCGCAAGGGAATGGGGAATGGGGGCTGCAGTCAGTTCCTCACGTTGTCTCTGCCACTACTTTCTCCTCAGGGGGAGGACTCCTCACACTCTTCCCCTGTTCCACCATGGAGTTCCACCCATGGGAGACAGCTCTCTAACATGACTGTTGGAGACATGTCTACAAGATGACTCCTTCCCACTGGAGTCATGCAGTTCTTCATGAGCTGCTCCAGCATAGGTCCCTTCCATGGGGTGCAGTTCCTCAGGAATAGACTGCTCCAGCATGGATCCTCCATGGAGTCGTAAGTCCTGCCAGCAAACTTGCTCCAGCTTGGACTCCTCTCTTCACAGGACCACAGGTCATGCCAGGAGCCTGGTCCAGTGCAGGATTCCCAGTGGGTCACAGCCTCCTTCATGCATCCACCTGTTCCAGTGTGGAGTTAGTGAGGGGTGCATGTGGATCTCTGCTCCACCATGGACCTCCATGGGCTGCAGGGGGACAGTCTGCCATACCATGGTCTTCCTCACCGGCTGCAGAGGAGTCTCTGCTCTGGCACCTGGAACATCTCCTCCCCCTCCTTCTCCACTGACCTGGCTGCAGAGTTGTGTTGCTCACATATTTTCTCTCCTCTGTACCCTGTCTGAAATTGATCCTGAGCAGTAACTTCCTTCCCCCTTCTTAAATCTGCTATCCCAGAGGCACCACCATCACCAGTGATGGGCTCAACTTTGGCCAGAAGCACATCCATCTTGGATTCATCTAGCATTGAACATGGGAGAAAGGGAGAATCTTCTGGCAGCTTCTCACTGAAACTACCCTGCTACCAAAATCTTGCCACACAAACCCAATAGGCTTACACTAAGTGTATCACATACATACATTGGATTAAATCATTAGCTGAATACTTAGTAAAGCTATGCACAAACTTTTTTCCTCTTATTACAAAATTGTTTATTTTCACTAAATAATTTCATATTTGAACTCTAATCAAATGCACCTAGTTTGGGATCTTACATTATTTTGATAATACTTATAACCACAGGAGCCAAGTTCCTTTGGGGATGAATAATAGGTAACTTCTCAAACTGTTTCTAAAATCACTGGGATTACCACTGGAAAAAAATGCTCCTTAGATTGGAATGAAATGAGAGTCAGCATGCATCTTTCTATATATGTCTGAATCTTGTCAGAATTGATTACCTGAGCCAAATTCAAACCTGGTGTACGTTAATGAAATGCCAGAGTCTTTAGTAGAGACAAATTTGCCTACCAGACACCAGCAGTGAAGCTGCCTCTGACTGTTGTGAAAGATAAGGAAATTTACTCCTACTGTTAGGATCTTGAAAACAGCCTTAAAGAAGAGCAACACAGTGTATTCCTCCACTAGGAAAAAATGAATTCTCAAGGTTTTAGGTTGTTTATTTCAAGGTACAAATGTCTGGAATAATAGCGTATGCAGTCAGAGAAGATGGTTTCAAAGTTATGTTTTTGCCAAGCTTATTTTCTCTAAAATTTTTTTCAACTTACTTAGTTTGAGTAGGTACAGATTAGTGTTTTGCTTGACTGGTGAAAAAGTGAGACTCATGAAATAATTCCTCAATAAAATATTTTTCTCTTTTTGCCCCAAAGAGTACCAGGTCCATGTTTGCTTCCTCCTGTTTATAAAATCTTCCCATTATGCATCCTCTCACCCAAAGTAATCAAGATCCTAAGTCTTGCCTGTGCCCCCTTTCTAAACACCCTTGGCCACCCCCACAGTGCTGGGGACCTACATGAAGGAACAGCTTCAGTGGCTAGCAAAAGCTGGTGACAGATGTAGGGGACGTAATCCTTGCCAAGCATGGCTAAAAGGGAATTAATGTAGAGAATATTAAGCAAAAGGAGGGGGTTTTTTGATGTCCAAATACTGGGCTGCCCTGGGACTGGGCAGACCAGAACTGGTGCAGAGGTACCTCACGCCATGAAGAGATCCTTGCTGAATGCACCATTTGGAGGATGTTCCATGATGGGGTGGGCACTGCATTGCTTAGTTCTAATCTTTAAACAGATTAATCTGCAAAACTGTCAGTGTTAATAGAGAACACATTTCAGAACAGGCTTTAAGAAACGCTTCTTGTCTCCTAATACCCATATTAGATTTTGTGGTGTTGGGACTATGTGGCTACGGTACAATGTGTTAAGGATGGTGTTCTGAGGCACAGGAAGTTTTTCAGTAAGTGTGGAAAATTTTCAAATCCCAGAAACTGAAGATCCAATTTTTAAAGTAATAATTTCATAAGAAATTCACTTTCACTTTTCTCAAAATACAATTTTGACAAGAGAGTTCTAGCACTGGTTGGATCCTGATTAAAGGAAAAACTTACACAGATTATACATTTGATATGGCTGGAGACAGAGGGAGCAGCCTTGGTAATGTGCTTTAAATCACCTGCTTGCCATAAAATACATAAGAAACAAGGTATGGTATGGTATGGTATGGTATGGTATGGTATGGTATGGTATGGTATGGTATGGTATGGAGCAAGCATATAAAATACTACGTCCACATTTTAAGAGCTGTATGCACAGGGAAGCAGTTCTGTGCTATAGACCAGTGCTGCAGGCAAAGGTCTATAAAAGAAAACACAACACAGTGTGTTTATCTACAAATGATATATGCATTTCTGAGAGGTCCTAATATCCAGTTTCATGCTGTTGGCTTTTAATGTAACAACCCACTGGCAAGGTTGGTTAGCAACGTCCTGAAACAACAAAAATATCCGGCTCTTCACTGAAGACTTTTCTTTATGGTTGTGAGATTAATTTGCCAATAACATTAACTATGAACCAATCCAAAGTATTTGGGCAACTGGAAAATTATCCTAAATCTCTTGCTGAAACATCTTTTAAAGTTTAATTTATCAATGAACTGTGTGATGTTATTAAAATGTCCAAACTAATTCTCACAGATTTGAGTACTTCCTTCTTTTTTGTGGTCAAGAGATTGTCATCATATGCTGTGAAATATGGTCAGTAGTTATATCTACATTTATTACATTAGCTGAATAATGAAGGAAGGTTTTGAACAGGGAACAGTTATACCCTGATGGAAAAAAATGTGCACAGTGCTGCACCCTACAGTCTTGTTCTTCAGCTGCACAGAAAAGGTGAGCTTGTCCCTTCTAGTTCTTGTGGACCTGTTTCCTCCAGAGAAAATGAGGGGAAGATTTTCTCATGCTTTGTAAGTAAATATTTGAGAGCATACAGGAACTGGGGGCAGGGAAGCCTTCCTGGGACTCACAGTGTAAATGCTGCCCATGTAGCCTGTCTCAGAGACACTACTCACAGCTAAGACACAGTTAAATAGATCAAGTAAATTAATCTGTGATTAATATATTTTATCACTGATTCCAAATTCTTATTACATTTGAACTCTTAATTTATCCACTGAAAAGCCCTTCTCGACAGAAAAAATAAGGGAAAAAAATCTTCATGACAATATTCTCTGGTCAATTCACATTTATAACTATTAGAAACCTTCTATTAGAAAGGAAGAGTTAAAACTGGATGGAAGAAAGACATGCTCCAGCATAGGACAATTCCTTTATAAATGGATGGCATTATATCTAAGATGATCACATATTAAAGCTAAGTAGACATGCAAGACCCCTGATGAACTTGGAGATTGAAGAAAAAAAATTAAAACTATTTTACACAAACATTTTGTGACTAGCAGAAACAGAAATACTCTGTGACATTAATTTGCCAGTTCTGCATTGCCTATGCCAAAATATTTTCACTGTGGTAAAATTTTTCTTCCTTAATTGGAGAGATTGGAGGTATTCTTTTACTATTCTTGAGTATCTTTTGTACTGTCAGTATTATGTTATTTGACTTTGACATTGTGTCCACATAATTAGCAATTAGCAAGTCTATATTTTCACATTATGATGGCTTCCAAAAGCTTCCAGCAGTTTGTAATTACACAAGGGATTTTTCTATATGATTTTTCCTGATTTCACATCTTTAGCTCCTTCATAGAGTCTACCCATCTGAAAATGTTCTGGTATTCAATCTCTTAGTTGTCACGCTGGGAATTGGCTCTTCCCTGAGACCGTTGAAAAACAGAAATTATTCACAGTGCCAGCAAAAAGAATCTGGTATAAATAATAACAGAGCCTGATTCTAGTGCTATGCAAGCATATACATGACACAGAATTTAATTTTCACTTCTGATTAAATCTAATCTTTGGTTTTGCTATAATACATATCTCTCAGTCAATGAAATGATGAAGACATAACACAACTGATACTATTAACTATATATGGTCTTTATAGAAATAATACTTTTATAAATAATATATTATCAGAGTAAGTTTTCAGCTCTTTACCGTACCACAGTGTTGCCTTCAGGTATTTATTTCACTGTATTATGAAATAATAATACAAAGATATAAAAAACCTCCACTTGTAACCAGGAGCTCATTTTTACATTTATAAAAGCAGTCTAACAAAATCTGAGGTCCAAATTAAATTCTCATTCTGACATCAATAGGCAGTTGAGATTGTTATATGAAAAAAGGACTCAATTTTTCATCTAGAAATGAAAGCTGTCAAAGAAAATTTACTTCCTTTCTGTGTTATACACAAGTGAGCTATGCTGTAGCACAAAGAACTATCTCTGATAGCATTCTCTAACAAATGAACATTAAAGACTTTTTTTTGAGGAGGAAACATATCAAAACATTTATCACAAAATTTCTTATTAATACTTTTTTGCAGTCATGGCCAGATTCTCTGTTGTGCTGTGCTGTACTGCCATTACAGCCACACTGGTAGGAAAGGTTTGCTTTGAGGTCTGCTGCTTTGTAACACACACTTCCCAATGATTGTGCTCCCATTTGACAAGAACTAAACTTAATTCCTTTTTCTTTCCCTAGAATACGTTACTTTTAATATTTTACAAATTTTCACAGATATTTAATGAAAACCCAATATCTTCTATTTAGTTTAACTTCAAATTCACATCATTATTTTCTATCTATTGGTTGTGAAAAGCATTGGCACTAATGACAGATTCAAGTCCCAATCTCACTAAGAAGACTCCTAAATTTGGTAGATTGTTTCTCCCTTTAGAGATGTCACTGCATGTTCTTTTCTGTATCTTCCCCCCAAAAGGCTATATTTGAGAATTTCAGCACTTACTCTGTGAGGACTGCTTCATTAAGACAAATACAATTTAGTTGCAATTTAAATGCTTTAAGTCATTGAGTAGATCAGCTCTATGTTTTCCTATCCAAAAGCTAGGGACTGTGTGCTGGACTCTTTTGGGTACAGTTATACTGCCTGTTTTCTGCCACAGGCCAGAAACCCTGATTCCTGTGCCAAATACTACAAATCTTCTCAGGTCCATCTGTTCTAAACCTTGGGCCAACTGGAGCAGACCATCACAATAATCATGCTTCTTGCTGGATGCAAACCACTGGTGAACTTTTACTCAGCTTTTAGCTCTATCTGCAGCTGTGTCCTTAAGGGAACCAGTGAGCTTGCTCAGTGTCATGCTTTAACACCCAGCTGGCAACAAAATACCATTGAGCTGCTCACTCACCACCCCATTCCTCTCAGTGGGATGGGGAGGAGAATCAGAAAAAGGTAAAAAATGTGAGTTGAAATAAGAACAGTCGAACAATTGAGTTAAAGTAATATAAAACATCAACAACAATAATAAAGAGACAGAGGAGTAAAACCCAAGAGAAACAGGTGATGCACCATGTGGTTGCCCACCCACAGCTGAGTGATGCCTAGCCCATCCCCAAGCAGAGATTGGCCCTACCCAACCAGCTTCCCCCAATTTATATACTGAGCATGACATTCTATGGTATGGAATATCCCTTTGGAGAGTTTGGGTGGTATGGAATATCCCTTTGGTGAGTTTGGGTGGTATGGAATATCCCTTTGGTGAGCTTGGGTCACCTGTCCTGGCCATTCTCCCTCCCAGCCTCTCGTGCACCTGCCCATGGCAGAGCATGAGACAATGAGATGTCCTTGGCTTAGGGTGAGCACTGCTCAGCAACAACCAAAACATCAGCGTGTTATCAACATTATCCTCATACTGAACCCAAAACATATCACTGTAGGACCTCTTGGGAGGAAAATTGACTCTATCCCAGCCAAAAACAGGACACCTGGGACCAGAGCACCAGACCACACCACCTTGTATATTATCAGGGGAACCTCACATCAGATTCCCACAGCAGAACAAATTCACAGCACAGATGCCTTCCTCATAAAATCCAGAGTTTGCATTCCTCTAACCAAGAATAGAATACAATTCTAGGGGTTTTTATTTTAATTATTCTATTGTGTAACTTCAAATATGATGAGGAAGGAAACAAAAGAAAAGGAAAATAGAAAAGTAAAAAGTGAAATGGTTTGTTAAAAGGATTAATGACATTGCAGCTTTGAGCATTTTAAACTTCTCATTTGCTACATCAACACGAGCAGAAGCTCTTACTTTGATTCATTACTCCTTCCCAGTAAAATGAATCAGCACAGAAAAAACTATAAAATATCTATTAAATAAGTCAAGAATTATCTATAAATTCAGTGATTCTGATTAATTGCTTAGAAAAGGCAATGGCAACTGAAACTAGAATGCAGTTGCTAGGAACCAGCTGCGCATGAATAGCTTTGTTAGACTTCCCAGTGATAAAGGAAAATGAATCCATTATTGGGCTTTGGGATGATAGTGTAAAATAGCTCAAAACTTCAGAATTGTGATATTGGTATAATATTTCTAGCTCCCATCCTGGGCAAGTGTTACAACCACCATAATTCAAAACATTTTTGTAGGGAAAAACAATTACAGAATCCCTGTAAGTATTTGCAGAGAAAATAAAATATGAACTTACTTTTGTTATACTGGATCCCTGTTTTTGCACTCCTAGCTGCTGTATTTCCACGCACAGCAAACAGAAACTAAAACCAATATTTCTATGTAAAGTCCTGCATTTGGGACAGACAAACCCTGTGCAACAGTACAGGCTGGAATTCATAGTCTAGGAAGCAACTCTGCAGAAAACACCTGGGGACACCAGTAAGCAGGAACATAAATATGACTGGGCACATATTTGCTTAAATCTCTGTCATTTCAATCCTATTATTCCCAAGGCACTCTTCAAATACATCTGACACCAAGTTTCCTGTCTGGACCAATAGTTTCTACAAAATACCTCACAAGAGAATAGAAATAGTGGGTGATCTCTTAGTATTCATTATAACACTGAATAAATTTAGACTATAAACATGTTTTGTTTATAATCTCAGAAGTTCAATCTCATTTTAGGAGACCAAAACCAATATGTATTCTAAACAACTCCATGTATCAACACAGGGAAGTGTAAAAAGAAAAAAACATACCTCTGGACCAGTGAGCAATTAGCAATTAAAGATCCTTTCCAGCCCAAATCATTCTATGACTCCACTTTTTCTTACATTCAAATTGTGTTTGTGTGCTTTAAGACCTCTAAGCATTAGCTGGTCAGCCAGAAGGGGTTAGGATCTAAGTTAGTTATGGTTCCAGTTCATGACAGAACCGATGAGTTCTCTCACATCCAGAACATTCTACCACTTTGTCTACTTCTGTAGCTGCCATGTCGCCAGAAGGAAAAGTTACAAGTTAATAAACCAACCTTTCAAAATTCATGAAGGAACTGCAAATATGTTGGAAGCAACTAAAGCACAGAACACAGTGTGAGTTTAATTGGAGAAAAACTAGCTAAGAAAATCTTTGAGTGAAGGATGGGTTGGAAAGCAACCAGAACAGCTAGATTCTTCCTCTGGGCATTGCCTGCTCATGTGAGAATTTCTATTGGCATCACTGGATACCACCCTGTTCCTCATTTGTTCAGCTTGCTGCAGAGGCCAAAACAAGGTAGAGATATTCTTAGTTCTATTTCCCTTTTTTGACGGTCCTTTCAGATTTGAGCAGGGTAATTGAGGTATTTGGAAGTAACCTGTTCACAAAAATTTTAATTGCTTCTTCTCATCATTTTCAGGCTCTTTTACTGTTCCTGTGAAGAGAAGCCTTGGACCAGTGATATTTTGTTGCACTATTTAATCTTTTCTGTAAAAAAAAAAGGTAATCACGTCCCATTAGCACCAGGCAAATTTAGATTTTACTCTGTTAGCTTGGCTTTATGAGGTGCCATCCTGCATCCTTATGGGAAAAATGCATATTAAGCGTAACTGTCCTTGACTCCATGCTTATACTCCATGCTTACAAGAGATAAGAGAGTTGACCTTCACGGTTTCCCAGTTTCTTTAGACTGTTTATGATATGAAGCTTGTGTGGAACTGAAGAGGCCAAAATTCCCCAAAATCAGTGGGATTCCAGTTCCTGGAAAGCATAACACTCATTCGAAGGCTGGCTGAATACAAAATTAGAGGGATAAGAGAAAAATAAAAACACAGACTGATTTCAAAGGCATTCAAACTAAATAAAGCAATAAACAGCATATTTTTCTGTTGAAAGTTCTCTATTAAAGTGCAGATCTGGCTTTGCAGTTCCATAAATACTTAGGAACAGAATGTGTATATAGTCACTTAATCTGCTTTTCTTTCTCTTCAAATACTTTAATGCTTTTTATCTTTAGGTTCCTCTTGTTTAAATTGGCTGTGTTTTTATCTGAGAATGTTGAGGGCTGAGAAATCAGATTAATCACCCTGTTCCTGCACACAGACTATACTGAAATGATAAGCCTTTGGCAAGGATTCTCAGTGAGCATTATTCTGAGACCATTTGCAGGAGAAACACATGTGAGTCTCTAACAGATGCATCAGTTTTATCAGTCAAGTGCAGCCATGTGCAGCTTCTGAGGTTCAAACACAAAATATTAATCTTGGAAAGTATTTCAAGGTAGTGTAATTGCTTGCTCCAAAGCCTTGCTCTCCAAAAGCTCTTTTACACCTAAGAATAAGTTGAGGTTGAAGAAAATTACCTTCTCTTGTGTCACAGACCTAAGAAATACTGTGCTTTCATGTAATGGGAAGATACCCACTACAGCTGTTAATGAAATTCTGTGTACCCAGCATCTGCCAGCCTGGATAAATAATTACAGTCTTGGATAGTTCTTTCCCCTTATGAAGCTCTGCAATTTGTGGCAAAACATTAGCGTTTGGTATCTCAAATAAAAACCTGGAGTTACTCTCACTGTTGTTGTAAAGATGTCTGAACACTGCTGCTTTCTTTCATGGTGAAGAACCAGAGTGATGAAGGAATCAATAAAGAGACCATTTTACTTGAGAATTACATAAGCATTACTTTTAGGGATGTTCAGGCCTCATCTCCACTGAAGAAATCAGTGACTGAGTCTGAGCATTTGACCCCAGTCATCCCCACTACCTATTGTTCCTTGCCTGGTTCCATTTTTTATTTCTCCAAATAGGTCTGTGCAAAGCAAATCTGCAACTTTCTGCAGTCTGCATACAAATCCCTCAGCATCATTCAGTCGTTGGGTCAGGCTATGGTCTGCTTTCATTTAGAGCACAGACAACCTTTCAAAGACCAGTTCCTCGCTCAATATTTTTTTGATTTACATTATACATTTCTGTGTTAGACTGGTGTTTCTAAAATTTATTGCATGCTTCTAGTAACTGGATAACTCTGAGGAGGTTTTTGTTTGGCCAAATTCCATAGCATTCTCTTATGGAGACAGAGCATAATACATTGGCTTGTACTACCAGGTAAAGGAATATATTTTATTTTAAAGTTTGGAAGAAAATGACCATTTGTTAAAAGCTAAAGGTGCAAGAAGCATATGTGGAAGGATATAAACAAAGGTTGTTTCAGTCCCTGAAGGTCTGAGGCTACATTCTTCCTCAACAAATCAAAGCCAATTTGTTCACTGTCAGAGGAATATACTTCATAGGCTGTTGTCACTGCCTGTATGACATATGTGCCCTGGCCTCTGCTCCAGCAAGTCAGAAAGGGTACATTGCTAAGAAAGAGCTGCTCTTTAATCCTTGTGAAAGATACTAGTACTCTGAAGAAATATTTTCTTTTGCTTTTTTTTCACTCTTTAGTGATGTTTCCTGATCATATGCATGAAATCATGATTATTTAAACTGAAATTTATTTGAGAATCAGCGATACATTAAAATTAAGAATAAAGAAACTCATTGTATAGTGAGACATGAGTACAGAGAGGAAAAAATCCCAAGTAAACATACAAAACCCCCTGAAGCTCCTATGTGACATGCAATTTAAATTTAGATCACGTGTACTTTTACCATTCCCTGAACCTATATATAATGTACAGGCTTTAACAAAATCAGCTGGGTCAAAGATTTCTGCCATGGACCACAGAGTCAACTCTGGTGATGCCTCCTGAGCTAAAGTCATCTTCAGTCATCTTTTTCTCCACAAAATCCAGCCTGCATCTGTAAAGGTCTCATACTAATACCATCAAATACTGTAGTCAGGAAGCAAGAACTCTTCTTCACCCCATAACCCTTTTAAATTTACACCCAAAATGCCTACTTCCTGAGGTCGTGGTGGTGAGACCCCAGTTTCTCTTTATTACTTAGTGCTGCCCACTCTGTGCCAGTCAGTACCCACCCTGACAGAATCCATAGCTCTCCCAAATCCAGCCTCTATCAACACAACAAAATGGTGATTTCTTCAGCATCCAAATGCTTCAGTGATAGGCAGAGAGCAATGGCAGCCAAAAAACTCCATACTCTATAACTAAACTATAAAGTCAACTAAACATTGTAATTGTGCAGGGAAACAGCAGCAGCACTCTAAGTTTTAAGTGCAAGCTCCTTTAGTGCTTCATACTAGAACTTCAAAGATAATCCAACATCAGTGTCTTTTTGTGGGGAATTTTAGAAACTCCGACAAGGGATCTGACACACAAACCCCTTAATTCTCTAATCTTGACAGATAACAAAGGTAAAAAAATCACCTCCTCTTTGGAAAAGAAGACTTGACGGCAGATGTATTATCATGACTGCTTTGGGAAAATGTTTTTTTTCTCTGAAGTACTGAACTTGCTAAACTTGTTACAAACCCCAGCTTTTCCATGGAAATTGAAGGAGAATAGAAGCCAAAGGACCCAAAGCTGTGAGAATAATATTTATGTTTGTATTGGCAGAGTATTTATATTGGCACTATTACAATGGGTCAATTTACATTAATTGCATTTTTGAAGGAAGAAAAGCAGTAAGGAAGGGTACTTCTTTTCCTTCATTTTCTTTCTGAAAATTATAGGATATTAATTTTCACCTAAATGATTTGAAGTGCATCATCATATCTGTTGAAAAGTTGGTATAGGAAGAATAATAAGTATTTGCTAAATAGTTCATTGTTTAATTATGTTGTTGGTTTTATTACCTTTTTTTATCTAATGTAAGTATTTGTGTTTTGTTCCTGTGAAAAGAATATCTGTAAACTGAACACTTTGACATTCTATCTTCTGATGTAATAAATAATTTTATAGCGATCCACCCTTTTCCTTCTTCAATCACTTGAAAATTCATATTGCTTGATTATTTCAAACTCATTGAGCTATTTGGGAAGTTAAATATCACTGGAGTACTGCTGCAATATTAATAAGAACAGAAATACTCTTTCTCTACCCTTAAAATCTGTTTAGGGTCTTTCTTTATGTTTTCAGTGGAGATTCCACGTTATATACTGGCAAACTCATATGAGAAAGAGTAAGGTGGCCAGATTCCTTAATACTACAGGAAAACAGAAGCAAGTATGTATCATCCTCTGTACGCTTGATGACAGAGACTTCCAAGCACACTGGCTACAGTGCTTATGTCTCCTCAGTTCCTGGCATCAGGTCACACAAAACTCAGCCTAGAAGGGACCTCAGGAGGGAGTGAGTTCCTTCTTTTGCTTTGCTTGCACGGGTGGCTTCTGCTTTATATATTAAACTGCCTTTCTCTTTACCCATGAGTTTTCTCAATTTTACTCTTCTGATTCTCTCTCCCATGCCACTGGGGGAGAGTGAGCAAGCAGTTGTGTGGTGCTTAGTTGTCAGATGGGGTGAAACCACAACAGGTATGTTTACTCCACTGAAAGCTGCAGCAGAAAAGCAAGACAACCTCAAACCAATATAGCCTTAAGTATTGGTAAATCTTGTTTAACCATCACTCATGCACTGTAATTTGCAGATCGTACCTGGAAAGAGCAGTCTGAAAAGAAAAGAAAAAGTGCTCCTCTTGCCAGGCTACTTTTGTCAAGGTTTAGTACAGAACAAAGGTTTTTTTTCATAGCCAGGTTAGGAAGACATAACCTTAATTTACTATGAAAATGATTATTTCTCTTCATTTAAGTGTTATTATGCTACCTACCTTTAATGTGGTTTGACTAACACATTTTTACTGAGAATAGGGTCACATGCGGTGAAAGAAAATATTTTTTCAGTGCATATAAAAGCTTTATCCTTTATTTCAGGGTTTTTACTGGTTTTGGACAAATTCACTAGTGGTTTCAGCTTTGGAAATAATGATGAAGAAATGTCTCAACACAAGTGGAATATTGCAGGCTGTCATAGCTGTGAAAGTTCTCTCTTGCAAAACTTTCCATCTGATCTTCAGAATCTTTATGTAAAATTGAGGATTTTTCCCTCAGACCAGAACTCTGAAATGCAGCTTTGCATCATGCTTACTTCTCCAGGCAGACGCTTAGATCACACAATGCATTAGAAGGGATTCCTGTAAACAGGTTCATCATTTCAGCTTAAGGGCCTTTTCTGGGTCTCAGAGAAACAAAATAGCTTTTTCCCACTGTTAGTTACCTTCCAGAAATTATATGCTATTCTTTTTAGCCTGTATAACACACCTAGTTGTCCCTTGTCACCTTTGCAATAATTGTAAGCAACATAGGTAGTGACAAAAATGATTTTGTTCTTGGATGGCCTGAGTTGTGTGGAAATGTCTGTCTCTTCCCATAAATGATGAAGGAACCCAAGGCTCAGCTGCTGACATAGGTACCTCAGTTAAATACCTGAGGTTATGTGGAATGAGTCAGGGACTTGCAGCACAAGCACACTATAGGAATGGCTATTTCTAGTTTCTTTCTGTGTGCTATTAAGAAGGCAGAAATAAATACTTGAAATAACTTTATTAATAACGTGTCAACCCTTTTTTATGTGATGTTACACTTCCAGTTTAATGTCAAATGCCATGTAACCGAGTTATGTCGTTTTGTGAACCATAACAGCGTTGCTAATAAAGCCCTTAAGGTCAGCTATTTAGAACACCCTCTAATTTAAACAACTGCATTACCCTGATAATTAAACATTATTATCTTTTATGCACGTCAGGCAGAGTAAAGCATTTCCTTTACCTCTCTATCCACCTAAAAAGCCTAATGAGCCAGACCTTGTACTTGACTAACACAGCATAGGCAAGTTGCACTTTGTAGACCTTCAGCAACTTCTACTTTCTGAAGATCTGCATTGGCCTTTCTCTCCCACAAGTGTTAAAGACTCTAACATTTATCCAATAGTACTCAGGAATGAAACACATTCAAAAAATAAATGCCATGATTTGATGTAAAAAAGAACATGGCAGAGGATGTTCATCTCTGGATTTCTTTCTTCTCCTATTCGTATGTATCCACCTTTGGCTTTTCCCTGTTCTCCAAAACATTCTGCAAAATCTTTCCTTATCAAGTCCTTGCTAGTTTGCAAGTACTCACTGGCAAATGAGATTATTTTCTCCATAACAAAAACATTTCCAATTTCCTAAAAATCTTTTCTCAAAATGTCTTATTTTTGTAAAATATCTCAATAACCAACATATTTCAACACTGAAGAATATCATCCTACTATTTACAGAAGAAAGCCAAGTGTCTCTGCAAGGAGGACTTTTTGATAGTTTTGTGTAAACATTTTCCTTTCTCTTTGAAAAATACCCTAGAAGTTCAAATGGCAGCACTCAAAATTGAACCCTATATGACTTTGAAAATGCAAGTTCCTCTTTGTCAAACCACTGCCGTATTCAACATCTCTCCTAATTTTTCTACTTTAATTCCTGGAGCTAGAAAGTTTAGAAAGTAATATTCTCTGCTCAACTGAATAAAGATCTGATCTCTTTGGAAGCACAAGAGTGAGTTCATCTAACAAGCATTTGTTTTTCTCATAAATCTTTTGTTTGACAATGGGTGGACATATTGATGGAGGCAATGGATAAAGACACCCTTTACTATTTTAATTTTGATGGCTAAGGCTTACACTAAATCAAGGAAGGGGTAAGGAAGGAAGAGAAGAATTCTCTGTGGACCTCTGGTGGAACAAAGAGAAGATGGATTAAAAGAACGAGCAAACTGGCCTAAAACAAGTTTGCTTTGGCTATCTTGTTTTATTGTTCAATAAATACTCAGTGGAGAGAGTCAGGCAGTAGAAAAATTTGCACTGCAAAAACACACAGAAGCTTCAGTCAGCATGTTCAAATGCGCCTCAGCTAAGAAGCTGCTCTTATTTCAGGCCAGTTACACCGAGCACAGGCATGGATTGGTTAGTCTTTGGACAGAACACTTTGACACCTGGTGCTAAATCTACCCGAGGTTTGTAGGGAAGCTTGTAGGTGCATTAGTAGGGACTCCTTCAAACCAACTTCTGCTGCTGCCAGTCTCATCTTAACTGAAGGGCTGTGCACTGCTGGTTAGGGGTTTGCACTACTGGTTTTTCCTGTTTGAGGCAGATATCCCACCAATGTCTCTTATAAGGAAGATGCAGAAAATGAACTGAAATGAGAGATTTCCACTGTACTTCATTAACAGCAAGTCTCCTCTTTGAGTTAATTACTTCTATCAAGTGCTCAAAATACAAAGACACTGATGTTAGTTTATGAATAGTTTAACTGGAACTGTGATGAGAGGGTTGCAACTTGTGTGTATATATATAGCATTTAGCATTTAAAGGTTATTGATGTCTTCTGAGACATCATTAATTACTTATTACGGAAATTCATTTCCCCGCACGTGGGCTCTGAGCCTCCAGAATTCGAAGTCTCTGTTACCACAGGGTAGAAATTTCAGCTGATGCAGTAAATTGTCTAACCTGCTTCTACGTTTTCAATGCCTAGTGAAGTAATTCTTCTAATTGAAGTACACTGTTTCCTTACCCAGCCACAGGAGCAGAGAAGGATGTCTCTGGAATTAACTTAGATTATCTTGAACAGACAGGATCTCCCTCTGTGCATACTTCTGTCTTTTGACTGTATAAGGACTTTGCTCACATATTCTAGGAAAATTGCTTCACCACAACAAAATGCTGTGTTAAGCAGATGTGCCCTGTGATTTAAGAACATTTTTTCCTAGCAGCAATAAATACAGCTTCCACATGGACAGCTACACCTCATTTAGTCCTGCTTGACTAACTTATTTCCTTCTATAACAAGGTGACCTAGATGAGGGAAGGTTGTGGATATTGGCCACCTGGACTTTAGTAAAGCCTTTGACACCATTTCCCACAGCATTCTCCAGGAGAAACTGGAAGGTCATGGCCTGGATGGGAGTACACTTTATGGCTTAAAAAACTGTTTGGATGTCCAGGCCCAGAGAATGGTGGTGAATGGAGTTACATCCACCTGGCAGCTGGTCATTAGTGGTGACCCCAGGGCTCAGTGTTGGGGCCAGTCCTATTTAATATGTTTATCAATGATCTGGATGAGGGTATTAACTGCACCCTCAGTCCGTTTGCAGAGGACACCAACTTGGGTAAGAGTGTTGGTCTGCTAGAGAATAGGCAAGTTCTACAGAGGGATCTGTAAAGGTTGGATCGATGGGCCGAAGCCAACGGCATGAGGTTCAACAAGGCCAAGTGCCAGGTCCTGCACTTGTGTCACAACAACCCCAGGTAGCACTACAGGCTGCTGGACAGCACTACAGGCTGGGGGCAGAGCAGCTGGGAAGCTGCCCAGTGGAGAAAGACCTAGGGGTGCTCGGCACTGATGAGGCCTCGAATCCTGTGTTCAGTTTTGGGCCCCTCATTACAAGAAAGACATTGAGGTGCTGGAGCATGTCCAGGAAGGGCAATGGAGCTGGGGAAGGGTCTGGAGCACAAGACTGATGAGGAGTGGCTGAGGTAACTGGGGTTGTTCAGCCTGGAGAGGAGGAGGTTGTGGTGAGATGGTGGTCAGTCTCTTCTTCCAAGTAATGAGTGGTAGAATGAGAGGAAATTACCACAAGTTGCATTGGGGAGGTTTAGATTGGATGTCGGGAAAAATTTCTTCACCAAAGGTTAGTTAAGAACTGGAACAGGATGCCCAGGGAAATGGCTGAGTCACCATCCCTGGAAGTATGTAAAAGACACGTAGATGTGGCACTGAGGGACATGGTTTAGTGGTGGACTCAGCAGTGCTGGGTTAATAGTTGGAATTAAAGTTTTTTTCCAACTGAAAGGATTCTATAACCAATTAGAAGAAGACTTGGTATGTGTAGCAGATAATCTATCACCTAATTCATACTATTTAACAATCTGTGGACTTCTTACCTATAAACACGGAGACTTTTACATGATTTACAAAGCAAACATATGACCTGTTTTAGAGTACCTGACTCTTGCATGGAAAAATGTTTATCAAACTTTTTGAGTACTATAGCTGAGAGTCTGCCGAAATGGAGACAGGGACCCAAACATGTATATATCACTCCTCTCAGTTATGCAATTCATAGACTAAACATATCTTCGTTTGGTGTCAAAAATGTCCAAATATTATCAGAGTCTGGTTTTTGTGAGGTTTTGTTATTTTTTACATGGAGACTTCTGAGGGCACCTTTGCAGTCTTTTGACAAATATTCATATACACAGTGACTTGCTACACATGGCTGCTGTGTTTCTGCTTGTGTTTCAGGTGTGGGTTAATTTTAAGCACAGAACAATTCTTAAGATAATGTTTTTCCACAGTAATTCTTGCTTACAGAGTCAGTAATTCAGGTTTTTGCATCTGAAAGACTTTTAATGAGAAATTCATTATAATTAAACATTAAAAATATTATTAAGAACACAGCAACTTTTCATTTCAGTAGTTTAAAATTATTTTCTCGAGGAATTGCTAAGATAGTTTTGAAAATCAGTAATTCTTGCTTCCTATCATGCCTATAGTGGTTTCTATAAAAATATGATATGGGATGATATCAGCTATAAGAATTTCATTGGCAAAAATGTTAAAGTCCAAGTGGATTAAGAAGTAATTGCAGAAAACAAAATCCTTTACTTCATTGAAATGAAGTGTTTAGACACTGACATGAAATGACAGATTTGAAATGATTTGGCATGTTTTCATTGAAAATTTCACTGAAATTCTGACATTATTGTGAAATATTTCCATTTCACTAAGGTTGTATTTTGCATAGAAAACTAGGAAGAACTGGTGATTCCTTTTTAAAAAGTCCTCTTTTGAGCAGAAGTAAACAGATGGTTTTTGTTATCAAAATGAAACAATTTTTTTTCATCCTGCAGCATCACTTTCATAGAAAACATGAATTCATCTATGAAATCTGAATATTATATTAATGTATTTAATATTTAATTTAGTCTGAAGCTGATTTCCCTGGAATATTTCCCCTGAAATTCTTTCTAATAAAGCCTGCACTCTTGTTAATGTTATATGTCTTTAAATAGGTCAAATTGTTAAACCCACTTCCTTTTTCTCTCTGCCCCTTTACTAGTACAGGTTCTGCAGCTGCTCACAACTCAGAAAAACAGGTCCTGCCCCTGGGAAAAGGGAGTATCTAGAAGACCAACTAATTCAGGAGAATATTAGTAGTTAAGCAGCTGCATGTCTAGTAAACATGGAGAGAAATTAAAATTTAGAAATTTTTTAATCAAATCTTTAAAAAAGTTAATTCAGGATTGGGAAAACTAGAAAACTTAGTTCTGGCTTCTTTAGATAGGTCTCAACATGATAGATAACACTGGGTATAGGCTATGTAAACTATACATTTACTTTAGGTTTTTCAAGGTAAAAAGCAGGAAAAAAACTTATTAAAATCTTTCCAGACTGCTAATTTGAAATGTGCAGAATTTAACCTATTTACATTCTATTTACAATATTAGGTATTCCAAATTCACCAGTGATTGAGTATTTGTCAAGGAAGAGAAAGATGATCAGCATAAACTAAGAATGGAAAAGATAAAAAAAAGAGTAAACCCAACACAAACCAGCCAGTGTTTATTCATTTGAAAAGTGAGAGAGAAAAGGTGAACAGTTACATACTTAAAAATTCCTATTTCTTCTGTATTGATATGAGAATTTCTAATAACAAAGCAAAAGGAGACAGTACTAGCAATAATTACAACCTCATTCTGTTACTATATTTGAGCTTATACAGCTATAGCTTAAATGAAAATGGGACATTTAGCATGAGGCAAATGAAACAGAGATATAAATTATAATATAAGTAATTAAATTGCACTCACTAAACCTACTGTAAAACCAGATGATATTGATCCAGCCTATTAATCTCTCCCTTCTTTATTTCACATATAAGGGAAAATTAGTAAGCATTGTAGTAAGCACTTTTCCAAATTTTTGTAGTCATATGCTTAATAGCTAAACAGAACCAAAGCTAAAAAAAGTTAACTGAACAGTGACAGACACTGGGTTTTTGTTGTGATACCCCTATTAAAAACTCTGAATATTAATGACAAGAAAACATGATTTTGCAATGAGTGGAAAAGATGACGATCTACTAATCAATAAAGACAGCTACTATTCTCTTGTATTTAATTGCATTGCTGCACCAGAGGCTTGCAATTAACTTGAACTCAGATTTGCTTGTGAATCACATTTGGGATTCCCCTTCTACATCCTTACATGGAGCTGCAGTTAAATCAGATAGCATTTTTATTTGATTCAGAAAGAAGTGAAACTTACTTCTCACTGCCCATTGTGTACTTGAAATTGTGGCAGCCTTCACAAAACCAAACTCTCCCTTACTTGAGATAATATTAAACAACGTGTAATTGGACAACAAAATGTCCATGCCCATCTCAGGGTGGCTGTGTGACTCCAGGAATTCTTCCTTGTTTGCTGCTGGTTGTAGCCCAGGCAACAGTAGGTGTCAGAAACAGGCACCATAAGCTTCAGCAATGTGTCTTTGCTGACAGCCAAACAGCACCAGTGGTGCAAAATGAACAGAAAAAAATGTGCTATGCTAAAAATAATTGTGGGCAAGCACAGAAAACGTACATTCTGGTGGATGCTCTTTGGTTCTGCCCCATAACTCTGAACAGATACTCTTGCCAGACATTATCCTGCATGGTAAACTTGAGAGCATGAATCACTAGTTATTAATGAAGAAGAATGATGATTTTATCAGGGAAGTTTCTTTGTTGATAACACACCTCTGACCTGACTCCATGGACTGAGAATCGATACCACTGAGATGCCTTTTGACAGCACATGAATGAGAATCACAGTATTAGGGCAAGTGTGAAAGGAATGGAAATGCAGAGATGAGCAGCTTTCACTATGGAGAACCTCAAACCCAACTGGCATAAAGTTTTGGGTTTTTGGAAGACCCACTTCAGTGGCAAAGTCGTGAACATGGACAGTACTGAGAATAAAGGTACTTTCTCAATTTCCATAAACACAGAGTGATACCAGGGACTTCCAGACTACTACAAAAAGCACTGCTTAATCACTTTAATTTCAAGAGACTTTCTCTGTTCATTCCAAGGCATTTCTAGATCTACATTTCAAACATCATGTCATTTTGGAAGGTCCTCAAAAACTCCAAGCTTGGTAATTTTCTTTACACGTTTGTCAATTTTCATTTCCTTACACAATGAAAATTCTTCACCATCCACTTGTTTGCTTCTACAAGTACACTCAATCTGATGTTCTACTCCATACTCTGTCTTGAGATTAAACCAAGTTATATTTTCCAAAGCCTACTCCACCCCTTTTCAAGGTTTAGTTCTAATATGTTTCATGTTTGGTTGCTTAAAATGCTGAAAGGAATTACTGATAATAATTTTTGGTATTATTTTCAACTTGAAAGGAAAAAAATAATACTTAACTCTTGGGCACTTAATCATAAAAACAACGTAAAAGGACACGTTCTAATTTTACTTGACCTCATTCATCATTATTTTGTCACTTTAATGGCAATTTTTGGATTTAGACTGGACATTCTGGACAACCAGACCTGATTGCTTACTCGTAGAGCTCTGACCTCAGTCCCAATATGGTGTAACAATGTTCTTTGCTAATAGCATGAATAAAGGTTGAGATGTTAGGGATGGCTTGTAAGATAAGAGGGGAAGACAATGCATTCTTATCTGTTTTCTTGGGGGGGAGGTGAGGAGCATTTAAAGGAACAGAAATAGTAGTTGTTAAGTCTAGAGCAGAAGCATCTGAAAATAATTCACAGAAACAGTGAATATATTGCCTAAAATACTATACTATCAAGAGCTCCTGGCTGGGTTCCAGTGCCCGAGATGAAAGAACCCCCTGGCCCTGGATGCTTCTGTATCCAGTGTCCTCTGCAGCATCCTTAACACAAGAAATAGAAAGACTCTGCTGATGTGCTTTTATCATGATCTACATGGACCAGGACAGCCAGAAACCGAGCAATTGTTATGCCTGAGGTAAGTTTCTTGAACTTAGAGCTGCACCTACCAGAATACTGTAGTAATAATCAGAAGTAAAGTGACTGAACAGTTACAGAGGCTACTGTTTCCTTCAGCAGCCTGTATGGAATACATTTTGAAACACAGCTAAAGAATCTAGTAAAACTTGATTTTACTTCAGCAAGAATCTAATGGTAGGGATAGCTGGAAATATTTATGGAAATGAAAAATGTGTATAAAATATAAAAGATCCCCTGACTTGGTATTGTTTCACTAAATCATTATGGCCTAATGTTTTCTATTATGAAGAATCAATGATGTAATCAGCTGTATTACTGCAACTTAATTAGGCACAGCAATCAGACGCAATTATAAAAAACATTTCACCCTACATATGCTTAGCACTACCTCAAATTAAGAAAATTCAAGCTTTGTGTTAAGGTTAAAAAAAAAAAAAAATCATGAGAGGTCAGAATTTCATTTGAATGCATGAATCCTTGCAAAAACAGCAGTTTCTGAAATGACTGTAAGACAGGATTGGCATTTCAAGAAATAGAAATAGTGGTTGTTAAGTCTGGCAAAGTATGATCTGAAAATAATTTATGAAGGCAGTGAATATGTTGCCTGAAACATTATACTATAAAATATAAAATTATCCAATACATTTCCTGAAGGAAAAAATGCTTATTAGAAGACTTATTAGAAGCTTATTAGAAGTCAGAGACTAATTGAGGTATTTTTCCATCAGTACTTCTGTAGTTCCCTACTTCCATGGTAGCTTCTTAGGATTACTAAATTCTATTTCAAATGAACAAAAGAATAATTACATGTTTGGTTATTATTTCTTCAAATCTTTCTAAAATACTTAATAACTTAACACATTTACTATTATATTTTGCAGAACAGAGATTTAGCAGTGATAGACAGACCAGCTCAATTTAGCACTGAAGTTTCTTAAGCATTTGCTGTAATTAACATGAACAAGTACTATACAGTTACATTTGTCTTGCCTATGGACTTCCATAGCTCAGCTGAATTGGTATGTGCAGGTTCCTAATGAAATGATACAACATATTCTGACTTGATGACGTGCAGGGATTAAGTGAAGGTTGGGAAATATCATGGGAACTATCTTCCTAACTCATTTTTGTGTCTTGCTTCTTTTGCATGCGCAAAAGAATGGGAGTACTTTTAAAAAGATATGCAGACATCCTCTGATTCCCACTGGATGTACATATTGGTGAAGTAAATGTAAAATGAATGAATTTTTAATTGTCATGGACACCAATACTCAGGTATTTCCATTTTGAATTCTTTATGAAAGAGAATCTGAATGTCAACATTTCTGGGAGTCATGCACTGCTATTAAACTTCTGTTTCAGTATCTATACCTACTTTTTGAAGAAACCTCTCTATAGAGATACCTGTAGTATGTGTTTAAACACGTAGCTGCCTTTCTCTGTCAGACACGGCTAAAGTTTATTTAAAGTATGCTTTATATATTTCTCATCCTATTACTGAAGAGCATTTCAGAGCACAACTACTGAAGACTATGTCTATTCAGATGTAAGAGAAGAAAAAGTTTCACAGAATCTGTGCTAGAAGAGAACATTTTAAATTCTGATACTATCAAACTGTTCAAATTCATCTAATTGAAACTATAAAAAGAGCAGAAACCCAGTAGAACAAAAAAAGATAAGCAGAAATTTGTCTCAGTTAAAAGGTTGTATTTCAGGCTCTTATCTATCACATTACTACTACTGAATATGCTTAAATATTCTCCAGCACACTCACCTCTTTTTGACGGTACTTAATTGCCAGTTTCAATCTTGCAAGATCGTTACCACTTTGTTCTTCTATCAAGCTGTTATCATCTCTGTAATTAAGAATAATTTCCAATTCCCTGGAACTCCGTGTCTGATCCAGGAGATCTTTTGCAAATTGCTTGCATTGCCGTGACAGTTCCTCATACTCTGACTTAAACTCATTTTCGACTTTACTCAGTTCTTGCAGCTCCCAGCTCAGTTGAAAAGCAGTAAGGAAAGGATCCTCACTGGACAAAGCAATCAATGACGGGCTCGCCAGAGCCTTGTAGATATTGAGTCTGGACCGAGAGTGGCGGAGGCTGTCCACATCTGAGCTTGAGACACATTCGACGCAGTTACAGCGCACCTCGTGTGGCCGGGGCACAGACACCCCTTTCTGCACAAGGAGCTTTATGATTTCGTAATTGTTGGTGTGGGCAGCCAGAATAATAGGTGTGATATCCGGCGTAAATTCTGAAAACTGTTTGTCCAGAAGCACTGGTGGAACCTGTGAAAGAGGAAAAAAACCATTACAGGCCTTCTCATTGAATAGGAGTTATAGAAAATTAAGCTACAAGTGGTTTACCAGGTAATACACTTACTGATGGATCTTTATTTCTGGCCAGAGTTGAAGGAAACACTTTAAACAGAACAACTCAGTTAGCTAAGATAGCATCTTCCCAGGTAATAAATTGCTATAAACAGGGCGTGATTTTTCATGGAACCTCTTTTATATGTAAACAACCCATGGGCAATGATTCATTAGAGCAAATTATTAGATAAACAAGGAGGAGGTAGACACAAGTGCTCCTCTTTGGTCCCCTGAAGTGAGCAAGATGGAAATGCTCTCTCTCACTGGTTTATCTCAGTTTTATAGGGAAGAAGGAATCATGGGGGCATAACTGTGAATCTCTGAAGCAAGCAATGACCAGGACACAGGAAAATTATATTTATAAAATAAAATAGGCAAGTAAATGAGAAAAAAAAGTGTTTTCTTAAAGAGAATATTGAAAATAAGACTGTGTAGAGAAACAAAGATATTTGCTGCAAAGAGCTTAATGTTTTAAGGCTCAGTTCTACACTCACCTGCACAAAGAAACATACTCTGTTTATAGGAAAACAGGGAAGTTTGTAGGAAAAAAGGTCCCCAGACACCATTTTTAAAGACTCTTCTGATGTGCATTTCTGTATTGTCGTCTTCTTTATCAGAAAACTGTAAGGTTTTTCATTTTAAGCTTGTTTGTTTATTTTAAACCACCAGGCTCTAAGGTTAAGGTCAAGGCAATTCATTCAATTAGTATGATTGTGAATGTAAGTGCAATTAGCCAGTGTCAACCAAAAAATTGGTATTGGTCATCACTTACAGACTGCCTTTGGTCCACAGCTCAATAACCAAGTACAAAACCCAATCCATAGAGCACCACTGATAGGTGCTCTGAGAGATGCTCTTTCAGGAGGAAGAAAAAAGGAAAACATCTGACTCAAGGTTATCTGAATGCTAGGGAAATAGATGGCCATTTCAGGGAGAAAAAAATGTTTGATGCAAGTCTCATGACAGCACTATGTCCTCATTGCCAGGTGGGAAAAACATAAGTGGAGTGGGAGTGGTAAAACGGGGTAGAAAGACAAGACTGGAGACCTGGCATTCAGGACAGTAATCACACATCCCTAGGGAAGCAAAACCTGCTGGGCCATAATAGTAGCTGTGCCAGATTCTGAGAGGGTATGTGGAGTCAACAGGCAGAAATCCCTTTTCTCCCTTCCCATGCACTCAGACATGCATGCTTGGCTCGGCACTGTCAGGCTGGCACTGAGTTTGTTTCAGCACAGGACTGAGCTGGCATACCCACCCTCATGATCCCATGCAGAGGGAGCATCTATCCTCACAGGTAGATGTTCACAACCAGTGAGCCAGGCAGCTCCTGTGCAACTTCACTTCTGCTTTCTCTATTTTGAGGTACAAACAAAATAGTGTGTGTGCAGACATACAGAGAAACATAGGTTAAATATTACTCATGAGATAAGGAACCCATTTGAGAATATACTGAAGATACATATGGGTGGAGGGAACACTCGGGTACAAGAACAAACAGCAGGTCTGTGTGCTGTGCCTGGTCTCAGGGCAAAACCCACAACTTGGACATATGTCTTCCCAGAGGACTCTGTAGCTCTGGCCACACTTCTCTGTCAGGTCTCTTCCAGGGTACCTCTGGGACATCTGTCGCCTCCTGGCTGGATGCTGCACAGAGCCCACCTGGGGATGCCCAGGTGCCCAGATCACATCATTATTCCTGTCCAGTGTGAACTGGGGCTTGAAATCCATGTCTGTTTTCTCACCTGTCTTTGGTGTCAGTGCAGAAAGTGAGACCTGTTTCCAACCTCAATTCTTACAGGTTACTGCAGTCTTAGATTTATCTTCTCTGCTACTTACATATTATATAGGAAAAAAGAAAACACTGTGTGCATACACACACATTTCCTGCTCTCTAAATTGCAACTGTGGCCAGTGCTTTTGAGACTAGAAAGAGATAAAAATGGCAGTAGAGATTCAAACTTTGCATTAGTAGAAATGAGATTTTTGGCTATCATAAAACTGAAAAAGGTTTACAGAGTTGTGTTGTGTTGTGTTCTGACAGTGTCTGCTACAAACAGTGAGACTCCCCCTCGGCCTCAAGTTCAGGGTACCAGGGAGCGAAGGAGAGAGCTGCAAGGGCAGAAAACTCAAGGACAGAAAGCTGTAACTTCAAACTCACTGACTGCTCAGAGTATAATTCTGTCACTTCACATGTCGCTAGCTTTGTACTTTCTGACAGTACTAAAGTAACATTTGCTTCAAGCCCTGCCAGAACTGAAGGCTATCTTAAACATATCATCAGCTGCAAGCTCTGAAAAATTAAGACACAGCTTCAAACAACATGGCATTATAGTGACTGACTTGTACATGGGGTCCATTTCCTTAAAAGCCGCTTGCTTTTTCTCATAGCTTATCAAAGCCTTTCATCTTAAGCTAACTCAGATACAAGGCTAATGCACACATTTTTGGAATTCATAGCATCAGAATTTACCCAAATATAGAAGTGCTTATTAAATCTTTTCAGCCTTAACTTACAGAAACATTTAAACTTAAAGGGCAAACCCTATGACTTCTACTTTAATTACATAATGAGTTTAACCCCTGACCCTTTACCTCCTATTTTAAGATTTTGTACTAATTTAAACCAAAGAGAGAATATCAAAGTAATAAGGTCAAATTATTCCCTCATCTGAAGCAAAATGAAGTACTTATCTTTGAAGTACTGAGCGCTCTCATGGCATTCAGAAAATTTCAACATTTAACTGTTGACCCAGAGTACTTGCTCTTAAATCGTCAGACTTACAATGAATTTTACTTTCAAAGTACTGAAAAATAATTCTCTTAAAGAGAACTAAACCAAATAACCAGCACACACTGATATTAGTCACATATTCTGAAGCTTTGACAGAACACTCTTGGAAAACATGCAAGTCTTCCTTAAATCCTGGAAAGCTACTAGGTCTTACAGTCACTGACTGTGACTGGGACTTCCCAAGGCTCAGCAGCAGTGTAACTATATTACGCATTTTGAAGTTAGTGTGCTAAGTTTGAGGCTGCTTAAACTTGGCAAGGTCAAGCAATTTTTGCCTTCTTACATTTTGTTGAAGATTTTCTACTTCAACACTATTTACAGGGCTGAACAACGAGGTTTGGTGACTGTGTATATTTGTTATGAATGTCTATGTGATTAGTAGACAAAAAGAAAATAAAACAGAAAATAAAGGACAGCTCAAAGTCTGAACACTTCCATGCTCGAAGGCACAAGATTTTTTGTCACATTTCCTTTCCCTGCATTCACTTTAAGTGGGAATGAGTCAGTCTGGCTGGGATATCTAACAATTCTTTTGGATACCAGGTGGAACAGTCCTCTTCAATGTGTTTATATTTCCTGTATGGTCAGTGTGAAGAGAAGCTCCTTTGCTATGACAGGAAGAGAAATCTAGGTTAAATTAATGCCAGTTAGGTCTGAGACGTCATGACATCAAATGAGAGATTGATTGCTGATGAGCCCTTAGACATCCAGGAAACAGAAAATACAACAGTCGGTTTGGAAAAGGAAGAATGTAAAACCCATGTGTGTCCTTTTCTCCATCTAGATTTTTCATAGTAGCTCTCATTACTGCTATATCTCAACAGAGAGACTGAAAACTGCAGTATCCATTTACCTGCTGTTTAAGTGCAAGAGCTCAGAATCTATGGAAATCTATTTCCTTGGGCAAATAGATTGCTTCCCTGGCTCTTGTCTTTGTTTATTTATTTGCAATTATTTTATCTTTTGTTTGTAAAGGAAAGCAAATCCCTCATGGTTTCAGGTAGTTAGGGGAATAAATTTCTGAGTCATGTCCATCATGATAGCATGATTGGAGGAAAAACCTAAAGCAAAGGAAAAAAGAGAATATACGACAGATAAGATGAATACATATGTCACGCAGTACCAGGTTATATAAGGAAATTAATATTATAAAAGTGTGTAATCAAAGTCTCAGCTGCTTTAGCACTATTTCTCTATAGCTGTCATCAGTCAGACACCTTGAAAATGCTTAACTCTACATTCCCGTACGGCCCACAGCACACGAGTTATCCCTATGCATACACAGTCCCATGCTTCACATTCTGGCTTGTTGAGTTCTTCTCTTCTTTGGTTTGCTATTGTTGTGTCATTATTGGATCATCTGAAATACATCCTGATTAAGACCATGGAAGTAGTTCCCCCAGGTAGGGTTCAAAAATTCCTCCTACCACGACTTCCTTAACATGGACTAAGTCACTGATAAACATCCAGATACCTGGAATAACTTAGAGATATCATGTCAAAATAACTTGAAATCAGTTATCATAGCACTGGAGGGGTCCTGAGAGCCATGTTGAAACTCTCCTCACAAGACCACACAAACAGCAGGACAGCAGTGGTGGCTCCTGATTGTCTGAAAGTGCTTTTCCCCATCCCAGGCTGCTCACTGTGCATCGTACAGCTGGCAGGCTCTGTGGCCATCGAGCATGTAAGGCAGGCAAGTGGATAGAAGTGGCCAAGCTGAGCTCAGGGACAGCATCATTTCTGAGCAGTGTGCGTGTGACACTAGCCATGCAACACCAATCTGGTACACTGTCATTGCCTGCTTTCCAGAGGCAACTTCCATGGCCTCCCCAGGAAGGATTCAACTTTATTGTCCTTGAACTTATAACATTTCCTGAAGGTAAGTACCACACTCTTAACCTGCTACTGAAATATTATATTTCATTCGATAATATTCTACCTCCATGTCTATTTTTTTTTTCCTTTTTGTAGGAAACAGATGTATCCACAAAACCAATGTAGGAAACAGATATGTAACAGATGCAGCAAACAGATGTATCCAGGGGACTTAGGCACTGTCCATTGACTAACAAGAATCTGAGGACTAAATGTAAATATTTTAGTAATATTGTATCTTCTTAAGAATGCATACTTTCATAAGACTTAATTCAAATTGTGTCCTTTAATATTTTCATATCCACATTTTACCTCAGTGCTGACAAGGTGTTTAATGCTTGTCTTCCAGATTTCTTTTCTCTGGAGTCTAATGTAATTCCAGTTATACATTGAAGCCATGTAGGTACAGCAAAAAATAATAATTAAAAATCAGATATTTTCTTGTGGACATTTTTTTACAAAATATTCCAGATTATATTTTTATGTATCTTGAAATGTTCCTTTACTCCAATATTTTCTTATAATCTAACAATAAGAGGGGCCAATTCCATATTTTTTCCAGATTAAATTCTTGTGATTATACTATATGATTATGACAATTCTAACTATTAATCTTACAAAATGTCCCTAATATTTTCTTATGAAACTATTATATTTAATGTCATCCAAGAAAGATGTCTAGCAAAAAGGAGCTCTGACAAGCAACCCAAGATATATATCTAATTTTATATAGCTGAAATCGAGTAAGGTAAACACTCCCCTTAGCACAGAGCTCAACAAAATTTATTCTTCAGGCACAAGCCATGTGCTAGCTAGCTCAAAATGTGATTATTGTGCTATCTCATGCTGATACTGACCCACAGCTAACCATGGCTCATGTCTCCTAACCTGCACTGCTGGGATACAAGACAGGTATTTTCCAAAAGTACTGCATTCATAATTTTGGCCAGTTGTCCAGGATGTGTGAAAAGAGGGCATGAACAGTTAATGCTGAACGTGTTACCTTAGGAGCTTGCTTTTAGTCTGTCTCCTACTGGTAAGGGGGGAAAGGTGACATTTTTGCCTCTGTTAAAACCTTCTCAATGTATATCACATGTCATAATGTATTTCCAAGGCTCAGGCCTAAATGCCCTCATTTGGTGCTAATATGAATTACTGTTAGGAAAGGATATCTTCCCCCCACCGAGACTAGTGTTTTATGTAATATCATGTCCATTTATTTTGTTGAAAATTTACTTTCAGCTTTGCTGGGACATGACTGGAACAGGGATGTTTGTAGTAATACAAAATCGCTGTCACATTTAAGGAGGCTTCAGTGCTTGCCTTTTTACAAGTCTGTGAATTTTGAAAAATTAATTTTACAAGTTTGAGTTATTTTCATCCAATTTTTTCCAAGCACAAGCTGAGTTTTCAAAACCTTGGATGTGGGGTTTTTTTTTATCAGCTACACTTAACCTACCTTAAGACGTTAGCTTTTTAATGCTTGTTCATGCTCATCTTATTACTACTGAACCAATTTGTGTGTCACAAAAGTCACAGCATGGACTGATCACTTCCAGTCTCCATGACAGCCACATTGCACAAAAAGCACTAATGTAACACATTAAGGAAAAGAATTTGACCAATCTGTTCCTAAAGCTCTGCAGTGGTGGGTGGATATGTCACACCATTTCCTCACAATGTTTCTGATACTTCAAGTGTTTTACCTTTGTGCAGTTTAAGCCCATAAATTCTGGTTCTGTGAAATGTGGATTCAGAGACTATTTTATTTCTTTGCTTAGCTTCTGTTTTCTAATTTTTCATTCAGACTTTCCTTATGGGGGCTGGAACAAGGTAGTCTTTAAGATCCCTTCCAGACCAGGCCATTCTGTGATTCTACAATTCTATGATCTGTGCTCATTCTGATGTGATCAGATGCGATACTGACTTTTGAACAGTAATATGGTATTGTCCAGTCTTTTTATGCTAGTCTTGTTTTAATATTCCCTGCAGAACTGTTATCTTAGTTGTTTTCAATTCCAATACCTACTTGGTTGATTATTTCTGCTCTACGTAGAACATTAATTTTTTTCTTAATGAACTGTTTTATTTTTTACAGAAATAATTTCTTGCTTGCCAAAACCTGAATTCTAATTGTGTCTTGCAACAGCCTTGAGATCCCCACACTGTCTGATGTCTACAGAATTAACATGCCCTCTATTTCATCTAAAATGTCATGAATAATTGCACTGATAGGGACAGACCCCTGCAGGACTGCTCATTTCATCCCTCTGTTGAATTCATACATCCTGTTTCACCAAGTACTGTTGGCAACTACTGTGAGTGTGGTTTTCTTAGACTGTATTTTGAGTGACAGTTTATGGAATCTTACAAATCTCGAGCTATATGATATGTAATGCTTTTCCCCAGCATACCTGGTGATGAATGATAATTATATTGTGATGACAAGATTTGTTCCTGACAAATCTTGGTAGACTGCTATTCATATCTGTATTTTCTTCTAGGTGCTTACAAGCAGAATGTTTGACTATTTTCTTCAAGATAGTCCCTGCTGTAAAAAACTATAGGTTTCTTTTAGTTGAAAAAGGAGAATAGAGAATGGTAAGAAAATACTGTTAAATGAATTGATAACAGCTTCCAGACAGAAGCAGAGGAAAAGATATTGGATTTGATAGATTTAGGGCATAAATTTGTTGGGTGGGACTCATGTCAAAGCACTTCAGGGCTTTATTTCTCTCTCTTCTTTTTTTTTTTATTTCTCCTCCCTGTATCTCTGAAAGAACTCTGATCCAAAATACTGCCTGTACACAAAACTGCTCCTTTCCAATTAATGTTTTCCTGTGAGCATTATTAGTGAATGGATGTGCTGTTTCATCAGTCAATGCCAGTAGCTTGAGCAAGGGTGGGAAATTGCTTAAAAGTAGACATTCAATAGAAGTGTCTACAGGATATTTAGATATTTAGATATTTCTAACAGGTTATTTAGAATTTGTTTTCAGTTATGGAACTTACACTTGCTCTCTCACCACATATCATTTTTAAACAGGTAAAGGAGTGTTTCTAGTAAGAGTTCTGGGCATCGCTTGACTGATCATAATGAGGAGTGACAAGCAAATGCTGTTTTCACTCAAGGGACAGTGAAAGAAGAAAAGTAAAATGGTTTGGAAAAACATGAGAGCTGAGAAAGAAGAAAGACCTTATTGTGGAAAGGATTAAAGGGGAACTTAAATTATTTTTCCATCATAATATAGCTCATATATACTTCTCTCACAGTTTGCATGGTGAGTAAAGTCAATACTGAAATGTCCTGAATGTTCAAAGTAGATCTAGTGGGGTCCTTCTCATCTGAATTTTAAAATGGATGCATAGATACTTTTCTCAAACACAGAATGGTTCGTAAAGACAAAATCATTTCAATGAATCCTAGGTCTGATATTCCATTTGCTGAGAAACCTCTGGTCTCTGGTCTGATTACTAAAATGTGGAAAAGCTCTTGCTCTCCCGTGTTTGTTTTTCTTGTCCCTAAATGGTTCCAATAGTCAGCTAGAGAGGTGAAAAGAAAACGGCTTGCTTTGGCAATGAGGTCTTCAGGGAAATGTCAAAAAAAAGGAGTTCTTAGAATCTAAGCAGGATCATTTATTTATCCCTGAGCTTCCTAGATCAAGAAAAAAGAAAAGGTGTCCCACTGGCTATGGAATT
This sequence comes from Coloeus monedula, assembly GCF_965178545.1. NCBI lineage: Eukaryota > Metazoa > Chordata > Aves > Passeriformes > Corvidae > Coloeus > Coloeus monedula. Next base: position 52,335,274 of record NC_138783.1, read on the forward strand.
ATAAACATGCTTTTTGAAAGGAGCTTTTTCAGAAAAGACAATAACAGATTGGTGGCCTCCCTTGGTATCAACAAACTCCTTAGGAGATACAAGTGTCTCAGAGGGTGGGAATTAGCTAAGCTTCTTTGCAGCTGATTACAATTATTTAACGTTGCAAAGTAATTTGTGATCTCTTCATGGCTGGGAAGTAAATTTCATGTTTGAGAAAGTTAAAAGGGTTATACTCACAAAGAACAAAGTGGGAAACAGGCAAATTTGCATAACAGTTACAGAAAAATGTTTTCTCTATTTTAAAAATATGAAGATAAAGGAATACAAAAGATTATGGCAGGGACAAAGAAACCAGTATCTTCAGAGGATGCAGAGGAATTTCATAGTAAACTGTTTCATAAGTACATTATTCCCAGTATGTTATTCAGTGGTTTGTTATTTAGCAGCATACTGTAACTTTCCCATATTGAACCATACTGTAATTTTCCCATATTTCACAGATGCAAAACAGGACATTTTTTCTGAAGTACACAGAGGAGACCAAGGCTTACACATCTACACTAGCATACGCTGGGAATGAAATACACATTTGAGAAGCAAAGGATGTAAACTGCATTTTATTACAGGTTGATGGTATTCTCAGCTGGGTTCAACTCCTTAACAATAGACACTTTAAGATCCCCCCTGCATGCAAGAATCAATTGAGCAATCCTGCTGCTTAAGAAGTTTGGAAACATGTAAATAAACAAGAGAGGATTGCTCGAAATAAAAATATCCCCTTTGAATTCCCACTGCAAAGAGATCAAAGGAGAAACATGCATCATTATAACCGGCCCTACACAGTGAGAGACCAGGGGCAGAAGAGTTAGTTAGAGGTGTCTAAGGGCACATTGCTAGAAAGGAGCCTTTGAAACTGATGCCAGGGGGAATGGATTGGTTCAAAACCCTTAGTACTGCTTGTTTCAAGTTAGGCTTATCTATTGTATTTCTCTTGAGTTTCTCTTGAGTTTACCAGTTGATTGGATCTTGATCTGTACAGATCTTACACATGGTGCATCCATGCATAAAGTATTCCTAACGTGCTTCAGGAGCGTATGTAAGTATATTTTTACTAAATTTAGGGCATGGTAGTAAGCAGAGACTTAATAAGCAAAGGTCTAAATGAGCAAAGAGCAGGGAAGAGAAATTTAATCTTATCAGCCAGATTGCTTGTACTTACAGTAAACGTCCTAAAACAAGTTGGTAGCAAATAAAATGGTGGCAAACTTTTTCCCTTTTCTACAAATATTCAGCTGTATCGCAGCAGTACCTAATGTGAAATGTTAGGCTTTGAGGGTAGATATTTCAGGTTTCTCTTTTTTTTTTTTTTTTCCTGCCAGAAGGCCTCACACACTGTGACAAGCCTGCAAACTTAGATAATATTTTATTACCAACTCTCAGTAGTGTTTTAGTATCTGAGTTGAAAGGGGAACTAATTTTGCCTCTTGCCAATCTGGGGTGAAGATATGGAAGATATGGATCCTGGCACGGGTATAAAGTACAATTAGAACACTTCTGTCAGCACAGTATGTGACATACATATCCTCTATCCAGAAAACAGTTGGTAAATTGACAAGCTAAATTGGTAGTCTCCCAAGACAAGTAAGCCCCTGTTATCACATTAATAGGCTTTGTCAGTCAGTCCATTGTGACTTTTGAATTTGTTGGATTGCTCCAGCTGGATGTTAACATGAAGGAATATAAGAAATATTAAATTCCTGCAAGTTTCCCAAAAGAGATGGATGTTTGAGATCTGAGGAGAATTCTGGAGTATGAGCACAGCTATGTTACTAGACACCAGAGAATTCATACAAAAACAGGATATATAAGTGCATCAGCCTCTTCAAAAGCTTTGATGAATGTTCATAACATCAAAAAGAGGAAATTCAATCATGATGCATATAGCTATTTGGAAATCAGATTTCATAAATTTCACTGCTTACAGAGCAATTTGACAAGGGATGCCCTGTGACACAAGCAAAGATAATGGTGGTGTGTGGAAGGCCATATATGAACAAGCTTCCTGACAACAGCATGATTCTGTTTTGTAAATTTTCCTAGGGTTTTCCCATGGCTGAAGCTTTGGAAAGCCATTTGGTTTATAGATTATGATGTATGATTGCATGTTTGACTCTAAAGGACTAATGAAAAAGTCTTTCAAATTCTACTCTTGCATACAACTTATTTAAGAAGTATCTCCACAGGCAAGTTCAAGGTAACTGCATTTGAGCACAGTGGCTCCTCATAGACAAAGAAGAACTCCAGAATAGTGGCTCTTTGAAAATATATTTCAGTGGACCACTGTACAGCATTGGATTGCCTGGAGGTTTGTGTCCATCAGAAACTGCTGTGACTTGAGTTTCTTTAAACAGTAGGTGGTCCTGTTCCTAAAATCTTTCCTGGGTTTCTGCACTGTGCACTGTCAGAAAGAGGATATGTTGCAGAAGAACCTACTGGATGGTATTTATCTTCAGACTTAAACACCTAATTATAGCTCCATATGTGAATCATGTTTTTAAGCTCCTATTATACCCAGGAAGATCTAGGGCTCATCTCAGTTGCCCACAGGTTCTGTGACATAACTCCAAGGCCACAACACATGTCTCACAGATATTCTAGGATGCTTCACATTTCACTTACCCACTACATGTGAGCTACTGAGCTGGGCCCCTGGTTGATGTAGTGAGTGGAGTCCAGGGAAGTCTTTTTCTTAGCTTACAGCAGACACTTGTATTTGGTCAACAAACCCTCTTGCTCATCACTGACCTTACTGGGACCTCAGCTATCTGGCTTACATGTGAGCAGTAAATGGACTGATTCAAACAGCATTTTACCATTTAAGACACTCCAGAGAATGAGAGAGATCTACACAGATATGACATGAGACCTACTGGAGGGTCTGCACTTTGCAGCGCAGGCAGGGGACAGGAAGGACTCATCTCTGCACAGACTCTGAGCTCCACTGCTACCTTGCCTTCAGCTTCAGGCATCTGAATGAGGGGCTGATTTCCACCCCCTTACATCCATGTATTTGTATACATACATTTATATATAGCATATATTTATACAGAGCACAGATCTCAAGCTGCTGTATCAAGGGCAAAAACACTAATTGTTCCCTCAGAGGCTGCTCTAGGCAGAAGAGATATTGGTTTGTTTATACTGCTCCTTTAATGTTATAAATTTGTTAACTTCCCAAGTTAAATTGCATCACCAAATGTACAAATAATTGGCAATGGGGACTTCTAGACCTTAGAAGACAAGACTACCTCAATTTAAAAAGCTTCTGTTTGTTGAACCTCTTGGTCTTAACAGATTTATAATACTGGCCTCAGAGCTGATTCTTAACTTGTTTTCAGGCACTGAAAGACTATTAAAATCTTTAGATGAAGCTATCTTTCCAGTTGATGAGTTGTAAGGAGGTGAAAGCAGGTAGGTTTGGTGAAAAGGATGCCAGGCATGGAGGCTTGTGAAGATGACCGTACAGGACTACTGACTGTAGAAGGCAGGGATTTTGGGCATTTTATTTTTTAATTTGTATGCTGTCCCTATTCTGATGGTAAATTTGGGCGAGTGCTGTAAAGTGGGCCTCAAAAATCATAAAAAGATGGGAAAAGAAATCAGTGCAGAAAATGTGACTTCTGGAGGAGAAATCTAACTTTTCCACAGACCTTATTTTTTAATTAACTTTCTAAAGATTTTGAGGTGTGGGGTTTTTTAAAAGGGTTTGATTTATTCTAGATTTTCAAATATTTTTGCTAATCTGCACACATCTCACCATGGTAGGAAAGTACTTTCATTTCTATCATGAGCTTAAAACAAGAAATATGAAAAGGCCAGCAAGTAATGACAGAAAAGTACTTAATCTTCATGAATCTGTAACACTTCGAGTTTAGGTAGAATTTGATTAATGAGTCGTCTTTAAAATAAATCTGTATTTGTCATCACCAAAATTTTCTGGATTTCTGCAAACTGCTAAAACAAAGGATTAGATTCATAGCTGGGGAAAGTCATCTTCAATAACACTACCTTCCAGGAATCTATCTGTAAGGATCCTGCTACTAAGAATTTTTTTTATAATGCCGGTAAAAATTGGCTCATCATTTTGTACCGGTCAAGAAACTGCCATGTTTCTCCATATTTTGGCATTCATCTTTTGCTACTGCTTCAACTTTAGAATATTATGATTTAGCATTTGTTACAAGGTAATGGGTGCATATTGTAGAACACATTGCCTACCTCAATATTGAAATTGCTAGCAGCTCTGTTTGATGGCACAGGCATACCAGCTTCTGGAGCATTTCTTTAGTAATTGTCACAGGTTTTTCTACTCATCCACCCACCTTAGCTCTGATGCATATAAACACAGACAGTTTGGGTTTATTGCCAAGACATAATGACATTTATGTGCAGCTTTTTTTGAACTTGAAAACAGCCAGCGCCCTCTAAAAATCCAAGAGCAATACTTGCGTAAATTCTTATCTCCATCCCATATGCAATTAGTCAGCTCCACCTTTATAGTGCACCTGTGCTATATGTTGTTCTCATGTGCCCAAATGGTTATATGAAAGACTGAATATGTGGATAAGCTACTCTATCTATTTCATCCATAAAATGAAGTACCCCCGACAAAACCTCTCCCATTCATCTGTCTATCAACACGCCAGAAAATTCTAACTAATCAGTTGCCACTGGGAAAAAAATACTCAGCTGCCCACTCAGGCAGCTAGCAGTGAGAAGAAACAACTCTTTGTCCTTACGTTCCACTCCAAGAATGTGTACTTCAAGCCCAACAAAGTATCTCTGCAATGTCTTCTCCATACTCATTAGTAGCTAGACTGTCATTAATCAGAACATTCAAAAAAGACATTTAGTTCATAAACTTCTGTGGCAGACATTTTCAAAACAAAAATGATGCTTGAATTGATCTCAGCAAAGAATATCCCACAAGAGATTGTGACTGGTATTTTGCAAAGACTGGAGAAAGAGGTTTAGATAAGAAAACTACCAGGCATCATGCAGTGCTCAAAAACCTTTCCTTCTGCCCCCTCTTGATCAATATAACTCCCAGTTCAGTAACTAGGGGAAAATTTGAAACAGCATCAAAAAACATCAGGTTTAACATTTATGTAAAGTCTGTTGCAGGCATGCTGGGCCTACAACCTGTACACGTTCCCTGGTATTCTCTATGATGGCCCACTGTAACCAGGAGGAAGTACAATCCTGACATAGGAGCTTTCCCACATACACCATTGGGCTGTGTGGCAATGTAGGACAGGAAAAATGATATCCCATGAGCCTTGGAAAGAAAACAATGGGCCAAAGCTGCCTAAATGCTCTGCATGCATTAAGAGAGACTGAGACTGAAGCTGGATTACAAGTGCAGCTCCAAAGAAGAGCACTGGCTTCATCTCAGGACCCTGGGACTCCTCAAAGGGCAATTTCAAGAAGTCTAAAGATACTAAGAGACATGAAAAGAACAGAGTGGGTGATGTGGCTGCATGTAAGGAATTTCCTAGGAGATAGGAGCTCTGTCAGGCCTGATAGGAGCTCTGTCAGAAGAGCAGCATTTATGCTGCCAGTATTTCAGGAATGGGAAATGACTCTTCAGGCTCTGTGCTACTTTCATGATGTTCCCTGACTTTTCACTTTTAGAATTTTTATCTGTTTCTGGGAATGCTGCCAGACTGAAGGCACTTATCCTGAGAAGCTGTCCGGCCTTGTCGTCCATATCCCTTCCCAGATAGCTTAGGTGAGTGCCTGAACATCCAGAGAGAAATCTGTTCCACTGGCCTAGAAACTATACTGCACAACATCCTTGACACTTCCTCACACAGGACCATTCCCTCATCCTGGCTGTTCTCTTACAGTCTTTCATTCTCTCCAAAACTACATAGCAACACTGATTAAAAAAAAAAAAAAAATCAATGTTGAGACATGTTTTGGCATATAATCAGTCACTGTTTTTTCTGATGAGAATTGCATCAGTAGATGCAAGTGAAAGACAACTTGTATTGTTGTCCTCTTCTTTTCTACCTTCTCACACTTCAAATAATTATCAATCAGATACATGCATTAAGATTTATAAAATATAACTTGAGCCTTTGACAGTAAAACAATGCCCTTTCTCTCCCTACCTCCCAAAAAGTCCCACGATAGCAAGCTTTCCTACCAATCACCTGATAACTCTTCCTGTCCAAGAGTTCACAATGGCTGCTAGCACACTGAATAGCACATAACTACCAGGGCATTCCTGAATTCACATCTGGTTTGTAAGATGTCAGAGCTGCCATCTTCCTACACATGACTTCTCACCTCACGCATCTCTTCCAGATGCCATTCCTTATAACAGCACAAAACCACAGCTTGCTGTGGTTACCCCCCACAAAACTTTCTGTCCTTTTAGTTCTTTCCCTACAGATAAAGGCTAGAACATACCATACCTAAAGTCTACCTTGACCAGAGAGAATACTGAAGAGGCCCTACATATTGATGAGGAAGGGTTGCTCACAGTCTGTCTGAAGACAAAATGGCAACCTAAATGCTGAATCTTTCAGTTCTTCAGAAATGTCTCTATATTTAAAGTTTCAGAGGTTTAGGTTTTTGTCTCTTCTAAAAAATATTTTTTCCCAAATATTTAGACAACATAATGAACGCACCCTTTCTTGGGCCTTTGAGAAATTGCCAGGAAAATCCATGAAACCCAACAAAAAAAAGTTGTATATGCCATGGACTTGCATTTTTAGAGGCCAACATGTTGACAAGCTGAAGCCTGGCTTCCTGGCTTGACTTTGGCAGAGTAAGTAGAGGCAGGGCATTTGAATATGGTAGTTTATGATGTGACTTTACTGCTTGTCCTGGGAGAGCAAAAGGGCTCTGAGTGTTGCAGCATGTGGATATAGCTTATTTTCAGCTTCCTACTTCCAGCACTATGCCAGTGATTTCTACTTTTCTCTGTATGTGAGCCAGGCACATATCACAGTGATCCCTCCCTGTCCCAAAGTTCTCCTTTAGCAATTCCCTTGTGTTTGCAAATGCCAGTCTGGCATTAGTTCAGTCTTTTTTTCACACATCTGCAGAAATCTATCCCTGGAGCACCCACCCATAAAAAATACCCTCAGGTATTCCAAGACTGACATGTAATAGGGAACAGAAGGCATAAAAACACTGCCATGTGCTTTTTTTTGCTAGTCAGGCAATGCTGTAAACACTGCAGTCAGGTTCCCAAGCCCTAAAGCAAGTCTCTCAGCTAATACAATGCTACATAGATTCAAGTCTAGTAACTGAGATTTCAGCTTCACTTATGTGATTTGCAGCCTTAGAAGGCAGCTACACCTCTGCTTCAGTCTTCCATGAATATATATGAATATCTAGATGGTCAATCACCCAGCTAATGATCAATGACTGGGTTCCTTAAGCCGTATAGCACACTATAATTTAGATAAAGGTATTAATTTTTTTATTCTACCTAACCCTCAGCCCATCTGTGGATGCTGCACCCAATTTAACAAGACAAAAATGTTTTCTGCAGACACTAAATTTAAAAGAACAACTTTTTCCCCCCTCTTAATTTGGCATTCAGCTATCCATCAGGGCAAGCAACAAGTGACTTGGCAGATAATTCAGGACATATGGCTCTGAAGAATGGTAATTTAAAAGTACTTGGACAAGTTTCCTCAACTCATACACATTAATTTGTGCTATTCTCTTTTACTTGGGCTCTAGCAGCTGGTACAGCTAAAAATGTATAGAAAATATAAAGAATATAATGCAAGTGACAAAAAAACCCCCTTTTCCAGAGTTGGATTAATGTATAGTGCAAAAGTTTCACTCAAAAACTGAGTAACAGAAGGAGTTCAAAGACAATTCAAAACTGTTAAACATACATGCCTCATCTGTAGTCACCAGGTGGCACCAGATGTATCCATATACTGATAATTAGGTTAAAACCATTGCAACCTATGGGGTCTTTGAAATGCTGAGCACATCACATATGGCTATCGGGTAGAGCCCTGAAGCTGAACGATCAGCAGACTAGAGAGTTTAGATCTAACTTTAACAAAATCTAAACCTTGTTTCATAGTTTGCAGTTGGGGGGGGGGGGGGGGGGGGAGGGGGGTTGCTCTTTGTTTGTTTTATTGGGGTTTTGTTAGGGTTTTTTCTTATTGGGGTTTTGTTTTGGTTTGGGTTGGTTTTTGTTTTGTTTTGGTGGAGTTTTTTTTGTTTGGTTTTTCTTCTTTTTTTATTGTTTTTGGTTTTGTTTCTTTTAGGAGAAAGTGTAAATAGAGATTCAGTGGCATCTCCTAATTTGGAGATGTTGCTTATAAAACTTTTCCATGCAAAAAATGCAAAAACATATTATTTTAACTATATGCACTGATTCTTGGTCAGAATTAACATATTGTTACATTTTCCCCATTTTCTTTTGCAACACTTGAATTTTTAAAGAATTAAATTTTGGAGGACAACCAGTTCTTTTAAAAGATACGTCAGCAGTCCTGAAGAATGGTAGCTTTCTGTTGATACAAGAAGACATTTTCTTCTAGCTTTCTGACATTGACAATGAGCACTTGACTTATATAAGAAATTCTATGCTTAAAAATGATTTCGTTTTACAAATATAGCTACATTATTATATGAGGTGAAGCTGAAATTAGCTATGCATCATACATACGATATTATCTCATGAAGATAAAAAAATAGTGAGAGCCAATTCACTTTCTTGTGAATCATATCAGTCTTTTCCCAGAGTTTGAATGTTCATAACTTTTATCACTAATGAAGTATTTGGGAAACTGTTTTTTGTGCTTGAAAGTATTTAGCAAGGTTTTTTTCTTTTTATTATTATCTGTCTCCTGTAGAAATAAAACTTTTAAGCAGGGATCAAAAAAAAAAAAACAACAAAAAGGGTGAAATCTTGACCTCCCTGAATCGATGATAAAACTCCCACTAACTTCAAGGGGCCAGGATTTTACCACACATGACCAGATTCATACAAAGAAGGAAAAGCAAACAGCCAAAGATACTATGTTATTAAAAGCACTGAATCTGAAAATGAATCATTGTCTAAATAATATGTTAAATATTTACAAATACCAGTAATCAAAAAAGTAAAGTTGTAGTTTGAAATAGTTTCAAAAGAAACTTGAATAAAAAAAAAAAAAACCTGGAGGAGGAAAAAAAGTATGTAATAAAAGTATGTAAAAAGCATATAATTCTGAGTATCCAGATTTTATCTCTTTAGCCCATTGGAATGATTTTTCAGCCAGAAGGTACTTTATTATTATATTAAATTCATAGTGGCATTACTGCAAAAACGTCATTGGCATTTACATTCTCTTTAGCATGCCATGCTCGTAAAAATGAACCAGTGTGATTATCAGTGTATTATTACACACATGACACCCATAGAAGCTTAATTGTTGTTGGGATCCCCAGTGCCTACAGCAGAGAACACGTCAGCAACCTGTTGGTTGAAAAGCCATTTTTGTAAGCACTGGCTTGCAAGCAGTGCCTGCAGTGGCAATGGGCGAACCTAGCCTTGTACAGACACAAAAGGAGATGTCTCTGTTCAAATGATTCATGATTATTCTTCACACTTTACAGTAAGACTCCCAGCGAATGCAACCAGGAAAACCAAAAAAGAGCAGGAGGAGCAGCACTCTTCACATCAGCCAGCGTGGAGTCTGGCACTGAAACAACATGCTTATGCTTCACCACAGACATCTAACCTCTGGACTGGAGCAAAGCAGTTTGTGGATAATTTAACATGGTAGTATTCACACAAAAAGTAAGCCTATCTTTTGTCTGCTATAGCATGAAGCTCACCTAATACAAGTTTTACTGTTTGTATTCAAATGTTTTCATTACAGCAGCTGTGGCACATACAGAAAAGTAATCCTGAAGGTCTGAAGCACGGTCTGAAATTTAGGCAGCTATTGTAAGGTGAATTTCTTGATTCTTAAAGCCAAAAATTGGTTTATGCTGTCTTAAAACAAGTAATTGAGAAAGACAGCACGAGGTGCTCTCCAGGGATCTCCATTTTTCTCCATTGCTAAGGGGAGCCCAGGAAGCCAGACCAGAGACAAGACACACCTTTGGATGGCTACCATCAAGTGGCATGAACTCTGCCCTGCAAACGGCAACTTCCACTGTAGAGGCTGGATAATGGACACACAGGTGATTTAATTGGTTTGGGATGGGGCTGTGCACTGGATCCGTCAGGGTCCTGGTACACAGCATTGATATACTATACTATACTATACTATACTATAATATACTATACTATACTATACTACACTACACTACACTACACTATGCATCCTATGCATCCTATGCATTGTATTCTTATCTGCACTATCAGTTGAGGAACAATGAAATGAGACAAACGTGAACCTAGTCTTTTTCTCTGATATAAATCTGTTGTCATTTTACAGGAGCTCTTCTTTTACTCTCTAGAAGAGAAGGCAGGCACACATATTTACAGAAAGACCTAGTATAATTCTTTCTTTCCTTAAAAAAGAAGTATAGAATTCATGTTATTTTATTGGAAAAAAATATTCTTTTTACCTATTATCTGCAATTCTATCCATGTCAAGTACTTTATACTGTAATTAAAGTATATTGTATGCTTTATCTGTAAAAGGGCTGTAATCATTTCAACATACTATTCACTGAAATACATTAATAGAGTACCTATAACACATGACATTTGAAATTGATGAAAATAGAATACAATAGTATAACTACTTTTAAGGTTTTTCTTCCTAGGAAGACTCCTAGGAATATCAGAATTTATGGGCTATGTTATCCTATTTTCTTAAAATGAGAAAGATTTGCAAGAGGCTAGATACTTCCTAGAGACACCTCAAGGCAGCTCAAGGGAAAGCAGAGCAGGTATCAGAGCATGAATGAGACTGTATGTAATGATTTTTTTCCTTTGAGAGAAGCCAGGGAGAAAGGGAGAAGAGTTTGCACCTTTTTAGTTGTACTTGATAAGATGGATGACTACTTGAGACAGGACCGAAGTTCTGATCAACTGGGTCATGTCTGCAAGTTTTGCCTTGCTGAGTTGGGATATGATGACCTCCACATGGATGGGTTAAAACATTCACTGACTTTTATGGGAGCATCATAATTAATTCAAATGGACTACATATTAACACTACCAGGGAATTAACAACTCTCTTTTGAATTACTTGCTTCTTTGAATGATTAAAGATTTCCCAGTAATATCTGCAGGAATAATGTTATCATTATACAGATGGGGCTTATAGGAAAGACAAAGAGAGACTTTTAACCAAGGCCTGTAGTGACAGGAAAAGTTTTACAAAACAGTTTTAACCTGAAAGGGGGTAGGTTTAGAATGGACAGAAGAAGACATTTTTTACAATTAGAGTGGTGAGACACAGGATCAGGTTGCCCAGAGAAGTTCTGGGTGTCCTACCCTGGAAGTGTTCAAGGTCAGGTTGGAAGTGGCTTTGAGCAACCTTGTTTAAGGAAAGATATCTCTGCCAATGGCAGGATGTTGGAACTAGATGATAATTAAAGGTCCTTCTGACTCAAAACAATTTTTGATTCTATGATGTCTAAACACAATGATGAATACAATGCATACAGCATCAAAGTAATTTATTTTCTGATTTTAAGTACTGTGTGCAAGGATGATGGTTGGTTTTGTTTTTCTTTTTCTTACTCCCTCTGCACGGTTCTTCTCTTTACATTAAACCAGACTACAAACTCAGAAAATCCTGCACATACCTGCTTCTCTCCACTGGGCTTCTTGTGATTTAACAGCAGCTCCACAGCCCCAACCACCTCTTTCCGTATGGCATGCAACAGAGCATCTCCCACATACACATTAAAACTTAAGAGCAGCTCAATGAGCTCAAGGTTCTCATTTTCAATTGCAATAAGGAGTGCAGTTCTTCCCAGGGGATCAATGCAGTTGATATTGATCTTGAAATAAATTTCTGCTTCCTCCAAAGCTTTCTTTACACTGGCGTAATCTCCTTTCTCCACGGCGTTCAGATAGGCTTTCTCTGAATGAGACAGTTCGGATTCTGCCCGTACGATGCGAAGAGGGATACGATCTCTGTAGGGAGCATTGACACTTCTTTTGTAGTAGAACTGGGCCATATTTTATGCCATTCTAATACTTTGTCTCTGCAACATGAAAATAAAGCTCAATTTAGTAACTAGTTTTGGGGGTACAGTGCACCAAATTAATATTTGCAATATATAAGTACTTAAAACTCATACTAAAATGTGATGTTGAAACATGTACAAAATGTTGTTTATCAACAGAACTTGTAAGCAAGAGTGGAAGCCAAAACTGCTTGTTTGTAACTTACCAAGTCAAAGCATACGTGTCAGAATACCACTTGCTTGTATGCATTTTTTAAGTCTTTGGCAAACATGAAATGATATGATACAACTTAGTTTGCACCAAAAATGTAGCTCTGCCTCATCCTTAATTTCTTCATTCAGTTCTGCAAGGAACTTAAAGAGTAGACTTGCCTGCCTCAAACACGGTAAAGTCCACAGAAAGACTTTGCCATGGGAAAAAGCACAGAAGGGAGTGACAGGATGGTGACAACCCCATGTCTGACAGAGGTGAGATCTGGTTAGCACATCCTGGTCAGTGCACCTGGACAACAAATTCCCACTACAGCAATCTGTGTAGAGAAGCAACTGCTAATACATATATCACTGGTCAAACAAAGAGCACACCAAGTTATGGGAAAGATGGCATCTGTGACCACCAATGACCACCAAAGCCTCCCTCTATCCTCCAAATATACATCTGTGGATATCTTGAACTTCGACTGTGAGATAAACCACTACAGCAGGGACCTGAGATAAGTTAAAGGTGGTACTACTGTCCAAGTGTTGTCTTACACCTAGGGGGAGGTTAACAAAGCCTGGGGAGAAGAATGGATTGCTGACAATGGACACAAAGAATGTAGAATTTATAGGCCACAAGGAAAGGCAATTCAAAAACTGTACTGAAATCAACTTCGACTGGGTAAAAGATAATTCCGATGGAGACATCGTCTCTGACATCCTACAACAACCCATATGTTGCTTGAGGATTGTGTGTAGACAACTAAATACAGCTTTTACATCTTCCTAGTGCTACTCAAATAGCCCGACTTATCTGTGGCAGGCACAGATTGCACAGTTCAGTGGTGAGCTTCCCGACTAAGATTTTGATGCTATTAGAAAAACATTCACATAAAATGTTCTTCCAATCAGAACTTACTAACTTTAAAATTCAGAACCTAAAAGCAAAAACAAAATCCATAGGAGATAAATTCCCAAGGACTGGTAAATAATAGTCACAGTTTTGATTCTGAGCTACTCGGTTCTAAACTAGAATTAATACTGAAACATAGCAGCTACAAAACAACTGCAGAGTGTTACATGTAGTAAAGCACATAATGTCTGTGCTTTTATTTCATATACTGTATTCAAGGACTTTGCAAAAAAAATTCCCTCTAACAGAAAGAACCATGAGAAAATCAATCTTCTACCTGGGGAAAAAAAGGGAAAAAAAAAGGGGAAAAGGGGGAAGAGAAAACATTTACCTCAAAGAACAAGGTACACAAAAAATATTTCCCTCTGCTGTTCAGTTAGAGGTTGTACACCTTATTAGAGAAAGAACTGTAGCTTCTTGTAATTTTCTCAGCTGATAATGCAAGTTGCATTAACCCACTGCCTTTTCCTCCACTTTCTTCAGTCATTAAAACAAAATCTCTGGTGAGATTCTATAGCAAGCTATAATATATATTTTTATTATTGTGAGGTTTTGATTCATCAAAAAAAAAAGTCACCAAACACTTTGAGGAACATAGGAATTAATCTGCTCCACTTTTCTTAAGCAGTGCAATGAGAGATATGTACAAAGGCTGTTACTGAGTTGTTTTCTTTGTTTTCCAGAGCAGATCAACAGGGCTTGAGGCAGGCAGGAAAAAGCAAACAAGACACATGAGAAAGAACTCTCCTCCAGATCTGAGGAGCTGAGGAATCACAATCCTTTGCAAGATGTTTCCCAGTTCTCTCTGCAAGATGGTATCAGTCTACAGTCTGGGCTAGTAGAGGTTGCAGTGTGTGGATTATGTTCTGTTAATCTCACTCTAAGTAAAATAATATTCATATCCATTGCATAGCTTTATACCCCAGAACAGATATCACATTCTTAATGCATTACATAAAAATGTATTTTATCAGCTTGCTTTTCATTCTTTCATTTCAAAACTGCATGTACAATTCAAGAAGGAAAAAAGTTTTATGTTCAGATTCAAATAAACAGACATAAATGTAGAAGTTCACAAGCGGTATCTACAAGAAAGGTGGATTGCCACATTCCATGGACAGCCGCGGACGCTTAAGAGTTTCATTTCCCTGTTCCCATACTCAAGTAGATTGGGTGCTGGATGTGGAAGGGTGTCCTGCCTGACTCCAGCTGCCCCCTGACAATGACTTAGGTCTCACCACAGGCTCTATTTCATATCTGTCAGGCAGATGGCAAGTTAACCCATAACAACGTACACATACTATTCATTTTCTTACGATGTACAGAGTTCCCCAGGACCCCTGGAGAAAACTGAGGGACTGCAATTGGGAGGTTAATGCTAAAAGCTCCTCTCTCTTGAAAGCACAGGAAAAAACAGATCATTGTCTCCCCGTTTATTGTGAGACAAACCAGGAATGAACCTGTATCAATGAAATTGGGCATCAGAGATGTTTATGGTAGAAGAAGAGTACAGTGACCTACAGATGGGATCTATCATGATTTCATGACAATGATTTGGGGGTTTTCTGTTTCTTAGTTTTTATGTTAAGTCTGATGAAGATCTTTTATTGCTTCACTGTAAGCCATAAGGAAAACACTTGTTGGAACCTTTTTTGTTTACCTTTTCATGATTCTTGAAAAGTAGATCTAAGTTTAGCTTGTTTCTTTTAGAAGAGACATATTAAACACACGTTTTAATTCTTCTAGCTGTCCTCTGGTAATCTCTATTTCTTGCCTGCACTAATTCCTGAAAATAATTATGCATAA
Source organism: Coloeus monedula (assembly GCF_965178545.1). Lineage (NCBI taxonomy): Eukaryota > Metazoa > Chordata > Aves > Passeriformes > Corvidae > Coloeus > Coloeus monedula. The sequence goes on from NC_138783.1 coordinate 52,350,368, forward strand.
ATAAAGTTTTGTCATAACTAAAAGTCTATGTTTACATGCAATTAGAAACTAGAGATTGATTGCTGATACAGTACACTCCTGGAAGGTGATATAAACAACAAAGATATGGTTCCATGGGTGTTTACAAAAATAAAACATCTCTTTTTATTTTATCTACAGGTAGATACTGTTGTGTAACAACTGTTACTGTGCTGTCACATGTAAATGCATGCATATGACAGATTTTCATGGGGCTGTAAGAACAAGAAACAGCCAGCAGCAGTACAAAAGTCTTCAATTGCTTTGAGTGTCTGTGCAGGAAGAAGTCTAAAGAAACAAGAGGCCAAATACATTGGGCCAGTGTGAGGGGAATGAAAGAAAAAAAAAAATATGGTGCAAACTTATAAAAAAGTGTAATTATAGTTTCTACAGAGTCCATATACCTGACATATAATAAAAATACTTCAGAGAAGAAACAAAGACAGAATAACTATATAGTGCTTCCTGCCATGTCATGGAAATATCAGCAGCACCTGAGCAGGAGAAATATATAAAGAAAGGAAATCATAAATACTTTGACCAAAAAGTGATTCTTATGAGAAAATATTTTTTTCTTAACAAGCAGTTCAGTTTACACCTGCTACAGACCATTATTTCAAATTAATATGGGACTGTTTCTTTCATATGCTGTTTTTCAGAGAGGAATGGTAACATTCCACCTTCTTTGCAAACCTTTACCATTTTCACTCTATCATTATTTAATAATTTTGTATTTCTTAAGAAACGCTAATGTTATTAATTTTACTAATGCTAAATAAATAATTGGAAATTTTCTTCTGCTGCTGTATCATTGTGTATATGTGCATATATATGCATATTATAATCACAAGCACACAGATGTTTCCCCACCAAAGCTCAAGAAAAACTACAATCAGTTTTCCTTGGCATTTATTCAACCATATTTGCTTCCTCTACATATATGATCATATCCTCCCTATCTTTCCAGGGGACCCTGACTTGCATTTCCCTAGCATGTGTCCCTCTACCCCAAAACAGTCATAGCCAGAAGTGAGAGGAGAACTGGAGTGAGGCACGAGCAGGCACCAAGAGCCTCTGTGATGAGCCACTTGTATTACTGCTCACAGACGTACGGCAAAGGTTTCAGAGACAGAAAAACACCCCAGTGACAACACATCTCCTTCAGCAGATGGCAGCAGGAGTGATAGGGATGGGCTCCATAGTATCCACAACTTCTGAAATCCTCACTGACAACACCCTTCTAAAGGTATTTTATTTCCAACATTGACCACTGTTAGACTTACTATAGGATTATACTATATATAGATAGATAACTATAGCAGTATACTATATAGCTTCTTCAATGATATCATCAAAAGCACACTTCTGATTTTGCTCATGAGTTTGTTTTTCAGACTATTTGCATAGAAAAAAAAAAAGTTAAGCTTCTAAAGTAACTATGGCATCACCCTGCTCAAGAAACCAGGGCATTTATGACAAGTGAATAACGTGCTGATGTCTTTGTGATCTTCTGAAAAAAAAATTATATGCACTTTTCATGGCAAAGGAAAGCTTCTGACATTTTCTAGGTTCATGAAATATGAAATTTTCTTTCTAAAATAGATTTGCCACATATCAGCTTTATTCTGACACAGAACCCTATTTGATACACAGTAAAAATGATGTTCAAGGAGAATTTTGGAAAGCAAGACTAGCTCTGATAAATCCCAGTCCAAATGAAGCATAAAGTTCCTTCACTGTCAATCACCAGACTGAACTGTTTCAATTCAACAAGAACAAAAGAAGTGCAGATAAGCCTTTGATTTCTGAACCCAGCATCAGTCCAGATATTGCCTTGTAACCAAATGTCTAGACAGTAACTTCAACATGCTCTAGCGCCAGGGTCAACTGGATAGGCTGTGCCCATGCTGTCCATACTTTGCCCAAAAACAGGACAGCTGAATGAGAACTGTCTTCTGGGAATAATTTGGGGTCCATGCTGACTCCCACACTGTGCCTAGAAAGTGCATAGGAAGATGTTTTTGAGCCAGCAATTGGGTTGATTCCAGGGGCTGCTTGAACAACTTTGGCTGCAGGTGATGAAGTTTCACTGAAGGCAATTTTTCATTGTTAAAATCACTTTCAGATTTGAAAGCTAACAATAGCAAAAGCAATTTGGACTTTAACACTGAGTCATGCACACAGGAGATAAACTGAGTAACTCAGTATGGTGTATGTTCCCTATACGGCTGTTAATTTGAAAAAGAGCTAAACCTCTTGGTTTTGCTCTGGTTTAAAATGCTCTACAATCAAAGTTTCAGTAAAGCAAAGAACTTGACCTAGTATACAGCTTTAGTAGATGATGAGAAGTAGGCTGTCATGTTGTCTGCTTACACTTGTTCTGGCTTCCCAGTCAGGAAGACAGGACATCAGCTAGAAAGAACAACTTTCGGGGTCCAAGGTACAATGGTTTTTTGGTAGATTAAACTCCATCAGCATCTTAAGAGATTGAGACCTGGGAGAGTCTGAGTCTGGGACACTGAATGTGGTAAACCTTTGATGAGGTAACACAGATTACTGGCTTTGATGCTTTTTTTTATAAGACAGGATTCAATTTCATGGCATTTTTGGGGGGGTTAAAGCATGGTGCTTCATATATAGCATAAAGATGATCTGTAAATTCACTTAATGGCAAATGGGAGGAAACTTTTGCCTTCTAGAGCTGATGTTACACCAAATCTTAGTTGAGAATGACACGTTCTTACAACAGTAACCTTTAAAGTCAGGACTACTACCAGCCTGAGGTTTGAGAAACATCAAAATATAAATAAAAAGTGTTGAGAGACATTAAAAATTATTAACAGATCTTAGAGGGGTAGGATGATTTGGAGTCAAGCATGCAGCACTGCAAATATGCATAGTTTTTAAAATAAGAGATATTCAATAATTTGCTTCTTCAAATGCACCTAAAACTGACCCTAATTTCATTTTTACCTTATGGGCAAAAAATTCGATAGCTCACCCATGAGAAAAAAAAAAGAGCATCACTAGGTCACAGAAGTATCATTAGATGACGATATTAAACCAGTTCATCTCCCCAGTTTTATTTAAACTAGAAAGAGGCACTCTTCAGAAAAATACAAGATGCCTGGTTACCTGTTGCTGATGGGTAGAAGTACGGAAATGTCCTTGGGAATGCGTGGGAATGACCTTGAAGCCTGAGCTATTTGTTCTCACTCAGAGGGAAACAGTGACACGTTTAGACCTGCTACCAGAGCAAAGGAGAGAAAGACTGCTTTCCACTGACTGACACGAACCTGTCCTTTGAAATGATGGAGCATGAATGATTTGAGTCCAGACTACACGCAGTAGGCAGCCAGTTTAGGGTGGGAAGGACAGGGAAGGCAATAACACAGATAATGATCTTAATGAATGACTGCAACATCCAGCTGAGTAGACCTTCCTGTCTCCTTGGCTGGTGTTATTCTCCTGGGTAAATTCAAGGAGCTCCAAAATAGTTCTCAAGATAAAAGTACTTCAGTGTCATCTGGCTACACATAAGGCTGTCTTCCAGCATTTCCAACAGTAGCACTGACCTAATGCTCTGTGGATGTGATCCTGCAGCTGCCACACAGCACGGCAACATCTCTCAGGGGACGCAGGGAGTGGGCTGTCCCTGCTCATGGAGAGGGTGGGTGGTCTTTCTCCAAATGAGAAAAGGGTGGGAGAAGAAACCTGTACACAATTTCTGTGGAGAAAAGTATTGGGCAGAAAGGGTCTGACTGTGCAAGTTCACTTCAGGAGAAAAGGAGAGAGGATGCAGATTAGGTTGGGAAACATGGGACAGGAGCATTACTTGTGGGAATTCTGCTACAAGGAGCAGTGACTTTTCTAAGTTTCAGGGTTATGTTTTCACACAGAACCACGTCTTCCCATGCTTCCTATGATGAAGTACAAGGCAGCATGCAGTTTGGCCAGAAAAGGGAGCATTTGGGCAGACTGCCCAAATACTTTTAGTAAAGACTTGCTAATAAAAACACTCCACTGTGGGTCCATTTTCAGATGTACAAGCTAAGCCAGCCCAAGGATAAGTTAAAACACTTTTCAAGTATTTTGGGCCAATAGAGAGCCAGCTCTGAAGAGATTTGTGTACATACATATATCCTCACATAAGCATTTCAGTACTGGCTGCTGCCCTCAGAGTGGTATGTGTATTTTTTGAGCCTCAAAAGAGGCTAAGCTTAAAAAAACCCCAAAGCTGCCAATAAATAAAGGCTAGTTAGGGAAAACTGTTCAAGTTTTGGAATTTGTTGGTCTGTTTCCACCCACATCCTTCGTGGTTCTGCCCTCACACTGCTTAGAGACACATGAGTTGGTGCATTTTAATATATTTTTCTTAAAGACTTCATAAACATAAAATCAGGAAAATTTATTACCTAAACTGACCTACCAATAATAAACCACAAACTCAAGTAAAAAGAATTATAATGATTAATCAAATCAAAATCAAATGGATCTCAAAACAAACCATTTAAACTCAATAGCAAAGAATGTTCCACAATTTAATTAGTTAGATAACACAAAATATAGTTATACAAGTCTATAAGAAGATGGTCACCCTTTGGTGATAAACTCTAACAAAAGAATTTGATTGAAATCAGTCAAATGCATAATTTGGTTAGTTAAATTGTTTAACAGTGAAACCTATTTACGATCTGGACCAGAGCCTGACAAAAATAATGCTTTTTTTTTTTTTTTTTCTCAAGAAATTGTACACTTATGTGGTGACTAACCCTTTCCTGCCCTTGTAGCAATAAAGAATTCAAAGAAAACAGAACAGAAAACCAGAAGTTTGACACGCTCTATTTGCCAGAAGTCATAAAATGACAGTTTCATGTCACTGAGGACCTTTAAATGTATAGCACAGAACATGCCCTAATGAATAGCTTGATGAGGTATTATATAAGGCTTCCTAAATCCAGAGGAACAGTTCTTTCCAGAAATTTTCCTGCATGGCCAAATTTTCATGTACACATATGCCCAAATAACAATTCAGGATTAAAAGTCTCCTGCTAAATTACAACAGGAGTGAAAAATATAAATAGTAACAATAAGAGAATTCTCATTGCTAGGGAGTGATGGCACCAGAATGCTGCCATGTGGATTCCCTAGCTGACAAAGGCATGTCTATTATAGTGTTCTATAGATCTGTGACCCAGCAGCAATTATGTGAGATTGGTAATAGCTCAAATACTTCTAGCATCCTTCAGGAAGTTTGTATTTTCTTGTGTGGAGGAATGCTAGAAGAAGGTACATCGCTGTATTACAACACAAAATCTTTAAAAATAGATCACCTGAAAATCTGAACAACAAATCTATCTCCTCAACACTTCCTTATCAACTGCTTTCTTAAGTATATATAAAGTCTCTTCTCCTAAATAATGACTCCTCTCCTAAACATATAATTATTTCAGCATGTTATTCACAGAAAAAATATATCTGACAGATAAGAAAATAGGAAATAATTGATACAGAAAACTTTCACAGAAGAATGCATCTTGTCATTATTTCCAACTGGCAGAAGATTAATTCTTCACTCTTTTAGCCCAGTTTTTTACTCATCTAGTTTAAAAAGTAATATTCCAGATTTATGCCTGGAAATAGTGAGTAAACAACTTCATTTTTAAGCACCTGTGTTATGCTTTCTTCATCTTAAGCCAAAGGGTACAAGTTCATCTAAACACAAGCCAGCCTAACTAAGATTCTCAGCGTAGGAATACCTCCTTGGCAAGACAAGCAAATAAAAGCTGAAGAGACCAGCAAGTAACACTAACATTTCAGGAAAATGACAGTTGATTATCAGAAACTCTTTGAAATAATATTTTAACTATCAAGAAGTTCAGATGTTGTAAGAGATTCACAAACTTAAGGATTACTGTAAGTGCCTCATCTGAACTCTGACATAAGGCAGATTGACGGAAAATCAACATGCCTTCCTGGTCCTGAAAAACCTGAACTGGAAAAGGCTTCCTGAGCCACCAAATCCAGCCTCTCACACAGTCAACTTCCTTCAGCAATTTGACTCTGTAAAGCCCAGACTCCCTCTCAGAAGTAGCTGGGATCCCCCTGACCCACTGCTTCTGTGAGTGGTGGTGTCATTCCTCCAGCATGACCATTTCCTCAGTCCTAAATTATGTTCAGCTGTTGAGAACTACTGACAGGATTATCCTTCTTCCAGCATAGTTGGAGGAAAAGCTATCCCAGCTTTAGAGTTCATTTTGCCAGGCTGCACAAATATGTCTCCTTTACAGCTCCAGCCTATTTCTTGCACATTGGTGCCACCTGTAACACCCCAGCATACCCCACCTGCCCCCACTTGCTCTCCTGAAAAGGCACAGGTCCCCTCTAGCTCTTATTTCATGCCCCAAACCCCTGGTACCCTCAGGCATTCAACTAGTAATAGATGTGTATAAGTGGTCAGCTGAATTGAACCTTCAGACTCCTTTGGTGTTTGCAGTATTTGTTTGCCACACAACTTTTTCTGAGTGACCAAAGTGTACATGTTACTCCAAGAAACACTTTACTGCCTTATATGATTTCAATAATTCTCTATCTCATACTTGGGTATTTTACTTGATTAAGTTCTAGACCTACAATCACCTTGTTCAAGACTATATCATAATCATCAACTTTTAATCTGCTGATAACCCATGTTCCTTTCCTCCTCAGATTTTTCAGTCAATAAACTTCTGGTAAAAGGAAAAAAAATATATATTTTTTAATTATTCTGCAAATGCTCACATAATTTTCACTTTTAGATAGATTAGACTAACCTTTTTTACTCTGCTTCCCACAATAGTGGAATAACAGGTCTCAAGGGCAAAGCAAAAGAAACCTCATAATGCGTGTACCTAATTCTGCAATGATGCATACATATAAGAACTTCTTTTCTTCCAGTAATCATCTTCCTCCACAGAGGCTGAGTTTTAGTCAGTCTTCCCTTTACTTAGATGTATCACACGGGCCTCTGCCTCTGTTTGTTAGTAGTCAGTAAGTCTTTGACTCCATGACCTCTTGTAGTTAAGAATGTCAAATGTTCCCTGTGAACATCATGAACTTTATATTTGAAAACTTTGTTCTAAATATACCCACCACCATTTTATTTTATTGACTAAGATAGGTGGAATATAAATATGATATTTTCTTTCTATTTCATTTTATTTTATTGATCACATTTGCCAATACGGTAAAACAAAGGCAACTATCACCTGGCTAAGAAGAGAAGCTGTTATTGTTTACTCTTTTTTCCAAGCGAGTTGAATGACACCCACCCATGCCTCTTACTAATGAATATAAGAGGTAAACAATGTAGATGTTAACCACATTCAGGAGTGCTGTACCTCGACGCAACCTACTTAAATTTAGACAGCCTGCTAAGGTTTCTAAGCTGGAATGTATTTATCTTGGTCTCCTTCTAGAGCTAGTGGAAAAAGAGAAGAAAAATCCTGCTCCAAGCAATTAAGTCAAATCTCCATTTCTTTCTTTTGACTGGCACAGGTGGGTATGAATCTAGGCCTGAGTATCTGCATTTGAAGAATTCTCTGAACCGAAGATGTTCAGGAAATTCATTTTCAAAAGAAAAAATGTGCAAATAAGAAATTGCATTTTGTCAAAACTAAATTAATATAAATGTACAAAGGAAGACATACCCTACCTTGATTAGAAATATCAGGAATATCTCCTTATATGCAGGTGCCTGTCACTATTGTAAACCAGATACAGCAATAATGCTGGTTATGCATGCAGCAAGGCAGGTTATGAGCCAAATTTATTTTAGAAAGATTTTCCCTTGCAGGAAATTTATTTCTTACTCTAATTCCTTTCTAAGAAAGAATACATATACTAGCACATAAGGGACTGCACCACGAGTTGTGGCACATGTTCCCTTTCAGATGCTGCGCTAAACCAACATATCAAACCATTGCTGGCCACTAAAATTTCATGAAATGTCCTGTGATATTAAAGATCACCAATATTCAAGGGGTATATATGTACAATTCACTATAACTGGGAAGGGAAGTAATACCCATTTTTCCTTAAAACTGGTTTTCTAAGAGATGAAACTGACCTTAGGCCACATAAAGAAATTGACCTTCAAATAGATATGTGGAAGCTGTTAACATTATTCCTCACTGTGCAGGTGCATCCTACACTTTCTGCGGTCCCCTCCATGCTGACGTTGCCGTTACATACTGAGTGTAGGAATTTCTTTCAAACTCAGCTGCTAGTGATGGAGCTTCCATTTGCAATTTTGTTTTTTCTTCTAAAGGTAAGAGTATATACAAAGCTGAGCATAACCCAAAGATAAAACCAGCTGTTAGTAACAAGGCTATGTACTACTACTAACTAATGTTCATGCTCTGCCTTGAAAATAAGCAACAGGTTATTCTGGCCTGATGGTAACATCTTCCCTGAAAACAGAGCCTAGCACACATCCTTACAGCAACATGCCCTCGAGCCATTGCTTCCCTGCTACTGGTGTCCTCAGCAGGGACCTCCACCGGTCCCTGTGGGCCCTGCTGCCTCCCAGGGCTCACATTACCTGCAGGCCATCCACAGCCAGCTGTGCTGGCTCACACTGAAGTGAACCCACATCAGTCCCCTGATGTTCTGGGCACTAACAACCAGTGGTTTCTATTCAAGGAAATCTAAAATTATGGCATTCTTTCTATTGAGAGCTAGAGCTTCAGACATGCAATAACCCTTAATAAATAATCAGGAACTATTAACATAATACCATGAATCACAAAAAGAGTTGATACTATTTTACCGGTGCTCTAATGAGAAAAATCAGACAAACAAATGAAAATAATACCATTTAAAATTAATGTTTGTGACTAGAAGGAATACTCCTTTTAGGAATGATTAAGAATCAAAATATTCAAAGTGTTTTTTTTTTTAACAGCAGCAAAAACTTCAGACTGTCAGGTATCAGGGATGGGATGTTACTGAAACATGGATCCCTCAGTTCTCTACACTCACTGATTGGAACAAGGGGGAAAATTAAATTGCCATTGGTACATACTGTGCTCGAGTGCTCACTTACCACTGGTTGTGTAAGGAGATGTTGACTGAGGTTTTAATATTGTTCACAGTAACAATTCTCATGGTAAAATGAGCAATTTGTTTTTCAGAGGTAGAACTGTTTCTAGACTAATGACGCTCATTTGCTTAAATAGTAAGACAAATTGGACTAATTCAAGGGTAGTATAATTTAGACATTGCCTTTACAGAGTAGTTCCAAAGCTCATTGCACAGTGGCATGTCAGTGAGAACTTAATCGCGCTAATTGTCTCAAAACATAAGGTCAGCCTCAAGGTAGAAATATCAGCTGTTAATAAAACTCTTCTTCTCAGAAACAATTACTCAATTTGACTGAAAAAGAGTATCTTGATCCTGCATTTTACAGATATCAGTAAAAAATGTCCACCATTTTTAGCAGTGGCTTAGCAACTGATGGGACCAGGCCAGAAAAGAAATTGTTAACAACATAAGAACAACAAGAAATGGGTAGTGGATCGTGCAACAGAATGTGTCCATTGGAATATGGTAAATAACACAGAATTGAGAATTACATCCAGTGGCAGTGGACCCTAAAAGTGTACTCTCATTTATTTCTGAAAAGCAACCAACTGTTTGGATGAAAGCTGTGTCAAAGTAGTGCATATATTTGACAATCATTTACTGGCAAGTTTTTGGCATTTTGCTTCAGGCAGTCTCATGTCCTTAGACTACTTCTTTTGGGAAAATAAAACTGTGGGTGGGATTCAGTTCAGGGTTAAGACACCTACGTTAAATGTCTAAATGTAGACATCGACATTTGAGATAAGTCCCCAGACTCCCTCTGTTGTCAGTGGATAACCAGGATGGGATTAGATTTTCTAAACAGAGAATGACCTTTAAGATATCCTACACGCCTGAGACATCCTTGGGAACTGGCCAAATAGAATATACCTTTCTTTGTCCACAGGTGGAATCCAAGAAGGACACCATTTCAGATATCACTAGACACATACCCTCTAGGCAACTTTATCACAGTTTTAGCAGCACTTGCAAAGTGATTCAACTCGCCTTAGGGATCGACAAGCCAGTCAGCACCAACAGGTAACAGACTGTGTTCTCACCTAGCACACTTAGGGACACCTGCATGGACACCCTGTGTGGGCCTGGATGCAAATCCCACACAGTGAGCAGAATTCAGTTGCCTGAATATTGGTCTGTAGGGCCACAAGATGATACATTGAGGTTTCAGATATGAACTGGGTCAGGTGGAAGTCATGACAGGCTGGGGATGGGCTGCCTCTAGGGCAGGTATCATCTGCCAAGTTAAGCACTAGGAAGAGCCCAGGAGCACGCTGAATTTAGACGTCTGCTGGGGAAGGAATAATGAAGACCATCTGCTTTAAGGCAGCTGCAGCACCAAGGGGGTGACTGTCAAACTGCTCCCTAGCTGTGCAGTCTATAGAAAAGCCATGCACGGGGGCAGACATATGGAAAAGAGCACATCTCTTCTCCCCATGGTGTCAGAGGGTCAGCAAAAACTGAGACCTCAAGGCTGCTGGCAACATACTGCAATGGATGAGCTTCACCTCACTGCACAGGTGGATTTTGCCATGCACCTGTTGCTACTAATAATAAAATCAAGAATGTCTCCCATTAAATCACTATCTGATGAGAAAATGAAGATATAATACACTAGCAGCCATCATTTGGCACAGATGAGGCTGTTGCAGGCACTGCTCCACTTTTGGGACAATCAAAGTTTTGCCTTGACACAAAGTGCTAACAGGCAACCAGGTGTTACCATCCCACAGCCTGATACCCTGTTACTCCACATTTGAGCAAACGTCAGAGCCCTTCTGGGCTGCCATCTGGTTATTTCTGATCTATGATATGTGGCTCACTACTTGCCCCACTAGAGATATATACTGCTAGGATTAAATCAGAGGTGCCAAGATTTCCCAATAATTTTCATAGATACATGATTATCATATCACATTAGAAAGGCAAAACAGCACAGAATATAAATTATGAACACATATGCATGTATTTCAACACTAGGAGAGAATGTTTCACAGTTCAACACACTTCACTATTCAAAATGCTTTCCAGATATTTCACTGCTATTTCACTTTGCTATCTCACACCCCATTACTTCTAATTATACTCAACCCTGACCTATTTAAGCAAATTTTGCTAACAGCCTTCTTATTGACAACCATTCATCCAAGTTGTTTTAATCTATGATATCCATCAACTAGAAAGATTTGGGGTGAACTGGCTATATGTTTGCCTTTTGCTAGGGGACAATGGGCAAAACTTTCTACTGCAGTCACAACTTCTTGCTGTCACATTTTCAGGGATGACAGCATAGTCTTCAGTATCATGCGTCACTCCTGAAGCAAGTCTTTATCCTTACATTTTCCTTCACATTCTGCAATCAATTTATTTTATCCACACCTCTCCTCCAAAAAAAAACCAAAAACCAAACCCCCATTTTCCCCCCAGAAAAATGCCCAACCAATCCCAACTAGACTAAACTGAGAAAAGGAAGTATAAAGGAAATTAAGCCAGCTTTCTCGAGAACACTGTTAGCAGCCTATCTGCCAAACTTCAGTTTGTGTCAGGTGAGAAGGTAGAAGCAAAGAATTGAACTGGCTGGTGACCAGCTCTGCTTCTACAAGTCCAGTCTGATTTGATGAGAGCAGATGAGCGACTGCTAAAATAGCTAATCTCTGCCACATTGCTTTTAACTGTGCGAAGCAAGGCTGATCAAGAGCAACCACCACAGAGGAAGCAGGAGCAGGTGTACCTGTGCCTACATGACATGAGCCCTGCTGTCTCAGCTATATTCAGAAAACCACCTGCTACCACACAGATCTGCATGTGACAGAACCAAGGCATAAGGAAGGCACCAGTCTGCTTAGTGAGACTTGCTCTGTGCTCCTCAAAAGCATGTGCAAAACTTGAGGCGGTCATCACAGTGCGCTGGAGCCTGAGCATTATTTTTTCATGCTGTCATTCCTAGAGGAATAGATACCCTAAGACTGCATCTGCCTCAGCAAATATCACAGTGCAATAGGAGCAGACCTCCTTGCTGAGAGCCCTGTATTTCAGGGGATTTACCTCAGATGAGCTCTATCCTGGTCCTGCAAGCTAAGCATTAGCAGCTGGAGTACTGCAGGAACGCACCTGGAGTCAGTGATCTGTCTTTGGACCCCATAGAGGAATCCAGTCCACAGGCTCCAGGCTTCTCCGCAGTGCCAAACAAAACATGGTAGGAGGAGGAAAAGTAGAAGGGAAAATCACTTAAGAGGGTACTTTGATGTTATGATACTAGGCTAACGTAGATGCTTCTGCAATAATTCAATCTCTTGTTTTCAGTTTAGAAACTCTAGTGTTGACATAAATTGCTCTGATCATTAAATACTTAAGAAAGCTCCCCCCGGTCCATTGGTATTTGAGAGTATTGCAGTAATTTCCATGGGTTCTGGTGGCTGGCACATGAAGTTAATTTTTTTTAAGAAGCAGCTAACTTAATCAAAGGAAGTGTTCAGTTACTTATATGACAGCATGATCTTTGGTGCATGAGTAAGTTCTTACTCTCTGTGTTGAGTCCCTCCCAACCCAAACTGTTCTATGACTCTATGATTTAAACTCCACTTCTTTGTGAAAAGACTGTTGCCCCCAACCCAACCCCCCCCCCGCTTCTTCACAGATCTAGAGGAAATTGTTCCCCTTCAAGTAAGATACACTGTATTTCCCTTGAAAGTAAAAATATTATAATCCAATTTTCAGGAAAATTATCTTGGATCACTGCTTTCAAACCAGAAAGACCTGTTATTCTTGATGTTCACAAAACAATTCAGTGTTCAGAGCACTTGGTCAAATCTTGAACGAAGCATTCCGAGGTGGTTTATACACATATATTCTAATCACAATGTTGTTCTGAGGCATAATATTTTTCAGTATTCCTTCTGAATTTTGCCACTGAAAAAGGAATTCAAAGTTGACTACAACAGAGAGAAACGACAAGAGCATGATGCTAAAGACAAGTGCTTACAACACTTGCCTGAAAGAGCCTGTGCTCAGTTCTGCATTCAGGACTGGCTAGAAATAAAAGCTCAGGTGATAAAATAGAAACCTTCCAGTAGGCCTTTTACCAAACACAAACTTAGAATCACAACAGGACTGTAATCAGAGTATGCTCAAATTTATTATGTGGTCTACAAATTGAGAATATGAACTGAAAATTATAATATAATTTTCACCCTATAAAATTTTGGTTATCATTTGCCATAGAAAAAAGTTGTTCTGCCAGTATGTAATGCTAATTTTGAACATGCATTGAAAAGAATTTGGACTTATGCTTTCTATGCATTCTATAGTACAGATCTAGTAAGCAGAATATAATAATTAAAAAAAGAAAAGCCATTCTATTTTGGATGCCACTACAGACTTTAGAAATTACAGGTCTTAAACTCTATCCATGATTTGTACTGACCTCAACAAGTCAGGAATTATTTGTCTCTAGCTACTTCTTTTTTTTTTCCTTTCTTGATTGAAAACAAACCTCTGCAGCTGTTTTTCTAATTTTGTAACAGTTATATATAATGGACCAACAAGTGTAGAACGCTGTGGGCTTTTTAACTATTCTTCAGAAATTCTGAAAGTCAGCCTTGGTAGTGAAATATTGCTTCGATGATAGGACAAAACAAAACAATTTCATACTTACAAATATACCTGGAGAAGAACCCTAGGAACAATAATTGAGGGATTTCCAATTTCTTATGTTCATTTGCAAGTCAGAACCACCTCTGTTATCTAGGAAATTTGTAAGAGTTCCTGAATTAACTACCATGCGGCCTTTTTAGAAGCAAATCTGCTAAACTGTTACTACTATGCTGAGTGTGAATAAAGATGCTTTGTATATTCTTTTTCTTAAGACAATGTTCTCCACACACCACCCACAAATGCCTAAATAGAGCTACACTGTATTTTGATACTATTTCTGATTTTTACTAAAATCTAAAAAAAGCTCCTCACATGAGAAAGAGCTTTGCTCTCCTAATATCTTTGCTTCAGGCGACATGACAATATTCTAAACTGCAGGGATCATTTGGACCACATACATCTTCATCATGGATGTTTCCTCTGAAAATACGTTCATACGACTTGAATCTTTTATTTGCCTAGTTTACAAAATGCAGGTGCAGGATAGAGACAAAGACGTCAGGTAAAGGGGATCTGAGATATTTCCTGCTGCTTAAACAACCTTCAAAGTGAATCCAGTTATGACTTTTTAATAGTTGGACTTTTACAGAATAATCAAACTCCAAGGACTATTTCATCACACTTCCAATATAGAGTTAAAGGGAAAAGACTGTCATGTTGCATCAAGTTAATTCACTACAAATAACTACCACTCCTATAATACCATCACTCTCTATCTCAAACAAATCAGTTGCCAAGTGCAAAGTTCTAGGCTTTTGTTAGCCAACTGGTAAACAGTTCTAACTTCTCCACCCCATGCTCATAAATCAAGAAAAAATGTAGCTAAAATAAGATGTTCTGAATTGCAACTTCCACCATGGTCTAGCAAACAAATAAAACGTATCTCCTTACTCATATAATTGATTTTGTTGGAATACCTAGAAGATAACACTTGAAACACAAAGCAACCGTGGTGGCTGTTGTACAAGCTACTTCGCAATGCAGTAGAAGATGTATGGAAAAGGATACAGAACTACAAGTGCCCTGTATCACATGCTATGCCAGAAACATACTTGGAAAAAAGCTGAGACTTTTTTCTGTACTTTTCCTGCTCTCTGGCCATTAATTCACACTCCAAGTGTACCCAGGGCTGCTCAGTTTGAGAGCATAACCAACTTATTGGTTAACATATTTCAACCCAAGTGAGAGGACACAGGCAAAGGAAAAAAATTAATCATGCGAAGGTCACAGTGCAATGAGTATCAGTAAGTTTGAAAGTGAAACTCATGAGGAACATATTGGAGTGACTAATGCCAGTAGCTTCTCAAGACAGACAAAATGGGGCATTTGTGAAAGCTTCCCATGTCCTGATACTATGTCTTCACTTGCACCAAGACAAACAGTCAGTTTCATCTTTGCCCACGACAGTGAGATCATCATTTCTAACTGGCATGTAAACTGTTGTGGAGGAATTCCTCCCACCCAAGTTTAGTTGTCTAAATTTAGTTGTCCACAGTAGTCTTAGTTAAATTTAGTTGATTAACTAAGGGGAGTCCTCCTTTACAGTCAGTGTAGTGAAACAGGCTGCTACAGATTCCTCATATATGTATCTTAGATACTTTCTTTAGGATCAGATTCATTCCTCCTGGAGAACCTTGTGGGCTACAAGGGAGGCTGTTGCTGATTTGTTTGGATTTAGATATGCCTAAATGAAGTAGGAAGACTTTTAGTATGTCATCCAGAAAATGGATTTAGCCTACAAATTCTTTCCATGTGGGACACATGAGTTTTGAAAGACAGCATGAGACAGTTTAATCATGAATTAAACTGTGTTTGGATAGATGGTAATTTAGATCTGTAGTACACATATTTATAGATTTAGAGTTGTTTTGCACAGTGGAATTAATATTAACCTTTAGAACAACTCCAACAATTATATTTGTAAAATAAAAAGTGTGACATGCCCAGTTTTTACACTTGATAAATTATTTGTAACTTAAAACTTAATTAAACTAGGTCATAGTTTAATTCACCTTTTAAAGTAGTTACTCTGAAGCTTGACATTTTATCAGTTTTGTGAGACTGTAATATAGTTTATTCAAGGAAACTTTCTTTTTATTTTCATCTATAAAGAAAATGAATTTATATTAACAATTTTGACTGAAAACCCTATAGCCATTTACATACTCCTTATACAAAAGGAATTATGACTCTGGAAAACTTGTTTTTCCCTTTTTCATTAGGTGAACATAGTGTCCCTGGTACAACATGTAACTTAAAATTACAGCATCACCATATGACAGTGCCAGAGGCATTGGAGAACTCAGTTCCAAAACGGTACAATTCTTTAAATCTTTCATTCATGCCACTGTGAAGGTCAGATGTTGATGTTTTGAGCTGGTTAAGGACCGAGGAATGTTTTCCTTCTCAGCTTAGAATACTCTTCCCAAGCAGCCGCAGGGTTTGTTCCTGGGCCTAAATCAAGACTCAAAACATTCCATGACCCTTTGCCTTGTAAACTCAACATTTGCCCCACATGCCACCCCTCCAGAAAGAGGGCACATGGGATGAAACATCATCACAAGTATTCTTACATATTATTTAGGAAGAGCCACCTTCAACCACCACAGGACTTGTAAATAATTAATTAGATTTTAAAACCCCATTCTTTTATTAATAGAGTTTTCAGCTGGTGTAGCTTAGAGCAAATTCCAGATGTCACATTCTGCAAATTTAGCTTTTATTTTTGCAAATAATTTGGCCATGAGAGCAGCCAAAAAGCAGGATTCTCCAGACTTTCTGCTGCAGTGGAGCATGCACTACAGCTTTTATAACCTGGTAGAGAGAAACTTTAATTTACAACCTTTAATTTCACATTATTTCATACAGTTTCCTCAGGACACTTATCTTACTGGAGACAGAAGAAATAAGCTGTTACTAGAAACAAATACCTCAGTAGTACTTCTAGCACCATTTCCTATTTTTAACAATTATATTTATCATTAGGCTTTGTACTTCAGATCGTTGCTTATGTTCAGAACTATTTCTTTTCTATTTTTGGATCTGATCCTTCAGCACTAAACATTTCATTCCCACAAAACTGCCTTAAAGAGACAGTAAGAACACATAGGAAACCACAAAAATAAATGTTTAGAAACAGCTAACCTTGCAGCATGCACATGAAGCATAGCTGCCATGTAACAGAACCTCAGCACCTCTAATATACCATGTTTCTTCCTTGCAGATCCAAAAAAAGACCATGGTCAACCACATGACATGTGCACCCTGACAATAAACTGTGAAAGCAGTTGCTTAGTAGTTAATGCACTGTGTATTTCCTGTTTGGTTTTAAGCATAGAAAGCTCTTCCACAGACAGTCAATTCATTGTGAGAAGCATCTACCTCTATTAAAGCAGGAGGCAACACCACCATCGATTTTATGATGAAATTCTACTGAACAGCTAGTTTAAATTACAAGGTAGTCAGTAATGGATTGAGATCATTGATCAACAATAAGGATGACTCCAGACTGGGACAAAGGAAATGTGCTCATGCCGGAAGCTGCCACGAATTCAGGACTGCAAAGGGTCAGAGAGTGATCCAGGAGAGCTTCAGAGAGGGGAATCATGTGATCCACGACAATGGCTTGGGAAGTTCAGATTCCAGCACCCAGGAATACCAGCTGAACAAAGCCAGCAGAAAGAGGGTGCAATCCACTGCAGACTGGAGTAAGTGCGGAGAAAGAAACCTTCACTACCAGGAAGGAAGAAGACAATGGTTGAGGAGGAGAGCACCAGAGCCATCACCAACTCCCTTCAGAAGACTGTACCCTGGACAAAATATGCTTCATAAAGGATGGGATGTGGGATAAGTGTCATGTTCAGGGGACTCTTCCTCCAAAATAATTCCAGTACCCCCTCCCTGTGATGTAATCTATGCCAACAAAAGCACTTGTCTGTAGCCATAGCATTTTTTAAAGTATACTGTGTTTTCTGGAGATTATGACCTTTCTCATCCAGCTAAATGACGTAAGTATGTGAGGGAAATATTTGAAAACCATCTCTCCAAAGCTAAGCAAGGAGTGTGTGGAAGGACTGAAGGCTTCTAATAATTTAAAGGTTTTCCTCCCTCTCTGGATCATGTCAAAATTATTATTTCTAATATTTATTTGAGATTGTTGCAGGGCTTTTTTAATGACTGCACTGACTGCACACTGTACATCATCTCCAAATGCTCTGTTCTTATATACCACCTCTACTTCAACAGAAGAGCAGCAGAGGTTGGTAAAGTTATTGGGAAAACAATAACCTGAATGCCAGATGGTGTGGAAATACTTAATTAAAGTTGGAGCAATAATCTCTGCTTTGCTGATTTCCTTTGTATGAAAGAGAAACCCAGCAATTATAATCTAAAATAAATACCATTCCCTGTAGCCTTTCTGAATGAAAACACTGAAGCTGTGCTGGTAGGCTAAGAGTGGATTCAGCACTTCATTAATGTCAGGAAGCACACACTGCCCCTGTGCTGGGTGGTAGGAATGCCAGTACACGGCTGTACAGCTCTTTTCCAGGGATCCCACCAGTGCCTATGTAGTGTACGTAGATGTCACGTGAACAGTGTGATGCCATGAAGATTTTTGCCTTTTCTTTTATATCCCTGTTATACCTTTTTTACAACTTCTGTATTCCTAGTGCTTTTTGCCTACATTCTTGGACTTGTTTGTCAAGCTGAGAGACTCAACATTTTAGAAGCTTCGTAGGTAAAGTATAGTGTGCCCCAGACCCCAAGGTCCTCTCCAGAACACATTCTGTAAACCAAGATAGAACCATCCAGGGGAAGGTTCCTTGGGGAGGGGGGCTCACTTGAGCCTCTCACTGGGGAATTTTTGATAGATATGCTAATCAGTAAAACCTATAATGTTATACCAGATCTACTGTGGGTGTGCATTTGGAGGTGTGCATTTCAGTGCATTTGACCTGGACGTGTGCACCTAAGGATCCTTAAAATAAATACCAAGGTAAAAACCCTTTTCCCCTTCTAACCATGTATGACTCTTGATTTTAAGACCAGGAAAAGGCATCCGTGTGTGGACACACATCTTCTCTCTCTTCTGTATTTTGGTCAGACTTATGTTTGCTGCTGGACTTATTTGCTGCCATTGAATCAAACATGACCTCCAGCTTGCGATATGAATATGCAGCTCCTCATGGTGTGGTGCAGGAACCAGCTGAGCTTGAACAGAAATGGTGGAAATAAAGGCTGGTTATTAACACAATTCCAGCTTGTGGAGACAATAGCTGAGACATGCTGTTGTCAAATCTGCCAATAAAAATAAACTTCTTTCTTGGTATTTTTTTTCTCTCTTTTTCCTTCTTGGGTTTGAAGATGGTGAAGGGCCTTGAGGAGAAGCTGAATGAGGAGTGGCTGAGGTCACTTGGTCTGTTCAGCCTGGAGGAGACTGACGGGAGACCTCATTGCAGCTACAACTTCCTTATGAGGGGAAGAGGAGGGGCAGGCACCAATTTCTTCTCTGTGGTGACAGAACTCAAGGGAACAGCCTGAAGTTGTGTCAGGAGAGGTTTAGGTTGGATATTAGAAAAATATTTTTTTACCCAGCGGGTGAAAACCAACCAGAGGGTGGTTGGGTACTGGAACAGGCTCCCCAGGGAAGTGGTCACAGCACCAACCCTGACAGAGTTAAGAAGAATTTGAACAGTGTTCTTGGGCATATGAGGGCACAGGACTCTTGGGGATGGTCCTGTGCAGGGCCAGAATCTGGACTTTGATGATCCCAGTGAGACTCTTCCAACTCAGAATATTCTGTGATTCTGTGAATCTTTATACTATTTCAAAGTTAAATTTTCATTATATAATTTGTTCTTACAGTTCCCAGTGTGGCTACTTTTTCCACCTTGGTGTAGCTCCAGGCAAGGAATATTGTTGCAGACAGAGCTCTAGGAACCATTTAATTTAACCTCTCTCAGAGAAGAGAGAGCATATAACAGCTCAATTGTACTAGCTAATCTCTGCTATCTTACCCAGCACAGAAATAACCCAAGGAAATGTTCAGGAAAATAAAGCTAATGTGAACAGACTGCTGCCTGGGTACTTACTTTCTCTCCTCCTCTTGGTACAGAAAACCTTCAACTCAGAGGCAGAGAGCCCTGGGTATTCCATTTCTTTGAAAACTCATGCAAATTTAGAGCAATTTGCATTCAGTTTGACTCTCACTATTCTGTTTATATTTTCTATTACTTATCACAAAGTAATTTTGCAGGAAAATTTAATAACACGGAAAGACTGTGCCAGAGGTGGCAACTTTGCTCCAGCTGCCCAGAAAGCCAGCCTGAAATAGACAATTCTTGTAATAGCTGGTTAGTCTGAGTGTATTACTTGGCTCATCTCTTCTTTGCAGACTTCCATACTTAACATGTTTTATGTCAATAATTCATAACTCAAATTACATTAAAAATTTGTCATCATATGAACAGTTCAAACAGCTAATGAATGTGCTAATCATCTCTTACTAGATAAAGACTATAAACAATGTTCTGCCAAAAAAAAAAAAGGATGAAATCTACATGCTGAAATACTAACAAAGTCTTTTAGTTTGAGGTCATTATTTAATGACAGGCTTTGCAGAGGATCAAAATGCCATTTTACAATGGATTTCAAAGTTTCAAAATGGAACTGTGTTCCAAATGAGACTATTTCAATATTACTCAAGAAGATGAAGAGCTGAGAGATGGAAGTGTGGGAAGAGAATACATTGATGAATCAAAAATTTAAACAAGCGTTACAATTTTGACATTAATAGTGCATTTAAATAATTTTAAAATTAAACAAAAAAATCAAATAATTAAAACTTTCTGAGACATTGTTCCAAATCTATCTAAACTAATTATTTCAACATTTTGAAATAATAATCTCCCCCCGAAGATGTCATCCAAAATAAAATTCTGATATCAATTTTTCTGCTAAATGCTGGATGCAATTTTAATTTGTCTTATTTTTACTATCTCTTGGTTTTACTGACTTTGATTTACACTGAATGACAACTCATGAATCTCATTAGCAGAATGAATTATGTTCACTATTTTTTACTTCAAATTTCAGATGCAGTCAGGTAAACTTTTTTAACTCTTCATTTCTAAGCATACAATACCAAATCTGTGGACACAGACAAACTTTAATATAAACTACCTGAAAGAATGTGATTACTGAAGATGCTCCTACTATATAACAGGTCAGCATTCCTACTGGAGTGTCTACATATTTTTATATTTATATTTGAATACTTATAAATATATTTATATATATTATGCAAAGTGATGACATTTCTGTTATGGATTACATATTTAATGACAAAAAGAATTGGAATTATGTTATAAAAGATTGGAATAGAGACACTGGACAGATTTTTGGATCAGAATGTAAGGTTACAAATACAGTGTATGTGATTTCATTAAAAGCACTCAAATAGTCAAGTCCTATAGATACCAAATTATATTAAAATAAATATTAGTTTCTTTATTAAGAAATAAAATGTCCCTCATATATTTCCCCACTAGCTCTTGCAAGGACGAGTTTCATATTTGTTTGATGAAGTCACAGAAATGCCACACAGAGATTCAGTGTTCTTTATATGAAATATGCAAATAGCAGCTATAAAAGATTCAGGTGATCTGCATAAAGCACCCTCAGGCAAGGTTCATTACACCTTAATGGAACCAGAAATTTAAAAAAAAAAGTCTCACGTGCCCATGTTTAACTGCCTGAAGTAAACCAAGAGCCAAACCAGGCAACGCTGATTCATTTCCTTGGTAGCTCTTTTACTCATGTAAAGACCCTCACACAGAAGACAGAATTAGCAAGATGCACTGCAAAAGGCACCACAGCAGCATCACTAAAAGATCTTCATAGCACAAGAAATGTTGCTTCAGTCCTTATTTAGGAATTTACTGATTCTTACTGCGTCCTAACTGTGCAGGTCTGCCACCATCCCTGCTGCCTGTGAACATCTGCCAAACATCCTGTGTTAACTCACTGCAAAATGCTTTCAGAGGTGATGCTGCATCCTCTTATGGGAAGTGAGAGCCTCCAATCTATTGAGGCCAGAGGATGCCCTCATGCTTTGAGAGAATTTAGCCAGGGCTGGACCATCCCATTCACACATGCTGAGAGGCTGGAGTGAAACCATTTGCAACTTCCTCCTGAGTCCTGGGCTCCAGGCACAGAAATGAAGACAGAACTGGGGATCACACTGCCCACCTTTAGCCAGACATGGTTTGTGTCCAACTGCATTTTTCTGCTTGCCCAGTAGTTCTATACAGAGGACTTGCATGACTTGTCCTCCCTGGGTATCTTGATCTCTACAATACAAATGAGGCTTTGATCTTCCTTGGTGTCTTGTTTGTTGTCTACAGAAGTGGGCAAAAAAATATGCTCCAGCTGTATTCAACCTTGTACTAAGACAGCCACAAGATTTATATATTATTTTCCCTATCTTTGCTTTTGGGCAAAGAGATGCAACCACTGGGACAGGTCTAGCATAGAATAGAATAGAATAGAATAGGAATAGAATAGTAATATTTCACCTGAAAAGGACCTACAATAATCATCTAGTCCAACTATCTGAACACTCCAGGGCTGACCAAAAGTTAAACTATGGTATTAAGGGCATTGTGCAAATGCCTCTAAACATTCCCCACCAGTGGGAATGCTCACCACAAATTGCCAAGCATATTGAACTGAGAACAGTGTTTTCACACAGTTTTTGCTGACAGCTGGGTGTGAAAATTACTTTTTGTTTAGTTGTGTGGTTTTGATTTGCTTGGTAAAAATTTACCTCAGTTGTACTTTGGTTTTCATTGCCTGAAGGGTAGATGAGGCTGCAGGATGATGTGAATTGCAAATCAGCTAAATGAAAGCAGGAATAATAAACAGTCTTAATAAATTCAGAAGTCTTTTCACAGGGAACATGTCAACAAAAGACAAGTTTTTTCTCACAGTTATTGTGAAGAATGTAACAATTAAACATTATTTAACTGTAAAAGTTAACTAGGAATGGCACAGTTTTATATTACATATTGAGGATTAATCACAGAGAAGAGTGAGAAGAGCAAATCAAGAAATACTGAATAAAACTTGCTACATTTTCCTTAATTTACTCCAATATTGCAGCTCAAATAAAGGTAAGATTCTAATATTTAAACTCTTGATACACTTATTGGAACACTTTGCTTTAATAGGTGACATCAGAAGAGGCACAAGCTTGAAAGGGAAAACCTGTAGCATTCATTTTAATTTCATTCCTATTCTTTTGATTGACAGGAAATGACTTTCCCGTTTGTGATATATGGCAGTGCCACTCATAGGCACACTGAAGTAATGTGACAGTGATGACTTCAAAGTACAGTCATTGCAAAATATACATTCAGGGAGGTTCTACAGTCTGCTGTTACTACTTATGAAAACATGATAAATAATCAAAGAATTATAGTACTTTGTTTTCTAGCAGGTACAATTCTGGACTTCACTGTGAGAAGTCTTAAAAAACAGCTGTAAATAGAAACAACAAACGCGCTTATTTTTAGGTCTGTCTTCAAGTGTACGGCACTGTCTCTCTGCTACAGCAGTACCAATGGGACATCACACCCTCCCCAGAGAGGCACAGTGCTGACTGCAAACCTCACCTGCAATTGTTCCCTGAATGAGAGATTATCTCTCTTTTACAGATGAAATCAGACGCTGAATTTGTATTGACTTGCACAGTGGCAACAAGGCAGCGGACGGTTCAGGGAGTAGGACTGAAGTCCTGTCTCTGCTGCCTGAGTGCAAATGTGAAAGGGAAGATTAGCTTTTATTTGACTGAAAGTGCTGGCTGCCATTCAGATGAAGAGATGGAAAAGGGAAGGACAAGGAAAGCTGTCACAGTCATGGAGCTGCCCATCAACAGCACCCTCCGAGACCCCATGCTTCTTGTTATACCATGAAGGGGGCCATGTCCTTCTCTTCTCTTCCTCCCTCACCCACATGGAATCTCACAAACCACATCTCCACAAGGAATCATGGCCCTTTTGGCTCCCTTCACCCTTGAAGCCTACAAGATATTGATGAGGCTATTTTGCTGTATTTGGTTGCATTTAAGATCTATAGACACCCTTGGGCATACAGTGACAGGAAAAACAATTCAGTAGTAGCAGCAACAGCAAAGGAAAGTAACTATTACCTGGGAAGATCTGTTTCTTCAATTGTAAAGACGAACAAATTATATTTTATTACAAGACTGCACCAGCCACACTAGATGAAATTTGCCAAACACATCATCTTACAAGAGGTAGCAATTCTATGGCAATCACTAAACAAAGTTATGTAGTCCAGACAGTGCTAATGCAGGTTCAGAAAGACAACATAAAAGCAGAATTCTCCAACCTTACCAATTAAGGAAGAATTTAAATTTGCATATTTAAGACCTGTGCTTAGAATAAATATCCACCTCTTTGGTATTTAGATGGAATATGATTTTATGAATTTTCATTATGGCTGTGCTGACATGTCAGAATGAATTTGGGAACCATCCCAGGCTGGCTTGGAGGGGACACACTAACTGAGATGGACAGGGGAAAACGGTCCTCATGGCTGTGTGTGCTGAAGAGGAGCAGATGTGCTTGGGAGACAATGTCAGTGTGGGACACCAAGCATAATGGACCAACATATAATTTTGTCCTGATAAAGGAACATGGAAGACTACCAACTCACATGGTAAAAGCTTTTACTCATCATACTCAGGCTCACATCTCTTCAAGTTTCCATGACCACAGTGCCCACGACAATTTAGCAAACAGCCACAGCACTGTCCAGAGACAAATTCTGCCAAAGATCTGTAGTTAAGGAGCTGGGTTTCAGGTAGCTGGATGCAGGGAACCAGTGAAAGACTGAACAAGTCACGGAAAGCTCTCCAACCATGGACTTCCCTAGGACTCCTCAAAAGTAATTGTGCTCCTATGGCAACAGAATTTGATCCTACCCTAACTAGAATTTAATCCATAAAAGCCAAATGGCACCCAAGGAGATTGTCCTACCAAGCATGGCTTCATCAGCTGCTAAGAACACTGACTGGAGAAAGAAACAAAAGGAAATCCCCTCCCAGCAGAGAAACATTCCTTCCTTCACTTCTCCCAAAAAGGAAAGAAAAACGAGGTCCTTTTTCAAGCCAGTAAGCCTAATGTTTGCCTGAGGGTTTCCATGTTTCCTATCTTGTCTAAACTGTGTCTGTCAAAGTGAAGGACGGGTTTTGAACATGAGTATGGCATGAACAGCCAGAGCCTTCTACAGCCTGTATCCTTGAGGTGAGGATGGCACACAATGCCAGTTGCCTTTCTGAGATTTACACACAAGCAGGAGATTTTTGGCCTGAGCAAGTTACCTCTGTGCAGTCTTGTGGGGCAGTGTATGAGACTTTGGGGAGAAGTGCCAAGGGACAGTGGAACTGAAGCATTGCTGGGGACACGGCAGAAAACATACACTCTTACTTTGTTCTTCTCTGCCATCTCTTCATTTCCTTGCACATGGCTGCTATGAGTAGGGCCAGTGATTTTTTTGTCTAAAATGGCACCTGGAAGGAATTAAATTTAGAGGAGGGACATCAGGATGACTATAAATAGTAAATGTATTTTCACAAAAACAGTCCTACAGACAGAGCTAGAAGACTACCCTTGATTCAGCAAGCACTCTAGCACTTACTTAAATCTCAGTGGGGTTTAATGGGGTTTAACAGTACTCTGAAGGCTTTGCCATACACAGTATTCTAAGTGATGTTGTGAATGCACAGGGCATATAAAAGATTAAATGCATCTGGCTTATGAAAGGCTTATCATCATTCCTGGAGTTGTACCATTTTACATGAAGCAAACCTCTAAGGAGATCATTATTTCAGGACATTTTGTTGGCTACATTTACTTACAGACTTTCTGTTTCACTTCTACATCATGCCCTGCCCACCACATCCTGAAAAGCAAAAATCCAAGACAGAAAGGAAACTACACAAAGATCTCAGTTAGACTGAATAATACATTCCAGAATTTAGCTAAAAAGTCATGTATAAGATACCAAGAAATGTGCCACATTTTCAGATCCTTGAATGCTAAGTGATATAAAGTATTCAGAGGAGAATTTCTTCATGCACATGTGGAGATTACTTATTTTTGTAAGCCACCATATAAAAGCAACTTCTAGTATAAATAAAAGCTAATTTCATCTGAAGTGCAAGGAGTGAGGACAATTAAAAGGAAATAAATGTGTAGTCAGTGAATCTAACTTTGGCCTCTCTAAAAAACTTTTGTGGAATTGTTGAACTTATAGATCACGTCACAACATCTAATTTTTTTCCTCCTCCTTAAGATGCTCATCCTGAACTAATGAAAGTAAAGGAGCCTCTGAGATCACTGTGTACATAAGCTAACTCCCAAGCACCCGTTTAGGAAAGGCAAATATGTTTTATTTCCAGAAGAATTACTTGTATCCCCAGCACCTCCATTCAAAGGGCCAAAAAGTGATAGATACTGCAAAACTGAGTAAGAGAACTCCAGCAAGCAACTCCACATTGCAGAACTATATATACACTCATATATAGTCACAGTTGTTCTTGTGCTGGTGAGAACATGCTTATATAACGCTTAGGAGAGACTCTTAGGAAGGGGAACAAAAGATTTCAGAATAGCTGTACTTCTGTTCAGTTACCTGGTGAGCCAAGCATAGGGCTGGAAATCAAGATACCACTGGGTGATATTGGGTGAGTCACGTTGCCCAGTGACTCACAGAATTAGGACTGTAAAACTGATTTCACCTGGGACAAGAGCTGCATACAGAAGAGATGTTACTCTCATTCCAGCTGGGGGGAAAAAAAGGCCAATACTGCCCTTGCTGAACTTTATGAAGAAGCTGCAGACTGACCTGACTCAAAACTCAAATGGAAGTCACATTTACTTAGAAACCTTTTAGGATAAAGCCATTGGACCTATTCATACATACATCCAAAATGCACACAGACATATTGGTCTGGATCAAAAATACTTGTGTTACCTATTAAAAAAAAAAAGGTAAGAGCTGTATAAATCATAGCTACTGTTAGTTATTGAAGTTTGAAGCTTCTGTTCAACTATGAATGTTTGTGCTCATATGAGACCACCCACTGTGACCACTTTATAAGGCAGTGTTTTCCTTTGAAACACGACATACATTGTGTAGTACTTACATATGCCTCATTATTTTGGGGTAATCCTGGACTTTATCAAAAGAGGCATGACCAGCACGATGAGGGGGGTGCTTCTGCCCCTTTATTCCCCTCTCCTGAAACCCCACCTTGAGTGCTGCATCTAACTCTGGGGTCCCCCGCACAGGGAAAACATGGATCTGCTAGTGCAGGTCCAGAGGTGGGCTATTAACATGATCAGAGGGGTGGAGCTCTTTTCTATGAAGACAGGCTGAGAGAGTTGGGGTTGTTCAGCCTGGAGAAGAGGAGGCTTAGGACAGACCTCTTTGCAGCCTTTCAGTACCTAAAGGGAGCTTATAAAAAAGCTGGAGAGTGATTTTGTTACATGGGCAGATAGCCACAGGACAATAATTAATGGCTTTAAACTGCAGCAGGGTAGGTTTAGATTAGATATTAGGAAGAAATTCTTCACTATGAGGTTGTGAGGCACTGGAACAGGTTGCTCAGAGAAGCTGGGGGTGCCACACCCCTGGACATTTTCAAGGCCAGGCTTCGAGCAACCTGGTCTAGTGGAAGGTTTTCTGCCTATGGCAGGGGGGCTGGAACTGGGTGATTTTAAGGTCCCTTCCAGCCCAAACCATTCTATGATTCTATCATTTTTATGAATTAAACAAAAAACACATAGAGATTTTCAGGATTGCAGAACAGATGCACTTATGAAATATTTGAAACAATTTTGAATATTAAGCTAAAACATTCAGAGATAAACAGAGTTATTGAGAGGTAACTCTATGCAAGAAAAATGCCGGCCTTCTGTAACAATTGTTAATGAAAGGAAGCTCTACACAAAATTAATCTCTTCTCCCAGACTATTTGGATGGTATCAATTTCATAAGCCAGCACTTCCCTTAAGAAAGAAATTCCAATTTAAAAAAAATTCTTTTTTTTTTTTAGGAAAAATTAGGTGTGTTCTGGTACTTACTATCACCTGTGTGAACAGCACAGATGTGATTATTTTCAAATAAAAGTTTATGAATTTTTAAACTTTTTCTCATTGCAAGGAATCTTTTTTCTGCATATTTAAATATGCCTTGGGCTAAAAGATCTAGAAATTTTGTCCATAAAAAGTAGCAGTTTAATGTTAGATTCTTTAGCTATAAACAACAAGCAATGTAGTACCATTTCTAAAAGTTGGCTTCTTGGTTACATTACGACAACTATTTTGCAATTTTAAGTATTCTTTCTTAAGCAAAAGTGAGTAGTATTTATTGCCTATAAATGGCAAAAGTAGCACCACCCACATACTACAGTGCTGTCTTAAACAGTTCACTGATGTAAGTCTGCTACAGCCTCTGTTTTGGAAGTAACTCCTGGCAGTACCTTTTATATATATTGTCTTTCAGTTCTTAATTTTTCTGACCACATACCAAAAGTACTAAAAAAAAAAAAAAATCCAAATTATAGACTCATGGAAGATGAGATCACTGAGTCCCACCATTAGCTCAGCATGGGTTATGACTCTTCCTTTTGGTATTTTTTCTTGTTACAGCTAGCTACATGAAATGTGCAGCCCAGCCATGCCAATCTGCAGTTTTTATGTCCCTTCATAAAGTATGATAACTTCTTCCAAGACTGTAGTTATTATTTACACCTTTCAAATGCATAGTCTAATGATGAGAATGAGATACAGGCCCATCTCCAGTAAAATAAGCAGTTCATTTCGGGAAGAATGATTTACTCCAAGTTCTGCCATTGTTATGACTCCTGCTGGCTTTCCTGCCCTCTTCTTCCTTTTTCTCTTCTAGTCATAGCATTAACATTTATGATGAGCATAAACAGACCATACTTGGCAATTGCAAGATCTAGATGCCTTGCTTGGGAATGTATTTCCAATGTCTGCCTTTGTGGTTTGTTCCTTCATTAGATATGCTTCTAGCGGTGCTCGTGGAGCCGAGAGGTCTATCTTGTCTGGCTGATAGGAATTCTCTCTTCCCCTGTTTCTTCCTGACTCACTCTTGATTCTCATGCACAAGATAATAATTTCTATTGGTAATCCAAAATATATGTGTGTACTAGTTTGAAAAACAAACCAGTGGGAGGCACCAAGTCAGAATAAAAATTTAATAGGGAAATTAAAAAAAAAAAAAAGCAGAAAACACTGGTTCAAACTGACAGAGTCAGGATACCACCTGACACCCTGTTAGTCAGGGTGGTGGTGGCAGTCTGATACAGTGGTGGCTGCAGTCCTCCTGAAGTGGTGGATGTGGTTCTGTTGAAGCAGTGGTGCTGTAGAAAGGGGTCTGCTCTTCCTCAGAAGGTTCAGTGGTGGCTGTGTAGCTCCTGTCCTCTGGAAATCCAGTGGGAAGGGTGTCTGTGGCGTTTGGAACCTCAGATTATATCCGGGATGGGATGCTTGGTTCCTCCCTCTGGGTGGAGCATCTCACAGTGGGGTAATGAGTCATGAGGCCAAGTGTTGATTCGGCTCATTAACAGAAGATGGTCCGGAGGGAGTTATCTCTGAGTCATGTGGCAGGACAATGATGGGCCATTAACAGAGAGATAGTCTGGGGGGAGGAGGCAAGGAAACACTGCCCCACCTGATTTCAACAGCTCATGAGGATGGTAATAGAATACACTGCAACCCAGGACAATGTGTAAATGCTTTTTCATCCCAAGCAGCCTTAAAATGAAAAAAAATGCTTATTTTTAATTTTGCACCAATGAATAACTAAAATTTTGGATGTCTATTTATTTATTAATGTTCATAAAACTAGGTAAGATGTAACTAATCACAGACTGATCCCTCTGTTATAATGTGCTTTTATTAATAATAACTATGCCATTAGAAAATGTGATTCTTCAGGGTAAACAACATCTGCTTTGGACCACTGCAGGTAAGTACAATGGCATCAAGAAGAAAAGGAAGAAACTGGTGAATCAGAAGTGAGACCTTTTAATTGGAGAGACATTAAGATGCAATGTAAGAAGTGCTGGTTTTGAACCAGTATAATGAGTTTAGGGGAGTTAAGCTTGGGCTGTAGTGGGTTTGCATGACAAGATTTTCATGGGGGTGGGGGAAACTGCAGGGGTGGCTTCTGTGAGAAGCTGCCAGAAGCTTCCGTCATGCCCAACAGAGCCAGTGCCAGCCAGTCCCAAGATGGACCCACTGCTGGCCAAGGCCCAGCCCATCAGTGACAGCGGTAACATCTCTGTGAGAACATATTTAGGAAGGAGAAGAATTGCTGCACCACAGCAGTTGGAGAGAAGAATGAGAGGCACAGCCCTGCAGACACCAAGGTCAGTGGAGAGGAGAGGGAGGAGGTGCTCCAGGTGCTGGATCAGAGATTCCCCTGCAGCCCGTGGTGCAGACCATAGTGAAGCAGCTGTGCTCCACAGCCCTGGGAGGTCCATGAGTGTAGAAGAGACCCACCCACAGTCCGTGGAGGAGACTCACGCTGGGGCAGGTGGATGTGCCCAAAGGAGGCTATGACCCTGGGGGAAGCCTGGACTGGACCAGGCTCCTGGAAGGACCTGCAGCGCCATGAAGAGAGGAGACCACACTGAAGCACATTTGCTGGCAGGACTTGTGACCCCATGAGGGACCCACACTGGAACTGCCTTTTCCTGTAGGACTGCACCCCATGGAAGGGACCCATGCTGGAGTAGTACATGAAGGACTGTAGCCTGTGGTAAGGACCCAAATGAACCAATGCAGCCTGAGTCTTTTTCTTTCTGAAAGAGTAATGCAAATGTGTGACATCCCAAGGGTTTGCATAGCTGTCAAAGGGTGTGATCTATGTCAGTAAGATCAAGATGCTGAGCACTGCTGGAATCAAGTATTTCAATCCCATATCAAAACATATCAAGAGCAGAATAAGCCTTACAGTGCAGTTGCTGAGCAAAGAATTCAGCAACACCACAAAATGAAAAACACAAAGAAGTGTTGTATTCAGATTAAATAGTGACATGAGTTACAGACTTTGCGGCACGTCTGAACTACCAGATCATCATCTCTAATACTCTGTCACATAGAAGCATGACAAAATCAAATTATTTTAGTATTGCTTGTAATTAAAAATCCATTATAATACAGTGAAAAACATTCAAGTTTAATAGTTCCTCAAAGGTTGGAAATGTATCAACCATGGGCTTTCTGCCTACTCAGGCTTCCCTCTACTGTGGCTGATCATATACAGCAACAAAGACAACACCTTGCAGTTCTAAGGAACTGACATCATTCTTTGGCATGTGCAGAGCTTTCAAACATTACTCTGGTGAAAATCAGAATTGCTCTAGTCCATGGCTGGGTTATGTTTCTGTCACTGCCAACTGAGGGGAACTTGATTATAAATGCATCTCAACAGGCCTATAATATAAACTGTAAATTTTTCAGGTAGATGTGAAAGAAATGAGGTTGAATGATGACTCCTCTTCCCAACAGACAAACTGGTAAAACAACTGAACTGTTAACCTTTTGTTAAAGGATCTCTGATTTATTTTCTTTGGATGTCTTAAAGAGAAATACATACATTTAAATGATAAACTTCAAGTCTGAAGAAAAAGAGGGATTTTAACTTTGTGATATGTGTATTTAGAGTGTGAAAGACAGAAAAGAACAGTGGATTCTGCATGGCTAAGTGAGTAGTCTCCCAACTCTTATTTTCAGTATTATATGACTCAGTAAATTCCTATTCTCATATTCTACAGTTCCACAGCCTGACTGAGATACATTTTTAACCAACTCAGAATGACAAGTTCAGCTGGGCAGAGACGGAAAATTCAAGTGAATAACAAAACTTCTTCTACAATTTCCATTAGATCCATATGCTACAGTGAGCAACAACCAGAATTTTAACACATGTACAGGAACTAAAAGGACTGATCACTAGCATTAGCAAGCATTTCTACAAGATAATGATTCAGGTTCTGCAGCACTGTTAGATCTTTATTTCAGTTAGTAGAATAAAAGTTAAGCTCCCAGCACTGAAATAGATTGACATAAACAGAGCACAAGATATTTTATAGATCTTCCTTTCTCGTCTATGCATAAATGAGTTATGACCAGTTACATGCCTCAGCTACCTCTGCCAAGTTGGCTTCAGGAAAAGAAGTACTCTGTAACTTTTCTTTTATAAAAAGGGACAAGGCAAGCAATTTGGAGTCATGGTTCCCAAAAGCTGAGATGAATTTTCTCTAATTATTATGCCCATTTCCTGTAAAACAGAATTTTCACTCACACTAATGCAAACGTGTATATGTCTGTAGTTTCAGAGTGGCGTGCAGGATTGAACATGCATTTCTAGGCTCCTTATCTAAAAAAATTGAGCCAGTTGCACCAGAAAACCTCCAGGCAAGGGTAGGAGTAGGATTAAATGTCCAGAAGACCTTCCAGAAGCAGAAGGACTAAATAAGGTACAAATCTTCACTCTGTGAAAGAAGGATAGATGGCAGATGTAATGCAGGTCTGTGTAATTATGGGTGTCAAGAAAAGGACAGACATGGATTAATTGTTCATTGGCATTTCAGGTGTGAGATCCAGAGGCAATCAAACAGGCAGTAAGAGTCAGGTTCAAGAAAAAGAAAGAGCTGATGAGACTTCAAGCAATTACTTGAGGAATTCATTGCTGAAGGATTGTGAAGATGCTAAAAATTTCTGTGGGCTTCATAGAAGATTGGATGACTTTATGAAACAGAAACCCACAGAGAAACTGTATCTGGCAAAGAAAGACCCTGCTGAGTACTACAGCAAGTAAAGGTACTCTGTTACTATACTCCTGTCTATAGAAACACTTTTTCTGCCACTGTTAAACACATGTTACTAGGCTTAAAAAAAATCTAGATGCAGCAGTGAGACTGTGACTGTATTCAAATCAGTTGAAAAATTTCCAATAACACAGTTTATTTTCTTCATTTAAGTTACTATCCTCCAGATCATAATCCACTACAGTTTGCAAATTCATTGTGTTATTTCGCACAAGTAATGAGATTTACATATCTGATACTCAGGAAATCAACACTTTTTTCTAGAGAAAGTACCAACACAATTTTTTCAGAAAAAGACACAAATTATCAAGATCACTTGACACTTCATATGGTAGTCTTTCACTTTCAATTGATTTTATTTGGGAAAATAAAAAGGATTGTTTTCATTACCTAGCTTCATCTATCTGATCCAGTACAGTATATTCATTTTCAGGGATCTGTTCCAACTCTTTCTTTGTTTGGAGTCTTTCCTACTTGACTGCCAAGACACCATGTAGCTCTTGCTCTGTGTTGCTTCTTATTCAACAGCTAGAGAAAATTAAATACTCTTAAGAATCTTACACCACCCAAATACATGATTCATTTGATTCTCAAAAGCTGCCAGGACTGCTACAGTTCAGCAATTACATCCACAATACTACATAGCTGACTTTTGGTGTCACTCAGATAGTGTTATTTAAGGCTCCAGTGGTATTATCATATCTTGTTTTCTCAGTGCTTTCCCAGGAAATTTTAAGACATTCTCATGTCCCTTTTGATTTTTCTCATGTGAAGTCTCCAAAATGGTATATGGTAAAATGTTCCATCCTCTACTGCCAACACTCTAGAAAGCCAGTTTGTCCCACCACTCACACTGTCTCTCAATCTTGACTGCTGCTAAAATATCAAAGGCATGACAGCTACTCAGTAGTCTAAGTAATATCACAGCTGGAGTCAGTGGTAAAGCAAACTTTGACTTGGCCAGGTAGGCTGGGGTTAAGGAAATGATAAATAAATTAATTACTATAGGATTTCTGTCTAAATCTGCCAGATACCATAGGTCAGAAAGCAATAAAGAGCTAACGTGTATAAGTACAACAGTACTGCTACACTACCAGTGCAGCTCAAAGCTCTACTTATTTTATAGCCTAAAAAATACTATTTCTCAAATTACTAGTACCTCTTTCACTCACTGGCACTAGGAAATGACAGAGAAAGTGATTTTTGTACTTTTCTGACTCACGGTGATATAGCTTTACTATACCATTCGATCTTAAATCTTCTACTTGGAGTGATCCCTTTCCCCTTCAGCAAACCATGGTTTTATCTACTCCTAAAATCTGTTAGAAATCTGTTCAGTATTTGTCTATCCCTCAGTGTACTTCCTCCTAGTCTGGGTGTTTTACTTGAACAGTTTCTTAATGTTTTGGAATTAAACAGCTGTTAAAACTTCTTTCAAACAGATGTTAATTACTATTGCTTTCTGATCTCATCTCTCCAATTTATAGCTTTAATCCTGTAGCAACTTCTTTCCTTCTTTATTTTTTTTTTTTTTTTTTTTTTAGTTAAACTCGAAATAGACATTTTGGATACGTCCTCTCCTTGGTTTTAGCATTATAGGAAATTTGCAGTCATGTTTCTGACCACTACTGAAACCTCCTAAGGCAACAGAAGAAAATGGGAGAGGTAAGTGTTTGTTACTACACTTCTGGAAACTCCAGCCCTCTGATTAGGAACAGATTCAGCAGTCCAGAGATAACAAGGTATGATGACTTAGGACCTTTCACTTAATAACGGACTCTCAGAGGTTGTTACCGCTTCTTGTATACTTGAATAAAGTTATCTACCTGAAGAGGACTATTCAGCTTCTTTGTATTGGCATTCAAGGCTTAGACATTTGGAGAAGGAACCCCAATACCCTCAGGTTTGTCTATCATCCAGCACTAGGACAGACCTTGTATAGTTTGGGGGATTTTGCATGAGAGTAAAATAATTATGATAATTAAAAATGGAATATATGATTGCAAAACAACAAGGAGATAAGCACTAGGCTA
This sequence comes from Coloeus monedula, assembly GCF_965178545.1. NCBI lineage: Eukaryota > Metazoa > Chordata > Aves > Passeriformes > Corvidae > Coloeus > Coloeus monedula. The sequence continues at coordinate 52,385,147 of NC_138783.1, forward strand.
TTAAAGGAAAGAACCGTGAACACATCTGTGAAAATTGATCATGCAATGAATGAAGAAAAGAGCCCGCTTTATGGACCTCAGCAAACATGAGTCAGGACTCTATCTTTTCTCCAGAACAGCTGCTACTGGCTTCACTTAAGCTGGCAAATCTCTTTTGTGAGCAGCTTTTGGCCATCTTCATTTCTGACCTGGCAACCCAAGTCAAATCCTTGCATTTCCTTAATTTTGTCTTGGTAGCACTTAGCACTTATCCTTGTTTGATCAAGGAATTTACCAGTTCCACTGCGTAAGTTACCAGCCAGCACTGAAAGGAACTGGATAAATCAGCTCCCAGGCTTCTGCTGCTGCAATGATGCCTTGTGAAACATCCAGCAGGATCCTGAAGGATCATATCACAGAATCCTAGAAAGGTTTGGGTTGGAAGGAACATCAAAGATTATCTAGTTCCACCCCCTCCGTTATGGAGAGAGGATGACACCCACTAGATCAGGTTGCTCAAAGCCCCATCCAACCCAAACACTTCCACGGATGGGGCATGCACAGCTTCTCTGGACTACATTTTCATTTAATATTATGTACCCCTTAGTCTTTGCACTCAAAAGCAGGTTTCTAAGGAGGTTTTGAAATCGTGTAGCACAAGAGTATCCTGCCTCCTTTCAGATGCTTTCCCTGACAGCTGCCATGTGCAGTTCACCTGAGGATCAAACAGTTAAAAATGTTATTTTTAGACTTACATGAATATAATACACTGCTGTGCTTTTAATTGCATGAGTTATAACCTCCACATTAAAGTCTACAAAAAAAAAATTCCTTTTGGATAATAAACAAAGTGAAAGATAATAGATTAGTCCTAGTCAACATGTATTAGCTACCAGACTTGAGGAAAAAAATACCTTTGTAGGAGCTGTGTCTAAGTTTCCACAGTGTCAGGGATGTCGGCTCCATGGACAGAAGTTGCTAGCTTTTAAGAAGCCTCCACCTCCTGTGAATCTCTAAATTCACAAGAAAAGTAACTGCCTCTTTCTTAACTTTCCATGCCCTGGTAGGTTGCCATTAAGTTCACAGCTCTGCTCTGTTTGGGGTGGCAAAGAAGCCGTACTTGGCCAAGAACTGGGCTCAGTCACTTAGTTTTTACATCTTATAAACAAGTGCAGATAAATATTCCCAGCCAACGGGATACTGATATAACTCTGTGTGTGTTCAGACAAGATAGACACTTTAATAGGCTGTATTCCTGAACTTTGGTTAGCTCTTCTCTTTCACTCACCAGAGCAAATATGAACCTTTCACATGTGCCAGTTACAGAGTGCACATAAATATTTCTCTCCACACGTAAAGATACACGTGCTCTTCTCTTATTTGTGTGTATATACACACAAAACTGTAAGGATCTATAAATACTAATATTTTGGCACAGAATACAACTGGGGCATCCATAAACCGGGAAATCATTCCATCACAATACAACACCTGGTTTCACAGTTAACTTAGGTAGATAAAATGTTAAACCCATGTTACCTTATGTTCAGTGAAGTTTATGGGATTTACTGGAAGTATTAATAACAGCTTGCACATATTCAATTCGTAATAGTACACTAGAGTTCTCCTTATAGTAGACTCCCAAGACTGATTTTTTTTTTCATTTGATGTGCTATAACCTTGAAAAGGAAATCAGTTTTTTGGCAATACTATAAAATCCTGTTTGGAACGGTCCCTGTGTGTTTTACAAACTATTAAAAAAGAGGTTTGGTTTAAAAACTGTACATGTCATTCCCTACTTGATTTTCATTCTTAAAGTCAACTTCCCAGCAATGGAAAGAAGCAGGAATTCTTATAATGAGACACAGTGAGATTTTAGACCTTGTCAACTATAGCAGTATATTTAAAAGTAAGGTACACTGCTTCCCTCCATGAAGATTCAATATATATGAGTCTGTAAACTGCAAGAAAAAGGTCTTTAGAAAGAGAACGAAGAAAACTTTATATTACACAGGACAGATGTGGCTGCAATCATGGCAATAACTGCAAACAGATGAATGTTTCAGGACTACATATTTTTCTAAAATACTCAACAGATAAGAGATTTTGGATTAGATTCTCCACAACTTGTAATTCCATTAACTGCATCAGAGTGGAAAAGTAAACAAAATATATTTTTCATAAACTGCTAAATTATTGAGAAGAAACAAGAAGCTGCCAGAGTCCTACAATTCTCTTGAAACTAAGGGGACAAATTTTCTGAAGTTACATCATCTATACGCATGTATGATTAATGAGAAGGCTCAATTGTTTTATTTTGTATTTTGTAAAATTTCACATAAGGCGGGTGTAATTTCAAATTACTTTGACCATTATCATAATTTTAAATTCACTTGTGATTTTAATATTTCCCTAATACCAAAGAGCACACATAGTTGCAATGTATGACTAGTAAATACACAAAAATATGAGAAAGCAGAAAGCTTTTGCGATTTTAGGAACCTTTATGATACGCAAAAGCAGCTGAAAGAGTTCTTGAACACGGCATCTTTGGCTACAAAATGGCCTTCTTAAATGACAGCTGCTTATATAACAAAAGCACATAATAAAATGAGTTTTTCTCAGGCAATTATGGTAAAGGAATGGGAGAAATTTTGAACGATGAGTTGAATATCTGAATCAAAGTCATACTTCCAAGGGAGAATGCAAACATGCATAGCATAAACATCTTAAATATGTTTCTAACACCTGGGAAATTGTTAAAGAGATGTTAGATTATGCATTATTGATATTTTTCTTTGTTGTCATATATAAAATGTTCACCCAAACTTTCAAATTATACTCCTTAAACCTGGATTAAGGAAAATGTGAAAATGTCTCATACAGAGTAGACGAATGAAGCCAATGCTTAACAGGAAGCACCTTCTGAAGCTACTTTCAGTAGAACACCGAACTTCTTTATGCTTGAATACTTTCTTGAATTAAGGTTAAATTAGAAGGAATCATCTTATTTCTTAAAATGAATTCCATCATGTGCTGACCATAAAGCTTTGCTATCATGAGTGGTGGATTTGTTTAGGTAAATTTTATTGTACGCTTTGTTTTTCAGCAATGAGTTTAAGTAAAGAGAGTTAAAGTAACAGTAAGTAGGCAATTTGGCAGCAAAACACTAATGGAGTAAGATGATTAAAGTATATTGCCTCAGTACATGTCAGCCAACCCATTACGTTTCCAGAAGGAAATCAAGCCCTTAAAGATGTCTATTATCTAACTGTCACTGGGAGTATCACGGGAAAGATGAGCATGAGCTGACTTACTTGAGTGTGCTAATGTCTCTCAAGAGTCATGGTCTTCATTGTCCTTTATTTCCTTGATTGCTCTGAAATGATAACACTTACTGTTTTGTCCACTTTTGTTTTGAAATGTCAACTTATTTCTATCCTCCTCAAAGTCCTACTTATGCCCTTGCTATCTTGCCCAAATTCAGCAATTCTTGGTTTTAAGAGAAGGCTGATTGTAGATTATCACTGAGAAGAATCACTAATCAGCAGCGATTCTTTCTGAAAATAAGGACCCTGACATGTGGGGTTTGGGTATTGCAAGATACAGTGTCCTAAATAACATGTTTCTTGGGTGTTAGCAATGCCCTGAAGAATTTGTTGTTAGCAATGCCCTGAAGAATTTCAAAGGCTTTGAGGATTAACCAGATGATGAATTCCTTGAACATCTTATCACACAGACCTACAGACCCAGACACAGGTACTGCTGGCCCAAACCTCTCCTCAGGGACAGCTGATTGTTTCTTTCCCACAGAACTTGGTGCCACTGAAGCCAAATGAAATCTTCTTCAGTCTCCATAAGAGCTCACCTACAACTTCTGGACTTCATGTACTGAACAAGTGAATAGGAAATCCGAAGTTAATAAGGGACAAGGGTGAATGCACAGGAGCTCATCAGTTAAGGGGACATTGGTAAAACCCTTCGCTAAGGGTGCTAAGAAGGAAATATCCTGCTACAAGAGTAACGTTTCTTTAACAAAATAAAACGTCAGAACAGATTGAAGACACACATCCAGATCCTATGCACTGGAGAATCTTTTTAATTATAAAAACCTATAAAGCTAGATCCTGTCTGCAGTTAACCCAAAGGAGTTCTTCATATAGAAAAAGTTCCAACCTGGCTTAAAGCCAGCAGAAGCAGTAGCAAAAGGAGGCTGGTGTCTAGGAAATGAGTGCACAGGAAGCATGGTGGGGATGAATGAGAAATCCTTCTTTGATCCTAACCCATCCTTATAAAATCCAGCTTGTGCAGCTAAGATAGTTCAGTCAATCAGTGCAGCTCTGAGATGGACTAGTGCCCAAGAACTGAAATGAAACCCAGCTCACTGAGCATCCCCTGCTTCTCTCGTCTGTGGGCAAGTCACACTGAAAAGTACGGACTTTCAAACCCCTGCTCAGTCTGCCTGGTTTAAGTATTGTGAAAAGAAAGCAAATTTTAAATTAAAAAAAAGAGAAGAACAAAAAGAGTTATGTGGAAGTTTAGTTCTACATAAAGACACAAACAAAATAAATGTTATCATCTCAAATCACATCAGTATGTGGTACAACTGGCCTCAATGTATAAATTATGCTCAAAGTTAATATCACTAAGTTAAACAATCATGAATAAAATATTTTTATATAAGTGCTCAAACCAAAATATTATTTTGCAATTGCTCTCTATGAAGCATGATGCCTTTTATGAGAAAATACAAGAGTAGTTAAAGACTAGTAGTTAGTATAAACACCTGCCTATGTCATCAACTTGAAATACGTGATCTCTGTGCTGTAGGTACTAGGTTCCTTAACAGTTTAAAAAAATTAATACAGCACATTCTTCATATTAGACTTAGGAAACCTTATTAATCATGATGTGACACAATAAAGTACTTCAATTTAAAATATGTGAAAAATAAAGGCGAGACACATATTCACTAAGCCAGGAATCCAAAACACTGACATCCAAGGCTGGTTTGTCATCCCAATTTTCCTTCATTACAAACGGGAAGAAATGCACACCCTGCAGAGGGAAATTAATTTCCTTCAAGATATGTCATATGAATCACCCTATGAAGTTACCAAGTTCTTTCTAAAGGCTATATAGACTCAGAGGTCTGATGTTATGGTGTCTAGATGAATTCAAAGACAAACAGTTAGCTACTGCCTTTGGAATGACAGTTTTGTAGCTAAGAGGCTTAAGGCAAATTAGACAACTGTTCTCTAGGCAACTTGTATTTGGTTTTATTAATGGTCAAAATTCCTGCTGTAGGGTATCAGTTAGCTAGGGAAAAGCCACTATAGGGAAAGTACATGTGGTGTTGTAGGTATAAATGTACTATGGAACACACCAAATTTGAAAAACAAACTCACTATGCCAGCATAAACAAGTGAAAGGGATTGACTGCAGCTCTCATAACTTCAGATCATTACCATCAGAAATTAATGGCCAGTACCTCTCCCAGTCTAAAAGAATAAAAATGTTGTCTGTATAACCAAAACACAAATGGGATATTTTAGCTATTTTTCAGTGGAAGATAGGCAGGATCCATTCAGCAGTCAGTGCTGAAGTGCAGCAGAAGGATTCCTTTTGAAGTGTTTAATAACAATGAGCATTTCCACATGAACATCAGTTAAAACTATTTCATCACTGAGAGATAATTTCTGCATTTAGTGGACTAAGGTACACTGTAGCACTGGCAATGCTGAGAACATTTGAAGAAAGAATCCGTTCCTGCTTTCCTTGCTCCACAGATACAATGTGTTCCCTCTGGAAAAGAGACACCTTGCCCTTGGATGTGAGCACCCAGAACTGTGTGCTTTTCTTTTGCAAGAGTCCAGCTGACACTCCCATTGCCCTTGGCACAACTAGAAGCTGTATTTCAGCTACCCAATCCATTCACAAACTCCTAAAAATTCTGAGAACAGACAACAGGATATTTAAATTACGTTGCAGACGTTGTGATCAGTATCAGCAAAGTCAACAGGACCTCAAGACAGCTTAGAAGAAAACCAATGTCTATTTATTGTCTCCTCTGAAAATGTTTATTTTGGTTATTTGGGGGGTTTTTTTGACACCACTAGGGTAAGGTTCATTTTTCCTTACTTCAGCTGTGTGAAATCAAACAACAATCAGCAACAATAAATATCTGATTCTTTCCACTCTATGTCAGGTATAAGTTGGATGGATTAGTTGGTTCACTGGAGGTTTCTGTCTCTCTCCAGTGACTATACAAGGAACGTAGGTGGTTGGTGTTTACAACTACAATCAAATTTGTGTGTCCTAGGTGAAAAAAACCACAGGCCTTCCCTGCAAAAATCCCTTTTTAGAGCTTTTCAAAGTTTTTCATTAGATTTTTTTAAAATTGAAATTAGTATATAGGAATGAACTAGGAGTAATCTTAAATCAGACACAATATGACCCTTCATTTCCTGCTATAATCCTATTTTCATTCCTTTACTCAAATGAAGTAAAGGTTCTGGTTTACTTTTTATAATGGAAATGATGGTAGCAAATCCATGCACAGAATACAGTATTTTTTTGGCAAAGATAAAATAAATTTAAAGTATATCAATTTTTAGAAGAAAAACATATAGAAGAAAATCTCATTTTAATTGGATGTAAATTTGGTGCTCTGTCTTCTTAGTCCAGTACTTTCTAGCCTGACAGCAAACTGCTAATCTGTTAAAAACATCTGTATGCTAGGGAGCAGTACAGATTTCTTCTTTAAATCTTTGATATTCTTCCCCTGATTTAGAAGGAACACAGTTAAAAGTTTACCCATTAATTTAAAAAACACAGGACAGCATTGATTCTACTAGCACTGCTAGCCTAGTACCCTGATGTGAGTGGGTACTTTAATTAAATGATGGTTAGAGGGTGAATTTGAATTCTCAGTGAATCCACAGAGAGTCTACTGCAAGAAGGTCTTTACTGGCAGAATGCCTACATCTCTCTAGGAGATGAGATGTAAGGACTAGTGAGGCTCTCAGGCCAGGCCAACTTCTCAGCATACATTTTGGGCTGGATACAGAGCTTTATTAATGCCCCTCTCGTGCTTTATGACCTGGGTTAATAATCACCCCCACTACTCAGACATCACTGAGAAAAATGCTGTGTCCTTTGGCAGCAGCTGCCTCTCTCTGACAGACATGAGAAGCAGACACCTGAGCTGAAAAGTGACAGAACTTTTAAGTAGTTATTGATAGTTTGCATAAGAATGTATTTTTTGAAGAATTCTGTGAAAGGAAACTGGATTGCAGAGGTGGCAGCTGGCAAACTCCCAGAAGTGTACATCCAACAGGCAGTTCTGAGTTCATGCTATTTACAGATTTTTTAGATGTTAGCCCAGCAGCTAGGAGTATGTGCATGTGCATGCATGTTTTGGGGTTTCTAAATGTACCTTTGAGGCTGATAATAGCAGCCATTTATCCTGTATCTACTGACCTCTGTGCTTATTTAGCCTTTATGATGTACTATCACAGCCTGCTCTGCACAGCTGGGACTCAGCAAATCTATCTTAAGAAGGAAGGTTCCTTGTCTTGGCTTTTGCTGCATGGTTAACAAAGAGAGACAGTCACCTGTGGAGGATGCTTGTTCTGTTATAAAGGAGATGACACAATACAGAGGATGGTTTACTCTCTCCTTCAGCCCTTCTCTTTCCAGGAAAGGAAGAGAAACACTGTGGGTTCACCTTGATAGCTGGCAAATAGGTATTTCATGTGAGTTCAAGGTTATCAAAAGTAGCCACAAAAAGTTAGCCTGCATGCTACAAGATCTACAGGAGGCTGGTGTCCTCCTAGGTGCCAGCTCTAAATCAACCAATCCGTGCTTTGCCTGACTAGCTGGCACAAGGACATGAGGAGCCCAGGACCTCTTTTGCCAGTGGGGTCTAAGGTGTGAATGCAGGTAGCATAAGCTTTCTGATTGTCTGAGCCAAGGAAGGATGTACTTCTGGTCCTTAACACTGGTATCAGAATCGCTCTGAAGAACAAAAACCAAACCAAACAAAAAGACCTCGTGTATCCTGGAAAACCAGCATGTGCTGAGCTAGGACTGGAAGAGCTTAAGGGCACCACCCCATGGCTTGGCTGCTACAGGGCTGTCCATGCACCAGTGGTGGGATGGAGGCCTTTGCCTCCTGGGGAAAGGTTGCTTGCTCCTCAGAAGTTTTCAATGATATGTAGAAAGCATCTCCAGGAGAATCTTCTTCTCCGAAAAGCCAAGTGAAAAATCTTTCTCCATTTACTGTTCCCCTTTCTACCCACTGCATAATATACCAGATAATATTATTATAGCATTCCAATGGTTCATCTGACATGCACAAGTATGTCAGAAGCTTTTGAGATGAATGTAGCGAACACAGACTCAGTGATCAAGAAATTGCAGAAACTGTCAGACTTCAGAGATTAGGTTTGACTGGTTCGTAATCTTAGACAAACATAAAATTCACTCAAATTTAAGGAAGCTTTCAGCCCACATTTGCTGAACAATAACTTAGTTGTAAAAAAAAAAAAAAGTAATTTTCATCCAAGGTTCTTTTCAGTTTTTGTCTCACATCAGTCAATATCTAAACCAGAAATATAGTTGTAAAAGAGTGGAAGAAGTACTTTGAGAATTTAAACCAAAACAGAAGTTTGAAGGGAGAAGAAAAACCTCAAATGAAACCAAAACAGCCCACAACTCCAAGAAGAATATGATATAATAGCAAAGTCATTTATTTGTTACTTTTAGTCTTTGTGGCACACTAAAAGCCTTTTAATTCCTTTGAAAACTTCACTGTGCAAAAAAATTGTCTTATTTTCAGTTGTTCCTCTTTTGACAGTCTCAGATTCTATTAGACTGAAAGGTAATGCCCCTTTGAAGGACTTCTGCATGCGTATCTGTTACAGAAAGATTCAATTTGCTCAGCCTTCCCCTGTATTCACTACATAAGACTATATTAATTAATATGTATTCAGCCAGGAGAGTTTCTTTTTTCAGCAACAAATCGCAGTGGACATGAGGATCCTGGCACCATTGCTGCTGGTGTTACACTAACACTATGCTACACTACTTTAGGCAGTGTCAGTGTAATAAAGCAAGGGCAAGTTTGGCTTGTCTTTCTCCATGATTCAGGACTTGTAAAACAGATGGTTTCTGGAATTTTGTTTTGACACAAAACATGGTGATGGAAGATTGACTTACACACAAAGTTTTACCTTCAAACTTCTTTCAGTAATGAAGAATATTGTATTTGAGAAAGTAACAAGAATATAATCCAACACAGCTTAAAACTGAACAGAAAAAGTAATGATAATTCTGACACTCATAAAGTCATTAGGTATCTGAATAGAACAATTCTTCATCTATTTTTATCTGATATTTCTTTAAACAGGTTATAACAGAGTCTTTTCTTCCTGCTTCTATGCTGCCTTTCTGTAAGATAAGTTATGGTGACTTAGTCATCATTTTCAGAATTAATTTAGTCCCTTTTAACACTGACTAGCAGCACCACCAGAGGCAAGCAGAGACGCCACATAGGATTTTCCCTGGTGATTTTGCCACCTCACACCAGGGAATCAAATCCCGTAAAAAGCTGACAGATTAAACAGTGTGCTGGTATGGAGACAGGTCTCAGGTCCTGGGAAGAGCAGTAATGCACATATTTCCTTGTCATTTAAGTCAGGCAATAAACAAACACACACACACAAAGGTGAAAGCTAATCCCTTAACAGTTTTCTCTATGTGTGTCCTTCAATATATACTTGGTGGTCTCTCCACACTGAAGAAATGCAAGCCCACTGTCACCAAGAGCAGAGCCACATTGGTCAGGACCCAACATTTTCAGTAGATAAGCAAAGATATCTCAAAAAGATAATCAAAATCATACCAGATCTGTAGTGACCTCAATTTCACTTAAATTTCAGCTAGCAGTATTTGGCTCTAAATAGCATGAGATAAGAAGAAATGGAATTTTTTTCTGGAGCTATTTTAAGGGCAATGACTACTATACATAGAGTCAGAGTAAGTGGCTGAAGTTAAATTTAAAGGACAGACATATTTTTGTTTTCCTGTTTCCAAATAGAGTCTCATCTGTTCCTAAGCCTGAACAACAGAAGAAAAAAGAGAAAAACATAGTAAAGAATGCCATCCTTCTGCAAACAAAACCAAGGCCTTTCAATGTAGAAGGCAACACCAAAGGAAGACCAAACTGTGTTTGGTTTTAGCTATTTTGATATTGAAGGACAAAGTTTATTTCTGAGTCTTGCCTAAAAAATGGGCGTAAATTCAGGTCTTCCAGAATTTCTTCTTTTCTAAAGCAGGTCTAAAGCACTCTCACTGGTGCCTGGCCTCTCTAACTGTACACGAAACTATTGCTTAAGTGAATGAGGCTAATTTACGGAAAATTCAGTATGCTTGTACAGAAAACCTTGCTAAGTTATCCAGGTGTGGGCTTTGGAGCAAGTAACATAAACACTGAAATGTTCCATATCATTGCAGTACAATTAAATTTGAAAATTCAATCAAACTGGACTTAAAGGTGCTGTAATGTTAGTATTTATAATGTTGGTGTAGAACTTAAACTATTTCCCATTCTGTCTATTCTGCATTCTACAGAAAACCTCTATGCGTGCTGTTTCTTAGAAATATTTATTTCTCAGATGACACCAACATGCAATCTCTGGTACCTATTTTTTTATTTTTTGTTTGTGGAGTACCCATTCTCTGTAACAAAAACACACATTAGAAGGTGTTTTTATTTACTTCCACCTGAAAGGTGTTGTAATGTTTGAAGAGCCATCTCACAAGTCATGTGTAGAGAAATTTAAAATTCGGTTGCCATGCTAACAGGAAGTCACTCAACTAAGTCCAGTAAAACAAAAGTGCATAAATTACATTTCTGATAAAAAACAGGGAAATAATAGATTAACACATCCGTAGGTTTGGACAACTGTAGCCACAACTACAGTTGTGTCCCTTGGTAGAGTGCTGAATTTCTGTCGGCATTTAAACCTCCAGAGCATCAGCTGCTTCTTCCCAAGAGGACCATAGCCTCTCTCCCACCACCTCGGGAGTCAGGGCCTTGCCCGTGTAAACCCCACGCAGGGATGAACCCACCAGCCCCTTCCTATTCTCCAGGAACCACTTCACCCTGCTCTGCTCCTGCCATCTGCATCTCGCCGTCCTCCAGGTCCCTCCTGGGGGCTTCCTGACAGGATGCCCGCCTTCCCTGGAGGGTCCCTGCGGACTGCGCCGGCGGGGAGCGAGGTCCCCTCGGGGAGAGACGCCTGCGGGGATACCGCAGCTGCGGCCGTCACTACCGTGGGGACCAGGGGCGGCCCGCGGCGCGGCTCCCGCACCCACCCGTGTGCGCGACAGGCGAACTCCCGCTCTGGCGCTGCCGGGGGCCGCGGTGCGCTCAGCGCCCGCAGGAGCCGCGGGGGCGAGGGCGGCCCGGCGGGGCCCCCACCTGCGCGGGTGCAGGTGCGGAGCCTCCTCCTGCCCCGCGCAGCGGCCCCGGCCCGCTCCCTCCGGCACCCTGGGCGCTCCGCTGGGCTGCAGGTGTCACCCAGCGACCGAAGGATGCCGCTTCCCACGGCAGCGGCTGCCAGGGAAAAATACGTTTATTACATACCAGAGGAAGGAAGAGATCCTAATACTCCTCTGGACTATATCACCAAGGGCCAAGGGCGTGCATGATGTCGCTTTATGCAGCTTGCGTCGGCGGAAAAAGTTACCTTAGACAGTCCCGGGGACTTCTTTTCCTTTTTTTTTTTTTTTTTCCCCCCAGAGGGTCAAAAAGGTAATCAGAGGCTCAGAAAGGTAATAGATCAAAGTTGATGAAAACTTACTTGGTTTAGGTGCTTGCAACGACAGCCGGCATCTTCCGACAGCTGTTTTAACAGGTCACATTTTTCCATGGAAGTTGTACCCTTTTCAATCCTGTTTGTAAATTAAATCCTTTTAGAAGGTGTTTGCTTTATTTCACTGGCTGCCGTCCGTCTCAGGCACTATCCACATTTTTTACTTTATTTTCCCCATGTTTGCTACACATGCAGGCACTCTCGGACGCACGCCCACGAGTCAGCGGGTGCCCATCACCTCCGGTCGGGGGGACCGCGCCTGTCGCCGGACTCCGCTGCAACAGATGAGAGGCAGGTTCTTCCCCGGTTGCTTAGCGCGGCGTCTCCTTGTTCCCTCGGGAAGCCTCATGCCGGCTGCAAAAAGTACCAGCTCCTCCCGACACGGCGGTCCCCTCCGGAGCGCGGACTGCGCGGCGCGGGGAGGGGGGAAAGGCACCCCAATAGCGGCAGAAGGAGCGCGGAGGGGCACACGCCGAGCTGCTCCGTCCTCGCCGCCGCGCTCTCTCCTGGGCCGGCCGCGGGCTCTGCCTCGGCGGGCGCTGTCCCGCCGCCCCCCGCCCGCCCGGCCGCCGCCCCCGCCGCGCTGCCCCCGCGCCGCTCCCCGCGCCCGCCGCCGCCCGCCTGCGCCCCCCCGCGGCCGCGCCGCGCACCGCGCGGGGCTCCGCGCAGAGGCCGCCCCAGGGCGCTCCGCGGGGCTCACCGCCTGCCGCCCCGGGGACGGGGAGGAGCGAGAAGGCGCCCGCCGAGCGCTGGAGCGGGGCTCGTCGGCGAGCCGAGAACGCGCACCGCTCGGGACCGCTCGGAGGCACACGCACCAAGGAGCAGTCTCGACTCCGGAGAAAGTTGGCTATTACATCCCTCCGCATCTAGGAAAGCCCTGACCCGCTCCATGCAGCCGCGGTGGGGCTCTATGAGTCCGCCTCCGCGGGGGCCTCGCCCGCCGCGCTTCGAGCCTGCAGCTGAGGTTTGCTCCAGGTAGCTCGCCCGACGCTCCTTCCCGAGGCGCAGCAAAAGCTCTGCCCTGGGTGCGCCACTCGGCGCAGCCTCCAGCCGGGTGGTCCCTGCCCCCTGCGCCGCCCCAGCCTCGCCCGGTGCCCCTGGGTCAGCCCGGCCTGGACGTCAACGGGATAAAGCGGCAGCCAAGATTAGTAATAGAGGAGCAGAGGGAATGAGGCTGCTAGACACCCAATTACTCACTTTACTTCTCTTTTCCCTAAAAAAATTATGACAGAACTTAAATACACGAGCTAAGAAATGGTAGGAAAAACATGCAACGTACAGAGACAGAGATGCATAACAGAACATCCAGGTCTTTGCTGAGTTTTGATTGCTTGGTTGGGGGATAATAATAATAATAATAATAATAATAATAATTTGAGGTCTGTTTGGAGTCAGCCCCGCGTTGGGGTCTGGACACGATGCGGGCAGGGGGCCACCTGCCACCGTGTGCAGAGCTTGCCGTGCCCGGGCGAGCATTCCTCAACTCCGGCCCACTCCTGCTTCTCCTCCCCGCCGGGAGGATGGCCCCCGCCTGGCACTGCCAGGCAGCATGCCACCGCTTTCGCACTTTGCTCGTCTCTTTGGGTGAATAGCTTCCACCTGGGGGCTCCGGGAGAGAAAGGGGTGAAATAAGCTCAGGGCAGCTCCGGGAAGGGCCGAGTCTCAGCAGGGCGTGCAGTGTCACACAGGCAGCCCAGCCGCTAACAGCCCCTTTGCTTCCCGCACCGCCGGCGCGGGCGTGTCCCTCGCGTTGGGTTTCACCTGCCTCCCTGGATCACCGAGGACTAAAGTGCTTGCCAAAGCAGGCGAGCCTGAAAATGTCGCTACAGTAAATGTGAAGAAACCGGCAGCCACAGCACACTCGAAGGCAACTGTGAGAACAGGCACCAGACCACCAGACCTCCATGGGCAGCAGAGGTGATGCAATTAATCTGCATTAAGCTGTGCAGTGAAAATGCCAGATGGATTCTGCTCTGAGACTTCCACGGTTGCAGCATCAAGTCTCTACATCAGACTGCTGTGTGAACCACTGTCATACGTGTTTAAGATGTGCCCCAAATCAGGCACTGCTGAGATTTCAGTGGGAACATCATGCCTTTGGGGACCTACTCAGAAAGCAGCCTCACGCCACAGAGCAGCATGCAGTGCAGGCAGTCTGTAACAGGTCTCTGTGTGTCTCTTCCTAAAAGATGACAATTGAACGCGTGAGATCAACTCATGTCAGTTCAAATACAGATCAAATGCCAAAAGCAGCTGCCTGGAAAGCTGAGCCAGCCATTCTAATAAGCACACATATGTGTATGCAAATGTTTGTGTATAAACACATAGACCCACCTATACATATCCACACAAAGGCAAGGAGAGAGCGTTGGGTAAGTAGAGGCACACTAGAGGGCCAGAGAGCCTGCAGTGAAGGCTATGGCTGCTCCATCAGATTGTATCTGAATTGGCAATGTGAGCACATCAAACTATTATTGGAGCATATTTGTACCTCTTGTACAGGCTACCAACAGCACTGGTATTGCTCTGTGTTGCTACAGATTGGAAGTGTAACCACAGATTACTACCCAGAGCCGAGTGCTTTTTTCCTCCCATATATTTCCTTATTAGATCATGAGAAGCCAGCTTCTGGCTTGAGTGTAATATTTAATTTTGCAGAAGCAAATATCTCTATAATTAACAGTATTTCCTATGTCTCTTTATGCATATTGTGACATTTCTACTCTGCAGGGGTGCGCGCAACATGGCACTATCAATGTGTTTTACGTTTTCTGGCATTTTATGTATGATGACCCATTAGCAGTCTCCCGTGGGTCTTCCCAATGCTTATAATTCCTTATTAAACTAATGTTCAGATAAAATCTAAGTGGTGTTACTCAGATGAGAATTAAGGAAACAGAATTTTACCTCCGGTTCAGGACAGTGTGGTCGGGATCCTCGCAACATTTTGAGTGTATGCTAGTATGTTTTATTCCTAATGTGTACCTAGCTGCCAAATGTTTCTCAGCAGTGAGTACTGTGGCCAGGAGAGAGAAGTAAAGGGGAAAAATTAAACATTCTGTGAAACCTCTATCACATGTTGAGGTTTTAGGGGTGATGAATAGCATGACTGGGCTTTTCTTTAATCTGCTCATAGTGTCCCACCAAAACAAGTTCCCTTTAGGACCTTCTCCATTTCTACCTCCCATATTACATCCTCCTCCTCAGAACACCTACTGACACATGCCCAGGTGCTGACCATTTTCAATTCAACCTAATCTTATGTAACCAAAAACCCAAACAGACTGGGATTTTCCCCTCTCTCTGCAGTTCGTGCAAATATCACTAGGATATATGTTTTGGTTTTATTTCATGAACAGAAAAACACAAGATTAAAGACAGCTTGAAAAACAAGATAGAGTTGGAGCACTTAGGAAATACTAATTGATTTCACCTTCTATTATTAATGGGTACAGGTAAGAACAGCTGCAGCATCTGTGATTCGGTATAACTTTACCCAAATCAGGTAAGCTGACCTGCCTCATTATCTTTAACAAAGAAAGGGAAAAGCAATGCAGAAATTTTAACCATATTTGCTCAGTTAGTTCCAGGTAAAAGGTGCCATAATATTTTTATGTCTTAGCTCCTTCTCTTTATGTGTTAATGACAGCTTTTCTTACTAGCATGAACATATAAGAGATTCCGAAATTTTATCCAAGATGGAGATTTATAGGCATAAGAAAGAAACTTATACTAATTATTTAAAATATTTTTATTCAATTTCTTAAAACATTATTTGTATTTTTATTGGTTTGGGATAATGGAGGAAGATTTTCTCAGATTTCTTATTATTCTCATGTAATTCTAAATATGCTTCTGCCAATCTATTGCTCATTAGCAATGATGTAAAATCACACAGTACAATAGTATCTCTTGTTGCAGTTTAGGTTTTTTTTCTATGTTTGTTTTGGAGACTGCAGTTGTACACAGAATAAGGCTTATAATTTTTTTCTCTGTATTAATCTAATTCATGAAATCTGTAACAAGTTAATTTCATTAATTCTATTGTTACAGACTGTGCAGTTCTCCAAGACAGAACTCTGCAAGCAGCAAATGGTTCTTGCCAGCCCACACCAATCATTCCGTAATATTAAGTCTTTCCTTCCACATAACTCAGTGTATTGCCATTTATGTACTTAAATACCATTAGACAAAACTCAAGTTTCTGGGACTTGAGAAAAAAAGATTCCTTTTATTGACTGATTGATTAATGTGGATTCCGTGAAAGAGGGTGGGGAACCCCAGCAGAAATCTGTTGTTTTCTATGAAACATTTGTTGGCAGAGATACCACTCTTGTGAAGGTTTAGTGGGGCAGAACGGTTGTGAGTGAAGAGAGAGACAGGAACATGGGAGGGAAAGGAGAACTAGAGGAAAAGATTGACCCAGGGATGTGAATAAATAGTAACTCTTTCTGTAAAACAAGCAAGTACTGACCTCAACTGTAGGACTCTTTCCCTTAGGTTGTTTTTCTATGTCAGACTAGTATCTTGAACTGTATTTCTTTTGAGGTTTGGTGGTTTTTTTTTTTTTTGGGGGGGGGGGGGGGGGGAACTTGGGTTTTTTGTTTTTTATTGTTTTGGTTTGGTTTTTTTTCATTAAAAGGTAAAAATAAAAAAAATACAACATGTCTAACACAAGTGAGCGACTAGAAAAAATTTACAATACCAATATTTGGTATTTGCTTAACCTTAATTTCGGGTCATGACAAGCAAGTTCTTGTCTGACTTTTTCTCAAGACTTCCAAGTTATTCAGGTAAGAAGATATTTGTGGTTTGTATTTTAGTAGCAGGAAGAAAGTCACTTAGCTTCATTGACAGTTAAATTGCTATTTAATTTTATTATTTCAGTTTACATTAGAAATATGCAGAATTCTATGTAGATTCCCATTTTATTGCTACTTGAATCTCAACAATTCATATTTTTGGTGGACAGCAAGCAATTAATCTAGTTTTATCTGCCTACATTTGTCAGTTCCACAGAATTCACATCTGTTATTTTTACTGACATGCTACAAGCTCTTTCTCCCTTCTTCTAACCAGAGTTTTTGAATGATTTAAGCTTGTTTTTCTTACATCAGAGGATGGAACTTGGTGCAGTAAGGTCCACTGCTTTCTTTTGCAATTTTTAATGAATAGTAAGATAACATCAGTAAAGTTTTTGGTGTTTTTCAAAGTAATTTAATTTTTGTCCTCCATGATTATTTTCATATATGTCTGTGCTTCCCAGTAAGCACTTACTTTCTGTCAGAATACTCAGCTGTTCCATTTTGAGGTTTTTCTGGCACAGTCTTTCAGTGTAGGGGTTTTAGGAAGGCATGAATCAAACCCTCTGCTGGAGTGGGATGTGGCTCCAGAGTAGAGGCATCTACGTTAAGGTGTACACATTTGAACTCCTAAGTGTCCTAAGCTCCCTGTAGAGCCAATGGAAATTTATTCAATACATTGATGGGATCTTAGAGAAAAGTTCAGCTTTGCATGTACATTTTGACTTCTGGGTGAGCTACTACATCCTGTCTAAGCATTCTACTGAAGGGGGCGAACCCCAAAACAGAGGTGCCTTGCGCTGTTTGAGGTTCCTAAGACTATCCAAGATGCCTGCAAAAGATGGAACAGATGATTTTTGACCAGCCTTGCATTGCCTTGCCAAGGAAATTGCCTTATAGGTGACCTGTACATTTCTGTATGTTAGACCAAATATTCTGTGAAACTTTGTAGGCTTTGGACACCTATGCACAGCCACCTGAATCCACACTACATCCCTTTTGGCTCTAATAGGAGATCAAATCTTGCATGTAAACACCAGCATGATAGACACAGAGAATCAGATGTTTGAACCTTCATCCTTAGAATAACATGGCTAAAGCCTTAAGACAGCAAAGTTTGTTGAAGAAGAGTAGAAAGTAAACCTAAGGAATGATCCCTTTCCCATTTTTGTGAAAGAAAGAAAATGAAATGGAAGAAAGAGCTGAAACCTTTACCTGTGTTTATAAGGGTGGTATCCTGATAAAGGATCTGAAATCTTGGAAACAAGTGGTGTATTTCAATCAGGAGATAAAAGAAAACAAGAGGCAGGATTCCAGGGCAACTAGCCAGACATTTTAGGTATCTTTAAGTATGTGGAATAAACAGAAAGAACGAAATGTCTTGCTACACAAACAAAGCTATAACTTAATCAGAAAGACAGAGAGTTTGTAGGATAAATCAAAGGATTGGAGTCTTGATAGAGAACGGTACAGGCTGTTCAGGAAAGAAAGTCTGGGAAAAAGAGAAGGCAACACTGCGTTACCAAGAATGTGTGTATGATTTCCTAAAAGAGAAGGCAGATACATCAAAAGTCTCTAAGGAAACTTAGAGACCAATCTTTTGAAACCGATTGGTCTACCTCAAATCACTGTGGGAGAAGAGGTGATTGAACATCTTAAATACACACGAAAAGGAGATTTTTCTTGGAGTTGTGGAGCTGTTGATTTACATTCTTAAGTGGTAGAGTGTATACCTAGATTTTATTCTCTCTTAATGGTGTGAAACAGCTGAGAAATGTAAAGATGGAGGCCTCTAAGATCTGGTAAAAGTGAGCTTGAAATAATAGGATTGAGAACAGCAGAGACCAGCACTTCAAAAAAAGAAAGTGCTGACACACTTAGATTACTGGTAGGAAATGTCTGAAGATTTTAATGGAACACACGCTGAAAGAGAGAGTCAGCCATGAGAAGCTGTTACCAAAAAAAAAAAAAAAAAGCATTATTGGCATGAAAGCTAGTAGACATTCAGGATGTATTACCAGGAGTGTAACATGAGAGAAACTGTTGTTTTGCTCTAGGTGAGCAGAAGTTTATATCAACTTCAAACCTCATGTTTGACAGTGGTGTAAAAAGAACCCCATGCAGGTAGCCTGGAGATCAGCATCATGGATAATGAGGTAATGTGATCTTTCAGGAATATTTCAGCTGGGCTTGTTCTGGCTAAAAAAAGATTGGTTATGTCATATAGTTTATAGTTGTGAAAGAGTAATAAAGAGACAGCTAACATATTCATCAGAAGTAGAAGTAGTAATCAATTTTTCATCTTAACAACGAAGGCCTAAACTATACATAAGTGGAATGTTCCTAACTATAAAAAGTGTTAAATACTGGAAGATTTCACATGAGAAAGTTGTGGAATCAATACCTTTGAAACATATGAGCCTTTTTCAAAGAGTAGGGCTTTTTTCCTACTTGAAGATTCTCTAAGTGTCTGTAATGAGATTTTTTTTTCCAAAACTTAGTGTACCCCTTTTTATCTATGATATTTTGGGAAACTGAGTTTTCATGCTGTTAAGAAAGACATGCAGCCAATCTGTTTGCACTCTCAGATGCCATTTGAACAGCGTGATTCAACTTTGGAAGCATATGTAGCTTAAGAGACCAAATTACAGTTTCTGTCGTGGCCTTTATGTCTGAAAAGGGTGTATTCTTGTCTTTGGACAGAGTCGTATAAAAGCCAGGAGAGTACCACTGCATTCAAGTGCAGGAATTTGGCTTGTGTCCATTGTGGTTTAAAACAATGGACTTTAAATGAAGAGTTCAACTGCCTAACCATAGACACCCTTTTCGATTCCTTGGGGTACCCCAAAGGTCCACCCCAGCCTAACAGCAGTTCCACACCCACCCAAAGAGCTGGAGGGATATTCCACTGTCCAGGAGCTCCACAGAGCCTAAAATGGCACCAGGCAACCGACTCCTGTCCTGAAGGCACTTTTTGGTACTTTTATCACTTCCATATTTTTTTTTAGCTAGCATTGTGATAAAGATCTATTTTTTTCCTTAACCTCCATTTGGAACTCTGTTTTAAATTCAAATCACAGACTAATTACCCAAGCTTTTAGAAAAACATAATTATTCTTCTCTCTCCACCACACAAACACATCAGTAATGTTTTTAACATCTGAGAAAGGGAGAAGTTTTTAAATTGTGTGGCTTTTACAGTATATTAGTGGTCAGGCTCATAAAACAGCAGCATGACAACAGTTCAGCTTGGTGGTGGGTTGTGTTGAAAGTGTGTCGAACCTGAGAGCGTATAAAATTCACTCATTTTGCAGACACTAGAACAAGTAGGGGATGGCAGAGACTCAGGCTTGAGTCATCACTTCTCTTCCTGCCTTGTAAATACTTCTTTTGTGCTGTTCCTGAGACTCAGTTTTCTTACTTATGATATGGCAACCCTCTTTCTTTATCACTCCATTATGACTGTGCACTCAGCATCCAGGAAGAAATCGTAAATACCTGTAAAACCATTAAAGACCCTGTAAGTAAGAACAACAGTTACCATAAGAAGTTTGCTTAAAATGGATGCTGCACTGATTCTGCATTTTGGATTAAAATACTTAATCTCATTTTTTAAATTGTTTTTGTGAACGTAAAGTGCTGGAAGTGGATTATTTCTATATATAAAAGATTACTTATGGTAAGACTTGCTGTGCATGTTGAGACTTGCTAATAAGATCATGGTCATGCATATTTATTATGGCAGGTCACACTGCTCACATTGAGAGAGGCAAAGGGTATCAAGAAGATATCAAAGGATCTTTCAAGATTGAAGTTGCTTTCCTTTAACAGTTGAAAAACATTTTCTTTTGCCATACCTTTTATGTTTTTATATAGCTGGGCAAAAATAAAGATAATTGACTCATGTTTTTATTGTTATCATTTTAGAGTGCTCTGGTAGCTTTCTGATTTTTTTTTTTTTTTCTTTTTTCTGTGTGACAGCACAGTATGAAACTGGCTTCCTGGATTTCAGAGTGCTTAATGCAGTCTTTAGCTACATTTTTGTTATTACATTCTCCAAGTGATGTTAAACTCTGACAGAAACCTACTTCACGTTTGATTATGTGTAGCAGAAACGCAAGATAATTTGTTGCATAGATTTCCAGAACATTGCTTAATGATAAATTCTGAGAGACCGAGCTTCTATTTATCCTAAAAGAAATAGATACCATTATATTCCCCCATTATTCCAGCGTGCTGTGCCCATAGTTATTGGCTGAAGAGAAGTGGCAGTAGCTGGGCAGGGCAGAGGAAAGAGTAAGCACACCGAGGATATGGCTATGTTGCTGTGCACTGCAGCCCTGAAGTGTGGAGTTTTGGGGCGTGGGTTTTCTGCGGTGTTTTCCAGCCAAGGAAAGGCCACTGGATGGTGCTGTGGAGACAATTTGCAGTCATGGCACAGACCTGCAAGGTGCACAGCCTTGCAGGCAGAAGCGTGAGACACAAATAATTAAATTTACCCTTTCCTTTCTTCCATTTCTTTTCTCACACGCTTTGAAGAATTCCATGGTAAGTTCTAAGTCAACAAATAAAAATCAGCTGCAAACTTATTACAAAACATTCGTCCTAATTCTTGTGTATGAACTTTTTATTGAAGGAAACTGGTCAAGACTTTATGTCGGTTCGGTATCTCTTTCTGTCACTGCACTCAAAATAATATAGCCATAAAGCTGTTTGATTTATTTGCTGGAAGTTTAGTACAGCATGTCATCTCTCTGGGCATTTTATGCAGGTATGTATTTGTGCAGAGAGCTTTAGCCTCTTACCACTTGATGACTGACTCCATGGGAATGAGGGGAAAGAGTTTTGCTCTTTCTGTGCCCTGCCTCTGGTCACTGCTGCCCTTGCTGGGGGCAGGGTGATTGATCTACACAAAAAGAGTTTCCTTTCCATCAGTGCTATTGTGGGACCACTGTAGGGGATCAAGAAAGTAGAGAGCTGTTATAGTCTATATATAGATTCTGCAGAGAATCTCATCCTCATAGCTCACAGAGACACAATTGACCATGGCCTTCAGGGAAAGGACATCTAGGCAGCATTGCAAGTTGGAAGCAGGAATTTACAAACACTGTGTCCATTAAGTGTATGAAACAGAGTTATGTCATCTCAGCTACATCCTTGAATTCAAGTTTGCTCAATAAGCTGATTTGTTTCATTTTCTAGGTGTCACAATCACTATTGCTCAGATATCAGAGGCAGAGCTGAGAAAAATATTGAAATAGCTATTTCATTTCTTTGAAATTGTTTGTTCAAGATAAGTTCCTTAATGTTTCTCTACAATAACTGCAGTTCATTCCAGATCACTCTTGAGTATTTAGATTTTGCAAATACTTTTGCATTCTCTTAAATTCACTGAATCTCTGAAAATTTATGACTATGAATACAATAAGTGGAATGATCATGCAGATAAACACACAACAGGAGAATGCATTTTTGTTATCAGAAGAGAGGTCATGAGAATATATTCCTAATAGTCATTCAACTTTACTCATGATGTTTCTCTAGAGGAGAGAACATTTGGAACAGCCGGTCAAATAACATAAAGTAGATCTTAAAGATTATTAGCAATGCTACTGAAGTTATACATGATGTTGCTGTAAAAGAATGGTAATAAATAAGTGCATTTAGTGATATTAGGATATTTAGTTCAATAGAATAGTGTGTGTTTGTGTAAACAAGCACAACACTGTTGACAATAACGACTTAAAAAAGCTAACACCAATTTTGTCCGGTAGGACTTAACGGAAAAGAACTTACAGACATGGGAAAATATGGATCTGAAAATCCAAAAGCTTCATCAATAATTGCCTTCTGGAGTTTGGTTGACAACATATTCATTTTCAAATACAATCTAATGCTGCTATTTTCACTTAGATTATACACTTTTCACCACTGCTACCCAATGACTTTGCCTAAATACAAAATTTTGTATTTAATGACTTGCTAGAAATCTTTTTTCCCCCCCACTCTCTTGGATAATCCTGTGGGTGGAAATACTTCTCTGTGTAATTGTATTATTTGTGCAAGTGACTGCCAAGATTTTCCAGAATTTTTAGGTTTATTATACATGTTAAAATTTATGAATAGTTTTTCAAAACTAACGAGATTGCTTGAAAAAATCAGATTTTCTTATCACTGCGATCCTGTGACTGTTAGATCATTTTCTTCCATGAAGTGACTTCTGTAATAATTTTATGTCTATAGAGACCTTTCTCTCTGCTAAAATATTTGTATTTGTCATCATTTAATTTTGATGTTAAATCACTTTATAATTTAAGGACCATTTCATCTCACTCCTATGCTTTCTTACTTCACACATGAATAAAGAACACTTTTCATGCTTTGTCTCCTAAACAATGCTTGCCACATCAGTCAATTTCAAAAATCTAAAATGTTAAATTTGAAAGTAATTTTTAAAAAATAATGATCTTTAACATCTTGCTTCTATCTGGAAAAACTGCCAAGGTCTGATGGCTCATGAAAATATATTTAATTTAGAGGAAGTAACTCTTTAAAAAGTAGCCTTCTGCATGATTAGTCTTAATAAATTACTGTTACTGAAAAGAAATAAATAACCTGTGTAAAAGGGAAGACATAACACCATTGTCTTTAAATAGAAAAATAGATTAGTGAGGAATATATATAGTTAGATTATTCTTGGCTTTTAGAGAAATCCTACAGGAGGGGAATGGTGTAGAAATTCTCTTCATGGAGCACAGCCTTACATCTCCCACTTATACTTCCCACTATCTCTGCCCCCTGAGAAGACAGCGCTGGTGCCAGATAGCGTTGATTTTGATCTGTGGTATTAGACAGGAAACAGGACCGCACTGATGATGATGAAAAAGTGCCCATAATTATTTTCCTGATGTGGCAGACATCACTGGCTTCATTACTGCTTTTCAGCCTCCAGCAAGGGCTGCTGGAGCCAGGAGGTGTGTGACAGCCCCGAGCAGCACAGTGATGCTGGAGGAGCTGAGCAATGCACCCGGATTTGTTTCCAGCTTCATCAGGCAGGGTCTTAAAAAGAATAACACAGCTACTGGAAAATTATGCTAATAGACTGTAAAAGTGGCAGGATACTTAGTCTTGGACTCTGTGTTAGGACCTCTGAAAGTCCTGAAGTGCATGTCAAGGCTGGTGACTGCAGTGGTTCACTGGAGAGGAGATTTCTGGAGCTGAGAGAAGAGCTGTGTTGGGGAACCTTATGCACCCTAAAGCAGAACTGGCTACCACTGAACCACGCTTGTGCATCTCTACACTGAGTTGGAAGTATCAGAGCCATGCCACCTTTATCAGTTTAGTGCTCAACTCCCAGTGTTGGTAGAAAGCTTCTCCTTAAGTCTAGACTAATTTTTCCTCTTGTAATCCCACAAGCTACTGTATAAATTTGATTCACCTGTAAACAAAATGATTTTGGGGGGAGTCATGACTCTAAGGAGAAAGAGAGGAAGGGGAGCTCATGTGGGTGACAAAAACCTGAGGGAAGGTTAGGAGTGAGAGTAGGGAAGGGCTAAAAGGGACTCAGTACCACAATGTGTCATCTTACCCAAACCCAGCCATTTACTAGCCTTGCTTAGGTGGATGGAACGTTTTACTTAATCCCAAAAGGAACGTATAGATTATATCTGTTCAATAAATAAACCACGTCATCCATATCCAGTGGAAAGACTTTATTCAATTCACTTTTGCTGCCTTCATGTGCATGAAGAGTGCTTTCATATTTCTTCTCACTTTCATTTGCTCTAAAATGCCCAGGACAAACACTGTGAGTCATTTATCCATATTACTGACTGCTTCTGTACAAATAAATATTTGTTGTTCTCTGACCAAGTTATACACTTCCATTAATATATGCCAGTTAAAGTATTGAATTGTATCTTGTAAGGGTGGGGAATTTTTTGGGTAACAAATGTCTCTTGCATTGATATTCAGTTTGAGATATTCAAGAGAATTCTCCTTTGTCTCCTTTTTATCTCATGTTCAGACAGACTTTACATCAGCTTAATGGCAGAGATAGCTGTAGCTCTGCTCCCCTGAAGCATGCTAAAACATTGCCAGTTATCATCCAAGCACCAGGAAGTGACAGTCAAATAGCTGAATATTTTCCAGACCCCGTAGGATTCCTGTATGGCAGCACATATCCACAGAGGCCATCCCAGCTCAGCAGGGTAGGCTTCTCCATCCAGAAGCCCCAGCCCAGCTGGCAGCAGGTGCCTGTCACTTTGGGTGCTCAGAGGGCAGGCATGGGTACAAGGACCTGCTGCTTGGGTCACTCCCTCCCTTTACAGCATTGCCAGACAGCTCTCAGCTGCCTGCTCAGCATGGGGCTCCCACACAGACCACCACTCAAGCTACATCCTCCTACCAACTATAGCAGAGGAAATATCTTCTATGTATAGAACTCATCCAAATTTCCCTCTTTTTCTCTCTTCTAATTCTAAAAAAACCTCATGCACTGTGGGCAGTGTATGCAGTACTGTAGTTGTTTTCCTACCAAAAGAAGATAGAAAGAAAATATTTTAGAAGCCCAGAATGGTTTATTAATAACGCTGTTAGGAGCACTAAATCATGTGACATGCCTGAACTTCCCTGGATTTTTAATTCTGGATTCAAACATTATATGGAGAACTAATTTTTTAAGGAATTATTCATTTTTTCTTTGCAGTCATATTCTCTCTCACAAGTTATCTGGCTTGTACTAAAAGTTTAAAAGCTGTTTAGATTAAGAAATTTTTCAGCAGAAGCAGAACCAGTAATTCTGAAAGTCAAACTCAGCTGACCTTCCTAGGTATGCTCCAAAAATATTCTTTAATTTTGCTTTGTTTGACATGTTGCTTTGAAGTATTTTTTCAGTTATATTTTCAGAAATTATTTTCAAAGCTGCTGAAGCTCACATGAAGGTTTGGAGGAAGTCAGCTTAATACAGAATTACTCCCATAGAAAGTTAACCCTATACTGTGCATGGATTTAAAAAATTTTGTATTTCTTGGCAAAAAATGGTCTCAGCCACCATCTGCTGCACCTTGCCAGTTTCATCTGAGAAATAAGTCTTCTGTGTAGCAGGACATGACTGGCAATTTTCTGCCTATTGCCTGTAAAATCATGTGGCTAATAAAGTATAAATCCATTTCAGAAAATGACAGAAGCTGAAGAAAAAATAGATAGTCTTCCTTCCTGTGATTAATGACTCAACATAATAATGAGACAGTGTTTCAGTTGTAGCATTTTCCCTAATGTCTTGGTGCCTCATATGAAATATTCCAGTTAAAGCTATAAATGAATATGCTTGTTCTTCTACTTTCTATCTTTTCCTCATTAATCTTCATTAGGGAACCTCCAATCCATGATTCAGAAAGACCCAGACAGTAACAAATGTGTTTCCCAGACTCTTACCCAGTCTGCTTGAAGACATGGGTGACATCAAACTGTTTATAATGGTCTTACTCACAAATAGCCTTATCTTTACAATGGAGTTTGGTAAGGTTTCCTCTTGAGTCATTAAGGATACACAGAGTGCATCTGCATTTTTAGATAGAGGACACAATCACAGAATCTGTGCAAATACTGGCAAACATAAGCTATGGGGATAGGGTTTTACTTGTTTGGGATTTGGTTTAGTTCTGAGGTTTTGGATATTTCTTTTTCTTATTTGTCATCCTCCCCCTCCATCTTCCATACAAAGCATCCAAAATATTCTGAGAACTGTGCCATAGTAATATTATTTTATGGCAAGAAACAGAGGTGTAAGGTGAATACCCAGGGGTGCGACATGAAGTCGTGGGTGGGTGCTTGGAGACCAATCTCCCAGACCTTGCTGGGACAGTGTCAGTGAGGGAGCAAAGGAGCCAGGACAGGTGTCACTACACCTTCCCTGCCATGCTGAGTTTTGTTGTGGGAGGAACACACAGAAAAGGAACTCCAGCATAAAATAGTGTTAATGCTATATGTAAAATATATGGGGAAAGACCCAGGAGTGCAATGAAGAGCTAAAATTTTTGACTGTGAAAAAATAGCCTGAGCTACACAGCTGCTATGTAAAAGCTGCTGTGTCTTTTCCTTATATTGTTTTTAAAACCATGTAACCATGGGGAGAAATATACTAAATTAAGAAAGTCAAGGAAGGAGCTTGAACACTGATCATTAACTGTTCACACAGTTTAGGGTTCTTTTTCCAGACACCTCTAGTTAGATGCGAAACAAACAACATCAAATGCCACTGAGTGTTTACTGACCCTCTCAGATACACATTTGATTTTGTATTCTTCACAGGGCAGTGCCTATTGTAAGAAGGCTATATATATATTGATCTATTACATCAATATGAGCTGAATAAAACAATTTGCTTGGTGTGAATGAGCATAGTTTGGCTATAATAACAATGTTTATGTGCTCTACAGTGTATATTTACTGATATTCATTTCTTCACAATCATTTGTTCTTGTTCTTTTTTGGACTTGATTATTGCTGAAATTTCTTGATTCAGAGTATATTTTAGTTGTCTATTGTGCTCATTTATTGAAATTCAGAACAACTATATTGGCTGTTTATTTCTTAATAGATTTTTCTTTTTCTTTCCGGGGGATAATTCTACTAGTCACTTGACAAATATGCTCAAACATAAAGTCATGGAAATGCCTCATTTTCCTGAAAATAGATGTTATAATACTTTAGAGAGACAACAGTAAACTTTATTTATTTCATGTTGGAGTCAAAAATATCCACTGCAAGCTATTTGTATAGATCTATTTTTGCATAAGTAATCTTTATCCCCATGAAAGTAATTACAAACATTTTAAAGTACATTTTGGTCTATGATTAACTGTTCTTTTATATCTTCTTTTGTGTAGCTTAATGTTCAAATTTCATACATTTAAAATCTTTGATTTATTTTTAAATTATTTTAAGATTAAAGTAATTTAGATCAGGCTTTATGTGTCATGTTCATACATTTTTAAGTGGTGATTATAAGTATTAAAACAGAATTGTGTTAAATTATTTGTAAATCTAGCTATCTTATTCATCATAGCTTCGTAGGAGAGGCCTAAGGCCACCACAGAAGCCCTGTGCACTCCTGCTGACCCTTTGGTCTCATCGTGAATTTGGAGATTAATGACAGTTTAAAAATACCAATGAAAGACAGGAGGATAAAATAAACTGGGAAGGCTGTGCAGCACTCAGCTTGTCAGCAACTGGGTGAAATAAGACCCTTACTGAGGACAGAGAGAAGGTTGATGGAATATCTCCTAACTACAACTACTATTATTTGCTCTACATAGAGGTAAGTGAGGCCTTTCACTCAAATGTGGTGGAGAACATAATCCAGTAGCTCTTAATAATTTATTTAGCTCAGCACAATCAGAGAATAAACATTATGACAGAAACTTGGAAAGAATAAGTAATCATCATCTAGCCCCAGGCAAATTGTATGGAGCACAACAGGGCGGTCTAGCAGACAATATCAGCCCCAAGGTTGTTTCAGGGAAACAGTGAAAACTACAGCAAATAACATATTGAGAAAGAGAAAAAGAAAAGAAACAACCAGTGATACTATACAAGACCAAAATGGATAAAAACTTTACAGTTTCTGGTCAATATTTGATTAAACAGGACTACATACCAAAATAATGAAACTTTTTGAAGGTATTTCTTAAAAGGTGAAGATTTCTAATGAAGTAGAAATAAGTTCTCTCTCAGATGGACAGGTAGGCAGCTTGCTTGAGGATGAAATGGTAATCAGCACTGTGAGAAAGACTCTAAATATTATAGCTGAGATGCTCTCAGGAATAAAATTTATTTTGTTGTCCAGTCAATTTTTTGAAATGAAATAATCTGTAGTTTTTTAGAATTGTAGAGTTGAGTTCTGTTTCTTTCTAACACTCATCTTTTAAAAACTTTGTAGAGATGAAAATTTGGAGAACTGGTACCAGTAATAAGAGAGGCCTTGCCTCCGTGTGTGAAAGATTGTTAACTACAGGGGCTGAGATAAGATCTGGGTGCTGGTTTTTAAGAAACTCATTCACAG
Source organism: Coloeus monedula (assembly GCF_965178545.1). Lineage (NCBI taxonomy): Eukaryota > Metazoa > Chordata > Aves > Passeriformes > Corvidae > Coloeus > Coloeus monedula. The sequence continues at coordinate 52,413,874 of NC_138783.1, forward strand.
AAAGGAATCCTCTTGTTCAAATATTTTTACATACAAATGATCATCACCCATGAACTGTGTGCAGTTGTGAGACAGCATCATGACTTACTCTATACCTATTTAGAATGAAATTTTTGAAGGCAATCAACCAAACCTGAAGGGGACATCACAGTGAGCATGGTTTCTCTCTAGGTAACATATGCCCTGAGTTTAGTGTTCTCCGACAGCCCCTTGTGCAATACTAGACACATGGGACTGGCCCACCCTTGTGGGACTTCCCTGCCCTTTGTGGATCAGGTTGTTTCCTAATGAATGTATTTTTGCAATTGACCCAAGCATGAGTTACACCAGTATGCTAACTCTGTTTCTAGGCTGCTGACTGGTGAAACACAGTGCTTCTCATTCTGGTACGGGCAGGGTGCTGCAATGAACTATAGCCCTGAAGACTGCTGGTGAAGATCATATTTAAATCATCTCCATGGCCATTTTACTAAAGATTTCTGGAAATGGATTGTATCTTTCAAAATTTTTGGGCTACATATTTTGCTGTTGCCAAGGGCAAGGATCTCTACAGAAACTAATTTCTGGTTCAGTACCTTCAAAGAAAAAGAAATAAAAGATCTTCTTAACACATCTATGACTGTAGCTGGTTTTTTTTGCCCACTGCCCCTTTAGTCTAAAAGAAATATGGAAATAATGATTTAAGGAAAATGCATTCATTTCTTAAGCATGATTTGCAGCTTTACTTTTGAAAGCATTTGCTTATTACCTCTCTGTTTATTTAAAGACATTACTGAACACTGGGAGTTTTTAAATTATTTTTATTTTATACTTGGTGAAAAACTCTGGAACAAAATATAACAATATTAGTTGAGGAATAAGAAGTCCTTCATTTATAAGAGGGGGGAGAAGCAACACAATACTCTGTTTTATCATTCGTAAAAAAATTATTGCTCATGAAATATGCTCATAAAACATGTTCATGAAATTCATGACCAGAATTCACTGAGAAGAAAACATATCTTACCAATAAAATAGAGATGTCTGTATTAAAAACAGGAGCTAGAAGCAGTCATTAAACAGAACATAACAGTAATATACAACTGAGTAAGGCAAGAAGAATCTCGCACTCAACCGAACCTCAAAGATATTTGTGGTATTCAAAATGAAATTTTCCAATAGTTTCCCACCAAGAATCAGGTCTATCATCCCACTGCTATGAAGAATTCCACTGATGGGAGATTTTACAACACTGCATGCTGCATCTGGTTGTTTTTCGAACAATGGTGCTTTCTCTCCATAAACCAGCAGGAATCGATCTTCACATTTGCGTGATATGAGCGTCCTTTTCCTATCTCTGATACTCCAAAGCATTCAATGAGCTGTGGAGGGGCCTGTTGCAAGGTGAAGTAAGTTGTATGGCCATGGCAGAAAAACCTAAATCTCTTCTTGTGAATTATGAGTCATCCAGAAAAAAATTGCAGTGATCCAGGAACCACTGATGGTGCTCCTCATCAAAGAGAATGATGAAGGCAAAGGCTGCTTTATTCACCCGGCTGGAAAGTTTTCCTGAATTGCAGTAGTGTTACACAGTCCCAAAGATAAAGAGAATTCATATGACGGTCAGAAATTAGGGTATTCAAGTTTTCACAAAATAGGTTCTTTGCTAGTGACAGAAGACACAGAAGCCAATGGATTAAGATTCCCTTGCAACAAAAGTCAACTCCAAATTTGCTCATCGGAGTTTCTGAAGGAAAAGTAGGACCATATCCAAGGGAAAAAAGACAGATCACATGTGCAGCCTCAAAACAGTGGAATGATTGGAATTCCATGCTCCTCTTTCAAGCACTAATGAAACCAATGGAAAATACATGTGAACTGGCAGAAATTGGTTCCCATCCAAGGTTTTGGAAACTTCGGTAGTCATTAACAGAGTTGTGTGACAATCATCGAGTGGCATTCTAAATTTCATGTAAGTCTTCCTAAATTTCATTTTCAAATTTTTCTTTTGTTCCTCAGACTCACTCTGAGAGTTTTGGCTTCATAAAACTCTTAATACTCAAAGGAAAACATAGGGTAATATTTTATGTTCCCATGTAAAAATACAGAGCTTTGTAAGGTTTCCAGTGGAAACCACAATGCCTTTCCGGCATATCCTCCCCTGGTAACAGCAGGTGTCATGTTTTGAGGATTATTTAAATCACATTGGAAGGTTATAGTTAGGAGCCAGCATGAGTACAGAGAAAAGCAGCAAAAGGGTTTCAATAACTTATCAAAACTGCTATTTCAATTAAACACGGAAAAGAAAAAAACAAACAAAACAACTCCTGAAGTCTCTCAGTAACTCTTGGCAAGTCAATGCACTTTAACAGAGATCAACAAAGCACACCTTGTTATATCCTGTCACTTACTAACAGAGAAGTTCTTACTATGCTGGTAATAATTACTATGACTTCATCTTACTCACTGGTGGATAACATTAAATATTCTATTCCTAAATTTGGAGTCATATAACAGGAGCACATATTTGAATTGGTGATAAAAGTATATCACAATATCGCAGATAGTGACTTAGAAATCTAATTCTTTCCTAACAGTCATAAAAAAAACCAAAACCCCCAACAAAATTACTCAGGACTTCTCTGTCATTCAGTCTTGATTTTGTTTGCTCTGTGAAAGTCTGAAGTGTCAAATGCTTCCCTGCTCCAGTGTTCCCCTCTGCTGTTGACAAAACAGCAGGGGAGGAAAAGACTAATGAAAGAACAAATCCTAAATCACTGCAATGGTTATTTTATTTCTTATTATGAAATTAGGTGTGGTCCTCATTTCATTCTGAGTACTGTGACTATGGAGTGCAAATGTTCCTCAGATCTTAAGGATGAATGTTTACCTACTAGGAGACAGACAGAATAAATAATCATAATACAGAAAAAGGCATGTATTTTTCATTTAATTAATATCAAATCCAAGTCAAAATTATGTTCTTTTTCCTTCCCATGTTGTATCTTATCAGAAGCAGCACCAGTTACCTAGCTGATTACATTAGCATGAATCAACATAAGTAATTTGACATTTAGGTCATTATTTTGTAGCTGGGAAAAACAGTTTGATGTTGAAGCTCAATACATATATAGCAATAAAAATGGAGGACTAGGGAGATCTGCAAGAGGCACTGCAATTCATCCTATATTGTAAGAGAGAATTAAGTATATAGTACACATGATGTCCTTCAAAATAATTGCTTAATTAGTTCTTGAAAATCCGGTTTTATTTGAATTTGCTGACCTGGTGATGCAGTTTGTTTAAGTGCTTTAGCTAGCCTCAAGTCAGAAAGATTTTTTACTAATTTCAATAATATTTCTTCTGAATCAGATTTTCTGTGAAGTAAATTGGTACTCATCCTGACCATAAGGAACACAACAGATGGAATAACCCATCAGCATTTTCTCTTCAAAGACATGTTCGTGTCTTCTGGTTGTTTTTCCAAGTCACACAAAATTACAACCCATCCATGCTTTGCTCAGATATCTTGCTTTCTTATCTATTACACTTTTCCTTTTCTTTCTCCTGTTTGTCTTCCTTACCAAGACACCTATGCCTTTCCTAATGTATTTTTGTGCACCTTCTAATTTTATGTGATTCTTTGTATATTTCATTATGTACTTCATTTTTTCTTGATTTTCTCACAGCAGGCTTTTCTGTGCAACCTTAGGACTCTTTTAATAGACTGACACCAAAATTGACAAAACTGGCAATACATCAACAAAGAGTGGGGATGCTGTTGGTGTGTGACCCTGAAGAGGTTTAGTCAAACCACCCTCTGATACACTGGGCTGTACACTGGGGTCCCCATAACAGGGCACTGGTTGGGTGTAAGGGTCTTGACCTCCCTGGGGGCACTGATAGATTGATAAAATACCAAATGTAAAGAGTTTGGGGAAACTCTTCCTTTTGGACACTTCCCTTCAAAATCTGCTTGCTCACCTGAACCATGTTGCCCTTTGGAAGACCATCTCAGGAGCTCTCACCATTTTCTTGGGCTTTTTGGAAAATCGCTGTTTGGGGGTTTCTTTCTCCTCGTTTACAATCACAAACAATTCTGTTGGAACTTCTTTCATACGAATTGCTTTCCATCTTCATATTCTTAATCACTTCCTCGAATCAGCAAAAGCCTGATTCATTTTTCCATCTTCTGTATGAAGGGTCTTGTCCAACCCTTTTGAGAAGGTTTTAGCTCATTTTGTGGCAGGTGTTGATGGTCATGAGTATTTTAGCCCCCTCTCTTTCAGGTGCAATCAACTACCATCCTATCCTGAAATAAAAAGTATGTATTTGCAAAGCTTTTGAATACAAGAATTTTATTAAAATAAGCTCTTTTTTTTTCCTATTACTTTTGTGCTAGGAAAATCTACAATACCATACTTTCTGTAGAGTCTGATACAAAGACCACAGAGATTAACAGACTTTTTTACTGAAAAAATGTTCTTGAAGTAGATCCAGGATTACATTACTGACTAGCTTTTGCACTACTCTGTAAAAATGCTTATATTGCACTAGCTAATAGAGAATTCAGTGTTCTAACAGTCAGAGAAATAAGCAACAGTGGTAAGAATTGCAGTTAGAAAAGCAGGGGTATAATACTTTTTGTGAACTCATCACTTGAGTAAGTATGAATTCCATAATATTGGCTACAATTAGCAATCTGATATTTTCAAATTAATGACAAAACAGTGTGAAAATGTTTCCTTAAATCAATAGAACAATGAAGATCATACAGTTTGAGTCTAAAAATACCTTCCTTAAATCAAATTGTTTCAAAGTTCATTTTAGAAATGTCTTTTCTAAATTTTTTTGGGGAGGAAGTAGAAAGCATTGATATGGAACATCTCTTGCAAGTCTTTTAAATAAGCCTTGGGGGTTTTATCAATTCTGATTACTTGAAAATTATGACCCTAAAATCTTCCAAGATCCTATCTCTCTTAGAATAGTGAAGAAGCTAAAGAAGGGATTTCATGCCCTCTAGGATTTGTGGGAGCACCACTGAGGATGTAGAATGTATGGGAAATAAGTTGCCATGGAAAGTTAAGTGTGAAAAAGAATCGTTTATGCTTGTTCTGCCTCTATAAAAGTACTCTGTAGAGTTCAGCAGATTTCAAAGCAATTCTGCCCTGTTTTCTCCTTGAATTCTACATCTACATTTTGTGGTTGAAAAACAAACCAGAGCAACCAAACTCTACATCTTCCTAGTGGAAATTGAGTGTTGATTAAGTGTATTTTTCCTAAAACCATTCACGCTTCCGTTATAAGTTTTAATTAAAAAACTGGAGATCTACATGTAGGGATCTCGTGTAAACTCACTGAAAACGTATATTTCCATTTAGAAATGCTTCATAGAATTTTTAGTGTGATTTCCTGCTATCACTACTTTCTCCTTCTGGTTGCATTCCCCAGTCAGACTCAGCCTTCTATGATTCACTAAAGATAGAAGTCCCAGGAGCAGGAGGCAATAGTGCAGTGCAGAAAAATGTATTCTAGCCAGGGAATCTGTCATATGGAGGATGGCAATAACAGAAAGCATGTGAACTGCTTTTACTATCAGTCTGGGGTAAAAGCTGTCACAGTCTTTCTGTATAAAAAAGTCTGTTTTCAAATTTTAAAGTATTTTCATCACTTGTTTTCCCAGTTAAACATAAACAGTTGTTATGAGGGGGAAAAAAAAGCTGTCATCAATATCTGATAAAAAAAAAATCTACATTTGAATGTTTTATTTATTCACACAGGAATGAATGAAGCCCAAATATATAGCAGCTTTTGTAAGCCAGCTCTAATGATACTTTTTAGAAGGTATGGGAATAATGTTTAGGTAGCATGTCATTGTCATCCAAGTTGAAATCCAGGCATTACAAAGAAGAATGTGGAAGCAGATATTTCTGTAGGTAGCTGAGAGGTGATTTTTCCATTTGAGTTAGTCCTTCATATTGATAGCCATGAGTTTTAGAAGTCAGGAGGAGGAGTATAATGTTTAAATCTCCAAACTGTGCAACAGCTCCCATAAACCAAAATTACAGTCAGAGCCAATGCCAAGAGCATCTGAATGACCCTGTGAAGCCAGTATGTTTGTCTATTTATAATAACACTGTGAAATATGCACCTAAAATGTGTCTGATTAAATTGGGTTGAAAATACGGTGAAATTCCATTAGAGGGGATCTGTGAATATACTCTAACTGAGGAGCTGTGTCTAAGCCTGATTTTAGAAGCCTTATAAAAAATAGACCATAGCAAAATTATTGGTGGAAAATGATAGCGAAGATAAAAAGTCCCTCTTGGACTTAATATGTGAAATAGGAGTGTCATGGTCTGGCTTTCCTTAATTTGATGGGGAATACTCTAAGTTTCTAGTACCTTAAGTAACACTTCAGCACTTCAGTTATAAACCAAGTATCTGTTTTATTTGGCGACCTCCACAAAAGAGAATAATAATGATGAAGAACAGCTCCCAACAAAGAAAGAGCCTTATAATTTAAAATTGGTGCCACAGGATCATTAACTACACGTCTGCAAAGTGTAAGCAGCAAGGAAGCAAAGAAAGGACAGATGTGTCTGTATGTGCTTTGCTTTTTTATGTCTGCAAACTGTGTAATTTGCATATTATCAAGGCCATTGTTAGAATAGCAGTAAAAAAATAATATATTTTATTTCCCATACTGCTTATACAAATTCCATCTAGGAACTTCCTTGTCAGAGACAACTCCAGGTGTTTCTGAAACTACTGTCAGGAGATGGTAATAAAATGAAAAGCTGTACTGATAATTTCCCTCCAGTCTGATAGCACTACCCTGGTGCCCTTGGAGTGGATTTATATTACTACCTTTCTTGATTCCTTATTAGATTGTGGGTTTGAGATTTTAAACTTCTTCATCTACTTCTTAGTAGTAGCAGTGACACCAGTAGTAGTAGTAGTATTGTGATTCCTGGAGGTCAAAACTAGATTCTCTACTGATGTCTAAGGAATTGATTACCTCTGTCTTGAAGACTGACTCAGAGATTTTATTCACAGTGGAGCAAAACCTGTAATTACATTGCATTTTGTCATAACAGTGTCCACCTAAATACAATTAGCATTCAAAACAATAGTAATAATGATGGTGACTATTGATTTCAGCATACACTAGCAGTGTAGGCATGTATCCAGGATCCTTGCTATGCTCCTAGAGATTTCACTGATGTCTGTGCTATCATGCCTGTATTAAAATTAACTGGAGTATGGCTTCCTGAACAGAGGTAGATGAATCAAATTAATATGGAGAATACAAGAATGATTAAGTGTTAACTCATCAGTATGATGAAAGTGATTATAGAAAACCTGTTAACTAGATTTTCTCATTTTGGCAGACATATTGGCAGAGAGTATTTCGGGGAGGGATCTAGGAAGATAATAAAGCAGTGTGATTGCATGCAGCTGGATTTGTTATTCAGACATTCTTTTTTTGGACTGTGACACTCTGTAGGAGCCTTGTATACAACAATATGTAAAAAAAATAAAATAACGTACAGAAAAGCTTAAATGATTGAGGATGGAAAAACTTTTTTTTTTTAACAGTGACATTTCAAATTATATCTAAAGCAAAATACATTTTTCTGCCTATTATTGACACAAGGAGTCAGTCCTCTCAATGAGACATTCTACTCTTGCAAGGAGAAAAACAGGAAAACATACACAATGCTTTAAAATCTTATTCTGGGCATACAATAGAAGTAAACGTACATTTCATTGGCAGAAGACAAATGTAATGATTCATTATCCCTTGCCGTTTCTGAGAAGTACAAATAAAAGTCTGATCTCATCAGCTGTGTCTCTGGATTAAACATATTGCTATAGCCTCTTAATTTTTCTTTCTCTACATTCAGTTTTTCTGAAGCAGATTTAGACTCTTTATTTCTACAATTTAATTTGGCTGTGCAGAAAGAAATTCCTTCTCAAAATGCTTACAAATTTAGACTGACCTTCAGCAATAATCCACGGAAAGAATTACTCTTTCCATAGCATGATACTGTTTTCTCCTAACATTGTTGCTTATCTGTGTTTTCCCCTTGAAGCTGTTGAGCAGCCTATTGGAGATTTGTCACATCTCCCATATGCAGTGAAAAATAAATTTGAGCATGAAGTTGAGCCTCTCTTTTATTTGCAGCAGGTGTTGGCTTACTAGCACTTTTAAATTTAGTCCCTCCTGACTATGAGAACAAAATGTTTCAAACTGGCCTGGTTCTGCATTTAAAAGCACTGTTCACATCTGAGTTGGGAGATAAAACTAAGGGGTTTTACAACTTTAAAATTAAAGGAATGGCCTTAAAAGGTTTCAGGAAGATATTTTCTAAGACAATACTCATATGTCAATGGCCCTGTGCTGGGCAAATTATTGAACACAGACAGTTGTATTTCTCAGCCCATTTAAACTTTCAAGACTTTAAAAACATTCCCATTTCTCATCCAGTTACAAAAAAAAAAAAAAAAAAATTATCTCCAAATTTTCCAGAAAGAAGTAGATACAAACTGAGTCTTGAGTGGTCAGACCTCTGTGGTTGTGGAATTCTGCATCCCACATAATTGCCTTTAACTTTAGATTTGTTGGTGTTCAGGGCTTGGTTTTCCTTCCTTCTTTCCTTCTATCTCTTCCTCCCATACAGCTTTAAACAGTCACCCCAAACCTGATGGATACAGCTTTTGTTCAATCACTGTTTTATCACCAGAAATCTTAGAACAGAAAACGCTGAAAGAAATTCCTGAGTGCATGTACATGGTAAAGCAAGCAGGGCTGGAGTGTGAGTTTGCACATCGTCTCAGGTCACCCTACTGGGGCAGGAGTCAGCCTGCTCCCTGCTTTGATCGCATCCCATACCAGTTGGCACTATCTCAGTCTCATTTAATTTTTCCTGAACAAAGATTTAGTCAGGGCAGTCTCCTACTGACAGGGTTCACATAGCACCTAGCCAATCAGTAAAGCTGAAAGTCCTAGCAAAACAGGTTGGAGGGAAATGTTGTAAGGAAATGACATGTAAAAGCAGGACAGCTGCTCCACATGGATGCACTTGAACATCAACAGAGGTTAAGTTAGGTCACATAGCTTGTCATAATTTTTTCACAACATACAGGCTCATCTTTTCAGCATCAATCCAGTTAAAAAGGTAACCAACCATGTCCCATTAAGTTTAGTTCAGTTTCTTGGTTGCCTGCCTATCTGTTAACAGATGGGGAAGGAAGGGGAAGGAAGATTTAGTGATACACTTACCCAGCACGTATGTGTTGGTACCCACCTGTTTCAAGGAGAAGCCATTGAGAGAAATTCCTCTCAGAGGAGGGGGCTGAGAGCGTAGTAGTAAATTGATGTCTCATTTCAGCCTCTGGTTAGAAAACTTCCCAAGAAAGTTGACTCAATGATGAAAATCTGTTGAAAGAAGCACTTGGAGGATGAAGTGGGTGCAGTACCAGGTATAAGTACCAAGAGTAGTTACCAGGAATGAGTCGAATTTGGGCCTTCCTCTCTCTGCCTCTGCACATCCCCACTTCTAATTTCTGCCACTGCCTGTAAAGAATGAGAGTCACTCTCCTACAAATGATGAGAAATGTTTTACTTAGATATCAGAAGGGCAAAAGCTCAACAAGCTGGTGTGTAGGCTGGAATGGTGCTTGTAAGAGACAGACTGTGATGTGGGGAAAACACTTCTAGTCTTTTCTTCATTCTTTAGAGATTTTTTTCCAGAGCTTAAAAGAAATTTATTGTTTAGATGCATTCTCTAAACAGTGTGCTGTGTTATCACAGTGCAATATACCATTACTATGATAATATTCAATACTATGAACTACAATGTATAGCATGATAGCTCTGAACTCAGTGCATTCAGTAGTCTTAATTCTGAATTTCACTGGCTCGTATGCTTTCCTATCTGTGGGAAGTTGGTGTCATCCAGATTCAATACTGAATTTGTCTTGTAAGCTGGTTTTATGCTAGAACATTAAGTTCTGCCACAAGGAAATTGAGTATCTCCTGCTAGTCAGTTAGATTGCTCTTGTACTTACTGACTGATGCATATGGCAACATACCCTGGAATTGTGGCCTGTGACTACAGTAAATAATGGGATGGCTCCTCCTCTGAGACTGAGATGTGAGATGTTATCAGAACATGCACAATAAAACTAGGAAAGGCTCTCACTTCTATTATATGGTCATGATTTAAAATTATTTGCAATCTCTTGCATAGCTTGAACATAGCTTCTAGCTGGATTTATCTGTATTTCCATTTGCACTTAATTTATTTTTCAGATAGCTATAATACTCTCATTTTAAATGTTAATACAAGACATCAAAATGATGACTAAAAATACAATATAAGGCAAAAAATGTAAAAAAAAAAAAGCATGGAAGAATGCATTGTTTTCATATTAAACAGCAATACAGACAAATACACAATTAGATAATAATGCTCTGCAAAATGTAAACTAATTCTTTCAGCCAGGCTGAAAGGTTCAGTCTTGGAAGAATCCCTTACAATAAATAGATTAACATGAGGAAGGTTAGCAGAACAGAGCCCTTAATCAAATTAGACAACACTAGACATAATAATGTTTAAAAAACCTTCTGAAAACATGTGCTTTCTTCTCCTTTATGGACATTTGAAGGAAGTCAGTATTTTAACACTATAATTACAGCATGTAACTATTTTGTTTCCAAATGTAATTATTAATGCCTCAAACTCATTTTCATGCATCCATAATATCGGGCAATCTGATTTCAGAGGTTGACCTGGTTTTGTACCACAGTTACCTTTAAGTTTAGTTAAAACAGGATGACTTACATTTTACAATACAGTGACATTAGAAATACTTTTTCTCTCAAAATGAGTCTTTTCAATAACTTTTTACTGATGATTTCAATGGCAAACTCTTATGTTCTGGAATAAAAATGATCCATGCTTCTAAAAGGAATATAAATATTTGCTTTTCACTGTGCAAATAAATCGATTCCTCTAAGTTTAATAGTTTTCCAAATATGCAAATAATTCAAATTGTTCATGGTTAGATCAGATTTATTTTCTCACTTCCTGACAGATGAAGAAGCAGAACAGTTATTTATCTTTGTGAATAAATTTAACATTAAAAGATTATTTATCAGATTTTTTGATCTTCAATTAGACATGAAGGATTAAAAAAGACTGATTCAGAATATAGTTTATTCTTAAACAGTGTAAAATCAAAGATTGTCGTTTAGCCGTATGGCAGATTGTCTTCATGTCTGAAAATGAGTAATATGGGAACAATTATTCTCTGTAAAATGATAATTTATATCAGATTTTGTTAATAATCAGCATTTTTGTTTGCATTGTAGCACTGAATATTTAAAATTAGAGGTAAAAAATGGTAAATAGGACTATATCAGCTTAGCTCAATGTATTGATTATTTATTGGGTTGCCTAAATGTAGTTTTGATGCATGTATCAGTAACCTTCAGTATTTATATCCACCAAAATTTTCACAGAAGAGATTTTTTTATTAGACTAACCAATGCAGTCAGAAAAATAAACAAGATTTTTTGTCACAAAGTCCCATCTTAGAGTTTGAAATGAAAAAAAACAAACCAAATTAAAGCACACAAACAACAACAACAAACAGAAAACCAAGACAAAACAGAACCAAACAAATAAAACCACCCCAAACTCCTTAAATCGATGAAATATTGTCTCTTCTTTAGAACAAATGTGCTGCAATCAGAAAGTCTTCATGTCTTTCACAGCTTTCTACAATGTACAAAGTCTTTGAAGCTAGGCAAGGTGTTTTGTGAGCTTTATTCACAGGGTAATGTTCATAACATTACATGATTTCCTACCGTATTTATCAAAAGCAAAAACATTTCTACCAATATGATACTGCTCTGCTTCACCCCACAGTGTCCCTTTACTGTATAGTATTATTCCTGAAAAAGAAAAAGGGAAAACCAGAGGTTATTCACTTTGACCATAAAAAACATCTTTCCTGATGTCTCTACAGCAGCTCAAATGCATTTAATCTTTGATTTTCTTTTCCTTCCAACAAATTCAGCTAGATGACAGAATAAATTTGGAGCAAAGCTAATCCATTATATTTAGGAAAAGAAATCCTTTTCAGACTGAAAATAAATCCTTTCTCACATTATGGTGAATTTATTTGGCTCCTGGAGAAGTCTAGAGAAGATGATGTATGAGGCAATGAAAGGAAGATGACCAATTCCTATAAAATATGCCAAGTTAGAGCCATAATAGGCCTTGAAATAGTCATGTATTCTAATGGCCATTCATCAGCTTAGCCAAACAGTGAGCCTATGAGCAAAACAATGTTGGAACAGTGGTAGATGGTCAAAATGCAGTTTACCTATTTAAGCAGAACGGAATGAGCTTCTTTTAAATTTTATTTTAAAGGCCCAGAGATTGAGGTTTATTTTGAGAAATACCAGTTGTAACATTCTCTTCAGTGCAAAAAAAGGCGGTGGTTTCCTTCCAGCACCAATCTTTGAGTGGACTGCCCCTCATGTTTTCCTCTCTGAAGGTGTTTCCTTCCCCAGCTCAAGGAATGACATAGGAAACAGAACAAATAATTGCCTTTGCTTACATGTCCTCATATGTATTCTGACAAATAGGCTGCCAACATGCCTAAACTTCCCCTTACATTTATTGAAGTAAGATCTAATTCAAAATCTAAAACTTGATTTAGTTTTTACCTTTCTGTGAGAATAGAAGATCTGCAGTTGTTCACAGGAGCTTGTAAAACTTATGAGTACTGATTTGAGCTGGTGTGAAAATCATATCTTCTGAGACTGGGTTTGTTATTTTCTCATTGGAAATGTGTCTGTCCTTTACACCTGTAAGATTTAGGTTTAATCAGAGACAGAATAGCCAAAAAGGAATGGAGGTAAGAAAATTAGCCTTGTAAAGAACATCTTAACAGAGGGAGCATAGTGAAGATCACTTGATCACTTCTGCAGCATGAATTTTCAGTGTCATAATGGCATCTAAAGTAATGGTCCTGCAGCAATCCAGACTGAAAACACAAAGGCTCAGAGAATCAGCAAACGTAACTCATTTGCAACTGGACTGGTTTTCCTGAATTTCTGGTGATGTCTTGTCTCATAGGCCTATAGAATAAATGCTGAATGCCACTTTTGGCATCCACTGGTGTGCTGTGTCCCTTGCAGACCCACATTAACCTTATGTAGCCTTTTTGTTTCTCCTCTGATAGTGACCAAGGAAAGAAACATTGTCTTTTTTTCCTTTGTTTCCTATTGTTTGAGCAGTATGATCACTTTTACACAGAAATGCCAGGTTTTTTCTGACATTAACAAATTGCCTTTGGTTATGGTAGATGATGACTAAGAGGTAATGGATTATAGCCTGTAAACCTAATTCTTTTGATATATTTTACCATTTTGTTTGAGTCTATATATACTCAAGAAACACTAGCATTTTAAATTACAGCCTTTCTGTTAACTTTAAACCCTGAATATTTTAAGATTAACAAAACTCAAAATACAGGTTCTGAAAGTCTTCTCGATGAAAATAAAATCACTCCATCCAAGTAGGCATGGAAATCCAGGAATGAGCTCAATCCACTGCTCATGTCTTGTAGTTCTTTAAGCTAAAAGAGATTCTTTGATTTTTAATGTCACCTGAGACTGTTTCAACAGAAGGCAAAAGAGCAGACAGCTTCATACACAGCTCTATATAACCATATGTTTTGCTCATTTTTTCTAGTTCTATCATTTTTCAGCAGGTAATATTCAGGAACAAGGTCAAAGGAAAATGTTTAGGAATTTGTGTAAGTGGCCTGCCCCTGTATGGATATTACAAACAGTGTTTGTTATTCTGACAATCACAAATTTACTGCTATCATTAGCAAAAACCTTACTAAGTACTTATTTTTAGTAGCTTAATGTCATGAAGCTGAGTCAGGGGAAGTTTGGGTTGGATATTTGGAAAAGGCTCTTCACCCGGAGGGTGGTTGAGCGCTGGAACTGTCTCCCCCAGAGGAGTGGTCACAGCATCAAGCCTGACAGAGTTCAAGGATCATTGGACACTGCTCTCAGGCACAGGGTGTGACCCTTGAGGTGTCCTGTGCAGGGCCAGGAGTTGGACTCAATGATCGTGATGGTTCCCTTCCAAGTCAGCATATTCTATGATTCTACGATGTAGAGGGATTCCTTGTGGAATATAGGATACCCCAGGAGGGCTTGGGCATCCCAGGGCTGTTGCAGAAGTAACCCTGATGGGGCCTCAGGCTGAAGATAGGCTTGCAAGGCACCTGCTAGCTGGCAGCCTTGAACAGCCTTGGGAAAAGGTACACACTGGTCAGCTCCCCCACTGCATAGAGGCTTTCTCATGGGAAAGGGGCGTGAACTTTGGAAAAAGTATAACTTGGTGTAACTGAATAATAAAACTGGAGCGCGATGCTCAAATCGTATCAGTGTTCATATCGTGACTCTGGCTGGATTCCCCTGCTCCTGGGACCCCCCCCCCTGCTACACTATGATTCTACTTTAGTCACTTTATTGGGATATGGACCCAGAATTAGGCTAATTTTTCTGTTGTTGTTGTTTGGGAAAAGAGGAAATACACCTTATATATGAAGTCAAAAGTTAATTGTTAATATATTTTAAATTATTACATTTTATTACAGTCTGATTCAAGGATCATTGCTAATTCAGGAGTAACTGTGGCAGAAAGAAAAAGAATACACCTATGCCAAAAGAGTTCCAGTAATTACAATAATTCAGTTAAACTCATCATGAAAACACTTCTTATTTTCTATGCCTTTTCCTGATTTTCTCCTCACTCTTCCTCTGCTCCTCAGGGTCATAAACTTGCTGGTCTCACCCTGGTCTTGGCAGTGAGGATGTTACAGGAAATTGTCAGCATCTAGAGCCCTTGATGAGAAGAAGAGGAAGCCCAGGTTTCTTCTACCTCGCTCTAGGATCCATACAGGGTCATATTTGTATGTCTGGTAATACACTTTTACACCGTGATCTTTCTTGCCTGGTCTGCAGCTCTCTGTCTCACATGAATTTTTTAGCTACTACTTCTTTGTTCTCCATGTAACACCCTTTACTTGAAATCCAGTCCTATGTTCCCGTTAGTGACCACTGGCGGGGTGTTTATGGCCATAAGGTCTCCAGTGACAGCCATGGCCCCATCTCTTACCATCCCATTCCCATACCCTGTGACACATCCTGCATCTCCACTTCTCAAGGCCTCTGCTGTGGCTTTAGGCCTATATTTCTCTACACTGCAGAATAAAATTCCTGGGAAAACCCCAGCTATTGATCCCTACTGAAGCACTGCTGGGTTGCAACTTCACAGTCAAATACCCACCTAGGAACTACTCTGAGGCAGTGCTGGCCTGTGGTGATGAGAGGCCGTAGCAGTAGGTCCCCACAACTTTTATATCCCCAGATGTTTCTTCCATTATAGGAAAGGGATAGGGAGGAGGGGGACTGTCTTCAGAAATCAGAATTATAGGCAGCAACCCCTGCCTCCTCTTTGAGTGGTGCCACAAGCCAGGTGGTGTTGGCAGAGTGTGGAGCTGAGGACTGGGGTAGATCATATGGGAGGAAGACAGCACAGAAACAGCAGGATGCCCTGGACTGAAATTTTGCTGTTTCCACACTGTGCAATTCAGGGGAAGTTACTCCTTAAAGAATAGGCAGAGATCCTAAAGGCTCTCAGTTTTGCGTGCCTTTATACCTTGGAGAGGACAGAAGAGATAAAGAAGACATCATGGAGTGCTGAAAAAGCAAAAAGCAAAAAACACCCTCTTTTTCTGGAAGGTTTTACAGAGCCAGTTATTGTGTACAGAGGACATAATACACTGTGAGCTACTGACAAGCTTGTGAGACTGATTTTTGTCATGAAGCACTTGTATTTCAAAGAATAAAAGTTAGAGCACAGCAAGCACACAAATATCCAGAGTACTTCAGTGAAGAAACGTTTTGCTAATATTTATTACAGGCAGTTATGTAGGGGTGATAGATTACTAGGAAAAGCACCAGATTCATTTTGAAGGTGTTTGCGAGGTTAATATAAATTGAGAATTTGAAAACACCTTTTTCTTCATTTCACATCATTCTGTAGAAAGCGTTTTTGAGAAGGGTGAAAAACTTTGGTTTGTTCCACCAGCAGCAAAGATAAAGACTGTGTAATCTTCTGGAAAGAGTTGCTGAAAATTTCTATTTATTGTCTGTCCTTCCCTTTTGATCTTCTTTTCTCTGTCTTCTTTCCATCCAAGTTACCAAAGGATTTTTCTTCTCCAGCATCAATTTGAAGGAGGCAACATTCAGCTTGAATCACTGGATGGAGGGACCTGAGGGACCTGAGCATTATGAAAGATTCAGAATGGAAGAGTGTTTTTAAAAAATTAATTTGTAGTGAGAAAGTTTAAATGAGGGAGGGGCAGAAAGTGCTATCAGACCAAAGTGGGGACTTTTATTTTTTCCATCAGAATTTTGTTTCAAAAGGCATGATGGTTACTTTGGTCTTGTTCTAGTGTAAAGAAGGTAAAAAATAAAGCCAACTGATAATTTCCCATGAGCCAGAAATACAGTTCTCTCCCATTTCTTCCTTAGCTTCAAATTATACTGGTCTAAAAATCAGCAAATCATCACCTTGAAAGAAGTAGCATTTTTCCTTCAAGAGGTCTTTTTATTTTTCAAGACACCTAGAAATATGGTAGTTACTCTGTTTCTGACATTCTCACTCATTCTGGTTTCCTTATTTGTATTGTGTTGTATTTCTGAGGGTTTTTTAGTTAATTAAATTTCTAGAACCATCTGAGCAAAACCACAGAGATTGTATTGCAGCCTAAAGAGATTTTTGACTCCACAGGAATGCCATTAAAAAAAAGAAATTATTTGAAATTCCATTATAAATGCTTCCATGATTCCTAAACATTCTCAAACTTGTTGCTTTTCAAAATTCTCACTCTATAATTTAAAACTGGTATCTTAGAAGATACAACCCAGGATGTTTCTGAAGAGTACAGAAGAACTTTGCACAAAATATGTGTTTTATTTTCAGAAATTCAAAATCCTCTTCTTTTTGCTCTCTATTTAAGTTGTCTGGTAGTGCATATATTCTCATGACAGTGTATTTTTCATTGTAATCTACATGAATGCTGTTTACTAAAACAACACAAACTTTGGGGATAGGGTTTCAACATTCTCTATCAATAAATTTCAAATTTGAATGGAATTTAAACTATAAATAACTTTTTTTTTAGCAAAAATAAATTTTTAATTTTCATAGTCAAAGAGTTTCAAATTCACATTTCAAAACGGGACATTATTTTAGAAAATTACTTACACACAGCTAGAAAATTCAATGGAAAATATCCTAAACCACATTTGGATGTGTCAGTTTGGGGTTTGTTATTTTTTTACTGGAAAAAGCATTGTTTTGGTGAGAGATACAGAAATTATGGCCAGTTGGTGTGTGTCTGTGCGTTACACTCTGCTGGTGGAGAGAGTACATAAGGTTTGCCTCCTTGGGCAGCATCTACAGCTGTTCCAGTAGGAAGAAAAGTCTTGAAAATCTGCGTCCAAATTGGATCATCACTCTGTTCGTATTACCATGTCCAGAGGATCACTCTTCATTGCCTAGACAAATGTTAGAAAGCTAATTTCTGCTTTATGGGGTGGCGAGCAGGCAGGCAGTGGTGGCACAGCATTGGCACGGCCCACCATGGCAGAAAAGCTGTCACATGGAAGAGCGATGTCACAGAGAAAAGTTGCTATGAAGACCAAGAACCTGCCTGGTGTCTGGAACACAGGCTCTGCCCAGGCTGATTGCTCAGCTGCCTGCTGCAACCACATGGGCAGCCAAATAAGTCAGCATTTTCTGGAGGAAAAAAATCACCTAAAAAAAAGCAGCACATTAAGAATGTCTACATCCGTTTGTACTGGAAAATACCTTTGTAGCAGTCCTTGGCATGGCATGTCAGAAATGGAAGCTTTCTTTGAAATGTTTGTTTCCATTTGTGTTTAATTTTAGATTTGTTAGCAGAGTTCAGCTGTCATCCAGTGCAACAGGAACAGCAGAGTTCAAACTTAAAAGTTTTCCTAGACTCAATTTTAAACAGTCAGAAGTTATAAACTCTTTCTTAGCTGATATTTTAATTATAAATCAATGTTTCTTAAAGGACATGCAATATCAAGACCCAGAAAATGGCACTTTCTGTGTAGCAATAATTAAAAAAGAAAGGGAGTACCAATCTGGGGATGCAAACATTAGAACAATGTATTTTCTCTATTACTTATCTTCATTTTTCCTGGTATTCCAGTCGCCATGACCTGTTGTTGTGAAAGCCAGTAATAAGACCATTGTACTAATGCATGTAAAAAGTAACTAGGAAAAGAAAAACTTGCAGATATTGAGCCTAGGTTTTAGGGAAGAGATCACCATCATGCATATTACCTGATAGACTTTTCTTGTTCTAGTGTTCAAACTTGTAACACCTTTTGTCCCCTTGTACACATAGGAAACTTCTTTTATACTCTCAGGTTCAAAAACTTTCCAATTTTTTTTTTCAAGAAGTGACTTATTTTGTACATGAGAACAATATGCAATAATAAAACATCTTTAGGTTACTTTGATAATTTGAGCCTGTTCTGAGACCTGAATGTATAAACTTTTGGCTTCTAAAAAATCTAGAGATTCCACTTTTCTGAGTTCATTTCTTGAACTTGTATTTTCACAAGGAATTGAGTTAACCATTTAGGCATTGTCAGGAGGGCCAGTTAAAAGTTATAACTAATAAATCTCTGCTGGCTATACCATTTCCAGACAAAAGAAAACAAAAAATCTCAAATGCTGGCATAAAAATGGTCACTGAGATACAGGAGGATGTAATTCAGTGGAAAGGAGACCACTGCCAGGCACAGCCTTTGTCAGCTCAAAATAAAAAGAATAGCCAAGTCCTGATTGCATTACTTTGCAATGGATGATTGTACTGAGGCAAATGGCACTTTCAGAGTACTGTTAAAATAACCTGTGAATAAAAATCTCCTCTGAGTTCTGTAGTTGTTAAAATAATCTGGGAATAAAAACCTGCTCTGGAACAATATAAAGATAGGGAAGAGATCCAATGAGAGTATGGAATCTAGATAAACCAGTACAGAAGTGCAGTGGGCTTTCTAAGACCACTCCAGGTCTGGCTTTTGAAGAGTGGTGGTTGCTGACAGTGGGGCAGCTGAACATCTTTGCTCCTCATATCCCCCTGCTGCCTTAACCATGCATATTGACTCTCGTGAAATGTCTCTTTAAATGCCACAGTGTGGAGGGAGTAGTTTCAAAATTCATGCTGTTTAGCTTTAAAAATATACTGTAAAATTCCATGTCAGAGGAACAGTTTCAGGGACAATTACATCTGTCTTCACTGGGGTGGCAGAAAGGTCAGGTTACAAACCCAGAGTAAGTCGTCCTTTCTGCTGTGTCTGAACTATTCACATGTATCTTATGAGTTAGGGACTCGTCATTTTGCACTGCTATTTTTATACACAGCGCATGATATGGCTGACTCTCCTCTAGTCTTCTGGAAGTGCATTCAGGGCTTTGGATCATGTACAGTATACAGTAACATGAAAAATTTTCTTCATTAGGAGATTTGGCACGCAGGGAGGCTGCTTTGAAGTCTGGTTCTGTAACAAATCTTGCATAAACTCTGTTGTTCAGATGTTGAATACTTATTAGTGATCCTTTTGCTGGAATAGAGATGCACGTTATTCCAGTTCGGATAATGTGTTAGCATAAGGAAGATATTTAAACCACAAATACTGTTAGTTGCATGTCACAGACTTCTCAGACACAGCAGAAAAAGACAAAAACAAAACAAAACAAACTCTACAACATTTCAAGGTAAACAGGTGTAATTGACCAAAATACAAAAATTTTAAAAATTGCAAGAGATTTATTGTCTCAGCTATTCAAATCTTATTCCAAGGTATAACTTACAAGTTATATATTGTCCACTGAAAAAGATATCCCCAGAAATTGATTGCCCTGCAGAAATGCTCCTGGCTTACAGTGTTGTGAATTTATTCAATGTTTATGACTTAAAAAGTTAGAGACAGTAGAGAAAAAAAAAAAAAACTAAATCTGTTTTGACAGAACATTCTAGCTTTTGAGCCTGAAATGTTTACTTTCTAGCATGTAGGTTGGAAGTATTTTTATCTGGATCCATAATGAACTGCCCTACAAAAAAAGTTTGTTTTCAGTGTTTCTAGATCTGTGTTAAGCAATTTGGCACGTTTGGTTTGGAAATGAAATTGCTTTACAATTGTGGAATCAGTATGTTCCTAAACTTATAAGTCTGACAGAATGACAGGGTTTTGACACTGGGATAGCTACAGATTATTCCAGGACTGGCAGATTTAAAATACTGAGGCATGGATAAAAACATGTCTGAGTGAGGGGCTAGCCCCAGCCTCACCTAACATCAGAGCCTCCAAGTGCAAGGGATCCTGGAACTGCTTCAAACTTGGTTTCCCAGACAAAATAACACATTATTTTCTTTTATTCTTCTTTCAGTGCTGCTATTCTCAGTTGTTAAAGGTGCTCAGTGGAGGCAAAGGCACACGCACTATACAATACTTCTGTTATTCTATTTCTTACCTGGTAAAATAAGACAGCACCAAATAAACCCCCCAAAACATCTTCCATGATAGCAATATTCAATCTCCTTACCTAGTGCTACCTGTCAGTGTAGAAATGTCTGTGAAAGGACAGAATAGCCACTATTTCACATAGCATGCTGTGCTTCCTAAAATGTGGTTACAAAGAGGTCTTCCTGGGCAAAAGACGGGCTGACACACTCTACAGATAACACAACTCAAAGAATGTTAAAGGTGATGGTTCTGGATGCAAAGTCTCTGCCCCTGGTTGAACTTACTATTTTTGGAACATTTGAAAGTATTCTTTTGACTAATACACTTAAGAAGAAACATCCCTGACAAGCAAAATGGACTGATATGAACTCTGCTATGGGATGTTCACAATCTGTCTCTTGCACTGCAAATAATGTTCCCAGATCCCAGAGAGTTTTATATTTCTGTAACGCCTTTGCAATGTAATAACTTAGATTGAAGATAAAATAAATGAAGCCAGTAGGTTTTGATTATGCTGTGCAAGATTGACATACCAAAAAACAAGGCCTAAATTATGAAAGCCCTCCTGACCACAATAAAAAGTTGGTCAGTGGATTGGGTCTGGGACAGAGAAAAATAAGGACCTTTCTTTTGCATATTACCCATCCTAAGGAGCCCGATTTTTTTTGCAGTCTGGCTAACACATTAATTCTCATGTCTCCAGCTTCCTTGTCAGGAAGCCTGTGGATGAATGGTTCTGATTTGAACCCACTTTTATGGGGAAGGAAACACCCACACTAACAAATATCGGGGATGTTTTGAGGTAATGTTTTAAAGTGCTGAGCAACTATGTTGGCACCACATGAAGAAAGACACTGAGTAACCCTTTCTTGCTAGGTTACTGCATACCTAACAGATTTCAGCCACCTACACCTTTACCAGTGCACCAGATGAGAATTTTTAATATGCCTGAAAAACATGCTACTGTTCCACTCTTCTCTTTTACCACTGTTTTTTCTTTCCTAACTGCAACTTGTTAGGAAGTTAGAAAAAAAACCCTCAACACCTAGAATAAATGGCTTAAGTTTTCTTTCAAGTTTTCATTCAGGTTAAATTAAGAAAAAATGGCTCATTTTTAAACAAATGAAAAGAGTAAAGCTGTGGTAAAAAAAATGTGCCAAAAAGATCCTGTGAAATGCATGATTGTATCTGGGCAGATAGATAATTAGGGTGTATGAGACCTTATTTTTTGAGCATCTGAAGTGTAGGTGGACTTGAGAAAACAAAGCATTAAAGCTCAATTTTACATTTATTTTATTGTCTTTGCACACTTTTCTCAGTTTCCTGTGGTGCCAGCCATCTGTCCAAGCCCATGTGTTTGATAGGGCATGTCATGGTATGCCACAAGGATCTTGGGTACCATCCTGTTTAGTCCAAATCTCCGACTCTGGATTCTACATGCAATTCTCTTTTATTTTTTATTTGTCATAGGCCTGGGTGTGAGTTCAAGTCAAATATAAAAGATGAAGGCATGCTGTCCTTCAAGGAATGACAATCCTTTATATTTAAAACAAAGAGATAGTGCCAAGAACACAGCTAAAAAAAAAAAAAGTATATATAAAAGATAAAGAACGCTTCTCTGTGTGGTTTCATGGGCCACTTTGGAGACTGAGGTGTTGGCTGTTGCTATAGCAGGGAAAGTTTTGCACAAGAAGATTTAGGTAGACTCAGTACTGCACAAAATAGGATAGCTTGCATGGCAAGATGTCTTAGCAAGTCTGTAACAAAAATTAGAGCTAGAAAGCATGCAAACTAAAGGTTTTGAAGTTATGAAATGAATTAATTTTCAAGTAATAACTTCTACAACTCAGTTGAGTTAACTATATCATACACAGGACCCAATGTGGATTGAAGTCTGTTTTATCCGTTTAAGAGTGATTTGAAAATGAATCAGAAAGAAAAGCTTTTGTATTTCTGTTGCTTATTTTCAGAACACATCATTTTCGGAATGGTGATACTGTTGAATTAGAATGATCCCCAAACAGTGAGAAAGAATAGTATATTGAGAGCACTGCAGATCACAAGTTAGTCTCTGATTCTGCTTCACACATTCTGTATGGCCTTGGGTAAGTGACTGAACATTGGATATTAAGATTTTGAAACATTTTCAAGAATAAATGTATCTGCATCCATTGGCCAACTTCACTGATTCACTGCTGTTTAAAAAACTCAACTAATAATTCCTAGAACTGAACACTGAGTGTGTATAACACAATCCAGGACATTTCACAAGATTTTTAGTTGACTTTCACTTTTGAAAATGAGTACCACATTCCAGTTTTAAGAATTCAGTGAAGTTATTGTAAATTCTCCTCAGTGAGTAGCTAGGCTGAAAGCTGTAAAGCTACACCTTTATTTTACCCTTCATTTGTCTAATCCAGTTTTCAGTTTGGGTTGGATGTAGTTATAACTTTGGCAACTGGATTGAAGTACCCATTATGCATGTTTTACTCTCAGTATAGGTACTTAAGGGAGGTCTTTATCACTCTAGAGTTTTTGATATTCTAAATAGCTTCAGCTTCCAGGGTGCCATTACAAGGCATGACTTTTGATTTCTCAGTTTCCAGACTGTCAAACAGCCCTCATAAACTGCGACCAGCTTATGTGGATATGGTGACAGTCACAGCTCTGTCGCTACAAAGGAAATGTAGTCACACAAATCCTACTTGGTGTTGTATATTGGTCTTACAGATACCTTGTAAGAGATTCAGCTGTTGCTCCTCCATCTCTCCAGAGTCCTCTCAAGGGACTGTTGTCCTCTCCATTGCCAACCAACAGAAATTCTCCTGTTCTCTCAATAACATCTATTTTCCAGATATTTAACTTCCACTGGTGGAATAAAAAAGATTGCTGTCTGCTTCCACTCAGCAGATGAAGTAATCAATTTTTTTATTGGGAACTTATCCTCTCCTTTGTATTTATTGTTTTTCAAAAATATCTGCCATCACCAAACTTGAGCAGTTTGCTCTGTTTGGCTTTATTCTAAGTTGTTGAAAAAAACTGCATATTTCATAAAGCTAAGAATCAACTCCTGTGGATCCTTGTGGTCCCTAAGAAATGCACTGGCTGATTCTCATTAGTTTTGAGATATGTCATCGCTATTTTTAATACAATCTTGGTGCATCATATTAATATCATATCACTTTAGTTCTTAATCAAAATGTCAAGCAATATTGAGTCATGATCATTACAGAAGCGATGGTTTGTTACACCACCATCCATTACCTTTATTAGAGAAACTGGGATCATTAACAGAACAAACTACTTGGAAAAGATCTAACAGGTTTTCCTGAAGCATTAATCATTTTCTTAATTGTTCATTAACAGACTGTCAGCCATTCCTGTATTTACTGATGCTGGTCAAAGTGGTCTATTTTTAATTACTTTGTTTGAGCAACACTGTGAGGGCATCATTACCCCTTTTTAGTCTTTAGTCCCCTTTCTGATATTGCAAGAATTATTAAAAAGTAGTTTTCATTAACTAGAGAACTCCTTAGTCAACTCTTTAAAAATTTACAGGTGGACATTTAAAATATTTTTACCGGTTGCTGTCTTACATTGTATTGAGGTACAGTTGGTATTTTTAGAAAATTTCTAGAAATACAGAATTTTTTTTTCAAAGATTACTGGAAAAGTTAGTCCACCTTTATCAGCCGGAGGAAAGACCAAACAGTGCAGAGAGATGGGGAATGTTCATTACAGTTCATTACAGTTTGCCACTGCTTCATCCTCAGGAGGAGGCCTGCTTTCACTCTTCCCTTGCTCCCCTGTCAAGTCTCTTCCACATAAAAGAGTCTTCCATGAACTTCTCCATTGTGAGTCCTTCCCATGGGCTGCAGCTCTTCAGAAACTGCTCCAGTGTGGGTCTGTTCCATAGGGAACAGACCTCTGCAGTGTAGGTCACAGGTCCATGTCAACAAACCTTCTCCAGCAAATCTGCTCACTGTCCTCTCCAGCTGGGGTTTAGGGTATTTCTCCCCCCTCTGCTTAAATAAGTGAACACCACTGTCTCTGATGGACTGATTGGCCAGCATCAGGTCTGTCTTGGACCCCTCTGTCACTGGCTTTGTGCGCATGAAGGAAGCTTCTGGCAGCTTCTCTCAGAAGCCACCAGTGTGATACCCCACACCGCCAAAATCTTGTCAGGCAAACTCAATACAAACATGAATGCAATTATGAAATTGCAGTACTACAAAGAACTGAGCCACATTGAGACACAGAGTGGGGTTCTCGTAGCATAACTTCAGTTATGTAAAATTTGAGCATATCTTCTAAAATATCCATTTATGCCTTGTTTATAATTACTCACAAGACGTGGTTAGAGTACAATTCATCCCACAGGTGCTGAAAGGTTGAGGCTGGCTCAGCTGTCTTTTGTGGGTGCCCATCTGTCTCCAAGCAATCCAAGGAAATTAGGTTAAACTAAATGACTAACACTTATCTGGCTAAAGACAGTTGAAATAAACTCCATCCAACATGGCTGATCCAAGGAAACCTGCAGTACAAACCAAATTTTTTGACATTCCTCACGTCCTGTAAAAAAATGTAATAATTACCCAATTCTTTTCACCTAAGATCAGAGTTTACTGAAGTAGAATAAAAGTGTCAGTTTAAATGTAACCTGCATTCCACACTTAGGTTTTTTTAATTGGCTTTTCACATAGAAAATAACCCTTAGAGAAATGCCAATTTTTGTACAGTGCTTCTCTCTAATAAGAACAAATCATCCCTCCTAAATCAAATGGGGATATATTTATAATTATTGTATGGCTATTTGATTGTATGACTGTGCATCAGGGTTTTTATTAAAAGGAAGGTGGTATTCATTTGAAATTATTAACCAAATATACTAGTTTACATGTAAGTCTGTATGTGTTTAGTAAGAGATTGCCCCTCAGGAAAAAAGCCCCCATCCTTCAAAAGCAGAGTCTTGACTCTGTTTCTCATTCTATGAAAGTGCAGTCCTGCTTCCCAAAAGAAAACAAGTTCCCTTGCTTTTTAAATTCCTGTCTCTCAACAAACCAGGAACATTGTCTAGCACTCTGAGACAGGAAAAAACAGCGAGACTGAGCCCAATTCACTCCCAGTAAAGAGGAGAAGGGAACTGACATACTTGATTAATCATTGCCATCTCCCTGCTGCTATCAACACAATACAGCACCTGTGGCAAGGAGCCGAGCACCCCTTTATGCTTCTCATTTGATGCACACACTCATTGCATTCACACACTCAGAATGTGATCTTTCATGAGTAAGGAGTTATGTTCAGTAATGAGACATGTCCAGTAATGAGAAGTGGATTTTTCCTTAGCCAAAAGTTATCTGTTTAAAAAAAAAAGAAAAAAAAAAAGCTTTCTGGCAGAGAAGCAATTGCAGATCTTTAAATATTCCAGTGCTATTAAAAATCTTAGACCTTAGCAAATGATTGACAATATTTCAACAACAGGGAAATGGTGACTGGGAACTTGTCTCTGGAAACAGATGGTGCTTGACACTTCTCTGGAAGAACCTGCCAACCCCTTTAGAACACCAGGTCATCTAGGCTGAAGCATAAAAAGAGAATATTCTTGTCCTAAAATGCTTACTATGTAACTTTAAAGAAGCATTTGTGTATTAGTTGCCATGGGAAGACTCCAGCCTACCGAAGGTGTAAGTGCTGCAGCAGTCTGGAGAGAGCCTTGTTCTGGACTCAGCTGGCAGTTTGCTGGATGCAGAGGATTGATGTGTTTGTGTAAAGGAAGCTGCACACACATACAGCTACACCTGCACAGACAGATGTTATCTCCTTTGGCTGTGGGTGACAGACATGTGCATGTGCATATTTGTGTGCACATATGCACAGGGAAACACACAAACACAGGTACTTCAGTAAAGAACATAAGGACTAGCCTGACTTGTCCTATCAGCTTTTGGTGCTGGCTTGGATGTCCTCTTTAAGATTCCTTGAAGGTATTTACAGGTATTTACAGGTATTTACAGACAGCTTACAGCTTTCTCCAGCTTCAGGTGGAAGTTGTCGGGCTCCCCCCACAGTGCCTAAATGACAGTAGGGTTTGTATGGCTTAATCCCACCCCACATACTGTAGTGTGGAATGTAAACTGTTATCTTCTGCTTCATGTATTCACCTTGTGATATATGTCATGATGAACAAAAATCAGAAAGTTGAGGGTTTTATCTGTCCTTCAGTTCTTATCAGTTTCACTTTATTACTGAGATGGGTTTCTCTCTCATTAATTTCATCTGGTCAAAGTGTGCTTCAGTTTGCTGCCTTCAATAATGAGTCACCCTGTTTCCACTGTGGCTTGCTTGCTCACTGAATTGTGGGAAGAGATGTGCTACATGAAATAAATTCAGCTGGCTTCATACACCAGCTTTGATGCCCAAGACTGTGAATGAGAGAACCTCAAGTTGCTTTTGCTTTACACTTCTACAAAGGGAAATGACTGACAATAGGAAGTGACTAACAAGTTCTTAATTAAAAACCACTGTAAAACCAGACCTGACACCCCTAAGAGAAAAAAAACCAACCCACTTACTCTATATAGAAAATGTATACACGTAGCTAAAGAAACCCAGAAACTGACTGCCCAGTGACTGATTTTCTCCAACAATTCCCTTTAAAGTATCCTTGTAAGCACGTTCTTTATGTTTTGAAAACAAGCTATTTTTATATTGTGGTCCATGTTATCACTTTGAATTGCCGAGGCAAATATGCATTGTGTCCCTCTCTGCAACCCTTTTTCTTATTTTTCTTTTTTTTTCTTTGTTTTTTTTTCCTCTATTATGGCATTGTTGACAAACTTTTCATGGGATTTTTTTATAGGATCATATTATTATTAGTCTACTTTTCTAGAACTGACTCTCTGTTTGGGAGTATCCCTGCCAGTCTACAGCTAAGCAATGAAAGAGTAGAGCATGGGAATGTTCCTGAGTTCAGGGACAGGCTTGATCCCTTTTGTGGCTTAAAATTTGGGATGAGAACCAGGCATGTACTGTATGTTCCTTATGCCTTGCTTTCTGTAAGTTCTTAATTCTGATCATGTTATTTGAAATTTCATCTGACCCACTTCAACAGTAGATCTAACTTTTGTCTTGATTGTACTTTGAGAAAAGCATTTCCACATTTGTCCCAGTCAGAATTCAATACTCTCTGACCAGGAGGAGGGTTCAGTGTTTATTATGAAATCTATTAATTTGGTGTATTTGTGATTTTGATTTAACAGAAGACTGCAGCAATGTACTGAAATCATAATAGAAAAATAATATAGCATTTCCATACTGTTTGAATCACAGAACAAACACATTTCTCATTACCAGGCTCTGTGTGCTCGCTGTCAGGATGCTGACATCCCCAGTCCCTAGGAAGGCATGTACGGATTAAAGCCAGACCAAGCTGTCTTCCAATTCTGTTCTAATAATTGATCAGATTTTATACTTCATGTTGGGCTGAAGCAGGTACATGTTCTCCCAGCCCTGGCACACTGGTCTGGGTAGCTCAGGAAGACATAATTGTGTGTTAATTATCTCAGGGAATCTGATGATCCAACAGTTCAGCTGTCTTATCTAGGAACATTACCCTTTATTCTCCCTGGTGTTGAGATAAGCTTAGCATTCTTCATGATACATTCTTTTCTGAGCTCATTGGGGTTTTTGCCTCATATCTGAACATTCCTCCACTGTGGAGGTGTGCTGGTCAATCACAGCCACACAACAGCTGCTTTCTCCCATGTATAAATTTGCAATACATTTTCCCAAAAAATGCATTGCCTACAGTACAAATATTACACCTCAGGTTTTTCTTCTGAAAGGACACCATGCAAACTGCAGAACACAGCATCTACTTTTACTTGCTGACCCCTTTTAATTATGACTATCACAAGTTGTTAGTCACACTTTACCTTGTGCAAAATCTTCTGAAAAGTTATTTTTTTAAAAATCTTTTAAGGATTATATTCTGATTTAAAATGGGAAAATACAATTACTGTGAAAAAGTAGATACCTAAGAACCCATCATTAGCACTGAAGGAAGACAGGGAGTCAATATAGATAGCTGGCTTGGAAATCTCCTGCTGGAACTAATGCTTTTGTACAGCTGAGTCATATAGTACAGAAAATCATGCAGAGAGGTCATTGTTCATGTGAATCAAATGACTAAGAGTATGAAAATTACAACTCCTCTCTTTTACCCCTCAGAACAGAATTTTTACTCTCTTTTTTTTAAGCAGTGGGTGCAGAGTATACAGAAAGTGTTATTTTTTTAGTCCTTTTTCCCCTAAAAATTCCTTTACAAAGAAAACATGCAGTATGATGTTTTACATTTTACATTTACCAGTTAGAACAACATTGTTCTAAATTGGTCACTTCTACCTTTTTTTTTTTTTTTTTGTTAGTCATAAAATAATGTATAGGTTATGAAATAATTTACAAATTTATTTCAGTGATCACTAGATTTATCCAAAGTATGTGTCCAGGTTTGCCTTTATGTAAAGGTATATGTATGGAGCAACATCTCTGCAGTTTCTGAGTAAGGCATTGACATACAAAAAATGTAGTCCAGAGAAGGAAGGGACTCACCCAGATACAGTCACAGGTTATGTCCACAGGAGTAAATTAAATATGCTTGAGAATATTTCGATGCAAACCAGTAATTATTAAAGTTGATTTAGTCACAGATGGACAGTAGAGTTAGATGAATATGAGTTTTCTGTAGATGTTTGTCTTATTCTGGAACTGCACATCATATTGCTGAGCCTTTGTTTTGACTCTAGGTCTAAACTCCTTGGCTGTCCACCTTCTCCAACTCTTGGAATGCATTTACAAAAGTCCCTTCATGGATTAATAAGGTGGTATCTTGCAAGTATCTATCCTTCCTAATCTCTTTCCAAACACTTCTACAGGCAGTTTTGAGGCAGTTCAGGGGAAATTAAGGATCATTTTATAGGATCTGAGTCTGAACCCTTAAATCATCTTCCACCTGCTCCCTGTCTGCTGAGTGACTGCTAATGGTGTGATGCTTATTCTGGTTCTGGGTCATTACTGGTGAATCTTTAAAAGCCATGAAACTGACCTTCTGTTGCCACCAGAAAGGCAAGAAGAATTGGACTGATAATAGCAATGAAGAGCATTTTGTGAAGACTTTCCTTTTCTTAGCTGGAGAAATGGGGTTATTCATCACACTGGTTTAATTTATTCAGAATTCATGTTTCTATATTCATTTTCTTAATTTGCAGTCCAAAAGGGAGGCAGTGTGATGCTTCTTTGCAAGAAATGACAATGATTGATGCGTCTTGGAGAAAGCTGTAATTTTTCAGTGATTCTCTGGTCTTTCCTTAATTTCCATAATTTACAAAACTGTAAGGAAAATCAGGTTTATTCTAGTTGGATGGTCTTATTATGGTTTATTTCCTCCTTTTAAGTTAGAGAAAATTTTGACCTACTTCCTTGATTAGATAACCTAAGTTCTTTGCTTCTCTTTAATTTTGGATAACTAGAGAATCCCCTAGATTTATTTTTCAATAAGCTAAAGTAGGGAGGTAGAGTCTTCTTTGTATCTGATGTGCTGATGATATAGAGATGACTTCAGATAGTATTTTATAGCCCTATTATATGAAATATGCCAACTGGGACTTTTAGGCTTCAGAGAAACACCTGTAATTCCTATATCATACTATGACTATGATATACAATAGTGTGTGAAAACTATGATTATTTTTCCTATTTTAGTTTCAGGGATCTATATATGGGCCAATCCTCTCATCAATATCCCATACTTGAGAAAAATGGGCACTTCCTAGGAGTGACTCACCTGGCCTACTTCAAATGTCTGCTTTAGAAAGAGGTTAATATTGCCCTGCTAGGACTTACTGCTCTCTACTGCCAACATGACTGTGTTATTACAAAGACAGACCCCTGCATGGTAAACACCAGCATCATATCAGACTCCTACTTCAGATTATTTCTTATCTGGAACTGTAGTGTCCATAAGTGTACAAGCCTGATGTACCCTTTTTCTCCAAACTGGTGCTGGGCTTGGGGCTTTGCGCCATGGCTGTGCCGGCAAAGAAGATCAAGAATATGAGCAACTGAAAATAGTCCCAATCCCCAGATTCCATGTGGGTCCTAGTGACTGCCTGGTGCCTATTTTGCAGTCTTTTGTCTCTTTGTTGCTACAGGCTCTCTTAAATACGCTCTAAACTTGAATGTTTCTTAACTCTATATTCTCTATTTCAAAGGGTCTAATTTATGAGCCTTGTGAGTTTTTGTGCAAAAAGAATGAGTCTACAAAGTGGGAATATATGTTCTGCAAGACAGATAAAAGCTATAATTGTAATTTTTCAATTCAGCCTACATAAACTATATCTCAAACACAGGATAGCACAAGGTGCAGATTTGGTGCATTAAGCAACAGTTTATTTACAGATTTTTCTGACCAATGAATAAATAGCCTGAGAAGGACATTTTTTTTGTGGACATTGTGTCACATTCTCATATGCTGTGAACTGAAGGCTACATTATTTTACTTTAGCTAAGTGTATAATCATATAATTAACTCCATCATTATCTAGACTGTTTGGTTAATCCAGAGATTTATTTTTAAGGGTATACTCAAGACAGCGTAAATGCGAATTACAATAAAACAGAATTCCCTCTTTCTCTCAACTGCCCCAAGAATTGTAAGTTCTTTGCTATGAAAAGCTATAGCTCAGGGATTTAATACTTAAAGCTGACTTCGTCACATTGGGACTTTCTAAGTATGGATTTGCTGAAGAAAATAAAACACTGATTATCTTTTTTAGAACTAAAAGAAGACAGAACAAAAACAAATGTCTCATTCAATGAACAGACACTTGAAAATGCTGGGTTAACAGCTGGACTTGATGATCTTAAAGGTTTTTTCCAATGTAAAGGATTCTATGATGCCATGATATACAATGTTCAGCACATCATCTTCCTTTTCATTGCTTTTCTTTTTCCTTTTTTTAAAATGAGCATTGCTGTTTGAAACCTTCTGTATTCCACAGTCTTCTAATTATTTGTACCCACGGTTTCAGCAAAATTAATTTCTATAAAAAGTAGAAATTAATAAATAATAAACAGCTTATCAGAAAAGATACTTTGGACCCTGGTATTTTTCTTAGTATCCAAATTATTTGAGTTTATGCAATATATTTTTATTCTGAGGAAAAAGCATGACATTTTTTGTGTTGAAAATAACAGTAGGAGAGGCCAAAGTCATGGGAGAGGGCCATACCATTAACTTATACTCTTCTGGTGAATGTGATCATCCTTAGAAAATTAGAGACAGATAGAAGTGAACATGGCTCATGAGCCAAAAGAAAAACTTATAATTATAAATAAATTTCAACATCATCTTTCTTAATATGATGGATTAGTGAAAAAGGAATAAAAAGCATCCTGACACATCAAATACATAATGGAAGAAATTTTTTCCTCTCCAGTGCTACATACAAATGTATACTTGGAAATTTAATATTCTTTGTGTAAGAATCACTCAAGTTTTCACATGTATTTAAACAGTGAAGATGACTGGATGGCGGCCAGCAACCGCTTTCTTTTGTACATCAGGCTCCCTTGTAAGCACTGATATCATGTGGGTGCTGAAATTTAATTAAAATGCCTATTAAGAAGATATCTCTAGAAATATCTTGTCTTCAGTGGGTAGATATTTAATTTATTTTTAAAATGTTGGTTTAGCTGTGCAAAGCAGAGCTGTCTTCTATAGAAAGATGAATATGAATGAAATCCTCTCCTTTTGTTTTCTAGTGAAAGCGTACTGCTGCTAATGCTTTTAACTTAGATTTTTTCATTAGCCTGTTGCCATTGGCAGAAATTTCACAGCAACTTCTGAGTCACCAAGTTCAACACTGTGTCATAGCCAAACTGAAAAAAACACTATAAATGTATGATATTCTGTTTAAAACAAGCTGTATTAAGTGCTTTGCATTACACTTGAGGAAAAGAAGGTTTAGAGCCTCACTTTCGGACTACAAAAAATCTCCTTTTTCTAAATTCATGTGTAAACTTACTCTATTCCTTACCTTGCTTTACCTTGCCCCTGGATGTGCAGCAAGCACTGACGTGACTGAATTGCACTTACGTGGCAAGGTTTTGGTGGGTGGTGCTGCAGGGGTGGCTACTGTGAGAAGACACCAGAGGCTCCAAGACGGACCCACTGCTGGCCAGGGCCGAGTCCGTCAGCGATGTTGGCAGAACCTTGTATGTGATAACGTATTTAAGAAAGGATGAAAAATTCTGGAAGAGAGGAGTTAGAAAATGCAAAAAAAACCCAACTCCACAGAAGGAGAAGGAGGATGTGCATCAGGCGCCAGAGCAGAGAGTCTCCTGCAGACCGTGGTGAAGACTGTGGTGAAGACCATGGTGAGGCAGCCGCGCCTCTGCAGTCCATGGAAAATCTCTTAACAGTACAGGTGGGTCTGTCCTAAAGTAAACTGCAGCTTGTGAGAGCCTGCACTAGAGAAGGCTCCTGGCAGGACCTGTTGACCAATGGAGAGGGGAGTCTATGCTGCAGCAGCTGTTCCTGAAGCACTGCACCCTGTGGAAGGGACCCATGCTGGAGCAGTTCAAGAAGAACTGCATCCCATGGGAAGGACTAACACTGGAGTAGCTCATAGGATTTTGTCCCGTGAAGTCAGGGGAAGAGTGGGAGGAAGAAGAAGCAACGGACACAAAGTATTGCCAACTGACCACAAACCCCATTCTCTGTCCCCCTGCACTTCTCACATGGAAAAGGTAGAAGAATTGGGAATGAGGTTGAAAATGGGACAAAGTGAGCAGAAGAGGGCAGATATTTTACAGTTATTCTTGTTTCTCATTATCCTGTTCAGTTTGAATGGCAATCAACTAAATTAATTTCTCCAAGCTGATTCTGTTTTGCCCATGATGGTAATTGCTGAGTGACCTCCCTGTCCCCATCATGACCCATGAGTTTTTGATCTTATTTTCTCTCCCATCCTGCTGATGGAAGGGGAGTGACAGAGCCGCTTGATGACCTGTTGCCAAGGTCAACCTACCGCAGTTCTTTGTGTTGCACAATAGGGAACGCTTTGGAATTGAATATAAGAATAGTAATTGGGAAAGGTAACAGGCAAAACAGGGACTGAACAATACTAGAGGGCAAAATCGTTGTAGGGAATTTTATTTGCAGCTGTGGTGAAGGGATTAGGAGTGGAGTGTGTGTAAATTGTATTTGTCAGTGTTGAAATGATGCTTTAAATTTTTTTTGTTGTGTCTGTAAGAAACTGAGGTCTTTAAAGAATATATGATTGCATCTAAATTTAGTTAATTGTTAGCAGTAGACAGCCAGTAGGCAACAGGTGCTGAAATACCTTTGCCAGTCCATGAAGAAAGTTAAGCACTTCCAAAGTGCCCTCCTGTTTTAGGCCGTTTTTAGGCACCTAGCCTAGTGTAATTTTCTTTGCAGGCCTTTTGTTCCAATCCTTTTAGGCTTTTATTTACCTTTATGGCTCTTTGAGATACTGCCTTCTACAGGATCTGCTCTGCAACATATATATACATTTTTCCTTTAAGTTCTCAAGAGTCACTTTCAGCTGGAAGAAGCACTATAGAAGCTATATTTTTGTATGCAAGTTATCTCTTTGTTATAGATAAAAACTTGATTTTATGCCATAAAAAATTAATTTCTCGATCCCCAGGTGACCATAGTGTTGATCGTTATTATTGAAAATGCATATTTATTTTTCTTGAGCCAGTTTTGTGGTCTTGACTGTGGAAAGAGATTTTCTTTTACTAAATCTAATTTATTTAAATATCAGAAGTTAATTCCATCAGCTTCTGATCAGCTGTAATTAATGATCACTTCAAAATTAGCTCAAAGTGTAGGCTCAAAATGTATTTTAAAATGTAGTGTCTTCCTTGAAAAATCTCTTCCTTTCCTAAGGTGTACCTGCACCCTGGGTTTTTTTTGATCTCTATCGTGAATAACTGTAGATTTATCAGCACCACAGTTTGTTTAACATTGTCAGTATTTTTTCTTCAGCAAAAGCTGAAAGTTCAAACTCTTAACTACACTTGAAAGTAGATTTGTTATTTCTCCAGCACATCTTTTTCATCCCATAGATCAGTGTTTAATTGAAGAGATGATTGGAGAACAGAGTGCATTAAGAAAATTTAACCTCTGGGTTAGAATACATTAAAGTTCAAGACAAGTTCCCTGTAACAGTGCATGCATACTGCAGAACAATAAAAGACTTTGAAAGCCCACAAAGTATTTTCCCATGATCACATTAAAAGCCCATATGTGATTTTGGACTTGCTAATAAAAAAAATTTACCAAAGTTACAGATGTTGATCGGAATTTTGGCTACACCAAAAGTCCTGCTGGAACCATATTTTCACAGGTGCATTTAGTGGGGCCTTTGTTTTTTATTTTCCTCATTGGAAATAGCTGTCTATAATTTTTTTTTATGTTTCACAGACATTTTGTTTTTACTCTCAGCTTGGTCCCAACACTCCCACTGCACCTGCCCTGCTAGTACTTTATTGTCATGCAGAATTCCAGCTAAATTACTGGAGTCCTGCATTGAAGCAAACACCTGTTCTTATGAAGCCCTCTCAGCTCTCTCAGACAATACCTGGGGATAGCCAGGAGCTAGAGCAGAGGAGGAACAGTTTCTAAGAGGCAGATAACTATTTACTTTTAGTACTGGAATCTGTTTTGACTATGTTTAATTTTTCGTGTACACAAAACCTTAATATCTCATGGCATGGTCTCCACTTGTGAATTATGTAAAAGTTAAGTGCTGCCTTGGAATCAGTAGTCATCCAGGGGCTTCAAGAGTGGTGTGACACAAATGTCATGCTTGCATTAGCACTGAGCAAGGGTGTGGGTGGGATTTGTGCTAACTGGGTGCTGCTGTCTTGTCTTTGCTGCTTGCTCTCTGCAGTGTATTACCACTGATAGCTGCAGGTGACTTATCTTACAGAAACATTCATATCACAGCACTCGAGAAAGACAGGACAGAAACAGTTCAGTGTTTCCGGCCCAGCAAGCTCCTTAGGTACTGAGATAAGCAAAAAGGAGGTGATGTCTGCCTATTGCCTAAGCAGCAGCTACAATACAGAAAACCTTCTTTTGAATTTTTCTCACAAAGGTGTGAACCCAGTAACATAAAGAAAACCTTTCACATTACAGTACATGAAGTAAAAATCTGCATATCTATCCATGCTCCAGGTCATTTCCATCATCCCTCCTTTCTACTCAGTGTGTCTCCTAACATCATCAGCTACCATTTCATCAGCTCCTGCCATCACTTGTTCCTGATCCCTTTTCTAGTTCTCCTGGAAAGAGGACCTCCCAACAGCCATTCTCTGCCTTGATTTCCCTGTAACATGATGTGGTAACTTCATCAGAAAGTGAAATATCGAGTGTTCCAACCAGCCTGTAAAGACTCTCTTAGATGATGAAAAAGTGCACTGTTAAGCTGTAAAAATCTTTATGAGGTTATGCCTTATATATGAGGTAAACAGGAAGGTGAGAAGAGCCCCAAAGGAAAAATAGTGCCATAACTGACTGTGCTGTATTTGCCAAAGTGTTGTAGTCACGGTGAGTGCAGAAATGCTTTCCTTCTTAATATATCGAGAGAAGCGATGTTGTGATGATGAAAATCTAAAAAAGATAAATAGAGATGTTTTATATCAACTTCTATATCAGAGGTAATACTAGCTTTGCCATTACTGGAATTTTCAGCTGAAAACTAAGGACACTGATTCTTCAGCATAGCATATTTTAGCGGATATCCTGCATTAGAAATAGGAAGGAAAATCTGTAAAAACATATTTTCAGCATCTAGTTGCACCAATTAGGAACAGTATTTAGTTCTGTAACTATGATTTTACAGGTGAGATGATCTGCTTCTTTGTATTCACTTCCAACATAAATGCTGACAGACTGTAAAAGCAGGTGCCTGTCATTTCTCTGACTAGTTTATTCTTCACAGAAAGTTTCTTCCTAAGTTTTGTGTAAAGATGAACTGACACTAAAAGAAGAAAAACAAGTTTCAGAAATTATTTTAAACAAAGAATTCAAAATAAAACTACTCAACTAAATCTTACATTTCCATTGAGGTTATTTTGTGAAATCTTGTTTTATTCATAATAAGACAAGAAAAATAATTAGGATTTTATCATCTTACTTTTATCATTTGACTTTGAAAAGTACTGAGGTTCTACATGCTGGATTTTTTAAGTACCTAAAGTAACTTATTCAGTTTTGGTTTTTCACAATCCTGAATGCACAAATGCATTCAGGAAGCTTTTAAAGTGAAGAAAAGCTAAAAAAGAAATGAAGCTTGACCCTATTGCTTTACTCGCATTCCTTTTTTTCAATAAGTGTATGCAATTCTTTTCCACCATTGTTGCCTTTTTAAAAAATAATTTGGTTCCAAAATTTTTAGAATTGACAAATGATAAGTGCAGTGACAAGAAATTTTGAATGTATGTTCTAAGTGAGGTAGATCAAATGAGAAGAAAAGGTAGGTGGCATGTAAGGTGTCTGGTTCGAGAGGAGAGTACAGAGCAGGACATGATCCGTGAGTTTAGGAGAAGAGGGAGAAAGAGGTTCAGAGTCCTTCATGGGAGAATGGAGGAAAGCCCTGGGATTCTCTCTCACTACAATATTTCTGGTTTTTCCACTGTGTAACACATGCCCATCTTCTATTTCCATTCTTGTAAGGTGTTGGTGGCAAGGTTTTGGTAGCATATGGGGAAAATGCATGTGCAAGGAGTGGCCAGGGACTGCCACTCAATGGATATGGCTGAGTGCAGATGTCTCCTAAACAGACCCACTTCAGGACACAGCTGAACCTGTCAGCCAGGCTGGTGGTGTCTCTGGAAAACCGTATTTTAGAAAGGCCAAAATGCCAGACAGCACTTATTTTGTAACAATGCATTTGTTCCCTTTTATCTCATAGATTGTCCTGCCTAACAGATAACTGATGCTGATATTGCAATGCAAATCTTTTTAAAAGACTATAACACATACCAAAAAAGAAAAAAAGCATTACATTATATTCTAGGAGTGCTTTGGGAAACAGTAGTATGAACTAGGGACAGAGATGTCTTCCTTGCAATCCTCCCTTCCTTCAGAGACAGTAGCAGGTCCTCATTTAACATCAGGCCTGGCAGAACACTGTATTCATGGGTGTGGAGCAAGGCCAGACTAAAACACACCATTGTTACAGAGGCTAC
Source organism: Coloeus monedula (assembly GCF_965178545.1). Classification (NCBI taxonomy): domain Eukaryota; kingdom Metazoa; phylum Chordata; class Aves; order Passeriformes; family Corvidae; genus Coloeus; species Coloeus monedula. Next base: position 52,451,816 of record NC_138783.1, read on the forward strand.
CACTGTCCCAGAGATGGAAAAGGCTTTGAGGTAAACTGAGGTGTGGGAAGTGAAAACTTGTTCTCTTTGGCTTCTGTGACTACAGCTCTCTTGGAGTGTATGATGTCACTGGGGTCTGTACTCTCTGTTCCAGGGCAGTTCAGTGGTATCCTATGCTGCACACCTGGATGTGAGAGTGTGTGTGTCTCTCCCTGTGTCACCAAGTGGACACAGCAGCAGTATTTCTTCCACAGAGCACCATACATTTCATGGGTTTCATTTGTATCACGTTGGCAAGTGGTGCTGTGAGACTCAGATCCAAAGAAGCTCATGAATCCAATATGTTATGCAGAGATGAGCTTTTCTGCCTGTGTGACCCCTGATGCCACGCTTGCACAACCCTTCCACAATGGGACACTGGCAGAAACCCCTTTTTTTTGCCAGCCTGTTCCCACAAGACATATTCTTGAGAACATTTTCTGTCATACTTGGTTGAAACATATTTCTCATGAATTTAAATTTAGATTGCCTTTGATTATAAAGGATCTGGTTTCTGGAATAAAGAAGAATGGGAAACTTAGAATCACAGAATCCACATCACAGATGAAAAACAGCTAGGTCTCTAGCCGCTGGGCCTAACAGAGCTGGGGCTCTGGCAGTTTGTAACTTCAAGTTCAAATACCTTGTATCTGCTAAGGTGTGAACTAGATCAAAGCCTTTCCTGCATCTGGAGTCATCATGACTTTTCAGTTTCAAGAATAACATTGGATTTTTCACCCTGCTGCTCTTACAGTCCCACAGATAATATATAAGGGAAAAAATAAATTCTTCCTTCTGGTTCTGAGTCTTCCAAATTTAAGGTTTTTTGATTTATTTCATAACTTTATGTCACTTGCCAATCTTCCATCACCTGCCTTCTTATCCAAACTGTGGATGATAAACAGGCAGAATTCTCACATTGTGACAGGAATGGATTTTGATTCTCTTCTGTCAGCCAAGCTTCTCATATCAAGTATAACATTTTTCATTGCTGAAACTGAGAACACTTCAAAAAGATGGATGATGCAAGAAGTTCATGAAAAGCTGCTGGACAAGTTCCTGAAATTATAGGTAACAATCCAGAAGAATTTCATACAGATATCAATAAAATTATTATGTGTGCTAGATATGCTTCACTGTAGTGCAGAAGCTTTCCAGTAGGGTGTTTTTGACTCTGTGTGCATTCCCATGTTTGTGAAAATGAGGTAAGAAGGGAGGGCTTAAGTCAGGTGACATGAAGAGTGAACATATCTGTAACAGCAGAGAGACTGTCACAGAGCATTTGGCTTATGTGGCAGGTTTTGGTAGCTGGGTGATTGCAGAGATGGCCCCTGTGAGAACAGACCAGGGCCCAGGTCAGTCACAGCCAGTGACTCCATCTGACCTACCACAGGACATGGCTGAGCTGGTCAGTGAGGCTGGTGGCACTGCTGCAAGGACATATATAAGAAAGGGTGAAAATCCTGCACAGCAGCTGTGAGAGAGGAGTGAGAAAAATATGAGAGAAAGAACCCTACAAATGCTAAGGTCAGAGAAGGAAGAGGAAGAGGTGTTCCAGGCACCAGAGCAGAGATTACCCCACAGCCTTTGGAGGACAATGTTGGAAGAGATGCACCATGCTGCAGCAGGTGGATATGCCCTGAAAAATGGTGCATCTCATGAAGAGAGCATGCGGGAACGTGGAGAGGAGCCCACAAAGAAACAGGTTTTCTGTCAATCAGTGGCCCATAGGGAACCCACACTAGAGCAATGTGTGAAGGACTGTCTCCAGCAGGAAGGACCTCACACTGGATCAGGGGAAAAATATGAGAAGAACTTCAGAGAGGAGATGCTGGGACTACAATCCCCCTTCCTCACCCCACTGTGCCACTCTGCAAAGTGTGTGGAAGAGTTAAGGAACAAAATGAAGTTGAGCCTGGGAAAAAGTGGGGATTAGAGGGAAGATTTTTGAGTTTTGTATTTGTTTTCCACTATCCTACACTGTTTTTAATTAGCAATAAATTAAATTAATCTTCCCCAAGTGGAGTTTGTTTCTCCCTTGATGGTAATATTAAATGATCTCTCTGTCTTTAGACAATCTCAACCCACAAGATTTTTTATCTTATTTTCTCCCCTTTATCCTGTTGAGCAGGGAGAGGGATACAGTAAGTGGATGGGTGTCTGGTAGCAAGCCAAGGCCAAGTCCAGTACTCAAAGACAATCACGAGTTAGTGAAATAAGTAAGTTTTGATCACTTCCTTCTCCTCAGGAAACATTGCCATAATTTGGTTGTTGTCATCTCGCTGTTCAGACCTGTGCATCTTCAGGGACAGAGTGCAGCACATTCAGGAAATGCTGAGCCTTTCCAAAAAGAGAGGAAGTTTCCCAACATTGTGATCCCTTGAAAAGAGGTGTCTTAACTGTGACCTCTGTCAAGGATACTTGGGTTACTACTTAAGGACACCTTATAGTGGTGCAGAAAATAGAGTAGCTTTACAGTCATTATATCTGAATTGGTGGTTATATGCCAGTGGGAGGGAAGTCAAATCCTCTGAGTAAAACCACCTGGGTGCAGTTTTGAAATGTGTTCTCAAACAGAAGTGCTGACATAAGGCAAATTTCACAAGTAGAACTAACTGTAGGTCTAACTCTCACTCTTGGTGGATGTAATCTCAAAGAAAAAAAATTAAAGAAATAGATACAAATGGAGATATAAATTATCTTTTATTCCATAGGTCTTATCATTATGGTCCCTGAAGAGATGTGAGAAACCTTACATCTTACATGTGCAAACACTGATACACTTTCAGGAATCTTGACAGGAAGATATGTCTGCACTTTTCTAAACATAACCAAAGCTGATGGTATTCTTAGCTTTTTCCTTCTTATCACCTAATTCCCAGTTGGTTTTGTCTCCTGCCTGCTCTGACTGCTGCAGTCCTTACAGTTTTAGCACAAGAAGAGTCATACTTCCCTCTGCTTCACAAGGGTGGACAAAAGCCTGTCAACAGCCCATAAAAAACTAAATAAAAATGAATCAAACTTTTAAACTAACATTTCCACATATTTTGTACACATTTAAGTGTTTCTAAATGCAAAAGTATTTGAGAAAGAAAAAAGTCTGACTGAAATATGCCTCACTTAGGTTTCTATTTCTGTTGGTTTGCAGTGAAAATGAGTCCTTGCAGGAGGAAGGACATAATTATTTTTATTCAAGATTCTGGGAGTATCCCCAGGTCTTCCTCTGCAAAGTTGCTTCTCATCAGATGGACCCCAGTCTGCTATGTTGCATGCAGTTATTATAAAAGGTGCTTAAGTAACAAAGCTCTGTCTGTTACTTTTTTATTATGAGGTTGATCAAACGCTGGTACAGGTTTCCCAGAGATGTTTTAGAGTCTCCCTCCTCAGAGATATTTAGAAACCATCTAGACACGGTCCTGGCCCAAGTGGCCCTGTTTGAGCAGGTGGGTTGGACCAGATGACCTCCAGAGGCCCCTTCCAACCTCATCCATTCGGAGATTCTGTGAACTGCTCAGAGCTTGGGAGATTTAATCTGCTGGAAAGGGTCTATTTCTCATATTTGCATGGCAAGATTATTTGTTTCATCTACATTTTCAGGACATTTTTCAAGATGAATAAATTGATTTTTGTATAAAAGCAGCTTCACATTTACCAGTGCTTCAACGCAAATACTCTTTAGGTCCCAGAAAATTCAAATCTTAAATGAATTGAAAACCATGTGAAGGAAATCATCATTAGCTAGTCAAACGTTTTTCTCATTTTTCTTTCCATTTCAACCACACTAACATCTCTTTCTTTCCCAGTCAGAACTGTAGATTGGCTTTGTTAGAGAAAAACACTTCCCCATTGCCATTACAGGATCTGTTTTTACTGCTTGTTAATCATGTTCTAACATAAACTGTGCATAACTAATAATTTTAGATAGCTGTCATTTACCTCTAACCAGGGGAGCTTTGAAACACCTGTTTTAGTGTTCCCGAGCTACAATTTTGAAGCAACACATCCCAGTTTTATAGTGGTAATGAAGTTTTTTTTGGATGTGTGCATGAAAACTAAAAATCAGCTTTTGTAGATGAGTAGAATGACCATTTCTGTTAATTCATGAAAACAAGAAATTTTAGGATAAACCACTAAAGAAACACAGGGAAATTTATCCATGCATTAGAAATCATTATACCATTGCAAAAAGAGCATTTAATTTTAATTGTTTATAAATTCTAACCAGATTCCAAGCCTATGAATTCACAACTGTGGGAAACTGCATTTTTGGGACCTCTCAGGTCACCAGGGGTTAGAAAGAGCAGCATTGCTGTGATTTCACAGTGCCAACTAATTAGAAATCAACTACTAACTGAATAAAAGTTTCCCCCATCAGATTTAGACCGTCAGCATAGTTGGCTGAGTGATTTTTGAAGGCAGAGATGACAACAGCTTTCCCAGGAGCCTTCCTGGCCTTTATGGTAGGTGTATGGCCCCTAAACCTGGCTGACCAGTGCTTGCTATGCTTCCACTTCTCCACAGGCTTACTCTCAGTACCCTGGTCATATGTGATATCTTTTTCTGGAAAGCATCCTTCAGAAGGACAAGAGGGTTATTTTTGCAGACAACATGGGATTTAACACTGAAGTCAGTGAGGGAGGTTTGAAATAGTGGAAAACAGGAACAAAAAATCTTTAAGCAGAGCTGTCTATCTTTGTCATTACACTTTGTTTTATTCTGGTATCTAAGCTTTGGTCACTCTGATGAGTCTTACTTGGTCCCTGTATCCATCATACCATCAGACAGGGAACACTACCAGCAGCATAATGATGTTCCTGGTGCCATCCCAAATCTGAGTATTCCCTGTCTTTGTATTTTGTTAGTCACATGATTCATTATTTAGTATTGCACATCTAACTCTGTGGATTGATAGTTACATTTGATTTAAAGGGAAGTAGGAATGGAAATACAGGGGGAGAACACAAGTATTTCAGCTCTTGTTTGAACTGCATCTAACCCTTTCTCTCCTAAAGGTAACACCTCACTGCAATGCAGTGTGGGTCAGGATTCTCTGCTTACAAATGTCCAGAGAAGCTGGGCTTTGCTTTCGAAAAACCTTTTTTTTCTTTCTTCTTGGAAATTTTGGATTAATTTCTGTGACAGGTTTTTACTGGATTGTTACAGTTCCTCCTGATATCTTATAATGAGAGCTTTATAGTTTAGGATGCTATACCAGAAAAGTGAGTCAGATCCTGCCCTGTGATTAGTTCATGTGTGCTGGGCAGGCAGAGAGATGCTGAACATGTGGATTAACTTAATTATTTTCATCATGATGTGGTCAGTATTTTGGTATCTGGAAATGTACTAAAGAATAACTTCATTCTGCTACTGAAATCTTTATTACATTTTTAATAGGAAAGGTAAAAGTTGGGCTTCCAGTTCATTTCCAGCTGCTGGTTCCTATTTTGCTGTCAATATAATCCCTAAGCTCATAAAACTCTCCATATGAGTCATTAATTTATGCATCTCCTCTTTATTTGGCCAGACCTACAAGATGTTTACTGAGGGCCTCAAAGACTGAGGCAGAGAGGGGGCTACAACAGTGTACACACCAGAGTTCATATATTGCAAATAACGTACAGGAATGGCTTAAGAATATGTGTTCCTATTACACTCAACATGTGTACTGAACACACTGGATTGACATGGAAAAATTTTGTCTATGTCACACAAGAAATTTTTGCTTGCCTTCCATATGCAATTTATTTCTGATAAATAATTCATTTGAGCAATTAGTTTTGAATCTTTACACCCTCAGTATGAGAGCAATTACTAAGTTACAAGGTGAAAAATATGTGTGGAATGTAAGCTGAAATGAGTAAGAGAAGTGCCAGTATAGTAAAATGTCTGAATGCTGTGAGGGACTGGAAAGCTGGCTGTCTCAAAACATTTCAGGTGTGTGTGTGCAGAAAAGGAGAAGGTCAGGCCTTGCCTTTGGTATATCCCATCCCTGCCATGGCCACCAGTCCCTGGCACACCAGAGTCAATGCTCTACACCTGCCTCTGGAACCCCATTCTAGCCCCAGAATGGCCAGATGGCTGGGAGTCCCACCTGGGAGAGGCCCAGGAAAGCCAAAAGGTACGTAACCCAGGACATGAGGTGAGCACGTCTTGACCCTACCTCCTCTTGGGATTTGTATCAACTGAACACTGCTGGAACCAGACTTGTTCTTTTCTTTGTCTTTTCTGTCTTTCTCTCATTCTGTTTCTTCTTCTAATTCCCTCTTCCCAGAGTTCTGAGTAGCTTAAAATTGGACGGGCTTGCTTGGAGTCTACTAATTTGAATGGGCAAAGTTAATGCTTTGAGAAGTGTTTTATATGTTTTAAACTTTTTCCAAACTCCTCTAATTTTCTGAAGTTGCCAGTAAAGTTTTTTTGTTGTTTTGACCTCTTGAGAATATCTTGTGAGTATTTCTCCCTTGCGTCTCATTCAGAGTACATGAACAACCCCAAGCTCTTTTTAAGAGTCACATTGAGAGAGTTTTCTACAGCCTTACAAATGCACCCATGCATATCTGACGAGAAGCCCATGAAGGTCAGATAATGAACAGATAAGTGTCAGTCCTTGTGGGAGACTGGAAATGTCACCAGATTAGTTATGTGATTTTGCATATATAAGCTCAGCTCAAAATAGATGCATTTGAAATATCACTGGGACTCTTGAGAATTATTCTAATATCCTTCCAGCATGAGTTTTTTAACAATACATATAATTTTCACTGTTCTTAGGAAGCTTTTGTATACTAGCTAGGCAGATGTGCTAAACCTTTTGAAGAATCATTATTTGCATTTCCAAACAGATCATACCTCTCTATGTTGTCTTCCTATCTATCTCTTCAGAATACCTGAGCATGAGAGTGAGGGAATTGGATATGGCATCTACAGGAGTTACTTGGTTATTTGCTTTGTGCTCAAATCATTATGGGCACAGGCAGACAGCAGTGCTAATGGAGTACAGGAGATTGCTCTCAACGCCATGATTTTGGGAAATCAATCTCAGACTCTAAAGGCTTAGGACTTTCGTGATATGAAACTAAATGGAAAAGAGCAATTCTGATTTCTCCATAGTCATTTCAGCCATGTGGATCTCGGCCCTCTAAGTACACACCTGCACTAGGAGCTCTGCACAGAGGTCTACAGGCGTCATCAGGCGTTTCCTTAGCAACAGGAGCCATGTGTAGGCTGTCCAAACTGCTCTTCCTGCACCAGGTTTCCTTGGCAGCAAGGATAATGCTTAGAAAGAAAAAAAAAGGCAGACCAATTCCGATACAGGAGTGAATTTCAGTAGTTTGCCTGTGCAGCCCAGGCTGCAAAAAAAAAGCTTTTGCTTATTGAAATAATTTTTTTTCTAAACATCTATATGGACCTGAGCTTTCCTCTGCTAAGACTGACAGAGAAGGTGCAGGGATGGTAGTCTGTGCCTGGCCCAGAGGAGTGCCACACTGTCACGGCTGTCTGTGCACCACAGCGTGGTCCCAAGAGATTTGCATACCTGCAAATGCAGCATCTTCCCCTGCAGGTCCAGTGGATACGGTGGCCCTGGGGAAGCAGCTTGCACGAGGACTGAGGAGTTGTGTATTGCCAGTGAGCTCAGGAGGAGTTCAGCAATTTGTGAAGGGTAGTGCTTAAATCAGTGAAGTTTCTCTGAGGAGCAGAGGTTGACTTTCACTACCAGTCATGAACCATTTCATCACAAACCAACCTGTGCTCACCAATGCTGTAAGATTAGGGAGGAAACAGTACAGGGTTGCTGTTGCTGTTAGTGGCTATAAACTTACCCACAGTGCAAGTTGCTAGGGTATATCCATCCATCATGTAAGTAAAAAGGTACATCCAGCTCCTTGACAAGGCACTGTTGTATGGTATGGAGAATCCAGAATAAATGTACCAAGCCAACTAGCCTAAAACGTTTGGATATTTCTCTGGAAGACTCCATCTGAACTGTAAACTGTTTCAGAGGTGTTTGAATTTAATTAAAATCTAAAATACACACATTGCTTCATCTAGCTCTCAGATAATGAGATTTTATAGTTTATTTCTCAGTAAAACACAAAATAGAAAATGTATCCTTTTATTATTTGTGTATTTGTATTTGATTTAGGGCAACAATACTATCTGAAATGTCAAGTAATGAGGCACCCTAGAAGAAAGAATAATGGAAGAAAGCTTGATGACTAAGGATACAAAGGAGTTCTCTGGAAGCAGTTTCTTGCATTTGTACAGAAGCTCAGTGGCTTAAGGGGCAGACTTTCATTTTTATAAATGAAAGAAAATGGATTCGATATATAATGTATATATTTATACAAATATATAAACACAAAATGTTCAAATTATAAATTATTTATATTAGAAATAGAATATTTACTTAAAAACAAAGCAAGATCAGAAAACTATGTAAACTAATTCACATATTTCAAAAAAGATGAGATCATTCTTACTGGTTTTTTTAGAAATCACAAAAGTTTAGTAGGAGGTCTTACCAGTATTTTTTTTATGAGCTTGGGTTTGCTCCCACTGAATTCACTGGACATAGATGACATAATTAATTTCTTCAGAGTTTCAAAAAAGACTTCTTTGATAGCCATTCTAGGTTTTTCCATTTGCCCCTTAATAATGAATTTCTGTCCCAGACTATTGCTACCCTCTTCCTAATCACTAAAGCTTGCTCAAACCTCCAGGAATACTTCCAGTGTTTGAACAGGTGCCTGAACCAAGCAGCTGCAGAGCCACATTTCTCCGATGACAGCACGTATCTGCTACAACTGAGGCTCCAGTTCAGTCAATCAGTACAGCTGCTGGAACAAGACAGGTACCACAGACCCAAAAAGCCTCATGGTCTTCATTAGATCCACTCAATAATTTGCTCTTAAAAAATTTCTTGTAAGTGCACATACTGTCTCTTGAAATACACCTTTTTGTCTCCATTTTTGCTGATCTGAATGGTTGAACAATATTAATAATGGCTTCTCTATGCATCTGTGAGGATTGATGCATTTTGGGGTCCTGTCAAAGTCCCAGTTTTATCAGACAGCTGAATTGGGACACCTATTCAAAGCAAAGCTTTTAAAATCCTTTCACAGTCTCTCATAAAAATGTACTAAGGAGAAAAGTAAATGCATTTACTTACTATAATAAATGTCTTCTGCTTAGATGTCTCTAGCATTATTTATTTTATTGTTTTGTCTTTTTGAAAACTTATATGAAGGCAGCATAAGGGAGTAAAATAGCTATTTGTCTTCAGGGTTCTATGACACCAAGAACATATTTTATATGCACCCTGATGTGTTAGGATTATTTAAATTACCAGGAGAACTAATGAGTAGGTCTTTGTATGTCCTGTCACTCAGCCTAAACTTTAAAATCGGAAATTAGTGACATAATTTCTGTGGCACATAAGAATGGTAAAGAGGAACTAAAGGGCAAGACTTCTCTTACTTCTAATTGCAGTAGACTCATGGTCTCTGAAAACATCCCTTTAGCCCAGAACATCCTTGATTACCATATAGAGTTAGCGATTTACCTCTTTTGGGCTATTTTGCAGTACTGCAAAAACTATTTGTACAGCCTTGGACCAATTTTGAAGATGTCATAATGCCTAAGCCCACAGAGTGCAATTTTTTAATACATGTTAACATTTCAAAGTGTGAAAATGGCATTATGGAGATAAGTATGAATAAAGAACAAATTCATTTAGACATAGCCTATTGTTAAAATAAGCATTCAGACACATGCAGTCAGCAGTCAAAATCTAACCATATTTTGAATATAAAAATTTTGTTGTAGTGCTGTACTTTGTTATTTGTTTGTTTTAATTCACAGGGTTTGAGGTGAAACCAAGAGTACCACCACAAGGAGCAACTGGGAGACATGACCAGTCACACTCTTTCGGAATCCAAGTGTTACAGACGTGATTCTGATCACTGACCATTTCATCTTTCCAGGACATTAAATTAATGATTGTGGTGTTTCCTTATCTAGCAGCTGAAACTTGTTGAAAAATCTTACTTTCCTGTTGTGGTAAGGTTTTCCCAGGAAACCTCAAACTTTTAATGATGACTTTGTTGAAATTTTCTGCTCCCTGTATTACAGTGTTACATGCTGGTTAGCAGCTTTGCAATATGGTTTTATCCAGGCAGTAACAGTAAAATAAACAGAAATTTACCGAAGAACTGAGGTAATAATCTATGACACTTCAATTTAAGATTGATCACTATTCCTGCAGTCTTACTCAAATGCCCTGCTTGGGAATTTTGGCCAGTACACTGCTACACAAATGGAATCATAATACTGCACTGAGTACTGTGCTTCTGAGCAGTCATCTTGAGGTTTTCTTGTGTGAAGAACACTCCAGTAGCAGGACAGGTTTTTAGAGACAAGGTTTTCTTGATGAACTTATCACTGAGAGCAATATACAAGGCATCAGAAAACCTAGAGCATATTTTCTCTTTCTGTATCTGTCTGCTGCAGCAGTGGAAAATCTATCTGATTTACTATGGGTCAGGTATCTCTGAATACCTTTGCTACACACAGACACTCAGGGGTTTTTTATCTATTTATCTGTTCTTAACATTGGCTATCCTGCAATTCTCAATACTGAATGCAGTCCTTATACATATAAATAAGGCACATGCTGTGGCACACTTACCAGCCTCCTGAGATGCTTCATCAAATTCAAGCTGGGCAGGCACATTCTTAATCAGGCAGAGAACAGCCATTGGCCTCTGCCCTTCTGTGCAGGTCAGGATGAGTCTTCCTGGCAGCAACCAGCCACTCTCAAAATTGCTGCTTCCCTTTTCTATCAGCTCAACTGCTTGGCATTCACTATTGTGGCAATAGGTTTTTTCTTATTCTGCAGAGACACTGAAGTTTCTACTTGTCATCTGTATTTTATGACTGATGAATACATGCTTCTTCCCTTAATAGATGCTGCTGCTGAAGGTTGTCAGTGAGACAGCAAAGGTAGCTTTAAGCAAGCTAGCCAGGGTGGGTCATAGCAAGGGTGTTTGGGCAGTGGGACAGGGAAGCAGACACCTCACCAAGCCTGACAGAGTTCAAGACATTTTTAGAGAATGCCCTCAGGCTCATGGTGTGATTTTTTGGGGTTGTCTTGTGCATAGCCAGGGGTTGGAGTTCAATGATCCTTGTGGGTCCCTTCCAGCTCAGAATATTCACTGATTCTATTTCAAGTGTGTCAAAGTCTCAGAAACATTAAACAAAATATTGTAACCATTTATAGGCATAATGGGAATAAAAAGCAGCCTTTATTGCCTAAACCACACCTAACAGTTCCAGCTGTCCTAAAATATCTTATTGCTAGCTCACAGTCTGGCAGATTTGTGGGACTTAAGTAGTCTGTAGAGAAGTCATCATGATGGGGGTGGGAAGGCATAGAAAGCATCTTAGTGGATGCACGGTATATTGCTGTTGGATTGCTATTTGTTTTCAAGCAAACAGATGACTGGCAGGAAAAATATGAACTTATCCCTCTGCTCATTTCTGGTAGCTCTGTTGCTGCATTTTAGCTTACTTCAGGTTGTCTCCAGAGAGGCTGCTGCCATCTTTGGTCTGTCCCTGTGGTGAAGTACTGGGTTCTGCTGCACAAGGTAGGCAGAACAAAGAACGTGCCTGTGAGAGGCTGTAGCTCTGACCCTTGGCTAATAATACCCCACACCCCCCTGCTATGGGTCTGGCAGCAGAGGAGGGTTCTACAGGGAACGGGCTTCAGTGATAGCCTCTGCCATGTCCAGAGCAATGCTGTATGATCTAAAAGCAACAAAAATGTGATGGACATGCCATGGCCCAGCTCCAGTATGGGGATTTTTCTGGGGCAATAAAGAAGGGATGTTTTAGTAAGACTGAAATGCATCGCGGTGTCTATTGTCTGCTTCAAAGGGAATAATTAGTATATGGATATCTGCTTTTCGGGGTTCACACAGGTGCAAATACAGAGAGAGAAGGTGAAGCACAGAATGAGTTAAAGGATCTTCTGGAAGCTTTGTATTAATTTGATACAGGCCCTGCAGAGACCCACAAGAAAGAATGTGTAACAAAGAGTTTAATATTTCTTATGCTGACTAAATCAAAGCCCTAGATAAAAAAAAGCAGAAAACTCGGTTTTCAGTACTCAAAGTCTTTCTACATGGTGCAGGAGGATGACAGGAGAGTGACAGGAGAGCAACAAAGACTTCAGGAGAAGTAGAGAATATTTGTGTTTAAAATATTTGTTCTAATTATAGCATGAAATAAGGAATGTGGGAGGCATTCACAGCTCCTGGTAGAAGCATTTGGGCAGAGAAGGAGAATTTTTTTCATTTTCAAAAGTCTGTGAAATGGTGACTTAAAACAGGAACTGGGGTGGGCAAGCACTGCTGGAGATTTAAGAAAAGAGCAGTTTATTGAAGGGCAGCTTTAAAATATGATCACCATCTTCAAGGTATACTGGAGTAAAGAACTCATCAAAAGAGAACAAATTACTTAACTCAAGCTTCCTGCTTTATTTTAAATGCAAAATTCATTTTAAGGTAAAGTAACTGGTTAATGAAGCTGCCTCAGACTGCTGAGCACTCGCTATTAATTTTCCTAATTGAGTATGCTCACAATTGTTATGTAATAGAGTAGGCATTACAGAGAAGGGGTCTTTTTCTAAAGTTTCTTGAGCACTATCATAGAATTTATCTTACAGAAATGGATTCTTTGGGGGTTATGGTATGCCCAGGGGCCACCAAGAAATTGTTAGCTGATAACAAACATTTACAAAATATCTTTCTGAATAATTTTGTTGCTTTTTAATGGGTTTAGCTTTGTTATTGAGGAGTGTTTGTTCCTTTCGGGTTCTCCATTGGTTTATTTTAGTAAGAATCCTCATGCAGTAACAGCTTACTTGTAGAAGGTAATATGGAATTCAGAGGTATGAGAATCTTTAAAAGAGAAGGTTTTTCATAGAAACCTTAAGAAAAAGTTTCTGGTTAGTTAAATTAGGATCTCTCTCAAAGTGAGCCTTTCACAGCATTGTCTCTTGGTAAGTAGCGACTTCTGAGTGTGTGGAAGGAAGGATTGAAGCACGTGAGACAGAGCTTTGAAGGAAGAATTGGGGAAAACAGCCAGTGCAAATGCTGGTTACAGTTGTTATGACTCTCTCCATACTGCTCGTAACCAGCTTTCTTCATAAATATGTGCTCAGATTTATAGTCTTGGATCTTTCTATATTTCTTGAAAGTCAGTATGTGGCACAACCAAAGAAACCCAGAGTGTGGGAAAACAAAGTACTGGGAAATACTTGTTTCAAAAAAATAGTGACATCAGGGAAGACAGTGCCATATAAAGACTCATTAATTCTGATATACTAGATTTCTGTGTGGCTAATTAGCTGACATTGACTCAAAATGAATACATTTTTATATAATTTCTCCTGCAGTGTGATCAGGCTTAAAATTGAAATGTTTTTGTATTCCACCTTAGATGTCTGGGAATCTTTCCTTGCCGATATAAGGTTAGCTCCAAGAAGAAAAATGGTGCATAAAATTCTACATGGAAAATTTTAATGCATGGAATCTAACCAAAGAAATATGCATTACCTCCCCAGAAGAATGTTTCTCTTCAGAGAACAGTCAGTATTTTTATAACACATAATCAATACCTTTTCCTGAATGTTTAGATTAGACAGACCCCCTGACGAAGGATTGATTTGCCTCTGCTGAAGCATATATTCACTATTAATAATGACAAAATCCTAGGAAAATGCTTCACCTTATTTGTTTAATCAGCAGGCTTGATACAGTGCCATTTACAGACATTGAGATAGTTCATTCACATACATTTTGTGTTTCCTTTTGTTCTGGTTCTCCATGCTAAAGTAAAGAGAAGTTTTACTCACCTTGATGGTTTCCATCTTGCTTTTCTTTTTTTATGCTTCAACAGATCCACTAAGAAACTATGTGCTGTACAAGGAAATTTTTCAGAGATGCTGAAAAATTTTTCAGGCCTGAATCCTTGGTAGCACTTAGATCTGTCAGAGCTAAGCATGAGTTAAGTACGCAGTGCTTTAGACAGTCTGGGTCTCAGCCCTTTGTGTGATAAAATTTTCCAGTGCTGTAGCAAATAGTAATAATCACTCACAAAAAATTTATAGTGGTGGTAGAACAGAGAGAAAAGTAAACTAGTCAGTAGGCAGGCATTGGTCTTAGCTGTAATGGTAGCTACTTTTATGTGTTTTCATGCATATTTAATATAGTCCGTGGTGTGTGCTTGCTTTTCATCTATTTTTACAAAGGCATAAATGAAAATATTGTGAAGACAAGTATTTCTAGACCACTTTCACTTCTAAGTTTTGAAGTGTTGGCACAACACTTATATATTTCAGAGAAATTTCAGTTTCTCCTCCAGACACTATCTTTCAGAAGAACAAATTCCAGCAGATGCAAACCTGGAACATCCATCTGGAAGATGTGTATATATTTTTTTCAGGTGTACAAACAAAGAAGTGTTCAGCTTAACAAATTCTGTGAAATTAAATTTATCCTCTCTGAATGCTCAAGAAGTATCTCATTATTCTGTGAAACTGTAATGTTGAAAAGCTTTTCATATCTGGAGTTAATTAAAGGAACCTAGGTATGAAGTTACAGAAGCCAATACTCTACAGATATTTCTTATAATATTTTCAACTATACCCCATTTATGTCATGATTTCAGTTTGCTGTGAATACAAAAACTAAGTCAAAATGGTGAAAAAAAGAAGCTAAGAACTTGTGTATAATTTTTAGATGTACACAGTTGAAACATTGTATTAAATGTGTGTACCTGTAATGTCCTTATGTAAAGCTTGTGTTTTCTCTATGTCCTTTCCTCTCAAAGTGTTTGAATGTCCCAAGCACCCTTTGCTCTCCAGACATATCATCATCAACATCATCATCATTATCATCATAATCAGTTAATGACAATTTACAAAGATATTTTGATCTAGCTTTGATTGGATGTCTCCAGTTAACTGGAAATTAGCAAATGTAATGTCCATCTACAAGAAGGGTCAGAAGGATGATTGGGGGACTTACAAGCCTGTCAGCCTGACCTCAGTACCAGGGAGAGGTCATGGACCACATCATCCTAAGTGCCATCACATGGCATGTGCAGGACAACCAGGGGATCAGGCCCAGTCAGCACAGGAGTGAAAGGCAAGTCTTGCTTGACCAACCCGATCTCCTTCCATGACAGGATGATCCACTTAATGGATGAGGGACAGGCTGTGGATGTTGTCTACCTAGACTTCAGTAAAACTTTTGACATTGTCTCACACAGCATTGTGAGACAGCTTTGACATGTGCACTCTTCACCGGGTAAAAACCAATCTGAATGGCCAGACCCAGAGAATGGTGGTGAGTGGAGTTACATCCAGTTTGCAGCTTGTGACACCAGAGCTCAGTACTGGGGCCAGTCCAGTTTAACAACTTTGTGGATGATTTGGATGAGTGGATCGAATTCACCCTCAATCATTTTGTAGAGGACACCAAGTTGGTTGTGAGAGTTGACCTGCTAGAAGGCAGGCTCTACCAAGAGATCTTGACAAACTGCATCACTGGGCTGAGGCCAATTGTATGAGGTTCAACAAGGCCAAGTTCCAGGTCCTGCACTTAGGTCACAACAACCCCAGGCAGTGCTACAGACTGGGGGAAGAGTGGCTGGAAAGCTCCTCAGTAGAAAAGGACATGAGGGTGCTGGTCAACAGCAGCTGAACATGAGCCAGCGTGTGCCCAGGTGGCCGAGAAGGCCAATGACATCCTGGCCTGTATCAGCAATAGTGTGGCCAGCAGGATCAGGGCAGTGATTGTACCCCATACTTGGCACTGGTGAGGCCACACCTCAAATCCCCAGTTCAGTCTTGTGCCCTTTGCTACAAGAAGGACATTGAGGGGCTGGAGCGTGTCCAGAGAAGGAGAATGGAGCTGGTGAAGGGTCTGAAGCACGAGTCCTGTGAGGAGCAGCTGAGGGAGCTTGGAGAGGCTCAGGAAGGCTCAGGAGGCACCTTATTGCTCTCTACCTGAAAGGAAGTAAATATCAATGTATTAACAAGATTAAATTAGAAGTAAAACCAGGTGAAATAACAGACAGATATTGGCAGTTCTTTGTTCTTGCTGAATTCCAGAGTTTGCACAAGTTTCTCATACCCTCTTACGTAGTATTCAAGTATTGAGAGCTGCTGACCTGAAAACCTACGTTAAGGTAGTTTAAACATCTGACTGTTACACATATCCCTTAATGTTGCTGTCATGGAACCCGAAGTCTTGCAGAGTAAGGACAAGTCCCCAAGACTTCCTGTGATTTTATTGTTTTCATGAAATGTAATGAGAATAGCTTAGTAGCAAGACAATATTTTTTACTGCATGACATCTATTTACATTTAACATCTAGAGTTGAGCTGCTTGATCAACATCTCTTTACTAATCCAAATTATTCAACTCTCTGCTCACTGAAAATTGTTTCTTTTCATTCCATACAAACAGGAACTGGGGTTTGTGGGATGGTGCATAACCTATACCAAATTGCAGAGAGATTATGTAAAAGCTTATTCTTTCACTGCAGATTGTATGTGCTATAACATCTCTTTTCCCTATGCAGACATACTACTTTAAAGTTGTGGTTGGTTTGAAACTCCTGCAGAGGGCTTACCTAAGTGTAAATAGGATGAAGAAAAATCTCCCTGAGGGCACATTTTCAGTATGATAGTAGAAGTAATCATTCTGATCCTGTTAACATCTAACAGGATTGTTTATAAAACCATTCCCCTATCTGCCACTTGCTTTAAAAGTGCCTAGAGGACTGCCCTTAAATAGCATGAGACTTAATCCTACTCCCAGACAAAAGAAGCAGGACCTTAGCTGTAGTGTGAAAGCAGAACTGAGTGTAGCTCATGGAGGTGAGCTAACTGCAGGCATGGGGAAATATTTGGCTGCATTTTAAAAATAAATCTAAATGTGTAAATCCTTAATTTTGCTATCACCTGAACTCACATGGTGCACTGAGAAGGAGAGTGGGGTTTCATCAGGACTAAGCTCAGAGACAGATTTTAGTTTAGGATTAGTAAATACATTTTTTTTACCATGTCTATGTACTAAGAGTAGGATATAGCCACCAAGCTAAGGTGTCACAGTTGAGTGCCCTTGATAGCATTCATTTCAGAACTTACTGAACTGTGCCTTCATATTACTCTTCCCCTGTTTCTCCTCAATTTTGTTTGTTTGGATTTTCTGAATTCTTTTGCAAATTTACACACAATAGCCCAAGATAAAATTTCAGCCCATAGATGTTTAGACAGGTTTGAAACACAGTAAAATAGACTCATTTGCCCTCTTCTGTTTCATACTACATCAGTATATTGCATTTAATCTTTCAAAGTAATTATTTTGGAGAGAAGATTTTAGGATGCTTTTTTGTCTGGTGTGGTGGGTTGACCCTGTCTGGATGGCAGGTGCCCAGCAAAGTCACTGAACCACTTCTCTTCAGATGTACAGAACAGAGAAATTATAAAAAAAGGCTCATGGGTCAAGATAAGGGGAGGGAGAGATCACTCATAGATTACTTTCACGGGAAAGACAAAACTGACTTGGGGAAATAAGTTTAATTTATTGCCAATCAGATTAGAGTAGGGTAAAAAGAAATAACATAAAATTCAAAAAAACTTCCCCACCACCCATCCCTTCTTCCTGGGCTCAGCTCTGCTCCTGGATTCTCTACCTCCTCCCTGCCAGTGACTCAGGAGAACCGGGAATGGGGACTGCAGCCAGTTCTTCACACAGTGTCTTTGCAGCTCCTTCCTCCTCAGGGACAGACTCCCCACACTCTTCCCCTGCTCTAGGGTCTGGTCCCTCTCATGGAAAACAGTCCTCCATGAACTTCTCCGATATGAATCCTTCCCATGGGCTGTAGTTTATTGTGAACTGCTCCAGCTTGGATTCCCCATGGAGTCACAAGTCCTGCCAGCAAACCTGCTCCAGTATGAGTTTCCTATGGGGTCACAGCTTCATTCAGGCATCCTCACACTCCAGTGTGGGGTCCCTACCACAGGCTGCAGATAGGTATCTGCTCCACCATGGACCTCCAAGGTGGTACCTGTATCCTCATTGCTTTTGACTACAGCTGCCCTCCTAATTATACAACATTTTGGAAAAGTGCACAGTGTTTCTGACATTCATTCTGTAACTGTTCTTTGAATGTGTCACATGAGGTTTTGTCATTCTTGACTCCCTACTGTTAGAAAGCATTAACAGCTGCTAGGCACCTTCAAAGCTGATCTAATATAAATTTGTCTTCCTTTGATAAGCTCAAGAATTTTGTGAGTTCCTTGGTTTGTATAGGAGGAACCTTTTTCCAACTTGTCACTCAAGGCTATATGATGTGAGGAAAGATTCTATAACTCTTATGCTGAATTTTAGTGACTTACATGCAACTACTCTTGTGAGTAGTCCCAAATAGTTCAACAGATGTATATGTTTGAGTAAATGGTGTAAGGATTAAATAATCTAGATGAAAATAACTCTTTTTACATACGTATGTTTGAAAGTTATCTAATAATAATATCATATTCTCTGAAAAATTTATATTCAGCTTTTACTCTCTTTTTAAAAATTCAACTCTGAAAGCTTACAAAGTATTTTTCATTTCATCCTGAGATTAGCTGGTTGCCCTTTAAATCATGACCTAAATCTTTCCTCCATATCTCAAGATCATGTACCCACTGGCTGTTCTGTGTTGGGAGCTCCTTAGGTGTGAGAGCAAATTCTTCCTCCAGCTCCACCTAGAGGTATGAGTTCCGGCTACTCAACGCTGCTCAGAATTGAGACCACACGTAAGTCGCTAATTCTTTTGGTTCAGTGGCAAACACCTTCTTCAAGACATTTTAAAAATAAGGTGATGAAAGCAACAAAATCTGTTGCTCACAAATTTAGATCACTTGGAGCATTCACAAGCACCCAGAATCCTGTTCAAAGCTTCAAGACACTTTCCTTTCTAATACATATAGTCCTTAAGAAATACTGACATCTGCTGTCAATATGGGACTGAAATCAGCCTGGTAGGATGTTTTGTCTAGCTTACTAAATTCTGCACCTAAGATGACCCCAAGTTTCTCTGTGCTATTTCTCCTAAAATAAAACATGCTGGCTGTTAGTAGTAGTGAGTATAACTTGGGGAATAATTTGAAAACAATATGGAACCATTTCCTTTGTTGTCATTGTCCTAGGACTACCTGAGAACTGACAATAACTAGATGGAATTTTGTGTTGATTTCTGGTTAATAGCCATTTTTAGAGATTTTTACACTCTTTTAAGTGTAAAAATCTCTAAAAAGATATTTTACACTTTTTTTTTTTTTTACGCTCTTTTAAGTGTTCACCCAATCACATCAATAATAGAAGTTATCACTAATAAACAAGAAGAGAATCAACATGCAGATTTCTCTAGGTTTTTGTAAGTTAAAATAAATGAATGGATGAATGGATAAACATAAAAGAAATAAAGACAATAAGTAAAATAAAAGTTCAGGATATTGTCAGGGTTCCGTTTTGAAAGCCTCCATTTCTGTTGATCAAAAATCTACACTTTAAATTACATACATACAAGTAAGAATCTTCTGTGTAGTGTCACTGTTCTTATTTGCTCACTAAGCTTTACGTGGGATTTAGTTTTGGGCAGTTTGGTTAAGCATCTAGCCAAAGGTCTTCTGAGATTTCCTGACAATTGAGTAAGATAGACTGCTTCAGCAAGCAGCTCAAGATGTCTATGAAAGAGTCAAAAATCTCTTGCTGGATATGGCCAGGGTTTTCTCATTTTCTCGCTGCTGTGATACCTAAAACTAACTGAAATGAGTTTTGAATGAAAACTGTCACTGTGGCTTCGCAGTCTGAACAGGTAACACTATCCAGAGATTGGAATGGGCTTGCTCTTTAGGTCTTGGTGTCTGAGTGTGTCATAAAGAGAAATAATTATGTTTGGTTACTGGGTTGCTTACCATCAAGATATTATATACAGCTTGCACTAAAAAATATTAATGAAAATATTTATTTCTCTAAACAAGAAATATTTCCAAGTTATTTGTCAACTGTTCACATACTCCTTATTACATGCCTTGTTTCACGTGTCCTAAGTGAAACATATTTCACTCTAGAAGACAATCACATAAGAGCAGATTAGGGTGCATTGGCAGTAGGAAGGCCACTAATTCCTCTTATATTGCAAATATTCAAAATAACTCTGTGAAGGTCATAGAAAGGCAGCACAGATTTCAAATACATATGTGATAGTTATTTGGGTGTTTTAAGGATCATGAAGTTATGAACATCTATCTGATTTGGTTCCATTTTTCCTACTGTTTAAAATATTCCATACCTCATTAATTTGTCAAGGCTCTTAGTTATAAGAAGTCCAGGTTCATCCTATGCTAAAAAAAAAGAGCAAGAATAATGCAAGCTTTGAAGGTTTGAAGGTACAGAAGGTACAGAACAAAAATATACAGTCACTGGGTTTTATTAATCCCTCAATTCATTCTTCAACCAATAATTACAATAAATCTTCTTTTAAATTTTATTTAAATTTTAGTTTATGTTACATTATTTTTCTTGACAGAAGGACTAACTATACTGAAAAATAAGTAAATCAATAAATCAGAGGTGATTGAAACATTTTTAACATGTAGAGTGGAGTGAAAAAAAGTCACACATTCATTTTTAGTTTAAAAAGCCATCTTGTGATCTACCTTGATTATTCATGAAATATCATAAAATATTCCCTCTCAAATAAAATTTTGATTGGTGATGGCAATGGAAAATTTCTGATGTTCTGTGTCTCCCATTCTCTGCTTTTTGCATGCCCCTGTGTGCAGAGTTCAGTTCTGACCCATTAGGCTCCAGCTGAAGACAAAGGTGTCCATGTGTGCTCCCAGGTGAGGAGGCCAAACACGTCTTGGGCTGCATCCAAAGCAGGGTGGGCAGCAGGTCAAGAGAAAGGATTCTGCCCCTCTGCTCTGCTCTGCTCTGATGGCACCACGCCCTCAGTACTGTGCCCACATATGGGTTTCCCAGTACATGAAAGACGTGGACCTGTTGGAGTGGGTCTAGAGGAGGGACACACAAGTATGCAGAAGGCTGAAACACCTCTCCTATGAGGAAAAGTTGGGAGAGTTGGGGTTTTTTAACTGGCACAAGTGAAGGCTCTGGGGTACCATACTGCAGTCTTCCAGTACCTGAAGGGGGCCTGTAAGAAAGGTAGGAACAAACTCTTTAGAAGGCCTGCAACTGACAGGCCAAAGAGCAAAAATAAACTGGAAGAGGGTAGTTTTAGATTGGACATAAGGAAGAAATTTTTACAGTGAGGATAGTGTGACGCAGAAACAGGTTGCCTGGAGAAGCTGTGGATGCCCCATACCTGAAAATGTTAAGTGTTAAAAGTGAGGTTGGATGGTGCTTTGGTGCAACCTGGTGTAGTGAAAGATGTCTGTATGCATGGCAGGGGGTTGGGCTAGATCATCCTTAAAGGTCCCTTACAACACAAATCATTTCATGGTTCTGTGGATATCCTAATGTGAAAATGAAGGAAAAAGGGACTGGGGAGATAATTTTGTCATTGTGAAAAGAGCCACAATGTTACCAGGAGTGGTGGGCAGAACTCTACACAACTGTAGAATATTTGGCATTACCTTAGTGAAGAAAGGTGATAATGTCCCATAAGAGACTTGTTTCATTGTCTCAGATGTTTTCCATTAGATTTTTCTCCATTCCTTGTGAAGCCTTTATTTTCTATGATGCGGACAGCTAGAGTAATTCAATAACACATATATTCATTTTCTCAATTATGCATCTCAGATGCTGAGATAAAGAAATGGCCAGCAACATCAAAGACAAGTATTGAAAGGATGAAAATGGGAGAACAACCTCTTTTTTGTAGGCTGAGGGAAAATATGATAGAAGTGAGGAAAAGGATCATAAATATGTGGGAGTGCAGTAACAGTTGCATATGGCTGAAAAGAGTGGACTGACAAGAAAGAGAAGAAACAGAATTATACTAAGAGCACTGCAGGGGAAAAAAAAGATTGCTATTAGGGAATAGAGGAGTGAAGGCATAGAGCATTTGTGGAAGAACAGGAAGAAGTAGATTGATGTTTATATAGAAACACTGATGATAAAAGAGGAAAATACAGGTTGGAAATGGGTGGTTGTCACAGCTAGACTATCTACAGGTCTTCTGTGGTTGCACCTCCAGTAGTAAATTAAACAGTGTCTGGAAATTTTCTGGGGTGCCAGCAATACTACTATATACTTTAGAATTATTTGAATGATCTTTGAAATTACTTTCATGCATTTCCAAGTCCAGTAGGTTACCATACATTAAGCATGGTTCCCAGTAGGCTGTCCTCATGCACACACCCTGGAGATAAAAGTATTTAATCAAGTCTGTATGAAGTGCTTTATTCCAGGCTGTGGTCCTGAGCACATTTCTTTTACCTGTATAGATATAACCAATCCATCTTGTTCTGAAGAGTAGTTGTGGCTAAATGTCATTGTTTTTCTTCCAAAACCCTGAAACATTTAGAGTTAGCCACAGGTAGACACATAGGAAAGGGTCCAGGAGAGAAGTTCCCTGAGAAAAACCCAAATAATCACGGCATATACACAGCAATCTGCTTTGCCAAATGGCGTAAAAAAAATTGCAGTTTCCCAAATGTCAGAGGGAAAGGATGCAACTGCTCTGGGGTAAAGGCTGTGCTGCTGTTTAGACAGTTGGACTCCTGTAGGTCCCTTCCAAGTGAACCATTCTATTGCAATGGACACTGAAGAGGCAGCCCTAGAGTCATGCAAAGGTTTTTTTTCCACCTAAAGCAAATAAAATGTGGTTATTTTCCCGTCTTATCATTCCAGAACTTATTTTCTTTCAAACCCTTCAATTTTATGGCTGTGGGTAGTCTCACATGCTGTGTGTACACTTACAAGGACCCTAGGAATAGAGGAATGTGCATTAAACCACTTTTTTGCTTTATTCTTTTCTACATAACTTCACCTGCAGTTTTCAGCAGCTCTTTCACATAGGCATAAAGGAAGGCTGAGTCAAAGAATTAAATGCATTTTATTCTTCACAGCATGTAAAGCATGTGATTAGAAAGGAAAGGGCCTGTTTGAGGTCACAGATTGCAGAGGAAAACAGCATTTACTCTCAGCCCACAAAAGGTCTAGATTTTGATTGACTTAATTTGAACCCCTAAGGTTCTGGGGGAGAAGGAGAGTTCAGTTTCCTTTGTTTTGTTTTGGGGGTTTTTAAAGAGCTAGTTCCCAGAGAGTCGTTTTGAATATTACAAAGAAGTTTAAAAGCCTTTTTCAAATACCCTCTTTGTTCCACAATAAAAATATCTGAGCATTCAAAGCTCAATTAGCTCTACACTTTAAAAGTATTTTCTAAAAGTACAATATACAAGAGCTAAAGAAGCACTCTTTTCCTCTTTTTACAGCAGGATTATCCTATTCACTTCAAGGAATTTACAGACTAGGTATGTAGAAATATGTATGACAGGAGAATTTTAATTTAGCTGTTTACCCTAGATTACAAAATCCTGTGTTGCAAAGACTCCTAGATCTCCCCATTTCCATAAGACAAGATAAGTAGGCACATCCTTAAAATGTTCCATAGTGCTCAAAAAATTAAGCAAGTATCCCCATATACTTAGAATCATAAAAATGTTTAGGCTGCAAAAGACCTTCTAGATCATCTAATGCAACCATTAACGCAGAACTGCCAAGTCCACCACTAAACCATGTCCTTCAGTGCCACATCTACATGTCTTTTAAATACCTCCAAGGATGGCGACTCTACCACTTCCCTGGGCAGCCTGTTCCAATGCTTGAAAACCCTCTCCATGAAGAAACTTTTCCTGATAAAGTCTATACCAGCCTTGTTGAAACTTGAGGCCATTTCTGCATGTCCTATCACTTGATACTTGGGAGAAGAGACAAACACCCACGTTGCTACAACCTCCTTTCAAGTAATTGTAGAAAGCAATAAGGTCTCCCGTGCAATTCCTTTTCTTCAGACTAAATGCTCCCAGCTCACTCAGCCACTCCTCATAAGACTTGTGCTCCAGACCTTTCACCAGCTCCATTGCCCTTCTCTGGACTTACTCCAGCGCTTCATGTCCTTCTTGTAGTGAGGGGTCCAGAACTGAACAGGGGATTCGAGGTGTGGCATCACCAGTGCCAAGTATGGGGGACAATGACTGCTCTGGTCCTGCTGGCCACACTATTGCTGATACAGGCCAGGATACCACTGGCCTTCTTGGCCACCTGGGCATACGCTGGCTCATGTTCAGTCAACTGCTGACCCACAGCTCTGAGTCCTCTTCTGCTGGGCAGCTTTCCGGTGCCTCTTCAGCCAACCTGTAGCACTGCAGGGGGTTGTTATGACCAATAAACTTGTTACCTTGTATGTGCAGTATCAAATGCATCAACCCAGAACTTCTAACACTGTAAATGTTGGACAAGGCTGGTAGAGAGCAAGTGAAGCAAAAACAACTTTGCTCACAAACCTCAAGACTTTTCAGTCGTATTTCCCATTATTCAGCAATGTAGGTTCTAAGGACACCTATTCAATTTATCAGTTAAATTAACTTATTTAGGCAGTATAATGATCAGTAAATGCTGAAAGTTTGCAAACCAGATGATACTATGCACTGGAGCATAGCCCACCCTCAGGATCTCACTTCCTTTTAATACACAATCACCCTGCACAAACAGCACCACACTGCCTTCCACAGTTCTGTTGGTTTATTCCTTCAGTCACTGAAACCTCTCTGCAGGCTCAATGGTTAGCTTACAAATTGGGGTTACATGGTCAGATTGTGCATATTCCCTCTTGTCCCCTCAAGATCTCCGTAACCACCCTTGGAGCTCTAGTCTGCTGGATTCAGACATACATCCCACAAGGTGAGACACACTTCATAGCAAATGTTTCTATTCAATCTGTGAGAATCATGATAAGGTCTGTACTGTGATGCCCTTTACTATTTATTTATTATACTCCCAAAATATGTTAAATTTTGTAATGAAAGAGAGGAGGAGAGGTCTCTTGAAAACATAATTTTAGAAAAGAAGCAAAAAAAACAACCTAGGAGATAGGATTGTTGTATCTTTTTTAGTGCACCACTGGAAGTTTTCTCTATGAAATAAAGTCCATTTATCTGAATCTGAAGAATAGACATTTTAGGTATATTTCTCTTGTTTTGAACTATTGCATTAATGAAAATCATATTCTGTTGTTCATGCATTCTAGTTTCTGGAACAGCTAAGGGACATATTGCAATAAAAGATTTCATGCTACATACTTCTCAACAGGTGTCAGCAGGGCCGTTTACAAAGTAAGGAAAGCATAAACAGGGCAAGGGCTTTTATGCCATGACTAAATGAATTTCTAGACAAAGTATTTTAAAAGCATGAGGGCAGCTGAGTGCTGAGTAAATTTGCATTTGAAAATGTACCCATTTATTCTCTTCCTTCAGTTCTTCAGATACAATGAGTCAGGCCAAATGCTGACGTAAATGAAATCCAGGCTACTCAATTCAGAACATCCCACAGGTGATGGCTGTGTTAAGCCGACAGGGCTGGGAAATTAATTAGAAGCTGGATCCAGCAAATATTTAGTCATGATTTCTCCAGGAAAATAGTGGATTGGAGGGCTCAAAATAGCATGGTCAGATGCTGTCTTCTGGATCAAGCAGTGTGATTTTGGCCTATTCCAACTGCTCCTTATTTATCACCTTTTGGAGATATCCTGTTCTGTAGCTTTTCTGATCTCAAGAGCTGCATGGAAATGGTTTCTAATGTGCACCAGGCATGCTCAAAACAGGAAAGGGAACACTGAAATGGCACTGAAGCCAAGGGATTGTTTTCCCTCCCTAGGTCTGCCCGGTAACTTCACACATTTTTTAAAATGCATGTGTATATATATATTTGTATATAGTGATTAGTTTTCAACTGTGCAAGGGAACAAAATGATGAGGGCACTCCTGAGGTAGTTTGCAATCATGACCTTAAAAATACAACTTTCTCATACATGTGTTCTCATTTGAAAAGAAGGGATTAAGAAAAAAACACCCATCAAATGAGTATCTCAACATGATTATTATCATTGACAGGACAAGCTGTTTGACACTGAAGCACACCAAAATGATGACTTGTTTTCATTTTAAAATCTTCCTTTTGGGAAAGAAAGATTAAAAAAATCATTTCATTCACTTGAAAGAAATTTTCTTTTTTTTTTAATTTTAAATCACAAAAGTGTAATCGTAACTACACATACTGAAAACAAAAAGAGTGATTTAGGGAAGCTTCTTTAGCACTGGAAATGCACCATCACTTGTACGTAATGTTGGTAATTAAAAAAGATTCTTTTGAAGAATCTGGAGTGCAGAAGATTGTCTAGTAATGCCCTAGAGTCAGAATATTATTAATGTATTTTACTGAAAATCAATTTTCACTATATTGTGTCCCTATTGCTTTAAAATACAGACATTAGTGCTGGTGTAAAACAGTATGGAAATTGTGGTGATACAGACATGCTTTCTCTTAAAAAGAAAGATTATTCTTATTTGTAGTGCAAAATGCCCTATTTAGTAGGCACTAGTTATTGGGTTAATTGGAACAGTGTAGTGAGAGAGAAACATTAAATTTCTTTACCAAGGGAATCATTAATAGACCTTGTACATAATTTTTTGTATAAATGCAATATTCTTGTATCTTTTGGGGTAGAAGGAGGAGAAAGAAAAGAACGATTACCACATTTCTAAGAGAATTTTAGAGCGTAAACTTTCAAGATATCTACTAATGATCTGACTAATAGGAAACAATATCTGTTATAATAACTTGCCCATACATTAACAAATAGACATAGCATAATTATTTCAATTTTAGAACAAAGCTTGAAAGGGTATTTGGGTTTTAGAGAAAAATGTTGTTTTTTCAAATTACACTACTCAAAAGTAATTTCAGGACTCACACAATCACAGACCTAAGCAGTCATTGCAGCTAACATTTATATGAATTGCCAATAACTCACTGAAAGGGAGTGAGCAACACCTTCACTGAGCATCCTGTGCAACTCCTAGGGTAGGGAAGACTTTCAATTAACTTTACAGCTCTGCAGCTTGGGGGAAAAACCCACTTAAATCCTTTTTTCATAATGGCCTACTGTAATGCAGAAGCCAGAATAGAAAAGGAATGATAGAAACATTTTCCACATGCTTGGGTTAGAATGTCTTAGTTTTGTTTCCATATGTGTGATGAAAGACTTCCTGAAACTTATACATGGCCTAATGTTTTGAAAGTTTGTTCTGCATACAAGTTAGATGACCTAGTTATCAACAAGATCCACCAGGCAATCTGAATGGAAACACAGAATAAATTGAGACAGAGTATCACAAGTTCTTCTCAGTCAAAAAACCTTTTCTGTCAGTGTACATGCCAAAAAGTTGGTCTCACAATAATGAGAGTTACTTAGCACTGGAGCATATTTAAATTACTCAAACTCTGTTAATTTAGGTTTAAAATACTCAGCATTTCCATAAAAGGGGTTGAGCAATGCCCATATCAGAAGCCCTAGTTATCACCAACCTTTTCACTATCCAGTAACATCTGGGGAGTAAAAAGGCAGCATTAATAAGATATGTACCTTAGTCAATGCTTCCAAAGCTGCATGTGTACCATTACGGATCTCTTTCAGTATTCAACTACCTCACTAGTGGTGACTTATTTTCAGAAATGTGGAGTGAATTGTTACTACTAATTAAATGAAATCCAAATGATTTATTTGATTATTAGAGCTTGGTAGTGAAATTTGTGTCAATTTTGAACGTGGGATGGATTTATTTTAAGAGATGCTCAGCATCCGACGTTCTTTGGTGCCTACAAGAACTGCGTTAATGATAGCTGCCTACTCAAACAAAAGTTGGAGGACTGAGAACCATTACTTATATTTAGGTTTTTTACTTTCAGCAGAAATATGTGGGTGATACAAAGGAAAAGATGTTCTAAAGATATCATAGAATAAGTATAGATTGTCTGATGAGCTTGGAGAGTCTAGATCACTTTGTTTTAGATGGATTTCTGTCAGAAATTATTTAAGTATATCCTGATGAGTTGGATTGGATTACCTGTAGCACGTATTTCCAGCAGTTTTATAATTCTACAGATAGGAGAATAAATATTTGGGTTTGGGATAAGTGGAAAATTGCCCAGTTTCCTCAGCAAGATCAAATTAAGTACCACAACTAGAATAGTTTTCTAATATCTAATGGTTTAATTTGGAAATAATGACACTTCATTCCAGTGTACTGAAAGGTCTGGCTGATGTTACTGAGAGAGCTCTCTCAGTTATTTATCAACGGTCTTGGGAATATGCAGAGGTTCCAGATGACTGGAAGCTAGCAGATGTTATTTGAATCTTCAAGAGGACAAGAAAGAAGACCATGATAATTATAAGCCTGTCAGTGTCACTTCAGTGCCTAGTAAAATTATGGAGAAGATTATTGGGGGAGTTATTGGAAAACACTTGAAAGACAATACAATCATCACTCAAAGTTAGCATGGGGTCATAAAGGCAAGATCATGTCTCACTAACTTAATTTCCTTTTATGAGAGGGTTACCTGACTAACGGATAAAGAGAAGGCACCAGACATGGGGTTTTTATTTATTTTAGAAAGGCTTTCAGTACTCTCTCTTACAGTATCCTTCTATAGAACTTGTCCAGCACACATCCAGTTATATCACACAATGTGTGACCAATTGTCTGAAGAGTTGGACCCGAAAAGTGTTGGGAGACACGGGTTAAAAAGCAGAGGTTGGTGAGGAGGTTGGCAATTGCTCAAGTGACCTTGCAATTGGGAATAGCTCTTGATTGGTCTGTGAGACCAGGAGGCCAGGAATCCTCTAGCATGGACCACATTTAACAGTGTCTGGGTCTTTGCTTGTGAGACTCTGCCCAGGCATTGCTTT
The DNA here is from genome assembly GCF_965178545.1 of Coloeus monedula. NCBI lineage: Eukaryota > Metazoa > Chordata > Aves > Passeriformes > Corvidae > Coloeus > Coloeus monedula. The sequence continues at coordinate 52,480,886 of NC_138783.1, forward strand.
ACCTGGTTAACAAGATAATGTAAATAAATTTACTCTTTCCATTCTAGCCACAAGTTTGTGGTTGTTCCAACTGCCTGCTTGTGTTGACTCACACATAGAGTTGCAGTAAATAGGGCAACTTTTGGTTGGTGGCCAGTCACTAGTGGTGTTCTCCAGGGCTCAATTTTATGGCAAGTTCTCATCAATGGTTTTATCAGACCTGGATGCTGGAATTTAATGCACACTAAGCTTGTCAGCTAAGCTAAATTAGGAGGATTTGTCTTCCTCGAGGATAGAGAGGCCCTTCCACAGAGACCTTCATGGACTGAAGGGCTGGGCAGTCACCAACCACATGAATTTTAACAAGGGCAAGTGCCAGATTCTGCATGTGGGATGGCATAATCCTGGAGAAAGGCATGCACTGTGGGCAAAAGACTGAAGCACAACCCATCAGAAAGAGATGTTCTGGTTGATGACAAGCTCAGTATAAGTCAACAATGTGCGCTGATGGCCAAAAGGGCCAACTGTATCCTGGGGAGCATTAGGCCCAGTACAGCTGGAAGAAGTGATTTTCACACTGAAATCAGCATTGTTTCAGTCTCACCTCGAGTACTGTGTGCATTTTGATTTCCAAAACATAGGATGGATATAAAAATATTAGAATGTACCCAATTTTGCAAGTTGCCCTGTGGGGAGTCTATTATCCTTGTGGGTCCTTTCAGTATATTCTATGATTCTATGAATCCTGTAATACTGGGAAAAATTTTTAGGAGGGAAAACATTTCCCAAGGAAACATAAAGAAGAAATTCATCATTTTAAATGACAATATGTAGTTCAATTTTGAAAAAAGTAGCATGGTTTATTGCCTGAATTTTTTACTATGCGTTTTTTAAGAATTTCAAAAATATGTATGTTCAGAAAAATGCATTAATCAAATGCTTAATAGTACTAATTAGGCATCTCTTCCAGCCTGATGTTGTGAGAATGATATGAACTACTTCTATGCATCTGGAATGGAAATTTGATCAAAAATTAAAGGGAAAAAAACCCCACTAGAGAAAGCCACACCCAACTTGGTTTCTATGAATGGTAAGTTAAATATATGTGTTATCTCTGTCTTAGAACAGATTTTGCTTTATTCTTTACTGTTTGAATTTCTTATACAAAGACTTAAAGCAGATCTTATTCTTCATTTATTTATTTATTACATTTATTCTCAGAATTCTTTTTATTACATTCACCTAGATACAATTTAGTTTTGTGATTTACTGTCAAGTTCATTATTTAGTATTTTGTGCTTTATGGTGTAATGGTGTAGAGTTTATATCAAAATATTTATTGTGTTGACTGCACTGTATTGTCCTCAATATTATGTATTTCAAGCTGTTTTTAAGTCTGCACGAATATATGTAAAACCTTTAGAAATTTTCTTTTGTACTTTCTTATTTGACAAGTGTTTCTTATGAAGTATTCCATTTAGGTGATTGAAAGTGATTTTAAGGAAGAAGTGATTTATTTATATTATTAAAAAAGTAACATTTCACTCTTTTTTTCCGATTAATTATGTTTTCTAGTCCACCCAGTTTGGGGATAAAAAAAAAGACTTTTTCTTACTTCTTTTTTTTTCATATTTAATTTTAATTTTGGTCTATCTCACTGAGTTCTGGTTAAAGTATAGCAAATATTGTCTAAACCATGTGAATAAATTATACCCCAAACTAAACTGTCATAGTTGATTAAAAAGAACTTATTATATGATTTGAATGCCTTAGTGGGCTAGCCAAGTTTGGAACCACCATTATGTTTGCTTTTAACTAATGATGCAGAATATGGTTTTTAATTAAACTCCATTAGGATTGATTTAGTGTTAACAACTTACTGAGACAGTTACCCTGTGATATATCACAGAAGTGAGCAAAGATGCTGCCTTACATGAAAAAAGAGGTGCTAGAGAACATTGCAGTGGGAGGACTTAATGATTAATGCCTACCATTAAGAAATACCTATCATCTGTATATAGTCCATCTTTCTTTCTTCTACTAGACCTTGAAGACCCGTTCAACCCTGAGCATATTCTCAAAAAAATCTCTTTGTAACATAAAGATAATATATTTCCAGACAACAGCAACAGAACAGATTGCCTAGCAGAGAGTAGGAGATAATTCAGCACCCTTTTCCTTTGACAAACGAACCAACTTACCAGCTTAGAAACACTTTACTGCTTTATCTCATTGGCAGAGTTTTCTCTTTGGGCCACAGAGTTTATCTGCCCACATACACCTCAGATCTGGCTAGATTAATGAAAGCTACAAACCCCTTACAATATACGAAGTCCTTACATTATGTCCCAGCTGACTTTATAACAAAAATATCCATAAAACTCAATGCATGGATACTTGGATACACAGCAGTCCTGTTTGTGAAAATCCTACTTCTATCTCATCTTTTTCACAACTAAGATTACAGAAGCATGGGATGATCTGAGTATGAAGGGACATTAAAGACCATCTTGTTCCAACCCACCTGCCATGGGCTGGAACACCTTCCACTAGGCCAGCTTTCTCAAGAACCCCATCCAACCTGGCCTTGAACAGTTCCAGGGATGAGACATCCATACCTTCTCTGGTCAACCTGTTCCAGTGGAACATTATGATTCTCAGAAAATGTTGGATCGAAGGGAAAGAATTCTTTCCTTCTCCCCAGAAAATCACTGCATTACTGTAGTCAGGGAATTCCAAAAATCAAGCATGTGTGGAACACGCTCCAGAGGAACAAGTGCCTAGGTATTGACAACTCTTTTAGTCATTTTATCTCTTACCCTTGTTATGTAGCATGGGAGAAAAAAAGTGAGCAAAACTGAGCCCAGCGGAGCACGAGACTCGGTAAGGATATGGAAACTCCCTTTACAGTAATTATGCAGGTACAAAAGAGGCCTGCAAGAAGACACCTGGGAATTACAGCTTGCTGATCACCATCTATCAAACACTGAAAAAGCACAGCCATGTGATATGGTGGAAAAAATGAATGAGGCATCGATTGACCTGTGAGAATTATTCCCTCTCCTCCTGCCCTATATATTGTATCTCACATATTCTTGGGTGGAGGCAAAGGCTGGAAACGCTCCAGAAAGTCAAATATTGTACAAAGGAACAAGATCCCAAATTTAAGAGGGTCAGTGGAACTGAGCAGCCACATGCACATTTAATGACTTCAATTCTGTCTTCTCTTATTGATATGTTTGTGAACCTGATCACTTTGACCTCAGGAACAAAGGGCTACAGCATCAGTACTAAGAGTATGGGATTAGCTCCAAGGCATTTCAGGATTTGATTGGTAAGGGCTCACTGCTTTGATTTCATGGCAATAATGAGTGAAAAATGAATAGGAGCCATTACCATAGGGTGAGTTGTTAAGGAATTTCAGTCTTGCGAATGTTGATTTCAGAGTTCAAATCTACTTTGATCTATCTGTCTTCTAATAAGTCCTATCACAGAATATTCAAGTTCCTCAGCTGGTACACACAGACAGACACACATATTTACATACACGCATATCCATGTTTAATCTCCATGAAGTAGAGTCAGAATGAAGTCTTTCAATGTTCTAACTCAATGAACTGTAGACAGCGGGGCATATTTGACCACAGAACTATAAGGCCATCTTATCTTCAAAAATCTGAGCCCAGGAAAACTTAACACTTAATTATAATGCTTGGCTCAGACATTCCCATGTGTGGCAAACTGGGACTTAGAATGACAGAATCACTAAGAATTGCTGGGGTTGGAAATGACCTTTAAGATCATCAAGTCCAACCATCAACATAGCACCACCACCATGCTCACCATTAAACCATGTCCTCAAGTGCCATACCCACATATTTTGAACACTTCCAGGAATGGTTACTCCACCACTTCACTGGAAAGCTTGTTTCAATGCTTTACAACACTTCCCATGAAAAGAATTTTCACAATATCCAATCTAAGCTTCCCTTGGAGCAAGTTGAGGTCATTTCTTCTCATCCTATTACTTGTTACCTGGGAAAAGAGACACCCTCCTTTTAGGTAGTTATAGAGAGCGATAAAGTCTCCCCTCTTTTTCTCCAGGTATGAGAAAAAGTAATGGGAAACTGCCAAATAAAATCTTTTTCTTTTACTTGAGTGAATTTTCATCTTATCTGTAAAGGGATCTTCATTCTCTATTTGTGAACTAGTACTCTGAATTAATCAATTTTTTTTGTATGAAAAAGAAATAATTGCTTTAGAGAAAACACATTATCATTTTTGCCTTCTTTTTGCATGTATTTTCATGGCACGCTCATATACAACATCTTTGTTTTGTATTATGGGACATTCTGTAAAGAATTTATTTAATATTGCTTAGATTTTCAGCAAAACTTCATTAGTACTCAGAAATACATTCATCTCATTGATTTACCTGCGTATCAGTCCACCCCCAGGAAAAGACAGCTGCACTTTAGCGGTAATTCAAGTAATAGAATCACATTCTTCGTACTTATGTGTCATCATCTATTTTCACCTCTGCATCTGTAGTGCTTTGTGAAATGCCCTTTGCCATTCCAGATATTTGCTAAACTGAATGTTTTATGAACTGCATTAAAAATACTTTTGTAATTGATTTATTGCAATATTCACATAAAGTGGCAACAGAGGGGAGGAAGAAAGGAAGTGATTAATTATAGGCACTTCAGAGGTGAAAGCTCTTATTTTCTCCAGCTAGTTGTTGCTTCAACTAGCAACAAAGTTCAAAAAAGGCTCTTAAACTGTATTAACATAAAGACACACTTCTGACTAAATTAAGCTTTGGTCTTTCAGACATCTTATACTTTTCTGTCATGGCAAGCAGTCTAGTGTTCATGGGTGTGCCATGCCCAGGTTGGGATTTAGGCATCTCTCTTGTATGACTGTAAAACTGTTTTTTTTTAAAATATCTGTGATGAAGATATTGAAATCTTGGCCAGTCTTTCTAAATTTCCTGAATTCCCTGTATAGCAACAGAAGATAAAGTAATTTCATTTCAAATTAAGAGTTTAAAATGAGTCTTCATGAGACTATTTCTGCATCAAAAGCATTACATTGATGAAATTGGGTACTATGCTGTAAGTGATTTTTTCCAAATGTAGGTGAGTTGTAGAAGCTGGAGAGAGCTCCATGAATGCAGGGATACAGACGAATAGGAAAAACACTTTGAAATCAGGCTGATTTGTTCTTGATATATCTTTTGTTGTGACAGGAGATAATTTTGAAGTCATCTGGCATGCAGCCTTGATTGCCCAGGACTAAAGAACAAAACTTTAATAAAAGTATAATAAAAAGGCTCATTTCTGCATATTTCTACCTGTGTGTCTTTCCTCAGGAAATAGTTCAGCCATCTTGTACACATTCACTGATACCCCTGAAGATTGTTAGGCACTGGAAGAATTGGCAGACTGAATAAACATCCTCAAATAACAGCATATCAAATTTCTTGCTCTTATGTTATGATTAAAATCTAACAGAAACAGAATGTTCTTTGAGGTGTCATTGTGACTAAGGAAGAAAAAATGCCATGAGAAAAAGGTTATCATGAAACAGCACACTGCTTTTACAGGCTCTGTTAACGGACAGACCTGAGGTGAGCCAAGACAAAACTCCAAATCAGCAATGGACAGTAGATGCTGGATGAACAGGGAGTAAAAAATTGAAACGCAGATCTTTTGAATGACAGAAAAAATGAAGGTTTCTAAGCAATCAAGTAGGATCTTGCACCCACATGGGCAATAGGTTGCTCTCTACAATTAATCAGATCTGACTGCCTTGGAATTGGTGGGTGGGACACCAAATTTTCCTGTCCAATATATGATAGTCAGGACTGCAAGGAAACATTTTATTTGCCCAGGTATTCACCCATGGGTCTTTCCTGTGGAGTTTAAAGTGCATTCCTTTCCTTTGCAAATTAATCAAAGGTTGCTCTTTTAAAACCTGATCTGAAATGTCGCACCTGCCTTTTCCACAGCAGCTCAGCACTTAGAGAAGAAGGGTTGAGCAACACTGATTCCCTCTGCTCTCTGAAATATTTTTAGGTCACTTTTGTTTCCTCCTTGTTGGCTGATCTCACCAGGCTACCTAGCCCAGGAACATTTTCCTTACTTTCCTCTGAAACTGAGACACTCCTTATAAATGTTACTATGGACAGAGAAGAGATCATGATATAAGAAGGGCATTGACCTTCTGGAGTGAGGCACAAGGAGGGCCACAGAGATGATCAGAGGGATGTAACATCTCTCCTACATAGACAGGCTGAGAGAATTTGGGTTGTTCAGCCTGGAGAAGGCTCTGAGAAAACATTATAGCATCCTTCAAGTAGCTAGAGGGGGCCTGCAAGAGAGATGCACGAAACTTTTTACAGTGCCACGTAGCGATAGGACAAGGAGTAATGCTTATAAAAGAACAGAGGATAGGTTTAGATTAAATATTAGGAAGAAATTTTTTACTATGAGGTCAGGGAGACACTGGCAGAGGTTGCCCAGAGAAGCTGTGGATGCCCCATCCCTGGAACTGTTCCAGGCCAGGTTAGATGGGGCTTTGAACAACCTGGTCCAGTGAAAGGTGTCCCTGGGACACCAAGGGAGATTGGAACTAGAAGAGCTTTAAGGCCCCTTCCAAGAAAAACCGTTCCAGGATTCTATGATTTTATAATCCTGTGAGGGAACATTGCCCTCTGATGCAGGCTTCCCATGAGAGACAGTCACAGTTGTTTTCCTATCTTGAAGGGTTCAAAGACATTTTATGATCAGACACCATGTACTAAGCATGAGTTAAGCACTCAACGGCACAACCACTATGTCAAATTGGGGCAGATCTGGGCACTTATAGAACCAGGCCATGGTATCTGGTGACACATACATTGTTCAAAAATATACAATAATATGGGGTTTTAACCATCTCTGGAGTTAAACAGATGCAGCCTAACACTTCTCAGGAGCACTAAGGCACTAAATTCTTCCAAGTCTTTCTTAAGGCACATAAGTCCTTTTTTGGATCTGGCCCTTAGCTTCATCCAGACTTCTTCCAAAATCTATTTATAGCTGCTCATTATGGCATATGACATAGTGCATAAGCATCAATTTGCTCAGATGGACATATACTACATATTTTCCCACTTTGACTTCGGGAGAAGAGAGTGATGCAAAGTGTACTAGAAGTTTATAAAAGTTGCAGACAAAGTAACATTTATGTGTTTCCAAGAAACAGGTAACTCCTGGTGGTTTGTTCCTTCCATACACTTCAAGAGTCTAATTTGAGGGAATTAATCTATTGCCTGTTTCTTGGAAATTCTTCCTATGAATTAAGTTTTGAATGTTAAACAAATTAGTTTTATATAAATTTGAAGAATAGTGAGCTTAAAAATAGTCACAGTTATATATTCTGGTCTGTAATGTGGAACAATAGGTTACTGTTGCTTTTTTACCCTTTATTATAATTAGGTGTTTTATTTTGCTGCTTCAAATACCCCTTGTGCTATTTGTACCAAGAAAGGTACAATAATATAATGGCTCATGGCAGAGATAATGCTCATAATTGAAAGGGACTGGTTTATTTTTGGAACCAACACTTTAAAAAATGCAAATGTATAGATATTATAACTAATTTATGGTTATATGGGTTATGTATTTTCAGCTTTAATATATTTTTCTTCCTTATAATAAATCCAGATAAATATTATGCCTACTAGATTTTTCGTGAGACAAGAGGGATCTCATCCGTAACAAACATCTCTTCCTCACTTCCCCCCAAAACCCTGGTGGAGTGCATTCCGTAAGTCAACAAATCTTTAATGTCAGATTTATAATGTGGATAGGAAATCAAGATTCAAAATACCATACTCATTTCACATTTTTCTTCAGGAGATGCTTATTTTAAAATAATTACCAGATCATTTTTAAGACAGCCTCTATATATGGTATATTCTCTTTCTCTTGTACACTCTTGACCCAGAACCCCTCATTTTCCAGAACATTCAAACAAAACACACTCCAGAGTGATCACAGACCAAGATGTAATCAGGATAATGTCACTACAAAGTTGGAATGCCATTAAGCTATGCAAAGAAGTTAATACCACTTTGAAATAAATATTCAGATTAAACAATGGAATGTATGGAAGGCCCAGATAAATTATTTCTGTAAAAGAAACTACTGAAAATATCACCATGTGCTTGAATAAATATCAGATATTTGCCATCTAATTTTCTGCCTTACATGTTGTTTGTTTGAGCCTCACAATTACACAGTGATCTCTTTCAACTTCGTTACAGTCCATAGTCGTTCCTTCCAGTGATCATTCTTACGGCACGATAGGTTTTTTCAACCTCATAGACATTCTGTTCTCTGCTGGTTTTCCACCCACCCTTCCCTGGTAACTAACTGCACAGCAGCCCACTCTCAGCAGCTCTTTTCACAGATGAAATATAGATCTTGAAATTGTAATACAGCTTCGATTTCCTTGGACTTCTCATGTGTTCATCTGAAAATTTCACTGCAGTAGTTAACAGCATCTTTATTTTACACTTAAGAAATAAAATATCCATATTTAGATCATCATAGAATCATAGAATGGTTTGGGTTGAAAGGGACCTTAAAGATCATCTAGTTACACCCCCCCTGACATGGGCAGGGACGCCTTCCACTAGACCAGGTTGCTCAAAGCACTATCTAACCTGACCTTGAACACTGCCAGGGATGGAGCATCCACAACGTCTCTGGGCACCCTGTGGCAGGATCTCACCACCCTCACAGTAAACAAGTCCTTCCTTATGTCTAAACCTATCCTCTGTCAGTTCAAAACCATTCTTCCTTTACCTATCTATCCCATCTACCAACACCCCAAGATGGTCAATTTATCTTGATTTCACTGACCGATGCCTTTCCTAGATGGACCACACTATTTTACAGGAGTTTTCTATCCTCCAAGTTACTTCTAGCACATAACAACTGAGTAATTATCATTTCTTGAATTATCTAAAATCGAATATTCAAAAGCATACATATATTATTTTATTAAGCACTCTTTGAGATCAGTACTAAAATGCTTATTTTAGAATACAGAGGGAACAATATTAGACCAAAAAAGCCACTTGTGAAAATTTTAACCCTGGGTTTTTGGTTTTTTTTAATACACAGTCCTGAAAATGCAGGTATTACAGAAAATAGAGAAATTTTATTTCTAAAAATGTTCTTCTCCTACACGGTGCTTCAAATCTCACACCTCTAACCCCAAAATCATGAAGACAACTGGATCCAGACAATTTCTGAAGCTCCATAGAACCTTCCATGAGGTACATTATTACAAAGATACTTCTTTGTACTCCCAGTGCATCCCCACATGCTGTTCCACATCCTTCATTTGTAAGTCTGAATCACAACATGTAGCAGCAAAAAGACCTACCACAACCTAAAAAGATTATCTTTCACGGGATGTTTGTACTACATGTCAAAAATATTTTATCATATGGTATATCCAGAATAAACAATGGATTGTACCTTCAAGATATAAGATAGAGGGGATGAAAAGTCCACTGAAACCAAAAGCACAGAGTTTAACGACGGACAATCAGTAAATCATGAACTACAAACGTTCATCAACCAGTCAGTACAAGTATTCTTCAAAGAAATATTTGTTTAAACTATTACTTAGTACTTCTATTTATATACATTGATTTTATTTCTACAGGCTATTTACAGATTCTTTTCCTCGTGCTGGGGCATGTTTGCTTAAACACCCATTTCTCGCTAAGATGTTTTAAATCAAAGTTAGTGTCAAAGAAATATTCAGATATTACTATACAGCATATGTATTACTACATGTTACACTCATTTCTATTTCAGTCAGATTAAGGAAGCCCGAGCACTTTGCTATTTGCAAGGGACATAATTTCAAAAATCAGAAGACCATACTTAACATACTCATGGCAGTTAATTTCTTTGATTTCTGGGGTGTCTAAATTCAGAGCTGTGATTTAAACCAGATTTGCCAAGAGGTACATTTTCTGGCTTCATATGCATTCAATATATATTTAATAACATTAATCACATTTTGGTCACAACATCTACTGATATGTTAATAATTCAGTATTTTTGAAAAAGAAACCATTCCTCACTTGGTGAGTCAAAATACGGGATAAGAAGAGTGTCACCATTTGCAAAATCGCTTCAGTTATCTTGTCCTTGATCAGATGGTCAGCTGATGAAAAAGAAATTCCAGGACACATTCCACATAATTTAAAAAACAAACCTTTATACTGTGATTCCTATTTCTTGCACAGGTGTGCAGAACACTTCCTCCCATGCTCTCTCAGTAAATAGAATCTACCACTATTTAAATCACAGTTTTCTTTTATATTCATAACCAAACTGGAAAAAAATTAAGAAATCAAAATATTTGGGGCTATATTAGAGCTGTGCTTAATATTTACAAGAACTACTAAATATTTTAAACTGCTGCATCTTTAAAAAATACAGCAAAACATAAAGGGTCAGTCTTCAAAAAAAGTGCTATTTAAAAAAAAAAAAAAAACGGAGTTAAATCAAAAATTGCAAAAAGTTTGAACAAGATATTCTGACATTATTTTCATTTTTTCTCCAAAAACATTTAATGTTATTCACTGAAATGAAGGGCCTCAGCACACATTAGGTCTTATATCCCCAGGCCATGCCCAGACAGCCATGTGTGCAACCAGGGCACACAGAACAAAAGCTGCCCACCACTCTCATTCGACTTTGAGAGCATTACGCCAGAAATCTAATAGAAAAACTATCAACATTCATTTGCTGGCTACATTGTGTCTGCTCCTGGGTGCATAGATATGCACTGAAAGACCAGATGGTTGGATTAGACTCAAGTCTATAATAAAGCAAAACATAGAGGATTTTGTACTTTTTTTTGGTACTGTTTTTTTTCCTTTTCTCCCCCATTTTTTTTTCTTTATAATAGGTGTTCTGAATTTTCATAGATCCATTATCTTTACATGCCAAGATTTCTTATTTCTAATTTTTTTATCATTTTGACTATCTGATAGCCTTTGTCAGATAAAAGCAGCAAGAGTGTGTTAAGCAATAAGGTGAAATAAAAACAAGCACAGAGAGATGATCAAGTCAAAAACTCATGGGTGAAGACCTTGGAAAAAAATGCAAAAAATGCATGATTCATTAATGATTTTGAGCTTATGCTGGTAGCAGATGCTTGGCTAGACAAGAAGGAACAGAAGTACTGAGGCCAATGATGAGCAGTGAAGGAGTTTGAAAATCCAGCCTGGTTCATGTCTTGCTTTGGCACATATCAGGGACATTTCACTGCAGGTGATGGAGCAGTCTCACTGAAATCTGCATGAGACCAGTTTGTTCTCTTCCATATTATCTCCTGGGCTTGTAAAACACATGTAAACAAGTACTGAAAAAAAAACCCCACCATAATTTCTTTGCAAATAATTTTTTCAGACAAATCAAATAATTTCTCAGATACTGAAAATCTAACTAATCTGACATGATTTGTGAAAATTTAGTTCCTACTACTATAATTCATAATCAACTAGGAACTTAAATATTGACTTAAAAATGCAAATTTTGCCTTGAAGGATTGAAAATCCTTGTCTGGAATGATTTTTGATCAAAACCTTGGACTTGAACTACTGATTTTGATGGCACTGAAGAAGAGAGTTTTATAGATTCACTTTCTTTAGAGTTAAATGGCTTTGATAATTTAAAAATAATTACATCATTTTATTTTACTTTTTTTGCCAAAGATATGATTGTCCTAAGGAAAGACTCCTACAGTCAGATTGATTACACTCTGGTATATTTACCAAGTTGGGAATTTTTTTCTTAGATAATTTTTACATTTTCAGAAATGGAATTCTACAGCAAGAATTTCATAATTTTTAAGCAATTTTGGGTGTCATTCTTATTGACTCTAGGTGTGTTGGAGCTGGGGACATCATTGCAGAATTGCTGGTTTTTCTCCTAAAGATGCACAAGTGAATAAATGAGAAAAGAAAACATGGACATCTGAAATTTTTATGATCAAATATTCTCACTGAAACTGCAGATTTTTTTTTCCCTTCAGACTTCAATCTGACTGTATTCCAGCTGATGTGGTCAGTGGCTTTGTTCCCTAGTGAAAGGATAGCACAGTGTGTCTTGGAATATGAAACCATTTCTGTAGCAGACATAAAGTTTATTTCACTTGGAAAGAAAAAGGATATTTGCCTTTGACTTCAACAGATGCTTTCTAGCTCTAACCATTCCCATGTGGATACACACCTAGCAATCTAATAAACCACAGAAATGCATTACTATCCTCAACTATTTGATGTCTTCCTACTTCAGATCAGATCTATAATTTATAAAGGACTTCAGTTAATTCCAGACAGTAGGCTCATGTTTCACATGTCAAATACCTCATAATTTAATTTAGAAGAAATCAGCAGCGCTGACAACTGAGTAGTCAGGAGAAGGAACTGGAGTGCACCGCATGGCATGGCATGGCAGGAACTAGCACAAGTCCCATCATTTTTTACTTGTTATGTGTTGATTTTTTTTCTGTCAACTTTGCATGTCAGATCAGTAATTATGTGTTAGAAAGGAACATAAGACCATTCATCCAGGGTAAGCATGATCATGAACGACAACATGTCAGAGAGACAGAATGTGTTGACAATTACATATCCCTGGAAGTCTACTTTTCAGTCACGATTCATTAAATCACATTCAAGAGTACATTAAATAGAGGCCAACTTACCTGAAAGCTGTTAATAGGAAAGCATATGTTTCTGTGTGTGTACAGAGGCATACTTTTAGTGCATAAATGGAACCTCAGGAAAAAGATACATGAATTTGGTTGTTGTGTAATATAATCCTTATTTTGAGGTAATTCATTTAAGCATGAAAACAATTTGGAATGGAATTGTTGGAGGGAATCCAGATTAGAGCTGTTAAGATGATCAGAGGGCTGGAGCACCTCTCCAATGTAGATAGCTGGGAAAGTCGGGGCTTTTAAGCCAGGAGAAGAAGAGGCTCTGAGGAGACCTTATATCATTTTCTAGTACCTAAATGGAGTCTCCAAAAGAGCTGCACAGGGCATAGAGTGATAGGACAATGAGTAATGGCTTTAAACTGAAAGAGGTCAGATTTAAATTAGATATTAGAAAGAAATTCTTTAATGTGAGGCTGGTGAAACCCGTGAACAGGTTGCTCAGAGAAGCCGTGGATGCCCCATCCCTGACAGTGTTCAAGGTCAGGTTACATAGATCCTTGACCTGCCTGGTCTAGTGAACGGTGTCCCTGTCCCTGGCAGGGGGGTTGGAACTAAATGATCTTTAATGTCCCTTTCAAGCCAAACCATTCACAATGCAAACACAGTACAGTGTAGTGTGATATAATCTGTTTCATTTCAACTGTACTTTAGAAAGATTTCCTTCAAATTTATGTCGTGCTATTACCAGAGACGTTTGGTCATTGTGAACCCTTCAGACATTTTCAAAAACATTTTAATGCAAGTACTCATTATGGGGTAAAAAATCTCCTGATGCGATATTGTTGTTAATGCAAGTGACAGCATACTAAGCAAAATGCAAAGAAGGAAAAGTCTGAGAAGCAGTATCTCAATACAGCACGCAATGGAACTGTCATTTGTACATATTTGCATTATCCAAATTGTTTGTATATAGGATGAAGCAGAGCTAAGCTTAATTTAATTATCCTTTAATTTCTCAGGCAGCTCACTGGACACCTAATTTTGCTTTCTGAAGCTCTGCTTCTGCTTCCCATTCTCCATCTACTTCAAATGTAGAAGATTCCCCAAACCAGGTATATAAGCATGGTTTCATCTCACATTTAACTCTGGAAGATGCATAATTCCACTTGAGATTTGTTGTGATGTACATTCCTGAGCTACTCGACCTGACTGAAGTGCAGCCCTTCAGCCAGCATGGATTGCAGCACTTATGTTCACTTCAAAGCAGAAAAGCATGGGCTGTAACCTGGAGATCTCTGTGCTGCCTGGCACTGCAAAGGCTGTTTTCTTGTTAGCTGCTACTCTCTTGCTGACTTTGTAGGAGGAAGAGGAGGATATATGGAGAGCAAGGAAAAGTCTTTATTCTTTTTCAGTTTGAAGTTGTGTTACTTACACAGCCTTCTTTGCAGACTAAAGCCTAGATGATGTGTAAAAATGTCATTACCAGTCTTACTGGTCTTACCAGAGAGTATTTGCTTTGTTAGGAGTTATAAAGTGAACACATATTCTACTTTTACGCTGATGTAATGACTTTGCTTAGGATTTCATTCTTTGAAATTTGGTTACATCAGCAGAAGAAGCTCAAAGGACTAGCCAAAATATGTGAACAAAGCTGTGTCTTCTCACCAGGGCTGCCACAGAGAACTGAGTTTCTTTTTCATCTCTCCAGTCATCCTCTGGTTTGATGTGAAAGAATAGTCTAGAGAGAGTTTGATTTGACATTGAAACAATGAATGACACAGAGCACATATTTCTTTCTTACTTGTTCATAATGTTGCAGCCTCTTTGTTTTTCTGTTCCAGGTTTCACACCTATGCTGACTGGAAAAGCAGTGCATTGGGGGGGGGGGGGGGGGGGGCAGTGAAATGCTTAAAATGTCATACCTGTTAAAAGAAATGGAAGCCAAACCAAATAAATGCCACAGAAGAGTGGTTACTAAACTCTCTGTTACTAATTCTAACAACTAAGGTTCAATATGAAAAGTCTAAACATCACCATCCCTACCCATGCTGGCTTTTTCTCAGGAGAGGAAGAGGCAAGGGACCTTTCACTGCAAACAGAGGCAGCATCCAGAGAGCCAGCTAACAAAGTGCTGGCCCTACAGGTGTAGACTGTAGCACACCCGAGCAACTCAGCAAGGGTCTTCAGTGACCATCCTCCCCAACTTAAGCAACTAAATTCTGTCTCTGGAACACTTGGCCCTTCTCAAGAACACTTAGTGCGAACTCAAGCACACGTAAAGCTCTCAGTAGGGTTCTTTGTTCAACATCTGAGAATCCTGTTCAGCTGAGTGGGGTGATAACGTTGCAGTTGACTGCTGTTTAAGTCTGTTTCTTCTTTTAGACTCTTAAGAGAATAAGAAAAATATTTAAGTCTGATGTGTTCATCTGTCTGGTTTCAGTTTGCATACACCCTTCATCCCTTTCTTCTCTCCAAGTTAACCTGCAAAGTAATAATCATGTCTCTGATTTCCAGGTATTGGTTTCCCTATGTGTCTCACTTGTATTTAGGTCTTCTGTGTGTAACAGCATTGATTCACTGTGTTTCAGATTCCACTACAGATCAACATGACAGACCATCTCTCCTTGAAAAATTGTCTGCAAATTGAGATGGGGGAAAAAGGTGAGATGAAAGATTTACTGACATTTAAGACAGCAAACAGCTGCATGTGTAATTGTGTAGTTAGCATATCTTTACCTAGTTTAAAAATATCTTTCTAAAAGTTCATCTGTACCAGAGAATAAATATTTTTATTAGCATACACTTAGCCAAGCCATCAGACTGAAGGCCAAACTAGTGCCAAGAAATCACTTTGTTATAGTTACTAAACATACCACAGAGATGCAATTTAAATTTAAAACACCTAACTCCTAAGCCAGAGTAAATATTTTACTAAAGAAAGAGTAGTTCTTTTCAAAATGTTCAGAAAATTTCTTACCTGAACATCCTTCAATCTTTTCAACATTCAGTAAGTGCAGTGTCTTTTTCTTCCCTAAAATAATTACTTTGTTTCAAAAGCCTATTCTGAAACTCATCCCCACAGGTGTTTGACCATTGTCTTCGGGGAGTCTCTTCTGCATCTTCTGTGTTGCTTGGTGATAGGATTCAAAATAATTCTGATTCTGGAAAGAGTGAAATAGTTCTGGTGCCTTCTGGTGCCTTCACACCCTGGTCTGGAAACCCTCAGCTCACCAGTATTGCAAGATTGGAGGGTGCTTTTCTGTTCACTAAATTTTAACACTGAAACACCAAAACAACTTAAAGGCACAATTAAAAATCTTATGCATTGCACAAACTATTGAGTTAACAGCCTTTTACAAACCTAATTTGGAAAGAATACAGATTTTAGGAACTAATTCACACGGCCATGGAATGTTTTAATCAAAAAACCTACATGTATGTTTATACATGAAAGACGTATCACTAACATAAAGACGGGACTTGTAAAGTGTTTTATGTACAATATGTTTATATACAGGGGTGTATTTTGCGAGAAGCAGACTTCAAAAGACTCTCTATCCTTCACTGTAACAAAATTAAGATAACACACATATATACTATCTTTTGATATATTCCTTGAATGTTGTGCTTTAGTTTGTAATACTCATTTCCAGTGATGAAAATTAATTAGTCACAGCTTTTAACTAAAAAAATTAGCTGCTACTTATTATTTGCAAAAGTCTGGGCCACCAAAAATGCTTATTCATGAAAATTAGAGATAAAAGAACATGTTAAAGAAGTACTTTGTTTAAATTAAATATAACATTAATTTAAATTCATCTTCACATAGGAAAAATACTGTGCATAAATAATTCTATAATTTAAGGTTATTAGGAATCTCATATATTGCTATTCCGATATTTTTTATATATATATTGTGTGTAAATGTGCATGGAAATAGTCTTTTGAAGAGAATATAATTACTCATTTCTTTCACTATTTTTATGTATTCAAGTGAAAATTTGAATATGAATTGAACATTCATCAGTTATAAGCTTTTGGACCCAATGGATAATCTGGAAGGGCTCTCAGTAGGATTTTCATTATTATCTTTTATGATATTTATTATATTACTCTAATCAAATATGTGCTTCTCAAAAGGCACTCGGTGGCAAGACCAGTTTCTGAAAGTAATTTTCCAGATCTAGAAGTAGGAGAGGAATCAGGAGTGTACACAAAACGGAAGCAGTCTCTGGCAAAAACCAAAAAGTTTTTTGGAACCTTAGATAATAGGAACTCTTTGTAACTATTTTCCCAGCACTCTTACACGTGCTGATACAAGTGAGGAACAGAAAGGATCCCGGGTAAACAAAATCCACTCGAGGACCTGCTTCATGGCACTGCATGTCAGTTGCTCCACAGTCCACTTAGTCCTATCTACAAATACACTCCATGGCTATAAATTAATTATTACAGTTTGTCTTGGTTTGAGGCATATTTGGAGGGAAATGTCTGAAATGAACATCCCTCTGTTAGAAGGCAGATTTCAGCAGCCCCTCTCCCACCAGGTTTGAAAAGAAAATCCTCAGAGAAAAGTGAAAAAGAACTATTTATTTAACAAGCAAAGTGCACGCAGGCACAGAAGAAAAGAATGAATAATGTTAGATAATAAAACCTCTCGCTGTGGAGAAGACCTGGGAAGATTTTCAAAGTCCTTTGTGGGTGTGGCTCTCTTGTCTCTGGAGCTGGGGTGCGGCTTGGGCCCCTCTGGACCGCAGTGTGGGGCCTCCCAGTGATGTTCTGGTGCTGCTGAACAGTCCAGAAGAGGAGAAGAAGAAGAAGCTAAAGTCCCAGGAAACTCCTTGCTCCAGCTACGATCAAGAAGCTATCTAAAAACCAGAGTTTTAACTCTCCATCTCTCTCCTGAGAAAAGGAGCTGAAAGCTGAGGAGAAGTAGGAAGGTGTTTCCTCTGCTCTGCCGCAGGAATGCAGGGGTGTGTGTGTCCTTGAGCACAAACTGCTCTGAAAAAAAATTCGCCTGGCTTCTCTCCCTGCTTCTCCTGAGAAATAGCTTAAATACACAGGAAGGCACAGGATTCATGTCTGGCATAGAGCAGGTGATAGGGAATACAGTATCATAGTCACCCCAGGACATAGCTGCAGCGAGACTGAAATGACAAGCCAAGTCAGCTTACGAACAAATTTACACATTCTAAAAAATGACAGTCCCCTCATGATCACAGCAATTTTCCTGCCATCACACTTTGCTGTGCTTTCAACTACTGTCAGTAATACTAATTATTCTTTTTCCATAGAAAAATTAATCATATTATTTACTAAATAGGTCTAAAGCAGCACAAAGGAGTGATTCACAATATTCCTCTCATTTTTCTCTTTGTTCTATCCTGACGCCCTCCTTGATACAGTAATTACTAAACATAGAGCCTCTCTATTTCTATCTATAATGCTTTGATTTATAACCTATCAGCCCATTATTTGGTTCAAGAGGAACCCGCCGGAAGCATAACTGCACTGTTAAGTCATGACTGGTTCCTTGCTAATCCAGCTGCCTACTGTCTATGAAGAACTGTTCTTGGAATCAAACTTCAGACAGGTCAAGGTGCAGAACTGCCTTATTTCCTACAAGGGGTGCAGAATTGTGAACACAGATACCTTGAAATGATGATCAAGAATACTGTCTTGGAGATTATTTTAAACAAGGCCATAAGAGGCAGAACATATATTTAACAAGTCCTAGGATCTAGGGTCAGGTCATTGATTTTTTATGTATTTTTATCATTAACACAATCTCAGAATACAATCTCTGCATATGACAAAGAAACCATCAGATAGAACAGCAATTATCAACAATCATAAATGAAGATGTTGAAGAGCACAGGGCCTAAGATGAAGCCCTGTGGAGCCCCACTAGTGACAGATCATCAGCCTGATGTCACCCCTTTCACTATAACCCTTTGTGCCCCACCCGTGAGCCAGCTGCTCACCCATCCAATGATGTGTTTATCCAGCTGTGGGCTGGACATTTTGTCCAGAAGGATACTGTGAGAAAAAGTATCAAAAGCTTTGCTGAAGTCCAAACAGATTTCATCAACTGGCTTTGCAACATGAAGTGGGTGGGTTACCCTGTCATAGAAAGAAATCAGGTTCAACAAGCAGTACTTTCCCCTCATGAAGCTGTGCTGGCTGTGAATGATGACTGCCTTTTCCTTCAGGTGTTTTTCAACACTTCCCAGAATAATCTTTTCCATGATTTTACCAGGCACTGAAGTTTCTCAGGTACTCCTTCTTGCCCTTCTTGAAAAAGAAATGTTGCTTTTGAACCTGAAATTTCAAGTGGTTGGCAGCTGGAAAGAACCTCACGTTTTTGCTCAGTTTACAACAGTCTGTCTCAAGGAAAACACTTTCATGTTGACAAGACCCCATTTTACAAGACAGATTACACTAAAATATGTTTGGCAAGCTCTGTAAACAGAAATAAAAGACTGTTGCCAGAGACAAGAGGAAGAAAATCCATCATTAAAAGGAAAAAGGACGTGTATCCGGTGGCAGGGAAGAGCAAACATGCATAGGATAGATGACAAAATTAAGCTGGCAGTGTAGTTATCTACAACAGAGAGAGATGCCCTTAAAAGGAGTGAATCATTTCTTCCTAAGATGTACAGTGAAAGTAGGCAGAATAATATACCTCTTCTTCCCACAGACAGTAAAGGCGGTCTAAGCAAGATGGCCTAATGCAGATGTTAAATTCTCAGCTCTGTGTGTGTACAGTCAAACAAGAGGAATCCCATCCATGGGGTCACATTTGACACCTTTTACCTATAGATCCATTTAATTGAACAACAAAGGTAAAGAAAATTGTCAAAGGTACAAAAGCATGTGCATTGTAAGTGCTAGGACAGACATACAGGCTCAATGCAGATGGGACGCACAGCATGTTTATTGTTTTATAAAAAACACAAGTAAAAATCTAGGGACTTGAATGACAGAGGCTAATGCTTTCAGAGGAGCTTCAAGGCTCCTTGTAGATTTCCTGCTTTTATGGCAGTGTTAGAGCAAGGCACGTCTCATCCTGCCTCACCAATATTGGAAGTTGGTACCCTAAGTTACCTAGCCTGGCATTTTCAAAGGAACTTAAATCAGTACTGTAGCACAGAGCAGCAGAAGACATATCTAGTCAACATTCTACCACTGTTTCTTTAACAGGTATTTCCTAGAAAAATTGCCTTTTCACAAAGCCTGAACTGAAGCCTACTCCAACTGGTCAAGCAGAGGTACTCATATTTAAGAGTTTCAGTTTCAGGAAAGTGAAAGACTTGAGTATCTCTAAGTGTATTTCTTCCTATAAATGAAATGCTTTTTTTCAGCCAACACAAAATATATATAGGCACAGATTTAACAGAGCACTTTACTCTTAGCATTGCTACCGTGACTTTCAGTGCCTAAAATATATCCTTATGGAAAATCTCAAAGGATTCAGGACTGTGACAACTCTGTTGGCCTCTTGTCCTCATATGTTTCACTATATTTGGAATATTTAAAACTAAATACATGCACCATAAAGGTTCAACTGCCGGAAAGGCAAGCAAGACTGCAAATCCTCCTGACTCTACTTCAGTAAAGACCAGCTTCCTGAAAGCCTTCATACCTCTAAGACTGGTGCAATCCTTTACTTTACAAAAGAAAAATATTTATTCTTCCAAAGTAGCTTTTAAGTCCAAGATGCTGCTGCCATACTGTCACAATACTTAGAAAGAGTTTAATTCAAAGGCAGAACTTTTTCTTTTAATGTGACTTTCTACCAATGGGAGAAAAGTCAGCTGAGGAAGGAAGACAACACCTCCCGGAATCTGACTTCTTAAAAAGAAGAATTGGTTGCA
Organism: Coloeus monedula; assembly: GCF_965178545.1. Lineage (NCBI taxonomy): Eukaryota > Metazoa > Chordata > Aves > Passeriformes > Corvidae > Coloeus > Coloeus monedula. The sequence continues at coordinate 52,501,489 of NC_138783.1, forward strand.
GTAAGATTAGTCAAACCAAGAGCTGCATTAGAAATCTTAAAACTTAAGGCATCTGAGTCCTCCTTTCCTTCTACCCTTCACTCAGTTTTCCACTGGCTCATGCTACAGATATTTAGCTTGGATCTTGAAGTTAATATTCAGGGAGTGGAGAGAAGGAAATCCATTCACGAGGCTATAGATCAAAGCCTGAAATTTCATGACACACAGTCATCTTATCAGAGACTGCTGACTCAATTTTTAGAGCATGCAGACAGTCCGTGGGCTTCCTGGCTCTCACTTATATCTGTATTTCTAAGTCAGTGAAGTCAGTCCTTAGAGATTTCTCATGAGTCATTCCCCATTAAAAAGTCTTTGGTACTTAGCTGATTCATAAGCAACGACTCAGGACTTAAGTTTCTTGAAGTTGATCTATGTGTCTTTTCAGCCTCTAGTTTTAAAAGGTTGATTTAAGTATGAAAAATGGGCTACAGAAAGGCTGGAGCGGGACTTTTTGCAAGGGCATGTAGTGGTAGGACAAGGGACAATGGCTTTAAACTGGAAGAGGGTAGATTTAGATTAGATATTAGGAAGAAATTCTTTGCTGTGAGGATGATGGGGTGCTGGCACAGGTTGCCCAGAGAAGTTGTGGATGCCCCATCCCTGGAAATGTTCCAGGCTGGATGGATGGATCCTTGGGCAACCTGGTCTAGTGGAAGGTGTCCCTGCCTGTGACAGGGGGCTGGAACTTGATGATCTTTAAGATCTCTTCCAACTAAACCCATTATATGATTCTATGATTTCATGCATAAAAGCCTTGCTAAATGACTAGAAAGAGTTTTACCTAGTGGCTGTAACTGCTGGAACATCTAATCTATAAATTACTCAAAACACCTTTGAATCACCACCTGCTTGGTTCTGTTTTGTATGATTTTAAAACTGCTTTTTTAGAGCAGATAGGCTTAGACATACGTAACTGCTAAGAAACAAAAATAGAACATTACTAAGGAGCTAATACTGCACCTCATGTTCCAGGACTTTTCTGACTTTATTGCCATCAGAAGCCTGTAGCATTGAGCAATTCTTCTAGCGTGTGCTTGCTCTCACTATGATTATGTGTAAAGTTACATGATCTTCTCAAATCCTTTTTCTTCAACTCTCAGGAAAAAATTCCCATGCAGGATGGAACTGCCTGCAGACACATATTTTTAGAATAGCTATGCACAGTAATATAAAAGCCTTGGTTAAATGAAATATTCCTTCTAGGTTTGTACTGGGCATTTGCAGATGTTCTGGGGATTGGATATGCAGATGTATGATTTGAAAGACATCCTACACTTATGGCTTCTCCTACCATTGCTTTTTTGTCCTTTCGAATTTAGAAAAAGTCTTTCTGACATTCCATCAAACAGCAGGACACTTGACATGGTTGTGATGTATTATATTCCCAGGGTTATTAGTATGGAAATAAGGCTTATTTTCTCTATACTTTACACTGCCAAGCAGCATTCAGGGATCCCTGGATGTTGCAGACTATTTCTAAAAGGTCACTTAAAGGCAGGCTCAGTGTCAGTATATTTACCTTAACAGGATGGAGGAGGAAAGTGGGATCTATACATTTAAAGCAGCTAAAACCCAATCAAAATTTCTAAGTCCACAAGCTGTGAATATACACAGAGATACATATTACTAGTTTTAATGGTATGTAAATGAGTGGTGACTGAGGACACCACCAAGCACCAGTGGCTAGATGCAGGAAAGGGCGGATGCAAGGACTGTGTATCTAAGCCATGTGCCTCTGTGCAGGAAGAAATACTTATCTGGCAGGGAATTTACCCCATGCAGAATTTTACAGATGCAAGTTCTTATTCATGAACCATGTTGCACTGTGTTATGCATTACAGATGCAACTTCAATCTGTACCACCTACCTGATGTAAAATACACCGCAGTTAACAGCTATACTTCCTACATGTATACAGCATTGTATTTCTGTTTGTTCAGTCTTATTTTTTCTAGGAAGACAAATAATGTAAGGATTAAAAAAAAACCAAAAAAACCAAACCAAATCAAACAAAACAAAACAAAACAACACAAAACCCAAACAAACAAAAAAACCCCAATAAAATAGCTTTCCACAAAACTTCAACAGAAATTTAATGCTGCTATTAACAGGCAGCGTTTCTTGGCTTGAAAAACACTTTTTGCTGTTTTCCAAAAGCAGCAACTGTCTTGCTCTTTTTTTTTTCCCCCGAGTTCATCTGATCTACATATCTCATTTCCAGCTTAGTCCAACAAAGCCAAAGATTTCAGAGAAGATGGCAATGCAGTCTGCAGGTTCTATTTGCTAAATAAGGAACATAAAGCAGAGGAAGTCTTGCCAGAGCTGGTTCTGTCTGGGTTATGAACCTAAATGAATTCAATAAACTTAAGGAAACTTTTTTTTCTCTGGAAACAAAGTCATGAAGCACCAATGTGAAATAGTGCTCCTGATCTCAAAAGAAATATATGCTCACCATAGAATATTATGGGCACTGAGTTAAGAATTAACAAGTCTATAAAGCAACTTTCAGAAAACTGTACAGTGGCTGCTTTGAACTCCAGCCCAAAGCATTCAGCCAGAACTGAAGGAAAGGTGCAACATTTACTATTTTACAAATTTTGCAGGACTTTAATTGGCTACAAGAAGGTGTGGATTCTGCAAAGCAAAGCGTTGTCTTCATAAAATAACTGATTTCTGTTATCTCTTTAGAGTGTCACTGTGCTGATGACACAATATACAAGTTATTACAAATCATATTTTCTTCTTGTTAGCAATATGGTTTGAATTCCCAAGTTTAGGAGACATTTCTGAGGTAGCTGCATATAGGACTATTTTGGATCAAAAGAAAAGAAAAAATAAGTAAGTTTTTTGATTCACAATGCTGTCTTAACTGAGGCTGAACTGAAATTAAGAAGTATTCTCTAGCACCACAGATGCTATTTTTAACCCAGTAAAATTCACCAAAGTTCTTCCCTAAAACCTCTCCCAGGCAGTTCAGCAACTGCTCATGCTCAAGCCCTCCCTGGGTGTACTATTTAGGACCTCTTTCATTTATGACCCCTGAAAGGTTCAAACCATTAAGCAAAATTAGAATTTACCCCCACCTTATTAAAACCACCTAATCTGAAAAACCACATGTTTTAAGTACAGCAACACTCTTGTGCTGCTCCTGCACAATTTCCCAGTCATTAGAGTAACTCTTTCCAGACAGAGAAGGTTCAGATTTAATAAACTTCTCTGCTTGTGGGAGCATCAGTTACAGTTCATAGAATCATGGAATTATTTAGATTGGGAAAAAACATTTAGTTCATCAAGTCCAGCCATGAACCCAATGCTCCCAAGTCCACCGCTAAACCACGTCCCTCAGTGCCTCTTCTACACATCATTTAAATACCTCCAGGCATGGTGACTCTACCACTTCCCTGGGCAGGCAGTTCCACTGCCTAACCACCCTTTTGGTGAAGCAACTGCTCCTAACACCCAATTTAAATCTCCCCTGGAAGAACTTGTCCCATTGCTTCTGACTTGGGACAAAAGACTGAACCCTCTCACTGCACGCTCCTTTCAGGCAGTTGTAGAGAGTGATAAGGTCTCCCCGAGTCTCTTCCTCTCCAGGCTAAACAACCCCATCTCCCTCAGCCATTCCTCATTGGACTTGTGTTCCAGACCTTTCACCAGGTTCATTGCTCTTCTTTGGACTTCATTGCTGAGCTTTCCCACTTCCTGGAAATTGAAAGTACCAGAGAGGTGACTGTACTCTAATGTGAAGGCTTCTTTCCCTTTACTACTGAACATCCTACCCTGGGAGTAGCAGAAGTAAAGATTTGTTGAGTGAAGGACTTTGGCTTTCTAGCAAGGTGAGCAGGACGCTTGCACCAGAGAGGGACAATACTAGTGTTGTCCCTGTGATCCCCTCGTTGATCATTTTTGTGTCCTTCATATTTATTAAACCAGGATAAGATTCATAGATCTTTTCCTAGCGACAAGGGAGACTACTGCTTTCATGCAATTGTAAAATGCATTTCTTCTTATGAGATTCAAAGCCTTTCATATCCTGCAGTTCCACTCATTCTGTATAGAAGCAGAGCAGAGTTATTTCTTGAGAAACATTTTGTGCTCATTTTGAAATAGAACAGTTGTGACAACCACTTGTTACTTGGCTTGACTTGAGAACTCTTTTTGTCCCTTGGGGGCAAAGCAGATGGAAATCTGCACAAAGTCTGGAACACCTCATCAAAAAAGCACATGAAGATCCATATCTGCAACAAATACAGCAAATGTTTGGACCATACAATTTATCTGCTCTGTCTGCTGCTGCCTGCTCACTTGCCCATCCTTCTGGACATGTGAAAGGGCTCATTTTTCTTCTTTATGCTCCCCTGATTCATGGGCTGAAGTATGACTGAAAGTCACCAGAGGATGGTTCTGTGTATTACACCCCTTTCTTATAACAATACACAGCTGAAGAACATAAAGCACTAAGTCATAAGGAGCAGATCCTGTCAGCCACTTCTGAGCAGTAGTTTGTGTGTGTGTGTTGAACCATTCATTACAAAAGAAAATTTTGGAGTGCCTGCTGCTTGTAGGAGAGGTTGTTTCCAGATCATATATGGCACTGAGGGACATGGTTTAGCATTGGACATGGCAGTACTGGGTTTACAGTTGGACTCTATGATACTAAACATCTTTTCCAACCTAACAATTCTATGATTCATTTTAGACTGCTTTACAGAAAAAACAAGGTTTAGGACATCATCCTTTCTTTGATATGTGCGTGTGCCTGTGTGCCTACATTGCCTACTTCTGCCACCTTCAGCCAATTCTGACATTGTGGGAAAGGTCTCCCAATTCCTGTAAATTTCATGAGACAACTGCACAGAAAAGTACTATGTGTGTCTTGGCAGAGGAAAAGGTCCAGCTGTAGGAGGTCTCTCCTTGTCTTACATTGATCACAAGGGTCCCAAGCCCTCCAAACAGGTAATTTTTGAGTGGTGATAGTATGAGACAACCACAAAACCAACTGCTGCACACAAATACATAACAAACAAACTTCAGATATTCTACCACTCATGTAAAGGCTTGGTAATATTCTTGTTTTTCTAAAACCCTGTCCAAACTGAGGAAATTGAATACTACCTAAATATTATTAATATTGTCCTTGGCTAACATTGTGTCTGACAATATTTAAGGACAGAAGAGCAGTAACAAACATTAGCTAATATTTTTGAAGTATATTTTATTTTCCTAGTCCAGAAAACCCTTAAATATATTCTATTCTATCCTATAAAGGGGCCAGTACAAAGCCTTCACTTTTATAACAGTTCTAAAATTCGTCATTTTCAGCCAAACTAAAGCAAGTAGTATAGAGAGGTAGATTTCTCCCAGTGTTTGGGCTTCTTTGTGGATATTAATAACTTGGATGACAATACAATCTATTTCTACATTAGCAGATATAAGTATTTTACATCAAAAATATGCTGTTTGGCAGATCTTTTAACTATGAGTCAGACAGACAATTGTAATCCTACATCAACAATGTCTGTCAGGGCTGTCTGTTTGGAAAGACAGTCTTTTTGAGGAGTGTAATGCAACTTTCTCAGATGGCAACAATCATCAGAGTTCCCCGAGCTGTCAGAGAACTATAAACAATTCAAGTTGTAGTTCAGCTCCTTAGCAAAGCCCAAATCACCTCCTTTAATGCATATTCCAGAGCTTAAGGCCCTGCAAATCAAATCAGTGTTGCTACATAAAATGTTGGAGCTCAGAGCAGTTGGCCTAGTTCAGGATGTCACAACAGCAGCTGCAATGTTGTCAGCTAATCCACAATTAGCTTAGAACACCAGCAGGTGAAATAAAATAAGCATTCATCTTGCTGGTGGACTACTCAAATCTGCATACAGTAAATTATTTTTTTCCACTCCTGTTGAAACCCATTTAGTTGCCTACTGAGATTGCAAGACCCTTCATTCCTATTTCTGCTCCATCAATAAAGTCAACCAAGACTAGGAAATCATACACGTGACCAGATGAAAAATCTTCTCAAGTCTGAGGACCAGTTACCAAATGTTCACCATCTACTATGGGACCTGAGGCACTTCCATCACATGTGGTCATATTCACTACAGACACTTACACATAAGTGCCTGCATCTGAATTATTCCATTTAAACCAAATCAAAAACTGTGCTCACTGTGCTGACAAAATTGAGAAGCTCCCTTGGAATGATAAAACTTCCATTGTTTCTGTGGCATGTATTGGTAGAGAATTGCAAGAGAAGATTCAAATATTTGGTAGGACAAGGGTGACAATGAGAGAATAGCCAGAATAAAGTTAACAACAGAGGGTTCCCTGGTTCCCTCTGAAAACCTTTGAGGAAATATGAAATGTTGGAGGTGTGTGCAGAACATGAACAAGAACTGCCATTTCACAGAATATCAATGGAGTTCTATCATGGGGAAGCAGAACAAGTCAAGGCAGCAGTGGCTGATGGCGCTTACACTATCATGCAATAGTTAATTAGGACATAAGGTCAGAGACAGCATGGATGTGTTTTATGTAGTAGTAATGAAGACAGAACAAAGAGAATTAAGTTATGCACAGGCTAAAGTAACAATGGTTTTTGCCAGGGATCTTCCTCTGGTCTGTCATTTCTGGATGTGGTACTGGAAGAATTAAGAACCATGTGGTAGGTGTCAGGCTGTAGGCAGCCTGTGTGAGAAAGAGAAAAAATGAATCACGCAGTACTTCTTACATAGCAAGATGGGATTTCATGCTACCATTAACATTCATGCAGTATTATAAGACCACACAGTCCTTTCCAAAGTACTATGACCTATCATAGATACATGCTTAAAACCCAGAAAAAAAAAAAAAATGGAACATGCAGCTAGGATATGCTGTGTAAAAGCTATTGCTGAGGCTAATTCTGGAAAGAAATGAGTTTAAAGGAAGAATATGTGAAAAAAAACTGACGGCATTTTGGAAGTCAGAACTGTGATGTGATTAGGTTATTATGCTTGACTGTACAGACACTAAAACAAGTGATACCAGTAAAATCTCTTAAGGAAAGAATTAATATATACAGGAGAAGGAACAGAGATATAGGGCCAAGTATAGTGCTCATCAATTCAGATGTCTATTGGTTAGTGGATGTATACTAGGTAGGACAGGATATGGATTGTGCTATCTGGTTTTTCCCCTCCTAATTGGAGCAGAAGGACAGGTGAGTGAATTTTAATGAGAAGTTCTTCCATGAAAGCCACATGCACCTACCTGGAAAGTGATAAGCCAGTGGTCAAGGATGCTGAAATATCTCTATTGCCATGTAACATAAGCCGGCCTTACACTGCAAGAAACTGTTAGCAAATGAGCCCATGTGACCATCACAAGGCCTATATCTCACACTGTATTCTTAAAAGGTTGTTCTACAAGATTTAAGTGTAGTTGTACTTGACTGTTCTTTTGAGGTGTGGTTTCAACAATGCAGCTATCTTTGTTTTAACAATTTTGCTATACACCACATATTATTTGCTATATAAAACCCTTTTGCTAATGCACAGATCCTTCACAATTCAAGAGTACCTGACTGCCACTACATCAATCATGCTATTATATGTGTGGTCTTTTTTTCAAGCGTTATTAATTTACCATGAACTTTGCTGTCAAGGTATTTTGATAAGGCAAAAAAATACTGTGAATGTTTTTCAGGCATGTCCTGTTCTTTTGTGGATCAATCTGAATTATGAGCAAGTGTCAGGTGAAAACTCATGCACTTCTATTCAAAAAAGCACCAACTTGTTTGACTGTTAAACAGACCTAAGCTTTTCTCATAGCAGTATTTTGATCATTGTTTCCCATAGCAGATGCTAGAACATAAGTCATGAAAACTTTACAGTCTAAACAGCCAGGTTGTTTTTCTAAATTGTATGTAAGAGTTTGGAAACAGGACGAAAATGAGCATTTTAAATGCAAAAAGCAGGAATAATGAAAATAATGATTCACCAAAAAGGAAAAAATAAATGTATTTGCTTATAAAGAGAGGCAACTAGCTGTGAAAAATGGACAGCTGACCTAACTCTTTCAAAACTGTAAGTTCTTCAGCTGAGTACTTGATAGCAGAATGAGAATTAACACAATAGATCTTACAGTGTCAGGAAATCAAAATAAAGGGGAAAAGATTGTTTTGTGTGGATTGAGGCAACAGCCAGCCATAATTCTGCCTAGTACTGTCTAACTTTAGCATATTTGATCCAATAGCTGCCAACTGTGAACAGAAAAGAAAAATTGCAAGATCCTGCTTTAACAGGGTAACTCTAGAATGTAAGCAAATAGCACAGGTTGTACAAAAAAATACAATACCACATTGTACATCATTAAAATTCCTCCCCACTCTAGCCCTTCCCCCCAGCTGGAATAATTCTGACATGAGTAGTTTTGAGGCCATGTATGGAGCTCTGAAGACAGATCCCCATACCCATTTCCTGAGCCATGAACAAGGATAGTTTGTCTTCAAGCTGCTGTAATGGATTGTACCCTGACCTATTTGCTGATGTTCAGTTCATCAGCAGCTCGTTTACAGAATTACTATCAAAGAAACCTGCACTTGGTGACCATTTAATGCGCCACATTGAAAGCTGGGGTAGGTCAGCTCTTGCTTCAGGACTGGTTTATCCAGCCCTGTAAGAAAAGCAGTAAGATATCTGAACACAAAGCTATGCCAGTCACCCTCACCTGTGAACACAGAAACAGCAGCTCTTGTTATCTCACCAAGTAAAATATTAAAATAATTCATACTCCTTAGGGTCTGTATACAACTGGCAAGAATAATGTCCTTGTAGCACCTGCATTCATCAACGATCATAACCTTTGTGAAGAAATCCTGGCCTACCTTACAATAGAAATAAACAGATGAACAGACTTCTTTAGAACTAAGAAAAAATATTTTTTTTAAATCCAGAACCAAGAACTAAATGTCAAACTCTTGTTTTATTGAATCCCAGAGGTATTTCTGCCCCTGCTATGTGTCTCTGTAGCATTCTCCTGCTATGGCCACCTACACAGTTCTGTAATCCTCATTTTTTCATCTGTTTATGTTCCACCTCTGAGGGAGGCTCTGTAAGCCATTAGCCAGCAGCTCAGCTCAAACTTGCAAATGTTAGACATGCTGAGAGGACATGGGTAGGAGGAAGGAAGACAGAAGGAAAACAGTCCCGTGAGAGATGCTGCATTACAAAAATACCTGAAAGCCTTTCTCCTAAGGACTGTGATGTTTCTTTCCTACTCCTTGCAGCATGTCAGCATTTCAAATGCCACTGCGTGCTCCTGGAGACCAACCAAAGCTTTTGGACCTTAAAGAAGATGCTGTATTATTGCTGTCTGTTTACTGGGATCTGTGCCACCCAGCTGGCCCCTGAAGGAAAGACAGGAAGGTCTGAGTTTGGATTTGTTTACCATCCTGGTGGCACCTTCCTGACAAACAGCAGCAGCAGCAATATTCCAACTCTTGAGCTGGCACTTGATGGCGTCCCTCCCTGTACAGACAGTGATTCTTTCTTAGGACCCTGACTCTTATTTTCTTAGGCTTTTTTGTGGGTCTGCAACCACATAGCACAGCTGAGACAGTCTTGCTGGCACTCAGGCAGTGTTAAAAACAATGAATTGGGTGGTAGGGAGGCAGTCTGGGTCAAGATCAGGCCCAGAGACAGCAGCTGAGGTTATGTGCTGACCGGTGCTGTCCCATCAAGCCTGCAGTGTTGAGGGAGGCCTTGGGGAGCCAAGCCAGAGGGTCAGGGTCAGCATCAAGGATGCAGGAGGCTGGGTGCAGGCACAGCTGCTGCACAGCTGGTCCCTGCTCATGCTGCATCCCTTCAGCTTAAAAGCAGATCCCCAGGGAGAGAAGCATCACACCACAATCGTTCATGTCTGGGAGGAGCTGATCCTGTGTTCAATTCCTCTCAACTCCCTAATGCTGCCAGAGATACTCCCAGGAGAATGATGCACTCTGTGTCGTGACAATGACTGCCTGAGGATATAAATCCACTTTCTTTTTGGCTGGCTAACGGCAAACATCTGTCTGTAACAGCAGTATGTGTTCTTGCTGCTCTCACTGAGGAGAGATGGTGGGAGGTAGACACAAAGATCATCACAAGACTATAAAAAAATGCAGCTTTTTTCTTCTGCACTTGTCCTTAACTCTTCCATATTCTGAGAGGAAATATGTGTGTGAATTTGCATAAAAACCATAGCATCTGCTTCCACTCTTGGCAGGAGGAAACATGATACATATTGCAGGACATCCTCAGCTACATATCCTTCTGCAGAGAAAGGATTGAGATGAGTTTTTAAATTAAAAAGAAATTTATTAAAATCCTGGTAGTGTTTAAAAGTTTTCTGTTAAACAGAAGTCCGTCCATTTGCCACCCTATGACAGGAATTTCACCATGTGCAATATAATTTTCCTTCTGGCTACACCAAGTGTGTAAGAAATCATTTGACAGAGATTAAAGGGGAAAACAAACTTTGTCCTACCTTCCCTGAAATAAAAAAAAAATCATAGAATCATAGAATTGTATAGGTTAGAGAATACCTCAAAAATCATTGGATCAACTTGTTAATGAAGTACTGTCATGTTCACCACTAAACCATGTCCCCAAGTGCCAAATCTACACATTTTTTGAACATGTTCAGGTGATTCCACTACTTCCCTGGGGAGCTTGTTCCAATGCCTGATCACCCTTTACCCTTTCCTTGTCTGAAATACACAAGACCTAAGTTCTATTGGATGGAGGATTTAGGAAAAGTTACATGCAAAATCCCAGGGTTACTGATCACTGTAATCCTAAAGACCAATGAGAAGAAGAAAATGGTTTCTATTTAAATTCATCCTAGACTAAAAACAATTACTCCTCTGACAAGAAAGAAAGAAAGAAAGAAGGAAAGAAAGAAAGAAAGAAAGAAAGAAAGAAAGAAAGAAAGAAAGAAAGAAAGAAAGAAAGAAAGAAAGAAAGAAAGAAAGAAAGAAAGAAAGAAAGAGTAATGTAGAAATTTCTCTGACACTCTTATTTTCCCTTCTTTTGCTTGTGGTCAGACAAACCAATGTGGACACCAATATCATTAATGATTAATAAAAAATTGAAACCATTGAATTTACTGAATACAATTTAATATTTAAACACAGAAAATGTCACCATTAAGACTGTGTTTCCTCAAATCTTTTCTTGCTTTATACAGGACAAAGAATTGAGTCAACTGTCTTTATTTTATCCTTAGGCTTCATGGATAAAACATTCATCTGCCTTTCTGTGTTCTCCTAATGACCAGATTTGCTTTAACAATTAATTTCAAATGTCAGCAGTGTCCTGTATAGGAAGAATGATCTGGAACATAATGGAAGATAATGCTCCCCCCCAGATAATTATACTTACTTAAGTGTTCTCATTAGTCTTAAAGGTCAGCTTACAGCACTTATACATGTTAAAATATGGTGGCAAAAAACTCGGAACATACAGGCCTGCTATACTCTGTTTCTGTGCCCTGAAATATGTTTGAATAGAAGGCATCATTACCTCAGTGAGAGACAGCACTCAGGATAGTACTTGTTATCTCCAGACTAAAGCATGAGAAGAACCCCTAGTCTCAGAACCACTGCACAATCCGAAAGTCTGAGTATATTCCTTCTCTACTAGGCTGGGGAAGCAGTTGAATTTTCATTATGTGGAAGTTTTGGTTTCACATTTTCCTCCCTAGCGAAGAGTTGCATAGGAGTATAGCCATCCCAAAATTCTCCTCCTTTCTCACTGGAGAATACACAGAGTGAGAAGAAAGGAATACAGATTTATAGAGAATTGGTTCCTGTCACTCTTAGAGGCTGCACAGGTTGCTTCTTTTTAACATTAACACAGTCAAGGTCATCACGGTGTTGAGGGAAAAGGCAGTCTATTTCCTGCTGCAATCAAAGCTTTAATTTGCAATCAGATCTTCTTAATAGAAATAAAAATGATACTGGATTAGGATAGGTCACAGTGACCGGGTTGCCTGGCTTCTTTTCATCTTGTGTGACTTTGAGCAAGTTACTTATCCTCTCACTGTTCACCCAGCACTCTGTGATTCATGATGTGCATTATAACTGCAGCTACGAAAAAATGACTCCAGCAATCACTTGTCATTTAGTTAGATTTTATTTTTTAAAATGTATACACCAGACCTTGAGAATTCTGCCAGCTAACAGATTAATAACTTCACAATCCCAGAGCATTACACAAAATTTATTACTTAGTTCAACTAATTTCTGCAGAAGCAGGAATGTAAAGCAATGACTTTTTGACTGAGGAAAAACACATGTCCTCAATTTTCCTTGTTAGCCTTACCAAAAGTGGGTTGTTTTCTCATAGCAAGTCCTGGAGTTCCACATATATGGGCTATTTCTGGGCAACAGTAGAGAGACCTTCACAAATAAACATCGTTATCCTTAGAAAGGACTGATTTGGGAAAAAATGCTATTCACTAGAGACAGCCCTTCTGCTGGCCATTTTTCTTTGTGGAAGTGTGGTTTTCAAGATTCCTGCCTTGCTTAGTGCAGCTGTATAGATTCCTTCCCAGAGTGACTGATGCTCAGTTAAGCATTCCACAGCCACTCCCGTTCTCCTGGAAGGGAAGATCCTACTCTGGCAGCCAGCAGACATTCACATCAAGCTGCTCCCACTCTGACAAGCCAAGCTGCTGCCAGTTGAGCATCTCGGAAAGCAAGATAGGTGTCTGAGAAATCTTCTCCTCTGGAATCACCATGCATTTCTAGTAAGCTTTTCCCTTCAAACTGCATATCTCAAAGTAATCAGTGAAGCTAAAATCCAGACATGACATGACAGGAGATGCATAGAAAAACACCTTTTTTGGGAACATGCATGCAATATGATTCTCTTCCATCTCGCTTTGCTTTATTTCTATGAAATGTTCTCCCTTAGTGCTCTGTAAGAGAGGGCTGTCTGTTATTTGACCCCAATGGGTCTTTGGGGGCAATAATTTTTGTTTCTGTCAGCATCCCTCACTAGGCATTAAGAAAAACAAGTAAAAGGATGACTGATCTAAACGTGTGCATCCTGCACTTATGCTATGGCATTTCATGACGTAGCTCCTAAAAGAGTTCTCCATTTTGTTTAGAATATGGATATAGATATAAGTATGCATCACAAAAGTCAAATGAATAAAAAAAAATCAGTCCTTGTCTGAAACAAGCAGTTTCTTTGTATGCTGCTGTGGTCTCTTGCATCCTGGATGGAGGAGGGCCTGCAAAATGAAATGAATCATCATAACTCTTATACTGAGCATGAGTTCCTATGAGCAAAATATCTTGCTTCAGATGACAGCACTAAGAAAACAACCCACTTTCACTCCCCTTTTAATCCCCTCCAGAATGCTGTGACTGTTTCCTTTACCACAGACAGAAAGCTATGCTGCACACAAAGACTCCGAGAAATATAAAATGCTTTTCCTTTTATAGGCATTTTACATTTGCAGAAGTCAGCTAAACACAGTCTATCCCTGATGAAAAGTCTGGTTTTTGCCAGAACTGGTGAATTTGGGCAGAGGGCTGCATCTTCATACAGCTTAGAGAACGACTGTTTACTGTGGGTTTTGTCTTGCCTAATTGCGACATTAACTAACAAGCCTCTTCCCTCTCCTACCAAGAAATGCTGAGACCTACGATTAATGAATATATGTATTTCCTTTCTTTTCCTCTCCATGCTTTCTTCTTGGCATGCAATTCATACTCAGAAAGAAGACTATGTTGAAATGCTCAAAATCGTGCAGTTTTAGGAGCTCATATGATTCCAGGAGCAGCAGCTTTCCTCAAGCCACTAACATGGAGATGCAATTATGCATACAGGGAAGAGCTGCCAGCAGAGATAAGGCAGACAGGGGTAGGTGTGAGCTGTAGGTCTGATTTATTAGGCACTAATGCAGGTATGCTCTATGTACTGTACAAACAAATCAGGACTGAGTGCACATGCCTAAAAAGTCGTTAATTTTCTCAAAAAGCCCTGTCCTACTGGGGATACAGAAAGATATGTAACAGAGACACACAGGACTGTGCATTTATGGGAGCCAGTTTTGGAAGCACCATTTTCTTTCCAACCTGCAAAATAGAGCAATTGTTGAAAAGATTTGCACTTTTTCTCTCTTCACAGATGTCCAGTTCCTATAAGTAATATTTCTAGTAGGTTACTCAGTTTATCTAAGCACAATGCATTTGAAGAAAAGAACAGGGCTTGAATGATAGAAAACATGTTTCTATGTTCATCACAATCATGGTCCTCAGGGTAAAAAATGTAATCAAATTATTTGTCTTCACTGAGGGACGATAAGTGCTGAGCCTGGCACTTTCTGTATGGCTGTCTTCTGTATTATTCATTAATGTTTTTAAAGTTTTTCAGCTCAGTACTATCACCTCAGCCCTTCCCAAAACAAGTTTCCAGTGTCAGAGATGCCTCTGAGATTATATCAACCACAAAAGGGATTGTCCAGATTCAAACCAGTTAAGAATGTACCATTGATTTGGATACTTCAATTTGTTCTTAAATCTTCAGATTTCATTGAATTTTGGCAATTTTAGTGAAATCTCTGAACGGTGAGGTATATCTACAACTGCAAACCACTCTTTCCTTGGATTTCCTAAGAAAAGAAAATCTGATAGTAGCAGTGAGCTACTAATGTCACAGATGCTTCCCTTTGCCAATAATTAGCATGTTCCCATTAACTGCCTTCACCATGAACCTCCATGCTCGGTGAAGTCCTGGAGTGTCTTCTGAACACAGGTCTGAAACAAGCAATAACTTGGCTGATATCAGATGGTTTGGGAGCATTACTCCATGAGAAACATTTGATGCCTTGGGTTTTAACTTTTATATTTTTCAAATCCTGTACTGCCTAGTGTGTAACTCCGAAGTTTCTTGTAGCCTGTTAATTTCTGCTCTCTCAGGCTAGGTAGACATAACAAAGCCTCTCCAGGCCTGCTCTCCAAGGACACCCTGACCGTCTTAGGCCCAAAAAGTATAAACCAAAGAGCCTCTGAGAGGGAGGCAAGCTGAGGGGAAATGACATCATTAAACTGAAGCTTGAACTGGAGAATTAACCCTGCTATGCAAATGAACCAAACCTGTAAAAGTGTGAAGAACTCGTGACCTGTTGTCCATCTTGGGGTCCATCTTGGCAATAGCCTCTGGCTCCCCAGGGGGTACCTTTGAAGGCCTTTCAAATAAATATCTACCTTTACTCCCTTTCTCCTGTCTAGTCTCTGTTTTCAGGTGGCCTCTTCAGGCATGACATTCAGTGAAATTATAATTTCTGAGGTTATACCCAGACTGTTTTCCTTGTGAAGGACTTCCACCCTGACTTAGTATTTCATCCTTCTATTTATCTTGCATCTCTTACCTTACATTAAATATAGATGTATAACATAGCTATGATTTTTTAGTCTCCTGAAGAACAGGCCACAAAATTAGATGTTACTTGCAGTATCTATTGTAGACATGCAGACATCTCATGCTGTAATACCCAAAAACAGGAACAAAAAGGATGTGCTGAAGTAAGCAGGCATGATCTGTCACCTTGCCTATCAAATCAAGGAAAGTCAATAATATATAATGAAAATCCAGAGTTCTGTAATGAAAAAAATTAAAATCAAGTACACACACTGCAAAAGACTGGAGAACACACAAGTAGGTATAGAAATTTACACTTTCTAAGGAAAATTTTGTCAATAATTAATTTCAACTTTGAAATAAATCACCACTTAAACTCATTATCGAAATATGCAATTTTGAGGCTTTAGAGAATTTAATCTGTTTAACATGCAAATCATATGCTCAATATTGGGGTTTGATTAAGTACTTGCAGGTTTTTCTACCTTGGAAACAAAAATATAATTTAATATTTATATTAAAGAAGATCTTTCTCACAACATTTCCAGTTCTTTCTTCTCCACAAGAAAAGCAATTATTTTATTTTTCAATAGCCACAGCTGCAAATCATATAATTCCAACAATTGCAGGACTCCACCAAAGAAGAGAAGTCCAAAAGCGTAAGTTACAGTATAAATATTTTTACAGATACAGAGGAACCCACATATTACCTGCTGGTATACATGACCAGCTTATTTCTGGATAAATGATAATTTTAACCAAAATCCAGGTTAGATCACTAGGGTACTGGCAAGTTATATAGATGAGACTTGTAGTGAAATGTAGCAAAAAGGAAAGTAAAACATCTTTACACCTCACTGGATTTAAAAGTGTGAAATATTTTCAATCTTTTTTTCCATGTCAGTTGTTGATAAATTCAGTTCACACAGTCTTTTTCCATCTCTATATATGGACAAATAACGACAGTCAGAAATGCCACAAACCCATAATAAACTGTGCCCAAGTTTCCCTGCACTGTTTATTTTGACATAATTTCTCACGTGATTGCTGTTCCCACCATCCAAATAATGATGTTTTTTCTCAGCTCAGCAGAGTGTTATCCAACAGAGTAGTGCCTGGGATGTGGTGAGCTGAGATTCAGTCTGATCCTCTCTTGGGAAAGGTTTGAACCCACTTTTTAGGAGAAGACCATCACTCTAATGAGCAGACACTGAACACCCTTTTCTCCTTCTCCACTTGTAATTTGAAATAAAGAGCCTTTGCTGCATCAAGAAAAAGCAGGACCAGAAGATTAAAGGAGGTGATTCTTCACCTCTACTCCAATTTAAAGTACTGTGTCCAGCTCTGGACACAACATAAGAATGACATGGACCCATTGGAGCAGGTTCAGAGGAGGGTCACAAATATGATCAGAGGGCTGGAACATCTCTCCTGATAAAACAGACTGAGAAGTGAGATGATTCATCCTGGAAAAGAAAAGGCTCCAGGGAGACCTATTAGGATCTCTTCAGTGTGTAAAGAGAGCCCACAAGAGACATAGGGAGGAGCTTTTTACAAGAGCATGTAGTGATAGGACAAGGAGTAACGGCTTTAAACTAACAGACAGCAGGTTTAGATTAGATATTTGGAAGGAATTCTTTACTGTGTGGGTGGTGAGGCACTGGCACAGGTTGCCCAGAGAAGCTGTGGATGCCCCATCCCCGGAAGTGTTCAAGGCCAGGCTGGACAGGGCTTTGAGTAAGCTGGTCTAGTGAAAGATGTCCCTGCCCATGGCAGGGGGCTTGGAACTAGATGATTTTTAAGGTCCCTTTCAACCCAAACCATTCTATGATTCTAAATTTCCAGCAGAAAAAAACATGGATTTTTCACTCCAATAAAGTAACTCCCTACAGCTCAGGGACTGTGTGAAAAATGCCAGTTTTTAAGATAATGCATCATAGTGACATGTCTTACTGAGGGTGGTGATCCCCAGTGTGTTGAACAGGGTTTTTGAGGATCCCATCCTCAAAGCCTGGAACAGACATCTGTGGAGGGATCCCCTGAGCTAGTTAAGACAAGCAACAATGAAGTCAACCAGCAATGCAGCTCTAAACTCTATTTATATACATGAGGAATGTTCGGTGTCCAGGACTGTGACGTTTTAAATGCATCTCTTTACAAAATAACTACCTGAACAAAATTGATATAAAATCTGTATGCCCACTATTTCTTAGAGAGAAAAATAATTGTGAAAACCTGCATGAACACTCATCTATGAAAGTTAATTTCTCAGAAGAACTGACATAAATTTTAAAAAACACTGGTGTTAATTTTAGCACAGAATAATTTGGAAAAAATTACCAGGAAGGCAAAAATTTCTTGATTCATTGCTTGCTTATGGGTAACACTTGTCACATAGTATTTCTTACAATATGAGAAGTATGTGGTGTACTTAATATCAAGAAAATTTATTTATTCTGTAATCTGACATGGTGATATCCAAAAGTCAGTGGTGTGGGGTGAGCTGATCAAATGCTGGTGATTTCCTTGTTGTTTCCAACTTCTCATAACAAAAAAGGTAAAATTTATCAAATGCTTAAGTATTCTCTGTGGATAAAAATGCATGAAAATATTTGTCATAAGATATCTGGTCCAAATTATGAATTATTTTAAAATCCACTGATTTCATATGAAGTGTCTTTCTGTGACTGACTGATTTTTATCTGGATCATAGATTTTAAAGCCAGAAGGCCCAATATAATAGTTTATACTGATTTTCTGTCATAAAACCATAAAATACAAACTTTTCTCCCAGTGAATACAGGGAGCTTTGATTGAATTAAAATTAATATTTTTAAAAGCCTAGACCATGCTAATCTAATGATTTCTTGTGCTAATGTACTGCAACTCTCAATAAATATTTCCAGTGTCTAATATCTCATGCAGATGTTATTTCCAGTTTGAACCCACTGCAGTTCTATTTTCAGCCATTGGGCCTAGATTTTATTGTGATCTTCAAGACCAAGGCTGATCTTTCAGTACCTTTTTCCTTAAAGTTTTGCAGTTGAAAACTTCTTAGCAAACATCACCAAAGACATCTTCCTTAAACTTATTCAGAGCATCAATGTGGGTCTGATAGAATTCTCCTACCAATGGTATCATATTAATCTAATTTTTCAGGCTGTTTATACACCAATGCATAATTCTTACTATTTCTTTTGTCTTCTTCTTCAACACTGTTCTGTTTTGAAAGTTTATATACTTCAATATAGAGTTCTCGCATTGGATGTATTTTTCAATTTTGTTGCAGTGGAGCTAATATAAAATGTAATCTTCTGCCAACACTTATCTGAGGAACCAGCTGCTTTATTAGGCAGTACAAATCCTAAAATGCAGCTTACAATTTTCCCATTCTAACTAGCTAAATATGTAAATATAGAAACTCCTAGAAACACAGACCTGAAACACAATATTATTGCCATTCTGAGAATAATTTAACCGAAAATTGTCTCCTGCCTCCTTTGTTTTGATGTTATGCCAATTATAATATTAAATGATTTTTGCATTTTAGACCCATCCTCCTTTTCCATATCAGACTATTTCACAATTATCCAAAGAATTGTTTAACAAGGTCTCCTGATGAATTAAAAAAAAGAAAGGGGGGGATTCAAACTTTTTGTCAGCTCAGTTTCTCTTTGTATTATGCTATGTTTTTAATGGGGATTTTTTTTCTTTCTTTATAACCAGCCTATTGTTTTTCTCATTCAGTCCTGTTTATTTATCTTGCATAACCACTTTAAAAAATTTCAGTAGCCCTTTATTCATTCAGCAGAAATATTTACTCCTTTAAAAGAAAAATTCTCTTATCCTGTATGCACTGCGTCAAAGCCTTTTTGGTTCTGTTCATTTTGAAGACATGACATTTCTTGATAATCTTTACATTAAACTAGTTTGTGGTGACATTTTGAAGTACTCATTATCTTGTCTGAAGTCTTGTAAGCGTTAGCCTTTAAATTGGCTTCAGCTTTAGTATAAAATGGAAGCTAAATATTCAAGTGGGTGACTTTGGTACATCGTGAAATTTTAATAGATGTACACAGTTAATTCATTAGAATTAAATGTATATGAAGGACACAGTTCCCCAGCCAGAGCTTTTTTCCTATTTTCAAATAACAACCATTGAAATTCTGTTGGGATTTTATCCATTAAAAACTCATACTAACTCTGGAAAACTCAATTCGTGTTCCTTCCTGCAACATAGATTTTTGTGTATGACTGGCACATAATTCTTATTACCTTAGCATATGAAACTCTCAGGATTATATTTACTTATTTAACAATCTACAATCAAAACTACTTCTCTAATTTCTATAACTCACCAGAATGAGATAAAAACATCAAAGTTATGAGATGATAAAATCCCATAAACCTGGTTTCCCATGAATACTAAAGGCAGATGGGCTTTCTAAAGGACTGGCTGTCACCCGCCTAAATTACATCAATTGTGTTGAATTGAAAGGCCACTAAAAGTTGTCACAGGTACACTCATTTATCAGCTAGATTATGCTCTCAGAATGGTGTCAGAAGCATAAACATCTGGCCCAATATGTAACAGCCACTCTCCAGCAGATTTCTAGAACTGGAAGTTAGCTACACCGAGAGCCAGTCCACAGCTGGTCACTCTCCTTTCTTTTGTCATTAGCCTTCAATTCATTCAGCACCCATGAAGAGCAGATGAACCAGCAGAGGAAACTGGGAATTATTCTTCCACCTCCACACTAGTCACACATACTCTGACCTTTCACCAGAGAAAATAAAAAGATCTTCTGGTTTCTCAGATGAAGAAAACAACAAGTGGATACACATTCTTGATGGAATATTCTTCAGTAAGATATAAAGTCTACTTTAAGCTTAATATTAGAAAATGAGACCGCAATGAATTCATAATTCTCAGGATGATCGTTTATGACAGTGACTATATTTGACAGGAAAGAATACAAACTCTATTAATAAAATACCTTTGGCAGGGAAAAGTAATAATTCCAGAGTATAAAATTTCTTTTCATCTGTGTTTGTTTAATCACAGATTTTGGCTGCAGCAGAAGAAAGCACTGATGATATAATTTGATACTTTTCTTCTCTAATCTTACCTCTGTTGAAATACAGATGATTTGATATTTGGATTTTGACTGAAATGTCTCAAACACAGGATGTTTTATACAAGTGCATTTTCAGTAACTTTGATGGCATTGTTCTCAATTTATGGTGTCATGAACTAAACCCAAAGCTCTTCTAACTTGAATGAATGATGGTAAAAACTTTAAAAACTGCAAATGCTATGATATTCTTTCAGAATACGCAACTTATTCTGACCCCTCAAAAACTCCTTCCTTTTAATTCTCTGTCATTAGAACAGAACTTGGCGTTCCCCTTCCTCCCTTTTTTTGCCTTTTCATTTTTTCTTTCCATTTAAGGATTGCTCTTCACCCAGAGGGTGGCTGGGCACTGGAACAGGCTCCCCAGCGAAGTGGTCACAGCACCGAGCCTGACAGAGACCAAGAAGTGTTTGGACAATGCTCTCAGGCACAGGGTGTGACTCTTGGGGCGTCCTGTGCAGGGCCAGGAGTTGGACTCGATCCTGGTAGGTCCCTTCCAACTCAATTCTGTGAGTTTCATCTAAATGATACTGTCTAAATGATACTGTCTGTAATTTTACCTTTCTTCCCAGAGACTGTCACAGCCCATTCTGAGCCATAGGGCTCAAACCTTTGCAGTTCTGCCATACCACAGGTGGACCTCGTTTCCTTGCTGCAGTACCACTAAAGAAAGCATATCTCTTACTATTCAAAACTAAAAGCATGTTCTGAATATTTTCACAAAAATCCAGAGCCATTATATTTTGGCTATAGTTCCATTATGGTTCTGTGTATTTATATTCTTTTCCCCCTTAGATGAAGTTCCAACCAAGGAAGAAATTCTGGACAATTAATTTTCTTTTTGAGAACCTAAGTTTTGCTGACAACTGATTATTCATTTTCCCCCCATTTCCTTATCTTTTTACATCATGAATATTTCTAGCACTGTCTTCAACACATTTCTCTCACAAGTACTGTCAGTTTGATTTAAGAAAAGAAGGCTCCGTTCAACTCCATTGCCCAGAATTATACCAAGCTCTTTTATACCACAAAATACACTGTGGGGGATTCATAAACTCATAGAATGGTTTGGCTTGGAAAGAGCCTTAAAGATCATCTGGTTACAGGACTCTGCTGTGGGCAAGGACACCTTCCACTAGGCCAGGTTCCTCAAAGCCCCTTCCAGCCTGGCCTTTTACCCTTTGAGGGATGGGGCATCCACAGCTTCTGTGAGCAACCTGTTCTGGTGCCTCACCACCCTCACAGTAAGAAAGTTCTTCTTTATATCTAATCTAAACCCGCCCTCTGCAGATGTTTTATCTTGTAGCAGAGAGCATTTAGGTGCATGACTGCATCCAGTATCTTAATAAACCATAATACTATGATCCAAGATATCTGCATGTCCACCATGTGTTTGTGTGACTTTGTGTGAAAGTTTACTTAATAAGGAAGAACAGACAGAAAAACAACAGCTTCTAAAAAATGTCCATGTTGAGGAGCTCTCTCTGCAGTGTTATCCTTCCAACCCCCAAGGCAGGGAAGAAATTTTTTAATGGAAAAGGGGGAAAGGGAGTTAGGGTATAACTTACAGATTACTGTGCTCTCCTTTTTTTCCCCCCTAAGAGTTTTAAAAGCCTAATTTTGGACCATCAGGAACATACTGTTACAATACTGAATCTCTTGCAAAGTTTTAATTCTTTAGTAGGTGTAAGAACAGAAATAAGGAAAATGCAAATCAAGACAATTCAATAAAGGAAGACAAAGGGAGGCCAAGTAGGCAAAATGTCATGGACTATTTTCATCAGGTCCCCATCAGTGCTTTTGATAGCAGCATAGTTCCATTTAAAACTACGAATAGTATACCTTGTCAACACAGATATATTTTTTCTATTTCAGACCCAGAAAGAAACAAAAAGGTAAATCAAAGACCAGTCTGAAATGACCTTATTTTTGAGTATTAGACACACTATTACATGTTTCTTACTGCTCATGTAAAACAATGCCTTGCTCCTATTTAAGCTATTAGATCACCCTCTTAAATCACAATCCCTTCCATTTCAGGCACCCATTCCTTTAGTGAGACCAGTAACTTTCCTTTAACTGAATCATGCCTTGTATTTGACTAATGCAAACCTTTTTGGAGAGACATATAGCTTTGATTTAAAAATAGCAGGAGATATGCCATTTCCCTTACAGAAGCTCCCCAAGCTTAATCACTGTCATTGTTTGAAATCCTGTCTCTTGCTCTCAGCTGTCAGCTGCTAAATTATGGAGGCAGTCAGGATGGTGGTCAGTGTACCCCAGGGAAGTAGTCTGTCCCTGGGCTCTGTCTCCAGAGAGAGGACCCTCGCAGGGATAACTCAGAGCACCAGAAATTTGCCTTGTGCTCTAATTGTCCCCATGAGCATACTTTACAGATGGGAGAAAAAATCTTTTAGAAGCAAGGCCTGGGGCTGAGAATTAACCTGTGCAAATTTCACACCCATCCATTTTTCCATGGAGGTATGTGTACTGTGTAATCAGGCTGTCTTTAAGTTCCCTTTTTAATGAGACAAACAGTTGAACTAAAGTGCAACTTCTCTCTCACCTATCCAGGAACTATCTATTTGGTTTTTCAATGGAATTTTTAATTTAGTTGGTACAGGAAACATACACACATCTTATTGGGTTATCTCATTATCTCATTATCTCATTTAAATGAGGACTCACCACATTTGTACAAAGAGGCAACTTTATTCTTCTTATTGGATTCCTACTTGCAATCTCCTTATTTAAACATTCAAGAGACCCAAAGGCCAAATTGCTTGTTTAGGTGATTTTGGTTTTTTTTCCAGGAATACAGTGAGGTCAAAATTGTTTTCGTCTTCTGGGAGCACTGAATTTCCTTTAGAGAGGGAAGGCACAGTCAGAGGTGACCTCACAAAATCATTTACTTTGAGGCCAAAGGGGTTGCTTGAGCCTACATCATACAACACAAATATATGATTTTAAAAATATTCCTCATTCTTACATCTCTTGCTTGCCTGTTGTAATGTCTCACCCATCTCCCAGTTAAGATTTTCCCCATATCTATTCAGCACATTCACTGAGTTAAATTAAAACAACTATTTCTTTTTTCACATTAGCTGTACGTTGAGGACAATGCAACACCTTCTCCTTTTTGTCCTCCATTAGCTGTATCTTTTCCAAATTAACTGGTTTACTTTTTTTTTTTCTTTCCTAGGTTCCAGTCTTTGGATGGCTGTCTAACATGATTTCCCTCTTGTTGTTGCCCTTGTCCAACATGTGAACCTGTCTGCAAAGCAGAGTGGCTGGAGGTGGACACAGTACTCTACACAAAGCCTCTCTGCTGCCAGATACACATGAATGGAAATGATTCCTTCATGCACTTTATGTTGCTGTTAATATATCCTGGATTGACATATGACTTCATTCAGAGGCCTTTGTTTTTGCTTTTTACAGCAGCATTATGTTTCTCTTACTCAGTTTGTGGCACTTATTATTCCCAGACCCTTTACTGCAGTAATGCTGCCGACACGACGAGTCCCAGTTTTGCCTTTATGCATTCCGTTTCTCTGTTCTAACATGAAGCACTTTGCCATCATCTGCACTACTTTATTCTTGTTGACATCAAACCATCTGTCTAATTTAGCACAGACATTTTGAATTTTTATCCTGTCGTTCAGTACTTGTGAGGCAGGAAGACACCCATAAATTTTACAAATCAGTCCTAATGAGAGGTTACAGTCGTTAACAAAACTATTTAATAACACCACACCAAGACAGACCTCCCTGGTACTTACTGGAAATGTCCCTTTTCTCTGACAGTGAACAGCTGGTAAAGAGTCTTTTAGTATGGTACAAAATGTCCTGCTTCTTGTGCGCTTTTCAGGCATTCACCCATTTTGCTTTCTTAGAGATTTCATCATACAGATCTAGATAACAACCAGAAAGGAATAAGGTACCATAAATAGTACAGCAAGATAAGAGTAGAATATTTACAATATGTAGCAGCTCACAGTTGGTTTTACTTTATTACAGAAGTGCAATTTCTGTAATAAAAGCAATGAACATGTACGAAAGCAACTATAGAAGCAGTAAGTGTGTTTTCCAGTTACTAGTACATGATGGGAAAAACAGCACTGCTATAGAAAAAAATGAAAAGGTTATCAAATTTACCCATATTGTAGCTGTACAGGAATTATCTACAATTTCCATTTTTTTATCAAATGTTTGGAATATAATCAGTTCCAGTCTCATCTTGTTCTTGTTTGCTTTATGGGCTGTCAGAGTATCAAGAATTTCAAAAACTAGTTTTTCCAAAGCATATACATGTCTCCAGAGAGAATGGAAATGACATTACAGCTAATATGGTTTCCTTCTGGCTAGCACTTTTCTTCTGCCTCACTGTGCAAAATCAGTATAAAGTAAATGCAACACTGCAGCAAAAATGGACCCTGTTTGCCTAAACACAAAAAAATATGGTTAGTTTAGCTTTCTTCTGAAAAGATTCAGAGATGTGTTATAAACAAAAGTCTAAAAAATTACTGTAATGGACTTTATAGTTGATTTGGGGAAATCATATTGGTTATAATGAAGTCATATCACAGGCCTTGGTTTGTTTAAACACATCTTTGTGTATTTCTTGTTTGGAAATGAAGAACCATATCAGTAATAATTTCATTTTTCTGTTTCTCTGGAAGAGCAGAGAGTGAAACACACATTATAAGTTCTGAAATATGATTTAACAAAACATCACTTGCACAGCTTTCCACTGACATCAACTTTTCCTGTCAGTGTGTGCATTAATGTTTTGAGAAAGAGGTATCTGAAGAAAAGCCTGAGCAAACATGCTTGAAACACTGTTCTAATTTGCCAAATTGTCTAAATCACTGTCTTTCTGGATTTTCATTGTAATTGCAAAGAAATTTGCTTTTTATAAATGTATATCTTTAGTTTACATTTAATAAACAAATGTGTTAGCATTGTCAAATATTACCCATGTCAGCCCTTTTATTCTGTGTATATGCACATGTACTTCTAAATAATTGTCCAAATGCAATTATATACACCAGTATGATTTAAATGGGTTTATATTTGTGCATATAGAAAATATAATTCTATAATTAGCAGTGTGTGTGTGTGTGTGTGTGTGTGTGTG
This sequence comes from Coloeus monedula, assembly GCF_965178545.1. Taxonomy (NCBI): domain Eukaryota; kingdom Metazoa; phylum Chordata; class Aves; order Passeriformes; family Corvidae; genus Coloeus; species Coloeus monedula. The sequence continues at coordinate 52,527,198 of NC_138783.1, forward strand.
TGTGTGTTGGGAAATAGTGACTTAGACTGAGAGCAAGGCAAGAACTACAAGGCTGGCCAATTTGTTTTTCAGTGAGTAAGAATAAGGAGCAGTATTCAGAATTGCTGAAAAGGTAAAGAATTTGGAGACATAAATTAGGCCTATGACCAGCTTTGTGAATTCAAACGAATCAACACAAACTGTATGCTATCAATGCAGAATAAGATCTTGATGAAAAGATAAAGTCCATTACACCTGTTTTGGAAAAAAATGAGATCAATGAAACAAAGGATATTTTTGTCTGAAGGGATGCTTAGTTTTGGTTTTAGAAAATGAAACAACAAAAAAACCCGTCTTAGGCCTATTCTATCAATGTGGAGATATCATAAATCTGCTCTCTGAAAAACTAGCATAATTATGGTTTCTGCTTTATGTATTGCTAATATGTATTAATACTTCAGCAGGTTATAAAAATATACATAGTAGTCAACTCAAGATTACCTTCTTTGATTGATTTTCTAAACTGAAAAACGCTGGCAAACCACTCTGCTATCAGTATAGTCTTAAGAACATATAATGAAAATGAACTATTTGCTCCCAGAAAAAGATGCTGTTTTAAAATAATTTGAGATCCATGTAATAATAATAATCATCATTATAATTACTATACAAATCATAACCTGCTTAACTTTAATAAAACATATTTTGTTAGTTCATTTCAGTTAGTTGCTCAGATCAGCCTCAATATTAAAGTATAATTATAGTATATGCAAGGTGAATTAATTTCTCTGAAATTAATTACCATGGAGATGGCCTCATTATAATCTATGAAAAAGTGTTCATTTATTTTTTAAGAGCTATGTGTTTCCATTAAATGCGAATCAAGAAGACCTTAAAGTAAAGAATTAAAAGTTGAGGTGTCCTTTTACAGAGATCTTTAAGCAAAATAGAAGAATAAAATTCTACCTAAAGTAAAATGACAGATTTTCTCTAAGAATCAAATCCCACTTTTGGATTACGCCACTCTCCCCGTGCAGAGAAATAATTTTATTGGCTTCTGTCATTTGCCCACTAAGGGCTGATCAGTACAGACTCTTTTCTCAGTGTCCCTCTTGCAAAAAGCTGATGATCAGAGCCTTAACAATTGCCTGCCAGGGTTTCTCTAAATTGCAGGTTAGATTTGATGAAAATACAGAGGAGAAAACTCCTGGTTAAAACGCACACTGACTCCACTAACAAAAATAGGAGAAAAGGCCTCTACTACTGAATATCAGTTTTTGTAAGCTGGCATCTGAATATAATGAAATCTATGGTTTAAATATACTCTGCCTCATGTAGGCATCCACTCAATGCCTAAAAATTGGTTCCTTAGTAAAACAATATTTGTGAAGGCAGTTTAGTGCAGCCAGTGAAGAAGTAGTGCTTTTAGAGGTCTTCACAAGAGCATCTTTAGCTACATTTAAATGCACAGGACCACCCTCAGGAAGTGCTCAGGTAGTTTCCTCTCTCCACCTCTGTTGTCACTACAGGAGTGTGTGTGCTTGCACCAGAAGAATTGTTTTTTTGGGCATTTACAGTGTAGACATGTGCCAGTGGTGTCACCTGGGCAGGAAGTGCCATCATCGAGAGACTTCATGGCAAGTTGCTTCTGGAGTGTCACTGCACCGGCCTGGTAAAGAGTTGAGGTGAAGAAAAAAGCCACACATCTCAAAAGATTTCCACATAACCCTGGTATAGCAATGACATCAGTCCCTTATCACATTCAGACCATTCTGTTATATTAGCTAGCACTCCAGAGTTCAGTGGAAAATAGAAATAACAAATCACATGGCAGTTAACTTCCTAAGCAACATGTGACTTCCAGACTCTGAGGTCTAATTTCTGGGTTGGCTTTTCTTTTAGCATATTAAGGCACCTAGAAACGCACATAGGAAGTTTTCAGAAGGACCTGCCATTACAGACCTTTTTGAAAAGTGTATTTACATACCTGAGCATGTGGCAGGTTTTTCAGTGCACATGAAATGTGTTCACTTAATAAAGAGAACTGGTGAGAGCAATTAGGTGCCTGTTCACTGACTGCAGGATTATAGAATCCTGAGATAACTCAGGCTGGAAGGGACCTCAGAAGGTTTCTAATACAACCTCCAGCTGTGATCAGACCAAGTTGCTCAGAGCTTTTATGTAACTGAGTCTTGGGCTTCTCTGGAGATTGCACAATCTATCTGGTTGACCATCTCTGTGAGGGAGAAAAAGCTTCTCAGCTTAATTTAGTGTATCCTGAACTTCAATATTCTCGCTTCATCCTCTCAGTACTGAAGGACTCCTAAGTTCCCCCAAATCACCTTACTTGAGGATGAATGAGTCCAGCTCCTTCATCCTCTCCTCACAGAAAAAATGCTCCAGCCCTCAACCATCTTTGTGGTCCCTGGTTGAGCTCCCTTGAGTTTGGGTCTTTCTTATATTGGGGTCCCAAAAATGGATGGCTTATTAAGGTGTACAATTTCAAATATAATTTTTTCTGCCACAGGGCAATCCAGTATTTTCCAGTTCTTTGCTCACAACACTTGAGCTGGCCTATATAGCACAAATTGAGTCCATGCCTAAAATGCCACTATACCTATTTCTAATTAAATCAATATTGTGCAAGTCAGTTTGTGGGAAAAGCCATTGTGTTCCTCAGCCACTGGTGAATTTCAGTTGCATTCAGACCACTATCTGTGACTTAAAAGCCTTCAATACAGAATTGTTCACAACAAAGCCAGGCACTGAGAGAAATAACTAAACATAATTCAAAGCAAGAGTGGCAATCCAGTCTCATTCAAAACCCTTTTTCCTCTCAGCCAGAAATAGAGTAGCAAAGAAAAGAAGGCTGAGCACCTGGGAAGTGCTGCCTGTGGCTGAATTGCACTGTGCACATAACTGGCAACGTGGGTGAATATTCAGTCAGAAGTAACTCAGATGAATACCTATTTTAAAGGTGTCTAAAATGCCTGGTGCACATCCAAATTACAAAGGACAAAGTTAGTACACAAATTACTTGCCTTTAAAAGTGGCACACTCTATTCTGTTCTCCGAATGAAAAATTCTCAGCACTTGGGATTCTGAGCAAGCTGTTAACTTATTTTTCACCCTAATTAAGTGCACACCATACCTCGCTTTTCTCAGTCCAGCATGGGCTGACAGAACTTCTGTAGACAGATTGCTACACTTAGTGTGCAGCATGAGCACGTTCACTTTTTCTACTGCCAAAAAAATAATAATTGAAAAAGAACAATAAAAAAAGGAAACAAACTTAGAGAAAGGCTAAATAGGATTATCAGTGCCCTATTCTGGAGTAATCAGATATGCTCAGCCTGATTCTAGGGGCTCCCTAGGCAGACAAGACCTTCTTTTTTGCACCCCAGGTTTTGTAAGTAGCAAAGCTGTAGCCTCCATTCCTCTCTGAGCCTTCTGAAATACATCCTTGGACCGAGAAGAATGAAGACTGTACAAAGACAGTAGCCAAAAAATCTGATGCTAAAAAAGAAGAAAAGAAGAAAAAGGTTGGAAACATCTTAGTTACTGAACCACTTAAAAAAATTTTCACTTTATTACCATATATTTTAGTCTTAGATTTTTCAGGAAGGCTATTTTGTTCTTTCAGAAAAGCAAGGAGATTAGTAAAAGTATTGGCAAAGCAGGAACAAGATTCAACTTAAGGCAGGGCAAAAACATTGTAAGAGTTTTATTAACATTTTTAATGTATTTCTTTATCTAAGAAACCATATGGATTCAATGTCTGCAAGGAAACAAACAGAAACCTATGTAGAAATCAGAATTGCTACAAGTTGAGTAAGTGCTGGGTAACTTTTTCTGAGAGTAGAATTTAAAAAGATATTACAGGCTTGAGAAAAGCATGGCAATACATGTCCAGTTTAGAGATGCTAAAGAGGGACATATCTACTATCTCTGCATTTTGAGCACTATAATAAAATGTTACTATCATTTAGACATGATCAACTGTTCTGTTAGTGGTGTTGCACTGTTATTTCCTTGGTAGAAAGATCTCATGATCTCTCTAATTTTCTAAAAGGCCTGGAAAAATATCTGCTGTGGCTCACCAAGGGGTCATGAGGTATTATTTTAGGAAACATGGAGGAGCTGCTGCTGAGATAAATAAAGGAATGTATTATCCACTACTAAGGCATTTGTAGTGATTTCAGAGACAAAGCAGATAATCAAAATTTCATTCAGTTGTGGGACATCTAAAAATCATAGTATAATTAGGCACAATCCACAGATTTTTTTTGTTAAAAAGATTGTCTGTAAATTCTGTTTATTTAACCAGTTATGGTAACCAGTGTGTGGTAACAAACTGTTCACAGATAAAACCAGTTTCTGCTGAAATTTTTCCATATCAGATGACCTGCAGGAACAAAAAAATTCTTCCCTTCTATCATTTTCTGTAAGGAGATGGTTCCTGTTTCAGTTTGCAGCTTTGGATCTATACTCCACAGTGGAAATAGTTGTTTATTTGGGCGGTTTTTACTAATTTATTCTCATTTCGAGGACTAAAAGCAACATTTCCCTGATGTTCATTTGAAAAACTGTGATAAACATCCCTTTTGGATTGTGAATAGATCGGAAACTGGAAGCGAGTGCACAAAGTTAATAAATCAACTGCATCAGTGAGTTTACTGGTAGTGTCATAATACCACCAGACAGAAATGCTCTCAAATAGCTGTTAAGTACCCACAGGAGAAATAAAGCTCCTGTATTTGGAGCAAACTGGCACTGAATGTCTGGGAAAATGTGAACTAGAAAAAGCAAAAGGAACTCTTAGATGATGAAAAAGAGTAACACTGAGAAGGGAAGAAATACATGGGATTGGAACTTCTGCCTTTCACCAGCCCTTGAGCACAAATCTACTATGCACATGTAATGTGTATATGTGACGGTGTGCAAGAGTATGTACACAATGCCAGAAACATCTGCCTAAAAAGTGAACAGGAAAGAGAGAAACTGAAGTAAGCCTCAGGTGGGTGAGAAATAGACCTTGGGCTCTACTTCTGAGATGGTTCTGTTCAAGAGAAAAATGTGGGATGGTACAGATGTTACAGTGAATTTTTCTTCACCACAAAGTATCTGAACATCTAGAAAACATACTAAAAGAAAATTATTTTGGTACAGAACTTGCAGAACGTTGTTAAATATTTCTTGTTTTCAGTTTCTACTGAAAATATGAAAGGTCATAGAAAATAAGGCTGGACTGGGATGTCAGAGGTATTGCCTAGACCATCTCTTTATTACAACACAGTTAACTGCAATTAAAACATTTTGGACATCTGTTCAAAGGCGACTGATCACACTGATAAATCCTCTGGTTTGTTGTATTATCATTAACTTAAACCTGATCCTAGTGACAAAAAATAAGTTGTTTTGTTAGCCTGAGAGCATTTTGTTTCTTTTGTTGTTGCTGTTGTTGTCTGCATTAAGCTTTTATGTCAAAGTTAATTTCATGATTCTAAGACAAACCATAAAACTAAAAACCAATAACAAAGAGTGTATAAAGTCCTGTTAGATTTTTGCCTTTTTTTTTCATTTTGTTTTGAAACCTTTTTAGTGCAATTATCAAAAACCATTAGATGGGTTGTTTAGTGAATGCACCGCAGAAGGAAATATCAGTTCTGTGGGGAGCTGGTGTTCCATCTCTGGAAAAGGGCTTGCTGTCAACAACTTCCTATCCATCATGGAGAGAGCTACACTGTTCATGTAATTAACACTGCAAATGAACCAGAAAGCAATCAGTCAGTGATATCTCTCCAAAACATGCAATATTCACTGACGACACCTCTACAGAGAAGAATCACTGAGCCATAGAGTTTGGTCAGGAAATGCATTAATTTATGTGAATATAAGCTTTGTCTCTGTGTGCATGGAGTTTTAGCAGTATCGGGATCACACATCCTTTCTCTCAGACTTGATATGTTGTGCCAGATGGTACATGCACAATCCAACTGATTAATAAGTTCCTATAAAATGATCAACCACATATTTTCCATATAACTTATTGAGGTATCAATGCAATTCCTTTGTGAAATTGTTCTTACTGGCCTCTGCAGTTCCCAGTGAAATACTAGGAATAATAAAGAAAAAAAATTCTGTTAGCTATTGATGGCCTTTTCAATACCTTAAGTCCTTAAACCAAAGGAGAAGCTGCTGTCACCCAACAGCAGTTGGTGACAATGGAAAGACTCCACCAAACAGAAAAATTCTCAGCATTGCTCTCTGCAGGAATTTATCCATATATATATCTATCTATCTATATATCTTAATTTCAGTTGTTGGAAGAGTGAAAAAAAATTCAAGTCAGCCTCAAACCTTCCAAATCAGACTATTCTGTGATTCTGTGGAAACAAAGCAAACAAATAAACAAAGCACTTAAGATAAATAAATTTTTGTGCATAGTCTGTGCTTTAATCTTTTTAGACATTTTCATTAAAGAACTGTACTCACAGAGAGATGATATTATGAAATACTTTAAAAACTTCCTTCACAAGAGCAGAAAAAGTTGGAAATGGGTCTCCTGTACTCTGCTATCAGTGAAAGGCAGCAAGAGCAGCAGCGTGGTCCCTTGAATTTTTGAGAATTGCATCCTTATTCCTGAACATTTATATTTTTCTGTGTTTATTCTACATCCTGAGTTAATGTGTGTTTTTGACCAGAATAAGAAATAAAAATGTTCATTAGATAAAAGAAAAATTTTTGTATCCTGTTTGGGGCTCACTCTTCAATAGGATAAAAATTACTTTTGAAATTGGTTTTTGGGCACAGTTTCTGTTGAAAGACAGCTTTATTATTTATTTTAAAGAATACTCAACAAAAAAAACCAAACACATCCAATTTCAGATGGTAGTGTCTTGGATTTCTGCATCATGTGCTCCAATGTTTTGATTTAGGCTGGTTCTCACCCTACTTAAAACAAGTCATGAAAAATACATTTTATCTATTGATTTTGTGCTTTTCATCTTTACAGTTCTTGAGGCCTTCAAGAAGTTTCTAGTATTTAATTTCAGAGTTTCTATTTCAAAAAACATTTTTTGCTTTTAGTAATTAATGCTAAGTTATAATTTGCTTGGATAAATAAATTCCCATTTATTACTTTATATTTATTAAAAGGAGGTAGTACCTCTGGTCAAGGAAGAATTTCCCAACATTCTCTGGTCTGTGCCACCTCCTTCACACCTTACACATAACCTGGAACCACCTACGCTTTTTTCACAGATGCACCACCCCCTGAAGTGACCATAACTCCAGCTTTCTCCTGCAGGGGAGGTGACAATTCCCAGAACACTGATGAACATCTCTTTCTGTCTCTCTCCTCTCCTGTGATAATAGTACACTGCCACAAGTAAGCCATCTATTTAGGAAAAAAACACTTCTTACAGAGTAACAAATTACTTCAGCAAAGTAGTGCAATGCAAAATCTTCAAATAGGTCCACGTGAGGAGCTTTCTTTTTTGGGGGTGCTGGCCTTTGTCAGGTTCCCTCCCCTGCACATGGGCCATTTGTTGGCTGACTCCTCTCCTAGGAAGAGCCTTTAAGCTGCAGGGTATCTTTTTTATCATCTTGTTCCCGGCCAGCAGAACAGCTGAGTCCTGTGGCTTGGACACATGCCATTGCCCTGCAATTGCCTCCCTGAAGTTTGTTGTGTGGTTTCTTATCTATACTGCTTTCAGGCTTGTTTTTCCCATTGCAGCCTATTAAGTCAGGCCGCATTCACTCCACAAAGTTTATAAACCAATAGACAGTTCACTTCTCTGGAAAGGTCAAGAGCAGGCTTTCTATGACTAGTCCTGTTCAGTATTCTTGGATGCTGGCATAATATTTGAGTCTGTCATGTAGACAAACAACTACTTCAGCAATTTTGGTACTTAATACCTTAAGATTTAATGGTTGCTTGAAATAATTATTTCTTTAGAACATTTAAATTGATTTACACTAATATTTCGTATAAATATCAAAAATAAATGTTAGGCATTGAGACCTTTTTTTGTTTACGGAGGCATGATGCACAGTGATGAAACAATCTCTTGACCAGCAAAATGTTGCCAAATTAGCAAAAGAACTTGTTTTCATAATTAAAAGTTAGAAATAGATGACAAAAAAAAAATCATGAAATGAGTTGGTGCTTTTGTAGATGAAGGTATTCTGTGTGGTGGACTAAATAAAAGGCAGATGTCTTCATAATTCCTTTCATAAAGACCAAATTTTATCAATGTGCCATTGGAAATATAAAACTGCTGTCAGTAGTAAAGCCAAGTGTCTTCACCTCTTACAGATCTAATCACTTCACAATTAAAACTATTGATATGCTAAGGTTTGTTTCTTTGTTTGCTTTTACATCTTTATTTTCAGGATGCTCCTTCATTTTAATATAATTTCACCCAGTTTTAGGGTTCAGTGAACACATTATTTTTGCACAGGACTATGCAGCAATGCCTTTCCCTCTTTTCCTAAATGATGTGACTCAGTTTCCCAGATCAGGGTGAAAACTCTCATGAAATTTTTCTTCTTTTTTTTTTTCATTTCGATTGCTTCTGCATCCTTTGTAAAGTTTTGGCTTTCTTAGAAATGAATCAATAGCACAGTTATCTGAGGCAGACAGCTTTGCTGCTTCTCAGGGTACACCGCCTCTGCAAACCAAAAAGAGGCAGGGAAAGACTTAAACCCCAAGTCTCCAATCAATCTAACTCTTAGCTTGCTCCTCTGGATCTTGCTTTGTTTCAGAGGATGGTTCATTTGCTCCTAAGTTTAGAAGATTAATAAACAGTTTCCCCAAGGCTGCACTTGTTTGCACTCACTCCGTCTCACACGGAGCATCCTCAGCCCATCTCCGAAGGCTTTGGGTGACACTACCTGCCAGCTTTACTGAGGGGAGCAAATCCATCCTGTCTGGCTCCAGTGTCTGTGAATAATGCCTGTGCCTCCTTTGCTGTCACTGTACAGAAACAGTCTCAGGGTTGAGGCTACAGCCATCCTGGTTTGCTCTTCTAACGCTTCAGTAGACACCAGTAACCAGAAGGACTGTTTGAACAACCTTGACTTGCAAATATTTACTTTATAGAGATTATAAATGACCATTTACAATGCAGCCACTATGTCTTTTTGCACAAACGAATACTGTTCAGCAACAGGTACAGAGTTACAGCACAGATCTGAAAACAGCAACAGCTCCCACACATTGCTGGGCAAAAGGTAAAGGCATTTGAAATCATCATGACAAGAGCAATTTTAGGGGCAGTGTAAGAAAGCAATCGAAATACTGCAAATTCTAATCAAATTCTAATGAAAAATATCCTGTGAGGACATTCTCAAGTAATAAAATTTGAGTATAGAACCTCAACTAAAATTTGTACAAAAAACTGAGCAAAACTTTCTCTTTTTCAAAGCAAATGTCTCCAAGTTACATGATTAATTCCCCTCATCATAGTGCAAAATCCACTCTACAAAACTGTGATTGCAGGTTTTTGCCTGCTAAAACATTGATGGTTGCCGCAGTAATAAGGCAAAATGTGATTAATGACTTCTTCTTTCTTATTAATTTAATCTTTCTGTGCTCTTTGGTCAAAAGGAAACAAATTCAAGGGCTCATATCTGTGGTTTTGGCAAACTTATAGCAGTGGAGATGACAACAAAAGTCATTTCCTTTTCTTTAATCACCTTCAGCACTGTCACTAAAAGACAGTCCAATGAAATTCTGAATCACTGCTTTAAATGAATGTCTAGATTGTTCTCTCCATGCATAAAACAAGCTTATCAATTTTCCAAAATATTTCCCTTACACTATTTTGAATATTTAGAGAAAAACATATTAATATTTGCTTTGGTCAATTGCCCTAATTTGAAAAAATCTCTATGTTTCAGAGTTTATTCCAAATACTGAATATGCAGGATAAATCTTTTAATATCGGTATAGCCCTTGCATTTCAAGATTGCAAGTAGCTACATTCCCTTTGACTGTGGGAAGACACTCCATGGGCCACAGAAGTCTTCAATTTTTCCCTAAGGAAAATGCAGAAAATACTGACTGTGGGTGCTGCAGTGGCACACTTGGGAGGAATAGGGCATAATTATGGAATAGTGAAAAATTCTATTACCTATAAAGGGAAGTTTTTCAAAAGGCAGATTCTTCATTTAGCATTCTGAATGGGGAGCTGTATTTCATGTGAAGCACTGACAAAACAAAACATAGCTCCCAACAGTTGTGAGAGAAAATTTAGAACTAGTTCAAACTCAAGCAACAAACCAAACTTGCCAGCTTGGTACCTTTGTATCACTTCACTACATTATCTTTTATACACTTCATTATATAGTATGCATCTCCATTTCTATTCAGCCCAGTTTCTCTGCCAAAGCAAGAGTTTAAATACAAAGAAAGGACAGAACTTCCAACAATCACAGAATATTCTGAGTTGGAAGGGACCCAGAAGGATCACTGAGTCCAACTCTTAAGTCAATGGCTCACAAGGGCATTGAATCCCCAACATTGACATTATTAGCACCGTGCTCTGACCAGCTGAGCTCATCTCGGGTTTGTAGAGCCTCCATATGGATTAGGTGTCTGAGATGCACTGTAACATTCTGTACTGAGAAAAATTTTTGCATTTTAAAGTGGTCCCACTAGCAAGAAATAACATGCCATAATCAATTTGCATATTTTAACACCAATGTACTATGACTTTCTATGATATATTAGTCTTCCTTCTTAAAATCTTTTTCATACACTACATATTACAATATATTAATAATATATCCTATTTAATACTACTAAAAGTAGTATTTCAGGTTCTTAATTTTTTTTAATATGTTACTTATGCAAAGATTATTGAACTGAAGATTTCTTTATACTGTGCAGAGAGAGAGCTTTACATGTGCCTGACTTGTAGCCTCTGAAGTTAACTTCTGCTCTGAAAACCTTTACTCATCCAGAAATTATGAAGTGGTTTTATTTCCACTTTTTTTTTTCTTTAAAATGCAGAAAGGAGCCAGCCTGATTAGATGACCATAACAGTTTAATAAGCACTTAAAACAGCCTGTCTAATATTATCTCTTCTTATTCCATGCATTAGGAGTGTTAGGACAAAAATTACTCACTGAGATTTCCTTTATTTAATGTTAACATTTTTAGGAGGCTTCATCTACTGCAACCAGTTATCATGTCTGTAAGATGCAGTGCTGAGTTATGAAAAACATAAAAAGAGAAACTGACTCCAGCTTGCTGAGGGCAAGGCTGGCAGCTGAGATGTCTGCCTGGGAAGGGTGGGTCTGAATAACCACAGGAATGGTAAAGTTGATGCCACCTCAAGTCCAAACATCACAGCAATGAATTGATGGTAAAGCAAAGTAGCCACCACTCCTACCAGCACACAGATCCTCTTCAAATGCCTGATTTTGTGGTTGAGAGGCAAACAGGACCTGTGTTGTGTTTGTGCAGTGGCTGAGGTTGTTCAGAGACATTGCACAGTCTTTTCAATCAGGAAAGGCAGAAAACTGCCAGGACTGCAGACTTTGCCATGCACAGGAGTAGAATTGCTAAGGCACATGGAAAATAAGGATATGGTGTATGACTCTAACATGGCTTCACTAAGGGCAATTGAAGAATTTGATGGCTGCCTAAACTGGAGTATGGCTTTAAGAGATAAGAGAAGAACACCTCTTCTATGGAGAGAGACTGAAAGACTTGTGTTGTTCAGCCTGGAGAAGAGAAAGCTCTGTGGACACCTTCTATTGGCCTCCCAGTACCTAAAAGGGACCTACAAGAAAGCTGGAGAGGGACTTTGGGCAAGGGCATATAGTGATAGGACAAGGTGGAGCAGGTTTGAACTAAAAGAGAGCAAGTTTAGATTAGACATTCTTCACTATGAGGTGGTGAGACACTGGCACAGGCTGCCCAGAGAAGCAGTAGATGGCCCACCCCTGGAAGTTTTCAAGGCCAGGCTGGATGGGGATTTGAGCAACGTGGTCTATTGGAAGGTGTCCCTTACCATGGCAAGAGTTTGGAATTAGACATCTTTAAAGTTCCTTCCAACCCAAACCATTCAGTGAATCTGCAACTCTTTGAATTTAGTTTGGAGGAATTTAATATAATGTAAGTATTTGTATAATATACAGTGTTAAAAGTCCAAATTTTGGGTATGCATACTTTTGTCCTGCTTCTTTCTCACAGATGTGTCCAAATGTTTGGCTTTTCCAGCACTCCAGTAACTAGAAAGATAATGCAGCTCAGTAAAGAAATAAAAAAGCAAAATAATATGCATCACTTTAAGATTTAGACTTTACTCATTGACTTCTTTTCATGGGAAGTGCATCTGCTTTCTCATTTCAAAGTACAGGTTGCACATGTAAACAGCAACCTACAAATACACTTATTTGAAGAAGGAGAGTTTAGTAAAAGGTACTTGACAAAGATGAAGGCACACAAGTTGCCATCAGTTAAAAAGATTGAATGCATATCCAGCTGTCATCGAAGTGAGTACATTTAAGTGCCTTATTGAGAGGCACTCCAGCTTCTCCTGTCTGGGATAATACTCACCCTGCAAGTGTTTACATCCCTCTAGGTATAGACTCAGCTGTGCACCATGCTCTTCCAGTAGAGGCATCTTCCTCGGAATTAAGCTATAAGAAATTAATATGGTCAACGTGAGCTTGGTTTCCAGAGTCTTTTTCCATCCAGATTTTATACTTGTTCATCAGTGCTTCACAGTTAAATGAAGAAGAACCTAGAATCCCATAGGACAGTGGGAGAGAGCTCTCAGTGTAAGACACCTAACGAATGATGATGTGCATTACATACGTGCCCTTCATGAAAACCCAGGGAATATGTGTGTTCCCCAGGTCTTTGGCAATAGGATGCTCTACAGTGATTTCTCAGGATCCCAAGTTATCAGGTACTGGGAACCTGTTCATGTTTCTGGCCACTCTGTGACTTAGCTGCTGTAGTTGCTTATCTGTAGATAAGCAGACTATAAGCTGTACCCAGAGAAGGGAAAAAATACCTGCAGTAAATGAGATTAGTAAGGAAGTTGTGGTTGTTCTGACATAAGTCCTTGAGGTCCTTTTATGCCATCACACAGCAGAGTTTATTTAGTGTGATTCACAATGCTAGAATCACAACACTGAAGTGTGACTCCTGTACTCAGGGTACGAAAGAACAAGAGGGAACTTTTTAATCAACACACATAGCAAGGTTTGTTAGAACCATGAAATCCTGACCTAAGTTCTCGAGGACTTTTGAAAAAGATACAATAATAAAAATTCTGTATTTTATGTTTCATGCTACCTAGAGGATTTTCAATATTAAATAGGATTGGAAAAGCATAGGAAAGTGAATTAAAAGAACCAACACAAAACAAGAAGAAATCTGGGAAATCTTTTATAAATCACTATGCATTTTCAGAGATCAGCATCAGTGGAAGGGAACATAATGTAACCAAGTTTCACAGCAACAACAGTAAATTCAATTGCTGACCTAACAAAAAGATACATCCTGTAAAGGCTGATGACATCTGAATGCGACCATATTAAGAAATGTCTCAAAAATTATTTTGAATGCATCTAGCATGCACTAGAAAAATATTCTTACTCCTTTTCAAGTCAGGAAAGTGACAGCATCTGATAGATGGATTTTTTTTAAGGGATTTGCAGACTTGCTGTAAGAATGTCTCTAAGACAAACTTTTTGTTTTGTCTTAGGAGATAAAAAATACAGAAAAATGTTAGTGAGCCTGGTACAGTCGAGTGTCTGCAATAGTTAACTTCTATGAAGTGGAAGATGAGACAATGCAGACAAAATTTTTAATACCATTTAACATTTTTCAGTAGAGCCCTTCAATCACATTTCCTATTTTCCATTAGAACCACATAATGGCTTTTTCTGTACTAATATCTTAAATGGTGTCCAGGAATGTTCCCAGACATTGGTAGATGTTCATCTATCCTGTCAAGTGCCTGAAATGTCCCCTGATGTGATTTTGGCACATGCACAAATGCACCACTCTTCCTAATAATTCCCAGGCATGATACCCAGTTAGAGGGTGCTGCAGGGGCCTTTCCCAGAGGGTCTTTTGCATGTGGTCCTTCTGTTTTTGGAGACTAGAAAAATCAGCAAAAGCTCTACCAACTGGCTGAGGTGCTTGGGATGCACATGTAATTTTCTGGTACAAACACAGTCATGTCAGCAATGAAGTTATGGGACTGGTTGCCTTGCACTATCACTGGTCCAAAACAGAAATAATCCATCTGAAAAGATATTTATATTTAAACTGGTAAAAGTGAGAAGAAAGTGAAGCCTGAAATTCCAATAATGATACCAAACAATGTTTCGAATTAAGTTTTTTCCAGCAATTACACATGGTATGTCTGCTATTTGACAGCATCATGAGAAGGAGTAGCGAGCAAAGAAACCAAGTATAGCAGATAGTTGATTTTCATTAATGCAATTAACTGGGGAAAAAGAATAAAATTACATCTATAATATATATTATTGTTGCTGTTATTGCATATACCACATACAAATTCACATATAATAGTTTGTCTCAGAAGCAACACCTCACTTTTGTCATTTGAGGAATTCTTGACAGGAAGGTGAAATCATTTAGAGACAAATTATCCCTACAAATGAATCTAAATACTGTTTAGAAACAGAAAACAAACCAAACATTAGATAAATAGAACATACAGAAAAATACTGATGGTTCAGAAAAGAAGCCATGAGAAGAAAGCAGATAGCCTTGTCATGGGCCTTATTCTTGTCTTATACAACAAGTTAAATCAATGCAGCCTCTGAAAATGTTACTCTGTGTCCGCGTGAGTCAGTGCAGGAAGCAGGATTTAGCCCTGCAGCAAAATTGCTCCATGCTTCTATGGACTATGTGTGTGAGCTATATATAACCATGACCCACAAAGCTTGCTTGGCAAAGCACTGGACCCAGCTTCCTTGCAAGCATATGGGATTTTATTTTGGAAGACTGTTTTTTTCCAAAGTATTTCTGCTAAAGTTGAGATCCAGCTTCTTATTGACTTGATGTTCTGGAAAGCTGGGCTGTGTGCACATACTAGACAAATGTCGCTTGGACTGGTGCCCATTCTCCACCCTCAGGAAAAGTGGTCTGGCATGGCTCATGTCCATATGGCTCCACTATCCACCTCAAAATATGATGCCCACATCTATCCTGCCTATCAAGCAGAGTCTGTGGTCAATGCCATCTCCAGAACTGCGGGCAAACATGGAAGTGACATCTGGGATTTGCCTGGGAGGGGGCTCATTCACTGTATAACTGCAGCAAGGAGTATGATGGTAACTGAACTTTGTGAGTGACCAAAGGGTGGTGTCTGAGCCTAAACTCCACTCCAAATTAGTCTCCCAGCACTCCTGTACTCCTACTGTTCTTATGACTTGTGAAACATTTAGGTCTTGCTGGCTTGCTCCTGCCTACCCTCTTGGACATTAAGAAATGCTTCACCAGCAGACAGCATTTCAATTAGCATGAGTAAATTTGGTTTTGTATGGTCTAGAAAAGTAGGCATATAAAGACAGAACATCATGGCCTTGACAGAAGCTAGAAAATATGTTGGCAATAACAATGTCCTTAATAGAAATAGATATCAAAAGTACACATCTCAAAGCAACCAAGTTAATAAGGAAAAATAATTTGGCCTTTCAAAATATCTGCTTTTATTTAAGCCTTTTACCTTGATAACAGCAAAGAAAGTATCAAGTAATTCACCAGTCTGTGGTACAGAAAACTATAGGAAAGGCGAACCTAGTAGACTAACTAGCTGCTTTTGGAGAGACAGAATAATTTGGAAATGCCTAGAAACATCAGATCCCTTCCAAACGACCATAAGAATTATTGCATATTCAGAGTCAAATCTGTGTTCTTGATGGCTGCACAAAATTGGATCTCTGTCAGAGTTCAAATTATATCAAAACTGTATGAACAGCAGTGAAATGGTGATCCCAAAGAAAATAAGGAAGTTAACTGTTTCTTCTTCTTTTGTCTCTTTTCACTATTGATTCTTTGAAAAACAACACTTGGATGATTTGACATGCTTCTGCTTTATTTCTGTAAGTACTTACATACATGTAACTGTATGCATTTATATACACATGTATCCACACGAAATTTAGCAGCTATTTATGTAAATATAAATCTCTATGTAGTCTCCTGCTCTTAGTAGCACTTGAGAAACCAGAGCAGCAGAAACTGTTTCTGTTACATTGCTGCCATGATGAGGAGATAACAGAAGAACAGGCGACCTTTGAAATTTTGTCATGAGATATTTCTGACCATAGAAAAATCTCTATCGTTTACTTGGACAGCCTCAGAATTCTAATTTTTTCCAACAAAATTTTCAACACTATGATGTTCTAATGATTAGATTCAAACACATAGGCAATTTTTTAATGTTTACTTAAAATAGCCAGAAAATTATCTGCTATAACACAAGGAACACAGTTCTGTAGGACAATCATAATGAAAAACTTTTGGCTGAAAGCCATTCTGTAAAACTTTTTAGAAATTTGAAAAATCCATTTCCTGTCCTATTTTTTAGTAAATCTTTATTTTTTTCAACTATAAATGAAAAAATAAAAGACATTTCTAATTCAAAAATATTTTTGAATATTTTTTCAACTACAGGAACAGTTAAATGACCATTGTTTTGCCTTCAATCATCCGTCAACAAGAACAGAGCTAAAATTCTAATATTAAGGGGACACATGCAGTACACATATTCCTAGAGAAGACAATATTTTTGGCAGCTTGTCTGAGGTTTTGTAAAAGTCATCATTTGTGCAATCTGAGTAACTTCCTTAGTGAACTATCAGAAATTGTTTTTCATAATTGCCCATTTTTGAAGGTTCAAGCAATCTCCTCATTTCAAACTCTTCCGTACAATAGTAAATGTTCTTAGAAATTATGTGGTTTAATAACATTTACCCTCCTAATTATGAAATAAATATTAGCTCACCAGCACAAGCCTTAATACAGCTATTATATGGATCACAGGCTGGGGATCTTGGCTGAAATATTTAATGGTGGAAATGAGACATTTTCAGATACTAAACCAAATACTAGTGAAGACATATGCTGTAATAACACATCTACATACATAGTAGCTAGGTGTGAAGAAACTGAAATGTTCTTCCAGATTGCCTGTACTTGCAAATTACTTTAAACATTTAGATGAACAATTTGTTAGGTATCAGTCTTTTTCATGGAGCTGGTTTTGACATCTAGCCTAAAATTCGGAATCATGATCACGTTTCTTTGCTGTTATTTTTCCAAAATTGGCATACTATGCCAAAATTTCATCAGACTCTGTTTTACTGTAGTGAATATGTAGTTCCTTTCATACAAGTCCATTTTATTTCTGCAATAACATAACTTCTATTTAATTGCAATCAAGTCTCAGACAGTTAAAACCCTAAGCAGATGTTACACTGAGTTTTTGGGGTACAGTCATAGCTATAAATCTTATGGCATGCATATAACTCATATAACATGCATATAAATCATATACCATGCTTAAAATGTTTGAATGCTGTGTTAAAAGTTGCTTTGTATCCTGATATAGTCTAATTAACAAAGAATAATGGGAGAAATTAATGCCTTTCTTGTTGCTAATTATTTGACAACTCACTTGGCATACCTGATCTATCTACCCAGCAGGAGCTAACAGGAATGGCCAAAAGATTTTGATATGCTTTATATGCAAAGTAAAATATAAAGTGAACAGTTTCTGTAACACTACTTTGGGAATAAAGTTATTGAGAAAAACTAACTGGGATCCATACAACTGTCCCCTCCAATGCCAAAGATCACTCACTATTTCCTTTCATTGTTTCATGGACAGAAAACTGAAGAAAATAAAGAACCTATCCCTGGAGAAGAGGAGGAGAAAAACTTTTTAAACTTATAGTGAGAACAGAAATATTCATTCCAATGACAATGCCAGTCACAAAAAAAGCTAAAAATCATCTCCAATAAACTGTGTACTTTCTTGCTTTCTTTGAAGTTACATAAAAAAGTTACTATCCCTTTTTTCCACCTAAAGAAAATGGTTGATGAGTATGAGTGTGACAGGGTGGTCATATGAGCCAACTTTCTTGGACATAAAGTCTTACTGTATATGCAAATCTTTACTTACGTAGTTAGTTTTGCTTGTTTTTCTTGATTTTGTTTTTCTTGCCAGAACTGCAGAGATTGGGCACGGAAAGAATAACATCTATGACATGAAAACTGTCCACTCAGCTGGTGCTTCTTCTGGCCCCTGTCAGGACAGAGCTCAGGCCTTCTCAACAATAAACTGAAACATGTTTAAGTGACACCAGTGTTGCTGTCTTTTAATTTGTGGTAAGAGAAGAACTAGAACTTATTGTAGGCTTTTTGTTTATATTTCTATCATGAATCATAAATGGCAATTAGTTTTATCATATCATTAAGTTTCAATATCTGTTTAACGATCAATTTAATTTTTACATTTTGTTACATCTAACTTAGATGATTAATTTTTTATTTTAATTTTTTCAGGGTGAATAAAGAAGATGGACTTAATAAGTATTTAATCCATTTTAAGAACTACACTGATCTGACTTTTAACAAAGC
Organism: Coloeus monedula; assembly: GCF_965178545.1. NCBI lineage: Eukaryota > Metazoa > Chordata > Aves > Passeriformes > Corvidae > Coloeus > Coloeus monedula. The sequence goes on from NC_138783.1 coordinate 52,545,826, forward strand.
CATATACCAAAACAATTGGCACAGGGTTACAAGACTCATTACACAGCAAAAGAAATGAAGTTCAGCTATCACAAATGAGATGAATGTGGCTCCATGAATCCCTGTCGAGACACTGCAGACCAGATTAAAACACTCTTGCTGCCAAAGGAATTCTCTGCTACAGCAATGTGTGACCTGTGCATCAGAATGCTTTATCTATGTAACGGTTGAGATTAAAAATGTCTTCTTTTTTTATGATTTTATTTTTAACAAAAGGGATTGAAGAAGCTGTTTCTTGATAAACCTGCCAGGGTTGTTAAGAAACAGTGCTATGTGAAATTAAACCCTTGTTTCTTGTCCTGTTTCTGTGTGTGGCCCTAGGGAATCACCAGACAAATGTCTTCAGCCAGGCTGCTTCTGCTTCAGCCTTTCTGTTTGGCTTTATAATTTACATGCTTTTTCTACAGACCACAGATTCACAACTCCAGCTGTGGTGATGGTGAGTTGCCCCTAGCCATGTGCAAATCAAACCTGGATTTGTTGCTTGCCCAAGGACTAAGGGAAGTCAAACCCCCTCAGGACTCAGAGGAGGACACAGAACCATGATGTGTCACTTCCTTCTCTCTGCCTTGGCGGAAATCTTGGGGTAAGCTTTCATGTGATATGAGTACATCAGCATGACAGACACTTTATAAAAACTGTGATGTTTGAATTCAAATCCTAGACTCAAACTCCCTCCAAATATTGAAGGACTTTAAAACCAAAGGGAAAAAATTGTATGCAATTATGTGTTAACACTCACTGAATGAAGGGTGTATCATGACAACCAAATAAATGCTAGCAGAAAAATCTGATCAAATTAAGTTAGCAGAAAAATCTGATTAAATTAAATCTTTCAAATGAAAAGCCCAGTTCTGTCTTAATAATCTTTGGGACCTGAGTTCACCCAAGAGAACATGTTCTTTTCTAGTCTTTCAGATGCTGTATTTGTTTTGTAGTTTAATTATATCAATTCTCTCACAATTCTGTATGATTCCCTCCGCTCCTTGTATTTTATAATTTTCTACTGCTCATTCAAGCCTCTAATACTTTCTAATATTAATAAGAAGAGCAATACCATACCGCTCTTCATAGTCACAATGGTTACCTTTTTTCACTGCTGAATATAGTGTCAGTTCAGACAAGATTTCCTATCAGTCTTGGTAGAGTTGCAAGTTTCCAACAAAACAGAGCACTTTGTCAGAAGTGCTAACAAACCTACAATGGATAAAAAGAATTCCACTTTCAAAAATCTTGTTTTCTCATTTGTTCCTTCTGTCCTTTGGCTTACCATAGGACAATTAAAACCTTCCAGAAGACGTTTTGACTCCAAAGTAGCCAAACCAATGATGATTTTATTTCCTCATAACTTGTTTTAAAATATAATTAGAATTTTCTCTCTTTTGAAATCCATTCCTTCTGCAAGGCAAATTAATAATGTTTAGACATGAACTGGCAGGTTTTCATTGTTAAAGAATGTTATGAAAAGGTTCTCAAAATCTTATATTTATTCCTATAAGAGTCTTAACTGTTCTAGGTATTATACTCTCACATGATGCACTTCTGGTAAGGTTTGCTCTACAGGATTTTCGGCAGCGTTTGGAGATAAACACAACTGGCAAAAAATATATTTGCAATGAACCAGTGTTGAAGTTAGCACCCTTGACACTGTTTTGGTCTAGAATAATCAAGTCATTTTACAGCAAAATCCTGAACAACCTGCAGTCCCCATGCATGGGCCTCTATAGGAAGTGGTTTGTGCACAAGTGAATGCCACTCATGTCATAGGTAACTAAGCAGGAACTGTCCATCACATTCCCTCAGCCCCAAAAGGGATATTTGGATCTGAATCAGTGACTGTGCCTTGAAGTATCTTCTAACTGCCTGCAGCCAGAGGATTCTTGGTTCAGGGAATCAACCTTCATCTGGTCAGATGTAAACACCTTGAGCAACCTGCTCAAAGTTTTCTTTGCTCTACCAACATGCTCCTAATGGTGCTAAATTATTTGCTAAGTTAGACATAGCTGATCTACAGACACTGAGGAACTTGGCCCGTATTTAAAAGTAAAATTGTTTAGAAACTACAAGGAAACAGTCATTTTAAGTGATAAATCCACTGTGCACATAAGTCCTTGAACAGCAGCTCAGTATCTTTTGAAAAAGTGTCCTCAGGCTGTTTGGTTTGTTGACCTTTTTTAAGGACTTTAAATATTATAAAAATCCTAAGCCCTTTCTCTGCAGAAGGAATGTCTGGCTGATTTTGGGGAAAGAAAAAAAGCAGATTAAATGCTTCTACACAGCTTTAAGTAAGAGTGTAGGTCACAGAACATACGGAAAATATAATGAAGGGACACGTCCAAGTGCCCTTTGAACATATTCCATTTGGTGAGTAATTTTTAAATCTTCATAAAGAGCAGGTTTCAAAATGTAGTCCTCTGCTAATTAAAACTTGATGATATTTGGCTGCACTCCCTCCAGATTAGGGTTTTGGCTATTATATCTAGCTCGGGAAATGATTTAATGCTACTCATTGATTTTGCTGTAATATTTAAGTAAAGGCCAATGCTTTTCAGAAAACAGAGAACATCCCATGCTAAACTGTGCCCTGGTCCTGCCAGACAGAGTGGGGAACAGCTCACTCAGGGCAGCTCTCAAACTGTACCCTACTCCCAGTTTTGACACATCTGCAGGGAACGCTGCATGGCCAAGGCACCATGGGCACTCTCATCCCATCTCCAGCTGCATCTCAGGGCCCGCAGCCACGAGCAGAAGCAAACACAAAGCACAGACAACCTGCACTGAACCTCCAGACAAAGCTGCTCTTCCCTGGAGACATCAAGTCACGTGCTGCTCAACAGCCCTCTCACATCTGCTGCTCCGGGATGCACCCTGGGATAAAACATCATTTCTTTACCATCAATAAATACGATATACACTACGAATTATATTCACTGTGCAATGTATATATTTAATCTGAATATAATATTTCCTTTTAAGTACAGGTGAACTTAGAGACCACTGCGTAGCTCCCCAAACAAAACAGCTCTATGTTGGTGTGAGCACTGTGGAATTTATTCACTAGCAGGTCGGCCCTGATGTGTTCTTTGCCCTTTTCCCTTCTGCTCATAAAGTTTCTATCTGTAGTAACTAAGACCCTTACTTCCCACATAAATCCGAGAAACTTTATGATGGCTTGACATAGTTCCAACGGTTTTATCCAGATCACAGTTACTCTCAGAACTTGAAAGGAAATTAATGAAAAAAATTATTGACTTGAACCACTGGAACAAGGGAAATATTGGAGGGACAGGAAGGAGCAGAGACAGAGAGACGGTATGATGTTTTGTGCTTTTTCTCTGATAATAGTTGTAAGGTAAAATGGCTACACTAAATCTTACCCTATTACATTGAAGTACATTTTCAGAAAAGGTAAAAACTCTCCAACCTTTTTTAAGTTCTTCTGATGCACTTTCATAGTAATAAGGTGAAGTCTGATCATATGGATAACAACAGCAATAACAAAATACAGGAGCAAAGTCAGCTGAAGCAATGACAGACTAAACTATACAAGAGACTGTGCAAAGGTCAAGACAAACTTTTGTGTGCCTGGGATGCAGGGAGCACTAAGACACCTACATAAGGTCAGACAGGTAAGTACAAGAAAGGCTTTGTGTGAATTAATTGAAACTGTCCCCATTCACTTTTCACTCCTTTTCTTTGTCAATATGGCATTATCAGTGATTCAGTCCAAGAAATCACTGGTTAGGAAAAGTAAAGTCAGTGGCAAACAAGTTTTTAAATTCTTTTTTGTCCATTTGGTAATTAATAGAAGGTAAAAGTAATCATGTTTGTCCTTTTCTCCACATACAACCTAATCTTCTGAGCTTTGTTCTCTAATTCAGAAGCAATGTCTGAAAATAATACTGCTAAAAGAAGTTTTAATTATATCCATTTTTTTGGAGATTGCAACTCCAGAATTAGTTCAAAAGGGAAAACTGCTTTAGAACAGGCTATTCTGTATTATAAAAGATAAAGGGCATAAAATCCAATCCACCATCTAATCCACTAGTTTTGCTGTGTTATTTGTCCTTATACAGGTTGTGAGTTTTACCAGTTTGCTTAGTACAGAAAATTCATTAAGACAGAGAATGAAGTTCTGGCTTATCAACACCTTGCAAGCAGCCTACCATAAACACTGTACTAAGTTCGAGTCACTACTCAGTGTTCAAGCTGTACAGATGGCCAGCTAAATCTCATGGCACTGCTAGCAATCCCTGGTTAAAAATGTAATCATAAAAAGCTACTTCCAGTCAAACTGAATTTTTGGTACTAGAAAGAGACATTTTCATTTACCATTTCATGATTAAATGAAGCTCTTATGGTCAAATATTCACTTGACATTACCAAGTATATGAGCAAAATCGTCATCCATTCTAAAGCAGTGGCTGAATTTTAGAAAATGTAGTATGAAAAACAGACATAGTCCAGACCAAAGGTATTCAGATCTAGATGCATTTCTTATAATATTTCAGAGAAACTATTTCCAGACTTATAAGGACTGGATCTCTTCTTTGCTTTTTTCACTTCTACGTACTTTATTCAGATTTTAGTGTATGTAAGTGTGAGTTTCCAGAATATTATTATTTTTTACTGTGAGTCATCTTAGAAATAAAAACATTTACATGTTTTCCAGCTTTCACAGTGTCAGGCATTTGAAAAGTAGCTAGCCAGTGTTCTCAAATTCATGTAATTAGATCACGGTCAGATGTAGATTGCTCATATTTGTATGTTTAGATTACCATGCATTTTTGGGAAAGACGTAAAAGAAAATGTAATTGTTTGTACAGGCACAAAATCTCAAGGTCCTAGAACTAGAAATACAAGTAATTCTGGGACACCTTGTAAATCACAATTTTTTTGGTAATATTTCTACATTACTAAACCTTTTTCTGCGGGTTTGTCCAGTTTATTTTCACAGCTTTCAAGTGTCAAAGATTCTTCTTTACAGAGAAATAAGGTGAATCCAACTCCAATGAGAGCTCCAATTAAGTAATTACATTTTTCTTTTCCTTCGGGTTGTAAATCCATCATTTGACCAGTTGTTCTACTTGCATTTCCCCTCATCTATCTGAAGCAAACTCAGAATCAAAAACTTTTTCAAAAAACTACAAGAACTTCCTGCTCTTCACGTGCGACAGAAATCCCATCCCACGGAAGGACTTCTCAGAGTGGGAAACAAAAACACAGGGACAACAACTGTGACTTCTCCCCTTTCTTTAGTGGTAATCTTGCTTCCCTACAAGCTCTTCAAAAAGCTTCTCCTCACTCCACTAAACGTGCATCCATGTCCATCATACCATCCCTGTGACCTGAAAAATTGTCCTTATCTTTTTTTTCTCCCTGAGTTCTGAAACATCTGAAAGACACGAATGGAGCACACTGAGTGACAATTTTGAGTTTTTAGAGAAACCACTCAAAGATCAAAGGTTAAAAAAGAGTTGAACTTGCAACTATAAGAGTGGAAGATGAATACAGTGCCAATTAAAGCCTGAACAGAACAGATAAGAACATCAAAAAGCATCTTTCTTCTCAAACTAGCATTTGATACAATGATGCTCATTTTCAAAGCAGTACACAAGCATTAATTATTTCTCACAATACACCAGTGAGATAAAAAAAATGTCACTAATGCTACCCAATAAAATAATAAGGAAGAGAAAGACTTTTCTTTTCCAAATGTATTAGGATGAAAGGTCATAGTGAGGGACTGTGTGGGAATTAAAGTTGTTTATAAACAAAAAAAGGCAACAGTGAAACTAGGGATAATTGTTAAAGCAACAAGATGCTGAATTCTGGTCACTAACAACTGGCTCTAATCAGAGCCAGCCATTCCAGACTCCCTTAGAAGTCCTTGGAAAAAATAGTTACTTGGAAAAAAATAGTGACTTCTAAGTGCAGTTCACCCCACTTGGATTTCTGCCTTTGAGCAGTTCTGGAGGGGCCCACAACTTCTTCTGGCTATAAGAAGGGACCAGCTGAGATTAGGGATTTTGTCCTGATTTCTGCATTATTAAATGAGGAGACAAAACTCAGTTGCTTTGAATGTATTTTTTGCCTTTCTCCTTTTCCACTGGGATCTTTCTGGAAAAGGCTGCATTTCATTATGATATTTTATTCAGTGCATGCAGCACAGCACAGCTTTCACTTCTGCCTAGGGCTCCCAAAAGTTACCACAGGGCCAATACATTTCTGAAAAAAGAATCTCCTCCAGAGAATGATAATTAGAAATCAGCTTTTCTGAATACATGAGAAATGACAAATACCTTGAAGGAAATGGGGAAAGAAAGGTGAATGTGGCAATAATACAGCTGTGTGATAGTGTAATGGAGTGTAAGTGATAACCTGTGCAGTTTGGGTCCTTTTGCTGCAACTACCAAATGATTTTGCCTTTTAAAGGGAATAAAATGTCCTTTTTTATAATGACTAAAGGCACTACTACTCCTAGAAAACAATAAAATTTAGTGAAATCATGCAAACTGCCCAAATTATGGTATTAATCCAGATTAAATATTATAATTGTGACTTTTAAGAATTCATACTGATATAACCCAATTTGGCGAAGGAGAGCATTTTACATCAAGTTGAGTATTAAAGTCATGGAGTTACTATACTGTACACCTGGAATTTCCCAGGAAAAATTCAGATTCAGTCTCATGCTTTTTTGCCCTGGTTAGACTGTTTTTCCCAATTAGTTCTGTTAGATTGTGGAATACCTTTGTTCAGTAGTCAATATACATAGCTTAATTTTTTTTGATTTAGTTAAAGTGTGGCATGGTAGTAGTCTAGAATATGATTGTCCAACAGCAGCATTCCTCATGCCTGCAGTTTTTCTACAGAATTGCTGGATATGACTAGTGAAGCCCAAGTGCACAGTACCAAACACCCTAGTTAATTCAACACATTTATGCCTTTCAGAAAGGAGCAAACCAGGGCCCAAATAGAATATGCAATAAACCAAAATGAGCATTAAAACCCAGATTTTTCACTTTGCATTTTAAGACAGGGTTTTTTAAAAAATTATTTATTGCAAACCTCTCCTGAACTCCCATCATTGAGGTATCTGAATCATGAGCTTGCAAGTTGAGTCATTCCATTAATTTGGGCTTGAAAATGTTTAGGCGAATTTAAGAACAGTGAAACATATTTGTAGGCAAATTACTAGGAATGAAATAATCAAGAATCTAGTACACAAGCCCTAATCCTAATAACTATAATTAGGAACCCTGTGGTTATCTGAACATTCTGTACTTTGATCCCAGTACACTTTTTGTTAGTGAAAGAATTGGTGTTACACCATTAGGATACTGATCATTTTCTGACTGACTTCTTTGCTTTGAAACAATTCTTTTTAAATTCTGCCTTTCTCAGGAGAGTTTTCCCACAATGCATTGAGATGCAGTGTGACAATGAAAATGCAATGGAGGGTGGGGAAACTTGCCTCTCAAAGAGATGTGTCATGGCAATTCACCTCACCTGGACCATGCGAGAAGCTGAAGCTTTTGGCTCCAGATTCAGATCTTAGCAGGTGTGATCCAGAAGTGACTTTGAACCTTTGTATGAGCTGGAATCTACTGAAGCCTTGCCTTAGTCTCTCCCTGTGACAGCCCATCACATTCTGGCTGCATGTGATTTTAAATGTGTGTGCCAGAGGCTACTGAGCTGCATGCTAACAGCATCTGTCTGTGTGGAATGGCACAGCTGCACACATGACTCCGTACAGAAACACCTGACAGCCCAAAGATTCAGGCAAATCTTTTTACATGGTAGAAAAGAAGGTATGCACTTTTGGCATTTACTTGAAAATATCCAGAATCTGCTCATTTTCACGATTTATCTCAAAAAAAGATGGACAAAATGAGTGAAAATACAGGCTAAAATATGCATTATATATAATATATATTATCTTTTCTCTATATGTGAACATTCCCACTGGGTAAACTGGTCCACAGCGTTACCCTGAGTATTTATGCAGCTTATACTTGTAAGTTGGAGAGGGCAATGACCACTGAAATTTCTGTATTGAAACAAAGCATCATTGGGCAAACAAGACTTTCACAGCCATTCTTTGAAACCAGACAGACTCACACACAGTGTCAGTGAAATCATTGCTATAATGTAGAAATATTTTGTGATACTGACTGGAATAAACCACTTGTTCCCCTAGAGAGGCAGTGGTATCACCGAGCAGTTACAAGTATGGTTTAGTTATTTCTGTTCCTGACCCTGAATCTAGGAGGAGTATGTTGGTCTACCAATTTGCAAGCATCACCACTTTACATCATTCTGACCAAATTAGTTTTTCTCTTGGGGAAAGGCTAAGTTGCCAAACTGAACTTCAGAAGCAAACACAGTATGAACTGCTTACAAAAATGCATCAAAATTACCTTTCCTTATCCTCATCTGCAATGAGAAACTACAGTCTCCTCTTGCTGAATATTTCCTGAGTGTATGTTGTTTGAGGTATCAGTTTATGAATGCTGGATCTATAATCAAATTAGGGTTATATAATGTTAGCATGGATTATACTATGATGCTGCTAATACTACTAAGTGCAATGTAGTATGACCTAGAAATTTCTGCACACACCAGCACATTGAGTGTGACCGAATTCCTTCAGAGCATAAGATTGCTAAGGCCTCTCTGCTGTACAGATTGGCTTTCCATGACTTTTTATCATTCACAGGCATCAAGTCAAGTCTTACAATAAAGGAAGTGTTTAAAGAGCTATTTGTGGCTCTTAGGATACATAAAATGACAACACTTTTTGGGCTGTTGTGAGATTACCAATGAATCCCATCTGTCCTCCCATGTTCACTGGGCATACCAGGAAAATTTAGCAGGAATAATTGTCACCACAATCCATTTTAACCTCACAATGCTTAATTTTTAAGATTATTTTCAAATATGCTCAGATACATTTATTGTGATGCTGAAAGTGTCAGGGAAGAAACAAGAACCCTTTTCTCATAGCTGGAGTTTTATAAGTAACTTTAAATGAATGGCCTGAAGTAAATGTCTCAAACTTTATCACACTGCATTACTTTTAGAAAGATAAGACATGTCAGAAAGAGAACTATTATAAACTGAATATATGCCTTTATTGAGAAGAAGTGACAAATAAAAGAAACAGCAATATGCTAATAATAAACCTACAAATGAGAACAAGTCATCACAGAGCTTACAATCCTTTTTTTTTTTTTTTTTTTTTTTGGATAATTATATTTTTTATGTGGTATCTTTAGTATCTTTACTTCAGGAATTCAAATTACTAAGGAAACTGCTCCATCATATTTGAAGGATTAAGCCTGTAAAAGCAAACAACAATTGCTGTCATAACTGCAGATTGTTTCTGCATCCATATAGTTGTCAAGCTTCCTCCCAAAATGAAACTTTTTTTTTTTTTTTGATCCCTACATCTTAGAAAATTATATCAAAAATATTTCTGATTATTGGTCTGCTTCCTCACAGCTTTCTTAGGACCTAAACTCCAAGTTACAGTGAAGGTAATTTTTTCTAATTTATTTCTTTAATGAAACTCTCTTTCAAAATGATGTTTCCTAAATTACACATCTACATGACACATCTCTTCAAGAGGCAAATTTTCCCACCCTCCATTGCATCTCCATTGTCACACTGAATCAAGCCTCATTATAAATGTAATACAATTTCATTTAGGTGCACCTTAAAGCATAACATTTTCCTAATAAAAATTTCACTCCAGGATCTATAAAGTAGCAGGCTATTGTCTCAAATTAGTCTTATTATCTTGTTTGTCTGAGAAAGAAATTACACTGAAGAGAAGCAAGCAAAGCATGCAAAAGCTAACAAAAGCAATCCCATCACAGAAAAAGAAAAAGAAAAAGAAAAAGAAAAAGAAAAAAGAAAAAAGAAAAAGAGAAAAAGAAAAAGAAAAAAAAGAAAAAGAAAAACAAAAGAAAAAGAAAAAGAAAAAAACTGGTATTTCTCATCAACATGAAGAAAACTAAATTGGACAGAATGAGACATATGCCAAATAACTTAGGAATGAGTTTTCTTCATGGCATTTAGCACCTACAGCATAATTACTAAAACATTTTCCTGGAGCAAACACAGAAAATTTAGAGTGAGATATTATTTTGCATGCCAATTACACTTTTTGTACATCATTAAAATGGCTTTGAAGACTATCTGTTTCAACAATTATATGCCTTAATGATGAAAAAGAAAACAAAAGTAATTATTACGAAGATTTCTTCTTCAGATCTCAAAAGGCAGCGGGTATTTCAGGCCAACACCTGGTTGTATTCCTCACTCATGCATAGTCATGGCTATTTGCAGTGCTGGCACAGTCTGGGACAGCAAAATGTCTTTTTCTTGTCTTCTCATGTCACTCATTTTAACCTCATCCCACATTTTTAAACAGTCTCTGCTAATTGTGAGTCAAACCCACTTAGAGTAATTTAGCTAAAGTCCTCTTAGCCATGCTCATTTATAATATTAAAAATCTGGCACCTGGTCTTATCACTAACAGAGTCCAGGAGATTTAATCAAGGGTGGATTTTCTTGAATGACAAATGATGTAAGTACTCTTTATGCCCTATGGCCATGGAGAGGTCCTGCTGCCCAATGTGCCCTTTGCAGCTGCAGCTGTGTTCAGAGGTGACCAAAGAGCAGAGGGAATAACACATCCATGCTCAACTTTAGTGTTCTGGAGCTGTCCCCAGAGCCACCCCAGGAGGTGACCCACCACTGTAGAACCCAAGTTTCCACCCTGCTCTGGCCCCCACCCAAGTGTCCATCCAAAGTGGCTGCAGTAAAGCCTGAACAGCTCCGCATCAGTGACACCACTCACAGAGTACAGCTCTAAGGCTGCATTCCACATTAAGGCCAGTCAGTCCTGCCCACCACTCCCACACAGGTCTCTTGTTTCCCAGTGCAGACAGGTGAAGGCTCCCTGAAGCTGTTCCTCTGCCCTTGCTCCTCTTGGCTCACTGCTTTCACTGGGTGGTGTAAAGGAAGAGAATTTCCACATTTTGGTTTGGAACAAGGTAGGTGCAGGACCCTGCACCCAAAAACACACCTACCCAAGGTTTGCTTGGAGATGTGTGTGTCTGTCTCCCACACATACTCATATTTGGCAAGTCTGTCTCATACATACATATGTAACCACATATACCAAAGTTCTAAGCCATCTCAAACCTCACAGATACACAGATGAAGACTTGCAGCAGATGATCCTCCCTAAACTTGAGAAACCAGAGTGAGTTAAAATTTCTAAACCTTCTTAAGGAAAGCATGTCAGGCTTGGCATTCTGCAGCCTCTTGTGGACTTCTGTCCTACTGCTCCAGGCTTCAGTGAACTGCCACACCACAGTTACAGGTCAGGTCTGGATATAAATTCTCCATTTTCAGCTATTAGATTTTTTTTTTTAATAGAATAGCATTTTGTTGATCACAGAAACACAGAAAATGCCGAGTTGGAAGGGACCCACGAGGATCATGGAGTACATCTCCCACCTCTGGACAGCACCGTTTCCAAGAGTCACACCATGTGCCTGAGAGCATTGTCCAAATGCTTCTTGAACTCTGTCAGGCTGGTGCTGTACAGAGCCAGGAACTGACCACTTCCCTGTTCCAGTGCCCAACCACCTTCAGGGTGAAGTACTGGGCTTTGGTGTTGAGACAATTTATTTTGAAGTTAACAAATGAGTGAAGAAGATTGGACTGCAAGGGAAATGAATTCCACTGAGCGAAACAAGTACAGTAAAGCTGTGTGCCTAAGCACTTTCAAGACTACTGTTCAAGCTCCTCATGCATTTATCTCAGCTGCATATATCGACTCCTTGTGATAAAACTGCATAGAGAGATGCATTTTGTGCTTAAAGAGAAATGTAGCTGTTGCCACAGGAGAGGAAATTAATTTTGAAACACCTTTAATTATTACTGTTGTCAGTCTGTGAATTTGCTACCACAGCAAAGGTAAAACAGTACTGCAGAACATGTGCTTGTTCTGGCAGTAATGTGATTTTAACATACTTGTATGCCAGACTTGGAACAGAGGTAGTCCCAAACAGCATAAATTTCTCAGGAGAAGCTTTGCAGGAATTGACCCTACTCTCAGTTCACACAACGGCAGCATTTTTCAGCATTTTGCCTGAAAACATTTTCTTATCTAACCCAGAGAGAGTCATTAACAGGTGACCTGCTGAGCAGTTAAATTTGCCATCAGTAAACACCAAAGAGAAGGAGTACAGATGAAATCCAACTTTTGTTGTGACCAAAGGGAATTTCTGAAGTGTCACGTATGAGAGATTTAGTTTCACAGCCACAGGTACTTACCTCAGTTTAATATCTAAATCATCCTTTAATCATAGAACACTCAGCCACTAGTGATGGTTGTGCCTGTGCCAGATGTAGTAGCCAAGAGAGGGCGATGGGTTATGTGCAATGTGAGATGACGCAGAAATATGTTGCATGGACCAAGTATTATGGTGGATGAGGAAGTTTTTAAGCAGACTTGTTTGCCCCATTTTTTTATTTTCTCTCTTGATATGGCTGTCTTCTGGCAGAGAATAACTTTCTGTAAAACAGGAGAACATGAGGCCATCCCGTGCTCAAACTGAGACTCACAGAAGACCCACAACCCTTCACGAGAAGCCGCCTTACTTGTGGAAGATGTTTCTTCTGCTGAGAAGGTACTGCAGTAAAGCCCTAAAGGAGATGGCTTTGGTGGATCGATGCCGTGTTTGTCCCTACAGGGTCCCTTGTGGAGACGCTTAGGCAGCACTCTCCTGGCACCCACACGTGCACACAATCTCACCTTCACAGGTGGTTGTGAACAGCCACTCACACACACAGTCTAAGCACAAACTGAAGAGGCGAGAGGGGCTCTCTGCGTGCAGTTCCGAGGCGCTTAATGGAACCAACACACCTGAAGGGAAACAGAAGCAAGAAAAACAACAACAAGCGAAAGCCGGCGCCCGTTTTATCCTGAAAACTCCCAAAAGTGGGCGGAGCATCCAAAACCAATACCCTGAGGGCTGGGGGGCAGAGGCAAGGTTGAATGGCATAACAGGGGCCAATGGGAAAAGGCATGGGAGAGGGAGAGGGCCAGTGATCAGCAGAATCTAGACAAAGGGAGAACTTTCTAGCACAGTGTTGTAGTGAGAGAGCACTTTTAAGGCAACTTGAGGGGTGTAAAGTGGCCTTAGCCACCACAACAAAGCCCAGCAACATCTGCACAAATGAGTACAAATGCAACCTGTATAAGGGGAGTTCTGCTCTCCAGACACTTCATGGCTCCCACATTAAACATCCCAGAGCCTCTCAAGACGCAGGCAGGGACCCCGCTGTCCAACCTGCAGAGCTGGGCTCACATCTGCTCTCGCTATGATACCAGAAATCTCTTGCTCCCATTCCCACTGCCTCAGCTGGTGCAAATGCAGGAGCAGCATTTGCATTACCCCTCAGCTTTTGCCAATGGCTAATACACTGCAGAGCATATATCCAGCACTGCTTGCAGAGTGGAACATCAGGTGCCTAACAGTTATGCCAAGGGAGGGATTAAACTGCAGGGGATTAAAGGGATTAAGGCACAGGAATTCTTATCTAGCGTGGTCCAAGTGGATTTTGGGTTGTAGGAGGAATGCAGACACTGAGGTGGAGAAAACTTACGGCAGCTACAAACTGAATTCTTGGTACCACTGTACTTTGGTACTGAGTAGCGTGCCTATATGGCTGCCATCATCCATGCAGGGAGTGATTCTGGAGAGCAGATCAGGTAATGTGGAGTGGCTCTGGCCCACAATGCAGCAACCTAGCCTCTCTAAAATGAGTCCTTTTTCACTATTCATGATCACTGTTCATTTGAGAAAACTGCAGAAGTATAAAAAAAAAAAAAAAAAGTAAATTCAGCCTCAATGATAGAAAAAAAAACCCCCAAATAATAGTGCATGGCAAGTTCACTCAGAGTTAAAATAGGATCTCTTTACAGCATTGCTGCTTTCAGTCAGCTTTCATAGCACAAATGCATGCACCTGTATGGAAGTAAGCACACTAACCAGCCATAATATAATTTTTTATTATGATTTGAAAACAAAAATTCTCCTCATGCCTGTATGTTGGGAAGAAAATTCTGGTGATGACTTAGCAAAAGGAAATTCATAAGGTCCATCGTAATCTAGCTGAGGATGCTCAGGTACCCATAATGTCCAAGTGTCCTCAGCTGGCATACCTGTGGTCCCAAGTCAGGAGAGTCTTTGTTCTGGAGAGGGACCCAATGCTGTTTAAGTGTTTTTAACAAGAAGTTATAGACATAGTCCAGATGAAGTCATGGCACTTAGTTGACATTTGATCAAATTTCAACTGGAGTAACATGTGCTGAGATGAAAGAAGTACATTTCTGTATGTGGGACACTGTCTTCTGTGCCACCGGGCTGCTCACTGCTCTCACACGAGAGTGAGCCTGGTTGTGGGACTGTGATGAATACCTTGAATACTTTCTCTTTTTAATGGGACGGTTTCCAAAAGAGGATTATGTTGTTGTTTTGAAAAAGCATCTGTGGAAGAGCACTCTCAGCCTCACTTTCACACACATTCAAAGAGAAGGAAATGTTGCACTGGAGCTTGAATACGTGATGATAAATCTACCCCCAAGAGCTGGGACATGGCATTCAGCTGGGAGATGGTAATCACTGATCCCAGCCTCCCAAGAGCTCTGTTGTGCTGCTGAGTCTTGTCAGACAATAAATGGTTTGTTTATTTGCTGGTTTCAATCAAGTTTCATAAACTTGAAGGAGCTGTATTTTGATTTTGCCTCCAAGCTGTGCAAGAGAAAAGAAGATGCTTTACCTCTACTGTAGCATCCCAAAGTGCCTTTTATCTAAACGTTTCATATACAAGATTGAATAAACTGACCATATCAGTTCTATCTCTACAAGCATTACACTCTACTCCTTTTAAAATGAGTTTTCTTTTTAATCTACCTGTTATTTTTAGTCTATACTAGGCATAGATTACTCTCTTTAAAAGCAGCGCTGGGTCATTTTTGTACTTACTCACTGTCTGACATAATCATTGCTTTTAATCTTTTGTTTTTAGCATTTATTCCCACTGGTTTTCCCTTGAGAAGTACTTGAGCATTTATTAGCCCTAAGGTAGCCTTGGAATTTCTGACAAAGCAATCTGAAAAAAATTCACCTCTCTGATTCTGTCAATGTCAAAACAGAAACTGAATTTTCCAGAAATAATTCAGTTTTATTTACTGAACATGCTTGCAACTTTGGAATTCTCAGCTTTACACACATCAGAACACTTTGGACTGCTAGCTGTTGCAAAGCAAATCATTGTCTTTAAAACAGACCTTTTTAGAAATGACTTTTAATTTTTTTTTTTTTTAAGTGAAGAAAATATAGTAAGGATCTGTTCATATTGCTTTATCTTGAGGGCAAGTTATATTTTATGTTTCTGCAAATAAACTGGAAAGCAAGAATGACCTTTAAATAGACAGTCTGTGATTATGCAAATAAATCACTGTATCTTATAGTAGACATGCTCCAGAATTGCAATTACAGTTTACCATATTAATTGTCATCAGTAGATTCTTATGTTACTACAGAGAGACAGATTCTCAAAAACAAATATACAAGAAAACTCCTTGCTGGCAAAACATAGACTGTAGAAGGAAAACAATGGCTGAAGATCTGCAGAAAAACTTGCACATATTTAAGTGTCTATGCCCTTCTAGCACAATTTTAATACTATATAAAAATGTATATTTAAAAAGCACAGAGTTGATGATTTTCTTCTCAGGAGTCACTAGGTGATCAATGAATAAAGGCTATATAAGTCTTCAAAATTAGATAACTTTTCAAATACTTGCTTTCTTCCTCTGACATTTTTTTTGTCTGACCTGTGGTTACAGATTTATTTTCATATTAGTTGTCAAACTAAATGAAAAGAGGGAGGAGAAGAAATGAAAACCTGATCCACTGACTTCCAAGAGGCCAAGTTTCTAACAATTTTGAAATCTAGAGTATCTAATAACCACAGGTTATCTTTCCAGGCACAGGTTATTTCTTCCTGGATAGAACAAGCCTACATCTGAGCCTCTTAGCAGCAGACTAACAGAGAATTTTGCCAGCAGTTCTGATGTTGATTTTCTGCAAAAGCTTTTTTGTTTGTTTGTTTTACTGACATCTGGTGATACATTGGCATAAGAATATTCTGATTCTAAATCAGAAAAAAGAATGGGTATAGAAGGAAAATAATCTCAAAAGTTGCTAGAATTGTCCCTTCCTTGGTAATTTCCAAGGTGTCTGGCAAATATCTCTGGTTGTAGGAAGCATCAAAGACAAGCAAAATATCCAAAACACCAAATGGCAGGAATGCAGCTACCATTAAGATCTACTACACATTATCTGTCTTTATCTAGATTATTAATCCTGGGCAGATTTACTTTGGACTCAATTATAATGTGGGAGGGAACATGTTAGATGCCAAAACTGCTCCCCACAAAATGCATTAAATCATGAGAGGAAAAGGCCAGGCTGGCACCTAACTTCCCACTGTCCTCCCATTTTCCTCGGTGAATCTGAAAAGGCAGGATGCTATACTGTATATAAACACAGAAAAAGTTCTAGAGTTATTTTCTGGAGACTCTGCATTGGTTTGGGTTTGCTTTTGCCTTTTTTGCTTTCACTTTTGTTGTCTTTTGCTGCTGTTTTAATAGTTCAATATGCTTTTAAAGGATTAGGCCAAAATACTTCATCATTCTTTACTGTTCTGCTACTCCTAAAGGGAGTTTCTTCACTCAGCTTCTCTTCTTCAATCTTTAATCCTTGATCATTTCTCTGAATCCTTTAATATGTTGAATAAATCCTTCTTTGCCTCATCAGTTTTTATAGCACCTTACGTATTTGCAAGTGTTCTGAAATGTCAGCAAACTGCTTTATTTCTTGTCCTGGAAATCTGATGGAAAATAAGTGCCTTACATTCTTCTTTTTAAAGCCAGCTAGCAGGCTGAATGCATACCAAGGCAGAAAGGACTGTTTTGGTTACCCAGCCTGACTTGTGGCAAAGGACAAATCAGAACATTTGACTTGACCATTCATGCATAGACATTTGCACCAATCCTCAGTGCATGGCTCAAGAGTTCTCTTGCTGCCAACAAAGCCCTCCAAAAAACTTTGGAAGTGGCAGCTGGCTGCTGCTATAAAGCAATAAGAGGGATGCTGCCCATAGCACGTTGCTTTCACAGTACAGTGCCTGTGGGCAAGCAAGGACCTCTTAGTCTAGACCACACATGGACACAATTTGAGGGGTTACATAAATCTCAGACTGTACCCTTGTGACTCAGCTGAAGAAGGCAGGAACCATAACACTTTTGTTTTTGAACTGTTTGAACTGAATAAGTGGACTTAAGGAAAAAAATGCCTAGCTTAAATAAGACAAAATCTAAATCAGGCAGATTCCTGATCTTAGCTGCCTTAGGCTCTCCTTAGATGTCTGATATTTGCTGTCTCCCCATATCCCCCTACCCACTGTGTTCTTAGTACCACTTCTCAAAAGGAAAGGTGGTCTTCAAAGGTTTCTCAATGGACTGGATAAATTTTTTTTGCTTCTAGTTTATTCCTCTGGATAACATAAAGAAAAGATAATTTCCTTCAGCCCCAGCCCTGTTATTCCAGGAGCCAGCTGTGGCTTTCTTAAACATTTTTCTCTTAGACTTCCCAGTATGTTTCCAGCCATTGGATATCAAAGACTTTATATGAGATTGCACAAAGATTGCCTGACTGTATAGAACGTCTTGACCACAATCAAATTAATGTTTAATGAGTTGCCAAGAAGTTAAATAGATCATGAAAAGTGTGCTTACTTCATATTACTACTTAATTATTAGAAGCCCTGAGAGCCAAATTAAATTCTCTGATTTTCTATAAAATGCCTGGTGAGTTTTCCCCCTAGATTTATGATTAAAAAAAAATTTAATTTGAACAGAAATGCTTACAAGGTCTTAGAAAAATTCTCTTCCCTCATTAAACAGGCATATTCTTAGATCCATTTTTAAAAAATTTCTACCTATTTCTCAAAAATTAGTCCTATATAAGATCAGATCTTCCAAAGATATTTTAGTTGCTTCATCTGAGAATGTGGCAAGATTTTACATTGGTTTTTCTCTTCAGTGTTTGCAGCTGTCTGGTTTGCACTGCACTGAAACGCTTGATTTTCTGTTCAAGTGAGACATTTCTGGAATCAGGAACCAAATATTTCCTGTTAAACTAGGACCCAAAGTCTGTCTAACCATATCTAATGGGTCTACTTTTTGTAACAACATTTGTGGCTGCAATATTTAATTAGGGACAAAAAGTTATTTTCTTTTTAATTTAATTTACTTGCTTGAATGAATCTCAGAGGTACTTCTTAAAATCCATCATTTCTCAGAGACAACTGAGGTGGAGGAACTGCTGAAGGTTCACTGCACATAGATTGTCCAGATTAATAAAGAGAAAATGTAACATAAAAGCTGAAGAGAAATAAAATTATAAACCTCATAACTTCAGAGAAATACCCTCAAAGAAATAAATGAAAGCTAATCACTCTGTGTAAAGCACCAGCAAACTGTTGTTTCTCCTGTCTGAGTAGGTGAACTGTTCTTTCTGGTGAGTAATGGTTTGGCCAAATTTAGAAATATATCCTCTGAGAGAAGGCACAACCACCCCTCCCCCACCAGGTTCAGGAAAAAATAAATTTTCCTCGAAGGAAAGTGAAAAAGATAAAACTATTTATTTAACAAACACACGGGAAAGGAAAATAATGTTAAATGGTAAAATCTTTCACTGTAGAGGAAAAACCTGGGAAAGTGTTCGAGTCCTCCCTTTGGTCTCCTCGGAGCTGGGGCTTGGGCCAGGGCCAGGCCCTCTGTGCCTGGTGGAAAATCCTCCCGATGTGCTCTGATGTTAAAGCAATCGAGCAGTCCAGTAGAAAAGGGAGAAAATCCGAAATTCCAGAGAAGGAAAAGTTCAACTCTCAGCCTCTCTCCGGAGAACAAGAAACTGAAACAACTGGCCAAAAGCTGACTGGAAAGCCGCAAGCCGGGTGCTTCCTCACTCCCCTGCCTCAGCTGGGGAAAAAACCCTGCTATCTTTATGTGACCTTGAACAAGCTGCAAACTGCTTTGAGAAAGTTTTGCTCAGTTTTTTCCTTCCCCCTCTCAGGCTCAGTTTAAAGACACAGAAAGGCACAAAAATTAATTTCTGGGCATAGGCAGTGATATGGGATACACATCATAAGGTCACCCCAAGACATGGCCAATATTTAAATGTTATGCTATATTTATAATATTAAAGCAAATGGGAAATTTAATGTAGAAAAAAATTATTTCTTTTCTTTTATTCTGTTAACTTCTCCCTAGGAAATTATCTGAATATCTATATATGAAAACAGATCAATTAATTCTGACCCAACAAATAGATAATTGTTTTCAAAGATAAGGGAATCAAAATCAACAGAAACCTATTGAGAAATGTAGAATATGGCAACTCCTGACAAGGATCTAGCTATAGAATTTAGTTCCCAATAAAGAAATTAGCACCCTATGCAGTGAGGGAACTTAAGCACATGTGAAAATATAGATACATTGATTAGGCCCAACAGTTTTCCTGGAGTTAGTTTCTACTTCAATAGCTTAAAAAATGCACTTCAAACAAAGAAGAGATAACTGCACGGGAAGAAGGAGTCATTTCTTAAAATAGATAATTGCTAGATTCTGAATAAAATAATTAATTATAGTTATGTTTTAAAACCTGACTGATTCAGGCAAGGAAAAGCAGCCTCAGAAGCTTTAAAAACTATGAGATCAGGTCCAATATAGTCTAAGGTATCAATTAAAGAAACTGTAACAAAATGACTTTTGTTCAACTCACATGAAAGGAAGAACTTTATTTCTGCAAAGGGTTTTTTTTGAGCACCTGTCACTCTAATTTGTTAAGGATAACAGACTAATTGTAGTTATATAATTGATAGGATAACATTAATATCCACTCTGGTTCTCATCAAAATGGGGCTGAAAAAAGGTTCGGATGCTACCTAAGTGGATCTTTATGGGATATCTCATGGGATGAATATGATGAGAAGAACACACTGGTGAGTGTCCAGAGGAGGGTCATTATGAGAATCCAAGGGCTGCAGCATCGTATGGAGATAGGCTGAGAGAGCTGGGGTTGTTCATCCTGAAGAAGTGAAGGTTCTGAGGAGACTTTAGAGCACCTTCCAGTACCTGAAGAGGGCTGCAAGACAGCTGGAGAGGGACTTTTGACAAAGGCATGTAGTGATAGGACACAGAGTAATGGCTTTAAACTGACAGAGAATTGACTTAGACTAGATACTAGGAAGAAATTCTGGTGAGACACTGGCACTGGTTGCCCCAAGAAGTTCTGGAAGTGTTCAAGGTTTAATATTGTGGGATATGCCCAGCCACTGCCCTGGAGGGATGTCTGCTGAGATAAGAGATTTCGCAATCGCCCAGCAGGACTCCCTGGAAAGGACTTTTGAGTCATGGTGAGGAAAAGTAGACCCACAATCCTTTGGGAGACCCTATGCAGATCTTTCTGTAACCCATTGGTCTGTCCCAGACCCTCTGTAATCCATTGGTCCCCTTGCTGATCCCCTGTATCCCTATAAAGGCAAGCTCCCTCGAGCCCCTCAAGAGAGAGCTCGTCCCTGGCCTCCCTTCGCCGGAGGGGACCCACAATAAAGCTCCCTTCATGCGGAACCAGCCACACGGGCCTTCTCGTCTCTCTCTCTGGTCTGGTTTGGCCTGGAGGCTGCCCTGCAGAGCTGAGCTGGAATCACGAGCTGATATCACTAAAGAGCTGACAGCCTCTGCAAGGGCTCCTCTGCCAGCAGCTGAGAGGAAGATACCAGACCTCGGGCAGGCGATTCCTTTCGGGACCATCTCCCCAGACCGGTCACCTCTTCCTGGGTCACAGCCTCGGACCCCACCACCAACTGTAATAACACTGGCACAGGTTGCCCCAAGAAGTTCTGGAAGTGTTCAAGGTTTAATATAAATGAATGTTAAAAAACACCAACAAAACAGCTGGAGACAAAGGTGGTTTTAACTGTACTGTTGTAGGAACAATAGCATTTCCCAATAATTCATTTTTGTCCTTTAAAGGCTGAAGAAATACTTGTAATTCATTTGCCATCAGGTTACCAAAATATGGAAAATTAATATTTCTTGGGTTTTCTTTCTTTTTTTTTAATCTGTCTGGTTAGAACGATAAAAAGATAACCACACAAGTATTTTGTGAGGATATTTGTGAAGAGGAAATAACTTCTAAAGCACCAAATTACATGTCTTAATTCACTTTCTAATGAATTATGAAAGAGAAAATTAGCAGTAATGCACCAAATAGCATAGTTTATTTAATTTCTTAATTTTTGATTTCTAAGTTTCATTTTTATTCAGTTGTTCTAGATTTTTCCTGACATCATAGAAAGAATATTTCAACTGTCTGTTGAAGGTCTTACAGAATCTTTACTGACAAACACCAAATACAAGTTTTTGGAAAGTATTAAAAGATGCAGAGTTCATCACTTCCATGTAGACTTTTTTATCCGTAAGTATAGTTATAGATTTATTGCTCTATTTATTATCCAAATTCATTTACATTCACTCAACTTCTATCTAGGCTTTAGCTATATAATTATCCACTCTTCACTACAGTAACACATTAATAGATAGCTAGTGGTTTTCCCTGTGAAATTACTTACACCTGCCTTTAGGTTAATTTTATTTGTTTTCTTTAATAACTCAAACAGATTAAACTCTGATAAGAGCTTATTTGCTTTTACTGATTCATTTTCTCAGCTAACTTCTGTTTTATAGATATCCTTGTAAACGTGTATAAGAGAACTAAATACAGTATATCAGTATTACACTTAAAAATGCAGCATATACTTCCTCCCACCTACTCATTGCTCTTTATTTTTTTTTTCACCCACATTAGTGTGCTAATTCAGATCAGGAGTATTCCTTGAAACTGAATCTCCTGCTTTTCCCCCATGGACTATAATTCAATTTCCATTGCAGGGTGGTCATGAAGTGCCAAACTGCAATTCCTTTTGGATGAAACCAGACTGGAAGAAGGAAGCACTTGGAAGCAACTGGAAGCAATTCTAGGTGTACATCTAATGCATTTCAGGCACAAATGGACACAGTCCTTGTTAGCAGGGGAAAAAAGCCCAAAACAAAAGCCCAAAAAGCCCAAAACAAAACAGAAAAATCTAAATATATACAGTGTGGATGTCAGATCCTCAGAATCATCTCTATTATTGTATAGATCCAGTTCTGTTGTTCCACTCTACTTCCTAGACACATCTATGAGCCTGAGGCCTTTCTTAGAGCCCCTACTGTTTATGCACAGCAACTCTTCCAACCTTATGAGCTGTACGCCACATTTTAATGTCCAAATCCATTTAGGTGCAACACATTTTGTGGAAAATATCCTAAAGTAGCAAGTTACTCCAGACACATGCTTTCTGTTCTCTTCAATACTTCCCACACAGAGATGATGTCACCCTTATACATGTAGAAGTCCACCTTAGCTAACTTAAAGAGAGGAACTGAGTACTTTAAAGACTACATCCATTTAGACCTCATGTGAAAAATAGTTCAAACAGAATCCATGGACTCTTATCAGCTGTTTATCTCTGATGATTACTGACAGGAATAGCCATCATCAAAAAATGAAGGATAAGGTGCAAAGCACTGATCAGCCAGTTCAGGAAAGATGGCCAATAAATAAGGGTAGAATTCAAAGGCATAACTGTGACCTTTGAAAGTACCATCAAGCTGACACTGCTGCAATGCAGAGGAGAAACAGGGCAATGAGGATGGGAAATTTATCATCACATTACTTACGTCAACAAAAGAAAAAAAAATCTTATTTTCTACATTTATTCCACAGTTGCCATAGTAGATATATAAAGAACAGTAATTACCAAGGATTAAACACAGCAGGTCAACCTGTCTATTATTAAATTATTTGCTGTGAGAAATTCACCATTTGCAGCATTAAAGACTTAATTGCAAAGAGACTAATTTCAGGGTTGCTTACTGAGCTGTATAAAAATATTTTTAATTAAAATTCAAATCGTCAGAAACATACTCAGGTTTTTTATCTACTTCTCACATTCACCTAATGAGACATACACAATATTCTCAGATACTGGTGGTGCCTGTTCACTCTTCCTGCAATGTATAATAACTTTTGGTTGCATGCTGCGATGTGTTTTTTTGGAGAGCACATAGCAGATAATCCCAGACTAACATCTATACAACAGCTTTTTTGCAGCTGTAGATTTGTAAAATCTGCCTTTTTCCATCTAGTCCTATTTTCTTATATAATATTCATGGGATTCTGACAAAGAATGAAACTTATGTGTCATTTTTAGAGTCTATAAGAATTTAAGAATACCTAAACAGAGTCACACATAGGTCCTCTTTTCTAAATAATCTTGATCCAAGGGTGACAAAAAAAGCAGAAAGGTAAGTATAAAGCAAGAGAAAATTTATATAATGTCCAAGATAACTCATGAGTTTTGACACTGAACTTATGATATTAGTTTGAGTATTATCAAAATGATGTATTATTATTGCTAGTTTTCTAGTCTTCTTCTCTGGTCCCCATAGATAGAAATGAATGTTCCCTATATGTCCCTCTAAAATTCCTCTAGATAAAATGAATTAGAAGCATTTCCTCAGCCTTTAAAAGAAAAGAATGAATTCTTGGGGAATTCCGTTTTTCCTACAACAGCAGATCAAAACATGCAAGAAGTAATGAAAATATTCAACCCAAAGAAATAAAAAGACAAGCAAAGCCCGAAGTTGATGGGATGTTTAGGAAAACATTGTTAGCATAGCTACAAAAGTAGGAGCTGCTTTCTTGGGCAAGAGAGTGGTCTGTTAGAACAGGGGGAGAGAGATACATGTGCAATCAACCAGTCAATATAACTCAGTAAAGAAAAGTATTTCTTCCTGCCATTAACAGCAACCCAAAACTACATCCAATGGCTCAAAACCTCATATTTCTAAATGTAAAAAAAATATATATTTTTTTTTTAGATCTGGCAGGTGTCTTTAAATTACTACACTATGTCTGAGTGATGACACAGTTTCATTTGGTGGTATGGCCAGAGAAGAATAGCATACGCTTTCTGACCACCCAATCAACTGATCCATACACATCGCTCTCCAACAGACCAAGCAAGATAAGGGAAGATGTTACAGAAAAAGTGGAAAAAATAGTGGACTTACAGTGGAAGAGGTGCAGGGTAAGAGAGACAGTAGCAGATAAAACATTAGCAAAGCAGAGAGCTGCTGGCATGGACTGTGAGGCTGAACTCCAAGGAGGTAACTGGGACTTCCCAATCACAGAGTCAATTAGGTTGGAAAAGACCTCTGAGAACATTGAGTCCAACCTATCACCCAACACCATGATGTCGACAAAACCATGGCACTGAGTGACACATGCAGGTTTTCTTTTAACACCTCCAGGTGCAGTGACTACCCCACCTCTCTGGTCAGACCATTCTAGTATCTAATAATCCTTTCTTAAATTTCTGAAGAATTTCTTCCTAAATATCCAACCTAAACTTCCCCTGGTGCAGCTTGAGACTGTGTCCTCTTGTCTCCTATTGCTGGTTGCCTGAGAGAAAAGACCAATTCCCACCGGCTCCATCCTCCTTTCAGGCAGTTGCAGAGAGCAAAAAAGTCCCCCCTGAGCCTGCTCTTCTCCAGGCTAAACACTCCCAGCTCACTCAGCCACACCTCATAAGACTTGTGTTCCAGACCCTTCCCCAGCTCTGTTGCCCTTCTCTGGACATGCTCCAGAACCTCAGTGTCCTAAATAATCTTGATCCAAGGGTGACAAAAAATGCATAAAGGTAAGTATAAAACAAGGCCACTACAAAGTGAGGGGCCCAAAACTGGGCACAGCACTTGAGGTGTGTCCTCACCAGTGCCAAGTAAAAGGGAACAATCACTGCCATGGTCCTGCTGGCCACACTATTGCTGATACAGGCCAGTATGCCATTGGCCTTCTTGGCCACCTGGGCACACTGTTGGTTCATGTTCAGCTGCTATCGACCAGCACCCCCAGGTCCCTTTCTGTCTGGGCTTTATCCAACCATTCTTTCTCCTGTAGTGATGCAGGGTTTTTTTTGTGGCCAAAGTGCAGGAGCAGGAACTTGGTCTTGTGAAACCTCATATTGGTTGGATTCTGCCCATCAATCCATCCTGTCCAGGTCCTTCTGCAGAGCCCTCCTATCCTCCAGCAGATCAACACTCCCCTCCAACTTGGTGTCACCTACAAATTTGCTGATGGTGGACTCAATTCCCTCATCCAGATCATCAATGAAGATATTAAACAGGACAGGGCTCAACACTGATCCCTGGGGGACACCACTGGTGACTGGCCACCAGCTGCAGGCAGTATCATTCACCATGAAGAGAGGAGTGAAGAGAGCACCTGTCCAAGTCGTGGGCTGACAGCTTTTCCATGAGTATGCTGTGGGAGACAGTGCCAAAGACTTTGTTGAACTCCAGGTAGACTACCTCCACAGCCTTTTCTTAGTCTACCAGGTAGGTCACCCCTCATAAAAGGAGGGGGCAACACTCACTGAGCTCTGCAGTGCATCACCAGGGACTCTCTATAGATGACACCGAAGTTCCCCTTCTCATCATCACTGCTGAAGTTTGTAACAAGCACACAGTCACAAATCTTCCCTCACCCCTGTATGCAGAACTCCTAAATTCTTCAGGGTACAAGCATAGGGATTCTGTTAAAAGGCAAGACAGGGCTTCTGGAAACTATTTTTCATGAATGATTTTTTTTTTTTAAAAAAACCAAACAGATTCTATACTAAGTATTAAGTAAAAGAAATTAGCTTTATTTCAGGCATATTCAAAGTTTTTGCTAATGAGGTGCTCAAAAGTATTTATGTACCCCTAACTTAACTGTTCCTTTTATTCTTATGCAACTCTTTTTCATTCTTGAAACACCTTTATCTGTGCAAATATATATCCTATTAATTATACTAGACTGCAAAATTCTCTTTATAATTGAAACTTCAAACTTGCACCTGGGTTTTGGGCAGCAGGTGAATCAATCTTTCTAATTTATATTCCCATGTGTGTACATAATCAATGAATAGTGTCTCTGAGGACTTGTAGGAGAGGGACTCCTCTAGCTATATTTAACTGCCTAATTAATCCAACACCATGTTGCTCTGCTTCAAACAGTTTTCATCAAATTAAATCGTTATATGGCACTGTGGAAATACCAAAGGGAAGTGAGGGACACACAAATAGAAATGGAAAATAACTCAGGAAGGAAAATGGTAGAAATAAAGTACAGAGCAACGAACAGGGGAAAGACTTTGGTGCAACAGGATGAAAACTGCCACAGATCATGTTCCTAGGAGCATGTCCCCTTTTGGTAAAGTAAAAATGTAAGGAAACAATTGTTTGTCCCCATTCAGCTGCATATATTTCGGCAGGGAGAAAAATGGATATTTTCTGCTGCTTCACCATTTTTGCAGGTATACATTTCAAAGCACAACCAAGCCCTTAAAACACAGCACAAGAACAACGTTTCAATATTGATGCTGAAGAATATTTACAGCTGACCTGGAAAAAGAAAGCTTTAGGGAGAAAAAAACACTACTTTCTGTAGCATCTTCCACCCTAAGAAGATGACAAATACAATTTGCTAAGCAATTGCTGAGCTTCATTTTTTGGTTTTGAAACTCTTGTGCAGGTATTTAAAGACAAGTTCAAGTTTCCTCTGGCAAATCTTAAAGGAGCAGGTTTATATAACACCAAAGGTTCTTTCTGAAATTGAGAGGAGAAGGAATACCATGTGATGGGAAGTATCACTGAAAAACATGGAATGAGGTAAATTTTAGGAGCAGAGGAACTATGATAATAACAGATTATTAACAGAAAGTTAAACGTCTGCAGAAGAATACAGATCCAGCCACAGAAAATTCTGCCCATGGGTAACCTTACACTGAGAAACCTCATGTGAGGAAGAGGTTTTAATAAATTTCAACCAGTACTGGGAACTGGTGCTCTATTTAAGAAATTCATTGAGAAAGAAAGATTTTAAGCTGCCTTCTTGGATGTAAAATTGCACTCTCCCTAAAAGCCCTTCTGAAAATTTTCATTTCGAGGTCTTCCTCTCAAATGAGCTCATCTGCCTCAGCTGTCTCTGGCATCAAGTTTCCCCTTTTGCAATTGAGGTATTCTGAGAGACAGGATTCAAGGGAGCCAGGATCCAGAGGACATTAAATGGCCAAGGCACTTCAATATCCTGTCACAGAACTTCCAGCTATGCCACAGTATTAGATGAAACACAATCCCCAAACCAGACAATGTGGTTTTGGAAGACTTTTTAAAAAATTAATTTTGTCATTACCAAATGTATCTAGCCTCCAGTTGGTTTCTTATGCGGAGGACAATATACTTCAAAAACAGGGAAAGAAAAATCTTTGAAATCTGTTCTTACTGATGTCACTAAGACAGCAATAAGACTGGAAATACCACTTCAATATTCTTGAACAAAAGAACAAAAAAAGGGGGAAACCAAATTATGGGAATAATATGCAATTACGTGATTGAAAACTTACATTTGAAAATTATTTTTTTCCAACATTTGCTAAATGCATTAGCCACAATCACTCTTCACAATTCAATATACACAGGGATTGCTCATTGATGTCAAATTATGAAGTAATTTTATGTTATTTTCTTTTCTTTTTGGATGAATGGAGTTATACGAACAATTACTCCTAAGCAAAAGTACTGATTTTGACTTCCCCATGCTCTTTCTTTCCCTATCAAAGTTATTATAATTGTTAAAAAATACTTTATTTTTTCTTTCTGTTTTGGTTCACCAAAGTGGTCAAGACTTAAAATTGAACTCAAAATGTGTTAAGGGAAATGACCAAGACCAGCTGTTCTCCCAAAAATCTTGAATTATCAAAGCACAGCAGAACCATAGACAAAAGTCTTTGAAAAAATTTAGAAAATATATCTCTGCAATATGAAGTTCTGTGCAATTTGTAATGGTCATTTCAGACAAAGAAGCTGATCTCTTTATGAAAAAACAATGCTTTCTATTATTTCCTTTGGTAAGTGAGTGGCATTTATGTCTCTTAAAAATGCAGTCTAGATTCTTCCTAATTTTTTTCTGTATTCCAGAACAAATTTAGTTTTCTCTGGATACCCCTGCATTTGTTCTTGGTTCTCTATACAGACAAAGATAATTGCTGATATGTCTTGTACTGGAGATACCTCCAGAGCACACTTTTACTATCACACTTTGACTAACATTGGAGCCAAGTGTGAATCAACTCCTACTCTAATCATTTAAATTAGAGTTAGGTGGGTTGATTATACATCAAAACTCTTCCTTATTTTTCTTTCTGTTATTACACCCTTGTCACCTAGAAGATAGTTCAAGAGTTGAGTCTTGCAGCTTGTGTTTCGCAGGAATATTTGGTGATAGGTTAGGTATGTCTTTGGCACTGTTCTGTTTGCTCATAAATATCACATGTAGCTGTGTTCTCCAGACTATTTTTGGTGAGAAAAAGAAAGAGTAGTTCTTTCACTCACAGGTCTAAGATTCTTTCAGCAGGATTCCAAAATGTTCAAAATACAGGGGAAGGTTTAGTTTTTTCATGTCACCCTACAAGTGTTACCCTAGTCATCCTCGTCATCATCGTTGTTGTCACCATCATCATCATTTTGGAATGAAAATTTTGCCTCCCTAATGCCAGGGAACTGTTGTTGCCAGGGCTTTTGTTCATTTTCTAAACTTGGTCTGGAATCCAGGTGGGCACCGTTGGACATGAGGCCTTTTGAAACTTTTGTTTAACCTATGAACTGCCACTGACATTCACCTATTGACAATTCAATATTACTGAAATCTAAATGATTTTAAATCTAAGCATAAGCATCTCTTTCAGAACACTGAAAGTTGCAGGAATTCTTAATATACTTTCCATTAGCCTTTTCTCCATTTGCTTCCTTTCTGAATTAATTCCTTCAGGGAAAACTGCTTGAGGAAATACTGCTTTAAAAAGTTGTTAATACATCTGCTTTGAGTTAAAAGGTGAATGTATTTACCAAACACTTCCCTAAGGCCTGGTATTCCATTTATGGTTCCGGTTTTTTCCCTTTATGCTTAGAAAGTTGTGTTCAGTTTGAAACCAGACCACCCAGACATTCTTTCTATTTATGTCTATTTATCTCTATTTATTACTATCTCTCTATTTATTTCCAAATCTTGCACAGGGAAATTCCAGGGAGAGAGGAATTGTTCCCCATGATGTTACTGGAAAAAGAGATAACTACCACTCAAAATACATTTCATGAACATGAGATCCCTCCTTTACACAATACATTACTGAAAAATTATATGTGTATTTTATAAAAGAAAACAAAATCCTTGGTGTCCATGAATTTGACTGTTTCTTGTAGAACTTGGAAGTTTAACTGTGTTATAAGTGAACGCTGTAAAGTATCGCTTCTGAATGACCAATTCTGTTCCCAAGATGAAAAAATCCAGATCCCTAGAGTGCAGTCTAAAACAGTCCAGACAGGATACCTTCAGAATCATTGCCAGTATGTGAGAACAATGAATGGCTACCAGCCTGGATTTTTATTGTAGTAAGAGTTGTAACAATGTTTGGTTGTAATAGCTAAAGGCATTTTGTGATTCGAAGTAAACTAGCCGTGATTCATTTACGTCCTTTGAGAAGTGGCTCACAAAAAGTATCATACACTAAAGAGCTACAGTTTTATGCATCATCTACACAACTGGACTCGTTACTTCTGATGTGCACTTCCTCCAGTGAATTCTGGAATACAATGGGTATGTTTTAAAGTTTAATTATGATTTAAGTCACTTCAGCATGGTTTAATCTAATCTGTTCTGAAAAGACCTCAAAAAAGAAGAATTTTATAAAAAAATAATGCTCTAAAATAACAGCCCATGTCTTTATAATTTTTGATATTTTTAAGTCATACTTCTCTCTGAGACACAAGGATTGTATGTCAGAAATAAACTGTGGTGGACTGAAGAATCAAGGAGATAAAGGTCCTCACAGTATATAAATTTTAGGGGATCTCCCACAAGACTTAAACTTCTAGCTAGAGATAATCTGATAACTTCTAAAAGAGAAAGGTCCAGCAAAAATGGTTCCATGAAGATTTACATATGAAAAGAAATATTTGAATTCTGTGAATCCTTGTCCTTCCAGGCAGTCTCCACTTGAACTCAAAGTGACCTTGGGGCCTAATTCAGTTGTCCCAGTAGTGATGTGGATTAGCAGGGATGAGCTCTTAGTTTGTTTATTCATTGCAAGCTTTGATGAGCTCTTGATTTGAAATGCTGCTTTGAGATACTGTCATTAAATCAATGATTAACAAACAAATGGGTCAGTATAACTGGAAACACTTTGAGGAGAAAGATGGAGTAAAGGAGAGAATTTGCTTTTTCCTAATGGTATGCACTTCTTAATAAAATATTCTTTTGCTTTAAAGTCAGGCAACACAAAATATGATCTAGAAAACAGCATCAAAGATGTTCAAAGGTATAGCACAATAAAGCATAAAAACCATTTTTCCTGGGGGAAATTAAACTCACAGTGGAATACGAGGAACAAGCCTACCATAACATGCCTTCATGAGCTGTCATGCTGTGCCTGTCATTACTTGAACACTGCCATGAGACATATCCAGCTGCCTCATTTGTCCATCCTCTTCCCAGTGCAAGGCCCACACATCACACATCTTTGGAACAGTGTAACTGCCTTTCTCCCATTTGGTTGACCTACTTTGCTCAGAATTTGTTTTCCAAGGTGACATGTCAAAGGACTGGAAGAGATTGTTTATTGTTAAAGTTTTCTTCCCCATTATTGCAGCCTTCTATGTGCTAAAGAAATAACACTTTCTTAGAAGAAGGCTGCCATAGATTTCCCAAATAAGAAATGATTGGTTGCGAGGATCCACTGTTAGTGCTGGACTGAAATTCCGCTCTCATGCAGACCAGAGTAGACTATAGAATTGCAGAGGTGATGTCTTCAACTAAGAAAGGAAGTCCAACTAAACAAGAACCTTCCCTGAATTAAGGATAACTCCACCACATCTTCCACAGTTTTTGGTTTGGCAATTTAACCACCCAATTAAACGAATCCTTTCAAGTGGCATGGCCTAATCCCGCTGCCTCTGGGTTGCCTGTTATAACTTTCTTCTTGTTTTCCATCTTCCTGTTTCTTCTACCATGTGCCTTTTAAAATCTTTTAAGCACTTCAGGGTAGAAACTCACGCTGCTGTGAGACCCAGGGTTTACTTAGCTGACCTACTTTGTACAGTCACTGTTAGCAATTGAGTGTTGTTCCCCTGAAAAATTCCGTGTTGAAAATTATCAAAGCAGATTTACTTCTTTTCTGATAGCAAATCCACATTTTCCTATAACATGCCTGGTATCTCACAGATGGCACATGTGCCATTTTTGATGTATTTTAAAAGGCTCTTTTTCTGTGCAAGCCTTAGGGTGCAATTAAAGAAAGCCAATAAAACCAAGGCTAGTGTATGAAGGCAATGCATTAAGCACTTTGTATTCCAGGGCTGTACTACGTACAGATACTTCTTTTCAAAATTCCCATATTTGTCATAAATACTAGTGGTTTTGACAGGAGGTGAATGCTTAAGCCTGTCCTTTTTTTGACCTGAGCATCTCTTGTTGTACAGAATATTCTTGCTGGATAGAAATAAAGATAACTAATAATGCACAGGAGAGAAGTTCTAGAAACGGTTCTGTATATAACTTAAAGGGGAAAAAATCTCTTGCAAAATTAAAGTTGAACTACCTTTCCCAAAGTTATGAGCACTTTTCCTTGAACACAATTATTTTTGATCTTTTCTTCTGCTTTTCTTCCACTTGGGTTGGGAAATTCTCATGTCATCAACTCAATAAGCGTCTTGTAACTGTCAATAATTTTATCTATCCCAAGATGTTTTAAACAGCAGTTAGTTCTGCAAGAGGAAAAAAATTCCTTTCTGTGTTCTTTTCAGTGTCCCACTGATTTGGCTCATAAGGTATTAAACATGCATATTGCCTAAAAGTTGCAGAGTGACAGAATATGTTTTAATATTGAGATAGTAGTGAGAAAGGCTGGTGAAACTAAGCAGGGTTTGGACATAGAAACATTTTGTTTGGAGCTCTTCTCAACTATTTTCTAGTCTAATATCATCACCTAAAAAGTGGCATCTTCCTTGTATTCTTTGACTGCTGGGACTATGCCACCAGAGTAAAAAACCTAA
This sequence comes from Coloeus monedula, assembly GCF_965178545.1. Taxonomy (NCBI): domain Eukaryota; kingdom Metazoa; phylum Chordata; class Aves; order Passeriformes; family Corvidae; genus Coloeus; species Coloeus monedula. Next base: position 52,578,278 of record NC_138783.1, read on the forward strand.
GGATATTAGCACTTCAGTTAAAATCCAAGACTTGGATTGATGTGGAACTGCTCCAGCTCCAGTGTGACCTAGAAGTTACATTGTACCTGGCCATCATTCCTCTAGCCCTGTTATCTGCCAGTTAACATTGGCCTGCTCAGCAGTGCCAGTGTAGATCCCTGGATATATCGCTGTGACCTTCCTGGCTCCCACCTTACCTGTAAACTCCAGGTAGAAGAGGAATAGGCAAAAACTAGGATAACCAAGGTTTTCTTCTAGACAGCTATAGAAACAACAAGAAACATTATTTACCCCTTCAGAGGGCAGGGTGAGAAAGGCACTAAAAGACTATAGAGACTGAGTGTGTTTCCTAGTGTCCTCTCCCTGAAGGAGGCCTGATTTGAAGAGTGTTTGCCTTAGCAACTAGGATTAAGGGTTTCTGAAATCCTTGTCAGCTTTACTCCTGTGTGAAAGACAGAGGAAGAACAGTATTGGGAAAAGCCTAAGTAAAAATTAGAGTTGAATGCACAATGCCTATATAAGTACTAAATTGATTTCCTCCAGTGAGGAACAAAATGGTTCCAGCTCAACAGGCTGCTTCATATTAGAACTGAAAGTCCATGACTAGTACAATTAAGCCCCAAATAAATACTTTTCCAGCTGACTTGATCCACTTTAATGGAGGAGAGGAATACTGTCAGGTGTGAAAATAGTCCTGTCCTGCTTTGTGTGACTTTGGTGAAAAAAATAGTCTGGCCAGTCCTAGCTGAGCCAACTGCATAAGCCAACTTATGATATTCCATTAGAAAACAAAACAAGGGCTGACCTGCATTTTTCTGAAGTTTTCAAGTAAGTCAGTTTTTGTTTTGAAAATATGAAACACTCTCTCTCACTCACTCTCTCTCTCTCTCTCTATATATATATATATATCTATATCTGTAAAAATTCATCTTCACCCAAAATTTTATGGAAGAAAAGGAATCCTCTCTCTAATGCATTCAGCAAAAGAGCAAGTAGCTTCACCCTTGAAATATTTCCCCTTGAAGGTAAGGCAGAGACCTTGTCTAGTATAAATCTGAGCTACCAGAGCCTTGTAGCTACCAGAAGATCAGATGAGTTATTAAGGCCGCATGGTAAAAACAGAGTGATTATGAAAAAGATGACTACAGTATTACTAAGGAAATGTGTAACTTCACATTATCACCTTCAAAGCAGCAAAGCTGCTCCCAGCCCCCCTTCCTCCAAGTTCACCTGCTCTCCATTTGTTGTGTAGTAGTTCTGTGTTTTACACTGTGCTTATTGGCTTTAGATTTTCTGGTAGAGAAATAAATCTGATGTATCGATTCACCACATAAACCTATTTTCTTTGTGGGAAATTACCCTATTTGCAGAGGAAAAATGAGGACGATTTTTTCTTTCTTTCTCGCTTCTTTTTCTGTTCAACAGTTCATTAATTTTCAGGAAAGATCAAAAGCTTCCTCAGACTTCTGAAAACAATTGATGGGCACTGTCAAAACATACATGAAATTACTTTTTTTTCACATGGGTAGAAAAAGAGCTCATCGTGTTAAATTATGAAGAAATCCAGATCTCCCACTTACTCTAAGGTAACGCATCTTGCAATTGCCTGCTTTTAAAAGATGAAGGACACAAGATGCTGCTCTATAGATGCAATACTATGAACAACAAAACTGGCAGTAGAGTGTACAAGGCTTCTGACACAAAATAAATCTGATCAGGTCAGATATGACTTCAGGAATTTTTGAATAACTGCATGACTAAACTTTTAAAGGAATGAAAAATGAAGGTTACCATATTCATCTTGTGTTTTTTTATAAATAGTTGAACTTCTTTAAGTCTCTTGTTGATTGCTGTAATTCTAGAGAACACATCACATGAATTAGCCTTTGCTTTCGGGGACACTTTGTCCCTTTTTAGGTTGTTATGAAAGAAAGTCAAGAGGTGACATAACCACACTTTATCTGGGTGTTATTCAACTCATTCAGTTTTAAATATTGCTAATGTATCTGTTCAAAGAAAGCTGTTAAGGTGCTGTTCATTTGTATTGCCCATCGATGCCCTTCAGCTATGTGCTGTGCCAGTAGACAGTTCTCCCAATCCAGAGGACAAGCCACCATGCAGACAGCCCCAGCAAAAGCAATAAAAGTAAGGCATGGGTAGCTAGCAAACCTCCCAGACAGTCTTTGAGAGTAGTCAGGTAAATACTAATTTACATCATCTGTTTCACAGCCATGGGTAACCGTGTGATCACTAAGATTCAGCTACCTGCCAACGCTTTAAATAAAACTCTGTGGAGATGCTCTTAAACAGTGCGTGTGTTGAAGGGAAAAATATTGTCTTTTATTACACTGAGTTATATCAGCAGATAGATTAGTTTTCAGATAAGCAAGGATTTTCTTCAGGCTTCCTGCATAAGAAGCAAAGTCCAAGCAAAACATAAGAGAAGAACAATTGCTATATTTTGAACTTAATTATGTCAAATTTGTATTCCTATTTTAGCATTTGAGAGCTTCTGAGGTGGTAGGTGAGTGCCAAGGAGGCTGAGAAGCAGGTATTGCCTGTACACGTTAACAGGAGAGCTGAGAAAATTCACAGTGAAAGCAGCCTCAAGGGTCCCAGGACATGGGTGTGTGATGTAAAGTAGCCTCTGGTTACCACACTGTAGCTTGTTTTACATGTCAAACCCAGATAGACTCAGCTGCCAAGTCAGCTCACTGTGGGAATTACAAGTTTTAAACTCTGAGGGTGTATTTGACCCTGGGTTTGGGTTTTGAACTGTGTCAGTAGAGAGTGCATGAAGGCTCCAGGCCTCCAGGCTGGGCTTCTAATCAACATCGAGTCACCAAGCACTACACTTGCCTCCCAGCAAAGGCTGAGCGTACACACACAGACAGTAAAAAAATAGGAGTTGCACCTTTAAGAACAGCAGTGTATTTAAAGAAATTAGATCTGTCAGAATTGTGATCCATTTTACATTTGGCATTTCAATCAGACATGGATAATTTACTTCCCAAAGAGATAAGTACTTTCATGTATCTTACTCTAGAGTGTTTGAAGCATACAGTTCTATCAGTGAAATGTAGTTATTTATTCTGAACTGGCATAACATAAATAGATAATGACTAGTGACCTACTTAAATAATGGGTGAAAACTAATCAAGAAATAATATTCGGCTCCAAAAAGACAACAAACATGTGAAACCATATTCCTCCTCTGATAAATCACTGCTAATTTAAAGAATGATGTTCTATGGCCCATAGAAGTGTTTGCATACATATTTGTGCTTCATACACTATGAAAGATTTTCTTTCCATGGCAATTTATATGGCAGGCAATTCAGTGTCCTCTTTTGACAACAATAGAAGCTCATTCTGGAAATGCATCTATCTGTATAGTGGTCATTTGTTTATTTAGGAAAAAATGGATTTTACAAAGTTCACATATTACAAATTTAACCTTTGAAAATTACAAGTGTCAAGATGAGAGCTACAATGGAGCACAGTGTCTGTGCTTCAATATATTACCATGTTTGTTTCACAGAGTCAAGGGAGTACAGATAATTCTTAGAATTTAATCACTCAGGTTTGTAATCATAAATACACAACTCTACAGCAGAAAGCATTAAAAAGACAAACCATCTTCTGGGTAAGTGTTATGAAATAGTGGAAGAAAGCCACAAAGTTGCTAATTGATACTGGAATGGAAAAGCTTTTAAGAAATGTAATTACCCTTGTACTGATACAAATCTTTCTCATCATGACAGAATTTCTAAAACATGTTTTTCAAGGCTATTTGTCTTTATAGAAAGACAATTATCATCATTCGAAATGGCTTGCACAGAAAACTAACAGCTTAGTTTTAATACACTAAATCAAAGAAAAATACTACAACATTTGGATTTTTAATGAATATTTGCCTCAACTGAGGTTACTGGTAAGCTTAAAAATAAATATCTTACATATCTGGCATATGTAGAGTAATTATCACCAAGAAATAAACCATACCTGTGCTTTTATGATTATTTTCAAAGCTTTCAGCTGAGGAATAGGATTCTTACTTGTGCTGTCCAGGAAGGGGATTGTAGCATCTTTTCAAAAGCTTATATTGTCATAGACAGCATCTCATTAATGGAGTAAGGACACTTTTATGGTTTGTCTGAATTTAGGAATTCCTGGAAGAAGCAATGTTAGGGAGTCAAGACTCAGAGCATATATATAAGGCAAAGAAAAGATATAGTAAATGAATGAGGTAAACACTCAAGAAAATAGAATATCAATGAAGGTAAGGTAAAGATATCTGTCTCACTGTATGGCGTGGATTGCATACGAAGAATTCATCTCACCAGCCCAGAGACATCTGGAGTGCAGGTCTTCCTTCAGAGTTGAACTACTTAGCTATGGGGAGAGCTAACTTAGCCATGTGGAGCAGCTGAACTACATTTCTCTGGGGAGAGACACCAGCATCTCTGAGGAATGTGTCTAATCCTAAGGCAAAAATGTAACCAGATCTCAGGAATCATGTCCTGAAAATGCCTTTTTTTTCTCCTCTGGCAATAAGAATGCCTGGTTCAGATGCAGCACCTACATTTAGGCAAGACAAAACACACTGAAGCTCTTCAGCCTCAGAGCACTGGTATGCAGGAGAGCTCTCCCCAGGAGACAGTCTAGGTGGGCAAGCTGCAGCACTTCTGATGGAGAATCTCCTATCAGGCTTTTGCAGTGCAGTGTTGACATCTCACTTTGGCCCAGAAATAAATTATGATCTCTTCAAGTATAACTGTCAGGTAAGTCAAAGGTCTACAATTCCCAAAGACTTCGTCCAATTCTCTTTCTCTAAACAGCTAAGGCATAGCTGTAGGCTAGTAACACAAGGATGAGACTATCCTGCATACTTCCACATCTGAGGTATCATCAACAATCCCTCTGATAGAAAAGGGAGAGAAATACACTTTTTAATGGCATACCTTATTTCTTTCTAGTATGACCTTCTGAAACAGGCCAGATTTGACTTAGGAAATTGTTATTCTCCTTTGACAACAGTTGGAGTTTGAGGTAGTAGCTCAGATGTTTGCCTCTAGTCTGTAGACTTGATTGGATGAGATGAATGCCAACCCAAGCTTGAGTGAGAAAAACCACTTAAGTCAAAGGAGGAGAAGGCTCAGCTTTTATAAGGAGGATTTCTAAGGGCACAGGCACAGATATGCTGAAGAGACAATCTGAACCCTTTATTCTGAGAATCTCCTTTTTCTAATATACACATTTTCTACCAGATAAAATGTACAAAATTATGTGACTAGTTACTTCCACTGACCATCATGTGAACATATAGAAGGCTAAGAAAAATAAAAGTGAGTATATCAACAAGAGGCAGAAACGTGCAACTACTGAAATGAAGAATTTCTATGTTGTTGATTTAGTAGTACTGGTTGGAAAAAAAGAAAGCTGTATCTCTAGTAATCCCCACAGCTAGTCCACCAAAATAAGGTTTGGCTCGATATATCAGTTTTACAGCCCCTGCCATTACAAACACACTGAACTTTATTAAAAACTCAATATATGTACTCAGTAAATGCATGTCTGGGAACTACTAGAAACTATTGAATCAATACCAGAGAAAAACCAGCTTCAGATCCTGATACCTGATTATTATTTTAATATCATTTCCTTGTCTGAGTGAACAAGGACATGAATTCTTAAAAACAAAAATGTGGCTTAACCCAATAAAATTTTTCTAAAATCCTATTTTAGTTTTAGACTTAGTTAAATTCCAGCAAATATTTTCAGGGTGTCACAGTGAGAATCACAGAAGATATGGATAGACTTCACAGAGTGGCCTCCCTTCCAGCATCTTGGTATTACAGAGGCAAATAAAAATCAAATACAGATGTAGCAAATGCAGTAAAAGTCACAGAATTCCTCTTCCAGCACCTTGCCGAAGCCTAATGAAATGTGAAAGAAAAGTGAAGCTATTTTGAGATGGACCACAGCGGAAACAGACCAGCAATGTGAAGACAGAAATGTACAGCTTGTTTAAAACTATGCTGTATGTCAACAGAAGGCTATCTCATTAAGAAAAAACACTCTAACTTTGCCTTTTCCACACCAAGAAAGATAAATCTGATTTGGGAGGCATTTCTGCAGGTATGGTCTTAGTGACATTTAAAATCAATTGCAAAGGTACAGATAGGACTAACGCTACTGAAAAGGCTGAGAAAAACGAAATTGATTTTACTAAAACCTCACTTTTCTACTAATGTTTTGGTGGGCTAGCAGTAACATACTTCTCTGACATCACTGACATTATCTATATGTACCATGTTTGAGGATATGACATTTCAGTCCGCTGATATGTCTCATTAAAGCAGAAAAAACAAGTCAGCATGTTTAATGAATAAACTCAGGGGAGTATGTCAACAACATTTGTTTTGCTTTGGGGCCATGTTCAGAGCAATAATGAAGTGCAAAGTAGGCAGCTTGTTTACATTCTTATTATACATCCTCTGAGTAACAACTGCTATTAAGAATAAAAATTTTTTCTTTTTCCACAGAGACAGAAAATTCAAAAACACTTTTAGTCACTTGTTTGTCACCTAAATTTTATTCACCACACTTTTTTCTATTTAATTATAAATAATCAGTTAAACTGCAATGCTGGATTTCTTTTTCATAAAGTAAATGGATAATATTGTTTCAAATATTTTGATACTACCATAAGAATATTATAAGATTCTCAGGGAATTACATTAACTAGACTTCTATACTTTTGTATTTAGTAGCATAATTCTAGTTGATATTACTTTGGAATAATCATTAAGTGAATGAGAATTCTGCATATAAATTGTAAAGCAGTGTTGATAAAGTTACAAAACCTTTCATGCAGCAACTCAAGAACATCTTATGGTTGGCTTATTTACTTAATTACTGATAATTGCAGTTTTTCAGAAAGCTAGCGAGCTGCTTTGCACACTAGCGAATCCTTTTGGGGCTCAATAATTTGGAATTGTTTTAGCAATAGTAAGAAGAAAGTGACTGTTCCTTTGGTTCAAGGAAGGTACAAAGTCATTGCAGTGAAAATATTCTAAGGAAGCACATGCAGTTGGCATACCGTTGAGAAAGAGCTTTAAAAAAGAGCCAGTCCATGCTCTGCTGTATCTCACACCTCTGCTGCCCCAGCTTCAGGCTGTTGTGCACAGGCAAAGTGAGGAAATAAGGGGTTAAGACCACAACCCCTGATAGTTCTTACTTCACTTTTTTTAAGTTGAAAACATCTTGAGACAGCTAGTGAATGAGCTGGTGCCTCAAAATACAAATCAAGTGGAGTCTTCCACCAGTAGAAACAAATTCAGTAACTCTTCACCTCCAGAAGTGCAAGTGGGCTCATGGCAGTGGCTGAAGCAGCAGTTCTTTCAGAAGAAAAAAATTAAATGATGCTTGAATTCTGTATCACAGCTTAAGGGAGCAATTCTAGTGAAAAATGGCAAGCATCAGTCATCACAGGCATAAAATTATAAATCCTTCTGTCACCAGTGCTGCTAACTGCCCTTCAGCTGTCAATGTGATGTGCTTGGGTAGGGAGGAAAATGTCTCCAGATCCCTAACGCCAGCAGATCAGCAGCTGCACTGGGCACAAGACTATCCACTGTCACTGTATGTAGAACTCTGTGCACGATGCCTGAGCTCATTACAGTTCTTAATTGCTTGTTTATCCCTCTACCATCTCCTGTTTTCCCTTCTACGCTGCCTGGAAAGTTTATTTCTTAAAATGGGGGGGAATTTTGTTTCCTAAAATGTAGGAACTTTGAATGTTGCTATCTTCTGTACGGAAACACAGGGGAAATTCCAACAGCAAACTTGAAACATCCCTTTCTTCAAGGCCTCAAGCACAGAGAGACACCTCTATAGCCTTCTGAGAATTTTAGTTGAAAAAGGATAAATTTCAGTAATAATCAGTTCTAGAGATGATCAACCTCAGATCAAGGATCAAGCTCAACAATTTGCTATCGACATTCTCCTGGGTTAAGAATACTAAGCATTTCAGACAAAATGCTACTTAGCTCTGTTACTTATGATAATGACCCTGAATTTAGAACTTGGTCATCAAAGACATGTTGGGAACCTTTTTTCCTTCCTGCTCATCCTTTGTATGTATTTCTCTAAGCCATATATGGCATAGACATGATATAGATGTTCCCTACCCATTTAAAATGATGTTGTTCTTTGACCACCTGTGGAAAAAATAATCTTTCTGAGTGATAAAATTAAAAAGGTGAGATTTTTCAGGGAACATTTCATAGCAGATGGCAATAGTATGTCTTTGATGTGGACTTGAGAACATTGCTATATACTGCTAGATTGTATTTCACATTTGTAGAAAGAGACAGAGATCCACTGCAGAGTAATTGCAAAATTAGATGCCTTGTGTACAGTGTTTGCAGTCTGGTAAAAATGCCATTTTCTTTCTTGGTAGGATTTGCCAGGGCCTACAGTTTACTATTGACTGTGTAGCTCAGTGCCTGGTTTTGGATGTCAAATTCTCTTTTGCTCAAAATCTGTTACAAGCACAGAGTTTCTCAGATTTATTGTCCACTCAGTATCTAAATGAGATGTGAAAAATACCATAGTAGCAACTTTTTGGTGGTAGATCAGAACATTTTATTTCTTTTACTGTAATACTAGGAAATTTAGAATATGTGGAGATCTCTGTCACCAGAAGAAATCACTCTTTAACTTAACTCTGTTAGATATGCAATATCTTGACTAGTTTCTGCTTGGATGGCAACTTGGATCAGAACTATTTCTTGGTTTGATTAGGAAGTTCTTGAGCACAGAAGCTGCACTGTAACTCACAAATTAAATGACTGTATGAAGAGTATTTAATAATTAAATGCTCACTTTAAAAACTATTTATTTACATTAAGGAAACATATTGATACTGATGTTTGTCTTTCATAAAATGTAAGCATGAATAAATCATACTGAATCATGAATAAATAATTTCTCCTAAGGTAATTCCTGGAAAATTCCATGGGATCTCATTCTATGAATCAGTTTTTAATCTCATTTCATGATACAAGTAACTGTGACATGCTTAGGTTAGATTTTATTTTGATAAGTTATTCTACAATAAGAGTCAACTCCATAATTCAACAAGCAATAGAGCAGCATTTGCTATGCTGTATTTAGCCATTTACAGTACACTCTGTACTAGGAATGTATTCCTTCTTCACTGAGTTTGCACATGCATTTGACATTTACCAAGTGTACATTAAATGAATTATATTAATTAAAATACAGACTGATTCTTACATGCCACCTTGTGGAAAATCAATGAAATTTTCTTACCCACCAGCTGATACTAACAATTCCGAACTCACAAAGAGCTGTTGGAAGTTATAAAAATAGCTATTAAAAAGAAGGATAGAATATTGCTGCAACAAGATATAAGTTCTGATAATTCATTTGTATATCATCTCTCAGCTACAACATATAACTGAATAGAAAAAATAGGGCATATTTCTCTCTGAGGCTTCCTACCAGCATATTTTCACCATGGATTTCTCTAAATGCGGCCAAAACACACTTCAGAGCTGAAGCAGTTAAAAGGTATCATTCTTAACCAACGACCATAAAGCAAAATGTGTTAATTTAGTTAATAAGAGGTCAATTTCAAGCAAAAACAAAGCTTTGAATACAGTATTTTAAAACCATATTTGTGGTACCAGTGTTCTAATGTCTTTCAGGTATCTTTTACTATATTTTTACAGTGCCTTTGCAATGGCTCAAACATAATCTGATGATAAAACTTTGAACATCCATAGTTTGCATATTAAACAATGCAAGTTCTCAGTATTAAATTTAGAAAATCCAGTTTCCACGAGAAATTCGGAATTATTTCAGTAGATCTAAAACCTCATCTATTACATGTAAAATTGAAAGTGTTTCCAATTTTACTTCCTCCACAAATTTGAAGCACCTTTTCCAAGTCAAATGTATGGCCTTCAAACAGGTACCTGGAAAGGAGTATTTTGTAAACAAAAAAATTTTTCCTTGCTTAGATTAATGCACAAAAATGGGAATAGGGATACTTAATTTCTTAAAGGGTCTATGGGATAATGATGACATATGAAGTCTAGCAAAAATGTAGGGAAGGATTATTATCCACTTTTCAGAGGTTTTGATCGTAGACTTTAGAACTCCATACTTCAAAAACTGTTTAAAAACTGCTGAGTACAAAATGGATGGTTATTGTTTGTCACACAGTTAATCACAACCACCTTTGGTGTCATCCCTGACAGTAGTTAAGAAGATGGTAGTTTAGGTAATTAAATGGGCATTTTGTAGGTGCTTTATAAAACATTAAGGTAAATGATATAAAGCATCATAGTAGTGACTCAGACTGAACCTGGAGAACAATGTGCTGCCATGTAAACTATTAAGACCAGAAAGTTCTTGTTTTACACTGCAGATGCCTTCAATGAATAGTTCTGTGGTAATCAGAAGAATTTACCAGTGGAAACAGTGTTTAATCCTGCCTATTTTTTGAACTACCTTCCAAACTAAAAGTGCATTATGTCTCCCAGCCTATAAGTATTTTTTCCTAATTACACATATTTAAAAGACTGTGTGTGCCTTGTGTACTGAGTACTAACTAAGTAGAAACATTCTGGCAAATTATGGGGGATTTTTTTATTCTTCACAAAAGCCATGCAAATATGGAATGAAACATATCTGATGTTCATGCAATTTCACACTCTTCTTGGTATGCTCAGAGAAAAGATTAAATGTCTCTATGACCGCTCCAATTTCTGGGAAGGGGGAAGTTATGTGGGTTTTTAACTTGTATTTTTCATAACAGTACATTGCCAAAAATATTCCAGCCTCCCAAGGGCTCTAATGAAAGGCTATGAGTAGGTTAATGGATTATAATGAAAATCCAGTGTGTTCAAATGTGAAAGAAAGGGGGGTGGTTTTTCTCTTTTATTTCTTCACATCTTTTATTTTCTCTGAACCAAATGGCTCACTAATGCATTTAGAGCTCTCTCCTGTTGAAAAAAAAGGTGTGGCTCTAGCTGTGAAACAGCCCAACCTACTCAACAGCACGTTTGCCCCTCTCCCACCTCCTACACCTACCACTCTTTCCTTCCCAGAGAGCCTGTATCACCCAGCTGTCTGAACACAGAAGAAAAAAAGAGTTTGGGTCCCTTTTTATTGGCCTTCCTGGATAGAGAGATTTATCATAACCTACAGCCTCCCCCCTCCTGAAAACGCAGAGGAACAAACCTTCCTTGCTTCAGTTTGCTCATGTATCTTAGCACAAATGAAGGAAAAAAGCAAACAAGTCAGAAGGATTTCTGAGGAAACCTAGAATGGAACAGACAGTATTTAAAAACCAGGAAAAATACAGAGAAAGATACAGAAATCTGTCTCTGGAAGACTAACACATCAGTCCAGAGCATACAGCCTCCACAGGTCAGCTGCTGGACCCATTGCAAAGGGAAATAATTTCTTCCAAAGCAGCTACACATTATTGTGCAAGTTGTTCTAGGCAGGTTCAGCCTCAGTGCTAATGAAGGGTCTTCCTTGAGGAGGCAGCTGAAGATATAAACTACAGAGTACATAATTTTAAAATGCTGCCAAAGAAATTTGGAAATCCTTTTTCAAGATTTTATCCTTACTACACTTTGAGATGGCCAGTAGGATTTGTCTGGAGGAAAGATAAGATTTGACAGACACTCACTGTTCAAACATACAAATGACAGAAGACGGAACACTAGGGTAAAACTGTCTTTAGATATCTTCAGTCCATTAAATAAAATTATTATTTTCTAGGTGATGTGGAAACTTCAATCCCATAATTTGAAGTATAATGTACCTATTTATTTCTCATTTTCTGTGGCTTTGTGTCTATGATTTACAGTGTTTACTTGTGAAAACAGAAACTCAATTCCCACAAATGCATTAAACTTCTCACTGGGAAGCTCTTCAAACAGATTGACAAACACTGTCTTTGTCTTCCAAAACCTAGTTGGAACTGATCATCACTAAAATGCTTCTCGGTGAGTCATTGCCTTCTTCACTTCTCAGAGAACCCCCCAGTGATGAAACAGCCTGACCGTGTCCTGGACAAACTCCTTTATAAATGCAGGCTTTTTCAGAGGGCTGTTATGTACTGGGAACTTGTGATCAGATCTGAAAAAGGGCAAAGCAGTTTCAACAGAAAAGCATCTAAAATATAATGCTAACCAGATACCGACCTCCTTCCCGAGCTCTGCCAGTTTATTTGCCCTGAAGTTTTTTCTCCTTGCAAAATCATAGAGTTGGAAGCACCACACTGCAGTGAAAAAAAGGCACATTTCATTATGAAAGGTTTGTGAACAACAGCACATCAGAATGCTTTCAATAAATTCCCTGACAATACTGAAACCTGGCAGGTGGGAATTTTCAAAAGACTGGCAGAAGTATCTTTATGACTTTCAGGAAAGAAAACCCTGGACAGATAGGAAATGGTCGATGATACCTTATTCAGCTGCCCTCTCCTCCCAAATCGTTTGCAAAGAAATCAAATGTGGTTGAAAAAGTTTGGACCTGGGTATCAGTATATAGGGTAGAGATTGAACTGACCACTAAGAATAGCTTACTAAATCACACTCTACTTGCACACGATTTAGATGCTGCTATTTGAAATGTCACTATTCTGTTTAACAGCAGCAGGAAATCTGGACACTAAATCACTTACGCAAAGACACTGTTGCTGATTCCATGCAGGACTATAAAAAATAGATAATAATTAAAAGGGGGAGGGGGGGAGGGGGAACGAATTAGAAAAATTATTTCCAAGGCTTGACCACAGGAAGGATTCTGTATTCTCTGAAGAAATTCTATAACTTTGCTTAGCGTGCCACGATGACCTATATATATATGCATTTGTGTATGTGTGTACAGATAGATATATATAAATATGTAATCTTCCTGATTATGATCTGTAGTACTACAGGCAACCTAGCAGGATTTTTCAATATGCTGAGCTGTTACAGAGAAGCCTGCTTAACTTCCAGCTTTCATTTGAAATTAGGCCTACCTTCTCCTCACTGATTACAACTGATCATTCCCCTGCTCTTTTTCTTACACTTAAAATACTTTTAAAGTAATGATCTTCAAGAAAACAAAACAAACCCATTTTCCTTATATAAAATGGTTACATTTATATGTAATCTTTATTGCATTACAAACAGAAATTTTATAACAATCCTTCTGGGTGTCGTTATTCATAAACTGAGCTACTTCACAATTTTCATTTGTAGTGGGATAAACAACTCTAATGTCTGTTACTTAAGCAGTATTCCCTATAAAATATATTCAGAGTGACTAAGTGCCTTCCCAGGTGTTAGCAACACACAGCAAGACTAACAGGCAGGTGAGGAAATTTGTTGTCCCTTTAAATATGACTCTGGATGTGTTCCCTCAGTTGTTAATACGCTTGCCCACCACTTTCATCAGCTTATTTAGGAAGATGGCATTTTAAAAACACACTCTTCTTTTAACTGATTCAGTCATTCACAAACTTTCCCACTATGGTCTGGCTTTTTAACATAAGTGATTTACCTCTTGTGTCATAAAAAACAGTCATTTAAGTACTCAAAACTCACTGCACCTTTGATCCAGTTTAATGTTTTTTCCTTAAAAATCTTGGTTGCTAAGATATGCCTGTCTGAAACACACACTCAAGCTGTCTTCCTTAATCTGTATTCTTTACTGGAATTCCTGGTTTCCAGGAAGCCAGACAGAATCTGAAGAACTCATTTTGCTGCACAGGCAATTTTATTTTCTTCCTTATTAACTCTAATTCCCAAATCTTTTATTCCCTTCTGCCTCTCATCTGTACTTCCAGTCGACAAAATATGTACTATAATGTTTTGACTTAATATGTGACATTATGAATTTATCACAATGATTCTCAGAATTTGCTAAGATCTGCTAGATTTACTTGATTTTTGGAAAAGGTTGTCTACAGCTCAGTGACATATATTGTGATATTCATAGAGAAAATCCTCTTATTCTATTGTGTTGTTATTATCAGTGGCAAAAACAGGCTCTGTGGGTCTCTATTGCTATTTCTTCATGTTGACTGGTTCAGTTGCAATGAAACAAAACCACTCTACTTCCTGCTTGGAAATTTTGACCCCATGCAAACTTCTTCAAAGGGTTCAGTTCATTAGATCAAAGGCTTTTTCTGAAATAAAAGAAAGAGCTCTTGGTTCCTTTGAACAGGGAGATTTTAATTTCTTCAGTTGCACTTTAAGTGGGATAAATCTAGTGGATTAGGTCAGAGAGAACTGGAACACATAAATTCTTGACAGAGATGATGATATTAACAGGATAATACGTTGGAGATGTTTAACAATGGAGACAAGAAGCTTGAATTTAAGGCTGGAAAAAAGCCCAAGAGTTATGTGTAAATTTTAGGTATCTTATTTTGACTAAACTGTAAAAGCAAAAAGAACAAGACAAAAAGATAGGGCAGATAACCAGGTAAGTAAAAGCTTATAGGTTCAGCTTAGCCTTGGAACCACAAAATCACAGCGCAACCGAATTTGGACGGGATCCTGAAGGTCATCTGGTACAAAGCCTGCTCAGAGCAAGGTCAATTAGCTCAGCAAGCACAGGGCCTTGCCTCATTTTGTTCTGACATTGTGTTCCAACAATGAAGATTTCTCAGCCTCTCTGGATTATCTGTGTCAATGTCCAATCACCCCCACAGAATTCTTTTTATTTCTAATACCTGGTCAAAGTTTCCCCTGTTGCAACTTGTGGCTATTGCTTCCTGTCCTGTAGCCATGCTCTTCTGAGAGGTCTGGGGCACCTCCCCTGCACACTATCACAGGAAGAAATAAGCTCTGCAGAGAATAATGTACCATTCAGCCAGAGTATTCCTTCAAACTATCTATGCTTAAAGAATCTAGGTTAAGATAAGGCAGCAGGACAAATGTCAGGAAAGTTTCTTCTTTGAATACATTAGTGTTTATTAGTATTAGTAGTTCTCCTTTTGTCTTCATGTCACAGATTCCCAGCCAAGGGCAGGATAGCTGATCTCTGGTCTCAGGCTTCCCTTGTCAAACTGGACTAACAAGTTGAATTCAAAGGCATTTCAACTTTGTCTCCATTACACAAGAAATATTTCTAAAAGACCATACAAAACTGCTACGTTCAGGATTGCCAGTCCCAGAATCTTTAAACAAACCTGTCTCAGCTCAGAATAATTTTCTGATTCATAATGAGCATCTATTGTGTTAGTGTCAATTTTACTCCTTAGGTAAATTTGCTTAGAATGACTGCAGATATAAAAGAGCAAATTAATTTCAGTAAAACTAAACCCTTCCTATGGATTTGTTATGCTCCACTGACACATCTCAGTTTCTGTCCTCCACCTTCACTCTGTATTAGTATTCTTCAGCTCAGGGAAATATCACAAAAAGGATTATTGAATTTTGTTGTTCTAAAATGTCATCTCTTGCTCTCTGTTTTGACATTTTCTTGATCAATAAGTTGTCAATGCAAAAAAGACACAGCTATTTAACCTTCTGTGTGCAAAGAAAGAATATGAGCTCTTACTGGATTTCTCAAAGGCCGATGTGTGGGACATGAAGGAAGCAGCCCATAATGGTGGGGAGACAGTGAGAGGAAATGGGACAGACAAAGCAGAGATATGACACATTTGTAAATGAAGCAAAAAAAACAAGGTTGAGGAAAATGTTCTTTTCTTCTAAGGGCTTCTATGGGTACACAAAATGTTTTTCTCTCTTATAATACAAAATGAAGTAAAAGAGAAGGCAGGTCTGGTCATAAAACCATAACAAATAAGATTTGATGCTTGCTTTCTTTCTTCTTACCTGGGTCACCATACACAAATTTCCAAAAACTTGTGACACCAACAAAAAGAGCTGCTTATTATCTACAGTATGTACACTGTAGAGTTATCTGGCAATTCGAGGAAACACGTAAGTGATGGTTGTTACTATCTGTGGTCCAAACATCCACTTGGGTTTCTTTGCAGGTAGCATTATCAAGCAAAAGTCACAGCCAGAGAACATGTTTTTCCCATCTGTGTTCAGCCTGCCCTTGCTGGTGCAACAAAATGGAATTTTCATCTCTGATGATTCCAGTTGTGCTATAATTACATCAACCAGTTTCTCTGTGAAGACCACTTTGTCACTCTTGACAGAATCAATTAAGGCTGCTGATTTTCAGAAAGATAACATCAAAGTGTTTTGCATGGAGGCCTTTCAATCTTTCATTGTAAACCAGAATTTTAGGTTTGATTTTTAGAGTCTTAGTTACTTTAGATATCAACAGTGAAATACACCACGTGTGTGGCTCCAGCAAACTGATGTCCCATTCCTTTGCAGTTACAGAAATACCGCATCTCATTCTCACCAAGGTCAGCGAGTCCTTGGAAAGCAGCCTGTGAAACAGGGCCTTCAGAACAGGGAGAGACTTTTCCAACTCCATCTAAAGAATAAAAAAGTAACAGCAGAGCTCCTTTGTTACATATTCACCACTGTATCTTACAGCAAAAAGCCTGATTACATTTTTAAAATACTTTTTGTGGGGTTTTGCTTATTTTTCTTAAAGAATAATTGCACTGCATCATTTTCCACTCCTATATGAAATTCTGCATGAGATTTTTCCATTTCCAAAGTAGATTTATGGTATTATGCCTGATAAACCTGGGTTTTTTTTCTAATTTTATTTAGATAAGGTAGTGCTTTCCACTCAAAATTTAAATTAAAAAAGAACAAGTAGTTCTTAAGCATAATTATGCAAAAAACTCCCTATGCTAACTGATTTAAAAAGTCTGAGTATTTAAAATCACATGGGTTATCAATCCTTAGCACCAAGATACGTGGGAAAGGACTGGTTTTAGAAATGGGCTAAGGAAATGAAGTAGGCCCAAACACAAATCTGTGTTTTCTGTCTTCACTCTTACTTGTTTACCATTTCTAATGGAGTAGGATGTGTTTCTTCACACAGTGTTTTCTTCTTCGGCTTTCTACTGATGTTCTGATTCTTTGACTACTGGCAAAGCTGCTAAATCAAAATCTGTGAATAAACATCACATCATAAGGTACATATTATTTTAATTACTTTTAGACATGCTGAGAATATCTGCAAGTTGATTAATATAACTTGGTTTAATATAACCAAAATCAAGCTAATGAAAAATAATATCTTTCTTGGGCTTTCTACACAAAGAAGGTAAATCCTTACTAATGAAAGAAAAAGCTTTTACATCAGAGTAGGATTACTATACTGAACAAAAACTACAGCAGTTATCTATACATATATATCTCAGAAACCATTTTCACATAAAGAAACTTACAAATCCTAAATAAAACTAGAGCATGCGGTTACATCTAGATACTTCATAGATACGTATTTATATATACATATATATTATAAAGAGCAAGAAGAGTGGGGAAATCTACTCCTCGCACTCCTCTAGATTATTACATGGGTTTAATTTTTGAATGCAGGTATATTACATCCAGTTCTCCGGAGCTAGAAATTTAAAAAGTTCTTAATGTTTGATGTTTGAGCAATGACTTTTCAATTTCTATCATTCTTTTCTTTTCCAGTCCTCTTTAGCTAGAAGGAAGGGCTAATTTACTGAAACATCCGTATTTACTTGATCATTATGCTGCACAATGTCAATATTACCCAGGGAAGAATAATACATGCTAAATATGAGAGACAGAAATTGGAAAAGCAATGTAAGTAGCTGTAATTAAGGTGTGAAAAGTAATAATAGCAAACCATCACCAAAAAAAATTGGAGTGCTTTTTAATCTACAAAACATGCAGGTAGGTTATGACAGACTCTCTTTTACTTATTATTTGGAAGACAATTAATTTGATGTATCATGCATCTTGTTGACAACAAGATTCAATAATTTCTCTGTCAAAACCAATCTGCATTGCTAAGCTGCACCACTGAGCCACCAAACACAAATGGGGTGGAATACACAAAAATCAGACACATATATGTGGCATCCCTCAATAACGACTAACAAGAAACAGGAAGTTTGAGGATGCAAAATATCTGAAGGGAAACATATAAAATAGTGCAGGGGAATCTCACTTTAGAAGAGTTGTCTTTAATGGGAGTCAAGGCAACAAGAGTGGGATTCATTTAAAGGTTATGACCACCAAAATCTAGGTGGTTAAAGCTGCTTTACTCTGCAAATCCTGTCCTACCCAAACACCACTACCCTGCAATGATCTAATTACATGAACAGATGACAACGTAGCAAAATTAGATGTTTCAGTGGTTTCCACACCTTTTTTTTTACAGGAGGAAAGAAATGTGTATGCTAGACCATTCTGAGGAATTCTTTGAGACTCTGGAAAAGGTCTGGAAGCAATTCCATAGAACACATCATCACTAAGAAATTTGCCTTTCCAAGCAGGATCTTCAGCATGGGTTTCAGACTGATTGATGGGACATACTTAAGATCCACAAGAAAGAAGTCCATGTGATTGGCATGGCATGAACATGACACATGCCATACTAGTCCATGATAAAAGGCTCTTTGTCTCGCTCTCCTTGCTTAGTTCCTCCATGCCAGGTAACAAAACAAGACCTATTGCTTCCTAAGGAAAGGCTGATGAGAAAGTCACACCATCACTATTAGTTTTTATATTGAGGTACAGGGTGAAAAAAATTCTCTGAGTTAATCAGACAAGACTTAATATGAGGTAAAATTAGCATTATTTGAACAAGCAAACAAATGTTAAACATTGGTTCTAAATATGTTTCAGAACAGAAATTTCAAAAAAACCCAGATCCTAACTAAAATGTTGCCAACAGCAAAAATAACTCTCCCCAACCAAGCAATTTGCAAATATTAGAAGCAGAATGTGTTCTTTTTCAGTTTCTATTAAACAGAATAGATTAAGAGCACAGTTGCTCTAGTATAATCATTTCTATCCCTTTTCAGCTGAATTTACTATTTCACATGGATCAAAACTAATCCCTTCCTTTTTCTAAGGGTTTGTAGATGCATGTCTTACAGTTTAGTAAATGTGATTAGTGAAGTATACATTTAGGAAACATTTTCTTTCTTTTTGTGTTCTTAGCTGTATCTAGCTTGAGTATTAACCAAAGTTGTATGAACAGAGTCACATGAATGGGGTAAAATTAACCCTTTATAAATATCTGCTGTCAATCAAAAAATTGAGATGAATTTTCATGAAGGTCACACCCCATTTTTGTAACAGAATTAGACAAGAGTTTAGAGGGAAAAAAATTGTGAATGCTCCCATTTTTCAGTTATTTTATTTTTTTTCTAGTTCCAATTATTTTTTCTCTATAAAACTTTAAAACAAGATTCAAAGAAATTTCTACACTTGATTCAAATGCAGCTTAAGTTCCAAATTTTACAGTCATAAATACATATGAGTGAAATTTTTCATCCAGTGAAGTAAACTGCAAAATTCCCTTTGACTTCAAAAAGTTCAGGAATCTAAGCTGTGTTCTCTTCTAATATTTTCTTGAAGATCTGTGTTTTTCTGTCTCTGGCTTGGAATTTCTCTACATGAACCTGTACATCTCTCTCTTGCTTGATGTGTTTGTGTACAGGGAGGAAGAGAGAAGCAGAACTACATATGCTAAAGCACAGCATCTGAGATGAAGCAGGTTTTTCAGTAAACAAGACAGTGCTGAGGGAACTGACCAGCATCACTGCAAAGCTACACTACAGGACATTAGAAAGGTTGTGACAATCATGGGAGGTTCCTGGTGACTGATAAAATACAAACATCAGACCCAGGAAGAGTAAGAAGAACTGAACAACTACAGAACAGACGTTCTAATATCAGTGAGGAGTTTATGGAGCAAATCCTCCTGGATTCTTTATCTGGGCCATATGATGGACTCAAGGTGATTTGGTACCAATTTAATCAGTACTGATTTAGAAAGGGCAAGCTCTGCTTGAGCAACTTAATAGCTTTCTATGATGAGATGATCAGCTATGCAGCTGATTGGAAAGCACTGGATGTCATTTACCCTGTCTTTGCTACAGTTTTCAGGGTGGTCTCCTATTGCATCCTTTAAGCAAAGTGGTGATATGGTTTCAGGAGGTGGACTATAACGCTGGTAGAAAATTATCTGGACTGCTGCACTCAAAGGATTGTGGTCAATGGCATGAAGTCCAGCTGGTAGCGGTGTTCCTTGGGGGTCACTGCTGTGAAGGATATTTTTATTGAAAACCTGAACAAAGAGACAGAACACACCATAAGGAAGCCAGTGGAAAATTGCAAAACCAGGATGCTCGAGGGCAGGCCTGCTGTTCAGGGAGAGAACAAGAAAACATGGAGTCTATCTCTCCATCAAGAGACAGGAAAAATGGGCTGACTGGAAACCCAGAAAGTTCAACAAGTTCTGTGTCTGGGATGGAATATCATCGGGTAACAAAACTGGTTGAGGAAGATCAGTTGTGCAGAAAAGTGAGCAATGAAGGTCAAATGCATTAGAAATTATTATTGGGCTGCATTAGAAAGTGAGGTCAGCAAAATAAGGGAAGTGCTCCTTCTGTACACAGCACCTGAGACTGCATCCAGAGTATTCTGTGCAATTTTGGGATCCCTAATACAAGGAAGATTTTGATAAATTGGATGAGTCAACTTCAGGCACACAACATGCAAAGAAAGTTTGAGCAACATGAGCTTATTTGTGGGTAAATAGAGAAAAGTAAGGGAGTGGATTTACTGCTGTCTTCAGCCAACAAAATATTCTGAGTATTTTGCTCCTCTATATGTCACACAATTAAATGATTAATCCACTTTTCTTCACATTGTTCCAGAGCATAAACACTGATACTGCTAATTCCTGCACCAGTACAGGCCTGGTCTGGCTGGCTTGAAAGCAGTTCTGCAGAAAATGACTCAGGGAGCTGGTGGACAACAAGCCATCAATGGTGGACCATGAGCCATCAATGGTGGACCATGAGCCATCAATGTGCCCAGTGGTAAAGGAGACCAACTGCCTCCTGGGCTGCATTAAGGGCATATCAAAGGAGGTGATGCTTTTACTGTGAGGGAAGTCAAACACTGGCATAGATTGCCCAGAGAGGCTGCGTAGTCGTCCTCCTTGGAGATACACCAAACCTAACTGGAAAAGCACCTGGGTGACCAGCTTTAGGTGATACTGCCTTGAGGGGAAGAGGTGAAATAGATCATCTCCAGAGGCACCTTACAGCCTCAAATACTCCATAATTCTGAAAAGAATAATGTAGGTAACAACACAAAAACCTTCAACATGCCAGAAAATAGCAACATTACTTCTTTCCTGTAAAGTTCATGTTCTGAAAACCATACAAGCAGCTTTAACAGAATAATTGACTAAAGTCAATAGGGTTTCTTAGAAAATCCACTTCCACCATACCGATAAAGCCTTTGATGAAACATGTCTTCACGGGCTTTGAAAAAGAGCTAAGAAGAATCTCTTTGAAGTGAAAAAGACTAGTTTAGTCTGACAAAATAGCAATAGCAAGCAGGACCATTTTACATGTGGCGCCAAGTCACTGAACAAACATAGTCATTCTACTTCAGAAGACCATTAGTTTCTGCAATCATCTTCCTGTCTAGGGAGTCAATAGGAGCTTCATCTGAAACAGACATGTTCTACCTCAAACATTATTTCAGCATAGACTGTGCAAGAGAACAACAGGAAAAACAGAGCAAATGCACTCTTATCTGATCTTGGGGTTTTGGGCTAATCTGAATCTACAGAATAGACCATGGGCTTCACTTACTACCTACAAACACTCCCCAAAAACCTAAACCTAAGCAATACTTCTCTGAGATTCTCCCTTTCAAAATAAACATTTCCAATTCAAAGTCAAACTAAACTAAACTAAAATAAAAACTTTCCAAATTCCCTAAACCATCTAAATAATTTCCTATAGAAAATGACAACTTAGAGGAACTTTTGAGGAGACAGGATTTCCTTGAACTAACAACAGTTTTTCCACAGTAACTTTATTGAAGGTGATCAGTTTATTTGTGATATAGGTAGGAAGAATGTGGATTAAAAACTATGGTACAGATCTATTAGAAGCAGTCAGTCTAACAAATGAGTTTAAATTATTTCTGAGGGTATTTGTCTTTAGCTCTTAATTTACTTATTATGATTTTGGAACCTACTAAATTCTGAATGCTCAGTTTTGTAAGAATATGATTCCTGCTACAACTTGTGTATTAAGACCCATTATTATGTCATAATGAATGTCACATTACCATTTTACTTTCTGAACTTCCTGCCAAAACAACGTTTCATTGTGAATCATAAAAAACCAAGGAAAATTGTTAATATGACACATTTTACATTTTATGATAGATGTTAATATGATACACTTTATTAAGTAACACATAGCTTTTCCATGTGGCATTTTTTAATTTTTAGAATAGGTCTTCTGGTTTTGGCAATCTGCTGTTTTTAGAGTAGGTATAATGTGATGCATTGCCGAAGAAAGACACTAATCCTCTTTTTAGGCAACATTTGCATCTCCATACAGGTGATTCATTTGGAATACATTGTCTGAATCTGCATCACTGATTACTCTGTATGGGAAAACAAACCAGATCCAGGAGTTTACTATCCACATTGGGCAGCACATTTTAATGTCACAGATAATACTATGAATTTAAGGCTAGATAACAGTCTTGCAGCAGCCATCTCTTGGCTGACATGTTAAGGAAAAACAGATGGAAGGTGAGAAATGGCGAAGAACTGGTAATTTGTGCAATACAAACTTGACTGAGTACAGCTTCGGGAAGCCAGAGATAAGAGGAAGAGCATACCTAGAGTGAAAATAAAGTAGGGATCAGCATAAGAAAGCAGAAAACAAAGAGAAAATATAAATAGTACTGTAGTTATTCAGGATAAAAAATTAATTTTATATAGAAGAAGAAATATACACAATAGCATAGTGGCAGAAGTTTTTTGCCAGACTACAATAAAAAAATTGTCCAAATAGAGACAGTACAAATGTAATCAATAATGAAACTATAGGGGGGGGGAAAGAAAAGTAAAATTCAGAGAATTTTTTTCCTCTATCAGTTTTGGGTAGATTTTGCAAGTTAACAATGTGTTTGATGTTATCTCACACTTGCTTATTTCAATTTCCCATTTTAAGTAGTTTCAGTCATCTTACTACTTCATTAACAATTCTTCTGGTTTTACCGTTTTGGTTCCACTCTTCTGAGCAGTGGACAGGTGATACCCTCAAATTTTGTCCATTCTTTTCCAATCGAATTTGTATTTTTTTCTTCTGCCATCACTTTCCTGTACAGCTCATTTCCTTTGAATTGGTGCCCAGAGGCAATGGGCACAAATGAAACACAGGAGGTTCTTTCTGCACAGCAGCAAACACTTTTCCTCTGTGAAGGTGACCGAGCACTGGCACAGTTTGTCCAGGGAGAGGTGGAATCTTCATCCTTGAAGACACTCAGAAGACAAGTACACATGGTCCTCCGCCACCTGCTCAAGGTGGCCCTGCTTGAGCAGTGATTGGACCAAATAACCTCCAGAGGTCCCTTCCCACCTCAACCATTCTGAGATTCTGTGATATCTTCTTTCCAATGAGTTTATTCAACCTACCTTTTGCACTTTTTTCCATTTAACTTTTTATTTGGTTCCATGCCACCATTTACTACTCTGTATATTACTCTGCCTTTCTAACAACCATAATACCTATTTACATTTGTGAGGATTCCCAAAGCAATGGCTGAAGGAAATAGGTGCAATGAAGCTTTCAGAAAAAGAGAATTATCTGCTAAAGTTAGAAATATAATAGCCCAAATGGACTGCATGTGCTGGGACAACTGATCCCAGTAAAAGGGAAGTCCTCGGGATAGCGGGCATGAAGGTATGACTTCTAGGTGAACATTTACATCATCATTGAAACACTGGTTTTTCTCTTTTCATAGGACGAAAACTTTAAGAGTTTAATTCTGCAGATGAAAGATGCCCTCTTCTGTGAAGGCATCACATCAGCCTCAAATGAAATTGCCCCTGAAATGTGAAATGTGGTTATTCTTTTGTTCCTGCATAAGAAGGGTAACCACTACTGTATCTATCCATTGAAATCCTATTTGCACTTTCTTCTTCTTCCAGATCTTAATGTGATTTTACTTTCATGCCCAGGAATGATTGTTAACTGGTATTTTGGTGCATGCCCAGGAATGATTGTTAACTGGTATTTTGCTGGGGTTTTTTTAAGATGGGTATTATCTTTTATGCTTTGTCTCCCCATATTCTAACGAGAGAACCATACAAAATCAAGTTGAACTCAATTGGGTGCCTGAAATTAAACAAGAGGACCAGTAGACCAGGGGTCTTAATAATGAAGCTCCAGAACAACCTAGGAGCATGAACAAGGTATGGGATTCATGTCCCCAAACCCTGTTGCTTGCACAAAGTAGATGTCAATATGAGAGCTAGCCAGTCTAGCCTCTCCCTGCTATCAGTTTGGGAAGAAATTGGCTCTTTGAGGAAATAGCTCATCTTTTCAGATGTCTACTTCAAAGTGATACAAACTGTGCACTAGAAGTACCTTCTTTTCACTTCAAATATAAAGGGAACACAAGGGAACTAGCTTAGGTGTAGATATTTACAAAGGTGGCACCAACACTTGTTCAGCTGAACCTTACAAATTCTGTTGTAGTGTTGGATTTGCAGTTAAAATGTATTGCAGTCAGAGGATTTAAAGGTGTTAATATATTTTCCTAAGCCTTGCTAAACAGTAGCATTTAGGAGATAGCATACAGATATTTTAACAAGGTAATACACCATATTAAAAAACCCTGCAATGGAAAGCACAAAGTTATTGAAATGAATTATACATTCCTCAGAAAATCATCTGGCACAAGAAGTTGCAGCTCTGGTCTTCATTTGCTAGTTAAGGGTCATTTTCTGTTCTCTGCATGTTTCTTGATTATTTCTAAACAGTGTTACACTTCAAAGCTTAAAAATCCCTTATGCCAATACAATTTTGCACTTAACAGAATTTATTTTGTTTTATAGGTAATGGTCCAGAAAAAATAAGTTTCTTGCCACATCTAACACAAAAACATCTTAAATGTTCAGACAAATCTTCAGCATTGTGCTACAGCAGGCACCGCTCAAGGAGGCATATTTCCCAGGTCAGAACACTCCAGCTAAACCTCCGATCAATTAAGAAGCCCACAGGAAGGCGACATGCAGAGAAATACTTGGCTTTGTACCCAAAGAAATTAGAATGCAAATCCTGATAAACAGAGCCACGATTTGAAGGCTGGTGTCCTGAACCACAGCAGGTTAGAAAGGCCTGTTCTAGATGAAGAAAATTAAAGGTCGTGTTTATCTTTTCACCAAAAAAAGCTTTAGCAATTTAAAAGTCCAGACTTTGCAAACACAACGTAGGCTTTAACTTCTCTTTCATTTTCACAGAGATGCACCACCTTCTGTAAATCTCTCTTCTTATTCCTTCAAACACTAAACTAGTGATCTGTGTAACCTCAGCTGCATGACAGAGAAAACTGTCCTCTTGCAATAATACTTGCAGATTATATAAACTCTCTTCTGGGCTTGCCATCAAAGAGAACAAAATGGACACAAAAAATACAAGAGGCATTTTCATAACAAATGACTGAATAAAGAGAATATATACAAGGTCACCTTGTTTAAAGAACTGTGAGTTATATCACAGTTGAAATCTTGTACTAAGCCTTTTGTAATCACAGCTTCCTGGACCTGAAATTAATTTCTTCTTTAGTGTCCTTTTCTTCACCAGGATTTACATTCAAAAAAGGAAACACAATTTGGCCTAATTTCTTGCTTCACTTTCAGCAAGGATCTGTGTAGTTCTTCTTAGTTAAATGTTAACTGTGAACTCACTAGAATAACCTATTTAAAGTTTATTTTAAAAAAGTATTCCTCATTTAAAAAAATCTAATAGCCTAGGCACTTTATGAATAATTAAATTGCAGCAGGAGCTGAATCAGGACTCTTGCTGGTGGTTTTTTTTTTTTTTATCATGGCTGCACATAAAGGATTAATTTTGGTCTCTCACTGAATTTTTCACGATGCTAGTAACAATTTAATCTGCATATAAAGCCCAACCTGCTTAAGAAATTAAACAGCACAATAAGAAAACGACCCTGGTAGTATTGCAAAAGCACCTTGGTTGGATTTGTATTTATTCTCTACAGGAAAAAAAGGGATATTACAATAAAAACATTCTTAGCCTGCATTTATGCCTCAGCACTCTTATGTTTCACTATTGGAGTTTGGAATACATTTGTGTGTATTGTCCAATTCTCTGAATCATCTTGTAAATAGTGATTTTATCTCCAGTACCAAGCCAACCCACTGTAACACGTAATAGTAGTAAAACTAAATGACAGAACTGCACAGCCTGATGATGGACAGAAGAAAATCAGCACACAGAGCAGTTTACTGGAGAAAAGAATCTGCATAATTATGTGCAATAAATACTGGGCCGTTTCAGAGCAGCATGCTGAGATCACAGAATTTGCTGCTTGTAGCAGACAAGTAATAAAGGTACATGTATTTTCTGAGACTGGTGACTAGCTAACAAAATACAATCTCCTCACAAATCTCCAAAACACAGCTAATAAAATATTCTATCAAGCCCAAAGATAACTGTCCTCATTGCATAATCAAGCAAAAAGAATTTTGATAAAGTTTACAATTGCAGTGAAAAGGTTAAATATCTAGACCTGGCCATGCTTTCTTTATATCCATATCTTCCATAAAAATGTCTTTCTTTCCTCACCAGAAGGATGGGTGACCTCCCCCCCGATTTGAATAACTACACTTTATTAAAAAGTCTCAAATGAAAAGATGAAATTTTATTTCTTACTGCCCAATTAAAATGTGGATATGACTCTTACAGAAAATATTTTAAAAACATTTCCTGCATATATAAACAAATTATCACAAAAGCATTGCCATCACTAAAAAAAAAATCCTTAAGTGCCATCATGACAAAAGAGAGATGATACTCAAAATACTTTTAAGATCGCTGGGATACCCAAAAAATTATTCATCTGGAAAATTATTCAGCACTAAAGTGATTTCAACAAATTCTAGAAAATAGGACACAGTACATATATGTAATGGTGTCATGCCCCTACCATATAAATCAAATTCCATGACAAAAAAAGTCAGATAAGACAAAGAACATGCAATTTTGGTTCTTCCTGGCACTTTTACCCTGATAAATGCTTATTATCATAGAATCATGGATATCATGGATATATATGAATATCATAGAATCATTTACTTTGGAAAAAACCTTTAAGATCATCAAGTCCAACCACTAACCTAACCCTAGCAAGTCCACCACTAAGCCATGTCCCTCAGTGCCAAATCTATATATCTTTTAAATACCTCTGGGGATGGCGACTCAACCACTTCCCTGAGCAGCCTGTTCCAGTGCTTGACAACAGTGAAGAAAATCCAGTGAAGCAACATTTCCTAATGTCCAATTTAAACCTCCCCTGGCGCAACTTGGGGCTATTTCCTATTATCCTATTGCTTGATTCTTAGATTATCATTTTGATTAAGATAAAGATTTCTCAATAATTACTTTTTTAAAGCAATTGAAAAAAGAAAACAAAACAGTGCTGGTACTTAGAAGATTAATCCTTGGTTTGATATGTGGTTATATGTATATTTAACCACACACATGCATAAAATAAAATTTCTGGAGTCTAGAGACCTAGAATTATGATTTCTATATGACTAATATGACATTTGTATGTGATCATCTGGTTTTGACGAATTGTTTTAGCAAAATGTTTGTGACACAAGAGAGCTGTAATAGGTTTTAATTATTGTTTTGTTAAAGGAAGATCATGAAGATGTGTCAAATTGTCTGATGATTAACTTTGCATGGCATTTCTAAAGCGTTATAATCTTCCTCTATCTTTGGCTCAAGAACGCTCTTTAAAAACCCTATATTATCCCCATATTTTACAGAGAAATGCAGTGACACAACAAGGAACAAAAGTCTCATAGGCTGCAGGCTCATGAAAGTAGAAACTCCCTGTTTAAAAGAGGTTAAAGTTTTCTCACTAGGATCTAACAGCAAGCTAGTTTAAACAGGCTAAATGTATGTGGTATGTTACACCACTAATTCTGTTAAAAAAAAAAAAGGAGAAAACATAGAATCTGTAATCATCGGGGAGTAACGAACTGAAACAAAAACAACTTAAGAGATCATGCAGTGCTATTGCTTCCTTTCTGGAGGGCTGAAATTCCTACAGAAGGGTCCTACCAGACTCTGCTTGAGAAAGGCAGCTGACTCCTGCTGACATAGGAGGATTCTGCAGCCAAGCAGGTGCCTCCATGCACTGGGATGAGTCACAGAGTTACCACTGATGAGCTTGGGAAAAATCAGCGGCGTGCCAAGAGACACCAACACGGTGAGCCCAAGGAGAGTTAAGGGGATGTACAAGCCAAAGGAGGACTCCAGCACCCTGACTATAGGAAATGGTAATCAAGAGGAAACCTTATCCTCAAGACCCTTAAGACCATCAAGTCCAAACATGGTAACGCTTGACTCAGTGATCTTAAAGGTCTTTTCCAACCTAAAGAATTCTATGATTCGGTAATTCCTTACTGTCAGAAGGGGAAGATCTCCTTGCCTCCTCTGCTGTGTCAGCTCAGACCTTTTCCTGAGCTGATTTAATGCTCTGAGCCAGCAAGGAAACATCCATGTCTTCTGCTGATTTGAATTGACTCACTGCTGGGTCGCCCAAGTACAAAGACGGATCAAGAAGTAGCCAGGAGGCCAGGAACAGATTGTGAGACAAAAGTGGGGGTAAAAAACAGGACCTTTCCTTTTTCAAGGGAGTTAGCACAACTCAATCCACCTGGTGAAATCACAGCCTCATCAAGAGCTGAAGGGATCAGACTGTTATCCATGTGCTCAGTATGGAAGGGGTTGTTTGGAGAAACGCTGTGTTTCTTCTGCCTCTCCCTCCTGTAACACATTGCTTGGCAATGCTCATTATTTAATTCATTGTGAGCATAGAAGAAAAGTATGCTGCTGCCAAGACTTAACTTTCTGGGTACCTGCTAAAAGGCTTAATTCAATACTTTTTCACCAAAGATTCCTGGAAGTCAAACATTCATTATTCAGTCCAAAATTGACAAGCTAAAAGCACATTTTGCAGGTGGAAGACATTTTACTGCATTTCTTAAAATTTCAGATTTGATACTTCCATAGAGATCTTAGCATAGATACTGATGTAATAAGCTCTTCCTTCACACAGGCACTTCTTTGGTAGCAAAATAACTGGCATTCTTCAAATGGCACATGCACTCATGAACATAGAAATGCAACGAAGGTTAGAAGATTTAAGTCACAGTGTGTGCTTCAGAAGCAAAGGAGAAATCTTTCAAAAATACAAACAATTAAGCTTAATTTTATGGCCAGACTCTAAACTGGTCGTGTTGACTTGCTGTTGAATGAGCAGGCAATGGTGAGTCCCAGTTCTGTATCATGGGGCAGCTCTGATTGAATGCTTAGCAATATATTGTAGCTAACAAAGGAGAATAGGAAGCAAAGCAGGAAAGAATAAAAGCAGGCTAAATAAAATTACTTTAAACACAGTTCTCCAGCACTTTCTACTCTATGTTGAGGGTATTGTTCTGTTTATTTTCCTTCTCAACTCAATTACACTAGGACCAGCCAGGTGAAATACAGGCATGTGGGATGAACAGCTTCTATTTTACTGAAGTTATTTTCTCTCTTGCAATGCTATTAACAACTAGAAGGTCTTGACCAAAGCATTGTTAGAGGTATTCTAGTTCATCTCAGTAACATCCACAGCATCCAGGGGGCTATGTTGTTATTTTCTGGTTTGTCCTTTTTTTTTTTCATTTTCTTGACCTAAAAGCTTTCCACTGAACAACTGCATTTGCGTATTGCCAGAGATCCCAACTGTTTTAATTAATTGCTGAAATTGTCATTCCCTTTGTCATTTACACAGCTAAAAAAGTCAGTTAGGTCTCATTGCTATCACACAACATATTTGAGACTGGGTAATTAAGAGCTGTAGCAAAAACAAATTTTATAAGGAATTCCATTTTCTTTCCCCTGGCTTCACTCACAGGGAAAGGAGAGCAGACTTTTTTTGGAAATGAAACAGTTTTTCTGGAGTTGAAGAGAATGTTGTATATAAACCCATTAGTGAAATAAAGTCCTCTAAACCATCCCTGACTTGTTTGCAGACAGGACAAGTCCCATTAGCTCTCCCAACTAAGAGAGAAAATCATGCACATTTCCCTTCCTCTATTCATTGTATATTCTCATAAAGAAAAGAAATCGACCCTGCCAGCTTTATAAACAGGTTGAAACAGCATAGGAAACCTCTGAATTTGCAGCACTGGAGAGGTCTTCCTTTTATGAAGTCACTTGGATTGCTACATCTACATCAGAAGATCCTGACCCTGCGTGTTGGGTTCGCATGGCAAGGTTTCGGTAGTGGCAGGGGCTACAGGGGTGTCTGTGAGATGCTGCCAGAAGCATCCCCATGTCCGACAGAGCCAACACCAGATGGCTGAAAGATGAACCTGCTGCTGGGAAAAGCTGAGCCCATCAGCAATGGTGGCAGCATCTCTAGGACAACAGACTTAAGAAGGAGGAAAAACCCCAAAACCTACAGAACAGCAGAGAGAGGACTGAGAATATGCAAAAGAAAGCACTCTGCAAACACCAAAGTCAGTGGAGGAGGGGGAGGAGGTGCTCCAGGTGCCACAGTAGGTTTGCTGCCAGGACTTGTGATGCCCTGGGAGGGACCACACTGGAGCAGTTTGTGAAAGGGACCTTACAGGGGAGAAGAGTTAGACAACTCTGAAGTGCAGTTCAGTCCAGAAGGGAGGGGTGGGGGGGATGTTTTTAAGATTTTGTTTTATTTCTCATTACCCTACTCTGGTTTGATAAATAATTTCCCCAAGTCGAGTCTGTTTTGCTCATGGCAGTAATTGGTGACTGCACTCTCCCTGTCCTTATCTCAACAATGAACCTTTCATTGTTTTCATTCCCTGCCTGGATGAGGAGGGGAGTAACAGAGCAGCTTCCCCGAGCAGCTGA
Organism: Coloeus monedula; assembly: GCF_965178545.1. NCBI lineage: Eukaryota > Metazoa > Chordata > Aves > Passeriformes > Corvidae > Coloeus > Coloeus monedula. Next base: position 52,609,440 of record NC_138783.1, read on the forward strand.
CATCCAGCCAGGGTCAGCCCACCACACTCTAGCATTTCCATTAAATTCTTAATGCCTGCTCAGAATAAAGCTCCATAGCACCTTAAGCTGACCTAAGGTGCAGTACAGTATCACTGCCAACTAGCTGTGCTTCCTCGTGTCCTTCTTTGTTGGTGGTTTGTGAAGATAACCACATTAAACCATCTAAAAGGAAAATTTGGGGGTTTTTGCCAAATCAGTTTCCTGAACAGATCCTCTACGTGGTCACAAGTGTTTGTTCCTTTGTTTGACTGAGGACAAAAACACATGGCCAGAACACAGGACTAGCCAGGCCTGGATTTACACTCTTCTCAGCACTACAGCACACATGCTCAAACTGGATTTAACCAAGTAAATCTGGGTACTAAACGCAGTCCAGCTCCAACAACATGAAGATTTGGATCTGCTTATTTCCTCAGAGGGGAAGTACATATAGTGAGAGGCCAGCAACAAAGTGCTGAAAGAATCAGTCTTTTATTTCACAACCACATTCATGACCTTGAAACAGGAGACAGAAATGCATTAATGAAAGCTGCAGATGACAAAATTACATAAACCAAAGCCACAACGTCATACATACATAGAAGCCCAACTGATTTTGAAAAGAGCAAGAATAAATATGGGATGACATTTATCTAACCTAAATACAAGGGTTAATACTAAAAGATGACTATTAGTTCTAATTTCAGGTGTGATCTCTTAAAAGCAGAGAGATGAAAAAGCCTTGAGATCACTAAAGGATTACAAAATGTGCACGATCCACAAATTCAATACAGCTGAGAAAAGAGACACAGTAACATAAATGCAGGAGATACTGGGAAATATGAATGCCATTGGACAAGCTGATAGTGAACTTCTCATTTTTTAAATTTTTTTTCAATTTGGTCTATGTTCATATAAGAACAGCACAAGGGTGAAATGCTGAATTTCATGCCTGCGCTGCAAGCCAGTCCTTAGGAAAAAAATTTAACAACTCCAATGTATCAATTGCCTTTTGTACAGCATCTCTTCTACCTTAACCCTAATGAGACCCCAGCTAAGGTGAACACAGCAAATTGCTTTGCCCACAACCAGTCTAGCAAGCAGTGTGTGACAAGCACTACATCCGCAGTGAAAGCTGTCCTTCCTGCCGACAGCAGACTGGAGAAAATACATGGGGAATCTGGCAAAATATCTTGTATATGCATAATAGTGACATACCAGAGTTGGAAAGTCGGTCATCATCTGTATTAGCAGATAAATGAGCATTAAAGACAAAAATTACTTTCCAGTTCCATGTCACCTTATTAAAGAGAAATGATTTGTCATAAGTCAGACAAACAAAACCAAAACCTGCTAGTTTTCTGCATAAAAGTATCCATCACTATCCAAACAAAACTCCACTTCTAGCTCTCTCACTTCAAGGAAGATGTGAACAGTTTTAAATATTAAGGGAGCAGGAATAAATGTTTGCATCCACCTTTGCCTGCGTAACATCAACAAGCATCTGCAGAACTTTTTGGTTTGAGAGCAAAACAAACTGACAAAATGAACAGGGTTGGAAAGGACGGCTGGAGATCACCTACTCCAAACCCCTGCCAAGGCAAGACCACCTAGGGCAGGTTACACAGGAACGTGTCCAGATGGGTTTGCAATGTCTCCATAGGAGACTCCACGACCTCCATGGGCAGCCTGTTCCAGTGCTCTGCCACCCTCAACGTAAAGAAATTGTTCCTCATGTCGAGATGGAACTTCTTGTGTTTTAATTCCTGGCCATTGCTCCTCATCCTGTCGCTGGGCACCACTGAAAAGTCTGGCACCATTCTCCTGGCACTAGCCTTTGCGGTATTTATATGCATTAATGAGATCCCCTCTCAGTCATTTCCTTCTCCAGGCTGACTAAGCCCAGCTCTCCTCTCTCTCCCGTAAGATGCTCCAGACCCCTCATCATCTTTGTGGTCCTGCGCTAGACCCTCTACAGGATCTCCTTGCCTCTTGTAGAGGAGCCCAGAACTGCATACAGCACTGCAGACGTGGCCTCCACGTTACCAAACCCCCCCACTCCTACACGCTCCCTGTGCGACCGCAGCCACCCCATTCCCGGCCCCGCTCTCTCCCCGTCCCGTCCCGCCTCCCTCCAGCGCCTATGGAAGCGCCGGGTCGCAGTTGCTCCGGGGTCCTACCTCAGCCGCGGACAGCCATTACAACTGCCTCATTAGAAACCCTCCCCGCTATTCTCCGCTGCGTCTCGCCCACCTCTCCGCCTCTCCCTTTCCTAGCTCTAGTGAGGTGCTGCGGAAGAACGCGGCCGCTCCCTGCCTCATAGAGGGTCGGCGGGGCATGTTCTCTTCCCTTTGTGGTCAGGCGCGCCTCGGGCAGCTCAGGGCCGGCGGAGGCCCCTGTGCGGCGGGCGGCGCTGACGTGTCGGTGGGAGCGGCGGCGGCCCTGGCAGCACCATGTGAGTCAGGGAGCGAGGGAGGGACCGAGCGGGGGTCCCGCAGCCCCCCTCGCTCCTTCACCCAGCCCTAACCCCCTGCTCTCTCCACAGGTCGAAGGTCACCTTTAAAGTGACGCTCACCTCGGACCCCCGGTTGCCTTACAAAGTGTGAGTGCCGGGCCGGCGCTGCGTGGGGCGGCGGGGAAGTGAAACGGGGCGCATCGGGAATGGCTTCTGATGGCCATCCCGGCGGGCATTCCGCCAGCGGGAGCGGCGGTTGTCTCCCTCCGTGCGGAATGACAGGCGATGTCTGTAGTTAGCCCTGCTCTTGGGGCTTTTCCACTTTGCCCCACTGCCCTGCGCGTCTTCCACAGTCACAGAATCATTCATGTTGGAAAAGACTTCCCAGACCAATGAGTGCAACCTCTGACCGATCACGGGCTTGTCAACCAGACCATGGCACTAAGGGCCACGTTCAGGCTTTTCTTGAACACCTGCAGGCATGGTGACTCCACCGCTTCCCTGTGCAGCCTGTTCCAATGTGTGACAACCCTTTCAGTGAAAAATTCCTCCTGATGTTCAGCCTGAGCCGCCCCTGCCACAGCTTGAGGCCAGGTCCTCTCCTGGAGAGCACATTGCTACAGAGCTTAATCCCACAGCTCTTGAGATTTGCCACATCTGCTGAAACTTAGAGGTGTTCTCATTTTCTGCTAAAAATGCTTCTCTTGAAGCATCTGACACCCACCAGGGACCTTGATTACTGGTTGCACAGCTTTGGCAAAAGTACTGCCATTGGTAAAAGTGAAGTTTCAATTGCTAGTTTAATAGCAGATAAAGTTACTTTTCGGTTTGTTTTGGCAGCCACGTATTACTTGTGTTGTGATTTCAGGTTAAGCGTGCCTGAGAACACACCTTTCACAGCCGTCCTCAAATTTGCTGCGGAAGAAGTAAGTAGAGAGTGATGATGCTGGTTTTTAACATTTTGCATGTTCTTGAAAGTGAAAGCCTTTTTAATGGTAAAAATGCAGTGGTTAATTCAACAGAAGGAACTGCTATTGGATACAGATGGTCAAAAGCTTTACTGGCCTCAGTGGGGGCCTGACAGAACTTGAAGAATCCTAAACTTAGTGATCCTTGCACAAATTATGCATCAGCAGCTGGCATTGAGGTGCTTTCTGTTCTTCTTTGTAATTAAACTATTTTATATCAGTGATGTCAAAATTTGTGACAGTGGAGAAGTGGAGAGAATTTAAAGATACTGCTATTGGATACTTAATATTAAAATTTCTTATGTGGAATATCAAGAAAATTCTTTAGCATTATTCAGGAAACTCTTAAACTCTTTTCACATTCAGTTCCAGTAATCTCTGACTTTGGAAGACACATGGTTTATGATTGTGGAAGGTATTGAGATCAGCCGTATGGGATAAATTCAAAAAACTGACTGTGTTCTTTGGCTTCTGTGTGTTGATCTTTCACATGGAATCCTATACCATTAGGTGTCTAAATTGCTCACATAATGTATTTGAAGAGATGTATCATGTTGTTTCAAGTTAAGCATGCAAAGATTAAGAGACATTCACCAGGTGTAAACAGTAAGATCAAGTGCATGATGGCTCTCTTCATCTAACTGACAAAAAATTCAGCTGAGAGTCTGTTCTTGCAGTTCCTCCCTCTTGTCTTTTCAGGAGAACCTGGGAAATTCTGGGTTATTGAAAATTTCTTTTGTTCGAGCATTGTAATAAAATAGTTAGGAAGGATAATGGACTCCTGGTCTTGAGTCTCCTTATGTTGTTACTGTTACACCACAGATGTGACAGAAGCTCTTAGAGGAAACAGAGCTTGTGGGGGGAGGTTGTGGATTGGTTTTGTTGTAAATTTACTTGAAGAGAACATTATGCAGAATATAGCATGCTGTTAAAGATATTTGATGTTTTGGGGGGTTTTATTATGTTTTCTTTTCCCCCGTTATTTTTATTCTGAACTGATATGGTTGTGCCCACACAACCCATACATAGAGACCTAGACTGAAAAGTCTAAGAAACAAGTATGAGGCATCAGAAATGAGTGTGCAACTGAGTAGTTGGAGATGTTGAAAGGGAGGGGCCACTTCTGGTGGGGGTTGCCACTGAACCTGTTAACTTCACCTACTCATGGAACCACAATGTTAGTTAGTGATAGGGTCATCTGAGAAATGGATTTAGAGAATCATTAGTGACTTAAATATTCACATTTAGCAAACCATTATTTTAATTGGTGTATTTTGGGTATCTATGGGAGTTTTACTGTTTGACCTCAGACTATGGATCAGCACTGAAGCTTTTTGCATCTCTCTGAGACAAGGCAGAATGAAATGCTTTGTAAACAAAGAGCAAAAAAAATATTGTTAAACTCTTCCCCGGGAATGAAGCCTCTTTGTGAACTGGCATTGAAAAGAATGGGAGATAATTTTCGTGTTACATGATTTTTTTTTTTGTTCCTTGAACCACATAGCTTAAAATTACCTTATGCAGTGTGTTGTGATTCAAGAACCAGTTTCACGGAAACTGAATGAAACATATGTGGAAATGATCAAAATTTGGGCACAGTTGTTACTTGTACTCCAGGGGAAGTGGATTATCTTCTCAGTGATTAAAGCTCTTGGGGCAGAGAAGGATTTAAGTTGTGGCTATCTAGCCTTAGCCAGTTTCTACTGAGATATCTCTCAGAGACTTAAAATTTGCCAAATCATAACCAGACTTGCCCTACTTGGAAAAAAACTCATTTTACAGTGTGTGGTATCTACTGGGTTTTTTTCCTTCATCTTTTTGAGCTACCTGGTACATGTCTCAGGTGTACACTTGCACAATTAGTTAGAAAAAATCTCCATTACATTTGTGGAATTACTAGTAAAATACTCATCCATTTCCATTAAATATAGTTAGCTATATCTATAAATCTGAAGGAACTCTTTTCTCATTTCTTATGTACCTGAACAAGCTAAAATGATAATTTAATATTACCCATGTATTTTCTGCTTTAACTATGTCTCTTATGCTATTTTGTCGTACTCTTTTTTCCTTTAGTTCAAAGTCCCTGCAGCAACAAGTGCCATTATAACAAACGGTAAGAATATAGTTTATATTTATTTTGTAATAGTTTTTGTATTGAAGTTGCAGTGAAGGTTATTGATAAAATCAATACTGTCTCGTATTTCACAAACTCTATGTAGTGTAAATTGAATTTAATAATATTGCAGCATTATTTAAATTTCTTACGTACGGGGTGAAGATACTAAACCACTAATTCAGTTTTGTCCAAATATATAGCTGAAGGTTTCTTGTCAGTTCCCATGCTAAGACTGTTTTTAGCTATAGGAAATAGCTGCATGATGACCTGATGTAATAGTTGCATCTTGTTGGTATGTTTTTTGAGCTGCAAGTTTAATGTAATAAGTTGTAATACGTCTGTTTCATCTTCTTTTTTCTCTTTCTTTCCTTCTTTGTAGATGGTATAGGAATAAATCCTGCACAGACAGCAGGTAAGTTACTGTATATGAATCCCAGCATTCAAAACTTGTTATTTCTCTTTCAGTCTAATGTATAGCACTTGGGGTTGTATTACATTTTGGGTTTGACTTCTTAAATGGGAGGAGCATTATCCAGTAGTTAAAAACTAGTCATTGTAGGGTGTAAAATGTTAAATCCAAAGAACAGTGTTTGAACTTTTTGTTCAGTGTTTGTTTATTTAGTTCTGTGAAAAAGTGAGGGACTTCTGATCTTCAGAGCTTTGCATTTAATGTGCAGTTTGAAAGCAATACTGTAATACATGCTACTGCAGTAACAAGTAACAGCTATATTCCCCCCTCTCTATCTAATTCAGTAGTAATTGCTGTTCTAGCAGCACTTCTCATGAGGTATGTTAAAAAAAGTAAGAGTTTTAGAGCAGGAACTCCAGGAGCTGTGGAAGGTGTGTTTTTAGAAGAGTTGGGTTGGAACTAGGTGGTCATAGAGGTCTCTTCCAAATCAAATCATTCTTTGGTTCTTGCTGGTAGCTCTTGTTCTCACCAAGGGGTTCCATGTCAGAAATCCCTGAATTCAAATGTGGAGGCTGGCTATGAGAGAAGCATTTATCTCTGTCACAGAAAAGTGTAAGGCTGTTCCCTGTCACCTCCTGAAATACATGGAAACATAGTACAGATATGTACCAATAATGGTCTGCTGTCTGGAAGCAGATTGTGTGGACTTGCTCTTGAAAAGCTATACTTTTAAACTAATTGGGAAATAATTACAGTAGTCTAATCTTAAACCATTAGAGAAGAGAGTGGAACAGAGTATCCTGATAGAAAGTTATGAACATTTCTCACCTACTAGGTACTAATAAAAACACCTTTGGTGCTTATGGAATCCAGTCATCCAGTGAAAACTGAATAATTTTACCCCTGCTTGCAAACATGAGGAATGTTTGGTAGAGACTTGGTGCTATTCTGGTTTTTGCATGAAATCCATGCATCCATCTATCTCTCTCATTTATGCCCTCTGAATGCCAGTCATTATTGAAGGTACCACAGGAAAAAAGAAAACACAAAAACAAGGCATTATCAGCACACTTAGCTGTGTAAACTAGAGTATAAAGTAAATCCTTGCAGAGCACAGAACAGTATCTGATGTTTAGAGGAGCAGTTGCTTGACACTAGTTTGGGGAATTTCATGAAGTTGTAAAAGAAACCATTTAAGTGTAGAGACATGTTTCTGAGATCTGTGATTGCATTAACAACATTTGAAAATGAAGATCGAATAAGCGTTTGGCTTTCTGCTCCACTGGAGACTTCTGTCCTGCCTTCGGACACCTGGATTATGGTTTCACAGGTGTAGTGCCTCAGGCAGACTCCTCAGCTGATGCTGTCCTCATCGTGATACCATGATCAAGTGTATTAAAAACAGATAATAGATCTAATAATTTAGTGTAGTTACTAGATCATCACCCACATATAAAGCCACATTTTCACATGACCACTGAAGAATACTTAGGCAAAATGGTAAAGTTGCTTGAGGTATACTTAGGCTGTTTCTCTTCCTCAGCAGTATGCTTTCATTTTTTATTATGTAGCTCAAATTAGTTGTAGCTTAATCCTTTAAAGTAAATGTATTTAGAACTACTTGACTGCTGAGCAAAAGCATCCATAAAGTAGTTCATTATACTTGCAGCTGTGCATATTGAATTCACGTCTCCAGTTGATTTGCTTTACCTCTCCTAAGCTCTTATAAATATTGAGGGATTATTCAGTAGTATAAAACAGCATCTCATAATCAAGAAACCGGTAAATCAAAAGCATCTAGATGCAAAATGTTGTCATCACTGCCTTATTCTTCAGATGTAATATTAGGCACATGGATTATGTTTTTTTAACATAGGTGTTCTGGCAATGCTGTGTGATGTTTCTGTCAACCGGGGAAAAAACCAAAACAAACCAGTCCACAACAAAACAAACCTCCAAAATAAATCCTAACAAAACAAGGAAAATACAACCCACACCAAACCCAGTGCTCAGACCAAAATCCCTCCTCAGTTTACAAGTAAACATCTATAATTTAGGTATAAACTTCTGTTCAGCCTCATTATTTGGTATCTCAAAATAAAATTACTTTTTTCCCTTCTTTTTAAATTTTTTTTTCATATATCAGAGTTCCTGCAGATTGAACAGTTACTTAAGTCTTCAAAAACTTCCAAAATAAGATATACAGGAATAAAATCTTAGTAATCCTTGGGGATTTCAGAGGTTTTGTACTGTTCCACGATTTCCTCTCCTTTCTGAAAAAAAGCACTCAAGTGTGACTTTCATTTTCCTTACATGATTTCATGGAGCAGGGGAAATGAAAGCTGAAAGAGCTAGGCATAACACTTAATCCCTGTATTGATTTCAATTTTAAATCCTTGATAGTTCTGGGAATAGTATGCCATAATTTTAATAAAACGAGTGTGATATTAGTGATGGAAACAAACTGAGGTGAGGTGAGTTACTGTCTCCATGAGATGCAGCTGTGGCCTGTTTCAAAACATTACGAATTTTATGATGGCCATTACAATAGGACATTTCCATCTAGGATAGTAAGGTTAGTAAGCAGTTCTCCAGTTTGTTGCTGAGACAGGTTTGCATTCAGTGGGTTTTCTAGATCTCTTCAGTACATGGTCTTGGCAGATCTGTAAAATCAGAATGTCTTCTGATAACATGTTCTTTTGAATTGATTTTCCAAGGGTCATTATGTTGACTGTGTATGATGGTTTTGATCCTGATCCACATGCTGGAGAAGTGGAGTTCAAAAAAAGGGTAGCTTTGTTCTAAGATGCAAACAACTTAAATGGATGTCAAGTATCTTAATTTTATTTGTGAGAGCACTCTACATCCCTGGAATGGGATGCTCAGGAGAGAAATACAATTACTCTGTTTTAGAAGTTAATGCAAGTTTGAATAAGGAATCACATACAGTCTATTTTGTGCAGTAATAATATGAAGTAAAAAAGTAAACGTTCCATGTATTACTTAAATAATACATCACTTAGAGATGTGGTTACATTTTCAAATGTTACATGTAACAGAAGAAAATAGCAGCTTGAATGACAATCCTGAATACATAAAAAAAATATTCAAGGCATCTAAGTATTAGAAACTTCTAATTTTTTATTATGTCTTCTTATTATGTAAAGATTATGATGATTAAGAAAATATAGTAATAAATAAGAAGTTGAAAGGGATTTTTATGCTAAAATGAGACTAAGTTATGCTTGCCTGTTTGGAGAACCTTCCTAAAAGGAAGGTATAATTGAGGTTCTGAAGTTAGAAGTCGATAAGTACTGAACCAAGGAGAGAGCTAAAAATGAATGAATGCATGAATGACCTCAAGATAACAAAATAATTATGGAAAACTAAAACTTCATTTTCTTTTCTTCAATTTTTTATGGCTTATAAGTGAAATCAGGCATTCAAGTGTGAAACTGCAAAGTTTGAAAGGCTACACTTTGCAAGGTCTAGCATTTTTATTTAAAATAAAGAGCTCCTTGGAAAAAGAGGAGCATGATAAAATTCCATGGAAACATGAAAAATTTATTTCTGCTATGTCAAAAGGAATTACTATGAAGCTGTTAAACACTGACTTAACATTGTTATCCTTTAAACGTGTTTATTGAGGTAACACTGTATTTTCTTGGTTAGTAATACATCCTGTTTTCTTTCTTTGTTTAGGAAATGTGTTTTTAAAGCATGGTTCAGATCTACGGCTCATTCCCAGAGATCGAGTTGGGAGCTCCTAACATCTCCTGAAAGCTGGGGAATAAGTGACGTTGCTGTGCAGCAGAGGTCTATTTATTTTGGAACTCCAAAATGCAACTAATTAATTGGACTTTTTTAAAGCAAGGAAAAATTACTTCCCAGGATTTGATTTTTTTTTTTTTTTGAAACAGAGATAATCATTTTCCTGTTAAAATATATTAACTCATACACTGATTCTTCCCTGACTAGTAGAAGAACAGGCTAATTGCATGTTATGTTGCTGCAAGAAGGACAGACTTGTCTATAGGTGTTACTGACACCACAAGGGTAAACACAGCCACCATCAAGAGGTATTTAAAATACTGGATATTGTTGAGCCTGCTTCGTGGAAGGGGGAATTGGGTTATGATTTTGCTACAAAGAAATTATTCCTACTGTGTGCTTAAAGTTGGGGGTTTTCCCGGTGTTTTTTTAAATAAAGTTATTCCCATGTTTAGAGGAACAGCTTTCACCTGGCTCAAGTATTAAGCTCAAGTAGAAGGGAAATTTCAGGAGTTCATTACTCAAATAAGTAAACAGTTGCCAAATGTTCCAAAGTAATTCTAAGATTTAATTGCTGCAAGTATTTGAGATACAGGAGAAAACAAGAGGTTTCTGTGTTTTAAGACTTCATTCGGACATACTGTGAAGTTAAATTAAACTCAATTTACAAGAATTTATGAGACCAAGTCTCCTCACATGAAGTGCCATCAGCTGAGAAGGATTGCAATGTAATTTGGGAATGTGTAGGTACAGGTCAAATACGTCATTCCTTTTTCAGTAAACTAACACTGGTTCTTTCCAGAAGTCTTGGTTTTGTTACTGCCTGTTACATAGAAAACATCATAGAATTCGCTGAAATATTTGTCTTCAGATTATAAATTGCCAGGTGTACACTATCAGTTGTGTATTTTAAGTAGAGAAATTGCTGCTTTTCTTGAACTGGTTATCTACGTTGTAATTTAATGTATTTGGCAAAATCTTACCATATTGCATTTTTTTCTGTTCTACTGAGTTGAATGGAAAGAACAGTGGGTATTGTAGTGCTTGGTTAAATGAGTATTGTCACAAATACAACTGTCCTGTGCTTTAGAAAGATGTTCAGATAATGTGTCAGGTAATGCAGAAGTATAAAATGCCCTTCTGAGTGGGTGTAAGCTGAGGAAATAGAGAAAAACACTTCAGAAATCAATATTTGACTATAAACAGCTTCCAAATTTAAGATAAATTGTAAAATTCTGTATTTCTCTTTAATAAACAATTATATGAAAAAGTGCAAACATTGTTCCTCTCATATTCTTAAAGTTTGACAATAATTAAAAACTTCCCATTAAGCTTTTATTCAACATGCTTTGAGATTCATTTTAAGCCAAAAGATTGTTAGTATGCAGAATTCTACAGAACACTGCCCCAAAGAGCAAAGTACATAGTTTTTGTTAATCTAATGCCACAATATAATTAGGATGAGCGAAATTAATTGCTGGTAATTTTTAGCTGCAAATCTCTTGACTGAATGCTTGAAAAAGCACCTGATACTGGAATATAACAAACAGGAATCTTTTTTTTTCCTGTCTAAAGGTGCAGTGTTTTTGAAGGGCCATCACGGTTAAGTGCATTTTGAAACCAGGATGCTCCGATGTTTATATAATTGAGGGTTATATAAAAATGATTTCATGTGGTGGCTAACATTTCTAACACTGTTATTTAGGTTATAACACAGCATAAAGTATTTGTTTGACATACTGCATTGCAGGTAGTTTATGTAACATGCTAAGAATTTGTTCATTTGGAAAAATAACTGGTATTTTTAGTACTCTGTTCATTACACCTTTGTCCCAGTATGGCCTCTAAAATCTGTACATGGCTTTTCAAGACACTTGATTTCAGTGCTGAAATGTATTTAGCAATCTTCTGCAAGTTGACTTGACCTTTGCAAGTTGATTTTCTTAAGTCATGTTTGTATATGGTTGTATAGGAAACTTTAAGTTTCTAGGGCTTGGGATTTTTTAGAAGATTGTGGAAGTGCTGTGCTCCCACATTTGCACTGGTCTGTCTATCCATACTTTATGGTGTACTTTGGAAATCAACTCTGCCTGGCAGTTGTGTTGTCAGCTCTGGTTATAACCTGAATGGTGTTAAACAAAAGATTTGTGTTGTTTGTGATTCACTTTGTCAGACCTTTGCTGAAGTCAATTTGAAGGGTCTTTTTTCTGTATTTTACATTTATAAAAGGATGTCTGATTCATGTTACAAAGATACTCTGTGAAAAAATAAATTGGCAGAAGCATAAATTGTGAAAAGTCCCACCAAAACTTTCAGATATCTCTTATTGTTGTTTTGGTTTATACAAGATCATAGAAGTATTATTTTGATAGAATTTTTAAAGATATCATGGACATTTTTCAGGGAGGAAAGCACAATGCTCTGATGAAGTACAGTAGAATGGGAGAAGTTAGAAAATGGCCCTGATAATAAATTCTATCAGCAGTATGGTTTTCTTCCTGTGTTCTTGTCACAAAATCCAACTTTATTCTGTGTTTGAGATGAAAAGGCCATTTTCCTTTCTTCTTGTTACTAAGTAAGAATCATAAAAATTGTTGACAGTAGGTCTCAGAAGTTGAGAATTCTTATTCTTTGTGTTTAGCTTGATCATAAAAGCCCAGCTCCCACTGCTTGCTCCAGTGATACGAGGAGCAGTCGGAGTAAGAGAAGGAGCTGTTCCAGCAGGACTACACAATGAGTGTATTCTGAAGGTGCTGGGGCACAGCAGTCCTTTGTATGGCAGCATGCAGGTGGCCTTCAAACAGCACTTTAATGGGGCACTGGGAAAGCTCAATGCTGCAGTCATCCTAGCAGCGCTGTGGATACTGTTCCAGTGATTGTAGCAGGAGTGCTAAGCTCCAGCTGGGTGAACTTCAGTCCGTGTGCAATGCACAGTGTTCAGAGCTGAATACAGAATACCCAACAGCACCTCAGTAGTGAATTTCAGCCAATGATGGAAGGTAAATACTGGTGAGTGTTCACAAAGGTAAGTGTGATCTTTTTGAGGCTAATCTCTGCAGGCTGCTTCTGAAGCTTAACTTATTAAAGTCCTCCAGAGAGATTCAGAGTAGCTAAAAGAATCTTCAGTTCTGAATGGCTCTCTGAGAAGCCTTTATCTCCTCACTGGCTAGAGAAATCAGTTGATGCATTAACCTGCAGGGGCTAACATTAACCTTTATGAATGCCTTCCCCAACTGGTACTTCCCCCTCCCTTCAATACTGTATGTTACATACTTGTCCACTCAGTCTTGTTTGATCTTGATTAACACATGGTACAAGGTTCCCAGGGACTTGTTCAAAATAACAACAACTTTTGTGCATGAAATCAAAACTGCTTTTTGATGTAATTTAATTAGTTGAATGCAATTTTTATCCTTTTACAACAGGTTCAGGCCCTTGGTGGTCGTGTGAGGAAGGCTTGTAATTTTTTACAGAAAGCATTGCCAGCTTAAAAATAGTTCTGTTTACAAATAAAGAAGAAAACGTGTGTACTGAGGAGGAAAACAAAAGATTCTACTACTGAATCTTTTTGGAGTATGGATTTGGTCTCCTTTATATCTTTGAAGTGATTAAATGTTCCTGGCAAGCAGATTTTGAAGGATTTTGAATGCACCCAAATAGCCACTAATAAAAGGACCATGTGCAGGTGCTCCTGTTTACTATTATGAAGAAAATCCTGAGGCTATGAGTAGGAACAGTGACTCTCACTACTGAGAAATACCAGATGTGTGTAAGAACTATACCATCGCTAGAGGCTTTTGATAATTTTAATGGAGAGAATCGCTCTTTGATTTTGAACAATAGATAAATTTGTTTACAGACCTTGAAAGTAGTCCTCATCTGGTGGGAGTGAGATCACTGTCCAGAATCCCTTTCACTGCTCATGATATTTGATAGGAAGTAAGTCTGGAACAGTCTGGCCATTAAATAACTGGACTTCTCCCAGTGGAATTCTGTCTCAAAGGTGTAGTGTGAACTAAGAAGTGCAGCACTTTTATCTTCAGAAGACTTGGCTGTGATAAAAATCCATTGCTGTCTGATGAAGAGTTTAAAATTAAAAGAAAAGAGGGTGGGGAATATTCTTTGTATTACCTGTTGAGTCGTGAGGTCATTTTTCAATTCCAGGCTCACACTGTATGACTTCTTATAGGAGAAGCCACAAGATTTTAGTAAATGTTTGCTATCAAACATCTTAGAAATTCAACTGAAGAGCTGTGGGCTATTTGTAAGACAGTAAATGTAAAACAAATAGACCTATGAAGCATATCCACATCTAGGGAACACTTGCTAGGGATGACCATAAGTAGTTTGGTATTAATACTGATGCATGCTTCTAATGCTTAAAAGCATCAGGCATTACTTTGAACTGCTTTTCACATCTGTTCTTTGCAAAGTAGTTTTTAATATTTTTGATTGCATGCTTGCTTTGCCAAAGTGCTGTTAATTTTTACTATGGGCCAAACTTCGTGCTATGATTTTTCTAGAGTTTAGAAATAGAAATGCTGCTTCTGCCCCAAGCTGGGTTTATGCAGACCTTGACTATATATCCATGTGTGACTGACCTAAGCAGTGCTCGTAACTCCTCCCCTGAGGAAGGGACCTGAAAGATCATCTATTTTCAACCCCCCTGCCATGAGCACAGGTGCTTTCCATTAGGCCAGGCAGCTCTCAGCCTTTTTGCAAATTAAATTTTTTATGTTTAAATTGAAAACAAAAAGGCGATGCTGGATGTAGCTAATCGGCTGATGTTTATTGCAGTAGCTTTTTAAGCCATGGGCGGGGGAGGGAGGAAATAGCATTGCTGTAATAAAGTGCTGTCAGGCGATTCATGTTGCTTGAAAAATTAACATCTTTAAATTCATTTTTGCATTGACATTTCCAGTTAGTAGAGACCCATTAATTTGTGACAGGGTTCCGTTCCATTGCTGTGGGCTCTTGAATAGTATACAAATAATACTGGCTAACAATGAGAGCAGCCAGGCATCCTTACCAGCAGCACGAACGGGGAAGGTTTGTACAAGCACTCAATGTCAGTAAAGCACCACCCATGCAGAGCTGCTTATTAGCACTTGAACAAGAGCGCAGTACATCTTGCCAGCTGTTTCGTAGTCGATGGGATCCATTGTAGGTGACAATGACAATCAAATGGTCCTATTATTTATGCCAGGTTCATTTAATTCCCACTCCTTGACTAAATGCTGTTCCAGATGAATGTGTGTGTATAGTACAGAGTATCCACAGTGAGCTCAAGGACTCATCATTCTTATTTCATGACTCTGTTTTGGACAGCTCCAACTCCCTCCAAGAGACATCTGTTCTGAAGTGGCGTTGCAGGACAGTCAGTTCCATGGGGCTTCACGTCCAAGAATCTGTCATTTAAAAGCTGGTCTGAAGTTTATGCATTTCATTTTTATTTGTCATCCTGTGGTCATGGAAATTTAAGGTGGAGAGCTTCCACTGATCTTCAGACCTTAGGGTCAGGGATTGCTGAAGTTTTAAGTGCCACATCTAAACATCTAAATAACAGGAAAGCAATTTTAGCCATGTGCTTTTGTAAATTAGACTTAAATATCTTCTGCCCTACTGACATGCCAGAAGAACTTAATAATGTCAGAAAATTTGGAAGCCATGAAAAATATTAAGGAGGAGTAAAAAAAAAATGAAGAGGATCTAAAAATGAGAGCATGTGGGTATTACAGAGCCTGATAAAACCTGATATCCCATTTCAGTTTTGTGGTTCTCAAAATTTTCATTGGTGACCACTACCCTGTCATTATGCCATTACCCTGATTCCAGACACTTCCAGTTATGTACTGAAGAGATGACTGAGCATCTCTAAAGAAACATCCTCCTTTCAATTTTGATTGTTCAGGACAGTCACCTGTCTGATATCAATTATACTTCACTTGGAGACATCATGTCTTTTGTCATTGCAGTAGCGCAGACTATTTTATGTCTAAATGATTAAAGTAATGCAGTTTACACTGGGAAAGTCCTTGCACCTAAGGAAGCATAGCAAATACATAAATTATTCTCTATTCTAAAAATAGTTGAAGTTATCAGGTATTTTTAGTTCTCTAAAATGAAATTGAAAGAAAACCTGTAACTCTACCACTTTATCCTGGAAGTGGCAGCTATCAAAGTAAAGTATGCATTCTTCTTCCTATTGTGCCTTGAAAGCAAATGTTACTTTTAGTTTGAAAAGTGAGATCACCTGGAAAATGAAACCTATTAAATTGCTGTTGTGATATGCTTGCATTGATTGATGACCTCAAATTAGAATGGCAAGGAAAGGCTGTAACAGCCTTTAGTGTTTATCACAAAACTAAGATATTCATAAAGATGTTTTAACTCAGGGTTTGGCTGGTTAGTGGAAATTATTTTAATGAAATCTTTGACAGCTTTTTTATTCTGAACATTTGACAGTTGATGATAACTTAATGCAAATCAAATTCCTGCTTATTAGTGCTCAAATATTAGTTTTAGTAAGGCTTCCCTGGTATGAGTGAGGCATGTCCCTGCACCCCAAATCTTGTGCACTGTACTGCAATTCATGTTCCAGTGTAAAGCTAAATGAAGACAAATAATTACTTCGATTATTTAGTGATGGTGGACTGAAACACCAATTCTGTCCAAAAAGAAAGAGAAAGAACCCTGAACCGTGAGGTGGCAAATAAACAGTTATGATATCAATAATATGTATGATCATCTACTTGAGTTCATGTGAACTTTTTAGTATTAAAAAATGAAAGAGTCTTATGGATGGGGAAGATCTGCAACCAAAATGCACTGTGCTTCATTTTGGTTTGCCAGAAGAAGTGTCAGCACTATTCCATTTGATTTAATGCAGAACACTATGTACAAAGAATTTTAATTTCTGTAGTACAGTAATTCTTCAACTATTTTTGTTGTTGACCTGCATTAATTATATATATATTCTACATACGTAGAATTTCCAAAGGGATCTAAAACTGTTCTGGAAATTTGTTAGGGATCCAAAGCTGAAAAAGGCTGAATAAAATTGATCTGGTTTAACTATTGGTCCTGCAGTATTTAAAGAATAAGGCAAGAATAACTCTAACTGTACTAGAAGGTGTTTCTGCAAAGGTGGTTCTTTAAAATACACTGCAAGTCTCTGGAAGTTTTGTAGACCAGAAAGTTTTAAACAAGCTCAATTTTAATTTGCAAAAATTAAGTCTATATCTAGGGCAACTGATGGGACCAGTGCCTATAGGTGCCTGTTTCTACAGACCATAGGAGAAGCCTGGTCGATAAGTTTACACTAAGTGAACTGCTAGCTCAGCTAAGACGGATTCCAGTGAGGGAAGCTTTTACAGAAAACAACCGTGAACCAGCACAGATGGGGAAGATGATGCTTCCTGTTCCCTGCAGATCATTGGTTTTATGAGCTTCCTAGCTACCCACAGTACTGCTGGTCATAAACATAGGCAGCTTAAGAATCTGTTTGAAACCAAGCTAGAAAAACTCTGTAGATTGTGCTTTAATTAAACTCCTGTCAGAGGTATTCAGGCAATAAATTATTTTAAAATCTTATAAATAACTCTGTCAATTCAATTAATTTCTTGTGTCATACATTTAAAGATGTTAATTTTTCTACTCCAAGGTGATTTTTTTCACTTAGGTTATGCTGCCATTTTCACACTTTATCACAGAATATGCTGAGCTGGAAGGGAGCCACAAGGATCATCAAGTCCAATTCTTGGCCCTGCACAGGGCAACCCCAAGAGTCACAGCATGTGCCTGAGAGCACTGTCCAAATACTTGAACTCTGTCAGGCTCGGTGCTGTGACCTCTTCCCTGGGGAGCCTGTTTGAGTGCCCAATGTTTTTTTTTTTCCTTAGAATTCTCTTCCCATCTACTTTTTAATAAATTTCTTCTTACTATGTTTTAATCCAATTCAGATTGTCTGTCATTATCTTGAGCTTTGTTCCATAACAGCTCTTTGAATTCCATTTTTCCCTTCTTTTCCTGAGACCTTTCCACAGTCCTGATTTCTGTTACTTAATGAGGCACAGTTAAAGAAATCTGTGTGGATAGCATGTTACGAATTGCTGAACAATCCTCCTGCCTGTTTTGCTTTCTTAATCCCCAGTCTAGCTGATACCTTTTTTTTTTTTTTTTTCTCTTCCTGGCACCAGGGCTAATTTGGTGTGTGAGGACATGCTAGAATATTAATATAGGTAGCTGAAAAAGTCTCTTCTACACCAAATACAGGTTCACCAAAAAAGAAAAAAAAAACCAATCTGGCATGAAGAACACAGGCTCCAGTATTCTGGAAACATATCAGTCTGGACAACTCAAACATGAAATTAGTTTTGTCTGCTTTTTCATATTCTCCACATTGCTTCAGCAGAACCAAGTCTGTGTTACTCAAAAGATTGAGATCTGCAAGGCCGTTGTGTTAGCTGGGAAACCCAGTGCTATTGTGCCTTATTATCCTCTGTAGTTTTCTCTTTGTTTTTAACTTTTTGGTGTGTATATCTTCTCTTTTCTTCTTTTTTTCTTTTTTTTTTTTTTTTTTCTTCTGGAATAGTTCTTAAAGCATACTTTAATCCCATTATTCTACAAATCCACCATACATTATTTCCTTGCTAACTACAGCAGCTGATAATCAGTACAGCTACAGCCAGCTCTCATGCAGAGTGGTGAGAAGGACAATAAACATAGCATAAGAAAATGTTTCAGGCATTTTAAAATAATCATACCTGCAGCAAAAGACTGTAAAAATTGTGGTAAGGAACATAGGATTTTTGTGTTAATGGAGGCTATGAGAAAAGAGACCCTTCTCCAGCACTGAGGGGCTTCTCTTGGGCAGATGCACAGAACTGTTCTGTTCTGAGGAGGGAGGGAACCTCTCATGAAGGTTTCTGATTGTAAGTGGGAGACGGGCTGGGTGAAATGACCTGATCTAGGAAAAAAAAGGAGGTGGAAGTACAGAGGGAGCTCATCATCCAAATGTCTGCATATCTTGAAATAGGATACTGAAATGTCTGAACATGGGTGCATGAACTCCTGACATTTTTGGTACTGTGCCCCCACCCCCATGCACTGCCTTTTCTCCTGCTAAATAGCATCTCCATCCACTCATTGCTGAGCAAAGGTCAGCTTGTCTTGAATAAGGGGAGCAGAATGTGACAGATTGGCACCATCCCACCCCAAATACAGTGCAAACCTGCCTTCCCTTCAGAAATGTGGGAGCTAATGCAGGGTTTGTGTTGTTGGAGGGTACAGCCCATGCATTTCATCCAGTGCGTGCCTTGCAGGGGTGCACAAATTGGTGAATTCTTACTGTGTTTGATCTTGCCACTAAGCAGCACACTTATGCTATTGTTAAACAAACCACTTTGCAGAGCTCTGTGGTTTGTTGAATAGCAGCGTTCCTGTTATTAGTGGGTTGTGGAAGGCAACCTGTATTAACTTTCAGCTTTGTGGCTGAGTAGCTCAAACTGAGAGTTAGCATTTGTTGCAGAAAACTCTATAGCAATTAAGCTGTCTGCCACTACGAAATGCTAACTTAACATTTTAATCCAATTTACAGGCAAGATAATTGATACACAAGCCTTCTCTTTAGTTATGGCTGCTTTCCATCTGCTGCACTTGGAATACCTGCCCTTGTCTCATGCATAAACCAGTGTGGGATATGAGGGAGAAGGAAGACATTAGACCAGGTCCTTTGTCAACTCTGTTTGCTTCATCTCTTAATATTCCCAGTGTAGATCCCTTCTGCACATCACAGAGGAAGGACTGTAAACTGCAGAACTTCCTCCCCACCCCTAAGAGAACGTGTGTTTCCCCAGTGGTAAATGTAATACAAGGGCTCCCTGACTCCAGACGTCACATTGGAAGAGCTTTGCTTTTCTTTCTTGACCTGTTTCCTTCAAGGGCTGAACTGAGCTATAGACAGACACTTTTGTTCTAGAAATGAAAGCTAGATTATCTTGGAAAAATGTCTCTTGCCCATAGTGGAAGCCCCAGGAAGTTCTGTCTCGGGAGATAGGGTTCCAGAAAGCAGGTAATAATATCAAGCAGGAGAGCCAGCAATGCTGGAACCATTGGTGTAGGTTATATACAGGTGAGAAACCAAGCAGAACAGTGTATCTATGAACCCAATATAAATTGCTTTTCTGGTGCACGATGTACATCAGTCAACAAGACAACAGAAATTTTCAGTTTCTAATTCCTCAGTGAGCACTTCCTGTTGGCTCGTACATTTTTAGGGTAAGATTTGTGAGCCATCTTGGTTTTGATCACAGGATTTTTTTCATCAGGAAAAACACAAAGTTGATGGAATGGAAAAACTTATTTCTTAAAATCTCAGGTGTGTGTGTGGGAGGGCATAAAATCGCCCCACAGAATGAAAAGCCTTAAGTGACAAAACCTGGTGTGTCTGCCTTCCTGTGCGTGCAAAGCACTATGTGTCATTGCAAGATGGAAAGTAGTTGAAGAAGAACTTATTTTATTCCTCTGAAAATATTAGGATTTATTTATACAGATCTATGACTTCAGAAGGGGATAAAAGTGCATTTGCTGTGTTCTTAAGAGAAAGCAAGGCAGAAGAATTTAATTAATCAAACTTTATTGCTTTATTAAGGCTGCTTTCTGAGCATGGTTTTTCATGTAGCAGAGGGCAGGTGAGAGTTTAAATGAATGCTCCATGATGTAGCTTTCTGTGAAGGAAAATGCCTTAAATGGCTACAAACTCAGTACACATCTGCTTCATCTCTTAAAATCATAAATTGTATGTTTTGGCACTATGTAAAATAACAGTTCTAAGCAAGACAGCCATAGCAAGAAGAAAAAATGTGTCTATTTATCAGGAAAAACTTTCTGATACAGTATTATTAGTTAGAGCTGCCTGGGAAATTTGATTTCTATCTAAAAATCCAGAATAAATTCCTGTTCACAAAAATTAATACCTGGAGTTGTTAAAAGTGCAGGGTCCACTGCTGACTCTTGCTAGGAACATTAAACATTGAAAAGAATTTTCTTAAAACTGTGGAGGGAACTCTGACAGAACCCTTGGCAACAAGGTGGCATCATTGTTTGACCAAGGCCTCATCTTGTCTGTCTGCTTTGTGAGATTTGGGGGAATGTGAAACACACCCTTTTTGACTAATTTTTTTTTTTTTAAATATTGAAAACACAAAGATGCTAAGTAAACTGATGAAAAAGAAAACAGGCTTTTTCTGCTATTGTCTTGCTTATCTGCTGTACCTACTGGAGCAGGTCTTTCTTTCCAGACAGCTCAATGGTATTCTGAGCTGGAGAATTCTCTTCTCCAACCCTCTGGGCTCAGGGAAGCTTTTGACCTCTTTCTGGGGCAGGCATTTTCCTCTTCCTCACTGCAGTTTCCCAGCTCTTGCTTCTCCCACCCTGGAGCACCTCCTTTGACCCAAGCAGTAGGTCTCCTGGGAAGGTGCAAGCTTCCCCTCCTAGGTTACAGTTTTCCAGACAGTGTTTAAAGGAACAAAATATTCATCTGGAAAGACATACTGTGAAGGGTATCATCAACTATACCACTGGAAGAAGTGACCACAAAGGACCTTTGTAGTTCAGAGTCAGATTATTTATGGTGTGGAAAATTAAAAATGGCTGTCTGTAAAAGTGGGCCTGCTGGAGGTCTCTGTCCACTGCAGTTCAGAATGTGGCAGCAAGAAGGGAAGCTGATTCTTTCCCACATTCCTGAATAGGTGTTCAAACCAACACAATTTGACACCTGTTCTCAGACCTGACCCTTACATGCAACTGCTGTAAATGTTTGGCTTGTTAATTAAATGTTTTCCTGTAACGGGGACACAGTGAGTATGTTTCTGTCTGAATTTCCATTCAATTTAAAGATGACTCAGTAATCCAAATGCCTTCCCCATGCAGTAAATGAAATAGACATATGTGAATGAGGTGCTTTCTGTCTTCAAGACTATCTCCTGCAAACAGAAATGGGTTACATAAGCAGTCCTAGTTCTGGCATTCCCTACTTTGACTTTGCTATGTTAATCTCAATTATATATATATACCTATATATATATTTGGACTAAACTTTCTGCAGATGAAATGTCCTGTGTGAATGCAGCTTCAATCTTCCAGAAAATATTTTTTTAGAAAATAAACTCTCGGAGATGAAACCTTAAAACCTTCTTCTGGTCCTTAAAGTTTCGTAAGTTTGCTTGAGGCTCAGTTTTCACCATCACAGTTTTATCTGTCCTGTGTTTCTGAGCAGTCTGATGCACATCTGCTCTTGTCCATCATTAAAGAAGGAGTTGTTCTGCTCCTGTGGCACACATAGATGGATGTATCTTTTCTGTTCTTGGGGAGCTGGTTGTCCTGGGTTGCAGTGTATTCTATTACCATCCTCATGAGGTGTTGAAATCAGGTGGGGCAGTGTTTCCTTGCCTCCTCCCCCCAGACTATCTCTCTGTTAATGGCCCATCATTGTCCTGCCGCATTACTCAGAGATAACTCCCTCCGGACTATCTCCTGTTAATGAGCCGAATCAACACCTGGCCTCATGACTCATCATCCCACTGTGAGATGCTCCACCCAGAGGGAGGAACCAAGCATTCCATCCTGGATATAATCTGAGATTCTGAACACCAGACACAACCCTTCCCACTGGATTTCCAGAGGACAGGAGCTACACAGCCACCACTGGACCTTCTGAGGAAGAGCAGACCCTTTTTCTACAGCATCATTGCTTCAGAGGACTGCAGCCACCATTCTACCAGACTGCTACCACCACCCTGACTAACAGGGTGCCAGGTTGTATCTTGACTCTGTCAGTTTGAACCAGTGTTTTCTTTTAGTTTTTTTTCCCTTGTCTTTAATTTCCCCCATTAAATTGTTATTCTGACTTGGTGCCTCCCACTGGTTTGTTTTTCAAACTAGTACACTGGTATTTTTGGACTGTTGCTTTTAAAGTCCAGTTCCTACCCCATAAACTTTTATGCTTTACTCAGACATCCCTTCACAAAATGGAATTTCATTTGCATGCATCATAAAATTTATTGGGTCCCTGAGGCACCCAAGCACCCTGGACCACAGCCCAGGACCCCCTATCAGCCCCTGGGGCCATCAGTCCCTGCCCTGTGATGCTCTAGCAAGGCTGGTCTCCAGCTCCCCACAGCCTTGCTCAACCATGGCCATCACTGCTCTCTGACAAAATTTGCCCAGGATTGAGTCTGCTCCACAGACTGACCCTTCTGTAAGATATTATGGGAAAAAAAATCATATTTAAATTAGTTTACACTGGTAAAGAGTTCTATTGACTTGACATTATTCTTACGTCTGGCTGCAGATTGGTAATTTAACCTATTAGCAGTAAGGGATTTAAATTAATACGCCTTTCTAATTCCTACTGTAACACTACAGTAATTCCAAATGCTACACAGTGTTTGTTTCTTTTTAAATATTAGTTCAATTAATTTCATGATGGATTTTTAGTCTGTGCAGAAAGTACCACAATTAATTATGAATCCACATTCAAGTAAATTTTTTATGTTGGGCCTAGTTTTCTAATTAGTGTTTAAATCATTTACATATCTTTCTTTCAAAATGATCCAGCTTTTGACATGTGTTCTTTTTAGCTATTTTTAATTTTTCAGTGTCTCTAATGTTTTTTAAATGTGTCCAAAAGAGTAAGGGGTGACAAAGAAAACTTCCATTTAATTTTATGGTCTCTGAAGTCCTGATAACATTCCACAAGGCAGTGACTGGCTTGGTAGATGAGGAAAGACTGGTGGATATTGTCTAACTTGATTTCATCGAGGCTTTCTGAATCGTTGTGTGTGAGATCCTACTAGAGGAGCTGGTGATATACAGGCTGGATGAGCCTGTGGGTTGAAAACTGGCTGAATGGCCAGGTCCAGGGGGTGGAGACCAGTGACTAATGCTGTGCCCCAGGGATCAGTCCTGTGCCCAGTCCTGTTTATCATCTTCATTAATGATCTGCATGACAGGATGACCCTCAGCCGTGATGCAGGCAACACAAAACAGGGAGGAGTGGCTGACCTCCTCCAGAAGGTCACACTGCCATTCAGGAAGTCCACAGCCGGCAGGAGAAATGGGTTGATAGGAATAGGAACCTCATGAAGTTCAACAATGAGCAGTGCAACAGCAGACCAGTCCCAAACCAGCTACTCTACTTTTACACATGGCTGACACAAGGGCTGTAATGTCTAAACCACATAGCTGATCATGCACAACACTGTATTTTCTCTAGGGACCTAATGGTATGCTTAGGAGGAAAATAAAGAATCATTCTCATGTTTTGGTTTTTCTGTTCTTCATATTGTGGCCTGGAGCAAGGAAATCATTACTAGTTTGTGCCTGTGGAGTAGTCACACAAGAGGGAGCAGAGCCTCCCACTTTCTGCAGCCTGTTTTGATGCACTGTTTCTAAGATGGAGGATGTATCTTGATCATCATAGTTAGATATGATTCATCACACAATTGGGTTTTGTACTGCACACAGACCTTTTGGCAATAAACTAGAAAAATAACATCATACTGGTTTAATTTTCTCTGGAAAGAAAGTCTATTTAACCACAACAAAATTCAGCCACATATCTATTTCTTTTTGTACTGTGATATTTGTAGGAGCAGCACTCTGACCACCTGATGTATTTCTACAGTCAAGAAAGAAAAGGGAATGCAAATCTCATTAGAGGGAAATGCCAGTCAGAGGTCAAAACATATTCAGAGAAATTTTCTCTGCTTTCTTTTAGTAGCTCTAAAGCTTCAAATCAACAACTGCAATTCCCAGCCATATACTCCCCAAGCGATTTCTTGCCCTGTAATGCAGTCTAAGGTCTTGGGAAATGTCATGGTTTTATTTCTATGTCACTCATATAAGTTTTTATTCTTTTGGGCTACATATGTGTCTCCACACACTGTTTTTATCCAATGCTGTGCCTGAACTGAACAATCTTCAGTGTAACAATGAAGACATGCGTTGTGGGATATGCCCAGCCACTGCCCTGGAGGGATGTCTGCTGAGATAAGAGATTTCGCAATCGCCCAGCAGGACTCCCTGGAAAGGACTTTTGAGTCATGGTGAGGAAAAGTAGACCCACAATCCTTTGGGATACCCTATGCAGATCATTCTGTAACCCATTGGTCTGTCCCAGACCCTCTGTAATCCATTGGTCCCCTTGCTGATCCCCTGTATCCCTATAAAAGACCAGTTCGCCTCTGTAGAGGGGAGAGCTCGTCCCTGGCCTCCCTTCCCCGGAGGGGACCCATAATAAAGCTCCCTTCGTGCGGAACCAGCCACACGGGCCTTCTCGTCTCTCTCTCCGGTCTGGCTTGGCCTGGAGGCTGCCCTGCAGAGCTGAGCTGGAATCACGAGCTGATATCACTAAAGAGCTGACAGATTCTGCAAGGGCTCCTCCTGCCAGCAGCTGAGAGGAAGATACCAGACCTCGGGCAGGCGATTCCTTTTGGGACCATCTCCCCGGACTGGTCACCTCTTCCTGGGTTGCAGCCACGGACCCCACTACCAGCTGTAATAATGCACTATATTAAAATATTTACCTAAAATTTTACTATTTTATTTGGTGTTAGTCCCTCAAATGACTCATGTCAGTGGTGCCCATTTTCTTTTCTCTTCTTGTTTGTTACGAATTTTGTTCCTAGAATTAATGAAGTATTTGTGAACAGGAATACCATCACATCTTCATATTTATGTTTACTATTTCTTCCCTCCTTGCAAGTGATCTCAAAAGGGAGAAATCAAATTTATGGTTTGCCATCCAGTATACCGAACACCAGTGCTGATCCTATGGTGCTACAGTATCGAGTACTCTGTGTTTGGAGTTTATCAATCTGCTCAATGACACACATGAAAGCTGTTTAGGTAAGAACTTTTTTATGCTGGAGTCAAAATTTCTGTCTAGTCTTTGTTAGTCCTTGTTGTGCTTTGGACAGTGCCATTCTCGGCTGCCTCAGAAATAAAGTAAAAACACAGGTTTTTAATAGAAGATCAAGAGTTTATCACAACTGTTCTGTGGCATTTTTTTTTCCCTGCTTTCCTTACTGTCGCTACCTGTTCTCTTCTTGCTGGCAAGAATTGTTTTCAATTCTTCTTCTCCCTTCTCTTTCTAGTCTCGACTGTCCTTATTTTTGACACAGGCTTCACCCAGTCTCTCTCAATCCTTTTTGCGAGGTGATAGAAATCTCAGGGTGTTGGGACCATGTTTAAAAACATATCCTGCTGCTTGCTTCTTATTTATTTACCTCCTCTCTGGCATGGGTTCCTCCACATGCTTCAGCCTTTTTGGGGATGTCCCCAACTTTGTGTCGGTTGCCCAAGAGCTGCAGATCCTCAGGGATCCACTCCAAGTTGCTAAAACCTGTTCTCTTTTACCAGCTCACCTTTTTAGTAAAACATTTGGAAAGTGCAAGCCAGATATTTGAAGACCCTTCTGAGAAGTGCTTGTGTATAGGATTTAAAGGCTATGCGAAATATTATGGTCTTCCTGGATTCTGATTGTGAGGGATTCTATTTATATTTGGGGGTGATTTATTTTTTTTATATATATTGAGAGAGAAGTGAAAGGTGAATGAATGAAAGAGAACCATTTTGCACTATTTTTGAAATAATATGATCAAAAGTATATAAATTCTGTGTTATTGAAAAAGAGCTGTAGGGAGGATTGACACACAGGCAGTTTATATTCACATATAATATTAGAAAATCACTAAAATGATAAAAATGTCACTGCTAGGCTTTACCACAGAAATTAAAAACAAGATAGATCAGCTGAATCTCACAGGAGGAGGCCGAAAGAATAAGAAAAATTCCTTGAAGAGAACAATTCATATTGTAGTTATTGAAAAACAGATGAAGAGGGGAATTAGTTACTTGGTTGGCTGATCTTGTAGAATCATTCACAGCTGTTCATAGCTCCTCTTTCATCAGCTCTTCTTCCTCCTCCCTTCTCTATTGGTCCTGATCCTGCATCCCATGCCCTCCCTAACCTACCCTGGCCATCCTGCCCCCCCTTGCTGTGCCAGGTAGAGGGATGGAACAACTGAGAGAGCTGCAGCTGGAGGAGTCTGAAGTTGAAGGTGTTTTCCCATGTCTTCAGGGAATATGGAGTAGCTCTGGATCATATCCTGCGAATTGAACCACAAAAGAGAACACATAATGTGTTGCTAGCTGGGTTCTGTGATGTTAATGTGCTGAGGACAGGAAAAGCAATGTTCTAGGGACATCTGGGGAAATTGCTGCATCCTCTGCAATGGCCTCCTTGGAGCACCTTTGCAGTGATGTCTGTTAATATGCGTATTTCAAAAATGTCTGGAGGGCAAAAAATATCAGGGCCCATAAAAAATTAATTCCTTAACCATGAATCAGAGGAAATCTGGAGGTCAGAAATGGAAAAATAATTGTTTAAAGAAGAGAAAATGTGAAATGCAAGATAAAAAATAAGCGGGTATTTTAAAATACAGTAGGAAAAGTGTTTTGAGATCAATAGGTGATAGCTGGGTACATAACCACTATCTTATCTTCAGCCATAAAACACTCCTTTTGGAACAAGCTGTCAGAGCTGCTGCCATGTTACCAATAATTGTTCTTGCATTACTTAGTCCTGAGAGGATAAAATAGTCAGAGTTTAGTTCCCTGTAATATTAATTGTCATAAACCTTTAAATAAAAAGTCAGAGTCTGTTTATGATACCACTCACCACTTACTATGCAGAATGAAGACTGAGGTTCAAGCCTCTCACAGATGAGAACTGCAAAATGCTTTAAATACTGGAGGAAAAGAGTGAATAGTGATCAACACAGGCTACCTTAAAAAAATCAGCCACGAGTAAAACTAAAATAATATATAAGTGAACTGAATAAAATCCAAGTACTAAAAGAAGCACTCAGCATTGAAGGGTCAGACCTAGGATCACATTTGCTTGTTCAGGAGAGTTGTCTTGTATAGGCTTGATGAGTTAGCAGTTTCATTCCTCTGCAAGTGCTGGATGGATTTTACAGGACTTGGTGTTTTCACCTAACCTTGATGGCTTTTCCTGGTCTTAAAATCAAGAGTCAAACATGGTTAGAAGGGGAAAAGGGTTTTTACCTTGGTATTTATTTTAAGGATCCTTAGGTGCACACGTCCAGGTCAAATGCACTGAAATGCACACCTCCAAATGCACACCCACAGTAGATCAGGTATAACGTTACAGGTCTTACTAATTAGCATATCTATCAAAAATTCTCCAATGAGAGGCTCAAGTGAGCCCCCCTCCCCAAGGAGCCTTCCCCTGGATGGTCCTATCTCAGTTTACAAAATGTGTTCTAGAGAGGACCGTGGTGTCTAGGGCATTTTGATCCCTAACTATGAAGCTTCTAAAATGTTGAGTCTCTCAGCTTGACAAACAAGTCCAAGAATGTAGGCAAAAAGCACTAAGAATACAGAAGTTGTCAAAGGGTATAAAAAGGGTATAAAAAAAAGGGCAAAAATCATCATGGCACCAACCTGATATCTAATATCCCAAGAGAGAGGACTTAAATCATCTATTTCAGGAAATTTCCATAGACATATAAACTTTTATAAAGAAGTATTATTGTGACTTCTTTTCCACAGTCACTTCTAGCGATTCAGAATTACTTGGCTGCTTCATTAACTTACGTAATTTGGGACTCCCCATTTTATACTTTTGGTTCAGTAGGAAACACCATGAATATGATAAACACAGAAGAAGTCTGGTTCCAGCTGGCCCACCAGCGACACGTCTGGAGTGTGATAAGAGTGCCATACAATCATATGGAGCACAGAACACTGCACATGGGATAGAGACCTGCAGCTCATGGTGAGCGATGGATACAGACCTGCTCAGCTGGGCTCAGACATGGCTTTTTTCAAAACTTGTCTGAAACCGAGCAGCTGAGAAGCATTTTCATGTTAAGGCTAAGAAGAAGGAACAATGTGTCCTGATTTTGTGCCGAATCCATTTCTGTCTCTTCTGGCCACTCTGGGGCTTGGAGGTACTAAGGTGAATAAGTGCTTGCAGAGATTTGTTAGAGTATCAGAAATTAGATTGAAAGACTCCTGTATTGTAGGCCAAAAAGCCCGTAATAACTGTGATTTTGGTTACTGCCATGACACCACTATATCTCTAAATGACACAGGAAGAACAGTAAGTAAGTTCTGTAAGAGTTATTGTAGTCACTACTTTTTCTTCAATTATTTTTTCTTTTCCCTTTTTTATTTCTTGTGACACTGATCTGTAAGGTTCAGATCTCAGACATGGACAGCTGGATCTCCCTTAACTAGAGAATGATTTTGTTGTATAATTCAAGAATTGATACCAGACTAATTTCATTTTTTATCATTTTGCCTCATTCTCCAAAGCATTTCCTCACCCACCTTCTACCACCTACCTTTTGTTCTATGCCAACACACGAAGAATGGAATTTTAAAACTAATTTTCTTTTAATTATATTATGCAATAAAACAGCAGTTACCAGGAAAAAACGGAAATCTTCATAGCTATTGGTTCAAAAATGTACAGAAGTTAGTAAAGCTTTTCTCTTCATATATTCATCTTAATATATCAAATGTAGTTCTCTTACGGGATTTTTTCCTTGTAGCTAA
This sequence comes from Coloeus monedula, assembly GCF_965178545.1. Lineage (NCBI taxonomy): Eukaryota > Metazoa > Chordata > Aves > Passeriformes > Corvidae > Coloeus > Coloeus monedula. The sequence goes on from NC_138783.1 coordinate 52,638,812, forward strand.
TAAAATATTTCTGTCAATACTTTAGCCTGCTTCATCTTATCATTTGTTTTATCACCTTCTTGATAAGCAGAGGAGTGTGGGTTTTTCTGAGGGACCTGCAAGCTGATAACCTTTCCACTGTTCAAAGATCCTGACTCTGACAACAGGAATGTTACGGACAGCTAGTATCTGGCTGCCAAAGGCAGCACGTGCTTTCACTCATTCATCTGTCCTGACTGAAATCACAAGCCATTACCCTGCACACTACAACTAGCCCTAAGTGTATCATGTGCCGAGTTCACTTAGATACCAAAGAAAATTTGCTAATATGAGAGCCTGGAATTTAGCTTTACAGAGCCTAGAATGAGGATTTACAGCTAAGTGCCTACAACAGTGAGTCATACCTGTGAAGGATGGTGTACCTCACTTCATAAATCCCCAAATGATGCCAGATACCTATGCTTAAGCAATTAAATTCTGCCCCAGAACTCCACTGATGATAGTATGTGCTCATACATACAATCCTTGTTCTGTGGGTATGCACCTTTAGTTACTCCTATGCACCAGAAACAGGTACTAAGGAAGGTGATACATGAAAAGCCAGTGTATCTGCAGTCAGAGCTCAGGGCTATATAAATGCAGATCTTATTTTTAGAAAATTTATGTAAATATTTGGTATATTCAAACCCAAATAACCAGCAATCAGAGATATTTTGAGAAAATGAAGACAGACATCACTGATTTCAAGACTGTATTATTGTCAAAATACAGTCCAGGTAGATTCCATTTGCAAGATTATGTAACTGCAGGAGGTATCAGCATAATGAAATGCTGTTCTCTCTTTTATTTATGATAAAGCAAGTCAAATTACTATTTATTCTCTAAAAGCACATCTCATAAGTTCATATTTAAATACTCAATAAATTCCACCATTTTATTTTCTATATACATGTGTAGGGAAAATAACAGAAAGGTGTACACTTTAAATCTACAGCTGCCTTTTAATGGTGTTTTTTCTCACCTTGTATAACCTTACTGACTAAGTAAATTATTTCCTGCATGTTTTAGGTAATTGGAATAAAAATATGTTGTCAGATATGAATGACTTATTTACAGTGTCTCATCACTGAGGGCAGGATTCCTCTTCCCTAACTTTAGACATCTACAACATATAACATCTGAATTATTTTCCTTAGTTCACCTTTTCTTCAGAGAAAAGATCAACACTTACAGCAGTGCATTTTTATTTTTCTTAATTATTGAAGGATTTTGTGGTGACTAGTTCAGACAGGGTCTTCTACATGATAAACATCTGAGATCCTTGTTGCCAGCAAAGCATGTTCTCACCAGGACTAGGATGAGGTGTGTTTAAGGAAGTCTCATCGAGTTGGAAGAGATGTGGTCTGTCAGCAATTCAGTCAACCTGTGCACAATTTCCTGTTGTTGTTTCAGGACTAAGGTGCTTTCCTGTCAATCCAAAAGGTCATTTCTTCTATTAGCTGTGATATATAGCAGGTGCTCTTGAATTGCCATCAGTCTGCAGATGAAACCTGCACACTGGGTAGTTCTGCGTCAGTAGCTGGCGAAGGAGCTGTGCGAACATGGCTGGGAAGAGACTGAGCTTTACTGTATTTATTGACATGGAGGTAAATTAGATTTTCTTTTGCCTCAAGTACAGTTTTCCATTGTGATGGCTGACCCAAATTAGCTATTTCAAAAGCAGTGTGTGTTTTTGTCTACCAATGACACATACTAGATATAAGGTAACAGCTATTGTGTACTCAGGCAAGTTGTATACATTAATAACGTGCTTACCATTACCAGACAGCACATGCACTCTCTCAGGTCTGCATGAATGATCTGACTACACTAATAGCTGTTTTGTTGCAACAAAAAACCTCATGATTTTTAAATTATTGAATATTTTTCAGTAAAATGACTTTTACAGTTAATGTGCTTCTGATGTTGGCATCTGTTATTTTCTGGCAACACAGAATGAAACCACGGAGGAGGATCCCAGTTCTCCTTTTAATTTCATATATGTCAACATGAAATAGGTGCAACGGTGTAAAATGGGAGCAACATAAAGAGGCCAGAAGTGTCCAGCTCAATACAAACTTGCTTTCTATATCTCTCTTACATGTGCTCTGCCATGAAGAAATTAGTAAATGCAACATAGTCATTCGTTACTTGAAAAAAAACCCCTCAACCTATTTTTGCTTTGTGTAACAGACAGCATTATTTTAAAGGTTACTTTGAATATTAGAAATTTCATGGGAAAAGAGACACCTCTCTTTTAAGAAAAAAAAAGATTCAGACAATCTTTTCTGTTGGATGTAGATTTCTCTTTGTATAATTAGCAGAAATTCACACACTAAACCTAAGAAATTAAAAAGTTACCAGAAACTTCAATATATATCATTCATAAAAATTATTTTTTCCTGGCTCACTGTTTGACTCAAGCTATGTATTTAAAACAAGATCTTTCAGCAACGTTGAGGGACAAAGCTGAAGGATGCCCATTAACAATATGGTGAGAACTCCAGCCACCACAAGTTCAGCAGCAAGGGCAGATGGGATGTTCTGGGGGATTTTTATGGAAAGGATATGCTTTAGGTTTTGTTATGAAAAATACTGTTCACATGTGACCAAGATAAACTGATTTTAGTAGTTAAATCCCCAAGGTATTCATCCTCCAGCCTAATCACTCCCAGCATTAACCAGACCTTTCTGGTGTTACCCTTGAAATGTGGTATCATCCTTGGCTTTTCCACAATGTGCATGAGAAGTTCTGGGCAAATCATTTCACTAAACTTTTCATGGAAAACTAAAAACTGTGTTTCTCATTTTCTCTGTATTCTAATGTGAGATACTAAGATCTGATTCTCAGATAGATTAAGCCAATGACAATTACAAATGAAGTCATGTCACATATAAAATGTGTTGCACAAGCTCATGAGCTCTGGAAAAATGAGCTTCTAACTATTTCCCAATTATCATTCAAAATCAGTGAAAACACTGCATCTCGTCTTAGTTCCAGAGCCATAAAACTGAGGTTAATATCACCTCCTACTGCTCTGAAGTTTCAAAATGTATTGTATTAGGGCATGGAGCTATCTATACAACAATAAGGAGAAAATAAGTGTAACTACTCATCATTTTGAAAATAGTAACTATTCACTGTTGTACAAGAAACAAAGGATGGTGACCTTTCAATTATATGCAGTCATACACTTGCAGACAAAATTGCTAAAAAGGCAGTTCTGGCTGTCTTCATTCTGCCACTTCCCTGCTTTGAACACTTGGCTTTGTGATTCTAATCTTGTTCTTTTGAAGTGGGGGTTGGGGTTTTTTTTGTTCTGCAGTTTCAGCTGCTAAGACAATAGGCTCTACTTAGCATGAAGCCTCTGTTTTCCTGTGATGACATGCTGGAATTTTATGTCCTCTTAGGACACAGTTTTAGTAAGAGACAAGAAAGAAGAAGAGGTCCTTACTTTAGCACCCATGCAGACTGGATCACCTCCTCTTTATTGTCCAAATAGGTGAGCAGTTCTTTGGGGGAATTTGGTTCCGATCTCACAGGCCTCACCTGATGGAAGTTCAAGAACCCTGCTGGTTCTATTAGGTTTTTTTTATTTGATTGGTTTTTATTTTCTTTCTTCTCTTAGTTCAAGCACATGTACAAACTTGTGAGCGTGGAATTTATGACTCATTCTCTGTTTTAATAATGTGGTTATGCTACAACTTGTAATGTATAATGTGATTATTAAAATAAATTTCAGTGCTTTTCTCTCCCAGGTGAATGCTCAAACCATTAGGATGCAACTCAAGCTACCTTTCATTTATTTTGAAGTTCAAAAGGACAGTTTTGAATTTATTAACCAAATTATGATTTCAACTCATGTCTCCCAGTGCATGGGTCAGGGCTGTCATGTAAATGATGAGGTTTGTATCTTCCCTCAGTCTTAACAGAAATGAGAGTCCATTGTCATTTTCTCTGTAGACCTTGATTCTGCCCATTCATACAAAAATGTCTTTGGAAGGCATCTGGTGGATGAGACATTACAAAACCAAAGAGGATTTGCTTTGAAAGTGAGCTAGGCCTGAGTTGCTAAGATAAGACAGCTCAGAACACACTTGCAGCCTCACAGGCACATTAAAGCAGAGCATGGATGCCTCTAGTGCTCAACTGTGACAAATATTTAAGATATAGATAAGGTATTAGTTGGGCCTGAGTATTTAAATTCATCTCCAAGTGTTCTCTGCCCATCTGGTTTTTGTTTATTTTCCTCTATTCAGTGCCAAGAATTTGCAGTGTTGCAGGTGGGTAAAAATTTCCCAGGCTTGCCAGCTATAGATCAAGTCAGCTGGAGACAAAGCATTCTTCAAGAGATCTTCAAGCAACTCTGCTGACTCTGTTGCCTTCACTAACTTTGGGTTAACATAATTCATGTTGGTTTGTCTCATCTAGTCTAAGTCACTATAGTTTACAAAGGAAGGTACAGCTGTCTACGTCCAGCAGTGTAGTAATTTAGGCTGCCGCTTTAAAAAGTATTTCTCTTCACTGCTTTACAGTGATCTTTAGCAAACAGCACACATTAGCAAGATAGGTACATCTTTAAATCTTACTGGCTCTGTTAGAACTGCTTGCAGCTCTGAACGAACACATTATTTTGCATGTGTGGTAGTGATGGTTTTGGCCCATCCTTCATACATGTCATGCAAAACATCACACTTGTAGGCTGGCTTTAGAAGAGTCCAGTGTAGCTACCGGGAATCAGTGTGTATACCCACACAAATTATTAACTGAATTTTGTTCAGGGGAGTGAGTACTTTCAATCAGAAAGTATTCTGAAGCACAATTCAGGATGCACTGGTATCCTGGATACAACAGGGGCTTAATTATGCCAATCACAGTTCGTATTGAATCCCTCCATATAAAACCCACACAAATAGGAAATAAAAATCCTATATTTCCAGGCCCATTTATGACAGAAAATAGTGATATAATCACACTCTGATAACATGTTCCAGAAAAAACAGCCAAAGGCATAATTTTTCAAATTAGTGGCATTCAACTTTGTTGCTTGTGGGGAGCTTTAGATTTTACTCTTAGATAAGTCATGGTACTAAAATTTCAGGTCATTGAGAAACGATTGCTTTTATATCTATTAGCTGCAGTCCCACACATGAACCCCATCAGTCTTAGTTTTTTGTTAAGTATAATTAATTTTGAAAATGTACCGTGCTGAACAAACCATGTGACGCATTTCACACTTCACAGTTATTTGTATCCATCTTCCATTTACTCCTCTTTTTGAATAACAACGTGTTAATCCATACTGAGGAAAGAAGAAAAGGTCAAAAAACCCCCATGAGTGACTGCAAAATAAAATTACTTTATTAAAATATAAGTGAGCCACAAGCTTCTGGCAGTAATCTGAGATATTTGATAGTGGAGCCTGAAAGGCAGAGGTCCAGGCATTTGGGTATAGGCCAAGAAACAGAGACGGAGTGAACAAAGGGAGTCTTGAGGGAGCAAGCTATTACTGATTGTATGCTGAGAGAGGTTGCCCCTAAGAATTCAGTATCCTGCTTTTATTAAAGATAGGATGAACTTGCTGAACAGTCCCTGTTTAATTTAAAAACAGTTTTAAGTATTTTTAAGCTTACCACCTTAAAATCCTTTGACAAATTTGTCTCATGTCAATGACCCAAATGGCATCAAATCCAGATCCTCACAAAAATCGAAAGGTCCACACAGTTGACATTTCAACTCACATTCAGACCAAATTTGTCTTCAACCAATAAAAATAGCTTTTGGGCATTTCTCTCCAATGAACACCATATGAAAAGCTGCACTTCCATATCATTCTGGGTCAAGAAACAAATTATTTGCAATACCCCACACTGGTTTACCAGGTCAGCAAGCTATGAAAAGCATGTGACAGATCTGTAACGATCCAGCTGCTCTTCTGTTACATGACCAAACCCTGCAGTACGTGTTGTTAGCAGAGGTAAGGGAAATAAAACCCCTGTATATCCCAAAGATAATTGAACCTGACTCTACAACCATAGTGGTAGTAATACTTCTATCTGTCCTTTACAGCTTCTCCTCCATATAGTCATACAAAACTATCCCTCCTTCTAAAAAGAGCTTCAAAAAATTTGTAACTCATAGCAATTATCTGTTTTACAGTCTTCTCACAAAGCTGAAATTTAAACAAGCCTCAAGAATGCAGATTTATGTGTATCTTTACACCACCACTGTGCATTCCACTGAAACTGAGATTAAATGCTGTGTGCATAGTTAAGCACATGTATAAAATCTTTTTTTATGCCAAAATCTTGTTTATTTTTTCAGAATACTCTCTTTCTAAAGAAGTACAAGGTGGAGATTTAAACAGGGGTTTTAAATGGGTTTGAAAGAGTTGTACATGATGCTGAGTTTTACTTTGAAATTTTGAAGGTTGTAAGATTCCTGTATACATGTCCATACAGTTGGAAATATAAGGAAGTTTTCTTCTAAATCTATCCTCTGCATAGAAACTGCAGAGCTTTGTGGATCTTGGATGAGGTTTCTATTCCCTATTTTAAGTAGGGTAAAGTCGATCCTTTCACTCTTTGTGTATAAAAGGATTAAAGAAGTGGTATCTCTTTGTGGTATCTCTTTAGCTGGGGACAAGGATTGATAGACATTATCGGAGACACCGGTAAGAGAACCCTTAAAACCTCTCATAATCATACGTGGCTTACAAAGAATCCTGGAGACACAGACTGGATGAGGAAGAGAGGAATTTTGGAGAGAAAATCCCAGGCCATGCATGAAGGAAACTGCTATCATTCTAGATTACATAAATACAGGTTGTCTGACCATCTGTCAGACTTCACATTCTTCCTTAAAATTTCATATCCTCACAGGCAAAGGTCTCTAGCTGGCCTATAAATCCATTGAAATGTTTGACTTCCAGCCTCTAGGCAGCAATCACTGCAGCAGTAGAATTAGCTCCATGCAGTGTTGCTCTTAGCCTGGCTGTTCACCAATAGTCAGGACTGGAGCTGGTTTTCCCACTTCCTTTATCCCACGTTTCTCAGTGCAGAGCTTCAGACAAAGCCAAGCAGCCAGTGCCTACCAGTTGCACTCCTCTCCTCAGGTCCTCCTGAGCTTCCTGCCATGCTTGTGCTGGATGAGAATTCCTGCAAATAGCACAGCTTCACAGTGGTGAATCACTGCTCAGCCAGAACATTACAGGCTATTTACTGTCTGGGATTTTTCCCTTTCTGTGATTCTGTGTTCTTACAGTGTGTGATATGTATTTGCACAAAATTAACCCCTCTTTGTCTCCTCACAATGTTTATTTCTTTGTATTTAAACCCTCTGCTTCTGCAGAAGAGATCTGCTGACAGATAGAAGAGGGCAGAGAACTGCTAATACCAAAAAATCTTCCTGCGCTTGGAAGGGGACTTATTCAGAGTAAAAATGTCTGGATGCTAGTAGAAAAATGGGAAGCTTAATTGATTAATGTAGAATTGGTGTGGATGGATCTATACAGGACACTACCACTAGCTAAACAGAATGAGAAAGAAGCAGGATTGAGGGTCAAAGACTGCCTTGGGACATTTAGCAGCTGAGGTTTAATAGGAAGTGACTTAGAAGCTACATTGGCCCCCCTCCACAGTGGCCCTTTTCTACATGTCAAAATGTGGCTTATTTTCCAAGGCCTCTAGTCTAACATGTTTTGATATCTGTGTGTTTTTTCCATTTATTTTCTTCTTTTAAAGTTCAGTTATTTGATTTCACTTCTAGAGGAAGAGATGAATGGCTGAAAAAAACAGGTAAGAACATAGAACTGAAATTACTTTCCTTTACGATAATATTTTAAAACATCCAAAAAGACCTACTCTAGAAAAGGGACAACTTTCCTCACATAAATGTTGGAATCATTTAATACATTTTCAGGATCATGATGCACTTTGTTAACGCCCCTATTGAATGCGAGAATATCTGCAAAGCAAGCTGTACATAAGAACTGACCATACAGGGTCTAAAATGCATTGGAAAATAATAAAATTATTTAGGTTGCTGCTACTGGAGTTACAGCTACTAGTTTGGGCAGTGGTTTTGGGGGTGATTCTATTTTCACAACAAGCAATTTAAATTATCTGAAGAAGGTTTTGTGTTCCCACATAAGGATACGACATCAAAGGCAGAGGAAGAAGAATGGGCAGCACTTTCAAAGTATATTCTGGATGCAGGAGTAACAGAGAGGAAAAGAACTGGTTTGGGGAGATTTCTGTTGTCAGTAAAATGCTGCACAGATAACAAAATTCAAAAATTTGACAGCTGTGTTGAGGCAGTATCTCTGCTTGCATAGAAGTTTTCTCAAGGAAAAAAAAGCAAGCATTTGCTCATCTTATTAATCTGAATTAAATTCTTATGTTTACAGGGAAATATGCAGTCTCTTCAGCCACTGCTGGTGTGAGTCAATCACTGTCTCTAGAGATTCCTTCTGCCACATAATCCCACTGCAGCCCTGCTCAGGAACAGAGATCTTTCCATAAGGGCTGCAGCACAGTTATTCTTTTATACTTTTTGATCACTTCTGGAAAAGAAATGAAATATGGCCTTTTTAGTTCCTATATGATCCATTCTGTTTCACCTCAACACAAAATCATATCTGATTTCCTTACATTTAAGGGTACTTTTTCTCAGAAGTAGGTATGGATACCTGACCTAAAATGGAATTATGGACTGATCTGTTACTATACTTCTGGTGTTCATAACATAAAGCTGAATGCATGTGTATGAAATCAGTGGATAGATTTTAATAAAAAATGATAATTTTCTCTTAAAGGGAAAAGTATGGCATCATGTTCCTGGCATTGCACAGACAAATCATGGAAGTTCCACAAATATGAGCTTAGAGGTAGTTTGTTCCTTTGTATTATAAAGACTTTTTGCAAGTGATCCTCAAAATATGACTTCTCTGTAAGGAGCCCATATTCCCTATTTTTGTTTGTTTGTCTGTTTGTTTTTGTTATTCATACAGCTCTTAAGCATTTTCACATATCCCCCATTCAACATTCTGTACTCAGCTATGGCCTATGCTGGACAGTTGACGGGCCTCTCCCTGTCACATCATCTACCTTCCAGGAAATTAGGTTTCCATAAGTGTTACCAGCCCTAACTCTTTGGGCACTACACAAAGTCCACTATTAGCTCTCCCATCTTCATCTCCCAAAGTATGATCCATTCATCTGATTGCATCATTTGTCCCTCAACTTGGAAGACGTTTAACTGTCTTTCTTCTTTTGTCACAAATGTTTAGGACACAGACTCATACTTCATCAGATTCAGGCCCAGACTTCATTTAGACACTGAACTCTGAGGTGTGGTGGGCGTCTGCAGAACAAAAGGCAATTCAGCATTGCTGAGGGCACTCACGATCATCAAGCACATTTGTTGCTTTTTTGGTCTCAGTGAAAGCACACAATAGCCAAGTGCAGTGCTGAATCAGAGCCACAGATTGTGATTCAACTAAATGAAAACTTAAATGCTTTATAACAAAGTATTTAATTCACATATTGCCCAAGGCATGTATGTCTTTGTCAGTCCACTCTTTCTTCTCACTATTTGCCTGCTGTCCTATTTTAAGTTCACTATTCTATCAGCTGGAGCTAGGTATCAGGAAAACCTAACTCAAAGCAGTAGCCACAACCTGCCCTCTTTCTCAATAGCTGTTTCCCATATGCTATATGAAACAGTAACCCTAATTCTGGTATTGTTTTCTGAGATATTTCAAGTTTCTCTTGCTCTTTTCCTGGAAACAAGGATGGCATGGAGAGAGACATGACTTTGAAAGATTAAGAGTACTTCTGAGGTTTGAAAAAAATAAATTATTCTGAACATTTGATTTTTTTTCCCCCTGGAAAATAAGTGGTTTGAAATTTTGATTTGTCAAAAAAATTTTTTTATCTAGAACAGAAAATTCACTAATCCTCTACGTACTAATAAATCCTAACAAATCCATCAGCTAAAGATTCAGAATAACCATGCATCTTCTCAGCCTTTCTCAGAACTTGTATTTCCTTCAAACAACCCATACTCCATTGTTCTGTGACTGTCATATTGCCCATGATGCTTCTTTCAGTTCACCTTTAGCTCTGACATGTCTGCTTTTCACTCTGCATCTTCGGGTTTTTGAGCAGTGTTGGTGGGGCCCATGACCATGCCCAGGGCTGTAGTTCCCCTGTACCTTGTACAGAGCAAACAGCAAAGTAACAGGTGATGGAAATGTAAATTAGGGGCTCTATGGGAATTAACAACAGAAGAAGCACCTAATTTAAAACAACTGGAGAACTGATGTTGAGAAAGGAGTAAGAGCCATAAGGAATAATTTGGAAAGGGGATAAGACAAGGAAGCAGTTGAGCTGGCAGCTGAGCTGGGACTTGGAGGCTGGAGTCACACACCTTTTTATTCAGCTGCAAATCCAAATATTGATCCAAAGTCAAATGTCCATATCCACCGTGTTCACCAATGTGTAAAGGCTTTAGACACTACATCAACAGACTTCCAAGAAATCCTTAATAGAGAATGATATATAGGCTGGCTCAATTCTGTTCTCACTTTTGCACAAGACTGATCATGTATCCAGAGAGAAAATGTAGTACCTATTTGGACATTATCTCTTCCCATGAAGTACATAACATACACTTAAGCACCAGGACAAAATACTCTAAAGTATAGAAGCTATAGGCACATAAAAAAGCTGGATCGCACTGTAGTTTAATTTAAAATGACCATGTTTTTATTGGATACATATGGAGTACTCAAAAACGAAGTATCCCAAACCAGTGACATATTACTTTATTTCTTAGTTGCTATCTTCTCCCCCACTAATTCAAAAAATCATTCAAAAAGAGATATTTATCTTGAAATGTCAAATTTAAATGTTAAGGATGAATTTATGTCTACAGTACATGAAATATATTTGGGAATTCAGCTGAAATGCTCTTACAGTGCCATCTGCTGAAAAACAGCTGAGGCTACAAAGTACTTGCAATTAATCCTTGCTAGGATATCTGCATACTCTTGGTACATCCTGGGTACTTTTCAGCTGTTTATGCCCTGCAATATCACAGCAGAAAATCTGTAGACCCAGTACAGGGGAAACTATGAACACTGCATTTGCCCATATTGGTAAGTGTATGGTGCCACTGGAAGGTAAGAGTCAACTGTCTCAAACAAGATGATGCAAGCATGCTTAGGGTTTAAATTCATTTATGTATACACACAGCTCAAGGGCTGCATGTCAGCATCAATTTTTTTACCCTCTGTCAGGCTGCCTCTCATAAAGCAGCCTAAATTTAGTAAGCTCTAACATGTTCAAGAAAAAAATATCTGGTATGCATAGGTTAATAAATTTTTAAACTGGCTTCAATTCTCATCCAGAAATGCTTGTCAAGCATGTGACTAATTCTTTTAAAATGAAGAAGACAGACTGCATGGATTAAGGTAAGCTTTTGTCACAGCCTAACTTGGGCCATGTGATAACAGCCCACTTGTCTGAACTCAAAGATTATTTTTCTTTTCTATTTTAATCAGCAACTTGATCTGAGCTTAAAATTGGTTCTTAATTAGAGATGAATATTTTTGTCCTGCTTTCTGTGTTAAGCATACTCATCCTTCATTATTTTTATATCACTTTATAAATTCTTCTGGCTTCTCAGTCCACAGTGAGTCAAATTTTCAAAAGGTCTCATGTTAGATCTGCTCAATAAGCTCAAGCTGTGTACATGTGTCTCCACGGGAAATGCGGGGATTTTTTGGTGTACATACAGATGCAATGCATCGTGTCAGTGAAAATCAAATTATTTCTTCCCTCCCATAGACTAAACTTCAAAAATACAGTTTGAAATGTAGCTTATTTGGCATTAGCCCCCTGCTTGAAAAGTTCTCAGTGGTCATTTCAAGAAGCAACAAAAGGTATTTCAGCAATTAATCACGAGCTGTGCCCTGTCAGAGGGGACATTTCATAAATGATCAAGTGTTGTGATGGCTAACTCCACTTTACACCCCTCAAGTTGCCCTAAAAGTGCTCTCTCACTACAACACTGTGCTAGAAAGTTCTCCCTTTCTCTAGATTCTGCTGATCACTGGCCCTCTCCCTCTCCCATGCCTTTTCCCATTGGCCCCTGTTATGCCATTCAACCTTGCCTCTGCCCCCCAGCCCTCAGGCTATTGGTTTTGGATGATCCCACCTTTGGGAGTTTTCAGGATAAAACAGGCATGGACTTTTGTTCTTGGTTCTTTTGCCTCTGTTTCCCTTCAGGTGTGTTGGTTCCATTAAGCGCCTCAGAACTGCACGCAGAGAGCCCCTCTCACCTCTTTGTCTCTGGTTCGTGCTTAGACTGTGTGTGTGAGTGGCTACTCACGGCTACCTGCGAGGTGAGATTGTGTGCACGTGTGGGTGCTGGCAGAGTGCTGCCTGAACGTCTCCATGAGGGACCCTGTGGAAAAAACACAGCATCGATCCACTGAAGCCCTCATTCTATAACCAAGAGGCTGGAGTTCTTTTTCATACATTCTGTCATGAATAATTTAGACTTGTCAGAGCAAAGTCAATCAGTCACTCACTGAAAGAGAAAAAGACTGAATTTCAATTAACTCTTGTCAACCAGCATGACTAATTCTACCCACAGTTCAATGGATGTAGGACAGGCACAAGGTTGCTCATAAGTACTGAGCAGCGTGTCAGTGTCTGTTAGGTGACAATGTTCAAAGGTGTTCGTATGATTTATTGCTGTTAAGTGATATTGGTGTGAATTGACCAAGCTAAGCAAAAATGTGTTTAAGCTTGTGTCTTCCCTCCTTGGGGTTTAAATTTGTGTGTAACTGATTGAGAGACCTGAGCTAATTTCCCTAAATTCCTCCTATGATTACTGCAGTAGGGTGTTCTTACTCCAGAGGGTAAATCTTAACAACGGTATTTCAACTCAGTTTCTGACCTGTGTTCTGGCAAGCCTCTTTCCCTCTTACCTCTTCTCTGTTTCTTCACTTTTGAAGAATTATGGGTAGATTAGCTTCTGGAGTCACTTTAAATGCACATTCAAGCTCCTCCTTTTTTTCCCTTTGCCTTTCTTTGTTAAAAGCTCTTGTAAACAACATAATTATAAACCAGTACTTAATAAAGTGCAAAGAAGGTCTGGGGAAAATGATTCTGATTTATCTCATTACAGACTGCTTCTGTAGATAAGAATTTCCATATAAAAAAAAAATTCTCAAAAAACCCCAAACCTTGGGGCAAAATATTCAAAATACATGTGCAAGTATCTGAAAGGTTTTGTAAAATTTCATGGATGCCTGTGTCTGTAGATGCCCTCTTAGTCAGAAATTTTCATTCAATTTTCATAAAATTGTGTTTCAGTCAAGACAAAATACTGTGCAATTTCCTAAACACAGCACTTTCTTGGGTGACATGCATCTGTTTACTGGCAATGGTAGGTATACCAAGGGTTCTAGTTGTTAGTTTAAAGTTTTTTAATCAGTCCACTCTGTTTATTAGCCATACCCTAAAAGAAGATTGACTTCTGTGAAAGAAGTCAATTGATAACTGCTGCATACTCTTGGAGCATTCTATGGACTGTGCATTGTTTTCATGGTTGCAGCCCGCCTGATCCTGTTACCTTTTTCTGTTTGCAAAAATGGATTATTTCCAATGGACTTTGTTTTGATAAATGCCCTAATTTTTGTATTGTTGTTACAATAATAGTAACAAGAATATTCTTAGGTGCTTATTTTGGCTCACAGAAACAACAGAATCATAAATGCAACTGATAGAGGAAATTGTGAAATCACCCAGCATGTTGTGGTATTTAAAGAAAAGAATAAATAACAAATGCAAATATTTCCCAAGGGTAACCATTGCTCAGCATGGTGTCAGTGCCTCACCATTTGTTTTCATTTAGATTCAGTAACTTTCACACAATTTTAGGGCAAGATCTAATGACCACTAAAATTCATGGACCAGGTAATCAATACCATACAATGATTAAAGAGATCAGCACTTGGCTGTGGCCTAGAAATCAATTGGAAGTTTTTATTTTGATACCACTTAAGGTTCTCTAAGGTCACAATGAGATCTCCTTGGAGCTTTCTCTTCTCCGTGCTGCAAAACCCCAGCTCTCTCAGCCTGTCTTCACAGCAGAGGTGCTCCAGCCCTCTGACCACCTTTGTGTTCCTCCTCTGAACTTGCTTTATCAGGTCTTTCTCTTTCTTATGCTGGGGACCCCACAGCTGGATGCAGCACTGCAGGTGGGGTCTCAGAGTGGAGCGGAGGAGCAGAATCCCATCCCTCACCCTGCTGCCCATGCTGCTTTGGATGCAGCCCAGGATATGGTTGGCTTTCTGGGCTGTGAGCACTCATTGCAGGGTCATGTTAAGCTCTTCATCCATCAGCAACCCCAAGTCCTTCTTGGCAGGGCTGCTCTCAATCCTGTTATTCCCCACTCTGTGCTGATACTAGGGCTTGCCCCAACCCAGGTGCAGGACCTTATACTTGGCAACATATACATGGGTTCCCATATGCGTGGAAACTTCACGAGGATCCCATTGGGTCCACTTAGGGCATAATTTGGCATCACTGGGACCCCCAGGTATCACTGGCCTCAAATGTTCTTAAACAGATAACAACTGTACTTCTACATATTGACACAACCTAATTTGCAAGTAGGTAGCAAAAAAGCCTTTCATTTTAAGTCACATTAGAATTTACTGCTTAATAAATAAATCATTATAGAGGCATTCTTTTAAAACGTGCCATGGAAATACTCTCTGTGCTTTTTACAGGCCCTGACAGGTTTGCTTCTGGAGGGTTTAGGTTTCCTGAATAAAAAAAGTGATTGCTTCATCATCTTTGCAGGTTTATGCCATGCTGCTGAGCATTGCACCAGAGCCAAAGCATTGTTTATTTGCACTCTGCCAGCTATCTTCGAGATGCCTAATGTTCTTACACTCTTCTGCCAGCTCCTGTCCTAAATTACATATTTACAACACTAATGGCTTCAGGGAAATGAAAACTCAGGGTTGAAACCTCCCTGACACTTTTCAAGGAGGCTGCTTTAATCCCCACCTTGGAATTTCAGACACTTGCACTCCATCCAGCAGTTTTAGTAAAAACCACTCAGCACATGTTTAACAAAACATCGTCTTCCTCTCAGCATTTTGGACTACAGGTTACAGAAGTTAGGGGAACAAATTGCTTAAAAAGAAAAACTCGCTTGATCATTCCCCAGATTATGCTCCTCGTTATGTACTGAAGAAATTAGAACTCCACTACTCTTCTAAATATCACAGCCACTGAGATTTCCTAGGGCTGTGTAGAAGAATCGGAGCTAAAAGAAAGTGGGAGATAGTCCTCTGTATTGGGGTTTGTCAGGACATTGCCTGCTGGGCCACAGGCTATGCAGCAGTCCAGAGAGAGAAGAGAAGCAGAGACAAAATGCACTTGTAGTTTCTACTTGATATGGTGTATCCTCTTCTGAATAAGAAAAATATCCTGTTTTGAGTAAAACATATTCAGAAAACTACTAGCAGAAGCAAGGACACTGAGTACACATATAAGAAATGAACACCTGTAATCTGTAAGCATCCTTGCAAAGCATTGTTGCACCATCCTTTCCTTTCCCATTCCTTGCCTTTGCTAATATTTGCCCTGGGTAAGGTGTAGCAGGAGCTGCAATCTCTTTTTAAAACTTAACGCAAAAGGAAGGAAAGACAAGCTGTCAGGCATGCAGGCCCTTCCTTGACTGTGTTCCCCAAAATCTGTTTCTTCCTGCTGATTGGAAGGGTTTGTTTAAAGATGTGTTTCTCCAGCTTGTTACGGAAAAGATTTGAATGCAGAAGCAGATGAAATGGAGATTTTTTTCAACCTGGTTTAGGGCTCATTTGCATTCTTTTTTATTAATGTGGATCATACTTGTTAAAATGTGTAGTCAATAGGGATTTATATCAAGCTGCTAAACAGGAGGCATCTGAGAACCTCAGGCCTTCATTCTGGCATTTTTTCTGGGGGTATTACTGACCTGTAATTCAGCTGAACTTTGGGAAGTTCATGGCTCCTCATCACACCAAGTGTGACTATACTACGGATCCATGACTGGAAAGGCTAAGAGGAACACTAAGTCTATGGTTTTGTTTGTGAATTTTCATAAACCTAAATCACTCCACTTACTGACATGTCCCAAGTCCTCTTGTTACAGTAAAATTTAATGGTATTCCATTGCTAACCAAGCACTTAAATATTCTGCAGAAGCAAGATCTTGACTTCTATTGCTGAATCAGCATTTAGTGACAGCAAAGGCAGAATCCATCCCAAGTTACAGGATATCTAGGCTCAATTTAGCAACCAGTAAAATGTTTTAGCAGTAAAAAAGAAAGGGGGTTTGGGAGTGGAAGGGAACGTGTTTGTTAAAATAGCACAGATACAGTCTAATTCCAGTCCCTAAACAGGGAATATGTGTTTGACTGACAAATTTGAAGGTAGAACATGTTTAGCAGGAATGGTGCTCCCCATCCTTTGTGGGCATATAAGGCAACTTCTGCATTTTACACTGTGCTTTACTCTGTATTGACCTGAAGAGATGGATATTGATAAGAGGGAAAAGGTCATTATTAGCCTGTGAGATTGAGTTGGAACGATGGGTCTATATAGCAAGCTTTAACAACTTGTTGCCAAACATCTGTTTTGCTGGAATTCATAGGAAAAAACCCGTAATGTATGTGTTTCTAAATCTTTTGAAAATGGTGAATTTTCCAGTTTGTTTTTCAGAATTCTATTTCAGTTTCTTGTGCAGATCCTCATACATTTCCAAAATAGCAATACTTAGCACTGCCATAACAGCTTAGATGTTCCTGGCTGCATGCAAACAATTACTGATGTGCATCCACATTGGCACAAATTAAGCCCACATGTAGCTTTGTCACGCACATACAATTTCTCTGTCATTTAATCTCAGTTATAAATGACAACTTTGGAATTCTCTGCCTCTCTAAATCTGCATCTGTCATTGAATCTAAATGGGTCTCCAATATATAAATAACTGCACCAACCCTGATTATCGCCTTCAATTACTTTGAGTTTTCTGCTGCTCACAGGGTATTCATGCTGGTCTTTCATGCTTGTTTGCATTAGGAAACCTCTTCTTTCTAAAACAACCTCCTGCATTCAGAATTAACAACTCAATCCAAGGCTGAGTTTTTTAAGCTTCTTCTCTGACTTTTTAAAAATGTACAACTGGTGGCCTGTGGAAAAATTCGCCTATTGTTCTTTTAAACAAGACTTCATTTGGAGTGACAAAGGTTAGAACTGGTTTTGAACAAAAGTAGTGGGTCTGTTTCACAGAATGAAAACTGAAATTCAGTGCAGAATTAGAGTGACAATAATAACATCTCATTAAAAACAGACCATGCATTTTGGAGGTGCCCAGTAAGAAAGGGTCAGGCCATGGAAGGATCATTTCAGACAGCTGCTGCACCTCAGGGGTAGCAAAACCAGATTCACTGATTTTGCCTACAATGCTATCATGGAGTGGCCCTGTCCAGGGACCAGGGATGAATTTTCTGTTTCATTTTATTTCTGGCTGTAGGTAGCAACAGCTTTAGGGCTGACGCTGGGGAAACTGCAAGGAAACCTCCAGTGCTGATTGTGCCCCAATACACAGGGAAAGGGGCATCTCACCACCGTGGGCTACATGCTACACCCTGCTGCTGGGCAAGGAGCCTCTGTCTAGACCCTCTGGGCTAAAAAAGTGTTCTGGAGAATTAACAGCTGTGATTATGGGAGCAGAGTGCTGCCTAACAGCTCCTCACTGTTAATTGATGTCTCAGTTGATGGGGTTTAGGCTTGCAATAAGTTCAGCCTGCTCATGGGGCAGGGTAAATGGGCAGACCCTAATCTTCCCTGTGGCCTGCATTTCAGGCCTTTAGGGACAGCCTGAGCATCCTTCTTGGGCAGAAAATGAAGTGCACATTAATATTGATATTAAATTCACAATTCAGATCTTAATAGGTAATGGAGGAAGATAAGAGCAAGATCAGACAAACTCAGAAGCCAATGTCAGTTTACATGAGCACAGACAGTTCTAAGGAACATAGACATGCTGGAAAGGACTATGAAGACCTGTCTAGATGTCTAGATATCTGTCTATTATCTGATAAAGGCCTACAAAGTTCATTTAGAGCTGACCAACTCTATGGAACAAGAGCCTCTGTACAATATAGGAATTAATAACAAGTGGCTTGCCCAGACACTCAACATATTGCAACAGCTACCTGCAAAAAAAATGGGCATTTTACTTCAAAACCAGGGAATTATTTCAAAATCATAACAAAATGACAAAGAATGAGATTCTTGCACTCACTGCAAGGCATTACAGTAAGTAAAGCTGCAGCTAGAGTGAAACACAGAGACTTCAAAAGGTTCTCCAAGGTTTCTTTGCTTTATTGTTTTGCTCACTCATGCCTCATTTGTGCACAGATTTCCTTCTTGCTAGAGGTGTACATGTCCATGGTGGTCCATGGTGGTTAAGGAAAACAAAGACAGTTCTACTTTAGAGTAGAAAAATAATAAATAAAACCCTCTTTTGACTGAAAGACAGTGCTAAAGAGACCTTTGAGCTCTGTTCACTTTTCACTTCCTGGTTTGTCTGGGTAAGGATTTCACAGTTGCTGCTAAAAGGCATACCTCGGCTTATCAATGGGGAGAGATATGCACAGATCCATGTAGTAACCATGTTCCACTTCAGGCATTTTCCACCAGCATCAGTGGGTCCCAGACCTCCCACTGGCTCTCCTTCATTTCAGCAAAATTCTGTGCAAAGATGGGCAAGCAACACCCAACCTAAAAAATTTCCTTTTATTCTAAACTGAAAACAAAAACAAATAAACGTACTATGAGGAGAATGCTTCTCAAGGGGCCATTCCCATAATAATTGATAAACAACCATCCAATTTAAGCCAAGTGTGCTATGTGTCTACTAAAAATATTTAAAAGATACCCTTGCTGTTATGATAATTAAACAAGCATGAGATGGAAAGTAACAAACACACAAAAATAGCCCAAGATGACTTATAAGTACAATAACAGAAAAGCTAAATTTAATAAATAAAGCAGAATAGTGTGGTGACAGTGAGGCAAGAACATAAAATCCACAGAAAATAATGTACTGCACTAAGGAGTAAAAAAAAAACCTTGTCTGAAGGGCAGAAAATTATGATGAATGATATACTGAAGGAGAAAATAAAATATTGGTGAGCAAGAGACTTGAAATGCTCAAGGCTGCATGAACAGCGTGATTATTCACAGTGATTACTGAATGTTCCTATGAGTCTTCTCAATGCCAGCAGCATTTCATTTCTTCCTAAGACCAGCAGAGCATTGTGCAGGAAGTGAAATCAGCAAACTCTTCAGCTAGACTAAAGGGAAGCAAGGTTCTGTACCACTTTCAGACACTTTCCCTGCAGGAATTGCATCATACACATAATTAAGCTGAATGGGAATTTGTCTCCACTACTACCTTTAAGAAATAATAGGAAGGAACCTTAAAAGACTCTAAAAAATGTCTTTCCCTCAATATCAGATTTTTTTTTAAAACATAGTTTTCTTTATTTATATTTGAAGTGCTTTTTCTTTTCCTGCTAAATGTGACTTTTTCACTAGAGAGAAAAAAAACACTCTTTATTCCTAAATACAGTGTAATTCTTCCCTTCCTCCAAGGTTTTAACTATCATATATTTCAAATCCTGTACTGTTTAGTGTGTAACTCTGAAGTTTCTTGTAGCCTGTTTACTTCTGCTCTCTTGTGCTGGGTAGACATAGCAAAGCCTCTCCAGGCCTGCTCTCCAAGGACACTCAGACCATCCTAGGCCCAAAAATATAAACCAAAAGCCTCTGAGAGGGGGGCAGGCTGAGGGGAATTACATCATTAAACTGAAGCTTTAATTGGAGAATTAACCCTGATATGCAAATGAACCAAACCTATAAAAGTGTGAAGAACTCGTGACCTGTCGTCCATCTTGGGGTTCATCTTGGCAATAGCCTCTGGCTCCCCAGGGGGTATCTTTGAAGGCCTTTCAAATAAATACCTACCTTTATTCCCTTCCTCCTGTCTAGTCTCTGTTTCTAGGTGGCCACTTCAGGCATCACAAGCAGTACTAAAAACTGGGGAAGTTTTTAAATGCAGATTACTTTGGTGTGATGCCTGGATCAGCTGGCCAGACTTTTAATGGCCAATATATTCTTAGATACTGAGTAGAAGTGAACTTGATAAGGTCTCAGAGTTTTCCATTTATACTATGTAAATATTGTAAATGTATATTTACATAGCATAAATATTACATACAATATGTAATATTGTAAATATTATTACATATTCTTCTTATACTGATAGCAGAGTTCTGACCTACCCATTCTTTAAAATCTTTAAAATTTAAAATCTTTATAATTATCTGGGCAAGGGGCATTTACACCTCGCAATGATTTCCAGGTGCTTTGTTTTCCTTTTGTAGCTTTCCCTTTAACAAATATATGTAAGAACTTTTAGTTCAGAGATTTAGCATCAGAGAAGAGCCAAACAGGTAGTTCTCATATGGTCTTACCTTCCCACCTTGAACTCTGTGAGTGTTGCCACTGGCACACTATTTAATTGCTATTGTTGTGGGGAAAGATCTACCTAGGTTGAATGTAAGCTGTTGTAACATTCTGGATATGACCAGACAATATCCTTTTACATCATGTGAGAACTTGTTTTCCCATATTTAAAGCCTTCGGTTCCTTAATTTCACCATTTCTTGTCTGAATAGATTAATTAGGACCAGGATCCATTCAGCTTTCAAGTTGGAAGCATGAAAAAATTCTGAATTTTCTTGGCTTCCAGACTTGTAATAACCTTTTATTTTTGCCTTTGTGTGTGTGTGATTAATAGTAGTACTATGTTTTGGGTTAGCAAAAGTGAATACCTGTCCTGACACCCTTTTAAAAAATACATGGTAGAAATTTTATGAAAAAGCCTGTTGAAGATGTGGAGGCTTTGGTTCTTCAGAGATTGATGCCATGGATTGTCTGGAATCAGATGTGTCAGATCTGTATTTCACTGTCAATTAAAATGAACCCAGAATTAAATGGAGTTCAGTCCTCTCATCTTCCTCCAGACATCACCCCAGACAGTTTTGAAATTTGGTTGCACTTCAAATAGAGATAAAAAATACTTTTGATGTGCTGCTGGTTAGAGCACTGTTTTCTAACATGTGGGCCACACTCTGCTAAGGAGTCACACTATGGCCGAGTTTGTAACCGGTGTTTCAAAGAGGGAAAAACAGGAATCAAAGGGAGATTTCACTCTACTCTTCAAAATATGAAAGACAAATACTGAGCTGGAAAAAGAAAACAAATCCCTTTATAAACCTGGAAGGTGAAAAGGAGGGCCACATTAGAGGTCACTGTATCTCAGCACTCACAAACTACATCTGGTCTGCAATACAGAGGCTGTAGTGTAAGCCCTCTTATCCTTGAGAAAACAGTAATAGATGCAAGTATTACTTTTGCAAAGTCTTGCATTTTATGTGATGTCAGCAAAGGTCTGACCTAGGGAACTTTACAGACTCATTTTCAAAGGTGAGAGAAATTATGTCACTTTGGCTCAAGACTTCTCTATGGACATCTATTCCATTTATGCTGAGACATTTTAGCTCCAGTCCTATATCTGGTATTTACCTACAGTTCAGGCTGTGAGCTCATCTGAGTAATTCACTTTTTCTGCCCATATGATTACTGCTGGTGATTTAAACAAAACTAGTAGATCACAAGAATAATTTCTACAATACATGTATTAGTTCTAATATCTACTTGTCCTGAGCTCTGTTCTCCCTGTTAAGGGATGATTCTGAAAAAAGAATGTGTCTTTTCTCATTTCTTGGATAATATAAAATCTTTTTTTCTTTCTCTCTTCGCTTGGATTTTATACTCATTGGTACCTACTGGATTAGGCATGGTATAAAATGTAGAATATTTCAGAGTTCTCACTGAAAAAAACTCAGAAAACTATGAACTCCATAAAGTATTTTTTCAATGTTTTTAAATTTTAAAACTATACAGAGTAAACATTACAAAAAGAAGGAAAATTTGTACATTTATATCAAGTTCAGTACTTCCGACTAACTACAGATGTCAATCAAATGTAGTAAAAAAATTGTCTCTGACAGAGGAGTCCTTCAAAGCAACTTTGGCTGAGGATGAAACAAGTCTCAAATTTGCACATAAAGTGTTCAGAGCCTCACACAAGAGGCTTCAATAAATTCTTTTATTCTCAGTATTGTAATTTCCCCCTGCTTTATAGCAGGTTAGATTCTTATTCTTGTTGCATTGCTCATCTGGCTTCAGCCCAACTTGATATTTTGCTGCCCTTATCATCTTTTCTCTGCAGCTTCTGATTCACTGCAATTTTTTTCTTCTTTCTCTGTCATGCTTGTGTCATCCTTTCCTCTTTCCACTATAGGGCATTTATTGTTGCCCTTTCTCTCAGGAGCAGTCACTGCTGAATACATATTAGAGGTTTTTTGATCCTCGCGTTTTCTTTTTCCTGAAAGATGGCTGTCTCTTCTGTCACTTGCCATTGTCAGACAGATCCCTAGCAACATAAATCTGCAGAACTCCACTGCCTTCACTGGAATAACTCTGCTTTGTACTAGCAGAGGAGCTGGCTTAAAATTCGAAGATGCTTTTTTTGCTACACCTCAAGAACAGCATCGTTACTTTCTTTTCTCAGTTTAAAGTCTTGTATTTAAAGAGAAGGACACATCACCCATCACCCTCTTGTAGTAGTATAATATCTTTTAATAAGGTTTATTTACTTTTAAATGTAAAATAGATTTTATAAAATCTTTTTGGTTCCACTCATTTAGGTGGTCACATTTATTTGGGGGAAGATCTGTAGAGACTTTTGGTAGGAGATAATATGATATTGGCACTGAAACAATCCTTAGGGCTGTGAAATCAACAAATTGAAAGATCTGTCAGATCACAGGACTAGAGCTCAGAAGACAGACATTTCTGCTGCTCTGTACCTTGTTACTGTTTAAATTACTGTAGGAATACAAAACTCAGCCCAGAACCAGCAGCAAAGGCTCACCACGAGTGAGGTGGAACATACTTTTGAACCTTGATGAAAGGGTGACATTTGAGACTATTCCTGTAATTCAGGCTGGGGTTTCAATGACTGCACTAGCACTTCCTAACTTATCTTTGGGGTGGAAAACCAATTATCAAACAGCATTCATTGTTATCCCAACAAAAATCCCCCTTTAGTGAACATCATAACTCTCCAAAGCACGAAGAGATCTGTGTAGCTTTGTACCATGGCATTACTGGACTAAGGTTCCCATTTGCCATTGTTCAGGGGACATAAGCATTAATTGGATAAAAAAAATCTGTGAAAACCTGTCTAACCTTTCCCAATTAAAAGAGAGAGGAAGGAAAATGTTAGATGAGTTCTGAACTAGACTGCCAGAAAAACTGCAGTTTTCTGCTGATCAAGGAGGAGACACATGTCATCCCTGCTGAGGAAGGTGCCTGTGCCTAGATGAGGTGAGGCCTTCTCCTAGATGAGGTGAACCTTTGCCATCTCATGCTTCTGTGCCCCAAGAGAGAACCAGGGCTATGTTCCTTTTTGGGCCTTGACCCAGTAATACTCCCACTGATTAAAGTAGCTTTAGGTAAGCCCTTAGCCACTATTGTTGGAAGTCATACCCCCCAAGGTATTCCCCTGTATATCACTGCTTGTGTTTCTAGAGGACTGGACAATGGAGCGCCAATTTCCCTGGCAAGTCAGGTAACATTCCTATGGAAACCACAGAGGATTCCCTCACTCTTCATCATGCCATCAAGTTGTAAATAATTCATACTTATAAATTTCTTCTGATGAGGTAATATTATGTAATTCCAAACTAATTATTTTTCTGCAAATCTGATTTTTTTTCCTTTCTGTCCTAGAGCCAATAAAATGCTAGTAAATAATACAAGACCCTTCCTATTTTGCACAAAGCTGAAATGAGGGGTATTATTGCTCCCCTTGTCTATTTTGAGTGTCTTATCTGTCACCTGTGCAAACTGTGTTTGCCTGTGTTCTTTTATCAGCACAGCATAACTGCAAAAGCCACCTCAAAAGTTCTGGTTTTATCAGCACACAAGGTCTTTACTTTTAGTTTTTGCCTGTACTGCTAAGAAGCCTACTCTTTGGTCCTTCAGGAGAGTAATGGGACACACTATAACCATAAGAAGAAACTCTATTTTCTGAAAAGTTGGCTAGTTGATACATTTGCACTGAATAGCATTTTTACATTGTAGCATCTACGATCCTAGTACCAGATTTTAATACTCTTCCGAGTTAGGTGAACTTCTAGTAATCAGATTTTCTGTTGCTCTTACTAAGTTCTACTGGGAGTGATTTGCAATTGTCTTCATCTTAACAACCTCAATTTTTTTTTTTTTTTTTGACATTTATTAGTAGTACTTCTTTTAATAATAGGTTGATACCTTGTGCTGGTTGTATAGCAGTGCTCTTGGAAAGCATGTGAGGCACACTTCTTATGCCACAGAGCAGAAGATGGATGAGATACTCAGGTCAGCAGTATCACCTCAGATATCAGTAAAAAGGTGGGTGAATGCTGCAATACAGATAGAATTTATCTCGGATGGGATGTGAACAAAGGAGGATTTTCAGTTCCATCTGTTTGGCATTCTCTGTGGTTTCCATAAAGGTTTAAAAACCCTTTTATTACTTAAGTCAAACAACTATAGGCTTTTGCCCAAACTGAAATACATCATGACTGGTCTGTGGACATATGTTTGGGCATATATTATGCATTACATAATCTTACACCAATGAAATTTCTTTCATGCTAAAGTGCTTTAATAACTGCTAGCCATAATTGGTTTTGGCCTATCTGGGTGGTATTTGCTGTGAATGAGCTCTTCACAGATTTTGCAGCTGTACTCCTCTGCTGCCAGATTGGAGACTGGCTGGGTAGTAATCAGAAAAGTGCTTTGTCAGCTAAAGGACCATGGCCAGATAAATTCAAGAAAGGCAAAGCCTTACCTGCCGTTGCCTCATGCAGTCAGTGTCAAGTCTGATGCTTGCTTTTTCATTTCGGAAGCAAAAGTATTACACTATCCTTCCATCCTGTATAGGCAAATTTGTCTGTATCTTGGCCCTTCCTTCCTTCCTTCCTTCCTTCCTTCCTTCCTTCCTTCCTTCCTTCCTTCCTTCCGAATTCCTTCCTTCCTTCCTTCCTTCCTTCCTTCCTTCCTTCCTTCCTTCCTTCCTTCCTTCCTTCCTTCCTTCCTTCCTTCCTTCCTTCCTTCCTTCCTTCCTTCCTTCCTTCCTTCCTTCCTTCCTTCCTTCCTTCCTTCCTTCCTTCCTCCTTCCTTCCTTCCTTCCTTCCTTCCTTCCTTCCTCCCTCCCTCCCTCCCAGGGCAAATCAAACAAAGGAATAAATTAGGGTGTGCTTCACAGACTCCTGGTCTCCGTGAGCAACATAAATATTCAGTGTTTTCTCTGCTGTTCTGTTTAGCTGGGAGGACTACAGCAAATAAACCTACCCTAACCTGCTCTGTCTTCTGAGGAAAACCAGCAAAATTTACTATGGCATAGAGTCCATGAAAGAAGAAGCTAAAATTTAGGACTTTATCTTTTTGGGGAGAAGATAAGAGCCCATAGGCTCAAGGATAATGCTGGGAAAAGATGCCTATTCTCAGAACCTTCCCTAACATGCAAGAAAGTTATGAGGTAGTGTCTATCCATCTTCTGTCACCCATACCTTGGGGAAACCCCACTGACCTTTCTCTCACTGTTTACAGTGCTGAGGTGGTTGCATCCCAGCACAACCACAACCCCATCACCAGGTGGCTGCCTGACACTGAGACAGCTTGACACAAAAGCAAAATACTCTGGAATTCAAGAAACAGTCTGAGCTTTATCACAGTGTTATGCCAGTACTATCCATAAACCTAGTGGTTTTTTTCAGTTTTTCCTCCATATATGTGGAGAGCCAAAGAAACCATATATGGAATATGTATCTATATGCATTTGATAAAGCCAATCACATTTAGTTGAAATCTGTTTTAAGGTAAGTCCTAAGTATTGGCCCATATAGGGTGAATCACCTAGAAATACATCTGCTAAACTACACTAATGAAGCTTTTGTAAAAAAAGGTGTTACAAGCATGTGTATGTGTTTACATGTAAAAGGACATTAAAATAAAATATGAGGTTTCAATCAGGACAGTTTTCATGGATACAAAGAGATTTAGATATTTGTCTATATCATGCTAAAAGGTTTCAGAAGCAGGTTTTCTTTCTAACAGCTCTGCAGATGAGTGTTTTAAACACTACGGATATGGGGTGCATTCTTGTCCTTGGGAGGTGGTTTGCTCTTGACGTCAAAGGAGATGGAATGTCCTTCACACACTCAGGAAGGACAAAGAATCTCTAAAGTCAAAAAATGTGCCTTATAGTCCCAATACTTTCTTAAAATACACTTTCTAATATCACTATGTATCAAATTATATTCAAAACCATGAGGTGAAAAGATAGGTATTGACTGTGTTCCATATTCTTCAAGATCTGGCAGGTTATTTTCCCTACTTTTTTTTTTTTAACTGGATTTTCTGAATTTTACTTTTTGCTCTTTGTTCCAGCACTGTGTGAAGAAGATACTTCCTTTCCATGACTGCACTTCAAATATTTATCCTGTAGTTACTGTTTATCCTAGCTACCTGTACCTGGTACTTCATTTTCCCCTTCACTGTCTGAAATCCCAGTACCTTGTCAATGCTAAGAATGAAAAAGCTGTGCAGAACATCAGCTGACATTAATTAACCTTGATTGCAGGGAAACTGCTTTTTTATGCTGGTGAATCATAAGGCCTCCGTTTTCACAAAAGATCAAAATCACATCCTAATAGGGATGTGATAAATTAGGGGCAAAATCTGCCAATTTTCACTTAAAATTACATTGAGGAATAGGGAATTTTTCAAAGTGAAACCTTATACAGAAATTCAAAATGTTAACTGACAAAATATTTGGAATTATCTATAATTTGTGATTATATTACATGTTAAGTCATGCCTGGTCTGCTGGGCCTCCTGATCCTTTTTCTAATTGCGGATTATTACAATATGTTTTGTGGTTTTTATTTTAATAAAATGATGTCTTGTTTAATTTAAAACTGTAGGATTATACTATTGAATAGCAACTACAGTAGGATTGTACTATTTTATTTACAAAATACTGTACATTTAGAAAATCAGTTACCCAGTCTCTCTTGGCAAATATTTAATATCTTCTGATTAGACATTTCATTCTGAAATTAGACATTACGTATGATTCCAGTGAAAATCACCATGGGAATGTTTCATTATTTAAGTCTGTGAGAGGAAGGGGCTTAGCCATCAAAGTTTAACAATGTTTTACTAAATTTAAGCACTGTAAATTTCTCTTTATGTTAGAATATAAAGGTCAAATCTGACTTTAAAATAAATGGTAAATTTAATCTCTCTTATAACTCTATGGAACTTCTGAGAGAAAGAAGAAATGTGGTATGGGGAAGACAAGAGAAAGAAAATTGAACCAAAATGAGGCAAAGAAAAGTACTTCTAATGTGTAAAAACTACTGGAGCATATTTTATAAAAGTTCCACACGTGGATTAAATTTTTATTATCCTCTTTAAATTGCTAGACTCCTTTTCTGGCAACATGCTGACAATCTGTAACATCTAAAGATATGAAATACAATCTAATATTTATGCATTCAGTATATATGGTCTGTTAAATTATTGTATACAGCAAGTGATAATATTGCAAGCTGTTATGATGATACCAAAAGTAAATACATTATTTCTGCCAGACACCTTCTTATAGATGTACCATCTATCACACATATGGAGACAATTTCTACTTTAAAAGATATAAAAAGGCCCCACGGCTACAGTGAAGTTACAGGAATGTAACAGTCAATCTGACACTTGAGATAAATTATTTATAAAACAGAATTTCGGCCTGTTCCTTTTTACCTTGCAGCTTGAATACTCATTTTATGTGTTTGAAGTGGCTGTAAAATATTAAAATTGAGATCATTATTTCCAGTTCCTCACATTGGAGTGAATGGTTTACATGTAGGTAAGAGACAGCCTGTGTTACTAGACAGTGATGAAGCTGGCATACCTACGAACAGCTGCCTTCTAGCAGGTATTGTTTCCTAATGCCATCAAGAATCTTTAAACAGACTGGTTCAGCATTACATTTCCTGGGTCTCTGAAAATACTTTTTTTTAACTGCATTTTTTATGTAACCATGGCTGGAAGCATTTAGAAAAATGTCTTTACTGTATTCATGTTCTGAATGGATGGTAACAGATTATATCTTAAAATCAGTTGCTGACTACAGTTCACACTTGCATCACTCCATGTTATCTATCTGTCCTTGTATCTGTCTAACTGCTAAGAATTTGTTCATGGCAAAGATACGTAACTGTCACTTCATTATATAAAATATTTATATATTCTTCCTACAAACATTACAGTGAAAACTCTAAGGTTTCCAAAACATGTCAGAAATTTTTTTCTTTTTCCTGTCTATTGTAGCACTCCAGTGCAACCCATTCTGGTTCTTCATTACAATTCCTGTTAGTTAAACATAAATGTTCTTGGAGATTTTCATCTGCAGAGAATGCAGTCCTGGCAGACTGCCGTGTACCCATAGAATCCCTGCATCCCAGAAGAGCTTGGGCAGGAAAAGTCATCTACTACAACCACCCCTGCAATACACAGGGACACCTTCAACTAGATCATGTTGCTCAGAGCCCCATCCAGCCTGACCTGGAATATTTCCAGGGATGGGGCATCTGCCACTGCTCTGGGCAATCTGTCCATGTTTCATCACCTCATTGTGAAACATGTCTTCATTCAATCCAGTCTAAATCAAACCTCTGTTAGTTTGCAACAGACCCTACTGAAATTTTTTTCTCTATCTTTCTTAGAAGTCCCCGTTAAGTACTGAAAGGCCACAATAACCTCTGCCCAGACCCTTCTCTTCTCCAGGCAGCACAGCCCCAGCTCTCTCAGTTTTTCATCACAGGAGAGGTGTTCCGTCCCTCTGATCATTTTCATGGTCCCACCATAGCAGAATCAACTCCCTTGACCTTCTGGCCAAACTTTTGATGCAGCCCAGGACATGATTGGCTTTCTGACATGTGAGAGAACCCTGCTGGCTCACACTGAGCTTTTCATCCACCAGTACCCCCAAGTCCATCTCAGCAAGGCTGCTCTCAGTCCATTCATCCCCCAGCCTGTGTGGATGCTGGAGGTTGCCCCAACTCAGGTGCAGCACCTTACATTTGGCCTTGTTGAACCTCATGAGGTTCCCATGGGGCCACGTTTTGAGCTTGTCCAGATCCCTCTGGATGGCATCCTGTCCTTCAGTGTGTCAGCTTTACCAGTCAGCTTGGTGTCACCTGCAAATGTGCTGAGGGTGCACTTGATTCCACTGTTATTGTCTAAGACATTAAACAATACTGGTCCCAATATGGACCCTGAGGGACTGGTGTATTCTAATTCCTCAAAAATCACTGAATTTAAGACTGCCACATTGTGCATCATTCTGTAGGATGGCAAAGAGCCTGATTCTGAGTAAGAACTTCAGGAGTCAGAATAACACCAAGACAATGTTGCACAAAGTGCAGTTTTACTATTTTTTTAATGTAATTGGTTGGTTGTTTGGTTAGTTCCGTATTGAATTTTTAATATAATTACTTTTTTTCCCTCATTTCTCTGAAATATCTGCTTTTAAATTAGGCTTATATTACCCCATTTATTTTGATATTCACCACCAAAATACTCACCCAATATGCCATGCATATAGGAACATGTTCTTCCCATAAGTTAATTGGTTTCTCTGGTCTTGTGTTATGTTATTCTAAATGCTTTACAACATGAACCAGCCTTGGTCTTGACCACCTATATTTCATCTGTCCTCTGTGTCAGAAATGATTCACAGTCTCAGGAAACAGGACTCTCTGCCTACTTAAGGAAAAAAAGGCTCTCTTTTTTTCTCATGAAAGCATACTGTTAGTGTAAAATGTATATTCTTTAAAGACATAAGGTTTGGGCACAGTAAAGGCCTTTTTATGGATTGAAAAAACCAGTGGGCTCTATTATCTAATATTATCTAATATTTAAATGGTGGGAGTGCTCATCTGCTGCCTGTTAGACCCATCAGTTTTCCAGAGTGTCCAGCTGTGCATATAAATGGTCTTTGATGTTGTTATTGACGAGACTGTGGGCAGAGCATTGCTGCTAAACAAAAGGAAAGCCTTGAATGCAGTGTTGGTGTGCAGAGTTTCTTTTCAGAGAGCAGCAGGATTTAATGTGAATAGAGGCTTGTGGCTGGCATTGAGCCTGAACACAAAACCAGAGGCATTTGCTCTGCCCCAGCAAACACTGGTTCAGAGGTCAGAAACCATTAGCACCTGGGAGGGTAGAAAATAGATACAAGACCTGGGCTGCAGAACCAGATAAAGGCAGAACAAACAACACAGCTGTTTTGGACTGCTGCTTGTGCACTGCTCAGGCAGAGCTCATTAGTGACCAGCTGAAGAATTGTGCCTGTCTACCAAACACAGAGCACAGCTCCTAAGAAATACTTAAATCTGAATTGTTCTATTTTTCCTTGTCTGGCATAGTGCAGCTTGGGCCTTGTATATCCATCTCACATGTTTCCTCCTGCTGCAGGGAGGGAGGCTCTTGCAGGCCCTGGAGATGAAAGACCACCTGCAAGTTTACTTCCTCTTGTCAAACACTTACAGGGGCCGGAGACAAGGATCTCAAGGGTGTCTGATGTGGCTTATCCACGTGTTTGGGAGGCAAAGACACTCAGTCACTTCTTACTCTGGACCAAACCAGGCATCATGGCCAACGGGACCATGGAACATATATCAGACTGGGGCAGGGCACTCAGAATCCAGGGGTATCTAGGTTGTGTTATCTCACAGGACTTCTTGGTTGTTTTCCTGCTGCTAAAATATATTTATACTGTTGAAATTGTTGCTATGCTGTTGGCCAGGCTGGTTTTGCTTATGGTCTTATGGCTGTACTGACAGGTTCATAGGTCTCAGTGGGGTTTTATACTTTTCCATAGCATTCAGAGGCCCTTACCAGCCGAGGGTGGGAGACAAGGTCTTACCCAAGGTACAGCAGAGCCATATGACTGTGACTGAAAGGCTGGCATCTATCCAAGGCTCTAATGTTAATATTTTTCAAGGTCTGGCTATGAAGAAAGAATCCATATCTGGTGTGGGCAGTGATGATACATACATTTTAGTATGTATCATCACAAATAAATACATGTCTGAGTAACCCTGCTGGATCTCCCAACTCTGACAGAAAGTTTGGTCCAGGACTACTCTGGCAAGACTGGTTCTTAGCTACCTCCTCAAATACTTAACTTTACAGTCAGAGATACTAATGAGGACAGCAGCAGTAGCTTGTGGTATTTATGAATTCTGAGCCCTAGATATTGAAAAAGTGTGAAATAAGAGGCTATTTTTCTACTTCGTCTCTCTTCTATTTATATGGACCTACATGTGCATAATTCAGTCACGGGGAAAATATGAGCAACTACACTGGGAAAGACTGTCATACATATGCTCTTCTAAGGTGTTTACCCATTCTGAACATGTGGGATCTTCTGCACCTTAGAGAATTAACTTTCCCCACCCTGCCTCCCACAGAAATAGGAAAGATTTAAAACTAGATGAGGAAACAGCTGGCACAAAGATCCTTTCCATAGAAGGTGAAAGAGTCTGGAACAAATTGCCCACCAACGACTGAGCAATGGTGAGAAGAGCTTTTTGGCAACCAGCCTTTGCAAGAGGAAATTGAAATTAAAAACGTTTTCAGTTTATGCCATTTTAAGTAGAAATTATCTGTGCAACTTGTGCCAATTGAGAACACTTCCGCAGTGCTCACACAATGGCATCTAATATTTTTTAGTATAATTAGATAAAAGAAGATACTGTTTTATGTTTTCCAAAGTCTTACTGATTAGTAAGACTGATATTCTTAA
Organism: Coloeus monedula; assembly: GCF_965178545.1. Classification (NCBI taxonomy): domain Eukaryota; kingdom Metazoa; phylum Chordata; class Aves; order Passeriformes; family Corvidae; genus Coloeus; species Coloeus monedula. Next base: position 52,670,964 of record NC_138783.1, read on the forward strand.
TCAATAATTACAAGTCCAGACTGTCCATCCCTCTCAAGGAGTCACTGTTGCCCTGTGATATATTTTGCATCATATTACAGGCACAAAGTTGCCAATCTCTCTGCAGACCTCATTTCTCTTAGTTCTGTTCAGTTTTATTTGATGTTCAGTGAGAGTATAAGTCCCTCTGGCATTTTTCTATATCCTGTGTCTTTGAAAAACCCATTCCTTTTAGCTCCAATGTCTTGTAATAATTTTCAGCTTCATGTCATATATTTCTTTAGGTTTGCCTGAAAATGAATTCTAAAATTCTTTTTGGCAGTAATAATTTTGGAACATTGTAATGAAATCGAATTTTCTCACAATTTAAACTAAGAATATCAGAAATACTGCCAGTATTGAATTAAATATTGAAGAATGAGCTGATTTTAGACAAACAAGTGCTATTTTGAGTCTCTTAATTTTAGAAACAATTGCCCCAGATGTCTAAATATGAGCTGTCATTTGTGAGACCAATGAAAGCAAATTATCTCTCTTTTCCTCACATCATTATCATTTCTGGTGAGAAGCTGGAGAGTTTCATAATTCACTGTGGGTCTAAAGGGCATAATCTACTTTTTTTCTCACAGTGTGGCCAGACTAATGTGTCTGACAGGATCTTCTCCTGAAGATAGCAGCTACTTCATAAATCAGGCAGGTTTGCAGTCTGCATTACAAATTGATCCTTAAGACATAACCTGTTGCAGCAGAAACTGTTCAGCTATTATTTGGTACCAGTGACAACAATGCTAACACCTCAACTCTCTCGCTGTCTGGTTATAGAAGTAAAGATGCTTCCATGTACAAAGAGCTTATGACTCACTGATTGTTACTGTTACACAGTCGTTTTTCCTGTTTGTTCAATCTGCACAAGCTTAAATGCAGAAGTCATAAAGGAGAAAAAGGACAACTGGGGAAATGAAACACCAGACTGCATGAATGTGACATGGCTCCTGTTTTTAGGGAAGCCAGACAGCAATATTGGCTAATTATGTGAACCCAAGAAATTTGTGCTTCATGGGATTTGCTTCTTTTTGTTTCATCCCTAAATGTGTGCGTAGGTACAGGAGACTGGTAATTCTGCTATCAAATCAACTCCCATACACTTTTGAAATCTTAGTTCAAAATATGAATTTCCTTATCACAGAGAATGAGACTCAAATGAAATTCAACACTGAAAAAAACTACATCCTCACACATCATGGGCCTCTTGCAACGTATTTTCATTTTTTGAGCTGTTTTTCCTATGGGAGGCAATAGGCAGTTTCTAGGTAGCCTGCTTTTTGAAAACATCTTAAACTAGGCAAAAACCAAGACATATAAAATCACTGTTCATTTTAAGAATATAAGCTGAATTGGAAGCTGTGCTGAAAAAGAATTGAAGACTAATAAACTCAGTAATGTATCTTATCCACTACATTCTTATAATCATACTAATGGAAATGATGGGGGATTTTCAAATAAAGCTTGATGAAATCTTTCCATTGTTCACAGACTTCGGGGTTGCCTTTTTTTAAATATACTGATACCAGTACTGTACCAGACATGTCTTCTCTGATGTATAGCAAGGAATTTCTAAAGGTATATGATTATAATTGATGCATAGTGGCAACATTTTTAGCAGGAATATGTTCTTAATGCTGATGAATTCAAAAATTAACCACGTCAGGTAGTAAGATATTACCAAGTCTCTAGTTCTTGCACTAGAAGGCCTTTCTAAACTCTTGAGTATCAAGCTCTCTGTTTTACCAAATTGAAATGCAGCAAAGTGGCCTAAAGCCTAGAGCAAGGAAGAAAGACTCTGACTGTGGAAAAGAAGAGAAAGGCAAGGCAGGCTAATCCTCAGAGTTGAGTTTTACACGGTATGTGGGTGAGAGAGGTCCCAGAATGCTGCAAGCATTTTTCCAGAGAGAAGGACCTCACCTGTAGGGAGGTGTCCCAGTGTAATTATGTTGCAAGGGAACATCAGTGGGAGCTTGGCACACAGAATGCTTCTGCAAGAGCACATAGATTTAGGTGTCTGGGAATTCCTCAAGTGAAACAGAGTGTGTCTGTCTATGTGTTATGTGGAATCATGCAGCTGCAGCTGTGGAGATTTTGGGATTACCTTTTCAGATCACGTTATCCACTTTCTCTAAAATGCAATTTTATTAAACAGTAGTGCTGTGGCACTATGAAAGAGATAGCAATAATCTATATAACTAGGTATCGTTACAACATTAATGATGGCAATGAAATGACTGCTAATTTTAATCAGTAATGAACTTTATCTTTTGACGACCTTCAGAGCAACAAGAGTATTCTTATTTGAGTCTGGGTTTTGAGGCACAGAATAAATTACTTCCCTGAGGGAGTAACTGTGCAGCAGCCCTTCACGAAATCAGCTCTCTCAGCTGTTTCATGCACTTCAGATTTCTCTAAGCCTCTTGAATTTGCTGTGGGCTAAGGCATCAGACTATGAGAATGTACATTAACTTCCCATCCAGTGGTAACCTGTTTGTTGGTCTGAGCTATTTCACAGCTGATAATTGACAATTGAGGTAGCAAACAAAGTCCAAATTTTGTGACTTTAACAGCACAGCATCCTCTTCCCTGCTGTGTAGCACTGCCTTTCAAATGGCCATGTCTGCCTTTTTCAAAATATTCAGCCCTCATGGATCCAGATGTGTGCTGGATCGCATCAAACATACCCTATTCCTTCCCATATTGAGCAGATCTTGATTTTATTATTTTTATTCAGAGAACAGATTTCAGTATCAAGTGTTTGAAGTGTTTCTATAAACAGATTGGGAAAGAACTCCAACTTTGTCAGAAGATTGATTATGAGGAAGGTTATGCATTTGCACCTAGTTCTTGTGCTGTCTCCAATGCTGAATACTAGCTGTGGTCTTTGGGGATCCATCCCACACAAATAGAGTTTTTATTGGTAAAAAATTATTTGAGCTGCAACAACTTCTGCATATCTTAACATCACAACATTTATCCAGCAGAACCTTCTGCAAGGATCCCCCAGCAGAAGAGCCCATTTCAGCTCTGCCATTCCCCAAGACTCCACTCTCAGTTCCTGCAGCCTCACAGCAGATCACCTCTCTAAAAGTGCACTGCCGTGCTCAAGCTGGCCATGGGATTAATCACCAGGGCACAGCTCAATACTTTACCCTGTTCTATTGCTGTTAAATACTGACTTTCTGTAAAAAAGCGTTACTCCCACTGTTCTCATCTAGAATTCCCTCTCTTCCTCCATTTAATTATGTAAGAGGATGCTTGTTTCTTCTGGAGATGTTATATGTCATTGAAAAACTTGACAGGGAATGCAGCTTTTACAGTTAATTTTTTTTAAGGAGGAAGAACAGGAGATAGAAAAACCATCTTTTAACTATAAGCAGCTTCAGCTCTCACAGTACATGAGCACACTCTGTTGGATTGCTCTGATAATGACTGTGAAGAGGAAATGGTCATTTTGTTTGAAAGACTTGAAACTTCTGTTCACAAAAAGAATAAAGTAGTTTTCTTCATACCAGTCTAATACTCAAATTAAATATATTCCAACTATAAGTTTCTGAATCCAAATCCCTAAAATATTAAATGCAGAGATTATATGTTGATTATTTGTAGCAAATAAATAAGAAAGGAACATTTTCAAGTCTAGTCCAAAGTCATATTGTCATAAATTTAAAAAAAAAAAACAACAGCAAAACCAAAAAATGGAGCATGGATGAGTTGTTTCATTTCATATTCTCTATTAGTTTCTATATAATGACAAAGGTTTTCACAAACAGATGCTCTAAACTGATCTAATTCATCCTAGTCCCTACTGTATCTCCCCCAATAGAGGGAACTGGAAACAGGGAATATTCAGATACCAAAAGGCAGATTATGAAATTGTCCTGCTAAATTTATATGTGGTGCCAGTGAGATCATGCCCAGCTATCAGGTTTTACACAAATCATAGAATCATAAAAAGGCTTGAGTTGGAAGGGGCTTTAAAGATCATCTGGTTCCAAACCCCACGCCATGGGCAAGGATGTGGGTCCATTCCTTTGAATGAAATTCAAAATTACTTCTGGGGAACCATTCAGGCATCAGAGAACTGCCCCTCTCAGTTAGAGAACACTGCACAGGCAGATGTTTTGCTGATTATGATAAGGTTAATGTTCGTCATGAGCTTACATGCTTTCGGGGCCTTGAGATAGTGAAATGGCAGAATTGTACTCAATTAAACATTGTTATTCCAATACATGTAGTTTGAATGTGCTTTGCATGCTCTAATTGCAGTGTCTTTGAGGATCACTATGATTACTTGAATCAAGTGTAACCCAGTTTGGGAAAGATTGCTAACATGCATTTTTCTTAAGCACTTTAGCCTCAGTAATGAAGTCAGAAAAAAGTGAGAGACCCACAGTTTTAATCTTTTTTATCATTAAATATTTAATATTTATCATTAAATATTTAGGACTACTTAATCAATTTAAAGTCAAATCCAATTTATCCCCTCAAATTTGAATGCTCCATTGCATATGATATACTACTGTCACAGCCAGGACTGTAACCAATGTAACCCAGCATAACCTTGCTGAGATACAGCTATGCTCATTTGGATCTCTGCTGTGATAATTCATAAATATTCTCTGTATTAGTGCTTAGCTTATATATTTTTGTGGACCTGGAGTGAGAGAATCACATCCAGTCTGTGTGGGCCAGACAGGACCTGAGTATCACCCAGCTACTTCCTGACCTTATTACATCTGGTAAGAATAAATGTTTACTGGCAGTTCTTTTCAAACTTTGTTTATTCCCGTCTGCTCAATTTGAACTCTTAAATAATATTTTATTTCATGCAGTTGGCTGGTCTACTCCCTATCATAAAGGAAGGGTTTCACCAGCTTCAAGTACCCTGACCTTGTCCGGCCTACAGAGGATAAACAGTTAATGGAGTACACAAAGACAAAGCGCGCTGTGAGATTTGACCCGTAATGAGGGATGGCGTGAGACCCGGCATCTCAGGCGAGTGCATACTTGTGCTCAGGTCAGGGCGCTAGGGAGGAGCCAGGCCCCCTTCAGGCATCCAAACCTCTTTGTTTTCCAGGAAAGGCAAAAACCTCAGCTCAGACTCCTGAGGGGAAGTACAGAAACCAAACTCTCAAAGGGGCATTTTTATCTTTTAATGCCATAGATATTGAGGTCAACATACTTCTCAGCAAAGGTGGCACATAGCAGGGGAGCTCTCCCTTTTCTCCCCAAGGTTTAGGCACGACTGCCTTTGCAGAAGACAGCTTGTAGCTTCAAAACTGTTTAAAACAAAAAACATAAAAAGGTGAGGCAAACAGTGCAATATGATGACTGATTGGAGTGTTACACAGTTCTGGGCTGGAGAACAATTGAAGATAAACCGGAGGAACCAGTGCTCAGTAACATTTATTTTGGTTTAGTCTAGAGGTTCTTACTCCTTTTGTGTAAGATGTTTAATGGGATCATTACTATGGTCACCACAGCACATTTAAGAGCATAAGGCTTCTTACATGTTTGACACCAGTACAAAATGTAATTTAAAACTAGCTTATCGTCTGTCACATATGGAGCCCCAACTATTTTACAATCCTCTCCCTCAGACAGAGAGACTAAAGCTGTCTCTGTGAACTATAGCTGTGCCTTGACAGAGACTAACTATCCCATTTCTACAAACAGGGATTTTTACAAGTGGGAAATTAGTCTTGCATTCAATTCTCCTTGCTTTTTCTGAGATTGAGACTCTTGTTACACAGACAGGCTGGTCAAGTTTTGTAATAGGCTCCCTCCATTTTTAAATGTTTGCGGAGTCTGGCTCCCTGTGATGTTGAGTCAAACTCAAAAAGATGGCGTGTGCTGATCTCTGTCTCCTGCCATGGACAAGTCTTAATCTATAAATCAAATAGTTTTTCCTGAAAATAAGCAGTTCTGGGGAGAAAACACAGCCTGCTCTGCATACCTGTGGTGATTGATGCTCTCTAATCTCCCCAGGAAGTTCACAAAGTGCTTCACTATGGTGTTCTTTTTGATGGCCTAACCTGAGCCTTTCTTACAGCGCCTGAAGGTCATGGCTCTGTTTTATCCACCACAGGTGAAGCAAACCTTATTTTCATCTGTTTCAAAGCGTGTCTGATCATTAAATTCAAAACTGATAAATGTTCCCCTTCCTCATCTCATTAGTCATTACTCAATAAGAGTAGCTCAAAAAACTATAGCCTGATCCAAACCAGTCTTGTACCTGGGCACTTTGAAGCTAAGAGGTGAAAGCAGCTCATAACTACCTCTCATTTATAAAAAATTTTTGAGTTTTCTGTATTCATTCATTCAATCTTTCAAGACTAAAAAATTGTGTTTTTATTGAAACACAATAAGAAAAAGCCTACTAAACTTGCATTTCTCAGAAATTATGCAGCCTCACATGTACATAGTGATTTCTTATTTGCATATTGACTTACACTGTTGTATATCTCCATGAAAAGACATCAGATTGGTAAAACGATTAGAGAGCCTTACAGAGTTTAAAGGGCATTAATTTCTCTTCAGTGGCAGGATTCTCACTTTAAGCTTTGTAAAAATTATTTAATGCTGAAGTAAAATAAAATTAATCTAAGACATCAACTTGTTCTGGTGATCTGGAGTAAGATGGTAAAAGACCATCAAAGAAAGACATGGTACAGAAAGAGATGGTTGAAAGGTGACATAACTTACAGCAGTGTTCTAAAAAAAGGTCTAATATTCAACTGTAGCACAATCCAGAGTTTCAGTATTTTGTGGATGAGAAGACTTAAGCCTTGTAGGGGAAGGGGCTGTAGGGATATATGCAGAGAGCAAACAATAATATAGGTCTTGAGTAGAAGAATAAACAGAATGATTCTGGGAGACATTTTTAAAGTCAGAGTAAAACTGGGTTGCAGAAGAGGCTGAGTATGCCTTAGTATTAATGAAACTGATAGAAATAGAAAGCACAGCTGGGACCCACAAAAGATAATGTGAGAAAATATGTGCAGCAGTCAGTAATGCTGAAAATCCTGAACTCTGTGGGACTAGTGTTTAAAGGTATATTGTTAATCTGGAACGTACACAGATTTGTTGATGGTCCCTTTTCATGCTTTTACCTTTCAGGATTTCTCAAACTATGTTTAAATGAAAATGAATTTTTTTATTTTATTTGTAGAAAGCTGTTTTTAAAACATGTGCATACAGCAATATACATCTAATAGTAAACACATTATTCTGTTAATATTTAGACTCATTTTCGTGTGATTCTGTTTTAAATTTACTGTGCCAGGAGAAGCAGTTGTAAGGATGAATGAAGGTATTGACTACTGATAGACTTCTGTGTGAAGATTTAACATCTTTCCTTTTACTTCTCATGTTTACAAGTCTTTCTTCAGGGACTTCTTTCAAGAGGACTTAGTCAGTCTTCCTTGCTCTCCTTTGAAAATCAAGGCCCTTTGTATAAACCTTCTATAAAGCATCTAAAAAGTAGACCATAAAACTATGGTTCATGCACAAAAATCTTGGCCCTTATACTTACTTCCTTAATGAAACTATTCCCATACCTTACTATGGCAAAATGTCATCACTCAGCCTATATCCACAGATTAGGATTCTGCATCTGCAAATAACACAAAATTGAACTTCAAGCACAAATTTTAATATGAGAAAAGATGCTACTGGAATGAAAACATGGCTCCTATCATTGCCCAAAGCATTATTGCTCATTTATAGGCCATGGCAGCACACGGGCTCAACCAGTAAAGCTGTGAAATTGCCACTGCATGGGGAATATCTATGCCCAGATACAATTAGCAGGGTCTGCAAACAGAATGAAGCCTCAGAAGATCAAACATTTCAATTCTGAAAGATACTGCCTATAGATAACAAAGGTTTAGGGATTCATGCTTGCCTTTATTAATGTTTGAAAAATTATGTTGATACTCAACAGGAAGATATTTCCTGAAATCAAAGCTATTAAATCAGTGGAAGATAGAGATTACCCTCCAAATGCTATTACAATTTCATACCAATTTTCTATGAACTCATACACTGGAAGGTGAATCCACAAATCCAGCATTGCAACACCTACTTCTGATAGAGCAGCTACAGATGTATGCAGACACCTCTCCCCCAGCCTTTGATGCTGAACATCTTCTGCCTGCACTGGTGCCAAGTCACATACAATTCAGCCACCACAGGCAAATTTACTGCCCTTATATTCTATATTTTACTCTTTTCTCAGGAGAGCTGATCATAGGGGAAATAAAATTGTTTAAAAGCTGTCATCATTCACCCACAAATATTACTCAGTAGTATTTAAGAAGAGTTAAATTCCAAGTTAATATAGACATGCTTTAATAATTTATATATTCAATACCCATTCAATTACTGTCAAGAGCTTAAACCAGAAGAAAGACAAGTAAGATTTGGTTTTTATTTGGACTAGTTTAAACCTCTACTTTGACCTCTATGATATTTTCATAGCTCAAATGTTTCTGTTACAAAAGAGAATCCATGTGGAAATGTGCAAATGCTAATCAGTTCTAACATGAAGAGATGATAATTAAATCTGATCTCCACTTTCTTTTTATATTCTTCCCAAGACATAAAAAGAACACAGGCAGAGAGTGGTCTTGATATACTTTAGTGAAGTGTCATAGAATGTGCTAATTACCTTGCAAATTCAGTTTCCAGAGTTGTTCTTGTAATGTACAACCTTTATTTGAATACTGCCTTGACTTGTTCTGTGATGCCTTTTTGTTTTCATTAACCAAAAAAGATCCTGAAACTTAAATTTTAGTATATTTTTTAAAATATGAATGTACAAATCTCCATACTGTGTTTTTAAAAGAAATACAAGTAAAGGTACATTCTAGCAAATTTAAGACTTGGATCCTTACCCAAAAGATTACAAACAATATGTAAAGCAGGAACCTGAACCTCAACACTAAAATTTTATGTGTGTTAGGAATTGACATAACCTTTAATAGCAGGTAGTGAATTACTTCCATATGCATTCTGCTGACAAACACTTCTACTGAGATCAAATCAGTCTTCTCAGGTGGAATTAAGTATTATTTTTAAAAATTGAACAATTATTCAGTGTGTAAAAGCAATCAATAGATATCTGTCTGCTGGAGTATTTCATTTGTTTTCAGGCAGAGATATTTTTCTTTTCCTGTGTCAAGAGTTGGAGGTTCCTTCAGCACAACAAAATACCTCAGAATGATTGACTCAGTAGTAATAGGAAAGAATCAAGATCATTTAGCCACAAGCTTGCTGAATCTGGCAACTACACTGGTAAATGTCCAAATCTCCACAGTTAATACTGACAGAGTTGCAGTAATTTCAGTTGTGACACCACAGGACTTCCTTTAGGTTTATGTTCCTGGGTTTATACATCAGTCAATAAGATGACTCCACATCACACAGTTCCATAAATCTCAGCCTTTTAAAAGAGCTCTAAAGTACTTTGAGACTTAAAAGTCCCTCCAGAGCACACCACAGAGCAGAGAGCTCAGCATTGAAGTGACGATGACACCTGATGGTCCGTCTTCGGTACCCCTGGCACGAAGAGGAGTATGTGCCTGTGTGGATGCACTTGTGGTTTGCAGGGGATCTGCAGTCTCTCCCAAATCCTGCAGACTGCTGTCAACAGTAACAGGAGGTTGAACAGGAAAGTGTGGAAAGTTCTCCGTGTTTGCTGTCATGTTTGCAAAATGGTCTAATCACATCAAGGTGTGATAGGCAGGGTTTGGCTGCGTGCAGTGGGTTCAGAGCTAGGGCTTTTCATCAGGAAACAAAATTTCATTGGGTATTAAGGTGTTTAAACCAACAATCTTTCCTACTTTTTCCCATCTGGGACTTCATTACTTGGAAATCTCTCATTTATATCTTTATTTATATTAAAAATAAGTTTCCTTTTCTTAAATACTGACAGGTTTGTTTAAATAGTCTAGTGCTGTTACTCATTAGACAGTAAAAATTAGTCTGGCTGAGCTGAGCTAATGTTGCTGAACAAGCAACAAATCTGAACAAGTCTCCCTATCTGCATTGCAACCATGTATTTTTAACTGCATATATTCCTCTTTTAAATATATTATTTCAAGTACCATTTCAGTGCTTTTCTGGCTATTTAATTCAGATGGAATTTATGATGTGATTTTTTTAAAGTCCCTGCTCCTGTTTAACATGTTTACCACTGTGAAACTAGTTTGCACCTTTGGAGAGGACCAGCATGTACATTGTATATTGGCATGAGACATACAAGAAAACCCTGTGAAGGAACTGAAATCTGCTTAATGCAGCTCTCCACATTGCAAGGTAGGGTGCTGGCATCTAAATTCTAATCTAATCTTGTGTAATTACATACTCAAGGAATGCAACCAAAACTTTGCTTTCCTAGGAAAGATCTGCCAGACACAGAAGGAGTTAATCAGTGAAATAAAACACAGGAATTTTATCATGCTACCAATAAATTAATTTGAAAAAATTCACAGATATGACTTTCTACAAGCCTTGGATTTTTTTTTTTACAGAGTTCTAAAGCATTGATTTAATTCATTATTTGTGTAAAATATTTTCAACTTATCTTTTCTCTATTAAGGTCTTGATATGTTCTCTATAGAATGGCATAGAATATACCTGAACTCTCAAGACTAACTCAGGTAATTCTTTTCACTGCTTTGTATTTATTCCTGGGTACTTAAGTTGTACTTTACCTAAATAATTGTGCTTTTAAATAGTTTAGAAATTGAAGGTAAGGAGTTTATCTAATTTGCTAAACTTGTCAGAGCAGAGAGAAATTATTGCTATTTGGCAAGAGAGGGAATCTGCCTCTTTTGCAGTGTATGATGGTAGGCAATTTCTGATCTGTATTTGCTGCAGTTTGGAACTACTGCTGAAATGAAAAGTACAATACTTTGGGGTACCTTTCAGTAATGCTTCATGCTTCGTTTTTTTATCTTTTATAGGCTGCTCAGTCTCAATACAGCACAATAAGAGAGAATATCTTTAAAAAGTTTATGATGAGATTCTATTAAGTTCAAGGATATTGGGAAGAAGAGGTGGATTTAAAAAGGATGCTTTCCTGTGTTTGTTTCCAGAATGCTGAGAAGAGTGTATTCAGAATCAAATGCCCCCACTGGGACTCACTTGAGAACAGTGAAAGCTGAAAAGTGGAAGACTGAAACTAAGTGAAAGTACCTTAAAAGCACAAGGCAAACTGTTTATAATTAATGAAAAATCCAATGTTTCTTGTTAATAAAAGTCAAAGGATGTGTTAGAGTATTGAAAATAACAAGTCAAGCATTAGCAGGTGGAGCTTATTTTACTCTGGTGTTCATTTGTATATAGTGCTGTAGTCTTGCAGCCAGGTAGCCCATGACAGAGATGACAGGAACAAAATGCTTAGCTGGAGGAGTGGGGATTCCTAATAGATTGGTTGGTTACAAAGTGAGAGAGAATTAATAGCAACTTGTACTTAAAATTCCTTATCTGCAGCACTTTTTCTTCTAAAGCTAAAATTACCCCATGAGCTCCTTTCACTTGCTGTGAAAATATTTTGTGAGAATCAGTCTCCTGTTCTGTACAATCATGTGCTCCGCAGATACCCTTGTCTCCAATAGTTAAGGTGACATAGATCCTAACTCTTCTGATATTCACAGAGCTTATGTCAAGACCACACAAGAGCTACTGGGCAAGCCAACCTGACTGTGTACATCATTACTCACTCTGCTTAAGTGGCATTTCTAGTTGCTATCTGATGTTATCATACAATTACATGAGTAAATAAAAATTCCTAATTGTCTATAAATTGAGATAAATTTATAAATTTGTCTCAATTTCACTGTGATTATAGAAAGTCAAAGATGGGAAATACTACAGCTGTCAATAAACAGACACTAAAGGACCAGAGCCATGTATTAGCGTCTAAGATAAAGAGGGAACCTGATTTTTGATGTGATTACATTAAATAATTGTGGCTTGTGGACTGAAGCAATCTGTGGGGAAGGAAACCAACAACAATACAGAAGAACTGCAGTTCAATATTTTTAGGAAAATGAGAACTTGTGGGTGATACTGAAATGACAAATAGCTTCCTGAAACCAGTGGGGGTAATGTTTTTTCTGGGTATAGCATAATGAAACAAAGCCTGAACTGCAAGTGCAGCTCAATAAAACGGAAGAACTCTTATCCTTGTCAGATGATATTGCAATAAAGGCAAAATGAATAGAGGTGGTAAAAATTTATGCTATTTTAGGGTATTGCTTTAATTTGTGAAGCAATGATCATAAATTAATCAATCTGGATTGCAGAATGTTGTTGGAACATAGGACTAGCTGAACAATCAACATAAAATGAAGAGTCAGATTCATTTCTATTGCTTGCATATTTCTTCAATCTGTGGACCATAATGTAAATTGCTGAAGCATACTCAACTTCTCTACAAAATGTTCAGCAATAAAATTTCTTGAGCACTCATAAAAATGTAAATCCTTTTACTATATCAAAATCCCTAGTCAGTCTGGAAAATATGACCTTTACAGAATAAACTGAAAACATGAAAAAAAAAATTCATTGAGTATGGAGAAATGCAGTGAATCCCAGCTGCTTAACAGCTCTGTCATCTAAACTCTTCTTACATGAACAGCAATGTGAATTATTTTACTGAAAAAACATGCCAAAATTATACAGTGGTCTGAAAAACCTTTCAGTCTTTAACCAGTTGTTTGCTTGCAAACACTTTTTGACTCTCTTAACTGTTTTTCTTCAGCACAAGAATAACTGCCATTCCAGAAAATATCCATACCTAACATCTGACTAATATTCTGAACTACCCCATCCTAATATACATATGAATCAATTGCCTACTAAATAAACTGGAGGTCCAGAGAGAACAGTTTGATAGAGTTTCCCAACAGTGATTTGTAAATAGTCCAAAATCCAGCCTTGTAACACTGCTTTCTCACAGCCTGTGACATGTCCTACAAACCATGACCCAGCTTTCCAGCATTCCCCTCAATATAGTAACCTTGAGCACAGAACTCTATGTTTCTGAGACAAACTCAGTGTCCACCCTGGGTTTGCAAATAATCATGTAAACCAGTAAAATTTTTCAGTGATTTTTGTATGGGCTTGGAATTTCTGATGATGCTGACCTCCAGCTGAAGTATTTGGGAGCAATAGGATGGTGCTTGCTACCTACATGAAGCGTCCAACTAGAGCAGATTATGTTAGTGAGCTTGATTCCTTATCCAGCCAATGGAGAAAGGCAGGTGCCTCTAGAGGCATGTGCACAAAGCTAAACGCTGAGATTATTTATCTGGACCTTGCGGGGTCAAACACAGAAGGAGACCACTTGTTTATTTTTTTTTATTCTGCACCAGTGTATAAACATGCCCAGCAGAGGGAAGCATCTCTCTGTATTTTGAACTCCTGACCGAGTAGGGGCAGCCTGAGCTGATACCCCTGAGCTGACATCCAGAGCAGGAGTAGCCCTTGAGCTGATGAAAAGAGGTATTGCACCACTGAAGTGAAATTATTATAAGAAAACAAGCTGAAAGAGCTTCCATAGTGTTTCCCCATGCTCTGCAACGGGGCACTATGGAGACAAGACATTAGCTATGTTATTTGAGGTTCACATGTGTCATATTCAAAATGTCACAAAATAGCACAATGAAAACACTTTATAGAGGGGAAAAAAAAAATTATAGGTTGAATAACAAATATGATGGCTACATCATGTTTTGAGATTATAAAGTCAAATAATAAATCTGATGGTTACACCATGTTTTAAGCAGCTAACCTAAAGAGCTGCATGAGAGGATGAGAAACAAAACTAAAATGCATCTGGCTTGTTGCCCAAGACAGCTTTCTGTCTTGGGTATAAGAGGGAGACAGCTCCTTGATGGGGATCTACAAATCAGTGCTGATGACAGGAGGTGAGAGAGGCAATCCCTCAGCCTGCTCTCCACATTGCCAGGAGGATCAGAGAAATGACAAATTTCAGCAACTGAGATAAAAGAGGGCACTGAAGTAGTACTGCAGATACGAGGAGCACATCACACTGCAGGTTTGTCAGGCCAGCATTTGTAGGGCCTTAAGAAAGAGGTATGTTGGTTTCAACTGAAGATTTTTTCTACCTCTTCTCCTAGCCCCCCCCAAAAAAAAACCTACCCAAAATTAAAAAAAAAACAAACCAGCAAACACACCAAAAAATCCACGAAAAAACTCTCCTCATTTAGATTTAACAGGAACTCAGAAGGGAAAGTACTGCTTATTGGACAGTCAAGTTTTGTTTCAGCTGCAGCTTAGCAGGAAACCTGCTGTGAAGGTTGAACTATGCTTTCTCTGGCTTAGTTCCAGCATTGCATGTGATTTTAGACTAGAAAAAAAGTTGAATGGCTGGAGTTTACAGAGGAATACTCCTTGTTTCCACACATACAGCAATATCCTATGGTTGGAAATCAGCTGCCCAAAGCAGTTCCTAAACACTGTGAGTGAATGGCAGAGAATTACAGATTCTTCCTGCAGTTTGACTGGTCATAAATGAATCCTTTTTCTGGTCTTGGGGGGAAAAAAAGGGCAATAATATACTGCCACATTTGCTACCCATAGTCTACCTTTTATTCAAGATCAAAATGTTTATTTTTTGTAAGAATTCCTACACATTATATGGATTCTGCACTGGTGACCTTTTCTTATTGCCATGTAAGAGCAACACTATCTTTCTCTATTAGTGTATTAGTGACACACTTCCTTGCATCAAAGCAATGGAGACTTTTTTGCACTTAACTTGAAGGAGGGGGGTGGTATTTTAAAATCCCATGCCTATATGAACAATTAATTAACAGCTCTTAGGATATGGTCAAGTTATGAATTATGTTTTTGGAGCCTCAGTTCTTCAAAAGAGAGCAGCGGCAAACTGAGGCTTAAATTGTCACTCATCAAATAGATAATGACACTTTTTAAAGACTCTGTCATTTGATCACTGGTCCCTGTATTAGTTCTGTTAAGTACTTCTTTGGCCAAGTGTCAGGTTTAGCAAACACTGTGTAATTTGAATCTTCCAAGTAGATTGTACAGGAATGCACACCAACTTATCAGTGCTGGGAGAAACAAGGAGGAAAAAACCTTGACAGTGTTGGATTTCAGGCACATATTGCTATCACTAACACTGTCTCTTTTCTGTGGATGAAGGGTATTTACACAGACTGTGTCTGAAAACTGGGTTTTGATGGCTTATCAACAGCTAGATCTCACTGTTCCATTTCTTTTGATTGAATGTGTGCTTTCCCATCTGAAGAGCTGGATTCCATAAATTTCAAATGTTTTGCTGCAGTTCTATTTATGGAGACTTTTACTAGGTCTCAAAGGAGGTCATGTCTCAGGGAAAAGGACCATCAGAGAAGATGAGATCCAAAGATAGGAGATTAATAGAGAAGAGCTTCCAAAATGGTCCTATTTGTGTTTCAGACAGAAATCAGAGTATCTACCTTGGAGTAACTCAGCTCTTCTGTTTGTGATTTAAACAAACCCTTTTCACAAAGCTACACCTAAGGTGGCATAAACAGACCAGACCTACAGGATGTGGCAAAATTAGTGTGTGTATCTGCATAAGAGGAATGCATTAAACAGCCACAATTCAGGATACCACAGGAAAACACAGACCATTTAATAGTTAGGAATAATTTGCAGCAAGGGTCACTGATACTTATTTGCCTCTGTAGGGTCATGATCCAAAATTTTACTGCCAGTGCAAACCAGAACATTACACAAAATGATCTCTCCCTGCTGTGTTCCTGCACAGCATAACCTTTGTCACAGACAATTATTTTAATTATCTTACCAGAGACTTGGAAGAGCCTGCAGGTGTTCTTGCCCTAAAGAAATCTCCCTCCTAGGAAGAGAGAGCCATCACCTCTGGGTAGTTTGATTATTTTTCCCTACCAAATTTCTATAGCAATATAGAGCAGATTTCTCCAATATTTGTAACAAAAAAAATATTTTGCAATTGAAAAATTTTATTTTTAAACTTGCCTAAAGCTCTAATGGCAGATGCAAATCTTCCATTCATGTTTGAGACTCTACTCAACATACTCTCTTTTCTGGAGTATTTTCAGTAAAGCAAAATACAGAGTGTGGACCATAGCTTTTGGGTTTTTTTCAATCCATGCCAAACATGAAGCCATAAGTCTTAAACTGGCTGCTACAGTGGTGAAATGTCAGAAATTTTCTTCTTGAGAAGCCATGTGACAGAATGCAGCTGGTGTGTGCGACCACCAGGAAGCCTAACTTCATACAAGTGCCCTTATCAGAACACAAAAGAAACAGCTTTTACCTGAAGCAAATTTTTTTCTTGGAAAAAGATTATTGATTCTGAAGACACAGTATCAAATGCAGTATTATTTTCTCTTGAATTCTTCTTTAAAAATTTCCTTGCTCACAAACTCTATGATTAAATATCTCCCCAAAAGATTGTTCATCTCTATTTTAAGTGCTATTACTGTTCCTGAGAGTCATACTTGTCTTTCAGTGAGCTAGTTTGGAGAAGCATATTGTCCCAAAGTTGCATTTCAGTTTGAATTGGAAGTAGTGAAGCTGCCCTTCTGGGGGAGAAGTGAGTCATTTGTGTGCAGGAAGAAACAGGAGGCTTAGTTGGTCTGCAGCCCTAGGCACTGTGTTACCCAGGACACAGATTGCCACAGCAGCCCAATCAGGTCCTGGAAGCCGAATATGGCACCAGTATCACCAGGGGAAAGCACTGTGTCACCCTCCCCACTGCAGTAGTTAGATACTGCTGCAAGGTGGGATGGCTTGGTGTTTTCTGCATCTTACACATTCTGGGCAGAAAAAGTTTAACGGAAGAGTGCAAGAAGCCATATTTCAGAGGTCTTCCAGGGTCTGGGAATAAGTCCAGGTACATAAGCCTTGAAATCTTTCTAGACTTTCATTCAGTAATCCAGAAGTTTTCAACTGTGTGTATCTGTGCTGTAAATAATTGCTCATCTATGAAACAAAAGATGAACTCAGTGCTTTGCTTTTGTTACAAGGTGTCTCCATGTAACTTCCTTTCATCTACACTTGCATCAGAAGGGGACAAAGGCTTTTGCAGACCTCTATTTAGTTCTACCTTTGCAAACAGTGTACTGGAGATGAAATCGTACGGTTTGGCTAGGCCATTGGAAGCAGATACAGTATTTTTCTGTCTCAGTTACCCTGGAACACTTGTGTCAGTGACAGGCATTGACAGCCAGCAGTGTGGAGGAAGTTCATACTAAATTGGAGTTTATGCCATTTCTCTGACATGCAACACTCCTCTCTTTTGTACGTGCATATTCATTGCTACCCGTTTCTCCTGTTCTTTTCTAATCCTAGACCTTAAGAATAAAGCCCTCCCAAGTTTGAAAATGTCAGACTGCATCAGTTCCTTTTTATGTCTGAAGGTGGAAACCATGTTGTTGCTGCAAGAAGGTGTCCTGCCCTAGACCACACAACCCTGTTGACTCCTTTCTGTTAAAATTAATGATGCTGCTGCCGTGCAGTGAACTGGACCGCATCACTGATCTGGTTAAAAAAGACCTGGAGAGGAAAGCAACACTAAGACACCCAGTAATCCAAATGTGACATGGGGTTAGAAGTAAGGTCACAATTTTATCACCAAGATTATCAAGTTATTGCTGAATACCTGGGTGCAACTACGCTCCTTAATCATGTGTATGCTCCCGATACTCATTTGCCTTCAGGACTTGTAGCAAACCATGGTCTTTTTCAAAAGCACCTTGTTTAAATAAGGATGGCAATACCAGCTTCTCTGAAAGTGTTGAGGTGAGACCTTGAATCTGTTCAGCATAATAACATGTATTGAATTGCTACAAAAAGCCACTTTCAGAATTTAATGCTTTTCCTTTAATCTAAATTCACTTTTTTTTTAAAGGTAGAATTTTATAAATATAGGCATGGCAAAGATTTCATTTGAAAATGAACTAAACTGTAAAATAAATGCTTTGCAGAACTTTATGTCTCACTTATATTAATGTCTTGCCAAGGTGCCAAGTTTGTATTTTGGTTTCAGCCTACATTTATTTCAAGATATGTGTCATATTACACCAGATATGTGACTTTGGAGTAATTATTCATACTTTACATACACAATAGTGTCCAAGCTATTTATTGTTTTAGAGGTATTGTCAAAATTAGTTACTTTTTGATTATTGATGTTTCTAGTGGAATTATTCAGTCACCACATTAAATTGACAAGAATGTTCATTATTTGACAGAAAATAGGTGAGATCCCATATCACTGCTGTAGTTGTCCAGCACTGCCATAACCTTTCATGTAACCCATTCTATTTTTGGTCAAAACCTACTAGGAGAGAAGGATGCTAGTTGCAAGTTTTCCCAGTTTTTTATAATCAATTTTCCATATGTTTAAATTCCTTTTTCTGTCAAAGCACATGCCATTTTTTTTTACTTATTGCTTCCTTCAAAAGAAGGCTATAATTTATGCAACATCATCCTGTGTTCCTCAGATTTATTGGATGCAGAGGAATAGGGAAAGGCGTATTTCCTTTATGACCATGGGATTTGCAGACTGAAACAGGCCTCAGCATGACTCATTGTTTCTCTCCTAATGCCATATTCAAGTGCAATGTAAAGCCAGTTTGATCCCTGGTTAAACCCAGCTTTGAAAGGTTTGTTCCTCTGAATCAAGACTTGTTTCATTCGTTGTTACCTTCCACTTGATGTTTTTTGTTTTGGAAATGTGAGAGCACTTTAGATTGGGATCTGAGGCTGGGTTTAGGCTTTTGTGACGGAAGTGACCTGTTCCATCTGACTTGTATAACTAACAATTGCTCTTGAGATGCTGCCCTACCTTATGCTACCAATATCCACCCTTAGGTGTTTTTTCCTCACTAGTCCATAAGTATAATTAATATTTTTTCATGGGTTTCAAGGCATGTTCTCATCCATTTGCAAAGCCATAATATCTAGACGTGTTAAATCAGCTTGCAAACCTTGGATTATAGCAAAATAGCACATTAAACGCATAAGATCAGAGGCAGAGATATTTAGGTACCTAAATTGAACTCATGGGAATTCAGGTGTATAAAGCCTAAATATGTTAGATAATTAGGTTAAAAAAATTCTAAATTGATCATGGTACACTGAAATATGACCCTTTTTCTAGGCTATATAAGAAGCAACACTCTCCCAGTTCTCTTTCCACAAGAGATTTTTCTCCCAGTCTTCTTGTATGTCCTCTTTCTTCTATTCCCTTGTTCCTTCTTCAACAGTGCCTGCCTCAGATGCAACTCAAATTTCAAATGTCTATTATCTTTGAGATCCGATTTTGTCTTTAAATCTCTGAAAAGATATCTCCTGATTTCTCCTATGTCTTATTTCTTCTTTTATCTCTTCCAAAATAATTCCTCATCTGGCCTCATCGCACTCCTTCACCTTTCTTTCTTCCCTTCTACCTCCACCTTACCCTTCATTTGAATATCTCTTTCCATCAGAGGGGTAGAATTTGGGGTTGTCTACAAAGTTGAGCAGAGACAGAAGCCTGTTCTGCCCACGCTCTCAGCTGACTGAATAAAATGCAGCTCCTGAAAGCTGTACATCATGTTCGTTCATCACTGAGCCTGCACTAGTAATCTCAGCAGCTCTATGAGGTTCACTGGCTGAGAACAGCTGAGGCCATCTCAAAGCTTCCAGTAGGAGTGGGAAAATCAAATTTTGCTTCCTCAAGTATAAAAGGCTGGGGCCACCAATGGAAAGGAAGAATTATGGAAAAGAGGAAAGAGGACTCTCAGAAAGATGCAAGATAGACTAGAGAAAGTTAAGTTTTCTGCTTCTTGGAAGGGTAAAAATTGTAACAGCAGTAGCTGAGAGATACCATTTCTCACTGAACAGTGTCTGTTGCACATGTACCAAGTCACTTCTGTAACAAGCTATAGCTACACTCTAAGCAGCATCCAGCCCCAATCCCCAGAGCTCTGACAATTCAGATTAGCCTGTAAAGATGGCAAAAGCATTACAATCCATTGTCTCAAATGGCTTGCTTACCATGCTTTGCTTGGATACTTCACAAACACAAGGCAAACTGCAGTTTATGTGCTACAGTGACAGGAGAGCAATTAGACCATGCTCAAGCTGTGTTTTTGCCATAATCTGGTACAAGCCCTGTGCTGAGACATGATCCTGCAGCAGAGCAGAGGTAGCTACAGCAGACAAATAAATCAATGCTGGCAGCAGCATATTCCCTCTTTTGGCATTGCTGCTTCTTTAACAAACCTAACATACTGCCCTGCCTGACTAGAGGAAAGGTGCCCAGTTATTGCTGGTCTAAGTTGGCCCAACTCTTTTAGTTCCAGGGTTATTTCTGACCCTTCAACAACACAGAAATTAGGTCATGAAAGTCTCATAGATTTTTGTCACATTATCATCTCTCCCACTAAATCCTAAAGGAAGTTGGTAGAGGTAGTGAAGGCGTTTTTAAAGTAAAGAGATATGAAATAAATCAATTTAAAGACCGACACCTTTTGCAGCAGTTTCACTGAAGGAAGGTATACATTTCATGGTATCCCTGATTTAAAAAATCAGAAAAAAATAGAAACAATACATTTCAGCTAATGACATTGCTGTGAGATAAAATATAATAACTTTTTTTCATGAGTTAATGTTTTTTTGAAGTAATATGTTAACTGCCTCTGTTACCTGTTAGATTTTTTAGTCTCAAATTCATTTGGCTGAATAAAAGTATACTATCTTTTATCTCTAGATTTTAAATCCCTAAAACTTTGTTGGTGAAAAGCAATGAAAAACTCATACTAATACTAACAAATTACATTTCTGTTATCCCAGTCTGATCTCTCTTCAGCCACATTCGGCCAAGAATTCAGCCTCCTGGAAGTACTCCCACAGCATGCCTGGGGAAATCAAAGGAACTGAGAGCCACTAAGTGAAACATTTGGCAATTTGATGTGTGACTGGTGACTCCCACAACACCACAACTTCTTTCATACTTTGTTATTAAGCAGGTGTTTCTGAAGAAGGACTTCAGACCAACAGTTTATCTTTCTTACAGTTCATTCCGCTTCTGTGTCCGATGCTCACGAATGCCAGAAAATATTTTCTCAGGCACCTTTCTGCAATGTCACAGGATTCAAAAGCAGAAAAAGCCTCACAGGAAAACAACATTTCCTATTAGTCTGCACACTTCCGTATGATATATGTAACACTAAATGCTTTGCACATTTCATTTTGTGCAAAGAAGTGCACTCTGTGTGTCTGGTTTTTAGGAAAATCTTTCCAGACGTCACTTCTCTGGTCACCCAGTTCTTCTATTTTTTTCTAAAAGACTATTTGGATCTGAGTAGCCTTTTATACTCACTCTGCAGGGATGGCTTCACAAGGTGAAAAACCCACTAGAATTATACCTTTAAGGATATATATTTTCCAAAAAGCATGTGGCATTGCTTTGTTCCTTTTGAACTAGTTAGAAAGTGATGCATTTAGGGATGTCATGGAGGGATGGATAAGCAATTAGTTTAAATTGGGGTAATTACTTGGTTATAAAGTTGGAACCAAAGTTATGGTTAAAAGTTTTCTTTTCAAATAGGGAAATGTTTTTACAGCTTTCACTTCAACTTTATAATCCTCAAATAATGGTTATATGCATGCCTTGCAAACAAAATTTTAATATTAGCAAATAATTTCAATGTTTTTAGGCCACATTCCACTGCTGGTGTGGCAAGATTGCAAAAGCTCAATGCACCCTTCCTTTCCTTCAACCGTAAGCATCTTCACTTACCTTCTCTGTCCAAAAGACTGACATGGAGGCTTATCTGGCCCCCAAAGGGGAAGTTAAAAAATCTGTGGTAGAGACACTGTTCTGCAACCAAACCAGATTTTCAGCCTCTGTCTGTATTAATGAAACTGCTCCAGCTGTGGAAATTCTCCAGCTGGAATTTACTCTTGGTGGGTTTCACTTGTGTCCCAAGAACATGATTGAATAGTGGATATGGCTAGTGAAATAATGAGCCATCTTTCTCCTACCTACCAAGCCTATTTCTGACCTGCTTTTCTTTCCTCATTCGTGTCTTGACCCCAGAACTAGTTTTTTATACACTCTCCCTGTAGGTAGAGAGGCTCATATGGGCATTCATGGCCACTCACAACGAATTCCTTCCAGCTCAGTGTGTTCAGACATTAAGTTCCCAGACAAGAATTTCCTGAGACGCTGCTGTCTGGATTTTCATCTCTTGTTTCTCATGAGGGTATCGGCATCATCGTTCGTAACCTCAGTCATCTAACAATAGCACATACATAATGTATTATACTGCAAGATGGCTCTGTGGGGCTGTTTTTTGACCCATGTTTTTAGGAAAAAAAGCAGGCTGTAATACAGAAAGGTCAGCGTAAGCCCTAGACAGCTCTCAAAGCCCTCTCCTCTCAAGGGTTAGGCTGTGGTGTACAAAAAAAGGGAAACTCAGTTTGACAGTTCTGGAAGAAGTATGCAGAAACAAACACAAGGAGGCCTATGTTACCCAAAGCTTCTTTGTAACATAAGAGGTACTCTTAACATGACATGACTCAACATAAGGACGGGCAATTTAAACACATTTATGTATTTCCCTGAGAGTTTTGGAAAGTTACAAAGTGCTTTTTTTGCTGAAGCTGAAATATCTCCTTAGCTGCAGAGAGTGAATCAAATTAACTACAGCTTACCAACATTTAACTTTTAGAAAGCCATAGGGTAAAAGCAACTTACACATCATCTGCAGCAGTAGTATTTTATAACTCTTTCATTCTTCTGTCTAGTCCTGCATTCTAATGAATACTACAAACCAAGTGGTATTTTTAGGACTCAGCACATGGCTTCTCCAGTGGCACTTTTTCTCCCCCATTTAGACGGTATTTCAGGACATTTTCTTAACCTTCCTGTCATTTCAGGTCAGATTGCTCAGTCAGTCAGCTTGAGGTTCTGGACACATCTGCCATTCACACTCACGTCAGCTCCATTAGGCTTGTGCAGTAGGAGCTAAACTTTCTGGAAGCAACACAGGAATGCTCTGCCCACAGTGAGAATCAGTTGAGATAAACCCAAGGGTGTTATGAAGATCCTTCAACCAATAGCCTGGCAAATGTAACTTAACACATCCCAACAACATCAACATTGCAGGTGCTGCTTGTACAGGCCATAGGAGAGCACAGTGACATTTGGGAGATGGGGGATATTGGATAGAAATATGTGAATATCAGTAATGAAGGAAGGGAATAAAACCCTCCTATAGGCCTGGAGTAAAAAAGCAGAGTTCCCCATACTACTTTATAGTAATATTTCTTGGCAGTGAAGCTGTGGATGTGTTCTTACATTTTCTGTGACTGCCTCTCTCCATACTTGTGACTGGTGAGCTGTATCTGGGCACAGCTTCTAAAATGAAGGTAATAGAGGAAATGAATGCCCTTAATTTTCATTTCTCAGCTATGAATGCTAATTTCTATATGGAAACAGAACAGTATAAAATGTCTAATCTAATTCTCATGGTATTAGGAAGGAAGCTGTCTACCTTCACATGGAAGTCTCTATACAAAGAGACTAAGGCACAGCTCAGTGAAAGCACCACGGCCAAAGCAGAGGAAGACAAACATCTGATGGGTCTTAGGACTATGGCTTTATTCTGAATCTACACACATACATTCTCCTACCACATACAGGGAAACTTAAAGTGCAAAAAATTACACTAACCTGTAGCCACAATGTTACACAGAACCCTAACATAGAATGTGACATGCATTCTCCATTAAAAAACAAACAAACAAACAAGTCTTTGTATAGTTTAAGGGCCCAAAGTAAAGCAATCTTTATTTTTAAAGTAACATCAGTCCTTAAATGAAAAATTCAATAATTGTCAGTATAAGTCCGATATCCTCTTCCTCTATCCATATGAAATCTAGGTGCCTATTGAAGGTTTGCTATACAGGCTTTTGCACTATATTGTTGACATAAACAGGTGGGATATGTTGTTCTCTAGACATATATTTTAGGATGAAGTAAACTGCCCTTTGGAGATCCTTAGTTCAGCCACAAAGAACTAAAGAAGAGGTATTCAACTTTGACCAGATACCTAACTTCAAGATGTTTGGGGTTAGATGAGATATGCTCCTTTCTAAGTGTACACAAACTCTAACAAAGTACAAGAATTTTAAAACTCTTATCTACCTTTGTTTATAGTTCTGTGCTTTGTACTGTGTTCCTTGAATCCCACACTCTTATCTCTAAGAAATCACTTCTTTTCGTTCATACTTATTGAGACATGGAGAATTCATTTGCTGTGCATAAGAGGTAATCCCCTAAAACCAGAAAAAATTAAACCATTTTTAACATAATATACTGCAGCATTAAAGCACTGAAGACTCCACATCACTTCTAAAAATTGAAAATATTAGTTGCATTTCTTGGAGAAGGCCCAGGTGGACAAGAGGAGCAACTTTGTAACCTGAATGGTGAATTCTATAGCAACTCTTGTCCAGACTGTGTAAGCGCTCTAGTGAGTAGCTGGCAGAAGAGTAATAATCAACAGCAATGCACCATTGGGTGAATCAAGCTTGGGCTGTCTGGGGACCTGAATCATGACTGTACTAAGTTTTCTCTTCAGTAGAAAAACAGGTTAGCAACTGATAGATTTGGCATAATTCCACATCCACATGGAGCAGGGCAGGAAGTGGCACTCTGCTTCCAGTCCTCCAGATGCACAGCATAAGGTAGAGCATCAGGATCAGGAGTCCAGTGTTCAGGTGCTTTGGGTATGTACTGCTGCTCAGATCAGAGCCTTCATACAACAGGTAGAGGCGATTGCTTCTGGCAGTTACATTTGATTAAATACAATGTTTTTAGCTTATCTCCTTAAATATTGTCTTCAAAATAAATTCCATATTAAGAAAATCTTCTTTACATACAGACATGCAAAAATAGCATCATTATTTGCTTCTAGTACATGTAAATGCTTGTCTGGAAGAACAACCACAGATTTTTGTCACACAGGTGCATTTCAGAGCTTAGTTATTAAGGTTTAAACTCTTCATATATTCTGTTTTGAGTTGACAGATAAGATTTTAAGTAATGGATTTTTTCTCTCTGGTTGTCTGTGTTTGCTTTGTGAAAAGGACACTATCTATCCTGGGGACAAGGGATGATTAAAGCAAAACCTACTGCTGCATTATATGTATGACAAACACGGAGATTTGATAAGATCTGGTAAGATGTCGACCTGACAGCTACAGTAGCTGGCTCAGCTGTTGTGGAGCTATACATATTTACTAAAACCAGAAGGTGGCAACAAAGGCCTGAAAACACATGATAGAAAACCTTTATTTTTGCTAACAGTTATTAAAATAATGTAAGCATGGGGAGTCACTTTCCCTTAATTAGTCTTAGGAACTTGGGGTAGGCAGATTTCTGGTAATCTCTGCAGATAGCATCTTAAGTATTATTACTCCCTCAGCCCAGATAAATGATTTTTTAAGAATCATTATGAATAAATCAATTTGTCTGCGATTAGTAAATATATAATACTGTCCTAATATCAATAAATGTATTTATTATCCATAAGAGTTTAGTTAGTCATCTTGACAAATACAACAACATATACATTATCTATGTGCATGGTTTAGCTGGTGCTGTCCCATCTTGGCTATCAGTCACCTAATCTAGGTTTTATCCCTCCTCACTTGGACTTTCTTCTCACTCTGACTCCTGAACAGACCAGAAAGGAAAAGTGCCTTCTCTGTAGCAGTACCTAGTCAAACTAAGCCTAATCATGACAGGCTTCACTAGAAGTAAACTGAAAGGGTTGACAACCTAATTCATCTATGATAATCCTGAAGCACCATTCATCACATTATACCTTCTCTGAAAATCAAATCTTTGATTCTGCCCTACATTCAGTCTCATATCTCCATGCTATGTTCATCTGCTGCCTCATTTGCTATCTCTAATTTTTCAAATTTTACTTACATCACTTCATAAACTTAGAAAGCTGTGTGGGGTATAAGGTGTATGATAAATATTTTTTTACAATTTCCAAATTAATTTTATTTTTCTTTTTAGGAAATTTTAGTAACTAAAAAATTTATAAACTAAATAATATTTCTAAATGGTGCTTTTCCCTCTATTTTTGTGGCTTTTGAAGACTGAGGAAAGCCTGATCAAAACTTATTGACAAGAGTTCTGAAGCTGGCTGCCCACATGCTTCTTTACATAAATTCATCCTTTTACTTTCCGTTATCCTCTATTAACACTATACTAATCCTTCTACCTATAATATTAGTAACATTTAGATATTTTGAGTCACTTCACTTATCATGTCTTACTCCTAGTGATTCCTTAGCCAAACTATTCAAATTTCTCCTGGTGTTCCACCATAAACTGATTCTCTCTTTTCATAATTTTTATATTACTCTTCTGACCCACGTTCCGCTGCTCAATATCTTTCCAGCAATGTGGTGTTTAGAAACTGAGCCTCCCAATTCTAGGATTTTATGGTATTAACTGCATAGTTACTTAGGGCAGTGTACTTTGCCTGCTCTGTCTTGTGTGAATCCATGTAAAGAGCTGAAATGTAAGGATTAGAGAGCTGCAGACTGTCGAGGAGGAAGCAAAGAACCATCTACATTCCATTCTTCAGCAAGCACACAGAGAAATCTCATTCGGGCAAGTACCTGCTTACTCTGCATTAGGCACCGCACTTGCATGTCAGTTATTAAGTATATCATCAGATAATCTATATGGTAAAGTGTGCTTTTTGCAATTATTTCAGAACAAGCATGAAATGATGAGGTAGTGAAACATAATATTGGTTATGAAGTAATTACCTGGAAACTTTTCAAGAAAAAGTGAAGGAGTGGTATTGTCAATTTTAGTCCTAAAAGTCTGAGTTTGGTGACACGATCTAAACAAACATTCAGTTCAGCCAGTTCAGCTCTTGTATAACAGGTCTTCTTTGGGTTAACAACTTTCTCCAACTGTACTGTAGTTTTCTGAAATGACTTGACAGCAAAAATGCAACCCACTGACCTTACTGGACACTTTTTGAATTCTCCTTAGATTTCACTAAGAAGTAAGAGATGGCCCACTAAAAGCACAGGAGCAGCATCAGCAAAATAAAATAATTTCCCTCATCTTCAGAACTAAACTAGAATATCTGAAAGAATATTTATTCTCTGCATACATCTGTGAGAGCAGATACCAGTGTGTGTGACTACCAGAGATTAATGCTGGCTTAAATGCTGGTTCACTTATGATGGCCACTATCAGAGGAAAAATATCAACTGAGTTAATGTGGAGTGTTGACCTTGGCTGGCTGCCAGGCGCCCACCAAGGTGCTCTATCAGTTCCTCTCCATCAATAGAATGGAATAGAAAATAAGATTAAAAACTTGTAGGCTGAGATAAGTACAGGAAGATTAGAGAGCAATTACTGTCACAGGCAAAACAGACTCAATTCAGGGAAAATAACTCAGTTTAATGACAATTAATGACAAGTTGATAGTGAGAAATATGAACAAACTTAAAACACACCTTTCCCCACCCCTCCCTTCTTCCAGGCTCAGTTTCACTCCCAACTTGTCTACCTCTCCATCACAGCAGTACAGAGGGACAGGGAATGGGAGCTGCAGTCAGTTCATCACTCGTCTCTGGTGCTCCTTCCTCCTCACACTCTTCCCTGTTCCAGCAGGCAGTCCCACAGACTGGAAATAGTCCTTCATGAACTCCAGTGTGTGTCCCTCCCATGGGCTACAGTTCTTCCCAATCTGTTCCAGTATGGGTCCCTTACACAGAGTGGAAGAGTCCTTCGGGAACAGGCTGTTCCAGCATGGGTTCTCCATGGGGTCACAAGTCCTGCCAGCAAATGTGCTCCAGCACAGGCTCCACTCTCCACAGGGCTACAGGTTCTGCCAGGATCCTGCTCCAGCACAGCCTTCCCACTTCCTTTGGGGCATCCACCTGCTCAGAGTGGGGTCCTCCATGGGCTGCAGGTGGATCTCTGCTCCACCATGGACTCCCTTGGGCTGCAGGGGCACAGCTGCCTCACCATGGTCTGTACCACAGGCTGCTCCAGCACTGGGCACACCTCCTTCTCCTCTTTCTCACTGACCTTGGTGTCTGCAGGGCTGTTCCTCTCCCATTTTCTCACTCCTCTCTACTGCTGCTGTTTTGCAGCAGTTCTTTTCCCTTCACAGAAGCACTGCCCCTGTCACTGATGGGCTGGGCCTTGGCCAGTGGTGGGTCTGTCCTGGAGCTGGTTGGAGCTGGATCTGTCTGACGTGGGGGAGCTTCTGGTATCTTCTTACTGCAGCCATGCCTTCAGCACCCCTTCCCACTGCCAAAACCTTGCCATGTAAACCCAATACAGTCTCTAGAACTTTTTCTCTGAAAATGCCATAATGGATTTGAGTAAAGCCATCAAGTGTGCGAGAGGCAGGAGACAAAGAGACACAGAGGTAGATATTCTGTTATTTCTCTGAACTTCATCAACTGAAATAGCCATCTAGTCTAAACTGCTTGGTAAGTTAACCTCTGCAGTTAGAAGAGACTTAAATATCTATAGAGCCGTTTATCCTCTCTCAAGGTAAACATCGTAGATCAGTAGGACAACTCTTTCCAGCTGGTCTGTCTCTCTGTTGGCTTTTGGAAAATCATTTTAGACTAAGAACTTGACCTCTAGACAAACAAACTTAAGTCATTTGAATACCACCTGTACATATTTGAATATTTTTATTTTTAACAGAATACAGGTAGAAATGTCCTTATTTCTAGCATAAAGAACAGAAAGAGAGCAAAGACAGTGGTTCTCAAATTATTGACAAGGGAATAGTAGGACCACTTACATAATTTTTCAGACAGGTAGAATTACCTTTTTGGGTTTGATTAACCCATTTAAGTAGATTAACTTCATTAGTATTATTAAAACAAGTAGGAAGTACGGTTGTGTACTAGCAATTTGTACTGCTGGGACCTGTGCAACAAAAATCTGAGATCAATGCAAACAAACAGAGAGCTATAGGAAATAAGGAAAGGAAGGGAAAATCATCAGGGCAAGAAAGAAAGAAAGACAAGAAGATGACTAAAAAATGAATGTCGTCTTCTGAGTATGACATGTTATAAACCATCGTATATCAGACGCAGAAATATACCCACCTTTTGTTTTCAGTGGTTATGCTTTGAAACAACCACTTCAGACAATACAGGAACCTTTTAGATGGTTCATTTCTGTCTGTTGTTTGTTGATGTGATCATTACCTCTACAAAGTAAAGTGATGGCACCCCATTACAAGAAGAACTGAGACAAGAGCCATGGACTGATGAGAAAGTTTGAAACATGGATCATACAGCACATTAATTACTAGGGGTGAAAGAATCTGATTTGCCTGACGTGCAAATAATTGATTATAACAAAGCTATTAACACACATCCACTTGTTTTTTTCCCCAAGGCCTTGGAATTCCTCTCCCTCAAATTTGAGCAGTCTGAGGGAAAAGAATATTCTTATGTTTTCAGAGATTTCAGGGATGCTGAGATGAACCTTCTTTGCATCTGCAAAGCATGTTGGTATTTTCCTGGGTTGTATATAAATGTTGTTGTCTAATTCTGTCTGACTGAGCAGTGATGAATGGCTGATACCATCTGGCAGTTTTAGGGCTGTTATGTCAGCAACTTTCCCTGCTGAGATGTACAAAATAATCCCTTATTTTTGGAAAGTCCTTTAAATGAAGTCCCAAAATCTAGAGTAACATCCAATTAACCTTTGCACTGGGTTGACAAATTCACTGGAATTTGGTGTGATTATGGCCATTATCCTGAACAATTTAATACTACAACAAATATTACAATTCTGCCTTCATCTGCCTTTCATGAAAGCAGGATTGATCAGAGTCATCCATGTGCCAGTCACCTGGCAAACATGCAGGACATTGCTACAGAGTACAGAGCCCAGACAAATTATAGCACTGACAATTTTAGGAAAGATGCTTTTAAACAGGACTTTATAGTTGTTAAAAAGATTTAAGTTGGTATGATTTTTTCCCCTCTGGCAATCTACCACGACAAGCATTCTTTTGGTTAAATAATGTCGTTCGCATATCACCTTAGTGACTCAATACTTTGGTTAGCAAACATTCAGTAATTCCTTTAAGTTCACGTTACGGGAAACTGCACATACTTGCACACTCTGAGATTGCTTATCTGGAGTTCAGGTAAGGTCAAAATGTAAGCAGGTTCCATGGGATATTTTCCCCTGACCAAAAGAAAGGAGGTATCCCATTTGACACCTCTTGGCTCCAGAGATTAACTTTGTGATTGAAACCCATCATTTTTTTGAGTTAAGTAAGCAAAAAACCAACAAACATTTCTAAGCGTTTGTAAAAGATTTTACAGCCTTATCAGAGGCTACATAAGTCTCCTATTTTTTCATATACAAGGTTGAAGAAAATGATTCTTTGGAAGCTGTGGCATCCTTTTGCCTGATCGCATGCCAGGGGTGTTTTGGGATTTGAAAGAAGCATGGCAAACCTTTGTGGTGTCTTCATTTGTGTGTGAGCTGAAGAGAGTTCAGCTGTGCATTATCACAGTCCTGGTCTAGATCAGAGACCTGGACAAAACACATTGTCATTGACCCAGTTTTGTTAGGATTTCTTCTGGGTTTTGTGTTTATGCATAGATTTACTCATATCTTTATTTGACCGAGTTACACGGTCAAATAAATAAATAAAAACAAAAGCCTTACAGAATTTACATAGTCAATTCTAGTATTTAAAAATAATTTCTTCTGTAGTGTTTACAAAATGGAGAAAAATTGTAAACAATCTGGAAAAATCCTAAACCACCAAGAGTTAAATCTAGTTTCCCCTAAAAAGTTGCCAAGGTATAAAAAAAATTACAAAATTATGATAACATTACATTCCAGAAATTATTATTAAAGTGTAAATTGAACAATTTTTGACTGGAAAATAAAATCAATTATATGAAGTTTTGAACTGGTACATTGGTGTAATAAATGCACATTTTGTTGCACACTAATAATTTTAATTCCTTCTCAGCAGCTTCCTTCTTCAGACATCCCAGAAAATGTTAGCTGATGCTGTGTTTTATTTACACATATTATTTACATATTATTTACAGGTATTATTTACATTTATGCTATGGCATAAAAATCTCTGCCTACGAAGCTCATCTGTCACCCATCTTTTTAGTGGCCACAGGCTTTGCCACAGGGCAATGGAGTTCTCTATTGCTTGGCTGTTTGAGACACTGAGACAGAGGAGACACAGTTCCTTCCTAACTGTATGCATGGCAAAAAGGGAGAGCAATATGGATACACTTGGGCCTATGCTTTCTTACAAGACTGAACTTTTGGTACCTGATGAAAGAGACCATGTGAATTTTATTCTGTTACCTTATTCTGTTGCTCTACCAGAATTAAAAACTGCAGATTGAGTGTAGACAAAATGGAGTATATCAGGAAGGAAATTCTATATAATTCTGGTTTTCTCCTTTCCACTGTGTGTTAACTGTAATTGGCTCAGAACATGGTTCTTAGTTTGAAAGAATAATCCTGTTGTACCTTCATGTTCCATTAATTTTTGCTTTAGCTTCCACTATTACAAGGTGGTAGTTGTCACTGAGTGGCACCAGAAGGCTTGGATGAGTCTTTAAGCCAAAGGTGGCAGAACCTTTCATGTCACATGAAATGTCCTCTTCTGGCATGTAAACCAGATCTGACAAATGTGCCACCAGTTTGCCTTCCCTTTGCTCTCCGTGCTCTAAAACTGTGACAGGTTTAAATTAACTAGAAGAACAGAAAAAGGAAAGCTGAATTAGCTGATGAATGGAGGCAAGGCTTGTGTGTCAACTAGGAATATTTTACATGTATTCATACAGATTGGTTCCTGCTTCTCTGAATTTCTCCAATTATATAACACAAGCCAATGATTTTATTGTTCTAGAACCTTTCATTTTACAATCCAACAGCCAAGTAAAAAAAAAAAAAAAGGTGATAAATTTCAACAGTGTGAGAGAGAATACCCTAAAGGCCTCATAAACAGTAAAAAGATAATACAAATTTAAAATATTTTAATAAAAAGCTATTGAGTATTACCTTTATTTTTCATTTGAGGGTCTCCTTGAAGCCTTTTTTACTGCTCAGAGTTGCCAGTACAGTACAGGGTAGGTTTATGCTCAGCCTGCTAATTAATTGCACAGCCACTACAAAATGGTGGAGGTCAGAATCTAATTTGGTGTTGCAAAAGTGTCTGGATTGGCACAAGTTCCACTATCATCATATCCAAGTATCCACGTATCATCAACCTTATGAATTTGTCTCTCTGATTCATAGATAATTTAGGCAACCTAAGGCATTTTTTCGCTTTGGTTTCTAGAACTTCCATGTACATAGGAGGCTGGGCCCTGGGTTCTATGCTCTGCTGAAAACCATGGCATTAGGGAACAGACCTTGGGGAGTATCAGCACATGGAAACTGATAATATTTTTAGCCTTAAAGCATGGACACTCTTGGTCATGTCTCGAATGGAAAGGTGAAAGGGAAGAAAAGGGAAGGGAGAACAAATGTTGAATAGCTAAAGAATACAGCCACACTGACCCAATTGTCAGCTTCGAGAGAAAGCAGTGCCTTTGTCCTACCCTCAAATCCTGCCTAGGGAAGTCTGGCATACAAATGAAATGTTCTCTCTCTCTTCACACCTCATCATCAATGAGGCTTTAAGCCAAGGTCCATAAACCTACAATTGCCTTAAGCCAACAGGTTTTCCATAAATTCCCAGGAATCTGTATTTTTCTCTCTGTCTCAATTTCTGTTTTCTACTGTGTCTGCTTGAGGGAGGTAGAAGAGGATGCGGGCAGGACCTGTGTGAAAATGCAGTGGTTTTCTGGGAGTTTTTTACCTTTATGTAAATATATTACATTTAGTTTCCTCAAGTTCCACCAGTAATGACCAGCCAGTATGTAAGACACATAGTTAACACCTTATACATACAGTTCCTTACTGCTGTCCCTACAAGCATGGTCCCATATGCCATTCCACATCCCATAGCTCAGTGCACATCCTATGTAGTTAGGAGCTTCTTTTCTTTTTTTTTCAAATAGTAAGTATTTAACACAGTTCAGAGAGCTCTGTTCAAAACATATCCTAATAAATAGAAGTTTGGGGAGCAGAAAACCCATTTCTCTAAAATTTAATCTTTACATGAAGTGTCTGAAATAGACCTAATCAAGAGTGATTGTCACCTTCCTCACCTCTGTTTCTGTGTGAAGTCATAAACAAATATAAAATTTTACCAAAAGTAGCACTTGGATGGACAAAGGAAAAATTGTGCAAATGGATTTCTGGAGACAGGGAGATTTTTCTTGCTTTCTCTGTGGGTGCTGGAAAAGTAACATTTCTTAACTGTCCTTTTTTCCCTGAAACACTTCCTTTTATGAAACACTTCCTGAAATATTTTATTTGAGGAAAAATCATGAAAAAAAAGTAGCAATAAAGAAATTAATGAGAGAGCCTGCTTCAACACGTCTTCTCATTTATTCTCTCCACTTTAAACATGCTCTTTCCTTGCAGAAGAATTTTTTCAGGAGATTTATCTGTAAAGCCCAGCTACATGAATTATGTGATTAAAACTACTGATAGGTTTTGTTTGTGACTTGTCTGTGATTCTGTGGAATGTAGGTATTTTACTGAATAAAGATAATTATTACATTTACGTGCCAGCTCTCTGTAATGAATGCAATGCAAAGCTTTTCAATGGCAAACTGTAACTGAGTTGTCAGATGATAATAAAAACATTAAAGTATATTGAAAAACGGGGAGGAAAAGTCTCCTCTTTCTCACTTGACAAGTTCTGAAGTGCAGTTGTGGAAGTCATTCAGGTCTGAGCATTCATGCATGCACACTGAGCTCGAGATTCACAATTAATTCCTGTTTCCACCTCCCCCACAGCCTGGCCATCCCTTCTGTTTGTGCATTAGCTGAAAGCCCCCACACTGCCTGGTGCCCCAGGCTGCAGCAGCAGCTCTGTGGCGAGTCACCTGGCTGACCCACAGCCCTGCCTGGCAGGGTGCGTACGGAGAAGGGGAACGGCTGTTCCATGCTGTCCTGGAGCCAGCAGCTCTGAGGCATTGCTTAGCCCCGTGTCCAAAGGATCCCACCAGTTAAGGGCCTCCTGCTTTTCAAAACAGCACCCAGCCACAGCCCCCAAGGGCGACCACGTGTGCAGAATGAATCTGACTGGAAGGCCTTTGTGAGAGATCTGTGCCTTCCTCTGGTCACATCTTGTTTCACAGCAACTCTCTAACTGACCTATTTTATCTTTATTTGCTGCTATATCTATTCAAATGAAGAAATGTGCCCTGTGTTTTCTGACCCACAACCGTGCTTGCCTACTCCTCAGAAAGAAGGAGCTCTGTGTCTCATTCACATGATCTGACTGCTCAGATCTTCGGGAACCAATAAATGTATGGAAACACATTAATACAATCTATACAATGCTAAAGAAAATCCAATTTTGCCAAACATCCTAAACCAGTTTAGAGACATAAAATACACATTTATTTTAGCTCTTAGCAATTTTAGGAAGTTTACATTGACTTCAAATGATAACTTTTTTCCCAGTAAGAACATATCTTCTCCTGCGCTAGTAGAGTTTTTCTTGGGAAACAAACCAGGAAGCAGAGAAGTGTGTGATTTGCAAAGAAGACATAACACAATTTTATTTCCACTCTGAGCTGAGGAAAGTGTTGGGAATTATGCTACACAGGCTGAGAGTCAAATGCCCAAAGACAGAGCCGAAAATAATGTAGTTACAGCCATACCCTACACTGCTGAGTTTTTCCTTCAAACTATTCACAAAAATGCCCGCACAGATAAACCCTGAGCTTTGTGGAAGATTGGAAACTGGCTAATCATGATAATTACAGACCACACACCTTGTCTTAGCTCCCATTCAAAGGAGAGATTTATTAACAAAGCCATCACGTTTCAATAAAGACAGAAAGAAATCCATTTCATGTTTAATGTCCTTCTTGTTGTTTTATGGCCAAAGGTCCTGTGGGTCAGGAATTTTTCATCCGGAAAAGTAAAGCTGATGCAAGATAATTTGTCCTTCAAACAGACATACTCCTTTGGCCCTCTCTTAGAAACTTATCTGAGTTGCTGAGGCAACAAACACTTTGGTTTGCCATAGGTCACACACACAAACTGGGAATCTCATCCACAGTTGTTTGAAGCTAATAGGATTTCTTTTCTTCTGGATGTTTACTTAGGCCGTGTTATAGAAGACACTGAGTCGCCATGAGGGAAATTTATTAGAGGCTGGGAGAACTTGACTGGCCTTGCCATTTCTCATTCTGAGAAGTAAGGACACCATCCGGTGACCAGACAAGCGTCCCTCACTCCCAAACACACAGTGACAGCACAACTTAATAATTCATGGGTTCCACTCGAGTGAATCAGAGTAGCCTCACCCAAGTCAATGAACTCGCATGAGGAGATAGAGACTTGGTGCTTTTCTTCGTATGTTTTTATTAGTGCCATACAAGTGTCTGAGATGGGATTCACGTGGATGACTTTGGCCATCTGAAAGTGACAGCCTCTGTCACAGGATATGGAGGAGGAATCTGGAATAGGATATGTTAAGTGTCTGCAGAGGTTAATGTTTCCACACTCCTCTTATAGGTACAGGAGACATAGTGGTTATCATCAGTACAGCCTGGACAGAGATTCAGCTGAGCAGTCACTACTCCAGGGTGAATTTATATGTTCTCCTTGGCTTTTCATCTAGTAAATAGGTAAGTTCCTCTTGAGATTAATTCATTTTTTTCTTAATAGCAGGTCATTTAAAAACCAAACTAAACCAAACCAAACCAGGCGTACTCTATATACTGTACTTATAATCAGTAAAACTAGTGATTTAAAAGGAAACACAAGCGTGCTTTAGCCTAGACAACTGATTTCTTAAAAGCAACAGTTGGTTGAACTGACTCCTAACCCCAAATATTTGTGGAACTACTTTAACTACATGCTGAGAAGCATGTAGAACTAAGAAAATGATGTCTTAATGACAACAGCCCAGTAACTCAATGGGGCTGTTCTGTTACCAGCATAATTTCCACTGTCAGCTGTCACCTTGTCAGCTCATGTGAAGCCAAGTTTACTATGGCTCTGTCCCCTACAGTCAGTGAAGGCACAGGGCCATACAAAATGCTCTGGCATGAACCCAGCTGTTATGCAGGACAGCTGCTGAATTGACCCACCCAAAGCCCAGCATGGCACTTCTAATATTTTCTCACTTCGAAAGAGCCTGGTGTCCACTGCCTCCCTCTTGTACCCTGCCAGGCTTCTTCTTCCACACAGCTTTCAGAAGCAGCTGAGATTAGTGCTGTCAGCCAAGTACAGCACACACAAGCAGGGATCACCCAGGAAAAGCTGGCAGCCCTTGGGCATCCAGAAAACCAGTTACTGGCACACATTTTTTGTCACTGATTTATCTCTGGTATTTATCTGGACTCTTTATCATGTAAAACAGAAAAAAAAAAATCTATTTTCTATAATAGTGGAGCTTTCTTCTCCTCTGCTGCATACTGTAAAATAATACAACTGATTCACTACATTGTTATGCTATGATATTTCTGCCACTTCATACCAGTTTTGGAGATGTGATCTACAAGAAACAAAGGCAAGAAATATCTTTTGGGTTATATTTGACTTCATCAATAAATAATGTAACAAAGAGTTTATGGGACATATAAACCACATGGTAATATTTCTGATAGCAAAGAATTGCCTGGATGTAACTCACTGCCAGCAGTACAGAAATATCCAGCAGGTGAATCTTAGGCATGAGTGTTATGCTTGCTCTCAAGGTCTTCTTGAGGATTTTTAAAAACAGCAAGTGACTTTTAAAGCAAGTACAAAAGCCAGTCCTTATATTCATCTGCTCGATATCCCTCTCATGCCAACACTGCTAAAAACATGGTGCTCTAACTCTCTCCATCAGAGTGGTGAAGCTAATGTTGCAAAAGCAAACAGGACTTTGGCTTGCTAAATTTTACGCATATTGGAGAGGTTCTCAGTCTCTCTTATGTTAATACAAAAATCTATTGATTTCCTTTTATGACTAATATAAAATATGATATAATATATATATGATTTCTGACAAAAAAACTCAAAGAAATATACTTTCATAGCATAATGGGACCTTAGTAAACTTTCTTTTCATAGCTGCCTGTGAAAAGGCTGACGTTACACAAGTGACAATGAAAAATAAGGGCAAAGGAATTAAGACATTCGAATGTCTTAAAATTACTTGAGGAAGGGTTCATCTTTTTAAGTCAGTCCTTTTCATGAAATGTACAAATATTTCTTTTTGTCTTCTGAGCCATCCACAGGATTTAAGTTATCCATAGTTCTTTTGTATGGATCTTGTTAGAGACAGCTTCGCTAAACATTAATAATAGGACAACTTAAACCAAGAAGCCAAAATCATCACATTCCTATTCTATACAGCCAGGTTTCACTTGGATACCTCTGTCTGTTTTGCACTTTTGCTTTCATGCCTTTCCCACCACAGCTGATAATAATAGTAGGAGAACAACCATAGGCTTGGCACAAGGGGGTCCTGCTGCTTTATATGTGGAAATTATTTTACAGTTGCTGCCACCTATGGAGTATGAGATGTTCTCTTGGGGCATCAGTCCCTATACCAAAACACAGAGTTAGCTGAACATGGAAGACTGGGTGGTTGGCAGGAGTGAGGATGGTTACCACACATTGCAGTGAATGTTGCCCTCCAACACACCAATACATACCAAGGCACACAGAAGAACAGACAGATTATACACTGAACTGCTTTAGAAATGGTGGTTTGCAGGAGTCCAGCTGTCTAGTAAACTGAGTTTGTCCCTTTCCCCAGAACAGGCTTAGTGTTACACTTCCACACTCTCTGCCTCCCTGGGCAGAGGATGGGTGTCCAGATTTACCACTATTTCTTCTGCCCTTCCTGTGATTTCCCATTTCTGCTTCTGTCTCAGTAATAGGAATAAAAAGTCCCATGACATCTTTCACGATGTATGGCCAGTTCTGTGGGTGAGCCCAAGGGCCCCCACCCTTCCTAGCCTGAATATACCCTTTCTCTCCTGCTACTTCCAAGAACACAAGTATGATCTAGCCCATTCTACCCTGAGTATAGAAAAGCCTGTGAAATACTACTTGGTGTTGTATTCCGGTCGGATACACTTCAGATGTGAATGAATGCCATCTCTCTGTGGTGTGAAAAGTATTCTTCACGGGCTTGACAGGAATTGGCCTTTTACTGCCAAGTTTTCATTTACACTTTTCAGGGGCAATGTGCATAAATGCTACTACCCTTCACTAGGCAACTTGCAGCTGTAAGAAGGAAGAAAACTTCAGCAAAAGCTTGTATTTTTATTCAGCTGTTTTAAGGGGCATGAAGTCCTTGGAGCACAGGGAAAAGCAGTTTCCTATTGCAGATGGTAATGATAAGCCATTATTGCTGATGAGCTCAGTATGGAGCTGGAGCAAAAGGGTCTGGCTGCTCATCAGACTGAAGGTGCAAGGCATTAAAGGGGATTAAACCAGCACAGCTTCTGCCAGCCTAATCCACTTGGTACCAATGAACTGAAGGGAGGCCTGGAAGCTTTGTGCTTATGGCATGTAGAAGGAGGCTTAAAAAGAAAAGACATAGTAAGTTTAGTTGCCATGGAGGCTTTTTCTGGTAATTGACTTTTCTGATCCTTCCTTTTCTCCCTTCCCTTTTTTGTAATTGTTGATTAGAAACTATGCAGCACTCCGCTTTAATGCCCATGAAATAAAGGAAGTTGTTATTTCACAGTAAAAAATCAGAACTTAAGGGTAGTCCAAGGGCTTGTGAATATGTCACCTATGGTTAGAGCACTGCTGCAGCACTACCTTTGCTCTGACTCTGCTAAGGCAGGTCCAACTTCTTTTGAGGCAATAGAAACACTCTATGAAGTAATCAGAGAATGAGATTGGATCTCTGTACCCTTTTTAAGTGTCCAGAACACAGTATACCATAAACCCAGGAAGGAAGCTTTCAGTGGCGGTACGTGTCCTGTAAGGAGGTGGGAGCAGCAAGGGAAAATCAAATCTTCTATAGTGAATTTGATACTTATGGAGGCAATTTCTGTTCTGAAAGTGACTGATCCCCTTCAGATGGCTTCTGTTCCCAGAAACACATTGGTGACAATAATAAAAGGCTGTTTATGTCTGCAAAGAAAAAGAAAACATTATCCTTTATATTCTCGGGACAGAGATAATCTCATCTCAGAAAAGGTCAGAGGAGGAGCATAATGCCAGGTATTTGCACTTACCCAGGAAAGAACTAT
Source organism: Coloeus monedula (assembly GCF_965178545.1). NCBI lineage: Eukaryota > Metazoa > Chordata > Aves > Passeriformes > Corvidae > Coloeus > Coloeus monedula. Next base: position 52,710,423 of record NC_138783.1, read on the forward strand.
CCCTGTCCTTTGACTCTGAAACGAGTGTGGAGAGTTTATGTTTCAGCCACCAGTAAAGATTAATCTAGCAGCATCTCCAAAGAGAAATCAAAAAGCAGACTTTTTCATCTGCAGTCAGCAGTGAGGAATACATAATGTTGTAGCTATCTGCAAAGAAAATGATTTTTTCTTTTTTGAGCACTAGATGTTTGGTTGTCATTTTGTTCTCTCTTTATTACTTCAATGCATAAATTCAAAGGGTAACATAGTTCAGAGTGACTCCAGCAGGTACAACATGTGTGTTATTCCTTTAATTAAGCTGTTGGAAAGAACTGAAATTGCAGTGTAGGGACAGGTCTGGAGTAGTGCAGTATTTGCTAAAAGGTAATTTTTAGGGATTAATGTAACAATGGTTCTGAAGATCTTTCCTCTTTTCACTTTTACTTCTGACCTTTTCTGTCTAACAGAGTTTTCTGATTAAGTTTTTGAAGGATGTAATATAAAACCAGTGAATTACTCCTTTGGAACAAGAAACCTGTTAAAATAAAGCGCTGGGTATATTTATTTGTAAGATGAAGAGAAAGACAACACAAAAAAATCCACTAAACACACAAAAAAACCAGAGGCAGAAGTTTTTAGAGGAAAAGCTATTTGAAAGGCTTTCATTTTCTTTGCTTTTGGAGTAACCACCATGGATGTGAAGATAAGAGATCATTAGACCTACATCAGTATGTGGCATAAGGGCTGTTCTTCTGTAGCCCATCAAGCATGCAATAACCCAACTGAAATTCCCACAGAGGTTAAACAATAGCCTCCTGTTTGTAGCTGCCTCTGGTTCATTTAGTAGAAAATGTATAACCCAAGTTTTATCAGATTCAGCTATAAAGACAAGGTGCTCAATATTTCCTGTGCTAAGTAGAGTTCTTTGATCCATTGTCCTGCTAATTACCAACGGGGTTGACCTCTTCCTGGATTTAACTGCTCTTGCCCATTTTTTTCCGCTCCCTGTATTTGCTTAATTAGACACAGCCATGAATGCTCCCACAGTTCAAGCCATCTTGAAGCACTTTGACTTGTCTGTGTGGATCCGGCATGTTATGAGTTAAAGTCAGTCTTGCTCAAGGACTTGATGCAAAGTCCAGGGAAGTCAAGGGGAGACTCTGAGTCAAACAGCCAGATCCTGGTACAGTAAATGAAACCCAGTATGAGTCCATGAATGTAACTGGAACCAGGCCAATTTGTACAAGCAGAGGATTTGGTCCACAAGTTTACTTTCTAATTTTAAATTCACAGTAACATTGTTTACACGTTGGACATAAGACTGAATTAGGTGCTGTGGGAACTCTCTATGCACACCTCACTAAGAAAAATTTTTCACTGTCTTTAAAAATGTTCCATTGTCTTTGCGTGATTCAGGTGTGAAATGTGGTAAGGGAGCTTATTTTCCAGACTATTTATTGCTTATTTTTAGTTATTTGTAGACTTGTAGAAAGCTGATCTGGAAGACATGCTGAAATGTGTTACAGTCCCAGCCCCAAGGAACATGCCTGTGTCATTTCTGACATAAATTTATCTACTGTACTTTTAAAGCCATGATAGGAACTCCCTCCTTTAGTAATCTATTTTTGTGCTTCCAATATTGTGATAGCAATTTGATTTTTTCCCCTTTATATCTATTTCTCCACAGCTGCAATATAGGCCCATTTGCTGTTCTCCCATTGGATAGGAAACATTATTTACTCCTTTATTTTTGGTGATAGCCTGTTATATATTTGAAAATGGTTCCTATAGTCTTCTCTTCACAGACTAAACAAACTTCTCTAAGTCATCTTTGTTTCTATCTATCCTCGCAGTGTGGAGGACAAATTTGTAGGATCTTAGTTGAGCAGAGCTTGGGTTAGACCTTAATTTAATGTGAAGGCCCCATCATCTGTGGGAAGCACGCTCCTCTTCCTAAGGGTTGAATGTCGGCTAAAACCTATAGCCAGCCTCAAGAGAATGCCTGGACAGATGATTAGTTTGTGGAGGAGCCATATGTCTTTCTCCCACTATTTTCATTAGGAGCCTGGGAATCCTGAGGGGTGTAGGAATGCAGAATCCCTTGTAAAAATGTTATCAGTTTGCACACTCTATCACAAGATGCATTAATGGGGATAAGCCATATAGACAGTGACTATTTCAGTAATAATCCATGCTAATGGAGCAGACAGAGTTAGAATCAGGGTCTTTCTTCCATGAGGGATGAACCCACGCAGGTCACTCCTGTGAACAGGAATTGGATGCATTGGGTCATGTTTCACTTTCAAGATAGATCATGAGAAATTATTCTCAAATTACATTCTGGAAACAAAGATCTGATATAGACCTGGTTTGGCTGAATCTAAATTTTACAGGTATAGAGGAGGGAAGCAGAAGGGAGTGGAAAAGGGGAGTAGAAAAAGTTTTATTTTCTGTGTAGTTGTGTGCTAGATATATTTAAATAAGTTCGAATATTTTCCTTTGAGAATGAGGCACAGATTACGTATTATAGAATAGGTGGTCTTCCTTTAATTAAAGATGTTATTTTTTTCATTATCAGATTTTTTGGTGCCTGCAAAATTAGGTGTGAACATTCAGTTCATCTATAGTTTTGTGTGTGAGTTTATGCTAGAGAAGGACTTTTCTCAAAACTTAGGATATATCAAAGGCATTGCTTGAGATAGCCACATTGATGAAGGCTAAAAATGAAGTGTTTTAACAGCTTCAAAGTACTCCACTGGTTAATGCTGTCTCAACAATATCGCAAACCAGAAGCACAGAAAGTTAATAGCTGGTCTCAGTCAGGATCTGGGGTTTTTTTCTCTGACTACAGTGCACAGATGATTTCAAATATGTGTTATTCAATTTGTTTACATTTTAGGGAATCCATGTGGTTTCTCATATAGAGAAAACTGCATGTCCTTTTGTAAGCCTTCCAAAATCTGTAAAGAATTCTTGGAAAACAAAAAGCATGTGTATGATTTCTTGGTGTGACAATCAAATGCCCCAAAAGTCTTGTTAAGATGTGGGATTCAGAGGATGACTCACTTCTACAAGCAGTTCCTACACATATCATACAGGTTTCCTACACATATACATATAGGTTTCATCCCTAGATCCCAGTGCTTAAGACATTCCTTATAGTTCTTCCTGTTCATTTTTTTCCTTGATTTCCACTTCAGAAATGGAGTGTGTGTCATCATCCATGTGATACCAACAGACAGTCAAATACTAGGCAAATTCCAAAGCTACACAGCACAAAGGTAGGCATGACCTCTGTGTTCTCCTGTCTCCAGAAATATTCCGGTTCTAGGGAATTGTGAATCTCAGACACTGACAACCTTCAGAAGATTTCAGAGAGTGTAGCATATGCTTATCATCAAACTCCTAATTAAAGTGTGCTATGGCTCACAGAACAGCTACAGACATCCTCTGCGGGTCACAGGCACCCCATGAAAACACTGAGCCAGATAACATTTTCCTCTGCTACTCATGAGTTGTTGAAAACTGTTGCCTTTACTTCTTTTTCTTTTTTTTTTTTTTTTCTTCCTTTAAAAAAGAAGCTATTTTGCACTTTCAAAGCACAGTTCAACTGAGTGTATCATTAATGCTACAGCCAGCTTGGGGAAGAGGTGAGTTTCTTACATTTTCATGGTTAAGGAAATCAGTATGGAGAATTGAAAGGGATGATAACTGGATTGTTTACTATTACTGTGGACAATCTATACATAAAACATGCTGCAATTAAATTGTGCTCCTCCTAGGAGCATTATGAAGGTGTTAAAGCACACCAAATTCTAGAGCAACAGTTTCCAGTGAGAGAAAAACATCTTTTGACTGTAAAATTTATTTTCCATGTCTTCTGTCTGTCACACTTGTTTAAATGATGTCTAAATGTTTCAATGTTTACCTGCTGAGCCTTTCTTTGGCAGAGCACCTGTACAGTCAGCACATTAAGTGCTCACACTCTCAGCAGCAGAATGGCAGGAGGAACAGCATAACCCTTCCCTTCCCGATCCTGTGTGCTTTGCAGAGAGCCATACTGTTCCTAATCAGGGAAAATCAAAAATTTCAACTGACCATTCTTGAAGTGTTCATCCTCACAGATTAAGCTTTGCATTAGTTTCGGCTGAAGGATCTTAACATCTCTAAAACAAAATTAATGTTAGCAACTGGCAAACATCTGAATGGGATTTTTTCCCAGTTGGTAGAAATTTCTTTTGAAAATGGTAAATTATAGTTTTACTGCTACTGAGCTTCACAGAGATTGATAACAATACTAACAGACCTTAGGGACACATCTCATCAGGACTGACATTCCTGGCAGCACTGTCACACTTCTTGTATTTATCTTTTCATTTACTCTAGATTGTAATTCTCAAAATAGCATATGACAAAAACCACTCACCAGCTTCTCTATTTAGCTGAGACCATTTGGGCAGCTGGCTCACTATTCCTTTCCCAGACAGAATCTTCACTCTTCTGCAGAGTTCAGTGGGGGCATAACATGAAAACATATCCAAGGTAAGAGTTGGCATGCAGAGGGAGAATTTAAATTTAGGCCTAACTATTCCTGCCCTAAGCAAGCAAATGCCTAGAAACTAGCTATATTCAGATGCTAGAGAGCGCTGTACTTACACAGAGAACCCCATTGCTTCAATAAAGGTATACAAGCAAAAAGGTGGTTAAGTGTTCTGACAGGTCTCACTGGGGAAGGGGTGGCATAGGCAGATGTCATTGTGCTGTTGTGACAGCAGAGCCCACAGAACCTTGCCAAAATTCAGAAGGCAACTATTTTTTTTCCTCAGAAGATATACTGATAGTTTCTAATACTGGAAGAATTATTAAGATAAAACAACAATAAATTTAAAAAGTAATAATTAAAAAAAAAAGGATTCCCGTTTCCTGCTTGCTGGGGAATCTTGATGATGAAAAAGCAAAATTGAAGCAGCCAAGTTTTTTTTTTAAAAATAATCTTTTTAGTAATACTAGAACATGATGAGCCTTTCTGTTAAATAGAAGGTTACATTCAGTGTCCAAGATCTGTTTAGGAAAAGATCCAGTGATTAAAATGTGGGAACAGAGGTAGCACATCCTGAAAAAAAGTAGAACCGCCTTTCCTGAGGTAAAGATAACTGAGAACAAAGATATACCACATCTTTACAGACCACAGTTCTAACAAATGTGCAAATGTCTGTAGTCCCATCATGTGCATGCAAGTCAGACAGAACAATCCAACCAAATTTTTTGTTGTTTGTTTCTTGTGTGTTGGGGTTTTTTGCTTGCTTATTTTGTTTGGTGGTTTTAGCATCTATCTATCATGGCACTGTGAGGGACCTCAAACAGCAAGGAAACACTTGAAGGTCCTTATGCTGCTAATATTAAATCAGCCTTGGAATTTTCAAACTGTTGAGACAACACTCTCCTAATTCTAAAGTCCTATACCTGAGAAGGGCAAACACTGAATGAGAGCTCTTCACAAATGATCAGAGGTCACTGAGTTAACAGTCAGACAGTGAGAGTGAGCACTGCTGGGTTATTTTCAGCTCTGAAAACAAGAAAGCCACAATCACTACTCACAAAGCTAAGAATGATTGTGAAGTGAATGAATGAGGGGCGCATGCATGGGAAAAAATACTACTTGGAAAAAAAAGGCTTACCTTTTACTATTTATTTGGTATTCTTAAAATAAGATTTGGAAAAACAAGAAAAACACAATCCTGTTCTAAAGATTAAAAAGCCCTCACACAACAAACAGCCCCCTGCACAACTGCCATCCTCATGAAGAAAATGGAACACAGCTAAGAAAACAAAATGTAAATATAAAAGGAGGGGGAAAGAAAGTTGATAGGCATGACCATAAATTAGAATCTAGTCATTGTGGGACTGTGCCAATAGAAGCATAAACAGGTGAGTATAGAGAGTTAGTCAGTGTACTTATAAATAACAAGAAGGCTTGGAATTATTTCTAATTTTTTCTGGAATAAAAGGAACCCCAGTAGTAGGGAGGGGAGGTTCCTGCATTGAAAAGGGTGAATTTATCAGTAAGAAAGAAACAGCAGTTGTGCTCGGAATGCATGTTTATGTCATCTAAATAGATGTATTCCTGGACAGGATTTCTTAGATCTTTCCTTGGCCCTGAGATGAAAGAGTATTAATACTGATAGACTCTAATTCATCTAGCTAGTATGAATTGCATTAGTTTTTAAATTTTTAAATCAGAAAAGTGGTGTTTAGGACAGATAAATTACAAGACAAGCCAGCTTATCTACGTTTGCATTGTCAAACTATTTAAGGATGTCAACATTATTCCCAGATCAAATAGAGGTCTACAGTTAATACAAAAATAGTTTAAACAAAATAAAGCCTGAAAATGAGGTAAGGGGTTTTTTTTATTTCTTTACCAAAATTAGAGTTTTCCATTTCATTCTAAGACTTGCATAAAGCAGTGTCATTTTTCTTGATTTGTACAATCAATTGAAAAGACCTTTCTATCTTTGAAGACTAATAACTGAGCATTTAGGAGGGAGGAAATAAAATCAGTAATGTAATTATACAAGTTTACATCAAAAAAATTGAAGGAAAATATTTGTGCTCTAAATTCCTTCTGCAGGACTGCAGAACTACTTTATTCATTCTATTACACAAAAATAAGAAGAGAAAGCCCTGGGATCCCACTGCTTTTGCAGACAATGATTTAAGGGCAATCGATTTAATCGATTATTGGTACCTCTATGTGACATATTTAAGTTCCTAACACAATCAGTGAAGCTCTAACCATTGAAATGAGGTTCATTTCACCAAATGTAGGCTTCTGCTTTAAGACAAGATAAACCTCATGCTCAGCTTCACAAACTGGTTTAATGTGTGGCCACCAAAGGAACTTGCATAACTGGTTTGGATGTGCCTATTTGAGTTGCGGAAATCCACATTTGAACAGGACAAATCAAACCCTTCATGTGTTAATGCATTCTCTTTTGCTACTTATAAGAATGTATGCAATTGAGAACAGCATTTACTATATCATAAAAACATGTCATTTCTAACTACTGATTAGCTTTTTTTCAGATTTCCAGGTAATTTAATAATTTGTTGGTGAGAACGAGGAAAAAACGTCTGGGAGCAGATGGTCTCATTTTGGGATTAAAATAAGGAAATCCACAAAAGTAGTCAGTAAAAATAATTTATATCTTTATAGAAAAATAAAGAAAAAATCCCTCAAAATGTTAATTCCCACTTCTAAGGAGCTCATCACTTCCCACTCTGTTCAGTGAGGACTGCACGTGCTGAATGTTTCCCAGAAGACATTTAGCTTAAAAGCTTGTAGTCTGGACTGAAAGCATGAAGCTGCCCACACAGCAGTTATACCAAACTGCTAAATCAAATATGCTTCTATGATTTGGAAACTTTAGATAGGAGCAATGTCCTTCTGCCCAGGTAACAGGGCCCCACAATTTATGTCTTTGTGACTAAATATTTAGGCATGAATTAACAACACATAGTGCTACACTAAAACATTCCATTTGAGATCAGAGACCAGAAAGTTTATTTGAGCCTGCAGTCCTGCTTGACAAGATTTGTAGCATACACTTATAAAGCCAGTTGGTATATTCACAAAGGTACAAAAATGTTCCCCCTCACACATAGCTATGGATGCCATCCATCTTATGATGCATTTTAATTCTGATCTTTTCAGAAATACATAACCAGATGCCAAAACATGCTTAACATAATCTACTAGAAATCAGACATAAAGAAATTACAAGAGAAGGGGTTTTGTTTGCCATCACTTTCAGAAAGTGACTTGGGAGGGTTTGACCAGTATATTTTAAGTATTGAAACACATCTCTCAAAGAGCATAGCAGTACCCTTTGGAGTTATCATCCACGGATAATTCTGAGGTAAATGGAAAGAAAGAAGAAAAAGAGCTGAAGCTGAGAGATCACTGGAGCTGTAAATATTTTATTTATTTGCCCTTGTTTTCTTGAATGAATTCATGGATTACACAAGGATGTCGTCTGGGAGTAAGGGCAGATGTTCGACAAGGATCACACAGGGCTGGCCACAACTCTTTTGCAATGATTAGGGGTAAAAACAACCTAGCTGCCTTTGAGTACATGGGCAGGTGGCAACACCAGCAGAGGTTTCTTCTCCTGAAAAAGTAACATTCATCTTGGCATTTACATATTTGTGAATGTTTGACTTTGCAGATTTATTCATCTATTAATCTAGCAGGAGAAGGAGTAAAGGGAGGAGAGAGAGAATGTTAATGGAAAATCTTGGGATTTTTAAAAAAAGAAACTCACCCCCTCAGAAAATCCATTATGTAGCATTACAGTGACCCATGAGGTTCATCATCAGAATTTTGCTCTTTGGATCCTTTTTATTTAATAGTTGCACATTTGTCAACTTCTGCATAAATCAAGGAGAAGAGACACATTTTGCCAGCAGTGTTTAAAGCTGACAATAAAGGAGGCTCAGGAATCCTGAATCACTTCCAGGCTCCATTTACTAGAGATGCTTCTGACCACATCCAAATTTTGCTGCATTTCCTCCCTCGTTCAAACAGGAGTAATTCTCTTCTCTTTCCACAGTACCATTTTATTTTATCACCTTCAGGCAATACTCACTCACCTCTCAGTCCCTGCTGCTTTCTGCTTTAGTCACTTCAATGCTTCCTTTTCAGCTAAGAACAAAACAGAAACAATCTCTTCATGTGTCTGGTGCCACAGGGGCCATTAGCAGCCAGATGATGATTTGTAGAGCAAGCCTGGCTCACCTGATGGCCTTCCAGACAAATTCCTCCACCTCTTACCATCATGCCTCACATTGGACAATACAAGTTAAATGCTTTTTCAGGCAAACTTTAGAAAAGTTCTCTGTCAGCTTCTGTCAGGGGCTTGAGGGCACCAAAAGGTCTGACTCTCTGTCCAGCCTCATGTGGGACCTGCATCCCTGAACCTGCTGCTGTAGGAGCTCCACAGCAGTGCTGTTGGTGTGCCTGTCTCATGCCTTCTCTCATGGATGTACCTTGTGCTTGTCTTCTGAATGGACCCATCACAAGTATGTCTCATGTTAAATGAATGCGTGTAAATCACACTGCTCCAGGGTTAATACTTCTGAGTCTTATAATATAACTGACATACAAAGAAGTTACAAACACGTTACCAACATGAAAAGATGTGGAAGTTACAAAAGATTAATATATTTATCTAAAATAACAAGCTTCTCAAGTACTGAAGCTGTATTTCCTGAGATTATTAACTGAAGTATTTTAGAGTTTATAAAAAGGCTTGTAATGTCTACCAGGATCACAATTAGATGGCTTTCTGAAGGTCATCCCCTCTCCACATGGAAAAACTCTGAAAGTCTATCTGGGTTCACTGCTGTTACCGTCACTGGATACTTATGTGCATGCACATGAAAACATCAATATATTTAGGGCTGGCTGATGGGTGTGTGCATATGAGAAAGAACAGAGCTCCACTCTACTGTAAGGGCACTGCCAAGGTTATCAGGCCTTCCACTTGTTCTTGTACCTATAAATAGATCATAAATTTTAGTTACTGTAGATTCCTGACAATTTAAGAATTTCTGAGAAGAGAAGTCAGGAATAGCTGTGGGCAGGAACAGCCAAACCCTTTTGCTGAATTGGTATAAAGCACTAAACCATGCTACTAATGCTCACTCTGTCAAATTGCCTGTCAAAGTTAAGCTCTGTTATCTTTGCTTGGCCTGCACATAATAAAAGCAAGCACAAGCTTTCAGTTTTAATGACAAACTGTTTAATGACAACTGTAGTCATCCTTGCATTTAAAACCACAAACAAAAGATCCCACTCAAAACAGGCACAATGTAATTTTTCATTGCAACTGCTACTTTTGAGACCTCTGCTAGCAAAATAGACGTTTTTAATTTAACACCAGAAAGTATGGTAGAAACAACAAGAGTATACAAATGGTCAATAATGATTCAAATTGTTATCTCATGCTACCTTATCTTCTATAAGCTTACTTGCTCATTCTTAGCCACTTTTGGGGGTTTTTTCCCCACCTCTCTCTCCTTTCCAGCCCAATTCAAAGAACTTCCAATATTTCACAAACAAGAATAAAAGTACTGTGAGTTGTAAACATCTGCAGTGCCCAGCCCTGACCTTCCTTCATCCACCTGTCCTGCTGTTTATCCCTCGCCCTCCTTCCATCAGCTCTGCTCATGCAGACCTGAGGCCCTTGTTCCTTGAGAGCAGCAGCAGGAGGCAGGACATGCTCATCCCTACTGTGTAGCTTCTCCTCACTTCATGCTTGCCTTGGTGCAGCTCTGAAGAGATTACTTTGTTCAGACAATGCTCAGATCCATGTTTTACAGTCCTTGTTTGGCAGCCTACATAATCCCCATACATCTCCACTGATTATGCAACTGTGTGATTTATCAAGAGATCATGATCCAGTCAAATCTAAACAAGTTTTTTCAACTCTCTCCAGCTGCTTCTAATAAAGTGTCAGGCATATTTAGTCTTTCCTGGTATTACCAAATCATAGATTCTACTGAAAATACCTACAATGCTTTTGTACTATTTCTCTGATTTTCATCAGGCTCAAGCTGTCTTGTCCTGAAAATGCAGAATGAACTCCACATGATACCCTCAGGACTGCTTCCCATGAGGGGAGGACTCCTTTGTGTCCTCCTGGCATGATCTCTAATCCCAAGGAACATGTTCAGCTGGACCAAGGGTGGGAATGCTGTGCTGCTCCCTTCTCTGCTTCTCTCAGCTGACAATGCCTGCAGCTCTCATTTCGCACAGCAGAGTAGCTGCAGCCCATCATGGTGTTAGAGTGAAGGACAGGTTAAGACTGTGTGAGCAGCAAGTACTTGTCACAAGTCAGGGAAAGAAGAAGGAGCTGCAGGGTGAGGTGACAACTGAGCTGTGTTTTTGCTTTAACAGCGAAGAGGGGAGTCCATAGAGTGTTTCTTGGGTGTTTTTTAACAAACTGAGGCAGGAGGGATCAGGTAAACAGCAGGTGATGTTGCTGACTCCTGAATCTGACAGTAGCGAAGAAGCAGAGTTGAGTCCCTGGCCTGAGCTTTGCTAATGACTGTTCCCCACCTGAGAATTCTGACCTGTGTGTGTTTAGGAGGGAGCTGCTAACAGGTAACTTGACACAGGAAATGAGGATCTGAGACATATGAAGGGTGGGATTTAGGTCCCTAATCACACCCAGCAGCATTTTTTTTAGATGCCTTTGTGGTTTTTTTCTTTCCTCTGTACTTCATAAGACTGTAGCTGCTCTTCCATAGGTCCTATAACATATTTACTAGCCCAGTTTGATGTCTCAGGTACCATGTGGCACCTAAGAGAGCACTAGACACCTATGCTTAGGCATTTGAATACCTCTCAAGGCATCTAACCAAAAAATCTGGAGGAGAGTGGACATGGAGTGAAGACATGAAGACCTAAGAAGTCAAATTTCCCAGCATTATTACTTTATTGTTATTATTTTTTAAAGTAAACTAGATTTTATATCAACATTTACAGAGAGATCACATACTATCAGCATGGCTACACAAGTACTGCAAACATCTAACAGATAGACCACTCCCTGAGAGATTTCTGAGGGTGGACTGATCAGCCCTGGGTATCAGCAATTTTGTCTGTCTGACTGCTTGTTAGGGCAGTTTTCATTGTTTTAATCAAATTGACGGAGCAGGGGATGTTTCTATGTGGGTGCTTTTAGGTGGAAGGGAGTTTAATCCATTCTCTCCTGAGCCCTGTAGTCTATTGATCATGCTGGCTCTGGCTTATGAGAATCTTCTAGGAACATATATGGCATTTTGGACACATATTGGGCACATTTCAGATGCTTTAAAGGAAACTCAAGCATTACAGCCCTGGAAGGACTACAGGACAAGTCTATGACTCCTCCAGCCAGAAAATGGGATGACATTGTTTAGGTGGCCTTTAGTTTAGCATGAGTGCTAAGATATGCATCTAAGAGCCTTAGACAGCACTTCTGGAACACACCTTGAACCACATACTTGCACTGAATCTTAGCAAGATTAGGAAATCTTTGTTTACTCTTCCATCTCTAGGGTTGTTTTTTTAGTGGGAGACACTGATGCAGATAAATGTATTTAAAATCTGAAGGAAAAAATACAAAAACTCTGCTTGCCAATAAATCTAACTCCATGTGTGTAGTGGGTCCTGTACCTCTACTGCTTAAAAAAGTAATGTTTCATCTAAAGCAGGCTTCATTTCTTGTGCATTATATTCCTTTTTCATTTTAGATTCGATATTTTACTACTGGTTTGGGTTTTTTTCCTGTGAAAAAGCCCTTTTCTAATACAAAAGACCTGCTCAGAACCATGCAAGGAGTACACTTCTCAACAGAAACACAGATTCCTGTTAGTCCTGTTTGGAAAGCAGTGGGAGTAGGTATGAAATGTAGCAACTGGGAAACTACCAATAACTAGAAGCAGCAATTAAATAAAGACAGCAAAAAAGTTCAGCTACTGGTGACACAGAGGTATTCTCATTATTCCAATTAGAGTCCCTTGAGCACTGGTGCCAAAATACTTAAAAGAGAGGCCAAGTAAGACACCTTCGAGCAGAGTGTCGTCATTTCTGCAAAATACAGTAATAAAATTGCATTCTGTTTAAACAAGTCATAACAGAGCTACTAACACAAAGTGTTAGAGAGCAACATTGATCCCTCATGGATGCATACAAAGCCAGAACATTACAGAAGAAGCCACTCCCAAAGCAGCACATGTTCCATTAACACTCTTATTTTCAGATGGATTGACTATTTTAAAAGTGAGTGATGGAAAAGCACATTATTTTTGGTCTTTGTTTTGTTTCTTTTATGTAAATACATGTTCTTTAAGACTATGTCTTAAATGTTCTTTAGGACATGTATTAACTATTAATACATGTTTTGGCACAGGCAATCTTCTGAATTGCTGCAGCCTCTCCTATGCCATGGCAGGTGGATCTGTTCCCATCAAAGAGTTTAACTGACATCTCAGCCTTTAGACTGTATCATTAAAGATCTTCTGGGATTTAGCTTGTCCTTCCTTGAGTGCACCATGTGTGCATGGTTGCTCCAAGGCAAAGCAAGAGGTTTTGATCTGCACTGTCTCTATTTATGATTGACTAGCAGAGATTGCATGGCCTCCCCAGGCAATCTGCTTTGTTGGGTTAGACAAATAGGTATTTGGTCTAGGTTGAGTTAATCCCACCCTAGGGGAGGAAGGTGGACTACTTGACCACCTGACATCCTTTTTAGTCCTACTTTTTCCTACAATTTTCTGATTCTTTCCTGATAAGTAGGCTGCTGAGCTCTTCACAAGGTCAGACACTGGAAAAATATGGGGACAAAAGGCTGAATCCATGAATGTATATACAAGCTTAAACTTCCTTTATTTCTATGGGAACTGAGATCCTAAAGACTGCTCTAGATCACAGACCAAAACTATCACTGCATCCTGAATAAAAAAATAATAAATTATAAAAAAAGAGATGTCATAACTTGCAAATGGATGCAGAAAACTCAATTATCTGAGGTAAGGCTGGACCATAAATTGTGCAGAGACAGACAAGCTTTCCTAAACAGAACCTGCAGGCTTTGACCTCTGAATACTACAGCTTCATTTTCAGGTGTACATGATAATCTACCCAGCAGAGTTATGTCTGACAGCAAGCTCCCTGTATGATGATCTTCTTACAGAATACTATCAAAGGAGTTACAACCCACTGGGTTTCCTTAGCTGTTGATTAATAAATAGGGAAAGTTCCCTGAAGGACTGATGTCAGATTGAACACCATTATAACAATGAACTAAGCATACTTTGGACTGCTGCCAGACCTTGAACTGGGTGTTCCCAAGGTCACCTCACATCCACAGTCACCTTGCATGGGAAGAGACATACATCATAGGTTCTAAGCTTCAATGCTTTGTAAATAAAATCCTTACCAAAGAAACTATAATATTTAAAAAAAAAGGGGGTTTTTTTAATACAAAGATTTGACCCTTTAGAGAGATTCATGTAAATGTTCTACATAATATTTAAACTATTTAATTTCTCTAAGTTAGAAACTGTATTTCAAGTATTCAGAAAAGGTACAGTGCAATTTTATTGCATATTTACAAATAAATAAAACATTTTAAATGTCCATAACTGTACAATGTTGACAACTTTGAGCATTTTATCCAGTGAAATATTCATGCAGAATATAACAAGGCTTCCACTTAATTAAAAGTGTATATACACACAATATCCATATGTATAAATGTCTTGGGAAAGTATTTATTACAAGATCTGTGTTGGTGCAGTAGACTACCCCATTCCATACTGAACATAGTTTATAGGTGGCTGTGCTGTTGTGGTGCGTAATGGGCAAAAATTCAGATATGGTGGAGCACCTAATCATGAGTGCTGCAAGATACCCCAAAATTAGGAACAACATGAAATGCATTTTCACTGTATTTCATCAGTTACTGAAAAAAAAAAATTTGCTTCTCTTTAGAAATATACACTGCTGTAATTTCAGGGCATTTCAGAATTTCTAACATATTGTCCTCTTCAAATATTAAGTGCTATTATTGCCACTTTGTAGCATATAGGAGAAAATATTAATAACCACAGACATGTAAACATTAAGCCTCTGATATAAGCGATGTTTTCAGGTTCCCTGTTGTATATTGCTCAGTACTGACAAAGGGCAATTCAGCCTCATGTCTCCAATGTTCCCGTTTTCAGGATAGAAAGGATGCTCTTTTAGAAGTGTCTATTTTCATCCCTGTACTGCACCCGACCTACTCACCCAGGCTTTTCTTGTAGCAAATGGAGACAGAGATGCTTTCAGAGCATTATTCATCTTATTCTAAAGTAGAAACCCAAGGTAGGTCAGATGAATTGCAAATTAAAGCAGCTTTTCTTTCCACTGATAACAAAAGGAGCCTGGAGTGATGAGTACAGAAGTACCTTCACTGTAGGCATCTGCAGTCAGGTATAATGAGATGTTTCCATTCATCTGAATTCCCAGCTATCCTGGGGGAGTGCACTCACTTCAAGGGGATTGATGGTTTTTGTGAAGTACACAGTAAGAAAAGTTCCAAAGAATATTTCTTCTTTCTTTCCTGTGTCTTGTCTAATTTTCAGGGCTGAGCTGAAGGGAGTGGAGTCTTCAGTCATTAGATTGTACAGTAACCGGCCCTTCCTTTCTTTCCTCTGCTAGTCTAGCTTTACTGGGAAGGACAGAAGGCATCTCAAAACTGTTCTGTAGCTGGCAGTTCGGGTAAGTAGGAAGAACATTTTAAGTTCTCTTTGATAGTCAAAACTCTAAAATTGGCCTCCAGTACTTCCTGAGAAGGTGCTCTAATCACTAGTTTATTTCTACATACCAACTGGTTTACCTCTTCCTTAAAACAAACAGACCATAAAAACTCAAAATCTTCATGGCAAATCACTCACTATCTTATTCAGACATTTTACCTAAATCCAGTAACAACAATGAAATCATCGTGGATGATCTATCATCACTACCACTTTATTTTGTAGAGAGATCTGTAGGGATTCAGTTTTTTGTGTATACGTTTCGGATGATTTTTTTTTAGTAGCTATCATACACATATGCTTTTTCTTTATTTGCTTTCAGACCATTTATTAGAGTTATTGCTTTACAATATTCTCGGCTGCCTGGTTTCAGATCAAAGAAAGAAACATTTGCTTCTCACCAAAGTTTCTGAAAACTTCATCACTGAGAAGTCCTGTTGTAGTTACAGAAAAACAGATATATAAGAAAATTCTCAGTTACAGACTTGAGAAACTTAAGTGAAAGTGACAGAAGAAATTTAACTTCCACAAGTCCAAATTATTTTATTAAACAAAACAATGTAAACTTTCTGGGGCATTTAAATGGGTTCTCAACTAGGAATGATTTCTCAGGGCAACATTGTATTGTATTCATTACCGACCTCTTACCAGTCTACAGTAAGTGGAAGAAAAGCAAATCTAAATCTAGACATACTATGAAGGGTGTAACATTACAGTTATAAAGTTTTTTATATAAATGAATAGCCTGGACTATTGCACAGAGAAACAGGGACTTGCTCTGTGAGAATTTTGGTTAATTCAAATGCTTTCATAGATGAGAAATCCCAGGGAGGGAGAATTCTCCTATGGACACATATGATGTGCTTAGTGCTGATTTGGACCTTCAGTGTGGGATTTAATCCATAATGGGCACAGAACAGACGGGGAAAAAAAGTAGTTTCTTAAAGCCTATGTGCACAACACTAAAGACCTGGGCATTAAACAGTAACAGGGAAAACTTCCATGTCTGGAAATGGTGCAAAGATCCAAAGGTGCTTGTTTGGGTGCAGGACAATCACAGGCTGTATGTCAAGCACAACTCTCCCATAAAGTCCCAGCACTGTTTATAGAGATACAGTGAGCATAGAAGGCCTGATGGTGATGCAGCTCAATAAGTTCTGTGAACACCGGATCTAGAATGTACACCAACCACATACATCTCATCTTCTGGCTGAGAATTTTTCAAATAAAGTTGCCAATTTTACTTCCCTGAAAATAGTTGGAAATAGTCCAAACACTGCAAATACTAAGGTTATCTGACTGAAAATACTTATTTAGCTAGCTAAGGCAATTGGCAATGCTGTGGCGTAGCCCCCGATGGAGATCTTTGTTCACCTGCTTAGCTGCAGGTTTACATGCTACAGCAAGAGTAAAGTTTATGGTGGGTCAGATACTGGTGGCCTCTGACCCTCATTATTTGGTGAGTGTATATTTGGTAATGGAGCTTTTTTTAAAGAAAAGAAGTTTTATAACTAACTGCTTTTAAAACTAGTGAAGGTAGCTGCACATGTTGTGTGCTCAGTCATTAAGCACATCCAGAAACTCTAACTGCAAAATACTACTTGTTCTCCCTATTTTGTGCCATTTGGCTAAATATGTTCCCATTGAACTTGTCAGGGATTAATTTGGTTTACCAAGTTCTGCTATACAGAGACATCAGAATGGTGGACAATGTTTTGAAACTGTTAACTATTTTTGCTTTCTTGTAAACAAACCACTAAGAAATCTCAAAGGTCAGAGCATTAGCCTTTGAACATGCTAAAACACCTGGGCTTTGGATTCCGTTCCATATCAGAGCACTAAAGAGAGCTGTATCACAGGCAAGCCTGTGGATACTTCAGATTTGGCTTGTCCAGGAATATGAGTACATGTGAAGCGGCAGAACTTCTGGAAGTGCATCCAAAAAAATTTTTTTTAAAAATAATTTAAAAATAGAAGTCCTGGAGGCAACAGGCTTTGAGCTTTTGAATCTCTCATAATGTGGAGTGGCATTTATCACATTTAATTTTGCAAGTTTAGGACTTAAGCACCTAGTCTAAGCCAGAAATATAAGCTTTTCCACAGAAGGGATGGAAAGATATGAGCGCTTTTCAAGCGTCTTTCACAGGATGAGATGCCTCTAACCCTGACCTCCCTTCACTTATGATAGGAGGAGCAGTGTCTGTCTGACAGCTGTCAAAATTTCTTGATTTCTAATATCAAGGCAGCAACATGTGATTCAAATCTCTTCCTATCAGGGCTGATAGATCCTGGTTTAACACACTATCAGTGGAGGAAGTAAGGTGCAAGGTCTAAGTCAGACACCAAAAATGGCCTGAAAGTGGTCATTCTATGTCCAAAGGGGTGAGGAATGGCACATCTCATATACGCTTATTGAATGTATATTTGAAAGACTGTCTTACTAAAACGCTATACACTCATTTAACTATAAAATTTAACTTTAAAAAGGGGAATTGACCAAAGGATCATTCAGTTTAGGCAGCCATATTCTGCCTCTCACACTCAACACATACATAATTGAGATGGGAAATTTGAAACTGCCATGCCCAAGTTTTTGGGTTTTTAGGGTTCTGTTTAAGGGCAGCCAGCTGCATGTTCCCAGCTCTGTGGTGTGCACTTTCACTGAGAGATCTGTACTTTAGTGCTGCTGCAAATATCTTTCTCCAAACACAAATCCCAGCTGTTCTTTGGCTTCCAGTTAATGTCTATGTTGCTTGAAAGATGAAGTTAGGCACTAAGTACTTATCGATGCCTACAAAAATCTTTCATCTAAAATGCAATGTAAGCTAAAATTAGGATTCTCACTTGCTAACCACAGTCTTTTGTCTGTGATGAACACCTGCAATCCTAGCAAGGCAAAATCAGTTTGATCTAATGGTTCAATAGCTGTTGCTCCAGAATAGTTCATATTCTATAGTATATATTGACACTAATTGATGGTTCATTTGAAAGTTCTGGAGAACTGGTTTGAAACTATTTTACAGAAAAGTCTGGAAATCGACTTGCAACATTACAAAAATGCCTAATTTTAATAGGTATCCAGGCGAACAGACACCTACATCCATATGACTTGCACATTAATAAAATTATCATCTATCATATTTTAAACTGACTGTGATTCTTACCTTGGAAAAACTCACTGAAGACAATATGAGGTTTATCTGAATGGAAGTCACCGTATCAGACCCAAAAGGTTAAGATGTCTTTGTGTTTATTCCAGTTGTGTGTAAAATGGGAGTAAAGTTAACATCGGCTAACTTAGGGGAATCTCTATGGAGAAAGGAAGCATAGTAAGGGGTTGATATCACTACCTGGATATGAAGAGGGAGGGGGGAATGCTGGTTCTTGTCCTCTTCACAATCTTAAGGCTTAGTTGTCATTTACTTTCCAGCCTGTGGCTGTCTAACATAAAGGGCAGTAGTTTATAGTCACAGGAAAATGTAGGTATGGCAGTAATACTGTTTGAATTTTAATACAACGAAACTGCCTGTGTGGGGTGGTTTTGTTATGACAACCAAAGCTACAAAGATTAGGTAAAATTTCTGTTATAAAGCAGGACAGAAAAAATTACAGTGAAGGGAATCTTAAGTGATTAAACTGCAATTTCTTCAGCCTTTGATATGCAATTTTAATAGTTATCCAAGGTCAATGCAGAGATGGCAGGATCATTCTTCAAAAGAGAGTTTTGTTACATTTTATAACAAATACCACAGCATCCTGAATTATTAAAAGCATTCAGTTTGGGGATACCTGACAGTTTGTTTGACTGAAGTTCTGGTCCTAGTTTAACAGTCTTTGTGGTGGAACATGACTGCATACTATATAAAATATGCAGTATGTCATGTTTATAGTATAGGTGTGTATAAAAAATATTTAGTTGATTGAAAAGAGTTCTATTAATAGGCAAAAATCAACATCTTGGCTTAGATAAATTAAAATAATTCTAAATATTTTTACTAAATATAATCCTCTGTCAGCTGCAGAATTACTGCACTATTTTCATCAATTAACTCGCTCACAGACAAATATACCTCCCTCCATAAAAACAGCAGACATCCAAAATATATGTGAAAGATAGTAACATTCATCTAGATATTGCTGCAATTGTTTTGATAACATATCATGCTTATGTTATAAAAGCCTCACAACCACTGAGATCACTCCTCTAAAGAAAAACAGACTGACTCTTCGAATGAACCACCTTAACATGATGTGAGTACTTAGTACAATATGGTCTCTCCTCACCACTGATCTTTCAGCTAAACATGAAACACACAGAAAATTAACCACAGTAACCCATGACGGAGGAAGATCATCTCCTGAGTTAAATTTCAGAATGCACAGCTTCATTCTACAGGAACTGCCAAACTTCTCTCTCAAGCTACTTCATAGACTCATTGCAAGAAAGTTAATTTGGGGCAAATATTCTTAATGCTCTAAGGCAGGCCAGAAGATAAGTCAGGCTTGTGTGGACAAAGGCTTTTCTATTTCTTGCACAGCAACTTCTACTAAATCTATTAAAAGGTATTACTTTTTGTACAAGTCCTCCATTGCTTATTATAAGGGGGTAACCCTAAAATAATAAACTGAACACTAAACTGAATACTGCTATTAGATAGATATTGCCACAACAAAGACATTAAACTGTAGTCAGTTTATACTCTAAATTCACCTCAACTTCCTTTAACACCTGTGCTAGAATGTTTTACCAATAATTCCTTGTTGATACACAATTTCAGCTATAATTATAATTTATATAAATATATGTAACACCATACATAACCACGAAAAAGTACCTATTCTGGATTGTACATTGAGACTAAATTATCATTGTCACTCGTGACAGTACTTGGCCACTTCCTGTCAACAAAATTTCCAATCCCCCACCAATTTTATCCAAGAGCAACTTGAGAAAGACTCTAGGTCTTAAGGTCTTTAAATATTTTTTGGAAACAGCTATGCTGCTTATAGTGTTTTTTTTGTTGCCTTCATTACACATCGAAAAATGTGCATATGTGTGTCAGTATACATTTAAAAATAATGTTATAAATTCCATAATCACAGTAAAGAAACTTCAGAGTCCAAACAGAAGACATAAACCACAGGTAAAAAAGCTCGATGGAACAACTTGTTTAGTCTAGTAAATTACCAAGTCTTTTCCCTGTGTTAATAGATCAAGAAGCTGTATTTTGGCTTTGAAACAAAAAGAGTGAGAGCGATCAAAAGGCAGAGGAAAAAAAAAACATAAAGGAAATCACATTGCTTCTGATGAGATCTAAAGTTGGAAAGAGCTTGAAGAAAGTTGATTTGAAAAGGAGGTTTTCAAAGAGGCAAGGTTGAAGTAAAAATAGGAATATGGAGGGTGGGGAGAGTACCAGTGCCAGACAGGTGAAAACAATTACTGGGACAGCAGCAGAATAAACCTCATAAGCTAATACGACAAAAATCTCAGAAGAACTTTAGAAAGATGGAGGGTGACTTTGGATTGAGTTTTGGAGTGAATGTTGGTTAGGACATGTGGTCACATTTACTGTAGGTACATGCAATGTACAAACCAGCACTATATTCATCCCAGCAGCAACCCAAAACAGTTTTGAGAACAGACTGTGTAAGTTTCACCAATCAAGGAATGCAACTTTATTCTAACAGAAACCAGTTACATTTCTTCACACTACAAAGCAATGGGAAATAAACTATGGATGCCAGATTTAATGGTGTTGGACTTTTCACGAACATCTCTGCCTGCATGGCAACAGATATTTGGACTGAAACAGAAGTCATGAAAGAAATGGAGGACAGGTTCCAGACAATGACCCATTTACAGAGTGTGATGGTAAAGAAGACATTTCAGGGACAGCTTGTGAGGCAGCTATCTGCCTCTAGAGACACCTGGCAGAAAAGGATGACTGAAAGTTACAGCTCAGCAATATTCTTGCATATACCCAGGCAAAAACCTATGCCTAAGTTAATAAACCTATGATAATTTATAAATAGCCACTTGTGTAATAATTCATTAATGAAATAATGAACAAAAAGAGCATGGAAGCAACAGAAAGGTTGTTGGTTAAGTACAGCAACACACAGGCAACTGAAACACTCTCAGCTGGCTGACTTAAAATTTTCAAATTCTAACTTTGTTTCAGCAGACTATTTATACAGGATTGTTCTTTGGTTTTTGAACACCAAATGACTTGACATACTGTGAATGATAGACATTCACTCTGAGGCACAGTAGATACTGTACAGCTTGCTTCTACATGGCCTTCAAAGTTGAACTGTAATAGCAAAATTATCTACACAACCAATTAAGTATCCAAGTACTCCCATGAATCCCACTAGCCATTTCCATCCTCTTCCCCTGCTCTCCTAATTTCCTGGGCAAGATAGTAAATACACATTGGGAAGAGATGGGAAATCTTTTTGCCCTTGCAAGTTATGAAATACACTGTTGGAAAAGGTTAAAAACCCTTGACATTTGTATGTCATATTTAGCCTCCTTTACCAGCTTTTAACAACCAAAATTATTTCATTTTTACTAACTTGTTTGAAGAGCATATCTGGAATTATTTACATAATTTAGTACAAAACAGCTACGAAATGTAATAGCAAAAATCAGACATTGCTACTATTTAGAAGTTAAGATTATGCCATATCAACAGAGGGCAGTCTTTGATAACTATACATTTGAATGAAGACGGAGAGCAGTAAACTTCTGTTTGTTTTATACAGGACTGTAAGTTGTGTAGGTTTCAATAAGGAAAATACATCTGTGATTCATCATCAAAAGCAGAAGCCAAATGCCCTCAGGAAGAGTTGCATTTAAAACAAGAATATATTTGCATTCTTTTTTAAGTAAACCAATGCCTTAAAATACAGATTTACCCTGCTGAACCTCACAGGTAATTTATTTCAGAGGAAATATTCATCACTAGATTTCCAGACACATTTATTTATTAATGTTCTGTTAAATGAGGAGGTCTTCTGTGTCTTAAACCTTTCTGTTTCTATTTAGACTTGGAAATAAAGTTTAGTAGTACAGCAAAACTGCAAGCTTTCATGCAAAGATATGTTTTTTTCCCTCGTCAAATATTAGTTCCTTTATTCACTAAAAAACTTATTTTAAAAGATCAATGGACTTGTTATTGGGCCTAGATCTGATCTGTCACACTAACTCCAAGGACAATTGGTAGAAAAACAGTTTCGATTTACATCTATGTCATTAGATCAGAACTTAGCCAAGACGAATTTTCTTCAAGTGCAATTTGAACACAAGTGTTGGCACAAGCCAAGGAAAGTACTTTCAAAATCCTCATCAATTCTATAATCTGGAGCATTTTTGTTTATGTTGTCCTGTGAAAAGAAGAAGAAATAAAGCAAGTCATGCACTTTGTACTTGGACTGTGGCACAAGAGCTGACTGACTTGTTTGACAAGACAGCAACTCTTAAAAATAAAGAGGACTTCTGCTGTTTGTACATTGAGATTTACTACTTGGTGAGGGAGATAACAGAGGTCAAAGAACCAGACCCTGTATCCACTGAAAATAAGAAATTTCCATATGAGACATAGGGCAACTCTATCCCTTTACTATTTTTTTATTTCTTTTTTCTCCAAAGCAGTGTAATATCTCAAAAAATTTAATAGTTTGAATGCCTTGGTCATTGATGCCTGGGACTCAACAGAAGTATCTTCCTTTGAATCTTACCAATAAGACATTCACTGCTGAAATCCCAGGTGAATGTCTCATAAGGCTAGACAAATGGTATCAGTGTTGCTTAACTTGCTAGATATCTAACTACTAGAATTACTACCCCCTGCAGCAGCATCCAAGTCCATAAGACTATTGCATAGGCTTATTTAATTAAATAGCTTTCAGCAGTATTCCACAGGTATGTCAGTAAGAGAATATAAAAATATCTCACAAATTACAATAATCCAGTGTCGTAGAACTGGATGTAGATGTCTACTGACGTCCCCCTCACCCCAAACCAAGCTGAATTATTCATTAGAAAGAATACTTAAATGTGAGTGTAGCTGACTGTGCCCACACTTGCAAAATTCAAATTCCAAACTCGAGTTTTGCCATACAGAAACAAGATCACGTGCCATAATGCTGCTCCACCACGGAAGGATAGGGTAAAAGATCATTTAAAAAAAAAAAAAAGGAATAAAAAAATTACACAAATGTCGAAACAGCCTTCCGCTGTCTTGGAATCTGTCGCTTTGTCGTATTTTTCGCTTTCGCTAAGAAAGCTTTCTTAAACCAGAGTGTGGATCACATTTCATAAACAACAAAGAATGTTAGCAACGGTGAGACACGCTGACTCAAAACTCAAGAGCCTGCTATCAGGAGCTTGAAAAGGCAAGGAACCCCAAGTTCGGGCTCTCATTGATGTGCTTTTAACTGCAGGCACAAGGTGGCAGAAACACCGTGAGGCTTTCATCCACCCGCTGCTGTGACTCGCCGCCTCCGTGGAGCGACACGGGACACTAACTGGTACCGACCGATGTGTTTTGCGCCAGAGATATTTATATTTCTTTGTGGCTCACAGAACGGCGGTGCCGGCAGGCAGCTCCGCCGCAGCCCCGGGCCGCTTCCCATCGTGTGACCCATCCCGTTCCTCCTTGGGCACTTTTGTCGCCGCCCCCTTCCCAGACTCGGCTCTCGGGCAGCTCCGCGCCTGCCGCCGCCCCTCGCTCACCTGGCGCCCCGCACCCCGAGGGGGGCGGAAACCCCGAGCTCTGCCCGGCGGCGAGCCGGGAACAGCCCAGTTTTAGTTCTGCTCCCGGGCCAGGCGGGAGCGGGGAAGCTCAGTGCAGGGGCGGAGGTGCGCTCCCGTTGCTCCCGCAGCTGGCAGAGGTGCGCTCTTGCGCTGCGGGAAAGCAGCGCCGCCCTCCCCCCGATACAAGGGCTCCCTTCCCGCGGCGGCTGTCGCCAGCAGAGCGATCCGTGCCCACCAGCCCTCCGCTCCCGCACCGCTAAGGCTCATCCCACCGCTCTCCCAACACCTTCTCCATCGCAACCTGTTGGGCAACCGCGGGAAGGAGACACGGACGGAGGGAGAGAGGCGGAGCTCCGCCCCTCCCCGTACTTGCAGGATTGGCATGCAGTTCTGCCCAATCGCGTGTGGCGGCTTCTCCCCCCGCGGGTGCCCATTGGCCGCTCGGAGGCGCGGGGCGGGGCTTGCCGGGCTGCGGGGCTCCCCTCCGGAGCGGAGCGCGGCGCGCTCAGAGCGCAGCGTGGGCGCGGGGTGAGCGGCGCCGCGCCGGCGGCACAAGTGGGGCCGCGATTCGGCCGCTGCCGGGGGCTCTTAGCGCTTTGCTCCGCCAGCAAGGACGATGCAGCCTCTCCCCGCCAGACCGCGACGGCTGCTGGTCGGCTTGCTGCTGCTGCTGGTTGGCTGCGCCTGGGTTGGGGCGGCAGAGCCGCCGCCAGGCAGCAGCGCCGCGGTCTCCTCGCCGTGGTCGCCGGAGGCGGCCCCCGTGGTGGTGGCCAACCGTGGGCTGCGGGTGCCCCTGGGCCGCTCCGCCTGGCTGGACCCCGCGCGGGACCTGGTGCTGCAGGTGCAGCCGGGTGACCGGTGCCACCTCACCGTGCTGGACGAGGACCCGCTGTGGCAGCGCCCGGGCCGCCTGAGCCCCCGGCGCTTCCCCTGTGACTTTGGAGCCCGCGAAGTGCAGTACTCGCACCTGGGCGGCCGCAGCCCCGCCCGGGACCGCGTCCGCTTGCAGCTGCGCTACGACTCGCCGAGCCGTGCCCTGGTGCTGCCCCTGGTGCTGGAGGTGGAGGTGCTCTTCACCCAGCTGGAGATCGTCACCCGCAACCTGCCCCTCACCGTGGAGCGCCTGCGGGGCACCAGCAACCCGCTGGACGCTCGCAGCCTGGAGTTCGCCTTCGAGCCGGGCCGGCAGCGCTGCCGGGTGGGGCTGCTGCCGCTGCTGGCCGGGCTGCCCCGCTACGGAGAGATCCTCAACTACCCGCCGGCGGCGGCGGGCGGGGGCGGGGAAGCGGCGGGGGGCGGCCCCATGCCTTCCTCGATGTGGGACTGCGAGGAGTTCCTGCGCCTGGGGCTGCGCTACCGGCACACGGCCGCCGGCGGCTCCCCGAACCGCGACCTGGTGCCGCTGGTGGCCGAGCTGCGGGAGGCGGCGGGCGGCGGGGCACTGCTGAAGCGCGAGTACTTCCAGGTGCTGGTGCGGATCCGCGCCGGGACTGAGAACGTGGCCCCCAAACCCAGCTTCTTGGCCATGCTGATGATGGAGGTGGACCAGTTTGTGCTCACCGCTCTCACGCCTGACATGCTGTCAGCTGAGGATGCAGAGTCACCGCCCGATCTGCTGCTCTTCAACATCACCTCTCCCTTTGGCCCTGGCCAAGGCCACATGGTCAGCACAGACGACCGGAGCTTGCCTGTCACCTCTTTCAGCCAGCGGGATGTGCGGGAGCTGCGCATTGCCTATCAGCCACCCATGGAGGACTCTGATCGGGAGCGGCTCTTTGAGCTTGAACTGGAGGTGTTGGACCCAGAAGGTGCTGCCTCAGAGCCCTTCGCCTTCGTGATTGTGGTGAAGCCCATGAACACCCTTGCACCTGTGGTGACCCGCAACACTGGTCTCGTGCTCTATGAGGGGCAGTCAAGGCCTCTCTCGGGCCCAGGTCCCAGCCCCAACCTGGTGGTCAGTGATGAGGATGACCTTGAGCAGGTGCGGGTGAGTGTGGTGGCAGGGCTGAAACATGGCCACCTCACTCTCCTGGAGGACACCCCAGGATCTGGTGCCCCTCGTAAACACTTCACAGTGGCTGAGCTGGCAGCAGGCCGCATCATTTACCAGCACGATGGCAGCGAGTCTCCACTCAGTGACAACCTGGTGCTGCGGCTGGAAGATGGTGGCTCTCGCCACCGCGTTGAGTTCCTTTTCCCCATTACCCTGGTGCCCACTGATGACCAGCCACCCCTACTTAATGCTAACACAGGGCTTGCCATGGCTGAGGGTGAAACAGTGCCCATCACCACCCGTGCTCTTAGTGCCACTGACATTGACTCGCAGGATGCCATCCTACTTTTCACAGTGGAGTCTGGCCCCACAGCTGGGCAGCTGCTGCTCCGTCAAGCACAACCACCTCCTGGCTGGGAAGAGGAGGAAGAAGAGGAGGGCTTTTCTTGGAGGAGGGTGCCAGGTGTAGCAGGGAGCTCCATCATCTATGAAAAGCCAGTGAGAGAGTGGCTGCAACAGGACATTGTGGAAGGGCGTCTCTTTTACCACCACTTTGGGGCTCATAGCCCTGGCCCTGGGGTTGTGTTGGACCAGTTCATCTTTAGAGTCCAGGATGACAATGACCCACCCAACCGCTCTGGACCACAGACTTTTGTGATCAGGGTACATCCTGTAGACAGATTAGCCCCAAAGCTCCATAGTAGCAGCAGCCTGCACTTAATAGTTGCAGAGCAACAGGTGACCCCCCTGCGGAGGAAGCACTTGTGTTACACAGATCAGGACTCAGGAGACCGTGAACTTCGCTACACGGTAATTCAGCCCCCCATTGACACCGACTCCAACCACCCTCCCGAGGCATATGGAGCGCGCCTTGGATCCCTTGTGCTGACTGAGGATCACTCTGTGGAAGTTACGCATTTCACCCAAGCCCAGATCAATCATCACAAGATCTCGTACCGCCCCCCACAGGAAGAGCTGGGGGTGGCTCCTCATTTGATTCAGTTTCAGTATCAAGTGCAAGATGCGGCTGGCAATGCAGCCAAAGGGACTTTCACCATCTACCTGCAGCCTGTGGATAACCAGCCTCCTGAAATCACTAATACTGGCTTCACTTTGCCTGAGGGAGGCAGCCATGTCCTTAGTCCAACTGAGCTGGATGCCAGTGACACGGACACTGAACTTGCCCATCTCAGATTTATCCTGACCCAGGCTCCTCGGTATGGCCAGTTGCAGCTTTCTGGGTACAGTCTGGTTCCAGGAGGTATCTTTGGCCTAGAGGATATCAGGCAAGGGAGGGTGGTGTATGTGCACAGTGGAGCTGAGAGCAGCAGTGATACCTGCAGGCTTGATGTAAGTGATGGGGTTCATTTTGTGCCCATCACACTGAAAATGAGTGTGCACCCAGTTGATGATGAGGTTCCTACACTACGATTGCCCCCAGGCACTCTTGGTTCCTACCTAGATGTGCTGGAGAATGGTGCTGCTGAAATCACTGCTAATGTCATTCAGGGCACAGATGAGGATACAGATGACTTAATGCTGACCTTCATTGTAGAGGATCCTCCTCAGCATGGGAGCATCCTGGTTCAAGGGGTGCCTGCAGAGAGATTTTCCCAGAGAGATCTGCTGGATGGTGCTGTGGTATATGCTCACACTGGTGGTGAAATAGGCCTTCTGCCCAAGGAGGATGCCTTCAACCTTACCTTGTCTGACCTCTCTGAGAAGTGGCGTGTCAGGGGCAATGTTATTCAAGGAGTTTCAGTTTTGGTGACCATTCTTCCTGTTGACAGTCAAGCTCCAGAGATTTTTGTGGGGGAGCAGTTCGTGGTGACAGAAGGTGACAAACGAGTCATTACTCTTGCTCACCTCAGGGCTGAAGATGTGGATACTCCTAGTGATGATATACTATGCACAATTGTTGCTCAGCCCACATCTGGGTATGTAGAGAACATCTCTCCTGCCCCAGGATCTGAAAAATCCAGGGCAGGTGTAGCTATAAGTGCTTTTACCTTGAAGGACCTCCGTCAAGGGCATATTTTTTATGTCCAAAGTATACATAAGGGTGTAGAGCCTGTTGAAGACAGGTTTGCTTTGCGCTGTTCTGATGGCATTAACTTTTCCCAGAGGCACTTCTTCCCCATTGTTATTGTGCCGATCAATGACGAAGAGCCTGAAATCTTCATGCGAGAGTTTGTTGTGATGGAAGGCATGAGCCTGGTTATTGATACCCCTATCCTCAATGCAGTTGATGCAGATGTCCCTGCTGATGACTTAGTGTTCACAATCACCAGGCTTCCCAGGCATGGCCACATTGTAAACCAGCTGGTCAATGGAACTGTCCTAGTGGAGAGCTTCACCTTGGATCAGATAACAGAGAGCTCCAGCATTCTCTATGAACATGATGACTCTGAGACAAGGGCAGACAGTTTTGAGGTGCAACTCACAGATGGTAAACACACCATTAGGAAAATGGTACCCATCATGGTTATTCCTGTAGATGATGAGACACCCAGAATGGCCATCAATGATGGTTTGGAGATTGAAATAGGGGAAACTAGAACTATTAATAACAGGGTATTAAAGGCTACTGATCTCGACTCTGAAGACAAAACCTTGACATACATTATAAATTACGGGCCAGGACAAGGCCTCTTGCAGAGAATAAAGGCTTCAGGTGGAGTTGAAAATATCACCCTGGGAATGAACTTCACCCAAGATGAAGTGGATAGAAATTTGATTCGATATGTGCATTTTGGCCAACAAGGAGTTCGTGATCTTATCAAGTTTGATGTGACAGATGGAATAAATCCTTTAATTGACCGCTACTTTTATGTGACGATAGGCAGCATTGATATTGTCTTCCCAGATGTCATCAGCAAAGGAGTTTCTCTGAAGGAAGGAGGGAAGGTAACCCTTACTACTGATTTGCTTAGTACCAGTGACCTGAATAGTCCAGATGAGAACTTAGTTTTCACTATTACCAGACCACCCGTTCGTGGTCATCTTGAATGCACAGATCAGCCTGGGGTACCCATCTCCACTTTCACTCAACTCCTGTTAGCAGGCAATAAAGTCTATTATATTCATACTTCAGAAGATGAGGTGAAAATGGACAGCTTTGAGTTTGAGGTGACTGATGGCTATAACCCTGTGTTTCGTACTTTCAGAATTTCCATCAGTGATGTGGACAATAAGAAACCTGTTGTCACAATCCATAACCTCGTGGTGAGTGAAAATGAATACAAACTGATAACCCCATTTGAACTGACTGCAGAAGACAGAGATACACCTGATGCACTGCTAAAATTTATCATCACTCAAATACCAGTTCATGGCCAGATCATGTTCAATAACTCCAAACCAGTCACTACCTTCACTAAACAAGATCTGAATGAAAATCTAATCAGCTACAAACATGATGGCACAGAATCAGTTGAGGATAGTTTCTCTTTCACTGTTACAGATGGCACTCATACTGATTTCTATGTCTTCCCCAACACTGTGTTTGAAACAAGGAAACCTCAGACTATGAAGATTCGAATAATGGCTGTGGACAACAGTGTACCTCAAGTGGTAATAAATAAGGGTGCTCAGACTCTCCGTGTTCTGGCCACAGGTCACATAGGGTTCCTGATTACCAACAAAGTCCTCAAAGTGGAAGACAGGGACAGTTTACATGTTACTCTTAAGATCAGAATCACAGAGGGTCCACGCCATGGCTTCCTGATTCACCTGGGGAAAGGCAACCATAGCATCAGCCAGTTCACCCAAGGTACTGCAATACTTCATATGCTTTCTTTAGATCACTGGAGACATTATTTTTCATGCTAAACTCTATAATAATTGATGGGAGAAACTTTCCAACTATGAGCTTATTTATAATGGCTTCATAATTTTTTACATCTGTGTATTTTTTATTGCATCCATGACAGCTTTAAACAGGAAATGTGGTCTGCTGGATAAACAGCGAATAAAGGAGCTTTTTTTCTTTGGAGAGCTTAGTCCAAATAAGTGATGTGATTTGCACTATCAGTCATAGTGATAAAAGTTTGGGTAACAGAATTGGGCTGTACATCTTAAGAGACAGTGCTTTCTTTAACCAGTTTTATTTAGAAAATGGTATGGGAGTGGTCAAGCTATTATTAGCTACTGGTCATACCATGGCTAGGGTATCAGTTGCTGTACAGTCTGAGCACACCTAACTGTAAAAGCAAAATCATTTCCCCACCAGTGGGAAATAATATGAGTGCATTTGTTGCCTTAATTACACAAATCTTTACCACAAAGCGTTTGTGGTAAATTAAAAGGTAATGTAAACGTTTTAAAATTATGTCAGTGGTACTTACTTTTTACATGGAACTAAAATATTTGGTTGTATAAATAGGGCAAAAACCACATGTGTCATATATTCTGAAAGAAAGCCTCAACCCAAGGCTGTGAAGTAACTTCAATCGAAATGGGAGCATTAGCTATCTGAAGAATTTTCCATGTTACTTTGCAATTACTTAATGGCTAGTTAATTAACAATGAAATCAGGGGTTTTTTTTGCAGCCTTCTGCAGCTGTGGAATGAGCAGACATCACCAACAGTATGGAGACTCAAAGGGGACCAGCCAGGCTGGGTTGTGTAGGTGGAAAGGCTTGAGGTGAACACTTGCAGTTGGCTGTGTTTATTTCACAAAGCCCACACTGGTACATACTTATGTTACAATATCTTGGCTGTAGCAATGTTCTTGTTAGATATACCAAATCTTTCAAACAGGCCTGATGAACTTTCCAATGGTTGGAGTGTCTTAAGTTTTGCAGCACTAGTGCAAAAAAGAGGATGAGAAGAGACCAAACTGTGTCCAAGCTTTGGGAACCACCACAGCTCCTTAAAAGTTTCAGTAGTGAACTGTGAGTAATATTGAGAGTGTTGTCAGAATAAGTGAGAAACAAAAGAGAAAGGGAGTGAGCAAATAAACAGATTATCACTTATTTTAGTGGGTTTTCTCTTACACTGAAGAATGTAGAATTATTGAACAGGTGTTCCTTGAAAGCCGACCACTGCATAGCACAGTGATACCTCATTTGTTCTGAGGATGGGGAGCCCTTGGGAGAGGGATGTATTTCATTCTCTCTTGTGCTGTGTGGCCAGGCATACATTTGTCTGATGACCAAAATAAAGTTGTTGCTTAGCTTTGAATTGGCAGTCCAACCATGCGGCATGAAGGCTATCTTAATATCCTGGGGTTGCCCAATCTGGGTAAGAAGCATGCAACGCTTAGGAAAGATTGGTTTTAAAGCTAGTGAGGATCCCCAGAAAGTGGTGTAACTTCACAAGTTCTCTGGCAGTACTAGCACAAGCACTCTTAATTTGTGTTGGATTGAAGAGTGTTTTTAAGAAAAACACATTTCTTCAATAGTATTGGCCTTTGAGAAGGTGATGCTTATGCTATACTGAGACAAATAATTTTCTAATGTTCAGGGCAGTAATAAACAAGGCCCTTTTTTGTCATACTCATTATGACCCCAGTGTAAGTGCAGATTTTGCAATGGACTTTGGGAAGCCTCTGTATTGACTATGGGACCTGCTGTTACACACTTTCTTTTTATGTTTTGATCTTCCCCTCCTTTTAGGCCTCTTATCCTGCCATGTGCCACCTCTTTCAAAATGCTGAATAGTTCCAGTTTCATCAACATGTCTGGATTCTTACAGAGCTTGTAAAACTTGGTTAGAGTCTTCCAGTTTATGTTGGAAAGGACCCCTTGAGGTCATTTGGTCCTATCCGTACTCAAAACTGGGACAACTTTGAAGTCAAATGAGACTCTTCAGGGTGGCATGCAAAAATGTTTTGAAAGCTGCTTTCTAGTTAGTGAAGTCCATCCTCAAACTCCCATTTCTTGGATTTGTGCCTGTGGTTGTAGAACAGGGAGCCGGACCACTTTGAGTAGGGTTACAGGATTTATTGTGTGCAAGCAGCGTGAGCAGTCTGGTTTTTCAGATTGCCTGTAACTGAAAGAGAGGGTGGAGCAATTGTTTAGAACACAGCTTTCTGCCTTATGCTAGTGGAGATAATTATATTTTTTTAAGTAGAAAATTATATTGGATGTATTTCAAAATTATGTTGGAGAATTCCAACATAAAATTAATTTTAGCAGGCACTGTAGTTACATGGTTATGAATTGTGCTTACAACTAGGCAAGTTTTGATATAACTAGCACAACCTAATCAGCTGTGTAAGGAAAGCATAAACTTGCTCAAGTGACTCTGAACATGTTCTTAAGGAGCAGAAAAGAGGTCATTCTTTGCAGTTATTTTTACAAAATTAAGGTCTTTGGATGACAAGTGCCCTTTTTTCTTATAAGGTGGTCCTGGTCCTGCAAATACTGGTTCAAGTATGCTTATCTCTGTGTATGCTGGAACCATGGATTTTGATAAGGCTACCCACATGAGAAGAGCTGGGTACTTGTGTGTTTGCAGGATGAAAGATTTATTTGCTGCACTGGGATGAAAAAGCATTTGTTTGCATCCTCTTTACAGCCCCATGAATTTTTGATCTTTAACTTTCAAACATTTATGGAAGTGATTCTGCACTAGTTATTTGCTAATAATGCTCTTATCTTGTTTGCGCTCAAAGATATCTGGTTACTTTTGGAACTGAAGATTTTGTGAAGCTCTAACAGAAGTGCTTTTGACTTCTTTTTACTCATGCATCCACCCTAACATCAGAGGAGAACCTGAGTGATACTTGAGCCCCACTTTAATGCTATTAATGTCTAACACTTTTTTGGAAAAAGGTATCAGACCTGGTCCTTCAAAGAAAGTGACAAAAATTAGTTTTTATGTATTACAT
The DNA here is from genome assembly GCF_965178545.1 of Coloeus monedula. Classification (NCBI taxonomy): domain Eukaryota; kingdom Metazoa; phylum Chordata; class Aves; order Passeriformes; family Corvidae; genus Coloeus; species Coloeus monedula. The sequence goes on from NC_138783.1 coordinate 52,743,342, forward strand.
GTTTCTCATCGCTACTCAAGGAAACCAGAAAAAAAATATTAAATTTTTTTTTAATCTTTTACATACTTTATGGCAACTGATGGTTCAAAATTTTACATCAGGGTTTTTTTTTTCTACTGAAGTCTTGTCTGTTTACTTTGGTTGCATCTATTTGGGTTCTTAAAATAGTCAATCACTGTAACTGTCCTGTACAGTACTTTGCAGGTTAAAGAATGACAGAATCAATATCACAATCCTTGTGGAGATACTCCTCTGTTTAAGAAAATGGACCACTAAAAATATTAAATAGTTCTGACTGTCAAGCCCATGTTTTTAAATTTCATTTCAGTTCTTTTTGTAAATACAGCTTAAAAGAAAAAGAGCTCTGGGGAGGGGGAAGTAAAGGGAGGGAGAATGAATGATATCTGTAAAACTTCAACACTGTTAATACTGAAATTCCTCAGTTCTGCTGTAGAACCTTGACCTCTCTCTTGTTGAAGTTAAGCTATTTAATGTATGCCAAGTTTTTCTATAAAAATAGTTTCCTACCTTCATCATTTAAAATAAAATCTGTTTTTCCTGAACTCTTTCCAGCTGATATTGATGATATGAAGATATGCTATGTTTTACGAGGGGGTGACAATGCCACCAGTGACATTTTTCATTTTTTGGTTGAAGACGGTGGTGAGTACTCCTAAAATCTCAGTTTTTCTTGTTATTTAAAGACAAAGAATTTAAGTATGCTTTGGGAGTTGAAGAACATTGAATTTAATTGAGGGAAGGAAGTCTGTGTGATCTCCTGGAATGTGATTTTTTATGGCTTTCCTATATTGTGAGATATTTCTGATGATTACAAAGAGAGGTGTCAATGAAATGGTAATAGCACCTAATGAAAAAACCTCAACCTAATCTAGCAAGAAAGTGAAATTCTGTAAACCTACTCAGATACCTGGACTTTCTGTAGTTTTACCTTTGTATTCCCTGTGCAGGCTCTTTACACATAAATTCTCTTAAGTCTTTCTCTTGAGAAAATTTTCATTTATGGTTATTCTTGTCTACCTTTTTAAAGCTTCCAGTTCTAAGACTGTTCATATCAAAACATTATCTCTGATGTACCTGTTATGTAGAGTTTAAGTTTTGATTCTACCTACTTAACAGAATCCTCAATGTCTTGTCAAAGATCTTTGTCAAGTGACTGGTGTGAATTCTCCTGGCTAATATTATTTTCTGGGATTGTGGTGGACGCAGAAGAAAATTATAAAAACAGATTGAGAATACTGGCATGTACTCATTTGAGGAAAAAATATGTAGGGGTTTTCTCTTTGTTTTAAAAGCACAAAGAAAGAACAGTTGAAAGGGTAAACAAAGTGCATCAACAGGCTTTTTTTTTCCATCCAAAGTCTGACTTGATATGGATATTCCTAAATCTGGATATTCCTCTGTGTGGTAACAGGTGGCTAGATTATGTTACTTTAATGCCTTTTTAAATATGTGATACATAGTTTCATGAGTAATTTGCAATGAATTTTATTAGTTGATTTAATAATATACTTCTTAGAAAGAATGCTTCAAGTTAGCTGATTGTCAGCTCATGTACTCAGCTTGTGTTACAAGAAGCATAGCCAATTAAGGGTATTAAGATCAGTGGACAGGGATTTGTCCTGTCTGTCACAGACTGGACAGTTTTGTCATCATCTACCATTGCTGGAGTGGGATATTAAAGCATGTTGTACTGTTTATTGTGCTGGAAAAGCACAGAGGAAACACTGCCTTTCGAGACTTTTGGAAATGTCTTTGCGAATCTTCGTGACATTAGAAACCAGGTAGTGAGATAAGAGATGGCAACACTTGACCTACTTTCCATAAATGTGTTTTTTCACTGAGCTATAGGTTAGAGATGCTTAAAGGTATCTAGAATGGAACATGGGATGCTGTCTTTTCATAGTAATACTTTTTTATGACAGGTGTCACCATAAGGTGACATCGTTATGATTTTTGAGTTATTCTTTTAGTAGGTGAACAAATATCGAGTCTTGAGATAGTTTAAAGGTTTTGTGTGATGGGAGTAATTAAAGCTGATGAAAGTTTCCTCTCAGTGAGCTGTTTTAACATCAGTTCTTAAAACTGAGTTGCCCCTTGAGAGCCCAACATTTGTGGGACTTGTCTCCATGCCATTTAACATTTCATAGTGGCAAATATGTAGTTAAAGCGATTGCACTTAATATATTCCAACTCTATACCAAGAATTTTTCTTTCATTGGAAAGCTTACCTGCCACATCTGCTTCTATTTGGCAGAGTTGTAACAGCCTGTCAATTGTAACAGCATGCAATTTTCATAATACAAAGAATCATGATGATAACAAGGTGCTTGTTGATTTTTAGAGCCTTTGGAAGTTGTGGCATTATTGTCTTAGAGATTATGTAGCTAGATGGTAAGATGGTCTTTGCTTTCCTGAGGCTATTTGTTGACAGAAAAATGAGCTGTGTTGCATTTCTGAGTATTTCTGATTTTGAAGATGATAAAGATGCATTTAAAATTGATGAAGTTGTGATCAAAAAATTAGTAGTCATCTGTCTCAAATATCTCAAATTTATTGGCAGTGTCTTTAGAATCTGTAATGGATGAAAAATCCAGAAATTTAACTTACTTTTGTTTACACCCTCCTCAGAAAGACTTCAAAGCCAGTGTTTTGCAACTCAGATGTATTTTGGCAGACTTTCAGTGGTGGCAAGGCTATTGTTTAGGTTTTTTTGATTTTAAGCCAAATCATATTAAGAGACTCCACACAAGAGCTGAGTGAAAGATGGAGCACAGGTGATCAGCATCCTCTGTAGAAAGGCACACTTCAGAGTTCCATCTTCTGTATCAGGATTTTTGCAGTAGTAACAGGTTTGTGCTACCCTACAGTACCCAATGCTATAAATTAAATAAGTGGGACTTCATTTAAACTGAATTGTGTGGTAGTCCATAAGTGATCTGGTTCAAATCAAGAAGCATTTCAAAACATGATTCAATGAATGAATATGCATTCGTATAATTCAGCTAATGTTATTTCAAATAACTTAAAAACCCTAAAATAAGTCACATCTTGCAACCCAAGTATTTTATGTCTTCTAGGCTTTCATGCCTCAGCAATGGGAACATGCAACAGCAGTTCCTGCTCTTTTCATGTGATGTGAATTAGAAAGTTATTTTTGCCCCAGACCTGTAAAATACTTTTCTGCATGTCCTGTGATATTTGTTCATAGTCTCTGAACTGCAAATAGGAGAAGAGCATGACTTCCTCTAGGTCTGTTTTTTGGTGGCTGATCTGCCATACTCATTATACCATGTCTTAGGAGAATAAATGCAGAAGCTCTTTTGTTGGCCTCTTAAATGACAGTAGTCTGACTGGGGCCTGAGGCTGTTATTTCATGCAATTGCCTGGAGGCCGAGTACAACGAGTCATCAAACTGCTCTGGTGTGAACTTTTTTGTGAATTAGGAATTTTGTTTATCTTCTCACATGTAGTAGTATTTATGGTAAGCAAGTTAGGGCAACAGCAAACTAGGTGGGTAGGTGAGGGGAAGAGAGCCAAGTCAGCCCTCTGCCAGCTCTTGGCCCCTTGCCTGCTCCGTTTCTCACAGTGGGAGTAAGGTGAGTGCCATGCTGCATACCAAATCATGACCTGGGATCTGAAAGCATGAAATATGGTACTGGAACAAGGTTGTTTGCCTTGTGGCCAGGGGAGAAAACTGGAGTACAGAGAAATGAAGAGTAGCTTGGGGATTATGGCTATCTCATAATAAACTTTGCGATTATAACTAAAGAGAACAGAAATGAGCTCAATATGAAGAGAAAGGAGGGCCATTTAAAAGGAAAGCAAGCCCTTAGGACTATAATTAACAAGCAAGAGCATAGGCCTGCTTTATTCAAACCAAAATTAGAGGTTACATCAGGAAGAACTGGTTTAAAGCTCTGAAAGAGTCTTATTGTCAGCACCAATTACCTACAAATGTATGGCTCTAGAGATCTTCTGGCTTTAAATGGAATTTTTAATATGAGTAATTAAAAAGTAAAATATATTGAACACAATTCACCTATTTATCAACACTAGTGTTTTTAAAGGTAGAAAGTGGTTTTATTCTTCCTATATAGGGATTTAGCCTCAAGATGATCTGTTACTAGGTGGGTGAGCCCATGCATTTCTGTTGTACTTACACTACAGAGTCTTCTTTTCTATCAGATGCTGCTGAGTTAGCATTTGAAAGAGTTGACATTTTGAAAGAAACTACAGTGGTTCATATTAAGAATTTACTTTCCATTTTGTTTTGAATTCTAATCTTAAAATAATCATGTGGAGATCTTTTGAAACTGAAAAAGTGTTATGAGTCCATTTTCGCAAAACCTTGAAGAAAGTGTGGAATTTTCTTTTTCGTAAAGGTTGCAAAATAGTCTCAGTTGAATCACATTCCTCTAGAGTGGCCTCTACATTCCATTAATAAGGTGGAGACAAAACTCTTCTTATCAAGTGCAAGCATGTGACAGTGGTGAATCCTGATGTTTACATTATTAAGTTCTTAATTCAGTGATTAATAAAGGAATGAATGCTACCAGAAGGCAGGGAAAGCAGGATTTTTTTCTCGTGGGGAGGTAAAATGCAAATATAGACTGATAGTTGAACTCTTGGAAGTTTGAACACTATTGAAAGACTCACTAGATGAAAAAAAAAGATCCAGTTGAAAAAGATCCAGTTTGAGCCTTTTAATAAGTGAAAAACACACTTGCAGGCTAACTTGTATCTGATAATTTTAATGAGAAGCAGCAATTTCTGCAGCAAGTTCATATTACTGCAAGCTTGAGAAAATTATGTATGTACGGCACTGCATAGAGTCGGTGCTTCAGCTGTGCCAAATGGCACTATCTGCATGGAATGAAAGTTGACAGAGAAATTAGCTCCAGTGTGTTGAGCTCTTGTGCCTGTTTCGGAAAACTGCACACTAAATTTTACGCTGCATCCCTTATGAGTTGTCGGAGGCATTTTTGCTCCTTACGTGAACTGGGCATGGAAAATGCAGTTAAAACTGAAGTCTGTTGTTTACCTTCTCTTTATTCTTTGCTTGTCTGAGATTCCTTAATGTCACTGCAGTAAATCATAATAATTGACTAAGAATATGGATTTAATGCCCAGCTATCCATTCTGTAGAATAGAAGATATTTTCTCCTGAAATGTGCTGTTTCAAATAATCTGAAACTGGTTGAACTGGTTTAAGGCAATTTTTTCACCAGATTCTGCTGATTGTGTAGAGTAAAACAAACATACCCCAAAACTGGAACTAAACTCAAACCCCAGCACAACCTCCATGCCTCCAGAGGCAGTATCAAAGTGAAATACGTTCTCCTGCCCAGCAATGGGTGTCTGGGCTAGCAGTACTACTGCAGCAGTGTGCAGGTGCCTGTTAGAGAGCAGTTATTGTATTTTTGATTCACATAAGAAAAATTCTTTATTCTCTTTAGGTTTTGTAGATAAATCCGAAATGTTCAGGATCAGGTCATGTAAAGTCAATGAAGGAATGTTCATCTCTTTTAAACAGTAGTCTGCTCCCAGATATTTTTAAAAGAAGACTTTGTTCTTGGTCTGCTTGTTACTTGACTAGTGCTCTCATCACAGTAGTTTGCCATGTTTGTTCTCCCTCCTCCCCTGTCTGTTTTCTGGAGCTTGGGAAACTGTCAACCAGGATTGCAGCACCCATGGAAGAAATTCCTGTGTTGAGCCTCTAGCATTTTTTGTTGCAAGAGGCTAGAGCCACACTAATAATATTTTGCATTACAGTCAGTCCCGTTACATTTTCCTGTTTTGAGTAACAAAATGAGATAACCCTGATTTGGGCCTTTTAGGTCTGGAGCATTCTGAAGAAAAACCCCAGATCGTGTGAGGGGAAAACCCATTTCCTATTCAGCTTTAATCTGAACCATAATCTGCTTGTCCCTTACCTAACTTCTTTCTCTGCTCAATGCTTAAGTGGAGTCCTCCGAAGTGCTTCTTTATCACTGCTGTGATATCTTGCAACGCCTTGCCTCAAGGGTAGAATGGTTTCAAAGGGGAAGTAATGACAGATTCTCATAGCTGTTTTAGGAATGTGAGGATCACTAGGGAAACAAGAATTGTTTTATTTCAGGCTCTTTGGGCAGCTATTCTGACTTAAAGCCAAAGCATTGCAAAGCCAAGGCTCACTAAAACTGGTGATTTACATCATTAGCTAAATCTTACTTAAACTTTTCGTTACAGATCCCTAAATGCCTTAACACAGCACTGCATTTTGCTGTACTAACATTTGGCTAAATCCCCACTGAAGCAAGAATCTTTCAAAAACAATTCCCTGAAGTTAGCCTTTAAGCCCAGTTTATGGGAAAACTTCATAGACTTTTCCCAAATATGTTTATGCAAGAAATTCAGCTGAAGAATCACTGTTCCACTGCCTAGAGAAAGCTCTCCATTAAGGTTGTGAAATACAATTATTTCATCTGTCATCCTTTGTATTGATAAACAAACAGTATTTTTTTAGGAACTTCACCATCCTGGTATGCTTTATTAATTTGTGAGAGAATAATACTACACCCTTGACTTTAATTATTAAGCTGTAACAGTTGTCAGTGCTGTTCTCCAAAGCCAAAATGCTGATGTGTTTTGCTGGGCGAGCTGTAATAATAATGTTGGATCAGACCTTTTGGATTGAATATCTGATAGTTCTTAAAGCGGCAAACTGGTAAAATATGATTGGGAATTATTTGCAGCATCCTTGCTTGACCTTACTTGTAACATTTGGGCACACCAGTCTTGGCAAGACACATCAACTACATTTATCTTTGGCTTAAAAATGAGGGCATCACATGTTGGTGGTTTGCTTGCCATCATTTGTCAAGTACTGTATTGGATTCTGGTCCATTGCCAGGTTTGTTGCTGCTGTTTTAATATACTCTAGGATGGTGCCCAAACAATTTTCCACGTCACACTTCTTACTGTAAGTATTACCAGGGTATTTAAATAGTTAGTTTGACACTACAGTTTATATTAAAAAAATATGATCAAAATAAACTTTACTGTAAATAAAAAATGAGTTCATGGGGTCGTTATTGTGAATGTGGCAGCAAGGTCTCAGCAAAATGAAGTATCTGTGAAAATATACAGGAGTAAGAGATGCTTATATGGGGCACATAGAAAAACTGGCACAAACCTTACTAACCTCAGTGGAAAGACTTTCATTGTCTTCTATACTAGTTGTTATATTGGTCTTCTTGTCCTGGCATTTTAGATGGAATCATGGAACTTATTAAATTTTCCATTTCTGACTTGAATATCACCTTATCCTCCAAATAGATACATAGAAAAGGTCAGCTTTGTCTAGTTGAAACAAGATTTTTTTGAGAGGAATAAAGGTAGCTCTGTGATTTGGCAAGAGAATTTTTGTTTGTCTTTAATTATTTGGGTTCAATGGTGATTTTGTCCAAAAACAAAGCTTTCCCTCTGCTCCCCATCCTGGAGTTTTAATCATTTTTTTTTTAAAAAGCAAAGCAGTGTAATTGAAGGAGTGGGTTTAGATATTGCCTTGGATTAGTAAAGGAGAGTCAATTGTGGTTTTAATTGTCTTTTATACAGAACTTAGGGCACTTTGTCCAAACATGGAAGTCTCAGATGCAATTCCTTCCTTCATTTGAGCAGCTTTTTAACCCATACTCCCACTAATGTGCCTTCACTTACATTCTGAGCTATTTTGTATTAATTTTCTGTTTGCTGCCCAAGTATGTGATTTCTGAATTACTCTTTGGAACATTGCCTGCACTTGGATGTTCCACTTTCAACTAAGTATTGTTACTATGGGGCCAAAAAATTCTGTCTCATTTTTTTGCATTTGTTCCTCCTCTCTTTCCCCCCTGTATTTCTGCTTCGCTGCTAGTACCTGCTGTGTTCCACAGAATAAAATGGCTTAAACAGGCCAGTTAGGAGTAGTGTGTCTCTGAATAACCCTAAGTCTGGTTGTTTAGATCAGGGTTTAGAGCAGACAGATACTGAATCCATTCCAGTTCTCCTTGAATCAGGGCCAATGGTCTTGTCTTCCATATAGAATGAGCACCTGGACTGTTGGGCTGGTTGAATATAAAGGAAATGTCTCAAACACCAATACCTGTTGACAGTATTTTTCTAGTTTCCAGCTGAGATCACTTGCTGAGTAGTCACACTTTCAAAGAAGATATAGTTGCAACAAAGTTTACCAGTTTAGCACTTGGAGCTCAATCACACTTGTTTTGCTGAGCTGAATAGCACCATTGATTTCATTTGACCTGGTCAGATGAGAGACAAAGAAGGTATAAGGTAGCTGTATAAGTACCTAACAGGCTTTTTACTTAAAAATAATCCACAATTTAGCTTTTATATTCTTGTGATATAGAATAAGGCCTAGATAGCAGCAAAAGAAGCATGACAATGAGCAGTAAAATTAGGTCAAAATGCAAGAATTAAAGGGATTAAGGAGACACACTCGGCTTAAGTAGAAGAATTGAGAACTCTCAGCAGTAACACTGATTGCCAGTGACATGAGAACCTGCAGAAAGACGCTAATTCCTAAAGTGAACTATAATAAGCTTGTAAAATTATCTTGGTAGTCAGTTGGAAATATTTTTGATTTGGATGTTCTGAAGAGCTCTAGAGAAGGGACACTGGGTGCTGTCAAGAAACCCTGCTCACAGCAGCACAGCTTGTTTAATTTCCCAACTTGTTTTAATCAAGGGACTCTAAACAGCCCTCAGGATAAGTTAGCTTTTATCACTTCACTGGCCACTTAACTGTGTAGAGTCCCCTAGAGTTCCTGTAAAGGTTCATTTGAGTAGTAAAAAAAATGTATGCAGGAAGTTTCTGGATTTCTTTAAAAATTAGATTGATATTTATACAGAGAGTGATAAATATCTCTGAAACAAGCAACAGATGCATGAAAAACAGTATTCCAACAAGAAAAGTTAGTATTAATCTATGGAAATATGCTAAGACTCAAGTTAAATTAAAAATTGAGAAAATATAATGATGGCATACGTTGTTATCAAAGTTTTGCAATTTGTGCATCTTAATTTACAGCGTTCTCACTGTTGCAAGTCTCTGTTTGCCTTGCTAGATATTTAGGAACAATTCTTGCCTCGTCAACCTCTGTGCTTTTTCTGGAAAAATGAAGACAATTATTTTTGTTTCATAAGCCCAAATTTTGCTTGGATACGGTTCAAATTTTCCCTGAAATTACATTACCTGTTCCTTATAATTGGCATTGAAGTATGTTAGGGAGCGTTTTGGTTGACTAGAGCTTAATGGTGGTGGCAGTAAGGTGGAGTGTTTAGGGGTGAGAATCAAGGCCGACAAGATAGATATGCTGGTGAGAGTCTGTTACAGAGCACCCAACCAGGATGAAAAGGCAGATGAAATATTCTATAAGCAGCTGCGAGAAGTCTCACCCTCACCAGCACTTGTTCTCCTGGGGGACTTCAGCTTGCAGCATGTCTGCTGTAGATCCAGTACAGCACAGAGGAGGAAGTCAAAGGAGATTCCTGGAAGGTATGGAAGACAACTTCCTGACACAGCTGGTCAGTGAGTCAGCCAGGGGAGGTGCCCAGCTGGACCTCCTGTTTGTGAACAGGGAAGAACTGATGGGAGATGTGGTGGTTGGAGATTGTTTTGGGCACAGCTATCACAAAATTAATGAGTTTTAGATTCTCAGAGGGACAAGAAACAGGATCAGCAGAACTGCCACCTTGGATTTCTGAAGGGCCAGCCTTGGCCTGTTTAGGAGCCTGGTTGACAGAGTCTCTTGGGAGACAGTCCACAGAGGCAGAGGGGGCCAGTAAAGCCTCACATTCTACAAGAAGGAAATCTTAAAAGTGCAGAATCAGGATGTCCCCATGTGCCAAAAGATGAGTTGGTAGGGAAGAAGACCAGCCTGCCTGAACAGAGAGCTTTGGCTAGAACTTGGGGAACAAAAGAGTTTATCAGCTTTGGAAGAAGGGGCAGGCAACTCAGGAGGACTACAAGGATAGCATGAAGTTATGCAGGGAGAAAATTAGAAGGGCCAAAGCCCAAGTAGAGCTTAATCTAACTACTGCCGTGAAAGACAATAAAAAAAGTTTCTATAAATACATTAGCAAGAAAAAAAGGACTAAGGAGAATCTCTATCCTGCATTGGATGTGAGGAGAAGAATAATGACAAAGGATGAGGGAGCAAGTTCACCCTCAGTAAATTTGCTTATGACATCAAGTTGGGTGGGAGTATTGATCTTCTTGAGTGCAGGTAGGCTCTGTGGACGGATCTGGACAGGCTGGATCGATGGGCCAATGCTAACTGGAAGAAGTTGAACAAGGCAAAGTGTTGGCTCCCATCTTGGGTCAAAACAATCCCATGCAGCACTACCGGCTAACAGAAAAGGACCTGGGGGTTGACAGCAGCTGGACATGAGCCAGCAGTGTGCCCAGGTGGCCAAGAAGGCCAATGGCATCCTAGCCTGTATCAGCAATAGTGTGGCCAACAGGACCAGGGCAGTGACTGTCCCTCTGTACTTGGCACTGGTGAGGCCACGCCTCGAATCCTGTGGTCAGTTTTTGGGCCCCTCATTACAAGAAAGACATGGAGGTGTTGGAACGTGTCCAGAGAAGGGCAATGGAGCTGGGGAAGTGTCTGGAGCACAAGTCCTATGAGGAGCCTCTGAGGGAGTTGGGGGTTTTTATCCTGGAGAAAGGAGGCTCAGGGGAGACTCCACTTGCTCTCTACAACTGCCTGAAAGGAGCATGTAGTGAGGTGGGGGTCAGCCTCTTCTCCCAGGTGACAAGTGACAGGACAAGGGGAAATGGACTCAAGTTGCACTAGGGAGGATTTAGATCAGATACTAGAAAAAGTTTCTTCGTGGAAAATCTCATCAGGCATTGGAACAGGCTGCCTGGGAAAGTGGTTGAATACCCATCCCCGGTGGTATTTAAAAGACATGTGGATGTCATGATATAGTGGTGATTTGGCAGTGCTGGGTTAGTGGTTGGACTCAATGATCTTAAAGGTCTTTCCCAACCTAGATGATTATATGATTCTATGAAATTAAAAGCCAGGAGTGACACAAGCAGAGTGAAAATCCTGTTAGAGTAAATTAATTAATTTGATGAGTGTTGATTATTGTTTGGGTTTGGTCTAGATCAGGATATATTAGATTGGTATAGTGTGGCTCTCTAGGGTTCCCTTCAGTTAATTTTTCTTCTAACAGATTTAACTAAATAGATTTTGGTTTTATTACTAGAAAGGATTTCATTTAGCAGTAGGCCCTTAGGAAGCTCTTTGAAAAGACAAAAAAAAAAAATTTCCCCTCCCTGAAGAAGGATTTTGGCTTGTTAAAGTTCAAGTCATTAGTAAAACATTAATTCAGTCAGCTTGATACACCATTGCCCTGAATGTTTGCCAGGATTCCAATCTCAGTAACTCTTAAGTACCAGCATAGCACTTCTGTCACTGCTGTGTAATGCACATTTTCTTCAAGACTGTAGGAATGCTGTTACCACACACCTTGTTGCCTCTCTAAAGCTTTGTAGTTAGGGACTAACATAATAATTAGAGAGGGAATTGTAAGGACACCTTTAAAGAAATATTTGAGGCCTAATTCAAAGCCCAGTGCCTCCAGTGAGGCTCTTTGTGCCTCGAGGTTTGTGGTTTGATCTTCCATTACTGAAATCTGTGAGAATACTTTTTTCACTCACTACTGTGGTGTTCAAGAGCAGGTTGTGCAAGATAAGATTCTCATAACTAAAAGCATGCTGTTATTCAGTGTCCCTAAAACTATTTTGCCCTAGAAGTTTTTATTTTAGGGCCTTGGAAATATTTTATTTCTTATTCTGATGTCTGCTTTTTTAGGCAGAACTTTTGAGCTCAAGAGCCTGAGACATGTAGCCAGTTAAAAAAACCCACGGAAGTACTCTGTATATTATTTCAAGACTTTCCTGGGCTTTGTGCTGAATTCAGTCAATGTCTACACTGTTTAATCTCAGTAATGCCCTTCAAACTGGCTCATCATGACCTTGGAGGATTTGTAGTAGTGTGTGCTCAAATACATTCTTCCTGAGAGAATTGCACTGAGAGTGTTTTGCACAGAGATAAAAGATCCTGGTGAAAAGGAAACTAGTCAATACCTTTTTTTTTTTTTTTCTGACAGATGCAAAGTGCATCACACCCAGCTTCTTCTTTAGGAATAGATGATGCAGTGTTCTACATTTAAGATCCAAATTACAGAACTTCTCTAGTGGGCATTTTGGGTGGGATTTTGTCCTGGATTCATCCTAATCAAGTGGAACATTAAAGTGCTGGATTAATAGCCATAATAAATTTAGGTTTTGCTCATAACCTTGAGGATGAGCAGATTTAGATGTGGCATACTAACAATTGCCCTGAATTCTAATCCAATTTTGCCCGTAGTTTCCTTTTCATGTGTACTTAAAATAACATAAATCACGTTAAGTATTAAACAGAGCAGTGTTCTGCACTGGCAAGGTGTGCATTTTAATTGTGAAGCGGACATTTTCAAGCTTGTTGGCTGATTTGGGCATTACACTAAACGTAGGAAAGGACATGAGATTGCCAGTGTCTCTCTTTTGCTTATTAGATCGTTGTGTTTTGGATTTGTGGCAGATACTTGAGACCTGGGCTCAATTTTCTGTGCTGCCTGAGGAATCTTAGATAGATATTTCCTACAAAACTGCTGTTACCTTTAGGCTGTAGGAAATGTGAGTTAGCCTGTGCTCCTGCAGAATCCTGTTGTTTGTACACCAGTGGCAAGTGGGAATGAGACAAAGTAAAGCATTGCTTTTGTTACTGTTTTGCCACCACTGAAAAAACACAGGCAAAAAGAGGAAAGAGTAGCTGGAATAGGCAGACTTTATGCATTAAACTGAAGCTGTATGACTGCAGTGGTTGAAGGAACCTAAAAATGAGGGATTGTATTGGGATTGATCAGCCAGTCCATGAACTCAAATATTTTCATATAGCTCTCCTTTCCCCTCCCCCTGCCCCCCACTTAAAGATAGGCAGAAGGTAATTTAGTAGTATGTCCTGCAGATATGGTAGCAATAGCATAGCAGAGTCCTGTGTGTCATTTTAAGCTGCACAGTTACTATATGCTTGGTTCTTATTTTAAAATGTACTACTTCATATACCTGCTGAAGGATCACATCTGAGATAGATTCAAAAAAGCAGGACAATTTTCACCAGCGTTCTTCTGCCCTGAATCATATAATGCATAGTTCTTGGGTTTCAGATTATGAAGGATGGAGGAACAGATCACAACAGGGAAATGTTTTATTCAGTCATTTGTTTGTTTAAGGGAAAATAACTCTTTAAAAAAAAAAATTACTAATGCACTTTCAACATGTAAAGTATCTTATTTTATGTGTACCTGTTCCCCATGCAGCACACACATCTCTACACCAAGGTAGTGAGCTTGCAGTGACTCCTGTGTCATGTCTCCGCCACCCTGAATTATGCTGCTATTTGAACTCCTTTTCTGAGTTGTTAGGTTCGTAGCACAAGTAAATTCGAGATGATATGATTTATTTTGATCAGCTCATGAAAATATGTTTGCACCATGTTCCACTTAATGACCTGCAAATGTTTACTAAAGCTTTAGGAAAGAGGATGAGAAAGGAAGGAGAAATATTTTTTTATGAGGTCAGTTTTTTTTCTTTCTATTGAGTCTCCGCACTACAACCCCCAAAATAACCTGGATTTAACTAATTCCCTTCTTCTGTCATCCAAGAGAGCTGTTTCTGAGAAAATGCTCTTTGCTACTCTTAGTGTGCTTGAAAATTGAAAGAAGCCTCAAAAGAATCTACAGTTGAGAAATAAAAACCTATTGATCCAAATGTTAGTCTTAAAGTTGTAGTAACTTCAACATACTGAGTAATAAGCAAATGTAGTTTTAGACTATTAGTCTCTATGTAGTTACTGCTATTATTTAAAGTAGTTTGATAATCATCAGTCAGAGGAATTCTGCTTGAAATCATATGATAAAATTATTTCCTTCCCTTGTTTGCTACTGTTACCACCTATTAAAGCAAATAACTCTGAGGGTTTGCAACTTCTAATTTTTCATGGTTCTTTACACTTCCCTTAATTACATATGTAAACCAGGCCTTATTCATTGTTCCAAAGTCCCAGATTCATCTAAACCTGTGAGGAGGAGCCAGCCCTGTATCAATATCTGGTTACTGAATTATTGAGATGTCAAGTGACTGCCTTTCCATCTGAAGCTGTCTGCTTCTGGGGAAACTTCACTCAACTGGGGACCCTCAGAGATCGCTCTTGTGTGTGATGAATTTTCTCATTGTTGAACAGCCTTCCCTTGGCTTCCACAACTGAAAGAGAATAAATCTAGATCCTCTGTGGAGTTGACTTGCATTTTTAGTAAGACTGTCTGCAAAGTCTTTGGGATGAAGCTGCATTTTCTAGCCAGGACATACTTTTACAAATGCAGATGTACCTTGATTTGACCACTCATGGTTTTGCTTGATTAGCCACTCATCAATAGGCAATGTATTATTTAGGTAAAAAAATAGTGTCTGTACTGTTTTATCCCACAGTTCTTCAGTTTTGTTCTTTGCATGGAATATATGCACATTGGTGCAAAAATATGTTGTAAAACATCTATATACTGTTTGTTTAAATCTCATATTTTCGTACCTTTTGGGTACTTTTGAAACATAATAATTTTAGTGTACTTTTTCCTTCAAAGTATTAATTTTGACTTGTGATGATTTTACATGATGTTGTCCATGTGGCTTAGTTCATCAGATTCATTCAGTGATATAAGTTGCAAATACTTCCAGTTTAATTCCACCTCTCCTCTCCTTTTCTTTTTTTTTTTTTTTTTGTCCTGTTTGATGACTCCAGAAGGAGTATAGATATGGTAGGATTGAGTATTAGGTATGAAGATAACTATAAAGAGTTCATATAGGCTCTTTTTCCACAGCATTTGAAATAGCAATGCATTACAAAATTATCTTGAACATTTAGCAAACTCTGAGTTTCATAAAATTGACAGTTTGGATAGTTAATAATGTTTTGTTTGAAGGATTGTGGAACTTGACAAGTTTGCAAATGGTGGGAAGTGTAATTTCCTGAGAGGCCTTGTCTCAATGAAACTTAATAGTAATAGTGATTTTTGCTAAACAAAGACTCTAAGATGCTTCTGATTTGCTGGCAATTTTTGGATGCTTAGTTTCTATGTTTCACCCATGTTAGGAAGTGGCAAGACAAGGATCAGTGGCTGGAATTTGAATGCAGAACAACTCAGCTTGGAGATGGGAATGTAGTTTTTAAGAGAGGGTGGTCTTAACTGGTAACAGATTTTCAAGGCAAGTGGTGAATTCTGATGTCTTCAAGAACAGGTATTTTACTAACCCCCCCCCCCCCCCGCAGTGAAACTACATCCAACACAAAGTTACTGAATGGAATCCTATGCTCTCTTAATACAGAAGATAAAGCTAAATCATTACAAATGCCTCTTTTGGCCCTGAAATCTATAGAGCAGGAATTTGTAGAAACTCTTAACTATTACTTATTTTGCATACAACTAGAGACAGCAGCAAAGCTCTCCTGGAAACTTAGTGAGAAAAAACTGAAAAGAGAATGTATCATTTGCAGAAAATTCTTATCAGTGCTGTTCTTCCAAATTGTATATTTAAGAAACAATCCTTACTCCTCCATGACCCTCCTCCAAGATCCTTAAGGAAATTAAGAAGTGCTATTGTGAAAGTCATAGAAGGACCTTTAAATCACATAGCTGAGAAGCCAAGAATTCAAAGAAGACAAAATGAAACCTGAATGGTACAGAACTCAAAACCTGTGGATTGTTATAGCTTTTCATATAGTCACTAGTTATTATTTGTTTAGTATTTCAACATACAATCTTATCCCTCTCCCCCCTACACACATTCTTGTAAAGTATATCTTTCTAATCTTAATGTTATCTTAACATTTTTCACCTCAGGGAAGTTTTTACAAAGAATTCTGTAAGTAAGCAGCACTTGGAAAAAAAACAACCAAAAAGAACACAGAAACCTAACAAATTTGACAAATTGATTTTTAAAACCTTTTGTATTTAACAGTTTAAAAACCCTTAAATTTGCCAAATTTTATTTATTTTTTATGATCAAAACTTCGTAATGCACCAAATACTCTTTAAAATAATATGTCACCTACCTAAATGTAGATGACAATATTTTTATAGAATTCCATTCTTAGCTAGATCAGGGTTATTCTGACATAATCAAGTGAAATAACTCCATCCTTATATAACTGAAAGTAGAACCAGACTAGCCAGATTTCTACCCCCTTCTCAACAAAGTTATTCCCACAGAGGTTATCCAACATGTGTCCTGCCTGATTAGTGTCTTGCTTGGAAAAGTTCAGCAGATCAGAGAGAGATGTCATGTTCATCACACTGCTGGCTTCTCTCAGGATGTGCTGTCACATGATACCAAATGTGGGGATATGGGTGACTTTCTGCTCCGATTATGGATTGTCTTTCTTTCCTGCCTCACTCCTGGTTTTTTTCCCATATAATGCTGAGGTTGCTTTGGTGAGTAGCACGGCTCACGGTTAAGTCGTGACTTTTGGATTCTTGACATGCCTGAACTGGCTTTCCACCTGAAAAAAAGCAGGTATTCCTCCTTCAGTGCTTAGCTTTGCATAAATAGTTCTTTACCCTGACCATTGCTTATAGACACTGTTATCCTGTCAGCTACACTGAGGGGAGACAGGGCATACTGTTTCAAGCAGCAGTCAGTTTTAAAATATATAAAAAAGACACATTTCTTCTGCATCAGAAAGACTCCAATTTTTGATGAAAAATAATCATTTGGAAGGGAAAGATGATGAGATATTTTCACACTTCTACAGAACATTTTTTACGTCAACTTTTAGTTCTCACTGGTCACAGTATCTGAAACTGCAGCTCTCGGGCCCAACCCACCTTTCCAGTGTAGAACTGATAAGAGATTGTCAAGAAGGTGATAAACACAAGATTAAGGATTAAGTGTAAAATAAAGTATGTGGGGTGGGCTTTCAGTGCAAAGTGGTATCCATGAGTAAATGCAGATTTCCCTCCCTTTTTTTTATTTTAAGTATCTCTTTCTCTGGGCTTCTTTTAAAATCATTCACTTACTTACACAGTTGAGTAGTCCTTGCCTTATTTCTTCCTAAGATAAGAAAAAAAAATTTCTTTTCCTCTCCATAAATACATTACCTCCGAGAATTTCCCTTTGGGCAGTGTTGTTCAGCTTCATTCCAAAATACAAGGTCGTGTGCTAAGTGGCATAGAATAGGATACACAGGAGGAACAAAGGCATGATTAATTGCCTGTGCTAGCATATTTGTTTTACTTCAAGCTAGCTGCATATCTTAGAGTAGCAGAAGACACGGCATGAATTCTAACATATGTTCATCCAGGAACAAACTTTCTGTGCATGCTGGCTATACATGCTAAATAAATAACAAGCATTGCTAAAACCCACATTTCAATCCCTTAATTGCTAATGTTTGGGTGCTAGCTAGCTCAAACTAGTACAGATACACTGTCCTGTACTCTTACGAGTTTCTGAATTTTTCTCAAGATTTAACCAAATTTGGAGGGAACTTATAGCATACTTCCCTGGGCACTTTTAGGTTTTGGGGTTTTAGATGCACGAGCTAAAGAGCCATATGTTTTTGTCGTCTGCTCATTTGTTACGTTTTAACAAAAAAAAAAAATTCTCAACGTACATACAAATGTTGCTCTTACAAATTCAGAAGGAAAATAAAAAGGACGGGAGTCATATGTTTTAACAAAGATGTCCAAATGTGTGGTTGCAAATCTAATGGTAATTTTGGGATCCCTTTATAGTTAATGGAGTTGTTAAGCTGGTTAAGTAAGGGTGATTGATCTCAGTATAAGAAACAAGCTAATAGATTAGTTGATTTGCTCTCCTAAGGTGCTTGTTTCTCCATTTATGTCATGGTACATCGTGGCTATTAGTGGAAATTGGAAAAAAATATTGCATCTTCATACATAGTTCTGTAACTCCCACATATAGTTT
The DNA here is from genome assembly GCF_965178545.1 of Coloeus monedula. Taxonomy (NCBI): domain Eukaryota; kingdom Metazoa; phylum Chordata; class Aves; order Passeriformes; family Corvidae; genus Coloeus; species Coloeus monedula. The sequence goes on from NC_138783.1 coordinate 52,761,438, forward strand.
TTATTTGCTGAAATTAATGTTGTGGAAAAATGTAATTGTGAATCATATTAAAAAATGTTTATGCAGTAATGTCAGTGCATTTGTTTAATGTTTACCTATGTATTGCTCAGGAAATCTAAATTCAAGTTCTGTATTTCACCTTTACTGGAGCCTGGAGATGGTTCACGGTTTTACTTTATTTCTTTACAAACTTAATTACTGCAAAATATGCAGTAGATACTGAGAACAGTTTTAATGAGTTAAGGAAATTAATAAAAGTAAGATTGTGTTATCTTTTTCTTCACTGTAAATTTGGCAAGGCCGTTTCATTTTGCAGTGGCCATTCCTTTTATCTAAATAGTTGGGAAAGAATACAGAGATAATTTTTGATGAAATGAAATACCAAGAAGTTGTGATTCAGATAAAAAAATGCTTAGAAGTGCAAGGAAAATTTTTATCTTACATATATATAATCCTTTAATGCATGAAATTATGAGAGCAAATAGGGAGTTGAGACTACAAAATAGAAAGCAAAATACTGCAAATGCTTCTTTATGAATGTTTATCTACATTTTTCTAAATACTTACGTGAGTATAGAGTGTCCTGATCATGTATGTTTATATGCATATGCATAAAAAAATGCAATGAATATATAAGCTGTGAAGTTAAAGAAAGATATATTTTAATAGAAAAGAATCTGGTACTTTCCAGTTCTGTTTATGTCTCTAAGTGGAGAAAGGATGGCTTTGAAATGAATTTGCTGAAATAGATTTTATTCCTAATTTTTCACACTTGGTGTGTGACTTCATGCGAGCCATAGAATCATGGGATAACAAAGGTTTGGACCCATCTCTGGATATCGTTTAGTCTGATATCCCTGTGCAGAGCAGAATCAATTAGAGCAGATTGTCCAGGAATGAGTCCAGTCAGGTTGCAAGTATCTCCAGGGCTGGAGACTTCCACACCCTCTCTGAACAATGTGATACAAAGCTTGGACACCCTTACAATAAAGAAGTGGTGGTGTCATGTTTGAATGCGTCTTGGAATTCGATTTGTCCCCATTGTTTCTTGTCCTGTCTCTGGGCACCTTCAAGAAGAGCCCAACTCCCTCTCATCACACCCTCCTCAGGTACTTACATGCATTGTTAAGTTTCCCACCTGAGCCTTCTCTTCCCCAGGCTGAACAGTAACAATTCTCTCAATCTCTCCTTTCAAGTTAGGTGCTCCAGGTCCTTAATCACCCTTGTGGCCTTTCTTGCTCTCATATATTGGTCTCAATACTGGGCCAAACACTGCATGTGTGTCTCTTCATGAGTAGAAAGGAAGGATCACATACTTCAACCTGCTGGAAAGTCACCCTAATGCAGCCCAGAATGCTGATTACATTCATACTATCATGTATCACACTAGATAAGTCCAGGGCTTGTATTGTGGCAGTAAGAAAAAAAATCTATTCCCTGTTACTTCATTCATCTGTGGGGAAGCAAAATTCTAGTATTCAAGTGTACAAACTACCACAAATGTGAGTGGCTTACAAATTTTATATGCAAGGAGCATTCTCAGTTTGAATCACTGATAGCTGAGATAGGTCTAGAGACCATTTGCCATGTTCCATGTGAAAATGAAGCATGGTTAGAAACAACCAGCTGTAAGTAGAATTTGTAAGTCCATCTCACAGTAGGATTCTGGGGAAATCACATAAAAGGCTGTGTCAGCAACTCACAAGATCTATTACTGTTTATTACCTTGGCTCATGGCAAAACAGCTGCAAGCTGTTGTTTTCTCTCATCCTTCTCTGCATGAGTATTACAGGCTGGAACATAGACATTCACATCCACAATGGCTGGTAAAATTAGAAGAGTCAGAGTTGAGAAGCAAACTCAAAAGTGTTAATTTTTCTTTCAATTTAACTATCTAAAATTGGGGGACTTTAAAAAAATCGTGTAAGAAGGAGGTCTGAAAGGATATTCTGAAAGTGCCTGAACTATGATAAAAGTGTACTGCTTTATAGCTGGAATTAATTCTATCCCTAATTTTTAATTTAGATTAATGAATGAGATGCTGTTTGGGTGAGAGGAGTAGGAGGCGAGAGGGAATCCAAAATCCTTGCCAACTGCTTCTTAACATTAAACATGATGCCTCCAGAGCTTTCTTGAGGAAATGTAGGTGCCTCTAGAGGACATTTTAGGTCTTATGCAGGCCAAATAGCCCTCTGGAGTTACTTAATTCTCTCCCATCTGTTTACAGAGTTTACAGTGGTTGGGTTCCTCCCTTAAAATGTTCAATGGTACAGTCAAATTTGACTTGATGACTTGCTGCTGCCTCTTCTCCCTCCCTCATCCTTTGCTATCTCATCTTACACCAGTTTATAGCATGCTAGGTTGATTCAGCTAACTGTTCTGGCAGGAAGCCAGTGGGGTTTTAGACTAAGTGAGTGGTATGGTGCTGAACTGGTTTACCAGGCAGGCAGGGATGAGCAGCAGGGAGAGCACACATCTAGGAATGCAGGGACTGGAGGAGGCGTGAGAGAAATGGAGTCTCCCCAATTGGGGGCTTGAGGTGCTGTATTGGTTCAGCTCAGTTGTCCAGCTATGCTGCTTCCCAGTCAGTTCAGATGGGGCTTCTCAGGCTGCTTGAGGCAACAGGAAACTGTGCTGCCTACCACAGGGGAAGTCCCACCTCCTCGTTTCATCTGGCTGTACCTGTTCTCTCTGTGCAAGCAGAATTGATGGTGCAGCCACATGCGAAAGCATGGATTCCCCCTATCTACAGCATCCCATAATTAATCACCCTAAAACCATTTTAGAATCACCTTCTTGGGCTCCTCAGGCTAAGAAGATTTAATCAATGAATGAACAAGCAGCTCTCTAGCCACTATTTTAAAACTATTAACACATATTTTGCTGACTAGTGGCATAACAATAGAGAAAAGACTGTTTATAAAAGGAGTCCATTTAATTTGTACAATGACATTCCAGCATGACATCTCCATTGGGAGCTTAGGCAAATTCTTCTTGGAGGCTTGAATATGCTGAAAGAGACTGTATATTTTGTAATAATAATCTAAATATTAAAAATAAGAAAAAAATGAATAAAAAAATAAGGTGAAACATACATACATACATATCTGTGCTATTTAGGAGAAAAAAATCTAAATCTGTACATGAGAAAAAAACAGGTATAGCATTACACACATAAAATAGAGAAAGTTTTATGTCTTCTAATCAACAATATTCTAATAATTTTTGTTAAATGTTTAAATAATTTTAATTATTCAGTAAGGGAAGCTCTCCTATTTCATTTAGAATGTTGCACCAATGTTGGTGATGGATTTAGCTTGGAATTGAGGTAACAAGTGATGAAAACATATCTTAATTGCTCTTATGGAAGGCACATTGTGCTGCAAGTTGATTATCTCTAGATCAAAAGTGTGTTAAACGTTTTAAGTACATTACACAAGATGGTGGTTTGCATGTTGTAGGAGATGTGCAGTTAGGTCATTGAAATCATGGGTTGTGCACCTATATATATTGGGATTATAATTCTATAAAATTTGTGTAGTAGAAAAATCCAGCTGGCTGCATTCCATTTTCTACCATAATGAATGGCATCCTTTCCATCAAATATTTGATTAACGAGCTAAATGTGGCATTCATACTATGAGTACATCATCAAAACAATCTTCTTTTAAGATGGCAAAGCATGCAAGGAATGGTGAACAAAGTCATTAGGCAAGTGCTTTACAGTGTTTCACAGAATCATAGAACCATCAAGGTTGGAAGAGAATTTTAAGATCATTAAGTATGTCCATCAACCCAGCAGTACCACTGAAACCCCTAAACCACTAAAACCTGTCACCCAGAATTGAGTAAAGGCTAATGGAGAACCACAGCATCACAGGATTTTTCAAAAGTAGGTTGGATTTGTTTCTTTTTAAAAAAGAAATTTTAATTTTAAGGGAAAAGGCCATGTGATTTCCAGAATTCCTACATGTTCTCTATTGCTTTGTGTCAGTAGTTATTGGTGGTTTGCACGTCAAGACAAGGTAATCTCCCACTTTGTACTGAGTCAGTGGCTTTGCAGTGCTGGGGATGAAGGCAGGAGCCCTTACTTGCAGGCCTGTAGCCAGGAGAGAAGGGCTTCTTCAGAAATCAGCTGAGAGTACTCAGCTTCTGCCTTGAGTTTGCACTGAAGAGGCCTTTCTCTCCTTGCAAGGGTTTCAGGGGGAGTTAGGGAGGCAGGTCCAGACAACAGCCAGAGATATTGCTATAATAAAACAAGAAATTGTGGCGTGTTTGTTCAGACATGCAGTGTCTGTAGAGATGCCAGCTATCGCCTTTGCGTAACAAAGGCAGTGTTGCCTCCGGAGATCTCTTTCTGGAGACGTCTCTGTTTAGAGACAGTGCATGCACGTGCATGCCAAATTTCATTTTTGTATTTGTGCTTGGCGTTGCACTTTTTTAAATCTAACATAATGTCATACTGAACAGAAAATCACTGTACTTTATATTTTCCTATGCAACTGTGATGAGGTGTTTTAAATTTTCCATGTCCTGTAATAATAAGCTATTTTATGGCTTAATAGAGATTATTTTGTTGAACAGAGTATCTGAAAATATTCAGTCAGTGTTGCAGATAACCAGGCTTGTTTTGCATGAAAATAAAATGTAATCTTTTTGTACTTCTAGAGAAGGTGATCTGGTAAGCTGACTTCTAAAACTATTTTGAATATTCGTAATGATTCTGGTCTGCATCAAAGCACATCAAAATCCTCTATTCTTGATGGATGCTGTGTGTCAATCACAGCAGACTAATTCTATGACAGAATAACGGCTGTAGAGAGGTACCTGAGCTGACTTTACCTTTTGGACAAGGTACCAATAACACTGTAGCTGCAACAGCTTGGGATTCAGCTTGATCTGCAAAACCACTCTACAGATGTTCGTACTGAGTTCTGTATTGCCAGTGCCAGACAAGTTTTTTTAACTAACTAGTTTAAAGCTAGGTGCCTTGTATCTGTATGTGCTGCAATTGATTATTTGGGTGCACAGTGCCAATGTGCGGTACCAAAAATTGGGAACTCTTGATGGTTAGATCTACCCTCACTTTCTCTGTGCTGAGGGTAAGGTATAATGTAGAAACTGCTGTTCCTCCACAGCATGGGAGCATTCTGCTCCAGTGTAGTGACTGGGACATTGGCAAGGCAAAGGAGCCTGTGTGAGGGCAAGGATCTGAACATACCCTCTTTTCTGGTGAAAAAGCATGACATTTTTTCTTTAAACAAACGTATCTGAGCTTGCTGACTCTGCTTGTCACAAGTTTTGTCCCTAAGCTCTTCTTGTAGATGGTAGTAATGTAGTAATGACCACATTTTAAAAAACAAGTTCTGACTGTCATTTACTGAGGAAACAGGTGTGGTGGTTTAATATGTTACTAAATCCCCTTTTGCCAGAGGTAGCTGCCTTTTTACAGAGTCAGCAGAGTGGTATGCATATGTTAGTAGCTCCAGAGTTAGTCCAGCTCTGTAGCAGTGCAAGATTAAGCTGCTGAACTATGAGTGTTTTGGGGCAGGGATACACACTGTGCTTCATTAATGCTACTAGATATCTGCCAGTAATATAGGAGGGGGTGAACAGTTGTGGAGGGTAATGTCTTAGAGGTGCTATGGCAAAATTTGCCAGGGCTTTCCTGTCCAATATGGTCACGAGATCAAGATTTGCATCAGAATGTACAGTATCATGCAGTTCATTAATAGCTTTTATTTACCACACATTTGCAGTATATGTTGGTTTGTCTGGCCTGTCCAAGTTAGTAGAAGCTGCCTAGAAACCTATCTTGACTGCGCACAGATTTAAAACACCACAGTCGAGTTATCACTGAATCCACCACCCTCTTAATTATACTGTTCTGTATTTTTCGTTGCAGTTATGGACATTTGCATGTTGGTATGATACAGGACATAAAAAACATGCTATGAGAAGTAGTCCTGTCTTTTAATGATCATAGACAGACAGCTTCAATTTTTAAATTTGATTTAATAATATGTAGTTTTAGCAATGTAAAATAAGCTCAGGTTCACCTATGAAGGGATAGTTTTCAAGTCAGCTTTCTTTGGTCTCTGGGCTTGACATAGATGCAGTCAGGTCAGATTTTCACACTTTAAAGAAATATTGATTATAAATAGTGCTTAATATTTAAAGAAATAGGATAATATTGTGAGCATTACAGTGCCAGCAGTTCTTTTTACTACAGAAATATTTGTATTACCTGTATCTGTCATATCAAATGAAGGCTATATTAAAATGTATTTATGTTTCATATGCTAGCATGTACTTAATGGTAGAATGCTTTGTTGAGAGGGAATTGAAGTTTGGACATAGTGGCTGCCAAGTGGAATTGTGAATATGAAGGGCAAGTAAAATAGGGAGTAACATGAAGCATAAAATAAGAATAAAAGTAAAAAAACTGTGGTTTGGAGGAGATCGGCAGATGTGTTGGTGTAGATGCAACTACATGAGAAAATGTTTGACTTTGAGATTTAAAAAGCTGTTGAAAAAGATCAAAGACAAGGATATTAACAGAGAAATACAGAGCGTCTGAAAACAAGTGCTATACATCCAGAAAGAATGTAGGAAAAAAAATGGAGGTTTAATTTGTTACAAAATTAATTTAAGTAATAGAAGGGATTTTCCCTTGAGTAATATGAAATTGCAGTGCGTTCTGTGGTACTGCAGGAGAAAAAGGTAATGATTTATGGAGCCTACAGAATTACAGTAATCAAAATGTGATTTCTATGTAATTTTTCTTTTTGTGCTGCCCATTCTTTGCCAGCTGGAGCTTTAAGCTATGCATACACATATCTCTCTCTTCCATAACTTACAATGTAAGCTAAACTGGGCATCTCTTTTTTTAAAAAATAGGCGCTTAGTTTGGAGTATCAAGGTTAAATGTCACTCTTTACGATTTGGTTACTTTTTACATGTCTTTTTATTTCTCCTTTATATGTTTTAATGAGAGACCTGTCATCCCAGGCAGTGTGTTCTTCACCCACCCATGTGTTCTTGACAGTTTTACTTTAAAAGGAAGAAGGTCTTTCTTTGGGATCTTTGAAGCAGATCTATCTAATGAGTGACTGAGAATATTCTTTGCCTTCTACTTTCGTCATCAGAAATATTTCACACTTCGTAAGACATATTACAAGAATCTAGGATTATGTGTGTGTTTGATTGTCAAGTCCTTTATTAGATGAAACTGGTGGGGTTTCCATGAAGTAGATTGGAAGATTTACCCGAGTGCAGACTGGCCATTAGAACTCCCTGAAGATGTGTTTCTCTGCACTGTGACCTGGGTCCTAGAGGAGATCTTGGCCTGCAAGTGATCCAGCTCCGCTTGTGAGTGTTCATGTTGCAGGGCTGGAGTCAACTCACAGCATGTAGCCATCCTTGCCAAGACTTCCAGTGCTGAGCTTGCTGAAGCACAAGAATGGGTTCTTACGGCCTCACTGAACTGAGCTGCTCTGGCATGGTTTTTTTTCCTAAGTTGTGCGAGTCTCTGGACAAACTGGTGTTGAAGTGGTGCTCTTGGCTTACACAGAAGTGTATTACTCTGTCTGTCCATTCCTTCTATACCAGTATCCAGTGCACTCCAGTGACTGCTTTAGCCAGAAAGACCTAGAAATTCAGTGGTACAGGAGCCTCAGACGGTGGGATAAGTTTTATCAAGATGATCGCATTGTTTGGGTGCAGATGCGGCAAAGTGGAGACAGACACTGGATGAAGCAATGGCTGCAGGTTCTCTACATGGGGAGCTGAGCTTCTAATGCAAATTGCAATATTAGTGTTCTGACCAATCTCACACTGCATCTGTTCATGACTATTCTTGTTCAGTCACATGCCTCTTTCTGAAGAGTTTTAACCTTTATAAATAATCAGATGGATGACTACTTAACCAGAGCAGTTCCCCCAGACTGTCCTTTTGTTTGTGTTCTACCAAGTGATTACAGTTTTAGGCATCCCAGGAACAAATGAAGCGTGATAATTAGAAATTGTACATATGAATGTAAAGCTCACTGAAGCTTTTTGAGAATCTGATGAATGGTAGCTTGTATTAGGCTGCCAAGAGCTGTGTCTGAGGCTGATCAGATTGTTATCATCAAGTAAAACAGAGATGTTCTGTGTGGAGTTGGAGGCTTGGAAGGTGTTTTCTCTTTTGGCTGCCATGTTCTTTGGCATATGCTGCAGGCACTGAGCATGAGGCCTAGAGCTTTTGTTAGGCAATTGCAAGGCGATTTCATACTGTTTTCTATGGCCATTACAGAGGGTTAGGAAAGTACTGTTATCATCACATAAACTGCTTCCAAGCAAGCAACCAAAATAAGGCATGGTTTGTGCTTTCACATGCCTGCATGGCAGGAGGAAGGGAAGCCATTGCAGTGGAAATTTGTGATGCTGTTAAACACTTGGTCATTTAGGTGCTTTTGGTTTTATGAGAAAAAATATGATAGTTCATGAAAATGTAGAATTAAATCTTCCTGTTTCCTTTCCCGTGTTCATATGGAGAACAATTCAAGGAAAAAAGTCACTCAACAAGTTTTGCTAGCAAATAAAGTGTTAAAATTAGAAATTATTAAATCAAGCAGGGGGAAAGTTAAATGAAAAAAAAACAAACAAACAAAAAAAAAAAAAACAACCTGAAAGCAGACCTAAAGCCTGAGAATAGTGCAACCCCTTGCAAGACATGTAGAGTTCTTCATTATCCTAGAAAGATAAATTATTTTATTGTCTTCATGCCACTTTAATTCTGCAACTGAAGCAGTCAGATATGCTGGGCTTTTCACCTCTGAGCCTCATGAAGTGGAATTGACACCTTACTATACAACTGGAGATCTTGGTGCTGTTTTACTAGTCCCTTTGTACTGGAGATGAATGTGAAGTTTCACCAAAAGTTCGTGGCTCCTGAGTTACTCAGATGTTTTGGAAAATTTTATCTGGTAATGTAAGACTTCAGAGAGGAATTCAGGATTAATTATATAAGCAAACTCACAGTTATTTGTGAGCTCAACTAATTGCTTCCACCCTGGGCTAAACTTGACCTGATGCCCTACAGAGTTGCTTGTCTATCTGCACATCATCCTCCCCAGCATGTCTCATAATTCCCTTGTTATTATTTTTTCCATTTTCTGGGTTTTCCCAGGCCCCTTAACCTTAACCTTGAATAATACAGAGTTAAGTGTAATTCTGTATTACTGGAACAGCAATTGAAAATTTACAAGAAAGAATAGAATGTTGGTTATACCCAGTTCTAAGTCTTAAAACTTTACACCATCTGATTTTTCTTGTGGTGAGAGAAATATCAGCAGACTGGTCTTTTGTCACAAGAGCATGTACAGTTACATGTGTCCTTTGTGTGATAGGATTTTTTCAGTGACCTGATTAAGGAGGCTTTTAAAAATGCATTTTTCATTTTAATAGAAAACTTATCCTACTTTAAATAATTGAAACAAAAATAACTCAAACTGAGTCCCTTCAGTGTGATCACAGAGACACATATACAAATATTTTTTTCTACACCTACCATCCCATCTCCCTCTGTCTTCACTTCAGATGATCTTTATCTGTTGTGTTTGAGGAGAAAATTAGGGGTTGGGGAAAGGCACCAGACCAGGCTGAGACTGAAATCTCTGTTCAGTTTTCCAGTCATGTTTTACCTGGCTGGTAACGTTGCATAGAACCCTTAGTCCCTCTGTTGCAGTTCCCATTGGTAGGAAATCTCCTTTTCATTGTCCTTGTTTAGCCTACAACATCTTTAAACTGTCTTTCAATGAGGGGATTTATTACATCTAACAGATTTAGTTTAGATATATGTTCTGAGATAAGATGATTCCCTCCTTTTCTCTCTGTTGACACCTTGAAGGAGCTGAAGTGTGATGTTTGTACTGACTGAACTGCTGTATTGTACCTTCAGTGTCATGGAATTTTGTTAAAAATTTGTATACATAAAAGCCATGGAGTTGCAAATACGGATATGGGCTATAGAAATAAAAACAGATGAGATCTGTTATGATGGGCTGCAGGCTGCAAAGCCTCAATTCGTTAGCTAGCAGGAGAAACAGCAGTGGCCACTGCAAAGAGATGAGCTACACAGAGGGGTGCAGAGAAGATAGCCTGAATGGGGTGAGCAGTGGGCAGGAAATCTGCAGAACAGTGGTTTTACTAGAGTACATGTGGTAGAGAGCCAGGGAAACCTCACCTTTGTACTCCTGCACAGGACTGTCCCAAGGAATTGTGTCGGAAATACGCTTTTGATGTGTTTAGTGGAACTCTTGAGAGCTGTGGTGAACACGTTTGTGCTGTTTATTATTGGCAGGGCTTGCTAAGGAATTCCCATTTTATTTGGAATCCAGGAGTGGTTTGGGGAACTGGCAGAGGGTTAGTATCTGCAAAGCTCCAAGGTATGTGAAGTGCTCAAGGTGCCTGCTCACAGCCTAATACACTGTTTGCAAATGGCTGTGTCATGTCACTTGATGGGATATGCCAAGCCCTATGATAAAAGCTGGGCTGTAACACTGAGCTGTTGCTGGAGAACATATATTTTAGCAGGACTCTGTTGATCATGGATCACTTGTACATTTTATCCTTGTAGCTATGAAGCATAACAACCTGTCTTTCTCTGACAAAATAAGCCAAGTTCTGGAACATGGGTGTTGTGAAGCAGGAAAAGAGCCAGTGTATGGTTCTGCAGGTGTTTTAAGGTACAGGCTCAGCCGTGGGCATCGTGGAATGGGATGTATCTGTGTTTTATTTCCTGCTCACTTGATGAGTTCTGTGCTCACAATTAACCAACCCCTCCATAAGTAGCTAAGAAGCTCTTAACAGCCTCCTGAAGTGAGGCTACATTATGAGACATTGCGTTCATTTTGCCCCAGATCTGGCACATTAACAATACACTTTTTTATTTTCTCTCCCTCTCCCCGTATTTTATTTTGTTTGGTGTGTTTATCTATGGCCACTGCAAAAGGGAACTTCCAGACAAACTGGGCTCTCTTCAGAATCAAGTATGGGATTATTAGTGTATTTGGGGCAGATTTTTAGGCAACTGTGTAAAATGAAGGAGATAATCACCTGATTTTAAAAAAACTGAGCATTGCCACCGTTTTTATTTCTGAGAGTTAAAAATGTCGAATAAATTTTGTAAAGTGTTGAAACAGAAATAGCTTGAAAGCTTTTGCCTTTTTAGAAAAAGTTATGCTTAAATCCTCTTATGAGCTATGTTAACATTAATAGTCTTTTTTTCCTAGGTGGTGGCATTAGCATGCACATCAGAAATATTTGTTAGCAAACTGACAGATATTTTGTGATTACTCCCATTTCATTTCACACACGTAACGTAGGTTACACATACAACAAGCAGGGGTTCAATTCACTCCTTTTTTTTTTTTTCCCTGCCCTTTCTAGCATAAAGTACATAAACCTTGGAAGATAATTTTTAACCTAGGAGTTACCCATTCATTAGAAGAGTTGAAAGCAGGATACATTAAGTAGTTGTTTCCTGACCTCGGCGAGAGCTGCCTGTGTGCTCTCAGATCTGTGTCCAATAATTGGTCCTACCTAGGGGGAAGAAAAGAAAAAAGAAACTACACAAACCGATTGAATGACCACTGAAGGGTGCTTCCAGAGTAATAGCTGGCTTCTGGCAATGCTCCTGTTCATGTGACATAGTTTGAAATACCTTTCATGTTACCCAGGGGTATCTTCTACCTTAAGCTTTTAAAAGGTCATTCTTGAAAATCAGGAATATTGATTAGTTAGTGGGCTGAATTTTTAATCTTAGTGTTTATGTTGTGATCCAAAAATGTTACAGGACTTTCAATAAATGAAAATGTGTGTGTGTGAGATTTAGTTTTCTGAACTTTATTATCTACAGGTGTGCCAGACTGCTAATAGCAAACTTTGCTCTTTACCTAAATTACTTAACTATTTTTTCTGCAAGTCAGGATTATAGATTTGTCTTTAGATTGTGTCATGCCTAAGTACAAAATCTGCTAAATCTGTCAGGTTAATGCTTTTGCCTTGAACTGGCTGCCATGGCCAGGCAGTCCATTTTAACTCTCCTTAGTGTATCTCCTCAAATACTTGCACAATACCTTTTGTCCTGGAGAATCATTCTGGAGTGCCTTCAGTTTTGCCCATTTTCGCTTAGCCTAAACTGACTTGAATACAATGAATGCAATTATAATGTGAATGCTATGTCAAAGGAGAAAATAATCTTACAACTGTAAGGAATTAAGCTTTTTGGAAGGTTTAGTATGTATTTTAAAAAGGAAGTTTGAGTCTTTGACATTTTTCTTCTGCTCTTCTGAAGTTAATAAACTCTAGGATAAGTAGAAATGAGAGCATTTGAAAAATCTTACTTTTTTCTTTTAGTTAATTTGTTTGCATTTTCACATACCTTTGCTCGTTGTACTGGTTTTGGCTGGAGTGGGGGTAATTTTCTTCACAGTGGCTGGTATGGGACCATGTTTTGTATTGGTGCTGAACACAGGGTTGATAATATGGAGTTGTTTTGTTACTGCTGAGCAGGGCTTACAGAGAGCCAAGGCCTTTTCTGCCTTTTGGCTGCCACACTGGCAAGGAAATTGAGGGCTGGGAGGAGACATAGCCAGGACAGGTGACCCAAATTGACCACAGGGATATTCTATGTGAAGTCACACTCAATATATGAAGAGGGGGAAGAAAGAGGAAGGGGGTATTTGTCTTCCCAAAACACTGTTACGTGATGGGGTCCTGCTCTCCTGGAGATGGCTGAGCACCTGCCTGTCCATGAGAAGCAGTCAATTAATTCCTTGTTTTCCTTGTGTGCATGGCTTTTCCTTTCCCTATTAAACAGTCTTTATCTCAACGCATGAATTCTCCAGATTTTACCTTTCTGATTTTCTCTCTGATCCAACTGGTGGGGGAGTGAGGGAGCAGCTGTGAGGGGCTTGGCTGCTGGGGTTAAACCACAACAGTCCTTTTTGCACCTAAAAAAGGGTCAAACCACAGAAACTTCAGGAAGTTCATGCTTACAGAAGGGAAAAAGGTAGGGCTTAAAAAAAGCAAAGCTGAAAAACTGCTACAGTAAGGGAAAATTTTTATGGACAAGGCATTCCAAATGCATATCATTACATGTCTATTTTGCATTTCTCTTCTATGGGAGCAGGTAAGATATGCAGTCACAATAGGAATCAACAGCAGAGTTAGAGTTTCTCAATGGGCCCTTATTTTCCTTTCAGTTTTAACCTGCCCTTTCTGAGGTTAGGTCATTTATCTAAAATGTTCAGGAATGGAAAATGTTGGAATGAGCTTCGCTACAGGTGGGCTAGTGCCTTTGAGGTTAGCCAGTAGATGTCATCACGAGACTGAGCATCTTTGTCCGGGAGCCGTGCAGCACCCTTCCTTAATCCTGGACACACTTGCCAGCTCATGACTGGCAGAAACCTCATTGCAGCACTTGAGTGCATATTTTCTGGCTGGCAGCACGTGTTGGCTAACAAAGTGGTTCAAAGTATAAGTCATCTACAGAGGAAATGCCCCTTGCTGAGATGCCTTTCCAACAAACTGATTCTCCTTGAGCTCTGCTGGTGATTTGTGAAAAGTCTAAAAGACATTTTTCAGCAGAGGCAGGTAACAGTGATGCCTGTGGGAATTAGGAAATAGCACTGATGGTAAACTCACTAACATAAGGGCTCACTGGTGTCTTACAGATAAGACCGTAGATATATTTACACCTACAGGTACAGAATCTCGCCTGTATACTGTGTTCCAGAATGGAAGGGTATGATCTGGAAAAGTGTCCAACATTAATCTTATTCTGTCCTTGCTGAATAATAATAGGAAATTTACCATTGATTTTGTGGGAGAAAAAGAAGGGTATTAAAAAAAAAATCCTGTCCTGAATTTTAATTTTAAAAATGCATTCCCAGTCCTTATAATCAAGCAAATTGTTTTAAGAATGAATTGCCTAAATATACATGTCTTGCAATAACCCAATTAGAGTAGAACCAAGAGGTAGCTTTCTGGTCTCTAGATGTCCCTTCACAACAATCCAGGTTTTCCATAGGTCCCAAAGCCAGCCTGCAGTTTGGTTTCCATAACCATATTAAATTGCACTAGTTGTCAGCACTTTGGCATCTAAATCACATCAATACAGTATTCTTTTTCTTCTGAAATCTGTAAGCATGCTGTAGCATTTAGCATATATATGACCTGCCCTGTGTATGCATGTCAGTAAGTTAACTCTGAGGCCCTCAGACAATCATCACAGAAGCAGCTGTGGTGGTTTAAGATGTCCTTGTCCTTCAGCTGTTCAGTACTAAACCTCTGCTGAAGGCTGCATCCTTACACAGGATGAGAGAAGACAACAGAACTCTGTCTTTCTCCATTTCAGCATAATGCAGTCAATTAATTCCTTTTAACTGTTAATGCAGTCAATTAATTCCAATTAATTGTTAAATGGAAACATGTGACACAGTAAAGCATCCATCTAATGCTACCTGAGTTACCTTAACTTGTTGATGAAGAGGCTTTAAGTTAAGCTGGTTAATTTGCTCTGGAGTAGATGAAAGAGGTTCACAAGATCTGTTTATTTATATTGCTAGAGGAAGCCTCCAGCAAAGGAGCAGAAACAAGTAGCCAGGGTATATCAGCTTCTAATACCACCTCATTCATTTCTTTAATGAATGTCTGGCTGCAGCCTAAAACTAAATATAACAATTTAAACAGCTGCAGCAATATAGCTAATCTTCTTCATATGCTCACTCACTGCAGTGTTTTACAGTATTGCCCCTATCCAAGACTAACTGGACACCAAAATCTCTGGCTTTCCATTTGCTCATCTCTCAGGATTCCCAGCTGCCCCTGTCCAATAAATATGTGTATACTGAAGTGTGACTTTAGTGCCCTGAAACCAGAAATGAAGATGCAACATTAAATGCTCTGCATTTTGCATCATAGCCTTACAAAACAGGAATTGTATTGATTCTCACGAGAGTTTACTTGAATCAAGAATCCTTTTAGACTTTGCGTAGCTGCATCCACTGTGGAATTTCCACCTGTCTGTAGTCATTCATGATCTGCCGATAGCATCTAAGTTCAGTTTTCCTTGGAGTGTGCAGCATTTTGTTTACTGCAATTTCTCCATGATAAGTCCCACAGAAAGCAGCAGAGCCCATGGAGAGCTTCCAGGGGGATTCTGGCTCAGAGAAAGAGAGAAGCCCCTCTGAAATTTTTCTGGCATGAATGCCTGTCTGGCCAGCTTTGCCAGTACTGGGGTGGGAAGCACCTTCTCCCCATCTTCATTTTGTATTCCTCTATTCCGTAGTGCCAGTCCTTCCCTTCATGAGAAGACATGGTCTTTAAGGGTATCCAGTCCACAATAGTGAGATGACTGCTTGTGTACTGATTTTGTTATCTGAGGCAATCTGAGAACAGGCTAATGCTAGTGTTGCACTAAGGATGACTTAGCAAAAAGAAGCAAAGTATCCTGGTGGGAGGAAAGCTCCAAAGGGGAACTCGTTATAGTAGTAGAGAGTACTGCTTGTACAAATGCTGCAATAAAACAAATTTACTGGTTACTTGCCATAAATTGCTTTCATGGTACTCCTTCTTTCAAATCTTTTTGCCTGATAATAACCGTCTCATGATAATTCTTGTTTAAAATGAAATATCTTGTGTTATGGTGTCTCTGTTATTTTTTGCAGGAACTTCATTTTTATTACTAGAGACCAATTTTGACATTTTTAAGTTTTGCAAATTTCACATTTATTTCAGTGCCTGAATTGATTATTTGGTGAAGACTTTAGTCCCAAATGGACAAGTAACACCAACAAATCTCTTTAAAATGCAGGTTATTGCTATTGAAACTGTCACTTCAAGAATTATGATAAGATTACAAGGTCAATCATGACAGAGGCTTTGTTAAATGAAAACATGTGTGACACAATAAAGCATCCAGCACAAAGTTTTATTGTCGGTTTGTTCAATTTGTAAAACTGCTTCATGACCATTTTGCAAGATACACTCTATTTGCATGCTGTCTTTAGTTTCACTTATCAATCAAATAAAGTCAACTGGTCTCTTTCCTTCCCCTGTGTTATGCCTGCAGTTGGATAAGGGGTACACAGATGTTGCTTGTGGTAAAATCATGCAACTGTCAGCACAAGGCAAGTTGGAATGGAGAATGGATTCTGCATTTTAGCAGAAGCTTTCTGGCAGAGGATTAATAATCTACTATTAAACAGAAATGGGTATCTGCAAGTTTTACAAATTACATGGTTTTGAAAACCCATCAAAAGGGCATTAAAAGGATTTACATATGAACAGATGTCCAATATGATATTCAGCTGTCTTGAAATAAGATTGGATAAACTAAAAAACTTCAGAAATGTTTTGGGAACTGGGAAATAGAGCTTGAAAACCATATTTGCTTAATAGCATATGCAGAAATTTATGGAACTTCCTGTTAGTGACTGAGTTTATTGGTAGCTCTCTGTGCTGTCAGTATTACTTTACATTCCACTTTTTTGTTTGTTGATAATCACAGTTAACATTTACAGGATTCACTGTAATGTTTTTAGGTTTAGTAATCTGGCTTGATGGATAAACTGTCAGTTTCATTTAAGATGTGAGCCAAAGAGAATTTGTTCCTGAAAAAGCACCGAGCATTGCACTGGGGCAGGGAAGCAGCCCTACAGAACACGTCGGGACATGACCGATGGTGTGGCTATTCTCTTCTGTGTTGGTTCTTACTGCACTCTCCCCGCCCCCTTCCTACAGTACCCAAACACCTTTCAGTAGTACATGAGCAAACAGGATTAGCATCTGTCACAAAATGTTCTTTCTTTCATCCTTTCCTTGGGGCAGAAATGTGTGTGCAGTGTTAACCTAGCACTTTTTTTTTTTTAAATGTATTTGTTACATTATTATATGTTTGTTAAAGAGAAGTCAAAGGTGTATACTCTGAGTCAGATTAGAAGATTTGTGATGGTTCTTTATTCCTGGGGGAGTTCATTTCACAAACTCAGACCAGCTCCCAAGTAAGCTGCGTTTCCTGCACAGACAGGCTTTACCTTCAGGAGAAAAAAAAAAAATATATATTATGCCTGAAGAGTATTGACTAGCCAGCTGAACTGGAGCTTTAAGCAGTGTTTTAAATATGCTCAGCCGAGAATAATGAACTCCTTGAAAGAATGGGTTTTTTTGTTTATACATAAGTCAAAGTTCACTGTGAAATCATCAAAAACTGTTTAACAAGAAGACTGGACACACCCTTTAAAGTTACTGTTGTTCAGATGAATGGGAGTGTTTGGTTATCATTTAGCATTCTCTGTTGACTGAAGGACACATGTTAAAGATATATCACATCACTGTGACCGTGAGAAGAGTGATAAAAACAAGTGTAGCCCTTTTTTTCTGTAATTAATAATAAAAGCAAAGCCTTGCCCTGTGACATAATCCTTCTTTTTGTCTTCAAACATAGAACAATCTGAGTCATTTCTGAAGAAACCTATTCTTGATACATTATTACAAACAACATTAAGCCTAAGTTACCATCATCAAAATCATAAATAGGCCAAATACACATTAATTTTTCAAAGTTAGTATCTTGGACACGATGAAATTTAATTTCAGTCCTTGCCTACCACAAAACCTGATTTAAAGCTTTCAGGCACAATACAGCTCTATGGTAAAAACACTTGCCCTCAGATGTTTAATCCAGTATGTGCTTCCTCACACTTTCTTTAGAGATGCCACCTCTCATGCAATGGTATCTACAAACAGTGCTTCCTTCCATCGGTTTGCTTGTAAATTTGCTCTCTTCCATTCCTTCAGCATAATAAACTATCACCCAATTAAGAGGAAGGTTCAAGACTGGTATGTTGTATCATAAACTAGATACACCTGTCTCCAAAGGGAAGTTGGTTAGTGTAGAGATTTTTTTAACTCTGAATCAGGTGAGGAAATTCCTATTTATGGTTTCACAGTTATAATATCAACTTTCATTTATTATTGCAAAGGGCCAAATTTTCAGGCTTGACTGATGTTGAAGAAGAAGACATGAGATTTCCTTCTACTCATTGATCATGGCTTTGAACGAGATATTAAATTCTTTTCATACTCTTCATGATCATTGTGCTAGAGAATATGGTGATTCTCTTGCATGCACTCTCAGGTACTGTTAAAACATCTCTGCATTTAAAACTAACTTGAATAAACATGAAATTATGAGAGAGTTTAATTGGTGCCAGAGGTTAATGTGAAATTTATTTTGTGTGTATGTGTGTCTTAGTTACCTTTACTGTAACACGATCAAGAAGAACAAAGAAAACTAAAGAACACATTGTTCAGGTTCATCTTACTCTCAGTGCATTTTCTTTCCTGCATTTGCCCTAGTGTCTGTCACAGTCAGGAAGATCTGTTTATTCTCTGATATAAAAGTAAATAATGAAAAAATGATTTTCCAGCAAATATCTGTTTCAGGGTCAATCATTCACATAACTTGTCTATATGAATACTTTAATATGCATAGGAGTACTGTACTGAAAAAGGTCCCTTGTGTGTTTGCAGGGGTGGTGTCATAGAATCACAGAGTTGTAGAATGATTTGGGTTGGAAGGAACCTTAAAGATCACCTAGTTCCAACCCCCCTGCCATGGGCAGGGACACCTTCCACTAGACCAGGTTGTTTAGAGCTCCATGCAACCTGGCCTTGAAAACTTCCAGGGATGGGGCATCCACAGCTTCTCTGGGCAACCTGTGCCAGTCTCACCACCCTCACAGTAGAGAATTTCTTCCTGATTTTTATATTTTAAAGCCATTCCCCCTTGTCTATCACTACATGCTCTTGTGAAAACTCCCTCTCCAGTGTTCATATTTGTATAGTAGGTATGGAAGGGGCACTCAACTGAAGCATTGCAGAAAGGAGAAATAATACACAGATCTTGATTTTCAGATGAGACCCATATTCTTTGTCCTTTATTCTTTTGTGAGTTCAAGATGTTAAATGGTTTAGTTAATATTGGATTAATTAATTAATTAATAATTATGGATACATTCAGAAGTGACTCCCTTAACACATTTCTCAAGACAAGGAAGTCTGTGAAAACAAAGTATGTTTTTAATTTCCTAATACTTATCTGGATTTTCATGTTTAACATATTGATAAAAGTGAAATCAAACAAAGCAGGCTTCTGTCCATTTAGTTCCTCCTTTAAAATTATACATTCACTCTAGAATTCATTCTTCTGGGTGCTTTATAAGCTACGTGTTTGTGTATTTTTAGGTAGGTAGCTGTCAGTGTGTATATAAAGCACAAGTTTAAGAGAATTTTTGTAGAGGGTTAGATTTTTTTATGTGTGCTTTTCCTGTTAGGACATCAAATCTTCGTTTTGTGGAGTGACTGCTTGCCTTTAAAGAGAGTAGCTGGTGGGCAGTTAGATGCAAGGTTGTGCCTCAAAACTGATCAAAATGAGCAAGTTGCAGTGTTTCAGGAAGCTCTGTCTTTCAGTCACATTAGTGTCCTGGCCTGTGGGTCTGATGGAAATGGGCCTTAACAGAAAGCCTGGTTACATGTAGGAATAACCTTGGGAAGCATTGTAAGGCAGGAACCTTTATGACCTCTTTAAATGGTTGCCACAACAACTCCTGGCTTGTATCAAGAATCATTTTTGTTGTTGTTAAAAGCGATGTGATTTGTGTCACCATCAAAGTGTGTGTTTCTTGATTTCACCGTACATTAGGTATCAGACATGGGGATGAAGTTGTTTCTTAGTGGAAATAACATGGAAAAGTCACTTTTCAGGTTAAGGGCCAGATTTACATTCTAGCACACTGATTTATGTTAGCATGAGGGCTTGCTTTTAGCATCAAGAGACAGCATTGCTGCCAAGCACAGCAGTCCCACTTTCTCTCCACCCCGGGTATTTATCATTCTGCTGATGTCTCCCTTACATTGGCACAAGCACTGTTACTGCTGTGCCATGAACTCTGGGTCAGGGAAAACACCCAGATTAAAATTAAACTGTTTCTCTCCGCATTTAGTTCTACGAGAGATCATTTCCCTAGAGCGGTTCCTTAAATGGCCATACAACCACTCATGCCAGCTCCAGGGAGGGGAGACAGAGCAGGAGCTGGGACTAAGAGCCTGTGGGGGAACAGGGAGTCCTTGATTTCTTTGGCAGCACTTCGTCTGTATGTGGATGTCCTGGATGCATACAGGAAGCTGTGGCTCAGGGATGCGTTTTCAGTCAGTTTAATCCAATCTGAGACCAACACTTAAATGAATACTGCCTCCATAACATGTCCTGCTCTGAGAGGTGTTCCTGTCCCACTCTGTTTGCCTATTGCTTCAGGCTGCCTGTTTGATGCAGACAAACATCCACACATTCATCTGAAAGATATGGTGCCAAGAGGTAGGGTTTGCAAATTTCCCTTTTAGCAACAGAGTCAGATGCCATGTAACATGTTTGTTTTTCAATCTGCATACTCCCTTCTCTGAGGAAAGTTTTACATGTAGTTTGTGCTAGATTGAAGACAGGTAAAGTCAGATGACTAAATGCAGGTTTCTGAATGTGTCTAGTTGTCAAAGGTCCCATTGTGGTCCATGAAAAACTAGATGGTACAGTTTGGAATTACAAAACTATTCAGCCAGTGCAAGTGACTTCTTTGTGATGAGTTGAATAGCTCTCCAGACACTGCTGGGCATGTTTCAGTTCCCTCAGCATAGACCCAAGTGTACTGTGAGGGCTCCAGCCAACCTGCCTGACCTCTGTCCAACCCCGCCGAAGGGCATGGGTTTCCTGTTAATCATGTGTTATACTTGCCAGCTGTCTGCAGATGTCTCAGATACCTTAAAGGATCTCAAATGACCCCAAATACCTATCTTTAGACATTAGGATACAAATCCACTGACTAGTCCTCCCTGGATATAATGGATGCTTAGGATAACTATCTTAGGATGCAGACATCTACCTCATCCAAAGTTAGGTGAAACAAATCTCAATAAATGCTTTTCAGAAAAACCTGTCTAACATAGCTGGTGTGTAATTTAATGCAGTAATGTCTCCCTACATAGAGAGTTCTGGAGAGAAAGTGGATGAAGGCTTCCAGCTGCTGCTGGCAAGAACAGTGAAGGAACCGAAGTTACTAGAACCAGCAGGTCTGCAGCCTGGATCACTCCTAAAACAGCAAGGATTTAGGTTGTGATTATAACTATGAGCTACATATAGCTCAGAGTTATAACCCTACTAAGACAGGGAGATGTAAGTGTTGTTATTCTGGTAAAGGGTAGCACGACTATCGAAGTTCAGTGGAGAGAATAGATAAATGAATTCCACAGACATCAAAAAGAGTTTTCTGCTCAGGATAGCCATCACTTTTTTTTTTTGCCAGAACACTGCTCTCCAGTCTCTTTAGTTACTGGAATATTTGTAGTGAGTCAGGCTGTGTGGAACCAGCAGTGCCCACAGTCACTGTAGTGTCCAGGCCAAAGGCTTGATGGACTGCTCGATGGTAAAAGTCTGGCTAATGGGAGAAGAAAGGTCAGTGAGTTAAACCAACTTACACTGCAGTATTGAAGGTAGGAGAAAATGCCTGTATTGTTTTCACAGAACATATTTTTCACTCCAGAGCAGGCTGCTTAGTCTTGGTTTACTGACAGAATGTGAAGTTTTAATTATGTGTCCTGGGAAAATGTATGAACTGATTTCTCTTTTCTGTGCTGTGGGAGCCTGCTGCACTCCTGGACAAGGTTCATGAAGAATTGCTCTTGGAATTGCTTCTTACAGGGATTGGAGTGTGAGTCAGGTAGAATGGAAGCATTAATACATAAAAAATACTCTGGAGATCTGCAGTATATTTCACCTTGCTTCATCTAGCAAAATACTATTACTGTCCACAATTGTAATATTATTGTTCATGTTACTGATTTATTTTAAACAGCCAAAGAGAATTAATCCTCAGCCTGTTACACAGGTTCTTCCAGCCCTGAATGAAGATTGAATTCTCTGTAAGATGAAAAATAAATCCCAATGCATAACTTCAACATTTAAGAAAAGGTAAATTTGTCTGGGTATGGTGCTGTGAGCACATTAATTCCCATTTATTTTGGTGATATGAAGTGAATATCACTGGTAAGCAGCTACTCCAGATTCTGTGATGGCAAAGCACAAAAACTGTGGACTGGGTCTTTATCTTAATGAGCAGTTGTTGCTTCATTTGCTTTGAGTGAGCTGCAGAATGAGACTGATTTTGCACACAGAGTGAAGGCACTGTACTCAATGAAGTTCAACTGAGCATTCGGGCTGGGTGCCTTCTTACATAAGTCTATGTGTATGTAGCTATAGGGACTCATGTATACATATATAATTCTTTTGCTTGAGATACATACAGAAAGAGAAGGAAAGAGACTTGCAGTGTAGGAACATATTAAAGAGTATTCCGTGAAAGCAGTGTGTGTCAGTTGTCTTTGTTAGTCTGTACAAAGAAAGCTGGCTTAAGTGCCTCAGGTGAAATACACATGGCTTCTTAAAAATATAGGATATATAGCTGCCAGGAAGAAATTCGTATTCTTCCCCAAACTTATATGAAAAATGTAAATCTCCATTGTCAAAAAATGTGGTGTCAATCATTTGAGCATATCAGGTATAAAATTCTTTAGCATTAACTATATTCTTCATACTCCACACCAGCTACCCATAATACATTGGTGTTAGCTCGTACTGTTAACTATGTTAACTAAAAATTAATATTCATACTGCATTGTTTGCTGATGATTGCACTTCACACTGGCTATTGGGCAGTTTCAAACCACAGAAATGAATGCTGGCCTTGAGTTCACTGCTGGTGTTTGCAGTATAGTGCTGAAATGCTAGGAATGGAGGGAATTGTGGAAATAATATTCTCTAAAACATGCATGTTTATCATTTTTCTTCTCCTGTATTAATAATAATATTCTGGCATAGGTTAGAATATATAAATATTATACTTACTGCAGTCAAGAGATTTATACCTTGTTGAGTATGTCTCAGAAGAACTCAAGCACTCTAAGCTATTTGCTTGACACACTATTTAGTTTTCATAGGAAAATAATGAAAGTTTTCACTGTTCTATTACTGACCCAAATAATGCAGATTTCTTGACTATTAATTGTCAGAACATTTTGTGTATTGACTCAAATATAGAATTGTACAATCATAGAATCATTAAGATTGGAAAAGACCTCCAATATTATAGTATCCAACTTTCGACTGAACATCACCATGTCAACTAAGTGCCATATCCAGTCATTTCTTGAACACTTCCAGGGATGGTGACTCCACCAGCACCTCAGGCAACCTATACCTGATACCCTTTCACTGAAAAAAATTTTCTGATGTCATACCTGAACCTCCTTTGGTACAGTTTTAGGTGATTTCCCCTTGTCTTGTCACTACTGCTTGAAAGAGGAGGCCAACCCCCACCTTGCTACAACCTCCTTTCAGGCAGTTGTAGAGAGTGATAAGGTCACCCCCGAGCCTCTTCCTCTTCAGACTAAGCACCCCCAGCTCTCTCAACCACTCCTTAGATGATTTACTCTCTAGACCCTTCACCAGCTCTGTTGCCCTTCTCTGGACTCGTTCCAACACCTCAACGTCTTTCCTGTAGCGAGTGGCCCAGAACTGCACATGGGATTTGAGGTGTGGCCTTTCCAGTGCTTAGTACAGGTGGACAGTCTGTCCCTGGTCCTGCTGGCCACACTATTCCTGATACAGGCCAGGATGCCATTGGCCTTCTCGGCCACCTGGGCACACCCTGGCTCACGTTCAGCTGCTGTTGACCAGCACCCCCAGGTCCTTTGCTGCTGGGTCACTTTGCAGCCACTCTTACCCCAGCCTGTAGCGCTGCAGGGGTTGTTGTGACCCAAGTGCAAAACCTGTAACTTGACCTTGTTGAAGCTCACAAAGTTGGCCTCAGCCCATCAATTCAGCCAATCCAAATCCCTCTGCAGAGCCTTCCTGTCTCAAGAAGATCTGCAGCAATCTGCTGCATCATATCGGACTTTATCAGTTCTCTTTCCATCATGCTACATTATGATTCTTTGAAACATTTTACAAAATTCCACAGAATACTTGGTTACTGCTGACTTTATATATATTTATAGGGGTTCACTTGTGTGTCAACCATAGACAAAAAAATTGTACAAAATATTAAATAGTAGATTTCAGAGAATGTTCAGGAATTCACAGGAATAATTTGCAGTAAGTTTTGCACTATTTGTATTAATATGGATTTGTGGGGATTTTTGGTTTTTTTATTTTGCAACCAGTGGGTGTGCAAGAACACTAAGTGACAAGGGCATATTTTATTATCAAATTTGATTTGGTGTAAGGAGAATTTTAGATGTTATAAAGCCAGCTTCACTCAGCACTGTACGATACAAGAAGAGACCGCATGTTTACTTTAAAGTTGAAATATACTATAGCCATAATGGGATATGGTCAAATTTCAGCTGTTAATCTGGAATGTTTTCATCATTATATATATATGTGAGTAAGTATACTTACATGTAGTACAAATCAATATACTTTTATGTCGAACTTCCATGTGCTTCTGCATAACATTTATTTTATTCAGATCTTGTTGCATACTTGGTAAGGGAGCAAAGAGTTAACCTAAAAGGTTATAGCTTTCCCATAGAGTGTACTGTCCAAATCTCATTCTCAAGATCTCTTAGGAAGAAAAAGTTTAACCATAGTCAGAATGAAAATCCAGGCCCACTTTCGTGCTATGAGTTTTGCCAGCCTGTTCTCTGGTAGATTTAAATAACTCTTCTGCTTATCAAAATGTGACTCAGAGAAAGCAGTGCCCTTTAAGGACACTGGTGTGAAAACTGGCTATGAAATTTGTCTGATACACATGGCTGGCACGTCTCTAGTTGTTGAATAATGTTAAAGGAAACCTCAAAAAAAAAAAGGTTGGAAGACTTGGCCTCTATTATATGTCTGTGTAAGCAGCTACTGTATTTACGTTGAAAAGGGCATGTGTTGACAGACTGGGGAGAAAATGGTTTCTGTGACCACACATGAGTAGGAAAGAGAGAGACAAGTGTGTCCAACAACATGTAGAGTGCACTGTCAAAAAACACTGAGAGAATCCGAGATCAAATGTACCCTTGTTTATTTCCCTATAGCCAAAACTAAACCTTTTCTGTCTATAGAGCAACATAGGCCCTTACTGAGCTACTCAAGGCAGAGCTTAATGAACTATCTCAGAAATCAGCAGGGTTGAGGAGGCTCAGCAGAGCATCAAACTGGTAAAGCTTTGCCTCTGGCGGGGCTGAGTCATGTGGCATTATCCTTTGTGCCATGAAGAGGTACCGGCTCAACTGGAGCTTGTTTGTGTGGCTCTAACAGGATGCACATACTGTGTCTTTCCCCCCTGTTCATGTGCAAAAGCACATTAAGATATCTTGGTGATTGTAGATTGAAATACCTGTTCAATAAAAGAACGACAGTGTAGGCCTCTTAATGTAAGCACATACTAGAGCAAATGTGTCTGCATTGAACAGGTAGCTTTTGAGACAGTACACACACATTTCATTTCACTTTTCATTCCAATGTTCTTTAACATAAGGACCTTTATCAAACTTATCCTGAAAGTTGCTCATTAACTAGGAAGTGAAAAGAAAGTGCTTTCCCATGGTTATGTTAGACTGTATTAGCCTCATTATCCTCCCAAGAACTTCTCAGTCGGTATGTGAAGAGGTGAAGAACAGAGGTATTGCTTATATCTCAGCAGCTAAGAAATCGAAAAGATATATTAATTTGTTAACATGAGGTAAGAATCATGTCCCAAGGATTAGAAATATGTTTGGACAAAGACATTTCAAGGTCACAATATGTTCTCTTGAGATATTTGAGATAAAGCGTGTAAGAAACCAACTTGTTGTGAGACCTCCTCTGGACTACAGCACCCAGTTTTAAAATCATAGAATGGTTTTGGGTGTGAAAGCACCTTAAAGTTCATCTAGTTTCAAACGGTTTGTTCCACTTAGTCAAAAACCATCTGGTTTCATCTGTTCAACAATTTTTGGAGTGTTCCATTGTAGGAGGTAGAGACAAGGGCAAGAAGGCTCTGCTTTTGTAGGTGAAGATTAGTGAGAATATCCCTTTGGTCACTTTGAATTAGCTGTCCTATTTGTGTCCCCTGCCAAGATCTTGCCACCCACAGCCTACTGAAGGACAGCAGAATGTTGGAGAGACAGTGCTGATGCTGAGCCAGCGCTGCTCAGCAGGAGCCAAAACACTGGTGTGTTATCAGCAGCAGTGCAAACCCAGCACTGTGAGGGCTGCTGTAGGGAAAATGAACTCCATCTCAGCCACACCCAGTGCAACCTTACAAATAACATTAGTAGTATTTTCCCTCCTTGAAAAGTCAGGAGACAGTGTCCTACTGTGTGATTTTTTTAAAATAGGCTGTGTAGTAGTCACTTCTTTGGAAACCTTAAGTCTAGAGCTCACCCTTCCAAGTGACAAGATAGGACTGATCAGTAAAGTTAAAGCAGGAAAGTTTCTCTAGCACAGAGAAACCTACAGCAGGTGGGAAGTCAAGGATCTGATTTAACAAGAGCATGGACACCTGTATGAGTAAAGTTACATGTGCAAATGTTAGAATGATTGAAACTTTATTATGTATCACATAACTTTTCAGATCTATGTCTAAATAAGGAGTCACTGCCATATTTTTCTTTAGAATGTGTACATCTTTCCACAGGTGTCAAACAGAGGTCCAGCAATCAGTGACATTTTATATATTGTACAGTTGTCTGTATGAAGATGAATACCTTTGCCATCCCATTTTCTGATGTTAACTCCATTCATATCCACAGCTGTTTGATCCTATAAAACTGAGAAAGAAATCCTGTGAATGTAATTTATGCATCTCTTATGCACCTCTCATTAATTGATCCTGCTAATTAAGACATTGATTTTCTTCTAGAATTAGGGTAAGAAGAGAAAGAAGTATCCTTAAAAGACATCCAGGGCAGAGGCTTTCACAGGTAGCTCTGTGGCAATCAGGAACTAGAAAGGTTTCTGTAACCATCTATACTTACACAGCCAGAGGGCTGCCCAGGCTGATTCCATCTGAGATGTTCTGTGAATCTCACTGAGCAGCCAGTGAGCTTTGTCATCTTCTCACCTCTGCCCTGTGCTCCATCCTTTGTCGTATCCTCTATTCTTCATGGCCCTATGGTCTGTGGGGCTTCTGTGGCATTCCTGGAATGGGCTTCCTGAGCCCATGGGCCTCAGTCTCCAGCATGTTGTTGCATCCTACAAGAAGCAGAAATTCTAACAGGTAGCAAGGGCACTGTCAGATTTAGTGGGGGAAAGAAAATAAATATTTTGAACAGCCGTGAAATCAGTTTAAAGTAACAAGTTTAACACCCCCAGCCAAAAGGAGGAGGTAGGTGATGACAGCTCAGCACTGTGTCATCAACATCATTCAGATTACTGCAGGCAAGAGTTTTCCCAGTGACTTCGCAAGTGCCCCCCATGGCACTGCAGCCCAGGGAACTGCCCTGGTTTGTGTCTCAGCAACCTCAGAGGCTACAGCAGGTGACATGTGGGAGGCTGAGGTCATGTCCCAACAGGTGAGTGCTATGCAGCTCCCTTTCAAGAAAGGGTGGGAGACAGCTTTCTCTAAAACCTGATAAGCATTTGTGCTGGCTGGCAAGTTCAAACTGCTGTGGTCACACCCCTGCACATTTCTGTATGAACACTAAGGCAAAAAATGTAAACTTGAGACCAGAGATACCCAGGCCTTCACCTGCCCATATTTGATAGCCAGCAGATTTGGTGGGAAATGGACTTGACTTAAAAAAAGCATTGCCTCCTTGGCCCTTGGGAAAAAGCTGGATGATTTTAATTTCTCAATACATGTGGGAGAGCAGTGGTGGGAATCTTCATCAGGGATATTTCAGAAGCTTGAGAGATGCCATATCAACTTAAATAGCTAAAACAGTAATCTCTTTTCAAGGTGAGTAAAATGAGAACCATACATAAATAAGTTGTTAAAATCTGTTGTATAATAAAAACAAATTTGATTTTAAAGATGCAATTATTCTACTGCTGATTTTAATTTAATTGCTACTTATCTCAAAGCATAAGTGAAGATCTTATACAGAGAGGAAGAGGGAGAAAGAAATTATGTGTTGGAAGCAACATACTATCAAGATTGAGTTGTCATAATTTCATGGTCACTTCTGTCCCCTGTCCCTCTGCTTCATGTCTGTTGAGTCTTTATGTCTCTTGGAAAACTCACAATGTTCATACTATTCTGGACTCTCTACTCTTCATTTCTGAAGTAATTTTGTGCACTTATTTTTTATATTTAAACAGTTTTCTGACATCTTGGCTTGAATCTTTTAAGGAATCTTTGGTTTCTTCTAGGTTTTTTTTTCCGCTCTTGCAACATACATTGTGACTGAAACATGGGAATTTCAGATAAAATAATACAGGAATGTGTTATAATTACTGCCTTAGGAATATACAGTTCTGCTCCTAAGGATAGACCTCAAGTAACACTAAAAAATTGGTCATGATATAAAAAACTTAAATATTAATGCAAAAGTGTTTCTTTCCTCAGCAGAACTAATATCTTTGACTACTTTACAAGGCTTGTCTTAAGTAAAGTTAGTGACTTCAAAAGGAATCCCTTTCTGTTCTTGTTTATATCAATAATTTTGTATGTTTTCTGGTTTTTAATCTGCCCTTGCTGAGCAGGACTAAATCACCTACAAAAGGTTGCAGGTTTGACATAGCTTAAAAAGGATGAAAGGCACCACAGAGGAGTTTCTCTGGTCAAATAATATTAAAAGTTAAATATTTGAGATTACCTGATACTTCAGAGAATTACTCTGAAGTGAATTAAAAATAAATGTTAAATTAACCTGCCTGACATTTGTTCTGCGCCAGTCAATCGGGCATTTTATTTGTAGTATTGCCAGAACAGAAAAGAAACCCAAATTCAAGTCTCTGGAAGTAAATTCTTATTAACAAAAAACAGTTCAATCACTTTGACACAGAGTTAAAAGAATGCTTTTTTAAATCAGTGCTTAGTGAGTTATAGCAAGTCAAGATGATAAAATGGAAACACTATTCCAACTTGTTTAGAGTAGGTTTTGCAAATAACAACAACCTCTTTAATCCCTCTCGCGTACATTTTCCTCTTAAGTCTGTAAAATTTAAGATTTATGAGTTTGGACTGGGATCTGAAATGGAGAGGAATTTTCTGCAAAGACCATGTTCAACAGCTAGAGTTGAAAAGTTCAGTTACTTCTTCTTCAAGGAAAATTTGCCAATTTGGAACAAAAAACCAATTTAAAATTCATTGTGAAAAATTAGAGGCCTCAGTTTCAGATGATACCCACTCATGCACCCTGATTTTAAGCATGAGAATGATTTTGCAAGCACTGAAATATTAGGCTTGTATGTAGGAGTTTGCAGTAGGGGGTTCTAAATGAAAATGTAATTTAGTGAAAGGGAAATTAGTCTATTCTTTTCCCAGAATAAAGGAATTTCTTAAAATAGTACAATATGAAGTGAGATAATATTTTGGTTGTAATTATATTTCTCCTGGCTCCTGTTCTATTGTAATGCCTTTCATTTGTGAGGTTGCAGTACACTTTTCTGTTACTACTCATAAGTTGACCAGGGCTTAGGATGTGTCAGATTTAACACTTTGTCTGAGTAGGCTTTAAATGAAAGTAGTTTTCCTATGGGCTGATACATGTGAAGCACTACTGTAAAGGTATAAACCAGAAGAAAAGTCCCCTGTGTGACAGTAACTAAGTTGGTTGAGCTAAGCCCGTTATTCTGTGAGCTGAAGAAATGAACCTTGCTTCAATCCAGCCAGAGCCTCTTGGGAGAAGTTGTCTGGCGCCACAAAACAAATTAGTAAGGAGAGACCTGAAAACTATTAAGTTTATTTTAAGAATGTGTTGTCAGAGATCTAATAAATTTACTTGTTGCTGCAGGCCATGCATGTATGGAGCCTTAACTAATCCAGGTGGTGTTTGTTTCCTTCAGAGGGAGGTGCAGGGTGTGGATCTTTAGGAAGAAGGTGTTGTGCTTTAGGTAATGTGGGCATTGTTTAATGATAGACGTGACAGCTTGAGTGGTATGTTTGGGTTTTCTCTGTTAATACTCCCAAGGCAATTTAAATTAATTTTCTCATGCAAAGTTAGTTAGTGACTACACAAAGTGCTAATTCATTTAATGACAGCATGGAAATAACTTTATAGTAAAAGAATAGTTCTTCTAAACTGAATAGATTTCTTTCATTGCTATGTTTGAATATTACAAAGATTACTTTTAAAGTGATTAAATTTACAAGTTTACCATATTGCAGTTCAGGACCAGTTGTGTCTTTGAGTTTTCTCAGGACCCTCCTTTATCAAGAAGACAACTCAACTGGGTTTTAGTTAGCCATATAGACTGGTGGGTTGAACACACTCCCGTTACATTCAATGGAGTGGGTCAGATCATTCCAGAGGGTGATCTAGCTGTTCATATCAGATGTACCTGCAGTTCCTGAAGGTGTAGTTCTTTCCATTCATTATGCCTAGACAGTTAGCTTAAATGAAACATACACTTTTATAGAATAACATTAGATTATATGAATCCTACCTTTAAAGGAGGATCTCTATGGCAGATCACTTGTCTTCATCTGCTGTGGAACAGGAGCCAGTTGGTTATGTTCCCATGCTCTGGGACCCAAGCAATTGTGTTTTGCCAGGAGTGGTTATTCACTGGAAATATTGAACTTGTCGACTCAGAGTTCTTTTCTGCTCAGAAGCAGTGGTTATACAGCACAGTATCTAAAACCAGCAAGTGGATCTTTTGGATTCCCTAGAACTCAGTTACAAACTAAGTACTTACTATCCGTAAAGGCTTTCAAACATACACAGTGCTCCAACATCTTTTTTGGTGATTCAGATTGGGTTGCTCGTTATCCACTTTGCTCTTTCCTTTGAAAACTCATAGTCTCTTGGTGCAGCCAATAGAGTGACAGTATCCTGACTCTTGGTGAACTAATTTGTACAGAGCTGATTTCTACTGAAATTATTTTAAGGCTATGAAATGAAGTGGCTGAAGAGCCAGTGCATATTTGCTTTCACAGTTTTTGTTAATGAAAATCAGGTTAATCTCTTAATCAGAATCCGGTTAATCTCCTGCGGGAGAACTGGGCATGAACTTGAATTGGGAATTCCTTAAATTAACCCAGCATGGATCCGCAGACTGCACTTGGAGACATCCTTAGGGACGCTTAGTTGAATTTTATGAGGATCCAGATTTAATACACACTAGCTAACCTTGACATTCATGTCTAGTCTCTCACTTCCCCTTCCTTTTTGTAACAAAGCAGCTACATGGTATTCCTCAGATACTTCTTCTGCTACGTGACTTCAGGAATTTGCTTATTCCGAGCCCTGGCAAATGTGGCCCTTCCAACTTGTTTCTTGGGGGTAGACATAAAACAGAAGAAAAAAAGAGTTACAGAAACTACTGAAAGATGGAAATTGTCTGCAGTTCACTGGATACCAGCAATTATACTCCAGGCAAGCTAAGTCCACAATGTTGGGAAATGTGTGTTTTCTCATGAGAAGTCAGAGAAAGCATTGTTTTAGTCCCTAATCACTAGGGGCTAGTTTAGGGGATTCTTTTTGGCTGTTCTGCAAATATATTGAGTTACAGTGGCAGATAGAGTGCAGGAGGGTACAGAGTTCAGCAAGCTATTTTTGTGATTGGGTCAATTTTAGTATACTTGAAAGACACTTACAAAGGTGAAGCATTTTAAAGATTTTCTAATGGAGTAAAATCATTAGGTTATCTTATGCATTGTTAAAGTCAATTCAAAACTTTCTAGTGGCATATGTTTTATGCTGGGTTTACTTAGGCATTTCACTTCTGCTATTTTCATATGAAGTAATGGCAGTTTTGCAGGATATTTGCTTTCTGATGGTCAAGCAGTTGACTGACCAGGTCCTCTTCCCCCTCCTCTTTTATTCATGTTGTGTAACCGAAACTGGTTTTCCCAGATGACTTGATTTTTTAGGAATTTCTTGTTTGATGACCTCTGCAAAAATAATATATCACTGTTTTCTAACAGGCAAACAGTTTCCAGGACTTCTATAAAGACCAGTTCCAGGTTACATCTATCTTTGACTTGTCATATGCGGGCAAACCTTTTCAGAGGGTTTTGTCCTCAAAAGTCTCAGTCAGTCATGAAGTCACTTTGTGATTCACCTTACTCTAGATCCTTACCTTCAGCTCCTTACAAAGTTTTTAAATGTGTCTCACAACTCTTGCCATCTCATTTCTCATTAATATCTCACTGCATCACATCCTTCCTAGCATCTTCTGATTTAGCACTGCTGCACTCAGATCTGTGGCAAGATTCAGGAAACAAGTTTTCATGCCTCACTTTAGCAGCATCTTGCCAACCACATCTCATTGACGCAAAGTTACTTTGGATCTACCTTGTTCTAACACTGCCCTCCTTCCTTTTGTGTAGTTTTAAAAGTAATGGCTTCCCTCTCCGGACTTCTGATGTATTTGTATTGCCAGTACTTATTTGGGAGAGGTATAAAAGCAAAACTGTCATTGGAGTATAGTAGCTTAATGATTTGCCCAGCAGCTAAATGTCTGACTGTGCCTGAGGGCAGTGCTTGGGAGCAGTGCACAGTCCATCTGCTGATAGAAGTATTATTGTAGGGCAGATACTTATTTTAATAGTGAACCAAATTAAAGTGGTGTGTACAATTTTATTTCTGCGATTTTATAATTTCTAAAAGCTATATTTTTAATATTCTTTACAGACGTTATGTTGTGTGATGCTTGGCTCTACTATGTTGTAGCAGTTTCACCCAGATCAGGCATGGGGGAATTCACCTTACCCAGCATTAGATGGCTGTCAAAAATGTGTACAATGTAAAGCATTACAACAGGAGTTTTTAAAAGCTGATGAGGAAAAATTCACATATTTTTGCATATTTTGGGGCAAAGCTAATCTCATTCAAAAATAGATGCCTAAATTAAGTCATAGCCTTACAAAATGCCTCTTTCCTGGGTTTGGCTATAAAGAAAGTTTAGGATTTCTATCCCCAGAATAAATTTCTGAAATTCGGCAAGGTGTATCATATGCCTCCTGCTCTGTTTTCTCAGAGGTCTGTAATAATAATAATAATAATAATAATAATAATAATAATAACAATAATAGTAGTAGTGGTAGTAGCTAATAATAAGAAGAACAGTGGTTTTATTCTTTGGGACAGTGGACTGTGAAATGGCTTGTATAAGTAAGAAATCATGTCTTCTGAACATGAAAAAAAAGCACAAAGTGAAGACAGATATTCTGAAATACCTATATTCTTTTCTTAAAATTTTAAATCTGATGGGTTTGGTATTGTGCATTCTAAAAGGTGAACATTATATATTTCAGGGACAGAAGTAATTCAGTAAAAATGGAGGCTTACTGTAACCCCCCTCTAATACTTTTTTGTTTGGTTGTTGGGGTTTTTTTATTCTACGAAAAAAAAATAGAAAGAAACAGCTGAAAGCAAGAAAAATAGGTGAAATGAAGACAATACTAAATCTTTTGTATTGTCTTTCTTGTGCTTTTTTTCTTCCTAAATTTCATTCATAAGATACCTGTATGTAAGATGTAGACTGTGTGCCTTTGCCCACAGCACATTTAACTTTAAGTTCTTTGGATAAAAGAACAAATTATGCCAGATTTTCTTTTGCTTTCTATCCTCTAGTTAGAATACTTTTGTCTAAAAGGATGCAAACTCTGCTAGAAATTTTCCTTTACCTGGGCAGTTTCAAATATCTGACATTGTCATTTCTAGTAAGCTCATGCAGCAGTATTTCTTCTCACTAGTGGTACTAATAGGTTCTCTCTCCTCTAATAGACAGTAAATTTCCATTCTTTTTATATCTCAGAAACTTTTATCCTTCTGTTAAATTATGGTCAAATTGGGCAGTGTGTTCAAAATGGCACATAAATGGCTTTTCTCACTGGATTAGAGAACAAGATGTATTCTGCTATGTTTGTCCCCAGAGCTAATGGGAAGACATAACATATGGCTTACCTAATGTGAGTGCTGTTGTAGTTACTGCTGTAACACTATAGCTGCTGGCTCTCTGCGATGCTCATTAGTTTTTGATATGTGTGTTTGTAGCCTTCCCCTTTGTCAGTAGCAATAGAGATCAAAAGAGCAGAAAGGAGCAGGGTGAGGAGTGCAGGGAGATACTCGAGTAACCATTTCCCTCCTTTTGTTTACACAGTACCTTTGCCTCCATGTGAGATTGCACAACTACAGTTCCTGGATTTTTCTAGTAGGCAGGTCAATAAAGAAACATAGAGGCTTATCTCTGAAGCAGAGTGAAAGCATATGGAGTGGCTGCCTCATTTTTCAAGAATGGAAGAAACTGGAAGGGATAAACCAGCCTTCATTTGTCTCTTCCTCTAGTAATTAAGCCATGAATTAATTTAAATACTTAGATATGTCTCTCTGCTGTTCAGAGGAATTACTTTATTCACTGACTTGTGTGCAGAAGTGTTGATTTCTAAAGGAAATTTCTTGCACCTTTAAGATAGCTGTTACCTGAACAAACCTTGTTCTGTAGCAGCACCTTGTGGGAAGGAAATCAGACTACAGTCTCCCACACAGGCCAGCATTCCCAGAAGACAGTTGCTGAGTGAGCATCTGCCATCAATGAGCTGAACAGCTTATTTTATTGTTGCTATAGAACTTAGAGGAGTCTAGAGTAATAAAAAACACATCCATTAGGATGATACACAGAAGGCATCCCAAATACATTCTTATTAATTCTTGATCTTCTTCTCTTGAGAAATAAGAAAATTAGGGTACTATGTCTGTATGCATCTAAGATAAAATTTGCTCCTATGTACAGCAAATGTATTATGGCTGAGTTCTTTACCTGTTATTTCTTAGTTTTAAATCTTTAAAACCTTTGGATTGTGATGTCCAGATAGATACACATCTTACCCAGGATACAAGATTGTATTAAGCTCAAAAGACAAAGTAATCTTTAACAAAAAAGAAAGGTTATAATTATGTCTTTATAACTTTGTTTTGCAGGAGGCAATAAGCTGAAGAATCAACATTTTCGCCTAAACTGGGCATGGATCTCCTTAGAAAAGGAGTATTACTTAGTAAATGAAGACTCCAAGTATCTTGATGTTGTTCTTAAACGGAGAGGTTACCTGGGAGAAACCTCTTTTATAAGTAAGTTCACTTCTAACCTTATCATTTGCTTCTATAAATCACTGCCCCACCAGTTGATATAATGTATCAATAGAACGGGATCGTATTATAGTTGTTTCATGCTAAGCAAACTATATTCAAAGGCATATGTTTGTTTATTAAAGAGTGTATCTTTTATTATGCTATGCGTATGATTTCTTCAGTTATATAGTGAAATCTTCCCTTTTGCGGTTCTTTTTTGTCCTCTGCAATTAATTTTTGAATAAACAACCCAAGACACCGTCCTTCTTTCTTTGATTTGATTGATACCACTGTTTATTTGTTTCACAGAATACAGTTCCTGCCCAGATCTTCTTTTCCCTGAATTGAAAAAATACAGTTGTAGCAACCAGAAGGACAACAATAAACATATATCATTTTCCAGGAAGGCTATTGTGAGCTGGTGTGACCAGCAGCCACAAGCATTAGGCTCGTTTTCTTCACTCAGTGTTGGCAGTCAACTGAGGCTGATACAGGAGGTGTTGAAAACTGTTTGCAGTGTCTGGGGAGTGAAACAGTGAAAAAAAGGTTGTGTTATCACATTCTGCAACCTCACACCTGTTTCTAGCTTCTGGATCTGTTCCCATCTTCTGATGCATTTGCACCAAGGAACATTATCCTTGTGCAATTTCACATTGAAACCCATGGTGAGCTTATACTGCTTAGATGAAACACTCAATTTAAAGCTATTTTTGCAGAGATATGTAAGCATTTGCCTGTCAAGTTTCTGGTTAGGGCTTTTTCTGATTAAAAGTCTGAGTTTCAGGTAGTGAGATGCAGTTGGGACATCTATTTTGGCATGAGATTTAGGGGATATAGACGTTAACAAACAGGATCTAACTGAAAAGACTCTGTTTTGAACAGTGAACTAACTTTGATAATATATTCCTTTTAAAGAAAGAAAACTAATGGAAGAGATAAATTAAATACATAGTTAAGGATGTATGGTTTAAATTAATTACTATACTGAATTACAGATACTGATGTGGCTTCTGATGCTTCAGATAAAGTGTTTACAAAATTTTCCACCTATGGATTCAAGGTCAGTTTCAGAATTGAGCTGACTGAAAATTCAGCAAAACCAGAATAACTTGCCTCCGATTACCTTAATCCTGCAAATGGAATTACAGAATTGGAAAGAGCATAAAAGATACTGGCCAAGATGATTACTGGCCTTTCTGGTCCATATGCAGTGCCAAAGTGGCTGAAGGTTTATAGGTTATATAAAATATTGGCTTTGACTTAGGATGAGGCTGAAAGACAGAAAAGCAAGGTTTGTAGGGAAAGGTGATGTGTTTCAATACATTAAATAGTGCAGCTGGAAGAAACAATCAGAGAAGGGAGAAGTTTTAAGTTTTTTTTCTGAAAACCTGAGAAAAGACTTTAAGACTTCAGTGGTACTGTGGGATTTAAACAAGGCCAAATGCATGAGTTGGAGACAGTTCTGAAATACTGTCTCATTTCCATGAGGGTTTGTCAGACAGCCTTAAACTGTGAGTGAAATGCCTGTGAAAACCTGTTTTAGAGCAGTCTGAATCTGAGGGTGGAAGGCCTGTGCCACCTCTGTGGATTGAGTTGTTTGAATTTTATCCCATGGACTTGCAGCTTCAACTTCACCTGAACTTAATGATTGTCATTATGCAAACACTGAAATAAGAAGTAATAGCTTTTTAAAATGCTTACAGCGATGGCAATGAGAGCAATGGTTCAGGTTTTGCATCTTCTTTCATTTTTATTCAGTACATTTTCCTTTGTGTCATTGTGTTTTCCTTAGCTTTCTCTTTCCAGGGGTGTTTTTATTTTTTCTAAGAAAAATATGTATTTTCTAGGGTTTTGAGCAGTTTACTTAGATGTTCTGGAAAAGAAGATAACCCAGAGGGCTAAAAGGAGAGAGAAAAGTCTGTTGTCCCTTTTGGACATCCATAATTGAATTATCGGGAAATGGAAACTTGATTGTAACTTAGGAGAATGTAGTATTTTTCCACCTCTGTGTGTGATACCCAATATAAAACTGATTTAGCTTGAATGTTCCCAGGCTGTGAAAAGTATATTTTTCTACATGTTTTTTAAAGATGACACAATGGGAGAAATATTACCAGTGATGTTTTTAATGACCTGAATTTCTGATTTTAACAGGTATTAGCACCAAAGATGGAACTGCCAAGAAAGATAAAGACTTTAGAGGAAAAGCCCAGAAGCAAGTGCAGTTTAATCCTGGTCAAACCTTAGCCACATGGCGAGTACGGATTTTGAGTGATGGTGAACATGAACATTCTGAGTCCTTTCAAATTGTTCTTTCTGAGCCCGTCATGGCAATTCTGGAATTTCCTGCTGCATCCACAGTGGAAATTATTGACCCAGGAGATGGTGAGAACCTTTCCAGAACTGTACTGGCGATATATGCTATACCAAAAGATAAACTGAAGGACAAATACTGTGAGTAACACTGGATACTAAAGGTTACCTGTCCTCAGAATATTTCTGAAGACAGATTTTGTCATCAGGTAGCCATTTTTCCTCTATCATTTTAAGTGCTTGATGAATAGCTAACTCAGGTAGCATGTTTTTATGAAATACCTGCATTTTTTTGTGATATGTTATTTCTAGGGGGTTGTTTGTTTTCATTTTAGGCATAACGTGTTATGTGTTTGCAAACAGGACATAGCTGCAGAGTTGGCTGGAGGCTGACTTGATTTACTCTGCCATGAAAATTCATGTGGGAGAGGATGGTACAGGAAAATCTAGGCTGCTTGCTCCCAACAAGTTTGGGTCTTGGAGCAAACTATTTGCATCAGTCAGGCCTTAATATCAAGCTGAGAAGCTCAGTAGGTGTAGTGGTCATTAGACCAAGTGTAGTTCACACTGTGTCAAGAACAAATAAAATTATGGGTGAATATAAACAAAGAAATAAACTGATTTTAAAAGATTTAAAAAAGAAGAGCTAGAGCATGCTCTGGTTGCTTTGTTTCTTTTCAGCTGCATCCAGACACTTGAACCCATGGGCTGTGGTCACACAGAACTGTCCTTAAGAAATCTTTTAAGTCCTGGATGACCGTAACAGCTTGAATTATATAGTCTTCCCTAATGAACTTTTGAAGAGTGTTGAGCAT
Source organism: Coloeus monedula (assembly GCF_965178545.1). Taxonomy (NCBI): domain Eukaryota; kingdom Metazoa; phylum Chordata; class Aves; order Passeriformes; family Corvidae; genus Coloeus; species Coloeus monedula. The sequence continues at coordinate 52,799,873 of NC_138783.1, forward strand.
GGAAATTCTCAGAGGTGTCTTAGTTCCTAGTTACAAATACAAGTTAAACCAGAGCTTATCTCACATCCATATTTAGTCACTAAGAAAAATAGTGCTTAACTTTAAAAGCAGCATGTATGAGACACATAAATAACTTGAAAATGTGTTAATTCCTTTTTCTTTTCTATGATCAGTAAGATAGCAGAATTCAAGGTAATTAGCCAAGTCTTCTTTTTGCCAACAACAGGATTTTATATTTCTTACACTAAGATAAAATTTTTACAGTCCCAGAGAATTCGTAGTAATTATACATAAAGTGACATTGCATAGGAGAAAATCAAATACACGGCTGCAAATCAAAGGATATCTACAGGAAAACTAGAGAGAGAACTTTGAGGGGGAGGACTGTGTTTCCTAACAGTGTTTTGAAGCTGAGGGTTTACCAAGCTCACTGAATAGGAACCATCAAAAGTTTTATTCTGCTTCCAGTGAAAAATTCATTGATTTGAATGGTGTCATTTTAGGATCAAAATAGTAAGCTTGTTCAGAAGGCTGTACCAGCCTCTTGGTGTATGGGACATTAGTTAATGTTTTATTCCAAATAGAGATTGCATGGGGATGTGGTTTTTTTATACTAGCTGTGATGGTGTAGCTCATTCTCCTCCAAGCTTTTATGTTGTTCATAAGGTCTGTTAAACTTTTATAGTGCCATTTTACTCGTAGCTGAATAATTATGAGAGAGAAAGAGAGAGAGAGGAAACCGAATAAATCAGATTCCTGCATGTTTTGGAATATTAGAGTTTCTCATTTTGCCAACTAAATTCTAAAGGAAGAAATAGAAGGAAAGAAATGTTGGGGGGGGGGGGGGGGGGGTTAGGGCTGCCTTTTGCTTTACTTTAAAATGAGAAAGTAGGGATCTGATATTTTTCACATTGAATTTTTGTCTTGCCAGAATAGTGAGTAGTCTAGATCTTATCAAACCTGAATTACAGCATTTTTAAGGCAGGCTTTTGACCTTAAGTCATGCTAGTAGTAGTTGGAGAAATAAAACCTGGAACATGTTTTCAAAGAAGCCACCTGACAGTTTTCAGAACACTGTTTGCCAAAGTACTGTGAAGTGATGAAAAATTTGCTTTGTGCAGTCAGCTGATACCACTTAATTTGATATTACACGAAATTATATTCTGTTTAGGTTGCAGTCACTAATGAAACTGTGAAGGTGCTTTATAATTATGTGCATAGCCACCTTTTGTTCTTGAGTTTTTGAGAGAACAAGAACAAAATTGATCCTGAATCCCAGTAACAGCATAAAACCCATCAATCTGATTATATGAGTATAAAATAATGAAAGAGTTCAGAATACATCTTGGTCAGTTTTTCCCAGAAAAATGGTCTGATACTCCTTGGTATGATACATTTTAGTGTGAGATTGCTCCTCAGACTTCACTGGCTGTATTGGCTGGGTCTTCTTTGAGTAAAACAGGAGTGTAACCAACTCAAATCAAATGTTCAAGTCAGAGAAAGATGTCAAGAGCTCAGCCTTGCTCCTCAGTGCCAAATGATTTTCATGGTTATCTTGATGCAGTAAGTTAAAGAATGGCCTTGGTGAACCACAACCTGTGTGTGAGCTATGCTATTGATACTTCTGTAGTTAATAATTAAATACCATGGAAATAATAAAAAGATAGACTTTGTGAACAAATTCTCCAAACACTGTCTTGCACCATTAACCCTAGATAAACAAATCAGTCATGTTAGATACCACTTAATAAGGACTTCTGAATTCAGACCTAATGACCTGATTTTCTTTTCCATTTCTGAAATACTAAGAAACTCTACTTCTCTCACCCTCCAGGTTTTATGTAAAATTTAGTGGCATTGCCAATAAATGCAAGTTACTTGTTGCACTTTAGAATATTCAAAAATGCTCTTAGCTAATGTACAGGTGACTTTATGAGCTTCTTTTCTTTTCAGAATCAACAGTCTTTATTCCTCAGTCCACCTATAGTATTGAAGAAGATGTTGGTGAGTTATTTATACCAGTCAGAAGAAATGGAGATGTGAGTCAGGAACTGATGGTCATCTGCTACACACAACAAGGTAGTAGAATCTACTATAGAATAAAAAAATAGCAAGAGTAGAAAAGATACAGAAATTTTAAAATACTTACTCCATCTATTTTATAATAAAATTGTTTACAACTCTGTTAATTACCTTTTCATCTAAATATCTTCAGTCTCAACTGGAAATGTATACATCTCTGCAATCTGTCTAAGAGTATTACTGAACAGTTTAAAAATCATCATGGAGAGGTGAAGAGGATCTATGTTCTTTGTATGCAGCCCCATATATCTGAAAGTGATGAGAACTGAAAGCACTGCAGTGATTGTTTGATGATACAAACATCTTCACTTGTTTGTATCTTGAAAAAAATTATACAAAATAATATTGCTTAATTGCCATACTTCTCCTTCCTCTGCCTTTCAGTCTCTTACTAATTATATGTGTGCAGGGCATGGGGTTTCTACACCTGTGGTTGTATTGTTATTTTTCATCTGGAGGGCTGAAGCAATATTTTATGTAAAGTGATCTGGAATCCAAATAGTTTGTTCTCATGAAATTCTGTCTGTTCTTTCACTGGTATCTTCCATACGGGTAAAATATACTAAGGGAGTTAACTGGTAATCCTCACAGGGGCTATTTTGTCAGTCTGTCTCTTGTGGTAGACAGTATTCCTTCTGACTGAAAAGGTGCAAATTATTTGAAGAACCACACTCTTCCATTGTATCATATACAGAAGTAGCTTGTCCATGGATCTCAGAAGCGTGTCCATGGACCTCTGACCTTGTCCACAGCCCATCTTATCACCAAAAAGTAAATAGAAATTAAAAGACAATGAAAATAAAATCCGCCTCTGTGAGGAGATCCTTATAACCATGGTATGTATAGTAGCTGTTTTTCTTTTTTGGCACAGGAACAGCATCTGGCACTGCCCCAACCTCTGTACTTTCCTACTCTGACTACATATCCAGGCCAGAGGATCACAACAGCGTTCTACGTTTTGACAAAGACGAACGAGAAAAAATGTGTCGGATCGTCATCATAGATGATTCCTTGTATGAAGAGGCTGAGACCTTTGATGTGTTTCTGAGCATGCCCATGGGTGGAAGAATTGGTGCAGAATTCCCAAGCACTCGCATTACCATTGTGCCTGACAAGGATGACGGTAAAGTATCATATAATTGAAATGATATTCCCAGTTCAGGGCAGAAACTACAAATAACATCACAATCAAACCCACATGCAGAAAATGGGGTTTGTTTTCCTTCCTGGTGGTTAAAACACATGCTACTTCCATCTTGAGATTAGAAAATACTATTGGAAGGCTATGTAGGTTTTTGAAAGTGGTTAGTATTGCTATTTTGTTGTTTGAGGAAATCACATGAGCAGTGATTCAGAGCAAGGAGCTGCAACTTTCCCTTCTGTCACCTTAACAGACAAAATCCAAGATGTCACCTTGCATGGGCAGCCTTGTTTCTGTGATTCTGAGGCTGTGTCCACAAAGCCTTTGGGCCCACTCAGTCATGCTGCAGAGGGCCCCATTGGAAGCCCTCATGGAGCAGCAGCCATCTAGCAGCTCCTAAGAGGCAAGGCCTTGATTTGATGCTGCATTTAAATTTCTGCCTAGATGTGCCCATGTATGCTTTCTATGCCTTTTTAATAAAGTAAATATTCAAATGACTGTAATGTTGCTTTCAAAATAGCCTCAGTAAGGAAACGCTGACAGAATTATGGCATTTGTTCAACTGGTTAATAGCTCTGAGATACTGCTTTGAAAGGGACATGTCTGGTGGTGATTAGAAAAAGATGTGTGACTAAGGCTGAGTAGAATCAGCACACTGTATCACCAACTGCTTTCAAAACTACATGTATTATTGCTGCCTCAAGCCTCTCCTTTAATGCTTCAGCATTGGTGTGACAGCTCTTTTTCTAGGACAAGTAGCATAAAAGCTTCCTGGTACAATTGCCCTCATTTATGCATGGAGTTAGGAACTGACATCTCAACTGTAAATTCTGTGATAGGACTACTGATAAGCTATTTTAGTCTTCTCTGTGAGGCCATAAACCATCTATTGTGACACTGTCATATTTCCGAAAGACTAATGGGAGGAATTACATGGTACAGTATTCTTTGAAAGTCTGATGCCAAAACAGACCATTATTATCAGCACAGTGATTTCTCTCTAGGTAAGGATACAAAAGGCAGCTCTTAAAGGCAGGAAGTCCACACCTATCTAATTGCCTCATAAATACTCAGACTGCCTGAAACTTCTCACCTGTAATCCTGTGACAGAGGTGACTTTGTTTTCTCTGTGGAGCATTTGGGTAATCATATAGTGTTAATGACTACAACAGGTTGAAAAAACATGTCATGGAAGGTAAGAGAGCATATATTGAATGCAAGCCAGAATAGAAATCTTTAACTGACTTTGCTATTATAGCAAATAAAAATTTATTCATTTAGGGGCTTCTACAACAGTTTGATTTGTATGAATAATTTTGGTGAATTCATGAACTTCAAAGTTTGTACATAGCAGAGTATAGAATATTTGGAGAGTAGCTATTAAAAATATATATTCACTAAGAAGCTGATTACCCAAATTTTGAAGGTGTTCTGACTGCTTAAAATATATATGAAGAGTTTGGGATGGAGAGAATGATTCTCCAAGACATTATTAGTTAATATCAGAGATGAGCTGAAATTAGACCATCTAACTTCAATGGGGATCTCAGTGACTCCCAGTCACAACACAGTATAAAACTTACTATCTTATGAAACTTACACAAAATATTAGGAAAGTTAGTGAGAAATCTCCTTTAACACTGCCATTAGAAAGCAGAAGAAGTAATTTCGTTTGTGTACCACTGTTCAGTTTTAAGTTTCTGCGTTTATGAGCACAAATTGCCTCAGTGCTATGAACTTTTATACACAAATTATTTTTAACGAAGACTAATCTTATGGGATTTAGTAAAAAGCTGGGGAAGTGTTTGGGAAATTAAAACAGAATATTTTCATTATGTAGCAGCTGAAATAATCTATGTTGGTAGGAGTAAACAATATTTGGGATATTGAAAGATAAGAGATCTTTAAAGGATAGATTTAGAATAATTTTGCAAACATTCACTTGTCTTTCTACATCCAAAATGTTGCATATGGGATATTTGAAATGATGTAACAGAACTCCTTTTTAGCTTTCTGTATCAGTGGAAGAACTCCCACAAAGAATTCCAGAACATGCAAAAACTTACCAACAATTCACTTACCAGTAAAATTTCATACCACATTCTTTGTAGTCTGCGTAAAAATATAAAGCATGGCAACAGAAAAGTCTTACGTGTTTTGTTTCATCTGAGATCTGTTGCACTGTCTGTTCTATAAAAAGCAGAGTACAGACTACAGAGTAGATAAATTGTAAGTTACACCTTGCATGTTTATTTATGCATTCACACACACATACGAATATATATATATACATGCACATGTTTATGTAACGTGTGAACAATTTAGCACCCTGGCAGTCATGATTGAAATTCTGCATAAATAAGCAAAGGATTTTAAGCAGCATTGGTTATTGTTGTTTGCAGTGTACAAAATTAATTTTAATAAGTTCAAACAGTGTGGTATGTGAAAGAAAAAGAATATTCTTTAGCTTTTAACAGTAAAATTTAATTAATAAAATGTCTAAGATAAGAGGTTGGTAGAAGCTTTAGCACAGATAAATAATAGCCTATCAGCTGTAGTAATGCTATAATGCTAAATTCTCTGGTCCACTTTATCCTCTACTTCACATCTACTGATACATTTTTTTCATTGTTTGTTTAAATTCATCTTCTACGTAGCAGAGTTTCTTTGGACAAATGTCACAGTATGTCATTAAGTGATGTCTCCAAGTACTGTGACTGGATTAACGTTATGCTTTGACTTCTTCAGGTCAAACAATAGAAATAGCAAAGGTCAAAGTTTAATAATACTACGTGAGACCTTTCCTATGGAACTCAAGTCAGCACTAGCAACATCACCTTATCTCCTCTGGCATTCAATGCAAGTTAATTAGGAAACACTCACCTTCAGTACCTACCATCTAACTCTTTTATTTCTAGAGAATGCCCTTAGGGTCTAACTAAAATGTCATAGTTGCTGCATAATCATGACAATAAAAAAAAGTAAGAGGCATGCTCAACTTTCTAGTGAGCTACAGTGTATTCACTAAATTCCAGGCCACTGAAAAGTTTAATTGGGGATTATACAGATTTTGCTGCCAAAGCAAAATCTGGGAAAAAAATTGTAGTGTGCAGAACATGCGCTGGTATATATTTATATCTTGTGAATGGTGATTTTCAAATTGGTGCTGCTATTGGGACATTTCCTAATTTGAAAGGTACTTTTCCTGATAGGTACTGCAGTTAGATAGAAAAGAAGAAAAGGATTAGGTTAATGAAGTAAGCAGCAGAATAAGCTTCACATGGAAATCTTGTATTCGAAGTTACACATGCCACTACAGTTAAGGCACTAAAAGTAAAAACATGATTTGTTTGAGTCAGATGTGATAGTTACTAATGGCAAACTAACGGAAGAAAAGCATGCTGGGGAAAGACCTATGCAAATCATCCACTTCTGGGGTGGCACTAATCTCACTTGGTAGTAGCCTCTATAACTTTAGACATCTGATTCAAAGAGGCTACACCAGGATTCTTCTATGGTTATTGAAAAGAGAGGTGTACTCCCAGGAAACATCCCATCCTAGGACAAGTATCTAAACTCTTGAGGTCATCACCAGGGGTACCTGGTGCATCTGAATACACTGATTTATGAAAGTAGATATAAACCCTACCTCAGAAATTTAATTTGCCAGTCAATACAAAGTTGTAAGCACTACTGGGCATGAAGGAAGGATTTTTTTCCAATTTTGTTTTAAAACCATATATACTATGAAATGCCATAAAACAACAAATGGATATATAGCTATCCTGCTTCATAAAACAATTATGGTTTCTACAGAAAAATATGAAATAATCTGTTTGAAATCTAAAAAAAAAAAATGCTGAAGAGTGTTTCAATAGGTATTTAGAAACTCAAGCATTTTCCATACTGATGTGAACTTAAGTTACCAAATCTAGCCAGAATTGATGGCATGAACTACTTTATGCATCCCAGGGATTTCGAGGATGAAGAGAAAGGCCTGAAGAATTTGAGGTTGGTTGGTTCAGGACATATCTGTCCTGCATGGAGAGCACAGAGTTCAGCATAAAGCTCATTTGAAGGGGGTACTGTATATAATAGATAAATATTATTCACCTAGGAAAAGGAAGATGAGGTTAATGTGCACTTTTCATTCCCCTTGGAGAGAGGAATCCTGGAATTTAGTTTAAGACTCATGAAAACACTCAGGCCCCGGTCTTCCATGGAAATGCCTTAATCCTCAGGCACTTAGCAACTAAGCTAGATCAGCCTGGAAGTGCCTTCTGTTTTTCCAACTGTGGTGACTCTGAAATCATTTCATAGAGAGAGAGAAAAAATGAGATCTAAGTCTTTTGTTAGTATTCATCTGGGAATGAAGAGCCTGTAATTTGGTTCCATCACTAACAGTGTTGCTGTGTTGTGTGCAACAAGTCTGATACAAAATGCTTTAACAAGGTTTGAGTCAAAGCTCTGCTTTTTCGTAATCCCAATATTTTGACTGCTGCCCTAATTTAGATTCTTTTTTAGTTACTTGGGTTTTTTTGTTGTGGGCAAATTTAAAACTCTTGGTTTGTAATCACATTTGGAAACCTGAAGAGAAGAGGTGTGGTGAATGCAGAGCTGGAAGTTTGCACCTAAGGGGAAAATACAATTATTTTGTTTGCTGCACATTTTTTGTAAGAGGCTGTCTCCCCATGTGATTTTATTTCCATGCTACTGTATTTAGTGTTGCCATGAGAGCACACAGCCTTGCATCCAGGCTGACAAACAGTCATCCTGCCTTAGTGGAATTGTTGAAGCCTCATGCTGATCACAGCAGGAAGTACATTAAATACATTTGTTCCACTTCATTCGCATTAGATGGGCAAGAAGCTGCTCAAACTTCTTCTTGACATTTTTACATCAAGGCTGGGAAAGCAAAGGACTCAGGCGTATCTCAGAGGTTTGCTGACCATTATCCTTACACCTGCTCAACAGAATCACTCATACCAGCCACGTGATAGAGGGTAGCACTATCTGGGAATATTTTACAGACAAGTAAACTGGATGATGGTATCCTAATGCACAAAGGCAATGTTAGAGGTCAAACAAAACAGATTAATTATTTAGTCTTCTGGAGATTTCTTAAAACACTTGCTGTCACTTTTCTTACACTTAATTAAATTTTGAAAATCCTTAGACCGTGTTCTGGAAATTGGTAGCCACTAACACTTGTCCAGCTTCCTCGGAGTAGCAAAGTACATATTAATATTTACTATCAATTGCCTGGAAAGTCAATGCTGCAATGTTACATTATAAATATACACTTTGCATTGGCTCCTAGCAGGCAGACAGTTTGAACTAACTCTCAGTGTGTGTACTGAGCCAGATTTACAGCTTATGATAAATAATTATTTTATTAGTAACAAAGTTTATCAGGGGAACATCCTTATCTCACAAGGCTAGTTGGAATCTCCTTATTTCCATTGGTCTCCAAGGCAGGCAGTCAGATGTGCCGTTCTTTCTTTGCCAGACCTTAAACTGAATGGGTGGTTGATTGATCTTGGTTGTCAACATCTGCTGCTCTATTTGTCCAATTTTAATTACAATCTGAGCACTACAAGCAGAGCATGCGCACTGTTATGTTATGGACTGGAGTCATGGTTTGGCCAACTATCCATCACCACTCTCTGGAGATGGCTAAAATAGCGAACTAGTTCTTTTTTCCTCTGTACATCCATCTCTGATTACTTTCTCCCTTTTATGTTTTACATTGCTTGTGAGTCTGATGCCTCTGGCACTTCTGTGTAGCTTTTAACTTCTTTTGTCCTCTCATTAAGTAAAATCTCTCTATATGACCCCTCCCCTTTCCCCAGTCCGTGGCAGGTGGCCAGGTTGGCAACTAATCAAGGGAAAGAGTGGATGACAGCCAGCTTATGATACATATTATACTCCCAGTTTTCTTTACTAATAGCTTCTTATTATCACCAGTTCAACAGAGTGAAAAATGTTCAATTTATGATGATAGCCTTAAAGATATGGGAAATTGCCTGTTTGCTGCCTATCACAGAAATAAATTAATGTCATACCTTGCAGTAGGACATTCTGTAGGGTAACCAGGCACATTTGTTACTTGCTCTCTTAGCATTATTTGTTCCTTCCAGTTTATTATGTGTGTGTGTGTCCCATTTTATAAGTGTGTGTGTATATATATGTGTGTGTGAACTACAGATGTTGGATTAATCTCATCTTTATTTAATAACTAGATATATAGTCCTACCTTATGATCTAGGCTCCTTTGATAGGTGAGGAGGCCAGAAAATGACCTCCAGATCATACTTTGTTGCATCTATTTCAGATGGCTCTGTTACAGGAGGGGACGCAGCTGGTGGAGCACAAAGCTCTTCGGCCTTCACTGCTGCATGTTTTTAAATGGGTTGCTTACACATGCATTATTACACTTGTATGTGAATTGCAGTAATATTTCAAGGAGAGTGTTGAAATAGAGAAAACATTCAGTTTTATACTCAATGCACACAAAATAGCCGATAAGTAGGAGGCACAAGATTACATGAACTGTAGAAAAAATTATACCTTCTGTTAAATTTAGAATGAGTTTAATGAAGTGGTGTTCTTATGTGAACTGGTATTGCATCCCAGAGCCTAATGCATTATTGGTTTATGATAGTTCACTAAAGACTACATTGAACTGCTTTCTCTCTCCATACAATAGCATATTGTATTTTTATGGCATTGGTCTTTGTACTGTAGATCTTGCATTTGTTATACACTGCTTAGAAATGTAATGAATGCCTAGCAAACCATTCTAAATTAATCATTTGTTCATTGTTGGATATGGTTGTAGGAGTGACCTAGTGAGTGCTTTGTATGTTTTAAGATTTGGATAATCAAGTTGAGTAGAATGTCTTGGTGCATTCAGTTTTCCTAAGGCTTCTTCAATCCTCTTCCTTCCTCTGAATCTCCTCATACTGAGACTTTGCCATTTTGCTCATAGTCTTTAGAGACCCAAGAGATACTGAACACTGTAACCACTGTAGCCCATTGGGCTTTAATGCCATTGATTCTTCTTTTGAACATGTAAATGCTCAAAAGACTAACTCAGTTACTGTCTCACTTCACTGTCAGGACGCTCTTTTCTCTCTCACACAAATGGCATCAAAAGTCCAAGAGACAGAATTCAAGAAGTTTTAATGTACAGCAGAGCATATTTTCTTTTGTTAGAGCTCTGCTTTTGTGGTCTGACAAGTCTGGCTGTTGCTCTGTTTTCACTTCTGCTCTGTCTTCTCTGCCAACTCCTATCCTCAACAGTAGCTCTGGTAAAGGGTCTCTTGCATACTTTTCTTCTACAGCCTTGGTAAGCTAAATATGTTCTGATGGTATGTGGGCAGAAAAGCCTGTAAGAAATTGTTTCCATTGGTTAAGCACACTCAACATAACTAGCATTGTCACTGAATAGTAAAAGTGCAAAAATCAAAAGTTGGATCAGCCAGAAATGGCTACATACTGATCTTTACCTAGCCTGATTTCTGAAATCTTGCTGAACTTCTCATACCATTTCTGTTTGTAGCCCTCATTTTTTATCAGATGTGTGTGAATCACTGACTGTAAGCTCCTTCAAGCTTGGTGTCCTTGTGAAAAACCTTGTGTGCGGTATATTTAAATGCTACTGCCAAGCCTTCCCATTTATCTGTCTGCCTGTGTTTCATCAGTTTGTTGAGAATTTGTTACCGATCCCATTTCCCAGGCCTGTTATATAAAAATAATCTAATTCATTTTAAAAATAGAGCATGTAGAAGATTCTGAGTTGGTTTCATGCTCTGTGGGAGGTATAGGCAGTAGGAAAAAGGTATGTGAAATTCAGATGGTTGCTGCAGGCAATACAATGATGTTTGGGTGTGTCCCCAAATTCCAGTGTTTGTTTCTTCATCTGTTAGTCTTTATATTTTTATTTCCATTGGTAAATGAGGCAATTACTTGATTATGGAATGGTTTAGGCAGATTATTGGAGCTTGACGTACTTACAGCAGAAAAAATATTCTGGCCCTGTCCTCAGACTTCACACAGGAAAAACTCCTCCAACACCCGTAATAGTTCCAGCGATATCAAGGTCTGTAGGTTATATCCTGAGGGTGCGTGGAAGAATCATAAAAATACTACTCTACTAATAAATGTTTTCATGTATGTGTTAGTTCACCAATATATGAATTTGATGTTTTGGAAAGGTAGCAATGTTTCTTAGCAAACTAACAAAGGTAAATTAATTGCTTCAGGGGAAGGCCACTTAGGAGAATCAAACTCATAGATTAGTCTTTTTGCTAACATGCTATTTGTAGCTGGGAAACAATTTAAGACTGCTCATTACTATCTTATACATAATAATTAACTAATTGTTGAAAAATTCACTTTGATTTTAAAGGCACACATCTTCAATGAGTTGAGCTACAGTTTGGCCTCGTACACTCAGATCTCTTTATTCTCCATTGTTCAGGAATACTCTGTAGCTCATCGAACTGCTACAGGACCATTTATGATCGGCAGCCTGATGTTAGGCAGAATCAGAATTAGCTCTGTTCTCCAGGCTACAAAGAACACTGCAGGCTGTCAAGAAGGAAAGAGCAAGTGACCAGAGATGGGGTGTCACTGTAGCCATCTCACTGCCATCCTCAGTCTTGCAGCTAGAGCTGTAGTCTGCTTCCTTTAGTGTGCTACTTTGCTCACATTTGAGTTTTGCTTATTGATGTAGCAGGGAGTGTAGATAAGGACTCCAAGCCTGCCAGGCAGGTGCTGCTTGTGATGGTACTGTGTCTAGAGGAACTGAAGCAAGGGTGAGTTAAAATGTAAAGTGTTATGCTAAATTAGTGTGTATCATAAATTAATTAAACGTGAATCATATATAATGTTGTTCATAGCAGTTGCTGCTTCACACCATACTACACCATACTCTACCGAAATTACTGGGTTAAGTTGCATAAAATGAGAGTAATTAAGTGATGAGCCAGTCCAATCAATGTATGGCACTGCCATTGTGGATTTAAAAAGAAACTGCTATTTCCTTACAAAATCGAACTGTGTTTGGTGAAGATTGCATTAATTTGAATCTGTCCTATTACCTGTTATAGTGTTTGCAATATTGTTTAAAAAACCTTTTTAAGTCAATAGACAGAAGTGGGCTGTTGAGACAAATGGAAAAGCAGACGTTATTTGCTTAAGATAATGTCTGTGGCAATTTGGCTGAAACTAGCCATTTTGATTCTGAGGGGAATTTCCTTTTTGATTGCAAAAGTTATGACAACACTGCTAAGAAGATGAAAGCTGTTAAGATTGCAACATATGAATTTGTAAAGTAATCTGTTTTGACCACATCAAATAAAAAGCTATTGGCGTTTGCACAGTAGGTATCTGCTACAGAACTGAGCTTTGACTGTAATCTTGACCCCTGCTTCTACAACATTCAGTGAAAATAAATTACTTGGCAAATTAAATTCATTGTGCTAAATGCAAGCTCAGTTGCTTGCAAAGTTTCAAGTGTGTGCAAATAGCTGCAGAATGGTGCTATCTAGTTTCAGATTTTAAAGTCCTCTTTGATACTGTCTTAATAATAAAGTTTTTGTAATGGAAGGTTTCTCTGAACTTTTCTTTTGCTGCTATTAACACGTATATATGAGAGAGAGATTTCAGAAGTTCACCTTTACTGCTATTAAACAGTAAATGCTCATGCCTTCTTACATTTAATGGAACTCTCATTCTTAACTGATCTACCTACAACACACACAATTCATGTTTGTAACATTGGAATCTGTTATGTTACAGACTCAGCAGATCAGTCCTTTGACACCAGCTGTGATCCTGAAATGCAAGTAGGCATTGTGTAGGGATGTATATGTTGCCTGAGTATGAGCCAGATCAGGTCCAGCCAAATCTGGCTGTGTTTGTCTGGTTTTATGTCCAAGTTAATGAGCTGTGCCAGCCATCAGGGCTCATTACTTCGGACTCAGCATGGCCCTAGCATGTCCAGACTGTACCAGAACAGGCTTGTAGGCTTGCAAAGAACTGGTTTGCACCCTCTGCATTACCACAACAGACTTCTGCTACTGGCAGCAGTAGCAGTAGCTCTGGCAACTCATAATGTTCACATCATAGCCTTTTTTGTGCTGCTTGTGGAAAGAAGGAAGGCAAAAGCTTTTAGGAATAGACAGTTTAACACTAGAAAAGATGAGCCATAAGTTCATTTGTAAAGATTGCCTCTCCAGTGTCTGAATATGTCAGAGTGGCATGCCTGTTTTCTTCTATTATTTGTTTCCTCCTGAGAATATATATATGTGTATGTGTGCATCACTGCCAGCATATATCACTGAAATTCACTTAAATTTTAAGCCTTATCAAGGTGCCAGCACGGAAGAGTCTGTTCTTTTGTGTTTGTCCTAAATATTCTGCCAACAGGATTTTTTAAAAACAATCTACTCTTTTGCAATGTCTCCTTAAAGCAGTTTATAAGGATATAATTTTAAAATGTAAAGCTTCTTTGGAAATAAACATTTTTGTGCTATCCCACTGATTTGACGATGTACCTTCAAAGTTAGACATGATCCTAACAACATGAGAAGTGTGTTTGTTTTCCTGATTGATGACTGACTAGTGCTGTAGTTGAGACACGGCTCTGACTCTCTAAGTACAAGGACAAGGCAAAGTTTTCATTTCTGTGCCAAGAAACCTGGGACTAAAGCTCCTAACCTTTCTCCTCTGATTATTGTAACTTCATGCCAGTGAAACCTGTGGGTCTGAACAAAAAAAAACCCTTAGAAAACTTCCTCTTATTTCTCTAAGAGGGACCATTAAATTTGCAGTAGTCTCTCTTCAGAGTGATTACTAGATTAAAGGTCTGCTGTAAGTGAGCCTGCAGTCATTGAGCAGTGTTTTCCAGACATGACCTGAAACAGACAATGCTTCCCCTGTTAGGAGCTTGGCTTTGCTACTGCCCCTGGGGAGCTACTAACACAGCTTACAGGAAATGAATTTAGAAAACATTTGTAAGGATTTGTTTCCTAGGATGGGTAACCATGCAGAATGTGTCTTTCATTGAATATACATACCTCAGAAAGTGTGAAAAACTCACTGTGAAGAACAAGGCATGCTAGCTGAGGGTTTAGATATTTTTTTGTTTGGCTGTGAAAACAGGAATGAACACTGTGTGAGGGTTCTTCTTCAGCAGCAGTAAAGCAAGCATTAGGATAATGCTATAAGAAATAAACAATATTTTATTTTATGCTTTCCATCTAGTTTAAGGCAGATCATCTAAGTTCCCTGTGTAGCCAGTAAGTAGAAGGGAATGCTTCCACACCTCCTCAGATTTTCCTGATTGCAGTGAGTGAGCCATTCCACCTGTCGTCCTGTATGCTCATTGTGCTGGGAAACCTGGAATGGCCTATCTTTGTCCTTGCAAACTGAGAGCAGGCAGGGTCCATGTGAGTATCTCTCACTTAAGTGTTTAAAATGAGGTGCAGCCAAGTCCAGATCAAGGTCTGGAACCACTGGGACATAAGAACAAGGTTAGACTTGCGAAAGTGTGCTGAACTCTAAGTGTACTTGTTTAAGAAATGACATGTATTAGAATTGATAATTTTTTTAACTGCCATTATCTAACTATTGGCACATTAGTAACCATTTGGTCTTAGTAGGCATTCTGTATTTTTATTGTCTAGAGGCTGGGAAAGTCTTTGTCCATCTTAAAAATTTAGAAGAACATTGTATGTCTGAAATGGTACATTGCTTTGCAGAGCTAATATCCAATGCTTCAGTATCCCTGTAAGTGGAACTCTCATCAAAGTTAGTAGTAGTTACACAAAAGGTACAGAGGGTGTATCCTGTTCACCTATTAAAAATGTTTCAGATAAGAGCTCCACAGTCCAAGTATAAAAACAACTACTGACAAGCCAGCCTCTATGGGCAAATAAAGTAAGATCCATGTGTGTCTGTCTGTGCACATAAATACACACATGTTTAAATACACATACTCCTGAATTTTAAAAAAAAAATTAAATTGGAACTGACAAGGTTTTCATCTACCAAAGTTAGACTTCTTCCAGGTTTGTCTTTCATCCTGCAAAGGCTGATGGCCTTAATAATGCTCAAACAGATCTATGAATCTGCACTATTTTTCAGTTCCATCAATTTTTTGCATGATTTCAGTTTTAGCAGAAAAGTAGAGAGGCAGCTGCAGTTGTTTCACTGATGAGGAATATAAAGGAGTACATTTGGGTTTTTTTATTTTATTAGTTGCGAAATACAGAAAAATCTTCAATGCAGAAGAGAAAATTCTTTTCTCCAAACTTGCAGTTTCACTCTTGAATACAGTTCCAAAATGCTTATTAACCTCTGCTTTCTCAGATGAAGTTTTTGCTTAGTAATAACTAAGTAAAAATTTTATATTATTTCTGGTTAATTTTAATTAAGTTGCTATTTTACATTGTTCAGCAATCTACCAGAGGAGATTGTTGCCATGCACTGTGGTGGTTCTTCAATTCCAAAACATTTATTCCATTGTCATAGATGTCATAGCTTTTGCATCAGACATATAATCTTATAAAAATCTGACCTATGGAAATGATGGTCCCAACTTCCATTTACCATTAAAAAGGATTTAGGTCTCCTCCTTTGGGTAAGTTGTACCTTTTCTGTGTGGAAGGCATAGCTCTTTAGAGCCATAAACTTTTCCAGTCATTTCCTTTGAATTTTTTGCTTTTTTCCATGCTTGGTGAAGGGGAAGTACCCATGGTGCTACTCAGAGCACTGAGCAATTGCCGTGATCTTTTTCAACTGAATTCAAGTTGACCGTATGCTGCATGGTATTTCAAACACATTTGTGATACTGTAGCCTCATAATTATAATAAATTTTCACAAGACAGCATAAGAAAATTGTGAGGAAGCTCAAGGAGAACTTGTGTAGGTCTTTTTACACTTGTGGGAGGTAGCTGTGATTTGTGCTGTGCACTGGGAAATCTGAGGCACTGGCTGTGCATGATTAATCTTGCATGTTTGAAACAGGAATGGAAAGGATAGAAAAGGGGAGATGATAATACATCCAGAATGAAGCTGGGATATGTTTTTAAGGCTGTTTACTTTGTGAAATTACTGTGGATAGGAAAACTGGAAAAGGGAGGAAAAACGAAGGTAAACAATGTGTCTGTTAAGTGGAGTAGCTCTTAACCTACTTTGCTTTTTGCTCTTCGTTCTTATGAACTGTGGAACTTCAGTATTAAGATAAAGACTGTTCACATTTCAGTTTAGATGAAATAAGATTGATTTTGTTTTAAATGCTAGATGTGGGGGAACTAAAATTAAGTATTCGCTCCTTTAGTTAGCTGGAAAACATTACCAAGAGTAGCTCCAGTTATATGTCATGTTCCAGTCTGGTTTTAGAAACAGGAATCTGTGAGAACATTCAAGTTAAAGTTTCATTATCTGTATTCACCTTTGTATGTTTGCACCAAAGTGAGAAATGCAAAGAATTTTCTGGCTTGTGCACAGGACTCAACTGAAACAAGTTTAATGAGATAACACATTTCATTTTGCACACAGCTTCACACATGCTGACACAAGTAGTTGAAAATGTAGGAGGCAAGAAAAAGAGCACAGTGCTGATATAACAATTGCTATCTAAAACCATACAAACTGATACTTGGAAAAAAAGCCAAGTATAGCTAGAAGAATTCTAAATCTTAGGAAAAAAAGCTTTATTTCACTTACTGAGATGAGCAAAGTGCTCTCCATTAATGGGGATTTTATCGTCTCTTGTTAACTTCAGTGTAAGGTAAAGAAGCATTTATGGACATTATTCCTCTTTCACCAGAGCCAGCATTCTACTTTGGAAATGATGAATATTATGTTGATGAGAGTGCTGGCTACATTGAGGTGCGTGTCTGGAGGACTGGAACCGATCTGTCCAAAGCTGCCTCTGTTACAGTGAGGTCTCGCAAATCTGAACCAGTAACTGCAGAGGGTGAGTTGCTGTTTTGCTCTAGTTTCAGACTGCTGCTACACTGCACATGCTGGTACACATTGCTGGCACGTGCTGCTACTTTCACAAGTGCTAGTTCAGTGGGCCTTGGTACAGTTTCAACCACATAAGATGAAAATTGTATGTCTCTTGCTCTTAGCAGACCTTTTCTTCTGAGAAAACAATCAGGTGGTTACAGAATTTCAAAGAAACAGGAGTAGGAGCAGCTATGAAGTACAGCACTAAGAGAAATGCCTTTAAATCCTCATACAAAGACTGCTGCAAAGACAGTTGATTGCTGCCTCAAGAGCATACTCTGGGCACAGTTAGGATGACTGGCAGCATGCTGAGTTTGCTTCTCTCATTTTTACTGTAGGCAATGAGAAATTATTACCTAGTATCCTATTCAGGAACAGGATTGCTTCAGCTGTGTGGTTCTTGGATGCTTTGACAGAACCTTTGTCTGCAGAATCAAGTGTTAGCATACTCTTTTTTTTTTCACAAAACATATCATAATGTTTAAACTAAGATGTTCATATAGAGGCAGCATAAAAATTATCTTCTTTAGATGCTTATCCTGAGTGTAACTTTACTGTTATTTCAGGAATATCTAAACATAATATATATGCATCATATATACGTAATACAAATAACATATATGTATTTTTCTCATGAAAAAGAAAATTTTCAAGTCTGAAAAAATACATGATTGCTCCATTTCTGAACTTGCTTTTATGATCGGATGTATTTATCTAACCTTGAATATTTAAGTTATATTATTTCTGGTAAAAAATGTCTGTCCTTACAGTAACAATCTTCATTCATTGTGCCAGGACCTCTAGGATTAAGAACAGGGAATGGCTCAGCTCTTGGGCTCTCTAGTCTGTTGGTCACAGCATGAAAGCTCTGACATGGCTGGCTGCCTGTTAAACCATAAACCTGGTTCTTGGCCTTACACAGTGCAGCAATGGATCTGCTGCTCTGAGCTGTCAGTCCTGGAATCCTGCTTTAGAGGCTTAGCTCTAGGGGAGTACAGCAGTAGGGCCTTCAGGCAAATGCCCGTCTGATGATGGCCTTTAATCTGGCCAAATTTTGTCAAATTCACAGAATTCCAAACCTGATTTCAATTTCAATTGCAGTGTTTCCCCCAAAACTTTGTTTCAACACCTCTGCAGTTTGTTCTCCCCAAAACTTAATGTTAAAACTTGAGTCCTTCCCTAAAGTCCTAGATACCCTTAATGCCTTGGTTCCAAGACGGTGTCATGTTGTAGTCAGTTTCTTGTTTTGTTTGCCTTCTTCTCATTGGCATGTTATGGATTGGTTTGCTTTGCTTAAAAGAAAACTAAACCAGATCAATCTTCCTTTAAGAGAAAGGTACCAGACCTCACCTGATATGGTCTGAGCAGAATTTTATTTGTTTTCCATTCGTTCTGTCTGTCACCTCCTCTGAATAGCAGTTCTCCCTTATAATCAGCTCACTGGCCTTATCTCCTTTCCTTTTTACATTAATCTCAAAAATTCCATCTTTGTTACAGAATAATATGAAATTTCTTTCCAAAACACTTTGCTTTGTCTCCAGAGTGTCTCTCAAAGCTTTTTGCTTACTTTCATTTCTCACTTCAAGCAAATTTCATTAGTTTTTCTGGAATAGCTGTTGATTTACAACAGAACAGAATCAGCCTCATTTTGTGACTCAAATCATCATTAAACAAAAAATTAATTAATATTGACTTATTTTATTGTATAGTCCAACTTAAATGACCAAAAGATCATTTTGCTTTTCATGAATGCCAGAATTTGGCAAATACTAAATTTATAAAGGAAAAATATTTACCTACAATTAACTGCCTAATGATAGATATTTTTATTTTTAATTACACGTAATGGTATTTTTCTCTCTTTTCCATTGGTAGCTGGAGTAGATTATGTAGGCATCAGTCGTAATTTGGATTTTTCCCCTGGAGTCAATATGCAGACATTTCGTGTGATAATTCTGGATGATCTTGGACAGCCAGTGTTAGAAGGAACTGAGAAGTTTGAGCTTGTGCTAAGGATGCCCATGAATGCTGCCCTTGGAGAACCCAGCAAGACCACCATCTTCATTAATGACTCAGTGTCTGATTGTGAGTGATTTTTTTTTTTTTAAAAAACTTTTTTCATGTTTTGGAGATGATGTGTTAAGTCATTTGCTGTCTGGCTGCTTATGTTCTGCATCTGGTGCAATGTAGCATAAATAAATGTGGAATAGTGGAGAGAAGATATGATAACTTCTGCAGGTATACTTTACTTGTGCTTTCTATGTTTTTCTGCCCAGTGCCAAAGATGCAGTTTAAAGAACCTGTGTATGTAGCCAATGAAAATGATGGGCAGATTTCTGCCATGATATTCAGGAGCGGGGATATCCGATACACATCCACCGTGCGATGCTATACAAGGCAAGGTTCAGCTCAGGTAATGATGGACTTCGAAGAACGTCCTAATACTGACAGTTCCATCGTCACATTCCTTCCTGGTAAGTTCTTGATCTTATTTTAGAAGCCTTTACTATACCATGTTTTCTTTTGGTTTGCTTTGCTTTCCTTTGCTTTCCTTTGCTTTGTTTATTTTGTTTTGTTGTGTTTTAATTGTGTCTTCTCATAAAGTCATGCCAAAAAGATCCCTCTGGAAAATAAAGCTTTTGTTTTTTTTTTCATACACAAGGGGATGATGTTGCCTCTATTTTCTTCACTTCCTACTTAGAGGGATAATCAATAAGAACCAAAGGAGTATATCTTCATTTAGGTTCAGCCTGAGTGCCGGGATCTTTTTGATAGCAGAAACAAGTTCAGCATAACACAGTAGAAGCACAGATCTCCTGTACGAAAGGAAACTTCAGAAGTTCTGCTCTTTGTTAAGCAGATTTCTGGTAAATACATTTGGCTTGCACTGAAATGAGTAATAGGTCTTTCAACAGGTATAAAGCTCTCTAATTCCTGGTTGAATTTTTTCTCCCACCAAGGCTTTCCTAAGACCACCCACCAGTATCAGGTACTTAATTTCTCACATCAGAGATGAAATGCAAATAAATCAAATGTTACTATGTAGAAAGAATATTGCCTAATTATTTCTACTTGTGCAGAAGGCAGTTTGGTCTTCTAGTCTTTGAAGTTTAAACACATGTGGTATTTTTTACAAGCCTTAAACAAGTTCTGTCATCCGCATCAAATCCTTGGTATGCCCATATCACAGAAATTACAATCTTCATATTTCTGTAGACATGTATCATAGTTCTCTTGAGAAAGTGAGTTGTTCACTCTTTCTTTATTTAGGGCTGGCCTCAGCTTTTAGTACTGTCATGTACTCTACACCTTTGCTATTGCTTCTGTGCAATCAGGAAAGAGTCCAACTAGTAAGAATTAAGGGATCTGGTCCACTTAGGAAGTGACTTTTCTCTTATTTTGAGTGTTGCCCTACCATTTCTCTGCAAAGATAAGTAGCAAAGAAGTCTGCTAGAATTATATTTTGTCTCCATAAGCTTCTTAGGCATGTTTAATATGCAGCAGTTTCATTTCAGTTTTCACATTTCCCATGTAACAATAAACAGGATGAGTGTTTTCCATTTTTTTCTCCTCATAAGGGACAATTTATTTTCTATAGCGGGGGAAAAAGGCAACCTCAGAAAATGAATACAGCATTCTGGTCTGGTTCTTCATCTTGAAGAGTCTTGATCATATTTGCTTGTGTAATGATGAAATAATACAGTAAATTGACCTCATATCTCTGCTGCTGTGCTGTTCCTTCCATCTGGGGTGTAGGAGTCAGTCTCATGATGAAGGTCACGCTGGGTGCCAGACACTGCACACAACTCAGAGGTCTTGCAGCTTGTGTAGAAGGCCTAAGACAAGGTGTTCAAGTTTCTGAACATCTAGTAAGTCAGGGGACATTCATTTGTGAGTGCAAAAATTGAGTTAGGTTTGCTACTCCAAAGTGGTTTTAAGGCAATATTCATTGCCAGTTGGAATCGGTGGGAGTTCAAAAGGCTTTAAAGTCAAATGGAATAATATAAGTGAAGGTCCACACAGTTGGACACTGTCCAATCAAAAGAGACTTGAAATGTAAAACTTCAGGACAAAATTACCATTAGTATTAGTGAAAGGTTTTATTGCTCTGCTTCCTTGTGCAAGTATTTATTTTTTAATTGCGCTCTGTAGAAGAGGTCACTGAGAAGGAGCATTTTCTTCTTAGGTAAAACAAAAGGAATGTACATGTAAAGTGGATATACCAAATAGAAACTTGTCTTACAGAAGTCCCAAAATTGGGGATTCCACTTTAACGAGTTTCCATAGAAAGGTAATGATTGCTAATTCTGCTTTCACTACTGTCGTTGCTCATTAACTTGTGTGGTGTCAAGGTGGATGCCTTGGCCCACAGGAGCAGCCTGTGGTGCCTTGGGCTTGGAGAGAAGTGCTGTATTAGAGCAAAGCACACCTAAGTTCTGCCTGATACTACCTTCAGAATGATTGCAGGTGAAACTGAGAAGCCTTGCACACTGGTGCTTATGGATGATACTTTCCATGAGGAGGAGGAAGAACTACGCCTGGTTCTTGGCACTCCAAGAAGTGATTCTTCCTTTGGTGCCTCTATTGGCGAGCAAAATGAGACACTGATAAAGATTCGGGATGATGCAGACAGTAAGAGAGTATTTTGTTGTTACTGGCTTTTGGAAGCCTATTTGCATGCTCTAAAACCTTTTTTTTTTTCCTTCGATTTACAGAGGCTATTATTAAGTTTGGTGAGACCAAATTTAGTGTGAGTGAACCGAAGGACACAAGGCAAGTAGCAGTTGTGAAAATCCCAGTGCTTCGTCTGGGAGACACTTCCAAAGTTTCTGTTGTGAGAGTTCATACAAAGGATGGATCTGCTACTTCTGGAGAGGACTATCACCCTATATCAGAAGGTAGGATCATACTTATCACATTCAACTATTTATTTTCATTCATGACTGTAACATAATATTTGAAAAATGAAATAACTTTGTGATTAGAATACTTTGCAACCACATCCCAAAATGCATTTTGTAATTCAAATTCAGTGTGGACAGATTCCCTGTGGTATACAACAGTCAATTGCTCCTGGAATACTAGTTATCAGTGAAGATATTTACAAAAGAATTGTGACTCCTTTGAAAACATCTGTAGCTCAAGTAATTGTGGAAGATGTGTGAGTTAAACCTTAGTTCTATTTGCAGAGTGTAATAATATTACTCTGAAGAAACATCTACTTATAGGATATGATTGTGTGGTTGTTTCTTGAGTAGTTCATTAAGATAATGGCTTTTTCTCTATGTAAGAATTAATGTATATTTCTTTTTATTTTTCTATGTTCATAATAATAAAACTTTCCTTCTGTATTTCTGAATTCACTGCCTGCTGCTTCACACTACTAATGAATGAGAAGTTGTGCAATAGAATGAGAAATTTCTTAGCCGATAAACTTCTTTCCATTAATAGCCCACCTACATGGCTTAGGCAATGACTAATGGAGTTTGTAACGTTAATTTTTTTTTTTTTTTCCCTTAAAGTTTATGATAATACATGATACTACTCTGTGTTTTAAGATTAATCATTCATTGCTGGAGTGTTTTGGATAAACTATTTTAGCATACAGTCCAGCTGGAAGATATGACTTACTTTTGAACATCCAGCAACAACATTGGGTTATCTTCAAATTCCATAGGAGTGGTATTTGCTGCTAGTGATGTCTGAGGCAATTTGTTAGCCACAAGAAAATCACCAAGCCAGAGCTTGCTAATTTCAGTCGCTTTGCTCCTGCATTTTAGAGTTTCGCTCTTTCCCCACAGGAACTTCAAGTGTCAGCTGGTACTTAGCTGATGCACATTACCTGTAGGCATTGTCGTGCTTACATTCTCCCTGCTGTGCACCAACAGCACATGGGAGCAAAGTTTTCAAGGGAAACATGCTACTACAGAACAAGAGGCTCTCAGCTTCTGCCCAGAAGCCTTTGAGGAAGGTCTGTGGTGTGCAGAATTTCCCCACAGGTTTCAGAATACCTGTGAGTTTAGGGAACCTGCCTATTCAGCCATGGGTACAAAACTCGCATCCTTAATTGAGTTTTCTGAAGGAAGTGTGACAAACTGAAAATCAATAAAATTCTTAGCTATCACACAACTAAGAGTTTATATGTTTATTACCACAAAGAGTACTTCCCTGGCTTAATAACACTTAGGATTGGAAGGATCATTAGATCACTTAATCAGACTCACTGTGGATTGCAAGATTCTCCCAGTTTTCCCAAATTACTTCTGTATTGAACCAAAAAGGTTTGGTTAGAGAAAATATATCTTTAGAAAGAACATCCAGTCCTGGTTTGAAGGCATTGGAGACAAAGAGTGCTTCTTAGCATGTTGCTTCGCTGATCAGTGTCTATCACGTAACTGTGCCTTATTTCCCATATACACTTCAGCTTTAATGCACTACTGCTTTTTGTGTCTGTCCCTTTGGAGTGCATAGCTCTTTATCACCTGGTATATATTGATTATGGTGGTGTTTCAATATACCAATGAGAACATCACTCTCTGCAAGTTCTTCTGGTCCTAAGTTTCTGTTGGTTATTTCTGTACCATCTTCAAAGTGAATTTGATGTTCTTTAAAAATAAAAATATTAGAAATGGATCTATTATTTTAGTTATTATCACTCTCACCCTTTCCAGACACGAAGTTCAAATAGTTTCTCTACTTTCTGTTTCTTTAGTAGTTAATTCAATCAGGAATTGTAGTACTCTCTTACTCAGTCAGTGTAAGAGTTGGTCTTAGCTGGACAGCAAATGCCCACCAAAGCTGCTCTATGACTCCCCCTCCTAAGCTACAGAGGAGAGAGAAAATATGATGGAAGAGTCATGGGATGAGATAAGAACAGGGAGAGATCACTCACCAATTATCAGCACAGGGAAAACAGACTCAGCTTGGGAAAATTAGTTTAATTTATTACCAATCAAACCATAGCACAGTGATGGGAAATAAGACTAGATCTTAGAACACATTCCTCCCACCCCTCCCTTCTTCCTGGGTTTAGCTTTACTCCCAAATTCCTTACCTCTGACTGGCTCAAGGAAATGGGGGTTGCAATCTGTTTATCACACGTTATTTCTGATGCTTCTTCCTCCTCACACTCTTACCTGCTCCAGCATGAGATCCCACCCACAGGAAACAGTCCTTCCCTATGGGTTCTTCATTAACTGCTCTTGTATGGCTCCCTCATGGGGTCACAAGTCCTGCCAGCAAACCAGCTCCACTGTGGCCTCCTCTCTCCATGGGGTCACAGGTCCTGCCAGGAGCCTGCTCCAGTGCAGGCTTCCCCCAGAGTCACAGCCTCCTTTGAGCATCCACCTGCTTGATCATGAGTCCTCCCTGGCTGCAGGTGGATCTCTGCTCCACCGTGGACCTCCATGGGCTGCAGGGGCTGCATCACCAGGGTCTGCACCAGGGGCTGCAGGAGAATCTCTGCTCTGGTGCCTGGAGCACCTCCTGCCCCTCCTTCTCCACTGGCCTTGGTGTCTGCAGAGGCCATGTTCTCACTCCTCTTTCCCAGCTGCTGTGGTGCGATCTGGCTTTTGTCGAGGTGGACATAACAGCACACTCTTGTAGTAATCCAAAATCGAGAGAGATTTTTTATTTTCGCTACTGCTTTTCCTAGACCTCTTCGCTGTTGCTGTGACCTATTAAGATTGGCTGCTTAGCAAATAATGACAAGGCTGTCTAACAAACAATGACCACTCAAGGAGTAAAACAATTAGCTATACAAGCAAAGGTATAGTTGCTACATATTATCCACAAGTTCTTCCTTGTACACTCTTAATGTCTCATAGCAAGAACATTCTCTCCTTGTGTCCAGAACATCTTCTCTCATTGATTATCTTCTTGGCCTTCTCTGTGGGTTTCACTGAAGCTGCAAAATTTCCACTGTAAAATTCTCACGGGTAAATTCTGACCAATTTCAGGTCTGACTCTGTGAGGCCCCCAGACCAGCTGTCAGCCTCATCAGTGCAGCAGTTTTTTCCCTTCTTTAATCTGTTATCCCAGAGGCACAATCATTGTCACTCCTGGGCTTGGCCTTGACCAGCCATGGGTCCATCTCGGAGCCAGCTGGCATTGCCTCTGTCAGATATGGGGGAAGCTTCTGGCAGCTGCTCGCAGAATTCCCCCCTGTATACCCCCGCTACCAAAGCCTTGCCACGCAGACCAAATAGACTCCATTAAGATTGAACTTTTTATCACCATGACCTATGAGGTTTTTTCACAATGATTTTCAAAATACAGTACTCTTGTGTAGTACAGCTTTGTTCCTTATTTTTTGTATATACCATTGTATTTATTACATTTTGTTGGAAAAAGACCTGACAATACTATTTATTTAGAATTCTTCAGTCTTTTGGTCATTCACATATGTTACCAACATTTACGTAATTAGTCACAGATAATTTTCAAAACATTAAGTTCCATTAGACTAAATCTTGATCTTTGCAAATCTCTTGATGTTAATGTCTTATTTTCAGTGATTTCCACGTGTGTCCACTGCTATTCATTATTATTATTTGTAGCATCAAATAGGTTAAACTAAATTTCCAAACATCTCTAATTCAAAAAGGTTGAGTGTTAACCGCCATCTCTCATGTCTGGACCTAGAATCACAGCTTGTTGTGAACAATAGATTTAAGTGTCATTATTTTTCAGAAATTGAGTTTAAGGAGGGTGAAACACAGCACTTTGTGGAGATCGAAGTTCTCTTCGATGGAGTAAGGGAGATGAGAGAAGCCTTCACTGTTCACCTGAAGCCTGATGAGAACATGGTTGCAGAAATACAGGTAACAAGCTCATGCATAGTCCTGAACAACAAAATCTGATAAACAGACTTCTTATTTACTTTCTGGTTCATCGTTTTACTCTTCTGTTAAGATTTATTCACACCATCTCGGCTTGTATAT
The DNA here is from genome assembly GCF_965178545.1 of Coloeus monedula. Lineage (NCBI taxonomy): Eukaryota > Metazoa > Chordata > Aves > Passeriformes > Corvidae > Coloeus > Coloeus monedula. The sequence goes on from NC_138783.1 coordinate 52,826,067, forward strand.
TGAAAGACAGAAAGGGTCATCCCAGCTGTCACAGTAACACCTACACAAAACAGTTTGTCATTAAGGCAATAATGTTGATGGGGCCATAAAGTCAATGAAAGACTGAAGCCTTCAGGATATCGTTCTAGACATATTCTCCTCATATAATCAGTCTTAGAAACTGATGTCCTCTTGGAAACACTCTCTGGCAATACAATATAATCCCTATGCTGTAAAAAGAGTAATTTCGGGTGAGATACGACTTCTGCTGTCAAAACCATGTTAACATTATTCTTATTGTGTAAGATGAAATAGCCACACATTCTTGTTATTTAGCATTATATTTTAATTTAAACAGTATATTCCTCTCATTTGGCATAAAATGTTCTTGAAACTCCCTGTCTGTATCATCAGTGTCACACCATATATCATCTGACTCCAGACAGCCAGACAGAAGAGACACAGCCTTTGCAGATGACAAACACCCCATTTCCACCAGACATTAAAGCATACAGTGCTCTTAGAGGGTTCTACCAGAATACTGAAGTGATAACAAAAAAGCTGGGAGACAAGGTTAAAGGTCTGGGATCTTCACTGTTCTGAAAAGAAAAATTTCATTTTAGCTGTCCCTTTTGCACTCTGCAGTGTACTTTTGGTGCCTCAACCCTTTCTCAATAGCTCATCCAGTTGAGGTTTTAGAACTTCTTTTGGAATGATGTTTCAAAGGCTAGACCTATTCTGATCAAGGTCCAGCTTGAATCCCCTTGTTTATTTAAATTTTCACAGGGAGCTGTTTCTGTCCTTTTCATTGCCAGGCAGCCAAGGCCATTGTTTACATCGAAGAAATGAACAGCATGGCAGATGTCACCTTTCCCTCTGTCCCTCAAGTTGCATCTCTGTTAATATATGATGATACTTCTAAAGCCAAAGACAGAACCAGTCCCATTGCTGGCTATCCTGTCATCTGTATCACAGTGAGTATCTCTGTGGAAAAATGGAACAAAATCAGTATATGGGTTTTGTTCAGTGGATTTTAGGCACCCAGTATCAATCCATATGGTGGTGAGTCACACGTATTAGTCACACATATTAGTTCAAGCTAGAATTATCCTTAGAGCTAATCTAATTTGTCTGCATAATGAATCCATTTTCAGGAAGACAAAAAGCATAGGAAGATGTTTCACTTGTTCCTCACTAAGAACAGTTTGATATTGATACTCACACTGTGTTTGTGATTGCATGACCTTACTATTTCCTGCATTATCCTGCCTTAATTTGCAGAGTTTAAATCACTGGAGATAACAGATGAGCCATTGTTTTCAATGAGTGCCGCAGACTGAAAAATGAGTGCTGAAGGAATACAGGCTTCTTTCTTTTTTTTTTCACTAGTAGTTTTGCAACTGAAAAGTTTACATAAATATTCATATACCTTGAAGAATGTTTTTGTCCATCTTCAATTTGTTTTTCACACATTCCTTTTTCACAGGAATGTCACAAGTTGAATGGTTCTTCTAAATCAAAAAAAAAAGATCAAAGAAAATAAATCTTGAAACGCAGAGTATATTTGCAGAATTAGATCAAAGGGAGAAGTTCAAATTAAAGTAGTACATGGGAGTGTAGTTTGTGTCTTCATAACTATTCCATGCTTTCACCTATAAATCAATTTAAAATAATTTTTTTTTATTTCAATAAGCGTAATTAGATACACCTTTTAATCCACCCTAACAGTGCTAAAAACATCACTGTCAAAATAGGGTGATTTCTTATGAGATTTACTGGGATTGTCAGTTCCATGTTGTTGAGTTTTGTGACTCTTGATGACTTAGAATTCCTTTGCCTTGAATCAAATAAATTCTTAACACATCTGCCTTGTTCTGCAGGCTTGTAATCCTAAGTATGAAGACTTTGACAAGACTGGCTCTATATGTGCCAGTGAGAACATCAATAATACTCTGACACAGTACAGGTGGCTTGTGAGTGCCCCCACTGGCCCCGATGGTGTGACCAGCCCCATGAAGGAGGTTGACTTTGACACCTTCTTCACTTCCTCTAAGATGATTACACTTGACTCCATTTACTTTCAAGCCGGTTCTCGTGTCCAGTGTGCAGCTCGTGCTGTGAATTCAGATGGGAATGAGGGTCTTGAGCTTATGAGCCCTATTGTGACTATAAGCACGTCAGAAGGTAAGGCATCATCACCTACTGCGAAATTCACAGGTCTCTTTTGGATCCCAAATTCAGTCCTAACAAAAGCTGGTTACATGGTCAGGCATTTTAACATTACAGTCTCAGCTTTTCTTCTGTTGTTCGTAGAGGTGATGCAAAACTTAACACAGCAAAGCATTGTATAAAGAAAATGTTTTTCCTCTCTCCTGCTTCTCCACATCTTTAAATAATCCACATGGCAAACTTGTATGTTCATGAGAACAATATATAACATGCAATGGAATTAGTGAAACCTGGCTTCTGCTGGCTTTTGAATTTAACTGTAGAAATGATGCAGTACAGTCTCAGCTCTACTGGACATTGGAGAATCCACATGGGAGTGACATATGAAAGCCTAGCCAGAAGAAAAACCTCATTTGGCATTCAGGCCTCTCTGAATGCCTTTGAATTGTTGTCCTCCTTGACTAAAGACTAAAGCAACTGGTGTCCAATAACAGAGCATGGACAAAATTTTTCCCTGGTCAAAGCAGTTATAATTATTCATCCTTCTTCTGTCTCTGATACTTCCTTTGTATCCCCTCTGATCCTTTGGCACCTAACCAATGCTGAACTGGTGCTGCATTCTCTCAGCCAGCAGAGTTAATGTAGTCTACCTCCTTTGCCCAGCCAGCTCCTGAAACTTACACTGAATATCATTATGAAGCAGAGGTGAAGCACTGACATGCACACAAGTACAGTCTGACAGCACAGGCTATTTTGTTAGAGAAATCACAGATACTTTTGTTTATTGTATAATATGGAGAATGTGTAATTATCAGCAAACAAGGTCAATTGCAAAACACGGTCTTTTATTACCCTTCTGCAGCCTTTTGGCTCTTTGTGTCATTTTTGCTGCTTTTGTAGCTACACTAACTCTTGAAGTTTGTGTGAGATAAATGCCATGATTTTTCATTTGCAATATTATTTTCATTTTCTAGGCCTTTTCAAATAAATATTTTGGTTAAAACATATTTTCGACTAATTTGGGCTTTAAGAACTTTGAGGAATGGAATTTCTCTTTACCCCTGTCCTTTATTCCACATTTTGACTGTAGACTCAAGTCATCTTTGCACTAATCAGGAATCCTACACCCTAAAGAGGACTCTGCCTAAGGGTGTTGTCTATGAGGTGCTCTGTAGTGTGTGTTAAAGACAGACAAACTTGTGCTGTGTGAGCTGGTTTTGTTATATGAAACAGACTGGCTTTGTTCGTGTTATAATGAATTATTTGGATTACACTTGACAAATTAGCAGAGCTAATTAGCCCAGGCTCAGGACTGAGTTATCATGCATAAATTACTTCCAGTACCTGAGCTAACTTCTGATGTGGAAGGAAAAAAGTGCAATGAACAAAGCAACCTGCCAAAATCCTGATTATTTTCCACTTTGAGGATGCCTGACCTCCAGTGCATAGACCAAATTCTCCAAAGGAAGACAGATTGTGAAAAAAATTGCATTTAGCCTCTTTAGCAATGTTATTTGCATTTGAGGAAAAAAAACCTGAAATCACCAACCAAACCAACCAACCAACCAACCAAAAAAAAGCTATCATGTGCAGAAAAGACATTTTGTTCCCTCTTGACAGAAGTTTCCCACTTGGAGATACTGAGCAAGATGAGGTCCACCAGAACCAATAAGCACTCCAAGAGGAAGGCCCTGTGTCCTGTTTTCTTGAAATCCCTCAGGAATGGGCAAAGAGTATAGTTTTGATTTTCCATATCTGCTTGTTTCTTACTTAGACTACCTTGTGATCCTTTGGCCATCACATGACAAAGTGGCCAGAATCCACACACTTCTGCATTGAACTATGCAACTAGAATTTGATCATATGATTACAAACCTAATTTTCTGGTCCTACAAACTGGGACTAATACTGGAACACATTGAACTAACACTGGAAAGGATTACCAAAATAAGTTGTGCATTCTCCTTGGAGAAACTCAAAATTCAAATTAGCAAGGCCTTAAGCAACTTGATCCAGCTTTGAAGCTGGCTCTATTCTAAGCACAGTATTTCTACATTTCCTTTGACACAATTTTTCTAACTACATTTTTGTTACTAATGGATCAGGAGGCTCATAAAGTTCTGTGAAGGCATATCACAGAATGCCAATCCAGTGCCAAAACCAACTGAACACTGGCCAGGTATCTTCCATAAAACTTAGGGTGGTGGAAGGAGTTAAAACACATGCCTCTGAAGACCTCTGTAAGAACGTATGGAACTTGGCACTGACTTTGCAAGTAAGGTTGACACATACAACTGGAAAGGCACCGATGCAATATCATCACCGTGTTCTGAAAATGTGATCCTGTTGATCAAGGAATGATTTTTGTTTGAATCCTCTTTTGCATAAACTCCTGTCAAAACCTCTGGAAAATGCTTCTCAAAGTGTTTACTATTCATTCAAGGAAATTCTCGTTGTTCTGGATACCTGTACAGTGGAAGAAAAGTACATCTAAAGTAGTGCAAGGAAAAAAGTATAGATTGTTTCCTGTGGACTTAAAGTAAGGTTGCTTTCTCTTTTTTCCATTAGGTCTTTGTCAGCCTCGTATATCAGGAGTAGTTGGAGCAGAACCATTCTCTGCCAAACTGCGCTACACTGGCCCAGAAGATCCTGACTATGCCAATCTCATCAAACTGACAGTCACAATGCCACATATTGATGGTATGAGAAAATCAGCTGTGGAGTTAAGAAAACTTATACAGTATGCTGTTATTTGAGCTACTTTATTGGTCATATTATTTTAAATAGACAAAATAATAATATAATCTTTTAATGGTGGGACCAAAGAAAAATGTTATGAATAAAAAAGTGCAGTTTGCAACAAGGTGCATGAGTTACTGTACTGATACAGAGTCTCTGATGTGAAGAAAAGCGCTTTCAGATTAATTGCATAAATTACATAAGTTGGGCTAGACCTAAGCTTTGCAAAACTCCTTTGAAGTGCTTAGAAATACACCATTTAATTACTAGGTGCTTGTGAAAAAATCACACAATTTTTTCATTTAATAATATTTTGTAATATTAATATGCTGTGTATTAATATATTAATATGTTTGGAAATATTTTATTTGTCTTTTCATATTGTGGGTAAAATTCTCATACGTACTTAACATATCAACTTTCTTTGAATTCTAAAGTACAGGAACTGTTGTAAGTACAAAATACAAAAGCACTGTATAACAGGCTTAATGTCTGACAAATTTTGGCTAAATTAAGCAGTTCTGACAACTGACATTTAGTGATAGTGCTATAAATTAATGTTTTAGGCATGCTGCCTGTTATTTCTACAAGAGAGCTCTCCAACTTTGAGCTGACACTTAGCCCTGATGGAACTAGAGTTGGAAACCATAAATGCTCCAACCTGTTGGATTACACAGAAGTGAAGACCCACCATGGTTTTTTAACTGATGCTACCAAGAATCCAGATGTGATTGGAGAGACCATTCCCTACCAGTACAGCCCAACAATTAGAGGCTTCAATACCTTGCGCTTCTACCGCAACCTGAATCTGGAAGCCTGTTTGTGGGAGTTTATTAGCTACTATGACATGTCTGAGCTCCTCACAGATTGTGGAGGCACCATTGGGACAGATGGACAGGTATGAAACTGGTTCTTGGTTTGGTAGTGTGTTCTTATATTATTTCCCTTATAATTAATCTGTGGTAGTAGAAATAAGAGAATAATTTGGTTTGAATTAAATTTGCTATGATTTTCTCCCACCACAGGGGTATTTTGGGACAAACCAATCCCACTTTTACTGTATAGTGAACCAGCTTAGTCTTTTCTTAAAATGAAAGCCTTCTGAAGAATTGCTTTTAGCACATAGGTAGCCCTGGGTTCTTTAATATTAGTTGTGGTATGTCTTAAAAAGCAGTTTTAAAACATTGTGGAAAGACTTCTTACTAATAGCAGTGGACTGCAGTCCTACCAGCAGCTTGGCTTTGCTGATCTCTTGTTCACTGGGTAACATGACCCATCAGTGCAGACAGCACAGTGGTCTTGCATTACCCAGCAGAAAATAACTTGTTCAGAAAGCAAAAGAAGCTGCCAGTATGGAATGGCTAAAGAACAGAGCTGTGAAACTGGTTGGGGAGTTAAAAGCAAGAGATTGGAGAGACCTTCAGGTGTAGTTTGGAAAATGATTTCTAGAAATCCATAGTCATGTGGAAGGAAAAGGGTACAGCATTTCTTCTGGAGCAGTGACAGTGAAATTAATCCCTGTCTCTTCCCTGTATAATAACTGTATAAACCTGTCTGATCCCGCTCAGGCTCTGGTGTACAGTGGCTGTAACTGTTTATGTAGTTTATGAACATAAAAGTTTATGTACATAAAAATATATTTGGGGAATAATGCTGCAGGCTGGAAGAAGGACTCAGAGAAGTCTATCCACAGCTAACTCACTTTCCTACACTAGAAATACACAAGCATTCCTTGTTGAACCACTGTGAAAAGAATGAGCCTGCTTTGTGAAATGGCCTTAATTTCTCTGCTCTTTTGACATTTTGCCAGGGATCCATCTTCTGTGAGACCTCAGTAGACTTATTTGCACAAATTCTTATTTTGTTAGTCCCAAATGGCATAAAGGTGATGTGGTAAGTTCGTCGTTGCCCACAGAAACATATAGGCATGTGCAATGAAAGACCTAATTTACTACTAAAAGTGTAGTCACCAATGGACACAGATGTCTAATCAGATAAACTGATTTTTTTTGTTGTTTTGATTTTGTTACAATTACATGCCTAAAGTCCACCTTACTCTGTGGGTGTTCACAGGTAATCACACAGTCAGTTTGCTTGACAGGAAATTGTACCAGGAGCTCTTCAGCACTTGGCTAACTTCCCAGAATTCTGCCCCTCTTAACTAGAGATCACATGCTCTAAATCAGAAGATGAGAACAAAACGAAGCTACTGCCCTTCTCAGATACAGAGGCCTTGATGGATATGTCATTTCAGTGCTTTGTCATCAGTTCTGGTTCCTTGTCTGTTCCAGAGACCAGTTCAAGCTCTCTGCCTTGATGTTGGAAGCTCACTGTCCAGGATCTGCTTAGGCTTGGCCTCTTCTGAAAGCAGATCCTCCTACAGGTGCATTCCACTAGATCTATGAACCTGTCAGAGGGAAAGGGCCGGCATCCAAGCGTGGGATGTAAACCTTACACATTCCCACAAGATAAAACTGACAGCAGTCTTCACTGTTCTTAGAATGATTTAATTTCTTCATTTCTTTGACTCGTCATTCCTTTGACTATCTCCTTATGCCCAGGCAATATGCTTATTGCATATATTCTTATTTCCCTTGCAAAACAGCCATAAGCACATAAGCACACAGAACTTAAAGCATCTGTAACTATGCAAGCCACTTCCCCCTCGGTGAAAAGGAAGGAAGACCTGGTATGCATCTTTTCCATTTTAAATACTTCTGTGTCCTTTAGAGAAAAGGCTGAATAGCTGCACTAGACAAATTTGTATCTAAATAAAAACTATTTATGTCTGTGTGAATATAAACAGAGGAGGAAAAAAGTACCATTACAATATTTCAGTAAATTGGAAGAAGCTGTATATTCAGTTTTGGAGGACATGCATAAGTGGCAATTTGGCCAGAGAAGAGAGCTGTACTTTCCTTAGGCTTCAGAAGTATTATGTACTTTTTGTTAGCTCTCTCGTTTACAAGGAGAGAGGGATGAACATGAGCTGTGAGAGCCATGAAACTGCAGCTGAAGTCATCCTTTAGTGCCTTCTGGGTTATGGATAAAAGGTTACAGTGTGTTCAGTGAAATATCAAGCTGAATTACTTCTAGCGGTGAAGCATTGCCCCACAGCTGGTATGCGCTTCACTGCCCTCCCTGTTTTCCCCACCTCCATTTAATTCTTCTCCAGGTTTGGTCTTTATCTTCACATGACCCCTCCAGCTGAGAGGGGAGGCAGTCAGTGCCCTATCTCTGTGGTTGTCACCATTGTTGTTTTTTTCTCCTTCAGTGAACAATTAATAATCCTCTCCTGTGAGAGGAAAGCTGGCAGCTATGGTTTTCACCATTTTTTTTAGCAGACAAAGGAAGCTTAAATTCTATTATACAGACAGAACAGATAAATAACAAAAACACTCTTACCACATCCTGCTACCACTGCAAATTTAATATCTTGAATTTACCAGATACTTTGGCTAGATCTTTAGGTTCATACTTTTGTTTCTTGATTCTAGTTCTCCAGTACCTGTATGGTCAAACAAAGACAGCCATGTTGATTCAGACAGAGAAATTTCACAAAAAGAACTGGCAATGTCTTAAATGATGTGGACCTTCACTTTATGGGAGCTCCTGCTATGGTAGGGGAAGAAGATGAACTTTAGTAAGCAAGAAGTGAGGTGGGAGACCTCCAGCTGGTGTAGTTCTTCTGGCACAGCTCCTAGTGTTTGCTGAAGGCTGCAGCTGTCTTAGCCAGTTCCCATGAACTCATGAACTGTCATAATACATACAGAGAAGGTCTTCGTTTTCTTTTTTTTTTTTTTTTTTCCCTTTGAGGCCTTTTGATTGTGACCCACTCTCTTTCTCAATTATTCTGTGCATGAGCAAACCCTGTGTGAGCTAGATGCAGCTTTCCTTTCAGTGTACAGCTTGACGGTTTGTTCCTGGGGTCTGCCCATAGCTGAGAAACCAGGCATTTATGTATCTAAACATGGACTTAGATGTGCAGTTTAAAGAACTTCTATTTAAAAATAAAAAGAAAGACCTGTTCCTCTAAATTTAGCTAATTAATTTGGATTAGAGATCTGTCCTTGTTAAAGTTAAGGTCAGCTTTGATGATTAGCAGTTTTCTTCAGGTCAACCTGCAGTCAAAGTTTGAAATTCAATGTCTGCATTTGGATATGTCTAGGCCTTAAAAAGGGGGAACTCACCTACTTGAGGGCAGTCTTCCGGTATTTTCAAGTAGCTAATAAAGGCTGGACTTTACTTCATGGGGACATTGTGAGAGTCAAGTACTACAGACATCTCACATTCTTGAAACACAGGTTCTAAAACAATGACAGATATTCATGAAAGGAAGTGCAAAAAATGAGACAGTGAAAACCAAGCCAGTGACTGTACTTCAATAAAGTATATATTGAAGTGTTGGCCTACACTTATTTGATAGAGTGTGAAGTATCATTTCATCTCATTTCCTACTGTTATAACAGTTTGCTATATCCAGGCCGTTTGGCATATGAAGGCTTCTGTGTGGTTCTGGCCAAGTATTTTTATATGGATGTTGCTTTCCATAGTTACAGTCCGTTTCCAGACTTGGAATAGGGAAGCAAGGAAATTACCATTCACGCTAATTTTATTAACAACAGCTTGTTAATCAAGTCTTTTACAGGAATAAGAAGTTGAAGAACATATATTAAAATACTTGAATGTGTAGATTTATACCTTGAAACTATGGTAATTGAGTATAGCTGAGCAGTTCACATTTTTCTCTTCAAAAACTAGGTTTTTTTGGCCCAAACTGAAAATGTCTTTCTTCCAAAATGTTCAGTTCACATTTATGCTACACATGTTTTGGCACTGAGCATTTCAAAATCCCATCTGCAGATTTTAAAATCACTAATGTACTGCTGCACCTTATACGAGGCAGCATGCAGAAGGTTTTTATTACACAGAAACAGTATATTTCCAGCTTTACTGGATCTAGTTTTACCAAAATCATACTTTAAGATGAAAACTCACCTATTCTGAAAATCTCACTGGATATTGTAAAATGCAAACAGACAGAAATGTCTGTTTTCAGATTTTTGTATTCACTTTAGCCACCCAGTCAGGTTTAAGAAAACTCTACAACTCATGTTCCCTTGATATGGAACCTCACTAAAAGACAAACATTTTTTCTCTAGCTACAAACATGTGCTTTTAGTAAGCTGTGAAGAAAAAAAATACTATAAAGTGAATGCACCAGCTGCGTAATAAGGTCAGAGGTTAAATTTTTTCAAGGGACTGGCGTTTCAAGGCTGTATTGCATTCTCTTCTCCATTCAGACTTCTTTAAACAAACCTGCTTTGCATTTCACCTGTGACCTACCTGTCTGGGTGTCTTCTTGGGGCCAAATCTTAGTTTTGCCATACTGACATTGTGTAAACAGTTAATTGATAACATTGTTAAGCTCGTGTGACTCAAATTCACAGACATAGCAAGTAAATGAAATAGAAAATGAGACATAGGGTAATTTGGAAAATAAAAAGACAATTTTGACATAAAGTCTGTTTCATTGAGATACACAAAATAAAACATGAACATGTGTTATTTCTAATGTCTGATTCTGATTTTATCAGTACTATCACTGTACACACACACTCTGACTAGTTCTGCCCTCTGGAAATGTAAGGCAGCTAAATAAAGCACACTATAAATGTAGAACAGAGTCCATGCCCCAAACCCTTTACTGAAAATATTTTTTATTGTAGATATTCTAAATTGTTATGTGACGGATGCTCAAAATAATTGTGTTTTTTACTTAATGAAGTTTGACAGATTGCATCTGAAAGGGGAAGAAAAGAAAAACACTTACAGAAAGTCCCTTTAATACTTTCTAAGTCTTAAATGGGAATTGTCAGTATTCTAAAACAGACCTTATGCTCTGTGATAATTTATCTTACCAAAAAAAAAAAAAAGTATGAAGCTCTACTTCTTAGACCAATGTCCAGTATAAATCATGTTCTTCTCTCACACACGTGAATTTTGAGGTACACTGATGATTTTTTTTCTAAATTTTTCCAGATATCATCTGTAAGAGTCTGTTCACTGCTTGGAACAATTTCTGTCTTCTGTCTTCTCAGGTTCTCCAGACCTGGCATTGTTATGGAGTATTAGACACGATTTCCCCAGTTCGTCTGGGGTATAGCTGTAGTCTGTATTTCTCTCCTGGTATCAGAAGACTAAAATTCACACCCACTTATTATTGTTTAAAATCAGTGTTACCAAATGTAATTTTGTCAGTGCAATTGGTAAAATCTCCTGTGCATAGGATGCATGGATACATAATGCACCTGTCCTGTCCCTCCACAGCAGCTAAGCTGATCCTACACTTACACAGCTCTAAGTTACCCTTTTGGTTTCATCAGTGTCACACTGAGATATAAAATGAACAGCTGGCTACTCTCAATAGGCTTTGCATGCAGTGCTGGAAAAGAAAGATAACTCAATGGAAAGAATGTTTTCTCGTGTTTGTCTAAACAGCATTATTAGGAGGGCTGGAGAAGTCAGACTCCTCCATCTGTGTAACACATTCCATCTATTCATTTGGGGGGCGGGGAGGTGTCTGCTCACTTTGCTTTCCTCTGCAGTTGACTTCCTCTATTTTATTTTCACTCTATCAAAAAGATCCTTTCATACAGCATGTCTTCAGATTTTTCTCTTCTGCCTACAGAAGAGTAGATTCCCCCTTGTAGGAATGAGAGGCTCTTAAAAGTTTTCATTTACTGTTAGAGAGAATTATTTATTCAGTAATTCTCTGACTATCAGTGTTGTAGGTTTACCTCCACACCTGCAAATCCATGAGTGCCTGGAGAAGGGTTTGTGTGCATAAAAACTCAATGAGCTTTTAGAAAGAACTCCTGCCTCCCCCTCCATGCCATGAATCACATGTAAGGGCAGCAATACTGATGGAAGCACATGAGTACACAAATAAATTCCCAGGCTGAGGCAAGCAACCCTGCTGCCCAGACACCTCTTGCAGGTTTTACTAAAAGGGAAGAACCTTTAAATTCTACAGTCCTAGAAACTGAGAGTCTTGGATTTCCACACAGAGCAGTGGTAATCTCAAAGGAGCAGTGTGCCTGGCAGATTTGCCCCAGAAGGGATCTTGCTACTAGATTTCCACCAGGACAAAGATGAGCTCTCTAACACTATTGTCCCATTGAATGGTGGCAAGAAACCCCTAAAATGTGACTTACAAACCTCATTAATGGATTGTTTTTTATACAGTACACCTGAAGAGCCAATGATACATTGAAAGTCAAGAAAAGCCTTGGAAGGAGGAGTGTTTTTTTAGCTTGATATGTCATAAGGTACTGAGCTAGAAGGAGTTTTGTGCATCACTCTATCCAGGCCACTGTCTTAAGTCTATATGGTATCACTCCAACACTAGTAAACCTAATCTAAAACTTAACAGGATTTAATGGCCTCACTAATCTCGTCATATGCCACCACACTGAGGGCTGGAAACTCTTCTGATTTCTAGGCTGTGTTTGTCATGGCCATCTTAGGCCCGTTTGTTCCCGTGTCAGCATTATCTTTCATCATCAGTGGCCCTTCTCTGCACTCAGTCCTCTGATGTATATAGACAGCATTCTCAGTCCCTCTCAGCCTTTGTCCTACTGGGCTCAACAACATGGCTATTTTAGACTCTTCTCATCAGATAGTTTTGCCATTCCTCTGATTATGTTGATTTCTTTTTCTGCGGTCTACAATGCAAATAAGACTTTTTCAAGCATGGATGATCAAAGCTGTTCCAGATAAGCTCTCACTAGTGCTCAGTATAATGGCATGCATGCTTCTAATTTCCACCCCATTCCTCTGTTTATCTTAGGATCATAGCACATGGAGAGGGGTAGGAAGGTCATAGTTATGATGTGATCAACTCACCTAACAAAATTTCTTTCCCCTCAGTTGTGTCTAATGAATGTCTTTCATTTCTATCAGAAATCCTTGTGACTGGTTTCTATTACCTTGTACTTCAAGCGATAAGATTTCATCTCACTACTATTATTCTAATTCTCAAGGTCATTAAATTCTCACTTTGATATTCTAGTCTCTATCATTAAGCATTATGTATGCTTATATTTAAGAAAATAATGGATATATATTAAATCCTCTTCCACATACTTCTGTCTCTTCCTTGTAAGCAAACTAAATTTCAGATCTCTGACTTCAGTGTCTCATTCTTACTGTACAGCATGCCGATGTAGAACAAAAAGGCAGAGAGAAAAGCCAACACAGTTTGTCTGGTATGACCTTACAATAGTAATGCATTTTTTATACAATCGAATGTATTCATTCAGTTCTTGATACTGCTCCAGGAAATGACAAATTTTGGAGGTTACCCCTGAATCAAAGGAAAATCATAAGACACTCGAGAGCTGCATCATTGCTATGTATTTTTTTGTAGAAGTGAGAATATCCTGTTGTTATTTGGAACAATTTAGTAAATCTGTGTCCAAAATAACTGCTCAGATACTCATGCAGGTATCCCAAAGATAAACTTGCAAATTAAATGGTACTAAATAATAATATTTTTGTCTGACTTCAATTGGTCATCCAATATATAGAGAGAACCAAACTCTTTTTTTTTTCTGTTCCAAATAGAAGCTCTTGGTTGTGTTTATGTAAAACCATCAAGGAAGCGTTAATATAATTGACAACTGCAGCATCTGCAGTTGACAACTGCAGTGATAGTGTTTTACTTTTCAATGGTGCCAGACTGTTTTCAGTGGTTCCCAGTGACAACACGGTGAGGAGCAATGGCCGTAAACTAAAACACAGAAAGTTCCACCACAACATGAGAAAGAACACAGAGGGTGGCAGAGCACTGGAACAGGCTACCCAGTGAGATCATGGAGTCTCCCTTTCTGGAGACATTCAAAACCCACCTGGTCATGTTCCTGTGTAACCTGCTCTAGGTGACCCTGCCTTGGCAGGGGGGTTGGACTGGGTGATCACTGGATGGTTCCTTCCACCCGTAACAATTCTTTGATTCTATGATACTGTGTGTTTCCAAATGACTACTGTCTAAATGCTAGCACATATTATGGAATGAGTCAAACTATACAAGTTGAGAGGGGTTTGGTAGCGTAGTGTGTAGTTCAAGGAGTGTCACATGTGAAAGTGGGTTGTGGCAGCTATGAACATTTGCCTTAATGAAGTCCTTAATTAGGTCAGAGTTTTTAGTCAGTGCAAGCAGTAAATTTGTAGTTACATTATATTAGTAAAAGTTCTGTCAGTCATTTCAAATTGTAAAGCAGCTGTAAGGTGATGGGCATTCAGCCCCTTGACATGCTGCTGGTTGAACTCAGAAACAGTTTGACTTTTACACAGCTTGTAAACATCTCTGAATGCTGGGGATTTTTGATAGTGCAAAACACTCTTTTGAATGTGAGGTAATCAGGGAAATGTTCAGATGTGCAAATTTATATATGGAATTTCTATTGGAACTAAATGAAAATTAAACCACTTTTATGACTTTGAAAAGTTTCCCACTGGGAGATGATCTCAATGCCTTTTTCACATGTATTTCTAAGAAAATCCAGAATGGTCTAAAAGGATCTGGGATTCCACATTTTGAGTCAGAGATATGAGAGTGACAAAGTATTTGTAACCAAACATAAATGCGAAGTCTCTTCAGAGAAGTTCAGATCGGTGTATCCATGTAAGACCTATCTTAAGAGGTGACAGCTTACAGAAACTATTATTCTTGCCCTTTTTTCATAAAAATATACATGAAAAATACTTAATTCTTTGATAATTCCAGTGCAATTGTTTGGTACAATAAATACAGAAAGGCTCTATTTTTAAATCCATATCAACTTGCTTATTATTTTTAGTTCTTCCAGACAGTGAGGAACTGTATGATTTGTGTATTTGCATGCAGTGTTTGCATGCACAAAGGAACAAAGAGTTCCAGAGATGACTTAGTAGAGTCCAAGGACTCAGTCTTGCAATGACATCTGAGCAATTTCAGCATCTTGCAGAAGTGTTTCTTAGTTGATAGTAACAAGAATGTAAGCAAAAGAGTTGGTTAAGGCATAACCATAGAGCAAATGAAAAAGGATATTTGAAAAATTTCTAGTGCCTTCATTAGTAGTTATGTTGTATATTGACTAAAAAAACCTGAGCAAAAATCGTGAGTCAAAATTGAGGGAATTATGTTTTATCAGTTTGAAGTACAAAGATGAAGCTTGAAGGGATGTAAGCTCTGAAACGTGGTTTTGCACTTCATCTATAATTTGCAAAAAGAGAGAATTAGATTCAGTCACAGTATTTATTTCAAGTTGTCTTCCCTTTCTCTTGCATTCAGCTTACCTGTGCGATGCTGCCATTCACGATCGTTAACCTTAATATACAATCCTGGTTTTTGTAGGTTCTCAACCTAGTGCAGTCCTATGTCACGCTGAGAGTCCCTTTGTACGTCTCTTACGTTTTCCACTCTCCTGTGGGCGTCGGAGGCTGGCAGCATTTCGACCTGCAGTCAGAGCTCCGGCTGACTTTCGTGTATGACACTGCCATCCTGTGGAAGGATGGGATCGGCAGCCCACCTGAAGCAGAGCTCCAAGGTCGGTGTTGGGCTTCTTGGCATAGAACTCATGCTCTGTTACTAAGATTATAATTTGCACACAGTAGAATGGTTTTTCAATCATTCCAATACTAACAAAAACCTAAAATTATCGGTTATTATCAGTTGCAGTCTGTCATTTCCTTGCACTCACAGGTCTCTGCTGGAGTTTTTATGAAAATCATGTAATGTTGTCATCAGCTCTTTTACTGCAAAGAAAGACAATTGCATTGTTATATTTGAAGTACACATGCAAAAATTAAAACATTTCTATCTACTCAGAACTTCAGAGTACATTATGTAACCAAATTCTGGTAGCACACAAGATGTTTGCTCTTTAATGAAAATAATTGAAGTTTTTCTGTGATACATTTTTTTCTTACTTTGAATGGCCAGTTTCAGAAACTAGTGATATTTTGAAAATGTTGTTGAACATTCAAAAGAATTCAACAGAACTACATAATGGAGGCCTGTCCTCCGTGTGAGAGTAGTAAACTGTGAGACATTCTGTAAATGTGTTAGATAATGTCAGTAAATGTTGGTGAGTATAACTAGTCAACAAGTCCAACTCTATCATTGCAGAAATTATCTTTTAAAAAAGTTAATTTATTTTTTTAAATAGTGACATACAGATTTATGTGCAGGATTTAAATATATACATACATATACATGTATATTAAAATATACACCTCTGTGCTTCATTGTTCTTTTTAAGCAAATTTACTTAATATCTCCCAGCATTAAGCTTCAGGTGTTTCCTATCTCTCTCAACCTAAAGTAGAATACAGGCATCAGCTGTAATTATGTACATAGACTTACACAATTTCAGGACTCCTAGGAACCTAAAATCACTTTTTGTTTCTACTAACTGTATATGAACTACAGAAATCATTGCTATGCCATTTCTGTCCTTATGGTAAGAGCAGGAAATGAGGAGCAGCAAGGGGAATCTACAGTGCATGAAGAATGAAGCACATGTCATGCCATCCCTAAAGAATAAGCCACATGCCACAAATCATGTGGTGTGCTAGTCACCAGATAACAACCAGATCTAATCCTCTGTCTCAGCAGTTACGTGGTGTATATATGCATTTTCCGTCTTTGATGCTTTAATTTTTTTATTTCTGTTTAAGAAGCTGATGGCCACATCTTTGGAGGTGCTGAACATTGTCAGTTCCCTCTGAAAACAACCAGAGCAAAAAAAACCCCAACATATCCCAGTCTCATTTGGGTAGTATTTTTTGAGAAGTTGTTTTTCTGGGCAGGGAGGGGTTAACTAATTTCCATATTTTTTCCATAACTGTCAGTTCATATAGTAGTCCTACATAAATTCTAAGTAACATGTAAAGCAGTCAAGGTCTTCTAAAGCCCTAATTCATGCATGGAGATACAGATATTTCTATAAATATGATTGGTACAGATGATTTTGTACAGGTGTTATACATTCACATTGGTGTGTTAGGTTTCCAGCAAATTCATGGGGGAACATTCTTCTTTCCTTCTTTTTCCTGGCAAGCAGAATGGTGGTACATCACTGGCTGTTTGTAAGGGAGCGCTGAAGGAAATACCTGAGCTCTAAAGCTTTGCAGAACTCCAGAGAGAAAGGGTCTTGTCTTCAAGCTACAGCAGTAAACCACTTCTGACATGTAAACAAGATCTTGTAATCTGAAATTAGAATACCTAAGGCCTGTGTTTTGTGCCAAATTCATGCCAAAAATTGCCAACATGGCATACAAAGCCTGTCAGAAGGAGTTTCACAGATTGCAGCACCCTAGAGTAGATTACTGTGGAAGTCACAACCAGCTGCTGTAACTAATGCTGGTGGTTGCTGCCTTGGCACAGTAGGCAGGGAGGCACTGATAAAGGGTATCTCTGAAGCAGCTTTCATTGGTAGAATTCAGCTTGAATACTTGGTGAAAACAAAAGTCTTCCTTCTGCAGACCTCCTCTGGTAGCTGACCATGCTGTTGCCTGAACCCAAGCCCAGACTGTGATGTGTGGATTTTCCTCAGCCTACTACATCAGCTGTGGGGGTCCATGGTAACATGTGGAAGCATGACTTTGGAGGGAAGTTCCCTATATGCTTTGGAAGCTGTGTCATGTCGTGAAAACTCAAGGCCTTGCTGTGTAAATTCTTGTTTGAGGAGAATCTGGAGTCAACCCAAAAAGTACCAGTGGGCCCCCCCCAAACATGTGACATGGCAAGGTCTGGTGTTTCACAGGAGTGTGATTCCTCTGTCCCCTGCAAGTGGATCACTCTTGTTAATTGGTTTGTGGTGGCAGGTTCCCTGTTCCCAACCAGCATGCGCATCAGTGAAGAGGGGCGCTTGGTCGTCAACTTCAAGACCGAAGCCCGGTTTCATGGTCTGTTTGTTATGTCCCATCCTGGTAAGTGTAACCTACCTTTTAGCAGTACTACAGAAATACACACCTTTCCCAAGTTTGTTACTATTCATTTTTTGTCTATTTCTGGTTCTGATAGCTGATTTTTTTTTTTTTAATATACTATGCTCTTCAGATACAGATTTTTCCTCTGCTTGAGATTCCTTACTTGTCATTGATGACTGTACTCACGTTGTCAAACTTGTTGAAATATGCATGAACCTGATGGAAGGCAAATAGTTGCACTTGATCAAGAGCCTGAGTGATGAAGGATGAAGATCTAGGCCATTGTGTGCATTAGGGATTTATAGACACATGTTTTTAACCCCATTGTTATAATTGCTATTTACATGTATTGCCCTAAGAACTTGGATAACATTAAAATTTCTTTTCTAACTTGAAGCTTTTCTAGGATATTTAGACCTTTTTCAGAGAGCAAGAAAAAGTCTTGTATGGACACTGTATGACTCTGTTAATATAACACTCTCACTGACTTTCAATTAGTCATTGCTGAGGACCTGTTCCTGCAATTTAATCTGTTTAAACCCCACTGCCTTTATTCAGAATAATTGCAGGTGTAAGACTCTGTCTACAGACATAAATCTGAGCATGAATGCCAGCCATGGAAAAGATTATCTAACTAAATTAAATCTGCTGAAGAACAGTGAGAAGAGAAAAAAAAATAGGAAATCTCTTTTAGTTTAACTCAGGTGTTTTTAACCCATAAAACTCCTTCATGGTGCTTCTACTTTTCTTCAGCTGTCCTCTAGTGTGTCTGGTTTTCCTATCAGGCAGAGACAAAAGTGTTAAATTACTAAGAGAAATTATGTTGTGTTTCCCTGGGTTGACATTCCAAGTTTAAAACAGGAGGGATTATAGATCTCTGCCATTCCACTCTCGCTGTTTTGACTGTCTGTTAAATTTATTCTTCATACAGTTCTCGTTGTGTAGCCCAAAAGCAGCTGCTTAATAGACACCTGAATGAGAATCAAGGAGGCCCAGCTGAGCTGATTCTAATTGATTTTAATTTCAGTTAATAAAACCCAGTGCCCTGTGAAGGTATTAACATTGGCTATGGCATTATGGTTTATGAATTATTGGGAATGTTTTTCAGGCTCTGAGAGTTTGCAATGAAACACTAAAGGTGAGAAATCTGTCTCTTTGGCATGTTTCTAGCTTCATCTCTAACTTCCATGGTTCTGTCAGCTGATCACCCTGGCCTCACGTTCAGCCTCAGCCTCATCCGAAGTGAGCCAACCTACAACCAGCCAGTCCAGCAGTGGAGCTTTGTTTCAGACTTCGCGGTAAAACCTCAGCCGTCACTACGGCTTCTTCTGTCCCGGCTTGTTAGCTGGGATGGTGGTGGTACAGGTTCCTCTCTCTCTGTGTCCAGGTTCGAGACTATTCTGGAATGTACACAGTGAAGCTGATAGCCTGTACCACTGCCCCACATCAGGAGTACAGTTTGCCAGTGATCTGCAATCCTAGAGAGCCCATCACTTTTGATCTGGACATCCGATTCCAGCAGGTACCATTCCAATGACTTCTTTATCATGTTTTCTTTCTAATTTGATTCCCATTTGTTGGTCTTGTAATAATAGTACTAGAAACTGAATTTACTTGCTTATCAACAAAGCATTCCTAAATTGGTGGGACAACACATACTCCTCTCCTGATAAATAACCAGTTTTACCCAACTGGGGAAGACTGAAGTAGGAGCACAAATGGTTTTTTGTCCTCAATTCATGTCCAGTCTTTGATAGCCAAGAGGAAGCTCATTGACATTGGTTTAGGGGAGAGTTACTGTGATGTGATGGTAACATCTGGGAATTCTTTTTTTGTCTTTTAGCTTTGATAGTAAATAGTTTTATCAGGTAATTAGGAAAATATAAAACTATTATCAGAAGGGTTTAATCTGACACAAAATCAGAGTTAGGTCTCTGGTATTAAGAGGGAACATCCAGAGGAAAATTCATTCAGTCCTAAAGTAGAACTTCCTTCACTGACTGTAGAGGAAAGTGTAGGTAGGCAACACTGGTAAAATGCTTAGCTTTAAAACTCACAAAAGTGACTGAAACAAATCCAGTCCATAGCAATATGGATCATTTGGGAACATATGGGAACAGACAAACAGCATACCTTTCACAAAGCCCAGCTGTGAAGCTCTGTAGCTGGGAACAAACTGTGGAGAAATTTCTGCTGTAGAAAACATTGGTTTAAAATAAAACTGGGGGTCACGTTGGATGGCTAAGAGAACTTAGGCTGCCAGTGTTCCAGGTTATCAAAAGGGCTAGTGTGACTTGGCATGTGTAAGGAGGAAGTTGTATCATTTCTGTTATTTGGAGCCAATACAGTTAATACTGGAACAGTGTGGCTGTGGTTTCATGCTCATTAATAGCATAGATTATGCTATTAAATCATCTTACAGAATAAATCCATATCAGTCAGGGGTACACAATCACTTTTCTGTTGACTTAGCCAGAGTACACAAGGGAATGTATGCAGTCTTTATGCTTTATTTTGGCATTATGCCACCTGTGGGAGAACAGATGATTCCCGATAGGGCATTAAGTCCTGGCAAAGAAGAGAGATGATACATGATCTGATGTGAAACCTGCCTTCTCAGAGTTAACCACATTTCAACATTTTGAAGAAGTTTGAATGGAATGGGGGAGGGGAATTTATACTAGTTCAGCACTTCAGCCTTTGTCTGGCATTTCTAATCTACTTCTAGGGACTCCTAAGCAGCTCATAGCAATGCTAAACCACAACTTGTTCCTGATACTAGTATAAACAATAAGATGTTGATATTTCAAAGAAAGGTCAAAAAACCTGCAAAAATCATTGCAAAATGGTCAAAGTAGCTTAGGAATAAACCTAAATCTTATCCAGAAGTAGCCTACAAGTAAAAGATATGGCTAAGAATTATAAATAAATAAATGGATACTGTAGGAGTTATTGTATCAGATAAGGCTTCAATAATACAATATATGGAAGTTTCATGTACATCAGTTCAAAATAGGCATAAGGTGCAAAATTGCAAAAGTGTCATTGACTGTGGCTAGCTAAACCCCCATCAACAACAATTTTCAAACCAAGACCAGCTCTTTTTCTTGAGATACTCATAGTAAAAGGGACTTGGGAAGTTCTGTGGCCTATGATAATTTTTAGATCTGATCACATCAAAATACTATGTGGACTTCAAGAAGGTCCCAAAATAGCAGCAGTACAAAAGCACAAATTCAGTAGGCAGTATCTGGCACTTTACCTCTAAGATTTTCTAGTCATTCTGCAAAACTGAATAATCATTGGTGTCCACTCTTTACAAGTAAGAAACAGAAGGCTGAAGGATCAGACTGAAGGATGCAGGGAACACCTGATACCTTGCACAGGCCCACTGCATCCAGTCCTCTGGTGCCCAAGTGCTAGAAAGACATGGACCTGTTAGAGGGGGTCAGAGGAGGACCAGAACAAAGGTCAAAGGGCTGCAGCACCTCCCCTGTGAAGAAAGGCTGAGAGATTTGGGGTTGTTCAGCCTGAAGAAGAGAATGAGCTAAGGAGGCCTTATTGTGGCCTTCCAATATATAAATGGGACTTAGAAGAAAGACACAGACTTTTTACCAAGGGGCTGCAGTGACAGGAAGAGGGGTAGGTTTAGCAATCCTGAAAGAGGGTAGGTTTAGATTGGATATAAAGTAACTTTTTACAATGAGAGTGGTGAGGCACTGACACAGGCTGCCTGGAGAAATTGTGGATCCTCCATCCATGAAAATGCTCAAAGCCAGGTTGGATGGGGCTCTGAGCAACCTTGTCTAATGGAAGATGTCCTTGCCCATGGCAGAGAGGTTGGGTGACATGATCTTTAAATGTGCTCTTCACCCCAAATCACTTTGTGACTCTCTGAAATAAGTGAGTGTAGGTGTCACAACTGGACCAAAATTACTTTTGACTGTAAAGTCTGATGATAAAATGATGAGGCAGGACAAGAGTTGTTTCCCCCAGTTCTTAGTCTAATGCTCCAGCTCCCATACTGAATTACCTTCTTGGGCTTTTTAGTATGAGGCTTTTCATTTCCTTGGAAACTTTTTCTTCTGATTTCCTTCACAATTGTTTTCACTGGTCACAGGTGAGGAACCATTTTAAGAATCAAGAAGAAAGTGTATTTGTTATTTCCGTACTGGAGATTTTGGTTCAACATTTCCTTTCTTAACATTTTTCATCTTTTTCCTCTCTCTATGGCACCTGATTGAAGCAGGTAGCCTGGAACACTGTTGAGGATTGTATTACCACTGTCTCACTCTGGAATTCCCTGAATATGAACAGCATTCCATCTCCAAGCTTTGCTTTATCCCAATCCTTTCAGCATCTCCTTTCTTTCAATGTGTATGACTATTTCCTGAAGGAAGTCCTTCCATAGTCAGGATACTTGTTGCCCTGGGATGGACCAGTCTCAGGAGTGCTCTGTTCCTTGAGGTACCAAGTATCACATGGGCTTTGATCCCCTGGGTGATCTGCATTGTCCCCACATCATCTATATGCACAGTTTGATGGACATGGCAGATAGGCAGAATAAATTGACAGTTACTCTTCTCACCCAGCAGATCCTCACAGATTAGGTTTTTTATGAACTCTTACATAAAATGTCTCAAATGCCCATGAAAATAATTACACTTAAAGTACTGTCATAAATAACACAGCTGGAAACCAGTTGTGCTCATCAAGTATTTGTGAAACTACAACCCAACAGCCTGTTTTCCAGGCATTTAGAAAGAAGCATTCCAAGAGAATGGAATTATTTTTTTCTGTGCACAGGCTCCGGTGGTATGGTTCCTTTTTCTGAAGAGTAGCACTCCATTTATAAAAAGGTTTGAGCTGTACATTTTTCTTGCCAGATCCTGTTGCTTTGATAGTTTTGGGACTCTGTTGTGAAATCAACCCTTGCCCATGAGCCAGCAAGAATGTTTTCTTTGTTGATTTCTTTCCTTCCTGTCCGCACACTTATACATATATATACATATATATACATATATATGTTAGCATTTTTTTATTTGGTTAGTGGCTTCTTGTTATTCTTCCTTTTTTGGGGGGGGGGTTTTGAGATATGTGTGTTTTCCACATTGTTTCCTCAGGTACTTTCATCCTTTTGAACTTTAGGCTCCCCCCAGTTCTTCTATTCTTTGTATTATTTCCCTTTTATTATGCCGTGTCCCTTTATAGTTTGCTTTCTATGTTATGTTTTATGATCCCATGAGAAACCACTGCTGACAGCATTGATTTATTTTATTCTTTTAATGTAATCAAGGAAGAACCACAGATAGCTGTGTCAAATATATAAAGATAAATACTAGCATAAAAAGATAAAAATACTAGCATAAAAAGATGTTCAAATGGTTTGGCACATTTTCACATGCATGATCTGAGATATCCTGCAGCACATTAGAAGAACTGATACTTGCAAATAAATCCTCAGCAATAAGTGCTTTCAAATATTGACAGAGGATCAGAAGCAGGGGTGGGACTTGTGTGTGAGAATGAAAACGGGATCAAGAAACAGGCTGTGATGAGTCAGAGACAAGTTTTGAGGGAAACATTTTCCTCATGTTACCCCCACACATAAGTTTCCTTTGACACCTCCTTAGCTAGGATTTGGGAAAATGTGGTGGGAAGAAACTAACGTAGAATACTATCAAATATCACAGATGCAGATATTCCAAAAGTTGTTTGCATATAAAATACATAGGAATATATGTCTAGTACCAAGAAATCTTTTTGTTAAACTGTATTATTGCATGTGGATATGCAGAGCTGATCAGTAATGTACACTGAGAGAAGATCTTGCTATGCTTTAAGAGTTTAAGAGTTTAAGATCATGCTATGTTTTTTTCATTAAAAAGTACTTGTTGAAGAGCCTTATGCTTTTGTGGTTTTAGGTCAGTGACCCAGTGGCTGCTGAGTTCAGCTTGAACACCCAGATGTTCCTCCTCTCCAAAAAGACACTGTGGCTGTCTGATGGATCGATGGGCTTTGGGCAAGAAAGTGATGTTGCTTTCTCAGAAGGTATAACTGTGCATAGATCATGCACATTTAATTTGTGTTCCACACCATCAGGATCCTGTTGCTGTCAAAACAAGATAGGCATAAGTGTTTGTGCTTGTTGCATTAAGCTTCTTGACAAGGCTTTAATAGCTTAGCCTCAGAGCTGTGCTAAATGTTCCAGTCTAACAGGATGTGAACTGTGTGCACTGTTCACAGGCGATGTCATATATGGTCGGGTGATGGTGGATCCAGTGCAGAATTTGGGTGATTCCTTCTACTGTAGCATCGAGAAGGTTTTCCTGTGCACAGGAGCTGATGGATATGTACCCAAATATAATCCATCCAACACTGAATATGGGTGCCTTGCTGATTCTCCATCCCTTCTGTACAGGTTTAAGATTGTGGTAAGTGTTCTAATTCTGGGAGGATGCATAAATATATTTTAATTTTTTTTCCAACTCGTCTTTTATCCAAAACCCAACTGTTCTTTAAAATGTTCTCCACAGCACCAAATTTTTGACTCAAGCTCCAGGCTAACATGAACTGATGGAGGCAGTATCTCGCCATTTTCCCTCCTGGTTCTATTCGTTATCTTTTTGGGAACTGCCTTCACTAAGAGTTTGACCTAAGTTGGAATCTCAAGATGGGCTTTTTCTCTGCTTTGTCTATATCCACGGACCATAGAGAGAGTCTTAGGTGACATGCAAGTGAAGGATTGGAATTTGTTTCATATTTAGCCATCCAAAATTTAGTGTATAGTGTGAAGTTAGTCATCCAGGTTGCCTCTGTAGTCCATAGGGAAAGAGAGATACTTCTAAAGTTGGCTTAGATGATCTGATTTCCTTTCTGAAAATAACTATAGAATAATCCCAGGTAACTACAGACCTGATGCCCAACTTTTAGAGTTAACTTTAAGTAAGATGATTATATCATTAGCTAAACCCTAGCCCTAACCCTAAACAAATTTATGTGATTGTCTGTTACGAAATGAAATGAAATGAAATGAAATGAAATGAAATGAAATGAAATGAAATGAAATGAAATGTAGCTTCTTTAGACTGGGAAATAGACTTCTTACTTTAATTTCAGACTACATTTATGTATCTTTCTTATTTTAGAAGTATAGGTGTTGTTGTTCTCTAGTGTCTCCTCCTTTTATTACAGAAAGGCAAGTGATTAAATAGAAGTTAATACAAGTCAGATGGGACCACAACTGCTTCTCATGTCTTTTCTCTTGTAGTAGTATTTCCCAAGATTGCATGAAATAGCATGTGTAAACTACACAATTTATACATTGCAAGTAAATACTGAAACAGTTTTTCCTAGAATAAATAAATAAATATTTTACAAACTTTTTTTCCCCTCCATGCAGGACAAAGCTCAGCCAGAGACACAAGCCACAAGCTTTGGAAATGTACTTTTTAATGCAAAACTTGCAATAGATGATCCTGAAGCAATTCCATTAGTTAAACAGCCAGGCTCTGATGGATTTAAAGTAGACTCGACTCCTCTATTTCAGGTATGATTTCTGTAACTTTTTAACAAGAGTACTGAACCAAGAAAGACTTGTACAAGTACTGTTGTTAACTGTAAGTCAAATTAATGTCAATAGAAAGATTTATTCTGATTCCAGTGACAGTCAAACACAATTATAAATGCTTAGAAACTTCTAGATATAAAATCTAGAACACTTATTAAAGTGTTTCTGTAGGGATACTCTTGCTTTTCTCTTGTATAATTCCACAGGTTAATCAGAAATTATGCAAATTGGTCTTAGTTCTTTTAAGAATAAGATTCTTGTTGCACAGCATTGTTTTATTGCTTCCCATCTCACTTCTCAAAGTCAAAAACTTAAAAATCATAAGCATTTATAGTATACTTCATCAAAATCAAGTTGATACTCAGTATTTTCTGTACAGTTCTTTCCTTGCAAACTTGCACAGTGTGAAGCACTGGAAAGCCTAAAAACTGACAACTAAAAGGTGCAACTACTAATTAATTATATATAATCCTTCAGCTGTGTGCATTCAGCCCTTTGATCTATATAACCCAGCCAAGAGTTGTCTCTTCACTACTTGTCTCTAGTATTTGCAAAACTGCATGCACAACTCAGGTATATAAATTAGTCGGAAAAATATGGAGGAGACTTTGATCCTACTTCTGGCCATGTCAATATTAAAGATCCCATTGTAAGAACTAGAATATTTAACAAAACTTAAAACTGTAACATAACTTAAAACTATAAAAAGAGTTTCAAAATCTGCCCCCAGGAAAATGAAATCTCATTTTTTATAGGAAGAATCCATTCCCATGGATTCCAGTGCCACGATTTTTGGTCCTCTTTCTGTCAAAAAAATGAGAATATGTAGAAACAAAAGTATATCCTGAAAAATACTTGGAAAAACAAGAGTAAAAGAGAACATGTGTTATTTCTCAAAATAACAAAACTGGGCTGCAGCCATTCAAATTATCAGGCAGTAGCTTTAAGACAGTGTTCAGACAAGCCTACTGGACCTTGTAGAGGCCAAGTGTGGTATGTATCCAGGAAAGACGAGAGAAATTCAAGGAAGGTAGTATCATCTCACACAGACTGAAGGGACCCATGCAACCACTGAGTGGATGAAGTTTTCAGGGACCTGTGGAAAGTGACTGTTCCCACCTAGAGCAGGTTGCGCCGGACCATGACCAGTTGTCTTTTGAACATCTCTGAGGAAGGAGACTCTGCAGGCTCCCTGTTCCAATGTTCAACCATCCTTGCAATGAAAAATTGCTTTCTTATGTTTAGACAGAATTAGGGCCATGGCCTAATCACTTGGTAGGTTGGGCCTGGAAGGTCCTTTCCTGTGGCCCGTCCACAGCTAAAGATACTTTGTACGGCCTTTGGTACTAATAGTACCAAAACCATGCTAAGGCCACAGCTTTCTTCATCTGCACCTGGTAGCCACAGAGTCTGACCATGAAGAGGAATGGAGACTAAACCCTCTGAAAATTTTGGTAGAAAACACGACTCCTCTGGTGCACGTTGGCACGTAGTCAGGGGTTATCTGTGCATGATTTTGAAAGTACTTGTCGAGAAAAGAGACTGATTTCCTCTGCATTTAGCACTGCCCAGATTGTGTATTTGTGTGTCTAAATAATACAAAAAATGTTTCTTCCCAGGTGTCTTTGGGTAGGGAGTGGTACGTCCATACAATCTACACTGTGCGCTCCAAGGAGAACTCTAACCGCGGAATTGGCAAAAGAAGCGTGGAGCACCAGTACCACTCGCTCCTCAGCGCTGGGAGCCCAGGAGGCTCCGCACAGAGACGGCAGAAGAGGGGAGTTGAGCAGGCACCAGAACTTGCGAGAGACATTGGAGTAGAGAACAACCGAGGAACGAACATACAGCACATAGCCCTGGATCGCACCAGCAGGAAACAGGTGCCTCAAAGGGAGGTTGCGGTCAGTGGTGTTCTCCCCAGGGAACTGAGTAACCAAAGTGCAGGAATCAGCATAGTCACAATCATAGGTGGAGCTGCTGCCGTTTTCCTTGCCATCTGCTTAATTGCAATTATCGTTTTGCTGCTAAAATGGAAACAAAATTCTGACAAGAAGGAAAGCACAAATGAGTCGGGCAGCAACGAGCCAATGATGCTACCACATAATTACAGCAACGACAGCTCTGAGGTTTGATTCCAAGACCACAGGATTCAAGTCAGACCCTGCAGAGTGCCTCAAAAAAACCCTTGAACTGCACATTTCTAGCAGCAGATAATGGTGACTCATGAGGAGTTCATGTATTTCTAGGTGTACTTGAAATTTATTATCCTGAGCTCTTATTGCCGTTATCAACATTAGAAGAAGCTGAACCGAACCTCCCACTTTGCACGAAAGGAAACGCTGATATCCCTATACCGTGAACTAATCTTCAGCAGCTAATCAAGGGACTGCATTGTAAGGGAGAGATTATTGTTGTGGTTTTGTATTTTCTGACATTTCAAAATAAAATAAGCTAATACAGAGGTGCTATATATCCTGTCTGCAATAAGAGAGGACATCTATTTCTTCAGAAACACGTAATACTTGAGAGGAGGAATCCTTACACTCTTCTGTTAAATTTTGTACTGTTTCTCACAAAAAACAAAATGTCTACAAATAGTTTGAAAGGTGATGGAATGCCTTCAGCATGGATCCTCCGTCCTATAAGTTTTTGACTTCACTTAATCTGTACCAGTGATTTATTTTTATTTCTTTTTACTTATATGTAACTGAACTTTTTCAAAAGACAGCTAGATTATACAGCATAGCATTATAAACAGTTGCATGTCACAGGATCCAATACGTACTCCTCCCTGCAAATTCCTATTCATCTATTTAATCTGAGACTTTTTTTTTCTTATTTATGTTTATATAGAGCCAAAGAATGCAACAAATCCAGAAAAAAATTTTGGTTTTTATTGGCACTGGATGCTTATGTCCTCTTAAGTTTATAATGGATCATGGAAGTGTTGTAAGGTAAATTTTATTTCTTAGTGCATGTCCACTGCTGAGAAATGCAAGCATTAGTATTTCAGTACCTAGAGAAAATGATAGTTAGATTCAAAATGCAGAGGACAAGGTTCTGCTGAACTGGGCCTAGGAATCATGATATTGAATCCAGCATAGATAGTTGCTATACTAAATAGCAAAATGTGAAGAAAAAATTAACATTTTATTGAATCAAGTAGTATTTATTGCTGTATAATCATAGCACATTTTGACAAACATGCTGGGTCATTGTTGGGCATTTTTTAACAAGTGATTACTTCTGCAAGAGTAATTCTACTTTTCTCTCAGCATTCTTGATTTAGGTAACATGACAAGTTTGGATCAGCAGTGTCCTGTGTCAGTTTTTATCCAGACGGGACCTGTTCTGTCCAAAAGATGTTTTTATCCAGACAGGACCTGTTCTGCCCCTGTCAAATCCTTGGCTACGAAAGCTGTGTAACCTTCAGGAAATGTCCCTTTTGTCACACTAGCATTTTGTGTAAGCCCTTTAAGTCATACAATCCAAGAATGGCCTGGGTTGGAAGGACCTTCAAGATCATCATGGTTCAACCCCACAGCCATGGGCAGGGACACCTTCCACCACACCAGGTTACTCAAAACCCCATCCAGCCTGCCCTTGAACACTTCTAGGGATGAGGCATCCAGAACTTCCCTGGGCAACCTGTGCCAGTGTCTCACCACCCTCATAATAAATTTCTTCCTAATATGTAAACCTACCTTCTTTCAGCATGAAGTCATTACTTCTTGTCCTGTTGCTACATCCCCTTGTGAAATGTCCCTCCACAGCTCTCTTGTAGGCCCCCTTCAGGTACTGGAAGGTGCCCTAAGCTCTCCCCAGAGTCTTTTCTTGGCCAGACTAAACAATCCCAACCCTCAGCCTGTCTTCATAGGGGAGGTGCCGCAGTCCTCTGACCATCTTTGTGGCACTCCTTGGGACTCGCCTCATCAGGCTGACGTCCTTCCTATGCTGTAGGCCCCAGAGCTGTATGCAGCAGTTCAGGTGGGGTCTCACAAGAGTGGAGGAGAGGGGCAGAACCATCTCCCTTGCCCTGCTGGCCACACTGCTTTGGATGCAGCCCAGGATATGTTTGACTTTTGGGCCTGAAAGTGCACATTGCCGTGTCATGTCCAGCCTCTCCTCCACCAGCACTCCCAAGTCCTTCTCAGCAGGGCTGCTCCTAATCCATTCTCCACTCAGCCTGTATTTGTGCTTGGGATTACCCTCACCCAGGTGCAGGACCTTGCACGTGGCCTTGTTGAACTTCATGAGGTCTGCACGGGCCCACCTCCCAAGCATGCCCAGGTCCCTCTGGATGGCTTCCCTTCCCTCCAGCATGTCAAACACATCACACCACAGCTGGGTGTCACCTACAAACTTGTCGAAGGTGCACTTGGTCCCACTGTCCATGAGATTGTCAAACAGCACTGGAGTCAGTGGAGTTCTCAATAGGGTTGAACTATATAAACTATATAAAATCTGAATTAGGATGTTGAGACTTTGCTAAAATGCCTCTTCCACCATCTTGTGGTTGTGTGTACAGGCAGTCCCCAATACACTTGGCATTTGGTGTTCTGGGGATCATGCTGCAGAGATCTGAGTTAGCTGAGCAGGATTCTATTTGAAAGCAGCCTGTAAGCACATAATGCTGCCTCTGAGCTCAAAAAAAAAAAAAAAAAAATCATCCAGAAGGCTTCCTGGCCTGGCTGTGGGGATCAGTAAACAAAGATAGACCTGACCTAGTAATTCCTAGTTGTCCTCTGAACCATAAAGACTCAGGAACATGGAGTTCTACTAGGTTAGGAATATCTGTGCTATGATTCATGGTAGAGTATGAATATGCCCACAGAGAGACTCATGCTAATATCTCTTGCTCTGGATTTGTGTTGCTATGACTTCACTTATTTAATAGGATTTCATCAGCTTTTCACAAAATGAATCAGGTCAGACTCTGTCCTACATTTTCTAGGTTTCCTGAAGATGGTGATTAGACAGGTTAATTGAAGGATGTTTGCAGCACCCGAAGGGTCAACTCCATTACTAAACTCTTGCAGTTGTCTTTTATTTTAATTAATCCGAGTTCTAGCCTGAAACAATTATCCATAAGCCATGCCCAGTGCTTTAGACCTTTCCCCCAGTCACCTGACATCGATTTGCTGTTGTAATGAAGTTCCTGGTTTTGTGATCCATGTATTATGTGTGCAAGATTGATCAAAGACTTAACCCACAGATACTTTTCGTATTTAGTAAGTTCACCACTAAGTTGCAAATGTACACTAAGATCAAATTTGCCTTTGTGCCTATGTGTGACATCACTATGAGAAAAGCAGATTTTCTCTCCTAGAACCTACATGTTTGGATCATAACAGCCAGTGATTCTACAGTAGAATGGGACACATGTAAATAATAGAACATTTTAATATTTATGAAATGCCTGTTTTGTATAAGCAGAGAACTCTTTTAAAAATATATATATAAAATACAGAAATTAGGTGTTTATCAGTAGAGCTATTTTTCTGCTTTTGAATTTTACCAGGCCAAAATATCATTAAAGGTGCTTGCAGGCAAAATCGTTTTATAATTATTATTTGTTTTTATAAAATCACATCAAAACCCATGTGTTCTACAAGCCAAATATTTAGCCCGGTAAACAACCTGATCACTGCTTTGAATAGCGTCTGATTACAACTTTGTAAAATATTTAGGTTGATGGGGATAATCAGACTAATGTTTTTCTAAGAACGTATAAAATAATAGTGCAAACTGGTGATAACAAGAAAAGGACAAAGCAAACACTGAAAAATTGGACAAGCATGAGTGAGATTTATGAGTCAGATACCAAAGTCCTCTTCCTGGGAAAAAATCCCAATGTTTTCAGTAAGGCGTGCTGGATTTGTCCCATTCTTAAGAAATTGGATTTTTTACAATTCAGTGAACTATAAATACATCTGTAACAGCATGCCTTTTTTTTTTTTTTTTTTTTCTTTTTTTGGCTTCAAGGTTTCAGATTTCAGCAAGATGTTTTGGAGGCTTATTAACATTTTTCCTTTTACTTAACAAGTGGCCTTGTTTATACTAACCTGAATAAGTGCCTCGTTCCCAGTGATGTGCACAAATATTTTAATATTTATCTATCCAAGCAATAAACTGAGTATATTATATATATATATTTAATCTATTTCCAGATTATGTATTCAATCCTCTTTTCCCTGGAGATGCTTATTCTGCTAGCAATAATACCATTTGTTAAACCATTTATACAATAATTACTGTGTTTTAATTTGTTACCAAGCTGTCATATTTATTTGGAACAATTTTTTGCTTATGTCTATGGCTGTGATATTTGGCATTTGTATCAGGAAAAAATAAAACTACTGTTTGGTTACTGATCTAAAGTTTGTGTATGATTATCATGCTCTGGAGAGAGGTCAGTAATGCAGTGTTAAGAAAAAGTTAATTTGTCACATCAATTGAAGAACACAAAGTTCTTGTGTTTGCAGCAAATCTCGCTGCTTTGTTCCCAAATTGATTGTTTTCTGGTCATGAAGGTTTCAGCACAGGGGTTGTTTTTTAATCTTTGTGGTTGCACTCATGGCTCAGCGAGGGATTTCTCTTTCAATTCCAGAACATCAGAAATCTTTAGACACCTGCAAGTCCTTTGTAGGCTGGATTGCCGTGTTCCTGTGTGCTGCTGCCAGGCTTTGTTTTACTCGTCTCACAGACAAGTGAAAGTGACTCTGCAGGAGGAGTTCCCTTGTTCCTGCAGGGCTGATGTTGCTTCTTGTGCCAGGTCATCAGCTTTTTGCTTTTCCTAGTGGCAAATGTATTACTGGTAGATGTAGACACTTATAAGGAACTATGATGCAGAAAGAAAAAGCTGCTCTGAACTTTTCCCTTCTCACCCCACCCTTTGTAAACCAGCCAGCAGCGACCTCTGACTTCTGTGTGAATTTAAGCAATCACTTACCTCCTTCACCGTGAAAGGCCGTATTTCATGGCTAGTTACACGAGTGACACTATGTACTTACCAACTTACCTTGCAATGAGGAAGGATAAGCTAGCAGGCAGTGATTCCTGATTTGCTATGTCTATTCCCTTCTGCTACCTAAACTTGCTCATGTGGATCATGCTCAGCAGTTACTTAGTCTGAGCTGAGAAGCCCCATGTCATATCTGTGATCTCTGTGTTGTGATATCTGCCGGAGCAAATCAGACTGAAAGAGTTTCTGTCCTGCTCCAATATAAATAGCTATATATGATGTAAATGAGTAATGAGTCTGGTCCCAGAAGTATGGCATTATCAATAAATCAAAGGGCAGTAATTTCCCACTCCAAGATCATCCACAGCAATCAAGTCATGTCCACACACATTCATGTCCACGCTCATTTTGGCACTTAGTGGAATTTTGGTACTCCTAAGGTGTTCAAGCGTGTCTCAACAGGTCCTGGATGACTTTCATTTCAAAGCCCAAGTGTAGTCCCATGTCAGCATCTCTGTGAGTCAGGGGCTTTTAATGCATCCTCACTGTCTTTTGAAAGAATGACTCAACTCCCACCCTGAAGGAATTCAGCTCATCCCATTGACTGCTTTAGCTTTGAATGCTGTTCAGTAAGTTACTGTTGTAAGTCAGGAGGTTGGCTGTTTGAGTTTGGGGGGGTTTATTATTTACCTCAAGAGGTAATTCATTCAGAATTTACCTTGCACTACTTTGCTTTGGTAAGTGACCATTGACTTCCATGAAAAATGAAGCAAACAACTGGAAGATTCTTAAATGATATATCTTGGTTCATTTCCTGGCCAATACTCGAGCATGTGCTGGATTCCTCCTTTTGCCTCTTACCTGCAGTTTCATGATACAAGTTTTCCTGAGTGTAAGTTTATATTTAGAGCATAAATCTGTAGCTGTCCAAGTTAAAGTGCTCAGATTAAACCAGTACAACCAGAAGATCATGTGTAACAATTGTCATCTCAAGTGTCTTTTTGACCATTTTTGTAGCAAAAGTTCAGACTCAGGATGGAAGGCAAGAGGAGGCAGTCTGGGTAAGAGTGTGTTGTGCCCCCCTCTTTGATAATATATTACTTTCTGCTTTTGTCCCATTTGCATTCCCTTTGCCCCCCATGAAACCATACAATGGAACTAAATGACACAGGGAATGGCAAACAGGATGATAAAAGGTAAGGAATGTCTTCACCATGAGGAGAGATTAAATAGATTAAACTCTCTTCCACTCTTCAGCCTTGGAGGGAATTACCCAAGGAAGAGTATGATAGAGGTACATTAAATCCTCAATGTTACAGTGAGTAGTGAACAATGATTCACTGTTTCTTGTAATAGTCAATACCAAACCATACAGACTACAGTTGAACTTGCAAGACTCATTTCTGAAGGATGAGGTGCATGCCAAACTAAAAAGAAGAAAAAAAAAAAAAAAGAAGGGAAAATCATGGAAGAAAGGTCCACTGCAATCAGCTCTTTGTATCAACAGCTAGTTCAGAAAGCCTGGACGAGGAAAAGCCAGTAGGATTCAGGAGAAGGATCAAGCTATTCATCTTCTCTTTCCTTTCTGTTCCCTACAGCTCCACTCCTGGGCACTGTCAGAGGCAGATGAACAGACCCAGTAGAGCCACTCTTAGGCCCTAACAGTTGTACAAAGAGCCACCAGCCCCAGACTTGGAATTGGTAATTTAAATACCATAATGTGCCTTACTGGATTTTGTTTTTCTTGAAGTAAAAGAGGAATGAAAGTTGTCATTTTTCAGCACCCTAGGCCTCTAGCAGCTGGTTTACCTGCACCTCACATCTGCCTAAACCTCCTGCTGAGGACTACTTGAAATGGTAGCAAGATCCAATAGCCTTTTCCTGGTCCATATCCTGTGAAGGCGTATGATCTGAGCAGAATGAGGTAAAGCATCTGGAGCAAGGAACTTGGGGGCCCAAGTAAAAGATACTGTTGATGATTTTATTTACCTTATAAACATATTCCATTTACTCTCTGCTGTTTGTACCAAAAGGTTAAAATAGTATTTCTTGGGCTCTCAAGTGTCTCTTTCACTGATGTGTTTTTTTCTTATGTTTCTAATGGCACCAAAATGATTGTGTCAAGGAAGAAACATAAATACAAAATTCTTTATAAGTAATAGCTCATGGGAATGTGGCTGTGCCTCTCTTCTATTTCTTGGCAAGACACCTGGATTTCAGCACAGCAAGCTGCATTATGCCCCACAGGGACTGGTCCCCTGTATTGTCAAGTCTGTGAAACCAAGGGAGGAGTACAGTCTGGCTAATTGTTCAGAATAACAAAAGCCTCTGTGGACAAAATTATGTTGCTATATCAGGAGGTTGGCTTCCTAGATGTGCTCCTATGCCCACATCTCACGACACAGCTGTGCCACAGACCACCTCATCAGTGGTGTGCCTTCCGCAGTCTTCTGGAGACAGGATTCCTGGCCTCCTGTTGTCAGGGTTTTGAAACACTCTCTCCCAGCAGGAGGAAAGATTTGGATCCACCCTCAAAGAGCATCGTCTGGAGAGACTTGTAATGGCTTTATGGACATCAGCAGCTGCCCATGCATCACACAATCAGTAACTTTCATCTGCCCAGGATTTAGCAGAGGTGCCACATGATGCCCTTAATACCCCAGGCAACCCTAATGCATCAGGGTGTGCAATACAGCACAGGGACTCTGAGGGCTCCTTTGCACCCCGGGAGACTTCTTCCATCACACGTTGTAATGTTAAACACAAAATTGCCATGCTGCACAGGAGACGTGCTCGTGTATATCACATCTTCCAGGACACCAGCAAGAAAAGGCTTAGCAGAGCACGTTCACTTCACCTAAACTCCTCTCAGATCCTAACTCAGGTGAACTTCAGTAACAAGGTCCCAAAAAAGCCCCTTTATGGACAGTATCATGTTGGTCACAGATACCTAAGATTTGCTGAACACAAGTGCAACAGAGAAGTGCAATTCTTGCTGCTGATTAAGGGTCTACATGCTGTGCTTGGTTATAGGAAAAGCTTGGTTTGTCAGCAGTGATTCTCAACACAGCAGGCTAAGACCTAACCCAGCTGCAGGAAGTACCCCAGAGGGGTGCATGCCTCAAGCTGTTTTGTTGCTAACTTAATTGTTTTTAACCAGGCTGGCACCTCATGAGTCTCAGAGGCACCCACTACTTGCTTTTATGTAGCCAGGCTACATGGGAGCAGTTCAATACCTGCTTTGTCTTGCTGAGGGCTTTTTCTTGAACTAGTTGTGCAGTTGGACAGCTTTTTTGAGCAGCTCATATTCTGTTCTCAGACGTTAGACTGAAAAGGTTTGTGTGCACACCACCTGCAACTGTTGGGGCACACATTTATTACTCTTTCCTTAGCTGTGGTGATTTCTCTACCCTGCAACACTACCCTCAGAAAAGGACCATCCATAATGGCTTCTGTCCAAGCTATTTGACTTGGTAAACTGCTGCTTGGATTTTCCTTTCCAATTTGGCTCTCAAAATGAAGGTGCCAGGGAAATATTTCTCCCCCAGGAAACTTCAGTTTCCTCTGGAACTGCATTTGACATCTGTAACATCACTCTGAATGGTAAATGTGAGGCCAACAACTCAAAAAAATTCTTGCATCATTTTGGCATTGCCTGTAGTTCCCATCTGGGACTGTCAGCTGTGGTAGTGTGCATTTTCCCAGCCTTCTCAAGAAGTGCTGGGGAGTTCTGTTCTCTAGCAAAATGTTTGTTTTCAAAGCGTGGTTGTAACAAGTGTACATGTGCACACAAACGCACAAAGACACACAATATATTTTTATTAATATATAAATCTTATATAGATTTTATTATGTATTTTAAATATACCTGTATAACATAGAGGTGTATCTGTGCATTTTATACAGTATGTAATAGATATTGATAGGTGTAAATTTTATGTGTATGTCTATATTTTTGTATTATATTATACGCAGATTTTTATTGATATATAATTCCTCAGATAAGATCACAACGATGAAGTATTACAAAGTGGGAAGCAGAATTCAGGGTGTATTTGCCTGGAAGGAATCACAGCAGCCAGACCCACTGTCAAAACCTGAGAATGCAACTCCCAGAGCTTTGGGGTCAGGGAGACTGATTTGATACACTCTGCTGTAGTCCAAAATAAGCAAACAGATGGCATTCAGGACTGTCTCCCAGATGGGGACCAGCAGTTGTAGCTCCTGAGACCAGCAGCTGCAATCAGTACCTGCAGCTCTGAGCTGCTTCTTTTGGTCTGCTGCAGGATGCCAAGAAGCACAACCATTTCTTCAAAATACCTCATGTTTGGAGATCAGCAAGTAAATGCATTGAGAAAAAGAGAAGTCAAATGATAGAAGTTGTCCAAAGTCCATCCTTCCTCTATTTACTTTATGTCAAAATGCTGCAGCATCAGTATTTCCCCATCCCAAGAACCTGCAGCCTGGGGCTGGAAACCTATAAGCCATGGCAGCAGCTTCTCCTTGTGCCCCTCTGCTGAGCTGTGGGCTGTTGGCTCCCCTTCTGCAACTGCTGTGAGCTGGTTTTGGTCCCCTATTAGCAGAGTGGCCTGGAAGTGCTCCCAAAGAGGGGGAAGGCAGCAGGCTCCCTCGGTGAGCATGTGTCTCCAGGGGCCCGTGGCAGGGGATGCTGCCAGCCTCTGGGCCACCTGAGACGTCTCTCCCTGGTCTCCAGACATTCTGAGGGAGTCTTTTTCATCTGGCGAAGGTATGAAGTTAAAAGCTAATCAACTGCCCAGGGAATGAGGGTGTTTGGCTGCTAAACAAAGAAAGGCTGTCTGCTGTCAGACACTGTCCAAGATTTCTCAATGGAGCAACAGCAGTGCCATTTTATTCCCACAGGATGTGAACCTCAGCTCTTTGGTGGCTCCTGGCAACCCCGGCTGGGGCAGGAGAGGTGGTTTTGGTCTTGCTCAGACCAGCCCTCTCCACCCCTCTGGAGCAGTCTGCTTCTTGTTAAATGAGCTGTGGCAGTAAGTCCTAGAAGAAAGTGAGAAGCAAAGCTCAAGAAGAGGAGCTTCCTACCTGGTGAGTCACCAACACTGGCTGTAAGCAGGGCTTTTTCTGCTGCTGTCACTCAGGGTGTGAGTGGGAACCTGCTGCTTATCACAGATTGGTGGGCCAGAAAAGGAGTTCAGTGCGTGCCTTAAAGAAAGCAGGCAGGCCAAGAGGGTGCCCCTGAGCACTAAAAAGCACCTGCTTATGGTAACAGTTGCACAAAGCCTGATTAAATGGTCGGAAAGGTCTTAAGTTAATGACCTGAGAACACACAGTTCTGTAATTTCTAGGTTATTTCTTTTGGGGTTTTGCTCCATAACGTTTTGGCAAATGTAAATTAATTCTCCTTTTTGCCTGGTGCTGTCTCTCGTGTCTGCATTTTAAAGGGGAACTGTCAGGGCTACTTTTATCTTCTTTATATGGTTCTTGATTAACTGGTCATACTGTGTGAATTTTATCATTAAAAAAACCCCAAGCCAAGCAAAAAACCAAACAATTATGAGAACGCCCCGGAAAAAAAACCTCACACATGCATTTTACAATTTTTATTAGAAAATTACTATATTTTCAAAAGTCTAGTAAAATCAGCCCTTATGGCATCAGTGATTTACACTGCAAAAATGAGGAAAATAAATAGTCTCCAGCATCAGTGAAATAATTAACAGCAGAGATTTGTCAAAGTGGATGTGGTCCGAGCTTAGCAGTCTTCTTTCTCCTTCTGTATCCTTTTCCCCTTTACTGTAACTCCTGCTTTCATTTCCTTTACTGCACTTTCTCTGGATGCAAATGTTTCAAACATGCCACCTTCTGTCTTTTCCAGCTACTGCACAGCCCAAAGAAAATTTACATCCTCTGGAAACATGTAAAATGTGTGTGTGTCCGTGCACAGATACAGGCAGCCACACACACATGCATGTAAACCTACATATGCACACACCTCCTAAATCCCTCCAAACTAGCTAAATCTCTTTGCTCACAGGCTTTTCTTTAGTTACAAGATTTGCACTCCAGCTGTTAGAATAAATGTGCTCACCACCGGGTTTTCAAGGAAACCAGAAATTAGGCCAATTCTGACCACTGTCACTGGAAAGTAAAGGGAAATGAGGAAGGTAGTACTTCATCCAGTCTCTCTTTAATGACTGCCCTGAATGAAGATCTGTGTGTGCTCTTTTAAATTCTTATCTCCTTTACCTCTGGGTATACACCCACATATATGCATTTGCCCTCAGAGCTGCTCTGGGAAAATCTCCCTCCTCTCATTTCACTGATGCAGGAATGCTGAGGAGCTTCTGCTAGGGCAGATCCTGGGTATCCTCACTTGCACACCACAACAGAAAACAGAGTTGTGGGGAGATGGAAACACAGCTCCAGCCCCACAGTTTTGCTTTACCTCTTCTTGACTTTTAACACAAATTTTTGTATGGTTGATTATTCCTTTTCCAAAAAAAAACCCAAAAAAAACAAAAAACAAAAAAAAAAAAAAAAACCAAAACAAAAAACAACCCATCAAGAAAACCCCAACGAAAAACACCACAAGGGAATTCCTTATGCCACAACTCTCCCACAAGTTTATCCCAGTATCTTAGTCTTCTGTTATTCCAAATACAGCTCAGCACTATGGGTATGAGCAGATTCCTCTGCAGAGATTTTTCTACCCATGTTTTCTCTATTGCCATTTAAGGAATCTCCATAACTAAAGATAAACTTGGACTTTGGCAAGGCCAGGCTGGCTCTCCAAACTCCAAGGTATGAGAAATGCTTTTTTTTCTTTTCTCTAACCACTAACAAGGAGCATGCCTCTTTCTAAGCAGCTGGGGCTGTGTTCTGAGGTCCTTAGATTCTTTTCACTGAGGACTTTGATAAGCAGGAGATAGTTCTGTGTTAGGTGACAGAGGTGAAGAGTAGCCCCCAAGGGTGAGGGCAGGGGGATGTACAGCATCACATAAATGGTGTTTGTGGGTCTCCTTTGCAGGCAGATGCAGAGGTAGTCAGGCTACCTCTCTCAAGGCTGCAGAAAAGGGAGGAATGTCTTTTGCTTTATCTAAATTTGCATGAGGGGTTTTTTCTTAAGTGCATAGCTGCATTCTTCTGTACCTACCTTATACATAATTATCTTGCTTTCGGATGGTGTTGCACTGCTCTGTGTAGTGGATTCTGCCTGTTGGACTCCTTAGAGAGGGCACTTTCAGATATCTCAGTTACAGATAGGGTTATTTATTCTTTAAGAGCATGGTAAATATAACTAACACTGTCTTTATTTCTACTGTAACTCCCACATCAGAAGGGCTATCTGCAGACTGTAAAGAGGAATAAGTAGTAAAATAAATATCCTCAGAAAGTACATCTTTTCTCTGTTTTCTTAACCTCAGAGATACATGCTATGACAGAGAAGCCAAAGACCCTCTCTGCCTATTCCTCTTTGCCAGAAATGTGTTAGCATTCCTAAACAGCTGGCCTTTTACCTTAAGGCACTTTAATTCCTATTAGAAGTAAAGTTAGTCCTCTGCCTACTGTGAAATAGAGGGAGCTTAAAGATGGTTTAAAGT
This sequence comes from Coloeus monedula, assembly GCF_965178545.1. Classification (NCBI taxonomy): domain Eukaryota; kingdom Metazoa; phylum Chordata; class Aves; order Passeriformes; family Corvidae; genus Coloeus; species Coloeus monedula. The sequence goes on from NC_138783.1 coordinate 52,866,049, forward strand.
AATCTTGTACCCTCCCTTCCAGTTATAAGTGGAATTTAGCTGGAACAGAGAATAGAGGCCCCACACTTTCAAGGCATCTGTTTTCCCAGATAAGCTCTTGACTCTTGGGGAGTGGGAAGAGTGTACTGCAGTAAATCAGAAAGTCCATAAGACGTGCAGTGGGGTCAAAGTTCTGAGTGCAATAATCACCCCAGAAGGGACTCAAATGAGATAAGCCTTGTACTTGGCATTAAGGTTTGGTGGTCAGCACAAACATTTTCATCTTGCCTTGCAGGGTCTCATGTCATGAGGCTGATGCACCTGGGCAGAGGGGGGTGTTCATGGCTGGCCCTGAACTCTGCTGCCACCTCAGGGCACTGATTTTATAAAAAACTTGCCCTGAAAATTTGGTTTGAACAGCACTGCTTTTGCTGGTTCGTTTTCTTGCAAAATGATAAATTAGGGAAGCTGGATAAAATCCTGGACTTGTATCTAGACAAGCTGGTTTTGGAGACAGGTGAGTAAAGGCTGTGATGCCAAGACGTAGGCAATTCTCAGTATTCCAAAGCGAGTCTTACCAGAGGTCTCTCAAAAAACAACATTTGATTCTGAACTGCCAGTGGGTTCCCTCGGACTTGTTTGAGGAGTATTACTCTATTTATTTCTTCTTTTCTTTTTTTTATATGCAAGTGTTTAAGCACTTCTTGGAACAAACCAGGATGGAGGGCCTCCTTTCAGTAACCCAAACTGCTTTTTAAAACCTACTTATCTGTATTGACTGTCACAGAGCTCGGACTCACAGGTCATGTAAAAGCATCCCGCGCTTTGGAGAACCACCTGAAGGCACGGGAATCCGGAGCTGACTCCCTGTTGCTCCACGTACCAGTCGGGGAGGCGGAAGCCTGGGGTCTCAGAAAGCAGGGCTGGCAATTGCACAGTCCTTCACGAAAGCTGCTCCACGGTGCAGAGAACAGCTGCCACTGGATGGCACCAGGACTCCGTTCGTGTTTGCATGCTCCCCTCCTGAGCCTCCCCTCCTGAGCCGTCCCATCCATCACTGGAAAAACTGATGCTTTGCAGACAGGCACAGCGAGATTCTGGAAGCAAAATGATAGGGGGAAATTACAGATGTGAAAGCTGTGCAGGATGCTGTCATGGCTAATATTTTTAAAGGGGGAAATAATCTTTTATGGTGTATTACTGAGATGGCAATGTTCTGCAGAGTGCTTTACATTCCTGTCCATACAAGCTGCTATTTCCAAATAATCACATGGAGAATAATAACAGGTGTGGAATACACCTCTAACCATAGGATAGAGGGAAAAGCATAATTTTTTTAACTGTGATGTTACAAATCTTCCTTCTTGCTGCTCCAGGCTACAGTAACAGCAGTATAGAAATGCTGCAGACTGTGCAGATTGTGGCTGCAAGATTCCATATCCTAAAGTATATTAACATCCCACATGTGACCCAGGTCAGAGGCATTAATGCTGCCACAGTGAGTCAACACTTTTTGATCCCTCAGTGGAGAATGCATGCAGCAAACTTATGGCATATATTTATAGAATAATGTGCAAGTTAATGCTCTTCTCCACAGCTACTGCAGCTGGGATTGCTGCCTAAATGTACATCTGCAGTGTACTTACTGAAGCCAAGAACCTTTACAGAAGTCATCAAAGAACAGGGAGCTGTTTGGAAATTTAGCAATCCATTACATTATGTTGTAATTCTTAATGATCTCTGATGACTGCGTCTTTATTTATTTATCACTGCTCAGGCAGAAGTGTAAAAGCCCATGAAATAGGAGCTAGCCCCAGATATAAAGAAGCTGCTGCTGCTGGTGATGCTCTGCTGATTTTTTCCTTTTTCTTTTGTATATTCTCTGTATTCTTTACACATATATTTGTAGCCTATTGTATTAGTGGCTGGTTTTCCCAGTAGTTTTCCATCCCCTTTCCCTAGGCAGAAAGACAAAACACATTCCAAGGGCCCCATCCTATCTAGGTTCTCCCTGGGAACCAAGGCTGAAAAACAACTCTTCAAGGCACATTTTCATCAGCAAAGTACAGCTGGTACCAAGGGGGGCCTCCAGAAAAGGGTTGAACCAGAAGGGGGAATGGATGAAAAAGGCATCACTGGTGGCAGCAAGGAGTGAGAAAAGCCTGCAAGGCAGAACACTGCACCCCGAGGCTGAGGTGCTCAGTAAGGGCCAGCCTTGGCAGCCCCAGGCTGTGTGTAACCTTGAGGAGGAACCTGCTTCACCATTTAGGTGACAGAGGCCAGTGGGCTCCAGGTGCAGGACTAGATGGTGTCCAAGCCCAGGAACAGCACAAGCAGCAAGGGAATTAGATCACAGATCTGGGCTTCTGCCTGAGTCCTAGAGCGCCACAGGCACCGGCTCTCTCAAACCTGCCCTTTATTTCTTCTACCCCACCGATCCAAAGACAGAGCCCACAATCACACCCAGTGCAGGGAGAAGAAGGAAAGCAAAGAGAGATGCCAGATGTGGATGGCAACAGCTGCCAAACCTCTCTGTCCCACCCCACCCAAAGAGGGGTGAGCAGAGGTACAGCCCCAGCCTTGCTTTCACAGCAGCGCTGCAGGCTGCCCTGCTGTCAGAGGTAGCAGCAGTGGGATCTTGCTGGGACCACAAGCTGAACCAGAACAGTGCCAATATGTTTTTAGACCACATCCTGATGTGGCTGAAAATTCATCTTCCTCATTCAGAAGTCAGGTCAAAATCAAGGATGAATGGTCTGGAAATATGTCCCAGGTCACAAAACTATTTATGTGTTTTTTAACCCCAGGTAACAACCAAGCGCCAGAAAACTGCTCACTCATTCCCCTTGCATCAGGATGGGGAAAGAATTGGAAGAGTAAAAATGGGACTGTGGGAAGACAAAGGCCATCATTCCATATGCCCCCCCCCTTCCTTCCTTCTTCCCTCAGCTTTATATGCTGGGCATGACACCATATGGTATGGTATGGAATATCCCTCTGCTCACTTGGAGTCAGCTGTCCTGGTGTGTCCCCTCCCAACTCCTTGTGCACCCACAGCTCCCTGTGCGTGAGAACCAGAAAAGGCCTTGGCTCTGTGTCAGCACTGCTCAGCAGGAACGAAAACACCCCTGTTATCAACCCTGCATTCAGCTCAAGTCCAAAACACAGCCCCACACCAGCTACTCTGAAAAAATTAACTCTACCCCAGCCAAAACCAGCACAAAGTAGCAAGACATAGTCACATATTAGAAAAGGCAGATCCATGTGCCTTCCAAGATGTGTGGACTAAGTACATGAAAAAATATTTTTTGTTCACATCTTTTATAGCTTCACCTTTTTTTCTGTAGGTGCAATGTAATGCTAGCTGTATAATCTGGGCAGGGCGTGTCTGACCCAAGTACCATCAGCAGGGCTTTGGGGACATCCAGTCAGTCCCCTTTTGAAGGCATCAATATTCCCCTCTGCATCTAAGCCACTGAGGGGGCAGCTGAGCTGACTTCTTTTGCATTATTTTGCTGGAGGTGATTTTCTGTAAAACTGGGTTAGCGAGGGAAGATTCCTCCTATGATTGCCATGTCCTGGCAGGGTACAGTACCTGTGCCTCACAGGACAGAGGCACATTGTTTATCCAAAGAGCTGCCTAAAAAGCTGAGTGTCACAAAGAGCCAGAGCTTCATGGCTAAATTTCTGCAGAAAGAAGAGATCAGAATACATTACCTGAACAACTGTCTCACTGAGCTGCTACAAAAGCCATCCAGACTCTTCCCTCTTTACCAGGATAGCAGATGCCCTGCCTGCCATATGGGAAGGTGCTGCACTTCTTGACACTGAAACTGTTGTGACTGAGCAGCTTCTCCTTTATAATAAAAATAAAATTCTCCTGAGCCTTATATCCTGTCTCCTTTCCTCCTTTCTCTTTGTAGTTCTTCCTTGAAAATTAAAACCAAGGCATGAAAAAGTGGGACAGCTTCTGATCTGTCAGTGGAGCTGACCTAAACTTGCTTGAGTGTGATGGATGTGGGAGCTGAGCCTTTTCCCAGCTTGGGAGAGGAGATGCTTTCTGGTGTCCCATGTTCCTCTGAGTTACCGGGTGAAGTGGATGCTTTAGATTTAATTTGCAGATCAGAGCAGGGCAGGCTGCCAGTGGCAGGTAGGCACAAGGCTTTCTGTGGTTGTACATGGTATGGGATTTCTTTTCTCCTTTGCTCTGCCTGTAAAACATTTTCTAGTACAGTTGTGCAATCGTGTGAAACCTTAGAGTGCTCCCATGCAGCAAGTCAGGAAATCCTAGGAATGAGGGTCAGTAATAGTTATAAATTACTTCTCTAAAATTTCCCTGCAAAAGACTGGTTTTACTTGATTTCACAATATGCCTCCAAATCCACAGAACTGGATATGTCACCTTTGTTCTTACTCAGCTGCTTAAAATTTTAGCCTTTGCCACTGATAAGTTCAATATGCCTTTTGCTTTTTTAAACTTATTCTTACCTTTTACTCCCAAGAAAAGGAGAAGAAAAGAATTTCCTAAGGAGACAATTGTGCTCATTACAGTCCAGAAGAATGGAGAAGTTGGGAAAAATCAAATTATTTGAAATACATTAATTTTTGTAGGTAATTTTTATTTGTTACAGCTGGTAACAAGGAAGAATTGGGGTTTCTTTGGGTTTGTCATGAAATTGAAAGAAAAAAAAAAAAGAAAACCACAAAGGATTTGAGAACAAAAGAGCAAGCCTCTAGATGAATATCAGGATATTTGAGTACAAGGTCAGTACTCCAAATATCCTATCTTATTTAGGCGAAGTTGTTTTATTCCTCATTTCCAACAGCTCTGTGCTTTCACCTGGGGTGAGAGGGTCACTTGCATGCTCAGGTATCTCCTCTCCTCCTGGCCATGACCAGTTCAATGACTTCTCAAAGGTGCCAAAAGCACTGAGATTCTGAAAAACATAGTTTACTGAAAAAACAAGGTGCATGATTACAATATGGTGAAATATTATGTCAGTAGTGTTATGCAATTATTGACCTAAAAGAATCCCTCCATCTTGCAACATATTAATTTTACAGAAGCAGTGCTGGTTTTGTGTGTTTTTTCACAAATCCTTTTTTTTTTTTTTTTAATTTTTTAACATGACATTCAGAAAATCACAGAATTTAGAGAATGAGGGAGAAAGAAGGGAGAAACCCATGAGAAAAATCTAAGGCTGGTTGCTTAACCCCACTGAAATGCAGACTCCTCAGTGAGAGCAGAAAATGCCTGGGTTTCCTCCTTTAAATTGGTTTTCCTCCTTTAAAAATATAATTTTTTTTTTTCAGTAGATACACTTAGAAGCACTAAATGCAGAACATTTAAAGAATTTTTTTTTATGGCAAAAGCATCTACAGCATTTTCATTTCATTACCTCAATTATGGTAAGAAAAAAAGTATAGTTTTAATTTACAATTCCAATTTATATTGACACTAAAGAGCAGCTATCCTGCTGTTAAGAGGAACTTTTCAAATTAGACCCACACTTCATGGTCTGCTGTTGAAAAAAGGATTTCAAAACCTAATTTTCTGAAATGTCAGAAGTGAAATATTGCCTTTTGTGTTTGTCACAACTCCCTGTAACTTGGCAAAGAGGATGTCACTGCAGTACTTATTCGTGAAATGGTCTTTGTGAAGCTGTCCTTTGGACCATTCTGCCAGGCAGAGGTGAAAGAGCGCAGGACGAAAGTGAAAGAAGAGTTTGGTCTCGTTAATATTTAGGCTGATTAAGGGGAAAAAGGCTTTGGGAAGCTCTTCAAGCCAAAGAACAAAAACTGCTGCTGGTGCTCAAAACACTGTGAAATCCCACAAAGTTCAAACGAAGGAACTGAAAGGAGAGACAGCATATACTCAAAATAAAGCAATTCTGTCTCCCCAAGCCTGGGGTTCACTCACATCAATCCCAGGCTGTGCTTTCCACAGCTGGACTGTGGGCCAGCTGAAGGATCAATAGGTGAAAAGTGGCTGAAGAGTAAATAGGAAAGGACTTTGCTTTTAGAAAAAGAACAGGCATATAAGTTATTTTAGAGGGAATTTTCTGTGTTCTCTCTTGCATGCATATGCTGGAAACCTTCAACCAAGATTGTTTTGTTTTATTTTATTTTGTTTCATTTTGTTATATTTTAGTGTGGCTTTGGGCTGGAATGTTCTACATTATATTACAAATCACAGTGTGAAGAATTTGTGATACTAGAAAACTGATGCAATGGTTATTTTATACCAGCCCAGAGACAGAACAATTAAGCATAAGGAAATTTAATTCTCATTATATGACTGCTCTGTAAACTTGCTCTTTTGTGTTTGCAAGAGACAGTGAGAAAAAATTCTATTCAATTGAAGTCACTGGTTTATATTTTAGTGAAAAAAAAACCTTTATAAGAGTCAGAATGCCTCTTTAAATTCAAGTATAAAATAGTTATGCAGCATATTGCTATGGCTAGCTGTTATGCATTCACATATATTTATTATTACTTCAGTTAAGGAAGAAAAGTGTACTAATCCAATTAAAATCAAGTGAAAGCAAAATAATAGCTTTTCCAAGGTCCCCTTTGGAAAGTGATCTGTGCAAATGTCTAGCTGTGAGTGCATACATGGCTATTTGTATAGCTGTGCAAACAGACCTCAGTCCCTGACAAACAAGCCAGCCTGGACAATGGAAATCCCATCTCCTCCCCTCTGATAAAGATGGGCACAGAGCAAGATTTTGGTGTGACTTCACACTGCAGAGGTGCCTTTCCTGTGACTTCAGGAGTAGGAAATCCCTGCAGGTTGTGTTGTGGTCTTCTGGAAACTGTTGACTTTTCAGTTGGGAGAACTCCCCTATGTCTTTCTCAAGGAATAGACACTGACCTTGCAGATGTTATTTCTTTTCCTATTCTATATTTGTCTGGAGAAAAGCAAAGGACCCTCTCACAGTTGTTTCTTGTCCTGTTTTAGTGACTAGGATTGCTCAGTGGTTGAATCAGCTCCAGCTCTGGATGGCAGTAGTGCAAGATGGAGCAGCAGAACTGCCTCCGAAGAGGGCAGGAGCCTTAGCATGCTCCGCAGCCACTGCTGCTCTCAATTAACTCTCCCCATTATCTCTGCAAGAGTGAGAATCCTTATTTTACCAGCTGCAGGTTTAACAAGACTCTTCTGCACCCAAGGGAGAACATGAGCCCTGTTCCCAAGAGGACTTTTTCTTCCACATCATTGTCCTGAACACAGACCAGCTTTATGGTGGAAATCTCTACTCTTCCTCACCACTTCTCTTGGGTTTGGGAGGCCAGAAGCCCTGAGGAAAATTATTCTGGCATGGAAATAAATCAGTTTTGTGAGTGTATGTATAACTGCAGAGGGAATTAGCAGGTGGGGAGGGAGGGCAGAGAGAAAATAACTTTGCTCTTAATGGTTCCTGAGTCTGGATTTCTGTAAACGTCTTTCAAAGAGCATGGGTTTGGACCCTGAGGATCCACAGATACCTTTCCTCAAGTTTTTCCTCCTTCCTGATGCCTGAAGTGAGAGTGAAAACCAGAAGAGGTGAAGGAAACTGACTGTCTCTTGGAGAACAAAAAAAACCCAACCAACCAACCAAAAGACACAAACAACTATGCCTAGGGCAGGCAAAATGTAGCTTTTCCTGACATGAGTTTGAAGTCAGCTACTGCTGCCTACCCTTTCTGTGACTACCAGTGGACAGAGAGTACTTTCTGTCTGTTGTCAGACCTCTGGTCTCAGAGGCAGCTACCACACTTGTAGCACACTAAGTGTAAAATAGTGAACTGGTTTGTAGTCAGCTTCTTCTCTTTCCCTACCTCCTTGCCGTGAAAAGCAAGGCAAGAGATGTCACCATTTGCCCAAGCAAATGGTGGGGTGAGGGGAAGGTCCCATGACTGTGGGCAATGAGCCCTTGCTGTGAGTATGAATTCACCTTGCAAATAAGGGAGTGCTGATTTAAGGCATCCATTGCTAATAATTAAAGACATAGACTTATCCATGGTGTATTAAAGGGCACTTTATCACCAGAGCCTGGGATTAGCCATGTGATCATTTCTGGGATTTGACCTGCCTGTAAATCAGATGAGCATGCTTCCATTTTCATGGGTCAACAAAATTATGTTTGGGAGACAGCAATCCAGTAAAAGTTTGCAAAAATGAGACCTGATGAGGGTTTCAGTTCTTTCATTTACCTTTGATCAAAACTGGTTCCTGTACAATTATTCCTTGGATGGGCTTTTTCCCCCTGTTTATCAGTATCCTACGTTTTAAGACATTGTGTCCCATGCCGTCTGGAATGCCTTCAGCTGATGATTTATCTTACATGTTTATGCTGACACTAATTAGCCTCTGGAAAAGCCCAGTGTCTTGAGCATAAAGGAAAATTGAGCTGAGTAGCTCAAGGAGAAGCATCAATTTAATTTTTGATGACGTTAAAGCAGATTAATGCCTCCAAGCACCACAGACTAAGACTGCAGGTAGATTTCCAGCACAGTTCCTTTGGTACTGTCTAAACCAGAAGGAACTTTCTCTCATCTTTGCTGGACTGCAGAGATGTTTGGGGTTAAATAAAGGCATAGAGAAGGTATCAGTCACCTCCATTTGTCCTCGTTTAGAAATAATCTACAGGCACTCCTTTAGTCACAGTGTCTTGTTTGACAGGGGTGTTAATATGTGCACCACCAGCATGTCCATCACTATCGCTTGCACAGTTTTGCAAGTTATTAATAAATAACCAGGCTAGGCAACATTATTTGCTGCAATGTGCTGTCAGCCCATTTCCTACAGCCAGCACCTGGATTGATGGTGGCTCTTTGGTGCTTCTGTTCCACAGATGTTGTAGAGTTTTCCAATGGAAAGGCTGGTATTGTTGGTGAGCTTTTGTTTGCTGCTGTCAAATACGCAACAAGCACCATCGTAAGTATATTTTATTACAAATTCTTCAATCCTAACAAATCCCTTGAAAGAGAAGGTCAGAAATATTCTCTCTCTCTTGACAGAGAATCAACAAAGCCAGTTTCTTGGACCACTGAAAATTTGTGTAACCTTCATTTGTGTAAGAAGTAAAAAGCTTAAAACCACCCTTTTAAGGCAGTTTTAAGGGAGAAATCTCTTAGGAACAAATAATTTAAAATGTCCTACTAAAGCATGTTGTTCACTCTTATCACTGTTTTCTCATCTATTGTTTGTGACATTCACTGGATTGAAAAATCTTAGGGGAAAGAAACCTCTTTAATTGATTTATACATTGCAGAAAGCAAACGCTTAACTTTTGGGAGACCTTCAGTATTCTTCTGTACTTATCCTCTATTTTAGTGGAGATTTACATGTAAGTCAGGCCTTGTGTCACCTTTTGCTAGGACCAACAGACTCTGAGTGTATGGAATTAACTATCAGCTTTATTCCCTGATTTCTATACCACACCTTTCATTTTATGCATTTAAGAAAGAAGAAACTTTTTTTATTTCAAAAAGTAAAAAAGAGAGTTCAGCCAACCCATTCTGGTAATAGCAAAATCATTTACCTTTCATTTTAGAAGTCTTCTGCAGAATAATTATTTTCCAAAAGAACCTGTCTTGAGCTCAGAACTGTTCTTTGTCTATGTGACATCATACATGGTGATACTTGGCTTTTCACACAGTTCTCTGATTCTTGTGTGTAAAATATACTTGGAAAAAAATGAGAGCGAGGATAATGATCTACATTTTAAAGGTCATGAAATCAAGTACTAAGAAGCACCAGTGTAGAGTTGAATGAAGGAAAGTAATAAAGAGGAAAAAAAAGAAAATCCCAACCAGTTTAGCCTCCAACACAGCCCTTCCCAGGGCTGTGGTCTTACCTTCTGTGGTCTCCCATTTCCAACATTGCACAGTGATATTGCAATGAAGATCAGGTCCTTGTAGCCCCATACATATGGTTACATAGAGAATTGAGATCTCCTGACGTACTAAAGCATAAACTGGCATAATGTGGGTGCTACTACATGAAGATACATAACTTTGTAGCATTAATACCATATTTATGAATATGTATTCATTGTCTTCCAATGTCTTTTGTTTTGTTTCACAAAACCGAGTTTATAGAGTTTTCTCTAAGCATTGCATTGGTAGTCTCTGGAACATATTACAGGGTTTTTTCTCTCCTGTGTATAGGGACTGATGCTTTGTAGAACTTAAATGGAACAGTTCAGAATCTAGAGATCAGAGAAAATTATTTTCTTTTAACCTCTACTCTTGCTAACAAGGGCGATCTCCACAAGTCCCAAACTCAGCTATTCTGTGAGAGTCTGTTTTACCTTTAAAATTCATATTGTTTGGACATTCATTGAACATACTGGACAATCTATTTCTCTGTTGTTTTAGATTTCTTATTACTGCCCCAAATGTGGTGCATTTGGGCACACATGAGACAATAACAGTTCAAGTCCACGGGGCACAGAGCCCCGTGCAAGTTACTGCATACTTCAAAGATGAGATGAAAAATCAGCTCGTATCAGAGAGGATCTACTTTAACCTTAATCAAAATAATGGCTACCAAGAGATGAAAAAAATAATGGTGAGTCTGTCATCATAGTGATTAAAATTTTTTCGTTTGGTGATGAAAAGCACATAATCTCAACTTGGAATAGGCTGGAACCGAGACAACACTGATCTCGAGAGACACATGACAAAACCAATTCCAGTGACAGCAGCACCCTATTCACCCAACCAGCTAATAAAACAATGCCTAATGTAATTTCAGTGGTAATTGTGAATGTTCTTTTGTGCCCATATAACAAGACCAAGATTTTGTCACATGGTGATAAAGGAAATTTAATTTAAACACATTTTCTTGTTTTATCACTGTTGGGTTTTCTGCCTCATTTAAACTACGACTGCATTCATGCCTTTGGCTTACTACTGGCCATTTTACAGTACAGGATAAACCTTTAAATATGTGCAGTCTCTCAGACCAAAGCCTGAGTTTTTTCTGCATATTCTTAAGCTGATTGATTCTTTACATCCTGTGTTGCATCATTAGCTCCTGGTACAATTCTTTGAAGTCTGGCAGGATTTAGTCCAGTAGTACTAGTCTGGGCTATTTGGTTGGAAAAAATCACACAGCAAGATTCAGTTTAGCTCCAGTTGGTCACTCCCAAAGCTAACAGCTGAGCTTTCAAATCGGGTTCCTGTTGAGGGTGATGTTTAGAAGCATCATATTGTATATATGTTTAGAAGCATATAGACTGCATGAAGTAAAGCAGCAATCTCATAACCAAGATTTTAGCATAAATAGGGATTACAGGATACACGGAAAATGGAAATCAACAGGCATGTAGACCGAAGTCTCCCTCCTTGAATTATTGACATTAGACAGAAGAAAGTGTATTTCTGTGGTGGGAAATGGAGGATTAGATAGTATTTCTACTTTAAAAGAAATATTCACCTAGCAAGAAAGATGTAACACCCAATAAGAAGGATATAATTGAGAATTTTCTGTTGAACGGTGCTAATGAGATTATTTAAGTGTTTCAGCTGTTGTGAGGCCTCAGCTATGTGGTCCCAAAGTTACCAGGCTCATCTCTGACTCTGTGGGGTTTCCCTTGTGTTCTCAGGTCAAGCCAGAGGCTCTGCAACAGAACCTGTTCAAGAAGAGTAATGTGCCCCATGTTCTGCTGGTCACTGAGAGCAAGGAGCTTTATACGACTGTCAAGAGCACTCGCATCCTCCTGTCCTCCAAGAAAGGCTACATTTTTATCCAGACAGATAAGCCCATATACACACCAAGTTCCCAAGGTTAAAATACAAATGCTGCTCTTCAGGTGTTGAATATGGATGTTACAAGGGCAGGATTAGAAAAAGTAATAATGACCCAGTTATTTCTGCAGCCAGAGCTTCTGCAGGGTCTGCTCTGCACATTGCAGCAACTCCTGTGGAAATGCCTCCAGAGCCAGAGTCATTTTAAAGGGAGACAGACAAAATTTGGTCCTTTTTGTTCAAAAAGGTTAATGACAACTTACCTTTGGAAAAAAAATTCATGAGAAATCTGCCAAAAAACGAACCCCTATTGCTTCTGCTTGCAACACTAGCAATACGTAACCTTTGCTCTTTAAGACCACTACTGCTTTGTTACTCATTAATTTAATTAATTAACAAAAGAGGAAAGTAAAAAGAGGTTTTGAGTTTGGTTTCAGGCCTCAAATGCAGAAAGAATACAAAAGTGAATTAATTTCCCTGAGTAATTTTCAGAATTTGCTTCAAAAAGTCATGTAACATTCAAAGCCTGAGGAAGAATGCAATTATTTTTTTAATTCCTCAGACTTATTTTCACTAAAAGAAAATGTTTTATCTTAAATTCAGTAACTCAATTTACAGATTGCAATGATTAGTATCTAAAAAGGACAGAAAAATATACGTGAACATGTTTATTCTTCTGTTAAACAGTCAGATACAGGATCTTCATTCTGGACAATGCTATGAGACCGGCACATGACACACTTACAGTTGCTGTGCTGGTAAGTATGCAGAAACACTGCTGATGAGTGCTTCTTCAGCACAGGAGCCACGGAAAACTTGCACAAAACATCCAAGAGCAGAACTAAAGCTATGACTCCTGTCCAGAAATCTGTATTTGTACATAGTGAGATATCTGTAGTTATTTTTGGCCCATATCAGGAACATGGAGGAAAACGTGATGTGGGAATATTAAAGTAGGAGAGTAAGCAAAGCATTTTCTCTTCCACAGGACTAGTATATAAACTTGAGCTTTTGGATGTAAATGTTTGACACCTGGTGCATTATCTTGATGTTTGCTTTCTCTGTCTTAACAGAATTCCAAAGGAATGGTCGTCAAAAAGTTGGACCGGAAAATAAACACAGTGGCTGGTGATCACTTTGATATACCTGACATTGCTGAGTATGTAACTGTTGTGCCTTCTGCATTAAAACCTGTAGATTAAGATTTTTAACTGCTGAGTTTCTTGAATTACCTTTCAAAATTGTCTTTCTTTCACCATGGGGCAGATACTGAGCCTATGACTAATATCTTTTTACCTTTAAGCACATCATCTTGGAGAGATGAGTCCAGAATTTACTGTTAATATGCTGCAATTAGCAACATGTATCCTGGTAAAGAACAATTTAACAAACTGCTTAAATATCTGCTCAAACATATGGCTGCCTTCAAGAAAGGGCTAGTTTGCAAAGTGTCATTAATTATCTCTGATTTCAAACAGTCAAGCTTTTACTTAATATTCCATGTCTTCTGGCATGCTAGGTTGATTTTGATATCTCAATGAAGATAAGGCATAGGAAATATTTCATGAGCTCTCTATTTCTGAGGACTTTTCAAAGGTAGTGGTTTGCAAATATGTTATCTTGCACTTCCTCATAGAGTGTTTCCTAGGACATTTGGAAATATGTTGCTGGCTCCTCCCAGCAAAGAGAAATCCATTAATTAATTAGTTTGGGATGACATCAAAGCAAGGAAAATATTATAATTTAGTGATAATTTATACATTGGCATCATAAAATATCTGAGGAATTGTGATTAACTATTTTCTGCTGAATCTGGACTTTAGGCCTGGAACTTGGAAAATCAAAGCCTGGTTTCATCAACATGAAATGTCTAATGTTTCCGCTGAATTTGAAGTTAAAAGATACGGTAAGATATTAAATTTGTATTATAAATACAAATGCTATGTGTTAAAAGATATACTGAAGTGATTAAATCTGGCTATAGTTAGGCACTAAGGACAACTTTCATGGTGTTTCAGCACATCATCGTTATCTCTGATGCACAGAAGAAAAACTCTGGGTTTGTGTGGCTTCCATGTATATTTAAAAAAAGAAACACCTTTGTTTTTATACAGATTTAGTAACTTTTTTAAGCACTTTTTTAACATTTTGTCACAAAACATTGGAAGAGCTTTCCTACTGTAGAAAAACAAATAAATGAGATGAGCTCCATTTTGAAGCCATTGCAATTCTGGCTAAAGTTTGCAGTGAAGACTGGGATGACAAAAAAAAAGCTGCTCATTTTCTCTCAGCAGAATTCGGTCTATTAGAGAATTCAGCTTATTAGAGTTATTCCTATACTCAAAGAATGTTTCTTTAAGGAAAATAAGGGCCCTGTGGATAAAGTAAAAATGTAAAAATTTAACAATTTGGCTTAAGAAGTGGCTTGATTTATTTACACTGAAATTATTGTTTCTTGTAAAATTAACATTGGTTTGTTGTTTCATACCTTTTTTTTTCCCTGAAGACAATAGAAAATGTTGAGATTGTATCAAAATCTCAGTTTAACAGTTTAGCCAGTGGAGGTAGCAGAATAGTGGAGATTACTGCCTCCTCTCCAAACACCTGCAAGCAGGGGCAAATCACCCTGATATATCTTCAGGAGCAAATAGTTTGGCTTTACAGGAGCAAATTCAGTGTGACACAGCTGATGCTGAGGAGCTCGTATCCACACTCAACCCATTTCAGGTTGGGCTTAGTTCAGCCTGCTCCTAGTCCAGGGCACTTCATGCCTATGAGCAGTTAGAGTTTATCTTCTGGCTTATTTTCACTGTAAATAAATAAATTTTGTGTGCTTGAAGATTGCTCCAGTATGTGAAGCAATGCAGAGTAAGGGAAAATGATCAGGAGATTTGCTTCAGAAGTGCACTGCTGATTCAAACTAGAACATCCCCCCAGTACAACTGCATCATCTCAGTGTGCATTGCCACATTTCAGGAGTTTAAGGTATGTTTGAAACTCAAATGTCATGACCTTTTGTCTTCTTTCTTTTCCTGCAGAACTTCCAAGTTTTGAAGTCAAGCTCATCCCACTTCATCCATACTACCACATCTGGAATGAAAGCTTTGTGTTTGATATCGAGGCAAAGTAGGTGTGCTCAGAGGCATGCTGTTTTAGGAGGCAGATAAGCAGATACGAGTTTTGTAACTTCTTCCTTTTTCTTGTCATTAATAGTTAACTAGTTCTGGCTTGACTTGGATCTGACTAATCTTATACACCCTCTGTTTCCACCACTGACTTGAGCCATTAGTGCCAAGTGCTACCTGGGCTCAATGGAAAATTAATTACACGTGGTCCCATACCAAGTTAGAATGGCATCAAACACAGAGTAACTTAGGAAGGCAGACAACGAAATAGTAACCCATCAAAATATTTTTAATATAAATAATTTTTGGCTGTTGAATTTTCAAGTTTCAGAAGAGTGGAAATGCTAAGAAACTGCCTGTTAGGAGAATGACTAAATCAGAACTTGATACCTTTGGGTTTTTTTCTTTTTCTAAAGAGGAATAAATGTTATGAAATGAGAACAGGCAGGTGGAAACAGCTGGCCTTCTTTCATAATTGGGAGAAATCTATTCTGTTTCGGAGGAGTGAGGGCTGTTGAACTTCTGCCTGCTGTCCTTGATTGTGTTGGTCCTTCTGTTCCCCAGCACACCTGAGAGAGCAGACAGAACTGGTATCCACCTCCTTTTGCTTGGCTGAACAAACTCAACTCTTCTAATCTCCTCTTGATCACCTTCAATTCTTTATTTGGTTCTATTGAATAATTACTAGCTTTAGTCATGATCACTTGATATTGTGATATGATTTCAAATCACTGGCTTTTGTATTTTAATCTTTCTAAAGTTTTCTCTGTGCTATTGCAGCACTCTATTTTGAGGGCATGAATTTCATATGTATTTTATTCCTCATTAACATCATCATTATTTAAGAAGAAAAACTGAGGTTCTATAAATGGATACCATTCCTTCCTCTATTGGAAAATAGTGCTACATGGGGCTGTGTGACTTTCATCAAAATTGGTATATGGAATTCCTGATAATTGAACTTATTTCTCTGAACTGGCCATGCATGTAATGAAGTTACTTGGTGTATTGACAATTGTTCCCTATTTATTAGCTCAGGCATTTAATGTAGTTTTCATAAGAGCCGCCTCTCCGTTGGCTTTATTGGTATAGATCAGTGCTGCTGACCAGGTCAATTTGAAAGAGGCTTTGTTTACAGAAAAAAAAGCCATTAAAGGACTGAGGTGGAGCAGGATTTCCACAAGCAAAAGAAAAGAGCGTGGCCGTGACAGGTCTCATGTATCACATTGCACACTGTGCTGCTGGAGGATGACTGCCAGGGCTTCCTTGAGTAAGGAACCAGGTGCAACAACATGCCCTATCCTCTCTCCCCATGACCTGTATGGAATGTTCAGGGGTGTTCTGGCCATGTGCTGCTCTGGAAAATATTTCACTCACAAGAAGACTCTATGCTATGCCGCCTAAATCTGTAGGAGTGCGTGGGGCAGAGGGTGTCCACTCTACCCCATGCAGGTGTTAGAATATCAGCAGGTCTTTAGATGTACCAAATATTTCATATCAGTCCCTGAAATTATTTTCCCATCCCTTATTTTTTATGCTCTGCTCATGAGGTGTCTCATACAAAGGAATTAGCTGTTCATCCAAGCTAAATAAAGTGGACACCTCCCTTGCTCCCTCCGAACGGGATGAGTTGTGTAAGACCTCCCTGTGCAACTCAAGTTCTCATTCATTTGTTAAAAAAAAAAAATTACTCTAGTGCGAATTTTATCAGATGACATCTCCCCATGTGATTCTGCCAATGTGATTTACTCTGTATGTATCTTTGCATTTGATATCACCACTTGCTACACAGATCAGTAAAAGTTTTCATGTTTGCATTACAGGTGAGTGGGACTAATTTTTTGTTTTCAAGCTGCTAGTTAGAAATGGGATATTTTTTCAGCACAAAATGATTAGTCTGAATTATGTTTGCTTTTTCTTAAGATAATGATTCCTCTCCTCACTTTCCTTCCTTCCAAAGACACTCTTATGGGAAAGAGATTCAAGGTGCTGCATATGTGCGATTTGGCATAATCGATGAAAATGAGAACAAAATATTTATTCCAGGCCTGGAGCAACAGCTATCAGTAAGTACTCAGTAGAACAACTCTGATTTCTTCTACCAAAGCTTTCAGGTTATTGTGAGAAATTCTGGAAACTTGGAAGTCCATCATACTGTAGTCATGACATAAACAACACTTTATTTCTAATGGCAACAAACCAGTAAGTGCTGTCTCTTTTCTTTTTTTTTCCCCACCACTTTTGTTTTAGATCCAAAATGGAAAAGGAAGAGTTTCTTTAAATACACCTCTTTTGGAAGAGAAATTGAGAAAAAGTATTTCCACACTAGAAGGGTTTCATTTATATGTTGCTGTTACCACCGTAGAAACTGCAAGTGAGTCCAGTATGGCTTAGCTGATACGATCTGTAAGATTCACACTGATCTTTCTCTGATGTAATCTGTTATGTGGGGAATCTGGTCTCACTGGATCCATCTTTGCTGCAAAGCTTGCTCATGCTGTAGGGCATGACAGTCTCTCTCATCTGACCTCCTTCTGTACAAAAACTTCACCTCGAGTGGGTTACACTTTTCTGAACCCAAATGTCCAGTACTGCTTTAAATGCCTTATGTGCTCCTGTGTGATCTTCCAGTGCTGCTCCAGAAGTGCTCAGGCAGGCTGCCTTCCCAATGGTGCACTTCCTGGGCTTGGTACTAATTATATGCATGACAGGGCAAAGGGGGTGGGCCTACCTCTCAACCTTGGAGTGTTAAAGTGGAAAATCAGGATGTTAACATATATTTCTGAGTGCATTTAATTTAAAGCAAGCCATGTAACAAGTTTCTTTAGATGTAGTTATGTGTAGTGGTGTCACTAGATATTAACTAGAGAAATTATTATTTTAACTAGAAGAATCTTAGATGGAAAGAAGCTGCTCAAGCTCCAAGTTGCAGACGATGACATTAGGTAACATTAACTTTCACCAGTAGCCGAAAATGTAAACAAAATCTTTCATAAAATTAGATATCTAAGGTATACAAGTCCATAGCAGCACACACTGTTTGATATTAACAGGTGGTGAGATGAGAGAAGACGAACTCAGCAGCGTGAAGTTTGTGAGATCCCCTTATGCTGTTGATCTGTCTAACACCAAAAAGTATTTTGTGCCTGGAGCCCCCTTCTCTGTTGTGGTATGTAGTGTTCTGGCTGTATGTGTCTGCCTCCATAGCAATGCATTCATATCTGCCCTCTTTCCTTCTCTGGTCCAGTGGCAGCTCTCTGGGACAGAGACCTTCAAGAACAGGTCCAACACAGAGCTACTGTTCGTGTGTCTGGTTTGTCTCATTTCTGTATACTCAGAGCCTGAACAGCCAGAGAATGCTGGTTTCCTGCTCTAGAAGCCGATGTGCACTGTTGCCCTTCAAGGTTTTATAAAACACAACAATCTCTTCCTCACTTCCACATCAAAAAAGATTGAAAGAAGAATATTGTAATAAATTAATCCCACATCAAATTAAAATTCTGGAATCTAAAACAGGGTATTGTCTTTTTAAAAAATGCATTTGAGTTTTTGTGGCTTGAAACTTCACACCTTGAAGTTTTTCTAGAGTTTTCTAAGAAGAGTTAAAGTCATAAATTCACCTTATTATAGTTAATGACAAATATCTCTGGGATCTGCTTACACCAAACAGAGGCTTACTGAAAGTCTGGGGCATCTTGTAATCTGTACTCACAGATTTTTACCTTCACTGAAGTCCAGACTGAGTCAGTTGAGCTTTTCTCAAAGCTCAAGTTTTTGAATGCTGGTGTGTACAGTTTTATATTTCTTCTCAATTTATAAAAATTATAAATTATCATTGCTTCTTTTTTGTGGGCATTTTTTAAAAATAGGATTTCCTTTAAATAACAGAACTTTTTTCTTTTTCTTTCTAATAGGCATCTGCCACATTGGTTGATGGCACTCCTGCTGCCTTCCTATTTATCACTGCCACTGTTACCTTGCCTGGAAAACCCCCAATGAAGAAGACTGCCTTCTGTAATAGAGAGGGTTTGGCCTCCATTACATTTGATATCCCCAAAGATGCTCAAAAGCTTGAAATAAAGGTAAAGAAAATGCAAACATCCATGTTTTAAATTATCCCACTGAGAATTGCTCATAAAACAATTATAAATGACTGTGAAGATGATCATTTTTCATCAAATTAGCACCAAGTGTGGAACATGATTTCTTACACCACCTGCAGAGCTTTGTCCAGATTGTGTAAAATATGTTAGAGAGACCAGGGGCCTGAGGGATGTTTCAAGTGAAGGACACTCTGGTACGTCAGAGCCTTGGGAGTACATGCAATGGTCATAGTGGTGCATTTTTGTGTTTTGGGTGTGCATTTACCTGGCATAAGGAAAGAAATGGGACTGTAAGGAATATCACCATGCAAAGGGACAGAAAATTATGGGAAGAAAGTGAGGGAAAATGTCCTGAGCAATGCAGAGAGTAGGCTACATCTGCCCACTCAGAGGGTTCAATTACGTGCACAATATAAAGTGGGAAAAAACTTGTCTGAGTACAAAACACTTTGTGATTTTTGACCCATTGGTTCTCATTTAGAAAGAGTCAAGGGTGAAAAATACCAAATGCAAACACAGCAAGAGGCAAAATAGGGTGAGAGAATAAAATAATTAAAATCCTGGGGTTTGGTGCCAGGTTCTGCTAATGAGGTGTTAGCAATGATTCCTCTCTCTTCACAGCATTTTCCAAATAACCTGGCACACTACGAATTATTGGTGACACTATACACTGTCTCCTGTGGACACTTTACTCACTCTGTCCTTTTCTTCTCTGACAGGTAAAGGCTGAAGAGGGTAAAGAAAGGTTGGAATCACCTGAAGCCAGTATCAGAGCTGAAAGGTACCAGTCTGCTTCCCCAAACTACCTCAGCATCAGCATCCCACACACCGTTGTGGCACCTGGAGATACCTTACCCATCACCTTGAATGATATTCATCAGTCTGGCAGTGGAAACATTGGCTATTTCTATTACATGGTAAACAGAATAGTATCATATCAGTAATTTAGTTTAGAAATTATACAACCTGGAACATTTACCTAGTTATTAATACAAGGGAAAACAGAGGGGCCCAGCAAAGGGCAAGTGGGATGATCAGTGTTCTGCCACACCCGACCCACCAAGACAGGCTGAGGGAACTGGGCTTGTTCAGTTTGGTGAAGAGCCCAAGAGTGAGTTGATAACAACCTAAAAGTACTTGAATAGGACTTAAGATATAATGGAGACAAGATTTCCTGTGTGGTGCCACGCAATATAACAAGGGACCGAGGTCAAAAATTATGGCCTGGAAGATTCATTTTGGAAAAATATTCATTAGTGATGAATGCAATATTGGAAGAGGTTGCCCAGAGAGTTGTGGGATTTTCCAGCCTCAGAAAAATTCAACAATCAACAAGAGAGAACCACATCTCACCTAATCTTACTCTGGTGATGTCTCAGAGCAAGCAGCTGGGCTAAAGATCTCTATAGGTCCCTCCCAGAATTTATTTATATGATTCTGTTATTTTTTATACATTTGCATATATTTTTAGAGCATGTAAAGTGCACAGTATTTATCCTTCTGAATGAGACAAAGGTGTTCATGGGTACATTCCAGGAGTGACTCTGTTGTGTGTGAAAAATATTTAATCTCCTTCTCCCTCTCGGTCCCAATTTCCCTTGGCAGCCTAAATTTCACAGGATGATAAGTGCAAAGATATCAGTTCCCATTTATTTTTAATAGGACTCTGATATCTTGGAATAATTGTATCCCTAGGAGTTAAGTTTAGGCTTGGGGATTTGTTTTCATTGGATGATTTCTCACAGCGTTGGAGTTCGTGCTGCCAGGCTCTGGGAAGGCATAGTGCTGGGCAGGCAGGATGTGTGGGAGGGATGGTAGCAGACACTGCTGGAGCTCAGCAGTGAGTATCTCTCCCAAACTTTGGTCACCTAAACAAAGCAGTGAGGATTTCAGGCCAGGCTGTAGCATGCCTTTGTTTCTTCCTGAAACCTGTTCATGATGTGCTTAGGAAAGCTTCATGCATTTTGTTCAGGGAAGAGCCCTATCAGTCCTGTCACTGGGTCTGTTTTCCATTCCTCTGACAACCCATGAATACAGATAACATAATGTAGGAAGGAAGGAGTTAAATAGTGAAAGATGGGCTGAAATAAATTAAAGACCAGTCTGTGATACTTCATCCTGAAACCTCCTGCTCCAACCCTTTCACACCATCTGAAAGATTCAGTACTGATTATATGTTAAATAATGTTGCTATCATCCTGGGTGTGATGACCAGTCATTGTAGAAGACAAAATTTAGATGACTACTATCTGGGTACCCCTTCTCAAGCTGTAAAGTTGAGTGAAGGGTGACAGATTTGTGTTCAAACCTGGGCCACAAGACCAGTGTAGCAGAGATTCACCACCACAGTATGCAGGTCTCCTCCAGGCTACTGGTATACAGCTTGGGAATCAAAACTGTTAGTGCCATTAGAAGAGAACATATGTTGAACAGAAATTGCCTCAGGGAAAAAAAAAGAAAAATTATGCAACGTAATGCCCTTTCTGGAGTATAGTCACAACATTTGATTTCTTTTTGTCTCTGCCTTGCAGGTTGTGGCAAAGGGACAAGCTGAGGTTTTGGGAAGGGTCCCAGCCTCAAGCAAAGTAATAAACCTTAGAATCACTGAGAAGATGGTGCCTGCCTTTCGCTTTTTAGCCTACTACTTCATTGGGAACGAGGGCCAGCAAGAGATCATCGCCGATTCTGTGTGGGTGGATGTCATGGATGTCTGCGAAGGAAAGGTGCTTTCAAAGCTCGTGGCTTCTGCTGTTGCATTCCAAAATTAAAGAAAAAAAGCATGGGGTACTGGCAGAGCAAGTGCAGGCCTGGGATTATAAAGTGAAAGACATGTAGTTATCAGGAGTTGTGCCAAAAGGCTCCCGGGTTGTGCCTCAAAGAGATGAAAGCTACAGTTTTGTACAGAAAACATCTCCCCCTGTGAGCGTCTATATATTAGAAATCCACCAAAAAATGCTGATAGAATTGTTGAGGGGGCAGAATCTCTTTATAACTGTCTTTTGGTAGTGATTTATATCATATGAAAGAAAGTGAAGCCATTTATTGGAGAAAAAATATGAATTTGAAGTAATTTTTTAATCTTTTCAATTTCTGTTAAAAGTAATTTTCTGAGATTTGTTAGCATTTTAAAAGCATTTTAAAATAATAGTTTAAGTTAGAAAATAAAGTGTGGATAAAATAGGAGGCCCTCTAAGCCTTTCTTTCATCTTCCTCCTCTTCTTCCTCCTACTTTTTGGGACCATAAGGTAAAATGAAAAAAATAAGACACAGGAAATTTTTCCAATAGCATGAAACACAACTGCTGAAAAGTATCAGCTGTCTAAAATTACTTTTTCCACTGAAAGTGTTTGTTTTGAAAAAATAATGGCACAGTACATTAGGCAAAAAAAAAAAAAAAATTAAAGAAAAAATTTTCCATCTCTATCACACAAACCAATTTATACGAAGACAAAACTCAGTTATGTTCACGGGCATTTCTAGTAATAATTCCCTATAATTTCATAATCAGCTGGGCTACTTCCTCTTAAACCACAGAAGTCTGTGCATCAGAACCAAATCTGTGTTTACTCAGTCATGCTAAAAAATTCAAGTGTGTTATAGAAAGCAGGCAATATTATTACAGACTGGTTTAATTCGGTTAGTTTTGTACATTAATTAGATCTTCTGCTGTCTTTCATGGTAATTTTGTTTCCACTGGAAAATGACAAAATTATATTGAAGACCCCAGTTCCACAAACCCCTTACACATACTTTTAATTTCCTTTGGTGCTTAAATGTCGTTGGAAGCCACCATCCAGTATTCTGGTAGACACACCTTTCAGTTCCCCGTGATTTCCTTCAGTGTGAAATATCTGCACCTACATGTTCCAAAACACAGGATCACAGGCAGAAACTCCACAAAACAGGAACTTCTCCCAGCCTCTGACTGCTGAAAGTCACAGCTGACAGTATTCCTGGCCCAAAGAATCTTCACTTTTTATTAACAAGTATGATATTTTTGTTTCAATCTTTTCTATTTAGATTAAAGTGAAAACAGAACAAGAGATATATGAACCAACAGACCACGTCAACTTAGAGATTGAAATGGACCACGCAGGAAAAGTTGCCTTAGCTGTGGTTGATAAAGCAGTTTTTATTCTGAATAAGAAAAATAAGCTTACAGCCAAAAAAGTAAGATATTTGTAAGAAGAAAATACCACATGTACTAGTCAAACAAAATTTTCCATGACTAGTGAGAGGATCAAAATGTAATTAACGGCTATTAATTGCTTAAACAGCGCTTTGCTAAACTTGAAAATGTTTTTTATTTTGCAGTTTAGGATCTATTTAAGATGAATGGCACGTTTCAGATGAGTGGTATATTTAAGATGGGGATTCCCATTCTATGGCAGACAAGTTTGTAAATTAAATAAAGCGTTGCTTGAAAGCACTCCCTAACTAGAACATCCCTCAGCTTTAATCTGCTTCTAAATGCAGCTTGCACCACCAGTTTGTCTTGCTTCTGCAAATTAAAGGCTACAAGAATTTTTCTGATATGTGTATAAACCCTTTTCGAGCATGTGCAGCCATCTGTACTATTTTATTTGGCAGGTATTTAATGCCATGAATTCGTATGATCTCGGATGTTCTGCGGGTGGTGGCGCAAATAGCATTCAAGTTTTTACTGATGTTGGTCTGGCGTTTATATCAGACACGATTCAATCCAGCATTCGGGAAGGTAAGTGCAATCTGCCCTTTAGGAGTTTGTGTAAGACCACAGTAGATCTGGGGAGGCTGATTGCTTAATAATCAGACATTTTTACGACCATGTTGTAAAATCTTCTTTGCCTTTGGATTTTTCTTCTGCTCTTCCACTGGATGCTGGCAGCTCAGATATCCCAGATGGTTGGTGCTGGTCCTTTGGTGACCACCTCAGCTGGGGCAGGCAGCAGTTGGCTAGGGCTGGAAGATTTGTGGGTCTCTCTTTCAAATTGTGGGCCTTTTGTCAGTGAGATGGGTCCTAAGACAGGTCTTCATGAATGATGTGAATGATCAGGCTGTTCCTGTTGTATCATCATGACCAAGTGCCTCTCTTCTGCCTTCCCAGGATATAAATGCCTCCAGGGTACCAGAAGGCAGAAGAGATCTTTGGATTTTCAGAAAAAAATGTCTGGAATTGGTATGTCTGGTCATCTGGATGGCCTGAAGGTCTAAACTGGGGGAGGGATCCCTAGGCAAAGGGATCTGTCTGAGATCTAGGGAGCAAGAAGTGATGGCATAGTGAGAGATGCCATGATATTCTTAGTCCCAGTTCTTGCATCAAGTGACATAACCCAGCACAAGTGTGTGTACTATGCTGTGTGACCTGACACATCATTCATCAAAACAGTTCAAAAAACAAAACCAAATTATGTCTGTAAATGGAAAGTAGTTCACCACATTATAATCCCAAATGTGAAGCACTTCTACTGGATAACATGTCATGTCATCAGTCATGACTAAGAGGCTTTTCAAAATTATTTGTATGGTTAGAAAATGTTTTAAAACCTTTCTTTTTTTACATTCTGCTTTGAAGCTATGACAACTTTAGTACTTTGTGCTTCAATTAAAAGAACAGTTAGTATAGTATTTGGTATAAATTGGAAAAAAGAAAAATTTTATGCAAATTGACATTTCCTTCCCAGAAGACATGAAGGCTTGAAGCTGGACTCTTCCTTACTTTTGAAACCACACTCTTTATTCAAGGAGAACACTGATATTGCTACTTCTATTAAGAATTCCAGCCTGCAAGGCAGCATTGTTAATTCAGTCTGACTGTGAAGAGAAGGCTTAGAACAGAATGTCTAGGATGCCATAGAGCCTAGGCTTTCCTCCTGTGTTTGTGGACTGTTCTTAGGATGGACTCTTTTCAGGGTCTCAGGCTGAAGCTTGACTGTTGCAATAAAAACTAATGTTAATGGCAAGGAATGACAGAAGTGAGCACAATAAACACCTTTACACTGATTTCTACTTACACAGCACTAATTCTGGGCTTTAATTCTATTGCAGCCAACACATACCAAAACACTGATCTACGAAAATGCTGCCAAGATGGAATGAAATTAAATCCCATGAGGTTTTCATGTGTGAAAAGGCTGGCAAAGGTGTCTGGCTCCCACGAATGTAGGAAGGCATTCCAGGACTGCTGTGACAAAGCCACAGCCCTCAGGAAGCAGGCGAAGCAGAGGAACAGAGTGGGCTTGGCACGACGTAAAGAGCAGTGGCATAGAACTCTGCCATTTTTACCCTTCTTGTGGTGGCAGGGGAGGGTCAAGGGGCATTTTAGTGCTGTGGGGCTGGGGAGGAAGTTTTCACATCAGTGTGTCAGAGAGCCCCAGTACAGTATGCAGCAGCCATGCGGCATTGCATCTTCACACCTGGACACTGGGAAGGTGGGAGTGGGATGGGATAACGTCTTGGGGTGAGAAAAGGCAGGAATCACTTTAGCCAGTGCTGGCCCCTACAGTCTTACAGAGGATCTGATGGCTCTGCCCACACCCCAGAGAGGCCACAGCCAGCAGAGCAGGGGAGGGGGTGGTTGTTTGCATTCAGGGCTGTAAGTGGTCTCAGATTTACAGCTCTTTTTTTAGTGGTACTACTGTTGTAACACCTTCACCTTCAAAATGATGTCTTGAGAAAAGTCCACTTTAGCCAGGAATAATTTTTTCTCTTTCTTCTTTTCCTCTCCCCAAAGTCTATCACTCACCACACATTACCTGTCCCCTCATGTTACCAAAAAAATAATTACTTTGCATCTAAAATGATCCTATTCAGAGTGTAATTTCTGCTACCATTTCTCACAGATTTTCCCTTTCATCCTCTGTCTGTCACAAGTGTGGGACAGTGGGAACATCTTTGCTAGCCTTACTACAGGGAACTGATTTCTCGTTTGGTACCATGTAGTTTTGAAGCTGTCAAGAGGAACTATCTTTTTGTTCAGTGACAAGCTATGGTCATTGCTTCTCTTTTTGCAACATTTTCTTTAATGTACAAGATGGAACACAGACGAAATCTTTTCATTCAGAGCATTTTTTGTGCTCTGACAAGCTGACTCTCTACAAGACAGTGTAAGGTCAGCAACCAAAGACTTCCAAAAAGAAACCTCACTCCTGTTTTGCAGAATACAACGAACATGAAGAATTGTTTGATGAAACCTCTGTCAGCTTGCGCAGTTATTTTCCTGAGAGTTGGTGGTGGAGTTTTGAAGAAGTGGAAAGCCCTGGAAAGCACAGGTACTGTGTTGCCTGAATATGTTTAAATTTGTACTGTCAAATGTATAAAAATATCAGCTTTATGTAGTATCTGATGCAGAGGACTTCATAATATTTGCAAGTACTTTGTCTCCACAACTGAGGGAATATGTTTTTCCCTTACAATACTCAAACTTCATCCAATGACAACGTTTACATTTTATATATGCCTTTTAATAAATCTTATTTTTTGTTTTTTAGTGTAAAAAACTTTGCTCCTGACTCTATAACCACCTGGGAAGTTCAGGCAATAAGTATATCTCCTGAAAAAGGTATAAGTATTGGGTATTTTTGTTTGTTTGTTTCTTTGTATGGATAAAGAGAGAAGGTATATCCTTTAAAAGAGAGATAAGTTATGTTGATAGAATAAAAAAGTCTGTACTGAAAAAACACAAAGTGATTTGATCATGATATTTACTTCTCTCTTTTATGCCATGTTAAAGCCCAACTATAAGTTAAGGTATAGATTTATATTTATAAAAGCAACATGAAGGAGGGTCTTGAAGACGATGGATTGTGCAATCAAAACTGTCTCTTATTCTTTCCACTCTATAAAACACCCCATTTTAGCTTCCACATGGCCAGGAAGCCACAAGAAAGGTAGCAGTAGTAACGCCACTTTTCTTTGAATAATTCTGGGACCAAATTCTGGCCATCTCAAAGCATGAAAGTCTGTGGCCTCTAAGGCAGAGAAGAGCACCAGGAAACCAGCAAAAGACCAGCAAGGTCTGGGCACCAGAGAGCCCAGGTTCTCAGGTGCTGCTCTCTGGGAGCTTCTAGATGATGAGGATCATGCAGGATGGACAAAGAGTCTATCTTGTACTGCCCACTCCCCTTTGGAAGGGGAGGATCATCCAGGGGTGCAGGGATGGGCACGGAGTTTATTTTCAGAAAGCAAGGAAAGGTCATTGTGTTTTAAACATGAAACAAAACAAAAAAAAAAAAAAAAAAAAGGAAAACTGGGCCACATTTCACTCATGAAACATACAAACACTCCTGCCAAAAAACCATGGCAGTGACTTCAGGGGGCACACAAGAAACAGGTCTCTAGAGCAGATGAGTTTAAATTAGCTCTGAGTATGCCTGTTCTCCTCTCCTGCTCATGACTTCAGGGGAGCCCAGGTGCTGAGTTTTGATTAGACATTGAACTTCCTATCAGCTGATGTTAAGTATGGAATTCCCAATTCTAGTTGTTTTTTTCTTTTTCTCACCCCAGGGTTCTGTGTAGCTGATCCCCACACCTTTGCAGTTTTCAAAGACTTTTTTGTGTCCCTGAGATTACCATACTCAGTCAGACGAAACGAGCAACTGGAAATAAAAGCAGTGGTTTACAACTACCTGCCCAACGATCTCCAGGTAGCGTTATCAACAGCTGCTGTGCCATGCATGCCTAGCTAGCTAGTTCTATAGTTTTGTAAAATTTAATGTGAATGACCCTTCAGTGCCCTCCTACAGCCCAGACATAATGCTCCCATCTTGAAAGCTATCCCAAGGCCAGGATCCAATTCTACTTGCTAATCAAACTTACTTGCATAAAGCAGATCATGCTATATAGCCATATCCTTTGTCTTTCGGTATGTCTTCTTCCCCTCCATTGAAGCAGTCAGTTCCTTTCTTGATGCCTGCTTGTCTGGGCAGCACCCAGCTCCTGACACTGACACTTGCTGACACTTCACAAGCACAGAGGTATATTGTGAGCACACCATCCAATATGTTAGCCACAAAACTCATTGTGCCTGCAACGTGAAGCCACTTTTTGTCTTCATGTGACTCCTGTGCAGTCCTGCATATGGTCACAGCTGTCACTGGGCTCAAGGCCTCCATTGTCCTAAGGCCGATACTCCTTTTTTCGCTTCTTCCCATCTCCCAGCCAGCTGTTTGACCAGCATCTTCTGAACTGCACTGAATTGTGTAGAGCTGGGATGTATGAAAATGCACTATCCTTACTTCACTGTGGTTTGGGTGTAGGCCAAAACTCTGTTGCAAATTCAGTGTAAAGAAGAAACGATAGTTGATTTAACTTCAGAGCGCTAATCAATGTAGGTGAATGTTAACAGACCATAGGGTCACAGAACAATTTACATTGGAAGGGACCTCCAGAGGTATTTTCCCTGTGCAGTGATGCACTAAGACTGATCTTGGGCGTTGCCTTGTCCCCGCAGGTGGTAGTGAAGATGGATGCAGTGACGGGGCTGTGCACTGCAGAGACGACGGAGAAGGCTGTGCAGCTGCCACTGCTGGCTAAGGGGAACTCAGCAACACCAGCCTTCTTCTCAGTTGTCCCTCTGACTGTGGGAGAAATTCCAATTACCATTATTGCTTTCGACCAGGATTCTGGGCACAGTGATAGCATTAGGAAGAATCTCAAAGTTGTGGTAGGTATAACTAATTGAGGGCAGGCACTTCACAAACATGTGCTTGTCCTCAGATACAACATTCACAGGCAAACAAAGACGTTGCATTGATTATTTAATACCTTAGCTCTCTTTCAAAATTATAAAAAGGAGGAGCCTTTAAGAAAAAAATGATGTTTCAAGCACCAACACAGACTCATTACAGTATCCAAGCCATCCATTGAGGGCTTTTTTCCATCCACACAAAAAGTGCAAAATATGAATCCTTGCACCCCTGATATCAGGGGATAGCCATGTAGGTAAGGATATAAGGCATGGGATGCTGGGAACCTGCTGTTGTCAAAGGCCATAACTTTGGTAGGTATAAACACAGCCTCAGAGTTCAATGCTACACCAAAACATGAAAAGTAACTGTAAAATTAGCTTTATTAAAACTGGAAGTGTAGGAAGACAAATGTGAGCAATCAGAAGGAAAAAAGTTTAAGTCTTACACCAAAGACATACTCAGAATTTCATGGATCTCATACATGAGGGTTTTACAAATACGAGTCCCTCTGTGAACGTGACTCGATGGGTCACAAAGCTGAGAATAAATTTTGAAGTTTAATTTTGGGGGGTTCGATTTGGTTAAAGGAATGTCATCCAGGGAAGTGTTTCAATAGTAGCACAAAACATTCAGGAAAGTTTATTAGTATTTCAACTGGGAAACTGAAATTCTGATTTGAAGGTTGAGTTTTACCTAGAGAGAAATCTCCCTTCAAAATCACTTATTTGTGCCACCTGCTGGCCTAGTGCTTGTATGGAGCTCACGGGTTTCCTGCATCTTAATTTCAGACATGAGTGCTTGCAAATGTTTTGATTTTTCTTTCCTTAATTGTGCAGGCTGAAGGTGTTTTACAGAGAGAAGAAGAGACCATTTGCATTAACAGTGGCTGTAAGTTACCCAAAAGGGTTAGACACAGATGTGGTTTGCTGTAGGAATGAGGGGTGAATGATGGGCGCAGTGAAATATTTCTTAATGCACAGATGTTCCTTTGGTTAACCAGAACTTGTCAGAAATCTCTCCATCTAATAAATAGCAAAAGACTCATGAAAGAAAAAAGTAAAAGAATTCTAAATTTTTAGAGTTGACTTATTTTACTTTTGTTTTTCAAGGTATCATTCTTTATATATTAACTGGCCATCTATTTAATTCACTAATGGGTCTTAAAAGGTGTTAAAAACAAGTTTTGTTTCAAGTATAAAATATTGCTAAAGACTGAAAATTAAATCAATTTAAGAAAGATAAGTATATTTTTTCTAAAATTACATAGTATGTTGTTTATTTTTTTTAAAGTCTGGATGTAAATATCTATTTATTATTTATTTACAGTGAAGTCCCATACTGTGGACCTGAACAGACCATCTAACATGGTACCGGGTTCTGATAGCCACGTGTTAGTTAGCCTGAAAGGTAAATGCCATTTTTTCATCAACAGCTTCTCCATAGGTGACAAGGAACAGGCCCCTCTGTGCTGCTCATTCCTGCATGGCAAGTCTCCATTCTCTCCTAGTTTTCCTGTTATGATTCAAGTGGTCTGTGCTA
Organism: Coloeus monedula; assembly: GCF_965178545.1. Taxonomy (NCBI): domain Eukaryota; kingdom Metazoa; phylum Chordata; class Aves; order Passeriformes; family Corvidae; genus Coloeus; species Coloeus monedula. The sequence continues at coordinate 52,896,199 of NC_138783.1, forward strand.
CATGACGAGGTCATAAAATAAAACATTCCCAAGGTTGATCCAGTACCTTTTCCTCTTTCTAATTACTCCTTCTTACTTGCAGTGGGTGTAATAGCTTTATGAGATCCATCCTTCCTCACTGTGCTCGGGTCAACGTTATGGGAAGGCCAGAGGTGAAGGGAAGAATTCATCTTCTCTAATAACCCCACACTGCATGTAGGGCTGTAGAAATCTGCTTTAGATTTCAGAAATAAGGATGCCAGACTCTGATGTATAGGTTCTGAAGAGTTCTGTTTTTCTGAAGAGGAGATATGTGCAACCGTATATTCATTTAATGAAATATAACAGTATGCATATATATACACTCATGCATACGTATTTTAAAAGCATCCATTAGCAAGCACTTTTATTAGTGATAAGTACTTTTTCTCCCCCCGAGGAAATGTAAAAGAATGCATTTGTGACACAAAAGGTATTAATTTCCATTTCAAATCCCTGTTCTAAAGTAAAGGGATCTTTGAATTCATCAAGTTATAAACTTGCAGAGGAGAAAAATAGACAAACACAAAATGTTTGGCACAATTAATGCACAATCTTTTTATCCCTCTGTGGGAGGATCAGGGCTGGTTTGACAAGACTTTCCCAGCCCAAACCTGATACACCAGTCTTTCCCCCTTTCCTTGCTTCCCTGCCTCCAGTAGCCTCAGGGCTCTTTCTCCTTCATATTCCTTCACTGGGCCAGCCTCCTTTCTCCAGCTTTCCCAGGGCCTGGCACCTCATCCTTGCCCTTCTTCAAAGAGCTTTATGAAGTAGCTAAAACCAGTGTTTAATAGTGAGGAGTATCAGGCCATGCTGGAATGTCAGCCTACAGTTATTATCACCTTTATTCATATTACACCGATCAGTTTTACATAAGGTAACTATTACAGCTTGTGTTTTTTACAACAGGAAACATTATGGACGAGTCTGTTGAAAACTGTCTGAGTCTCAGTGGAGTTGAGAAGCTGATTCAGGTGCCCACAGGCTGTGCAGAGCAAACGATGGTGAAAATGGCCCCTGCAGTCTATGCTATAGAGTACCTGGATGCCAGCGAGCAGTGGGTGAACTTTAACCCTGAACGGAAGCAGGAAGCCATTGGTATGATTGAAAAAGGTAGGCAGAAAGAAAAACAGAAACAAAACAAAAACACCCAAACCAACCAGAAGCCAAAGGATGGGATCTTTGATATCTGTTTCCACTGTGCACTGGCTGAGGCTGCTTCCTGAAGGAATGCCCAATGTCTTACCCAGCCACACAGAAATGCCCCTGACTGTCTGCAGACAGACATGAGAAACAGAACTTGTGAAGAGGGCTTAGGAGACTAATTGCCAGCATCTGACACTGGGTGGTATTGACATTGATAGCCCATCCTCTCTCTTGCCTAATTTAGAAGTAGAACATAAAATCTGAGCCGATCAATGAAAACTCTTCTCAGAGTAAATTAACAAAGGCCAGTTATTCTTTGCCTCCCAATGTTCAAAATCAACCAAGGTAAACCGCATCCTAAAAAATGCTTATTTCTCCCCATGGATCACAGACACTGCTTAGGATAGCCAGCTGGGATGTAGACATCTCTGCCAGTGGCTATCAAGAGGAATATGACAAAAGAAATTCCCAGTGCTAATCATGATATTGACACCTTCCCTTCCCCACTCCTGTATTCATCATTACATAAGCTAGAATGAATTCAGCAGCCTTGGACCGAGCCAGGGAGGGAGTTTGCTTAGGGAGAGGACACCTGCAAGTCTGCTTCTGGAAGACTCCACTCCAAGATGAGATCCAAAGCTGGTATTAAACATACAGCAAAGCCAGGACCACAGTATGTGGAAATGTCACTAACACAAGGAGTTGTCAGTATTGGAGCAGGTACAGCTGATCTGTCTAACTGTAGTGATGTGCTTATGGCATAAAGCAATACAATGCACCTGTCATTATGATCTTCAGATGTGAGACACACATTTTATATGTGATAAATAAGTGTATAGATATTAAAAGCATGCTAGCAGTTGCTGCGTGGAGATCTTTGCCTATTTATCCAAGTCAAATGTGGCATGAGATCCTGCTAATTAAGTATTTGGTATTATCATCATTCTTTAGTCCCTATATTATGCTTTTATTGATTCTTATTGAAGTTCATCAGAGTAGAAAATGAATTGTGCGGCTATGATACAAACTTCATCAAGATAACAGCAGTCAAGATCACAGGCCACAAATCATGATTTCTAAGCCTGTGTCTGACCCAATAGATGATGTTTTGTGTACTTTTTGATTCAATGTACCATAAAATCAACAGCTTGAAAAGTTGTCAATAATGGGAAATAATTTCCCTTTATTCACAACACATAAAATGTTTTGTAACCATAGGTATCTGCAGTTTTCAGGTTATTTTCAAGGCTCAGTTAAGCCAAACAAGACAGAGGACCTTCTAAGCCTGATCATTTTTTTGTGAATTTCTGCTGAACCAGTCATTTCCTCCTTACACACCAGTGAACACCTCCATGAGCTCTTCCACCAGTCAATACAGAATGTGTCCATTATAATACAAGTGATGAAAGAAAATGCCCAGTAAACATGGGTGTTCTCTGAACAGTTATGTGCTCTCCTGTTCATGCAGGTTACACTAGACTGCTTGAGTTTCAGAAGGAGGATGGCTCCTATGGAGCATTTAAAGAAACCCCCAGTAGTGTATGGTAAGAGATTTTTTTTTCCCTGGGGTTTTATTTTTGGGATTTTATTTTTGTTTATTTGGTTGGGGTTTTTTTCAATTTACCTCTAGTATAATTTGATGCATCAGAAGCTTTTCTTTGGCAATGGACTTTGAAAATCTGGTGGTTGCCTAGGTACTTTTGTTATGAATAATCAGCCACAAAATTCTCTGAGCATGTTCAGCCTTTGGTGAAAGAGATTTCTACTGAGCCACTGATTATTTTGCATTTGCCACAGAGTAGAAATATTCATGCTGATGTTGAGTAATAACTCACTAGGTTCCAATGAATGCACTATACTGAATATGAGTCTGTGCATAAAATTAGTATGTTTATCTTTCTGTCAATATAGTCAGCACATATAAATTCTATAAATACTTGTCAGCACAAGTTTGGAAAATTTTCCTTTGTGCAGGTTAACTGCATTCATTGTTAAAGTACTCACAAGGAGCAGAGAATACTTCAGTATCCAAGACAGTCACATAATCAACTCCATTTCCTACTTGGTTAATCAACAGCAGGCAGATGGTTCATTCCATGACCACCACCCTGTAATGGACAGGTCGATGCAGGTAGGTTATCCATATTTAGAAGAATTTGTAGTGCATTTAGGGCTATGAGGTATTGAAAGGAATATTCTGAGTTGTTGAGTAATAAGAAATGTATGTAAAGAAAATAAATCTGTAGTGTAAGTACAAAATCTGTAATGTAAAATGATTTTGTTTACAGGTCTGTTATGTCAGATGCATAGCTAGCACTTCATCACCTTTATCTTTTTATCCAGTCTTAGCTACTTATTTCACCTATGCCTATAGAGCACTTAGAAAATTAATTTTGAGGGTCATGTTTGGTGAAAAAGTATGTCTTTTATTGCCAAAGGAAATAGAGTGTAGAATTGTAACTTCATTTTGAAGGGGTGTCCAGAAGATCAGATAGTACAGGACCATGTCCAGCTGGGTCTCAAGTACCTCCCAGTCTGTCTGGGTAAACAGCTTCAGTATTTCACCACTCCCATGGTGAAAAAAGAAAATTATAACACTTAGTCAGAATTTCTAATTGCATATCTTGGTCTATACGTCCTCTATAACTGTATAGAAACACAAAGTTTTAATACTGCCCGTGAACTTAGTCTAGGAAAGTAATGTGCATCTTCCAAAACTCATTGGAAACGCAGTGTAGTGACCATATATAAAAAAATCATGCATTAATATTATTAATGATCTGTGTCAAATAGCTAGTGAGGCTTTCACCCTCAAAGCCAGTTTCACAGCTGATGTAACACTATTGGGGAAAAAGAAACAAGTAGCTCAAGGATTGGTCAAAGGGTTTTTTTGACCTGTGTTCAAGCTGACATAATCTTACATATACTTCAAGAACTTTCAGGGGAAAAAAGCTAATGAGGTCACTGTGCTTACTTTACCAAGAAGAGGGATAAGAAATGATCTGGTATTGGTGTATAAATACCTCTATAGGAGAAAATTTCTGTCTGCAAGGTAGAGGGCTCTTTAGTGTGTAGAGAGTAGCACAGAAATGAAAAAAGACCTCACCTCCCTAGTGATTGGAAATTGAAACCATGAATGTTTCAATGAGGAATTGTAAATTGTTAGCTGCAAGATAAATAATTAAATTTTTGATTATCAACTGAAGAACGTGGCAGTTTCCTTATCTCTTACACTGTTTAATGCAAACTGGCTGCCACCGTAGAAGACATACCTTAGAGGGACACATATTATTGAGAAAAATGTAAGGCTACAGATACATGGTACATGATCAGAGGGTTTGCATAGAAGATTCTTACCTTCATGGAAAGTGACTTTCTAGATTTAATCACAAGCATGTCCATGCACTTCTAACTTTTCCTTTCCATGTTTCATCTTTCAGGGTGGCATTAAGTCAGCAGAAGAGGATTTGGCTATGACAGCCTTTGTAACCATAGCATTGCAACAGACCCTGCATGTCTACCAGTCACCTGATGTGGTAGGAAGCCTGACTCTTTAAGTCTGCAGGCTCTTGCACAGGGGCATATCCACCCTACTGTCTCTTGGAGAACTGCGAATGAGGAGTTTAAAATCTGCTCACATCTGTGGTGGATAGGAAAAGATGCCATGGCCTAATATACAACAAGGTGTTTTGAGCTACACGCTCCATCATCAGTGGCTTTAATCACTAAGCAAATGTTATTATAATTGTCTTAAAAAATACTACAGTGAAGTATTCCAATTTCCTGGTATTTTTGCCAGAAGTTACAGTAGGTCTCAGTGATCTTTACAAATGGATCCATTCTGTTTCCACAGGCACGAGTGATTACAGGAACAGTGGCTTACATGAAAAATCAATTTTCAAGAAATACTGACTGCTATTCTACAGTAATCACTGCTTATGCTCTGACACTTGTGCAGTCTGATAGTGAAGATGCTCAGTTTGTGAAAGAAAAATTAAGGGACTGTTCTTCTTTTGATGGAGGTACTGGTAACCATTCTTAACAATAACTTTTGGAAAGCACTTTTCTTAATTGAAACACTCTGAGCACACTTACATAAACAAAACAAATTGAAGTAAATTAAGAACAATTAATTTTATACAACTGTATGTATGTACATACAGACAACTGTATGTACATGTGTACTTAATTATTTAAATTGTATAATTAAATATTTCAACGTTTGAAATTTTAATATGTAATTTTTGTAATTAATAGCACTATAAAGTGACAGCATAATGAAGCTTGGATCATGACCTTCTCTGATTCTGGAATTGGAACAAAACAACAGTAACTATTCATTTATATTTTCTGCTTCCCTGAGAAGAAAAAAATGTCCAAGCCAAATGAGAAAGAAGAAACTTCATATGAGAAAATAGTAACATACAGGAGTAGTCCAGACTGGATTTGTGGTCAAGAGGGAGGTGTCTCTTCCAGCCCACCTGCCTTCAAAGCCCCCCATGAGTTCTGAGTGCTTTGTCCCAGCTCCCCATGGATGTCACCACTTACCCCACAGGGTGACTGCTGAGTCAGTCGGCTGCGCGGCTGCACGGCCGTCCTTGTAATTCCTCCCAATGTGTTTGGTAAATACACTGCAGTTTAACAGCCCCAGTTTGAGCATAGGGAATATGGTTCCCTATGGAACCTAAGGAAGGCTGGATTTGTGGCCATAATTAATACTAATATTAATAATTATGCCTGAGGGACCACCAGACACAATGCTACCTCTCCATCAGATGGACATCTCTGTACAATGGGATCATTAGACTGTGATGGTTGGAGAAGTCAAAATCAAAAATTGTGGGTTTCCTTTTCCATTTTCTTTGCTTGCCAAGTGATTTGTTGCTCTCACAACAGCACCCGTGTCTTGTGGTGATGCCTTATCCTGGTCTTAAAATCAAGAGTCAAACACAGTTAGAAGGGAAAAGGGATTTTACCTTGGTATTTATTTTAAGTATCCTTAGGTGCACACGTCCAGGTCAAATGCACCAAAATGCACCCTGCAATTCCCCCAAAAGATCTGGTATAACATTATAGGTTTTACTGATTAGCATATCTATCAAAAATTCCCCAATGAGAGGCTTGAATGAGCCCCCCTCCCCAAGGAGCCTTCCCCTGCATGGCTCTATCTTAGTTTACAGCATGTGTTCTGGAGAGGACCTTGGGGTCTGGGGCACACTATCCTCTGCCTACAAAGCTTCTAAAATGTTGAGTCTCTCAGCTTGACAAACAAGTCCAAGAATGCAGGTAAAAAGCACTAGGAATACAGAAGCTGTAAAAAAGGTAAAACAGGGGTATAAAAGAAAAGGCAAAAAGTCTTCATGGCATCAGTGGTTCCGCAGTGCCATGACATGAAATATCCACTGTGTAGAACAATAGCAATTTTTGGCAAATGTCTCTGCCAATGGCATTCAAGACTGAATTATTCTTGCAGCAAAGCAGCAGCGCTACTGGGGAAATGGCAACAACGCAGTCTCGGTGGAAACCACTGCCTATGCCCTGCTTCAAACCTTGCTCCTGGAAGACAGGGAATATGCCAGGCCTATTGCTGCATGGCTGACAGAAAGAAGGAACTACGGTGGAGGGTACTGCTCTACACAGGTGCCTGACCACCAGTTCAGGGGGAGTCTTAAGGGGAGGGAAGGAAATAAAAGTCCCATAAAAACTTTTTCATTTATATTTGAAAGCATCATAACAGTTTATTTTCAACTTCTTCGGTGTATAAAGCACTTAAGATTTTGGATAGTTAATTAGCAATGGGCCCAAGTAAAATAGTTAAAAGCCAGCAAAGAAAATTCTTTGTCTTCATGAAGACATATGACAATCTAAGGTCAGGACTCCAATTTGTTTATAATTTTAGTGCTATAAGAAGAAGCTGGGAAATTAAATGAATAGTCTGTGCAAGTAAGAACAGACAAATACAGGAGCACTCAAAGCAGCAAAAAGCATAAAACTGAATTCAAGGTGACTGATAATGTCATCTCACATGTTGTTGAAATAACCTGGCATAACTGCTAGGTTTTTTTGCTTTTCTTTCTCACCTAGGACACAGTGGTGGCCTTAGAAGCTCTGTCAGCATACAGCATACAGACACTGAATACTGTTTCCACCAACCTGACTGTCAGACTGGGAACACCTGGAAGGCAAAATTACTACAGCATTGTTCTGACTGATGCCCATGAAGAATTTCAGAAGCAGTTAGAGGTACAGAACCACAATTTTTTTTAACATTTTTGCCTCAAACAGGAGAAATTGGATCATCTGGCCTGACTTTTGTCATGTTAAGCAACCATGAGGTAGCTGGTTTATAACACCTTGAAATAATTTAATCTCTAAAACAACAGAATCTTTTTTAAGTTAAAAAAAAAAAAAAACAAAGAAAAAAAACCAAAAACCACCACCCAGCAGGTGCTTAGCAGCACACTTGAGAGGTGCTTTCCTGCCTCTTTGAGGACTTTGGTGATGTGAATCTTTCCCAAAAGTGAAGAGCAGCCAGGAACCCAAGGGAGCCAGGATTCCCTTTTTCAAGGGAATGAGGAAGAAGGGGAATATTCTGATCTTCAGTGTGCTGAGAACTGTGAAAATGGGAAATCCAGGATACAAAGGAGAGAGTGAAGTTGCTAAAATATATCTACTGGGCCCTAAAACAGCACAGTAAGATGCAGTAACACAGCACACTTAAAATCTCATGAGACTTGAGGTATCATAATTCCTTCCATAGCTAAAAGTTTTCCCCACCCAGGTTTAGGGGGTAAAGGCATAGAAGACTGTCAAGATGTCAGGAAAACAATAGATCAAATGCTGAGCACAGACTAATAATCTTTTTTTTCCCCTTGGTTTGCAGTTTGAACTTGGGAGAAAACTTGAAGTATCTGTAAACGGCAAAGGAAATGGGACAATGAGTGTAAGCTGTAAATTCATAGTCCAGAGTCCAACTGGACTTCTTTTAATCCCTTTTTGAAAACAAAGTGAAAACTTACTTGTCATGGCCTCAACCTTTGTGTTCCTACCTCCAGAATTCTAAAATTTGTGGCCTAAAGCCTGGCCTTATGAACAGTCAATTTTTCCTGTCTTTAACTTTATTAAATGTATAAAATGTCAGGGGTGATAGAGGTGGCTGGAGTTTGAAAGACCTCTTTGTGGTTGGGAGAGTGGTTATCTCAAAAGAGTCCCACATCATTTGTGAATTGCACATGGGACCTGCTTATATCCATGAGAGTCCTCTGTGACCAGTTTGTGCTACTGGGGGACTGGTCTTTCTCTCCACACTCCCATGTCCCATCACCATGTGTAGAAGTCCTGGATGAGTAAATTCCATGTCATTTAAATGATATTTTTAGTGGCTTGCTGTTTATGTGTTCATCTTAGATATTAAAAATGTACTGGTCGCCTGAGCTGAAGAACAACACCTGCAATGATTTGATTTTGACAGTGGAAGTGGAAGGGAGCCTGAAGTACTCTGGTGAGCAAAAGGTGCAGGGGTTGGGTCTCAAAGGTGACACATTTGGCCAGCTGCTAATAATATTTCATAGCTTTCCAGCCTTGGAAAGTGGGAACAAATGAATGAAACAAGGAAAAGGAGAAGCCCCTGAACTCTGCCTAGCTATTGTTGCATGTACCTTATTATTCTTATTCTTATTTTAAATAGTATAATAACTATCTGAGTGACTGTAGGTGCAGCAGGTACTTAACAGTTACACAGTTACAGTCAGACACTCTCAAGAAACAGGAGGTGAGCTCCCTTCACAGAGGGGAAAGCCCAGCTCAGTTCCCTGCCTAATAAGGGACCTACCGTGTGGGCTTAAACTCTTTGAGGCTGATCTGTCATAGGTCTTTCATATGAGCAAGGATGTGCTTTCCATCCCCTGAAGTGTGTATTCATCATCATCTCTGTCTATGTCTGCATTTTTTTTCTGTTTGAATTGTTAACTTTTGGAGGGGGGGATTGTCCTTTACATATTTATGCATAGCCTAAACCCCATTCTTAGCTAGATTTGTTAGTTTTTCTTACTATAGTTACCCCTGAAATTCTAACTCTGAATGAATTGGAAACACTGACACAGTGAACTGTTATAAAACTCACAGTGATGGCATGACTGCCCAATGGTATTTATCATTATACCAAAAGGAGCCAAGTTGCAGGCAAATTTGTGCATGGCTGACCGTGTCTCTCACCTCCAGAAGCTGAATACTCTGATGAAGACGATGATTATGAGGACTTGACTACTTCAGGAAACAACACATCTGAGACGCTGTCTAAAATTGATTGGTTTGATATCCGCAGCAGAAGAAAAAGGGATGTGACTACTCCCAGCAGAACAGAATCCTTGCAATATAAAGTCTGTGTCAGGTAGGTCTGCAAGATCAGCTCTCCTTTTGTTTTTCTCCTTTGTCACATTCTTCATAACCACAAGCTCAGCATCCAACCTAGTGACCTTCTGTGAGTGTGCATACACTGTGAATGTGTGTCCTCCCTCCCATGGCAGGAGAAAAGGTTTCCACACAATGGATGAGGTTTATTTACATGGCTTACATAGATTTCAAATGTCCACTGCAGATTCTGTCCCATCAGATTCTGGGGAGACTCTAAAGCACCTGGCAGGCTAATAATTTGAAAGAAATCTTTTATTAAAAAAGGTAAATACAGCTAGAATGCAGTAGTAACACATTTACAGAGTTTCATCGCTTTCTGGAGAGATACTGTTGCTTCCTTTGTGGTCACACTCTGGCCTCATAAAAAAAGAAAGTATGTCTAATACTATCTAGGAGAGCAGAGGGGAGTAGATGGGGTTTCTGTTGTGACAAGAAGTTGGCAAGGGCAGAGGTAGTAAAAAAGAAACCCTCCCATGCAGCATAATACTGAAACACCTGTCTTTGTTCCCATTTACAGTCTGGCATTGGTCTCAGAAGCACAAATTTGTGGCTATCCTGGGTTCCTCTTCTAGAAAGGAGCAGGATGACAGAAGCAGGTTTTGCTCCCCAGTAGAATTCTGGTTTTCTACTGGCTTTGGCAAAGCCCTGAAGACAGTGGTTTTATCCCCCCTTCCAGACAGTGTCATGAACAATGGCAGGGAAGAACTGAAGTTATCCTCATTCCCAAGTTTCACTCTCCCTCATTAAGCACATATCCAGTGAATCATGTACTGGCCAAAGCATCATCTTCCCTGTAAATTGCTATGCACCATTTATCACTCCCACATCCACTGTTGTGCTGAGTGTTATGCCGAGGCTTAGACAATAGTGTGAAACTCCTTGTAGTTAAGACTGGGAGAAAAACTGAAGGCATGAGTTACATCACCATTCTTCTTCCCCACACTGTGGTGCACCCCTTATGGGAAAAGGACAGTGCCAAAATAAAAAGTTCTGAAGTACCACTAAGTGTATGTAAAATATCTCATGTCAAGGCACCCTGTGTGAGCACAGAACAACTTCGCTTCCCAGCAATGACACAACTACCCAATATTAGAGAAGGTGAAAGCAGAAAGATTGGAAATCCAATACATGTATTTAGTGGATAATTACAGCAATGAGGATTTTTGCCTCAGACAGCAAAGGTCATGTAAATTTGACTTAGTCTGTGAAAACTTTGGATACATTTATTTCCTATCTCCACTTTGTAGGCAATAGAAAACAAAGACTTTGTCAGTATTATTTCCCTGTCTTCAAAAATGCTTTTAAGGTGGAATCAACTGTTGTTTACAGGTGATTTTTTTCTGCCTCTAAGGCAAGGCACCTGGGTTTTTGATGACCATTTGACTAGTTTAGATGACTCATTTTACCTCGTGACTCTTAGTGAATTAGGCAGCTAATTTTCAAATTAAAATCTACTTGGGAAAGTTAAATGGAGCGGAATGTTTTGCTTCACCTTTAGCAAGCCTGAAGATCCAAACTCTTCAAAGCAACCTGGCTGTTCAGTGCAAGTGTTCACTGCTGACCATCTCCCTTATAAAGGTCCACAGGTTCCAAAGCACCAAAGATGTCCCTGGTTGATCTCACTCTGCTGAGTGGGTTGGAGCCTGACACAAAGGAACTCGAACAGGTTAGAAACACATTTTTCTGTGCAACATTTTATAGACCCTTTAGAAAATTTTTCTTTCAAAATATTCCAAAAAATCCATAGAATAAACATGGGAAAACAAACAGATGATGGATGGATGGATGGATGGATGGATGGATGGATGGATGGATAGATAGATAGATTGGTTTTCACTATTCTCATTCTAATACAAATATTTGCTGAATTTATACAAGAAATGCAAAGCTTGTGGTGAACAGAGTTCAGCCTTCTTAGTCCCTTGTAAAAGAAATAGGGGCAGGGCTCAGCAGGGCACTAATGTGCCTCTCCTTATCACACACATATTGCTGTCCTGTGACACACCAGGACAGTGCATCCTGTGCTTGCAGAGCAGAAGGCAAGTAGTCTTTTAGAGGTGATTGGTGGCAGGGCACAGTGACAAAGAGATTGGGCACAGTGCTCTGAAAATGTGGCTAGGGAGTTTTGGGTTCTGGAGCCTGCTTGGTTGAGGGAGCTTTGCTCAGTTTCATGCTCTCAGGGACTGTCTCCTTTAGGGAGGAAGGAAGAGGGCTGAACAAAGTAAGCAGCTGAACAAAGCAAACTAGAATATGGAGGATGGTAGCAAAGGTGTTCCTGTTCTGCCAGGGGTTTGTTCTGATTTGTTTCTTTCTTTTCCTGCAGCTGGTGACAGCTTCAGACAGGTACATTCAGCACTACGAGTACAAGGAAGGGAAGGTTTTGCTCTACTTTGGTGAGGTAAGCAAACCCAATGATTTTCTAATCCCTGACATTTCAGATAGCTTATAGACTTCTTAAAAATCTAATCATTGTGGTTTTCACTCTCCATTACCTTTCTGTAATTTTTGTCATTTATTATTATTGAACAGCTCATTGGAAAGAACAATGAGGAAGGGAAGAAGGGAAATACACACCTTCATCTTTCACCTTTCTATGTCCCAGGCAATGTAGTTCATATTCAAGATTTGGCCTTTGACTCAAGAATAAAGAGAAATCCTCTCCCTCTGTAGCCAGAAGGGATGCTTACCATCCACAGTAACAAAAGTGTTAACTGGCAGTCCTGTAAACTCCACATGGACATCTTGCATGTCAAGACCAAGATCCATATAGTGACAAACAAATGTAAACATCAGGATCCCTAGTTTCTATGTCTATTTCCCAATAATTTGGATAATGACTCCACCCTACACCCACTTGTTGCTTCCCCTCCACAGTAAAGCAGGTATCAGTATTGGCTCAGCTATGCCGTCAGAAACAAGTGTTCAACAACTAGCACAGGCACAAACATTAAGGAATTGATTGAGGAGAGAGAGTTAGTTTTCTCATCAAAACTGTTTCTCCTTTTTCCTCCAGCTCCCAAGTGGACCGGACCCAGACTGTATATCATTTGGGGCAAAGCAAATCAATCCCATGGGCTTGGTTCAGCCAGCAAATGCCATCCTTTATGATTTTTACAACCCTGGTAAGGACACAGAAAAATGATGCATAACTGCTTAGAGGAGAGACCCTCAAAAAAACCCTCCAGTCTATAGAAAGTTGATTTTGATGTGGTGCGTAAAACCATGTAATTTTGTCAAGTGATAAAATAACCTGCTTTGCATAACTGTCTTCCACTTACTTCAGATTATCTAAACAGAGATCTTCTCAGGAATGGTCCAGTATTGCAAATGGACTGAAAATATGAATTTTTGCACTTATGGATTTTTAAATCAGATTTCCTGACTTCCTGTTTCTCAAGGTGCTTTTAAGCATGTTTCACTCACATTTTGTTTTGTCAGGCTGTGTCTTTATACATCTAAAATAGGCAATCTTAGAGGTTTGACTTTTGTAGTGTGCTTGCCAGGGAAACCAGTCTTGTTCCTCATTCAAAGAATGTTAAATGCAAATCATCCCCTTTTGCCAAAGTTATGTAAACAATATTCGAAAATTAGATCAAATCTCTACTTTGCCTTAACTGAGGAATTCAAGACAGTTTACACTGGGTTTAACCCATTAACTATTGGTTGATCCTATCTTCTTGTGAAACAGTGTACTGTTCACTGTTGATCTATGGGCTAAAGATGCTTTTAAGATGAATAGTTTCCAGAGTGAACAAAAAAAACAGGGTGGGGGGAGCGAAGACTACAACTTAAAAAAACAAACCAAAAGAAACAAAACACCACAACAACAATAACAACAGAATGGCCTAACAAAAATTATCCAAACTGAACAAAAATGACCCCAAACTGTTGCCCAGCTGAAAGGAAATGCTGTACTCTAGGTGCCTAAGCTATAGGTCTTTGTGAACTGCCGATGCGCATCTGATCCCTCAGTGCTCTGCTTTCTCTGGACCAGGGAAAAGCTGGGCTGCAAATGTATGTACTGCAAATGCAAATGTTTGTACTGTACAGGCTTTTCTACCTGAGCTCTCCCAGACAAGCTGTTTTGTTCCTTGTCCACAGACAGGAAGTGCAGTGTGTTCTACAGTGCTCCCAAGCACAGTGCCATGCTTTCAAAGCTGTGCCACGCCAACGTGTGCCAGTGTGCAGAAGGTAAGGAATGACTACACAGGCTGGTCTAAAAGAAGATAGTTACTTCTAGGAACATTTAACATGGGAATTGTTAAGCCCACAAAGGACCAGGACCATTAGAATTATCCTGATGTTTAATACAGGACACATTCATCCTCTAGGATGTTCAGTATCAAATTGTCTTTTTTCTAAGACAGCCAGGATCTTTTGATAGCTAAATGCAATATATATACACAGTGCGTGTGTATGTAAAAACCCTGTATGATACCACTAAGAAAGTTGTTCTGCCATTACATTCTCTGTTATATTGATGTGTGAATGTGTGCAAACTACATCTGTCTACATACCCATGCCTATGGAGGTGTATCGCTTGTTGTCTCCCCTCCAGGTCCCTGCCCGAAACAAAAATCAACTTTCAGTAAAGCATTAACACCAACCACACGTGTTAGTTTTGTCTGCTACCAACCTACTGCAGATTATGGTAAGGCATGAAAGACAACTGTCAATTTCAGCATTGTTCATTTTAATAAGTATAAACTTGTGGGTTTACATGCCCAGACCTCTCCTGAATTGAGTAGGGTTTCTGTATGTGACCGAGCTGCTGAGGAGATGAAACTAAGGCATGTGCAGTCCTAGTCATCAGGGCAGTGAATTGGGAAGTAAAGGCCTTGGAAAGATGCAGCAGGATGCTGGGGGAAGGAAGGATGGCATTATGTTACAGGGTTTGGAAAAAACCCATGGTGCAGTACCCCAATCCCGTACATCCCTCATGTTACAGGATGTAAATAGAGAGTAGGTTTTCCATGTCATGCCACGGTGCAGTAGCTTCTTCTGCAGAGCTAGATGAATATTTTTCCCTTTGTTAATTTGCCTTTCTGGGCTCTTCTTTGAATAAAAAATTGGATAAACTACTGAAGGAAAACTGGTTGGTCACTATTGGTAAGTTTGATGCTAACAGAAGAACAGGAAAAACAGTGAAAACCTCACCACAGAGGAGCTTCCTTGAAAAAAAACCAGAGAAAGGAATACAAATCTAGAGTCTCTTGATTAATAACTCCATGGTTTGTGAATAGAAGCTACACTGGTCTCTGTTCAGACACTTGGTAAAAGCACACCTATTAATCAGTCTTTGGATGCAATTTCGTATTGCCATGTGGCATCACAGAGTTGTTGTCTGTTGCAGCATATGAGGTGGAGATCCTCAACAGTACAAAGAAGAATGTTTTTGATTATTATGAGGCCAAAATCCACAAAATCCTTAAAGCAGGTAAGTATTAAAAAGTTTGGCTCCTTTCATTCACCTGTAGGAAATCTAGGCTGACTAAATATTACCCAGCATGAGCCACGCCAGATGCCTTCTTCTGCCGTGGAAAAGTAGGGTCAGATATATTTCTACACTAGGCTTGCAAGAAGGTATATTTATTGCAGGGCTTACTTGTGCTTACTTGTATTTACTTACAGATGCAGCTGCCTCACTGTTCAGTTCAGCCAAGGGGTAGATTTTTGTTCACATTGTGCAATCCCAGAGCACACAAACTTCAATCATTTCAGATGAAACTAAACCAGAGGACACGCTCCAGCTGCATTGAGTCCCTGGCTATAAACTGGAGCTAGTCTGAGATAAACCCTTCAAAAAACATGCATAGTGTGTATATTATGTCTTCTGCATCAGCTAGTTCATTTTATAGACTGTTGACAGATCCTTATTTTTTCTAGTGTAGATATATCCACTGACATCTGTTCTGATACAGGATGAAGATTTGAAGTGCTTATTACTCAACTAATTATTAAGCAATTGCAACCCTTGTGGAGAGTTGTCCACAGTGACTTGCCTGAGGTCAATGAAGACAGGAAATCTTCTGGAACTTCAATTTAATAACTGTGATAAAGAAATAGGTTTCTTTGTTGTTAGGTGCAGTGTAAAGATTTGCCCAGCTCTGAGACAACGTCCTTTTGCAGGCCTGCCATCCCAGCTGCCCCCATGTGAACATAATCAGCAGCATCAGAGAGCACTGATACTCATCAAAGTAATTTCTGGGGAAGCTGTCAGATGTTGTGCTAGACCTCAGCTGCTGGAGTATCATGTTGGTCACCAGTTTTGAGTTTGGCAGCCAGAGATTGCATTTAAAAAGCAACTTCAAAGGCTTTGAAATCTTCCCTCTTAGGAACAGAATAATTAACTCACTCCATCAGTCTTTGCCCAGGGGACTGGCAATGTCACACAGCACTTCATGGCACACAACTTGTGATCTGTGCCCAATGTTCAGTTCCTGTAGGAAAATAAGGTCCATGCTTCCTGAGCCCAGAGAGAGCATCTGACATACCCAGGGCTTTCCATATGGAGGGAAATGATAATGTACCTAGTGATCAAAATACTGACTAGAAGATTATGGTATCCTGATGGAAAGTTTTATTAATCCCTTCAGAATACCTACAAGATTTAAAGGCTTTAGGGCTCTGGGTCCAAATGCATTTGTACTCACAACTTGCAGGCAAGCACTGGAAAGATTTTGGGTTTTGGTAGCCGAGAGAAACATCCTTTAAATGTGAAGTTGGAGGGAAAAGATGTCATCTATTCCCATATACTTGAAAATTCTTCTTGGTTTGTGCCATCAGATGTAGCTTCTGAGCATCAGTAAGTTTTCAGCAGGCGTGGGAAAGGCTGGCAGGAGGCATGAAGCCATATGAGGATGAAGAAAAAGCGAGGTGTTGCACCCAAATCAGCCTGTGACTGAACTAGAGTTGTTATCTCTTGTACTCTCTGTGGCTCTTTTGAGTGAGGTTGGCCTCTGTTGCTATCACCAAGTGTAGGTGAGAATTAGTAGGGTAAAATCTCACTCTCTGGACCCTGGCACTATTTCCTTAACAGTCTTTGAAGTAAAGGGTTGGTTCAGAAGACAGATGGAAACACTTATTTGTGTTTGGGAGTCAGCAAAAGAGAATTTTGCAGGTGTATGCTTCTCAGATTACTTTGATTATTGCTGGGATTAATGTATATGTTTTAGATAGCTAATATTTCTGTCATCCTAAGAGCCCTTCAGGAGTCCTTTAGGGGAAGAGTATAGCCCATACAAAGTTGAATCTTTTTTTTCTGCTTCTTTTTTTCCCCCCATTTTTAAAAAGTATTTCCCACTATAGATTCTAAAACTTGAAATAATTGTTTTCCTTAAATTCTGCTTGGATGCTTTGAAACATTAAATTTCAACTTTTTTTTAAATTGGAAATTTAAAATTAAAAGTTACGTAATAACCACTTAAGGTAGCGACTCAAATGTTTATGATCTCACTGTCTAAACTGTATTATGAAGCATATGAACCGAGAAACACCTTGGTAATTTAAGCTCAATGAGGCATAACATCATCATTTTCTCAAGTAGTCCTGATCCATCTCTGCATTCTATGAACAAAATGAAAATTCAGGACACAATATAGCAGAGGAACAGCAAAAAGGTCTTAGGTTATATGAGAAAACATACAGGACTTACTATTCTCTCTAAAAATGCAGATGTATAAGTACAATACATAAAACCAATGTAAGTTTTAACTAGGTGGGAGATAAGGTTCTTAAAGCTAGGTTTCACAGATCACAGTCTATGCAAAATTCTCTGAAATCTGATTAAAGTTAGAATATTCTACTTCAGGTTTTTATTCTACCTTTAGGGTTTTGGTTACTTGTAGTATAATATTCTCTATTACAGCAGAAGCTGCACAAGTTTCTGTTAACTGATAAAAAGACTGTGGTGTAATTTACCTATAATTTAAACTGGTTTAATATTGAATTTGTGCAGGAAATTTCAATTTATAGTTAGAATAAGAAACTAGAATATTGCTGTTATTTGCTTTTTACCCTCAAATGGACTTTGATAACTGTTTTAGTTAAGCAACATAATGTCCTCATGACCTGAGATTGGACCAATGAATAACCATCTTGTCAACTCTCACGTCATTGCAGTATCTGAGCAGCCATCTCATCTGCTTTGGATGCCCTCTTCTGTAGTGGGCGGATTATTCTGAATAAATAATCTTCTGAGCCAGAATCCAGAGCAGAAGCTTCTAAGTTATTTTAATGTGGAGATCAGTAGGACTGTGTCCTGTGTATCAGATCCTGAGGGACTAGCATAAAGACTGCATCAGTAAGCTTCAGGTCAGGTGTACGAAGGAGAGTGAGATTTTAATACTGTTTGCTGCATTGTTGACCCTCAAAACATTTGAATTTAGTTTGCTAGCTTTTAAGACCACCCTGAACCTGAGCATTCTGAAATAGATGATAGCATGTTGTCCCAGCTTGAGACAAATTATGAGAAAACGTCCAAAATGAACAGGTCCTCTAATAGAAGGCAGGTTTCAGCAGTGCCTCCCCCACCAGGTTTGGAAAGAGATTTCCTGGAGGAAAGTGAAAAAATGCTGTTTATTTAACAAGCAGGGTGCACGCAGGCAAGAGAGAATGAATAATATTAAATAATAAAACCTCTTGTTGTGGAGAAGACCTGGGTAGATTCAGAGTCCTTTCTGTGGGTGCAGCTGCGCTCTCTCCAGAGCTGGGGTGAGGCCTGGGCCCCTCCAGGCTGCAGCGTGGGACCTCCCAGTAATGGTGTTCCAGACCTGAGCTGAACAGTTCCAGGAGAAGAAGCCACAGTCCCAGGAAAAGTTCTTTCCTTGGCCAGCAGGCTAGCTAAAAAGCAAAGAATTCTGACTCTCTGTCTCTGTCCTGAGAAAAAGGAGCCAAGAGCTGGGGAAAAGAATGAGGGTGCTTCCTTGGCTCTGCAGCAGTGAGAGTGCAGGGGAGTCCATGTTTTTGAACACAGGCTGCTAAAAGAATTCCACCAGCTTTTCCCCTCCTCTCCTGGACCTAGCTTTAAAGGCACAGAACTCATGTCTGGCATAGGGCAGACAATAAGGGATACAGCATCATAAAGTCACCCCAAGACACATTTTCTGTTTTCCTTGGCTTTTCCTTCAGTGTCTGAGATTTAAGCAAACTCCATAAAGTCTGTAAAGTCCTAAGGTTTATAGGAAAACACCTTCTTCAATAACTAATGCAAAGGCCAAGACAGCCAGCTAAGGCAAAAGTGACCTTTTTGTCAGGTCATAAGGGAAATGTATCCTACCATAGCTTGGCCATTTATTCCCATGTCTGCAATTACCAAGTGAAATATCAGCTTGGCTTAGCAGTGGGGCAAATGACCACAGGGGGTCGTGTCCTGTGGGCTACAGTTCTTCTCTTTAATAGAAAAGTTCATGTGGTTTTCCCTTCTTGCCCCACAGCTGCTGATGAAAGCATCCAAGTGGGTGACCACCGACAGTTCCTAACACGCTCCATGTGCAAGTTAAACATTGTGCCTGGCAAACGCTACCTCCTCATGGGGAGAGATGGAGAAACGGTTGATTGCAACAACAAGTAAGTGCAAAATGGTCTCTGGGCAGCAGCAGCTGCTATTGTAGACCATAAACGCAGAGGATACTCTGGGTTTTAGAATACCTCCAGAAAGCTAAGGCAGCACCAAATTTCTCAGGGACTGATTCTGCTGAATTTACTAAAATGCAAATAGTTCCACTCCATAAGCAAAAGGGGCACTGTGGGGAGAGCTGAACCACCCAAATCTATTGGGTCATGGACCTGTGGTTCCCAGACTTCTGATTCCCAGACTTCTCAGAATCAAATCTGGCCCTGGTTCCACTGGGTTAAAAACTCACAGGTAGGAAAGGAGAATGGGAAAAGCTACCCAGTCCATCTACTGCAGATGCCTTAAACAGCTCCTGTGTTTGCAGAAGAAATATGTGGGACTGTGATTTAAGAGCGGCTCCCAAGGGTGTTGCTACATCATGCATGCAAGTAGCATATTCTTCTCATTTCTCATGGTCACACTTCAACGAAAAAAGGGAATTTATCTGAGTAGGAATTTAGTATGACACTATCAAATATTCAGGAAGGAAGAGATCTTAAATGTTTCATTTCCCTGCACAGAACTGGACAAAGGTAGTGCCTCTGAAAGCTTCTAGGGAGGACATCACCATCAAGCTGTGAGCACCACTTCCTAAAACCTTGAAAGTCCCATCCCTGTCTCTTTATGACACTAAAGTGAGTGCCTAAGTCAGTGGCCTTTTTCAAAAGAAGCCTGATAGAGACTGGGGTCTCCTAGCAGAGGTTTAACCTCCAAAGTCTTCTCCAGTTCAGTCATGAAATACTGGAAGTTACATGGCTTCTCATCACAGAAAATTAGGAAACATTCTGGAATACTCTGTTGGAACTAAACTCCCCCTCACCGTCCCTCTGGTGTGCACTTGGGCCTTTTGTGCCATTCTGGAAAGCTCTAACAAAATCTTAGCCCAAGCTTACCTGACACACTCAAAACACAAGTACAGCAAGGTCTGTCCCAGCTTGGCACTGAGACTTCCCAGACTTTATTCAGTGCTCAGTTAACCTGCTGGTGAAAGTAAGTTTCAGGAAAGTTTCTTGGCTAGTGTAACTCTTGATCTCAGAGGTGCCTCTGTGGAGGGATGCAGGAGCTCAGTGATCATGCTCTCCCATTGCTCCATGTCAGAAATAATGACTAACCTTGCTTACCTGTCCCATCTTCACTCAGGATGCAGTACTTACTTGATGCACAAGCCTGGGTGGAGAAAATTCCAGAGGCCAGTGAGTGCCGCAGCACCTTGCGCCGGCAGAGCTGTGCTCACCTGCAGGAATTCCTGAGCACCACTGACAGCCTGTGCCACATCTGAACGATGGCTCAGACCCTCACATCTCTCTGTGGGACTGCAGCTCACCTTCTGCCAGAATTCTTCCTGCAAAGCCTGTGCGTCCCAGTGGCACCTGAAACATTGCAGGGCTGCTTCCATTGCTGTTTTGCTGATTGTGGTATCCTCTTGTGGATGCGTGTATGGGTAATACAACAAAAAATGCAGCTAATCTACTAGTTATTGTGTTCATTGTACCTGACACTGAGGAAGAGAGAGCAGGAATTTCTGTCTCCTTGAGCCATTATACAGCAGTGCAATTGCCCTGCAGAGTCAAAAGAAAAACTTGTGCTTGCAGAGCTGATTAATTCCTGCAGTCCTTGGCAAGAAAAAAATAATTCAAAAAAGGCCAAGACATTTTCATGGGTCAAAAAGAAAACTGGGCATTCATGGGCTTACCTGTGTTACACTGCTGCTGAAAGACAAGAGATACCAGCACTCATGCGTCAACACATCAGCTAGTTTCTGGCTGTGAGTCCTGCTGACTCCATGGCTGGATTCCATACACTTCTGAAACTGGAACTGAAAGTGGCACACTGGACATGTCCTGTGTTGGACTCGGAAGTCTTGCACAGGCTTGCTAGGGTGGTAGCTCACTGAGGGCACAGAACTGCTTTTAACTGCACTCTCTAGCCACATGTGTTTCAAGCTTTTCTTTTTTTAGAGTTCAACTCAAAACTGCTCTTTTTTTAGGATAAGAAAAAGTCTGTAGAAAATGTTTTGGTATCACTGATAAGCAGATGACTTTCAACTACAGGTTTTGCTTCTTTAGTTTGCCAGCAAAATACCATTTGGTAGTCATGTCTGAAGCAGAGAAGAGTTGGGTAGGCCACCATCTACAGATGCTCATATCACTCTGTGCCAGCAGCTACTGAGCACAAACATTTACCACCCGGACTGCTGGTGATACATTGCAGTAAAAATAGAAGGGCCAGCTTCAGTGATATGATAATTACTAGGTCCATCCTGAGGTGGTTAATTTGGAGTCAAATGACCCTACTGATAGAAGGGGCAGCAGTGATGCTCATGTGAACAAGACATGGCACTGCAGCAGCACCTACCAGAAGAGCTCCATCACAAGAAATTTCAGATTCACAGAAGACAGTTCATTGCTGTGTGCCTGAACTGTGAACTGACCAGCTATTTTTTAAAGGCTACAAATTCAAATTTAGCATCAGCTGAACCTGGATATCAGCAACATCTTCTCAGCTGCCAAGCATTGCATGGATGGAGGGTAGGGAAGGCTCATTTTAAGAAAACCTGCATGACTGCTTCATGACATATGCAAAGGAAGATAAGAAACCTACTGAAGGTGTAAGACAGACACTTAAATTGACAGAGGACCTCGAGGTTTGCCCCAGCTTTCACATTTAGGAAATGTGATTGTAATGCCTGGTCATATATTCCCTTTATTTTATTACAGAGCTCATATAAATGTCAGTGATGAGGCAAAATACAGCTGAGGTCAGTAAAGCAAGTATTAATTTCTATTAATATAAGATAAAGAATAGGCTGTTCCACTGACATACCAATTATACAGTAATTTTGCCAATATTTATGAAAGAATACCTCTAAGGTTAAGAGCCAAATCCTTCCTTTCCACTCCACAGGAATTGAGTTAAATACCAATGTCTGACCCTTCTGCTGTGTGGAATACATCAGCACCTCAGAGGTTCTTGCCTAGCAGACAAATCACCAAATAATTGCAACACTCAAGACTCTGTAAAGTGTGGTGAAATCATCATTAAAATTTTATATTAGGTCTAACATACATTTTACATATTTTCTTCCGTTTTACTTGGAGGTGAGTCTAAGCTGGAACTGCTTAGTGTCTGAACTTTACAAATGCAGTCTCAATGTGGGAGCTGTGTGTGATTATTAAACTAATTTTGCTCTTATTTTTGGGACAGAGGACCCAAACATGCTTCTACTTTAATTCTACCAATCGGGACCCCCTTGCTTCCTGGGAAAACCTTCAAATATCTCTGGCCTAGGAGCTAGCTAGAACAGCCTCTATCCCCCTGTACTTTTCTGCCCCAAACTCCCAAACATATTTAGAGGGAGAGGGAAGACAATGGTGGAATTATTCTGTGCTGCCACAGTTGTTAGTATTTGCAGGTAACGCAGCTGCAGACCTGCTGGAGACTCGGCCAGCACCATGGAGGCCTGCTGGAGAGCTTTGGAAGCATTCATTTCTCCTTCTGCTGCCACAACCTGCAAAGGAACAGAAATGGAAAGGGCATGGAAATGCTGCCCATCCAGCTTTACAATGAGGAGGAAACAAACTAGCTTGGATTCCTGGTACCATAGGACAAGAGGAAATGGCCTTTTAAGTTGCCCCAGGGGAAGTTTAGATTGGATATTAGGAAAAAAATTAGGTTGTCAAGCATTGGAAGAGGATGCCCAGGGATGCGGTGGAGTCACTAACGGTGGAGGTCATTTACAGGGTAGGTAGATGTGGTGCTTAGGGTCATGGTTTAGTGGTGGACCTGGCAGTGCTGAGTTAATGGTTGGACTTGGTGATCTGAGAGATCTTTTCCAACACAGAAGATTCTGTGGTTCTATGAGAAGGAAATGAGAGCTGGTGGTTGACGCTGTCATGGGTCTCACCTTAGCTCTTGTCTCTCGAGCAGCCTCTGCTTCAGCTGCCATTGCCCTCTGCATGGCCATGGGAATCCGGATGTCTTTGATCTCCACATGGGTCACTTTGACTCCCCACTGCTCCGTGGCACTGCCCAGGGCAGCCTTAGGGACAAACACACAACACGCCAGGAAGGGCACAGTGCTGGCAGAGAGAAAGCCATGGGATGGACCGGCTTGGACAGAAGGACAGGGCAAATCCACACAGCAGAAAGAGGGACGCGCCAGGGGCACCGGCACCCAGCATGGTGTGTGCACAGTGGGTACCACAGCCTCATGAAACACTTGCTGGTCAACACCAGTGTCTCCTGTGCAGATTCTCTCCTGCCTCCTAAGTTATGATCCTCATCCTTTCCTTATGTGGCACTTAGTAAACTTCTCCCTTTTACAAAGAAGTACTATAGCAACTTCCTTAAACAGCACAACACTGTAGAAGTACACTGTGGGTGAGACACAGCACAGCCCTGCAGCACTGGCACACTCGTCTGTGCTCTGGCTCCTGGATGCTCTGGCAATCCACACCACCCCTGTAACCCTGGCTCTACCCATGGCCACTCTCCTGGCTCCAGGGGGTACAGTCTCTCTTTGGTCTGACTATGCCTCATCTCTGACTGAAATTAATAAATCAGGTGCTTGCCTGCCAAATCAAAAAATAAACCAGATGGTGTTTTAAAGCATACAACAACTCCATTTTGTACTCTTAGTTGTAATGACAGGAGATATAAGTCAAGGGTGTGCCCAAGATAGAGCTTCCCACAAGCAGCAAACCTCTTTCTCCATGTTTGCAGCTGCCTCTCTGCAAGGACTAAACTGATTTATTTAAGACACTGGATAATTTCAGAATTTTAATTGCTTTTTGATACAGATAACTCTGCTACAAGAACCTGGGGAAATACCTATAGAATAACTCTTTTTGACTCCAAGCAATGAGATGTATAATTGAAAAAAACCATAAAGGGAGATTTTTTTATCATTGTTGAAGAAAGACAGAGAGGTTATTACTAATTTGCTACTCCCCAGATGACATCTCCATGCTTGTCAGTGAATTTTGAGAGCCAGATTTACCTGGATATTGTGTGCAATCTCCTCACGACCTGCCAGCAGCTGAGCCAAGCTCTGTGTACCCAGGACATTTCTCAGGGTTGTCTGTGCCAGAAGCAAGGTCGCAGAATGGACATCAGTGACATTGGCAACAGCACTGACAGCACTGTGGATCTTGTAGTGCACCACCCCATCCACCTGGGCAGTAACAGCATCTCTCGTGAGAAGCTGCATTGAGAAATGCACACAGTCACAGAAAGATCCAACAACACATCCTTTGCCTAGAAAGGAGAATTTTTTTTTTACCCCCTTAGTGAGTAAAAGGCACTGATAATTCAAAGAAACTAAGAATTTCTTTTGATTTCTTTGTCATTCTCCCAAGAAATTACTTCAAGAGAGCTGTCTAGCAGCAACAAAGTTTAAACTGGGGGGAAATGCTTTACATATCCTTTAAATAACTTCTTCAATAGTAAGTGAATCTCATAATTTGAATTAGTTTCTTTTGCAATAATAAATTATGAATATCCTCTTCTTTTAGTGTAAAAAGGTCCATTAATGATTTTATAAATTTCATGCAGCTTGGAAGATCTGTGCTACTTCCCCTAAACAATGTGTTTGTAAGAAACACCAGCAAATTACATCCTGCTTGGAGGTATCTTGCTTCTTCCATCTATTCCTGCTTGGACCTGAATTTTGTAGTTGGTTATCTGCTAATTCCTGTTAATTTAATGAGATTTGTTACCCATGGGTAGTTTGCCTTTTCAGACACATGTAGAAGGGTTTTTTGAATGGTGAGCTCCATGTCAGATCCAGTTTTATTAGGACATTAATTTACAATTGGGAATTTTGTAGCCACTCCTCTATTGTCCTTTGTCTCTCATTCATACTTGTAACTCCCTTCCCTTATTTTTGACATCACAGTTCTGAACACCAGCCTGACCTGCAATGATGCATGTGCAGATTTTCATTAGGAGAATCACAGAATGGTTCAGGTTGGAAGGGACCTTAAAGATCACCCAGGTGCAACCCCCCTCCCACACACAGGGACACCTTCCCTTAGACCAGATTGCTCAGAGCCCCATCCAGCCTGGCCTTGAACACTTCCAGGGATGGGGCATCCAGAACTTCTTTGGGCAAGAAGCTGTTTTGTAAGCAGCTTGAAATCCAGAAGATACAGCAAAGAAGCTAAATTCTATATGGCAGGTCAGCATGAAAAAATTATATAACATGCATTATTTTTGATCATGCCATGAATCCACTGCATCTTTTGTTCCTGTCTTAGATGGCTGCTAGAAAAGTTACCTCTTGTGGAGGAATCTTACAGGTAACCGTCCTAAGATCAACCTTGATAAATGTATCTGTACATGGAAGTACAAGGATCATTCCTGAAAAATAAAAATAATTAGATGAAACACCTCTGAAACTGAAGTCCAGAAACAGGTATCCTAGAAGAAATAAACAGATGGATATACCCAAAGGATGGGGAATGACACCCTACCTTATCACTGCAGCTGTCCTTTCTGCTTACAAGACATGACAAGAGTGATGTTTTGCATTTTCAAATAACAGAGGGAAATGCAGATATCTGCAAATAATGTGAACTCATTAAAGCTTAATGACCTAGGACTCTGGTCTGGAAATGGGAAACTTGAAGCTCTGGTCTGAAGTCTGCCATGAGACTTCTGGCAAAAATTCCTTCCATGCCTTTAATTTTCCATGTTTAAATCACAAGCCATGTATGGTTTAGTATGTGTCCTCAGGAGAGACATCACCCAGGTCCAGATTCCTGCACCACATGAGGAACATTGTCCCAAGATGTGACAAACCCTGTGAAGGAGTCCCCGCTCTCCTTCACTGGAAAGGGAGACTGGACACAACTTCTAATCTTCTATTCTTGTAATCTCAGCACCTTGCTTTGGTGTCCAGAGCAACACAGAAGAGCACTGTACCAGGCCTGGCTGCTCTTTGGACCACATGACTATTATTCAAGAGGGAGGATAGTACCTGAAAAGGACTTTTTCTTCTTATTTCCTGTTATTTCAACTTCCAGTTTGCCCATTTCATTGCCCAGAGGTGGTAACTGCACCAATGCAAACACCTGATGTAGATGGGTTTGGTTTCTGATTTGTAACCTGAACCTAGGGGACTGTAACAAACTTGGTGTAGCTGCTGAGTGTCCCTGCCCCGACACATTTACCATTTTCAGAGCAGAGAACAGCTAAGGAGCTGGCACAGCAAGCACTGTCGGAAGCGAGTGCAGGGAAAGAGGCCACAGTTGCTCAAAAAAGACCATGGCAGACCTGAACACTGCATTTAAATCTGCCTGCAGTCCCCTGACAGTGTCTGCAGTATGAACTCATCCTTCTGTTGTCCAAATCACTCAGCAGCAAAGTCATACCTGATATCAAGGTACTCAAACTTCTGTGCTGTGACAGGAGGGTGTCTTTATCTTCTCTCAGAAGAGTAAACAATCTGCAGGTAAAGGAACTGCAGTAGAGGGGACCTTCTCATTCCCCTCTATGCTATGAAGGATTTCATGGAACCTCTGCAATTCTCTGTGTGGTTAGACTGCATTGCAATAACATAAACAAACCCAGAGGACTTTAACAGAATAAAACTGCATGTATTCACCTGGTCCCTTTGCTTTCTTAGACAGTATTCGTCCCAGACGAAATACAACAGCACGTTCATATTCTCTGACAACCTAGGAAAATATTTTAAATTTAGAATTGTATAAGTAATTCTATTCTCACTCCCTGGTCCCCTAATCTTTGGCACCCATATTAAATGTGAAGAAAGTACAAATAATATAGGGAGCAACAAAGCTGCAAATCACTTTCTTTACATCTTCTACCTGACTCATGATTTGCTGGAAAAACTCAGCCCCTGGCCTTGGAAACAGGTTACAAAACAGATCACGTAGGAAAGAATTAGCACCTATCAACAGAGGGTACCCCAGAGCTCTCCCAGTATCAGCACTACACTCAGAGGAGCTGCAGGCAAAGGGGGTCTCACCTCAGGCAATCCTAAACTACTTCACTTAGTGCATCACGACTACTGTAGGCCTGGGATTCAACCGATGTTTAACTGGAAGTTTAACTGGTGATGGAAGTTGAGACTGGAAGAAATTAAGTGAGGAAATTGTGGTGATACAGAAAATTTGTGAAAGAATCTGTGTGGATCTTGTTTCCAGAGCACATCTTTGCTACAAACCCTCATGATTCCCAAAATGTGAATATGAAGTGCCTTGTCTTAATTGAATCAGTAAAAAAGTACCAGCAGTGATAATGGAGCATTCTTTGTGTACCTCAAATCCTGCTGGCTTACCTTTATACATGCCCAGATGGAAATAGGAAAGGTAATAAGCACCATGAGGAATGAAAGGGAAACCAGGATCCAGCCACAGACACCAATTCCTTCCTGCCTGTCAGCTATAAAAAGATATAAGGAAGAAGAGCAGTGAATGCAAACTTTGAGGAGTTATCCCAGGGATGTACACCTAGCCCAGTGCAATCATACTGGACCACAAAGTCCACAGAGACTCACTCCCTCTTCCTCCCTCCCATCACTCAAAGAAAGCCATAAAAGACCTAACCATACATACAACCTTATTGGCCTTCTGATCAGAAGGTTTAAAAGGGTTCAGAAAATACATTTTGCAACAGGAAAAAAGAGAAAAATTAAAGATATTACCAAAGCTGGGGGCTATGAAGGAGAGACAAATCATTCAGTGGAGAATCCACGAGTATGAATCTGTCAGGGTGCTATGGCTGGGGCGAAGGGTTTAGTTTGTGTGAAACAGGTAACAAGGTAAATGAGAGGAACTCCTGCTTTCTTCAGATGAACATTTTGAGGAATCATGGTTGACCAGTCCATCCACTGGACCATAAACTTCAAAATTAGGGCTTGTCAAAATGCATGCTCATGCAGTTGTCTCGGAGCGTTGAGCTCATCCCAAAATTCCATTCTAATTTAACAAAAAATATATAAAACTAATTTCATTGGTTTAGTGCCTGAAGGGAAGGCAGTAGTAAGGTAAGTTGTTTCAAAGGTGTAGGGAAGCACTGGGAATTTCTGACATCAAACAAAATTCACATGCAGACAGAAACTGATAAATAGGAAACAGTTCATTTTATACTGTGTCAGAAAAAAGAGACTTGTCACCACCGTGAAACAGCATGAGACTCCCTGATCTGTAAGGCACAAGCTGGCAGACCAGCAGAGCAGGACTGACAGGTTTGTCAGAACACTCCCAGCAACCCCGGGGTAGGAGGAAACAGCACAGCTCTCCTGAAACCCCTGCCCCTCCTGGGTCCCTGTGCCTGGCTGGGCTGTGCCTGCATACCTGAGGGTTACATCCAGCCCTTTGCTGCTCACAGCTTTGCCACTCCTATCCTGAGGCAGATTTAATTACTCACATGGAAACACATTTGCATTCAGGAGGGCCTGGTTTCAGGTCTCCCCGAGAGCTGGGCACAGAATTGGTGCACTGGCAGCCCAGCTTTCCTCCTCACCCTTCCCAAAACCCTGGTTGTTTCATGAGGTATGATGAGGGACTCTACAATCAGTGGTAAATTTGAGGAGCTTCCCTAAGCAAATTATTGTGCAAACCATAAGGCCATGTAGATAAAACCAGAATTTTTAGGATTTAGTGTGAATAGCTTTAACCCTTTCACTGCTGTTAGTGCTACTTCACATTACACCACTGGTGTGTCAGGCTACATAAAGTACCAGCAGTCAAGTGTCTTTTAATCAGTGGAAAGAGATCAAGGAAACTCATGGAATAGGCATCATTCATATTTCTTAATCTGAAACTGGGGGAAATTAATCATGAAGGGATGCTTTTTTCAGCAGAACTCAACATTTTTACTTTAACTCTTCATTTCACCTAAATGACCACCTTACAGAAAATGTCTGAAGATCTTCTTCTCCAGTGACAAAACTGGTTATGAAGAACCTCCTCAAAAGCAATTTTAGATTGTAACATCATCTACCACCATCCACCTGAGCCCTCTGTGAAGACACCTGGTGGGAATGACACAACCCACGGACAGGGGAAATAGCTGGGAAAAAATGCCAGCACTCAGCACATTCATACCCAAGCAGCTGAGAAGAGTTAGGGGTCAAGATACCAGCCTTCACCACCATGGGCAAAAAGCATGCATCCAAATCTTGGCAAAGTACAATTGAATCCTTCTGAAACTGAATGTCCTAGAGATCTTGATGCCAGCTAATACTGTAGGTTCCAATTAGAAAAGGAGAACATGAAAATATGCCTTTGAATGAAACTCGTAGCTCCCCAAAACCACCACAGATCTTCTCTGATTACTCCAAAGTTTCAAACCATTTAACCACACAACAAATGAAAGACTCTAGAAAAAACAATAGTGAAGAGCCAGTCACAACCCAATATATCATTGACCTGGGGTTGCCATCCCTGTATATGGATTATAATAGTCATAACCACCAAAAAAACTTCCCTTGGGTCTTTAGTCCAGACCAAAACAGGAGCTGTAATTCACCACAAACTGTGAGCGCTCATTACTCAGCAGTTGTGGAAAAACTCCAGGACACTGGAATAAGATTCACTTTATTTTTTCTTGATACACTCATTAGGGAACATCACGAACACACTTGGCAAACAAACTCATGATGTGGGTTTCACAATTGGAAAGCAAATGAAAAACTCAGTGTGGGCAGAAATCTCCTACTGCAGAAGTCTCCTACTGCAACAAAAAGATGGAGTAGACTCATGGAGCAGACTTTAATCACCATGTACCTTCCTGCTTTCTACTAGGAGCTGAAAAATTCTGTCTTCCCTAACTAGATCCTATTTTCCTCTCTCCAGCCCATCCCTCCATACACAAGTGTATCAATTTCATCCATGGGGTCATGTTGGCAGAAGGTAGATGCTGATGCATGCTGGTAGGGCAGCATGAGGCAATTTGCTCTGTCATTCACAGTGGCAGATTCTGAGTTTTCATCTCCACTCTGTTAGACATCAAATGTACTTTTTTTGTTTGGTTAGTTCTGCTCCTTTTTAATATTATTGAGAAAAAACCCACTCACACACACAAAACAATGCTTACCAATTAGATGTTCTGTGTTCACTTTCTTGGGTCTCTCTCTCTGGGGATCCATCCCCTTAGAGGCAAGCTCTGATCCCCTCAGAGATGAGACATCAGTGTACCTTGAAACTGCAGTGCTCGTCCAAAATGCTGAAGAGGGAGGCAGGATGAGAGAAGGAGAAATCCCCTGTATGAGAGTCTTCTGGGAATTAGTTACCCTGGTGAGGACAGAATGTTTACAAACACAAAGTCTTGTGTCTTGGATGTAACTTGATGGTATTCTGTGGCCTTCCTCTGTCTGAGGTGCACTTGGCCCAGCTGGTCTTATACAATATAAGCAAAATACAAGCTGGAAATAATTTCTATGAATCCATCACCAGAGATTAAAAAAAAACAACAAACCACGAAAAAGACAGAAAGATAAGATAAAAAGAAAACAAGTCCTGTGAGGAGCAGCTCAGGTTTGGCCTGAAGAAAACGAGGCTCAGGCGAGACCTTAACACTCTCTACACCTGCCTGAAAAGAGGTTGTAGCAAAGTGAGGATTGGTCTCTTCTATCAATAAACAAGAATTAGTATAAGAATAAACGGGCTCATGTTGTGCTAGGGGAGGCTTAGATTAGATATTAGGAAAAACTTACTTCACAAAAAGAGTTATCAAACACTGGAACAGTCTACCCAGAGAAGTGGTAGAGTTGCCCTCCCTGGTGGTATTCGAAGAACATGAAGATGTGGCACCTAAGGATGTGGTTTAGTGGTGGACTTCGCAGTGTTGGGTTAATGGTTGGACTCGATCTTAAGAGGTTTTTCCAACCTATGGTGCTATAAAGCCAGAAGGTAGAGATTGAGTACTGCTCCTCTGCTGTTCTGGGGCTCAGTAATTTTTCAAATTACTCAAACACCAGCATAATAAATAAACAAACCTCCAGATGAGGTCTCCAAGATGTGTAGAATAGCTCACCA
The DNA here is from genome assembly GCF_965178545.1 of Coloeus monedula. Taxonomy (NCBI): domain Eukaryota; kingdom Metazoa; phylum Chordata; class Aves; order Passeriformes; family Corvidae; genus Coloeus; species Coloeus monedula. Next base: position 52,927,393 of record NC_138783.1, read on the forward strand.
CACCCTCCTTCATACTGTCCATCAATATAGGCTAAGCCCTGTTCAGCTGGGTAACCTCAAAGCCACAGCAGAACATTTCAGCTCCCAAGTCTTAAAATTGTCCCTCAAATAAGAGTATTTTTCACAAAATATTTTGACAATCAAACTAAGCACAGCATTTCAGACTAAGCCATTTCTGAAGGCTTTAGCAGCAGAGGGCAACCCTCTCAAAGGACAAGGCTGCTGCTTGTTATGTGAATAAAATTCATAAGAGAGGTTTGACATAAAGCTGCATTCATTACAGGGCTGTTTTCAGTGGGAATTTGTTGTCTAGAATACCTGAAGATCTGGCTTCAGCTTCATTTTGCCCAAGTCTTCCTCCCTGCCAGTAATCACACTAGCCCCAGATGGGTCATTCAAAGCTGATTGTTCCCCAGAGAATCCTTTTTCAGTCTCACAGAGAGGAAACTACTACTCTGAACTGACATTTTAAATCCCACTGAAAGCCATAAGCATAGCTTGAAAAATCAGGATTGACATGTTTATTACAATATGCTCCCTAAGTGTGACAATATTCGTTTTAAGCCATTTGTAGAATTTTCCTCACTATTTGACTTCTGTACACTGAGCTGATCAAACCTCTTCAGGACAGATGCTTACTAGCAGGGTAGGAAGCATGAACAGTGACAAGAGAAATGTGGTTTAATTATTTCAGAAGCAAAAGCATAGTATGCAAAACTATCCCAACAAATTTTTTTTCATTTTAGAGAAAAAAAAAGTTATTGAAAATAGCTTAATTCTGAGCCATTTGAATGCCACAGTTTACACTGCTGTTTATAGCATCAGATAAATGAGCAACATATACTAAAAGTTAACAGACATAATTGCTCCCTGTTTATTGACAACTCCCTGAGGTGACTGTAAATATAGGTGAGTAAAGCAGATGATACTTTTTGTTTGTGTTCAGAACATCACAGTATTAGTTCCTTCATTTTAACTTCAGTTGCACTTTTATTCCCTTCTCAAAATTTTGAAATCAAAGTCAGGGCGTTGCTAACACTTTCTCCTTGGGCCTATACTGGGGCATGGGTCCCAGAGTACTGTAAAACACTCAGAGAACAAAACACATGAAAGCTCTAGGGCAGAGCAGTTTACAAGCTGCGGATTCACTGGTGCTGAACACTGGGGCACTCCTGTGACACACGGCACAGCCACAAAGACTGAGTTCAAAGCTGCTTCAGCAGAACCTACTGACTTAGAAGCAACATCAGATGACTGTGGTTCAGACTGCTCACGGTTCTGCTATTTCTGCAGTTTTATATATGTGATATAGCTAAAGCCTTCAACTTCTATTCCAACAGCAGCATGAGGGCTCAGGTGAGACATGACCAGGTGCTTACCTGTAAGCACACCATTCTCCAACATTTCTCTGCACCGCTACATTTACAAACGGAACCAGTCCTTTGTAGTGCCTCTAAAACATCCACTTGCTCCCACTTACCTCATGATCCAGTTGTAGAGACTTAATCCACAGCCATTTCTAAACAGTGCTAATCCCAAAGGTGTGAAAAAGAATCGTAAGGCAGTCCCCACATGAGATTTGCAAACAAAGTTGTAGGTTTGTCTTTTTCTGACCTTTTTAGGCCTATACTACTTTCCTTCCCATGCACTGGGCTTTGGCCAGTCTCTATAGATTTCTCATCTTAGTCCTTTCCTGGCCCTGAGTTCTGCCTACTTGCTTCAGGCTCAGCATTCCTTTCGCCCAGGTCAACGTTAAGAAGACAGGACAGGACAGAGAGCAGATTAACAGTACTGTCCTGTTGCTTGTAGGAACATCCCCATATTGCTGCTCCTCATGAAAATGGCATCAGCTTTCAATAGCTGCAGATCTGGAGATGACAGAAAGCCCCCCTTTGGCCACTAGAGCATGAGTAAATATGAAAGAGCCAAAGGTATTGCTCCTCTCTCAATACAGAAAGGAAGGCAATTCGCAAGAAAGTAAGAACATTCATACCATGACAAGTTTTCAGGCCCAGCTAAACTGGGCACTCATTCGCAAACCACAGGAAAAGGATAGAAAATTACTCTGTTTCTCTCCTATTCACTGTATCTGCAGTTAAAGCACTTGAAAGAAACATTGAAACTTGTGTTTGCAAACACAATCCCTGTATGTTCTTAGTTGTTGCAAAAGAGATTTTATTTCGGAACACTTCACTACACCTTATCTTTTGCAGTCTGTCAATACATATGAAATAGAGCAGTAATAGGCAACTTGAACAGTGAAAAAAGCCATATTTAGTCCAAAATTAAAGTCATTCAGCAAGAGTCCTTTCCCGGAACAGGCTCAGTTTAAGGTGGTTTGCCTCAGGAGCAGATGTTTCCTTGGCTGTCTAAAAATGGTGCTCAAGTAAGCATGAAAGAGCTCAGGACAAATCGTTTCCTTCAGAAATTCCAAGGCTGGGTCACAGCAGTTCGCTGCAATGCAGAACACAGACTTTATTCCTGAAGAGGGAAAACATTAATAAAAAACAATTTTACATCAGGAGAAATATTTTAAAAACTGAACTTTAATCCTAACCACTGGAGAGTTCCATTTACAAAATCCTTCAATATGATTCAATAGAAACCAGAAAACCCATTCCAGACATAAAAACTTCACAAATGAACACTTCTTAACCCGTTCACTTGCCTAACACTGATGGGAGCATCAAATTCTCTCCTCTGGTAAAGTGTGTGGACACCACCCTGTAACTACACTGTTTCAGAAGAGCATTTAATATAGTGCATTTCACTACTTCTCACCTGTTTTCATTTGGAGAAACAAAGTTTGAGTCTCTTTGGCATCTGAGGTGTCCAATGCTCAGACAGGAACCCCCATACCCCATGGCTATTCAACAGGTATTTTTAGAAACAGAGGTATGAAATGCTTACTTTCTGACAAAACAGTACTACTTGCTTTTGACTACAGGGTGACGTGAATTAGTTCAAACTTTGATTGCTTGATGGGGAAACTAGGATTAAAATAGGATGCCAAACTCAGCATCTCAGTAAGGTTAGAAAACTCTTACTGACTTGGAACTACTTTACATTCACATCTAGGGGAGAAAAGCCAATTTGCTCTTGATAAGATACCTGTATCTTTATTTTCTCCAATAGATCTACAAAGAACATGTTATGGATAGAATGAGAAGCAGAGTAAAATGAAAGATGGTAGAGATCTCTTCCACAGATTTCTTAAGTCAAGATAGAAGGCACCAATTTTAAGAGAAGTTCAGAGTGGAGAATCATCAGAATTTAACAGGTTTCACAAACTAAAAAAATGTAAGGACACTATGTTTTTTAGCTGTAACATAACATGTAAGTTTGATTATTAAAACGTCAAAAGATTTAAATTTTTCATCTAAAAACTTAATAGGATATTTCTAATGTCACTCTTTAGGAAGTCAATTTTATAATTTTGGACAGAATTCTGCATCATAAAGAAACAGCATAAGCAAGATCAAGCAGTAGAAGTATCTTAGTAAAAACAAGTTTATTCATTTGTATTTTAGGTAAATATGCAAATAGTCAGCAAAGACTTTTTGCCATGACTGTAAACTTTTTATTTAAAAAAATTATGTTAAAAACCAATACAGTAATTTCCATTAACGTTCTAAAAAAGTTTGTTCACATCTTGAAAGAAAATACATTAGCAACATCTCCCAGCAGAATCAATCTTTAAAAAAGTAAAACTCTAGGTGCAGAACATTTCTACAGTGTAGTATCCTCTACATTTTAATTTAATCACATGATTGAATATCATTCATCTCTATTGTCTCTAAACCATGATCAAGAGCATATCTTAAATAGATGATATTCAATGATGTGTTACACATTGCCACAGGTACTAACATTATTAGAAGAGTGCACAACTCAGTTTCACTACCAGAGCAAGACCTTTCTATATGCTGCATCGTAACAGTTAATTTAGCTATATGCCTTTAAAATCATGTACGTTTTCCAAGGAAAAATACTAAAAAAATCCATGGTCCAAATTCTGCTCCCACTTATACTCACAGGATAACGTAAGCACCATCAAGTTGTAGTTTATAGCTGAAAAGCATTTAGAGAACCAGTTTGTTTGTGAGTATAAGGGAGAGAAGAACTTGCCCCATGTCTGTAAACATTCACGTAAGTCTGCAGTCAAAAGTGCCAGATAGGCAGCCTATCTGCAGTACAGTTATTTCATTCAGAGGGGTGCTGGGGGCAAGGAGAATATTACAGAACGTTATTTTAGAGGCAAGTTAAAATGTTTTTATGTACTTTGGAAAGACATATTCTCAGCTAGCTAAACCATACTCCAATAAAACATAATCCACTTCTACCCAAATACAGTACAGCATCATTTCCTAGCTTTCATGTTCAGACAAAGGAGTACTCAATTCAGCAGCAAGCCCATGACAATATTTCAAAGCATAAGAAAATCCCCACACACCTCTGACCTACCCTCCCCTCAACATACTGCTGATGCTAACAGGAGATCCTCATACATAGGAAGAAAACATCTGAAAAGCCATAAACTGACCTTGATTTGTGCACACACAAGAAGTGTGTCTACACAAAAGGTCGTCTACAGCTTTATTTGTCTAGTTTCAGTCTAGATCTCAGTCTATATTAACCACGTATACCATACAAAACATAACAAAAGCATAGGTGCTTATACACACTATTAAGTATACTTGGTCTCCCTATTCAGTTTGACAGTCAATTGCCCTATTTACATAAATATCTGTTTGAATGTTCCTGATCCTGTAAGACACCAAACACTGAACTTTTAAAATTAAAGGAGAGTCAAGGATGCTCAGCAATTCACAGGATCAGACCCTGAATCAAATTGAATGCAATCACAAATTAAGTTTGACATCTGACACACCTTCCTGGAAACATTTTACCCTCATGTTTTCCCTTTCTTTCCTCAACTCAGACCATGCTCCCACTATCGAAGAGACAGCCTTCAAAGTGAATAGGATCAGGCTCTGTCAAGCAAACACTGCAGTCTTTAGAAATGCCTGGTATTTACTGCCATCCACTCTGGGGCAGACTTGTCTGCAATGAAAATGGTGTTCCTGGTGTTGATGGATAGTTAGCAAAACCTTCAGGCTGAGCTGTATAGTTCTCCAGAGCAGAAGCAGAATGCGCCTTAAAGGAAGATAAGAAGTTAGGAAACAGCACTGATAAAAACAAGGAAACAAAAATCTAAATTAAGCAAAATTTCAGCCACAGTACCAGTCCTACTCAAGCCATAACAAATGGATTATAATCTGAAGTGTGCAAAGAATAGAGATGAGCAATGCATCTATACACAGACGTTAAACTCTAGTGCAACTATTGCTCTGAAATACCAGAGAATGAAAAAAGCAGTTGGATTAAGGGGGAAAACAAAGAAGTGTTAATGGCATTTGCTTTCCAGTGGAGTAAGCACCAGCTGATTTGGAAGGCATAGCTTAATCAGGAGCTATAATATTTTAGTGACTTTGAACTTTCCTTCTCTTCATTGCTCAAGCAAGTAAGTGTTAATTTTAGTGACTGGATCTTATAAATAAGAAAAATTGTATTCCCTGAATGCAATCTGCATACATTTCTACAGAACAAATAGATTCCTGAGCTGCAAAAGCAGCATGGCCTAGACGAAGTAACTTACTTCTTCCAATCCCCTGATATTTAAAAGACATCTGACAATATGCTGCACTCTGAACAGTACTTAGACACGTGCTCCATTTCAACAACTGATGTGTCACAGAAGAAAGAAAACATTAAGTCAAGACACTCAGCTCTCTCCTTTAGTATTTTGTAGAGAAGGAAAAGTTTTTTACAAGAATCCTTAATCTGTACAGAGGCTGCTTTTAACAAAGGACAAACTATACACATAAACACGAAGTCTGATTATAGTCTCAGTTAACTTATATAGGTTGATGGGTGAAACAAGCTGTTTCATGGACAATTGACAATGAAACTACGCATTACCCAAAGCCACTTCAAGATTATATTATAATTCTATTTGTGGGAACTATCAAGAGAAAGGCAAAACCACAACAGACACAAATTCAAGACAATCTGATTACATGTGAAGAGGCACATAACTCACAACAAAGGGTCCAGAGAAATCTCTAAGTTACTCAAATGTAAGACTGGAACTGAGCACAAATTTTGCAATGGTATGGTCAGCTCATTAGATTTAACAGAAGCCCAGGAAAAAAAAATAATTTCCATTACCTTTTCTTTTACTTCTCCCCATTTAACAAAGTTTTAGATAAGGTTTAGTCTCATTTATGAAGCATTGTACACTGGCCTTGAGTAAGAAGGTAATACAAGTAGGTTTTTATCATCATCCTTACAATCAATTCTCACACAGGTTAGGGGTTTTTCGTCATTTACTGACTTAAACTAATCCCAAGGAGTTAACAGGCAAATACACGCTCAAGAGGTCACTGGAAGAAGAACAGTATTAACAAATAGGCACGTTACCTGTAGTAGTGCTGACTGTGCAGCTGCACTGTGCTGCAATTCCTGTAAGGAAGATTGTGCGGCACTTTGGGGAAAGCCAGGGATACCAGGGAGAGATAAAAGACCAGGAAAAACTGCATTTCCTGGTGTCTGTAGTCCAGAAGTCAACCTGAAAGAATGTCAAAATGAGGCTATTATTAGGAACATCTTCACCATGTCTTATTCTGTTTCACTCTCTATAAGCTTATGTCTGTATAAAATACAAAAGCACTTCTTTTTCTAAATCTCATGAAGGCCAGAATTTCTAAACCAAAGTACAGTCTTTACCCACCTAAAAATTATTCATAAACACACAAGATTGTCTGGAACACACCTAAGGGGAATCAGAATTTCTGTTTTGTACCTAATAATAACCTTACAGACAAGAATTTATGCTGAGTACTTCCTTAAAACATCTGCGATATTGTCTGCTGTTACTTGTATGTGTTAATGGATGCCCACGTGGAATCTATTCTTGTAAAAGCCTAGGAGGTGCCAAGTATCCTCATCTGAGAAATAAAATCACTCTGCACCTCACTGGATTAGACTGTTGTAACAAGGACTATTGAGGCCAACCTATTTAGTCACTACCCTATCAGCTTCTAAAGACAAGTGGAAATCTAGTAGTGAACTAACTTTAAAAACAGTAACATACCCAGCCTGTGCAACAAGTGCAGAGTTGAAGTTTGAGCTAAAGGCCGAGGCAAACCCTGGCAGGACTGGAGCTGGAGATGGGGCTGTGGCAGCTGCTGGCAACGGTGCAACTGCTGCTACTGCAGAAGATGCCTGGAGGCCAGGGAAAGAAGGGAGAGCAGGAGTGACAGAGGGTGTGTTAGAGACAGGAAAACCAGGGAAGGATGGGTTTGATGATCCCAGAGGTCCCTGGGCAACGGAAAAAAGGGAAGGGACAGCACTGGACAAGTTAAGCGAGAAGGGTGGAGCGGAGACTGCTGCGGAGGCGGCGAGTCCTGAGAGTACGGCGGCGGTGGAACTCACATGGGGGGCGGACACGGCTGAAGCGGTTGTAGCCGGAGTGGCCAACAGAGACCCTGGGAGAGTGACGGGTGGGGTCAGTGCTGGGTTACCAGTAAAAGCAAAGTTACTGGTTAGAGACGTGAAAGGAGGGAGGCCATTGAACACAGGGGCAATGGGAGCAGAGGAGCCATGGGGGGCAAGGGAAATGGAAGCCAGAGAACTGGAGTTGTTCAGAGGAGCACTCAAAGAGGAGAGCCCTGACAGCGCTGGGTTCAGGGAACTGGGTAAGCTGACTGGCACTGAAGCTGCTGAGGTGTAAGCACGCCCAAGCCCTGACAGTCCTAGAGTGCCATGAGAAGGGCTGGCTGAATGAGAAGGACCTTTGAAGGCTGACAAGGTAGGACTCATGGGTTCTGTTTTGACCAGAACTGGGATACTGGTGGCAGCTGGGGCTGATGAAAGCTGCTGGTCAGGATTAGTAGGACTTGTGCCATGCAAGAGGGAGGCTGATGAGCCACAGTTGACTGGCATAATTGATGGTGAAGTGGTTAAAGGTGACTGTGCAGGCAATGTTGGAGGAGTGGAACTAGAATTGGCTACAGATGGGGATGGAAGACCTGGAAAAATAGCCAGCCCAGGTGTGGAGGAGCGCTGTGGGTTGGGGGTGGCTGATGGAGTGTAAGATTTGTTGACAGAGGAAGTGGGTGGGTCAGAGCTTTGATTAGCAAGAGCAGATAAAGAAGCAAGCTCACTTGTCACAGCAGAAGGTAAAGCAGATGAATTGATTAATGAAGTGTCATTTGATGTCAGAAATCCCTTTAAGACAGACAAAATTGGGTTAGGCAAGCTTAGTGAGCCAGGAATGGTAGTGGCAGGAGAATTAGCAATTGTAGATGGAACAGGACTAGAAATCCCTTGGGCATTGGGCGGCAAGGACAAAGGGAGGCCAGCAAAAACTGATGACAATGGAGCAGGATTATTAGCAGAAGCAACTGAGGAGGTTGCAGAGAACGGGAGGCCAGCAAATGGTGTAGCAGCAGATGCGAAAGCTTCAGTAGGCGCAGGTGTGGCACATGGGGTGGAGGAACCTTGCGGAGCGGGCATAGCAGCGGGGATAGAAGCCAGCCCAGAGAAAACTGCGGGGATAGGGGTAGAGGTTGCACTCTGAACAGATGTGACAGGAACACCAGGCAATGAAAGGGATTTGATGACAGTAGGGGTTGGGGTAGATGGCTGAGATGTATGGATGGAAGAGGAGACCTGTCCTGGGAAAACAGGAAGGACAGGGGTAGACATGTTCATCCCAGAGATGAGTGGAGTTGCAGGTGCTAATGGATGGCTTATTGCCTTGACAGGTGATGGGGTAGGGACTGGAGTAGCAGCAGGTGTTGAAGGATTAGAACCATGAGGAGTAAAGAGCTGATTCGCTTGTGCAGAGAAAGCTGCAAAGAAACAAAACCAGTAAGAATACTTGAAACTGTCAGAAATGTTTGAAATCAACACAAAAACATTTTATACAGCATTTTAAAATATGATATACAGGCAATAGCTAACACACAATGTTTACATATAAACAATGAACAGCGGGGCCTATGAAAACAAACCAGAAAGGTACACACAAACACATCACACAAATCGTACACCATGTGGGCTAACACTCCTTTATAAAACACTCTGTGACATCTGCTACCTCTTCATGATCTCATGCAAAACAGTTAGAAACTCAAATATACTCTGTAACAACATCTAAGCAATACAGGTGAACACCCTCCCTCTGGTCCCTAACATTTGGCAGTACCCAAACCAGATCTAATATTCCATCAGCATCAGATCACCTGGGCTCCTCTGCATCCATTCTCACTGAAGGTCAGAATTTCCTTCAGAACCAGTTAATTCAATGTATCATGATTTCAGAGAAGTTTAGTCAACAACTGAAGAAAGCTGATTTCAGGTGCTGGTAGTTTTCTTTCCTTCAAAATCAGGTCATTCTCTTCACTGTGCTTCCTTCAGATTTTGATTCTAAGAAGGTACACTTTTAAATTCATGTATCACACTACAGTATTAAACTAACATTGGCACTTGACTTTATCAACAAGTATTTCTAGGAGTCTTTAGTCAGGTGTCTGTAATAAAGGCAATCACCTGCCACTAAAAGTATCAGCTTGTGTCAATCCTACAAAGTAAGTTAGAGACATCAGTCAAGCTGCAGGAAAACAGGCAGGCACGCTGTGAATGGGGAGGTGGAGATTAATGGAAAGGAGCTGCATTTATGAACATGGGCATGTCAAGAGTCCCGATATGCCTGCCTCTAGTTTCCTGTGGAACATGAATATGTTAATAAATCATCCCTCTCAAGCAAACCTTGTGCTTTATTTTACTTTCAGAATATTCTGTTCAACTGTAAGCAAGACACTGATCCAACCAGTCAAACTCATCACCCATAACTCTCTAACAGCCTAAATGTCTCTCTTGCCTGAATTCTACATATAATTCTACACATAAATCCAAAAAAGTAATCTTTAAAATCTTGGACCTAAGGTGGGAGGACAAACTCCCATTCTGCATATGTTGAAACTCTAAAACTAGCAAGTCTGCAAACAAACTATTTCCTTTGACATATTTTTTTCAAAAAAACCCAGACTGCCCAGCTCTGGATTCTGTTCTTTCCTCTTTCTGTTTCCAAGCTGAAGACTCTCCTAAAGATCACAGTTATTTAATCCTGACAGCCAAGATAATCACCAATGAAATACAGCTGCAATAGAACTCAGAGTTGTTGCTGAATTTGTGTTCCTAAGAGAATATTTCATTCCTTACACTGTATTCATTTAGCTGCATTAACTACTTTGTAAAATACATGCACACTTAAAGAGGGGTACATAAGAATGAAGTGATTCTCAAAACATTTCTGTAGAACCACCCCTGGACACAGAGAAGGAAAGACAAAACATAACTTTTTTTTTTGGCCCCTAGGAATATTTACAGTAGATAAACTTATCACAGTCATTTTATCTATTTGCAGTATTTGTTAAAATGTCTGACTTAATGGCCAGTAAATTCTCTGTTTGGATTTGTCAAATCTAACAAAGTATTATCAAAGCCTGTTTATAAGTAGTTCCTAATGGGATTTATTATTATGCTTTGTACTAATTGTACAAAGCACCACACAAATAAAAACAATAAAAAATGCACAAGTGTCTTTGTAAAGGGAACAGAGGATCTTACAGGGTAAGACAAAAGTGGAGGTAGACATAGTTGGATCTAACACTCTGGGATAAGACATTCAAAAATATCTAAATCTCTCTTGTATTACTACCTTCTTATTGCAACTGATCTATGAAATTAAAATGTCAATGGCTTTTCCAACAGACGTCCAGAGTTTTAAAAATTGCAAAGATTTACTGAAGTATTTAAGTGCATGACATTGCAAAGGGTATTTTGATTTCGTTTTTAACATGATTTCTCACATACTTATATAATGAAGAATATAAAAAACTTTGATAAGCTAACACAAAAGAATTGCAATGCTTCCGTGCTTCTAAGTGACAAATTTCAGACGATTTTTTTTCTCCACTCTCAAGAGATCCTATTCCACATACTTAGCAGCTACATACGTAGAAGCTTATGAAGATCCCACTAAACAAATTGTTAACATTTTCTGAACAAATAACAAAGATACAATCAACACAAAAACCCCCCTGTGGATTTGCAATTTACCTTGATTTTGTGAAGGTTTTGCCTGGCTGGAAAGGTCTTCATTTTCTAAACAGAGAACAGCAACTTGTTATTGAAAAGCAAATGACACTCCAGCAGTGAATGAATGATCCACTCCCAACAACGAATCAGGAAAATCAGCATGAATATTTTTAAAGATATGCATGCTTTACCTGATGCCACTTGATTAGTAGTGTATGGTGGAGGAGCTGGTAAGCCTGGAGCTATGACATTGGCCATTGGAACTAAGCCAGCATTGTTGTAAGCACCTAAAATAACAAAGGCAATACACATCCCCATTGTCAGAAGAATCTGTATCTAGATGAACCAGTAAGCATCGTCTCCTTTAAAAGAACATTTTCAAGACTGTAAGACATTCCTTCATCAAAAAGCTAGACCAGTTAATCATTCAGACTGGATGTTGGCTTTTGCCAATGTCTGCCTGAATGGCATGCATTGTGATCCAAATTTTACTAAGGGCAATTCTCTTGAGAGAGCCTGAAAAAGTCAGGTTTCAATTCCTTTCAGTTCCATTTTGCCTGAAAAAACTCAAAGGAGAGGAGTGATACAGTGTCTGCAGCATCACTGGTTCCATTCCTATTCCTAATTTAAAGGCTGTTGCAACACCTTCTTCAACATTAAAGCTGGACAAACAAAGGAGCCAAACACAGATCAGTAACCATGACCCTTTAACACTAGCCAGAAAATACAGAGAAAAATGTCCCATCTCAAATACTTAATCTAGTATTCTTCAATAATCCTTTCAATGCTAAGAAATTCAAGTGGGTTAACAAACTATTTCAATATAAAATTCTTACAGCAATTAATGTATTAAAAATACCTTTTTTCCTCCCTTATTTTTTTGAGCAACTTAAACTGTTGTATTGCTGTGGTATACAGTTCTGATGAAACACATATGAATTTAAATTGCAGGAACACAAACACACTTCATAGTGGCCCTGAATTAATAGTTTAAGAGCATAAGAACTTAGTCTTCATGGGCAAAGGTAGCACTTGAACAATACTGAAAGTGCAGTAATTTGTCATATACAACTCCTTTCTGATTTCACACTTTCACAGCAATTCCACCTGATGTTAAGATTTCTTGCACGACCTGAAAATCAGAAAAGCCACTAACAATCACTTCATCACCCAGGAATGAAATGTTCAAGAGGCAGAAAACAATTCATCATTCTGACCACTGACTGAAAACAATCACATTCAATAGTTTCAGGTCAGCATCTGCAATCTCATTAAACACACACACACATGTATATCATTTTACCAGTTATGAGTTCTGTTGTCACAAGAGCTTTCTTACAAAATATGTTGCAGCCTAATAAGGCCCAGAAACCTCAAAAGCTGTTTCATATCCTAAACCTGTACTAATATTTATATCCTTTCACAAGCCAAATTTTGTGCTTTAAGATACTTTGGACAGGATTTATTTAATATAAATTTGAGCTAGTCCGCAAGTTTGCCGTACAGTTTCTTGGCAACAAGTAATTTCCTGGGCATAAATAATCAATCAGTCTTAGTTTAGCCACTAGTAGTGCCCATTTTTCTAAAATGGCTCTAAAAAGTCTTGCAGACATCAAGTTGATTAGATGACTCAGCCTTCAGCAAGCTAGGAATTCTGCTTCACTTTCTTATCAACTACCTGAAAAACTCCCTGAAATCCCCAACATCAGTGAAAAGCAAGCGTCCTAACCAGAGCACTCCTTGTTTTGCAGTACAGAATTTCAAGATTAGAAAAGGCTTTCAGCTGCCAGATCCAAATCTGACTACTTTACGTATTCTAAGCTTTCTTCCAAAGAAAGGGCAATTGCCTTGCTCCCTTCCAAAGAAGTCTGGAATCAAACAATTGATGCAGCAGAGCAAAGAGAGAGGAGCTTACGAATAAAGGCTCAATCTTACCTAAGGCACAAGGACAGAAACAGACCAATAGCTGGAAAAGGCAATCACTATTTCCCTTCTGAGACTGAAATCTACTTTTCTTTTAGGAAACTGTTTGCTCTCCATTATGATGGAGAGAAGGTAAAGCTGAAGGCAACTGAGAAACAGATTATAGCCCTTCAGCAAGTTCCTACACAGTTCCACCCAATTCAGGGCTGTGGCTGGCCATATCCCAAGTTGGGTTCTATAGTAACAAGCCAGACTTGTCAAGCCAAAGCCCAAACCTTGGTCAAACGTTACAACAAAACCAAAGCCCTAGTCTTGTCTAACACGCACAATGCCTCCCATAAATTAAATACTTTGTCATCAGAAAAGGATTGTGAATTTTTCTTATGGATGTTGGAAAAATAAGTCAATATAGTCCTCTTTTAATCAATTCTGCTGTCATGATAAGAAAAGGTAGAAACCAGTACCCAGAGCATGCTTGGAGAGCAGAAGCCAATTTCAGAGATGACCATGGTCAGAGAAACTGACACTTGACACATTACTTAAAAGGCAAATGCATGAAACAATAGCATCAAGCTAGAACACAGAAACCTTACTTGGTGCAATAGTTGCATGTGGCCGACATGGTGGGATGGGGTATGGAACTGGTTTGTGTGGATTGTACGTTGATGGAGCCTACATAAACAAAAAACAAATGGGAAAAGCAATAGTGAAAGCATTACCTAATATTTCTCAGACAAAAAGCTAACTTTCAGATACTACTACAGACAGGCATTCTTCACTACAAATATATGTGACACAAAATTTCGTCATAATATCCATAGTGACTGCAACTATTTCGCTCTTTCTGAAAAGAGTGAAGCAAACATCACTAGTATACCTTTGGATTTTCATATAAAACTGAGCACAGGAGGGAAAGGGAACTCCTTTCTGCCTTGCAATTCTCACACTCTGCAGTCTTGGACTGACTTCTCATTTTAAATGTTTAGCACATTTAAAACTACCAAATATTTCTGAAAGTACCTATGCCTTTAAAATTTAATTTGAAATGTTTTAATTTAAAATGTTTGTGGGAAACATCTCATAATAAAAGTGGTAATAAAACATTTGGACAATACTTCAAAGTAGTAACAGGTGCAACTGAAAGTTTGTCCCACATGCTTAAAATTTTGAAATACACATCAGCTGTGTTGTCAAGAAACATGAACCTCTAAGGCACTGCTGTAATTCAAGTTTCAAAGATGGAAACATTTTCTGTGTTCATGTGAGAAACCCTCAGAGAGGAGCTCATGATGGACTACTAAAAATGCTTTTAGTTTTCTCTTCTGCTACCACAATTTAAATTCTGTCTTCAAATGCACATAGATTGCATCCAGTAGAGGATTCTCCCCCCCTACAGATAAAAACTAGAGCTCATTTTCAAGTTAAATAAAAAAATACTAGGTCATATTCATTACAGAAGTTTAGCTTCAATTAAATTGCTGCTCTACAGTCTTCTGGCAACATAACAGAATTTTATAACAAAGCCTCGGTCAATTGGCTGGTGGTTGTTTTGGGGTTTTTTCAAAGTTTCATTTATTTATGAATTTATTAGACATACTGGTTTGGATGGTCCAAGTATACGGGCTGCTATTCCCTTTCCTTCATTAGTACACTCTTCTGTGTCCTTTTTGATAGGGGTTCCCTGAAACAAAAGAAAATTAAGCCAAGCATTAATTTAGAACCAAATCTTGCTGTACAATTTCTGCCACATTGTTTTTTCCTGAACTACATCTGAGTTTTTGAACATTCTGAATGTAACCATGTTTGTCAGGAAAAAAAAAACAAAACAACAACCAACTGTTTTAGGCTTGTAAAGTAATGAGTAAGAACATTCCAATAGCTTGGTTTGTAACACTGAGCTTTTTTAAAGAGAGGCATTTTAAACAGTCCATGTTGATGATGAAATTCTGCATTTTGACTTGTGGACATGATGACACTAATTTTGCTGTCCCTTAAGTGCTCACATGAAATGCTTAACATGCTTGTTTAGGAGCCACACTAGGATTAGCAGTAGTATAGCAGTGACCCTATTAGGTCACTTTATCAACATACCAGTAAAGCTCTTGACACCTCTCCTGATTCTGCCAAACATTGCTAGAGTTTACAATGTTTTCCTGATATGAATAATGTTTTATTCATGAAGTAATCTTTACCTGAAGCAGCATAGAAAGAATAGGCAAATAAAAATAATGCAAGTTCCCTATAAATGTGGAATGGGGTAAAGCAAACCCAACAAACGCACTTTGGTTTTGATTCCAGTCCTCCTTCCATGTATGTGAATTCTGGGTTTGGTTATACTACAATGAACCTTAAATCAAGGGTTCATTTGTGAAAAGCAAAAGCATAGGATTGTGCTTACTGGAAAAATTCCGTTTATGCGGCTTGGTTTGCCCTTGGGATAAGGATTGCCAGGAATCATGCCACAGGATGATATCATAGCATGAGGAGCCTTACAACCTGTTTTTGAAGCCTGCAAAATAATCAAGAAAGAACATCATTTGCTATCAAATTCAATGTTCTAAAGCAACTAGTTACTACTTTATGACATTTAGACTGCATGAATCAACCTACATGGAACAATTGGAGTCTGTGTCTCAAGTGTTATTCCAAATAATCCAAATAGTATAAACTTCTGCCAAAGTCCACCTCTGCTTATACTGAACTTGGGCTTAAGCACTTGGTGTTCTCTAAAACAAACAGTTTCCTCCAGCACCGGTTGTAATTCTGCGCCCCTTTTTCCATATGTTCCTAACGCCTGACAGAAACTTCCCCTTTTGTTGCACGTGCATCACACAGCTCTTATCTTTTTGCAGTTGCTTGTTTCAGTTTGTCTCCCACCAACAGCTCCCAGAAGTCCTCATGCTAAGCCCTGGCCCCTCAGTGACCATAAGGATGTAAACAGAATCCTAATAGAACCAAGGATAGTAGTTTATCTTGATTACCTGTTCGAGAATTCTTCTGCATCTTTTCTTCTCTGACATATTAATTCTGAACAGATCTTCAATAAGGCGATAATTCTGAGCATCAACAATGTTGCTGTAAAGGTATTGACAGACAATTACTGCCATTGCCTTTGCATAAGCTGAAACAATGCACCATTGAAAAGTGGCCCACACTCACTGAGCCACTACCCAACAGTACATTAAAAAAACATAATTAGTTCAAATTATAATATTACTATTGAAGTAAAAACCCCTGGCTTAAATATGGTAATTTTTTTTTCTGATATCCAGTCTAAACCTACTCTCAGTGTGAAGCAATTCCCCTTGTCCTGTCACAACACTCCAGCTCTCTTGCAGGCCTCCTTCAGGTACTGGGAGGCTGCAATTAGGTCACCCCAACTTGTTCCAGGCCGAACAAACCAAATTCTCTCAGCCTTATGTCTACTTCTACAATGTCTACTTCTAATTACTCTATTGAACAGCCCCATCAGTAATGGACATGTGCTTTACCTTAACCAGACACAGTGCTTCCTTCTAGGAGTATCTGAAGTTTATATCCCCAAACACGAGATAAACCAATATAAGTTAAGGAAATAAAGCACAAGAGATACTTACGAAGCTAAGATTTCAAGGGCAATAAGTTTATCTTTACTGAATGTGAAGCAGTTGAGAATATTAACCATTTTTGATGCTGGAACTGCCACTATTTTCTGATAAGAAAGAAAAAATGTGTGTATAAAATAAGGCAGTACAACTATTTTAAACTCAGAATACAACTCAGTAACATATACATATGGTGTATTTCAGTGAAATTTTAATAGCCTCTCCCTCCCATTGGGAAGGAGACTCTACAGGCTAAATTACAAACAAGCAGCTCCAAAAAGCACTCACCCAAAGCAAAGAAATCAGGAGAGTTAACAATAGTTACAAAGGGTTACATCTATTACTGAGATACACAGGAAAGTAAAAGTCACTTTAGTCAGAAAAGATACCCTAATTTTAAGTATGAAGTTTCATAGCTTGAAACCACTGAAGAAGGAGATGAAGAAGAAACTTTGAAGATTTTAAAGGATAGATTGACTCATCAGTTGAAAAGTAGGTGTCATAAAATTAAAATGACATTAGCAGAGCAAATTTATTCCAAAAGATTATGTCACAAGAACTTACATGTTGTAAAGCCTTTATTGCCTTGAGCTGTGGTTCTGCCCAGGAGAAGTATCTCAGTAATTCAACAACCTGCAACAGTAAGGCCTTCAATTAATCTTTTAGATATATTAAAAATGTATGCTAATAGCATCAACATGACCTTTCCACTTTTCTAGCACAGTGGTATATTGCTAAAAAATATCTGTATGTCTGTGGATTTGATTGTTGGTGCCTACCAGCATCTAACCTTTTTATTTCTAAGTAGGCACCTAAAATTCTATTTTATGAGATGAAGATTTTCTATGGAAAAATTTCAAATACTTACTTTTCTACATATATTTGCATATATACATAACAATGCCACTGTTTTAGAATAAGTAAAAAAAAAAATCAAGTATCTCTGAAAAACCTTATCAACAATCAGTATCCCAAACAGCATATTCCCAAACATACACCAAAAAAAGCCAGCAGGAAAAGAAACAGGAAAAAGAAAATCTCTGTATTATCATATTATACATTATTACTACATCTCTATTTAGACAATACATGAAAAATAATCCTAAATTCCATTAAGATAAATTTCCACCATTTTCCTGACACAATAAAAATAAAAATGTAGTGATTTTGATAACAAAGCAACTTGGAGCTCTTTTTAATAGTATCATGCTGATATAATAGTAAGGAATTAAATCTCCTCAGTTAATAAATATGAAAAGCTAATATGATCAGCCTCAGTATGACTGGCAACAATCTGTTTGTATTACTGAATACCCAAAAACAAAAGCTCCCATTAAACCCATGACAGTGTTGACTTTACCTGTTCACTGGAAAAGTATCCATGAACATATTCAATAGCTTTTAATTTGTACTCAGTCAATACAGCCTAAAAGATATAGAATAAAAAAGATGCATGATTAGTGACTCAAAATTATAATTATAGCACAACCATCTGCTAATCTATTAATCTAAAATCTGCCCCTACAAAGTGACACTTGTATCAACTGCACTGCAGCACTTTGAAGTAAAAGTACATTCCTTAGGTAATTGAGAACAGGGAAGAGCAGAAACACTTGATTAAATTCTTCTGTTAAAAAAATACTCATTTTTTAATTTACTTGCTTTTGCTTTTTTGTTGTTGCTTATAACTGAGAGAACATCATCACTCTCTTTTTGCTCCAATGATTTACGTCAACTTTCAGTTAAACAAGATAACACAGTTGATTATTCAGGCAAGCTTTTTGCACGGCCCCTGTAAACTAAGTAGCAAAGTATTTTACCTCAGCGAATTTATGAAGAAATTGGATAATGAGTGTATACAGACAGAATTAAATATACAACAAAGCTTGCACCAGAGATGGATGCTGTCTTACCATCATCCTTACACATTTCAAATTTTAACATGCAGTCATACAAAACAAACAAGGCACAGTACTTTAATGCAGCACTGGCCTTTTGACTTTGTGGCAAGACAGTTTTGTTGATAACCACGTGAGCTGTCTAAGAGCCAGGACTTCCTCCCTCTCCTGTACCCAGCTCTCTGTGACAGGTACAAGACGTAAAGAAGACAGCTAACAGCTGAATTCCTGCCCCAGGCTGCTGAAAACACCTTTCTTCCACAGTTTCCAAGTTCCCCCTCTGATGCTAGATCTTGTGTATTCTCAAACCACCTTTAGCTTTATCCCCATACCCACTTCTATCCTTCTCCCAACAGCCCTAAAATCTACCCTCACCCTTGCTTTTTTGTTCCTGTCCCTCCACATTGACAGACATGGTCTCCAGCACCGCAGCTTCACTGTGAGTGAGTAGCAAAGGTGCACAGAAATCCACTTAGATACTGTTTGAGGCAACCTTCTTCCCTTCCATACCCCATTAACAGACAAACACAGACACACTGCAGTCACAGGGGAGAAAGAATTTCTCCCTTCATGCTCATTTTTTCTTCTGTCCTTTCCTCCTTTTCATGTATTTTGAAAAAAAAGCAGGGTATGTCATATTTTTTACCAAAACAAATGTTACTTTTCCTTCTTAAATCAACAACTGAATGACTTTGTAACAAGAGCACAAACAAAAAGCACTGCTATGCATATTTATGGAAGGAACAAACAAACAAAACCCCCAAAGTTTATTTTGCTAGTAATTGTAAATACATATAGTGAAAAACAGAAGTAAGCTAAGCATGAAGACATTTAAATAATTGTTCCTGCTAAATGTGGGACTGAAAATGGAACATGCCAACACAACAAACTTGCAAATCACATAATAAAGAAGGTTCTACCACAGAGGTAGAAATGAAGCTTAAACAAAAACATAGCAACAAAGACACAAAATCAGCATTTGGACCATGAATGTTACACTGCAACAGCACAACTATTATTAACACAGCACAGCACTGACCCTTAGATCAACAGCAAGGTGGAATACAGGAATAGAGGCAGATAACATAGAGGAAACATAATTGCCTAAAATCACATGTCTAAACCCTTTTGTCTGAAGTCTTTAGTAATCACAGAGCGTATTCTGAAGGACTGCACTGCAGTCATATAATTGAAGCACTACTCCCTCCCACCATCAATTATCAGAGAAAGCATTCATGTGCAAGTCGTTCCTTGATTTTTTTTTTGTTCCCAGATTTTGCACTCAAATTCATAAGTCGGGAGGGAAGTCCTCATCCTGAAATATCTTAGACTGTCATGTTTTCAGCTGTTTTATAAAGGAGACTTTATAACCATGACCTTATGCAAAAATGTAGTTGTGATAACAAAGACTCACCCCTGGGGCTTCTGTTGAACAGTTCTATACCACAATATGGTTTTATACCTCAATATGTTGCAAAACAATAATACTGCAATTGCAGCTGTCACTGCCTCATGCCGAAGAGAAACTGAACTGAATCTCAGCTCCAGTACCCGAGTCCAAATAAAGGAAATTTACCTCTCCTAGAGATACCAACATAACAAAAACCCCCACTTATTACAAAAAAGCTATGGATCGCTCTTCTGCCACGAGTAATCTCATCTAAAACAAGCCCCTCATCGTCACACCAAGACAGCTTCAGCAGGTTAACTGCTCTACTACGACTCTTAAAAAACCTCTGCTTAACTGCAACAAAATACATCCTCACAGGTTTCTGCTTCCTAAGCAAAACAAGAAACATTAACCTCAAAGATTTTTTTCTCTCTCCTTTTCTCCTTCTAGCATTTGGGGACGTGTGCCAACAAATAACTTCGAGCTTTCCTGTTAAAAGCAGGCCTCTTGTGCAGAGAGAAACCAGAGCCCCGCCAGACACGAGGAAGCCCAGGTTTGTATCTCTGCTCCCCACAACTAGCAGTATTTGGCTCGGTGAGGTTTTAAACAGGAGATGCAGAAGCACAGCTTAGAGCTCACATCAAAATGCAGACTTAACATCCCAGAGGAAGAAGGTGGGCACACACTCCTGAGCTGTGGGAGAACTGACTTCCACAAGGACAACAGAGTGCAGCTTAGAAATCAGCATTCTCACGTCCTATTTGTGCACTGTACCTCCTAAATCAGTGTATAAAAGGTGCGTACTACACACTGACACCGCTCGGGCCAAGCAAACGCAGCCCTTCCCTCGCAAATAAGAGATGCTTGGCTACTTTGTTTTCATTCCTCATCTTCCTTGGAAGCGAAAATGCTGCAGTAACCTTATCCAAGTGCTAATTTCAAATGACGACTCAAGATCATCCAGTCCCGACACCCTCTGCCATGGGCAGGGACACCTCCCACTAGACCGGGTTGCCCAAGGCCTTGTCCAACCTGGCCTTGAACATTGCCAGGATTGGAGCATCCACCACCTTCCTGGGCAACCTGTTCCAGTGTCTCACCACCCTCATAGTACAGAATTTCTTCTTAATATCTGATCGAAATGTTTCCCCCTTTCAATTTGTAGCTATTAGTCCTTGTCCGATAGTCCATCACCAAATGATTAAACACACAAAACGAGAGGTTACCTTCCTAATTTCATCCAGCACGGTTTCAAATGATTTCTTATCCATCTCGATTATTTCATTCAATGCCGACACTTAAACGTGGAGGAAATAATACTAGTAATAAAAAAAAAATCCTAAGTGTCTTTAAGCATACTGGAAAAAAGGATTTAAAAAAAAAATAAAAATGCCGGGCACGGAAGGCGGCCCGGGCTGTGGTCGGCCCCGGGGATGGAGCGCTGCCGCTTCTGCAGTGCCGGACACAGAGACAAAGGCGCCCGCCGGGAGCCGCCCGGCGCGCCCGCTCCCCGCGCGTCCCGCGGGCGCTCCGGCGGGAGAGGGCGGCGCGGGGCGCAGGGGCCGCGGCAGCGGCAGGAAGGGCGGCAGCGGCGGCCGCCCCGCTCAGCACGCGGCGCCGAGGCCCGGCCGGCCCGGGGCGCCCCCGCAGCGCATCGTTCGCGGCGGCGCCGCCCTGCGATCCCGGCGGGCAGAGCCCGGGCGGACCCCGGGGCAGGCGAGGAAGGCGGCCCGGGAACGGCGTGAACCCCAAGACAGCGCACCCCCTCCGCCGGTCCCGCCTCCCCGCCGTCGCGCCCCTATGGCATCACAGCGCCGAGAGAAGGCCCTTTACTACGCTGGGCGACGACAGCGATGCCTGCGCAGAAGCGGCGAGAACTCCGGGCGGACTCGCCCCTCACCCAGCTCCCGGCGCCGCGCCGAAGCGCTGAGCGCTCCCTCGGAGCACCACGGCGCCCGCCCCGCGCCGTGCCCGCGCTGCCGCCCCTAGTCCCGGGCCCGGCACGGCGCGGGGAGCAGCGGCCACCGGGGCGACGTGGGGGGGGCGGTGGCTACGTGGCTGCCGTGGCAACCGGCCCCGCCCCCGGGAGGCGGGAGCGGCCGGGGGCCCGGGGCTGCCATGGCCGGGACGTTTCTGGCCCTGCTGGCCCTGCTCGGCGGCTCTCAGGTGCGCGCCGGCCGGCCGGGGCTTTGTGCCACGGCCTCCGGTTAGGGCGGTCAGCGGGGAGGGCTCGGCTGCGAAGGGCGCGCCCGGGGCGGCGGGACCGGAGCCGGCTGGGCGGGGGGTGCGGGCGGCGCCCCGGGACCCGGTCGCGCTCGGTGCCTCCCGCGCCGCTTGTGGCTGATGGGGTTCCAGGCGGAGGCTGCGGCACTGCGCGGCTTCGCAGCCCCGCTGAGATAATGCCTGCGCGGGGCGGCCCCTTCCAGGGGGCTCCAGGCGGTGTGCTGCGCCCAAGCGAGGAAAAATGAGTCTGTGGGTGAATAACTTCCCACTTGATACTGACAGGTTTTCTCCTTGCTTGATTGCTCTCGGTTTTCCTTCATGATAGCCCAGCCTGTCTGTCCGCAGCTCTGTGTCCCCTGGTCCCGGCAGGGCGAGGAACAGAAATGTCAGGTGGCCGTGGGCCGTCAGAGTCACCGCGTTACTTCTTAGCTCTGTGCTGAGTGCTCTTTTCAATGCTTACCTTACAGCATTGCTTAGCTTCCACTCTTTTGCTGGAAAAACAGAACAAGAAAGTGGAAGATTATTTTTCTCCGTTTTCGTTTAAAATGTATACGTTGACCCGAGTCTGACTGTTTGTGGCATTTTACACTTCCCTATTTCCAAGGTGTAGTTTTCTTTCTTGACCTCTACTTTTTTTCATTTTCTTATTTTCCACATCTTGAAGTGGCTACTGAATCTGGTGCATTTGGCACCTTCTCTACTATTTCCCTTCTTCTGGAGTGTGACTTATAGATAGCAACAGCAACTCTAGTGTAAGAAATTTCGGGGTGTGTGTTTTGCTTTCTAATTCCAGACCTGCCCAATCCAAAGGACTTGATTAGCTTGATCAGTTTGTTGAAGTTTTCCCACTTGCAGTCCAAACCCCTGGCTACAAGCCTGCTTCTGTTAATCTGTCTTGTTAATTTAAATTGAATAAATGAATTTATGATGCTTCAGCACACAGTTACTTTCAACCGTTGTTTCCTTTGATCCCACCCTCATGGAATTTCACTACTATATATTTATTTTGCATTTTCAGGTTTTAAAAGCAGAGTACTACTCTCCTTGGAGGGGAGAGCAACAGATGTACAAGCTGGACATAGGCTGGCCTAAAACTCCAGAACAGTTCACTGGCCAAACATTTTGTGTTGCTGTTGACTCTCTGCATGGTTTGGTCTATGTAGGACAAGTGAGTGGGAATACTGTATTTCTCTCTGTTGTTCTTGTGTATTTTTGCCTTCAAAGCATCTGTTTAAGATTAGGATATATATGTGTACGTTTATTTTTATATATTTACATTTTTATATACATGTGTGAATAATTATTGTATCAAACTCAGAGAAAATATAAGCAGAGATGTCTCTGCTACATCTCTTTTTAAAAGGAGTTCTGGTACATTTGTTCATGGGGGGTTTTTTTTGAAGCATTAAATTTCTGTGGTATGAATGCATGATCCAACTTAACTGAGTTACAGCAGCTTCTTCCCTTAGCTGTAAGATAAAATGTGATTCTGGGGCAACTGAATCTTCCATTCTTTGAGGCCTTGTCCCATGAAATCAAAACCACACAGCTTTTTCAACCAGATAGAGTAACTGGAGGCAAATTATTTCCTCTACCCAGTTCCCTGTGTGACTGTCTCTAGGCCATGGATAAGACATTCTCTCCATGGGACGTGGTAGGAATTTCTTGTACCGTACAGTATGAGTACTTGAGTGCCATGCAGCTAATAAGCACTGTTGCAGTTTTTCATGTCCATGTTCCACTGGGCATGCTTTTCAGCAGGAGCACAAAATCACAGTTCAAACCGAAGACCAAGATAGCTGCAGGCACCTGGCTGCTCTGAAAGCTGGACTCTGTGATGTAAGATTAAAGTCTAGACTGACTGGAAGGTTTCTAATGCTAAATTTAGACTCTTAACTCTTTTTCCTCTTCTAGCTGGAAAAAGAGTTCTGGTGGACAATGACATCAGGAGATTCTTACGGTTCAGGAAACATTGCAAAAACTTCACAAAGAGGAATTTTAAATGATAAGATTACTTACTTAATGTGTTTTCTTTAGAACTTTTTTTGCCTTTTCAGCGGGGAGACAATGTGCCTAAGGTACTTGTATTCTCAGAAGAAGGCTATTTTCTTCACGCCTGGAATGATACAGTTGAAATGCCTCATGGTATCTTTGTATGGAACACTGCAACTGGAAGTTCAGTATGGATCACAGATGTTGGAACAGGTATGCATGGTGGTGATATGAGAAATATTAGGTGGGGAAGAAAATGTAGTACTGCAGATTTTGCTTTAAACAACTCACTTATTTAGGTCTTTCACGCAATTCTGAGACAGATTTGTGCTTTTCTTGCCAGGAACAAACTTCTCGGGTGCTGCACAAAATAGTCTGAAGTTTCTTGAGTTGTGCTGTGTGTTTGCTTACAGCTGCTGAGCTCAGTCAGCACTCTCTCTGCTGCCCAGAAGTATCAGGGAAAAAAGCCTTCTGGCTAGACCTAGGTTTAGTGGTCCTGATACAATGGATGAATATTGTTGTAGCCTGTGGATTTACTAACCCACTGTTGTAATCTCATTATAGAGTTTTGTCTGTTAGATGTATTAATACCACTTCTGAGTATCATATTTTCTTTTTCAATCTCTCCAGTCAGTTTTAATACTTACATTTTGTTTTGTTGAGACATTGTTGCATTTTTTTTTTTCCTTGATTCAGGGAAATACGGACACACAGTGAAACAGTATAGTCCTTTGGGTAAACTTATGCAGGTCTTGGGCACACCGGGTAATGCTGGTTCAAGTTTGATTCCCCTGCAATTTGATCAGCCAGCAGAGATCTTTGTGGAGGAAACTGGAGAAATCTATGTTGTTGATGGAGATGGAGGAATGAACAACAGATTGCTCAAACTATCAGATGGTATGGACAAATGAACTGTTGCAGTAGTTGACCACTGAAAACTGCATTTGAAATAACGCGGCTTGGGAAAACTTTTAAGCAAATACTAGGCAGAACTGTCATTTAACTTTAGTTTCAAGACCTTAATGAATCAGATCCTGTTTTATTGCTTGTCACTTCAGGAGAAATCTTCTAGTCATTTGTTAGAAGAGGCTGAGAGTGTGACTTTGTTCAGTCTCCAAGAAAGAAAGCTAAGGGGGATTCTTATTGCTGTCTTCAAGTCAGTAAAAGGAGGCTATAGAGAACACAGAACCACATGTTTCTTGGAGATACACAGTGAAGAATGAGGAACACTGAGCAAAAGATTCAAGAGGGGTGAATTTCAATTTAATTTTTGTTAGAAAACATTCAGAGTAAGAGTGGTCAGACAGTTAATGACACGGTGGCCCAAAGATGGTTTGCACTCTCCATTCCTTTAGATGTGGTGAAAAGCTGATGAGTTATGAGCAACCTGATCTAACTTCAGAGTTGGATATTTTTATCAAGGCTCGTCCTGCTTTGAGGAGCAGGTTGGACTAGGCAGTGTCTGGAGGACTTTTATACTTAAATAGTTCTGTGATTCTAATTAGCTCGCTCATACTCCTCATTTAGGGCAGTGACTAAGGAGTCTGCATATGTCACAGCTGGAATAAGTGGAGGAGCTCCTGTTTCTCTGTTGTGCTATCATAAAGCAGATAGTTTCCTAATACATAGTTTGCAAAATGGTAAATTGTTAAAAGTAAAAACTTCAGGTAACAAATGTTAAAAATCAATTTAGGAAACAATAGCATAATCAGCCATCCTATTTTTTTCCTTTTTTTTTTATTTTAAATTCAGTGCTTAACAAAACCTTGGGTTATGGCCCTTGTGTATTAGTTGCTACATTTCTGTAACCATAATCCTGAAACCACTAATAACAATCCAGTAGTCACTGTAATAGTCATGTCTTTTCTCAGATTTATGTATTGGGAGTACCGTGTTTAAACAGTTTGGAAATTTCCCCTTTTACAAATTACACAAAGTTGCTTTGCAAGAGAATGACTTAAAAGCTGGTTTATTTGTTGTTTTCTCACAGTTTGGTTTTTTTTTTTTACATTTATTTTTCATGGTGCTCACTGTTTAGACTACAAAGAGATATGGCTGACTGGAACAAATGGGAGCGGCATTGGTCAGTTCAAGATTCCTCACAGTGTAACACTGGATGCATTTGGACGGGTAAAGAGTAAAGGAATTTTTTTAATTTCATCTTTCAACAGACTTATTTATATGTATTTGGACAAAACAAAATGTATTTCTTTTTTATTTAAGCTGTTGCGATCTGTGTCGCTTTATGGGTTACAGTTTTTGGTGTGATAGTCATGAGCTGAAGTTTCATACTGCAGGTTCTATGGAAGCAGCTGACTCCAAGGTTAACACAAGGATCCTGACCACTTACACTGTCAATGTCCATGCAACAACAGACTGCTTCTCCTGCAGTTTGTAACAGGTTGCCATTGTGAGACTACAGGAGAACTGTGTTCTCTAATAAATAAAAGCACTTCTGTTTCTTCATGTAGAAGCAGCGGCCTGCTTGGGCCATCCGGACCTTGACTAACAGCCCTTCTCCCATGGGAAAGAGCATACCAAAGGATCAAGTCCA
The DNA here is from genome assembly GCF_965178545.1 of Coloeus monedula. NCBI lineage: Eukaryota > Metazoa > Chordata > Aves > Passeriformes > Corvidae > Coloeus > Coloeus monedula. Next base: position 52,954,126 of record NC_138783.1, read on the forward strand.
GCTGTAAATACCTATGCTTTGACGTACAGCCCAGAAAACTGGGCTGTGAATGTGTGTGGGATGAATGATAAGAACTAGAAACATTGGCTCTACTCTTCTTGTTTTTGTGTGGTTACTTTCTCTCTCCTACTGGCTGCCTGTGTAGTTGATCCTAAAACTTGTACACAGAAGAAACATATAAAGACGATCCTGCTAGATGACAAAGTGGTGGTCTGTTATCCTCAATCGGTACACTTCAGGGGGCTTTAATTTCATACTTGGAAATTCCAAGTAAGCTTTAGGTGATAGTAAGGCTCTAGCTAGGTTATGAACATTACTGTCTTTTACATGCAGCTCAAGGCATTCCAAGAGTCTGCTTCTGCCAGGTGTTAATTGTAGCCTGGCTTTTGCTCTGGCAGTCCTAGAGAAGAATTATGCAGTTGCTTCTTAATCTGTTTCAGGGCAAATAAGATTGCTTCACTAAAACTCCACTGGTTGAAGCTAATTCTGCTGATGCTGTCTGAATCAAAATAAGAAGTGTATATAAAAATCAATTCTCTGCCAAAACTGGCAGAGTGGGAGAAAAAACAGGAGGAATATGGTCACTTTCTGCTGCAGGGTAACTGTGAGTTTATTCATTCAAAGACAGCAACTGGGATGAGCTGTGATTTTACTGCCAACATAGTGTTGATCATCAGTTCAGGTTGAGAAATAATTGTTAATTCATAAGAAAGCTAAGAGAATGCTGTAGTAGTGTTTCATTTAACAATAGTGATGAAAGATCTAAGGTTATGTTTATTGCTTCCTTTTTGGTGATACCCCAGAAAAGTTACGAAGTTTACATACCAGGCTGATGAGTTGTCAACAGCTAAAACTTCAGTGATTGTTGTACAAAAAATGCCTTCACTAGAACTGTCTAGTGGTATTCCTAGCTTGCAAAGTTTGTGAACCCAGTTAACACAGGGTGGGAGAGAAACAAAACTGGTTAGACAAAACCAGCTAAACACGCTCTTAAGTGTTTAAATTGCTCAGTATTTGCAGTAGTATTAGGCATATCAAGAGTGTTTGCAGATCATGATCATGAAATGAGACTACCACTGGAAAAACAAATGCAGGTGACAGACCTTTAGACAGATCTTCAGAATTTAATAGGTGGAAATATGTCTTCATTGTGGGGATAAAAATCCTATAAAATATATCCATATAGCCACAAAAAATGAAGAGAAGGCACTGATTTCTCTGTTAAAGTAGTATAAAATAATTTGTGTATGCTAGCTACAGGCCAGTTTTGGTTTATATCTGGAAGTCACATTTTCTAATTTAGTTTTGAGTGGGAAGGTATACATTTTTCCAGGTACATTCTTCCATTTTACTACAGGGAACTTTGCTCTTGTAAGAAACAAATGCATTTAATTTGTTCTATTTGTTGACAGCTATGAGTTTTGTTTTTAACAGGTATGGGTTGCAGACAGAGACAACAAGAGAATCCAAGTTTTTGATAAAGTCACAGGAGAATGGCTTGGGTCTTGGAGTGGCTGTTTTTCAGAAGATGGACCGTATTCTGTCAGGTATTGTTGAACAGTTCTAGAAGTATGCAGTTGCATAAATAAGGTGTACTCTTACTGATGAATTAAAATGTTGATATTTAATGCCTGCTGGCAAGGAGTTAACTAACCAGTGTAGTAAGGTGCTGGGTGTCCTAACATATGCAAAGATCTGCACAGTTGCACCTTGACCAGGAAATTCTGGCTTTTAACAAGCCCTGTGGATTCGAGTGCAGGCTTGGGAGCTTGACTTCAAAGTTGTTATGATATTAACCTTACTGTTACACCTTCTACAGGAATAAAGATTTTCTTGAACGAGTTTTCTGTAGCATAATGTGTCTCAATTAGCAGCCATATGAAGAGCAAGGCTTACAAGTTAATTCTCAATGTCACATTGCATTTTTCACTCAGTCCTCAAAACTGATTTTAAAGAGGTTTTGTTTGTGTTAAAATGAGATGTCATATGGAGTTCATTGTTCAAAAATATGTTTGTCTTTCACAGGTTTACTGCTGATTACAAATACCTGATTGTAGCTCAGCTGAACATCAACCGGTTGGCAATCTTGGCAGCACCTCCAGTTGGCTCCATTGGGGACTGTGTCATGGTCCACAGCGTCCAGCTGGCTGATGAAACCAAACCACACCTTGTGGATGTAGACATGAGGTCTGGAGCAGTCTATGTTGCAGAGATTGGAGCCCAGCAAGTACAAAAATACGTACCCTTAAGCTGATGGTTTCCCACAACTGCCATGGCACAAGCTGTGTGTCATACAAAACCTATGACCACATTTCCATGAGTTCTTTATAGCTGGTGTTTCCTTAGACAAGCACAGAACTACACAAGTGCTCCCAGAACTCTAGAGCTAAGACTCTGTCCTAGCTGTTCTGGAGAAATACTTGATCTTGAGCTGTTACTTGTTTAAGTAATGATAATGGTGGCTTTTACTTTCGTTGCACCTGTAAAATGATAAGCATTTTCATTTTATTATTATTTTTACAAACATTTATTATTTTTACAAACACAACTGTTGATCTTAAATGCATGGAGTCAACTTGGGGCTCCTCTGCATAGACTCTGTTGTTAAATGATCAGAAATGTCTGAAAGAAGTTTTATAAATTATTTCCTGGGAGAAGAGCACTTCATTTCAATGTTTCTTCACTTTTCTTTTTTTACTGTTCAACACAGAATATAAGGATGTGTCACAATGTTAAATTAGATGCTGCTGGATATTGGTGTCAGTACTGATACTGGCATCTGCCTTAGGTGGTTAATGACGTAAGTATTGAAATCTGTTTTCAGCTCTAGCTAAAGCCATAAAGTCTGTAATAAGCTTGAGCTAAATTGATATTAGACACTTCAAACTAAATTAAAAGTATGTGCACAGCAGCCAAGTACTGATTCTTAACTAAATCAATTCTTAACCTTATTTGATTTATATCAGCATGAGTTTTCTGTTCCGTAAGGTTTCATAGGGGAACATATTGAGGTTCAAGTCATGTAAGTTCCTCAAGAAAAACAAATTGCAATTTGCTAGGAAAGTCTTAATAAGCAGTAGGGACTGGGAGACATACGATTTTCTTCTGGCTTAATTGAAGCTCTGTCACTTAACAGCAAAGCATCTGTTTTAATTTATTTCCAGAACTCAGACTTCATCAACTCCACTAATGCCTAGAGTTAAGTTTCTTACACTATATTATAGCAGATGTCTCTAAGCTCTGTCCTAAAAAATCCTGCCTCTCCATTCCCAGAGCAGAAGGATTCTGCTTTCTTTACATGTTGCTACAAGATTTTAAGTTCACTTTATAGCATAGAGGGAGCCAAGTATGGGAAAATGGGATGGGGAAGATGGCATGGCAGAAATGAGACAGTGGATAACTGATCACCATGGTAAAACTGTGGATCCACATTCCAATCCACATTCCATATTTTCTAGCTCTTCAAAACACTTGAGATGATTTTTGCTGTTTCCACACACTTATTCTGCTGTGTGGATTATTTTAATGCTAATTGCCAGCTAAGAGAGGCAATTTTTTTTCTACTTTCTTAGAAAGGGAATATGGGAAATAGAATTGTACTGATGGGAAATACCCATTTCAGTGAATGTTACCAAAAGCAAATGCTACTTAATTTGGTAGGTGCCAACCTATGATCACAATTTGTGAGTCAGCAGATGGAAAATCTGTCCAGAAAAGTCAGATTCATACCTTCTCTGAAAAGTAACTCAGCTGTGGAACCTGACTGCCTGATTTCAGTGCTGTTTGAGATTAATGCACTAAGTGTGAATGCTTTGTTGTTGGCTATATCCACAACAATAAAACCAGATCCCACCTGGAGCTGTCCTCACTCAAGCCTTAGAAGCAGAACTTCAAGGTTATCCACTAGCAAATATGGTCCATCACTTGTGTGGTCTTGAATGGGAGCTAGTAAGCAATATTTATTTGCTGAAAAAGTAGCAGTACTTCCTCTAGACCATGTGGATATGTCCACACAGTGTGTTGTCTGGCTCTTCTAACAAGTTTTTGACTAGCTCAGGGATCTCTGCTCTCTGTGCAATTTAGCTATTTCTTGTCTACACAAGGTGGATTTATTTTATAAAATTTTACTGTGATGATATGATATTTGAACATATCTTGATGGTATAGGGGGTCCAGGCATACCCATCTCTCTTCACTACATCCTCTCCTTATTTATTTTCCCTTTGTCACATCCATTTGAAAGTAGAACTACAAGCTCTCTGGGAATATGTTTTTGTGTTGAATAAAGCAATATAGTGCACTTTTGGATGTTGACAAATAACTTACATGTACAAGTTTCCGTTTGCTGCATGGATCTGCTCTCAACTCTTTTTCATGAGCCTGTGTAGCCTCAAGAAATTGGGAACATCCATCCAGTTTTGTCTGGCTTTACTGAAATAGGCCAAGGTGCCAAAATGTGCCTTGCCACCAGGCATTAGGGTATCCGTGATAACAAGGGACAAGGGATGCTTATTATTAATTATTATAAGATGCTTAGACTCTGGTTTATCTCTGTATCTATGACCAGACTGAGAAAATGATTTTGTGCACTAACTTGCTATTCCTCTGAATGTTTTCTTATGTATCACCTTGATACCAATCTCTGAAAAAATGCATAGTAGGAGAATTTGTTAAAATAAATTGAGAATTTCCCATTATTAAAGTCTTGGGTGCTTTATTTCTGTTCTAATATAATTACATTCCACTGTAATGGATTACTCTTTAAGTGCCCTAGGCACTTAAATAAGGTATTAATTAATTTCTGATAATTTAAATTACATTTAAATGTAATCTAAAATTCCATGTTATCTTTATGCATCACTATTTCTGTGGCCAGTCTCTTTTGCATTCTAATTTATGTATCAACACAGACACTTAAATATCTCTCATGTTTCCCTCTGAGTAATTAGTAAAATGGAATAATGAGTTACATAAGTGCCAAGTTTAAAAAAAATATTTAAACTGTATATACTCTTATGATGCTAGTAGGGAAATTAAAAAGAAACAAACAAAACACTTCTTATACCAAATCAAGTTTTACTTTCAGAAAGGATTTACTGAGCAATCCATCTAGTTTTTAGAAGACCAAGAAGGGTTCTCTATGGATTAGAAATACTTGCACAAGAAAAAAAGTAACATACTGCAGTGTTAACTAGACAAGAGAGAAATCTAAGGTGATTGCTATAAGTGCCCAGAAATGTAATTTTAGGTATTAAATGCCAGCTTTAAAGTGTGAGCAGTAATCACTGGAGTATTCAAGTAATGGAAATAGAATTACCCTCTATTTTGTTGTCTCCAATTCTGCAGGCCTTTTTTTTTTAATACTTTTCTCTGAGTAAGTACCTAGATGTTAACTGGATGATGTTTCCAGGATGTAAGACCAGATCACACAGTCCTCTCTCTTCAAAGAATCATAGAATGATTTGGGTTGGAAAAGACCTTTAAGATCATCTGGTTCCAACCCCCCTGGCATGGGCAGGGAACTTGCCACTGGATCACGTTGCTCAGATCATCCAACCACACCTTGAGCACTTCCAGGGATGGGGCATCCACAACTTCATTGGGGAACTTGTGCCAGTGCCTCATTATTCATGATTTTTTTGTGATGCTCAACAGCCTTTTTCTGTGTGTGTGTTTGTGCTCTCATTATCATCAGAAACAATATTTGGCCAAACCAAAAAAAGCCTGAGTCAGGTTTGTGCTGTGCAAGATCAGTTTAGTGAGGCTGAACGCCTCAGTAAAACCTGAAGGGAATGGTACAAAAGTATGTCCGTGGCTCTGTTCGTTGCTTGAAGTTCACTGCCTCTGTAAGTTCGCTTCCTTACAGTGGTTATTAACCTTTTTGAAGCATTAAGTAGTCAGTTATCTTAGCTGGCACTTACTTTCTTAACAATTTGTATCCTGAGAAGCCTTCTCAAGCCATGCATCACCCAGCAGTTTGCAATCACTCAAGTTGCCTGTATCCAACGTAAGAGGGCACCAAACCCCTGCTGATGCTGGGGGGACTCCGTGTGAAGACAGACAGACCTAACAGCTGGTGCTTCCTAAATGTTTTAATAAGTCAACAAAGATAATGAATTGCTCCAGACTTCCTTTCTCTTTTCAAAATAGACTGCTTTAAGCATAAGCTGATCACAGAATCATAGTAATTTTGGCTTATTATTGCTGGATTTATGTCCATCTTTTATTTCCATGTTTTTCGTAGGAAGAAAAAAATCAGTAATTCAGTGTCCAGAGACAACTGGATATCGTGAATTGATTCTTGTAGTCCTTACATCCTTGGTTTCAGTGGAATTACTACTGATATGTTGCTTTGGAAACATAATAATTTATAATAGTATAACTGTAGCAGCATAATTATACCATGAGAGCAATGCCAGTATATTTCCCTACAGAGGTGACCCTGAGCAAGATTAGAGCTAAGCTTACTTAATCTCATTCACCAATTTTATTCTACCCCTCCTTTCTCAGCCTATGTTTAAAAAAAACCTTGCTCTGGTTTTGTATTACTGTTTTATTCTACTCCTTTGGGAGATTGCATCTGCAAAACTTGTATTTTCCAGCAGTTGCCATAAAAAGGTTAGAACAAAGACTTTTCTTCAGGTAAATGATTCAATATATTTGAGTCTTTCAGTGTTCATAAAACATCAAAGTCATGTTGCTTATATGAAATTTTAAAGTAGGAACATATTAATTTATGCACACAGGATGATTTGTTACTACATTAAAGCCAAAGTAACACTGATACAAATGAGATATGGGATAGACATACTTTATCATAGTATCACATTTTGAGTCTGAGGAAACTACATGTAATTGTGTCACTGGATCTGCAAAACAGAGGTGAAGAATACTGCCCAGTTACAGCAAGAACAAGCCTGGTAATTCACTCTCAGCTATGGTGGGATCTCTTACAAACAAATTAAGACATGAGAAATCTCCTGAATAACTAAAGTCTATGTATTTAAATTCTTCCTAGTAGTCAATAAACATCATTATGAAGGGGAGGCTTTATTCTGGATTAATTTGTCTTCAACATCCTGTGTTCTGTTTTCAGGTAGCTTAGAGATTTAATATGGCAGGGTTTTTTTCTTATCACCCATAGAGTCATTTACAGATGATGACAGAGTCATCTCTTGCTCTGCTCCTTATCTAAACTGTGTAGATTGGAAAACTTGACTTGCAATGGAAAACTGATAATACTTTAATTTCAAAATGTTTTCATAGCACTTTTTAATGAAAAAAAAAACAATCCAGAAGAATGTTTCCTGTGCGACAGGAAGTCTGGATATTAGAACTGCCAGCACTAAACCTATCTGTGTGCTGTATGGGAGTAATACTATCTCCCCATGATTTGATGAGGCTGAATTTGTTCCTGCTACTAGCTCTCGGTATAGTACTGTCTCTGACAGTTGTCAAAGAACTTGGGTGACTGTGTGGTCAAGGTGTAAATGTGGAAGAATAGACCAGAATGGATACAGAGATTTTTATCTCTATTTGCTGTTGACATGCTTAGCAAACTTTTCATGCTGTTAACAATTTTTGACAGGATCTTAATCAGAAGATCTGGCTGAATTTAAGTGTTAGTAAATGGCTTATTGAAACACTCTGATAAGTTACTAGCAGGTGGTCAGTTCATTAAGGTCATTAAGTATTTTCATGAGATTTCTGAAATACTAACTTGTGCTTAGAAGTGCATAAGTATCAGAGGAGAGAAAAAATGGCAAATATGGTTCAAGGAAAGAAAAAAATTCTACCACACACACACAAACAAACAAAAAAAACCCCACCACACCTGTGTGTGAGATTTCTGTAGAGGTTCAAAAGAATTGATGACTGTACCTTGCCAATTGACATAAACCATAATGAAATAGTAGATGTATTGGATACACAACCATGAAATCTATTACAGGTCTTTGGAAGAATCTCTGAGCATGTATGTCAGAATGATCTGGCTAATAAAGTTTGCTTAAATCTTAAAAGGGCTTTTAGCAACATCTCATGCCTAGTGTCCAATTGTGTGAAATGAGAAAGAAGGGATAATTATGGAAGACTAATTAAAATATTATAAATGAAGTTAAAAACTAGTTCTGTGCTGGTCAATGTATTGATTAATGTTCTGGAAATGAATTTGGGAAGTCAGGGACAGAATTTACTGACAATACTAAGCTACTCAGGCTTGAGAGTAAAGACAAAAGCTGCAAAGAGTTGCAGAAGGATACCATGAGATTGAATGACTGGGCAATAAAATAGCAAAAGAAATGTAACACTGATAAATATAAAATCAGGTACAATTAGTAAAAAGAAGTCCAATTTTATACATTGTGATAGCTTTAATATATACTGCCATTCAGGAAATTATTCCAGCTCATAAAAGATGATTCTTTGAAAATATCAGCTTCTGGACTCAGCAGCAGTCAGGAAACAAAGAGAATAATGGACGGTACTAGGAAAGTACCAGCTGATCAAACAGAAAGCTTTGCAATGCAATGTGAATTCCTACTGCATGCTCATTTGGAATAGTACAGGCAATTCTGCCTCTTCTTCCCCCTTCTAATCTCAGGAAGGCTAAAGCAGAATTAGAAATAGTAGAGCAGGGGTAGAAAAGTCTGTTAAAAATCCTTGGCTGGATGCAGTTACTGTGTGGGGCATCGTTGGCATTTCACCACGTAAGGCCTCTGTGTGAACTTGCCTTTTCCCTATAGCTGCTGCTGTGAACTGGTTTGGCTTCAGAACTCAGTGAGGATGTACAGACTCCTGGCATGCCACAGTGGGGTGGAGGATACAGATGGGCAGAGACACGTGGTGTCTGTTATGCAGGAGAAGTAGGTACCTAGGTAGGTACTCTTACCTTGAAAGGAAGGTAAGAGTTTGCAAATATCTAAGATTTTAGTGGTGAAGGTACTTTATGAAGAGGACATACAGTCACAAACTCAGTTCATTTCTCTTACTGAAAATCAAAAGTTGCAGCAAAGAGACCAGAGTTGCCCTCATTCCAGTCTGATCACCTTTAATGTTCCTCCCAAGGGTCATGCTCTCGCTGCCTGTGCCACCTGTCCACTGTCCCAAAGATGAAAAGCATTATACTCTCTGAATCAGGTACTAAAATATAAAAAAATAATAAATTTTTTGGTAACACATCATTACCCATTGTCTGACACAAACACAAAGTAGCACAAGCTAATTTTCGTTCAAAGACTGGAACCCTTGAAAAATGTTTGAATTCAAATGAAGGTGCTCTTTAAATGTTTTAATGATTTCCAGCCAAGACACAATGCTGATGGTTGTGCTGGTTTATCTCATGTGCATTGGTGTAGCTGGAACAAGCAGGCAGAAGATGACTCTTGCCTCCCAAATGGGGTCTCCCACTGCAATGTTCATGGCAGTGGGTAACTGGTCTACAAGCAAATAACCATAATTGTCACTACAGGGATGCTGTAAAAGAGAAAGGAATCAGAGGCATGTGCTTCAACATGTCTATAAATCTTATAGTGGAAATATGCCTTTAATCAATTAAGGAGGAGACCTGGAGGTCAGGGGGGAGGAGAGGGGAGGGATTCTACTTAGCAGAGGGGAGGAGAGAGGAGTGATTGTACCTAGCAGAATCTACACTAGCTCTGTAATAAGGCTTGCCCCATCTTACTTAATGCCCACTCTAATTTCAGAGCTTTTAGTAATGAAAACTAGAAAGTTGTTACAAGAGCAGGAGATTTTACTATAAGTAAAGATTGCCATGATGTGCCTCCAAGCTGTTGCTTTAACAGGGCTTTGTGATGGATGATGCTACTGGATGAAAACAGAAAGAAAGTACGTTTGAATCATCTGTAAGACAGATAATGAGCTGGAAAAGGTAAAAATATTTGGGATGACTTTAAAGGTGGAACCTTTCAATTGATTTGAAAATGCTTGCCAGTGTTCTAACAGGGATGCACGGGGCAGCAGAGAGCTCCTGATTTTCATTTTGCCCAATCTCCTTGTCATAAATGTCCTTCTTTCTCACAGACAGGTGAGTCAGGAGGAAATACAGGCCACAAAACAATATTTATCAAATATCTTTTATGAATTAAACTGTTGATATTAATAGAGTCAAGTTAATATTTTCCTTATAGTTATGTCTGATGGTGTTTCCCCAGCTGACCCATGTTGATCTACCGCCAGAGCTCACCCAGCGGCAAAGGGCTGCCACAGACAGCTCCCACCATGTACTTACCTTCTCTCTGGCCTGCTGCTGTCAGTCACAGTTTCTCCATCCTCACACAGGCTTTGGCAGTGCACAAGTCTTCTTCCTTGCACACAGCTCCCCAGCAGTGCACAGGAGAGGAGGACAGACTGCACATCAGGAAGCCCTGACAGCACTGGAGGGGCTTATGTTAAAAAAGCTGGGGTTTTTTTTTTAACCAGGCACTGCAAAGAAAGACACAGCTTATCTAAAAAGGCAGATTTGCTGGCAGTCTAGGAGAGGCCACCTCTAAAGCACAGCTGGCCACCAGGCAGTCCTAGGAAGGTTGCCAGGTGCTGTGAAACCCATGCACCTCTGCAGAGCAGTCAGTCATGCAAGGCATGGTGTGTCACATAGGCTTCTCCCTGCGCCCCTCCTGCTCCACATGGAACCAGAGGGTCCTTCTGTCATGATGGCTGCTCTCTGAGCAGCACCTTCCTTCTCCAATAGAGAAAGCAATCACGCTCCTGATGTAAAACCTATCATGATCTGCAGACACAACTTTTGCAAGAAGAAATATTATCTCTTGTTAGCCCATCTGAGGCAGTTTAAAGCAGGGGGCAAACATTTGGGTACGCAAAGCCTTATGTAATTTTTTTTTTTTTAGATCAACTTTCTCATTAGGTATAATAAAGGTTATCACCTTCCCCAGCAAATTTCAACTTGCTCAAGATGATGTAACAAATTTCAGATTGTATGGATTGCATATTGTATGTATCCTAAACACAAAGACACACACACTCAGGTCTACATATAATATATCAGGAGAGGTGTGCAGCAGATGCAGATACATTCATACATATGTATGTTATTTTAATTTAATTTTTATTGATCTAGTCTGGGTCTAAGGCATGCTGGGAGAGGAGAATAGTAGCAAATGCTTCTATAATGAAACTGCCTAAGCCACCCAGCATCAGCAATAGCTCCCTGCTGTGTTTGCTCTGTACAGAGACAGCCCTGGAGGCCTTCCCCAAGGAAATGGGCTGGTGTTAAAGAAAAGCAATATATAATTCAGTAAGACAATCTGAAACCCCCATGCTTGCAAAAAGAGGTCTGGTTTGGTGTGAGGGATCCATTAGACCAGCTCAGGTGTCCCAAGGAATGCTATTTCACCAGTGTAACTCACTGTAATAATTACACTGTATGAGTTTTAATGGATTTTATGACATCCTTAGTTCTCACTCTTCTGCTTGGGAGAAATTTCAGCTGAGATAATAAAGGAATAATAGCTGCTTGACCCAAAATTTTTATCAGAGAAGAAACACTTGCATCTTGATCTAAAAATTCAAACCCTATGTTATTTCAAAAGAAAAAAAACAGCACTTGGCACTACACAATACATGAGATAAAAGCCTGCACATTGCCAAGAGAGCTTGACATAAGCACGTTGCAGATAATGAAACAGTGGGAAAATTAATAGAGAGGAAATTATGAGCACCTTCTAAAAAGTTTTACTATAAACATACTTGTTAGCCCTTGGAAGAATTTCTTTTTCACTGCAATGTGGTTAGAGGTGAATCCAAGTAAACAAAACATTCAAAAATTAAGTGGAACACAGTGGCATTTAATGGAAGTACAAGTCCATGACACAGGCTGGAAATTCATCCTTTTCATTCAGCAAAGATTTATGCAAGCCTAGTCAAATTGAATGTGGTTCCTGGTGCACACACTTAAAGAGCTAGTACCAGCATGGATCCATCCCTAGGATAGCAGTCTTGAATCTGAAGTGTAAATTAGGCTCCAAATCAGGAGTGGCAATTGGTAATGTCTAAATAAACACCAGCAGGCCAAGTGACTGATAATCCCACTGCTCATCCCTTGCTAGCCTGTGCCTCCTTGGTGAGGGTGAGTGACAAAACCGGGTACATCCTCTGAAGCGTAATAATTAAATGGGCTGGATCCTGCACGGCTGGGTGTTCAAAATGCAAATAATGCTACTTTTTAAAATTCAGCAGAGAATTTATTAGCCTTTTATGCAGATAATCAGATGCAGTGGGGGAGAGATGAATGGCAAAATTGAAGCAATACTGGCAACCCAGAAACGGTGGGACAAATGGGATTGGGTGGCTTCATTCCTGTTCTGGGACAAGACTATTTTAGCTGCTGCAGTTGGTTTAATTGCCTGGCCTTAGTTTTTTAAGTGGGTGAAAGCAAACCTGGAGCCTTTTGTTGGTCACTTATTTTTTGCTGTCTTGCTTGCTCCACAAAGGAAGGGAATGAAACCAAAAGGGAAGCTGACTACTCCTCCTCCAGGTCTCCAGGTGCCCAACAATGGTGGCTTTTGCTTCGCAGCAACACCCTCACCCACAGACCACGCTGAGGGGATAGAAGGGACAAGAGAACAGAACCAGCCCTGGACACTTCTCCTCCCATTTTTTTTGCAGCTGTTTTACTTGGAGCCCAGACCTAGACCCCAGCCTCTGGTGTCCTGTTCCTCTTCTTCAACAAGGCTCTTGAGGAAACTCCCAGGACTGCAGTGGGCTTATCAAAATACAAACCGAGTGATCGATAAAGCCAGTCATGTCACCCAGCCAGAACCTTCCAACATTCACCTTTATTAGACATTGGGTTTGTTTACTTTTCACCTCTGAAGTTAACTATCCAGGCTGAAGTCATCCATGCAATGGATTTGCTTTATCTTCTGCTTAAATCAGTGACTCCTAAGAAAGTATATTGTTTTCCACTTATTTAGAAGAATTTTAAAACAAGCAGAAGCTCTAATGCCTTCCTACTAAATATGGCTTTAAATTCAGCAAAGGTCACGTACTCTGCATGAGGTAATTTCCACTTGTTATTCCTGTGGAAAATATGTGGATGTTTGGTTGTGCAGTGAGCGTGGAGATCTCCAAGGAACAGGAAGCTGAAGGAGGACCACCCAGCAGAGGACACTAAATGAGACAGGAGCCCCTGGGGAGAAAATAAATTGGTGATCATGTCATTAAAGATTGCAGCCATGATGCATGTGGGGAAAGGGCAGATTTAGAGTTGCACAGATGGCATTACCTCTGACACTTCCTAGGCTTTTGCCTGCTTGAGTTAATAGATTTTATAAGGTATTAAATGTGCATATATGCATGTACAGTATTGTTTTCTGACAATGTCCCTTTAACCTGAAAAACCAGTTTGCAATTCACAATACCTTGACACGCAATGCCACTCAATGAAAACAACTGTTGTGTAAAGTGATCCCTAAGACATAGCTGAGGAGAAAGTAAAATTACAGTGCAAAGTGGGCTTCCAGAGTTACTGAGAAAGAAAATAATCCATGTCACCAGAGGTGGGCTGCTGCTTTGGAGCTTATTCTCTCTTTACAGTTTTCCTTACAGCTATGTCCAATGGTGTTTACAGTGTATCTGTTTAAGTGGAGGGGAGAAAACTGCTCACCAGAAGCCTCAAGAATCCACAACAAAAACATTCTTCTTGGTTTGTCAGTTACTTGTTTTCGTTACTTCTGTAATCAGCTCTTTTACTCCTTTTTAGCTTTTAATTTTATTTAGCTGACCTTGCCTGTACACAGATCCACAAATAGAACAAGCCAGTCTCCCCTCTCACAGTGTAAGATTCAAAAATTAGTTTTTAATGAAAGATGCTTCCAGTCTTTTTAAAAGAAATAGTAATTTGAGTCACAACAAGGACTATTAGACAATTTCCTGTACTGAGCTACAATAGGTGTTTTCATCTCTACACCTCTTCTAATTATTCACTATTATTCTTACTGCTTATATATCCTGATGGGTTTTAATATGCTTAAGATGCTTCTCCAAAGTATTTTCCTATATTATAGTGAGCAGAGTTATTATATGGTTGGTCCTTTCATCTTCTGAGCATCTTATTACCTTATCAATTAAGATTTTATGAGTAGTCCTATCTTGCTAAAATTTGCAAATCAAATAACTTTTAACTTAAAGGATAATGATTTGATGGTAGTGTCTGCTGGGTTTTAGCTCAAGTAAATCAAAACATACTCAATGTAGCTGAAATTGTCTTGAAAGCAGAAAGGCAGTTGCACTGTGAATCTGTGGGGGTGGAGGTGATGAATTACACTGTGAAAGAAAATGAAAACCAGATGGCACTTGCCAAACACCAACACAGTGCAGTTATGCATAGTGGAGGCACAGCCACATAGCACTTACACAAACCTGTTACCTAGATCTTCACCAGGCTGCTGAGCAGAGTGAAGCCTGAGTTTTGCTGAGGTGTCTGGTGACATCGGGGTTTTGTGAGATGAAGACAAAGCAGCAGCTTGGGCTGAATGAGCCCAGGCTTCAGACAAGATGATGGACGGGCAGTTCGCCAGGACCTCCCCAGCACGAGTGGCTTTGCCCAGAGCTGCTGCACTGTTTGGAACCCCCACCAGCACCTGCAGGGCAGGGAGCTGCTGGCTGCTCTGATAACAGGGCACGAGGGGGGGTTGAAGTCTGAGCTTGAACAGCATGGTTTTTTCTATTTTACAACAGCTCAGGCATCGCTTTGGTGGCCACAAATAGTTTTAAACTCACAACTTCAGTTGCATTATGAATCTAAGCTTGGTGTAGGAGGAATCCAGACTTTATATAGGAGGAGACAAAACTTGTAGGAAAGGTTAAAACACTGACTGCACTGCAACCAGGAATAAAATTGTCACTGACAGCTACAGCAAAAACAGCATTTCCCCCTATGCAAATACATCACATATTTTGTTATTGCTAATATGACCCCACTCACTAGGACCATAGCAAACACAAGAAGATGCAAACTCGTGATGAGGGACTGACATCAGAGTTGGGTTGGTTCTGCTGCTCCAGAGCATCCACAGTTTACAAGCTGGGGAGTGCAGCTGTAAGTGAACAGAAGCTTTTTGCTCAGCAAGTTATTGCTTATTAAATGTTGTTGCTTGAATTTCTTTGCAACTTTAAAGTAGATTTTCCAATCAACAGATGAGTCATTCCCCTAATCCTCTTTATTTTGCCAAGTAAGAAGACTCAGCTGATACACACCTTGGCATACTGCCATTTTATGATTCAGTCTACTATCATAATTGTTTGTTGTTCTGCTTTGTTTCAGTGAAAATGATGGATTATAATAATTGTTTTGCATATTGTACTTCTCTTTTAGTCCTTAGATCTAGAAAGGGATTTGGACCCATTTTCCTGCAGGTGAACCACAGCAGAGGCATGCCATTTTTATTTAGAGATACCTAGGTTAATCTTTATTATCAACATCTCTTATTAGCAGCATTAAAGAGGAAAATCAATTCCCAAGAAAATCCTTCTGGGCACTTTCCCATCAGCAAAAGGTCATGGCACTGCAGAGTTAAAGCCTCATCATCTCCACATGACTATTCTTGCTGGGTTTGTTCCAGTTAAAATATCTTGTGAAATGGTCATATGAGTGCTTTATGATTTAATTCAGCAATTTATAGAAGAATCCCTTTGGCTAGAATTTTCCACCCTGCAGCTGAGATGCAGTAACTGACAATATGCCTGGAGCAAAGGAAGGGACAAATTTTAACTGGAGATGCTAAAAGCTTGTGTAGGTATGCATTTTTAGGGGTTCTTCCGTGCTGTGGCACCATGCATGGTGCTAAAGGGGAAAAAGTTTTGATCCATTAACATTGCAAAACTGACCCCTCCTTCAGCTAGGGTGAATGTTGAATCTGACAACATAGAAAAAACTTCTCTGTGGGAGAGTTTCCAGATGAGATCTCTCATCCACCACGTTGTGAAGGCAAGGGTCTAATTAGATCTATTAGCTGTGTTTTCCTTGCAAAACCCACCTGTGAGCTGGTGCTGAGATGAGATGTGCAGCTTCTGGCCACAGCCCTGATTTACACCTGCCTGATGCTCTCGATGGGAAAAAGTGTTTGTTCTTTTCCCTGGGTAGCTGGAGGAGGGTATGAACTCCAGGATCTCCGGTTGAAAGATTGGATGGCAAAGACTATGTCCATTCTATTAAAACTAACAAAACAGAGGGTTTGGTTCCTATCCCTGAGTGACATGGACTGTCTCACATCCACACAGCCCAGGACACGCTCCTCGTGTAGCACTCCCACCCTATCCTCTCTCTGGATGTCCTCTGGCACCCAGTTGGTGCCCCTTCAGCAACAAAATTATGATTTAGAGGGCTGGGGAATTTTACCTTGTTTTCTTTTTCTGAAATAATCTAGGGTTTGCTCTGCAACTCTGAACTTCAAGAACCTGTAAGTGGATGTTTTATTCACACCAGTGTGTGGCACGAGCACATACACCAATGATGGAGGGTCAGGTTCATTCATGGTGCCTTCTGGCAGGAGCTGCTGAGAAAAGACTCTCCCCAGAAGCACTCCTGGGCTCTCTCTTGGAAAACATTCATTGGAGTGGTCAGGTCAGCCCTTGAGCAAACTAAAAATTCAGCAGAGATGAGTTGGGGACCAGTGCTCAGCCCCACCCCCTGCCCCACATTTGTTTAGCAGTACTAACATACCAGGAGTCAGCACCTTATTTTTGCCAAAACAGTATTACCAAATGAGCAGAGAAGGAATTAAATGAGTCGAATTCAACATTGCACATACCCACTCCCTGCCAGGAAGCAAACATTCCCATCAAACAGTTTAATCCAGATTAGAAATATATATATATACATCTGGCAGAGAAGGAATCTTAAGTCTCTCAAGTCAAATTGCCTCCTGCAACTTCTCCTGAGAAAGTCAGCTCATGCCCCACCTCCCACTCAAGGTCCTATCCAGAATTATGGTTTCATCTTATGCAAAATACCCAAAGTTTTTGGCAGAATATTTGAAAATTAATACTGCAGCACAGTCATGGAAATTCCTCTCTTTTTAATGGGATTTTCTGCCTGGCTAATAAGCAAATTGTCTTTTAAATGAAAGCTGCCTCTGAGATTGTTCTCCTGCTGGATTCCAGCCCAGTTGACAGAGAAGGAAACTCCAGAGAATTTCTGTTCTCTCTGACAGTGATCATGCTGTTAAGTGATGTGTAATGGTTATTTATTTATTTATTTGTTTGCTTGCTTACTGACTTGCCATAGTTAATCTCTGTTGCCTTGCTGCCTGCTGTCTCTCCCCATTGGTTTAAAATGAGCATTGCACCCTGGGTTGTTTTTTCCCTCACAGTACTTTAGCCACCCAATCTCTTGGTGGCAGTTGTCTCCTCTCTTCTAGCCCTGGGGATACTTTTCTGCCATAATCATCCTTTATCTGTCTTAGGGTTAACTCTTGCAGTCCTTTTTCCCTAGAGGTGAGGGAATGGGCAGAAATGGAGACAACAATGAATGAAAGCAGCAGGGCTGCATACCCTAGCAGGGTAAAATGCTGACTTAACCAGCACTGCTTTGGACGATCACAGTTTCTTCCCAGTTACCTTACTGGTCACAATCTCTACAGGTCATCACTGTGCTCTGTAGTCACAAGCTTCTCAGATGAAGAGTTATACATTTTAATTTATCTGTGAGGCAACCAGCACAGCAGCAGCGCTTCTGAACGTAGATGATAATTCATTCTGGCACTGTGCTGTGCTGAGTTAATATGAAAAAGCAGTGCTGATTTTGTTTATTTGTTTTGTGTAAGGAGATTGATGCTAAATTTCCCCCTGCAAATCCAACAGGATCATTGTGGTTTAAGATAATTGCATAGCTTAGCATAGTTGTAAAACTGCAGTTGAGTCTGGCACTGGGAGCCTGCCTTTGATGTGTCTCAGGTTCATCTCCTGGAATGGAGTGCCAGTTTGTCCCACGATCCATCATTTATTTATTTAAATCTAAAAAATCAAGATCGGTTCCCAAGGCCCTATGGAATTGCCATAATAAATTATGCAAAAATACTGTCAAGTTAAGCCTCAGCAGTTCAGCCAACTATCTACCTCCACTGTCAGCTGGAATGCACATCTCTGCCTCCTCTGAAAACCCTCTTAAATAAATGCCTTTTGCAGTGTGCCTGGAAAGTCAGCAACTTTGGTATCTTTAAAAGAAACAGTGGAAAAACCTCCAGAACCATCAAATGTAACACTTTGCAAGTGCTGTGCTTTTTCCAGTTACTGGGAGCTTCTGAGGAAAGGCCATTTCTTGGTGCTGCAGGCCCAATCCACAGAGGAATTTACAGAGCACAAAAAAACTGAGTGTGTGACAGGACAAGACACTCTTAATCCAAACACAGAGAGTAAGGAAAACTGCAAGGGATGAACAGAGATATATTCTTTCTGCTTTCCCAGGAAAACACCATAAACTCCAAGAAGCACTAAACACAGCTCTGAAGCACTGAACACAGCTCCTGAGACATCAATATCTTATCTCTGTACTGGGTCTGTGTGGCAAGGTTTTGGTGGTGGGGGGTGCTACACAGGTGGCAACTGTGAGAAGCTGCCAGAAGCTTCCCCATATTCAACAGAGCCGAGGCCAGCTGGCTCCAAGGCCAGCTGCTGGCCAAGGCCAAGGCCATCAGATAGTGCCTCTGGAAAAACAGAGTTAAGAAGGAGGAAAAAACACGGCAACTGCGGCTGGAGAGAGGAGTGAGAATATGGGAGAGAAACAGCCCTGCAGACACCAAGGTCAGTGGAGAAGGAGGGGGAAAAGGTGCTCCAGGTGCCAGAGCAGATTCCCCTGCAGCCCGTGATGAAGACCATGGTGAGGTAGCTGTGGCCCTGCAACCCACAGAGGTCCACAGGAGCAGGTATCCCCCTGCAGCCCATAGAGATGTGTGATGAACTGTCTGCAACCACCATTCCCTGTCTTCCTGCACTGCTGGGGGGGAGACAGTAGAGAATTCAGGAGGGAAATTAAACCCAGAAAGAAGGGAGGGGTGGGGGGAAGTTGTTGTAAGATTTGGTTCTATTTCTCATTGTCATACGTGGATTTAATTGTCAATAAACTGAACGAATTCCCCCAAGTCGAGTCGTTTTCGCCCACTATGGTAATTGGTAACTCTCTCTGCCCTTATCTCGACCCACAAGCCTTTTTTTTTAGTTTCTCTCCCCTGCCCAGCTCAGTAGGGGAGTGACTGAGCAGTTTTGGTGAGCACCTGGCACCCAGCCAGGGTTAGCCCACCATATACTCCCAAATATTCTGCCTGGATTTCTATTGTTGAGCTGCATAAGACATGTTTACCAGCATCTAACCCTGAGGTAGCCATCATGCGGATCATGTTGTCAGTGTTTGTGCCCAAGAGGGAAGGCTGTGTGTGTCTCATGAGACACATATTATGAAAACTGGCTAAGAAGAATGCTAGCAAAGGAAGAAGAAAATGATAAATAAAGTAGGCTTAAAATAGTGAAATTATTTAAACTATTACTTTCAGTGTAGAAGCTCTAAACTCTGCACTTTTTTTCCCCTAAAGCCTATGTCCCTGGTATCTCCTGAATAACTTCCCAGTATATCCTATTTCTTCCTACTCTTGTCAGTACTGTGGCAAAAAAGGTCACAAAATGCTATTAAATTCCTTTAGCCTTCAAAACGCTTGGCTGTGTCTTGTCTGCCTGTTGGCACTGCTCTTTGTTATGCAGGAACTCCTGTGCTCATGAATTGTCTGGAAAAATGCTTGTGGGCCTGTTCCAAAACCATGCCAATGACTTTTTGCAAAAATGAAAAACAATTCTGGCAATTTCGGTTGCATGATGCACCTTTGGCAATCAACAGAGGTCAACAAACTGTGTGCAGCCAAGGATGCTGCCCATCCAAAAAAGCTCTTGACTCAGGGGACTCGAGATCTGCAGCTGAGTCTCAGCCTGTTGTCCACATGTATCTCTGGTCTGCACAATGCCTGTGCCTTGGAATGGATTCTAAGAAAAGTTCAGGCTGACTATGGGCCCAATACTAAGTGGAAATAAAGCACCTTTTCTGAAATCTGGTTCCTAAACACAAAAAAGGGAAGTGTAATGGAAACTTGAGTGAATGGAGGCTAGACTTTAGCTAGATCACTAAGTCCAATTTTTCCAGATCTCATCTCTAGACCTTAGAATACCAAATAGAGCCAAGAACAAGCCAAGTAGAAACATTTTCAATTGCAAAAGAGTAATACTCTCTTTGCAAATCATCCTTAGCCAAGGCCACACCCCAAATGGGTTCTGTTTTTCAGTGTTTCAGTAAAGAAGCAGCCTCATGGGAAGGCTAAACACCCTGGGACCAATATTAAATATTGTGTGATAATGGAAGGTCACTTACCCTCTTCAGTATTTTCTGAATGAAAGACTCCTTAGAACGGGGAAAAGTAAAAGGCTGTAGGATCACTTGTAGACATCCTATTAACTGAGGCTGTATCTTGAGATTTCTAACATGGCATTGCTGAAGTTTCTAAAACAGCTTTCAAAACTTGCAAGACCACTAAAAGATTATTCAAGGATCAGGAAGCACAATCCAGGAACTGAAGTGGAAGAGTCTGTAACTGGTTTTGATGCAATTACCAGCATGCACAGTTAAATCATACACGTACATGCTGTATGTTTCACCAAAGTTGTTTAAGCTTCTTTTCTTATTGAAAGGCAACGACTGGCCCGCCTTTTCCACAGGTGAATGCAATTTAGATATGTTCATAGGTAAAGCAGACACAGCAGCTGGAGGATTAATTAAACGTTTGCCTAACTACGCAAACAGACAGTGATATATCTTCATAGCATCTGGCAGTTTAACCATTCACTAGGCATCCTATAATTAGCATGCTGATGAATTTAATAGAATACTGTTCTAATATAGTGCCAGATGGTCCTTCTGACTTACAAGGGGAATGACAATCTCTGTCATGTTTACTTCAAGGGCAGCAGAACAGCCAAAAAGATCCTTCTCAGACTACAACACTGATGATGTAAGAGGTTATGTTTGCTGTCCTCAGAAAGAAATGGCTTTAAGTGTTGCTATGTGAAGTAAGCATAGTTCAGGAACTTCACATGGAAAGTTTGCTTGGCTTTCCTCGTTTGCTTCTGCTATTTGGTGAAGACATTAGCTTGCTTGCTGTGTTTGCAGAAGAACTTTGTGTAAGACAAATAAGCACCAATCCCAAGGTACTGTGGAACAGGAGGAGGTGGAGGATACTGAGTGCTGCTCAGAGAGGTCTGCTCTGCAGCAAGGCCTGTGAGATGACCCCTAGCCACATCAGTGGAGCTTTAAGTTAGTCCAAACATTACACAAGTGACTCTTTGCTGTAGCTCCATTCATTAGAGAAATTAACTTTTACAAAGCAACTAGTGAAATGGCAAGGAAAATAAAATGAGGAATATCCATGGAAGAGAAACTAAAAGACAGAGATGGAGACATATTTGCTGTCAATATATAAAGAAAATTATTATGTAGTCAGCAGAGAATTTCAATAAATTTCAGTATCATTCTGGAGTTTATAACAGACTTTAGTGGAATTAGTAGTCAGACTACAGCAATCAAATCAAAGGATGTCTTGTAACTAAAAACCTCTGGGAGAAGATACCATGCGTGACAGATAAATCTCTCTGGTTCTTTCATTTTGAAGCTGGATGCAGCCTGCTAGGCCAAAGTCTTCTTCATGAAAACTATTGATCATGTTCCAGCTGAACTCCAGCTAACATTCTGAACATCAAAACTTGCTGTCTGGTTGTTACTCAGCCTATCTCTGTACAATCCTTTTCTCTTAAATAACAAATTATACTGTCAAAACGTCAGTGTAGGGACTCTGTACAGACTGCTACCTTATCAGCATAAGCAACACACTCCACACCAATATCCTAAATCCCCTGGTACAGAGAACAATTGCTTTTAAATTCAGGACCTTCCAAACTGCATCTAGACTGATGGAGATATCAAACTACTTTTGTGGGCTCCTGCAGTGATTCTGACTTAAAGACCATTGCACAGTGAGGATTAGTGATCCATGTAACAGTGCATCTGAGAAGGCACAAGGCCGTGCTGTGCTGTGCACCAACAGCATCACCTTCAGGCCTGGGCCATGTTGCACTTCTGCCTCGGTGCAGGGCAGATTCAGTCGTGTGGTGGTAACAGAGGAGCCTGTGGGCAGCTCCCACTTCATACCAGTGATTACACACCTGCGTGGCCTTGCCTTTATCTCACAGTGCACCAAGAAGTTCTCATGTGAACATCTCTCTGTTTGACAATAGGAATGATGAATGCAGTTGTTTTCTTCTAAGAAAATCCTATAAAAGCTTGAATCACCAGAATGGACTAATCCTTCCTTCT
Source organism: Coloeus monedula (assembly GCF_965178545.1). Classification (NCBI taxonomy): domain Eukaryota; kingdom Metazoa; phylum Chordata; class Aves; order Passeriformes; family Corvidae; genus Coloeus; species Coloeus monedula. Next base: position 52,976,507 of record NC_138783.1, read on the forward strand.
GATGGGGTCTGCAGGGCATGCTGCTACTCTCCAGTGCTGCACAACACGGGGTTTCCAGCATCTAAAGGGATGTAAGTTTAACTCTACTGTTCTCCTTCTTTATACTGTTAACTTTTGTAAGTTTTATTTTAAATGATGCTTTACAGAATGCAGATGCTTTTCTTACTGGGATCATAACCGCCGTGTGCAAACCCCTTGTTGCAGCCGGCAGGTCCCACTTAGAAAAGCCTCTCCGGAGAAAGGATCCTGAGGAAAGGGGAGCCCGGGAGGGTGCATGGGTGACTGCCCAGGGTGCAGCAGCGGGCGGGCTGCAAGGCGAGTCGCCCCGGTGGCTCCCGCGGTGGCCAGGGAGAGCACGGAGGGGCTGTCTGGACGCCTCCCGCGGCTGAAGTGCTGGGGTGCCCCAGTACGGAAGGGGCAGGGGAAGGGAAAGCCGGGGGACGCTTGCCCTGCGTTTGCCGGCGGGCAGCGAGCGGGGCGGTCCGGCCCGGCCCGGGCACGGCGGCGGCTTTGGGGGGTGAGGAGGAGGCGGGGGCGTGCAGCCGCTGGTGACGCCGGGCCGCCCTTGCCCTCCGCCGCCGGGAAGATGCTCCTGCCCCGGCACCGCCTCTGCCCCCGGCCGGGTCGGGCCGGGGCGACCCCCGCCCGCTCGGTGCACGGGAGGGGCGCGGCGAAGGCACCGGCGCTCACGGGCTCCGCTCCGCTCGTGGTACGCTGGGGATGGCAGGATATGCGACGGATTATTGCTGTGCCAGGCGGCGGGGCAAGGGGAACCCCAGTTCGTGGAACCCCACCCCACTACCCCAAGAATGAGCGGACAAATACGAACTTGTTGGGGCGGGCAGGGTGGGAGGGTCGTAGGCAAGGATGTCATGCGGGACACTGTCAAACGATTTGCATAAATCCGGGCAGACGATGTCATTTTCTCTGCCCCGCCCGCCAACGCTGCAGCCCCGGCACAGAGGGTCACCAAATCTGAGAGGCATGATTTGACCCTAGTAAAGCCATGGCTGCTGTTACCAATCACCTCTTTGTTTTCCATGTGCCCTAGGATCATTTCCAGGAGAATCTGCTCTATGATCTTGCCTGGCACAGAGGTGAGACTGACTGGTCTGTAGTTCCCTGGGTCTTCGGCTTTCCCATTTTAAAAATGGGGGTCTATTTCCCTTTTCCCAGTCATTGGTGTCTTGGTTTCAGACAATTTAAACGAGCACCCTCTGGAATGAGTTGTCTCTCTTTATAGGAGAATATATATAAACATATCTGAATTGCATTCACCTGTGGGAAAGGTGGGCTGGTTGTTGTCACCTTCAGGCTAGCTGGTGATGACTTCCAAGATCCCAGGGCAATTTGCATTTCCTGTTCGAGCTCTTTGTGTAATGGGGGCAATCCATGTACTCCAGGTAGCATTGGTGGCATGATGGGTTGCAGGGACCTTTCCTTTAAACATCCAGCCCAGCACTGGTAGTCAGGGTGCCAGAAGCAGCTGTGCTTCAGTGCCAATCACCTCTGAGGCAGCTTGAACCCCTTCATAGGCTGCAAGACTCTCTTTCGCAGTTGGAGTGTAGCTGGCCTCAGATCCTCTTGATACCTTAAGAGGCCTCCTAGACACAGAGACTAGACAGGAGGAAGGCAATAAAAGTAGGTATTTATTTGAAAGATATTTATTCAAAGATACCCCCTGGGGAGCCAGAGGCTATTGCCAAGATGAACCCCAAGATGGACGACAGGTCACGAGTTCTTCACACTTTTATAGGTTTGGTTCATTTGCATATCAGGGTTAATTCTCCAATTAAACCTTCAGTTTAATGATGTAATTTCCCCTCAGCTTGCCCCCCTCTCAGAGGCTCTTTGGTTTATACTTTTTGGGCCTAGGATGGTCTGGGTGTCCTTGGAGAGCAGGCCTGGAGAGGCTTTGTTATGTCTACCTAGCCTGAGAGAGCAGAAATAAACAGGCTACAAGAAACTTCAGAGTTACACACTAAGCAGTACAGGATTTGAAAAATATAAAAGTTAAAACCTAAGGCATCACTCTGTATACCTGACTCCAAAACCAAAGAGGTCATCCTTGAGTCTCTCCAGGTACCTTCTGCCAGAGGCTCCAAGCTGTGGTGCACAGCACGTTATTCACATCCTGTCCTGCCTGGCCCTAGGGCTACTGATGAGCAGTTTCTTGTTTGATCTGTTCAAAGGCTTGCTGTTTTTCTTCCATGTCACAAGGTAGAGAGGGCTTACAATCTGGTTGTATTCTGAGATGTGCATCCTCCAAAAACCCATGGTGCCTAGGAAAGCCTGTGTTTTTTTCTTACTGGTCAGTGAGGACATGGTAGCTATCTTATTAATCACCTCTGTTGGAATCTGTTGACAGCTGTCTTGCCACTTTACTCCTAGGAACTGAATTTCCTGGGCAGGTCCCTTGACGCTATTTTGTTTAATGACAAAAACAGCTTTCAGGAGAATCTCAATTATTTTCTCCCCTTTCTCAAAAACATCTTCTGTTGTGTTGCCCCATACCATTAGTCATTGATAAACTGCAAGTGTTCTGGAACCTCACCCTTTTCAGTGCAGTTGGGATCAGTCCACAGAAAATGCAGAAAATGGTGGGACTGTACTTCCACCCCGATGCAGTCAATTCCAAGTATACTGCACGTCCATCCAGGTGACAGCAAACTGTGGCCTGCATTCTGCTGCTAGAATAGCAAAAACCACATTTGCACTGTCAAGAGTGGAGTCCCATTTTGCTGCCTTGGACTCCAGTTCATGCTGAAGTTCCAGCATGTCTGTCACGGCAGCACTCAGTGATGGTGTGACTTCATTCAGAATCACAGAATCAACGAGGCTGGCAAAGACCTCTGAGAACACCACGTTCAACCCATGACCTAACACTGCCTTCTCAACCAGACCACGGCACTAAGTGCCACATCCAGTAATTTCTTAAACACCTCCAGCGACAGTGACTCCAACACCTCTCTAGGCAGCATATTCCAATGCCCCCTTTCTGTGAAGCACTTCTTCCTAATGTCCAGCCTAAACCACCTCCCCTGGCACAGCTTAAGACTGTGTCCTCTTGTCCAGTCACTGGTTGCTTGGGAGAAAAGACCAACCCCCTCCTGGCTCCACCCTCCTTTCAGGCAGTTGTAGAGTGATAAGGTCTCCCCTGAGCTGCCTCCTCTCCAGGCTAAATAACCCCCGCTCCCTTAGCCACTCTTCATAGGACTTGTGCTCCAGACCCTTCACCAGCTCTGTTGCCCTTCTCTGGACACACTCCAGCATCTCAACATCCTTCCTAAATTGGGGGCCCAGAACTGGACACAGTACTCAAGGTGCAGCCTCACCATTGCCAGTACAGGGGAAGAATCACTTCCCTAGTCCTGCTGGCCACACTATGTGCTGATACACACCGACTTCCCCAGATGCTTTCCATGTGAGCTTATCTCCTCCCCCTGTGTGTAGGGGTTTTATTTGGGCAGGACCAGGGAGGTTCACAGATCCCCTAGTGTTAACCAGCCAAGTGGCTTCTGCTCAATTTGCATCCCAATCCTTCCATGCCCCATTACCAAACACTTAACATAGTCTTCAGCAGTCCATTATACCTCTCAGTCTTTCCAGAGGCTTATGGGTGATAAGGGATGTGATGTATCCACTCAATGCCATGTTTCTTCACCCAAGGGTTTATAAGGTTGTTTCAAAAATTAGTCCCATTGTCTGACTCTGTTCTCTCTGGGGTACCCTGTTGCCATAAAATGTGTCTCTCAAGACCTGAGATGGTGTCTCAAGCAGTGGCAATGGTTTACAGGGTATGTTGCCAGCCAGCCAGTTGCTGCCTCTACCATGGTGAGTATGTAATGCTTGTCTTGGTGTGTCCATGGCAGTGATCCAGTGCAGTCAGTTTGCCAGGCATCACCATACTGGAAACCCAGATGCCGCCCTCTATTCCAAGGAGGTTTCCCTCATGTGGCTCCCTTGATTGCAGCACAGGTTTCACATTTGTGAAACACCTGTGTGATGGCCTCTGTGGTCAGGTCCACCCATTGATCATGAGTCCATCTGTCTGTTGTATCCTTTCCTAGATGCCCTGATGTTTCATGGGCTATAAATAGCTCACCCTTTCCTTCCCAGTCTAAGTCTACCTGAGTTAATTCAGTTTTGGCAGCCTTATCTACCCATTCCTTGTTCTGATGTTTTTCAGTGGCATGCCTTTAGGCACATGAGTATTTACATGGGGTACCTTCAGAATCATGTTTTCTGCCCGTGAAGCATGGCCTATTGGCACACTGCTGGCTCATGTTCAGCCTGTTGTCAATCAGCACCCCCAGGTCCCTTTCTGCCTGGCCACTGTCCAGCCACTCTGTCCCCAACCTGTAGTGCTTCATGGGGTTGTTGTGGCCAAAGTGCAGGACCTGGCACCCGGTCTTGCTGAGCCTTATTGATGCCTTAAGAGGCCTCCTAGAAACAGAGACTAGACAGGAGGAAGGCAATAAAAGTAGGTATTTATTTGAAAGGCCTTCAAAGATACCCCCTGGGGAGCCAGAGGCTATTGCCAAGATGGACCCCAAGATGGATGACAGGTCACGAGTTCTTCACACTTTTATAGGTTTGGTTCATTTGCATATCAGGGTTAATTCTCCAATTAAAGCTTCAGTTTAATGATGTAATTTCCCCTCAGCTTGCCCCCCTTAGAGGCTCTTTGGTTTATACTTTTTGGGCCTAGGATGATCTGAGTATCCTTGAAGAGCAGGCCTGGAGAGGCTTTGTTATGTCTACCTAGCCTGAGAGAGCAGAAATTAACAGGCTACAAGAAACTTCAGTTATACACTAAGCAGTACAGGATTTGAAAAATATAAAAGTTAAAACCTAAGGCATAATTATATCCTTGGATTCATCCCATCGATCCATCCTGTCCAGGTCTCTCTGCAGATCCCTCCTACCCTCCAGTAGATCGTCACTCCCCCCTAGCTCGGTGTCATCAGCAAATTTGCTAATGGTGGACTCAATCCTCTCATCTAGATCATCAATAAAGATATTGAACAGGACATGGCCCAACACTGATCCCTGGGAAACACCAATGACTGGCCAACAACTGGATGTGTAACTGGAAACTCAAGACGTGCATCCACCTTTGCAGGCCATGAGGCTCCCCCAACTTTGCTGTGACAGTAGCCCAGCTTTTATACTGTTAAACAAACAGGCTGACTAAATTTCTAATATCATTCTCCTGCTGGCTTTCTCCCAAAGCCTGGCCAGGGCTCAAGGAGAAACTAAGGGAGTTGTCTTTGATCCTATACCCCCCTAATCAGGCCAGAAGTCGCCTTATCTGGTTATTTCCTAGATATGGAAAGGTAAATACATATTTTGCCAATAAATGGACACCTATAAAATGACTTTGTTAATGAATGAATATATATACAACATTTGGTTGGAAGGCTCATCTATAGGTCAGCTTTGGTTCAGGGCCTGTTATTCAGGCCTTAGTACTTCAGTTGCTAAATAACGGGAATATGTTTCTGGCCCTAGCTGTGCAAATTTCAGCCATACCTGTGATGTGCACTGGACACTGTCTGGACTTTCAGGGAATCTCTTATCCTCTGAAAAAATGATCTCTAGCATAGCTAATTCCCTCAGGCATCGGATACCTTGCTCCATAGTGTTCCAGTGTCCTTGCTGCACATGGAGGTCCTCCTTACAAAGGCATCTTTCTCTCACACTTGCCAGCAGTTACTGCCAGAGGCTGAGAGTTTCCCATTTTTTCCTGATCCCCTGGTCAATGACTACATCCCAGGACAGGGATACCATTTGCTTGACCTCACTTTTGTCCAGAATGGTGTCACTGGCTGCAGTGTCCCAGACGCGGAGCATCCAGGTCAGGATGGACTTGTTTGTCTGTCTCTCCTCAGATCACACAGCTCACTCAGGGATAGAGAGTGGGTGATGATCTCCGGCTCTGTCTCTTCTGCTGAGTGTGAAGGTCCAGCTACCTCTTCATCAGTCACTATGTGGACTGATTTGCTTTTAGATTTCTTTTTCTGAATGGGGGCAACTGCTACCAGCTTAGGCTGTCATGGCTCAGTGACAATTTGTGTGGACACAGTGACTGTTGTTTTGGTTCCTTTTCCCCCTGGCCCAGTGACGGTTTGTGTTGACATAGTGCTCATTGATTTGTTTCTTTTCTCCTCCTCCTGAAGGTGCTGTACCATATCAGTGTCCAGTAGGTAGTGGCCAGGGCCCAGCAGTTGCAGTGAGCTGTCCATCTCTGGACCTGTCAGAACATTTTCCCTTCACTGGTGGTAAACAAACATACCAACTCTCAGTCCAGAGCTACAAAGGAGGCTGCTATCACCTAAAGGTGCTTCAGTCCTGCTTGCTTTCTTAGTAGTCCTCATCGGGAATCCTCTCCTCTCTCTCATGAGTTACCTGCCAGAGGGTCAGCTGGTCTCTGGTCTTTAGCAGAAACACCTGGTTCAGCACAGCTGTAACTCTTCAAGGTCGAGGCTGCCTACCTGCTGCCTTGTTCTCCTACACTTCACATACCTTATTACTTTAGCAGGGTCCTGCAGTTGTTCAGGGGTGAACTTCCAGATCACTGGAGGAGAAAATTTTTCCAAGTACTGCCCCATATCCTTCCACATACTGTGCCACTCAGGATTATCCACTTCCAGAGCAGGCCTCCAGAGAACTCCCCTGGAAGCCTCTGTCCTGACTCCAAGCATGGTGTAGACAGTGCAGGCCGTACAGAGAAAACACAGCAGAACTAACAACAAGATTATGCTGTCCTTAACATCTAGAGGAAACTAAGTATTTTCAAAAACTGCTGTATCAGGCCTGAAGGGATGGAAGAAAACATTCTCTCCTCTTCCCCCCACAGGATGGGTGCAATTATTAATGAGGCCCCAGAGGTGACAGCTCAGACCAGGACAGGCAAACAAGACCGAATATACCTTCCAAATGAAACTCATTGGCTGTGATGTTATCATCCCTTAAACACAGTGTATCAGCAACGTGAGTGACCAAGATACAGACCCAGACCAGCAGGGAATCCAAATCATTTATTCAAAGAAACAAGCTGGTTTTATACACTTTTTCAAGGCACAGTATTTCTCACTACGTGACCCGTGTTGCCAGGTCAGCAACACACTTTCTAAATGTCCCTCTATGGGATGATCACTCGCTGTTCACCCATCTGTCAGCTCCTGGCAGGCTCCTCTCTGTAGGGCTCTGCTGTGTGACACCTCCTCCCCCCAGGGTCCAGTGGAGACAAGCCTCTGTGTGCTGCCATGTGCTCCTTTGCGCTGCCATGTGCTTCTGCAGGTGCGTCCCACAGCCCACAGCTCAATTCCATCCCATCTCTTCTGACACAACAAAGCAATTTATACTTTTCTCCCTGATCTTAAAAAGAATGTCATGATGGGCAAATAGTTCCCCATATGCGGAAATATTTTTACGGGGTTAGGTAAAACATCCATATAAATACACCAAGAAACATGACTATCAGGGAGCTTCTGTACCCCAATACACAAAAGTTTAGAACAAAATTATAATTCCAACTACTCTCTCGTGCCCTACATTGGACGCCAAAAGATGTGCTGGTTTAAAAGTAAACCAGTGGGAAAAATAAACCCCACTCAGAATCACAGAATAACGAGGTTGGAAGAGACCAAGATCATCGAGTCCAACCCATGTCTTAACACCTCAACTAGACTGTGGCACCAAGTGCCATGTCCAGTCTTTTTTTAAACACATCCAGAGATGGTGACTCTACCACCTCCCTGGGTAGACCATTCCAGTACTTTATTATTCTTTCTGTGAAAAACTTTTTCCTAATATCCAGTCTATACCTTCCTTGATGCAGCTTGAGACAGTGTCCTCTTGTTCTGTCAGTTGCTGCCTGGTGGAAGAGACCAACCCCCGCCTGTCTACAATCTCCTTTCAGGAAGTTGTAGAGAGCGATAAGGTCATCTCTAAGTCTCCTTTTCTCCATGCTAAACAATCCCAGTTCCCTCAATCGTTCCTCATAGGGCTTGTGTTCCAAGCCCCTCACCAACCTTGTTGCCCTCCTCTGGATACACTCAAGCATCTCAATGTCCTTCCTTAACTGAGGGGCTCAGAACTGGACACAGTACTCAAGATGTGTCCTTACCAGTGCCGAGTACAGGGGAAGAATGACCTCCCTGCTCCTGCTGGCCACACAATTCCTAATACAGGCCAGGATGCTATTGGCCTTCTTGGCCACCAAGGCACACTGCTGGCTCATGCTCAGCCGGCTATCGACCAGTACCCCCAGGTCCCTTTCCGCCTGGGCACTGTCCAGCCACACTGTCCCCAGATTGTAACGTTGTTGGGGATTTTTGTGGCCAAAAGGTAGAACTCAGCACTTGGACATATTAAACTTCATCCTGTTGGACTCTGCCCATCCATCCAACCAATCCAAGTCTCTCTGCAGAGCCCTCCTACCTTCCAACGGATCGACACATGCTCCCAGCTTAGTGTCATGTGCAAATTCACTAATGAAGGACTCAATACCCTCATCCATGTCATCAATAAAAATATTTAACAGAACTGGTCCCAGTACAGATCCCTGAGGGACACCTCTAGTGACTAGTCGCCAGCTGGATGCAGCACCATTCACCATCATTCTCTGGGCCCGACCATCCAGCCAGTTCTTAACCCAGCAAACAGTGCTCCTGTCCAAGCCATGGGCTACCAGCTTTTCCAGGAGTATGCTGTGGGAGACAGTGTCAGTCCTTGCTGAAGTCCAAGTAGACAACATCCACAGCCTTTCCTGCATCTACCAGGCAGGTCACCTGGTCATAGAAGGAGATCAGGTTGGTCAGGCATGACCTACCCTTCATAAACCCATGCTGGCTGGGTCTGATGCCCTGGCCATCCTGTAAGTGCTGCATGATAGCCCTCAGTACTGTTCCATTACCTTACCTGGTACTGAGGTCAGGCTAATTGGGCTGTAATTACCAGGATCCTCCTTGTCCTGGGTTGCAGTGTATTCTATTACCATCCTCATGAGCTGTTGAAATCAGGTGGGGCAGTGTTTCCTTGCCTCCTCCCCCCAGACTATCTCTCTGTTAATGGCCCATCATTGTCCTGCCACATGACTCAGAGATAACTCCCTCCGGACCATCTTCTGTTAATGAGCCGAATCAACACTTGGCCTCATGACTCATTACCCCATTGTGAGATGCTCCACCCAGAGGGAGGAACCAAGCATTCCATCCTGGATATAATCTGAGATTCTGAACACCAGAGACACCCTTTCCACTGGATTTCCAGAGGACAGGAGCTACACAGCCACCACTGGACCTTCTGAGGAAGAGCAGACCCTTTTTTCTACAGGATCACTGCTTCAGAGGACTGTAGCCACCATTCTACCAGACTGCTACCACCACCCTGACTAACAGGGACTCAGGTTGTATCTTGACTCTGTCAGTTTGAACCAGTGTTTTCTTTTAGTTTTTTTCCTTTTCTTTAATTTCCCCATTAAATTGTTATTCTGACTTGGTGCCTCCCACTGGTTTGTTTTCAAACTAGTACACTCCTTCCTACCCTTTTTGTAAACGGGTGTCACATTAGCCAGCTTCCAATCATCTGGAACTACACCAGTGAGCCATGACTCTTGGTAAATGATAGAGAGCAGTTTTGTAAGCTCATCTGGCAGCTCCCTCATCACCCTGGGATGGATCCCATCTGGTTCCATTGATTTATGAATATCCAAGTATCTCAGCAGTTTTCTGACTGCCTCTTCTTGGTTAACAAGAGGACCATTCTGCTCTCTGACACCATCTATCAACCCCTGAAGACTGTTGTCTTGAGGACAAGCTGTCTTCCCACTAAAGACTGAGGCAAAGAAGGCATAAAGCACTTCCGCCTTCTCCTCATCTTTAGTTACTAGGTTACCTGCCTCATCCAATAAGGAACAAAGGTCGGTCTTACCCTTCCTTTTACCATTAATTGTAAAAACTTTTTTTATTACTTTTAACAGAAGTTGTCAATTTAAGTTCGAACTGAGCTTTGGCCTCCCTAATTTTTTTTCTACATGCCCTAGCAGCCCCCTTAAACACTTCCTGAGAAACTCAACCCACCTTCAAAAGATGATACGTCTTCTTTTTATTTTTAAGTTCCTTCAAAACTTTGTTGTTCATCCAGGCTGGATGTTTGTCTCATCGACTCATCTTTTAGTACACAGGGACAGTCTGTTCCTATGCCCTCAAGATCTCTGTTTTGAAGCACGCCCATCTCTCCTGAACTCCTTTGTTTTCAAGGGCTGTTTCCCAAGGAACTCTCGGAATAAGTCTCTTAAACAGGCCAAAGTCTGCCCTCCAGAAGTCCAATGTAAAGGTCTTGTTGATATTCCTTTTGATTTCAACAATTATCGAGAATTCTATAATTTCATGATCACTGTGCCCCAAACGGCCTCCAACCTCCACATCACCCCCCAGCCCATCTCTATTTGTGAACAACAGGTCTAACATAGTCCCTCCCCTGGTGGGCTCGCCCACCAGTTGCGACAAAAAGTTATCCTCCACACACTCTAAAAACTTTCTAGACTGCCATTTTTCTGCTGTATGAAGTTCCCAGCATATGTCTGGTAGGTTGAAGTTGCCTACAAGAACAAGGGTTGATGATCCTGAAACATTCTCCAGTTGCTTATAGAATAAGTTGTCTACCTCTTCATCCTGGTTGGGTGGACGATAACAGACCCCCAGTAGGATGTCAGCCTTCTTGGCCTTCCCCTTAATTCTTACCCATAAACATTCAACTTCATCATCATTAGTTTCAATATCTATGACATCCAAAACCTCCCTAACATAAAGGGCCACCCCTCCACCTCTTCTCACTTTTCTGTCTCTTCTGAAGAGCTTGTAGCCATCCAGTGCAGTGCTCCAGCTATGTGACTCATCCCACCATGTTTCTGTAATGGCAAATACATCATAGCTTTGTTGTAATACCATAGTCTCCAGCTCTTCTTGTTTGTTACCCATGCTGCATGCATCAGTATACATGCACTTCAGCTGGGCTACTGATTTCACCCCTAACTCAGGCTTGCCACCCTTAGGCCTGCTTCCAGATAGCCCTGCTTCATCCCCTTCTATTACAGCTGCTGGTGGGGTCCGAGGCTGTGACCCAGGAAGAGATGACCGGTCCGGGGAGATGGTCCCGAAAGGAATCGCCTGCCCGAGGTCCAGTGTCTTCCTCTCAGCTGCTGGCAGAGGAGCCCTTGCAGAATCTGTCAGCTCTTTAGTGATATCAGCTCGTGACTCCAGCTCAGCTCTGCAGGGCTGCCTCTAGGCCAAACCAGACCAGAGAGAGAGACGAGAAGGCCCGTGTGGCTGGTTCCGCACAAAGGTAGCTTTATTATGGGTCCCCTCCGGCAAAGGGAGGCCAGGGACGAGCTCTCTCTTGAGGGGCTCGAGGGAGCTTGCCTTTATAGGGATACAGGGGATCAGCAAGGGGACCAATGGATTACAGAGGGTCTGGGACAGACCAATGGGTTACAGAATGATCTGCATAGGGTATCCCAAAGGATTGTGGGTCTACCTTTCCTCGCCATGACCCAAAAGTCGTTTCCTTTCCAGGGAGTCCTGCTGGGCGATTGTGAAATCTTTTATCTCAGCAGACATCCCTCCAGGGCAGTGGCTGGGCATATCCCACACCCTTCCCGCCTCAAACCTAGTTTAAAGCCCTCTCAATGAGTTCTGCCAGTTCATGGGCTAAAATTCTTCTGCCCTTAACAGAGAGATGCAGCCCATCCAGTTCTAGCAGGCCAGGTGCCGTAAGGGTTGCCTCATGGTCGAAGAACCTGAATTTCTACCAGTGACACCAACCCTTGAGCTACTTGTTGATAATGTGGGCTCTCCTCTTTCTTTTACTGTATTTTTCTACCACCAAAGGGACTGAGGAAAAAACTACTTGTGCTCCCGCCCTATCAATCACCTGACTCAGTGCCCTAAAGTCCCTTTTAATTGCTCTGACACTCCTCTTTTCAATCTCATCACTGCCATCCTGGAATATCAGCAATGGGTAATAGTCAGACGGCTGAATCAGCCCAGGAAGTCTCTCAGTGATATCCTGTATCCAGCCCCCAGGGAGGCAGCAGACCTCCCTGTGGGTTGGGTCTGGTCGGCATATGGGACCCTCTGTTCCCCTCAGAAGCGAGTCCCCTACTATGACTACCCTTCTTTTCTTTTTAATGTTAGAGGTGGTGATCCATCAACTGCCTCAAGAGAGATTTCAGGTCAGAGTTACGATTTATTAAAGAGATTACAATCACACAATCACAGAATTAACTAGGCTGGAAAAGACCTCTGAGATCATCGAGACAACCTATGACCCAATACCACCTTATCAACTAAACCATGGCACTGAGTGCCACATCCACTCTTTTCTTAAACACCTCCAGGGACGGTGACTCCACCATCTCCCTGGGCAGCCCATACCGATGCCTAATCATTCTTTCTGTGAAGAACATTTTCTTAATGTCCAACCTAAACTTCCCTTGGCACAGCTTAAGACTCCTCTTGTCCTGTCACTGGCTGCCTGGGAGAAGAGACTGACCCCCACCTGAATACAGCCTGCTTTCAGGTAGTTGTAGAGAGTGATAAGGTCACCCTAAGTCTTCCTTTTTTCCAGGCAAAACAACCCCAGCTCTCTCAGCTGTTCTTCATTATGACTTGTGTTCCAAGCCCTTCTCCACCCTTGTTGACCTCCTCTGGACACATTCGAGCATCTCAATGTCCTTCCTAAATTGAGGGGCCCAGAACTGGACACAGTACCCAAGGTGTGGCTTCACCAGTGCCGAGCACAGGGGAAGAATGACTTCCCTGCTCCTGCTGGCCACACTACTCCTGATACAGGCCAGGATGCCATTGGCCTTCTTGGCCACCTGGGCACACTGCTGACTCATGTTCAGGTGGCTGTCGACCAGCACTCCCAGATCCCTTTTTACCTGGGCACTGTCCAGCCACACTGTCCCCAGCCTGCAGCGCTGCAGGGGGTTGTTGTGGCCAAAATGCAGGACTCAGCACTTGGACTTGTTAAACTTCATGTTGTTGGGCTCAGCCCATCTATCCAGCCTGTCCAGGTCCCTTTGCAGAGTTCTCCTGCCTTCCAACGGATCGACACATGCTGCCAGCTTAGTGTCATGTGCAAATTTACTGATGGTAGACTCAATCTCCTCATCCAGATCATCAGTAAAGATATTAAACAGGACAGGGCCCAGCACAGATCCCTGGAGGACACCTCTAGTGACTGGCCACCAAGCGGATGCAGCACCGTTCACCATCACTCTCTGGGCCCGGCCATCCAGCCAGTTCTTAACCCAGCAAACAGTGCTCCTGTCCAAGCCGTGGGCTACCAGCTCTTCCAGGAATATGCTGTGGGAGACAGTGTCAAAGGCCACAGCCTTTCCTGCATCCACCAGCTGGGTCACCTGGTCATAAAAGGAGATCAGGTTGGTCAAGTAATGTAAAATTTTGGTCCCCCCACAGCCATAATAAGTGCATCCTTTTTAGGCCCTGGAGTTGCATCTGCCAAAGCCCTTGGCTTATTAAACAAGCTAGGCTGCTGGCTTGCTAAGCAAACTAATGCCACTTCAAAAGCATTATCAGAGCTCTTAGTAGATGTAGATTCAGTGGGGCATGCTACCTTGCAAAACCGAGCTGCGATTGACTTTCTGTTGCTAGCTCATGGACGTGGTTGAGAAGATTTTGATGGAATGTGTTGTATGAATTTGTCCGATCACTCCCAATCGATTCACAAGCAGATAAGTGAGTTACATCGATTAACCACACAATTGCAGAAAGAAAACGGTCTCGGCTTAGAAGGATGGTTAGAGTCACTTGGATTAGGACCATGGCTAGTCTCACTCATGCAGCATTTGATTACTGTAGGACTGGTAATCTTATTAATAATAGTGTGCTTACCTTGTCTATGCCAATGCTTGCAGAAGATGATATACAAGGTCACTATGTCTGTAACCAATCAAGTGTTGCTTGTAAAAAAAGAAAAAGGGGGAATTGTTGAAGAATGGTTAGAGGATCAGGGGCATGGGTCATTGATAGCATTATGGGATCAATAAAAGAACTGTACAAGCAAAAGGCCTGCAAGCAAAGGTTTGTGAGAGAAACTGCCTGCATGACAAAGCATCGGTGTGAGAAACAAGCCTGAAAAGAAAAAGGGTGTTTTGAGGATGTGCAGCTGTGCAGATAAGATGTACTGACCAGGAGAAGGGAGGGTGAACTCTGAGTTCTTTAATCATAACATAACTAGTAGAAGCTTGCCAATGTAGTCTAATTATGTAGAAGCAGAACTGCGCTTTGATAGGTTTAAGCCAACTAAGAGTTAACAAGCTTGTATACTATATAAGTGCCTCTGGGTTGCTAATAAACAGAGCTTGCTTCTATCAATCATATTGGTTGTCTGCAAATGTCTCCCCCCACCGAGTTCGTCGAACTTTTCCAACAGTCAAGCATGACCTGCTCCTTCTAAACCCATGCTGACTGGGTCTGATACACTGGCCATCCTGTAGGTGCCATGTGATTACACTCAAGATGATCTGTTCCATAACCTTGCCAGGTACCAAGATCAGGCTTCCAGGCCAGTAGTTTCCCGGATCCTCCTTCCGGCCTTTCTTGAGGATGGGTGTCACATTGGCCAGCTTCCAGTCATCTGGGACCTCCTCAATGAGCCAGGACTGATGGTAAATGATGGAGAGCAGCTTCACAAGCTCATCTGCCAGCTCCCTCATCCCCCTAGGATGGATCCCAACTTTACATATCTGAGCTAATGTCATATAGTATGGAATATCCCTTTGGCTAATTTGGGTCAGCTGGCCTGGTTGTGTCCCCTCCCAGGATCTTGCCCCCTCCCATCCCCTTTGATGGGGGGAAGGAATGTCAGAGGGACAGCGCTGCTCGGCAGTAGCCAAAGCACTAGTATGTTATGAACACCCTTCCAGCTACCAATGTAAAGCACAGCACTGTAAAGGCTGTGAACTTTACCTCAGTCAGACCCAATACAATCTCCACCCCTCATTCCATACCATTTGCGTCATGCTCGGATCCCATATAATCTATATATTCTCATTACTAGAATCCTTTCTTACCCACACTTACAGCTTAAACTATGTCCTTAAACCATCTCTATACCAAATATACATTTTTATTAACTGCTATTGCCTGTCTTTTCACATGCCTCCAGGTAGTCTCCATTCCAGCAGGATGTGGGGTCAGGACAGGAGAAACAGTAAACTTGATTGTTGGGCAACGACACTGTCCCAGTTCATCATCACATTCTTCTTGCTCCTCGCAAAATTCATTCTTCTTCAGTTCACGTCACCCTGCTACTTTACCTCCTGCAACATATAACTTACACCATAGATTATTCTTACCTCAAGGTTAAATCTCCTTGAGGTACACACCAGGTCTCCCAATCCTCCTGCATCACCCACCAAGTACACCCTGGTCCTTGGGCAAAGACAATCCCACAAATGGGTTTGTCTTTTCCCACGGGGGAAGAAATCCACACTGTCTTCCCCAGCCACTTCCCTATGTGTAATGCAGGGACCTTGTCTCCTTCCACAGTGTCTTAGTTTGGGCAGGACCTGGGCGGTTAGCAGATGCCCCTAGTGCTGACTAGCCAAGTGGCTTCTGCCACATTTGCATCCTAGTGCTTCCATGTCCCATTACCTAGTGCTCTTAACATAGTTTTCAGCAGCCCATTATCTCTTTCAGTCTTCCCAGAGACCTGTGGACAATAGGGAATGTGATACATCCACTTAATGCCATGTCTCTTTGCCCAGGAGTTTACAAGATTATTTCGAAAATGAGTCCCATGGTCTGACTCAATTCTATCTGGTGTCTTTCAAGACCTGAAATTGTGTTCTGGGGAGTGGCATGGTTTACTGGGTACGTTTCCAGCCAGTCATTTGTTCCCTCTACCATGATGAGGATATAACTCTTGCCTTGGCACATTTGTGGCAATGGCCCAAGGTAATCAGTCTGCCAGGTGTCACCATACTGGAAACCCAGCCACCACCCTCTATTCCAAAGAGACTTCATTCATGTGGCTCACTTGATGGTGGCCTATGTTTCACACTGATGGATAACCTGTGTGATGGCCTCCATAGTCAGGTCCACCCCTTGATCATGAGCCCATGTGTATGCTGCATCCCTTCCAAGATGCCCTGATGTTTCATGGGCCCATTGGCCTATAAGTAGTTCACTCTTTCTTTCACGATCTAGGTCCACCTGAGCTATTCCAATTTTGGCGGCCTTATCTATCCATTCATTGTTTTGATGTTCCTCAGTGGCACAACTTCTGGGCATGTGTGCATCTACATGATGTACTTTCAGAGTCATGTTCTCTGCCCATGCAGCAATGTCCTGCCATAATGCAGCAGGTCAGATGGGTTTACCCCTGCATTTCCAATTGCTCTTCCTTCACTGCTGCAGCCACCCCCATAGCGCATTAGCTACCATCCAGGAGTCGGTATAAAGTATGGCCACTTTTCTTGCTCAGCAATCTCTAGGGGTAGAAAAAACTGCATGTACCCACTTCATTTTGATCTTCTTAAATATGTTACCACAGAGGCATTACCAACCTCTCTAACTGGCCAGCAGCATGTCCGTCTTCAGAGCCATCAGGAATTGGCTCTGCTATACATGGTGGAAACTTCTAGCAGCTTCTCAGAGAAGCCACCTCTGTGGCCCCCCCACTACCAAAAAACAGGCCGTGCAAAACCAACACAGCTAGAAATAATGTTCCCTTGTGCTGCCACTCCAGATCCACCTGTGATACTTTCACCTTGGCAGCTTGATCCACCTGCTTATTTATGATGCTCTTCATTAGCCCAGCTCTTGGGTACATGTGCATCTACATGTCAGACCTTCACAATCAGCCTCTCCACCCAGGCAGCTATGTCCTACCAAATCTCAGCGGCCCAGATGGGTTTCCCTCTGTGCTGCCAGCTGGCCTTTCACCACCAATCCAGGCATCCCCACAGAGCATTAGCTACCATCCACGAGTCATTGTAGAGATGGAGTCTCGACAACTTCTCTCATTCAGTGATATCCAAAGCCAGCTGGACAGCTTTATGCTCTGCAAACTGACTTGATCCGCTTTGTCCCTTGGTAGCTTCTACAACTCGCCATGTGGGGCTCCATACAGCAGCTTTCCATTTCAGGTTAGCACCTACAATTTGGCAGGAACCATCAGTGAAGAAGACATTCCGCTTTTCATTCTCTGGTAGTTGGTTATATGGTGGGGCTACCTTGGCATGTGTCACCTGCTCCTTTTCTTCTTCAGAAGATAGTCCATAACTCTCACCTTTGGGCCAGTTTGTTATGATCTCCAGAGTTCCAGGGCAATCGGGATTTCCTATCCAGGCTCACTGTGTGATCAGAGCAATCCACTTGCTCCACATGGCATTGGTGTCATGATTTGTCGCAGGAACTCTTCCTTTGAACATCCAGTCCAGCACTGGTAGTCAGGGCCTGCCCAGATCCCTTCTGCTGGAGGCTCCAGAAAGGAATGTTCTCCCCAGCTGGCTCAGTCAGTAGAGCATGAGACCCTTAATCTCAGGGTCATGAGTACAAGCCCTACATTGGGCACCAAAATATGTGCTAGTTTGAAGGTAAACCAGCGGGAGAAATTAACCCCGTACAAATACCTTGTGAGAGATTTTAAGTTGCAGTTACAATTTAATAGCAAGGTTACAATAAATGCAATGAATACAGAAGGACTGGCTTAAAATCACAGAGTACAACCTGTTGGTCACTGTGTTAGTCGCAGTCCAGTTAAGCAGTGGTAGCCATGCTGTTGAAGTGATGGTTGAAAGCGGTGGTCCTGCAGAAGAGTTCTGGCCCCTCTCTGAATCCTTGCAGTGGTGGTTTCACTCCCCACACCTCAAGATCATATACCCTCAAAGTCCATGCAGGAATGTTCAGTACCTCCCCCAAGGCAGAGAGTTTCAAAATGGAGTGATGTTATCCTATGAGTCATAGGATATTTTTGGAGTCCCTGATGGTTGTTCCAGTGGTCTATTCTGCTGGAGCCATTGAGTTCATGATGGCCCTTTAGCAGAGATGACACTCTCAGGGTGGGTGGTACTGCTGCTTCACCCAGAGGGTGTAATCATGGTTGAGTCATGGTAAAGATAAAGAATCACAGAATGAACTAGGTTGGAAAAGACCTTTAAGATCATCAAGTCCATCCTATGACCTAATACCTCCTCATCAACTAAACCATGGCACTGAGTGCCACATGCAGTCTTTTCTTAAACACATCCAGGGACGGTGACTCCACCACCTCCTTGGGCAGACAATTCCAGTGCCCAATCACTCTTTCAGTGAAGAATTTTTTCCTGATGTCCAACCTAAACTTCCCTTGGCACAGCTTAAGACTGTGTCCTCTTGTTCTGTCAGTTGTTGCCTGGGAGAAGAGACTGACCCCCACCTGAATACAGCCTGCTTTCAGGTAGTTGTAGAGAGTGATAAGGTCTCCCCGGCCTCCTTTTTTCCAGGCTAAACAATCCCAGCTCCCTCAGCCATTCTTCATTATGGCTTGTGTTCCAGGCCGTTCACCAGTCTTGTTGCCCTCCTCTGGAGATATTCAAGCATCTCAATGTCCTTCCTAAATTGAGGGGCCCAGAACTGGACACAGTACTCAAGGTATGCCTTCACCAGTGCCAAGTACTGGGGTGTATTAGTTTGAAAACAAACCAGTGGGAGATCACAAGTCAGAATTATAATTTAACAGGAAAATTAAAATAAATGCAATAGTACAAAAACACTGACAGAGTCAGGATACAACCTGACACCCTGTTAGTCAGGGTGGTCTTAAGTGTCACAGCAGCTGGACAGATGATGAGGTGCTGTGACCTTCTGGAAGCGTCTTCAGTACGAAGCTGCTCAGTGGTACAGACACACAGCACACATGCACGGATAGCTCCAGAACATGGGTCGATGACAAAGAGACGGGAAGGGTCTTTCTATGGTATTCCACAGGAGGAGTTTAATGCAGCCACACACGTGAAGGGGTCCAGGGACAAAGACAAAGAATATGGCAGGGCCAGGTTTATATTCAGGAGCAAGGGAGACAGCAGGGAGCAGCTAGCCAGGGGCGGCAGTGGGGATGGATTGGCCCAGGGCAGGACCACCGGTGGAGGGGGCGTGAATATGGGCAGGACTCACAGCCAGGAGGGGAGGGGCTGCCATGGGCACCCACGTGGCCCTGAGGGAGGGGCCCGCAGCCGGAAGGGGACACCTGGTGGCGAGGGGAGGGGCCGCCATGGGCACACGCGCTGCCACAGGAAAGGGGTCTGACACAAAGGCACACCCCATCCCAGAACGGTGGACCAATGCAGGGCCATGCAGCAATGCAGTGGGCAGGGTTAGGGAGGGGCCAGGGGTTCCCGCAGCAAATTCGAAGAAGGCAACATGGCAGAGCCAAACACACAGCAGCCGCCATCTTGTGAACTAACTAAGGTCAACACTGTAGGACTTTGGGGGGTCAGAAGGAGGGTTAGGGGTTTCTCCAAGGTGGGGTGATCAATCCCAACCTGAGGAGAGACTAGGGGGGATCCAGAAAGATCAGGGGGCTGGTGGCTCCCTTATAGCGTGTGGTGGCTTTTACTTTCTGGTGTCCCCCGAGGGTCAGGGGTGGGGGGAACACAGGGAGAGGGAAGGAACAAAGGAGCACCACCACCAAAGGGACCCGGATTCCCCAGCGCTGCTGATTCAGTCTCTGAATTTTTAACTGATTTAAAAATAACAACTAACAAAGGGAAAAACCTTGCAACTCAGGTATCTCTGCTTTGTCTGAGTAGAGTTAGCTTCTCCCCAACTTTATCCCAGAACCCCAGAGACTGAACAGAAGCCTCAGACACACCTGGGAAATATTCAAACAGCCACTGGACAACACTTTTCAGGCTTCTCTTAACTTGGGTATATACCTCCTTTCCGGGAAGGGCTACTTTCCCACCTATCCTTCCCCAGAACACTCTTCCCAACACTGAGAGGAAAAGGTAAAACAAAAGAGTGCAAAAAGGCACCCAAACAGAATACCACTTACACGAGCCTGGTGCTCTGGGGGTCAAATAAAACTCACAGCGTGGTCCTCTGGTGTTTGGCTGTTCCTCTTGTGTCTGGAAGGGTCGCAGCCACCCTTCGAAGCAGGTCTAATAAAACTCAAATCTGCCCCTCAGGAGCAGCAGCACCAAAACACGACTCCTGATAGGCCAGAGGCCCCAGGGACAGTTCCAGGGACTTTTTTAGCTAAAGTCCAAGTTTGGGTGGCCACTTTGCCATGTGGTGGTGTTCGGGTGGAGGGGAGTTCACTGTGTTTTCCCCAGAAGCATCCCTGGCAAGAGATTGCTTAGCGTGATGCCATATAGCACCTAGAGACCTTACTCCTTCACCCCTGCACAGCTGTTTAGACGCAGATCACACACACACACACACTCAAGCCAGATAGCTCAATATTACCAGAGATAAATAGTCAGGAGGGCTCTCCCGCATGGTAATTCCACGGATGAGGTTTATTTCAGTCTCACCGCAAAGGGTGAACGGATACGAGAGAAGTGGCCTGCTCAGAAGCAGGCTTACATAGTGTTACAGAGCCAATGATCTGAGGGCACGGGGGCGGTACGAAGGCAGGACTAGGTAAGGGAACTAATAGGGAAGGTCAGGAGGTGGGTAGGGTTACAATTCATTCACAAGGCATTGTAGGAGGGGCTTTTCCTTTCTTTACACGTGGTAAGAAGGATGTTTTCAAACCTCTGAGTTTTTCCACCAGCAGGCCTTTGCTATTTCGGGGCTCCCTGGCCTCTTGGCCATCACAGCTGCTGGCTCAGTGACCCCAACAAAGGATTTTCAGGCAAGGTTGCTTAATTCCTTCAGTCTCTACAGCAGCAATTCCAACAGCCCATCGCTGTCTGTTGGGGAAGATGAAACAGGAAAGCCTTATAAATATGATTGCCTGACAAAAGATTTTGGGAATATGAAAACTACAGGCGACATCGAAATGAAAGCCACTTTTGAAATACCAAGTCTTAGTTACTGAACAACTGGAAAACAATGGTATGGCCGACTGAAGGTAATCCCCTCTTGATTGAACAATACCATCTGCTTGCAGGCAGGTCCAAGGGTCAGAGCAGACCCTACTAGCTCAGCAGAAGGGGTCCAAAGAGTAGTTTTTAGAAGTTAAGATGTAACACTCTATGGTAATATAAGAATTCTTATAGGCTGTATGTAAATGCTATAGGATTTGTATCTTGTATTAGATTGGTTAGTGACAATTAGAATATTCAGTACAGAAGATGATTTATTGTATTGTAACCAGGACTTCAGACACTCTCATCACTACTACTTCCATTCTCTCTCACTACTTCGTCACTCTCATTCCTCTCACTCTCTCTCTCTCTTTACTTACCCGCTTACTCTCTTGCTCTCTTGGGCCTGCTCAGAGCTGCAGCTGGCAGCTCTAAGCTGTGCCCCTGTACCCACGCCCTTTGCAATAAACCGCATGTTCCAAGATCTGACTTCAGAGATCTCCCGTCACCATCCGTCTACGCCCAGTCCAGACTTAACCCCAAGCTCCCGAAGTTCCCACAGCTGTCCCTTTGGGTCTTTGAAGTATACTTTTCTAAGGTAGTTAATGCCCAGGATACATGGGGCATTTGGGCCAGTTACAATGGGTTTTTTCTGCCAGTCCTTCCCAGTCAAGCTCATTTCAGCTTCTAACACTGTCAGTTCTTGAGAACCCCAGAAATGGAGACTGTTTCTGGCCCCACATATCCTGATGGCATTAGAGTACATTGTGCACCAGTGTCAACCTAAGCCTTGTATTCTTGTGGGTCTGACGTGACAGGCCATCAAATCCACATGGTCCAGTAGACATGGCTGTCCTGTGCCTCTGCCTGACTATAGGCAGGGCCCTTCTAACAGTGGTCTTGTGAATACATATGGAAGGTACCTTCCAGTGGGTCAGATCCTTGCCTATGGGAAACTGCACTCACTTTCACCGACTTCCCTTTTTCTTTCTCCTTCAGTTCTTGTACTCAGGCTGCCAGGACACAGGTAGGTTTCAATAGCCAGAGATCTGCCGGGATGAACCACGCTTCTCATAGAGATATGATGGAACTCCGTTTATTCTATTGTCAGACCCATAGTTATACTCTAATTCCTCAAGCACGCGTAAGCAAGCTCCATACTATTGGATTACAGCTACTGTTCACGCAGCCTTTAATAGCAAGCGATTGGTTACAGATTAATATGCACGCGACTAACTAACATAAGTCTTTCTCTTTCTATGGTCAGCATCCCCCTCCCCAACATCATGTTGCTTGCCACATCAGCATTGCTCGTCTCTTTTTTCCCTAGTCAAGGACAGTTCACTAATATAGCTTGGATTGTGCATGTATACATGTCCCTGTTCACTCAGCCATTTCTCTACAATTCCCCCTTTTTCTTCTTGCACAAGCCAAGCCCAATGAACAACTTTCTCTAAAGCTTTCCATATGCACCCAAAACCACAACAAATTATTATTGCTACAATTACTAGTGTAGCTAGCAGACGTAATCCTTCTTGAACCAGGTTTCCTAACCATCCTGTCAGACCAAGTGAGGACAGCCACTCAGAGAAGCTGTCTGTATGGATCTGTATCCTTTGAAAAGCATCGTGCAGTTCTGAGCTGTCAATGGATACTCTGGGAATGGTCTGACAGGTTCATACAACACATATCTTCAAACTTTGCAACCATGGCCATGAGCTAGCAATAAAAAATCAATTGCAGCTTGATTTTGTAGTACAGCATGCCTAATGCTATCTACATCAGTTAAAAGCTCATTTAATATATGGGAAGTCCTATTAAATTCTTTTTCTGACCAACGAGCCAACTTTTTCATATTGTTATAGCCATGAGCTGCAGCACCCCCTGGGTTAAAAATAGCCAATGGTATAAATGAACTCAAACTCATAATGTTTACCTTATCATTACAATCTTTATCAAACGTGGAAACATTACGCTGGTATCTATTTCACATCCCATTTTTCCAACTTTTTGATGCCGTAATGTTTTTCCATGCTCGTATAGAAGGGACAAACATAGTTAGCTTTCCCAGGTAGCAAGGACCCCCAGTTGGACTATGCGGAATCCCATTCCATGCTCTATCTCTGCATATCAAAAACACTCCAGGAGGTAAAACCTTTCCTCCGGTTGTGTCAATAGACTCAGCTCCTCCCAACGTGGCCGGCATGTTCCAGCCTCCAGTGGAGTGTCCTGATACGTTCTGTTTCCATGGAAAGGAGGCCATGCCCTGTCTTGCTTGATAGTCTTCCCAAGGATCTCCAAAGAAGAAAACCCCAGACTCATTGGCATATTGCATTGGAGGCACCACATTGGAACAGTTGGTCCATGGCGTTATGTTAACAAGCGTACTGGGAAAGAGGGACCCATAAAGCTGTAGCTCTTGAAGAGGCAAGGTTGCATTTTTTGTTAAATTGGCAACAATACGGGTTTGCTGCAAGGAGTGCCGATAGCTAGACCAAAAACCTAAGCACTCGCCCTGGTTTCTTTTGCTTTGCATTTGTTGCTCCACTTCCTCATTGATTTTCCCTATATCTGTCACCCATTTTTGAAACGTGTCTTCGAGTGAGATCCATGGCACGCCAATTAGGCATGTGCAAAATGGATCTGCTGCCGACCCCATGGCCAGACAGAAATCTGTCTGGTTCGCCTGGTGAACCCATGTTATCCACACGTTTTCTCTTTCTGACACTGAAGTTATCACAGCTTTACTCAGGGTGAAAGTACTTGAGAGGAGGAGCCACATGTAGGGCACCATGCCTGGGTTGCAGTGGTCTTTTTTACTCACTTGCAGACGTCTGATGGCTTCCTTCCCTGCCCACACTTCCAAGCTTAGTAAAAACTCGTGTGGATCCCTAAATGAGCTAACTCTAATCTGTTGTGGTGGAATTCGGAGCACGATAGACGCACACTGACTAAAACTTCTTGTCCCAGGCACTTGATAACATTCTCAGCATAAACTACCTCGCTCATCTACATTCCAAGTTCCCCTAGTAAGCTCTTCCCCACAGCCCCCACAGCACAAGCGCAATCACAAGCTATTATAACAGCGTAAACAATTTCTGCGGCGATTAGCATGCACACTCGGTGACTGTTCCCAGAATCTGAGTGGTTGTCCAAAGGTGAGGTCGTCAGCCACCAAGCGAAGGTTCACTTCCCAAAGGTTGGGAACATCCGCTGTACCTGCCACGTCCTGGCTCAGTTGGGAGGTGGAGCAGAGGGCTCGACTCGAGCCCATTCCTGTAGTTGCAGGGCCGTCTGGGCCACACCCTTTCGGGACTCAGTGGGACCCTGTTGTGGCTCATGCTTCTGATGGAGCTTTTCTTCCATAGAAGACAGAGCACAATCAAAATGTTGTTTCATTTGATTCATTGCCTCTTCTACTTGACGAGCTGTTGGGGTTTTAGTTTAGTCCTAGTTATTTTTCCTGTTGAAGGAATTTTTTCCCATATGCATGTTGCTAGGGGACAAATGGCTGTACTTAAGGAAGACAAAAGAGCTGCCCATTGGGGGTGGGGTGGGCCTTTGTTTCACCTGGGTGTGGAGTCAGTTTGCTCTCGGCGTTCTCGGGGAGCAAACTGGTTCTTTTCGGCCATTTTTCTTTCTGTGGAGAAAGATCCCAGGATCCCCGGTCCACCTTCCCTGCCCCGCTGGAGGCTGGGCTGTGGCCACCCTGCCCCACTGCAGGTTCAAGCCTTCACGGCGTTGTAGCTGTGCTCGTCCTGCCTGCCTGGACCTCCGGGGGGTTTCCCGCTTGGATACATCTCATCTGTTCTCCGGGATTTGTGCTCATCCCTGCCGCTCCAGTCTGCTGCTCCAGCCTGCCGTACCAGCCTGCTGTTCCCGACACTCCAGCCAGACACCGGGGCCAGCCGTCTGGGGTTTGTGAAGCCTTTGTTCCATCCTTCCCCGGGATCCCAGGGCACCAGTGCCGCGTGCTCCCCGAGCTCGCTCCGGAGCGCCCCCTGCAGCCGCGGGGGAACCATCGCACCTGCCCTGCTCACCGGGAGCCGCCAGCGCCCCTGCCGGCTGCGAGCGGAACTGCACCCGAGGGGAAAGGGCCCGACAGCCGAGAAGGCTGGGACTGGGTTTGTGATTGTTTGCTGTTACTGCCATAGTTATTGCTGTTTGTTTGACTGGTTATACACATAGAGATATATAATAGTAAAGAACTGTTATTCCTATTTCCCACATCTTTGCCTAAAGGCCCTTGATTTCAAAATTATAATAACTCAGAGGGAAAGGGGCTACATCTGCCATTTCAAGGGAGGCTTCCGCCTTCCTTAGCAGACACCTGTCTTTCAAAACCAAGACAGATCTTGGCGCCCAATGTGGGGCCTGAGGGCATTAAGAGAGAGAGGTGAAAAAGGAATAACAGTTCCTGGATAACTTAATTTTGTGTGCTGGATATAGGAACCTTGTTAGACAGCATTATGTGGTCTACTTTACCCTGGTTCGGGTGGCATGTGGCCGTGGCTATATTCTTCCCCTTTGCAGCTCCTTACTTGAATATGGTTCCTCTGACTAAGGCTACCGTTGCTGTTATCCAGTTTGCACTATGGGTCGAGAAGGTGAGGAATTCATGGGTTTTTAACTTCCTCCGGAATGTGGGCATGTGGATAAAGGGCTATCACACACTGAGCGCATGTTTTTGGGGTTATGTTAAAAATGGTACCTTCTGTGAGGAAATGACACCAGGGGAAGTTTCCCCCCAACCCCTCAACCAGTTCTTTGGGTCCACCCCATCAATTTTCAAAGGGTTTAGATTCCCTCTGAATACTAACCAACTGCTGGTGGTAGGCCTACTCTATTTAGCACTCAAGGATAAGTTGAAATTGGCTTGGATAACTACCCAAACACCAGCCCCAGAGACTAGAGATCCTACCCCAGAGCCTGATCCTGCCCCAGAACCTGACATGGCCCCAGAGAGTAGAGTTCCTATCCCAGAGCCTGATCCTGCCCCAGAACCTGACATGGCCCCAGAGAGTAGAGTTCCTACCCCAGAGCCTGATCCTGCCCCAGAACCTGACACGGCCCCAGACACTAGAGACCCTGCCCCACAGCCTGATACCGCCCAACAGCCCACCTCAGAAATGGACTACCCGAACTGGGTGGGGGTACTGGTGAAAGGAATGGAGAGACGCGATGCATACCTCAAGGGGACCTTGTTTTAGGGTGAACTACCCACGGCTCTGTACTTGTATCAGTATCAGCATGTATATATGTATATAATTCGGGTGATGCATGTATTTATATGGTTAAAAAGGTTAAGTTTCATGTAACATGTTAGTATGGGAAAAATTCGGGGTGGATAATGTTGGGGTTTTAGTTTAGTCCTAGGGGGTTTTTTTTCTGTTAAAGGAATTTTTTCCCATATGCATGTTGCTAGGGGACAAATGGCTGTACTTAAGGAAGACAAAAGAGCTGCCCATTGGGGGTGGGGTGGGCCTGTCTACTCCTTTGTTTCACCTGGGTGTGGGGTCAGTTCGCTCTCAGCGTCTGGAGAGAGAAGCTGCAGAGAAAGGAGCTTCTGGTTCTTCTTTTTCGGCCGTTTTTCTTTCTGCTGGAAACAACGCCAGGATCCCAAAGCCGCTTTCCCTGCCCCGCTGGAGGCTGGGCTGTGGCCACCCTGCCCCGCTGCTGCTTCGAGCCTTCGCTACGCTGTAGCCGTGCTCGTCCTGCCTGCCTGGACCTCTGGGGGGTTCCCCGTTTGGATACATCTCGTCTGTTCTCCGGGATTTGTGCTCATCCCTGCCGCTCCAGTCTGCTGCTCCAGCCTGCCGTACCAGCCTGCCATTCCAGCCTGCTGTTCCCGACACTCCAGCCAGACACCGGGGCCAGCCGTCTGGGGTTTGTGAAGCCTTTGTTCCATCCTTCCCCGGGATCCCAGGGCACCAGTGCCGCGTGCTCCCCGAGCTCGCTCCGGAGCGCCCCCTGCAGCCGCGGGGGAACCATCGCACCTGCCCTGCTCACCGGGAGCCGCCAGCGCCCCTGCCGGCTGCGAGCGGAACTGCACCCGAGGGGAAAGGGCCCGACAGCCGAGAAGGCTGGGACTGGGTTTGTGATTGTTTGCTGTTACTGCCATAGTTATTGCTGTTTGTTTGACTGGTTATACACATAGAGATATATAATAGTAAAGAACTGTTATTCCTATTTCCCACATCTTTGCCTAAAGGCCCTTGATTTCAAAATTATAATAACTCGGAGGGAAAGGGGCTACATCTGCCATTTCAAGGGAGGCTTCTGCCTTCCTTAGCAGACACCTGTCTTTCAAAACCAAGACATTGAATAAGCTTAGCAAAAACTTCAGCAAGAGTACAGTATCTTTAGCATCTAGGGGAAATTTGAACCCTTCAAAAACTGTTGTGGTAGGCGTGAAGAAGTGGCTGAAGGGTTGGGAGAAAACACACCCGTTTTCCTCCCCTACAATACGTACCACTATTAGTAAAACCCCAAGGGTATGAACTTAGGCTGTGATAGTTAGATAGCCACATGCACACATTCCAAAAGAGGTTTACAAGCATTGAATTCCTCACCCAGTCGACCCATTCTATAAACCTGATAAGTCAAATGTCCTTTGTTGTCTTCTCCATGCTCCTGAAGAAAAAACCAGGTTACCTCGTGGAGTGTGTCCTCTCTCCCTGGCTGGGGGATGACCACTCCTAATGGCAGAGTCTCTTGTTGGTTCTGGGGAGGTGTGGTAAATTCCTTCCTTAAGCTCCTTTCTCAGTTTCTGATGGCCCTCTTCAGTTTTCTCTTCCAAGCACCAGATGTGCTCAGCCAGCTTTGTTTCCACAGATGAGACATGGGTACGTAATGGGGTGGTGACAGTGTCCTCATAAATTCTTAGTTTGTTGACCAACATTCCCACCTTGTCTTCTCCTTCCCTCCATTGCAGCATCACTAGGTAATGGGATTACATCTCTGGTCCAAGATGTGCAAATCTCAACCACATCTGTGACGTGCACTGCGCAGCATCTGGGCTCCTAGGAAATCTCTCGTCTTCTGAGAAAATTATCTCCAGTACAGCCAATTCCCTCAGGCACCAGATACCTTGTTCCATTGTGCTCCATTTTCCTTGGTGCACCTGGAGGTCTTCTTTACAAAGGTACCTGTCCCTTACACTTGTCAGCAGTTGCCGCTAGATGCTGAGAGTTTCTTGGATTCTCCTGATCCCCTGGTCAATGACCACATCCCAGGACAGAGATCCCAGTTGCCTGGCCTCACTTTTGTCCAGAATGGTGTCATTGGCTGCAGTGTCCCAGATGTGCAGCAGCCAGATCAGGATGGACTCATTCATCTGGTGGGTGAAGTCTCTCCGCAGGTCATGCAGCTCACCCAGGGATAGAGAGCAGGTGATGATCTCCAGCTCTGTCTCTTCTGCTGGCTGCGAAGGTTGAGCTGTCTTGTCATCAGTCACTATGCAGATTGATTTGCTTTTTGATTTCTTCTTCTGGACGGGGGCAGCTGCTACCAGCTTAAGCTGTCATGGCTCTGTTATGGTTTGTGTGAAGACACTGACTGTTCTTTTGGTTCTTTTTCCTCTCTGTGACAGTTTGTGTAGACATGGTGCCTGTTGCTTTGCTGCATTTCTTCTCATCCTGAGGATGCAGTGCCACACCAAGCATTGTTCTGACTCTAAGCATTGTATACATGGTGCAGGTCATAGAGAAAAAAAAAAAACAGAACTGACAAGAAGATTATGCCATCCTTGACATGCAGAGGGAATTCAATATTTTCAAAAACTGCTGTGTCAGGTCTGAAAGGCTGGGGAAAAACCATTCTCTACTCTTACCCCCAGGGGCTGGGTGTGATTGTTGAGGAGGCCCACAGACATAGCAGCCCAGACTAGGACAGTTAAATAAAGTTGAGTATATATTCAGAGTGATGTTCATTGCCTCGGAGGTTATCATCCAATAGACATAATAAATCAATAAAGCAATTTTTATACCATATCTTGGTCTCAACAGAAGCATTACAACATGCCGGTTTGTGCCCATTTGGACAAATTTGGAGGAAAATATCTTCTGATAGAAGGCAGGTTACAACCAACCCTCCCCCACCAGGTTTGGGAAAAAAAAATTTTCCATGGAGGAAAGTGAAAGAGATAAAATCTGTTTATTTAACAAACACACTGGAAAAGGGTAATAATGCTAAATAATAAAACCTCTTGCTGTGGAGAGAAACCTGGGAAGATTTCAGAGTCCTTCTGTAGGTGTAGTCTCTCTCCTCCTCCTCAGAGCTGGGTCGGTGTGGGCTCACCTCCGGGGCCTTGGTGGAAAATTCTCCCAATGTGTTCTGATGTTGAAACAGTCCAGAAGAGAAGAAGGAAAAAAACCCGAAGTCCCAGGAAAACAAAGTTCAACTCACCATCTCCCTCTTGAGAAAAGGAGCCGAAAGCTGGTTGAAAAGCAAGCAGGGTGCTTCCTCCCCTCTTGCTGCTGTTAGAAGCAGAGGAGTGTGTATCTGTGCCCTTGAGCAAACTGCCTTGAAAAGTTCGCTTGGTTTTTTTGTCTCCCCTCTCTCAGGCTCAGTTTAAAGGCACAGAAAGGCACAAAATTAATTTCTGGGCATAGAGCAATGATAGGGGATACACATCATAAAGTCGCCCCAAGACAAGGTAGTTCCCCACGTGTGGAAAAATATAGAGAGCATGTTGAGCATCATGGTGAATAGGTGGTTTCTGTAATACAAAATTGTAATTCTGACTTCTCTCAGAACTGGCCCCACAATGGGCGCCAAAAGATATACTAGTTTGAGAGCAAACAAGTGAGAGGCTCGAAATAAGAACCACAATTTAATAGAAAAATTAAAAATATATGCAATAGTACAAAAACACTGGCGGAGTCAGTATACAGCCTGACATCCTGTCAGTCAGGGTGGTGGTAGCAGTCTGATTAAATAGTGGCTGCAGTCCTCTCGAGCTGACAGATATGGTTCTGTTGAAGCGGTGATCCTGTATAAGGGTCTGGTCTTCCTCTGAAGGTCCACTGGTAGTTATGTAGCTCTTGTCCTCTGGGAATCCAGTAGGTAAGGGCTGAGTGTGATGTTCCTCACAATCTCAGCTTATGTCCAGGTAGGAATGCTTGGTTCCTTCCCCTCGGTGAAGCATCTCACAACGGGATGATGTAATTTTATGAGTCATGCAGTAAGGCTTGATAGTCCATTAACAGAAAAATATCTCTCCAGAGAGAGTTATCAGGGATGTGTCATGGAAGACATAAAGAATACTGCCCCACCTGGTTTTAACAGATGGTGATAGAATACATACTTTTGGTTAGATCTTACATTGCAACCTAAGACAGTCTCAAAGGCTTTGCTGAAGTCCAGGTGGACTACATCCACAGCCTTTCCTGCATCCACCAGGCAGGTCACCTGGTCATAAAAGGAGATCAGGTTGGCCAGGCTGGACCTGCCCCTCCTAAATCCATGCTGGCTGGGCCTGAGCCCTTGGCCATCCTGTAGGTGCCATGTGATCACACTTAAGATGATCTATTCCATAACCTTGCTGGGCACTTAAGTCAGGCTGCCAGGCCTGTAGTTTCCTGGATCCTCCTTCCAGCCCTTTGGGTTGGCTGGCAGGTTTGTTGTTTTAGTCTCACTAATAATGAGTATTAATTAGTATCACCTGAATGTTCAAGTATATCCTCACCAGCCAGAAGACTGGCTGTATGTCCGGATGTGGAACAAAGAGCTCCTTAAGCAGAAGTGGAAAGGACTTTTGACTACTCACAAAGGTGTGAGATCTACTACTAGAGACTTCTAAATTATGTGAATAAAATTAGCTCTGGACAAAGAGGAACACGGAGAACTATTGGACAATACAGTAAGCAGAAAATCCGTCATAGATGAAGCTGCAACAAAACATGAAACTCCAAAATGAAAAACATTAAATGGTTTATATTTTTTGTATTTTCAGAACAGCGTCCCCAGTATGGGAGCATGGTCGTTTGGTCCTGGATTAGTCAACCATCCTAGCAGGACCTTGTACCTAATGATTGTAATAGCAACTATGGCTTCAAACGCCAGAGGGATAAGTGAGCAAGAAAGGAGAGTGGTATCCGTTTCCTTGAGGACCACTCTAACATCACACACAAAGAATAAATTTTACATGAATAGAGTCCAAATTTGCAAAATAGGACAGAATGTATAGATCAGACAAAAACCATTTGATCTAAAATTCAGAAGTTCTCAAACAGATGGCTGGCTACTCTAATTCAAGTTTGCCTACATGGTGCTAAAAATCCTCATCAGTATTGTTAAGGTAGTAGATAATTTAAATAAGTTTTACCAAATAAGTTTTATTAGTGATTGTTGCATTTTTGAAGTCTTCTAAGCTTGTTTTCACAGATTGTTTTTGCTAGTTTGATTAAAGATTCTCTGAAACTTTCTAGGGCAGAGAACACAAAAGAATAGCAGGTGGATAGTTCCTCCTTTGAAGTAGGTCCAAGTGGGACCAAGTTTTCTTCTTCTAGAAGTGCTCCATGAGAGGGTGAAGTGACAACAGGACTGAAAAGGTGCCATTCTTCACTGCTTTGAGTGATTACATGTTTTTATATTTATGTTCATATATGGCTTATATGTTGATATATGGCTGGTTTGTCACCAGCAATGTTTTAACATGTTTGTATTTTTTTTCTCTGGTTGTCACAGTGGGTGGGAAAGATTCCTCCTTCAATTTAGTTTTGGGAGCTCACAAAGGATTTCATATGATTATGGAATCAAATTGTGTACCTCTTCCTATCTCCTCAGAGCAAAGCATAAAATTACTATTTTGAGGGAAGTGCATCTAGTAATGGTAAGCAATATGTGAAGCATAATTGTGCAGAGAAGGGAATGTGGAACTGTTTGTGGCCCCTGGAAGGAGGGAGAAAAGGGACTGACAGGACCCAAAGTGACAGCTTGAAAGTTCTCTCCAGCTGTAGACAAAAAAGGTGTAAGTAGTTAAGAAAATAAGAAATATTTTGGGTTTGAGAAC
This sequence comes from Coloeus monedula, assembly GCF_965178545.1. Classification (NCBI taxonomy): domain Eukaryota; kingdom Metazoa; phylum Chordata; class Aves; order Passeriformes; family Corvidae; genus Coloeus; species Coloeus monedula. Next base: position 53,008,576 of record NC_138783.1, read on the forward strand.
TACTGAAGAGTTTGGTAAAGTTGAAAAGGTAGTTGGTCTGAAGCTAGGACCCTGACTGAAATGATATGCTGAGGAGGTTGGAATGACTTGAGTTTTGTTATATGACTCCCACACCTGAGGCAATCCAGATTATTAGGCAATAGAATTTTTATGGAATGTAATTTTCCCATGTTGCCCACTGACCTTTTCCTCTTTCCCTGAGTACAGGTTCTGGGCATCCCCCTGAAACTTGGTTGGTGGGAGGGATAAGTGTGGTAATCTGGGGCATGTCTATTTGTTTGGGTTGTGGGGATACCTGGACCTGTAAAATGACAGACTCAAAAAGTCAAGGTGGCCTAACTATTGATCCTTAGAGTTTGTCCATAGAGAATGGGAGGGGTTTTCAGCCACTGGGAGCTGGCAAAGGGGGTTTTACCCCTTGTGTACCGACACAAAGAAGCCCAGAGGTCAACGCTGAAACCCCTCTGGAAGGCGGCACTCGGTGCCCAACACACAATGAAAAAGGGGTACAGCTCCTCACCCAAAGGGGCTGGATCTTTCTGTCACTGTTAAGCAGGAACGCAGGCAAAGGCAAAGAAGTAAAGAGAGAGGACTCTCTGTATGTGTTCCATGCAGGTTTATTCCAGTGAAATCACAGGGACAAAGAGGCCAATTGCTGGGAGCGTCCAGAGACCTTAAACTGGGTACAGAACAGGTGGGGAAAGGGATCTCAGCGAATGGGATAGAGACAAGCAGGTGGGATTGACAGGAAGGGAACCAATGGGAACAACACATAGGAGGGACTCAGGGAAGGATCCAATGGGGCGTCGAGGAACAAGGAACTTTCTACAACTAATACATATTAAAGAAGGAAAATTAATATACATAACTGCATACATAAAACAGAGAGACAAAATATTCACCAATCAGGGGAAAACATGCAAAAGGCAGAACAAGGGAATCATGGGTTCTCACCATGGCTGAAAGTCCCATGCTGAACTTGGATTGCTAATCAGCACAGCTGGTTGTCTGAGCTCTCCTCAGGAGAAAGAGAGGCTGGAACCATCTGCACCACCACAGAGAGCCTTAAATTGAACTTGACATATGCTATTTTGGAACTCAGCTCACAAGTCCAGCAAATATCAAAAATAGTTTTTTAAAATTGTCTATAGCTCAATAATGCTGAACCTCACCAAAGAACAGAGCTGTCTCAAGAAATACAAAGGAAATAATGGACCAATCTGCTGGACTCCTTGGTCACTGCAGCTGGAAGACTAGTTCATGAACTCTTCCCCCAGGCTCTGGTTTGCATCGTCCCTTTTTTTTGCATCGCTGCAATTTTACAGACTCATGGGTGGGGGGCAATGACTTGTATAGAGGTAAATTTTTATATAAAGTAGATTCATGCTTCGATAATTGAAGTAGCAATTGTTATATGATTTCATGTAAACTTTCCTCGTCTTTCCTTTCTGCTCTGTCCGATCCCACCACTGCCACAAGAAGGAAGGTGCCATTATTGTGGTCCCAGTCAATGTCTTGAGCCATGGGGTGGTTATGAGAGACTGGAGGAGATTGTTGGCTGAAAACATTTCATGTGGGGGTAAGGGGCAGGTCAGGCCTTGCCCTGGTGAGGCAGTGCCCTGCCCTGTACACCCCCACCCCCCCTAGAGCCTGTATCCCAGCCCAGTAGTGGCTACCAGCCCAGCCACTGAGTGGCCAAATGACTGGAAGCCCCACCTGAGGGAAAGGCCCAGAAAGACTAAGGGGTATATAAGACCAAACATGAGGCAATCACACATCTTTACCCTACCTTCTCTTGGAATTTCTATCTGAACACCCCTGGAATCCAGGATTTGTGTGCTTTTCTGTATCTTTTCTGTCTGTCTTTCTTCTTCTTCTAATTTCTTCTTGGAATTTTTGAGTGACTTAGAATCAAATGGGCTTAGAGTTTGCAAAGTTAATTTTGTTGCTTGGAATAAAAAACACAAAACCTTTCCAAACAATGTTAAGAATGATAATGTAAAAGCAAGTCTTTAATGAAAGCTTTCAGATGCACAAAACATGGGTATATGCACATGAGCAGAATCAAATTCATAGAATTTTTGTAAGGTTAATTAATTAGTATATCCAGCAGGTACATCCAGTAGGAGATTCAGTTGCCCCCTTGGGTCTGCCTCTTGGAATTGTTCCAGGAGCTTCTTTACCTTATTTTTCATTATGTCTTTTCAGATTCTGGTTGCAAAACAAAATGTCCTTCTTAGCTGTTCTCTTCTTCAAAATAAGACTAAACAGAATTTCAAGAGTGTGTTAGAGACTTAACTTTTTCAAATCTAAGAGAAAGGGTAGAAAAAATACTAGGAGCTATATAACCATGTATTAACAGTCTACAAAGCTACAAATATATGAAAAATATATAAAAGCAAAAATTTTTATGCATCAATTTGGCCAAGTTAATGCTTTGAGAAGTATTTTATGTTGATTACATGCTGCTCTAAACCTTTTGTTAAAGTTCTCTGATTTTCTAAAGTTGCCAACCAAGTTCTTTTTAGCTGTTTTGATCTCCTGAGAATATCCTGTCAGTATTTCTCCCGTGCACCCAACTCAGAGTACACAAACAACTGTAAGCCTTTTTAAAAACCTTATCAAGTGCATTGTTTGGGGCCTTACAGATGCCTCTGCCTGAATTAAGGTGCAAACAAGGCCACATGCTGATGTCAATAGTACAGATTCTATTTGACAATAAATGAGGGATAGAGAGAGAGTGATGAGGGTGGAGAAGAGGTGGAGGGAGAGGGAGACAAAGAAAGAGAGTAACAGAGAAACAGATTAAGTAGAAAAAGATACCACCAATTAGCCGCTCCGTAGATTCCAGTGACATCCCACTGGTCCTCTTCTTCTGGTCTTCTGGGTGGTTGCATTGAGTGGTGGAGGGAGAGCCCCCAGAATTTTTGTTTTGTGGGGTTTATATTGTGCTCAATCTCACCTGGAACTGTTAAGTATCTGCCTGGGCCCAGGAAGCCCCAACAGATGAAGATCTTGCCTCTAAGCAGAGACAGCATGCCTGGTTCACAGATGGATCAGTCAAGTATGTCAAAAGGGAGAGGTGTAGAAGGCTGTCATCTACAATCCATCTAAGCAATGTAGGAGGAGGATAGTGGTCAGTGTGCAGAACTAATGGCTGTATTAATAATTTCATACTAGAAGAGACACAAACTCATGAGTTGTAACCTAAAATAACAGCTTATTTTAATCTCATGCAGAACTTCTATGTGAAGCCTGCATTGTAGCTTTCAGTTGGTGTGTATCAACAGACACAAAGTGTGGGAGACAAGAAAAGTCTTATTGAATAAATAAAAGGCCTTTGTTCACTTCTGTTCACTGACCATTCACGAAAAGCACTTTGGGAAATGTACAGCCGACATGAAGACAAGAACAAGTCATGTAAGCTTCGTGTGGATGATGCCTGATCAAAGTGCTAATTGGTCAAAGGAGCATGTGGACAGCAACACAGGAGATATGGCATATGGCCAATGTGTGTTTGTTTAGTTAACAAGAATGCTAACAAGAATATTTTTAGATAGTATATTTTTAGCACAGTATAAAAGCCTTGTATAGCTGTACAGTATAAAAGGCCTTGCATGAGTGTAATAAATTATTCTCTTCCCTGGAAACAAGAGAGTACATGTCATCATCGCTACAACAAAGTGCTAGATGCCCCTACCCTCCAGCTGCACCAAAACTCCTTGTTGACTTCATCACACAAGCAACTGGACCATGTGGTGAAATTTGCACCACCACTGCCTTAGAGAAGATGGGATGAGGGGGGGAGTGCAGTGGCAGGACACCTTCGGTGGTCCTAGTCCTGGTATTGTTGCTGCTGCATACTTTTTCTTTTAACTGCTATTTGTTTTTCTTGTCATTATGCTGTATTACTTTTCTTCACAGAATTGCTTTGTATATAAGAATCCCTATAGTAGGCAAAAAGATTACTAATGTAATTGGTAACTCCTAATATCTGCAAAGAGATTCAAGTGCATGTGGGTCAAGGGGGGAATGTAGAGGTGCTGACCAGAAGACCATTGTACATCGAGGAGTCAGTGATCCACATAGCAGTGAACTGTGCAGGACAGACTCATCCGGGTGATAATAACAAAAGAGCCCAGGGGCAGCTCCCACTCGGTACTGGCGGTTACATCTTTATACTTCTAGCTCCAGTAAACAATATTTAATTGTTACTTTGCAGAGTCTATGTGTCCTTCTTACTGTGGTCCTAATGGATCAGCAACTCCTGGTGCAAAACAATTCCACACAACTCCACTTTTTCAATAGCTGATTTAATGAATTAACATTCATCCCTGAAGTCTGCACTTAAAATGGTAGGATCTGTTGTCCCCTACTTATGGTCTCTGTCCTTACTTTGGGTATCAGCTATTTTTTTTCACTAAAAAGATGGGGATAACGCCATCTCCTGTCTTGACAGAGATTACAAAGCTGGTAGTCACAGTTCTTTCTCAGCTGCCTTGGCATCCATTTTTGAACAGACACTTCTTGTAGTGTGTGAGGACCAATACGAAGGAATTCCTTCACATTGGTATTATTGGGGGGGGGGCCACAGGGGTGGCTTCTGTGAGAGGATGCCAGAAGCTTCTGCCATGTTGGACAGAGCCAGTTCCTGCTGGTTCCAAGTTGGACACACCACTGGCCAAGGCTGAGCTCATTGGCAATGCTGGTAGCACCTTGTATGAGAGAACATATTTAATAAAAGATAAAAAATGATGGAAGAGAGGAGTGAGAAAATGTGAGAGAAACAGCTATGCACAGACACCAAAGTGACAAGGCTCAGTGAACGAGAGGGAGGATGTGCTCCAGGCACCAGTCCAGAGATTTCCCTGTTCCTGAAGGATACACCACTTGAAAGGGACCTGCATGGGAACAGTTCATGAAAGACTGCAGCCCATGGGAAAGACCCATGTTGGAGAAATTCATGAAGGACTGTATTCTGTGGGTGAGACTCCATGCCTGAGCTGAGCAAGAGTGTGAACAGGAAGGAACATCAAAGTGTCATGAACTGAGCACAATCCCCATTCCCCCATACCCCTGCACCATTCATGAGGAGGAGGTAGATGAGTTGGGAGCCTAGGAAGAAGGGAGGGATGGGGGAAAGGTGTTTTTAGGTTTGTTCTTATTTTGCAGTGCCCTGCTTTATTTTATTGTCAATAAATTAAATTAATTTCTCCAAACTGAGTCTGTTTTGCCCATAACTGTAAACAGTAAGCGATGTCCCTTTTTCTATCTCAACTCATGAGCTTTTCATTTTTTGTGTTTTCCTCTTCCTGTCCAGTTGAGCAGGTGAAGTGATAGAGTGGCTTGATGGGCCCCTGATGTCTTGCCAAGGACAACCCACCACACCTGTCCTGGCTGTCAGACTCTTTTTTGGCCTTTTCCACTGAAAAGCAGTACTCTCCTGGGATGCTGCAGTTGGCACCCTGTACATCATAGAGTCCTCAGCTGACTGAAGAGTAATAATTGATAACAACACTCTCCTGTCACAAATGGGTCTTAAGCAGGCAGAGGAGACTAATTTGTTTCCCTGCCTTTTGAGCTGTAGCAGAGAAGAAATCTAAATGAAGTCCCTTACAAATACATGGAGACAGGAAAGGGTGTATCTAACAAGAAAAGAGGTGTGTGAGGCCTGGGTGTATGCAGCCATATCTTCACAGATTTTTACAACTAATCTTTCCTTCTGAATGTAAAATAGATATTTCCCAAGGTAGTAGATTGCTGGCAGTTTTCTATGCATGTCCTTTCACACTAAGTGCTCAAATGAGTTACACCATTAAAAACTGAAGTGCACCTCAGCAGTCCACAATGCCTGACTTTCTCTGACCAGCGACCCCCAAAAATCTGTCTCAGTGATTTCCATGCATGTTGCTTTCCTGACTGAGGAGCTACAGCCTCAAAAGCTCCTTATTGCTCATGGATAGAGGGTACTGAAGTGCAGCCTGTGAACAGCAGTGGTTTCTAGGATCTGAAGGGCTGATAACTAGCAATAACCCCAGGGAGAAACTGCAACATTGATGATCCTGAGAGAGGAGATAATGACAAAGCAGAAGGTATGGATTTTCTGGAGATGTGGAACAAGGGCAGAGCACTATTTGGGCTAAATGAAAGCAATCTTTCACCCAAATTGTGCTAGCAAACTTGCAGGCATGAGAGAGGTTTGAGAGAGAAAGTAGAAGAGTTAAGCAGTAAGAGCACATTGAAGCTCTGAAGTAAGGTGGAGAATAGCAATGTGTTAGATGTCAGTGCAGTCATTCAGAAGACTGCTTCTGATTCTAAAACCTCTTCCTAAAGATATTCAGCTAGAAACTGACTCCTTGATTCAGTCATGTCTTAAGGAAGAAGACTAAGAAGTACCTCAAAGGCAGTATCTGATCCTCTTCCATCCTCAATCTTTCCACACATAAAAGATACGGAGTCTAGGAAGGGACAAAATCCACGAGCCAAATAACTTTTCTTTTTGGCTCTTTATGAAAAAAGGAAAAATATTTTTGTAAAAGAGCTGTCTGAGTGAATATACTTTGACAAGATGAGCAATTCCACTTAACAGTCACAGGTCTATGTCTCCACTAGCCCAGGTTCCAGTAAACAAGTTATTCATCTGTTAAAAGCAGTCCTATCTTAAGTTAGCTCAGGGAAGGAGCTAGAACACACAAGTACAGCCAAAAAATGGCTGTAAAATCTTTATTTCTGGCTTTCTACCCTTCCAGGACTCTCTCACAACCCCGATTTCCTCGGGGAAGTATTTTGGCAGAAGGGATGCTCACAGACCCTGGGATATGAACTGTGTGGGCTGCAGCCAAGAGTCCCTCCATGTGGCTTCCTGAGCCTTGCCTTGTTTTATCTCTCCCTCTGTCCCTGCCCCTGAGATGCCCTCAGGATGCTGTTGATAGATTTACAGGTCCAGCAAGTTTGCACAGTCATGGCACTGTTCATCTGAACAGCAAGTTATTAATAGCATCATCCTTTATCTCCTCTATCATTGTGAAGAACACACTAAAAAAATCTAGTAAGCATTTGGAATATCTCAAATTATTTCAAAGATATTTGAAAGCACTCACAGGGAATCTGGGCCAGTGCTGTTGCCATACCCCATTACCTTAAACTGATCATTCCTATGGTGGGTATCTGCTGCTTAATTTGCAAATATCTAATGCTGAGTCATGGAAGTTGCTGTAGACATTTAAGTTATTAAACATTGTTAGAACATTAGGCATTAAGCCTCTTTGTAGTACAAATGGCTTGTCTTTTCATTGAGATTTTAAATTTCAACTGATGTTTTCAAGCATCTGTGTCTTAGTCCAATTTAACTCATAATTCTATTGCATACTTTGTAAGAAGCATCCATGTAGTAGACTTAATTGTTGGCAGAGACAGTATAATTCTGTTACGATGCTTCACAGAAACACTGCAAATATAACACATACATAAATTACTTCTTTTTGATGTAAAAGTCCCTTCCCAGTTAAGGACACCTGTGCTGTGAGAATACAGAATGGCACATATTTTCCTGGGAGCAAATAACAAAACTGCATAGTCTTCTGAAAGACATACTGGCAATTAGTCTGCTGACAGGTCGGTCAAAATTTGCAAGGTAATACTGATTCTCTTATAAATCTTAGAAAATTTCAGTGCTCAGAACCAAAGAAAAGGGCATTCAGTTAAATTTACTTCCCAGTCTGCAACTATTTGTTCTTTCATTTAATTTGAGCTAGGAATAGAGAAAAAACCACTCTATCACTGTGTCACCTGCATAAGCTATTCTATTTGTTGATCCCTCCCTCAGGAAGACACAAAAGAGAACATTGTTCTCATCACCTCCATCAGCCATAGAAGAACTCAGCTGTGTAAGCCAAAATTAGACATATCAAAGCACCTTTGATCACTTCATTTTCTGTCAAGTTCTCTCCAAAGCCAGCACTGTCTTCTGTAATGGATTTTATTACTTTGAAATGTCATATTTAATGTGTGTTCATTCCTTCAGATCCCTGATACTGTCTGAGGTGCTGACTGCGCAGCACCACACGGAGAATCTTGCAGGTGGGTCTATTAATTTCAGTGTGTTCCTGTTTCTCAACAGCATGTGGCTTAATTGCAGAATTGGTGAAGCAAGGACATCGCAAGAATTTATCTGCATTTTTCTGTGTGTGCACAACCACAAAGTCATCCTGCAGCGTAGGTTTGAATGAGTTATGGGACCATAAAAAAGTACTTCAATTCACAAAGCTATCAACTCTTTGTCATGAAACAAAAACACCTGCCAGAAGAGTTTTATTCTTACTTGATAATCACAGCACAACTAGGCATGGGACAAAGCCATCATTTAAAGGGATATTATTATGCAGCAGACATGCTCCGAGGAACCATAGTCTAAATTTAGTTACTAATTAGAAAAACACATTTTACAGATGTCATTAATTAGCCAACAATCTGAGAACTGTCTCTTTCAAAAAGGAAATGTAATATTATTAGTAAAGTACCCACCACAGGATTTGACTTCTCTTGTCCAGTAGCTCCAGCAAGTGGTCATTACTCGTGTAGGTAACTTCTTGTTTTCCACTGATAAAATTAATTCTAAGCTACCTTTAGCTAATAGTGAAATTTGCCCTTGAGAAGAAACTGCAGAAATACACAGCAAGCCAGCATTCTTACATCACTTTCCAGAGTTTTATGAAATTCCTCTTCTGTCTTTCAGGCTGTTAGGACATAATCAGATCATACTTTTGCTCAATAGCATGCAATTCAGAAATGTCATTTTTCATACAGAAGAGCTAAAATGCTGACGAATTCCTGTGGTTCCAGGAGTCAGGTCCCTGAAAAATCATCTGTAGCATTAGTAAAATACCAAAGCTGACACCTAGAAATGATCAAGTAAGTTGGAATAAAGCTGCAATATGGGGAAGAGGATGAAAGTTGCCAGTAGTGGGAACATAGCTTTCTCTGTCACGTGAAAAATCTTGAACTTTCAAAGGAAAGAATGTCTCAAATATTTCAACCAAGAGAAAAAAAAAACTGTTGGTAAATGTTACAGTGATGATTTATGTGAGCTGTGGTTCAGTGGCCATATGCACTCCTTTTGTTTTATTCTTTGCACTGGGTCATATTTCTCACAGTGTCTCATTTTGGGGAGGAAAATGGCTCAAAAGACTTGTGAAGAATTGTTTGACCACAGGCACATTTCAGGAAATGTAAAATGTGCCTAGGAAGCCTGAAAATGGAAAACTATAAGGACATGGGGCATCTGTTCTGCAGCGTAACTGAGGCACACTTCTTATAAATGCCCTGAAGCACTGGGTACTTGGCCAACTCCTTATTCCAAGCTTTCTTTCTGTCTCACTTTTCCAAAGAAAAAATACACTATGTGTGGGAAAGCCGTTCCCTTCAGGAAATTACAAAAACTAGTCTAATTTTGAGTTTTGACAGAATTATTTTATCTAGCCCTGGAAAACCTGAATGCTACCCATCAACAAAATCCATGTCTCCTTAGTTGGTTTTTGTTTGTTTCTGTTTCGCTTGTATTCCGGTTTGTCACCCCAAGACAGCTTGGTTGGTTTTTCGTTTTGGTTTTGGTTCTTCTTTCCAGTGTTAGACAAATTTCAAACAATTTCCAAATATATTGTTGAATATATTTTAGGAGGAACTTTCCAAAGCAAGGACATGGGAAATACTAACCAAAGATTTAGAATCTCTTTTGAGAGTCATGGCAATGAGAAATATTTGTAGACCAGGTCAAGCATATTTCTTAGTGAAATGAAAATACAAGGATTAATTTCTATTGATTCTTAAAAATCTCAGACTTTGACTGGCATTGTCTTACTAAGACACTTAGACTGGGCTGGCTGTGGAAACTTCTCTTGTAGTTAATGGAGACAGAAAGGTACCTCTAGAAGGAGATTCATCCTACCTTTTTTAAGCTGCCTACTTCTTGTAGCTGCCTGGGACAAAACGTCAGTTTTAAGAGCCTTTCAGGGCCTTTCACTATGGAGGGAATTGGAACAGTGAACATTTTTTCTCCCTGTTTGTGAAGGAAACACTTCTGGATTTCCTTCACTCAAAAAATAATTCAATGCTGATGTTTTGCTCATAGAAAATGATGCATTTCTCCATTGTCTGATAATCACAGCTCTCTCCTGGGACATTCTGAACAAATAATTTCTGAACATGTTATCAGTCACAGCCATGTCTGTTTATTCAAATTTTCTTTCATGGGTATCCAACCTACATTTTTACCTCATTTATATACACACAGCCAATAATTTAAGTAAATATTGAAACATGTACATGCATTTTCTACTTTAGGAGATACCTATAAAAAGAATGTTCTCTAACTGGCTTAATTTTTGCTGTTTAAAGTTAAAATTAAGCTGGTGCAAATCTTCCCATTTGTTAGCCTTGGGATCCCTTAAAATGAGTTTGCTGAAGGGACTTAAACTTGAGGCTTGTAGCTTCACCACAGTGGTTCACCCAGATCCGTGTTTCTGTTCCCTGACTTAGAAAAACACCTCAGCAAGTATCATGTGTTTGGAATATACACTTTCTTTCAGTATTTTCTTACATGGACAGTCACCTCAGTGAATATTCTGACTTCTAAAGCCATTTACTAGTACACACTGTGAAAGAAAATCCAAACTCAATTAAAGAGGATTAGCCCTCTCTGTCCCATGAGGTGGCCTTTCTACTTGCATCTCTCTTGCAGCTTTCAGTTTCTGAGATTCATGGCTGTTACCCTGGGAGCCAAAGTCAGACATATATGTTGTGTTCAAGAAACTCACTAAGAGAACAGAGAATGAATGGATTGTCTGCTAACATAAGCACAGCTGTGTGTAGCAAGTGGCATACAGTTGTTTGTATCCAAATTCAGGCCACTGTGCAGCAGACAAAATAAAACTTCAAATCAAAAGAAAGTGAAAAATGTTGTTGCTTTTGCCACTGCCTTTTACCTAAAAGTATTTATGCAGATGCATATTTTGGATAAGAAGAAATAATTTGCACACTTTTACAGAGTATAATTTAATGATGTTTCAAGTCCTTATATTACTTCAACAGGCATGGGAGGCACTGAAGAATTTCTGGACATTCTGTCTGACTAAGCAATCATCTCCCACCCTCCCACCCCATCCATCCATCCATCCATCCATCCATCCATCCATCCATCCATCCTTCTTTCTTTCTTTCTTTCTTTCTTTCTTTCTTTTCTCTTTCTTTCTTTCTTTCCACATGGCTTGTACATTTCTTAGATGAGAATTTTGTACATAGTTTTTTCTCAGAAATCTTTGCCAGCAGAAAATACTAGCTTTCTAGTCAGAATGTGGGAAAAAATGCAATGAAAATGCTTCCAGTCCCAAGAGAAAAAAAAATGTTTCTTGTCATTCATATTTATCAGAAAAAGCACTTATTTACCAAAATGAGATAGAAGTATTCATTATTCAGAATAAGACATCTGCAACACTGTGTATAGTTAAATAAAATCACCAGAGTACTGGAAGCAGTACAGCTTTTACCTACTGGATTATATCAGACAAGTAACTGTCCTAATTCAGAGTTAGCTTGGGTAGCTGATATCACAGTGGCACATGGCACCAGCCCACAGCTTATGTCCTGTGTTTGGGGACAGCAGCCTAATGCTGTCTGTTGTGGCAGTGGGGAGAATAATCACCAGAACAAGATCCCACAAAGGTTAGTAGTTCTTGAGAAAAGTTGGTGGAAAATGCTTCTATATTTAATTTGCCTATTAAAATAAAAAGTTAAAACAATCTTCCACTTGTCTGGATCTTCAGTTCTGCCTTCCTTGGAGGAGCAGTGAGCTGCTTTGATACTGGGACTAGCAACAGCCTGGTGGGACCCAGAATCTCCTCAAATAGCTCTATTGGGTCTTCACAGGGATCTCCAGAGTTAGAAATGTCTTCTTCCTAATGGAGCTATGGAGAAGTCCACTTTTTCCCTTCCCCTCACATCTCTCCCTATATGTGTCCTTCCAGCTTTGCTATACTCTCTTTCTGTTAGAGTGGCTGTCACTGTCTTCTGACCCTGTACTAGTACAGACCCTGTACTAAGTTCTTTCAACTTGAAAGTGGTCAGAAAATTCTTTGGGTGATGTTTGGTGGGTTTTTTCCCTCAAATTAGTTTTTTACTATATGAGTGAGCTGAGCTTGCTCAGCATGCAGTCAGAGGAGCACTAGGGCCAGTATAAGGAAGGGAGCAGGTTAAACACTCATAGTGAGGGCAAAAAGGAAGAAAGGAGAGATGAATGAACTGGACTCTTCCTTTCAGGGTCAAGCAGCCATCTGGTCAGCTCAGCTCAGGTGTATAAGCAGCCTAACTCCATTATTTAATAATGGGGTTAATAAGCTACCTTATCAGCAACCCTATTTCAACCCAAATTGCAAAATTTATTTAGTTGCTTAATTGGAGTGATTTTCATATTCAATAGCCTACTACTCATCAACCAGAAGTTTATTTTCACTTCTCCTATCAACATGCTGATGGTGGGACCAAGCATTTTGGTCAAGCATGCTGGAAACTGCAACACTTTATGAGACAAACCATCCCAAAAGAACCCTTAGGCTGTACAGTTAGGATGTTGCACCTGAAGTCTTCCTCTGTTTTTTATCCTATTTCATCTAATAGAGAATCTTTCATGTGCCTTTTGAAGCCATGTTAAAAAGCCAGGCTGTTTTGAGACAGTACAGAGGGACTGGTCATTCTTGGGATCCTTCCAATATAAACTGAACAACTGGCTGGGTGTCATGGATTGCAAAATTCTCTGCTCCAAAGGGAGCCAGTTCTGACAGGCCTGTCTGGAGGTGTATTCAGAAAGAATAGGCAGAAGGTGAGCAGTTGTAAAAGATGGGGTTCCTAGGAGAAAAGCTAAACAGAAGACACTTAACATGATCCATCTGCTCCAGAAGGAATCGTTGTTCCACTGTGAGAGGAGGAAATGCATTGAACAATTAGGCAGAGATACAGCTCTGTCTAAATTTAGTTCCAGAGATTATATAGGCATATCTTCTGCTGCTTGTATTCCCAGTGATTTCTCTGAAGCAGTATCAGTCTGAGTGGAGGTTATTATGTTATTCATGTCTTTACATTCTCTATAAACTGTTCAGGAGATATGGGGAAGAAATCTTTTGTACATGGCCTCTAAGGTTCTGGGCAAGTTACAACTGACTGTTTTTCTTTGCTTAACCCTGTTCATTAGAGAAAGAAAGAATGAGGAGAAACCTTTCCATTAAGTCATGTATGTCTGCCCAAAAAAACTTTCACCAAAGTTTCAGAGAATACACTCAAGGCAGATGCTTACAGTGTCCTGTGGTCTGTAGGAGGGCAGGAAACACCATGCTTTGTTTTTCAAGGAACAAAGATGTGCATCAGTTCAAATGCCATCCTGACTGTAACAGGGGAAAAAAGCTGGTGATGGCTGGACAACATGAAAGGAAACTGCAGAAGGAGCGCAGAAGGAGCACAGAAGCAGCAGAAGCCTGGAGAATACAGAGGGGCATTGGTGGTGGGTGTATTAAAAAATCTGAAGGAATAGAGGAGAGAATGAGCTTTAACTTGAGCTTAATGCAGACTATAGGAAAATAGAGAAGCAGATCAATAGTCACAGCTGACTTGCTCTAGCATAAGCAGCAGTCCTACTGTAAACAGGGCTTTGAAATAAGTGGCTTCCAGATGTCCTCTTTCATCAGAATTTCTAAGAGCTTTTGAATTCTTGCAGTGTCAGGTGAGGACATGCTGCCAACGTCTGATTTTTCTGCATTGAAAAATACTACTACACTGCACATGTTGTAAGACATCTCCTAACAGCCTCAGTGCAGGAATCCTTCTCCTCACCCAGAAGGGCAGCCCACAGAGGAGCAGGTGGGATGAGGCACATGAAAGTGGGTAGGGATGTGAGACGGGGGCTGGGCAGGCTGTAGGGAACAACTGTTGGTCAGTTTTATAATGGGATATGGAATTGCTCATTTCTTGGAAAATGGGTAGAGAATGCTGGTAATTATTATGGGGTGGGGACCATATGGTGTGCTGCAGGTGTACCTGCCAGGTCAGTCATAAAAGAAAAGGTTCCCAGATCAGGTACTAACACTGATAGGGGTTAGTGTAAGCTGGCAACATCATCTTCTCAGAGAGGCTGAAGCCTGGGCAGCTGGGGAAAGCTCAGCTCCAGCCTTTATGTTTTCCAGATGAAGGATGGTGCGCATCCCAGAGGTCACTTGAAGACAGTGGGTGTCTGTTAACCCCAGGGGCATAGTCTTCCTGAAATCCATAATAGCAATAGCTGTGTTTTGATGTGTTTCTGCTGGTCCAGGACAGGAGTCATGGACCTCACTCAAAGCCTATCCAATCTCCTGCTGTGAAGGGGCTGTTCAGTAGAGCTCAGTGCCCCTCCCTAAGGCACAGAGCTTTTGTGGATACAAAAATGCTGCTAGCAAGGATTTTCTTGCTATTTTCTAAGTCCATGAGAGACTTTTTCTCTCTCACAGAGATAGTAGCAGAGTTCTGTAAACAACCAAACATCTGCAACCTTGAGAAGTCTTGTTTATGGTACAGTAGAAAAATATTTTGACAATGGATGTTTTAGGATTTCAGCCAATCACCCCCAAGGGGTGGCTGATCCTTGCCCAGTTAGACTATGAAGAAAAAAGTCTATAATTGTAAAATAATTAAATAAATCAATCTTGGTGCACAATTCCTGCCTGCTGGATCTTCTCTCCTCTTCCCTACGGCTGAGGGACACGGCCATATAGCCTAGGGCATTTTTTTTAATAAGCTTTCACCTCCTGCTCCTGAGGGTAGCTGAGAAGAACCCTGAGTCCCCTTTCTGGTTCTCAAGAGCAGGAAAATTTGACAGAAGTGAAAAAACATCTGGCATAAAGGAATGAGCAAGAAGTGAAGCCTGCCCAGGGCTGTGAACAATTACCATCACACCCACATGCCAGAGCACACACATGATCGTGCCTTGCAGGCACATCCCACAGCAGTCACAGGGTGCTTTCAGCTTCTGTGGCAAAAAACATCCCAGCTACTAGCAAATCCACTAGACCTGCCATGATGGGCACTCAGTCTCCTTCCCAACACACTCCCTGATAACCCAAATCAATCATATATGCATGATTTTGGTATCGCAGCATTTCAGGCAGCAAAGAAGGCAAAGGATAATGAATAGAAAAATGCAAATACAATATCTCCTGTAGAAATCTATGTTTTCTGCACAGGTTTTACACTGCCCCTCAGCCTCAGACGTGGGGGCCGTATCAAAACTAGCAGCTGCAGTGACCTAACTGCTTACTTGTGTCTGTAATTAATTCAGATGAGCTTCCCAGAGTAGCCTCCCTTGCTATATAAGCTATGAATATAAATAGACATGATAGTTGAAGGCTTCGTTTCTAGAGCAGCGGAAGAATTTCCTAAGTCCCTGGTTTTATTTATCCCAATCACATCCCAATACAATTTTGGAGCAAGTGAAACATGGATTTTAAAAGAAACATTAGGATTTTAGTTGAAGGTTAGCTGTGTTGAAAGTAGTTAAAGTAGATGGCCTGGCTGGAATTAATTAAAAGTTAATAAATAGTTAAGAAGAGCGGGACCTGAAATAAGCTTTAAGATGTAAGTAACTGACTGCTAAATAACTGATTGCTTGTCACTTTTATATTTGTTTATCTGTGCTTAGAATGAGAAACAGAAACATTGATAAATAGATCTTCAGAAATATAGACAATTACCAATTTCCCCCATCTGAGAACCTATTCAGAAGTCACGAAGAGAGGAACTGGAAGGTCACCAAAAGTAATTTGTATTGTCAAAACCCAGGAAGGTAGAAAGGTCAAATCAAGGGGAGACTACCTTTACTTCATCTTCAAGACCACCGACCCAATTCAGAGAGCATACTATGCATGCTTAGTGACTTTTTAAGCTAATTACCATATGTCGTAGGTTAGCAAGCATAGTCCCGGAAGGGTTGTCCTTGCTAAGGGGTGCTTACAGTTTCCTCTGGGACCTGATAGAACCTATCAGCTGGCCAGTTTGAATATGGACAATTCTCTAAGCCACTTAAAGTTGTGACCGCCTCTGTGATCCACACTTAAGAATAGACAAACTCCCCCCCAAGCTCTCTCTCGTTTCTGGCGCTGGCACAGGTGGCTGCAGGCCCCGTGTGGGGGCCAGCGGGCCCGGCCAGGCCCTGCTTGGGCCAGGCCGGGCTGGGCCACGGCCATCCTGGAGCCATGGACCTGTTCCAGCCATGGAACCCCCCCCACTGCCTTGCCATGGGCAGCCGGAGCGGCTTGTCTCTCCCCCCTCTCCACTGCGATAAGAAAAATTCAACATTCCAGCTGCAAAGCTGCAAGGCCAAGGTGAGATTAACCCTTTTATTGCTGTGAAGAGCTGAAAACCTGAGGGAAGAGAGAGAGGAGATGCTTAAAGCTGAAATTCTGTTGTGAAGCTATGATATATCAGAGTATCCTGTTGTAATTCCATGAAGATATGGGGGGTGGAGTGTTCAACTCATAAGCAAAAGCACCTGCGCTGAGATAGGCAGATGCTGACGCAGCTGTAATTTCATGAGAAGTTTGGACAGGGAGAGATGGACCAGATGAGGACTTTTGCTCCAAACGGGAAAGGAGAAAACCTCAGTCCCTAGAGATGGACCAGATGAGGACTTTTGCTCCAAATGGGAAAGGAGAAAACCTCAATTCCTAGAGATGCTCCCAGAGATAGTCCTAATGATGAAGATGATGAAGAACCTTTGCTCCCAGGGAAGGAGAAGGGCCTCTGTTTTTGTTTCTGAACGGCTCAACCTTAAAACTGTACCCCAAAAAACTTCAAGAGTGGACCCTCGAAAGCAGTTGCGGGAAAAGCTGCAAGTCGGGGGAAGGGACTCACATGCAGGCAGAGAGACTCCTCTTCCTAAATGGACTGAACAGTATTTGGAAGTGGGAGGCTGTCTCGTTGTGATAATGTTTTCATAGCACGAGCAAGAAGAGACTTCTCTTTCTAAGTGGACAGAACAAGGTTATTATGGAAGTGATAAACAGACTGAACATCTCAAGGGTTGTCTTTTTACATTGTCAGTGGGAGAAGGGAGGAAGGTAGGGGGAGGAGGAGAGTTCTGAAGGTGTTATAATTTTTTTTCCCTCTTTTAGGTCTGTTAATAAATTTTTTTATATTCTTTCAAGTTTGGTGCCTGCTTTGCATTTCTCCTAATTCTTATCTCACAGAAGATAAACAGTAATGAGTATTTTGGACCAAACCACTACACCATACGAAGCGGAGAATGGGAGGTGTCGATGTTATGAATATGCATTTGTATTTTGGATATTCAGAACTTTTGTAGATAAATAGATTTTGTATTGGCTTGTAACTTTGCACTGCATATGAGGGAGCTATCCCGCGCAGCTGCCCGGCGCTGGAATAAACATACACTTTCTAACTCTAAACTGTTAGGGAGTCATTGTCCGTCTCAGTTGGGTGTCAATATTAGATCAATGCCCATATTTTGGTAAATCACAAGAACTGGGAATATGCTGTCTCCCCAAATCTGCTTTCCATGCAAAGGAAACCAGGGTACAAAGAGGTGCAAGGAGCAGCAAGACCCCGGGGTATGAAATGACATATTCACTAGGTAGCCTTTACACAGCCTGATAAGTAGGTCATTTGTTACAGATACAATTTAGGAATTATAACTTCTTTTCAAATTGACTGAAGGGGGCATCATGGCCTGACAACAAGCTCTCCAAGCTGCTCATTGCTCTTGTCACAGTTTCTTCCAGAAGCCACCAAAATAAGCATTTAAAGATGGTGTCCTGAAAGTAGCCCTGAACATCTGTAACGTCCCAAATGCGGGTCTCATCTTCCAAAGTTTCAAATGTAGGTCTCACATTTTTAAAGAGGAGTGATTTTGCACACTTTTATGCAAGCTTTTGGGTGGTTTAGGTAGGAGCTAGAGTGCTTTTCAGGAGACAGTAGACCTAGGTTCAGTTTTTGTTTGAGCAGATTCAAATCCAAAACTTCTGTCCTAGCACCAGTATGATTTCTTTTACCAGGTTTCTAACTCAGCTTAGTGCCAGCATTCCGTAAACATCTTCTCAGGACTGAGTAACTGTGACAAGAGATATTTGTGACTCACTAAGCCACGTTAAGAGAGAAGGGATACAAGAATCACCCTGTAGTTTGGGCACTTGGATGAAAGGAGGGTTCTGATTTCTGCTTTGTGTTCTTACTGCTGTTCCTTGACTTTATTCTAGAACCTGTCTAATATAAAATAAATTTGCATATCTAAGCAAGGGCTTCTGTGGACCATATTACAGAAAAGAAAGCTGCCAAAGGAAAAGACAGGGTAACTTGAGGCACCCATAGACCTCTGACTCACAAATAGATGAGAACAGACCAAACATATAGAACATGCTCAAAGACTGTGTTGTGCTGGAAAACTGTACACACCTCTCCTGCTGTCTTGGAAACAGGTATATGTCCAGTAAAGAGATTCTTTATTCCTATTCAGCTTGTATTCCTGGCTTATTGGCATGATGTCCCTCAGAAGAACTAATCAAGAAATCAGAGTACTGTGGTGAGGTGGAATTCTGATCAAAAGCACAAAGTTACAGAGATTTTGTAGTGTTGAGGCACTATTTATGAGATGGTTAGGATAGGGAGAGTGAGAGGTTCTGGGACTGGCCTTTGGCAAAGTTATTCGGATGCCAGACACAATGTTTATGGTCTACAATAGTACTGCTTCATCTAGATCTTGCCTAGGCAACAACTGTGTTCCCCAATTTTAGACTGATGTCTTCCAACAGGGAAACTAGGCCAGCTTGAAACAATAATCACCAGCAGTGTTAGTTGTGCAGGCAGCTGGGAGTTTGGATAATCACCCACACTCCTGCCTAGCAAATACAGCTGATGGATTTGAAGGTTGCCAAACCAGGTAATCTTTTCACTTCCATGGACAAGGCCTCTCAGCAGAACTGGGGCACGATGGCAAACCCGTGTAGGGCAGTACCATGAACATCATATAGCATTTCAGTACTCTTGTGGCAGGCAGGAGGCCCCTGTACTGTGTTTTCACCTGGGTTTGAACAAGATGTCTGGAATGCCAGGATCTGAAAGCAGCTTGCTGGAGTTCAAAAGAAAAAGATGGAAATAAAAGACCTCAGAGGCACTGAATGATTAGCTTGTGTTGGCACTGCCAACTATGGCAGCAGACTGGGTTTCCAGTGTTAATGCCAATGTTTAATGACAATATTGCAGCCTTTAATCTGAAATAAATGGAGTTGATGTAGTTGAGCAAGATGAAGGGAAAATAAAAGGACGGAGTTTGACAGCTCCCATTGCCAGCGTTGGCACAAAATTCTCCTCCATCCTGTCCAGCACTCCAGCTCTTTTAAAACAATCTATGAAGTAGTCATGTTGCATTCAGTACATCAGCAGTGATTGAAAATGTAATCACTGGAAGTGATACACAACTCAACAGGCTGCAAAGAAGTTGTTCTATGATTTTTAAAATAGCCACATTTTCTGATTTAGTGTTGCCTTTATAAAAAATCTGACTTATTCCTTCTCACAGTGAGAAGTTACTTGGACTTACTGAATTATTTGGAGGAAGTATTTCCATCTAAATCTGTCTACAGTCATCAGATAAATTCTGAATATACACAAGGGAAGATTTTGTTCTTTGATCAACTTAAAATTTGACTGTGTTGACAGCAAGTTATGTCTGATCTCATTTACATCAGTGCATAACTCAGTTTGCTTCAGCTTGAGCTGCTCTGGATTCACACCACTGCATGTCTAAAGAGAGTCTGACCTTGCTTTTCAGGCTTTTGCAGATAGTTGTTCTCAAATAATCTTTCTGCAGGCTACTCAAATTTTTTTCTTCCATGCTGAATGATCACTCACTGCCAGACAAGTCAACTCAGCCCCTCCCAAGCAAGAAAGGTCAAAATTCTGTCCTCTTATTTTACCTCACCCATTGCCCAAATTAAAGCTGAGATATTTTCTCTTCTTCTTGGGTCCTCCATTCTCAAGTTGAAGCAGGAATATTTGCTTGGGCACCTCTCATATCCTGGTTTTCCTCAAACTAGTAAGTCAAAACACCACCTGACTTCAGAGCTCCTCATCTACTGCTCAGAAGTTCCAGAATTATGTCTGGAAAATGCTATATACATAGTCTAATATAAAGGAAATTAAGTATTGCCATTGACATATGAATAAATTTGCACTTATAAAACACAACCAGAGAAGTTACTGAAATGGCATCTTATATCTCCTTTCCAACAAAAAGGAGAAAAGAATCTCACATTTTTCCTGCTAAACAAGCAGATATTTAGGTAAACATGTAAAAAGTGTAATTTTGAGACATTGCAGCAAAACAAGGCAACACCTATTCTTGTAGTTGCCTGTACATGTACAGGATTAAGGAAAAAAAACATCAACAAACAAAACACAAATCCAGTAAAAAATGCCTAACCTGATATATTTGGCTTTTATACAGGTAATTTTACATCTCTGACTGGACAGGGGACCTCCTTCTTTTTTTTCTGTTCCTGCAAGGTTTTAATTTTCTGTCAGTGGTACTTACCTTAGGTTTGTCCCAATCAGAATAAAACTGTGTTTTGATGGGAAATAAGACCATGACTGTTTTCTTGCTGCTTCACAATGATGTCAAATTAGGTACTGTACTGGACAACAGCTTCTAAATATCTTTGAGTGTGAAGTCATGTTTATCTCTGCATTGGTGCTTTGACCTGTCATATCACCCTGAAATTTCCTAGGGACCAATCTTCTCCTGCTAAAGCTGTCAGTTTCTCTCACTGAGCATCATACTGCCTGGTCCTTCCTAACCTGTCTGTGGATCTGTCTCACATGGATCAGTCTGGAGTGAATACAAGGAATATGCCACTGAATCCTTTATTTCACTGCTGCTTTTCTAGAGAGAAGAAGAAGTTCCCCTAATTATCCTGTTTTAGCAATCATTTTTGATGACATGTGTTCTTATACCATCTCCCCGGTTCACTTTATTTCAGAGCCAGTAGTGTAACCCTTTTGGTGCCAGCCAGTCCACATCCTTGCCAGCCTGTTGCCATTGCAGGTGAGCTCCCTCGTGCTCTGGGGAGATTTCGGGGGTGATTTTGTGATGCACTCTGCTTGCAGGTGCCATCAGTTAACTACCTCCACAGTTGGCACTGCCTGGCTACAGAGGAGAAGAACAGACAAACAAAAGTCTGCTTTTGAGACACCAGCTTGCCTAACCCACCATGTACCAAGTCTCCTGCTGAGTATAACATGGGGGCTGCTAAATGCCATCAAAAGACCATCCCTAAATGCTTTTTCTAAAGTTGAATGCTTTTCTAAAGTTGTGGCTAGAGCTTACACAGGCTTCCCAGAAGTGAGTGTTCTCACCCCACAGTTCAGGGGCTGGAGGTTGGTTGGGGCACACCTGAAGAGGAAGGCAAGAAGGAGAGTAGGGCAGGGGAGTGCGCAGAGAAGTTGGAATTTCTGCTCCTGCAGCCAGGAAGCTGGGAGGATGGGGTGATGACCACCACTCCATTGCTTCACCTGAGAGTAGTAGCCAGCAGCCACACCTTCCCACAGTGACCCTGAAGGAAGAGCAGCAGCCATTCCAGCTCTCCCGCACTCCATCAATCACAAAGACAGCAGCCTTCAGGAGGATGCTGCTTTGGGCAGGTACCTGCTTTGTCTGTTCCCAAAAGAGCTCTGGCTTGGGTATGAGGCTAAATTGGGCCATGTTTTAGTGCTGATATATTTTTGATGTACTGGTGACCTGTAAAAATCCCTGCCCAAAGCTAGATGAGTAAATTCTTGTGACAGGTGAAAAAAAGTTTGTCTTTCATGGCAGCTTTATATATCTGCTGCTGCAATTCATAGGAGATTGATGGAGTAATGAACCCCCATGTACAGTCCTTCTGCTCTACCAAGGCACAGCAGAGTGCAGGAGCAAATGAGGCCTCATTTCATAATCTGCCTGCTGAAAAGTAGATGTTTGTAAAAGGAAATAGGTAAAAAAACAAATTATTCTGTCACACTTCACACCAAAATCATCTTGTTCTTTATGGAAAGCTCAAGCAATTCTGTTTGAAACACCACACCCGAATCTGTGCTATGAATCAGGTGAAATCCCTCAAGTCAGTGAGCCTGTGAAAGAAACACCCCCTCAAATCACAAGTTGCTGTTGCAGGGAGTGTGCACCAGACAACACTCCATTTTCACCTCCCAGGAGCATCCAGGTCAAGTGTTCTGAGTAGGGGAGGTAATCATGCTGCCTAGTTTTAAGCCCCAGTTTAAGAGCTTGTATGGAAGGGTTGCTCTCCCTCAACAGGCAAAGGAGACAGCTCCTTCCAGCCAGCAATCCAGCACATTTGTCTTATTCAGGTGCTACAGATCATCTTCTGAAAGAGCTCCTTCAGTTGACTGCCTATACAGAAAACTTAGGTTGATGTCTAAAACAGGCCAAATGAGTTCTAAAATGTTCTTTCTACCCAGGGAGCTATGGGGAGATGGGTCCAGTCTAGGCCTCTAAAATGAGCTCCTGAGTTTGGTGGCTGAGGTTTGGCAGTATGCCTAACACATCTTCACCTGGATATCCCTGTTCTGAGCACCTTTTGTATCCTACTGACTACGTACAGTGATAGGGGGCCAATTATAAAGAAAGCTTGAAGAAATCTTGGCAGTGATGGAGTTAATTGGTCACTGCTACACCTTCATGATCACCCAAAATAAAATCCTAGAGATTCTTTTAAGGTCACTCTAGTAAAGAGCACTGAACAAGAAGCCCTTTTTCCCATTCCTCACTGCAAGTACTGTCACAGGTATGGATAGTTACCAGGCTGCTTTGTAGTGTTCCTGTAACGCTAAAGAATCCACACAGTGCCATTCTGCCTCCCCACAGAAATCCCTGTCTCACGGGAAAGGCAGGATATTAATGCTTAATGCAGATGATGAAAGGCTATAAACTGTTGATTTGCTTACAAATAGGGGACATTAAATTTTGTAAATATTTTTGTCTGTTGGTAACTATAGTTCTTCTCTGGCTTTTCATTCTCTGTAGGGACACAAATGGAGATGAATGAAGGGAGATGATCAGTGAATCAAATTATAAAACCCAGAGAAGGTCAAAGCAGTAGCATTTATTGCCATCATCTCTCAGAGAATATATGAGGCATTAAAATTCTGATACTGTACCATATTCTAGTCACAAAGATTTTAACGAGCACAAGTAATGGCATCAAATGAATCTCATCTAATGACAAATGAATCTCATCTAATGACATGAGCAATAACGAGAACAAGAAAATGTGCAAACCACAACCTTCTTGAGTATGATCCTAAACAGGTGCTTTACAGTCCATCTTGGAAAGTGGGGGCTGTGGCAACGTATTAAGGAATGCACAATTGATTAGTCATTGCTTACTGCACAACAACTGCTGTTGATTGCTGCTACTAGATACCTGATGTGTTGCCATCCCAGGCTACACCTTTTTTCCCCCCACAACGGTCATGAAATTTCTGTTGACAGATAGTGAAAGCTGCCGCAAATAATACAAGGGAAGCTGAGTGTAAATCTCCACTGTGAATCCACAATTACTTCAGGAGAACAGGGTAAACAATGCAGCAGACAAGACTCATATCTATCAGCTCTTCTTTAATATCATAATTTTGTGTAACACGTGGTTGCAACTCAGAAACACTCTTGATCTAGGCATATCATCTCTTTGCAGGCACCAAGTCAAGGATGTCATAAATACTTTTAATTTTATAGAATATGGAGGATGCAGAGCAGAGTAATTCTATACAGCATTGACTGGCAGAAGTTTGGAATTCCTCCTTTCAGGCTCCTTTCACCAGAACTTCTAGAAAATGTGACAGAGCTTAGTAAAGCAAAGACTGAGCTGCAGGCTTAATTGCCTGGCTCTGGCAGAGGCAGAAATAATTGCAAAAGACTGTAAGAATGTACTAAAGATTCCATCTCCTCACTAAAGATGAACCAAGTTGCATTTTCATCAGCAGCAATAATCTAAGTGTAGTTTAGTTTACTACCAGCTCGCCCTGACTTGGTTGGGATATTATTTTCCTTCCTGAACACATAACTGCTTGCAGAAACTACCTGGATACAACCAAGAGTTTGCAAATCTTAAATTGCTCCTCTTAAAAATCAGACCAAACTGTCACTTACAGCCCTAGATTATTGTGTTTTAAATTGCATTGCACTAAAATCTAGCCCTAGCTGGAAAGCTTTCAAATAGTGTTATTTGCTCTTCTGTCTGCCGTGCTGGCACTAGGGCCAGTTGCAGGCAGAAAAGGGCAGTAAGCTGCAGTTTGTACCTATCTGAGGAGCCTTTTCGAGGCGTTCTGGTTTCAGAGCAGCACAGCAGCCACCACACAGTGCTTCATTTGGGGAATGTGACCTTTTCAGTGCTTACACCCTGGCAGCACTGTTCATTTTGTATGATCATCCCATATAATCTGATTTTGCCACCTTCTCTGACCAAACCTGGCATGTCAGAACTTTCTTTTGTCTACAGGTTGTCCCCACACACCACTGCATGTTATTGGAGCTGTGTTCACTCACGGTACTGTGATTTTCTATGATATTTAGTATTAGACTCTCTGCCTATAGATTTGCATAATTTATTATCATTTTCTCTCCACCCTGAGTAATTTTCAGCTTTATGTTTTCTACTCAAAATGTGTTTGCTGTATTAAATTATATTGCTCCAAGGTGAATCTCCATTTATTTCTAATCACTACTGACTTCTTTAAGTGAAAATGTGGCAGGCAAGCTCATTTATTTCACTTTCCGAGGTCAGTCTCTTATGTTCTCAGTTGTGTCATTAAGACATTCTGCCTCCTAGAAGCTCTTGAGTTATGACTCTACCTTCAGTACTGGCATCTACCTCATATCCTTGCCTTGTACTTATAAGAAATTTAAGGCCATGTGTCATGAAGATTCAGCCAGCAGGGACCAAACCTGTGGTTTAATGCATGAGCTCTTATTACTTGCAAAATTAAAGTAGGTTGGTCAAAACTGAGCCAAATTTATCATTCTTTGGCCAAAGAAATACCAGATGTATGTGTGAATCAAGGAGAAAAGATGTCGTGAAATCCTTTGAAAATCCAGTGAGGAACCTGCTGGGTTGTCAATAAATCATTTTGAAAGTGCTATGTGTAACAGCAGCCATTAGAAGTCAGGATTTACCTGCACTTGTGGAGTCTGACACACAACACCACATTTTCTGAAAGGGGAATGCTGGACTATCTCCATACTAGAGGTCAACATTGATTATCTCATGTCCACCAGTAAAAAGCTAGTCCTGAAATGCCAAATGTTACCTTCAGTATCAATTCTCTTTCAACCACTCCTATCCTGCTCCCCAGGAGCTGGTGAAATGCTGTCCAGTGATGCCATAAGCACCTTCTGCTGCCAGTCATTGCCAACTTATTATTGCCAAGATGGATGTGATGCTGCAGATGGTGAAGTGAAGGAGCCTTGTCTGCAAACACAGACGACTGTTTGCATGTTCGCTTTTGGAAGAAGAGTGATCACAGACACTATGGTTTACCATAGTATTCAGCATGAAAAGTGGTTCATTTGCTTGTCCTGTGGACTTCAGTGCCACCTCTGGCACAGCCAAATCCTCAGAAAAGCTGTGACTGGAAATACACAGAATTGTCTGCTGACACTGCGTGTATACTGTTTGCATAATGCATGGCAGGACCGTGATCACCATTTTGGTAGCAGGATAATGATGAGCCTCAATAAAATAAAAGCTGTGTGCTTTTGCAGGACCTTTGTACATGGCTGTACTTGTGCTTAGCTCCTAACCACAGCCAGTTCTGATGCCAGTGGGAGTTTTTTGCCTAAACCACTGGTTCTCAAACAGCTCAAACCGTTTCAACCTTCTTTTTCCCAGACTACCCATGAAGCCATAGGGAGTTCATAAGTTTAAAATATTTTTGTGGAACATCAATTTCACAGACCAACTGATAACCCCTCAGCAGAGACCACAGGTTGGGAGCCTCTCACCAAAGCTTTACTGAGAATATGCTCTGTAGGAACATGCCAGTATAGGAGGAAGAGAGAAAGAAGTGGGACAGTGCACAACCCGCACCTCTGAAGTACTGATGATGGACACACATATCCTTCTCTTACTTAATCACCACAGACTCACAGAAGGTATCAGTAGGACTGTGCCTGCAAGTGGGCCTTCATTGACTCTTTGAAGCAAGTTGGAAGGGCTCTCTGTTACACACTGAAGATTGATGTCTATTAAAAAAATGCTAAAGTTGTGTGGCTATTCAGCGTCTACCAGGATACAGATAATGATGAGAATAATAGTAACCTTTCAAAGGTGAGGAATTGCCACAGGTGAGGTTGGGAGTTTAATGGGCAGATGCAGCTAATTTAA
This sequence comes from Coloeus monedula, assembly GCF_965178545.1. Lineage (NCBI taxonomy): Eukaryota > Metazoa > Chordata > Aves > Passeriformes > Corvidae > Coloeus > Coloeus monedula. Next base: position 53,035,035 of record NC_138783.1, read on the forward strand.
TAGCACTCAGGCACTGGGCAGTAAAAGTCCAGTTCCCTTGGGTTGCTTTATACTAGACTGCAGGTATAAAGGGAGCAGAAAGCCACTGAATCATCTTCTCTTTGGAGCAGCAAATTCACCTGATATAGTAGACAGGGGTTGTTATGCAACAAGGTTGTATAATCTCATGAGCAAGGCTTAAGAAATTAGAAATATGCCAGCTGTGTCAGTGTATCCCAAAGATCCTTCTTCCAATTTATGACAACCCTGAAGCTGTTTGTGTTTAGGCCAAGGTTCCCCTATTACTAGCCGACCAGAGAATTTGAAGGCCACAAGCCCATTTTAGTTCTCCCACTTGTCATTCCAATTCTTTATGCCTTTAATTTGACTACAGCAGAAGGTTTTGACTCAGGTGTATTTTGCTTTTCTAGCCCAGGGAGTACAGATACATTCAGATTGGACAATATCAGATCAAACTTCTGAGGCAATGAGAACTGCATGTAAAATTTTAAGACTGCACACAACTCTTCCTTGTGCTTTCCTGTGGCTATATTACATACATTTATTGAAATTCAACTTGTAGTTAGGGAACAAGAGGATTTTTTTAAGGCAGTTTATTGCTGCAGGTAATAGAAAAGACATAAATCTTCTAATACTAAAGTTTCTGGCCAGTGATACTCTAAGCAGTTGTTACTGGGGGAGTTTTACCAACCATGGGAAATCTCAGACAAATGCCATTAAATGTTTTCTTTCACACATACTCTGAGTCATTGTTTAAAAAAAAAAAGATGTTAAATTGCTATACTTTTTAAATTTAATTTTGTCTTTCTCAAGTCTTGGGAAAGTCACAAGAGCATGTGTCAGCATACTTTAATAAAAATAATGGAGGTTGGGGAGACATTTTCTAGACCTTTTACTCACAGTGGAAAGTTTCTTAGCAGATATTTTCATGAAAATAGCCCAGAGCAGTAAATGATAGAATTTCCCTTCTGTAAAAGAGCTGTCTCTGAATAGAGGATATCAGTGCTGTCACTGTATGCAGCTGCAGTTTTTTCTAGTTATCAGACAAAGTATTGCTTTCAAAGTAGCTAGCAGTGGTTGTCCTTTACCCATAGGGAGTGTAGGGAGATAGCTGGTAAATGTTGATGAGACCTCCCACTTCTTTTGTCTCAGTGCATGAGAAGATGCTCCCTGACATGCACAAGGCACAGGCATGGTAGTGCCTTGCTGGTATAGGTGCACTGCTGTCAAAGGCTGAAGAAAGAAGAGTCCTCAGCCTTTCATGACACTTGGAGTGAGGAGCAGGCATGGATTTCTATGAACAAGTACAGCATGACCCCATCCTCAAGGAGAAATGAGTAGCAGCTTCATACTCAATAGATGACACTTCTGAGGTCAATACAGCAAAAATGGGCATGAAAGGAGGGTCTCGGTTTGCGAACTTTTGGATAAAAAAAAAAAGCCCAGTGTAGATGGGGAAACTGAGTCTCTCTTCCTCACCCCATGCACAGTTATATAGGGGAATTAGAGCAAAAGTCTCCATGTTGGGGCCACTTGACCACCTACCACAGACCAAGTGAGAGCTTGGCACAGCTGTGCTGACAGACATAAAAGCCCTTCTGTCCATGGCAACTGTGCTTCTAATGTAAGTGACAGGCATGAGTGAGCAGGGAGGCAGGAGGCTGTGGCTAATGGAGGGAAATCCCAAAATTCTTGGGGCCCTAGATGTGTTGCTCTTGTGCCTACAGTTAGCTGCATTTCTCAATTCATTGGATGTTTTGGAAAGGTACTCATGTAATGAGAAAGTATGCTGTGTATCTGCTTAATCCGTTCTCCTGCCTTTCTCCAGCGTGTGATTGCTTTAGAGTTGACCTGTGTCCTGGCAGTGACTTGTGTGTCATTCGGTGGGGTTCCACCACACTGCTTGTATCAATGGGGAGCCAGCCACCCTCAGCTGCCTTTTCAGTCCCGCTGTACTCACTGATCATGGAGAAGGTGACTTCTGGGGGACACACCAGAGCCCATGGCTTGTTTGTGTACAAGTCAAAGGAGAAGGTGCTTGTGAAATATGTGGTAAATCCCTCCAGCTGGGCTACTGATGTTCTCACCATGGTCCCTTTCCTTATTCCTCCTCTCCATCTTCTCTTATGTTCTTATCCTGCTTGCTGCATCCTGTCCCTAGTTAACTTGTCAGTTCTTTAAGATGAGGATAATCTTTCCTAAATATTGTACTTACTCAGCATGACAGAAGCTTGAGAACCTCTGGGCTCTCCTGTAATGAATGTAATATATAATAATAACAAGATGTCATTGAAAAATGAGGCTGGCACCGTTCAGAATAATTGAGAGTAATGTTAGTTTTTAACAGGAACACTTTTTTTGCTCAATGATATATATATTTTGTCAGAAACAAGAATTATCAAAATTTTCAGATTTGCATTTCCCTGCTTTATTTATGTTACAGCTTTTTTTCTCCTTCACTTCATTATCTGTTAGATTTTTTCCTGCTTTCTACTCTGTGACAGGAGTAAATTCCAAGATAGAATTGAGTGTTTAGGCTGCATTAAAAAGAAGGTAAATACTGAAATTCCTCTTTTCTAAACATCAGTTTTAATATCATTTTTCAACGAAAGTTCTATAAGTGAAATATTTTCACCAGTTATAACAAAATTTATTGTGACTAAATATATCTCTTTTTCCCTTTTCTAGTCCCTCCCTAGTAGCCATCCATTTTCTCCCTCTCTCTTTTTCTATTTCCCTGCATCTTCTTATCTCTCTTGCTTTCACCTGTACATGCAAACACTCACTGACACAGATATTTTGACTGGTGCTTTGTCTCTGCACAGCAGAGAGGCTAAAGCTGAGCCTGGATTTTACATCTCTGTGTATTCTCCAAGCTCCTATCTTGCCTTTGAGATGCTCACAGCTACAGAAAGGGAATATACACACTTTTTCATTTCTTTGGTATCTCCTCCAATAACAACAACAACAACAAAAATCTTTTCTCTTTTTCTGCCTTTCCAGCAGTAACGAAGAAGCCATTGTCTTCTCCTCTAAACTGGCAAGTTCCAGAGGGAGAGAAAGACAGGGAAAAACCTTACTTACAAAAATATTACTATAAATTATTTTCATTATTGCAGTTGTGATACTGAGCCAGTACCTAGGAGGCCCTCCTGAGAGCTAGGGGCCCCTTTGTGCTCTGGGATGATACACAAAAGGACTCTGCTCCAAAGAGCTTTTTTTTTTCTTTTAAGGAATTTCTGGCGCTGATTGGATGTTGATGAAAAATGCTGGCTTGGCAGCAATAGAGAGGAAAGACTCCTGTTCATCTGCAGGCAGTGCAAGTTTCCCCTTTCCTCTGTCCTGCTGGCCATTGGTGGGGCCCTGAGAGCCAGTCACAGCTTTCCAGGTTGCTGAGTAAAGCCCAGTGCATCAGGTTCTGGCTGATTTCTGGATCATGGTACAAAGTTTTCTCCCTTTGAGGGGAATTAAGGTCACTTGAGCTCATATCCCAGCCTGAGCTCAAAGCAGACATGGTTCTATCAGTAACACAGAAGACAGATGTGTGGATGTGTGAGTACATCCCTGTGTGTATGCACAAGGTATGTTTCCTGACTCCACTGCTCTGTGGGCTGTTTTCCCATTGAGTCATCTTCATCCTCAGATTTCACCCTCTTCACACATACCACGTGTCTGTAAGTTTGCTACCTTTTCAAAATGTTTTTAAAGGATTTGAAATGCTCTGTATCCTCTGCAGTGTGTTGGTTTAGTTTGTGTAAACCCAGTGAAGCCAGTGCACTCAAGCCAGTTTACACTGATTGAGAATTGGCTCTTGATTTCCTTCCTAAGGGGATACAGCTTTGAGCCTTGAGATACTAGAAGCCACCTTCCTGTAGATGCAGGGGATGCAACAGGAGGGAAGCAGGAAAAGTCACTGAGGAATGGGAGAGGAGAAGACTTCTTCTCTATTGCCTTTAGACACCTTGGCAGGAAAGCTGAAGCATTTCTTCCCTCCTTTTCACACCCCCATCTCAGGATTCACAGTGGCAGTTGGCTTAATGAAGCTGGCTCTGACACAGTATGGAACATAGAGTGACACTAGGTCTGTCTTGCAGAGGGACTGTACCTTAACTTCAGCATCTTACCCTTAAAACTAGGACAAAACTTGCATTTACAAGAAACAAAGAAATATCTAGCAAAATTAAACATAAAATTCTATGAGTAACCTTTTTTCCAATAGCCATTCTTAATCTTTCAGCGCCCAAGATTTCTTTTGTTTGCATTCCCCTGCTTTGAGTAACCCAAACTATTTAGCTTCTGGTTATACTAAGTGGTTTTTAAATGGAAAATAGGAGCTCAAATTTAGCAACCATTCATAAATTTCAAGGAAGTGCAATGTGGTTTTTAATATATGCTGTACGTTTTATAACTGGCGCACTTCTAGAAATTGAAAGTGTTAAATAAACTACACGGTCCAGTGAACCTTTTCCAGACCAGTGTGTTGCTGGGATTTGGACCTGGTCCACTGCATTTCTTTGAAGCTCTTACTGCTTCTATATTTTGTTTTCTAATAGCCTAGTTAAAACAAAGAACATTTCCTTCAGAGCTTCTAGCCAGCTCTGCATTTCACTTGGCTTCTATTTGATTTTTGGACTGTTTCTAATTGATTTCCATTAATAAGGTAAAAAACTCTGGTTGTATTTTTTTTTCCCTGGTGCAAAAAGAGACAAGTAATATCAAACATAAAGTTTACTTGGATTCCATCCAAACAGTTAACTCCTTTTAGTTTATCCCCAGTAGACGTTCCTTTGGGGACGCATTATCATTTCATCAGTAGTTTCTCCTCTACTTCTGTATTTCTTCAATTAAAATTCTTTTCACAGAGAGAACTTTGTTGCCTATTCCTGTTAAGGGTTCCACGCCAGGGGTTTAACACTCCAGGCTTATACTATGATCAGAAATTTTGCTGCAGTTTGCATTATGAGCACATTTTCTCCTTCCTGTAAATCATTCATATTTGTATTTATTTGTAACTTAGTCCATGCTAATTTCCAGCTATTTACATAGCCACAGAATCTTAATTTTATTCTCGTTACCATATCATCCTTTTTTCTTGATGAACTAGAGGGAGAAAATTAGAAAGCAGACATGATCAAAACTGCAAAACTCAATTAGAGCAAATGATGAAACATGATGTAATAAAAAAATTATTGCAAATATCCTGTCCTGTTACTTATTATATATGTTTTTAAGCTACTGTGCACTTTCATACTTTAAAGGCTATCTTACTAAATATTTCTGACCTAGCATCTCAAGTCAGCAGCTGCAATAGAGAGATTTGCTCTAATATTATTCCTGCTTTCCTCGAGGCCTACTAGAGAAGAACCAGGTTTATAAGAAGAAATATATTTAGATAGAATCAATTTTCTTTTCCATGCATGAAATTCTATCTCTGGCTCTGGTAGTATTAGGTTATACCAGTCCCCTGCATTATTCCCATCTTAACCTCTGAATTATGTGAGACAGGCTTAGAGTACAAAAGAAAATGGTATTTCCATCAGCAAACAAAATATTTTCTCGTCTGAGTGTGGGCACTTGAATGCATTGTCACTGCAGTGGTGTACCATGTTTTTTATTGTTTTGCAGACTGTCCAGTCCAATTCCCTTGCGGTGATAATGCAGACAGACTCCAAGCCAGAGCTGTGTGGAGTGGCAGAACTCGTTGGGCAGACAGGGACAGCAGGGCTCCGCTGCCCCATGACTGGGAGGTGAACATGGCTCTGATCGCAGGCACGTGGACAAATCCTTCCCCGCTGCACAGTGCAGTGTCAATCCCCCAGTCTCAGGGTCCTCTTTGAGAAGCCCCAGGTCAGAGGCGGTGACCGCCTCTGCTTCAGGCAAACACCTTCACTCCCTTTTCTGACCTTGCCTGCGCTTGTGGAGGAAGATCATTTGGCAGCAGCACAGCACTGTCAGAAGATGACTTGTTAGTGTCCTCTGTGCCTTTCCTGGGAACAGCAGGAGCTGGGAGAGGAACAGATTTCCCCTGCACTGGCACAGTGTGTCCAACCTGGCAGCTTGCTTTTCCCTGACCTACTTCAACAACAATGGGCACTTGTGCTCACTAAGCCTGGGTGCTGCAATTCTCTGCTAGCCTAGCAGAAAAGTTGGCTTACCAGTGCATGGAGATGTTAAGGTGAGAAATAATGTGAGCATCAGTCAACAGCTTTCCTGGTTATGTCCTTCGGGACCCTCCTGGGTGACACGAGACACGCACAGCCATCACTCGCACTGACACCCACCATTTGGGGGAGGATGCCAGGAGCCGTGCCAGCCCTGGTGAGGCTGCAGCATGCCTTCTCTCAACATGAGTTGGGGCAAAGGCTTTCCATCTCTCCAGCATCACCTGCAGCTTGCCTCCTGACCACCAAAAACCCTCCTGCACAGCCCTTGTGCTCCCTGCTGGAATCCCTCCTCTGGCAAGTACTAATGCTGTATGTCAGTGGAGGTTCTCACTTCTTCTCTGCTTTATTTTCTAGAGAGCTGTTTTATTTTTTTTTTTTTTTAATGCTACTGGTACTTTCATGTTTATAGTGTATTTATGGTCTTTGTGATGTATCATTTCACTGTGACCTCACACCAAGCCTGTGTGTGCTTTTCCCCCACATGATTAACTATTTTAATAGAGGCAAGAGAAAGAAAATGGGGAATTTGTGGACAGTGGTTTTCCTTGCTTGGTGTAGGGAAGCAGTTCATTGTGGGTCATTAAGATTCACTGTAGCATAACTCAGTAATAATGTGGAAAAAGAAGTCATGTGCCTGTGGGTTGTGTGAACTGAAATTACAAGCCATGTTCAAACCTCTGAGTCACCTCTGCTGCTTCTCAACACAGCTGAGTCCAGGCAGAAAGCACTGAATGAGCAAATACAGTGCTTAAAACCATCTATCCCAGACCTCTCGCTGGGTGCTCCTTTAAAAACTATCCATAAGCAATTTTAAAAGGGTAGATTTAATGAGTGGGCTGAGAAAGGCACTTATTACCCTCTCCAACTGGCACTTCTTGACCCTGGATGCCTGCTTCATATGGTATGGCTAGGGAGTAAATAGTAATAGTAAGAGTAAATAATGAAATCAGTGTAGAAACTGATCTGGTCATTAGCTGTAAAATATAATGCCACAGAATCCACACACCAGGGATCCCATCATTCATCTTCACAGTACTTCCTAAAAGAAACTGAAATCTTATAGAACAAAAAAATGGCATTGCTCTGGCAAGGAAATGAAGACTTACTTTAAAATAAATTTAAAAACCCCAAGGAAAACAGCCATCAGACTTGATGCACAATGTTGTTAGGGAATTTATTACTGTCACTTCTATTTCTGATCCACAAAGTGTGTATACTTGATATATGGCCAAACTACAGAACTTTCCACCAGTCTGGACTCCAGCAACGACTTTTCTGGCCACTTTTCTGGCCACTTGCCTCCTATTGGTAGCCGGTCTGGTGTCCTCCATGCCTGGACTAATGGTCACAAAACCATCCCACTGTTACTCTCGTATGGAGCAGGTCTGACTATTGGTTGTTGTAAGCAAACCTATTCTTTCAGTTCTTCTAGTGGACACATGTGGGCACCTGACAAATGGCAGGGGGGGAGGGGGAGGAAGGAAATTTCTTTGCATGCTGCAACACACTGGAATAGTTTACAAACTTCAGGCTTGCAATTGGAAACAGCAGCAAGATTGCAAGTCAGCCGAGTAACTATGTGGAAGAAGAATATTCTGGAGTAGTGACCGGCAAAGTCAGTGCTTTTTAAGCATTCAGAGACCTGGGAGGCATCAGGCACAGATCAGGATTAGGGGTAAAATGGCAGAGAGGGATGGATATGGGCATCTTAGTCTGTGATAGGAACTTCAACATGTTATCAGAAAACCTGGTTCAAGGGTGGTCACCAAATACCAAAGAGACACTGGCTCCTATTTTCAGCTCAGGTTTTATACAACACTGAAGTCCAGAGAAGATCTAATTTTAGATCAGTGGAGGCAAGGCTGAATGCAAACAAAAACTCCTCCTACCAAACAATATCTCTGTTGAGTATTGTCATGCTGGGTATGAAATTTAGCTGCTCTATCCATACCAGATCTGTTAAATATCTAGAAATTATTCATCTGTGATAATTAATGAGGAAAATAAGATAATTAATTTCAGTGTTTCTTGCAACAGGGAAGCTGTCTGGCAAAATATGCCAGACAAAACATCCATACAAAAACGTGTCATTAACTTACATGTTCATTCACATTCCTAACCATGAATAAAAAGGAGAAATTAAATGACAGTCTTTAATTGTCTGTATAATTCTTCTTAATGAGTACATTCTGGAGTACCATAACGATGGTATAGGTTTATGAAACAGAGATCTGTCTTCCCTTAACAAGAAAGAAGGAAGCGATACTGCAATACTGGTTAATTATTTGATGCCCTTTCACTGTGAATTAAAGGTCTATGCACATACAAGCTTGGAGAAGCAAAAAGATGTAACACTTAAAAGTACATATATTATCAGAAAACTGAGAGGGTTAGGGGAAAAGGCCAGGAACTGATGGGAAAATAAATAAGATGAAAAGTAATAGAGATAACTGTGGTAACAGTAGATCCATTTAAGAATTTATCATACAAGAGTCACAGAGGTAATGGGACTGCTCACCTGTTTAAAAATAAACATGCAGAAGTGTTTTGCTGGCTCAGAGCAGAGTGCTTCGACAGAGGCAAATCCATGGTCAGTGGAGATGGGAGAACCTAAGTCAGTGCCACCCCTCAACTCTGTGAGAATGAGTTGAATGAAGAGATGAGAATAAGTATGCTTGGAAGTTGGAAGCTAAAATGTTGTGAGATCTCAATGAGATTTCTGCCTCCAATTTGTACAGCTGTAGGCCACTGCCTTGCCAAAGCTTTTCAGCCGCTGCCTAATTTCAGGCATGAGAGAGTTTGATGGTCAGCATCTGCACATTCTCACCTGTGCACGTCTCCACAAAGAGCCCAGCCGTGGATTTTCATGCTGCCTCTTGGCTGAGAAGGATTTCTCCCCATGTATCTGCAAACTTGCACTTACTGCTCCTTCACACTCTGCACTGCAGTGTCTCAGAGACAGGCTGGGCAACTGCTGAGGCCATTGCTCACTGGATCCATCTCTAGGGTTCGCTGCTAATGTGTCCTCACCTCTGTCTCTTATGGCACATTTGGACACAAGCTCTTTGGGATTAGAGTTCCTTGAGGCTCAGATGCAAGAAAAGCAATGGATTGAGTTCTTTGTTAATCTTGAGCCTGGGTGAGTCAGTATGAAGTGAATCAGTGAAGAATCATGATCAGTTTGCTCCCAGGTTTGTTTGAGGTGATGATTTAAATTTAAGCATTCTTCTTACCTACACATACTGTGGACATATAACCTGGGGCTCTGGCTCAGTGGTGTTCCCACACCAGCTTCCACTTAGCTGATAATGGCAAACCCAATGGATTAATCACAAAGGCGCTTCAGGAGAGCCATAACCCTCATGGGATCTAGGGCACCTCTGGGGTGGCATATCTCCAGTGGGATCTGTGCTGCCCAGTTTACATGTCAGTGTCCTCAGAGCTCACTGAATTACAGCTGCACAGTAACACAGCCACATTCTCTTCATCATTGCTGATCTACTACTCCTTAGGGATAGTGAGGGTGAAGTGGACAGACTTGTGGGCCAGAGTGACCACGCAGACCATTACACGGGATGGAGGATAAGGGGGAGGTATCCTTGGGAAGACCATCTTGAAGGTCAGTGCGCTATTTAAAGATGTCACTGCAGCTCTGTGATGACCAAAAAACTCATGACTGGTTTCAAGCTGTGGCACTGAGCCTGGCTGAAGAGATTTTTTTTAACTCAGTCTCTACTTCCAAGCAGTGCAGCATCCCACTCTTGCTTGAGGCTTTTCTTGTCAAGCTACCCTTGAACAGATCAAAGTTACTCTTGATAGGTATAATTTGTATAATTCAAAAATCTGCAACATTTGTAAAAAAAAGTTTATGGATGCTACTTGGAAAAAAAAAAAAAGGCTTTCTTTATTGTATTGAGCTTCTGGCTCAGAATTGCTTCCAGAAGGGCATGGTGTTCTTCTGCTCGCTTTGGTGAAGCAGCAGTATATTTTGTTGAGGTCTGAGCTGACTCCCTGCAGCTTTGGGCCATTACTGAATTAGAGCCAATAAAGAGCATGCCCTCTTTTCTTTGCCTGCAAGTCAAATCCTAGTAGGGCTCAGTAGGACATTCAAGTAATCCCTGATTAAATTAGATTTCTCTGAGCAGAATGTCCAGATGTGGTGGATGACACAAACCCACCCTCTGAGCTGTCAAATCCTACTTCCTAGCAAAATCATAGGCAGGAAAGAATGTATTGTCATGGAGACTTGAGGAGCAAAAGGCACTGTTATCAATTTTCATTTGCAAATGCTTCACCCACAATAATAACTAGAGGAATAGCTACCAGGAGGCAAGGAGTGCAACCTAACCAGCATGTGACAAAGGTGCCCCAACAAGCTCTGCTTCCTCACCAGCCTCCTTGTACGCCCTGTACCACAGCAGAATCCAGCCTGCTTGCTGAAGCTTGCTAATGCTCAAAGGAAGAAGTTTATATTCTTTATGTTCCACATTCTTCCATTGCTCAATATCCAAATATTTCACAATGTAGATCCAGTTACAAAAGTTCATTTAAGAGAGAATTCTTGCTCCAAGCCCAGTTTCCTGTTGCAGCCTGAATCCCAGAGCAGGTCATGTGCAGCAGTTGGCTCACAACTTTCTGGAGATGCTGCGCCACTGGTTTTATAAACAATGTAGAGTGGGAAATGGATGAATATGTTTCTTATTTGAATAAATTAAATCTGGCAAATGTAATTCACTCCAACAAGAATGCCCGTTGCTCATGGTTTCCAGAGAATGCTGTGCAGCTTTCCCTGGGGAAACCCAGGGACAAATCTGTCTCTGCACAAACAAAATTCTCTTGCATGTCTGTTGGAGCAATGCCAAACAGAGAGAAGTGTTTGATCCTGGAGTCTGATTCCCCACAGACCAGAGAGCGAACTCTGACCTGAATAACGGAAAGCAGCCTTGGCTCTTGGCAGCCAGGCTGAAAGCAAGGAGCCTCTGGTGTGGTAAAGAAATAAAACTCCAGCACTGACAGGAGCTGCTGCATGGCTTGTCTGGTATGCAAGGGGGAGCGAGTGCTGCCACACTCACAACAGTTCAGGGGAAGTTTGAGTCCTGGCTCCTTGTGGGAAAACCAAGTGAATTCCTGTCAGGGACACTCCCTGGCAGCAGCAGGAGGCACACAAGGAGCCCCAGTCAGAGCGTGGGTTTAATTGTGTACATACATCCCTGAACACGCTTTGCTGGATCTGAGCTTTTGCTCAGTGCTGTGCTCAAATGTTGCTCCTATTAGCAACAGTGGGGTAAATCCTTGTTGGCCCAAGTGACAAGTAAATCATGGTTCAAAGGGTTGTATTGAAACCCCTTTTTGGTATGTGAGCACACCAGTCCAAAAGAACTACACCGTTTCTCTAGGACCTGATGGTGGCTGTGGAGGTACCCAAGTGCAGAATGAGCCATCTGATTGTCACGTTGTGGAAGAACATGGTCATTCTTGGCTTTTGCAAGACTCTTCTGTGTGCTTAAAGTGGAGCAGAATATTTTTTTTCATCAGCATCTGGTTAAAGTTAAAATGTATTTATTGTCCTGTACTGTAGGCTTCATGCTCCAGTTCTGCTCCTGCCCAGGCTCCCCTTTGCCCACTCTGCTTTGTTTCCCGGAGACAAGCAACTTGTTCCCTATCAATGTGCCTCATTACCTGCAGGTCTGAACATTTCCTTAAAGATCACCTCATTCCACACCCCTGCCATGGGAATGGACATCTTTCACTAGATCAGGATGTTCAGAGCCGCATCCAGCTTGGCCTTGAACACTTCCAGGAATGGGGCATCTACAACTTCTCTGGGCAACCTGAGCCAGTGCCTCACCACACTCACATTGTAGAATTTTTTTCCCAATATCTAATCTAAACCTACTCTCAGTTTGAACCCATTCCCCCCTCTCCTGTCCCTACATGTTCCTGTAAAATGCCCCTCTCCAGCCTCATTGTAGACCTACTTCAGGTACTGGAAGGTCATAACTAGGTCACACCAAAGCCGCCTCTTTTCCGGGCTGAACAAACACAATTCTCTCAGCCTTTCCTCACAGGAGCGGCGTTCCATCCTTCTAACCAACCTGATGGCCCTCCTTTGGGCTCGCCACAACACATCTATGTCCTACCTATGCTGGGGACCCCAGAGCTGGATGCAGAACGCCTAATGTAGACAATGGGGAGATGTACACTCCTTACCAGATTTTTTATTATGGTCTTTGGAGATTTCAGCATGGAAGGGAGCTTGTGATGTTCCCAAGTCTGAATTCTACAGAAATTTTGAAGAGTGGCTAGTATTAAAAAATGTTCATCTGAAACTTGGCCATGGGTGTGCTGTTGGTGCTTGGGCATGGTTTAACCCTGCCAGGGTTTTCTGGGAAGATTGCATGAATGTGTCACTCCAGTGACCCTGTGGGAGTTTCTCCTGAAACAAATGGGTCTAAAAGAGGTCAAAATAAGGGTGACATCCTACAACAGCCTTGTGTTCATCTAAGTCCCTTCTGTCATCCATAGTGCCAGTCCTGCCTCTCTCCCCTGACTTTCCCAGGACTGCTAGTAAAATCATGACCTTTCCATTTTCTCTGTGACCTTGTGATCAGCTTTAGTGGGCAGAAACCTGGAGCCAGTACTGGGTAGAGTAGCAGGCCATCCCTTTTGATGGCACACTGCTCTGAAAGCAGCTGGGAGTTTTCATGGGATGGCACAGCAGTCTCAGTAGCTCCTACAGCTTTCTTCCTAATTCTCTATTTTTAAACAACTGAAACAGCCTTTTATGAATGTGCCACCTCTGGGGAGCTGTGTGTGTGGAGGAGAGGATTCCTAGCCATGTGTTTTGTGCATACACATCCACACTCACACATACCCTGACCCTAATTATGCCTCAGGTCACATCTGTTCACCCCCGTGAGCCCAGATTATCTCTTACTCCCATGAATGTGAATCCAAAGCAATTCCACTCGTATACTATGACTTCAAATAAGCTGCAGAACACTGAACTGGACAAAACCAGACCAATTGGGTCTTTGTTCTTTGAAGATTTGAAATAGAAGAAGTCTTTAATCTTTTAACAACCCAGCTTTTGGCCTTTGAACACTTGCAGCCTGTGCAAATGTGCCACCTCCACTGGGAAATCTAGCTTGCAACAATTTTGCACCATTTCACAATATTATTTGTTCAGGCATTGAATGATAGAGACTTAAGGAATGAAAAAAAATAGAAGAATATCCCAGTTAGCGTGGCCTGTTACCTTTTCAGCCTAGAGAAAGCTTTTGCTTACAGAGAATGGTGGCTTGCAGCCAATGTTAACATGGGCTTTTAACTCCCAAGCCTATGGAAAGCTTCCTCTGTCTTTCCCAGGTGTCAGTATGAACTATCACTACACTGCTATACAGTTCACAGGTATACAAAGCCTGGCTTATGGATGGAATTGACTGCCAGGGACCTGGCATGTAAGTTTTCTTCAGCTTGCTTTCTGAACGGGGCCATGACCGAGAGTAGAGAGGTTCTAATATTTATGTTGCACCTTGGCTTACACGGATTTTGCAGTTCAGATGGGTTTATCATATCCACAAGACTCTCCATGCTGGAGAAGATCTCTGATTATTTAAGAGAAAAGGAGAGGATTGCTCAGTATCTTAGCATACAAAATCCCCACAAACAATGATGCAAGTGCAATCTCATACTCCAGCTGCTTTTCTGGAATTTCCAGCTGTCCTTCCCATTCTTCCTACTAACTTGGTATTAGACTTCACCTCTCTGCTTCCCCAGTGCCTTCATTTCTCTTAAATCCTGGAGCACTACAAGCTGTTTCTCACCACATGCCAGTGAAGAGCAAAACAGGCCCATGACAGTGGTTGAGATCCCAAAAAGCCCAAGTGGTTGCTGTCAATAATGCCTTTGGGTCTGCATCTGCAACACTTATGTGGAGCAGCACTCAACAAAAGGCACCTTCCTCCAGGGAGAGATCCACATATCCTTTTCAGCGCTGAACAAGGGACCTACTATTCTGCACACAAAAGAACAAGGATTTGCCTCTTGACTTTGTTTTTTTTCCTGTAAGCCTATTGCAGGAAAGTTCTGTTTTATTTGAATGCAGCATTGTTTATTTATAATTTTGTCCTAGTTGTGTGACAGATTCAGCATGTGTCACCCAGCAGGGGAACAGTAGTAGGCTGGAGAGTTAACAAATGCACTGCAGTGAAGCCAGATGGCCTGTTTTCATAAGGAGCCTCTGAGAGATGCTCTGCTGCAAAGATTTCTTTTTTCTTTCCTTCCTTTGGTGCCCAAAAATCACTAGAGCAGTGTTATTGCATATTAACTTACCCACCAAAGCTTCACAGGTCTGAGCTCCACCCTGTATCTAATCTAACACCCCCTGTGAACAGAAAAACACACGACCTGATGTACTGAATCAGCCCATCACCTCTTTCCAGAAGCAAAGTCAATAAATGAAAGGCTCCTGAGCACCCTCTCAGTTTCAGTGTACAAGGGGTACTGAGGTGTGGGTGAGGTGCCTGTGTTCACCACGTGGCCCATGGATGCCTTCAGCCTGGCTGGGGCACAACCAGAACCCTCTCTCTGCAGTCAGTGGTTCCAGAGTGTAGCCCCAGCTGCCTGGAGGGTCCTGCCTGATTCCCCCTGGGAGCACCCACGCCTGTCAAAACATCCATGCACATCAAGGGGACTCACTTAGTGCTTAGCTCCTGGGAAGCAGCCAACTTGAAAGCAATCTCAGAGCATATACTAGTAAAGAAGATGTTTGCTGGAAGAGTTTGTAGTTGTGCTTACATTTTCCCCAAACGACCATGCCCCCAAGGAGACAGAATTTTTCCTTTCTTTTTCAGGATATCATTAAAGAATGTTTTATCTTCTTCCTTATTTTCTCATTTGTTTCTCCCTCCAGTTCCCCATTGGGATGTTTTCCAGTTTCACAGAGCTTGCATGCACTTTCCTTTGGAAGCCATTAATACCAATTTCAAGCTCTAGCCTTGACTTGAAAGAGATGAGAAAGAGTCTCACTTTTCAGGCTCATGAAAAATGGGGCAAGATATGAGCTGATTAGGTATTTGCAGCATCAGTACACCAGAAAGTCTGATAATAAAAAAAAGATGGGCAAGCTAACTGCTGTTATACATGATTTCACAGCATTTGTTACAATCAGCAAGGAAAATCTTGACATTTCAAAAATCTTGATGTGAACAGGAATTACTTTAAAGATGGCATGTTTTTTCCTCAGTTCAGCTTTGAATTGCCTGCCTGAATACAAAGGGTTAAATAAAAGGAGGCTATAAGTTTATTTTTAAATAATTTAACTTTTAAAGAGCTAAGGACAAGTGATTTATTATATAGATAAGGCAGCATTAATCACATGGGTTTGTGGAGGATTTTGTTCTCTTTTTCCCATCTTTGCTCCAGGGGAGAAGCTATCCACCCACCCAGCTATCCTCAGTCAGCCTAGAAGGTGTTATTCCTACCAAGGCTGGAGGAAAAGAACTGAAATTACCACAGGAAAGGAGAGTTTTGAGGCAGGCCAAGAGGGGCTGCCCAGGATAGATGTGGGAGAGCCCAAAACACAGGACAGCAAGGGGCTGAGGAATGGCTTCAGCATGATGCAGAGATACCAGAGACACTTAAAACAGGCAGCCTAGTAATGGAAATAGCTCTCTGTATCAAAGATTGCCAGCGTGGTGTCAGCTCAGGGCCTTGTAGGGCATCTCACACTGCAGAGCACAGACCCTACAGGCTCTATGAGCCACTTCCACTTGTCAGAGGTGAGCTTAGAGAGGCCCAGAGCCACACATGCATGAGCAAACTCTGCTATTGATTTAAGTTTCACTTTAAATTCTTTGAGGAAAAAATGAGTAATGTGTTATTTTGAAGACACAGGCTCTGCATTTCTACAAGCAGGCTGTCACAGGTTCTTGAAGGAAAGGTCTTTGAAGACAAGGACTATGTAAATTAGTGATTAATTTTATCCTTTTTTGAGTTTGACAGTGAAACAAACAAACAAACCAGTACATATATATATATATAGACATCTATATATATATATATCTATATATCTACATATATATCCCTAAGTCTGAAATACTGGGCTAAACCAATTTGAGGAGATGTATTTGAAAACTGAAACTACTTATTTGGAATTGGCTTTTATTTCCAGCTTTTCAAAATAATTTAAAAAAGAAAATGAATTTGAATTTGTTCAAAAGAATTTGTTTGTCATGCACAAAACAAGTGAGAAGGTCACAGCAGCTGTCAATAGTGATGAAAGAAAAAAGGCCAGAACTGTCCTTATCATTAAAATCTTGTGGCACAGTTACACACTGTCCACGGTCCATATTGTTTAGGGCCAGCTCTTTCCATAGCAGATTCCTCTTGGAGAGAGACCATTAGAGAACCAAAAGAAACCCAAGGAGCAAGAAAACAATTTAGGATTGTGGATGATCAGGGCTCAGGCCCTTTCTCTGGACTTATTTCATTTGGCAGTATAGATTGTTACTTGCTCTCATTTGAAGCCTTATATTCTATATACTTACCTGGGCTATATTTATATTATTTTATTTTTTTATATATATATCCTAGTTATTCAGAAAATTCTTTTTATGGGGTGAACCATTCATTCACACATTCTCAGTCTATCCTGTTGATGCTGCTCCTTTTTGCATTGCAGACTTATATATTTATTTGATGGAAAAAGAAAAAAAAGAAAAAAAAAGGCAAGAGAGGAAACTACACTGTGAACCAACACAGGTGGAGATCTGTCAGTATGGTTACAAAATCACCAGGATGGAAGTTATCTGGTCCTTTCTTCACCTGAGGGTGATACCGTGCATCAGCACCTGTTTCCTGCCAGTTTATCCAGCTGATGGTTAAGTATTCTTTACTGACATTAGCAATGCTGATTTAGCAAGCTGTTCCTGTTCTTCAGTCTTCTCTTTTTGGACTTAACAATCTGATTTACATCAGCAGGCTTTGCTTGTGGATCTTCTTTTCATTCAGCCTTATACTTTCCCAGTGTTTTTTCCCCACGACAGCCTCCTTTCGGACCCCCACCTTCACAGTGTGTGGCACCCAGCACTGGGCACTGCACACCTTGACAAGGGATAATGAGGGTGGAAGAAATTCTGGCAGTATCCTGGAGACTGCATTCCTGTTTCCCCGTCTTTGTGTGGTATTTTCCTTCTGTGTATGACACTGGGGCCTGTGTTCAAAGCCTTCCATTAACTTTTAAAGATAGCACCTATCTCACTACTTCAAACAGCAAATGCTTAAGCTTTGAAAAACTACTGTGTTTAGGTGGGCTTTGAAGCAGATGCCTCCCTCAAAGTGCACATGTTTATGCTGATCTGAATCATGTAATTGTCAAAAGTTTTGGAAATGTCGTGAGGACATTTGCCAAACTAGGGCCCATTTAGGAGGAAATATAAAGAGGTAGTCCCTACATTTTTCAACAATCTTACCTGTATTTCTGTCTCTGCCTGGGAGGTGGAGATGTGAGAAAATGTGTGGAAATGGCAGAAATAAACCCAAAGAGCATTCGGGGTTTTATCACAGGTATGTGAGTTTGGGTACACACTCAAAGACATGAATTTCCCATGGTGTCAGAGCTAGATGATTAATTTCTAGTTTATCTTAAAATAGCCGGTGCTAAATTACAATGAAAAGAGAAAACAACGGACTATTAATTCTTCTTACATTCCTTTATATAAATATTTATGTGTCTGTACAAGCATACATATGCACACATGTTAATGCAAGGGACCTGGGATATTCTGCCATGTGCATTAGTACATGTAACAGGTATTTGGTTTAGTGCACAGATTTACAAAAATTTTTTCACCTTCACTGTAGGCAATCACTCAAAAAGTAAATGCATGGCAGGTGTGCTGATACGTAGATCACAAGGGTGTTGTAAGAGTTGCTGTAGTGTATCAGAATGGTGTTTCAGGCATGAAATAATCTTATTCTAATTAATCCATGTGCTTCCAAGCATAACTGAGTAAAGGAGCTCTGGAAAACTGTTTCTAAGGTCCAAGGATCTTCCTGGGAAATACCAAATAGGTGTTTAGATTGATGACCAGATTTATAGTTATATGATTTCTATGGGTCATGCCACAACATCACAGACATAAAATTATCTGCAGAAAGGTAGGAAGACAGGAGTTTTTGGACAGTTAATATTTATTTATTTATTTATTTATTTTATCTATTGTTACCTACTCCTGGAGAAAAAGTAAGTGTTTATGATCACTTTTGTTCTGTGTTAACTATGTTATTCTGTTGGCTCCCTGGAGCACCAGGACATGGGAGTTAAACAGTGGCAGTCTTACCTACTGTTTGGTTCCTCGTTGTTTTTCGTGTTTTTTAACTCCTGCAAAAGAATTGTGAAACAAATAGTCAAATGGTTTTCTTCCTTCTCATGCCTAATTGTTCAAAGGAGAGAGTCTGCTCAGGATTTGACTGTGTCTAGTAGTAGATTGCAGTGCAAATAAAGTTAGAGAAGAAACAGAAGTTTCACTGCTAAATTAAGAAGTGCTTTTGTTATCAAAGCATGCATGTTGGGCTGTTCCAGGTGCTTAAACATAGCTTTAGCTGATGCTAGTATGTCCATCAGAGAACATACCTTTTGCTCTGTTGTTAGGGTGGCCCAGCCCATTTCTGGGCTGTGGCAATCAAACACCAATCAAACCAAGGCCATCCAGTGGGCGGATTTCCCTGCCCAGCGAATCTGAGGGCGGGTCAATGGGCGGTATTGAGATATAAGCTTCATCCCCCTGGGTGGCACCCTGATTCCAACCACCTCCCCCTGTTCCAGAAAGTTCTTTGTTGTTCGGTTGTTTATTGGCTCCTTGTTATGACTCCCACCTCCCTGTTTCCCCTATTGGTTACTGTTAAGTTGTATCCTCCCCCTTGCTTCTATCCCATTGGTCCCTTTCCTTTCCTCCGCCCTAATTTACCCCTCTATAAAATCCTGTGCACAGCGCTTTTTGGGGCTCTTCTGGTCCCTGGACCCTGTGACAATAAATGCTGTTGGAACCCACACCGGAGGCCCCTCTCTGCTTCTTTGCCTCTGGGTGACGTGAGCCCTTGGCACTGGCACTTAACATGCTTCCTCTGAAGAGGAGCCAGCGTGCACATCCATCCTGTGCAATTCCCCACTGAAGATGCTTCCGGAGGAGGTCTGTGGGAAGTGATGCTGCGTCCCCTCCAAACAAGGGCATGCCAAGGCTCAGACAAACAAGTAAAGCATTAGTCTGTCTTGAAAAACCCCTGGGAAATGAAAGATTGAGACAGACCAGGACAACCCATCTCCCTGGTGTGATTGGAGTCACCAGTTTTGCTTCTTCCAAAGACTGCCTCGTATCTGTGATTAAGCCTGGTTCCGCTATTTTTGCATGATTTTATTAGACTTTTTTTTTTTTTTTTTTTTTGAAGATTACTTTTTCTAAATAATTAGTGAAGAAGCACTTGGGGAGGAGATGACTGCTTCCCTCTTTTGTCCTGTATAATCACTCCTGGATCAAGTCTAAGGGGAATTTTTAATCGCTATTGGACCTTACTGGTCTTTGTTTAAGTTTCACGTGACTCAGGAGCACACAGCTGCCCTTTACACCTCTGCAGGCCATCAGAGATTTGTATATACTAGCCAACAAATTGTCTTGATTATGACTGGTCAAAGATGAACAGCAAATTGCTGCTCACTGCAGGTGGGAGCATCACCAATGTGGGAATTTCTAGTATGGAAATTCTTTAGTTTTGATATGCCTATCTTTGCTTTATTAATCTCCTCCTGCCCCTTGGGCTGTGGAAGTGTATTATATGTAGCAAAACTTGGATTCCAAGCCTAAATGGCACTGGATACCACAGGGATATTTCGTACCAGCATAGAGCTGTTCCGTTTCATTTACTCCCTGCAGGTAGCACAGAATTATCGTGTAGAACCAGCCTGCATCTCAAACAGGACCCGGGACAGGATTCGATGTCTGTACATGTTTCAACAGATGGTGCAAGAAATCTTCAGAGCAGATAACTGGAGAATAATGGACCAGACTGTTTGGTCTCAACCTTCTGTAGCTGGTTTGTGTGCTTACACAGAGATTTCAGCTGGTGAAGATGTAGCTCAATCTGAAAGCAATGGTGTTGTTTAAAGAAGAAACTCAGACATAAAGGGACAGCTTCCAGGTGTCTCATCTTTTTTCTGTTCTTATATTTAAGCCAATCTCTGTACACCTTCCATAAAATCCAGATTAAATATTACATTGAGCTAGTACATATACTCTTACTAGAACTTGGTAACTGTCCTTGTTTTCAAAAACTCATCATTTTTGAGAAATGTCTTATTTAGTAACACCATGTGCCTAAATTGATATTTTTTCTAAACACAGAACTTTGCATGTTTGAAATTGAGTAGGAATAGGCAGAATTCTTCAGTAAAACAGTTCCTCTTTAGAAACAGCCATTCATTTCTGATGTTCATTTCATCATCTCCACCTGGAGCAGTTTCACTTTCTGCAAACAAAGAAATAATATTTCGTGGGTTAGAATGCAGCTGTCTTCAGAATCTGAAAGTTGGGGCACACGTATGGGTTGAGGGAATTGTCCCTATGGCAGTGGATATTTAGTTGGTTATGTAAAGTGAAATAAGTCCAAAACGCATCAGGAGTCCCTCTGCAGGCCAGGAAAAAACCAAAACAGGAAAGTATTAATGAGGCACAAAATCTGGTTTTTACATTCTTTGCAATATGGCTGTTCTGTAATGGCTTTTGAAGCTCGCAGATGCTCACAGTAACAGAGTCTTTCTGCACTTGGAACCTCAAAAGATTTTATTTTAGATACAGTGGTTGCTTTAGAAGTGTGAGTTATGCACATGCAAAAAGGATGTACTTCACAGTACATCCTTTTTTGGATGTGCTCTATTTCCCTCTCCTTATAGTGTGAGCTGAAATAAAAGGTAAACATGACCAATTAAACAGTTTGAAATAATGCAACTTGCTTCAGACCTCTCTATTCTATCACAGTCTTCATATTTATTGTTATCTCCATTTGGATGCAATCATTACTTAGTACCCTAAAATCATCAGCCTGCTCCTGAGATTGCAAGACTGCAGCTTCTGCCGGAAGATTGCAAGACTTCGCTGCCCAATGCTGTCTTGAGAGTTGGAGGACAAAGTTAGAGGTGAATCCTTCTGCCTTGCAAGACTGACTATAGGTGCAACTTCAATGGTACTCAGTGGCAGAGGTTTTACTCTTGATGGAAAGAAATGGCACATTATGTTTCCTAGGAAAACTGTTCCCTCTCAGGCTTCCTACCTACAAAAAGGCCTTCTGCTCAAAATGACATATTTGGGGGTTTTTATGGAGCACCATGGCAGTCTGGAGTCACAGTATCTTTGTCTGCCAGGTTCAGTTTAGGCACATGGTGTTACTACAAAGTGTTTCAAACTGTAGTGCAGCATGGGGCTGGATTCCTTTCCACTTTTACCTGGTTATCCATAGCAGAGGCTATATAGCAAGCTCTCCTGCATGTCTGAGAAACCAGTCCTGTCTTGTAGTAAGCTCAAAAGAACAAAACACTTGATCTTCAGTCGCCACCCAAAAAGCTTTTCATCCATAAAGCTTGGCCAGTAATACAGTCCTGGCTGCTGTATAACCAAGACACCTAAGAGACAGACCCCATAATGCTGAGTGTCTAGAAAAGCAATTTCTTGCATTATTGACGAGGGACAGGTTTCCTCAGAGGGCAGTTCAGAAGAGACTGGCATTCCACACCATCATCCAAAGAACTGCAATCCAGCCTTCTAAGCTTTGTAGTTAGGTAGTTAAAGTTAGGCAGAGTGGAAATATTTTCTTCACTGGAAATTAGGTATCACTCCCTGTAAGTAACTGAAATTCTTCCATTACATACAAATATATAAACACTGCACAGGCAGACTAAGCTCATGCTTGAAAAGTGTATTCAAGTTAGTGGGATGTCTAGCCCTCTGAAAATACCTATTTCTCCACATGAGATGGAGAAAACAGGTGACTACACAGCTGAGATCCACAGCTTTTCCATTGCTAAACTGAAATTAGCTGATTATCCCTAAAAGACAGCTCTGTGACACACTGCAAATTAGGTTAGCAGCCAGCGGAATATTCAGGGTAAGATCATGCATGATTCAAATCATCAAAGTTGGGTTTTCCATATGGGAATTTCTATCTCCTTACAAATCACTACTGAAGCTTGTGTATCCGTGTATGTTTATCAAGGATATTGTCATGCCTTGGACTTGAAATGATGCAGCCATTAATAGGAGAGGAACACCTTGTCAGAAGAGAAATTACACAATTTTAAGTCCAATGCTCTATTATTTTTATCAATGATCTGGACATTGGAGTCGAATGTACATGAAGTTTGCTGAGGAGTAACTCTGGACTTCCTCGATGATAGAGAGATCTGGAAAGACTGGAGAGAACTGGAAAATCAGCAACGCTATGAAATTTAACAAGAGCAAGTGCTGGATTCTGCACCTGGCATGGAGTCATCAAGGTTATATATACAAATTAGGAGCAAGAGGCTGGAGATCAGCCCTGCAGAAAGAGATCTGTGGGTTTGGGCTGATGGGGTATGTTTAGGTGTTAGGACAGGGAGGGAAAACAAAAAGGGGGTAGAGCAAAGTCACAGGCTGCTTGCGTTTTCTTGCAAAGGTGGAATTCATCATACTTCCATAAACAAGATGCAAGCTGTATCTCCAAAGGACTGTCCCCTGGAGAGCAGAGACTTCAGAAAAGAAGCAGGGTTATAGAGGGCAAACAACATGAATCTCCAAAGCTAAGGGTACACAAAATGAATGCAATCCTTCAATCCTTCTGGACTGGCTAGTAAGCACATGGAATATAATTTTACCTCTGTATAGAAGCCTTCAGCTATGACTTCATATTTATCCCTACGCTCCTTCTAACCCCAAAGTTTTCCACATCAAAATGCTTAAACAAGCCTTACCTTCAAGAGCTGTGATAGGGCATGTGAGTTCCCCTCATCCGTGTTATGAAGAACTGCTTGGCAAGTAATCTCTAAGTATCACTAAATTCCTGATAAGCTGCCATACTTAGCCCAAGGACAAGAAACTGTCCAGAGATTTGCATATCAAATTTCTACTGATGGTTTTTACAATAGGAGTTGGAGCTGGGCAGTTGCAGCATACATTTATAAAGCTTACAGCTGTGTTCAGTGATAAGATAAGAGGTTCTTTTGTAGAGACCAGAGCAAAAGCTTTGTCAGTGACTGAAATGACACTTCTATCTCATTGTGAAAGATGCCTCTTCCAGTGGAGGTGTAGCTGGCATGAGGCTATCATTTGAATTGTTTTTTGGGTTTTTTCCATGAAAATGAGAGGGAAGAATCTTGTGATTTATGAAGTAGTCTGTCCTTTTTTATTATTATTTGTAACATTAAAAGAAAATTAACTTCAGCAAAAGGATTTTATAACCATCTATAAACTTGGTTATCAGCACACCAACATTATTCAAAAAATATATAAAACAAATCACTCCAAGGCTGGAAATGGAATATTTAACATTATGCTGTAACAGGGGAGATGCTCTGGTTATGGCTGAGTGGAAACTCAGCCAATTTTTTATTATTATTTTGGTGCCTGCAGTTTTCTGAATCAGAATTTCCCCATGCTTTCTCTGAACCTGGAGGATTTTAATTTGGGTGTTAATTTGTTAAAAGTCTGCAACCTGTTTTTCATTTGCTTAATACAAAAGAAAGGGACTGAGAAGTCACTCATATTTGTAAATTCATCTATTAGGGAATTATTTTGTGGGTTTTGTATACCATATAAATTTGTTTTCCCCCAGCTTTGGTTAGGCATCTAGTTTAAGTCCATCATGTAACTCTATCACTAGTAACTGATAGAAATCCTAAGAGGACAAGTCCTTTCACCCATGCTGATGCCTACTATTCTTTCACTTTTGAAATCTCAGGGTCAGGATTAGATGAGATGATAACTTAATATGTAGTTTGAATTAAGTTACTTCCACTCAGAATTTGAAGAATGGCTTTGGTTTCAATTTATAGAGGAAAGGTCCAGGACTTCTGTCTACATAGCCTACTGAGGATAAGGCAAACAGCGATACAATCACAGTTATATGGGTTCTTAGGGGATGTAGCCTTTGATTATGTTTGCTTCAGTCTGCGAGGCAAGCATCTAATGGCTGCAGGGTGGAGCTGAAGTTCAGGTTTAAATTGTGTGTAATTAAGGAATGGAATGACATATCAAGGGTGGTGATCGGTTCTTTACTGCTGGCATTTTAAATTGACTCCTAGTTGGCTGGGGGTTGGTGTTCTTTTTGGTTTTGTTTTTGTTTTTGTTTTTTTAACCATAACAAGAACTCCAGGAAGCCCTTTGGTCTGTTTTTATACTCTTTGTATCAACCCACCATACCCCTCACCTTTGAATTAATAGTCACATTTATCTCACTCAGCTTCAGCAATTCGAGTCAGGCAATCTATGGTCAATGGAGTGAAATAGGTACTTCCATATGTTGCTTTCCAAGACCATGTTCCCTTCATGTTATTTTAAAATTCCCCATATGATCAAAGAGACAACACTTGTCTGTGATACTGCAAGACAAACCATGACAAACCCAATCAAATGCTATTAGTGAAATTTAGATGAAATTTCTGCTGAAATCCACATGAGACATGACTGAGGATGCTCAATGTGCAAAATGTAGTAGATTCCTGATACACAAATCATAGATTTGGATTTTTCTTATCCATGTTAATGCATATTCTCTGCAGTAAAAAGAATACCTGAAGCCTTTTGTCAGGTATAAAGACAGAGGTGATAAGAACTGTGTAAATCTTATTTTCTTTTAAATGAGTTGAAGGTATTATTCATCTACCGATTATTAAATGTACTTTACCTGACTAAAAATTTAATATTGAGGGGTATGGAGGTAACTATTGTATAATATGAATGACAAGTAACAGCGTGCCTCATTATTGCACTCCTACATTCAGTGACAAGATAATTTACCCGTTGTGCTCTTCTGCTGTGGTCCTCACACTGTAATTAATCTATGCATTAGAGTACAGAGGAGACCTCTCGCCCTTTAATTTTGAAATCTCAGACTTCTGTTCGGGTAAGTAATTCCTCACTGGGCCAGCTACTGAATTTTCACTCATAGGTATACAGGCAGAAAAAAAATCCATCTTTGCAGCCCATGCAGCTGCATGGGTCTGCAGGGCAAAGATTTGACCTTCTTTCCTCTGACAGTAGGGAGAACTTTTCTCAAAGAGATGAGGTGAATATTACTGAGCCCCAGAGTTCACACTTCAGCTAATGGCTGTTTTTCAGACAGCCATCTGCAGGAAATTTCAAGACTTCTCCCATTACCTGTGTGAGTGCTGCCCTATGTATGCAGTCCAATTCAGCCTATCAGTTTGATTTCATTTTTTATCTTTATCTGTTCTCACATGGTCTAAGTCCCATGGCCTTTGCTTCAGCAAAACTCCCAAAAATGGGTGTATAAATTTTGTTAGGGTAAGGACAATGATGTTGGCAAGCAATGGCACTGCACAGCAGACACAGATAGTTCTGGAACAAAATTTGGATTTCCTTTTCCATCACTTCTGACACTTGACCCTTTTAAATCAGGTCAAAAAGCTGAAAGAGCAGAACAACCTCTGAAAACAGATCTAAGAACTCTCCAAAGGATTGGTTTTTTTGATAGATGGAAACAAAAGGTTCTACTGTTTCCAAATTGAAAGGTTTTATTTAAAATTAGAAGTGCATCTACCCAAGGAGCCACGGCACATAGTACAATTGCAATTGCAATGCCTGAGATGCTCATTCTGCCCTTGGATGAGGCTACTTGGCAGATGATGAGAGCTCTGTGTACTCAGATGAGACACAGAGCTCAGTCAAAAAGAAGATTTACCCTGTGTTTTAACCTTAAACTGCTCACATCAAAACATTTCAGGGGATGACAGTGCTTTGTTTTCAAGTATAATCAATTTTTACTAAATCAAACATATCTGGGATGTATTTTTCAGAATAAAAATAGAAAGGCAGAGGGATGTTGAAAGGAAAGTCAGACTTCCTCAGGAAATTACCTATTTTGCAGGAACAACATTATCTCTGGAAAAAGTGGAAAATTCACAATATTCAGAATGGCATAGAATTTTTTCATGCTCCCTTTCCACAAAGAACTGAGTTATTAATTAATTCCTAAGAGAACTGGAGGGATTTGTTGCTTGTTTTCTTTTTAAAGGAGGATGCATATTCTGTCCCATTGGAATTGAAAGAACGTCTTCAGACCTGAATAAAGATGCATTCCAAAAGATGTTGAAAGTTTTTGCAGAGCCAGCTTCTTCTAGAGCTTGTTACAGCCAGTGATCTCAACCAAGAGCTTTAATAAGAGCTGAATTTATATACAAACATTTAGAAAGCAAATAAATAAATAAGTGGGGGAAAGAGAACTTCACAGCATTCAGTATACAATTTTGGTATAATACTATGAGCACAGCATTAGAGAAAACCATGCATCTGTTTTATGGTTGGTTTATATTCTTCTCTTGTGTGTGCATTTTATGCACATAAAAATTAACAACCTTTGACTATCCATTTGTATTTATAACATCTGCAGTACCAATGGGTGCAGTTCTAGTTTTTCTGTCCCAGGCTTGCTAAGCATCCTAATTTGGAAAGAAAATGCCAGATAACTCTCCAGGGGAACATTCACTATGTCAATGTCTCTTGATTCCTAGACATCCTAATCCTAATGTCACTAGTGGGAAGTCTATAATGAAGGAAATCCCAATGGCACTGAAGCAGGGTAAAGACAAAAATGCCAGTCTTTGCTTTTTTTGTTTGAACCAATTGAGGTATAACTAAATGCAGTCTGAGACTGGAGTGGCCTTTCTGCTTTGGAGTCAAGAGCATACTTGGACTGTGTAAATGAAAAAGGCCATTGTACAAGATGAATTCAGAAAATTATGTTCATGTTACAACTGCCCCTCCAATAGTCACAGTCAGAGCTGGCTGGATTCCCCCTGTTCTTTGTGAGTACCTGGACAAAAAGGACTCTCTACCACAGTTTATTCTTTGAGGACACTGGAGTTCACCACTGCCTTACAGAAAAAAAACAAAAACCAAACCAAATCATAACCAAACAAACATACAAAAAACCCCCAACCAAACCAAACCAAAAACCCCCAGCCAAACCAAGAACCATAAAACACATCAAAACCCCAGGGCCTACAGAGAGCCACTGGCACAAACCCCTGAATTCAGCTAGTGGGACTATTATTGTGATAATTGTAAAAGAGATTTTAAAAAAATATATAATTTTCTCCTCTGGTACAAATTGCTGCAGTGAAAATGTTCCAGCTGGTGTGCAGCTGGTTCGATTCAAATATTTCCATTTGCAGATAAATTCTCTAGCTCTGAGGAAGTTGCCAGTTGTTGTGCTGATAAATTCAAGATTTCTTTTGAGTTGCTGTGCTGTGGAGGAGTAGGGAAATATCTCCAGAGGGAAAATGAAGTTCCTGATGAGCTGCATGCAGTAATACACTGAAACTGCAGCTGCCTGGTACTGCCACGAGGCACTTTGAAAGTTAGCCCTTCCTCTAAGAGGACAGACAGAAGTGAGATAGTGGATTATGATGAAAAGCAGTTTTCAGGGAAGTATTGGTGAGGAAGAGGCCAAGTCACAAACTTCAGGTGAACCTTGAGTCAGTTAAAGTGGGAAATTCTCTTCCCAGTCTGTGGGTGTATGTGAAGGCTGTCAGCTGGCTCGATGACCTTGCAGAATCGTCCTCTGACCACGAACCAATCATCGTGTACCCTTGAGACGTGAGGAGGAACTAGAAAGCAGAAGCAAGCCAAGAGAAGCAGGGAGGTCGACTTGGATAATTGCTGTGGACAGGACACGAACGATAAGATAGGATGTTAGAACTGACAACTGTGCAAGATGCTGAAGCTGATTAATGAGTTATTGCCATGCCATTTTTTGAAATAATGCTATGTTATTTTTCGAACAGTGTATATGTTGAAGCAGTGGAATTGTAGCTGATGTTGCAATAAAGCCAAAGACAACGATGACTTGTTGTTGTGGCGTTCTTTGTTCGCCTCGATAGTAGCTAGCACGCCACAGGTATATCTCAAAAATGTGTTGTACAAGAGAGACCATTTGAAAAGACACCATCAGTGTCTTTGAGACTGCTGTCAAGACTGGCTGTGCCCAAAGCCTGTGTCTGTACCCAGGCACTGGGGAGCACACTGGCACTGTCTGTGGAGCACAGAAGGTCTCAGAGCACTCCATAGGAAAAGCCAACCCAGAGGCAGATCTTATGAATGAGGAGGAAATAGCCAAGGCTTCCATGTAACAGAGAAATATGGATTTGGGCAGAATTTCCTCCGGTTTAATCCTTCTTGTCAGCCATGAAAACCTTGCATGTCTGCTTAGTTGCTACTGAAATTTTCCTGCACAACACCGATGGCTCCTTTGCAGAGCTCACATTAGAGAAACAAGAGCTATATTTTGGCCTGAAAATACATTCTGTCAAGCAGGGGTTTCTGGTTGTTTATTTGTTTCAGCAAGATGAATAGCACCCAGCTTAAAAAAAGCCATAAGCTTCCTGTATTTGTTTTGTTCATGTTCACTGCACTGTGGGATGAGTTTACCTTGGCTAACACATACTCACAGGAAATGAAATAAAAACTGCATGGAAAGGAATATCTCCAAAGTGGGCAGAGCAGCAGAGGTTGTTCTTAGCAATCAATGCTGGTTGTGTGAACAGTGGAAAGGAACTAAGGCTTGGTGCTACCATCATACTTCTCGTCTTGGTCTGACTTAGTAAGTTACAGAAAGAAAAATGCTAAAGTAAAAAAGCAAATTAGGGTCTTTTCTCTCAGGAGGAATGGAAACGGCCTTTTCTGCAGAGGTTAAATCTCCGCTATTATTAAAAAGCAAAGAGGAATGGCTGCCAGATGGAGCTGACAGGTTATGTAAATGGGCAGTAGCTGAAGTCAGAGCCCATAGAGGCTTTCCAAGCATGCTGTGACTAAAAGCTGCAGTCTCCAAGCCATTTGTTCTCCTGCACAGTTTCTCATACCAAATTAATCTCATTTTTTATGTTTCCATATTGCCATGCTAATTTTAAGATAGAGCAGTCCTCCTACCAGTAGGACCCAGGCCGTTGCAGGAGTGGAGGATAGCTGTAGGGCTGGGAAAGAGCAGCAAGGGGCTGGGGAGAGCAAAATGCTGCTTTTTTGGGGCTGGAACCATCTACACTAGCTTAAAGTGTTTGTCAAGCACAGTTTTACTTTCCAAAGTCTTGCAGGCTTGGACTCCGACTCTCAGTGGCATGTGTTGCCTTCAGAACTCTCTGACAGTACAGAGTGTCAGAAAGTTATAAAGGACAGTTTATGCTATTACAGAGATATATATTCTTTCTCTCCAATATTGGAGACTTCAGGTTTTTAATCATAACAGTGTTATCCAGATAGCATTAGTGCAGAGATTTGTGTTTACAGGAACACTAGTTTCTTACTCATACAAAAGTGTTACTTTACAATAATCTTCAGGAAGCAGGGAACTGCAGCTAAGACAAACACAACATAAAAATACATTGCTTCATATTTTATGATGATCTCAGAAGCTAGTGAAATGTATACATTTAAAAAATTATTAATCCATTATCAGAACGGGCAGTCATGAGAAAGGATCTTCTCTGTGTTACAAAATGCATCTGTGGAGGGTACTGTTCAAGTCACCTGAAAAAAATTTCACATTCATTTTTCTGTTGAAGTAACTGAGGTCAGACTGTACCTGGTATGTACCCAGAAGAGTTTGATATCAACTTTAGCTTCCTGACAGCAAATTTGAAAAGACTAAAAGAAGTTGCTCTCTATCTGACATTTTACAATCATCTGTCCTTCGCATGCTAAGCCAGGTTTTGGGGGCTGTAGTCAGCAAAATACAAAAGTACCTTCAGGGCAATACAGCGCCACTAAAAATTCTCTCTTGAGTTTGAGGTGTTCTGGAAATTACTTGCCACTTTTATAGAACAGAATATGAAAACCTGATAGCTCTGTTTTGCTCTTTCAGATCCCAATATTTGGACTTCATTTGATTTATGAAATGCTTCAGTAGTCCAGGATGAATACTAAAAGCAATGAATAAAACTTCGTGAAAGCAGAATCCAGCATATTATTGAAAATAATTCCCATTAAACAATCATAAGAAATTCATTTTTGCAAAATAAGAACTTCTCCTAGGCTTTTCTGTATAAACATTCACACTTTTGAAAATTCATGTTGTCAGATTTTCTCACTCCACTGCAAAAAACTTTCCCAGGCTGCAGTTGACAACTCCAGCAGTTTTCTCCATCCAGTGAAGCCAGGAAGTGTGAAAGCTGGGAAATTGTTTTTCCTTAAAGTATGTTTCTGATCATTCACGTACGCGGTGTTCAAGATGTGGGCAGAAGTCTGCTTTGCTTAGCTGAGTATCAGAACTGGGCCTCCTGCCACTATCACATCCTCACAAACAGGTTTGGCTCAAGTTTTAGCACAGCTAAAATGGAGGAAAACAAACCTACTTTTTTGTGTCTTGTGAATCAATACCTGACCCCGTGTCTTGCCTGTACTACCGTAGACTGCAACTTGTTTGAAGCATAAAGAAAAAGCAATTTAAAAACTTTAGCTCCTAGATGGTAACTCTAATGTGGCATATTCTTCTTCATTTGGCTGCAGGCAGGAAGTCCAGTGAATGTCTTGAAAAGCAAGTTTTTGCCAGTTTTACCACATGCTTCTCACATTTTTGATGACTGTACCATTCATGTGTCAGAAATAACCACAAGGAATGTGAGTACTTCAGGCAGTACAAGTTTTCAAATGGCTCTACAGTAGTTTTTTGGAACAGAACCATGCTTCTAGCTACTTCTAGATATATGCCAGCTAGCAAAAATCAGTCCACCCCTCTCCCAAAAACGGGTTTTAATTAAATTGCACTGCGGCAGATTCAGCTGAAGTCTTTGAGAAGAGGAAACTCTCATGCTTTAAGTAACAGATGGTAAACTCAGGGGGTGAAGCCTCGGTGGAACTTATGCCTGGTGTAGTCCGAGATCCTGATTCCATGCAATTTATAAGAAGCTTTTGCCATGATGTTTCAAAGCTCTCCTCTGTTCTGGCAGCATGTCAGAGAAGGGAGTCACTTAAAATGCATATGCAGCTCTGCAATGTTCGTGCATATTCTACAATGGGGGGCTTACTGTAAAGCTGGACTTTGGAATACAAAAAAAGGGATATAAAACATTAGAAGCATATTAAATCTAATTCCTTTCAATACTGAAGTCTAGGGAAGGCCCTTCCACGGAAACTGTGTTTTTCTAGAGGAATGAAAAGTAAAGAAACAAACCCATTTTAAGCTGAAAAAAGATGCTAAAACAGGAGCTAACATGACAGGGTGGGATGTGGGTACCTCAGCGCTTAGGGTTGCTCTTACACTTGCCAGCAGATCCAAAGCTGTCCCCTTGCTTCGTCCACAGCAGGCCCAAGTAAATTGATTTTTCCTTAACATGATCCAGGGTTTGCCCCTTTATTGCTTGAGTGAAACTTGTCCTTGCTGCAATCGATCCATTCTATTTATTTTCTCTCTTTGAATCCATTTGTCAAGATTCTTGGAAGGTTAACCTTCCAAAAACTTTGCAGCCCTTCTCAGCTCATCTATGAAATGTCACAGTCCTGTTTTATAGCCCATTGTACAGGTCGCCAGTGAAACCTTTAAGAAGATCCTGAGATGGTTCATGGCAGAGCCCTGGGATCATTCTTCCTGACACTGAAGCATTAAAAATACTGTCCACAGCTCATCATACATTTTTGCTCCCCATGTGTAGGAGGATTTTCTAGGCCGTAACCATTAGCTTCTCTTTTAGGGCTGGGAGCAGGAAGCTCTGATATTCCAGTCCCATTTTATTTTTTCTGATCTTGTGGCCATGATAAAGCCCTTATCTATACCTTTCTGACCCATTGTCAGAGAAGTGTGGGTAATGCTATGTTCTCCTGCATCTTACAGTTTTGCTGCAGGGCTTCATCATCTGAATGTGAGATGTTCTGAAAAGAGCTGCTGCGGTAAGTGCTCCAAACTGATATGACTCCTAGTGGAGAGCATTCATCTATACATGGGGAAAGAACAGGATTCAACTTTCATTTCATATGAAAGCTGAACTATTTAATTTTATTACTTCAGGCAAAACACCAGTAAGAAAACAAACAGTAAAGAAATTCTTCAATCAAGGCAATATTAATCCCTCCCATCCAGCCACAACTCAGTTCAGTTGCTGGGTTTGCAAGAGCTCTAAATGCTTTCCTTTTCCTCAAAACACCACTTCTTTATCCTTTTTATCTCTCAAAATTTTAAGATACTCCCCCTCAGTGAACTTGCTAACACCGTGCACTGGACTCCTCTGCTACCCCTCTGACTCTGATGTAGAGCATAATTTCATTAATGACAAGAGATGACCTCTCTCTTGCTTCCTGTGTGGGCTGCTCTCAGCTGGCTTGTTCAGCACAGTTCTGGTCTTTATTGCACAGTGCTTTATCTTTATAGCTCTTATCAGACATTTTTACCAGTTTCCTCATGTGTGTTATTGGCAGAGGGTCCATTGTTCAATGTATCCAATACATACTGGAAAATTGCCCTTGATTGGCAATGATTCTGGATATTTTTTCGGTTCAGCAATCAGGCTGCAGCACATGTGATTTGTACTTGTTGCTTTGCATGGGCTTGGGACTCAAAATACAGAAAGACATCCCTACTTTTCAAGCAAGAATCTGGAATTAATCCTTAGCATTGCAGCCTTAGACTGATATGACTCAGAATGGGATTGGATATCTGATACCCCACCAAAATGTCTGCTGTGTAGATTTCAGTTTTCATACACATAAGGAAACAGTCTTTACGTCCTCAGTGTCTTGTAAATCAAGAATAAAAATACTGAAATTCTACTTGTTCCTTTAGCGCAGCTATCACCTGCATGAAAAAAAGTTGCTGTTGCCTGTTCCTTCCTGCTCCCTTTGCCTTTTGAGGATGAAGGGGACGGGCTGTACATAACATCACCCTGAATACCACACTTTAGTAGAGAGTGGACTGTTTCCTCTCGAACACAACTTTTCTCTGTGGCACTAAAACTTACCAGAGCCTTAGACTATGAGATTGGAGGGAACCTTGTAGATTATGTAGCTAAAATTTCTGCATAAGGCACGGAGTATGCCTTGCTTCCCCTCCCATGGGAAGTCCACCACACAGTCTTACTGAGGCTTTAGACCAAAATACTCCTGATGAAGTCAAAGGCAGATGTGCCCTATTAGGTTGGCAGTTATTCATCTTTGCTGCTGAAAATGCATGTTTTACTCCTGACTTTCATTTGATTGGCATTAACAGCCTTATGTTGTTTTTTATCATGGTTTTATCTGACATGTTAAGAAAAATATTAAAAGCATGAATATTTTCTTGTCCTATTAGAATGTAGGTTGTCTCTTGGTTTTGCATTCAATGAGCAAAAGGATTTCCTTGCATCTCCCATTATAAGGTATTTCTCTGTTCCTCAAAAGTTGTTGTCTCTATTCTCTGCATAATTTCCAGGTTTTCACAACTTCTTTAATTCATGAGTTACTTATACAGTTATTTGTTTTTAAGAAGTGTTGTTTGCAACTCAAGCAACATTTCATATTCACTGTCATCATCAGCAGCATCCTCATGGATGTTGATTGAAGACAATACTGACTATTAAGGACTAGATCATAAATTAGAGTATCTTGGAAACTTCAGGGATCTATACTTTATAGATTACCCAAAGCATTAGGAGGGTCCAGGTTGTCCTCCTGCAGGTCCCTATATTTTCTTTGTTCAAACAGGTCAGGTGCATAGGCAGAAATGAGCCACTGATGCATTTCTCACTACTCTCTGCCCTGTCTTCATGAGGGAAAGATCTTTGGATCCCTGCTCCACCTGGGAAGGAGATTATCTGCCATGCCTAAAGGGTAGAGAGTCATAAAGCCCCATCAGAAAGACCTGTAACCACCTAGATCAAGTGATCCCTTAGTTTCTTGAAAATAACACGTGTTTGTCAGGTACTGTGCTCTACAGAAGGTGCATTGTATCAGCACAGTTTGGCTTCACACATTACATCACAAAAAGTGAACAAAAGCAATACAGCTAAAACATTCTACTGAGTGGTGTCTCAAGCTGCTCACTATTGCTTTTTCCCTGTTTTTCCCCTTCTTCTTCCATTACTTTGCCTACTCTAAAATTCTGGTTACCAAGTCTCTGGGAGAGGTGCTTTTTATGTCTTTGTAGAGTAGCTGGCACAACAGATCTGTCTGATCTAAACAAGGCCTTTGAGTGATAGGCAAGGCTCATGAATAGTGATTATTGCTTCCAACCACTAGAGAACTCAGCAGTTTTTCGGAGAAGTTGACCTACTTAAATTGTATATACAGGTAGTGCTTGCAGCCTTTTATTAAATTGCTCCAGCAAACAGTCAGAGAGAGAAATGTGGAGGATACACAGCTATCCTGCAGGTCAAGATGTGTACTAAGAAATGAGAGGCTGCAATTACAGCACAGGTTTTGTAGTGAGGTACTTTACTGAGAGCTTGAGATTGTCCTTATGGGAGTTGAGGGATCAAATGCGAAGTACTAACACTGTATCTTGTACCCAAGACAATTACTGGTTCGATGGAATAAAAGAGCTGGGAAATTAACTATTCAGAGCAGGTCTACCTTGCCAAACACTGTTAATGTAATCCAGATTTAGCATAGACCCACACAGTGTGACAAGGATGTGGCTTTAGTTCAGTTTTCCTCTGACCCTCTGTCACTCATTCCATGGATTTCAGGCTCTCAGTTCATCTTCAAGGCCCTGAACGGAGCTTCTGAGCTTTTTGGGAAAATTATACAGTGGTCCAGATCTGGGGTTTGAAAATGCTGATAGACAGCAAATCTACTTACAGGCTTTCAATCTGCTTTCCCCTCCTGAATTATAACAGAAGACATGGGGGAAAAAAGTATAAATAACAACCAATAAAAAGTGAGACACTAAAGAACTCCCTTTCATAAATGAGTAAATTTTCAGAAAGGTAGAGGTAAAAAACAAGCAAGAAAAGGAATAATCAAACACTGTGTGCATACGTTACATAAACTCAGTGGAAGAAAGAAAAGAGACAGATGTCACACTGAAAAATAAACCACTAGGGTGCTTATTAAAAGTGACAATACTCCTACAGAAAAATATTGCTGCCTTGCAACAGACATTAGACAGTTTTCCATAAGCAAAAATAATTGTCTTGGTATTTAATGTCAACGATTTACCACCTCCTACAGAGATGCCAGCAAATACATACCCAATCCAAAACATTTTACATATGAAAACAAGGAGCCAAGTTAGGAAAATAAGTACTTGGCTGGCTGAAATGTAATGGATGAAACACTGTTAGGAAAGAGCTGCTGAACTAAACTGGGTCAGGGTCTGGTGATTACTGGGGCTACTGGTAAGCATTACTTGGTGCTACATGCTTAGCTGCAGACCTGAGAGTGTGCTGCTTACAAAAATGCAGGCCTATAGGGAATCAGGCCAGGTATACACATTAATATTTTTGGTTCCCTCACTTCTTTAGTGTCAAATGTTTGATTTTACAGGAGGGGAAATTTTACCAAGTTTTTGCTCATTAGCAAAAACCTGAGAGATGAAACATGGAAAAATTGGTGCATGTTTCTGAAAATCATACTTCAAAGCTGTAAGTGAGATGCCTCTCTTGTGTATAACAGGGCTCCTGTGTTTCTGTAATGTGATAAAATGTCAGACCTATCTTTCTATTTACAATAATTTGGCTGTATTGAATATGTGGAGATATGTCCGAGCATTTTTTGTCTCATTTTTGTTACAGGAAAAAATGGAAAACCATGGTCAACAGCAAGAGATGGAAAATACTAATATCAGCAAGAGTACAAGCTCAGCAGAAGGGGGATTTTCTACCTTGTAAATATGCAGCTAATATATTAATCACAAGGCTACGTAGCCCTTGGCCAGGATCCAAGGATGAAAGATGCATTACTTTTGCCAACAGGAGACTCTCCACCTCCCCTAGCCATGTATGCTACAAAAAGATGCTGAGAATGGTTTTAGGAGTAGTGAAAGCAACGTAGATATGATAGATTTAGTATATAAATATGAACATCCGTAGAACACACCAAGTCTTAACAATATATATTGTGGTTTGCTTTCAAAAAGTGATTAAAGTATTTAATTATGTGCAGAGCATTCTTTAAAAACCCCAAGATTATTAAGTGTTGGGAACACAGTGATCTGTTTTGCACACAGGCAAAAAAAAGATGTGAAAAATTTCCCATAACACCATGGCTTGCAGGGGAGTTTGAATTTGCTTTGACTGCACACAGTTTAAACACTGATGCTGGAAGGTCAGGCAGTGCTCTAAAGAAATCTATCAGAATAAATGGAATTGCTTTGGATTTGCCCTGGATTCAGTTAAACCAGAATCTGGTCTATGAAGTTCATCATGGTTAGTTACACAAGCTAAAATGAATCTCCAGGAAGTTTTTTGTGTTTTCTTCTATTTTATTATGAAATTACGTAAGATTGAAAAAGGATACCTCTAGGTTTCATTAGGGACTACAGATTTTAAGAGAAAGGTTGTTTATTTGTATGTTTTAGAATCTCATGCTCAACTCTAATCAATTGTAATTTATTTTTAATTGCTTTTTAAGTTTCATTAAGCAGTGAACTAAAAACAACTCTGGTCTAAAAGCTCCCCAGAACTCTCCTGCTCAGGTCAATATCTGTTTTCCTCCAGAGGCAGTGAGGACAGGGGAAGAAAGTGAAACTTGTGCCTCTGCAGCCAGGAAGGAGGGAGGGAGGGAGGGAAGGAGGGAGGGAGGGAGGGAAACTTGTGCCTCTGCAGCCCTAGAATTGCAAGGAAGGAGGGAGGGAGGGAGGGAGGGAGGGGAGGGAAGGGAGGGAGGGGAGGGAAGGGAGGGAAAGGAGGGAAGGGAGGGAGGGAGGGAGGGAAGGGAGGGAAAGGAGGGAAGGGAGGGAGGGAGGGAGGGAAGGGAGGGAGGAAGGAAGGAAGGAAGGAAGGAAGGGAGGGAAGGGAGGGAGGAAGGAAGGAAGGAAGGAAGGAAGGAAGGAAGGAAGGAAGGAAGGAAGGAAGGAAGGAAGGAAGGAAGGAAGGAAGGAAGGAAGGAAGGAAGGAAGGAAGGAAGGAAGGAAGGAAGGAAGGAAGGAAGGAAGGAAGGAAGGAAGGAAGGAAGGAAGGAAGGAAGGAAGGAAGGAAGGAAGGAAGGAAGGAAGGAAGGAAGGAAGGAAGGAAGGTCCTACAGAGCCCTTGGCCAGTTGTTTCAGCTGAGAATAATTATTATGCATATCCTGTTAAGTGTGCCATCTATCCTAGGATCTGTCTACTGGAGCATTATAGTAATTTAGAGTAAAACATTTTAAATACATTGATCAGAGTTGGCACTAAAACTCTTTTGAAATGGATCTGGATGGCAGTGTGACATGACACCATCTGGGTTTCTCTCCTGTTTGGACATAGAGTGGGTGTATGCTTTGGCACTGACAAAATAAGAATGTTATCAGTGCAGTCCACATTGACACTTCCCCAGTGAAGCTGGTGCCAAATCTCTCTGAATGAAAACCTGGCCTCCTTGACTTCAACAGGAACTTTGCCATGAACTTCAGGATGGCACACATTTCCCTTCTATCTCGACGTCGAATAAGCTCAAGTGCCATATCTGGAGTAATCTCAGAGGACAGAAGCATTGAGGAATGGACCGGGATACAGGTTTTCACATGGTTCTCTGGCACAGATAAGACAGCAAGGAGCAGTATTCTCCTAAAAATATACAAGTGTAAAGCACTTATTGGAAAGAAGCTTATTGTACAGTCTTTCTGCCAAGCAGTTCATTGTGTGCCCAAGCTTGAAAACGATTGAAAATAGCCATAACTAGATGAAATGTAAATGTTTGCATTAAAATCCTTTATGACAGCAGGACTGGTAAGCCTACAAAACAAAAGAAGAAAAGAACAAAATGCCCTCACACAGCATGACTGCTGACAGAGTAATCTCCAAAAAAGACAAAACCAACAAATAAATACTACAGTGTGTTCTACTTCTCCAGTTACATTTTCTATTTACTTTGGCAATAGTCACTTAGCACCAATGCATTTTGACAGAGAAACAGTAGTGACTAATGGAGGCAGGTGGTATACATTTGAACTTTGCAGACATCAAGCAACAATTGCTGACATAGAGCTGTGGAAATGATGATAAAAATAGAAAATCCAAAAGGTCCGAAGGCCTTATATTAGAAGAAAAATGACAAAACCCACCAAAAAAAAAGAAGATTCATGTGGCTTTCATTCTGGTAATAAAGCTGCAGATGTGGACTCTGAATATGTTGACAGCTAATTAGCTAAACCATGGCAGTGCAAATCGTGTGCTGCCAAGCAGTGGATGAGAAATCTCTTGCTGTAGCATGGGAGTTGTTAGGAGTAAGTATAGCTTGAGAAGGGAACACCAGATTTGTGTTCCTTAGTGACTCCTGTCATCATCAGCAATGCACTTTTAGCTTACACACAAAAGCAAGGAGAAAAAGGACTTTACAGTGTCTATAGAGGAGCGTGTCCTTGCAACATCAAACCTTAATCAGAGTATTTAATTGCAATCTTTGCATGCCACACTTCGTTGTACGTATCACTTTTCATGCTGGCAGACACACTGTGCTTTCTGCTTGAGGGCTGCAGCTGTTCAACACCAGCCCAACAAAACTCCTTGAATATGTACAATTCTAATTCCAATAAAACCAGCAAACAGCAGCATAAATTAGAATGTGACACCCAAGGT
Organism: Coloeus monedula; assembly: GCF_965178545.1. Classification (NCBI taxonomy): domain Eukaryota; kingdom Metazoa; phylum Chordata; class Aves; order Passeriformes; family Corvidae; genus Coloeus; species Coloeus monedula. The sequence continues at coordinate 53,074,128 of NC_138783.1, forward strand.
GGTGTTAAAAGGACAAACACCTTCTAACAGCAAAGAGTAAGCATTAATAGAGATTAATTAAAGTGTAAGTGAAAGCACAAGCCTGTGTAGAGTCCATGCATCTAGCGGTTAGGAAGGAGCAACTAATTAAAAGGAGGAGATTGAAGGCAGTCAGAATGATAATTGCCTCAATTTCAACCAAGTGAGTGGTTCCCTGTCTCTCCTGCCTGATAGCCATGATCAGGTACTCCAGAAGAACGAGATGACAAAAGAACAGGAGCTGGAATAAACCCCGAATTGGTGTCTCAGCACTAGATAAAAGAGGTATAAGACAATGAGTAACATGGTGCCAGACTTTCTATTCCTCCTGCCTCATGATGTAAAGACAAGGCAGTCAAGGAAAATAGTGAGAAACTCAAATGTGCTCCTTTGCCCAGGGAATTTGCTGAAGCCAAGAGTCCTGAGAGTATCCAGTGTTCTCGGAGAGCAGGAACAGCCAGAGCAGTCCAAATTAACAGCACCTCACCATTTGTAAGGTGTATTGAGAGTCATCCTTCAGAACTGAAGCTGATGGCGATCCTTGAGAGACCACTGCAGTGAGACACATGGAGCCAGCCAGTGCCTGTTTGCCTGCTTCAAGCATCTGATGCCACCTGCTGAAGGTACCAAATTGTTTCCATGTCAAAGCCAAGGTTGGAGCCTGACCAAGGGAGGGCGATGGTCAGATCCTCTGGGATGCCACAAATACTCATCACAGGCACAGGACGCCCCAGGGCATCATCTGCGCCCCACATTGCTCAGGTGACGGGGAGTTCAGGAAAGGATGGCAGGTCATCTTTTTTCTTCAATGAGCACATGCCACGGTCTCAAAGACCCCCACAGAGGGAAATGGACCTCAGCATACCAAACCAAATCACATGCAGGGCTGTTCCAATTTTAGCTGTGTTTCAAGAAATCCAAGCACATAGAAAGTTAGCCCTAGGGCCATCAGTGAGGTATACATGGATCCCAAGTCCAAGTAACCTGGTATGCTCATGTCCATGCAGGTACACTCTCTTTGCTTCACTAAGCTGTGAACTAAGCCCTCCCTATGACAATATCCATATGAACAAGTCAATCACAGGGCTGTGCCTGGGCAAAGACTGGGAGAGTGTGGGTTGTCATAAATGAAAACCCTGCCAAGGAGCCCGCAAGCTCATGGATACAGGCAAGCACATGTCAGCACTGGGGGACACTGGCCTAGGTTTTTTCATGTGTACAAATGGAGACTGTGACCAGGTACAGAGTTAATCTGATAAACACCATCAAGCTCTTTCAGAAACATGCACTCCCAAGGAGTATAGATCAGGAATCATTCATTTCAGCCTAAGGTAAGGAGATAAATTAGGATCAAGCCCTTAAAAAGCCTACTTCTCTTCACTCAAATCAAAGATTATCTAAGATGTAAGCATCTATCATTCAGACACTCACTATTAAGTGACATGATTCCTACTATGAGGCATCTGACTCTAACTGTATGACTCAAAAGCCTGTAATTTGCAGAAGTAGCTGTAGTGCTGAGGACTTTGCATGGATAGCTCAGTTTACCTACGAGCAGTTGCAGTTAGAAATTATTGTATCCTTCTGCAGCATTCAGCTATATTAAAGATTAGTTTGTGAATGTGACCAACAGTAGCTTTGCAGAGAAAAGAGGTTATTAATCAAATGGGATACTCTAACCAGTTTTCTCTGTTGTGTTTTAGCTATAAGAAAGCACGTCACGCAACAAAAGGCAGAGGAGCTGCAGACATGCCATCAGAAGCTCCCAGTAATATTTACTCTGCATGCCATGGCAACCAAGTTTTTGTGGCTGTGTCTACCCCTGGTGTGTGCCCTTGTTTCACAGGCTTGCTTTGCCACCAATTTTGGATTGCCATGTTTCAGGGTCCTGTCTGTAAGTAAAGGCATCCACCCTTTCCAACCTGACCTCCTGCATCTGAATACTTGTGGGCTTTTCCTAATGAACCCATCCATCTTTGCTAGTTAACAATTCAAACAAACATGTCAGTTCTTTGAATGGGAGGAAATATCTTTAAAACATTTAGGAGTTTCAAAGCACCAGGATAGCTTTGCTGAGCTAATAAATACCCAGCTGATTTAACAACAAAAAAAAAAATCCCAAACCCCCAAAAACCCAAAATAAACCACAAAAAACTCTCACAAAAAAAATAAAAAGAGGAAAAGAAAATGTACATATGTAGTCAGTAATGCCCCCATTTTTGACATCTTTGGGTAAAAATGGTGTTTTATATTCTTATTTTAGTTCCAGTTAAGAATTATTCTAAAATATTTTTGTGAAGTGGAAAAATTAATACTCTAAAGAAATTTATGGAATATTTCCATTAGGGGGGAGGCAGGAAACCATCCTTCTGTGCCTCTTGCCACATATCACCCATAAGCATGAAAAAGGTGATAACAGTTGGGAGAAGAGGCAGAGGCATTACATTTTTCAAGTCCTCTGAAAGGTCCAGTTGCTTAGATTTGGGAGGGAGTTCACTCATGACTATTCACAGAATGCTGCCACTTGTGCTGTGAGGATTTGCCTGCCATTTCAACAAAGTGCATCAGTCAGAAAGTAAAGGAGAAACAGGCCTGGTGTGAACGGAATAATTTTTTTTTAAAAGCTTCACTGGGCAAAGGCAGAAGAAAGATAGATGACTGCTTTCAGGTGATACAGGAAGAATACTTTGCACATAAAGTCATTTGTAAAAGTTTTTTAGCAGCACTGGCTAAAGTAGTTGGATAAACAAGATTCAGGGTTTTATTTTGAGGGAGGTGTCCTAGCTATAGTCACTACAATATGGATATGCACTTCCATAGGTTTCTTATATTGGCAGTAAAACTTCTGTGCCAAGAATTTCCTTCTAAGGGACCTCTAATACACTGCATTATTAAAAAGAGGCATTTTCCTCTGCAGGATGATGTGTTTCAACAAACTGAAAAACATGAATCTAAATAGCTCTTTTTCATACAAGAGTAATCTGATGGCTCAGAAGAAAATGTGGTTTTTCCATGTCTTAAAATGCTCTGTGAACCTTACTAATATATTTGAAACCATAAAGAATAAAGACAAATCTATATTAAATAATTTGCAGGCTAAAAATACCTCTTTATTATCTAGTACTTGTAGAGAGGAGGAACCTTAATGGATAATTTTTTATCTATTCATTATTATTGCTGCTGTTGTTTTTATTGCTGTTACTGCTGTATTGTTATTTCAGAGTCTATTTTAAACCACAGTCAAGGCTGAGGTTTCACTGTAATTTGTATAAGTGATCCATAAAATCTACATAATACATTATTGTCACTGCAATACATTAGAGCTTGCATGGAAGGAAAGGCTCTTCGTATTGAATGCTTTCTTACAGGACTATGGAGGATGTTTAGGAATGAAGTGTGAGCAAGCCTCCTGCTCCCATGGCGCATCTCTGTAGTGGCACAGGGGCCAGCTGGGACAGCCTGACAGGTAACACTTTCTTCTAAGGTTTTTCAGTCCTTAAAAAGCTGCGTTTATTGTACACTTGTGCTAAGGCGGAGAAATAGGGATCTTCTCTGCCCATCTGAACACACCCCAAGATATTTACAAGGACATGGAGTGATAGGGCACAGGGGAATGTCTTTAAACTGAAAGAGGGTAGCTTTAGATTAGATATTAGGAAGAAATTTTTCACTCTGGAAGTAATGAGACACTGGCACAGGTTGCCCATAGAAGTCATTGGTTCCCCATCCCTGGAAGTGTTCCAAGGCCAAGCTAAAATGGGGTTTTGAGCAACCTTGTCTGGTGGAAGATGTCCCTTCCATGGCAAGGAGGTTGGAACTGGATGATGTTTAAGGTCCCTTCCAATCCAAACCATTCTATGATTCTATATCAGAGCCTGGGATTTCAGTCAGAGCAGGGTCTTCTCAAGGGCTTAACATCTTTTTTTATTGGCTGTGGAATTCCTTTTCATCAGTGTATGTCTTTCAGTGGGCTGCTGCCACATCAAGACTCTGGTTTGAAGGGATTGTGGTAGCAAAAATGCACTGGAGCAGGGGAAGGGGAGAAATGTGCCTGTCCTCAATGGGTACACTGGTGTCAAGAAACAGCTTGGACAGCTTTGTGGAAGGGAAGAAGCTCCCAGACACTGTGGCATAGGCAGCCACTTCAGTGCTAATTATTCACCCAAAAGTGTTAAGGTAGAGAACTTCTTCCATGAATCTTTCTGTGGGAGACAGGTCAGACCAAAGCAGAACTAAACCAACCAAACCACTTGGCTCCTTCCTTGCTGCCAAATCTTTGATGCCAATGCACTGAGAGTTTTGCATTCTCCAGTGGGAGGTTACAGAAAACCAAATTCCCCTTGTTCAGGGATAGGTCAGGGCCATGGCAGTGTTACAACCCCTCAGTCTCCATGGCAAGAAAAACAAGGGGGGAAAAAGAGAAACTTGGTTCGAAAACATCATATTTCAAATGGGAGCATGTAGCAAGGCCAGTTTTATTTCATGCTCAGCCTTAGGTCACATAAAACCCTTGCCTCTAGGTGTATGAGCTGAGCTCAGCTGGTCAGACCCTGGTGCTAACAACACTAGGGTTGGGGGTTCAATCCCTCTATGGGCCATTTATTTAAGAGTTGGGCTTGATGATCTTTGTGGGTCCCTTCCAACTCAGAATATTTTGTGAATCTGTTATATAAAATCCCCAAATCCCTGTTAATCCTCATGAACACCTCTCTGACACAGGCAAATAACATTTCCTGTTCCTGGGTGGAAAAGCTATAGTATGGAGATTAATCCCTAACCATGAAGACAGAGTGAAGTAAGATTAAAACTGCAGGCACTTTGCCAGCCTACCCATCTCTGAAGTCTAGAATCTCTGGGTTTACCTACTGCCACAAGCCCAAATATTTGCAGCTTTGGTTTAACTCCTAAGGGTGTCAAATCAATCTACTGCCTGTATAATGTTTCTGAATGAGAATTTGTGTTTATTTCCAAGCTGATACAAAGGCCTCCTTTCTACTTGTACCTGCTGCATCCAGATCTCCCTCCTTTTGGTATACATCAAAGGCCACCAGGAAACCTTGAGACAGATTGAGAGACCCTTGGTGACTTGGTAAGGCTGGAGATCAACCTGCCCTGGAGGTGAATCCCACCTGCAGCTGCAGAGCCCCCATGGAGACAGGACATGTCCTGCCACAGCCACACAAACCTCTCTCACCATACTCCAAAGCACGGTGGAGAGCCCCTGGTCCTCTTCCAGCACAAACATATGCACGGCCACTAAAGGAGTTGTTGCTGCTTTCTTGGGTAACCAGGAACAGAAAAGAAAAAAACTAGAGAAGTGACAAGAATTGTCCATCTGAGTTTTTTTAAAAGTTGCTCCTAACACAGCTTCAGCAAATTCAAGTTGGACACACACGTGTATTCCCCAACAAAAGCAGAGAAAGTATTTAGAGCATAGTTCAGTGTTCAGCTGGTATACTGGAAAAGTTTGACAGACAACAGTATCACATCCTTTTGATTTCACAGTGAGACTTTGGCAATGCTGCAATTGTTGGATATGTTGCCTGTGTCCTAATAAAAAAGCTATAAGGAATGACAGTCCCCACTCCAGCCATTGTTAAAGATGTTTATTTTTCAGTCCCTTGGACACTATCCACAGATCAGACACCAAAAGCTCAGTGTTCACAGTTACATCCCCAGGCTCTTTTCAGGTCCTCAGCTTGCATCTGTATTTCCTTCTCATCATTGGGCCTCTTGCATTGTTTTTCTGCCCTGGATGTCCAGGCAGTTTCTGACAGGGAAGAAACACCATGATGTCCAGTGTGATGATGAAATTCTGCTGACCTGGGAGTGTTCACATTAACTAGCAATTCAGAAAATATTCAGGAAAATGACCATGAATCCATTTTTAACAATCTGGGTAACACCACAGGCATGGTGCTCGCTCTTCACTAAGATGGTATGTTAGCTATGATCCTTACAAGACCCAGAGGCAAAGAAACATGGTCAACAATGATGAAGCAAGGGTAATTAAACATATCAGCTAAGGGTTGATCAGAAAGACTTATCTCCACTTGGGAGCCAGCCACCTGGAGTCAGAACTCCGTGGCCCTGTCTCTTACTCCCTCTTTTCTCCCCCATGTTCACATGGGACAAACAAGTCTATAATGTTCAGCAATAAAGTTTTGCTCTGTTTGAAAGCTGGGTATAGCAGACATGGGATATAGCTGTTAGTGACACCTGAATTGCAGTTAATTCTGACCAAAAACCTGATACAAGAAAGAGTTGACAGCGAATGAAGGGAATGGCAAAGAATCCTAATCCTTGTATTTGCTGGCAGCTGAAAAGGCAGCAGACGTCTTCATAAAACAGCTTTGCCCCTCCTGGGCTGACACGGTGCTGTCAGATTGAAAGGGCATGAATGCCAACTGTGCTGCCCAACATGCTTCAGCAGGGGGAAATGCTGCAGCCCGTGTTTGGCAGCGTGATTTGCTGTCAGAGAATTTCATAGCCTTGGGGTGCAATTACCAAAAGCTCTGGCACCTGCCGTGTTCAATCTGTGCTTTGGTACAATCGATGGGTGGGCACCCCAGAGCACCCAGCAAGGACAGGAGGATGACAGCGTGTGGCAACCATCCCCCCCCATGCAGTGCCAGCACTGGGGTGTGGGCATGGTACAGGGAACATGGAGCAGGCAGTGGGAGCAGTGGGCCAGGTTTGGCCCAGGTGGCTGCTAAGCCTCACCAGCTGCGTGCACAACTGGGATAGAGGGAATGAATAATGAATGTATGCAATAAAGCCAGCTTGAAGGTAAAAGAGGAACGGGAGGGCAGAATGTAGTCTGGCAGTCTTCCAAGGGAAGGGGTTTTAATCTTGGGTTTTGTTTTATTTGAAGGCCTCTGATCCTCAGGTGAGAAACAGATAAGGGATCTGCAAGGTTTCACATGGGTACTGGGCACGTGAAGCAAGTTGTCATCCCAACCATCCGTACTGGTTTTGGCATGAATAGAGTAAATTCTGTTCTTAGTAGCTGGTACAGTGCTGAGCTTTGGGTTCAGTATGAGGATAATGTTGATAACACGCTGATGTTTTGGTTGTTGCTGAGCAGTGCTCACCCTAAGCCAAGGACATCTCATTGTCGCATGCTCTGCCATGGGCAGGTGCACGAGAGGCTGGGAGGGAGAATGGCCAGGACAGGTGACCCAAACTCACCAAAGGGATATTCCATACCACCCAAACTCTCCAAAGGAATATTCCATACCATAGAATGTCATGCCCAGTATATGAATTGGGGAGCTGTCTGGAAAGGACTGATTGCTGCTCAGGGTCTGACTGGGCGTTTATAAGCGGGTGGTAAGCAATTTTACTGTACATTATTTGTCTTTTGGGGTTTATTCCTTTCTCTTTCTTTCCTTTTCATCATCATTGTCATCATCATCAACAACATCATTATTATTAGACTTTATTTCAATTACTGAACTGTTCTTATCTAAAGATAAGAACTTGGGTTTTACCTTTTTCCAATTCTCCTCCCAATCCCACCAGGGTGGGGGCAGTTGAGTGAGCGAGCAGCTGGTGGCTTGGTTAAACCACAGCACCATCCCAGCTGCTGGGCTCACAGATTTGGTTCCTGCTGCCCACCGGTGAGTGAACAAGCTTTGAAGTGAGAGCTGTGCTTGCCCTAAACTGGGATATCACTGAGTTGTAGCTACAACATGAGGCTTGTCAAAGGGCTCTGCTTTAAGCTGGTCCACTGAGGTCCTATCAGCTAACCTGGCCTTTTATATGTGCAAGGATTCCCAGGAAGACATGAAGACAATGCTGTAAATGAGACTTGGCTTTCTTCTACACCCTGCAAGGAGGACTCAGGATAAAGATAATTCCACTCTGTTGTGTGTTCAGGTTCTCAGTTCCTCTGTGCACAATTCTAGGCTCACTTAAAAGCACTCAGCAAATAACATACTGGAATACATGTCAGATATTTTTTAATCTAAGAGCGTGGGAAATGTATGCAAAATAAAAATTTAAAAAACCCAAACATATAGTTCAGTTTTCTTGCTTATGAAATCTCAGTGGAATATTTTTCTCTGTGGTCTATGAAGAGAAAAAAACACGGGAACAACTGATGATCTTTTTTTTTAGACTTCCTTTACTGAAAAAATGCTGAACCAATGAGTGATGTTACTAAATATAAATGCTGATCTCTACAGTGGCCACATTAACAGATTGCTAAGTTTTATGAGGCAAATGTGTCTGCACAGAGCTGCAAAGAGCAGAAGATAATGAAAACTTTGGAATCAGATAGAGGTGACCAGCAGGACCATGAGTCAGTAGTCACAGTACACAGAGTCAAAGCCAGCACAATCTGGAGGAACCAAAACAAACTCTGCGGTATTTTTGGAAGGGGAAGGCTGGAAAGCATAGCTTTACCTGGGCAACATGAAATGCAGCAGATGGAAGGATCCTGAGGGGGAGAGAAACTCAAAGGTGGGAAATTAAGCCTCATAGTCCTTGGCAGTCAACCAGGAAGTTGAGAAAACCCAACTGAAACTGTACAACAATGGCAGCAGCCTCCTTCCTTCCCCAAACACACGCTCTGAAAGCGTGCCCCGAGCCAATGAAGCAATGTGCAAGGGACCAGATTCAGTGGACCAGTAGCTGCGTGTTTTTCACAGAACTTGCTGGGGGCTATGGCGCACAGCCAGCCTTCTCTGCTTTGGCACTGGAAAGCTTCCTCCCATGAGGAGTTCTGCTCAGACTCAGACTATTCACAAAAGTTGCCAGCAGATAGGCAGAATGATCCTTGCACAGCTGACTGGTTGCTTGCAGGACAAAGCTGTTGGTTTAGAGAAGCCAGTTTTGTCTTACAGCTTCTGGAAGGCATAGGTGTGGGTGAACGGCTATTTCTACACTTGGTCATTCTCTCAGCTGGCTTCCTTAGTCAGGATAGGCTGGGATCTAAGCTAAAAGCTTACCTTTGTTGAGAATGGGGAGGGAAGAGTTACAGAACCAAAGGAGCCATGAGGGTTCAGGGATGAGCAACACGAAAATGCCTGTAGAATGCACCTAAGTCAGATACTGAAAACCGGGGTTCTGGGAAGGGAAGATGGGTAGAACAGTATCCATCCCTGGCAGGCATCCAAAGCATCCAGGACAGTCAGCTTGCTCATCGTGGCTTTGACCAGTGAAGTGACAATGGTGGTGAAAACAGTCACCAGAGTCACCTGCTCCCCTGCATCGCCTTGCTTCAGTTTCTTCCCCATACACTGAGCTGAGGGCAAGGAACTCAATCAAAATTACTGAGGAGAGCAAATCAAGAAAAGGATAGAACAAACTGACTGAGGGGAGGAAAGTTATTAACATGCAAATCAATGTAGATAAGTCAGGGGGCAAGGGAAATCTGAGTTTAATTCATTTAACAGTGTGGAGATGTGCAGACCAGAGCTGACAAGAATTTAAACAAAGATAATGCCCGTGTGTTATGTGTGTTTGTGTGCTTCACATGGCAACAAGGGACAGTGAAAGAATATATATCCCTGGGAGCTGTAACATTTGCTAAAATAACTTTTCCCAACACCTTTGAGTGACCACTCCTGCAAACACAGGCATTCTGCCAGTCCATCCAAAACTCCAGAATCAGAAAAATGCCCCGCAGATTTCTTAGAAGGAAGGTTTATGCTAACTACTTCCAGTTAAGATCACTTAAGCTGCATTTATTTTCTAAGTAATGTTGACTTCCTGATTTTTATGTGAAAGAGTTTTTGCTTCAAAGGCAAACCATAAAAGTATATTCTCCAGCCTCTCTTCTCAGCAACCTAAGCAATACAGTACTCCAAATCCATCATTGGCTGAGGTGGGGATATTTTTTATGAAACCTGCTGTTATAATATTGGCAGCACAAGTCTGCTTTAACATCACTGATTCCAAACAAAAGGAGACACAGATATGAGAAGATTAAAAGACTAAAAACAGGAGCATATTTTGATTTCCCAGAGAATACAAGATATGCAAGAGTTGTGTTTGCAGAGGACTGGCAAGATGAGGATTTGCCAAACCAGGAGCAGCTGTCATAGCAACCCCATCCAGAAAGAGAAGTGGTGTCAAGTCAGACGTCACCTGGAAGGAAATTTCTCTGCTCAGAGGAACATTGTAATAGAAGGAAAACTTTGGAAGCTGTTGGTCAAGGCACATACATAAAACCTGGAAGATGCAGGTGAAGACCCCACCAGAAAGCAGTGATGCTTCATTATTACAGCTGGTGGTGGGGTCCGTGGCTGCGACCCAGGAAGAGGTGACCGGTCCGGGGAGATGGTCCTGAAAGGAATCGCCTGCCCGAGGTCTGGTATCTTCCTCTCAGCTGCTGGCAGAGGAGCCCTTGCAGAGGCTGTCAGCTCTTTAGTGATATCAGCTCGTGATTCCAGCTCAGCTCTGCAGGGCTGCCTCCAGGCCAAACCAGACCGGAGAGAGAGACGAGAAGGCCCGTGTGGCTGGTTCCGCACGAAGGGAGCTTTATTGTGGGTCCCCTCCGGCGAAGGGAAGGCCAGGGACGAGCTCTCCCCTCTACAGAGGCGAACTGGTCTTTTATAGGGATACAGGGGATCAGCAAGGGGACCAATGGATTACAGAGGGTCTGGGACAGACCAATGGGTTACAGAATGATCTGCATAGGGTCTCCCAAAGGATTGTGGGTCTACTTTTCCTCACCATGACTCAAAAGTCCTTTCCAGGGAGTCCTGCTGGGCGATTGCGAAATCCTTTATCTCAGCAGACATCCCTCCAGGGCAGTGGCTGGGCATATCCCACACTTCATGGAAAAAGAAATTGTTTTATAGAGCCTGGTTCATAGGTCTGGCTCTGCCTTTGCTTGCACAAGGGGCTCTTGGCAATATTACATGTGTCTGCCTCATTTTCCCCGTCTCTCAAATGGGGAGAGGCACTAGGCATCTTCTCAAAGTCCATTGAGACCCACCAATGGAAAAATTCTGCATATGTTGACATGAGTGCCAAGAAAGATGCTTAATCTTCATTAAAGACATTTATTCAGTGGGCTCCTTTGCCTCCCTTGTGTCCTTCTTGTATGGTCCCATGGTGTAATGATGCAAAGAGCTGCTCAGCAAAGTAGGTTGCCTTGCTGCATGTCCTCTGTTCTCTGTGTGAAGGCATAGGGCTTTTCTAGAGCCCTGCAGAGTTGCTTTCAGCATGGACTGCCTGGGCTAGGTGAGACAAAAAGAAAGCCACAGTAAACCAAACCCACCAGAGTCGCATGTCCTGGAAGAGAGCAGAGCAGGAGGCAGGAGCTGGGTGGCTCTGGTGACACATGCTGCCATGAAGAGGGTCACATCATGCTCACCAGATGGGAGACAGCATCCAGTAGGCACACCTGGCTACCTTGGGACCAAAACCATCCCCAGATCAGCCTGCCTCTCTAGCTCCAGCCATGCGAGGTCTCACATTTGTGCACATTTCCCTGACTATGCTTATAAGTGCTGTGTAGATCCTGATACCCCAGGGGTTGTATCAGCCTGTGCTCACTTTCAGTTTGTCATGCTCTGGTCCACTTGGAATGCCAAGGCTAGTTTATCTCAATTCTCAGAGTGTACATGCCCAAGGCCATGAGCCACTGCTCAGAGAAGTCTCAATATTGTTCATTTAGTGGTTTTAATTTAGCATAGCTGAGTGTATAAGATACACTGATATGAGAAATCTGTTGCTTTCCTCTAAATTCAGCCCTTTTGTACTGAACTGTAGGATGCTAAGAATAAGTGGGTACTTTGTCAGCAGCAGTAACATTTCAGAAAGTCCAATTTTCTTCTTGCCTCCCTCAGGTTGCTCCTCCATTGCTAAAGCTCCCCTGCATGTCCGTTCATCATTCAGCTATTTTTAGATGCCCCTTCTCCACAGGCAGTTGATCCACAAATCAAAAAAAGCTGTGGAATCTCCCAGTGTTATGGAGATTTTTGGAGGTTTAATCCTGAACTGAGATCAGACGACAGTGGAGAATTCCTTGACTTTTTTCATTAGACAAGGCTCACAAGACAGAGCCCATGCTGTGACTATAATCCAAAGTCTCCTTAAGAAACCTCAAGTTCTGTCAGGTCCCAGAAAAGAAACATCCTCAGGCCTTAGGAATAATAATGCAATGGGGCCTATCATCCAAAAGCCAGCTCTCATATTCTGTGCAAAAAGCATAGGTTTCTACCAGATTCTAATTTTTATATTGGTAAAGTCAACAGCTACATCCTCGAAGTATTGCAGGAGCATACTTAACATGTTTGTGGCCATTTGCTGTTTAACTTGTACTAATTTTTGATACAGGAGTGTACTAAGAAGCCAAGAGAGAATAGGGGATGGACATAGCTGACAATGTGGGGAAGTCATTACTATATCCTTCAGCTACTTGAGGTGACATTGTTTCCCTACAAAACAAATTGCTTATCACAGATTCCATTACTCAGGAGACAGTAAACAGTTGCCACAATGCATGCCTCTTAGGCACTAAAAAGCCTCACTTGCTTTTCAGCCTCACTTGCTTTTTGGAGGGGGGGGATCTTTTATACAATTAAGCCTGAGCAACACAGGAGTGTTTCTTTTTCCTTTTTTACCCGTTAAGAAAACAAAGGTTGTTGTAGATACTGGTGGTGATTCATTGAATTAGTAAGGAGATTGGTGAGAGGTAAACAGATGCAAAGCTAGAGGTAAGTAGGCAGGAAAAAAAAATAGTGCTAATATGGAGAATGTTTCCTCCTTATTGGGAGGATGACATCTTTTCGTAATGTCCTGAAGCTCAGCTGGTAGTCAGGGCAGTTAGGTTGGCAGTCAGAGTCCAAGGCTGTCACCTTTCCAGTTTAGCTGCTGTCAGAAATGCCATCCAAGGTGTGCAGAAAAGTTATCAATCACTTTTCTGATTTGCTCATCTTATACGTTCAGTGGTCTACAGTCATCAGGTGTCAGGTACCCTGGCCTCTCCTTGAGCCCATGATCTAAAGGAGAAAAAGAAGATCTCCAGTTTACCACTGCTCCTGAGATCTCTCCCCATCCACAGTGTCATAGCTGGTTAAAGTATCACCATGAGGGAGCAATACCTGTGCTACTTAAAACACTGGACAGCTTAAAACCACCTGCCCCAGAAGCTGGGTCGTGAATTGCTGTATAGCTTGAGCAATATATTTAGGGTCTGTCAACACCTTCACTCTGCATTGCCATGAAAGGAAATAAATGTTCAGATTGACTGAAATGGCTCCAAGCAGCTCAGAACATTTTGTAATTGTGCTGAGGCAGCTCTGAATGGTCCTGCTGTCTGAGAGGCAATGAAAAAGGAACAACAGGCTCTGCTTGTAAGTACATTTACTTCTTGACTGTTGAAATCATCTGTCTGAACAAGGTTCCGGTAGCAATGCTTCCTAATTATGTAGGCCAGTGAAGCACCCAGTATTGAGTGCTGCATTCACAGGAGTTTTGCTGTGGCTCCCAAAGGAAGCTGCATATGAAATAGGCTGCTGAATCTTTTGTAAAAAGCATTTGACTTTGTTCAAAAAAACAGTCCTGAAATGTCCAGGTATGGAGTGACAGTATACTGGTGAATACAATGGCTTCCACCAGGAGGATCAATGTCTTGCAGGAGTAAAAAATGGAAAGGAAGGAAGAATGGAGAAGTGCAAGGCTTAATAAACATTTAATTAGACCTCAGTCTTCCTAATATTGGATAAGCTGGAAACAAAACCACGTCTATTACCTGGAACAGAAGTTACTGAAAAACTGAGTATTAACAATCTGCTGATATACGTTTGGAATTTCTATACCAGTTATTTTCATACAAGTGCCTAAGTTTTCATATCAACATTGCTTAAAAACAAGATTTCAGCTTGTATTACTTGCTGACAGCTATCATTTTTCAGCAGTTTCTATCTAGTCATTTGTTAGGTCTCTGATTGCTGGTTTGATAGCTGCAAGTTAAGCATAGCTACACTGCAAGTCACAGGTTACACAAAATCAGCTCCTGGAAAGGCATGCTTCGGTGATCTGGCTCTATTAGCTAAAATATCTTTCAGAGCCTCCTTGAGAGTAAGGCTAGCCCAGAAAGCTGCCCTATAATTCACATTCCTTGATATTGACAGTATGAGCAGGCATAACAACCTACAGACAGAGGAGCCGTGAAACTGCTCACCAGTACATGACAAAATCAGAGTAACTCTTCTGAGAGAGGTGAATACCACTGCTACACATTGACAGCAAATGCAGATTGATTAATATTTCATTGCAGAGCTAAACATTTAATGTGATTCCTCTTTGAAATGTCACTGCACATCTAGGCATGGCTGCCTTTACTTTCTACATGCTACTTCTAAAAAGTTAACTTCTTCCCTCTTACCATGGTCTGTTGCCCATGGTGTGACTTCTCCTGGTACTGTTGCCCCAGGACTTTAAAAAAAATAGAATAGGTATTAGTGATGACAGCTACTACTAGCTCAGTGTTGTTCAATGGTCTTCAAGAGAGTGGGGTGTAAAAACTGCTCTGGAAATGAAACGCTTAATCTTTTAGTAATGGATTATCCCAAAACAAGGTACTCTGATCATTTAGTGAGAAACAGCTTGAAACCTTCCAGAAGTGACAGCCATGCCCTGCAGCAGCAAGCTGTAGCAGAGGTCTGGAGAGTGTGATGTGGGGAACAGAAGCAAGTACCCTGCTCACAAGCTTGCCTTTGAGTAGAGGCACTTCCTGCGGTGGCTGTAAGGCACACGGACCTGCTGAAGCCAACATGCAGGAGCAGGGCAAAGCAGTTTCTGCGAGCTCTGATTTTAGCCAGAGAGAGAGGGAGAGGTGTAGTAAAGCATTCTAATGTCTTTTTAATTTCTCTGTGCACCATAATTAAGTATTAATCCCAGAAGTGTAGAAAACAAATGATACATTGACAGCTACTTGAAAACAAATATTTCACATCACAGTTCTTAATATAGCCACACAGTTCCAGGCAAGAAGCACTTCATCATTTCAAATGTACTATCCTAATTATAGTTTGTATTTTAACTGAGATTTCCTGTCTCCATTTCCCTACCAAAAGATACCACCACTGAGTGAAAGAAAGTCCGTTACTCTTGCTGTAAACTGGAGTTACTTTACTTTAGGGTAGGACTTGGGTCCTGCTGATAAATTGGGAAATTGCTGGTCAAATAGAAAGCTCACTGATACTGTTGTTGGTGTAATATGGAAGACAGTAATACAAATGCTTCATATGGAGAGTTACTGAGCTACAGTGAGTCACACATGTGGAGCATCTACTACCACCCTGTAGTGGGGTCATCAGTAAACCCCCCAGTACAAAGCTATGTTTCTACTTTCTATTCTTTATCATTTCAATTTGGCAGTAGAAAGAGTCCCTGTGGACCCACCCAGCCTGGTAATATCAGCAAAGAATTGCAGCCTGACATCAATAGCAGATTTTGTTTTATATCTTTTGAAAAGTTCATTATGTTTGTTAATCCACTTTGCACTTTCTTTCTCTGGAACAGGCAAGATAAGGATGCTCAGCTAGCTTGCTTTGCAAAGAAAGGTGTTTATTATCCAAATCCAGCAGTTCATTTATCTGAAAAATAAATACAAAACATTTTTTTTATTAAGAGCTTCTGACCTTTGAAGATATTACTCCTAAATAAATACTAATTGCCAATATTATGTGCCACATAGACTTTGCTTTTGTAGAATCTTGTTTTAGTTAATTCTCAGATCACAAGAAACATTTAGTACAAAACCAAGAAAGATAATAAAGAATAGCTACTGAACTTTTTCCCATTGAATCCATGCCTGAGTTAAGTCACTGGACTATTTGCCATAGGGTCCTATAATTTTTGGACCAGGGTCATGAACTTTGATCCAAGCCTATTGGAATGACTGAAATCCTTAACAGAAAACAAAGTTGTCACATGAACAGCTTACTCCCTTTAGCAGCTACTATGCCTTCAAAAGCCCAAGGTTTTAAAAAGTGGTCACATCTGGCAGAGGTTTAGGGAACAAGGTAAAATTCTTGGGCTTAGAGGCAGAGTAATTTGTAGAAAATCACCCTCTCCTCTCTAGAAATTGGCTGCCTGTTACTTGATGAAATACTCTGTTCGTTGGTGATGACCTGGAGCAGAAGTGCTTTACAGCATGACTATCTACAAGCCAAACAATTGTACTTTATTTCTCTATTAAGTGTACTTAATATAGATTTTGCTGGGTGGTATGAGGATAATCAAAGCTACCTGTAGCTCCTGGAGAATGAAAAGAGGATGAAGATATTAATGCATGCAGAGAAGGGCTGCTTGCAGTTTTCAAATGCACATGGAGCACACGGAACACCTTGGCTTCTGTCCTGGAGCCAGGGCTGGTGCAGTGGTCTCATACAAGGCCTGCTGCAGGAGCAGTGCACGGGCATTGCCCCCTGCCCCAGGTGGGACTGCCTCTGAGGGGGACAAGCTAGATGGGAGCACTCTTTTTCCTTAATGTGTTCCCTTGGCACTGGCTTCCACGTGTGTCCCATAAGAAAAATGTCTGTAAAATTACCTGAGTGGTCACAGACTCACAGACTCACTTCTTGGGCTGCCAAGTCTTGCTGCAGACAGGAGCATTCCATGGTGACAGCAAACTTTCCTCCCATCCCCAAGGCATGAGCAGCTTTTAGCCTGGTAACATAGACCTGCATTTGGTTCAGGCTTCATTTAAGATGGGGCTTTTCTGTGCTCTAGTGCTGCCTTGCCATTGCCATACCAAGCTGAACTGATTTATTACCACTGGGGAGACGATCAGCCTTGATGTGCATTTAGAGATGATCGTGCATCTGGTGACGGTCAGTATGGGCCACTGCACCTGCTGAGGAGCTATTTGAGGGTCATGAGGTGTCCCTGTGCGATGGTGTCGTAGGTTAGCAAGCATAGTCCCGGAAGGGACGTCCTTGCTAAGGGGTGCTTACAGTTTCCTCTGGGACCTGATAGAACCTATCAGCTGGCCAGTTTGAATATGGACAATTCTCTAAGCCACTTAAAGTTGTGACCACCTCTCTGATCCACATTTAAGAATAGGCAAACTCCCCCTCCAAGCTCTCTCTCGTTTCCGGCACTGGCACAGGTGGCTGCGGGCCCCGTGTGGGGGCCAGCGGGCCCGGCCAGGCCCTGCTTGGGCCAGGCCGGGCCGGGCCACGGCCATCCTGGAGCCATGGACCTGTTCCAGCTGTGGAACCCTCCCCACTGCCTTGCCGTGGGCAGCCGGAGCGGCTCGGCTCTCCCCCCTCTCCACTGCGATAAGAAACATTCAACATTCCAGCTGCAAAGCTGCAAGGCCAAGGTGAGATTAACCCTTTTACTGCTGTGAAGAGCTGAAAACCTGAGGGAAGAGAGAGAGGAGATGCTTAAAGCTGAAATTCTGTTGTGAAGCTATGATATATCAGAGTATCCTGTTGTAATTTCATGAAGATATGGGGGGGTGGAGTGTTCAGCTCATAAGCAAAAGCACCTGCACTGAGATAGGCAGATGCTGACGCAGCTGTAATTTCATGAGAAGTTTGGACAGGGAGAGATGGACCAGATGAGGACTTTTGCTCCAAACGGGAAAGGAGAAAACCTCAGTCCCTAGAGATGCTCCCAGAGATAGTCCTAACGATGAAGATGATGAAGAACCTTTGCTCCCAGGGAAGGAGAAGGGCCTCTGTTTTTGTTTCTGAACGGCTCAACCTTAAAATTGTACCCCAAAAACCTTCAAGAGTGGACCCTCGAAAGCAGTTGTGGGAAAAGCTGCAAGTCGGGGGAAAGGACTCACACGCAGGCAGAGAGACTCCTCTTCCTAAATGGACTGAACAATATTTGGAAGTGGGCGGCTGTCTCATTGTGATAATGTTTTCATAGCACGAGCAAGAAGAGACTTCTCTTTCTAAATGGACTGAACAAGGATATTATAGAAGTGGTAACAGACTGAACATCTTAAGGGTTGTCTTTTTACATTGTCAGTGGGAGAAGGGAGGAAGGTGGGGGGAGGAGGAGAGTTCTGAAGGTGGTATAATTTTTTTTTTTTTCCCTCTTTTAGGTCTATTAATAAACTTCTTTATATTCTTTCAGGTTTGGTGCCTGCTTTGCATTTCTCCTAATTCTTATCTCACAGAAGATAAACAGTAATGAGTATTTTAGACCAAACCACTACAGATGGAAGGTGCTTAAAGCAGAGTAACTTACAGTTCATTTGCTCTTAGGCAGCCAGGAAATCACGCAGCAATGTGCTGGACCCTAGTAACGTAGATATATATAATGAAGCTGTGCCATATGTTCCTTTCAGAATTCCTATCATGTTCCATTTACCTAATTTAATATGCTTGGCATAACATAGAATATATACCTAACATACTGACATTCGCAGCAGATACTTATAGCAGACTAAAAGGTCTCAAAATTATCCACAGCAGGAGTCAGAGCGTGTCTTTACTCAGCTAAAATATCCGTATATGTTCAATGAACATTTTGTTTCTTGGCGAGGAACATGAAAAAAGGCCACCTAGCTATATTTTAGCCTAATAACCATCCTTCCTGTCACTAGGACAAGTGAGCTTAAAACTGTCTCAAAATTTTCCTTATTTTCTCTGATCCATCATTATTTAAAGAAATATAATAAAAACACTTAATACGCAAAAGCATATATTTAAAATCCTGTCTGCTTAAGGGATTACACTTAAATGTCACTTCTAAAAAAAGACTTATCTAATTTCACCAGTGTCTCTCTGAAAGGTTAAGTATGTAGAACAAAATTAATGCTTATGTTGATGTACAGATTATCTGTCTTGTCATTCAGTTTGATATTTTTCACAGACTATTTCAATGAATGACAGATAAATTGCAGTTACAACTGATTTCTGGATTTTCCCTCAAGAAAAAGGAAATAGAGGGGTTAAACCACCTCAGGAGCTATAATTTCAAAACATTTTTAAAGGCTGGGGATTTTTGTAATAGACAGATATTTGTGTTTTGGGGAGAGAGCAAACTCTACGGTACATGGTGAAAATTTGTTTGTTAATATGCAAGTCTTAAAAAGCAATGACTTTTTGATAGAAATAGCTTAATGCTCTCTCAAACTCCAGACAGGCCTTCACATGCCTAATATTTATGCAGATGTGACAGACTTAATGCTTGAATGACACAATTTGCATTTTCCCTCTCAAGAGACACTGTGTTAGTGCTTGGGACTGGAGTCTTGGCAGTCCACACTAAGCTTCATAGGGAAAGTCCCCAGCTCTCTGGGATTTGGGTGGGGGAATGTGTTCTCCTGCAGTCATTCCCAAAGACTAAACTTATGTAAATAAAGTTGCATCAAGTTCTTCCGCCTCCACTTGCCCCACTCAAGCTTATTTATAAAGTACGTTTCCAGTCAGATTATATTTATTCAGAACAAGCTGTTCCTGACCCACCATGGTGTAATGACTGGATTTGTGACTGAGGGAAGAACAGTGGCTGTTTGCATGGATTTTAGCAAGGCTTTTGACACAGGCTCCCAGGTTTTTTGCACCAAGTTTGGGCTAATATGGTCTGGATGGGGAGGTAAAAGCCTGATTAGATGACGAGGCTCAGAGGGTCATGGATGCCTGTAGTGCAGTGTGTCTGTTCTGGAACCTGTCCTGTCCAATGGCTTCACCAGTGGAGCAGTGTGCTCTCACCAAGTTTTCAGACGATACCAAACTGGGGGGATCAGGCAGTATACTGAGGTGTAGGGCTGCCAGCCATAAGGACTGGGACAGTCTGGAGGAATGGCACAGCAGGAAACTTACAAAATTCAACCAGGACAAATGCCAAGTCTTGCATAAGTGAAGGAAGGAGGCCCTGCAGTGATGTAGGCCAGGACTTAACTGAGCCGGGTGAAAAGATGTGGGGGGGACACAACAACCAAAGAGCAGCCACCCAGCACCCATGGGGAGGTGGCAGGAGATGGAGATGAGCTCTTCTCAGTTATTCTTCACGGGAGGATGAGAGACAGTCATCATTAATTGAAAAGAGACCAATTATAAGGAAAACTCATTCCCTATTGGGACAGTCAGGCAGTGGCACAGGCTTCCCAGAGATGTTGTGCATCTCCATCCTTGGAGGTTTTCAACATTGGATGAGGTAAACTCCTAAGCAACCTGTTGTAGCCTTATGACTGACCCTACCTTGGAAAGGGGGTTGGACCACAGATCTTCTGAGGTTGTTTTCCACCTGAATTATCCTGTGGTCCTAAAACAGCTTCTGATAATGAACAGTGGTCTGTGATTACAGGATTTGTTTCTACATATATATAGCTCCTGTATTAGTTGGGAGTGGCAGATCAAACTTGAAGCTCCCAGAGTGTTTTTTGGAAGTGGACTAAGACCTCTGACGTGTGCATTGACGGTGGGCTCCAGAACACTGGCTGGTCTGGAATACAGGGAGTGTATAATCACCCAAAGAATGAGATTTTGCAATAAATTTCCAAAATGTATTTGTTGGGGGAAACTGCTTAAATAGTTCTAAAATACAGCTTGATAAATTTATGGACGGGATTATGGGATACGATTGCCAGCAATGGCACGGAAGGAATTCAGTGACCTAGGAGTGTGTGCAAGCTTACCTCTTCTGTTTAGACAAATTCAAGGCCAGCTCCTCATCTTCAAAGATAAATAAATGGAAAATTAAACATGGTAAATATTGTAAATATTTCATTGGCACTTCATACTGTGAAATCGAAAACAATCTTTTGCCAGTTCGAAGTTATTAGAGTTTGTAGCTGTGAGGCTTGATAACCATGATAATAAATGGTATTTATATTCCAGTGTAAAATGGAGATCAGAACCAAAATGCACAAATATGGACAAACCTAATTAAGCTGTGATTGGTTTATTCATATCACAGCAGCTGAAGGCTATATGATAAACAGCTTCAAAGCAGGTGCAGCATAAGTCAGTGGCTTCATTATTAAAGATTGACATTTTATTCAAGCCCAAATTAAAAAAAGGAGATTGTATACAAATTGGTATTTCATCACAACAAAACCCTAATTTTCTTCATGAAGTAATTGCATAGTTCCAGTTTGTCATGATAAATCAAGCCTAAACCCAAGCACAGGAAGATCTAAAAAAAGTCAAAGTGCTCTTCATGATGCATGGTCCAGGATATAACCTTGTGAGAGTCAAATGTGGAATAGTAACACATGTATTTATAGCCAGGTCACAGAAACCTTTTATAGCCAACCACGGTTTCAGTGGAAGGAAGGGCATGTCTCCACAGTAATGCACTGTACCAAGGCAGCATTTTTCTATTCAGATACACCTGGTAAAGATCCGACTGCAGTCAGGGGAGCCACAGTCAAAGTTGTGTTTGTATCTCCTTCAGTTTTAATAAAGCAGCAATCCACAATCCTAACAGGGACATTTCATACTTACTGTGAGGAAATATAGGGTGCTGCTGACCTCCTGCAGCAGGTTTGGGTATGGCCGTGAGTGCTCATGAAGGGATGAGCCTTAAACCTGCAATCTGGAGGGAAGAGCTGCATGTCCCACTGCTGCTGGTGCCACTGGAAGAGCGTGCAGGGAGGAAAATCCCCACAGCATGGCTGGTGTGCTCCTCACAAGTGCAGTCAGATGAGATGGGCTATTATGGGCTAATCTGGGAGCGGTAAGGAACAATTTTGTTTTCACTGCACAGCACCATAAAGCAAATAAATAGTGCTTAGCCTATAATGAAACTCGATAAAATTCTGTTGAGTGATATCAGGATTGATCACTGTAAGCTGACATTGTTATTTCCACATTCCTCCGAAAATCTGCCCAGTGCAATGTACAAAGCACTGGCATGATGCCAGAGTTTTTCAGCTCTTAAGTGTTACTAACCACCAGAACTGCAACTGGAACATAGATGGTAACTTAAATATATATGACAGAAATATGATATTGGGAAAACAGGACCAGAAAAACAAATTTGAAAGGGGATAACATTAGTTAATGTTATGACTGAAAACCTCTTACAAGTTCCCATGAATTAAGTTCACATTGGTTTACATAAAGAAAATAAAAGATTGATTTTTTTAAGGTTTATTTTATGTACTGTGCCAGTGTCCTGTGCATAGAATGCTGCCTGGTAGGTACTTGATCAGAGTTACTGGTCTTAAGGAAGTAAAGGCTTATTTCAGTTGGCTAAACTGAGATATACAGTTCTGTGTGAAATTCTGAGTTCACAGCAGCCAGGACAAAATGGGGAAAGTGTTGGCTGAAATCCTTCAGGACACCTGACAACAACAGGCAAAAATGTGAATATGCCAGAATGTCTTCAGTGGCAGTAGATGTCTATCCTCGGGCAGTATAACTGAACTCTAAACATGTATGTGTTTTACAGGGTAAAAGGATATAGCATGGTTATAAAAGTCATGAGTGTTTCTGAGAATTTTTCCATAGGGATTTGGGAAGGAACTGTTTCATCTACTGGCACAATCATGCATTGCAAGTATTGATCAAGGAAAAATTTATTTACAGAGATTTTTCAAATACAAACATAAAATAGCACATATTATATATATATATTTTACAAAAATGAATATTGAAATAATAAACATGGTACAGCACAATACAACATCAATGAGCTAAACATAACAGCAACAGAAATCTATGTCTGGAAGAAGTTTGCTGTTAGTCGTACATAACCAACAGAGCTCTACAGTACCGTGAGTGGGATTTCCAGTGGACGGGAAAACGTCCATTTACTGCATTTCATAAAAGGACTACAGGAAGGGTACATATGCCAAGTAATCATGTTGCATTTTGTAATAATGCTGAAAACACAGAGGCTTAATAAAAGTTATATAGGGCTGAATAAGCAGTGGATAAATGTTTGGGGAAAAAAAATGTGTAGAGATTATACAAAATACTGATAAAGTGGCTTATTGGTCCTTTTTATTAAGTTTAATGTATAGATTAAAAAGTGTTGCAACACCGAGTCTTAAACCACCAGAGAGAAGTAAAAAAAAAAAGGAGAGAAAAAAAAAGGAAAAAAAAGAAGAATCGCACCAAAAAAAGTTTCCTCTCTACTTATTTTGTGCCATGGTCAACATCTGTGCGTGCATGTGTGCTTTCAGGAGTGCCGCACTGAGGGGCTGCCAGGCGCTACCCCAGCACGCGGGCACTGCCGCCCCTCACCAGCCTGTCCAGTAATTGGTGCATGCAGAATTTCACCATTTGCCAAAGCAGAGTTTTCCTTGCTTATATTTTTGTGGAGCAGATCCTGAGCAGGCTTGGGTGAGAGAGCCTGTCCCTGCCCAGCCTAGCTGAGTGGCTTTGCACCACCCTTCACCTCCCTGCCACCCTGGGCCGCCCGCCGTCCCACTCCTGAGAGAAAGCACTTGAAAATTCCTTGTCCGTTGTTGTTGTCCAGCAGACCTGGGCGAGCCAGGCAGGGCCCGTGCCCGGGCCGGCTCAGTAGGGGTATTGCTTCTGCTTCTTGCCCGAGAAGCAGGCGAGCCAGGTGCACACCAGCATGGCAGCCACCGCGCCGCCGCCCGTGCAGTAGTAGGCCCAGCCGATGTGGCAGGTCCCTGCAAAGCAAGCAGCAGGACAAAGGTCAGCATTAGACGGCAGGGAAGGGCCGCCACCACCACCCTCCCTTCTGCCCTCCCAGGAAAACACTTTTCTGAGATTTCAGCCCACTTGTATGCCAACCTCAGACAGGGAACGCGGGGCTCAGGCTCAGGCTCTGCCACTGCAACGGTGGGGCTTGAACCTGGATGCGGCTGAGAACTGCTGGGTGACCATAACCCAGGGCGTGGGGGACCTGGTCACATCTCCCACACACAGGCATCAAACCTGACTATCCACAAAGGAGTGTGGTGTCAGGGGATCACCTGCATGGGGGCTGCCGTGGGAATGGAAGCATAGAGCCCAGAAATACAAAAATAGACAAATTTCCCTATCCCCACCCAAGGTCACAACCCATTAGTGCAAACTTCAGTGATCTTCTGTCTAATGAGTGTCACAATATGGCTTTGAATCCAATTAAAGGTGTCAGCATCTTTATACAGTCAAACTGATCACCAGTAAATGGTGCTGGGGAATCCCACAGTGGACCATAAAGTGATTACTTCCCTTACAGGCACTGTGCCTGCAGTAGGGGATGAGACCAGGAAGACAGCAGCTGCAGCAGGGAGGAAGCCTCTTTAGAGGTCTCCAAAATCAAGGAAATGGCTTCTGCTACTCCACAGGATTTTAACCCTCTTAAGGCAATTTTCACTTGGGCTGCATCATCTTTGTCTTTTTTGAGTGCTTGGGACTTGTTACCACTGAGGTTCTTCCTGTGTTGTTGACATCTTGGGTGATATCACCCTGCTTTGAGCAGTGAGTGCTCTCAGTAAAGCACAAGCAGCAATGCAACACTTCCTTCCCAACCTTCCCAAAACCAGCAGAAACCATTCTTTCCTTCAGAGACCAGAAGGTATCAACAGAGTTTCCATCTAGAAATAGGTGGTATGTTGATATTCTGTCCCAATGCCATGCCCGAGGGCTAGCTTCAGGTTCAGGCAATTATCAACTCAGCTAATCCTGCCTTAGGCACAAGAAACACAAAATGTCTGCTCAGCTTAATACGTCCAAGGCATTCGCATGCCTCCAGGCAGACAGCATTGCCACTGACTGTCTGCAGGACACTGTCTGGCAGGCTTTGTAAGGAGACATTAGTGGGAGGCAACACTTATGCTCCTGGTCACTTTGAAGATCTCAGGCTGACACCACAGCAGGAAACATAACACTTGTGTCATTTTTGTCTTCATAACCCTCCCAAATTTTTGTTTAAAAAATACCCAGTGAAACAAAGATCCTGATGTGACCAAGAGGACTTGAGGAGCTGTGTGGCCTTGGCTTGAGCTTACTAGCCTCTCTCCTTAATGTGCTCAAGCAGACAAGAGAGATTTACTTGGTTTTGTCATCTAGTTGTGCTCTGAAGATAACACCATTCTTCGCTTCCTTACAGAAGACAACACAGAGAGTCTGACTTCCTGAAGAGAAGGACATCAGAAACCCTGGAGAGCTGTCAAGTGCCTGGCAATGTCCCTGATGCTGACACTTGCCCAATCACACAGCAGTCCGTGGAGAGGCCTGTCTCTGGGCCACCTATTGCTTTGCCTGTATACACACCCTGTCCTTAGCTTCTGCTGCTGTTTTCAAAAACAGACTTAAGCCTACACCAGTTCAAACCCACTGGATTGCTTTGAAAATGATCACATTTATACCAGGGTAGGGTGTGCTACAGCATTTCTTGTGATAAGATGGACTCAATCCGATAGGTCTCTGTAAATTGTGAAATATTGCAAAACTACTAGGGAATTGTAGTTGCAGCTTGAAAAAGTAAATTTTTCTCATCATGATGTTTCCAGGTAGAGAAAATAAATGTCAAAATACTACCTTAAAAAGAGTTTAAAGATTCACCTGGTAGCCTGCCCAAAGCTGTAACCTAAGCAGGATAGAATGAAGTAAATTTGACCTTTTACATGGTGTGATTTCAACTTTTGTACCTTGGTAGTGGGAGAGAGCATGTGTGATACATATTAAGAAGAAAGAATCAGTGTTAAATCAGTGTCAGAGATGTGTTCAACAGATACAACACACACGTTCACTCTTGGCTGAAGAGAATAACATTTATTTCTCCATACCATGCTCCATTTACCCAAAGGACCACTGCCCTACTTAATGCTCTGAGGCACGGCAGGCAGGCAGCCTCTTGATCTAACAAATGCAATGTAGTTCACAAGTGTGAGCTGGGTCAAGATGAACAAATGAAAGAATGGGAGAGCAGTGGAATGGATGAAAGAGCTGGGAGCTTGACCTTAGAGCAATAATAACACAGCAATAAACCTGGCCATTATTTCCAGCCCATGTCAAGAGCAATGGGAGGCCTTGGATAGAATAGCTTGATCTGTACTTGGATGATGCTGAGCAGAACAGAATTTCAAGCTGTTGTGCTGAAGAAGAGCCTGCAGTAGGGCAGGTGTCTGAGGGTATAGGACTTAGCTATACTTTTCATTCCAAGTATAGTAAAGTATAGATACAAGGCCAGAGATAATCCATCTCAAAGGTACCCATTGCAATGAGTGCCTACACCGCATAGCCACGTGTCAAAATGAAACAATGCCACCCCTTTTATAACCCTATATTACACAAGGAGGAAAACATTTTGGAGTTATTTTTTCTGCTTTGGTGTTCTCATTTTACCACATGTATGGCCTATTTTAGTCTACTGCATCCTAAAGAAAGATTGTTGGTTATCAATAATCGGGTAGTTTAATTGCAG
The DNA here is from genome assembly GCF_965178545.1 of Coloeus monedula. NCBI lineage: Eukaryota > Metazoa > Chordata > Aves > Passeriformes > Corvidae > Coloeus > Coloeus monedula. Next base: position 53,100,411 of record NC_138783.1, read on the forward strand.
TTTAAATTGTAAAATTACTTCTGCTTTGTATTGATATAAAACACTCATTTTAAAAGGAACAGGAAGCTTTATAAAAAGCAGAGTTGAGATGGTATTACTGCACTGACATCAGCAAGACTTGTCATATATTCAGTGGTAAGCAAATGGTGAAGAGATTTGCAGAACTGGGGCATAAATTCAACCATCAAGTAGAGCAGTTTGCATTCATGAAGCATGTCATGTAAAAGATTAGAAATCCAGTATTGCAGTTTCCCCCTTTTTTTTTAATGTCAAACTTCTAAAATTAAAAGCAACACTGCCTAAATACTTGATAGAATTAAAGCAGTTATTGAAACCATGTCAATTTTCACACACACATAAAAATGCACAGCAGCTTTGTTGTTTTCCTTAAGGATGCATTGGAATACACACATACACATATACATATATATATATATAGGCAGAAGAGCGCCCATCCATTGAGGGTGTGGAGATGTAAGCAAGAATGTGTACATGTTCTTGCTCCTAAGATGGGCTAGATCTGGTTTTGTGCCAAAGTAAATTCCCAGCAGCTGAACTGGTCTTCTAGCTGATAGAGATGACATGCATCACAGCAGCTTGCTTTTGTGCACAGAACCGGTGTTGCTTTTAACAAACCAGTCTTCACCTGACAGGTCAGTATGGAGGGAGAAACTGTGCCTTCAGCACTTCAGCACTTTGTTAATTCTAGATTATTTTTTCTTTTTTTAAAAGTGAGCACTAATAATTGGAGCTCTGGGTTGTTCAGTGAAGCAGGACTGTCAAAGTTGTCTCAGGTAAATTTGTAGCCAGCCATTAAGAACTTGGTTTTCACCCTTGTTTTACTGGGATTGGCAGCAAGAGTGTGTCAGGATGAACACTGAAACAACAGACCATGGATCTTGAAGCTATAGGGATGGATGGCCATTTTCCAAGCAAGTAAAAGAATGAAAGACTGGAAACACTGCACTCTTTTTTATGAGGATTGAGAAAAATCATGGTCCCTGAGGATAGAGGACAAAAATTACGGTGAGCGAGGACACTATCAAAAGAAGATTTACAGAAAAGGGTCCCATGGAACATAAGACAATATTTACTAAATCAAAAGAAATCAGTAAATGTGGAAGGGTAGTTCTGCAGTGATAAATGTGCTTACTAAAATGCACTTCCATGCCTTTTCCTGATTTCTAATGTGATCCTCAAGGGCATGATATGCAACCCCTCGCTCCCCTTCTCCTCTTGAATATATAGGCAAATAAAGATTAAGACAAATTTGGGAGTGAGTAAAATTTGGCAGCAGAAAATATGCAGATACTTGATCTACCATGGAGCTGTGCCAGGATCCAGTTGCCAAAACATAATTTTACTAAGATTTCTATTAATCATGTCTTATAAATAATTACCACATATAGTTATCGAGGTCTTGGAAATAACATATGGTTTAATCTAAAATAACCAATAATTGCCACTTATGAAAAAATATCATGAATATAAAAGTGTCTTGGATGCAAACCTGTTAATTGCAAGACTTAGCATCTTAAATATTTGTACCTTTTTTGCTGTTAATTTTAAGACTATCCTGGACTTGCAGTCTGGAGTATTTGGCAACCTCTAATCAATTAACCTTAAGTATAGACTATTTTCCAAGATGAAGGAGAAAAGGTTTCAGAATTAGCCAGACTGTAGAGTACAAATTACATACCTTCAAAAATAAAACCTACAATTCCTACTTCCAAGAAGGTGTGCAGGAATTCTAATTAACAGGTTCACATGAGAGTACACTAGTATAGAGAATGTGAATTCATATAATCAATCAGGGTGTTGGAAAAGAAATCAGAAAAAAAAATAAGGAGTGTGATTCTAAGGGGATATACTGGGATTTGGAAATATGAAGGATCTAAATGAACGTAAAAGATAATCAGCTAATTAATAAGAAGGCAAAATTATTTTGAAACAAAGCCAAGATAAATTAAATAGCTGAAGATCTTTTTCTTGACACAGCAACAATGAAAAACTGTCATGTGAAATCAGCTGCAAAAGCAGGAAGAGAAGTTGAAACTTGGAATGAGTCCAGAAAGAATTAAAGTAGTTATGTAAAACAAAGAAAGAACACTATATAAGGTAAAACTGCAGCCCAGCAAACAGCCTGATACATAATAATTAATTCAATGGAACTGGTTACTTTTTCTGTTGCACAGATATGACTTTTTTAATGGTTTAATCTTTTTTAAAAATATAAAATTTTTAATGCATATATATTTTTTCAAGCTATTTTGGTAACTTAGAATTAGTCTGTAACTAAATGCATAAAATTTCATAAAGTTCTGAAGTGTAAAAAAGTGGAGAAAAAATGCCAACTTGAAATTCTTTAGTCCTGCTGTATGCAGACACTCACTCATGATCAAATCGTCCTTTCTTTGGAGGATCACATAATTTTGTTTAATCAAACCTCAAATTTGCTGTAGGTGTGCATTTATCATGAAGCAGTGAGGGAGAAACCAATACCCAGTGTCAATTACAATGCCCAAATTCCCAAGAGCAAATAGCTTACGTGCTGCTAATGAGGAGCTCTCTCAACCTCCGGCAAGAAGCCAGCAGAAAGCTCACCTACTGCAGAAGTGAAATCAATTTCACCTCTCTGAACATCCACAATGCCGAGATTCACAATGGAATAGAACTCCAGACTCCCTTCAGAGATGATGAAGAGGAAAAATCACTTACAAAAGTGTGTTGTATTTTCTCTTTAAGTAAATATATATGGTACAGCAGGTGAGCCCTGCTCTAGTAGCACCTATTTTTCTCCATTTTAACTAGGAAGGGATTCAAAGCAACCAGTTCAGCTGCTCTTTTTGAATAATAAAGAGCACCAAGTACTTGCTCCATGTGGTTTGAGTCCCTTTCTGGATGCTCCTGATTATGTCTACTGACTGCAGAAGGTTCTTGCATGACCATGTCTAATTCTGGTTACAATGGTATATGCCTTATCATAGAATGATAGAATGGACTAGGTCGGAAGGGACCTTAAAGGTCATCTGGTTCAACCCACCCTGCCATGGGCAGGAACCTTCCACTAGACCAGGTTGCTCAGATCATCCAATCTGGCCTTGAACACTTCCAGGGATGGGGCATCCACAGCTTCTCTGGACAACCTGTTCCTGTGGCTCATCACCCTCATAGGAATGAATTTCTTCCTAATATCTAAACCTACTCTTTCAGTCTGAAGCGATTCCCCCTTGTCTTGCTCTTGTAAATAGTCTCTCCTTACGTTAGACAGAATATATGTGGACCTTGATATAGTCACCAAAAGCTTACAAAGATTTAAGAATGGAAGCCATTTGGGTAGCACTAAAGAGGAAATGTTTCTTGATGGAATACTTCCTTTACTAGCACGTAGTTTACTCAGCCATTTTTCTAAGAACTCAGCAGCTGCAGCTCAAGTATGCTTGTAAAGGTTGTGCTCAGCCCCAGTCAAAAAAATGAATGTGTGAAATCTCCACGCTCTTTGCAGAGGATCTGCAAACAAGAAAAATGCTTTTTTCAGCTAGATTGCTCATAAAAAAACACCTTTGAATATTTTCCCTGTAATAGGTCTCCAACAAATTGTCCTCCCTTCTAAATCCTTTTCTTGATTCTTTGGCACTCTATGTCAACACTCAGCCAGATGCTGAAATGATGCCACCTAAGACAAATTAAATAGTTGACAAAGCCTTTTTTACATCCACAGTGCTTTCTGTGGGGCTTTTATGCTGTTTTAGTAACTGCACTGTTTGCTTTGAAAGTGCTTTGGAGATCATTTACTCTAACATTTCTACAGCAAAAGTAATTATCAAGTCAAGAGTTTTCTTTAAGATATTTCAAGCCCTCTAAAACTGGCAAAGGGGAACCTTAATAATAATGATATTTGGAAACAGAGATCCATCAAGAGAGAAGTTTCTGAGAGCTTTTGAGGCTAATCCAGCTGCTTGTTTAGTTCAGGATGGGAGCCAGGCTTTTAAGTCACTCTCTAGACAGTGACTTTGGCCAGGTGAGCCCTTTCACGGCAGTCCACAGATAGATGGGCTGCCACAGACAGCAAGCAAAGGTGTGTACTTGGAGCTATCTGCTTTGGTTGCTGCTGCAGCTGGGCCCCCAGGTTAAGGATATCTCTGACCATGAAGGCATAGATAGAGCTACCATATTTCCTCAAGGAAAGAAAAGGTTTTTCCAAGTAGTTCAAAAAAAGTTCCACTAAAAATGAGTTTATCTTAAATTTTGTGTCTTCATTCTTTCAGGTTAATAAGTTAAACATCTAACACCACTTCACACATCTGGTGTTTGGGAAGTGGCAGCTGGTGGCTTGTGATGACACGAATCATCTATGTTTCAATAAGTGACTTTTACTCCAGATAAACATTTTGCTGCTTGGGCTCCTAGATATTGGGCTCGTAGTGCTGTTTCACCAGATGCCAACTGAGGCTCAATTTTGCGAGTTAAATTGAGCATGACCTGACCTCTCTGGGACCTTCTGTGGAACTTGGCTGCCTGTGCACCCATCAAAACAGAAATCAGCATGTAAAACTGAGCAGTTTCCACATGCACATCCAGGGAAATCAATGGCCTAAAATAAGGGTCACATTGCTTTTAGACATTCAAAACCAATACAAATGTACTTACATGTGTACACTCACATTTCCCCTTTAAAACAGGCATGCAAGTTCAGAAGATTTCTTCACGCAGCTGGAATATGTAGAATATGGAAGCTTTTGCAAATGTCTAGTGCAGTCTTCATTTTAGTGCATATTCTCACCTTAATGCAGACTCCCTCACTATAATGAATTTCCTGATAAAACACTAATTTTTCATTTGTTTTTCTAGTGTGTTACATTTAGAAATGAAAACAAAATGGTATTAGTGCCTCTAGCTCAGCAAAATTGAATGTGTGCTATATGATATGCCAGAATGACGGTTACTTTTGGGAAACTGCCTGCTAATTCCTTTTGCAGACCCAGGGATTTTGTAGATCTGACTCACTTTCACACCCTTCAGTCAGCAGCTCTGTCCTGCTGTGCCACATCACTGCTGCACTAAATGGGCCCACAGGCAACTCTGATGTGCCAATAATGCCACATAACAGTAACAGTCTGCATGGTGACAAGAGATTAGGATTATCTTGATCCATCCTCAGTGAAAGGCAGTCCCTTTGAGCACTGCTCATTTCCTACTCCAGTCTCCACCTCAGGCACTATTAGCCTATTGCCAAATTAGAGTATGGACTTTGACTTGGCCAATGAGCAAGCAACTGTGCTGGTTTAAAACACAAACATCTCTTTTTTTTCTTGCCCCTATTTATTTATATTGCCCTATTTCTAGGAGTTAACACCCTAAAAACAGTGGTAGAAGATGTCTCCTGTTCATAATCTAGTGTTTCAGTGGGAACTCTGCTCCATCCGTGATGGGATGCTGCATTATGGAGCAGGCCTCCAAGACCTTCATACAGGTCATGCTGACTGCTCGGAAGCTGGGAACTACAAGCAGAGCAACACAGCACAGACCTATCATGGCCTTAACCTCTCAACAAGATCTGCAAGAGGTCATTTGTCAAAGGCCTAATCTATCAGTGTGCTTCTTTTCACGATGGCAAAACCATATTTCTAGAGAAGAGCAGGGAGCAAGCCCCTTTACAGGTGCACCAGTCTCTGTCTTTATGGAGGTTATTCCCCATCCCCATTAGCAAAACAGCTCATCTATTGAATGTAATTTAATCAACAAATGGAGTTGTCCTTGGCACAGTATCTTCCTTTGAAGAATAACTCCTCTTTGTCAGAGATGGAGCTGTACAACCACTTTTATTTGATTGAAAAAAATTAGCCCAATTAAATACATAAATGTTTAAGTAAATCCTTTGGACATAGTTCACTTAATAAAAACCAAATAAATATCCATTTTTAAAGAAAGCCGTAAACTGCTGGGCATTTCACAGTGCCAGCTCAGGTCTTCTAGAAAAGAATACTCAAATCCACTTAAATTAAAGGCATAGTTATTTTTCCTGCAGCCTTTTTATATATTGCTTTGGAATGTACGCAGAAATGTGTGTGTGTTTGGCAAGGGCGGAGGGAGGGGTCCCCTCTTCACAATATGGGCCATCTCAGCACTATTTGGAGTGCCTATTAGTCTAATGCCTTTTCAGAGTGCCTGAAGACATGCAGAAGCATTTCTTATCTAGCACACCCACTGAAGATTAGGCTTTTTTTCTGGGTTCTTAGCATTGCTATTTATTTATTCTCTCTAGTTATGAGCACGTTATGGGGGCAGGGGTTTGTCATGTTTTCATTAAGCAAAAATCTTTATTTAATTACTAATTCTAGTATATTTCTGGTTGACATTACATATCACAGTGCACAATTCAGCTGCTTCTCAAGAGAGTTCTTGCAGTTCCTCTTCTGTGCCTGCCTCTTGTTCTTCTTCATCCACCTATAATGTAGATTGCAGCTCCTGGCTTTTATTTTGTACCTTCAACCTCAACCATTTTTGCCCTCACTTTTTGTAAGTCCAAAACAAATACCAGTGCTGAATTCCCACTTTTGCTGGCTCTGTGGTCAAACCTGGTGAGCTTTGACCCTCCTTTCCCAACTGCACATACACTTTCCCTGTGGTCCAGGCTGCAGCACTTGCTCTGCCATCCTGGAAGAGGAGGCTGAATGCTGTCTGCTGATCAGCATTCCTGTGAACACCCTCTCCTTTTAGAGTAACCATGTGCTGAATTACCCTCCCTGTGTCATCCTCACTGGCACCCACAGCAGCAGGGGGTGCAGGACCAGCACTCCCATCATCAGCTTTTCTCCTATTAGCAAGCCAGTGCAGGGTTCACAGTAGCTCATATTTTCTGAGAGCAGATTTTAAATGCAGCATGGTTCTTCAGACAACTCATTTCACAGGCTCAGGAATAGAAAGTATATCATTGCAGCTTAATCAAATTAAATATTCAAATGAAAGCAATAATTACTTAAATTTGTCTTGAGACTTAGTAAGATTAAGTCTTTGAAACATCATTTTTGGCCTGTAGGCTCTAATGAGTATGCCAGTCTCTAATGATTCAGAAAAGACCTAGAGGGTTGGGGTTATCACCAACCAAGAGGTATTTATGAAAGACGAGCAGCGTGGTTATTAAATGGCCCTCGGACAGTACCTCTTCTTTACAGATGGTTTTGATAACATACCATCAAACAGACACTGACATTAAGTAAAAAAAAAATCATAGGCAAGCATTTAAGTTCACTGCTAATGTACATGGAAAGGAGATGTTTAATGGCAGAGAAATCACTGCAGCAAATTTCAGCCCTCATTATGATCTGTTAATTAATGTGTTGACATACGATTGCAGCAGATCAGTGAAACCAGCACTGCTGTCAAGTCTAGGCATGTGCAACACATGGGCTGTGTGCTCCAGCTCCAGAAAACACAGTCAGAGCACTGTGTCTTCACAGTTAATGCAAGACTTCTCATGGGCCTCATGCGTACCTGGAAGGAAAGCTGCCAGCTGACATTTTTCACATGGGATTCTTCACTGACTTTTAAGGCAGAGTGACTCAATTTATGCAAATATCTAACTCATGAGTCAACACTGAGACAGTGAAGGTGGTCTCAGAGACTCTAGTCTGTGTGGACATGACAGTGTTTAAGGTAACAGTTTGTACTGCCCAAATGTTGTCTTCAAAGGGCTCACACTGCCACAACACCCACCTTCTGTGACTCTGCAGAGAAATAACCTGGAAGGTAACACCCTTCTGCACGTGGCAACAAACATGGGACACAAGCTGGAATCCCAGAAGCACAGCTGCTCACATGCTTGTCATGGAAGAGCAGGAACCAGTGTGCACCAGTGAGGTTGCTAGCTGGCCTTTCAAAGGGTGCACTGCTCCATGGGCTGGCCAGGAGCTACTTCAGGCTTCCACACAGGATTGGCCATGGGCAGCAATGAACCTGAATCTTCCCTGCAACAGTTACCACAGTTTTGCCTAGTCTTTCTACTACATCCTTTGACACACCCTTCCATGGAGCTGGGAATCTTAGTTCTGGAACATTTTTTTTTCTGCTAGTTAACTATACATTTCTGTTCTTATTGTTCTCTCTCTTTTGTGTTCAAATCTTTCTATTATTAGGTGAATAAAAAATTTGCAGGAACTTTTTATACTTCCTTGAACAGCAAATTTAGTATCAAAAGAACAGAAGGATAGTAGAGTTCAGAATAACAAGGTAAAGCTTTCAGAGCACATTCCACATCCCCTGAGCAACACCATAGGCGGTTGCTGATAAGACATCAGTGGCACTGTAGTGATGGGTGCTGATATTGGTTATAAGAATTTCTGGTCCCCTGCCAGATCAAATGCACTCAAAACACCACAAAAATTCTGTAGGGGCAACTGGCCTGGAACATCTCTCCCAAAGCAGTATTTCTTTATCTTTCAACCTCAATTCATTTGCATATCTTGACAAGAAACACCTCAGAGATGGAAACAAATCTCCTTACTCCTGAAAAACATCAGTGTAAAATCAAGAGATAATGCAGCAGGTTTATCTTTAACCCTAGGAGACCATTTTTGTCTACTATTCCTTGCACTGGGATTACTGTCAGGCCGTGCACAAGTCCTGCACACACAGCTATGGAAAGAAGTTCTAAGCTTAACTAAGGTTTAGCTTGCAGGGGCTGGAAATGGGGAGTTCTGTATGTTTAAGAGCAGAAGCCCTCGAGTCTGTGGGGGGTCAGGGTGTTCAGTCTCTTCAGGATTGCAGAACCCCCTCTTCCTCAAGTGACACAGGGTCAGAGAGCACTTACAGAGAAGGGTATCAGCAATTGCATTGATCTTTCCTGCTAAATAAGGATCTGGATGTGCATTCAAACATCGGATCCTGACCATCCACACTGTTTGATCCTTAGGTTGCTGCTGTTTTCCTTGTTTTCCAGAACCCCTCCAGAGAAAGCACAGGTGTGAGCCTGGTTTGGCTGCATCCCTGGCTCTCATTCCAGGCGCAGTGCTGTCATCAGCAGTAAGACAAGTAACTTGTTTGGGAGAAAGCAAACATAGGGTGAAAGTGTTATTTGCCAGCTTCCCAAGTATGTGAGTAACATACAAATACACTCTAGGCTTGTGTTAGAAGGCCATAAACATCCCAGAATTCAAAGACAGACAATTGCACTCACAGAGAATTACCCTGACCTGCACTATGATGGGATGCCTCTATCTACCCTGTCAAGATCTCCAGGAGTGTTAGCTCCCATACTGCAAGACTATTAAATCTGATTTATTTCCTAAAATATGCATCCATACATACATTTTCTCTTATAATGTTCTGTAAAATATTTCCAGAGATCTATCTGAAATCCCCTGCCTTGGCACCATACCAGAATTATGCAATATGAATAGCCTACCACACACAGGTTGCTTCCCCAAGCCTGTGCTTATGTCCTAGTTTGCTTTTATGGCCAACACATAGAAGAGCCTAATGTGGCTGAAAAACCCTGGTGATGACTCACCCAATTCAAACTGGTTGGAAAGGTTACCACAGGTTTGTCTGACTTCTTCACTGTCCCAGCCAAGAGGATAGAGGGCACAACCAGAGCCAATCAACAAACCTATGGAGAGAAAAGGAAATAAAAGTTTATACAAGCAATTGCCATTAGCTTATACACAGGCTGCCACTTGGGAATCAAAGTGTCAAACTGCAATTTGGGAATCCCACAGAAAAGGTCTCTTCTTCCCTTAAAAACAGATGAAAACCATTTGGACTGCTGCCTTCTGCTGCAGTTTTAAAGCTGGTCTGTGGGCTGGAGCCAGTCTGAGCAGTTCAGCATCAGAAGCCATGCTCAGCTTCTGAAGCTTTTATCTGAGAGCTTTTAGACTCCTCTTCAACTCTCCAGAACAGCTAAATATGCAGTTTGGAATACACGTGTGGTTAAATAGAAGTGTGTTAATGATAGCATTTACAAGCTGATTGCTTCTGATTAATTAAAACAACAATCAACCAGGGTCCATCAAGGTTACATCAAGAAAACTGACAGTTGTGCTAATTTGTTGCCATTTTGCTTTGGTTTTCACTCTTTCAAAAGCAAGGGAATAATGGTTTCATACCACTTGATCAATTCATACCACAGGTACACACTCCACAAAGTTTTCTTAATTCATCCAGCTGAAACAACTGAGGTCTTGAGTAATTTACCTGTTGTCATACTTGGTTTAACATTCACAAGATGCTTTGCTTTCTCCAGCCCTCATGCTGCCCCAGACAGATGTGTTTTGGCAAATCCTGTCCCTTCACAAGACCTTGTTGGGAATCAGCAATGCACCCATGCACCATGTCTATTTTGCAGAAGTGGCATTTTTATCATATTGCATTCTCAGCTGTCACTGCAGCAGCTGCCAAAAGGCCGATGTAGCTGGCAAAGCATTTTACACAGACAGCCTAGAGAGAACATTTCAATGTATGTTACAACATTTTAATGTTGCCTCCTTTGTGTCACATCTTATTTATGAGACTGGAAACAAAGCACTATGTAGATATTGGGCAAGGGGCATCTGACACTTCACAGGCTGTAAAGCCAAGCAAGCCCTCCCAAGGTTTGCAGGGGTGCCTTTTACCTGCTAGGCAGAGCACAGGGCTTCAAACCCTACAGCTGCCACTTGCTGACCTTGGGCATTATCTCTTGACCTCACATCACCTTGCTCCTCCTCTCTTGACAATAAAGAGCATGTGGTCCCTGGCAAAGCACTTCTGCTGCCCTGCTCCCAGAGCAGAAATGCCCTGGGTGTTGTGACAGAGACACTGTGGACATCACACCAGTCTAACAGGAGTCCTGAGAGGGATTTACTCAGGGCTTGGAGCTTGCTGTACCTTTCTACTGTCTCCATTCTCCAGATACCTAAGCTTCTCATATTGCTGATGTTCCTGTAAAATACAGAAATCATCTTACTATGTTCTTGATTTGCTCAAAAACACACCTGAACAAGACACTAAAGTCCAGAAGTGGTATCTCATCTTTCTTCAAAAGATGTTTAATGCTCTTAGCATCTTGGCTGCTAACAAAGTAGCTCAGCAGCTTCTCTGCTGCTCCTCCAAGCACACCTGCCCCTGGTTTAAGCCCAGTATTAACTCCTTGGATCTCCCTCCACTAGGTTCAAATTTCTTCTCGGTGCTCAAGCCTACTTCTTCCTTCCCTTGTTGAGCAGTCATTGCCTGCTCCTGCCTCCGTATCTGCATCACATAATGAAAAAGAAATCCCTGAGGCAGCCCTCTCTCAGATGGTGCATTCACCCAACAGCTGTGACAGGAGAAAAGCAATTAAGGACATGTGAATGCTAGGTATTTTCAGAACTAATCTGGGTATGGTTGCTTCTAGTGTCCTCACTAATAACTTTCACAGTATCATTTGATTTTTTTTCCCCTAGGGCCATAGAGCTCAGGGCAGCTGGTAGAATCCATGTAAATGAGAACCACTTCTAATTAAATTCTCAGAAAGGATGTTTCTCAGACAAGAGAATTTAGGCCAAAACTGGGTCTACATTTGTTAAAGATAGCCTAAGACTCTCATAAAGCCCCTGTTGATTCTCCCTTGAACTGTTAAAGCAAGAAAGGTGTTGTGAAGCACAGAGAGCATGAGTGGTGTGCTAGGAAGGGCAGGACCCCATGGGGCAAGGAGGAACATCATCACCGATGATGTGAATGTCTGGGGAAAGGAGGAAGAACACATAGATGCCAAAGACAGCCTCACAGACCAGTGGACTGTGGCAGCCCCAGCCAGTCCTGCAGTGGTTCTGACCCCTTCCCACACTGCTCATGGCACCCACAACACAGCCAGTGCCAGCCCAGGCAGCCACAGCTCAGAAGCCGCTCTGGCCTAAAGTGAGCTGCCCTGGCCGGGCTGTTTGCAATCAGCTTGTGTACTTGAACAGAGTGTCTGGGAGACCTTGCAAATGCTCAAAGGGCTCTGTTGTGAGGGGCAGGGAGATGTGTGCAGGGGGTAGGAGGGAAGGCAGGCTTGCACCCGCCTGCCTTGGACCAGATTAAACGGCAGCCAGCCCTTCCTCACAAATAGGTCCTGGGAAAGCCTTCTGCCCAGTTCTTCCAGGAGAGCACAACAGCAGCACTGCAGGCAAGTGAAAGGACTATTAGCATAACAATGCTGCTCCTCCAAAACCCAGAACAAGCTCTTACTCAGCCCTTGCCAATTACTCTCCTCAGGTGGCAAGAGCGCCTAGTGCCCACTGCATTCACAGACTGTTTGTTTTCAGCTCTCTTTAGGTTTTGTTGCAGCAACAGGTTGTTGTTTGGGTTTTTTCCCGTGAATGTTGCTCACAGCACTTGCCACTGCCACTCTCCAAACACAGCTCATCCTTTTCCAAACATGGGTACCAGTTCACTCTTTCTGCCTCTGATGCTACACTGGATCAGTGATCACAAACTTTGGCAATTTATTTCTTTCCGTATTCAGACTCCTTCAGCCCCCTGTCACACCTCTTTTCCCATTTCTGTACACCCATGTCTGTAAGTTCAAAGCCCAGTTTCAGTGAAAATAAATTCTGGGGTTCGGTCAAAAATTCCTTAGCAATGCAATATACTGTAATGTTGAATTGCTCCAAAGGAGTTCACACATGGATGATTGCCCTTCAAGCCATTCCAACACTGCCTAACAACCAGCCCACAGCATCCACCACTGAGCCTCACCATTAGCTGTGCCTCCTAGAAAGAGATAAACCAAATAAGGGAAAACTATGTCAGAAAGCCTCCCTACCCCAGTAACAGATGGCTCTCCAGCTGGGTACTGGCTTTATCAGTGCTGAGTTTCACTTACGGAGTACCAGTCACTGAGCAGTGCAGCTTCTTTTCCGACTGCAGCCTGCACTGACTGGGATGATCAGATCAAGTGGGAAACTCCTGCCTATTGCTGGTGCTGCCACATGACCCCAAAGCATGAGTGGCAGCATGCTTATGTGCAAACAACAAGGTACAAAGCCATGAGCAAGCTCACACGCTTCTTTTAGTGAACACAACTTTCAGGGCCCACGGGTTTGTGTTCCCATCTGGCAAAAAGGCTTATGCCTATTAATATTTGTTTTGTCACAGGTACCAACTGGCCACAGGACTTAAAGCTGTTGCTCTGACATGTCCTTTAACATCACTGGTTTTCAGCTGGTTTCGACTGACCTTCGGACAGTTCCCTTTTGTGGTGCATACGCACCTGTTGCGGATTTGTGTCTATTGACAAAACACTTTTGTCCTCCAATACTTCTTGCAGGCAAGGTTCAGGCCAGGCTCAGGGGTTTGCCTGTTGTAACCGCTGGACTCTGCCTAGCAGGCTGCTGCTCCCTGAGAGCTCAGCGAGGGTTTCCTAGGGCCATGCGATCAGTCGCATCCCAGAGTCCATTTCGATCTGGCTCTGGCAGCCAGCAGCGTTACAACGCAGTCGATGGTAAAGAAGGTAGAGAAGGGTCTCTCATGAAGGTCTGAGATGGCTTTAATCAGATCTTGTCCCGGCAGTATTCAGAGATAGAGAGACAGCATGGTCTGGCTGCGGGGTGGTTTTGTCAGGGGCCCAGGGGCGATCCCTGGGCGGGGTTGGGGTACAGGAGCAAATAGGAAGAAACTGAGGGAGTGGCCAGGGCTAGGGCAGGGAACAGGGGGAACAGCGCAGAATCAGGGGGTTAACAGACTACCACATTTGCCTTCAGCATAAGACTTCCACAAGGATTTAGAGCCTGTTAGCCAGCTAGAAAAAGTTTCACAAGTTTTACTTTATGCCTGGAGGTATATTTATATGTATGAGCATATGTGTGTCACGTCCCATTGCTTTCAGCAGGATTCTACATGACTTCAACAGGACTGATGCTGCCTCGGTCTGCATGTGCACTGAAGCTGGGAACTGGCATTTCAGCTCCCTTATTTTATGCACTGAAAGTGTGGGGTGTGCCTCAAAGCCCATGGTGTTAATAGGACTTGGACAAAAGCCCCTCAGTCCCTTCCCTCCCTTCTAATCAATCCATGCCTGTTTGTAAGCAGCTGTGTGGATCAGATCCTGCAAAAGCAAAAAGGCTGCGTACTTTTACCTTACTAATAATTCATACATGGTCACAGCCAATTTATTTAATCACAGAGAATGTAGATCCCGCTGAACAGCTGCATCCTCCATTGAAAGATCCAAGCTGAATCCAAGGGCTGAAAACCCAGTGGAAATCATTAGGCTAATTTTGCAGCTTCAGTTCAGAGCAGTTACTAGTTTAAGTCAAGAGTCATATTCCGGCCTGCTCTATTGCATTTAGCCAGCTATGCTACCCAGGACACCACACCCATCTTTACAGCTGCTTAAAATGCTTAGGATGCCTATAACATTTTTTAAAAAAGGAAGAAAACCAAAACCAACAATGTCCTGTAATTACCATCCCCTGTCATCTTCCATTATCCACTACAGTCGCTAAAAGAAATTGAAAGGGGAAGAAAATATGCAGATCCATAAATGGCACCTTCACAAAAGGGGCTGCAGCCTCCAGGTGTGAGGGACCCAGTCAGTGGGACAGGGTGAGTCAGCAAGTGGAGGTGCTGGTGGCACACAGCAGCTGTTTTAGATGACGTACCATGCACCAGTGGAGGTGTCAGCACTGTCACAGACCAGCTTTTCTGGAGAGGTTCCATATTTGGGAATGAAACAGGCTCCCTGCCCTGGTCTGTGAAACACTGCTATTGTGAATGCTGCATCTGGCTCAATGTGCTAGCAAGGCATGGGGAGAGACATGCAGGGCTGACTGAGAGCAACCAGATTTGGCAATCCAAAGCTGGAATTAAGACCTTGGCTTCAGTATTTAACACGGTCCCAGACAGCCCCCAGGCTCTTTGTGTGGTCCATGCAGAATGATGGATCCCTTCAAAAAGTAGTCTAAAACCAACCTATGAGGCTAAGTGAGGAGCTGCCCAGACCTACAAATTTTAAAACTACAAACCAGGGGGTCAGACAGTGGATGCCTCGATATTAAACCATCCAGAGTAATCCTTGTCTCTCCCAGATTGCCTTCCCTGTCACTCTTGCTGTGAGTATAATGCATGATCGTATTTTAGTAACAGTTAGCACTTGAAAGATGATCTTGTCTGTCTGGAGTGGTGCTTGTGATTGAAAATAATTACATATAACAGGTTCTGCATATGGTGGATGCAGCAGGGAAGGGACAGTAATTACACTAGTGGCTTGGCACAGATCTAGGTCTCGTCTTTGAAGTGATAAAGAAATGATTTGTGGCATGCAGCAAAGGGCTTACTCCAAGAGGTAAAATATTAACCACTATTAATATCTCCAAGAATAGCCTGGATATGAGCAAGTCTTGAACAATAAATACAGAAGGATTAACAAACCAAGAGATGTTAACAAGATTTTGCTGTGGGCAAAATGACTGCACTCATAAACACCAAGACCTATCAGTAAAAGCCAGTGCACAACAAAGGAAACTTGCAAATCCTTGTGGTGAGCTATCCTCAGATTGCTGCTGTGGTTTCAATGGGAGCCTCCACTCAGGACCTGATATGCCTTAAATAACCCATGCAGACATCATATCATAAATTAATTGCAACTGTCCTGACCGTTCATAGCTGAAAGTCCTGTTTTACAGACTCAGCTCTTCCTCTCACTTGTTGAGGGCACAGCATTCCCTGATTGCTAAATGGCTCATCCTTGGGTTTTTTGTCAGTCCATTTGATCATTGCATCAAAAGCCTGTTAAATAAAGCCAAACCTTCCAGAGTCTCCTTCCTTCTCCCTCGCATAGGGCAAATCTAAGCACATGATTCAGCTAAGTCTGATGATGAAAGCTATCAGTTTGATGAATAAAGAGAGATGGTGATGGCAGTGAATGAGGCACTTAGCTTTGGACTCAGTCTCAGAGTCTTGCTGCTACAAAACGCATTTTAAAATGGAAACTGAACCCGTGGTGGCTTTCCTTGATTATGGGCTTTTCAAGAGCTTTTTACATGCATTCATTTTTTGTACATCCTCAGCTCCAGACACTTACAGCCTATGAATGCAGTGAAATGGACTGCTGGGTACCATAAAGGCCTCCTCGCCCAGCAGTTAGAGGGGTCTGCACTGCTGTAACAGGGACCCTGGGAAGGCTCTGAAGAAGGAAGGAGCCCTTCACCGTGCCTTGTTATTGTAAAAACCCAATTTGTATTTTCACTTAGAAAAATAAAAGGAATGGGCCAGACTTGATACAAGTACTGCAAAGAGAAAATAAAACTGGAACTGAAGGTTGCTTTTTGTACAGTCACTTTTTAGTGAGAAATACCTACTTCAAATTATCTTCCTCCTTGCTCTCCCCCATCATCTACTTTTTCTTCTTTTATTTTCAGACCTGACCAAAAAGAAAACTTGCCTTTTTTTTTTGTTTGTTTTGTACAGAAATTCTAATGTATACTGTTCATCTGACAGATATTCAGGCCATATGGAGAAGCTGACAGACAATAATTTAGAAGTCATCACTTTCAAGACCATTTTAATGATGATTTTTCCTTTCACTTTTTTTTTCTCTATTAGCCAGCCTGAATCTTCAAGGATGATAGAAAGTTTTCACATTCCCATCTGTCACTTGAAGGTAGGTAATCTTGACAAGCAAAACAAAACCAATTTTTAGATGCAGCACGGACTTTCACTATCTGGTTCTTGTGATTTAACAACTCACCTCACTTTAATGATTTTAAAGCATTTACCTCTCATAAAAGTGACTCCAGAGTGTGAAAGTAAAGTGCAGCTGGCACCTGAAGTTGTCTGCTGCCTTCAGACATACCTTAGCCAACAAAAAACATGGTTAAAGAAGAATTGGTTAAAAACTGAGATGCGAAATACTTCAGTAGACACAGCTTCTGAAGTCCGTTCAAAGAACCCTCCAGGAGCTGATACCAAGCAAGCAATGGAGTGATAGAAGTGGGTCAGAATAGATTAAGACAAACTCCAGAGCCTGGGCAGAGCAGCAGGACCCAAGAGAAGAAAGAGGGGAGCAGGGCCGTGCCAGCTGCAGGCAGCCTGGCTCCCATGCCCGTGGGAGTCCAGCCTCAATTCAGTTAGTGAGGGACAGTGTCTTTATACTGACAGCTCTTCGCCCAGAACATCCCTTCTTTGGGGTTACACTTCTACCTGCTCTCATCACCATCACTTTGTTCTTTGATTTCCCTGTTCTTCTGTTAGAGAAATGTTATCACACCAATCCATTACTGTTAGTATCTGTCCCTCAGGAAAACCAGACATGGAGCTGATATGGGCTTTTACTAGGATTAAACACAAGATCAACACTTTGGGCAAAAGTTCTACCTTTAGTTAGTAGTCACTGAACATGGGGCATTTGACTGGTTCCTTACTGAGCCTGAGCTTAAAGTGCCTCATTTGAGAGAGGGAACAATCCTGTGAATTCTCAAATGTGAATGAATTCAGTAAGGGACTCCCTCATCCCAGTGTCTGGGCAGCAGGGGCACACAGACAGAAATAATTCTATGCTGCACCAGATTTCTTCCCATTCCTCCTACAAGGGTCATGACACATGAGACAGCAAGTTAGTTCAGGGTTTCACTCAAGGTCAAGGTGTTTCTGCCACAGACTTCCTATAGTGGGACATTAGAGGGACTCTTACATGCAAAGAAAAATGAAGCATAAGAACAAGAAAAACCAGAGAGAATACAATGCTACAACCTTCAGCTTGCAGATCCTACCTCCAATAACACTGCTTAATATGGAAAGTGATGGAAATAGGGTTTTCAGCCAAGGGCAAAACCCCAACACCCTTTCTCTTCCTGTTCTGAGCTCCAGGTTTTAATTCACAGCATTTGACTTTACTTAACCCCCCTTCTTCTGACTGTCAAGCCCCATACCTTTAATGAGACTTTCTGTGTTACTTTGGGTTACTGCACACCGTGATCATGCCCTGCCTGGCACCTGCTTGGCTCCCAACCTCAGCAAACAGGCACAGTGAAGAAATGCCACCTGCCTACTAGAGCTCTTGGAAAGTGGGGCCAGTGGGAGAGGAAAACTAAAAAAAGGTATTACAAATACATACCAGCATCTAGCTGGCAAAGTGCTGTGTCATGGGACAGTCACACCCTTCATTTTCACTGTGACAGAGCATGGGGTAATGGAGGGTGCAGATGGGAGTTTTCTGACAGAAGAAACATCACTTATCTCTCTTTTTCATTTGATCAAAGGTGGTGTGCACATTACTACAGAGGTGCTTCAGGCTCAGAGAGGGAACTTTCCCCACCCAGAGATGCTTCCTTTCTAGGTGCCTCAGGTGACACAGGGCATACCAAACCTGAGCAGATGCCTCTGCAGTGGCAATTGAGATCTTTGTCAGTGCAATCAGGGGAGTCTAGAAGACATTTTTCTCATCCTAAAGAATACATAAACATAGGTCTGTGACTAGGACACATGTAAGCTCACATAACTCCTAAGACAGCAAAGACATTCACATGGGACTGGCGGACATGACATGGAGGCAGCAGGGAAAGCCATATGCATCTGGATTTGCAGCTGGAGATGGAATAGCCAAAGGCATCTCAAATGGCACTAGGCACTTGTAGGTCAATGACTGGATTGTGCTCCACTGGAAGTACAAAGCCAGAGTGGGATTTAGCCACCCAAATGTGTCACCTTCTGCCAGTTTAATTGCTGTTCAGTATCTTCCTCCTTTTGTTGCCTCTCCAGAACAGTGCAAGATTCCCCTAAGTCCTCTGTCATACCTGCCAGCCCACACAGAGATTTTGCAGACCCTAGGGTATCACTAACAGTGCAAAGCATCCAGATTTAGCCTGATGAGGTACGCCGTAGATATCTATTGATCTTAATGTGAGCTTAGAAACCTACCTCAAAGGAAAATAGCTGTATTGTAAACACCTTTATAAAGTGTATCAATCTGGCCCAAACTTACACTTTTCTTTATTCCTTATCTTCTATCCTTCTGCCTTCATTCTGCCCTTAAGATGCAAATGTTTCAATTCCTGTCATCAATTTTCTTCCTTTATGGGAAATTACCTGAATGTTACAGAAGAAGGAAAAGATTGAAGGAAAACCTGTGTTTCTCCTAAGTGTAAACCTGTATGTTTGCCTTAAAAGAAAACTAGTTGTATGGAAAAAATTTGCTGCTTCAAAATGATCTTGGTCTGCCTCAGTTGTTACCACTCAGAACTAGCTTGGCAAGTCTCTGCGCCGTTTCTCCCGGAGTTTGTCGCACAATAAAATGATTGACACCAATTGTTCTGAAAAGATGTGACATGGTCCAGTTAAAAGCAGAGTGAGTCTGCAGAGTGGAACTGAAACGCTTGAAGAACTCCAGAAAACACTCTGGAGTTTAACTGTCAGCTCATTTTTGTTTGGCAAGCCCTGATCAATGCTTGTACATTATAAGCTTTATGAGGGGAAAAAAAAAAAGCCTGAGTGTTATCACATGCCATCAGACTTCTTTATGTGACAACCCATCTGTGTGCTCACCCCGTCGTTTTGTGACTCAGAATCAAATGCTTGACAGTTCAAAGAGTCTAGAGCAGCATATGGCATATGGCATAATGTATTTAAATAGAAATCATTCCATTAGAAACACAAGGGTGCCTGCTGTAATTAATAAAAGGTAGTTTAATAACTAACTTCCCAAAATGCAAAACTCTCCATGTAGTCATAGTAGATAAGGCATACTCCTTTTCATTAACATGAATTTCAATAGCAAGTGGAGACTGGCCAAAACTAGGCAGAACTGTTCAGAAGCTCCATGCTCGAAGGATTTCCCAGTACGTGAACTGATCTCATGAAAGACGGTAACGAGGGAATGAAGGAACTATATCGTGCATCAGTGAAGATGCCTAACCAGAAAAATGGATAAATAGACAAGCATCCCCATATCTTTTCAACACAAACTGTTCAGACTAAGGTTGTTACAAGCACTATGTCTGGGTTTAATCCGTGTGTACCCAAATAATTGCTTTTCCATGTCTATTAGTTCACTGATTTATTAAAAAGCAATAGTTTTTAGATAATGAATAAAGCAACAAAATATGTCCAGCCAATTCCTTCACTTTGGTGGCATATCCCCAAAGTCACAGGGAAACTGGAACTGATGCAAAGCCTATATCCAGTGGGGGAGTACTGCATACAAGGCTTTTGCCTTTTTTTTTTTTCAGTTGGTTTTACTTCACTTGAGCTGTCTATGGATTAATACAAGATCAACCACTGCACATCTCAGTTAAACTTCAGCTATACTCAAGACTTTAAAGTAACACTTTCAGTACATGCTCTGCAGACCCTCTGGCAAGCCACAGAGAATTTTCCAAGGAAGTTCATACATGGTATTAGGAAATCTATACCTGCAATAAAGATTGAATGGCTCCGCATTTCTACTGAAGAGTGTCTAAGACCCCTCAAACGAGTTTGGAAATCACTTCTCTAGATAGGAAATACAGTAAGATAAATAATGCTGTAAAAGTCAGTGGCAGTCATCAAGCACAGCTGAGAATCACTTTTCACTTTATGCTTTTCTCACTGGTGTTTTACGGGTTTAAGTCTCCTTCTACTCTGCAAAAATGTTCACACCATCAGCACAGTTGATACACAGGCCTGCAGCCATCAACTGCATCTCTATCCATACAGTGTATCCATTGCTGATGGCTAATGCTCAGACAGTGAAGTGCTGTAAAATACATGGGAACTGCTGAAGAAAAGGTCAGCTTAATTCACTGTTTGCTGCTGTAGATGCAGCATTTTTTAGCAGCTTTTTAAATACCCTTTGCATTCACAAGGCTACTTGCACAGCAAGCAGCTAAGCACATGAATTAATCTACACATGAACAAAGGTGTATTCAGTGCTGTTTGCCTTTGTGCTGAACTACAGTGGGAAATCAAAAGAAATGGAGTTAAACGTAAGCAATAATAGACTCCATGTGAAATTGATCATTCGTATGGCTTCCTCAATTAAACTAAAACCAACTATTGCCCCATTCTCAGCCACTTTGTTTTCAGTAAGAGGGACGGTAAGATTCCACACAGCTCCAATTAGAACTGTGTAACACTCAAAATACTGTTTCATACTGTTAGACTGTGTCTGTTTTGTTCTGCATGATTTTCACATGCTGAAAAGCTTGCATCATGAGACATACCCCAAGAAAATATATATTTTTATTTTTAAAAACAAATAAAAATACAGATTATTCTGTGCTTCCTATCCAAAGGAATTCAAACTCAGTAACTGACACAATTTGCAGAGGAAAGACGTACTCTATCGAGTCAATTTCCCTCAAATAGATCCCATTTTTCAGTTTCCCACAAAATGTGATAAATATAATTTTGGATGGGAGCTGCAGTTTGTTACAAATACATTGCACATCTGCAGCTCAGAAAAATTTGGCACTGTCACTTATCCTCTTCAGAGAGAATCCATATGGACAACCTTACCAACATCTCAAACATTCTTGACTCTTTCTGTTAATGAAAACCAGTGTGTGAAAGGGAAGAACTGAGTAGAAGGGTGTGCTTCTCCCATGATGAACTCATGAGCCCACCTTTGAAATCATTCTGAAATGAGTTCAATAAAGTTTAGTAATAAAACTAGGGCTGGAAGGGACATGAAGAGGTCATTTAAATCATCTGGCAGCCTCAAAGTCAGGATAAGCTCTACTTGTACCTTCCAAAAGAACTGTTTGTTGAACCTGTTTTTAAGAAGCCCCTCACAACAGAGACCCCACCACCTTCTAAGACTTTCTATTCTTGTGGCTCTGTGTCTGCAACAGAACTTTTCACTAACCAGTATCTTCCTGTGATAATTTCAGTTCACCCCTTAAACCACGGACTCTGCTAAATCCCTGCTGGGGGTCTGAGAGACCATTTCATTTTTTTCCCCTCTTTGCAGCACCTTTCTCTATAATGGATTCAGCAGTCACGATTTATTCCTTTTTTTTTTTTCCTGCTAGAACTGGCCATTCCATACAGTCTCCTCCTCTTTCCCAGAGGATTTCTGTGGCTGCTGGCTTCCACAATCTACTGGAATTTTCCCTTCAAAAAACAAAAAGCCATGCCAGAATACTATCAGAGCAGTTGAATAATGAATCAAACTTGTTGCTTTCAATAGAGAGAACCCAAATGGAGAGCTAAGAGAAATGAAGACATTGAAGGTGATGATAATACCAACTAGCAAAACCCTAAAATGAACTGTGTGGCTCTTGGAGCTCATCCCCGTCCTCTCTTCCTAAAAACTTTTTAGAAATAATGCTTTATGAGCAGTGGAAGACTCTTCTAGCAACTCTTTCCTATAAAGGCTGTCCTTGGTAAAAGCCTATCACTGCTTTGATACCATCCCCAGCACACAATATTTCTGCTCCAATTTACAAGATCATTGGCTTAATGGATTAATACTTAGTGAATGGAGCATGCAATTCCTAGATACAAGACATGCATTTTTATTTGGACCTAGGAGTAGGGAATGCTAAGGAGCAATATTAGCATTGGCTGGACCTCCTACAAGGATTGAGAGAGAATTTAAGAAAAAAATTGAAACAGAAAATGAACAACCTATGAGGTGAATGTTAGATGGCTGCAGGAGCCACTAACGATGGCACTTGGACCATTTATAAAGTCTTCAAGGAGGAAAAGCCCCTTATTTTCAACCATCCTCAAAGACTAACTATTGTTTGCGTTCTTCTTTCAGAACCAGCTGGCTCCTGTGACCTGTCCAGCTCCTCACTGGCCACTTGTGCCACTGATTCCTGCTTGAGTCCCCACAATTTATAGTTCAGATATGAAATGAGCATCCTATGTTTTCTGTGATGCAAATAAAACCACCTGCAAGTGATCCCAAGCCAAAGCTGTCTGACAGAGTTATGTATCCAGCAAACAGCCCCTGGTTGAAGCTGGAGTGCAGTTTCTGGTGTGCAGGCTGAGCCGAGCTACTTACAGAGGCTGCAGTCCTTCTGCTGCTCCCTGTCCCAGCAGCTGCCTCCTGCTTTCCACAGTTCTCACACAACACTGTCCATACAGAACACTCATTTGCTAAAGTATTCCAGAACATGACTCCCTTTATGCTTGGACAGGGACTGGTGCAACCAGGGTCTCATAAGGGTTATAGGACATATTTTTAGACTTGTGAAAGTATTACACTTAAAACACAAAAGCACAACTAATTTTCACTGCTGGAAATTGCTGAAAACTGAGTATATTTTATCATGAGAGAAACCCTGTCATCCTTTGACTTCCTATTTAAAACTAGAATAATACCCAGCAACTGCTTTAAGGGAAGGGATATTCCCTCCCTCCTGCATCTGACAAGACTTTTCCTTGTCTAACTTACATACTCCAGAGGCACCACCATTGAAACAAAAATTGTATCCAGAAGCATTAGAAGAGCCCTACAACTAAGTCAGAAACATTGAGATCCCTTTAGTCCCAGCTTTTCTAAAATGTAAATATTCGTTTTAAAATGATACCATCACAGCTTCCAGGACCAGCTATTAATCTTTCTTTTTTTTTTTTTTTTCTGTCTCTTTTATTGACACAGAATCCTTGTTTTGAATTATCAGAACAATAATTAGATTCCAGGAAGGAGGGGGTGGGGGGGAGGGGGAGAGCGTTTTTGTCCCCCTGAGAGGAAGAGATAAAAGTTTCATTTCTGAAAGCCGATGTGCCAATGGTGGATAATGGGGAATTGGGATTCCTGCTTAACTGCATGGGAGAGTTCAGTAAAGTTTATTAATAAAACAATTTAGATAAACTCCATTTATGCATTATTTGTACTAGTATCTTGGCAACTGCTTATTTAGCATCTTGAACACATCAGGAATTTTAAAGAGAAATACTGAAATCTTCCCTCAGACTGTAAAATCTTTGACGGAAGTGGGTCTGGGAAGCAACAAAGAGTTTTCTTTTTCTGCTTCTCCTAATTTTTTTCTGCCAACTAAAAACAATTCTCTAATATCCTTGGCATAACTACTATAACAAAGCATAATTTATTTGATCCTTACACAACCCCCTTAGGATTACTTCTTGCAGATAGCCAATTATAAACTCTTACATACTTTATAGCCCTCATTATGTGTGACAGAGGCACACTAATAAATAATGCAAAACCCCTTTTGTACCCAGTCTACCTTGTGAGAATACCGGGGTCTGCTATGGAGGGAAAAAGCGCATTGTAATGCATTCTTATTTCCAAATGGACTGAAAAACTTTCTAGCTTCTGCTTGCTTCCTTGGGACACTTTCTTTCCCAGACTGGACTCCTGTGGCTTGATTCATTACTAGATAAAAATCAAGTTCGAATAGAAGTGGACCATGACATACGGAGTGTCACTGCCGTGTCACTTCCTTGTGACATCCTGTCAGCTGCAGACAAGAAAGGAGGTCTGAAGGCAGAACAGCCAGGTTGAATACAAATGAATGAATATTCGGTGGTAGGCTTTTCACAGTAATGAAGCAGAAAGGGTCAAGGCTCAAGGAACACATTTCACCCTGCCTGTGCTGCCTTTCTGGTGCAACTTCCAGACACTGCTAGTGCTCAGGTCAAGGCTCTGAAGGAGAGCAAAACAGCTCTGACCATCCCTCAGCTGTTAGGATTTAAAGAGCAGAGTGAACAACTCAGCAGAGACATGGGGTTGAATATGCACTGATAAGGTCCTGGTGCGCTGTTTTATTTTTGCCTTTAATTGACATGACTACTTTTTAAAGGCAAAAGCTGCAACTATAATGACTGAGAAATGTTACCAAGATCGCTACAGAGACCTAGGGGGTCCCAAAGGTTACAGCCAACTTCTGTCCCCACCAGGGACTTCTGTGTAACCACTGTGTTACTCACATTGCCTCTTGAAGCCTTCTTTTCCCTACATAAAGAAGACGGGGTATCAGTTCAAAAAGGCAAAGGGATTACTTGCCTCTGTGTGGTGCTTTGAGACCTTGAGAGAAGGTGTTAACACAAGATTTAAAAATCGAAACAGCAAGTAAATAAACAAACCCAACTTTTCCAAAGGCATAGCCCACCACAGCCCTTGCTCCCAGAGGAGTGGGCACAGCTACTTGCACAGCCTGTGATATGGGCTGCAGAAGCCTGAAGGTACAACTCCTGGCACCAAAACTAAGCAATGTAAATGACACATCTCCTCAGCTAGTGTCTCGATGGCCACAGAGAATTACACAGTCTGAGATTCCAGCAGACATCTGGGTCTACAGAATCTTCAATATCCCCACATGGCTCAACATAAATGTGGGATGAGTGCATAGAATAATAGTCTGTGTAGTACAAATACCTTAGCCACAGTTAAGTCAAAGCCCTGCCACTGAGCCCTGTTAGATTATGCAATTAAATCAGCAGCCCTTCATAGCTGGCTGTGGGGATGGCAACGAATGAGAGAAACAGACATTTGCCTTTGCATGCAGCTACAAAGAAATTATCTGCCATTTTAACTACAGGGTTTGACTAATGCACACTGAAGCACTCACCTTCAATTAGTCATTTAACCCAGCAGATCCAGGTGTGATCTGAAGAGGCTGAGATACCGCTAAGTGTTTCTCTCACAGGAGCCATAGGGAATGGCCAGAGGATGTGATAAACCGGTATAATCCAACTGGCTGACAAATCCTGTGCTTCCAGGAATGAGCAAAATCCACAGTATCTTTTCCATTTTGTACACCCCTCCACTTATGACAATCTCAGCACTTACATACCTCATTTGGGAACAACATGCCCCTGGGAAACAATGCAAAATTGTTACTTGATGGTACGATACTCTAACTCATGGTTTATGAATGCATCTTTTATTTGTTTTTAAAAAATGAAATAAGCATAAATTAAATATGAAAACTTTTTGCAGTTTGTAGGAAGAAAGAACAACTAACTTTAAAGTGTAAATACCTGCTATTTTTGGTTAAAATGATTGTGGAAACAGCTTTTACATAAAACCTGATCAAGACAAGGTTGGGGTGTCTACAGTCTGGATATTCCCACCTGAAAAACCTGTTGGCAGTGTCAGGGTAACTTCAACAGGATCAACAACAGGAACCAGAATAAGGCCATCATCCCACCTGGCTGTCACTGAGGGATGGGTTGAAAGGCTTCCTCCTCCCTGTCTGCACCCGTCTGCTTGCAACTCTCCCATCATCACTTCTTCCTTGCCTGCCCCAATAGGATATTGCCACAAGCATTTACGTGGCTGCTTGGGAACTGACATTGTAGAAAATAAGGATTTTTTTCTTCCTGAAGACAAGGAACAACATAGAGTCAGAAATGAGAGTTTGGCAAGTGATAAATACTTAATCCAATTTAGGATAACAAAAAATAAAGATTGTGCCACTGTACTCTGCAGCACATCACTGTGTTCCAGGTCTCAGAGTCTAACATGCAGCAGATCTGCAGAAACTGGAAATGTACAATTTGCATCCAGTCCCCTGCTCCCAAAGGGTGGTTCATTCCCTGAGGTATTCTGCTGTGCTTTGCTCCCTGAAGCACATTGCTTTAATCTGTGCTGAACACCATGGTGTGTCCAGTCCAATTTCAAAGGTCTCCAAGCAATAAAGGTTTATGGCTTTTCTGGGGCAACTGTTCCACAGCCAAATGGATTGCTCTGGTGTGATTTCAGGGGAGCAGTTAAATGGAGGCTTGTATCTGCCTCACCAGGAAAATACATCCACACTTAAGAGCTCTCCTAGAAGAATTTTTTGTGTATATATACACATGAAGGCAAGGTCACTTCCCAATGCTGCATGACAATCTTCTGTCCCATCACACTGACCTTTCATTTCCATTGAGGAGACAAAGACTCAGCTTGTCTCTCATTCCCTAACACACAAACACCACACTGTGAGAACAAGCACCACAACAAACACCAATGGCACCCCCAGGCACAGCAGCCTCCTCTGGAGCATAACAGCTCACCACTGCCTTCAGAGAGTGTTCAGTGCCACTTGCTGTGGCCACATGGACAGCTGAGCAGTGGGGCTTCTCTCTCCCTTGGGTTGACTTCCAGGTGCTCCAGCTTACCACATGCAGTGTGTCATTGCCTGCACCAACAGGCACAGGTGGCAACACGAGGGGCATCCAACAGGACTGCTCCTCCCCACAGCAGCCTGTTCTTATGCTGGTTATTGGGCCACAAAATATGACTTTGGGATAAATTTCATGTCACAAAGGAGCAGATCTTACATTGTGCCATTTCTGAAAAGAATAGTTAGGCACTCTTACACATTCCCAGCTATGCCTTCTTGTCCCCTTCCTCCTCCTCCTCTCATGCAATTTCAAGCTAACATCAAACAGTTCAGGGAGCTACACTTGCCAAAAAAAAAAAAAAAATCACAACTTTTTATAGGGTTATTATTCTGCTGGTATTAACTCTCCAAGTTGGCATACTGATGGATAACATAAGTGCCATGCCAAGGGCAAAGGACCACCCCTTCCCAAGTACCAGTAATCATTTTGAGCAAACCATCAAACCCTAGTCTGGGTCAGTTTGTTTGGAACCCTCTACCCAACCACAAAAACAGGTTGGCAGTCTGATATGGACACATCAAGGGAACAAGGGGCATGTAAACAGTGGTCTGGCACCTGACCTAGTCCTGGAGACGTGGGCAGAGCCAAGGGGACCTGCAGTGCTGCCCACAGCTGAGAGTGGCTGTGGAGCAACATGGTAAATGGGATTAAGAAAAAAGCCTTGGAGACAACTGTGCAGAAATGAGACAAAAGAGGGAAATGAGTGCTGCAAATATGACATTGAGGGATATTCAGAGATATACAAAATAGGAGCAGGATGAAAGCCGAAAGCTGAAGGAGCACAAACTTTCAAGAAGATGGGAATAGCTTCTATATTCAAGGCAGTTAAAAGGCCAAGGAGGAAAAGATTGTGACAGGAGCCATAAACTTAGATTACTTGCATCAATAAGGAAGAATAAACTGTTGTGTTATACGAAGGGGCCCTGCAGTCAAAAGGTAATTGGTGTTGGAAAGGGGTTTCTTAAGAGATAATCCTGTCTCAGTTCTCTGATGTACAGCCCCGCTCCCGTACCTCTCACGTTTGTTCGTTCCAATGATCTGCCTAACTGCCTAATAAGCATCATTCCGTCTGTCATCGCAAAAGGAGTTCATGGCTGCAATAAAAGGCTTGGATGCAATTCAGCAATCCAAAACGCCACAGCTCTAATTTATTCATTCATTTAGTTTTCAGTGGCGCAATGACACTGGCCACAATAGTATTACATGAGGCTGCTTTAAGTATCCAGGAGAGCTCAGAGAGCGGAAAATTCAATTCCCATTGCCATGGTGAGCGATGTATGCCACTGAAGTGAGCTTAACTCCCAGGGTAAGAAGGGTGGTCTCCTTGCAATATTCCTTTTTGAGCTCACAAAGAGCATTATCAAAACTCAGAACTCATTACTCTGACTGGGGGGTGACAATTCCTCCAAATCTCATTTTTGTGGAAACTCCTTCCAGCAAGCAGTAGTACTGAAAATATGCTGCTGACAATCATCAAATAGATTTACTGTGTCGGGCACTAAAAATGTCTGCAAATTTGGGAAGGGCAATAGTTTCTAATTCCTTATGAACTGTCCCAAGACAGATCTTCTGAGGACTCTCTATCATTACCTGCCACTCAATTGACATTAGTTCAGCTGAGTTTGGATATTTTCCAAAGGCAGAATGGTGTAAGAACATAAACAATTTACGTATTGACCCTTCATGTCATAAAAAGGAGTTGGGTGGACAGTTTGCAACACAAAGTCCTTGCAGTAGGTACAGCTTCTTTTTGCTCTGCAGAGCCATGGCAAAAGGTGCCTTTGACACCCCACTTGTAGTGCTTGCTCTGATGTAGTACCTCGAATCAGGGGAGCACAAAACACCACCAGTGACACACTGCATGCCCAGAGCCTGTGGTGCAGTGAATCAGGGGCAGCTGCTTTGTACTCAGCTTTACATAACTCCTGACAGGCCTATGAGCACAAGTCAAGGCACTGTTATTCATACAGTTGTAAAAAATAACAGTGGTTTGAAAATGTTTACATGTTCAATTGTATATAAGCCTTCCCCAGTGAGTACATCTGTCTCTTTTTGCTTTTCTCTGTCAGTCAAAATGCCTCATGAATGCAGAAGCTGAATGCTGCAAATGAACATCAATGGAATTCTCCTTCCAGCAAGGCCCATGAAAAGTGAGGACAGAGAAATTTGTATTTGTAATCTCTTCTGAAGGGTTCTCTGGGCTGGAATTGCCTCAGTTTGCAGCTTACTAGTTTTCAGAAGCCATTTTGCTTTGGTGAATGCTATGCAATGATTTTTTCCTCCAGCATTTGAAATCAGGGGCACCCCTTTATCTGTCATCACTGCCTAGGACAGATCCCGCAGCCACACCTCTTTCCTCAGACAGATTGTGCTTTTACAGGTAGAGCCATAATAGTGATGATTTTTGATAGGAGTGGAAGGAGAGAAAGGTGGCATGATATTTTACTAAAAGACCACTTTAAATCAGAAGGTAGGAGCGAGCTGCCTGCAGGAACAATCTGCAATGGGAGAAAGGACAAGAGAAGGTTAGGGCAAGTCAAAATGTCTTGTATTTGTGACAGGTAAAATGCCTGCCATGGCGTTACCACAGCTCAGTTTTCATGGGACAAATAAAGCCCTTATATTTAACAGTCAACATTATTCCTGCATTTCATGCATATTTCCATGTCTAGGGACATTGGAGGGGGGCTGACTGTGTGCAGATCCTGTGGAAGACAAGAGGGATTTCTATGTCCCCTAGTACTCGCTCAGTTTTTGCTGATCTTCCCCAGCTGTTACAGGGGACATGAGAAGCTGGATGGCTATGACATTCCAAGGTGGAGGTGTCCAGAGGCAGGCTGACTCAGCCCTTGAATGGGGAGGTGGTATCAGTCACAGGTTCTGCTTCTCATCAGCAAGAAATGAAATGCTTAAGACAGTCCCTTAGCAGAGTAATGAAAAACTCTCTTTCGCCCTCAGTAAAAGAAAATCATCACAAGGTTTCTTGCCTTACCCTTCTTTTTTATTTTAATAAAACTATTTTTCCTCAGTTTCTGTGCAGGAAGATCTTAGCTGACCCACTACAGGTCATTCAGTGCAACTGATTTAATACAGGTGGAAGAAGCTAGAGACAAAGAGTAGAAAAATATGACATCATTATACAGTAAAATTTATTTCAGCTCCTGGGGAGAATATTGCATTCATCGGGGAGCAAATGAAATGCTTGTGTCAGGAGAAAAAGATTCAGAAAGTTAATTTGTGGGTCTCCTTCCTCACCTCAACAGAAGAAGGAGAGTTAATGCTGCTCCTTGGCATCAACTTTATAGTCACGGAGACTATCACAATCCACTTATGGATGTGGAGCAAAGCAGCACCTTTCCTAAAAGGCAGCAGTCTGCAGCTGTGCCAGGATGGGATATGCTTGGTGGGCAGCCCTGCTCTCTGCCTTGTGAAACTAAGGGTAGCCATTTGACAGTCAGAGAAAAATTAGGTCAAATCACTGCATTAAAGCCAGGCCAGAAAAAACAGTGCAGATGAGGAACAATAGTCGTGTGACCAATTATAGCGAATGTTGTGATGTGTGCAGGAGCTGGGTTAGATTTTCAGCTAAACTCTTGGGAGAAATGCATTATTTATTGGCATTACTTTGCCAATTATTTTAATGCAATATTTATTACTGCATTAAACAATAAGCCTTAGATCTTTTTAATGGAAGAGGAAGACGCTTGCTTGGTCTCAAAGCAAAACACCAAAGCACAGACAGGTCCCGCTTGCTCTCCCCCAGAAGTTTATTAATGAATGAACTGCTCCTAACAACTTGCTCTCTTTTTCTTCCCTGCCCTCCCCCTTTCCTGTCTTGAACTTCCAGCAGAGAATCAAGTCTTTGTTATCACTCAGGCTGTTGGTGAACTTTAACCCCTTCCAGCAGCCTCATGCTGCCCCATGGACCATGTTCCAGTCCAGAGATGGGTGAAAACATCCCCTGTCCATCCTGCCAGCAGGATGAGGACCCAGGGCTGTCCTGTGCCTGTGTCTGGACATGTTTCAGGGTTCTTCAGCACAGAAACGGACTGGGCATTTGCAGCCATTGAAATTCTATCAGAGGATTTAACAGATTACAGGGGGAAGAATGGGTTTAATGGACGTTCCTTCGTTTCTAGGCTCTCTCTCCATCATATGCAGCCCACACTAAGTAATACACCGGCAACAGTGATGTGGGAAGCAGAAGGAGCCTTGGTAACACCGAAGTGTTTCATTAGTGGATCTTGTTTCTTCCTTTGAACTTCTTCAAGACATTAAAAAATTGCATCATACCATAATTTCCTTTTCTAGACATGAAACATGCTGTGAGAGCTTCGTGCTATGCAACTCGATTATACTGCTCATGCATCTCTGAAGCCTAATTTACAGGCACATTTTCAGGTACAAGGCAGAAGGATCAAAATGCAGTTTATTAGAGCTGTAAGGGGAAATACTGTGGGGCCAGTATTTACACTGCAGTGGCTCCAAGTGTTCAGTGGGAATGAGCTGGACTACAAGGACATTTTAATGTGCTTTGGATCATGCCTGCACTAAGAAGAGATCACAACGGTTCTTATCAGTGGTTGTGGAAACCAGATGCCAGTGTCTAGTTATTGAGGTTTTATGTCCAGGAAGCATGTAAATCCTCTATTTTATCAACCCATCTCCTTTCTATAACATGAATGACAGATGGAGTAAGAGGAAATTGCATAATAAAATGAGTAAAAGCTGATACCAGTTTGAATTTGTTCAAACACTGATGATTATCTCATGCTTTGAATAACAGACATCTGCATGCCTCTCATTAAAGCAGGAGTCTTTGAGCTACCATGTCATAGCTGCAAGTCTTCCTAAGTTTTTCAAATAAAATAACTGGTTTAACTACCAAAACCACCATGTTGTGGTATCTTAAAAAAATTAAACAGCCTTGACTTTTCAGGACTCACTGGCTCCTTTGCATAAACATCAAAGTTCCACAAAAGCAAAACCCCCTGTGGGATTTATAGCATGTAAACAGTCAAATTAATCCAGAGCTTGGTGAGAGATTGACAAAAAAGAGCAGAAAGGTGCAAAGCACAGCTTAATTAGATCATTATATTCCACAATGACCAGCACATGGATTATGGAAATCCAGCTTTAATAAAGTCCTGGATATGCTTATTTTGGTAGAGAGCCGATATTCCCATTTAATATCAAGTTCAGAGAGTAATAATAATTATTATTATTACATGGACTGGATCCAGTATGACCACCTTATGCAGGGAAGCACCCATCTTTTACCTTTGCAGCACTCAAAAGCACTGAGTAAAGTAATTTAGCTAAAGTAAGAGCTAGTGTTTTGAGACAGGGGAGAGGGAGAAACACACCTAAACATCACCAGAGCAATCCAGAGCAATCCAGTCCTAAATCAGGTCTGCTTGCACTGGCCCCAGGCCTAAGTTATCATTAGTTATCACAGCTGGGGTCATGATCAGTGGCTGAGGGACAATGAGCTTCATTGTATTTTTTCCATTTCTTGAGGGTTACAGGGACTGGTCTGTCAGGCCAGCTCCCAAGCTAGGTGGGCTTGCTGGGCAATTTTAAGAAGAAAGCTGTTCTTCAGAATAGTCTTAACCAAACATATGAAAATCCACAAAAAACAGATAGTTTGAGGAGGAGTGATGGGGACAAGAGCCAAAGTATTCAGCCATGGCTGAAATAGGAATGCTTGTAAACAAGGAAATGCAGCTTTTGTGAGCTGAATAGTAACTCTGACAGAGTTCAAGAAGCATTTGGACACTGCTCTCAGGCACATGGTGTGACTCTTGGGAATGGTGCTGTGCAAGGCCATGAGTTAGACTCAATGATCCTTATGGGTCCCTTCCAACTCAGCTTATTCCATGATTCTGTGATTCTGTGGGATGTGGGATAACTGGTGTGGGCTAGCAAAGACATGACATGATGGAGAGGAGAGTTTGCGTGGGGACTTCCAGTGGGCACATAGGAACAAGAGATGAGCACAAACAAAAGTGTCCATTCAGTAGATTAATGCGAGTCAAGAAACTAAAAGCAAATGATGGAGACTTTTTTTGATGCTTTAAGAGGCCACCTAGACACAGAGAGTAGATGGGAGTAAGGCAATAAAAGTAGGTATTTATTTGAAAGGCCTTCAAAGATACCCCCTGGGGAGCCAGAGGCTATTGCCAAGATGGACCCCAAGATGGACGACAGGTCACGAGTTCTTCACACTTTTATAGGTTTGGTTCATTTGCATATCAGGGTTAATTCTCCAATTAAAGCTTCAGTTAATGATGTAATTCCCCTCAGCTTTCCCCCCTCTCAGAGGCTCTTTGGTTTATACTTTTTGGGCCTAGTACGCTCAGGGTATCCTTGGAGAGCAGGCCTGGAGAGGCTTTGTTATGTCTACCTAGCCTGAGAGAGCAGAAATTAACAGGCTACAAGAAACTTCAGAGCTACACACCAGGCAGTACAGGATTTGAAAAATATAAAAGTTAAAACCTAAGGCATCATTTTTCTCTGAAGTTAATAAAAACACAGTTGTCCCATAGGTGTATTCACGGGATCAATTGTGCTGTTTAATAAACCCCACATCAGGATGCAGGGGTAGTGCATTTTGGATGCCCACACCCTCCACCCTTCCGAGGCTTGAAACCCTTTTTCACCTGGGCCATGTTACTCCCTCTAGCACTAACATGGTCCTGGTGGAACCAGCTGTCCAGAAGCCTGTTCAACAACTCCTCACAACTCTGTTAATTCAGGAGTACTTTTAATTTATAATAGCAGACCCATTATGCCTAACTCACTGCTCTTTAACGCCATCAAAATGGAGGAAAATATTTATAATGCACATAAAAATTCAAGCCCTGAGCTTCTTCAAAGACCCCAAAAGCTCAGTTGCTATGAATTGCTCTGAGTCATTATGAAATCTATAGGGCTGCTTTTTATCCAGGAACAATCAAAACCTTCATCACAGGACTCCCTTTGTGCAAGATCTCCTGGTGTATTGAGCAGTTGCATATTGTCGCACACAAAAAAAATTCTGAGAATGCTTTTTTCTTGTAATAGAGTATTAACTACATTTGTACAATACAGAATTACATTATTTTCAGCATGGTTTTGTTTCCAGCCACACTACCAGGCAGAAAAAAATACTTATCATTCACAAATGTCAGCTGAGAAAAATAAATCTAAGGCACATTAAATCATACAACAAAAATGCTCTAAGAAAGCCCCTTACTGCTCCATTCATGCCCTGCAGCTTGCTGATCATTACATATAAAACATACGCTTATTCTCATAAAATGCATTAAGATTTTATGGCACAGTGTCTTGAAATCACTCAGAAACAACATAGAAATGTCATTAGTGGGTGACTGTGCTATGTGAATTATAGCTGTTGCTCAGTATATTATTTCATACCCTGAGAAATTTGATCTACTCAAATCATAATTATTTTCAGTTTCATCTGAACATTAACCCTGCTCCATCTATGGGTGAGTAACTAGCCTGGCTCAAAGTCCATTCCCCTTGGAAAGCAAAGCGTGCACCATCACATTAGGAAAACAAAGAGCCAGTCTCTGTTTCATGTTAAGCTAAAAACATCTGGAAAAATAGGTCTTGTTTTATTTGGTGCACACTGCATGGCTACTCTGAGATAGCAAGGCAAGCACCACTATTTCAGATTAACAAAAGAGTAATAATGTGCTATTTTCTGACTTGGCAAAGAAGATGCTAAATAAATCATGTGAATTATTCAGTGTTGAGAGACAGGTTATATTTTCTATTTCTGCTCTTTGCTCAGTCTCACATGACTTTAGTACATGCAGAGGTGAGAAAAAAGGCCTTTCTTAATCTCTGAAGTATGGCTTCCTCAATACTGACTGTAAATTGGGTTTTTCTAGGTGAATGGTCAGAATCTGGGTCCACTGAAGTGACTGCCAGGAATGACAACACAAGGTTAGATTGGCATCTCCATCCTCCTAAAACTTCTACAATTGGGCAGGTCTTCCCCATTTTCCTCCTTTTCCTTCCTGCATCTTTCCAAATGGTGTGCTGAAAGAAACACTCGTGTTGGCAAATCTCTGTATCCTCATATCACCCCACAAGTCCTGGGGAGAGGACGCCCACCAGTGCTATGCACACGTGCTGCCAAATTCTGCTGAAGAGAGCCTGTTCGGCAGGGATATTTATGCCTCCCTGCTCAGAGCTCAGGTCTGACAAAAGTTATGATACCTGAAAGTACTCCATCAGAGTAGCAATAAACATTCCCTAATGCAACAGAGTGCCTGACTTACATGAAGCCTTTCTTCACAAGCACTTTAAACAGAGGATTACAATCCCCTTGACACCGCATAAATCCTGGGTGACATGCTGGATGCCATGAATCAAATCAACACTCCAAGGGCTGCACCAGACAGTGGCTGGCTCCTGAAGGCAAGGGAAAAAAGAGCCAGAGGAACGCCCCTTCCCTGCTTTGTTGTGCTCATTCGGCACAAGAGCCACAAGGCCATTGAGCTAATCACCACCACAAAAACACTTCAATGCCTCTAACATGTGACATATTCTTTACTACTGTGCCCTGCTAATTTGTCTCAGCTGTCTTCTTTGGTTTTCCTCACTCTGAGAGATACTGCATCAGTACTGGGCATTTTGAGTAATTAAACCTGCCAGGATGCCTGACTTTTGTCCTGGGACACATGTCCATCACCAGCTGAACACACCCAACAACTCCATTCACAGCTGTCTGCAGATCCATATTTTGATGGACATCACGGGACTGTGAGACCTTCCAGCTTTCACCTTCTCTGTGTAACTTCTGCTGTGTCCTGATGATATGCTGGGACAAGGATGGGTATGACCATTCACTGGCTTAAGCCAGGGACACGTGAGGGGAGGGTTTAGATCAGGACCCCACAGGGCATTGCAAACACTGCTGGTCAGTTCATCAGAAACACTAATCCCAAGAACTGGAAGAGAGGAAGGGGAGATTTTTATTGTTTCACTGGCCTTTACTGTTCTCTCAAATTTTCCCAACCACCTTTACAAATGCATACAGGCCTGCATTTGGGGAAGGGCAAAGACTCAGCTCTTTTCTCAAAGGTAAGGATTTTGTCTTACATGCAGTATGCGCTTCAAAATAAATGTTGTCTTGAATCACAAAGTTAGACCAGATGTAAACTTGGACAAGGAATTACAAGTTCAGCTAACAAATACATGCTTTTCAGGTGTTCTCACTACTTCTTATTTGTCTTGCTGGATACTACTTCTTTGGCAATGCTTGCAAAGTAGAGGTTTTATAATTCCATATTACACAAATATAAATCAGTGAAGTATAAGCAGATCAAATATAAACAGATGTAATAATGGCAATAGATTGTATTTTGACCGCCTGCCTTTGAAAAAGAGTGGTTACAATATCATCCTTATTAGTATTTCTTTCTTAAAAGAATTGAATAATGGCTCAAAGCACAGCTAAATATTATAGAATCAGAATTATAGAATCATAGAATAGTCTGGGTTGAAAGCAACGTTTAAAGGTCATCTGGTCCAACCCCCTGCAATAAGCAGAGACATCTTCGATTTGCTCAGGTTCCTCAGAGCCCTATCCCACTCGACCTTGAATGTACCATATACTTCTGGTGTGAAACCAGAAAACCTGTTTAGTTAATGTGGATATTTATAATTCATTAACTGTCACATTTCATAGGTATATAGCCTTCCTTGTACGTGATGTTACAAAGACATAAAAAAAACAGTGTCTTGTAATGTAAAAAAAAAAAAAAGGAAAGATTCTAAGGAATTATGTAAATGGCAAATGATACAAAGACATGGAATGAAAAAAGTAATCTTAACAGCTGTAGTATCACAAACACAAAAAATAATTCCAGACCTAAGAGAATATGAGACATAACAGACATAAGTGATAGCTGTACAGTTGTGTAGATATAATGATGTAGAGTTATGGAATTCATATTATAATATCCTTTCCACCTGGAAAGTTGCAGTCAACTTAGGTCATATTTATTTCTTTAGAATAATGAAAGTGAAACCCCCAAAAATGTGTCTCGAAGGAAAAGAAGTACTTAAGTATTATCATCTATGGTGAAAAGTAAATAAGGAAAAAGTTAAAGAAATGGTGGGGAAGGACAGAAAAGGTGCTGGAAGAGCAGACTGTGTAGTTCAACAATACCAGAAGATTCATATTGATCTGGAAATAAGAAATCCATCATCTAATCCTTCTGTGGTGATGGTACTCCTGCTGCTACAATAACCTTGGAGCAACTGAGATGTGGAATGCAATAATAGATGGTGGAATAAAATAGATTGAATGATTATACTGGAATCTGTCATTTGTCAAAGAATAAACTTTTTCCCCTTTCCTTCTAAAACATTCCTTAGACTGAAGATTGAACTACTGCCCTAAAATGAGGATGAAAGCTCCCCCTCTGAAAGGCCATGCCTCACAGTAAATTTACAGGACATGAGAATTCCAGGATCTCAAAACAAAAGTTTAAATTTTCTTTCCCAGGGATGTGTCCCCTCAGTCAGATTAGCAACTCTTACCTGACTGATTCCTCTCTTCTTAGCCTCAACTGATCTTTCTCATGTCCAACATAAAAGAGTCACAACCACCACCCAATGCTCACCTTTCATCTAACCCATGGTCCTTTTTTTTTTTGCAAATACTGAGACAAAATCTTATCATTTAAATTATGAGAATATTTTGAACTCT
This sequence comes from Coloeus monedula, assembly GCF_965178545.1. NCBI lineage: Eukaryota > Metazoa > Chordata > Aves > Passeriformes > Corvidae > Coloeus > Coloeus monedula. The sequence goes on from NC_138783.1 coordinate 53,138,140, forward strand.
AAGAAATGGAAATAAGGAAACCATGTTGCAAAACAGGATGCTTCCTCCCCTAAAATCTTCCACAGTGGAATACGTAAGTCCCAACAGACTGAAGTAAATTTTAACACCTTTTGCATTTTTATCAGACATTTCTTTCTAGGTTTTCAAAAAAAGATATTGCTTAATGTACCTGCTTTTTCCTTCTAGGCCAACACAGGGACTAATGTGCTAAAAATCTTGTGGACTCCTCCCTATTAGGTAGAATTGGCTCATTTTTTCTTTTTACTGAATTAACTACATAGAAGAAAGCTCTTCTACACTCTACAATCTGCAGCCAAATGCAGTGAGACAGTTGCAGTTTTAGAGAGCATCCTTTACTAAATGAAATCCTAACAAATGAAAGTTCAGCACTTAGAAATATGTGTCTTTTCAAACTGTCATGTAAAATCTTTTGCCTCTAACTTGTGTTATATCAAATTTTCCACTTATATCTAGAGCTACAAACTAGATTGATTGCCAGTGTTAGAAATGGACGAGTCCTTTAAAAGCTTCTCCTTTAAAATAATTTTATGCAGTCTTCAAAGCTATAACATCAGAGATATTAACAGCCCCAGAGGCTTTATTTTAAAGACCACATAGAAAAAAGGAAATATTTTAATATTAAAAAGTCTTTTATATAACCCACTCAGACAGGGAGAGGGGGGAGAACCTCTGCTAAACCTTTTCAAAATATGTGAGCCAGTTTTTGCAGCAGATCCTGGAGGTTCTCAGCCTGGATGTCAAATTGTATTAGCTACCCTTCTGTTGTTCCATCCATGAGAAGGGAAGCTGAGGGTGTTACTGCTTGTTGTCATATGGACTGTGACAGCATCAGTTTAGGAAGGTGTATCTTGGAAAGTACAGCAGTCAATATGCAAAATATAAATCGATTACACTTCTTTATAGCTTTAATAGCTGTTGTCTGCCAGACTGAAGCTGTTCAGACTTGGTTACACATCCCTGATAGCACTTGGATGATATAGTAGGACTTGCTTTCAGTAGACATTACCTATCTTCTGTCAAATCTTTCTCCTGTCAAATCTTTTAACCTGTCTGTGAAGCTTCACTTCCAGTAACCACAAGATTGTGAAGGGGCACTACTTTGTTGCAGGCTAAATTCCATGGAGAAATAATTCTCTATGACCAAACAGTTATGTAGTAATCAATGCAATGTCAACAAATGAGTACGATGAAAGATTCCCAGAATGCTCCTTAGACCTCTCTGATGTCTGACACCTCACTGTTGGGTGAGGTTTGCGTTTTCTTGAAGCTTGTGCATCGCAAAGATTCAAGGGCTTTACATCCTGAATCTGAACTAAGCTTTAATTCAGCCACATTTTCTTTGAGGAGTGTGAGCTGTGATATGTTGGGAGTTGTTTCAGCACTCAAGTATTTTCAGGAAAAAGATAGTGAACTAGTAAAAATCGAAGCAAACAGTAGTTTCCATCACTACAAATGGACTGAGAAAAATAAAAAGAAGGTTACAGTGTTTTCACAACCAAATCACACCAATTGCTACTTTTCAGTACATATACATCACTAAGACACTGTCAGCAAGCTTTCTGTCTAATACTCATAGATATTATCATGTACAAGCAAGAATGCAGAATGAGGTACATTGCCCTTAACACTTTTTCCTCAAAAGCCAAGGTAGATTTCATGATGATGTTAAGAAAATACCCCTCTGAAGTAATAGATGTCAAGTCATACTGACTCATCTCAGTCTGTGTCCTTACTTGGCACAGATCGAGTCAATTGACCCGCAGAGTCATTGATCTGCAGTAGAACTGAGGACAGAGCCACGCAATGACCCCTTCAACATCCACATCGAAGGGCCTCGTCACGGGCTGACTGAACAGGAACAGGAAGGCAGCAGTTCACTTTGCTGCAATGCTCCTGGAGTTCTATCCTGCTATTCATGACTGAAGACACCCATTATGAATGAAACACAGATTTATTTCTCCCGTCCTTATTTATTGTTAGTTCTCCTTGCTTGAAAAATGGCCACTTCCCTTCTTTGAAAGATGTCTGGTGTTTTCTAACATCAGCTAATGGACGTTCTTATCGATGGCTGTAACGTATTTGGCATCTCCATAAAGCAGCACAACTTTCTGGACCACAAGAGGAAACTACAAGCCTGTAAATATCCCTGTCTTCTTGTCATTCTGCTCTCCAAGGATGACTTTGAGAGACAAGAAGCCTGACAGAGTCTGGACTGTGCTGGGAGGTGGGGCAAGGTGTGAGGAAAACCCACTGTGCTATCTCGGGGTTCTCCTCACCAGAGCTGTCATACAAGCAACCCCTAATTCCAAATGCACATTCAAGAGAAAAATGTGAATGCTTAGTTGTGCTCCTTGAGCAAGCCATGTGTCACATGGGTTTTCTTTGAACTGGAAGAGAAAAATAGGGTACTGGACACCTGGGACTTTCCCATTCATGTAGCAGTGCATCACCGGGATCTCTCCCTGATCCATTGTATTTTAATTCTGCTGCAAAATCTGAAAGAAAAGTTACAGTGAATTTCTGACAATCCAGCTGCATCAAAAGGGCTCACAATTCTATCACCTGACCACCAGGCACTTCAATTCTAAGAAGCTTTCCATTTCCCTCTGCTATCCAAGGCTTGTGTCAGAAAATGTCACAAAAGACACACAAATCAGACATGGCAAATAAATTTGTAGAAATGCTCAACTAAAATATCTTCTCTAGCAGGTTAACAGGTCTCTGGTGAAGAAAGAAGGAAAACACTTCTACCCCACAGTGTTAAACAGATGTGCTGGGAGCAGATGCCTCAAAAGCAGTAGGAGCTGTGACCAGAGTGAGTAAAATACTTTGTCACGGATGTTCCCAAAAGAGAGGGAAAATACAGTTCACAATGATCTGTCAGGAAACCTGCAGACCTTCACAGACTCTTAAACTTTGTTCCAGATGCATTTGGTACTCTAAAAGTCATACTCTAAAAAGAAGGTCTTGAAATATAATAAGCTTCTATGAAGCTTTAAACTTAGGATCTACATTTATCACACTTTAAATACAACAGATGGATCCACATAATTAGCAGCTTATCTGCATATATTTGTAGATAAGAAAAGAAAATGCTTAATGAGCAAGTAAGAAGTCTGTTTTTTCTAAAACTTCCAAGCCTTTGGGCCACAGCTCTATCTTTGCCCTAAATATAAGAATTCTACTGGCATCACAAGGAGCAGTGCAGGTGGAGGATGCTTTAATCTTTTAAGAGTGAAGAAGACTTTCAGATGCCCTGCCTCCCCATCCCCACAATTCCTGCAATTCAAAATATGAAAGAACAAGAAAGAACAACTTTAGAAAAGAATTAACCTTACTTCAAACACTGTTAGACCATCTAGTTTTAACTTTTTAAAGTCTCCACTAATTACACAGAGCCTTACAGAGCTCCTGCTATGAACCTGACATACTTAGGTTTCTGTTGTAGCCAGTAGTTTTCAGAGGAGACAAACCATTTTTGCTGGTATGTCATGATTAATGTGCCAGGCACAAGAAATACCAATGACAGATTATTTTACTTCTTCGCTCAGAGATCAAAATTAATCTTATCCAAAAAAAAGGAAGAGAAGTCAAGAGATTATATGGACTTATAAAAAAATGTATGAAGGAGAACTTAACTTTGATTCTTGAACATTCAACTTTTTGTGCTTTAAACCAACCGCAGTTTGGGCTCTGGTATCACCAATATTCATACACTGACTGAAACAAGCCTATAGTTTGTTGACTTCACTTATCATGCCTTGAACTATTTAAGCAACTGAACCAAAAGTCACACATCAATGGACAAGCCAGGCTAGAGGTAAGAAAATGGTTAGAAAGTTGTCTTACCCTTACTCAGATGGGAATAATATCCACCTGAATATCACTATTGCTATGGCCCCAGGAACACTGTGAAATAAGTAAGCATTTAGGAGACAGGAGAGGAGACAAAAGCTTGTGGGCTGTTTAGCAAATTCCATGGGTGCGAGAACTGAAGGAAACACTCCTGATAGCTAGGGAAAGAAGTGGGGACAGATGAGTGGAACCAAGTAAAAAATGGGCCAAATCACTCCTGTAAATCCTATTAAGTTTTTTTTTTTCTTGTAATGTCTCTATATAGAGAAAAAAAAGTGAACACTTTTCATATTTTAACTTGGAAATTGGACCAGTTTTTTTATCAACATTTTAGTAAAAAAAAATTATGCTTGAAATTCTGAATTTGATATTTTCTGACAAACTTTAGAAGGAAAGTCAGACATAAAGTTCAGATTTGAATAATGCAACTACTGAGCAGCAGGGACAAGCAGTTACAGACATAACGTGCTGAAGATGATTAAAGTCAAAAATATGTGTCTTCAGCTTCAGCATAGCAATTCATCTGCCTTTTTTTTTTTATTTGAAGAAAATTAAAGTAGGCACTGTATGCCAGCAAGGGAAACTGGAATAGTTATGGCTAAAATACATAAAATCAATATTCTTTCTCTCTTTTCTTTTTTTTTCTTTTTTTCTTTTCTTTCCTTTCCTTTTCTTTTCTTTTCTTTTTTCTTTTCTTTTCTTTTCTTTTCTTTTCTTTTTTCTTTTCTTTTCTTTTCTTGTCTTTCTTTTTTCTTTTCTTTTCTTGTCTTTCTTTTTTTTCTTTTCTTTTTTCTTTTCTTTTAATTTTTTCTTCTTTCTCCCTCTCTTCCTTCCCCACCTTCCTCCTTCCTCCTCTTTTGTTCTCTCCCCCTCTCAAAATGTCTTTTTAAGAAATTGTACAAAAAGAGCAACTGAACAAAAGAACTATCGTGTCAAACTATATCAATAACAAGTTCAATAGTTTTTGTCATTGATTCAGAAGAATTTGAATCCATTAAAATCTGTGAGTTTTAATGTATTGACATTTTATAGGATTAAAAAATCTGAAATTTTGGATTGTTTTATGTCAGTATTTTTCATCCCTGATTTTGTTCCAAGAGATAAATGATAAATACTATCTTTCGCATATTAAATGGTTTGATTTTGCAGAAGGATTAAACATATTGACAATGATATACCCTTCCTAAGGAACAGATGAAACTTAGCTAATCCACCACAAGAACCCACTACAGAGCTAACAGGGTATTAGCTAGCACATGATAGTGCAGAGAGCAATGCTTTTGCTGAAATGAAATGAAGACAATTCTTTTGAATGAGAACTTCTTGACAAAGCCACGCATGAGGAGTGCAGACTTATTTCAGGCCTGTGTTGTGCTGCATCTCTCCCTCGGTGCAGGGCAGACTCAGACGAGTGATGATAATGGGGGATCCCACAGGCGGCTCCCATTCTGCGCCAGTGATTACACACCTGTGTGGCCTTGCCTTTATCTCACTGTGCAGCAACAAGCTCTCATGTGAACATCCTCTCTGTCTGGTATTGGAAGTGATGAATGGAGTTGTTTTCTTGTAAGAAAACCCTGTAAGAGCTCAAATGACTAAAACGGGGCAAGCACTGCAGAGACAGGGTCTGCCTGGAGTGCTGCACCTGGACTGGAGCTCCACACTGCACACTCAGCTCAGCATCCCCAGCATCCCACAGCAGACAAGATTCTTTATGCTACTGCCTTTATAGTGTTGGATCCAACAAATGGCACCTGAAGTGATTCTTTGCAGAGCCTGAGTACCTTTTTAACCATGGTCATAACAAACCAGTACCTCCCAGGACAGCGCAGGTGCTTATGTCTATGCACCAAAGGCCATTCTCCAAGGCAGCCTTCTCTCTTTAAAAAACTAGGTTTGAATGGAGCTACAGTGGGTCAGTGCCAAAGAATGGAAAGGACAAAATCATTCACTGTTCTTCCGTGCACAGGAATGCTGTTAATGTTACAAACCATATTTCAAAGTCACTTGCAGCTAGTGAAAATATCACATTTGCCACTTCACCCTCTGCTCTAAATTCCTATCAGCTTTTATCTTTTCACTAACAAAAGGAAGCACACATGATGAAAACTAATGTAAAGGAAATAAAGAGAAAATGTCCCTTTTCAGAAAAATATAGCAGAGATCAAACTGCTGGGAAAAAAAACAAACAAAAAAAACCCAAAAAACATCTGCTGCTGAGTCTCACGTCTCCCCACAGGAAAAGTTACACTCATTCCTCCAGGACTCGGTGAGACGGAAGTAATGGTTAGAGGAAGGCGGAGAGTCACTGTGTTATTTCATTTGGCAGGAACAGTTGTGTGACCCTCCCCAGTGACAGTAAGACACCTGGATAGAGGGAGGCTTGCAGCAGCAGAACAGCCTCAGTTGAGCTGGCCTGCAGCTGTATGAATGGGTTTTAGGGTCACAGAGGGGGTGCATTTAGTGGTAATTCCTCAGGACGGGGTTACAGCCTCTGCAACTTCACTCACCCCAGGGGTTCTCAAATCCACAAATGCCATTTCGATGTCAGGCTTGCCAAAGTAGGCAAACACACATTACAAAACCTTGTAAGGTGGCTCATTCTGCTGGCAGATATTCAAGTAGGCCTCCAGAGCAGACCTGCCTCAAGCCCAGGCAGATGCCACCTCTAAGCTTTGAACCTCGTTTTTTCCCCCTGAAAAAATGAATGGCTTTTTGCCATTCTCTAAGGTACATACAAAATATCACTCCGAAGGTAAAATAACGTTGTGTGAACTTCTCAGCTGACGGCTGCTTGCTTACACTAGGTCTTGTTGTGATTCTCGGTAGCTCTTGGCTTCCTGATCTGCTGCCATGTTAAAGTGAGCTGATTATTTGGGGACAGTTTCAGAAGAGCTCAGTCCCAGCATTGCCAAATGCCACTGAGGATATTCTCATCCTCATGAAGGCTGTTGACACCTTCAGACACTGCCGAGTCTGTTAAAGAAGTGACATAATTAACCAGGCTCAAAATAATTTCTAATTAGAGTTCATCCAAAACCATCCCTTTACTTTGCTGATAACTCTCTGCTTTAATAGTGACTAAGTGACACTAAAACATTCACACAAAATCTCCATAAACCATGAAAAATCTACTTGAGAAAAGTTTGCCATTAAAACAGGAAAGCAGTTAGAACCACCTGATACGTCAAGTACGACAGAGATGAACTGCACCTATGAAGGAGGACTCATATAAAACACAGTAAGCAGTTTCCAGAGCTTCAGTTCTTCTTTCTGTTTTCCAGCCTGTCTGAGTCAAGTTCAAGACGCACAAATGGCTTATCAAAAGGGATCAGACATGAAGGAAATCAGTAGTCCAGGACAGGCTGAGAAGCAGCTCATGGAGAAACAGAGTGTTTTACTCTGGTCAGTAAAGAAGTGGCTAATGAAATACTGGTGTGGGATTCACAAAAAAAAAAAAAAAAAAAGAGGAGTTGAAAAATATAATGCATAGGAAAAAATTCTGAGGCTATAAAGAGTATTGTCCAGAATATTTAGCATGTATAAACCCTCAAAAGCCAGAGATGCTGACAATGATGTTTGAACGAGTACAGAGTGAGTTTTAACATTCCCTTGCTGACTGATGTATTTTCCTTTCAGCATTCAGTTTCAACACAGACTGGAGAGTCATTAAACGTCAGGAGAGATCCTGTTTTGGAAATGAAGATGTCTGTGTGGGTGTAAGATTAAATGTTCTCCCATCGTTCAAATGACTCAATGTCTGAAAGACCCAAATGCAATATTTTGGTTGAAATGCTGTTTAATCCAAGCCTAGCCATAATTTTGAGCATTCATAAAGATCTGCAAAAGGACAAAGCATGTTATCCATCATTCTACTGACTTAGGAGATTTTACATCCCTTCTGCTCGGTGCTTGGTTCCCTTGCCTGTGTCGTCAAGATTAAGCACAACAGCACAGACAGCAGGATTTTATAACATCCTTGACATGGCTGCTACCACCTCTTGTTACTGTTGGAAAGCTATTTGTCTGAAGCCTCAATCTGTTTAGCAAATGACAAAAACATGAAGCTGGGAAAAGGAGAGCAGAAGGAAATTTTCTACAAAGAGTGTGACTTGTGGTTACAGGGTGCTACTTGTGTATTCAGGATTTGAAGTACTATGTGGGTTTACATGTGGGCAGGGGTCCACAAGACTCTTTATCCAGTTATAAGGTGCCCTGTATCAGAGCAAAAATTGAAACAGGCACACAGTATAAACTAACAGGTCTTTTATTCAATTTATTCAAATTGGACTAAAATTTTGAAAGTGTTACTTTTTACTTGAAGACTTTGTTTCAAAGGACCTAAAGAAACTTCAGGCTGGACCACATGTCGTCTGTCACCCAACAGCCAGCACAAAGCTCACTGTGCACCTTGGCAAATTCAGTAGGAATATGACCATTGCTTAGTGCCTGTCCTGGATCCCCCTGGTACAGCCAGGTGATTTTGCAGTGCAAAGATCCAGAATTAATGAACATGGAATAGTGGCCTGATTTCTGTTCTGATAACTAATTGGTGAGGAGCAGAGCTGCTCCCCCAGAGCCCATCTGGACATGCACGCTGCATCAGGCATCACTAATGAAATGAGGGGGGCTCAACACGCTTCAGCTGAGCCAAGGCCTGGCATTAAGTGTTCAGCCTCTGAAATTCAGCCTTTCCTGAGAAGATTCCTAGCAGTGAGGCAACATAATCAGTGCTTACTTTTTAAATTATTGGCCATGGGTTATGACCTCTGTATTTCAGAAAAAAAACACCTATGACTGTGATTTGTGGCGAGCATCCTTTACCAAAACCATTGCAGGCTGTGGAGATTAAAACAGCCAACCTCACAAACTCAGCAATTCACCCTCGAGGTATTTGATGGATAGAGTGTATTCTTGTGACTACAACGTGTTGTTAGGTTGAATCCACCAAACTCCAGCAGTTAGAATACTCAGAGTAGCAGAGAAGGGACTACAGATGTGAGGTCTGAGTGGAGGAAAGCCAATCCCAAACCCCCGATGTTCATCGCTCTCCATGAACCACTGCAGGCATTCAAGGCAATGCTGCTGCCCCGAAGACAGAGCCAGGGAGCTGCCACCACCCACTTGTAAAATCACAGCCCTTCCCTAGCCAGCATCTCCAGGCTGAGCTGCACTCCTCTTTCCCAGATGGAGACAGGGGGTTGTGCTGCTTCCTCAGGGCTGAATTCAGCCTGCTGTGAGAAGGCAGCGGAGAGTGGGAGCTCAGTCCCAAAGACTCAAAAGTAATCAGGCAAGCGCATTCTGGAAACAATTATGGTTTCCTTTCTCCAGGGAACAAGGCTCTCAAATATTATATTACCTTTCTTCCAGCAAACCCCATATTTATTTTCTGTTACACCTTGTATACATTATCAACATGAATCATTAGTGCTACACAGTGTTACAAAATGAAAAAGCAGATGATAGTGTTGTCCAACAGCATTAAGATATAAAATAAAAACTGTTTGTCAAGTAAGTAAAGCACCAGAATTGAAAATAAAACAGCTCTGCAATGAAAATGCAGAGAGAGAGAAACAATTACTGAGTAATTATTTCTAGCAGGGTTATGTCATAATTGGCCTCTGAATTAAAAATGAAAACAGCATTGACTTGTTAAAAAATTATAATAAATCAGGTGAAGTCAAAAATATGGTTTGTTAGGGTTTTTTAAAAGTATTTGTAAATAAAACAAAAACCCCCAAACGAATTTATTTCTGTGCCAAAAATGGCCATGAAAATCTCATTTTTTGGCATATTCGCACAAGAGCAGGGCCAATAGCCCATCAGTTCACACATTTAACCAGGGCACCTCAGCAGCAGATTTTGTTCCCTCCTGGCCTCCCCTGCTCTGTGTTGAGGTCAGCCCATCTGAGTCCCAGGGCTTGGACTTGCATGGAAGAAATAACTATTCCATGAGAAAAAGAGTGAGAGAGACTGCTTGGGAGGGGGAACCCATATTTGTCCATCTAGTGCAACAACTATTTAAGTACTTCATATTGAATAAAAGTTTCCCCAAGTTGGACAGAAACCAGCCCCCCAGGGAGTGGTTTAGCCTTCCCAGAGAACAGAGCCTTGCACCCCCCTGGCACTGAGGGCAACACCTGGTTTGGGCTCTCACTATCCCCCTTGGTGACCCTCATCCTGAAAAAGTCTTCAGCAATTTCAGGGCAAGCTCCCAAATACTTTAAGGATGACTAAAAGTCATGCTTTTCAACACAGCAACTACTCGGCAGGGGGGAGCGGTAGGAGGGCCTCTGCTTGGTGCAGAGGCTTGCACAAACTGGACTGAGTGCTTTATAGGCCTAATTTTGTCATCATCTGGCTCACTGGCTGCTGGGCTTTCATTAATCAACAGGAAACACCATCCTTGGCTAATTTGGAAAAGTCAATCTGTTATGAGCTTTCACTTGCTTAGAAACAATCCCACATGAAGAGAACAGCATGGCTAGAGCGAGCACTAAAAACAGGCTTTCAGCAGTAACCCCTGTTGTCAGGTGTCAGACAGCAGGGGAGTCTCCTGCTAATGCCTTTTACAAGCAAATCCTCTCCCCTCACTGCAATATCTATCTGTATCACTGTTATTGCTTTCCTGACAATTCCTCTGTCTCTCCAAAGAGATAATTGAAATGTCCTGCTGTTTCTCTGAGTTTGTCCTTTGAAGCCCATTAAATCTTGTTTAGCTATGTATACCTTAGAGAAAATAAACTGCTATGCCATGATTAATCATCTCAGATCCTGGCTTATTTGTGAGGTGGAGGTATACTGAGAATGACTGAGGATGTTGAAGGGTATTAAAGCAAATTGAAATAGAAAGAGAAAAATGAAAGCCCCTGTGCACTAACAAGAAGAGGAGGAATAAACAACCAAAAACCAGGATAAGAAAAAAAATGAACCACAACCCAAACAGAACCTCTTCCTACTACCTGCACAATGATGTCACTGAATATCCCACTGCTCTTAGGGAGAAGGTGAAAAGGAAAACACATGGCAATGATTAGTGACATGGAGGAAGACACTTGGACATACAGCAATGAATACTGTGTCAGCAAGGAAAGGCAGTCCACAAGGGAAAGCAGAGCTTCTATGTAAAAAAGGAGAGGAGAAAATTATATGATTAAATTCTGGTACTTAAAATGAAGAGGGAACAATAGCTGTAAGGATTAGATTCCTCTACTTTAAATAAAACCCAAAAAAAATCCAGAAAGGATATTGGTCTAATTGTGCCTTACTTTTAAATATCCTGGGTCCAAGCAACTATCATCCTAACTGACTTTGAAATCCTATTTTCAAGCAAAAACCACTGCTGTAACAGCTGCTTCTGGAAAATTTATGTGCCTGAAATGGTATATACCTGCTATGCTGTTCCAGCGGTAGCGATCTAGCAGGAAAGCCACTGTGGAGTTAGACCAGATGGCAAGACAGAAATAGGAAATCTCTGCAATTTCTTTAAATAAAGAACAACTAGGGGAAAAGCAGAGAAAGCTAAGAAAAAGCAAAGTGCAGAGAAAAAAAAAGAGAAAAAAGAAAAAGAGACAGCAAAGTTTGGTGGATAATGAAAGGAAATGCAACTTGAAATCAGTGTGAGACAATCACTCCTTATCTGCACACAATTAACAGATAACATGGACATCAAAGGCAAACTCTGCTTTTTGCAGTTTGTATATGCTTGTTAACACAGATTTCTTCATTCAGTAACTTTTCCTCAGTTTGACTCTTCAGAGAACATTCTATGGCTTTTCTGCCAGCTATAGGAAATGAGAAAACACTAAACCCTATTTTTAACTTGTAAGGTTCCTCTCACCCTGGTTTTCTTGTTAGGCAGTTTTCACACAGAACTTTCACTCTCACAAGGAGTGTGGCTGCCCAGTGATTTAGAAGGTTTCCTATACAACCAAGGTCTGAATGCATTATCCCACACATGCTAGTGGTGCTCTGTGGTCCCTTGGTCACAGAGTCACGTCAGAAAATAGGATCATATTAAAAGGCTCAGGACTAGTGTCAAAGGGATACTTGAACTATTCTGAATCCCTGCAATCAGCCTAAATATTATAAAACAGCAAGCTGCATCCTAATCTACATACCCTCTCCCACTTCATTTATTTTACATTAAGCAATAAATTCCTTAAGTTACTACGGAAATCCTTTCTCTGAGCACCATAACTAATTAATCCCTCTGAAAATGGATAGTGTTGGTCCAGAGAAACTGCAAATATCATGCTTGTCAGTTCACTTGATAGTGCCTGATACATATGGCAAAACCCCAACTTCTTGGTCAAAGTTGCATCAACACTTACACAAATTAAAGTCCTCTTGGAGTTACAGGGGAAATATGTCCAAGGCCATAAGCAAGCATATAAAAATTATTTAAATTTTATTGATTCCCTGAGCTGGCTCTTAGTCCCATGCCTTTCAGAGATGTGCTGCCATTGCATATTACAAACATGCCTCTTGGATGGCTTCACCTTCCCCTCAACAGCAGCTGCCTTGGCAGTAAACAGAGGATGTAAAACATGAATCCTATCCTGCAATGAACACACATCAGAAAAAAGGCATTGTCCCCACTGGCCTTCATGTCACAGCTTTCAAGAAGTCCCAGGAATGACAGCATTTTGAGGCCATGAATTGCTAAATGATTAAAACTCAACCAGATGCACTGTGTGGCAGAAGCAGCAGCCTCTGTGGAAAATTCACGAAGGTTATCCTTTGAAAATGCTAATCAAAAGAAAAATGATTTGCTTTGGTACCAGCCACTCTTTAAAATAACAAAGAGTGTGCTCATTTGGATTGCAAGACTATTTGTGTAAAGACAGGAAGAACATGGGTTTAGCATAATGATGAGGTCATGTTGTCAGAAGCCAGCCCAGACAAACGTGTCCCCAGGGGCCACTGGTTTAAGGCAACAGAAAGAATCACCATGCTGGACTGCAGGGATTATTTTTTGCTCTGCAAACAGCACACTCCACACTGCATCAGTGAAAACATTTTCACCATTCAGCAACACGTGGGCTTTGGCACTGCAAACTATGACTTTCTCGAAAGACCAATGAATAATAGGTATTGATAGGCATTACAAGAAGCATGTGTTCAGTGTTTCAACGAAATATGGTTGGCTTTGACATCCAGGACTCTAGCTGTGGGCACATCCCAAAAGAGAGAAGAGATTATCTTTGTTTTCTAGTAGCTCATAATGAAATTCCCAGCTTTGTCCATGCTTGTCATTGTTAAAGCTGCTACCAATGATTAGAAGTGAAAGAAAACCCTACTCACAGATCAGAACTTGACCAGTATTTGGAAACTACTTTTAATACAGAGCTGCCACAGAGAGCACGCATTGTTCATTTCTTAGGATGTGCACAGGCACAATACAGCCAAAGCCTGACATCACCAATGGTCCGAGGAGACAAAGCAGGTTAAAGTGCAAAACTATTAAAATACATTACTGTACAAAGCAGTATTGCTGGGAGAGTGCAGTCCTCAGAAATGCATCTCTGCAGAGATGAGGCAGTGTCAGCTCATGCTATTGGCTGCCCAGAGGTTGTGGGATCTCCATTCTTGAAAGTATTCAAAACTCACCTGGACACAGCCTAAACAACCTGCAGGAACTGTTTTGAGCAGGGGCTTGTGCTAGAGACTCCAGAGGTCCTTCCCTTCCCTTCCCTTCCCTTCCCTTCCCTTCCCTTCCCTTCCCTTCCCTTCCCTTCCCTTCCCTTCCCTTCCCTTCCCTTCCCTTCCCTTCCCTTCCCTTCCCATCTGTGTCTCTCTTAAAACAGCTTAGAGCACAGGCAGAACTGAGCACCTGCACCTCTGTAGGAATATCTCTTTAAAAGCAGAAGAAATAGAGAAGGTGGTGCCATTTCAAACAGGAAAACCACTTAAATGTTCTGATTCCATATGAGTAAAGTGTGTTAGCTGCATTTTACAATTCAAGGAAGTGTGTTGCAAAGGGCTGGAGCAATATGCCCAAACCCACACAGTAAAAACAATGTATAGTCCTGAATCTCAGGGCATTTCAGTTGATGACCTTGCCCTTAATCCTTTATTCCATGCTATATCAGAAGAATCAGGGATTATCAGAATATGACAGTTAAACAGGCAACGGTTCATATTTTGACCTCATTCAGAAGAGTTGTTTGAAGTTATTAACTTATTTGTGCATTGTAATTTCATTCACATACAGTGCAAAGCTGGAGCATTTTATAAAATGGAAGCAATTAGAGCCTGTGCTTTTTTCCAACTAAATGACCCCCATCTCCTTCTAAGGGAATGTAAACCAGAATTAAGATGACTCTAGGCAGAAAAAAACCAAAACTATAATAGTAATTCATACTAGTTGGTTCTAGATGAGGTACTGAACACAGATGATGAAGTGAATTCCTCTATCAAAGGGTCTTATTAAACCGGGGTGTGGGAATACCCTCCTGTGATAAAAGCACATATTAGTCAAGAAATAACTTTCAAGGATGGCTGCTGCCAATGAGCATAAATCAAGGACTGCAACTGATTAACTAATTTAAATACTAAAGACAGCTTTGGTTGCTGTGGCAATAAAAGAAAGGTCAAAAACCTGATGACCTTGGAGGCTCATGATCCTCTGGAGATTTCAGAACCTAAAGTCTGGAAATATATTAAAAGATATAATGCTAGCCAGATTGCCTTGTAATAGCTTGGCTGTTTTGTCAGCTGGAAGACAGACTTTGCAGCATGTTTCACACCAGTCCTCAGTGTGCAGCTAGCTCCGACTATCTGATATCTTTTCAGCATCAAAAATCAGCTGGGACATCAGAGAGCCTCAAACATTTCCTTTGAGCTCCATTGTTGGCCTGTTACTACTCTCAAATTTCAGTTCTCTTTCTCATCGAGCACTTTATTATCAAGTTCTTATTGCTAAGTTAGCTTCCTGGGTAGCTGCTCCTAAATTCATTGTACTTTTCATACTACTTAGAGGTTTGATTCAGAGCCTTTTGATGCATAAAAAGCCACTGGAGAAAGTGGCAGAAAAGCAGCACCTGAACATCCCAGGAGAAACCAACACAGGCCACTGAGCTCAGTGATTTGCTCAATCTGCAGCACCTAAGGATGTGGCCAGTGATACTCAAGAAACCTCCTGGCCAAATGTTACACCTGGCTGCTGTGGGACCTCCACTGTTTCCAGGAGAACGTCATTAGGATCCTCCTGATTTCACCCACCCAACCCACTGAGTAGCAAGGATCTTAGAAACTCTGCCTGCATTGTGTCTGAATTCAGCTGTCACTGAATAGCAGGCATCTGTGAGAAGCAAGCATAAATAAGATGACTGTGTGACCACAACAGCCTTATTGTGTAAAGCATTTGCCAAATTTCAATAATCATGTAGACCAGCCTATTAGCCTTTTTTTGGAAAACACACTCTTCATTCCAAGACATACTAAACAGTCATATGTCTTGTGTTTGAGTGCAAACACTAATTTCTTTTGTCAAGATGGTAGTCAGTTTTTCTGAAAACAGGACTACTCCTGTGCAGAAGGGCTTCGCTGTTTCAAAATAAATGCTGTTTCTATGAGGAATTTGTCAGAACATCAAGATTAGCTGTTATTCCCCACTGCTTTTGTAAAGACTCAGACTACATTCCAATCCTACTTTCTAGAAAATATCTAATAATGCTTTCCTCAGTTTTCAATTAAGATGTTTATCTATAATTGGCATTACATTAGTATTGTATTGCATGTTAACCAAGGTAGCATCCACATTTGTTCTGCCTAAAACCATAGCCACCAAAATTGCCAGCTGCAAACTGGCCAAAACCTTGAGACAAATGCATTCTTGATCATTTGTCTTTAGACTAACCCCTTAAGCTTATTTATTTGCTACTGGTTTTCAAATATTTTAAAAGCTAATCAATTAATTGTAGGTGTGTCCTTACCTACCATGGGGTTTTTACAGATTTCACAAAGAGTATAGAAAAAGTCATATTTGATGGGCATCACAGAGCAAAGCAGGACAAGAGGGAATCAGTCAATTCATTGGCTGAAGAAAGGTGAAAAGGTTCACGGTCTGAGGATGACACTTGAAGTTGTGTGTTACAGTGACACTCTACACAGTGCCTGATTCACCTTCAGCATGCAGGCATAGGGCACCAGAGAGCATCAGTTCAGCTACAGCAGTCACTTAGTTTGTTGAAGGGAAAGCATCCAGCTGGCCAGCTTTGCTCTTCCTAACAAGAAAACACTCTGGGTCAGCTCCCCAGGACATCAGGCTCATTTGAATATTAAATATTTTAACTGCCACATATCTTTATCCTCTCTTTTTTCTTCCCTGAATCCATGAAAGCTTTTGTGACAGCTGCATGCTATTTATTTATGTGAGAGCAGATCATGGCCCACTTGGGAATGCCAGTCTTGATGCACAGAGCTCACTCTCCATTGCTCCAGCAAGAGCAGAAGTACTGATCCTTCCGCTATAAAACTGGAGGGTGCTGGGAAGAATGCACCCATAAAATTTACAGCTATCAACATATCTACAACCTTCAACCTTACTGCATAGTATTCATATGCTATAAACCTTCATCTCCATCCACAGGAGAGCAGCTGTCACTGAATGAATGAAGTTTTCCCTGATAACCACACAGATATTCACTTCTTTTTCCTTCTGCAGAGGAGGGTGTAGTGGTTTGACCCTTACTGGATTTCACGCACCCACCAAACCCACTCTATCACTCCCCTCCACAAGTGGACAGGGGAGAGAAACTATAACCAAGATTCACGGGTTGATATAAGGTCCATGAGAGATCCCTCGTGAAATATTGTCACAGGTAAAACAGACTCAAATTGGGGATATTAATTGAATTTATTACTAACAAAATCAGAGTAGGATAATGAGAAGTAAATAAATCCCCTACCCCTCCTCCGTCCCAGCTCTACCTCCTACCGCAGCAGCACAAGGAGAAGGAGAATGGGGGTGTTCAGTTCATCACATGGTGTTCCTGCTGCTGCTCAGAGAGGCGAGTCCTTCCCCTGCTCCAGCATGGGGTCCCTCCCACAGGAGATAGTCCTCCACAAACTTCTCCAGCATGATTCCATCCCATGGACAAGAGTTCTCCAGAAACTGCCTGCAGCATGGGTCACTCTGCCACAGGGTGCAGTCCTTCAGGCACAGCCTGCTCCAATATGGGTCCCCCCTGGGGTCACAAGTCCTATCAGGAAACCTGCTCCAGCGTGGCCTCCTCTCTCCATGGGTCTGCAGGTCCCTGCCAGGACCCTGCTCCGTGGGTTTACAGCCTGCTCTCAGACATCCACCTGCTCCAGTGTGGGTTTCCTCCACAGGCTGCAGATGGATCTCTGCATCCCTGTGGTCCTCCATGGGCTGAAGGGGCACAGCTGCCTCACCGTGGTCTGCACCACAGGCAGGAATTCCAGCTCCAGAGCTTGGAGCACCTCCTGCCTCTCCTTCTCCACGGACCTTGGTGTCTGCAGAGTTGGTCCTCTCACATATTCTTACTCTACTCTTCTTTGGCTGCAATTACATCTGCTCAATAACTTTGGTTTTTCCTTTTCAAATACATTATCAGAGAGGGTTTACCACCATTCCTCATGGCCTCAGCTATGGCCAGCAGCAGGTCCTTGAAGCCAGCTGACCTTGGCTCTGCCAGACATGGAGGAAGCTTCTGACAGCTTCTCACAGAAGCCACACCTGTAGCTCCCTGCTACCAAAACACAGCCATGCAAACCCAATACACAGGGTTTATAAAGTTTCTAAGGAGTAACACTGACTTTGGTCCATCTCTGCATCGCATATCTACCCAAACTCAGTTCACTGCCAAGCTATGGCCATAACCAGATTTTTCACCATAGAAGCTGAAATTTCCACAAGAAGTTCCAAATGGTAAAGCCGTCAGGAGCTGGCTCCCTAAATTCCCCACCTTCTTTCAAGTTCACAGCCCTAGTTATTTCTCCTCATAACATTCACAATCTCCAGTTAAAACAAACAAACAAAAACCACAACACGAAATTGTTTTTGAGTCTTTTCTGAAGCATTTCAAAATCTTGGCTTTTGTTTCCCTTTGAAAGAAATACACAGTAGAGACAGGAGCATCAGGGGGAGGAAGCCCCTGCTGGCCCTGTGCATGTGCCTCCCCAAGCACCCTGTGGTGCCCCTTATGGGGCTGTTTCAAAAGCCTTTGGCCCTTCTCACTGGTCTTCCTCAGGCTGCAGCACCGGGGTGTGGTACAGCACATGATCCTTATGATCAGTATCTGGGGGTAATAGAAAATACACAAGCTACCCGTGGACTGTATATCCCTAGCTTTCCCTCTTCTCTGCTTTCCCCCCGTGCCCGATTTCCTACTCTTGCCCTTGCTCTGTCCCCTACCAGCAGCATTAGATGTCCCTGCCACCACGCACTGCTGTCCCATCACAGGAGTAACGCCTCGGCTTCCCCCTCCCCTCTTCCCACCCACCCCCAGCTACGTGGCACTTGCCGGGGCTTACGGTGGAGGAATGTTAACAGGAGAAGCCGGTTGAACCAGGCAGGCATTTAGCGGATTTTCCGCTCCGCGCTGCTGGCAGGCGGGACGCGGAGCTGTCGGAGCGTGGGCTGCTGACCCGGGCTCCTCGAGTGCCAGGCAGCCCAAACGCAGCGGCTTTATCGCCTCGCCCGGGCACACTGGGGCAGGGAGCAATCGCTGCTGCAGCTCGTGGGTGCTGTGTGTGTGTCACAGGACTTTGCCAGCAGCCCACGACTCTGCACTCTGCATATTGTGGCCATGAAAGTGCTGTAACCGGTTTAAACAGTGTGGTTTTATGAAGTAAAGGGTGAGTTTGTGTAACTTTTTATAGTCTGAGTGATTTTCTTCAGACTTTTTCTTAAATACATTTGGTCACTGTAACTGTTAACCTGCAGGTCACTGAGTTTCACAAAGAGCTTTTGGTTGTCATTAAATTAATTTACCTTAATTTCAGATTCCAGAGGCATTCCCTCAGCCAAGGTTTGCACCCAGTTCAATGAGCACATGACCAGAGGGCTGAAGCACACCTGCAATCCCACCTGGCCCAGCATCCTGGCTGTGGTGGCCTCACTGGGGACAGGCATTCAATGCCATCACACCCAGGCAGGTGCTTAAAGAAATAAGGAAGGAAGTCCAGCCCACATCCCACACATCCTTCTCTGTCTCATCCCTTTGAACCTAGGATGCATTGAGAGCCAACCTACTGTCTCTTTACCCCTCTCCTAAGCTTGGGCCAAACAAGATGCTTTCCACAGAGCCCAAGAGGAAAGCTGTGAATCAGCTGCATGCTGCTTCTTATGGTGAACTGGGAGACAAGGGAAATGACAGGGCATAATGAGGCCAGCTTGCATTTTTAATTTTTTTTCTAAATTTTTTTTTTTGCAGTGCTCTTTGCTTCTGGTTCTTTTGTATCCTGTATGGAAAAGTTAAGAACATTATTTCTTACCATGAACCACAAGATCACTTTTATTTGACAAATATGGCCTTCCCAAGAAGTCAGACCCAAGGGATAGTCAGTTGTTCGCAAGAAGTTAGAAGAACTTCTGGTTTGATAAAGGAAATACCAGTGCTACAAACCTGCTTTTGTCTAGAACATTGCCTCAGTCCCACTAGCAAAACTGGCTCATGCACTCCATAATTTCTTGGCATTATTCAGTAACCCTAAGCAAAGGCAACATGTTATAATCCATTGCTAGACCTTACCCCATCAGTGCCAAATTGTTATAATTGATCACTCACCCCAGGCAGTCCAAGTTTACTCCAATTGATATGCAGACTGACATTCACAGCCCTGGGATGTTTGATGGTTTTAGCCAGAGTTTCCCATTTTCAGAATATGTTTGAGCTATACATTCAGCTAGCAAATCATGGTAATAATATTAAGACAAAAGCCATTTTATGCAGTTTGGGCACAGGCCAGTTTATACAGCAGAATCTGATGTGTCTAAGCCTTGACTGATGCTCACCACATAAATTCCCCTAGTAATTAACCGGGACTAATAACTCCCAGCCATGCTTAGAAGACCACCCTCTTGCCCTCCCAGCTACAGACTCATCATTTAAAGTCAAATGCCTTAGTGGCTGCTCCTGGAAGGCTGGAGAGAAATGAAAGCATAAACATTTCTGAGGGTGACAGAGAAGGTGGTGAGGAGGGAAATCACACATCAATCAGTGCCCAGTTGATACCTTATTTTTGTAAGAATGGTATGCTTTGTTCGTTCTGCTGATGTGAAATAGAAAAGAGGATGTGGGATGTAGAGGATGAATTGATGACAATGAGAATGGAGGAATTCCAAGTGACAAAGACAAAGCAGCTCTGGAAATCTCCTTGACCAATTTGCCTGCAGCAGTCTACCAGGCTTGATTCTCCATTAGACTAGAAATTTCATCCTACTCTTACAAAGTAAGTGAGCTTTGGTAACCAGTAAGATGCTGCGTTTTTATAATTATGAAAATCTGAGAAGAAAGAATAATCCCAAAGGTTTTTAAAACCAGGAGAAATCACCCTTTTGCTACCTATGTAGGATTCCCCTCTCTTCCTCCCTCTCTCCCTTTTGCTCTGCCTTCTTAAGGAGCAGACACAAGGAGCAAAGAGAATAAAGGCTGTCACGCTTATGGTCCTCAGGATAAGGAGTGTATCAAGGGTATAATTGGAGTGTGCTGCTCTCCTGTTACTTGTTTTCCAAAGCCTGTAGAAAGATAAGCATAAATTAGAGCAGCTCTGAAGTAGCTATCTTCATATCAGGGGCTGACAGTCCTTGCAATACTCTCTGGAAAACACTGGACCCAAGAATTTCCCGTGGCAGTTTATGCTATCTCTACCTTTCCATGGCTTCCCCTAGCACAAAACCAGACAATTAAACCCAGTGCACTTAGCTCACCAGTGTAAGGCTGTGGGTTTGTTGATTGGGAGAAAAAAAAAGACACAATGAAGAAAAAAAGGTGCTTTAAAACGCACTCCAAACATACTTTAAAAGCACTGGATTTTGTTCTTTTGTGCTCACCAGTCTCCCAGGCCACAGCCACAGCAGTGTGCAATCCATATAGTTAAACCAGCAAGCAGCAATGTGCATGTGGAAGAACAGGAAGATATTTGAAAAGGTTTCAAGATGATCCTCCTACAGATGGGTCTTTGAAACAGATGCAGCAGGATAGAGGCTCTTCCTGGACTTCAAAACCAAAATTAGGGATTTATTGGGTCACGTCAAAGACCCCCCTAGCTTCCTATCTGGCCATCTGAAGAAGAACAGAGCAAGTCTGTTACAGACCCTTCTCCAGAGCATTCCTCCAGCTTTGCAGACTCTACAGCTCAAGGACTTTTCCAAGCCAGAGGCAATGCCCTTATACTCAACAGGCCTCGGGGAATTTTCCTGCCAAGAATTTCTTTCATAAAAGAGACAGTTCAGCATTTTAAGCAATGCTATGCACGTTTCTCACTATCTGGGTTAAGAAACACCTCCTTTTGTTTGTTTTGAACTCACTGCCTGCTAATACCTTTTGATGCGCTTCAGTTTTTCTAATGAATAGGAGAGTCTTTTATTCACTTCTTCTTCTTTCACTTTTTTTTGTAAGTCTTTCACATAACCTTTTCAGTAATGTCTTTCCCAGGCTGAAAAGTCCTACCTACTTAGCCCTTATGTAGAAGCTATTCAGTAAATTTTAGCACATATTACAACTTTTTTTAAACTTTACTTTTTTTTCTCCTTCTAGTCCATCTTTTTAGGGAAGGAGGGAAAAGAGAACCAATATAAAACACAATATCCACAACCTGTGGAAACCACCGTCTAAGTAAGGGCCTGTAGTCTTGCTCCCACACAAAATCTGGACTGAGTTATCCCAGCCCCTGCATTGTAACTATGCTTCTAGGACCTCAACAGTCAACTATTTTTAATGAAAAAACAATATACCCCGCTCTTTCAGAGGTTTAATCCATCTCCCTCTTAGCTCCAAAGAGCTTTCTGGTAACCTTCCCCTACAGGCCTTTGGTTCTTCCAGTGGATGTGGTATACTCAGTAAAGCTCTGAAGAGACCTCCAGGAAGCCTTAATATTTCTTCAGGCTCAGCACCTTCTGGGTTACCTCTGTGGTGCAGCTGATCTGTCTCTCCTCCAGACACCTAACCACCCAGACCATGCCCTCTGCACACTTGTCTACCACCCATCCAGTATTATACTACATTATACCTGTATTACATTTCAACATGCTTCATAACCAAGCAACATGACATCTTCCATGAAATCTTTTCTTTCTCTTCCCAAAAAATTTACTCAGCTACAAAGAGATTCCCATTGCTACCCACACATTGCCCCCCTCTCCTCTTCATCCATGCAGGTGGAATCACTGAAGCAATCTTCCTTATGAATGCGTGAGCATCTGCTGAAGGTGTTCCAAAGTATTATGGAGAGATGGCAATTAACAAAAACAGAAAGTGCAATAAAATAGTATAGACAATATATGAAAAATACTGATTATGCAGCTGACATTGAATTACTTAAAAACTATGTTTTTTCTATGCTTAGAATTGCTCATCACTTGATGGTGGACAAAGCTTTTGTTGAATAACTTAGTTCAGCTTTCTTTTTGCTGTTTGTGATCAGTTATGTATGATTGTGTTTGCCTTAGTGCTGTCTTTCAACAACAGGGATGAAAGTCTGTCAGAGCATTAAGTATTATCAATTATCACTGTGGCTATATAAAGAGATACCGGGTCTGTTAGGATTTTTACATTTAATTGTGCTCACCTTGAGAAGGAGAGTTACACAACTACTCCACTTCCATACAGATAGGATTTCTTGTGAGCAGGAACTAGCGCTTTGGGGGGTTCATTTGCATAAAGCCTTATTAATAAAAGCAAAATCATTTGATCAGAATACTGACATTCTAATGAAAGCAAATTTGGATGTTGTAAGGAATGTGGATTCCACCTTGACAAATCACCTACGTTCTTTCTCATTGATTTAGCACTGTAATAAAAGACAATGGTCTGGGGATTTTTTTCCTTTGGGTTGTAATGATTTACAACTGTTTTTTTATTTCCTTTCACACGGCATCCTGGAGCTGCCTCCAACCTTCTCCCCATAAGCAGTAAGAATTTGTATCCTTTGTTACACAGAAATAAGTGTAATATTCATCATCCAGTGGTGTGATAATTGGTGGGAGGCCATTCAGACTCAAGGCAGCCTCTGCCTTCCCTCCTCGCTTTGAAGATGGGTTTCCTCTCCTGTGACACCAGCAGCTTGCTCTGTACTCTGTGAGACTGGGAATAAAAGCATCACTGCCTCAAAGGGACTACCCTGTCCTCTGTCAAAGAGAAACCAGGAGGTGCTGGGAAGGGTGGAACCCATAGCAGATGGGTACAAGCACCTAGAAGACACAAGTCCTCTTCTTTGCAGCAGCTGAGAGAAAGGCTCCCCAAGGGCCTCTTTGGAGATACAAGGCTAAAAATGACCTCTGGCTGCCATGGATTCACAGTAGCATGGCTGGTAAGCAAAGCAAAACGAGCATGTATCTACTTCCATAGTGAAAAAACCTTGTCTTCCCCTATATTTAGGCTTGATACACCATTTTCTTAGTAAATAACAACTGTAAAATCTCGAAAGTGTACTACTCAGGACAGGAACTTGCATTCTATTTGACAGAAAACCATATTCAGATCTTGAACAACTGAGTATGGAATTGTTCCATAACATTGAATTTGCAATGTTGGAAACAAGTTAATCCCACAAGCAAAAGACAAGGCTACGGGAAAGCAACTCATCCCTGTGCTGATACTAATGATAAATGTATGTGCTCTCAGCCTTGGCAATACAATGCACTCTCCCCAGATGACTAATATGCTCAACCAACCAGACTTGGAGACAGGAAATGGACAATTTATTTCATCTTTATTTAATGGTCAGCAAACAACACATTACAATTAAAGCAGGTCCCATCTTTCATGCCATGCACAAGGATTTTAATCTCATGGGCCTACACTGTAAAGCAAGAGGGAAATTTCTGAGGAAGTTCATTAGTAGAAATGACCTTTTACAAATTAATTAAAATACATATGCACTGGCTGAGACTACAGCTTGGAACACAAGCTCTTGCAAGGGATTAAGAAACTCCTCTGCACCTCATTTTCCTCCTGCAGGTTATGAAGACAGAATAAAATATGTCCCCTCCCTTTACAGATCTGGTAGACAGTCAAGAATGGGAACAGGTGAAGAAACCTTCAAACCTACTGGCCAGTAACATGAGATTCTTTACTGCTCATTCAGGGCAGAAACAAATTGCTTCCCAGGTGCCTAAATATAATAATTACTGTTTCTGGGGGATGCTGCTGCTGAAAGCCATGGAGGCATGCTGACAAGACTACAGATTATATCCATACAAAGGGTAGAAAAGAGAAGAGAGGCACCAGGTCATGAGACCTCCTCAGCAACTACTCACTAACTGCTCTCTTTGCATAATTTCCAGATTCATCATTTTTAAAATGTTTCTTATAGGAAAAACTTCAGGAAGGTCCAAGGAACTCTTCACAGTTCAGATCGGGAGTCTCAGATTGGGGTGTTTTTTTGGACATCAGCTCCTCTTTCATGGGAAAAGTTAGGAAATAAGGATGCCCTTGAGCTTCCACCATGAAAGTATATGGAGAAATACTAAACATATGCATTTGTTTGTTATGGATAAAAAATATCCAGGTTTTGTGAAAGTAGAAAAAACCCAAAACCAGTATTAAAAAATCCCACAACAGTTCATTTTATTTTTTCTGCCAAGGAAAACTAGATACTTTCTGAGATCGATTGGTTTTGTACTGATATATAAGACAAACTGAAGCATTTCCAGCACTGGTGCGGAACAACTGGGCCTTCAAAATCACACAGAAGCTAAAAAGGTACCTCGAGTTTATGTCCTTTGATTTCCTGTTTGCTAGAAGTTTTCAGTTTTAGTCAGATACCAAGGCTGCATAACAATGAAGACTACCTGCACAAAATAGAGTTAGTGATATTTACAGCAGGAAAGAACACAGAAAATTCAAATCTCCTCTGAGGAGTTCAGTTCTTTGTTAGGACTTCAGTGCTGGGCCATGACTAGTTACAGAGAAAGCAGACCTCATCACTCTAATGACTGTTTTCATTTAGTTCTTTTACACAACACTCAACAACACCAAAAAAAAAAAAAAAAAAAAAAAAAAGTTTTTGATAGCACTCAGACATTCCTCAGTCCAACAGAGTACATGCTTAAATTTCTGATGTCTCCAAGCCAGTCAGATACAATCTGGAAGCTATGTAGTCCTATTAGTCTGGCACAGTGCTTGAACTAATTATGTAGAGACACAGCAGTTTTGTGATTTCCAAATACAGATGGAGACTCTTCAGTTGGCTCAAGGCTGCATGTACCGACCCTTCTGCATATTGGTAAGATACTTAGGAAAAGTGGAAAGTGTTGCAACATATACAAATAGCAGACAAGAATATGAGTTTGAATGGCTCCACATTGTGCAGAAACATAAAAGCAAATATCTCACCAGGCAAGGGGTTTGCATTTCTTAGTGAAATGCTCATAGGAACAACAGACTGGACCTGTTTTCCAGGAGTCTAAAGAACAGTCCAGCAGTTACATTTAGTCTTGGTGCTATTAAACCAGCAAAGTCTCCTTTATGTTCTTCCCCTAGCCACACATTGATTTTCTCATTTCCTGAAATCCAGCTGAATGCAAGTTTTTATTACATATGCTGCGCTGCAATGATCTGATTTTTATGGAAGACTTTTCACACACACACACAGAAAGGTAGACTACACATGCACGTATGCTGCAGTTCCTGTACACTGAGAGGATTTGGTTTCATCTGGATATGGCTCACCTGTCTTCCTTTGCAGACAACTGACAGAAATTTTTTGGTGCACAAACTGGAGTTTCTGCACCAAAGCAAGATGATTACAATCAGCCAGATGAATCAGAGCCCAGAAGTACCTTCTTCTTCTTCTAGAGTGTATGTAGACATCTATTTCAGATACAATCATAATGCTGCAAGCATTCAAAGCTAGGATAATGAGTCCCCAGCCTAATATTTTAGCCTAAGTATTTTTGTAGCTTACCTAGTTACTTGTTTCTAGGGCCACTGGTTATCAGTTTGACTCCATCTCATAAGTACATGATACATTCCACCTCCCTCTGATATGAAGCTTACAAAGTATAAGAAGGTAATTTATGAGTATGTTTATGTCATTAGACACCAACACATGGGTCAGATTCTAATAAACCTCTGGTATGGCAAGAAGGCAAGAAAAGTTGGGACTGAGACCTCTGCAGATAGATAAGGAAAGGGTACCTCTTCTTAGATCCCTTCTTCACTGTGACTCACCACATCTGCAGCCTCTCTAAGGCGGTCCTGCTTTCAGGAAGTACCTGGCGATCAGCAAGTCACGAACGTGGTAGAAGGTAAGGCTCTAGGTCCTCCTGCTCTTTCCTAGCTGCTAAATCAGGGACACAGTTCATCCCTAAAGGCTCCATGAAAGCTAGGTTATGTACCAGGTGGGTTAGCTACCTTCTGGCCTTCCTTATTCAAGAAGGATGTACAACATTGGGGCATCTTAGGATGTAGAGGAATTTTTGTGGCTTTTTGGTGCCATCTAAAAACACCATTTCATACGACTCAGAAAGAGTTTCCAAAGCAATCCTTTCAAAGCTGTCAAAGCTTGGGAAATTTTCCTTTTGAAATTGTTTGAAACAATTTGCAGAAACTGTCACCCACAGGCTTTAATTTCTCAATCACATGTTACGTCTGTTTGCAACAGCATCTACCATAGTGCTTTCTTAAGAGCGACCAATAAATAATGGATGGCTCACTCATTGCCTTAATTCCTTTTAAATAAGTAAAGAGGCTCTGAGCACACCAAATTACAACATCATTTCTGATGTCCTAGTGGAGTCCGCACTTAAATCAGTTTGAGACAGGAAATCAGGAAAGTGAAGTGATCAGCTGAGTTTTCCAAGCATTACATTAACATCAAAAAAAAACAAGCCCAGGAATTAAATGATTTTACCATATTAGGAAGGCTTTTCTTGAGCCCTCTGAGGCTATTCTAGTCAATCCTTCACAACAGCTGCATTCTGGGTCTCAAGTGGCACTGACAAGTAGCAGCTTATAGTAACACTCATCTTGACAAACTTTAGTCATCTGAAAGTTAGCCACTCAATCTAAGGTACTCATCAATCCTCCCCCTTCAATCAGTGAAGTGAAAGAGGTCCCTGGAGTGAACAAAATTTCTTCAGACTATTATAAAAGCTGCTTAACTAGATGCTGACTGCAGCAGCAGAAATTGTTTATAGGATTTCCATTTCCTACCACCCTCAAGTCAATTTTTCACACTTTTGTGGTCCAGTTTGCCACTTCTCAATCCTTCCACTGCAGCTATGGGACCATGCTTTTAATCCTGATTTAAACAACTGATCTGACAAGTATAAAAAGAGCCTTTAGGTGGGGCAGTGGCTAATCAAGGAATAATTGTACTGTTGATGTTGGAAGGCACCTCTTGAAATTATTTAATGCCCTGCTGAATAAGGGCCAGCTAGACCAAGTTGTCCAGGACAGTGTCCAGTCAGGTTTGGAATATCTGGGTACAGTCTTGGGCAACTTTAAAGCATGACATAACCTTAACTCCCATCTAGTGACTATGAAGGGTCTGGATCCATGAGTCATTTTGTATCCATGAAAACACACACTACCTACCAAGTCCTCTGGCCCAACCTCCTCCACATTCTCTTCTGTGGCCACCAGTGCCACCATTCTGATAGGTGCAAAAACAACAAAATCAAGGTCATAATGTATCTAAAGAAATTATTATGCTTGGTAGTGCCCGTATTCCATTTGATAGTTTCCTTGGCAAGTTCATCATGCAAGTATAGGAGCTGTGTGCTGACACAGAGGGGATGGAAACACACAGCTGGACATGTAAGGGAGGACCAGACCATTCTGTCAGAGAGGCAGAGAGAAGATGACCCAGACCTTCGCTTTTCAGGGTCAATCAGCCATTAAATCAGCTCAGCAGCCTTGCAAAACCATATCCTTAATTTTCACAACAGTCTCTTGTGAGGTTAAAAATTAAAAAAACCCACTCCATTTGCCTTTTCTAGAATGGTCCCAGCATCAGCTGTACCAGTACATCCAAAGGGATGGGAATGGCAAATTCAGGAGCAGAAACTATATAAACCAGGTTTGTTATTGTAGTCAGCACCTTGGCAAATGAAACCTCTAAACACACCTTTAATTAATTGCCCTTTAGAGATCCTTCTTTCTCTCTACAGTGACTAAAGACATAGCCTAGATAACTAACTCAGCTTGGGCAACTGGCATGTAGACAGTTAAAGGCAGCTGAGATAAATCCCCCACCCGTGGTTGGGTGTAGCAGCGCAGGCAGCTACAACTACTCTTTCTCCTGAGGAGAGCTCAGACAACCAGCTGTGGTGGTCAGCAACCCAAGTTTAGCATGTGACTTTCAGCCATGGTGAGAACCCATGATTCCCTTATTCTGCCTTTTGCATGTTTTCCCCTGATTGATGAATATTTTGTCTCTCTTTGTTTTATGTATGCAGTTATGTATATTCATTTCCTTCTTTAATATGTATTAGTTGTAGAAAGTTCCTTGTTCCTCGACGCCCCATTGGATCCTTCCCTGAGTCCCTCCTCTGTGTTGTTCCCATTGGTTCCCTTCCTGTCAATCCCACCTTCTTGTCTCTATCCCATTCGCTGAGATCCCTTTCCCCACCTGTTCTGTACCCAGTTTAAGGTCTCTGGACGCTCCCAGCA
Source organism: Coloeus monedula (assembly GCF_965178545.1). Taxonomy (NCBI): domain Eukaryota; kingdom Metazoa; phylum Chordata; class Aves; order Passeriformes; family Corvidae; genus Coloeus; species Coloeus monedula. The sequence goes on from NC_138783.1 coordinate 53,166,825, forward strand.
ATTGGCCTCTTTGTCCTTGTGATTTCACTGGAATAAACCTGCGTGGAACACGTACAGAGAGTCCTCTCTCTTTACTTCTTTGCCTTCGCCTGCGTTCCTGCTTAACAGTGACAGAAGGATACAGCCCCTTTTGGGTGAGGAGCTCTACCCCGTTTTCATTGTGTGTTGGGCACCGAGTGCCGCTTTCCAGAGGGGTTTCAGCGTTGACCTCTGGGCTTCTTTGTGTCGGTACACAAGGGGTAAAACCCCCTTTGCCAGCTCCCAGTGGCTGAAAACCCCTCCAGTTGGGGGACTAAGAAATCTTTGCCTGCAAATACTCTTGCATTTCGCACATTTCACAATGAGAGCTGAAATACCCTGTCCCTTAGCAACCGCCAGAGGCCATTTATTTAAACTTGCAAAAGCTTTTGACCAAGTCCCTCTCCAGAGACTTATAAAAAATGAATAGTCATGGAATGAGAGGTAACATTTCGTCATGCATTGGGAAGTGGCTAAGAGACTGAGATCAAAGATAGTCAGCTTGCTTTTAGTGTAGCAAAAGATTCACAGCAGGATGCCCACAAATTCCACACTAGAGACGTTGGTTATTGAATTTATTAGTGATACAGAGGCAAGAGCAACAACTAGCACTGAAGAAATTATTTATGCTAACCTTTCAGCAATATCCAAGGTATGGGAAGAAAAAGCATAAGATATTTTGTATGACACACATGTTCCCAACTGATCAAGTTTTGAAAGTGATCTTCCCTTTAGCACCAATATGAAGCATTCAGAAGTATTTTCAGGTGGACTGACCATTATGGTGAGAGGATATTAGATGAAATTCACTTACAACATCAGAACAGACAGTTCTTTGCTATTGTAACACCTGTGTAATGTTGAAGTGGACCACTAGATAAAAGACCTAAGACTTCAGCATGGGGAAGACAACAAGAAACATCCCACAGGGTCTCATTCTATTATTTACTGCTTAATGGAATACCACTAAATTAAACAACATTGTCAAGTCTCCTGTGAAAGCCAAACTGCTTCACCTTCTGCCGCTTTGCCATCTAATCTAGGTGATTGTCATCCAAGTCTCCCACTAAAGTCACCAACTTACTTTCTTTTTAGTGTCTCGTAAGGTTTACCTGCATGAATTAAGTGTGGTATATGGTGGTGTTCATTGGCTGGGCTACTCTGTAGGCTCATAATATACCTAGGACCCCAGTACCACAATTTTGACAGAGAAAATAGCCCATCACAAGGAGAAACTTACATCCAATTCCTGAAGCTGCAGAACCATCACAGCCTAGCAAAGGCCAGTCTGTTGCTGAAGAATGGCAAAGTAATAACACAGAGAATGTTTCCCCCCTGCTTCCTGTGGCTGGACACCTCTAAAACGTTATTTTTAGACACAAAGACAAAAGCTGCAGAGTTACCCATAGGGTATAATTAATCCTACATCATATTAAACCATAGAAAGTAGCAAAATTGTCCCAGAACCCAGAACAAAAAATTGCCAGGCTTTTTAAAATACAGTCTGCAGGTGGCTACATGAAACTTTCGCACTAAAATGATGGGGCTTTGCCATCTGAAATGCATAAGCCTATACAAAATCTAACTACCTGCTGTAAATTGAAGCACCATAAAAATAAAACTGAACAATTACTTTTCGAGGGCAGTGTAGATTGAGCTATATATCAGATTTAACATGACTCCAAAGCAGTAAAATTCCACCAAACACAGCTGAAAGAGCTCCAGTCAACACCCAATTTAAACTTTGAACTGAGGGTACAGGTGGGGTTCAGAAGACAAAATTATTAGAGGGATCATGGCAGTGGCAGGGGGCAGGGAAAGCCATTGTGTCACTACATCTATTCAAGAGCTTAAAAGAACTGAAGGAGTTCAAAGTGAGGAATAAAAAAAAAAAAACAAACCACAACAGAGAAGCAACAAATGATGAGGTGCAATTCCGCTGCCAGATACATACATAAGGTTCCTACAGATTTCAGTGTTCTGGATAAAGGGAAATGAAAGTGTTCATGCTTATAATAGCTCGTCTTTCTTTCACTCCTTCCTTTGATATCTCTCCTTAAGCAAAACTGGGACTGGGCAAAATCATTCTTCTCAGGAACAATGGGAGGACTTTAGAGAGAGTTCTCTATTGTTAGACAGCTCTCCACTAATTCAGAAGGTGCCTCCGTTTGTTCTTTATCTTGTTTTTTATATTGTACTGACAGTCCTGCTTAGGCAGAGACAGTTGTGTCTGGGAGTTTAGGGGGGTTGGATTTCTAGTTTTGGACTCTTGTGAGGATTCTCTCCATGATCTCACCTGGCTGAATAAGAGTATTTTGTTACTGCAGGGGTACAAATCCTCCAAGGCAATGATGTTAGATGCAATCTTATCCCATCTTGCAACAGAGAGAGATGTTTAATGCATATCTACCAGACTGGTATGCATATCCCTGAGCTCTGCTACTTGTAGCATGAGCGGAGCAGACTACAATCTGCTCTGATCTGGAAGCCCTTACAGCCACATTATTGAAGCAATGCCCTTAAACTCAGTCCTACTGCAGGCCTTTGAGTTAGTACGCTATGAAAGAAGGCATGTTAAACTCAAACACAACCTGGCACTAGAGCAGTTTTACAGGTCCTGAAGCCATGATGTATTCTGAGTCTGGCCAAACCAGAGAAAAAGCACCAGACCTCACCTCAGCCTGCTCTCACCTGCATGAATATGTTCTTCCTTGAAATTCAATGGAACAATTAGTCCAAGGAAGGCTTACTCATGGGAGTAAAGCTTGGCAGAAACAGGCCTTGTGAAGCTGAGTTGGAAGCATCTGTATCACATGCCACTGTGGAATAATTCTCATCTTGGCCCTGCCAGTCTACCTCCAGCTGGGAAAGCCCCTGATCCCCAAAAGATTTTGTCTAAGACAACCACCACAAAACAAACACAAACTACCACCCAAAGTCAGCTGCAGGCAACTTCAGCTTCACACGTATACAAATACTTCCATGCCAAAGTATGCAGTAGGGTTTTTTGTTATATCTCCTGGCCAAAGATAATCCAAGAAGGGGAAAATAAAATCACTGTATGTGTGTTAACACTTATTATCACTTACATTCCTCACAGCACTTTAAATTCCTATCCCTCCCCAAGCTTTTGGCTGCTCAGAATTATGATCTGAAAACATGTTTGTCCATCCTCAAAAATTTCTGGGATTTCAAAATTGTTTCCTGTCCTCCTTTAGAATTATCTCTATATTTATAGAATAATACATAATATTATTAGTATTGATTCCTGAAAAATTATGAAATGCCAAGACCAAACCCCTAAGCACTCCATCTCTACAGTAGGCAGCAGACAGGTTGGTTAGAGCTTCTCTCTTGGCTAGAAGGTTGCAACTGATGTCCCAAAATCAAGTCTCTTGGCTAGAAGGTTGCAACTGATGTCCCAAAATCAAGTGATTCAGATCAAAGACCTGAGCCAAAGCCTCTCACATCTGATTCTGATAAAATGAATTTGTGTTTCTTCAGAAAGCCCCCAGCCACCCTTGCTTGCTGTGCCTCTCATATTGGAGGCAGGCAAATGTTTTTTCATCTGTTTTATGAACAAATCAGCTAAAATGCAAGATAAAAGGTTGAACTTCTCTAGGGTCATCTTGAAGATAATGGTAAGGTGTCTTCTCAGCTAGAAAGATGTTAAACGTGACTTTGTGACCCTTTTAGAGACAATTGCTGCTGGTGAGCACTGTGACAGTGACCTCCAGCTGACCTGCCATCAAGCACAGTTTGACCAGGTCTCCATGACTGCAGAAGCTCTGCTGCAGGCCATTTTAGCAAGCCCAGATCCGGGAATTTATGTTCTAAGATGACCAATGAAACTCTTCCATCATTGAAGGGCTGTACCCTGAGGCTGGCATTAGACACCTTGTAGCAATTGTCATTTAAGCCAAAGGGCAGTTCCTCTCCTCTACCCCCAGTGATTTGTGTGCCACACAGAGGGCAAATGCAGGGAATCCCATGACCTTTATTTTTTTCCTCCTTCCCTGTTTTGTTTTTGGTTTTTTCGGCCAGGCCAGTTCCCTGGCTCAGTTTGCTATGTAGTGTCACAAACACCAGCACCAGTGCAAGGCTGGGGCCACAAGAGCTGTGGATGGGGACTCCTTGAATCCAGAGAAAAAGACTTGTGTGAAACAGTTTTGGATGAAGAGCACTTAGCCCAAGAAGGGGATGTTCAAGCCTGATAAGAAAAACTTTCTCTGGCCTGTATTTTCAAATGTATTTGAGGCACTTAGAGATTCAAGGTTGGTTATTTCTGAATAGCAGGGTAGAGTCAACAATACAGTAGGCTCTCACATTGTGTTTGGCTTTGGGAGTTAGCTTGGAAGTTTTTGCTAGTATAGTTTCCCAAAAGCCATTAAATCTAGTAAATGGTGGCACAGTCCTGCCCCTCAAAGAATGGGGTACTTAATAAAGATTGTCTGAGGTGCTATCTTGCTTGTTATGTGTTTAGGTGGCAATTCAGAGACCTAGAAGAAATACATTCCAGTGATTGCACCCTATCACAGTTCCCTTTGAAGATACTTTTTAAAGAATTAGTAGGTTTCAATACTATCATGGCTACTTAAGATTGTGTTTAAATGCCTCAAGGTCAGGTCTGACCTTTTTCTCCCACGTAGGAATGTAAGACCTCAATCACACCCCAGTGAGAGAATGCACATTTTTTCCCCTACTTAAAAATCCATAATGCCATTAAAAATGAATACGTTGTTGTTAAATAAATGTATGATGCTAAGATTAAATCTGTTTGCATTTCCTGCCCTCTGTCAATTATTAATATTGCCCATAACAGAAAGATTAATACCTACACAGTGGGGTATAAACATCCAGAAAACAATATAAGCTTTTCTTTTTGAAGAAGAATTATTTGCTCAGGTTTCACATCCAACAGGAAGCAATTCTGAAGTAAGGAGCCTGGTTTTGCACTTGTCAGCACACGACTGAGCAGAATAAGCTGCTGCTCAAATCTGGTCGCAGGGACCATCAGTGGATAAAACCCATATGTTTGCATCCATAGAGTCAATATGGGAGGAGTAATGTATTTCTGAGGACAAGAACTGGAGTCAGAAGCTAAACAATTAACATTGTTTTCATGCCCCTCTGTAATTAACATAGATCAAAGAGGACCTGAAACCATCGATTTCACCACAAACAGGAGACAGCAGAGTAAGCACCAGCACTAACAACTCCACGGCAGACACAAAAGCACCTATTGCAGCCACAGGCACAGGGCTGCAACACCAAAACAAAGCAGCCAGAAAAAAAACTTTGAAATGAAAGAACAGAATTTTTACGCTCCAAGGACTGTCAACATAGGGACAGTGTATGAGAAAAGCTGTTGTTTTAAAAAGCTAGCAAATAGGGTTTACACTAATACAGCTTGTACTTCTTATTGAACGTTGTGATGAGGGAGAATAACAACAAGGAACACTAATTCTGTGGGTAAAGACATTAAATACAAAAGGTATACATTAACAGAGAGAAGAAGGGATAAAAGGAAAATGTGCCATAGATTTTTAATTCTGTGTTTACAAGCTGATTTTCTTTGCATGCATCAGCATTTTGTTTCTGTAAAGAGCATTACATTTAAATCCAGCAGTGATGAGTTCTGTGCTTGGCACCACCAGGTGAATGTGTTTTGACTTTCCATCTGTTTGTCCATGAGAAACCAACAAGTACAGGCTTTGCAATTAAGAAGCACAAAACTCAGATATCACCTGGAAAAAAAAGCAGAAGACATTGCTTGGAACACAAGTAAAAAGCAAGAAAGGGTAACTCAAAACCATGAAGGTGACATGCAACAGCCATAGCTCTTCAAAGACGAGAATAAGCCCTTGTCCACTGCATTATTCAATTTCCACAATTGTGTTTGTTTGCAAAGTGATGCCTGCGTAAGCTACACTCAAGGGTGATGTTAAGGGTAATAAAAGTGTCACGACTACAAATCAGCAAATCAGTATAGCATATGTGAAATACAGAAGAGGAGGGAACTACAAAGCAGAAAAAATTTCCAGCCAGCGATGAAGGACAATAAAACAGAAAATGCTTTTGCCTGTATCTTGTGTTCTTCTGTTGGTAGCACTGCCTGGTGTCACTTTATCTTTCTGCCCTTTTGATCTGCCAGGTGAAATGCTTATCTGCTCCTTTATATTTTTACAGTGACTCCACAGAATCATAACATATTGGGTTTGAAGGTATCAAAGATACAATCCAGACCTTGTTCTGAGGCAGGAGCAAACATATTTTATAATTTGTGCTAATTCCAGGAAATTTTGGATTGACAAGTAACTTCTAGACTGAACTTTGATTTCATCCTTTTAAGTATGGTGGGTCCAATATGTGCTTTTACTTAAGTACAAATAATCACAACAGATGTCAGTCCTTACTGGGATCATTCCATTTCAAGGATTGTTAGGATGGTCTATTATTACGAAGCTGCATTAGCTGCTGTATACTTCGTGCTGATGAAGCAGTGGTCTTTGTTGGTTTATACTGTTTCCTGAAGATCAGCCCTTTGGCTGTGCACACCAGGAGACTAATAATGGAGTTTATATTCACTGAATAATATGTTGTTTGGCACATCCATGAACTTCCACGTACAATAAATTAACATCATAGCAGTAAGTGATAAATTGGTCAGATTAATCCTGTGCTTTGCTTGAGCATCTTGCTACAGATAATATTAATAAACAAGATAAGGAATAAAAAGATGTTTAAAGCCTTTAAAATAATTCCCATTCATGTGGCTTTACAAAGGACTGTGATCAGTTGCAAACTGAATCTTTTATATTTAGACGTCAATAGCAGGTTTTTTTGATCAGTCTTCCTACAGATGAATTCAGACCCACTGAGAGGCTTTAGTGGTAAAGCTTCTGAAATTTCCATTGAATGCTGCTACTGAAAGTTTGGATGTATCTGATCAAAAATTACCATGGAATATTTTTCATAAGTGTTTATTAAAAGCTGGAGCATGGTAAATTGCTAAGTGTACTAGCTTAAAGTAGTTTAAGCTGAATATGGCTTCTTGTTACAGTGATATATTTTCCAGCTATTCCAGATGAAGAGATCTTTATAATCAGAGAACTTCAGAGAACAACCACTTGTGTAACATAACCTCTGCACTCCTATCTGCTGCCTGGGCCAAAGACAAATGTGCAGCATCCAGCGAGCGCCTGCCCACACCAATAGCTGTCACTTTAACTATCAAGTGCTCAGCCTTTATTTTTCCCATTAAACTGTGCTTCTTTTTTACTCAGAACAATGCTGCCTACTTTTATGAAAAGCTTGAAAAAGGTTTCATCAAATAAAGCATAGTGAAGTGCAGCTGGTTCATTCTTGTCTCTTGTGAAGGCAAGCAAAAGAAGCAATTTTAAGACTGCAGCAAAGAGTCACTTTAACCTGGCATAAATCCAGACTCCTCAGAAAAGATACTATGGAACTCTCCTGGCTCTTCTTTTCAGCTGTGTCAAGGTTCTGGCTCTAGAATTCATATTGCTGCATGGTGGGGCTCATCTCATCAAATCAGATAGTATTATTTTTTTTCTTTGGGTTTTTTTTGTTCTGTCCAACTTAGCTTCCAGCTGCATGGCATACCTAGGATGCCTAGCAATGCAAGCCTACGAAAGCTTATGCTGCCCACCAGAGGTGCCAAGAATGAGCCAGCTGATGCAAAGAAGAAGGTGGGCCCACCACTCTTGGAGGTAGCAGTGATGTCTCTGGATGAGACATCCTTTATAACCACAGCTTCATGTTCAAAAGGCAAAATCCTGTCATGAATGCAACATTCTCAGTGATGTAATTTCCTGATTTAAGAAGGCAATCTGCTATCTCAAAACAAAATATCTACCTTTTAGGTAAAGTTGTGTATGATGTGATGACCCATAGTAAGAGAAGACTAAACTCAGTGACACAGGAGTTTCATTTCAGTTTTACAATTATATTATTTCCACTTAACTATACACTGTTACTAACTTCAGGATCAGTGTTTAATCCTAGTAATGACTGTACAGCCTCCTAAAGACCAAATATAACTGCAATTCATTAACAAGAGAGGGGTAGGGACAGAGCTGAAGCTCTGAGCCGCTGGTTGTCCCCACTGCTCTGTTTCTCACAGCCCCAAAAATAAGCTTTCTTGAAAAATAAACCTACTCTAGAGCTCCCAAGTATCACCAGTGCAACCACACAACACCATTTAGCCTGGGGTCCAGGGATTTAGCAGGCACAGGAATTTAGAGACAAAAAATCCCTGCCTGAAAAAACTATAGTCTTGGGTACCCATTAGCCAAAGTCATGCCAATGGAAGCATGGAGCCCCTCTGAAGCCCTGGGAGCCCTATGGGAGTTCCATAAAGTTTGGTTAGGACCAAAACTGGAAATTAGGAATCCAGGGAAGGCCAAGGAAATGAATGGCCTATAAATCTTTGGGATCAACCAGCTTGATTCCAAGGAAGATATAAAGGAAAAAGGAATTAAGAAGTATGGGAAAGAACATAAATGGTAAAACTGCCAAGAAGTAATAAATGAGGAGTCAGGAAGAAAGGGTGTAGGATACAAGAATGAAAAAAAGGAAAGGCTTAGGGGTAATAAAAAGAAGGATTTGGGCCAAAATGTTTGTCAAGCACTCTAAGGAGAAGCAAGACTCGAAAGCAGTTTGTAAGAGCATAATGCAGCAATGTGACAGGGTGGATCTGAGAGCAGCAATAAGATCCCAAAGACGGTGAGCATCTGTCAGAGTCAGTCTCTGTCCAGTCCAATTTCATGCTCCAGAGAGAGTGTGAAGCTCAGGCTACCTCATTTTCCATGCAACCACATCAGGCTGACACCCTGAGGCACGAAACTTTCCATGTTGTAGGTATTTATTCCTTGAGCTTGTCACTCCATAATGAACAAGGACCACAGCTAGTCATCTGCTTATTTGACAGAGTGCTGGGATCCTGACAGCCTGCTAAGCAAGCAGCAAAGCTAGGGAAGAGTGGAAGAGGTGTGGAAAGAAATGTGAGAGATCTCACAGTTAATGTGGAGTGGAGGCAGTGATGTAGTTATAGCCCTACTTTTATTTTCACTTGATGGCACAAAAAGGAAGGTGAGGAGAATCTTTTAAATGAAATATGACATTCCCTTATTAAAGTCTGATTTAGATTTCAGCAGTCTTTCTGCTTTGTATGAGTTTCAGTGCTCCCACACCATGGGCAGCCAAACAGAAGAGATTTAATAAAATAAATTTCAATGGTAATTTCCTGAATAATGAGGGCTTGTTTTCTAAGCAAACAGTCCTTTTGGTGTTGTTATCAAAGATGACAGGGCTAGCCATGTTGTAAATATGAGGAGGGGAGACATGGTCTCATTTATTGACTTGAAAGTCCTGCTAGGCATCTTTGTTTCCTGAGCAAACAAGTCTCTTGTGCGGACTGCATGGAAAAAAACTCATTATCCAGTTTTGTGGGGGCTGCTGTCACTGGAAACAACTGTCTTGCTGCTGGTTTGTCAAAAGCATCATTGTCCAGCAGTCCAGACCCCACCAAGGTCCCAGCATCTATTGTTGCAGTTTGATGCAAGCGGCTTCCACTCACTTCAAAAGTGGAGCAGAGTCAGCATTCCCTGCCACATGTTGGGGTGACCTTAGGTAACAAATCTGCTGCGTTCCTGGCCTGTGAACCTTGGAGTCACAGGCTTTGTTTGGGTCCAGAGATAAAAGTAAGTAACCCCTTCCAATCATTTACAGTAATCTCTTAGACACTATGAAAGACATCCCAAGCAGAGTATTTATATTAAATACAGAGAGCAGGGGACCTTACATTTGAGGAAAAACTAGAAAATAACTGAAAATTCCTCAGAAACATTACTAATAATGCTCCCAGACAAGGAAGTGTGAGTTTCTCTATCTCATCAGTCTGCCTCTGCAGCCACTGTTTGCCATAATAGGATTCAAAACTCCTCCTGAGATTGTATCTGCCCTCAAGGGTAAATAAAGTCAGAGCTGGAACTTTCTGACACAACTTTGTCACTGCCTTATTAATATTGTCAGGCAGTGACCGGAGAATGGGCGACACCAGCAGCATAGCAATTTTAAGGGAACATTTCCTATAATGAAAGTAGCAGCAGTGGTGGCCAACAATTATACAAATACAGTTTGGAGGCTTTTCCTCACTTACTTTTCTGTGGAGCCCACTTTTCTGCACAGAAAACCCAGTGGGAGACTGCTTTGTTATTGCTGAGTTCAATGGAAAATGCACAGTTGCCACATAATTCAATATTATATGCATTTAGGGCCTGACCCAAAGCCAGCTGACATCAATGGCACAGCTGCTATTAAAACTAGGAAGGACTGTGGTTTGGGTTCTCACAGACAAGTGTTCCCAAGCATAAAACTTTACAGGAAATTATCAACTAATGAACAACAGCACTGGAGGGGATGCTGTTTGGAAGGTAACATTAAGTTTTCAGAATTACTCACTTTAAAAACTGTGGTTTGGTTCAGGTTTGCAAGTCAGTGTCTACCTAAGGAGAGTGATGAGCATTCATTAATCCTTATAATCCCTTCCAATTCACATGTGTTTATAAGGATGCTATTCTGGTCTTGCCTTGGAGAGATTTTTGGGCCAACTCCCAAAACTGCCATGTAGTAAGCTTAAAAAAAGCCTCTCAGAGGTCATGAGTTTATGCTTAGGTATTTTTAAATGCTTTGAAATCCAGTGCTGCAGTAAAAAGGGCCTGATGCTTGCCAGACTGAGAACACAGCTTGGGGTTTCTAATGGTTACCTGGGGTGTGGATTAAATAACAAGGTACCGTAGGTCCCGAGCCACCTCTCACACTCCAGCCAGCTCTGCACGTGCTCTTCCCTCCATGGCAATGCCCTGGGGTGCACCAGAATATCATAGTCCTCAGGGAACAAAACAAGGTACCCGAATGCTGTGAGCAGGTACAGAAATAAACACATGCTGTGCCTGGGACCAGCTTTTCTTTCTGGCTGATGGGCCATGGAGATGAGAAGGCAGGACAGTACTGTTGTGAAAGTGACTCTGCCAGTGCCCCTGGCTCCTACTCAGAAGAGCTTTATCTTTCAAACTAGTGGCTCTTTCAGATACGCAATTCTCTTCACAACTGCGTGACAAGGTGTATGCTGCGAAAGGCAAAAGCTAATTCATCCCAGCACCATCCAAAAGCTCATAAAAGCTCTTTCACTACTAAGCCCCCTTGCGTCTTAGTCGAGGAAGAAGCAAGTCCCTTCATCCTGTGGGATTAGACCACAATGCCTTCCACCAACTCTGCTGACACAATCAAGCCCTTCTCAGAGCAAATGCTTTGAGAATCAGGAAAGTAAACAATTCAGTATGTTGAGATATGGTAGCTTTTTTACTGGCACCCTGATAAGAAAACAATTTAATACAGATACGCACTTGCATCCTTTGAATTCCCATACACTCTTCAGGCAATTCATGTCACACAGAAGGCCAGCTCGAAGCCTAAATGCAATAAAGACATTGAATGGTTCTTACCTGATATCTAGCTGGGTCTTGGCCATGTGTTTGGAATTTTAGGTGTGTTTGTGGGACTTTGAAGATACACTGGTTTTGTGCTGGCTTGAATGCTGAATTACTTGCAGTGAGGAATCCTTTCTGAATGTCCAAGATATCAACATTTAGCATGGTTGCCATTGAAAGAAACCAAAGATCTCTCTGAAGATTTCTTTACTAAAGCATACATCGTCAGTGCATAAAAGGGTCATGAAAATGGTTTCCTTTTGTGACCTTTGTCACAGAACCCTCTGGCCAAAGCAGTTTGCAAAGGGTTGTGCAGGGGACTTCGACTGAGCCAGTCATGTAGCAGCGGTTTTCCTTAAAAAGTACAATTGCAATAAGCTTCTCTACAAGCTCATTCTGCCACTGTACCCACAAGATTTGGGGGCCACAATGACAGAGGCCTTTCCCAGAAAACTTTGCAGAGACGTTTGCAAAGACACTGATGACAGAGCTGCAGACACAAGATCTGCTGCAACCTCTCCTGCAGGTTCAGGTGCCCAGCAGCCCCACAAGCTGCGTCCCCCTGAACTGCTGAATCTTCTTTTAAAGAGATCAGGCTGTTTTGCTTTCCTGGAGATACTGGGGAAGGATCTATATGCTCTGCACTGAATGATCTAATGTAATTTGGGGACAAAGCAGCTATTAATCACTCCTATTGATATACAGTAGCTTTATTAATAGAAAAACTGCCAGCAGTGTCAATTACTCATACACTATGTATGCATATTCTATACAAAGAATGGAAAATAGACTTCCACCTTCTATCGGAATTGTAATTGGTAGAATAACTTCTGAAATGTGGGATCAGGTTTTAATAATGTTAAAATATTGTTTTGTATCACTCCCATGCCCTAATTTATCTCTGCCAAGCAGCAAGGCAGGCTCAGAGCCATCAGAATGCTATGATTAACTAGGTTGCTGACTATCTGTGTATTAACATCAGATCTGTGATAGTTTCCCAGTGCCATGCTACATACAGAAGAGGATAAAAAATTAGTTGATCATAGGTTATTAAGGGCAGATGGCATAGCTGATGGCAAGAGCAAGCTCTTTCCCCACATCTCCCTTGCACATAAATTGCAGCATTTAGTGTGATTCAGCAGTTTAAACTCTTTTCCTCCTCCGGCTGTGAGTGGTTGCCATGTTCCAGGGCTCTGCCCCAGACTCCTGCTCTACCTGTCCGGGTAGGTGGGCTGGAGAGGGCAGCAGGGATGCCTCTGGGTCCCAGTGAGCAGCTGTCCTGCCCCAGAAAGCTCTCTGCATGGAGGGTGCTTTCCCCTCCTGTGCCATGCTGAGGAACCAATGCTGCTCAGGAACTCTGGAGGAATGGTAAGAGAACAGGTTCCACTGGTGCCAGTGCCATCACACCATATGGCTGCTTGTGATATTGGAGGGCTGGATTTGGTGATCCAGGTCCCCCCTTGTCGTTCATATAAGAGACAAATGGTATTTAGGTATGGAAGATGTTTAAGAGCAAAGCTGTCTTCTTCATGAATGCTGAATGCTGTCACTGCCTGAGAAGCCCATCTCACCTGGTAAACGCTTGATTTCAAAACACATAAATAAACCTAAGAAGCTCCACAACGCAGAAGTTTCTGATGAACCAATTACAAGCTTTTCTTTGTTCACCATAGCTATTTTTCCATTAAAGTCAAACCAAGTTTTCCCTGTGTTAACTTACATGCCCCAAAAGCCCAAATTCTGTGGAGGCTTACTTGCAGTTTCACACTGCCAACCCCCTTTGGTGCATCTCCTTGTAAGTCAAACTTAACATATGTTATCAGCAAACTTAAGGCCCTGCAGCAACAATTACAACAAAAACTAGGCCCCTGCACAGCTATCCTGCACATCTAGTAGCCTCCAGGAAAGGAATACAAAACATTTTCAGCCGGCTTTCATACCATCCAAATGTTGTAATTTATTTACAAGCCACCTTGCATTCCTTTGCTCCTGCCACAGATACAATGCTGCAGACACAGAGGTATCAGTCCAGCAACAATGTGCTTGCTGCAAGGACTCCTCACCAGCAAGAGGTCATGCATCCCTTGGCTATACATCTGCCATGTTATGAGCCATGTGACTCATAAATATTTCTCACCTTTGAATAAAACAAAAGAGAAAGCTGCAGCATGTTGAGACAGAGTTTTTCTACAGGCAACCCTGCCTTCTCAGCACAGAGAGGCAGCTCAGCTGCTCTTTCACAGCCTGAAGCATCCATAACACCTCTACACCCACCAGGACCAGAGAGCTCATCAAAGCTGACACATTAGGGCCCTGTGTGCTCTTGGCAAAGTCATCTTACCTCCTTAAAACTTAGTAAACCAAGCCACAAAATGAGCTGAAAGAAGGTCCTTTATAAAAAATAGATATGATTCCTAAATTAATCCAAACAAGCTTTCTTGTGTAACTTAATTTCTTTCCACACAAGACACGGAAGAACATAGCTGTGTGGAAAAATCCCTAGACTAAACAGAGGACACCTTTTTGAGCCGTCCACCCCTTCAGAAGAGAACTGAACAATCAGTTTGGTGCCAGATCACACTTCATTTTTGTTATCAGGTTGAAGAGGAGAAAAATTTGATGGTTATCATAGAATCACAGAAAGTTAAGAGGTTGGAATGGCCTTTAAAGATCATCTGGTCCCAAGCCCCACTGCCATGGGCAGGGACACCTCCCACTAGATCAGGTTGCACAGATAATCAATTTAAAGTTCTTGTAGAGCAGGTGAAGGTGGATCCTGATCAGGTGGAGCACTATCCAGCTAGAGTCTTATCCCACATAACCATACTGACATCCTAATATGATTTTTGACTAACATTGTTAACATGAATACCTGTCTTTAGTTTTATACAGTATCCATTTGTGGGATATGAAAGCAGAATGGCTTAAGGGAAGGGAGTAATTCTGAAGTCTCAACATGCAGTAAGAAGTAAGATTCTTCTCCTTTTGAGAAAGTTAATTCAGAAATCCTACAGTGAGGTTAACAGGATTAGTTTTCCAGTTGCCACTGACTTTGCAAGCATAATACCAGATGGAGACTGCAGAGAGGGAAGGAGGGGGGAAACTGACTCTTCAAAATGCTGGTTAATTGCAAAGACCCTGTATTGCTTAAGATGGGACTTGCTGACAGGGAGAAAAATATATCAAAGCACAGAGGAGAGACATCAAAATATCAGAATTTAGCTGAATAAATCTCGAGGGATGACAGAAGATCCGTTGCTTAGAACTCATATAGAGGGATTTCTTGTCCTGCTTGCATCTTGCATGAAGCAGTCTTTTCTTTTTTTCCTTTTTTTTTTTTTTTTTGGTACAGTTGAGTTCTATTCCAGAAAAGGGTGAAGAGGTATTTTCAAGACCAGTCAGAAATTACTCCACACAGATCAGGAGTTGGGATTTAAAGCTAACTGTTGGTACAGATATAATATCCATGAAAATCTGGTTGAATGGGAGGTGTCTGCTTGCCTACCCTTGGAGTTGCACTGCATTATCCATGTAAATACTGCTCTGAAGGCAGATGAACTTCCAACAGATCAGAAGCAGTTGCTTTAAAAATATGTCATGTCATTTCTACATATTCTGATGTGAGGGCTGATCCCTTCCTTTGAATTCCCTGCCCTAGGCTAGGGTGAGGTACCAGTCTCACGAAAACCTGCTTCAGAGACCAAGGCAAAGAGAGGGTGAGATGTTTTCCCTAGGGAATTGCCTGTATCAAAGAAGCTCACAGCTAACTGCTAGCTAGGAAATTTCCAGCCTGAGTAACACTTCCAATTGCCTGAATCAGCTCAATTTCTCCATGCAAAGTTAGAGTTCCACCTACTAATTAGCAATCAACAGAAATCAATACTCTGCATTGGCAACTGACATCCTCCATCTAAAGGATGAACTGTCATCGCTGTGGTGGCTCAGCAGCATCTGAGGCAAGTGCAACAAAGAAGCTGAAGGCTGAAGAACTTGTTCACCTACAATTGATGCCAAAAAGCCTCTTTTAAAATAAAGACAAGGGACTTCTTCTGAGCTCAGGCTTACTGCAGAAGGGCATTTGCTGTCTGTCCCCCACCCACTTACCCCTGTGTCTGGGTAAGAATCTATCTGAAAGCCATCTTGCCCTCAGAAGGAAGCAATACAGAAAAAGCCAGCAGCAATTTCTGGCACAGTGGTTTATCAGAGGAGCTGGTTTTCACCCCAGCAGCCTCACTCTGTTCCTGAGGGGCAGTAAACCCTGTGTGCCCTCAAGCCTCCATTTGTACATCATTCTGGCAGCTTCTGCATATTCTGTATCCGTGTGGTGGTCCTTCTTCTCCTTCTAAACCTCTCTACCAGTGAACACATGGGGAGGGTAGCTTGTCACCATCACTTTAGGCTTCCAGTAATCAGAACCCAAGTGACAATTCGGAGGAAGAGCAGAGCATTTAGATCTACTCTCAGAGACACAAAATGAGCCACCTGGTGCAATTAATAAAAAATGATGGAACAAGCCTAGGCCATTTGGTTCATCAGAGTTCACTTAGCTTTTCTATTTAACGCTCTATTTCCTCCAAGAAGGCAGCTCATGATTTACCGAGTAACACCGGTGTGCTTCTATGGCTTTAGCTTGGAATGCCAGCTGAAAATATGTTTTACTCTGTTTGTATGTGCATAGAGACCTAGTTTTGTGGTGAAGACACCCACTACACACCACCTCTTCTTCCATTCCCTACCTGCTGGGGGCCATTTTAGGTCATACACATTCTTACTTTTACCACCCTCGCCACCCTCTAGCCCAACACTACATCCCACCCCAGAAGTCCTCTGGCACTGATCTAAAGAAGAGGAATGTGCAGGTGTGTTCCCAACTCATCTGCCCCATTACTACTGAAACTTGGCATTCAGTGTCCCACCCACTTGGAGGAAATGTCCTGGAGTTACTCCTGAACTTAAATGCCATGATCTGGAAATAAGAAGGAGAAAAAATAAGTTTTCGCAGTTTTCCATTTAAAATTAATTTCCCCAGTTTCCCATCCAACATTCCTCAGTCAAATCCCAAAGAACTTCTTGACCTGCAACTGCCTATTCATATCAGGGAGTGCATGAAGCATCCCCAAACCTCTCACTGTGTACCAGGGAAATCCGCCTGCTCCAGATCTGCCCTATTTCCTCCTCCCAGTCCCCTGGAGCAGCTGACAGCTTTTAACAAGGAGCTCTTTGTTCGATAAAATGCTACACTGGATATTACCAGAACTTTTAAAACGGATATTTTAAAATTCCCCACTGCCTTTGTAATGGGATTTCTCCCAAGGCCTCACAGGGTCCTTTCCCCTTGCCTTAATGGACATAAGCTTCTGCAGCTCTAACCAGAAAAAGGACTAAATTCAGTTTTCTTCACCTTCAGAAGACTGGCTAGAACAGCTGAAAATGAGGAAATCCAAGGAAATCCAAGCAGGTGCCATATCCTGCTTACCTGCTCCCTGACCATAGTCCATATGATGAAAACAATGCTCCTGCAATGAAGAGTCCATTGCTGTAGCCAGATATCTTAGCAGCGTCTCATGTTTTGATTTATTTCCTAGAAAGTGATGTCTCAAATGTTCAGTTCTTTTGGTAAACCAGGCAACTGCTGCTCCAAAGACTTTGTTTTGTGAGCTGTTCTCATTAGCTTCATGTATTTCATGTTTTTACCCACCATTTTCTTTATATTTTCACATAAAATTCCATTTGCTGTGCAGTGACCCAGTTTCACAGCACATCTGACATCCCTTTGATTTTTTTTTGCTGCCTGCTCTTCACTTACAGGTAAGAGCAAACGTAAGAAGTCTGCAGCTGGCTTCTTTGTGTGGGTCATTTAGACAGATTAGAAACACTGAGGGAAGCACTAACTCCGCTTCTGGCTTCAATCAATACTTCCTCTGAGTTTGACACAAGTCCTCTCTATTTCTTAGCAATCCTTTGCTATGTGATACACTGACTGCCTGATCTCTTCAGGTTGAATAGCAACCTGGCAAGTGGCACTTCAGTAGGTTGCTGCAGAACCCAAATAGCATGTCATGCCAAGTCCCATCACTACCCAGCCTTCTTTTTTATGTATGTGTATACATGCTTGTTATGGCAGAGACACTAGAAGGGAGAATAAAGCTAACAGAAGGGAGAGGACATGTCAACCTTAACCGTGTTTTCCCTGATGGTAACAACTGAACAGTTTCCAGCAAAAATATTTAGTTAGGCTCATTGTGTGCAGGCTTCAGTATCTTACTGTCTGAATGCATTTGCTAAGTCGCCCCAGTAAGTGAATGCATGTGCATATGTATTCATTTCAGCTGAAATGTTCAGGTGTCTCACGCATTACTGATGACTCTGGAGATGCAAAAGCCACCTCCTTCATTTCCTTTCACTGCCTGGGGAGAGGTAGGAGTCTTGGAGGCAGCAGTGGTGGCATATGACCCAGGGATTCCCCTCAAATCTGCCCTGTAGCAGAGGCACGTCATCCATTCGCTCAGCCAACTCAGGGCAAAGCTGCAGCTGGTTCAAAGTGGTTGACACTGGAAACAGAAGGTGCCTTGGTCATGATGGGTAAGGTGACCTCCCCTGTCTGCTTCCTTTGGCATGTAAGACCCAGTCTGGAGGTCTCTGCACTCGCCCCCAATGTGGCTGCAGTTCCATCACCCCTGGGGCTGCCCCAGTCAGAGGGTCTGTGCACCATGGCTGCCCCACATGGCTTTGCACCACAGCCAGCCCGAGCCCCCTCCACCTCCAGCTCCGCATGCTGGCGTCAGCAGCACGCACAGAGATGACCCAGGGGACAGCTGTCTTGGGGGTCTCTCCTCTTCCTTCTCTAGGAGCAAAGCCATGTTCATAAGGGTGCCTTCCATCTCCCCCAACTCCATGTGTTTCCAAGCCCCACATAAGTTGTCCATCTCTTCAGGTCCCTTTTGATCCACTGGGTTTCTGGAGCAACTCTTCCTGTGCTTTGTAAACAGCATTTGCAGGGATGTGGATGGGGAACCTACAGCTGGGATAACACCACACTGTAGCAAAAGACATCTCTGCCTTTCCGAGCCTTTCCTCCAGAGCATTCCTCTCCCTGCTTTCAAGATCTCTCATCTCCTAAAAACCCTCAGGCTTTTTTCTTTCATAACTCTATACTCTTTTAATGTAAGCATGAATCAAATTCTGTTCTTTGTCACTCCCATCTCTAGACCCGGAGTCACAGAGGAGATTTACGAAGTTACGCTGGATTTACACCAGGATAATGAGAGAAAAAACTGGCCCTTTGTCTTTATATTTTAACTGCTTCCCATCATATTTTTTATTTGTGGCAGTGTTATTGTTAGATTTACTTTGATGTTCCTGTTTGAAATTCATTAATCTACAGCTTTAGGAAAGCTCTTTATATTTGCTCTCTACTTGGAATATGAAATTACTTAGCTTTACAAAGTATGTTATAATATTCTAAATTTATGACATTACTATTATCTGAGGAATCTCTAGCTATTCATGCATATTCCCCCTTTGTTTCAGGCCCTTCAAAGTTAGTACAGCTAATTCTACATTTTCTTCTCTTGGCATCAGTTGCACGCTGTACTGAATGCTATTAAATTACAGATCCCCACTCCTTTTCCTGGAAACTTGCTGGCTGGCAGGGTAAGATTAGAGCTGGATATTATATGCAAGGTTTTTTTAACAGCATAGCTTTAGGATGCAGATACTATGTGAAGCTTCAGTGTGATGCCATCCTTAAAAGCATTAAAAAAATTACATTAAGTAAAATGATGTCACTTCTAATCAGAATTTTTATCCCTTTCTTTCCTGATTAGTGCAGCCTTTAGCAGATTTACTAAATATCTCTGCTAGCTGCAACGGCTTCACCTCATGGCATCTTGAGTCAGCATTTCTGGCAGAAAGCACAGCCATCGAGTGAAATTCATAATGTAAATTAGCATTCAGCACTGGAACCAAGGAGGTCATTAGCAAATGTTTCCAAATGACCTGTGGCAAACCCACTTCCTCACCAGGCCTGCTTCAGGAAAAATCTTAATTATTCCCAGAGGGGAGGGGGAAAAGCCTCCTGATGTTCAGCTGGACAACTTGGCAGGGGTAATGGCAGCAGCAATGCTGGGTTGTGCCAGGTGGTGTCCATGCCAGCATGTCCCACAGAGGGATCTCCATGCCTCTCTCCATGCCCAGTGGTCCCTGTGACAGTAAATAACACAGTCCTGGTGGCAGGGAGCCACTCCCCTTGTATCCTTCAGAGGAGCACACACTAACACCTCCCATCCATTCCCCATCAGGAAAAACCCAGATAAGCCCATGTGTCTGTTGATATTTTCGAAATTAGGTTGCTCAACACATACACATGTGACCTAGTGCATTTGTCAATTACTGGATTTTTGAGAATTTTCTCACTAATTTTACACACGGATGATTGCATTTACCCATGTCAAAGCTTTTATTTGTAACCTAACTGATAAAACCAATAAAAACCCATCTACAAATTTGTAGCCTACGAATTCATTCCCTCACAGGTCCCTATATGAAGTCCCTGCAGTTGCTTTCATAGCTTTATTTCCTCTGGAAGCAAACAGAACTATATTTTTTTTATATATATAATTATAAACAAATATAATTGTTTTTTAAAAATACCTTCTGAAATATTTAATGTCAGCAATGAGCTCATTAGCTATTATTTGCTTTGCTGGGAAATGCCAGGTGCAGAGCAGATTGCTATCCCCAGCCAAGCCAGGATGGGAAGATCATCCATCCCAGGACCCCGTGAGATGGGCCAAAGGAGAATGCTGGCAGGCTAGTATGACTCCAGATAAAACATACTGAGATATTTGTGCAGAAAACATAGCCTTATCCTGTAACAAGAGTTTGTAGCTCAGGGATTTCCCAAGTCAGAGTGTCCAAATAAAGGTTTAGTCACTTTCTGCAGCACTGCCTTTCCCCCACCCTTTGCCCAGGTGCTGTGGCCTCGGGGCACTCCCACGCTGGTGGCAGCTGCCAAGATAAACAGGTGCCAGGTAAGGTCAGACCCTGTGTGTCAGAGCAGGCTAGAGAGAAGATAAATGGGATTTCTCCCGAGACAGACTAAGGCAGATCAGGCCTCCCTGTGCCATGTCTGTGTCCCATTGAGCTGCTGACAACCTGGCCCTGCAGTGGTGTCCAGTGCTGAAGGAGATTCTCCTGAAATGATGTAAAATAAAAATACTCTCTGTTTGCTGCTGGCCGTTTCTCCATGGTGCCTTCACTGAAAGGCTGGGCTAGAAGCAGTGAGTTCCCAAAGGTAGTGGTGATGACAGCAAGGGTGGATGGATGGATGGATGGATGGATGGATGGATGGACGGACTGCTTGCTCATATACCCCTCCACTGCCATCAGCATGGGAGCTGCTCTCACCAGGGTTTCCCAGTTACTGGTGATGTAGATTTAACTTTAGAGGCTTCACCCATAGCCCTTGTTTGAAGCCCATGCCAGCCATGGAGGTGGAAGCCATGTAGAGGACAGGCAGTAATTAAAGCTGAATTTTGAAGCAGAGGGATTTCTCCTCCTCCTTCTCTTACCCCTTCCTCAAGCCTAAGCCCTGGGACAATCTCTCAGAGCAGAGATAAAAGGCCAGGTTCCTGTCCCTGAGTTTATTAAAAAAAGTGCAAAGGTGGCAGGACAGGACTAATGGTGTTGCTGAGCTGCCAGGTGACATGGGATGGCTTCAGGACTCAAGCACGTGCTGTCCCTCTGTACCCTCTGTCAGCAAGACCCCATGCTGTGCACAGCACAGACCCAGAGCCTCCCTCCCACCCAAGAGACATAGAAAGACGTGGCACCGAGCTCCCCACAGGGCACATGAGGGGCTGCACACCCTCTTGCATTACCTTCTACCTTAGAGTCAGGACATGGGATCCAAAAGATTCTAAGAGTCCTAATTAAATGCATAAATTGTACGGAACAACACAAAATGCGTCTGCGGCTTTGGAGGACTATGACAATTTCAGGCAGATGGCAAGAGAGGAATTAGCACTTCTTGCAGCACCCAGGCAGAACAGATGCAATACATAATGAGGGTCAGGCAGCAGCACACGGCACAATTCCCTTTGCTCTCCCAGCACACACAGAAACGCTAAGTCACTGTGTCACTACAGATTTTGTTACTGGAAACACGATGAGTGTCAATTGTCAAGGTAAATTAGTAATGCTGCATAAGCAGGAGCGGGAGGTAGAAAGGGAGCTGTGAAAGAGGCAGCTCTAGAGACACAACGCTTCTTAAAGCAGTTTCTCTAAACTCTTCCTTCTCCCGTATGCATACTGCTGTTTGTGAGAGGTGCACAGTCAGTAACTCCCTCTGCAATGGTTGTTTGTTTTAAATTCCTGATGGGAAATATATTAAGTTAATTAAAATTGTTTCAAGGGCAGTGATTCATGAGGCATCTGACTGCAGAAGAATAATGCATCTACCTCTCTACCTGTCTTGTTGGTCCATTTCTTTGTGAATTGCTGTATTTTAATTCATGAAACAGTAAAACATCAGAGAAAAGCAATGGAAAGTTACTCTGTGCTTAACTGTGCAAGAAGTATATTCAGGAAGGAAAAAAGTGTAGACTTAATTTGTCAGCAGGTATAAAAATAGATCTTGAGGCATTATCTGAACTTAGGAAAAAATTTTAATTGGCTGCCTGGGGCCCTCCAGTATTTTCATTTTTCTAAATGAATTATGGTATATTCATTATACAATAGGTGACTACAGGTGTGGAAGTGTTTCTGTGCATTCATTCGGTGGTTCATCCACAATCTGAAAAACTAAGCCAACCAGGTGTAATGAGAAATCCCTGTTTAGGTGGTTGAGTTCCTTCTTCTTTGTTCTGCTTTTCTGCTGGCAGTATTTGAAACCCAAATTTGCATGAGTGAAAAATCTTCCTTGGAAAAGCTAACTCACACTTTGGGGTTCCACTGCCTTGCCAAATAATTCAAGCTGCTTAAATGGATTTGCAAGGTGGATGCTCAAATGCAGATTAAAATGTGAATCCACTTCCCAGAAAATCATGTAATTTATAAACGAGAAATCTTCAGACCTTGAGGTAGCCAAAGTAACTTGGCTTTTAAAGGAGATTACCTTCAAAAGGCTCCGGCTACCAATCTGCTGGAGACTGGATGTGCGACTCTTAAAGCCCCAGAACAAAAGATCAAAGACTGCCTTGGTCAAGCAAAGTATTCCAGTGCTGGGTAAATAACTTCTGCTCTGCAAATAGCATTTTCCCAAATGCTGTATCACAATTCAGATCTTCTGACAGGTGCAAACACAGGCTGGAAAAGTGTGACAAAACATGTCCCATGACTTGTGAGAATGAATTGGTTACCTGAGCATATCCGGCACGTTCGAAAACTGGGGTACAGGGGCCATAATGCTTATGAGAGTACAGACATAACCTCAACACTAGGCAGTGCTAGTTAATAGCAGCACTTTTAAGGCAGGATCCTTTAAGGTGGAGCTTTCAGGGGTCCAACCACCATACAACCCTAAAGGGGCAGCTCTGCAGACCTGCTCCCCAGCTGTGCCCCTAAAAACTGCATTTCCATCTTCTCACCAAGCCCCACGCCACCACACAGGAGGTCATATCTCTGGACACAGGGGAAAGGTGAGGAGGGGCAAGGTAAGGAAATGCTTATCCAGGAGACCTCTCCAGTGGGCATGGCCACTGGTGGGGACAACCCCACCCTTG
This sequence comes from Coloeus monedula, assembly GCF_965178545.1. Lineage (NCBI taxonomy): Eukaryota > Metazoa > Chordata > Aves > Passeriformes > Corvidae > Coloeus > Coloeus monedula. The sequence continues at coordinate 53,190,076 of NC_138783.1, forward strand.
AGAGAGGCAACAAGTACTCAAAAGTCCCTCTATCTACAAAGGCTGTCACAGGGGCTTCGTACTTTCCTGAGTCACCCCACCAGCATAAAGACCTCAGGGACCAGATTCCCATCACGCCATCTGTGGTGAATTTTCGCTGTGTAAAATGAGTGCAGGAGGGCTTAAAATGAGAGTGAGGTTTTAAATAGCCTTCAAGGCATGAGGGAGACTGCAACATCTGGCTGCTCATCTTCTTCCATCTCAATCAAGTGCCAGATAGAATTATGAGGACAGGCAATAAGCAGACAGGAATAATAAGAGAGGAAAGCAAATCTCTTCAAACCTGAACATGAAATCACAGCACCTTCATCCTCTAGAGGTTCAGGCAGTCCAGTAAAAGAGTCACATCTAAGAGGCTTTGAATCTGTGTCTTGTGACATGTGCTATCAGCCTAGCACAGAGCATCAGCACTCAAATAATTATCTTCCCAGCAATCAGCACCAAATCATAGTAGAAGAGAATTGAAGAATTTCTACAAAAGAACATTAACTGGAGAGCTAAATGATAAATGCTGCAATGTTGACACAGTCTTCTTGCAACTCCCAACAAGCATATTTTGCATTCCAGCTGACTCAAGGCATGTCCTGGGTAGTGGATAAGAGCACTCAGCATACCACAGAGAAGCCTGACTTTGAAACAGCAAGCTCTGGAATACTCACTGGAGAGCTAACACGTCTCCAGAAGAAGGAGCACAGTGGGACCTTTCTACACTGCCCTGCTTTCTGCCTCTTCCACTAGTGCTCACAGCAGGGGTGGAGGGAAAAAAGAAGAGGAAGAAATTAGTGCAATAAAAGGCAGCCAGCCCTGCAGCATCAAGATTCTGTACAATCCTCACATTTAACCACAGAGTCATGAGATGTGGCTGAACAAAAATCCCTTTGGCTCACCATACCTGCTGGCTTTTGGTATGGTTTGTATCATAAACACAAAAGAGAGCAAGACTACTTCAAAGCAGCATCGCTTATTGTCGAGTGTACAGGGATGGGTTAAATCATAGTGCAAGATAGTGCAGTGCTTGCACATTTTATAATGATTTTTCACGGGTTTTTTTCTGCTGTCATTTGCAGTGCCTTCCCTAGGGAAATCATTTCCTCACCTCTGTGATGGTGGCATGAATGAAGACTGACCCCTGCCTAGGAAGCCACATATATTTATGTAAGGTGATTGCATCCATAATATAAAAGCCATGTTTGGCCAGAATTCCTTCATGTCTCACTTTTATTCCCTCTTACTACTTCTGTATTCTTCTCTGTCACAATCATGGCAAATTACGTTATATTTTACCTTTTGTTTCACTGGACATTTTTATAGAAACCTAATTCTCTAATTTTCAGGCTGTGTCTTCTGTATCTTTGTTGTTGACAAAATTTTATCTTTATAATAAGTAACCTTTGGCCAAAAATCTCTTTCCAGTGACTCCCATGCAAACCCAAAATAATCCACCAATAAGCAAAACTTAGCACCTAGACTGGGCACGTCTGAAAATGCTTTGATGTGAAATAGTTTTCTTAGATGCAGATTGATTCTCAAGTGAGTCTACACCAGTAAGCTTAAGCAAGATATGTACTTTTATATGTGCAATACATCCCACCAGTAAAGAGACTCTGTGGAGAGTTACTACAGAGTAGTGAGAGCATGGTAAATTTGTGCATGAGCCTTATCTTACCTGAGCAGACAAAAGCTTTTATTATAACCCCCATTCCACCACGTAAGTTTTGCCTATAAATATTAGTCACACAGCATGGAAGAATCAATTTTGATGATGATGACAAACAAAGGCACAAAATTGAGCACTTATATGCAGGTTGCCTTTGGGCCTTTGGGCCTTTGGATGATTCACAAATTAGTCCTGACCCTCCTGGATCTAACTTTAAATATTTCACTTCAAATGTTTCTACTCTTTTAAGTACCCCTTAACATAGCTGGAATTTAATCTGCCTACCACTAGGAAATTATTTGACACAGACTCTGAGTACAGAAAAATAGATGTTTTCAAGAACAGACTCTTTCAGTTCCTCTATTCAGGAGAGAAAGATTGGTTTTATTTAGTTTCACATTGTAGGACGATATTTCTTCACTTCTATTTAGACAGAGTAGTCCTTTATTTTTCCAAGTAGTTCTGTTAAAATCAAGGTTGCTTGTCTCCACTCTGTCTTAAACAGAAGTAGACTACATAATCTGAATTATTTGGGTTTCACATGCAGCTGCTCCTACTAATGGCATAATCTGATTCTTCCCATTGTACTAAGCCACTTCACTTAGGCCTGTTTATGTTGTACTGGAGCTCAAGGCATATCATCTTAAGTGTTATGCTCTTTACATAGACATGATCTGTCACCCTGGCTTAATTTTAGGATGTTCTGAGTAGATCTTTGACAGGTACAAAGCCTCTTTGAAAACAGTAACAGCTTGTCTGAGTTTCACAGTTTGGCAAGAAATTGATATATACAGGACATTTGTGTGTCTTTTAGTGGGATGAGATCTCACTTCTTTCTCTTTCCTCCACAATGCTGGGCAAGCACAAAGATATTTTTAATGTACCTTTGTGACAAAAAGATTACCAGGAAATATTTTGTTTGGATTTTTTTGTGAAAATCTTTTTTTTCAGGGACACAGGCATTTAGGATATACCTGAAAGCTTCTTCCTGCTCATCCTGGTAAGGTATGATAATTATCAACCTTTGGTTCATGAGTTTATTCCCTAATCAGGGCTACAGCACATGTCAAAGCTGTTCACTTTGAAGGAAAAGCTTTTCCAGACTGAAAACTCAATTTATTCCTGTTAGTGACATTAAGATAAGCAGTCCCTCAAGGGATCCCAGTCCTTATCTGATACACTGCGTTATTTGCAGGCTCTGGTAGAAATTAGGTGGAGTTTCATGTACACACACCTGGGACATGCGTACCCTATTGAACAGGATCTTTCATTTGCACATCAAATGAAGCTTTCCAGTAGCTCAGTTGAGCCCTGTTCAGTTGCTGAATATCATCCCTGTTACAGGAGGCTATGATAATGGCATGCCTATATATCCTAAAGACAAAGGATTACTGCTCTGCAGGAGGTGGCTATCAATCCCTTGCCTATAGTCTTGTATAATGACTTTTCTGTAACAAAGTAATACCTTTTTATACCTTTTTGGAAAATGAGTTATCCCCTAGGAAAGCTTCATCAGATATCCTTCACAGCTCCTATCACAACGGTGAGATCAATTATTGATGTAAGCAGCACCGAGGAAGTTGAGGCAGGGTGCCATGCAAACCCAGAACACGTGCCCATGCACACCATGTACACGCTGGTGTTTGCTTTACGGGTGTATGCCCCTACCATTCCCTTTCTCTCCTGCTATTTAACCTGATCCAGTCTTCCTTCACCTTCATGCTACAAAGATGCATGCTGCTAAGTCTGAACAAGGCTTTGTGCAGACTTTTTCTGGAATCAAATGTAGGCAAGTCCATATGAGGACAAGATTCATACTTACATGAAGAAATTAAGAACATTAATACAAGTATATTAAATTCAACATTGAAATTGAAGTCATTCAACCAAATTAAACACTTAAGTAGGAGCTGCCCTTGAGCCTGGAAATGGCCTTCTTTCCACTTAAAGGAGAATTAGCTGTGGAAGCTAGCTACGACCAACACACCAAGAGAACCAAGAGTCCAGAGAACATTATGCTTGAAAAGGTTTTAAAAGACTAAACAGGGAATTTGTTTAGTCAGAAACAGAGGGGGGGTTTTTTTCTGAGTCTTAAACTCAGAAACAAAATTCCACTGGGGAGCTGGACTAATGAAACCTACAGTGTTGCTTCACTTCACCTCCTAAATATATTACCATAAACATCTAGGCAATGTAATAGGGAAGAACAGTATTTTCCTGGGGATTTTTGAATAATCTCCCTGCACTGAACTGAGATTGATGCCAGTCTCATGGCATGATACAAAATGGTTTGAATTACCTCCAGAAAGGGTATTTCCATTTCTTAAAATAGCTTCCCAATTTTAGAGTAATTTTTGTATAACCATATTAGGCAGCCTAGTGTTAACTTCATACCTATTGAAGATTATAAACATCGCCATAAGGAGCCAAGGTCAAATGCTGTGTGAAAATTGAGCTTGGCTTTACATAAATACAGTGAGTATTCCTGACAGTGGTGGAAAAGTCAATGTCCTTTTTGATGGAAGAACTGATTGCTCTAGGACTAGGTAATTGGCACTCACTTGGCCATGGGAAGTCTTAGGCTCCCTCTCTAGGTGATTTGTCACGTGGAGCTCAGGATGTGAACTATACATCATGAAAATTCTCGGTAGAAGAATTTCTGAGTAATAGAAGAAACACAAGAGGTTTCCTAGATAATTAGGAGAAGACATAAGTAGTAAAGGACTGAACCACAGTAAAAGCAACAGAGAAGATTAAATACTTGTTCAAAGTGGGCAAGGACTTCACTAGATAAATTTCTGATTATTATATATGCTAGATCAAGAATTATGAGAATGTGATGGGGATCAATAACAATCATACTTCAGAGAATTTCAGTGCTTCTTTTCTGGTTTTACTTCAAGTCAGATCCCACAATTTGTTTCTTAGAGTAACAGAATGCAGTATTTCCTTCCTAGAGGAGAAGATTGTGCATCCATAGCACAATCCCAAAGCTGGGAAAGTACACACAGGATGTAGTTTTTCCATTAAATATCCAGTATAGATAACAAACTGTCTCTTCAGTTTTTCCAAAAATCAAATATCACCCAGTCTTTTCCATAACCTGTCAATACTCATGAGAAGGGATGTCAGTGTCATGACCCCCAGCTATTGGGAAAGGATGGTGAGGTACAGAGCTATAAAAAGATTTAATCACAAGCACCCACGAGCTGATTAGAAAAGAAAGAAATCCTGATTTCCAGGAAATCCTTTCTCCAACTCTTGGGCTTGTATCCCATGCAACTGGCAAAGGCAAGGCAAGGAAGTCTACAGTAGGTTTTTGAAGATCTCACTTGAGTCTGTGTTCTTCTCCTTCTCTGGGCTCACACCTAATTCAGCAAGATCCAAAAGATGCCCAAAGTGCTACTAAATGGGTTAGCCTATGTGATGGAAGTCACTTGGTTTTCCTCTGAGCAAGAACTAAAGGCTATAATCAGACCGCCTACAACAAACTTCAAATTTCTCTCATCTCAGTGAAGTCACTAAGAATCAGACAGTCCAGTTAATTACAGTTTGACTGCCTAAACATAAGCATTTGGTGCCACCCAAAATTCCCTAGGGTATCTCAGATTGTCTGCACAGGCTTGGTATGTGTGACATAAGATCTGTGGGAAATCCATGCAATTCTGGAGTGGCAGCTGGAGGCCAGGTAAGGTTCCTTAGGGCATCTCAAATGATGCTAAACACCTGTGTTAAGGCAACAGAATGGAGATTTTTACCCCCCAGTTCTCTGTTGCTTGATCCCTTCTGCACTTCTCAGCTTCTCCAGAAATTGCATCGAAAATCCTGCCACTGGGATTCCGAAGAACTTTATATCCAGTTCTCAGAAGTATAAATAATTATACAAGGCAAGAGGGAAATCAAGCCTGTTTTCTCCCCACCTCAGAGAGATATGAGAAATACACTGTGAAGAGTTAAACATTTGTGTCGGATTAAATTTACCATGTCTGCAGAATTTTCTATCAAAAGGTTACCTTTGAAATAATGTTTCAGCCAGCAGACTTCTGCTTCCCAGCCATTAAATTCTGTTGTAATAAACTTTTACAATATGCATCATTATAGGAAACTTAAATAGGCTTAGCTCTTGAACGAGAATCACAAAGACAGTAGAATAGAGGGAAGAAATGCAAGGTGTCTGGCTTCTTGAATATTTAAGAAAAGGTTCTTCTGTATTAAAATAATGCATATGAGGAGAGGGATTTGGACTTCTGAATTTTCAAGGTCAGGGTGGAAGGAGGTCTGCCTGGAGAGCCACAAACTCCTGATTTCAGCCCTTGCCTCTGCCTCTGTCTTTGCCATGTGGCCTTGTGCAAATCAGAGGACTACCCAGCCACTGAGCCCCTTAGTCCAATTGTGACTGAGCCCCTGGGCAAATGGGTTGTTAATACTCACCCCTCTCAAAGAAGAGTCATGGCAATTGCTCTTTTTATTCTTCACCTTATTGTTCTGATATCTGTGAGGACAGGCTTAGAAAATATAAATGGCTCAGCTTTACAGCAAAACGGTTGCTGGTGGTTTAAAAGTAAAATTCAGAACCACTTTTCTGCTTATAATGAGCATTGCAATGCAGAATGGGCAGCTGCAGAAAGTCCAAATGAGAGACATGGAGGATCAGCCTCCTTATTATTACAATGGTTTATGGAGACATTTGGCCTCAGATATATTCTCCTTCCTATTCTGCTGGTAATTCATGTGTTTAAAGTATAATATAATTGTCCACAGAGACCTTGTTACACTCCTTTCTAAAGCTCTAAGCGTGTTGGTTACTTAACAGACTTTCTGTCACACATGGGTGAAATGAAAATTCCCTTCCTACAGAAGAGTTACATTACCTCTTACATTTGTTTTAGAGGAAAGGATTTATATCCTATTTTGTTCTTCGTGTATTCTTGGAACATCAGCTATTGGCCTTAGGATGGCTAGGCAGCATACATCAGCCAATGTTGCATTTCATGGCTTGGTATAAACACAGAGAAAGATAGCTGATCCTCGCCATGTATAATGGGGAGTTAGACAGGGGTTGACAAAGTCCACGCTCTTAAAATAACAAATCCTTCATCCTGTCTATACAAGGAATGGAACAGAGGCACTGCACCACCTTCAAAGTCTTCTGAGAAGCAGGAGGGAAATATTAAGACAGAAAAACTGTCCTGATATACTCCTTTTCCAAATATTATTTTGCTTCCCTCCCCCTGCCAGCCGACAGATGGTTGCTTTAACAAGCAATGTCTTACATTCATCAAATATTATATTCCGTAGGATTTTCTCTCCTCCTATTGTTCAACAGCAGATTTCAGCTGTTCAGAAGTCTGTGGGTTCACAGACTTGGCTTGGCTGTTTGGGTCGCTGTGCATCTCTGGGATGCAAACTCCTTCTTTGATTAAGTGAGCGCACAGAGACCCCTGGATCAGGAAGAGGGGAAGAGAATAGTCCGAAACATCACTCATGATTTGCATTGCAGTGTCCTTTGCAATCAACAGGAGACTCCGGTGCCCTCCATTTAGGATGCTGGATTCCTTCCCACCAGACTCAGTAATACACTTAATTCTTACAACACCCTGGCACTTTATTTTATTTCTGGCAGTGCTTATTCTAAAGGTCAAAGTCCTCACTGACTTTCTCAATTGGCAATACTATTTTATTTAATTTTTTTTAAACTGCAGAAGGCACATCTCTCATCTGTCCTGAAGCACTTTTGCAGACACAAAGGAAATACAGTCCACAGGGCAACCTCTATAAATGAGTAGCAACAGGGACTCCCCAAATTAGTCCTTCAGAAAAAGCCTTAGTAAATGAACAGACCTGCTGGTTGAGAAACTCAAAATATGACTCAGATGCCGAAGTGACTATCAAAGCAAAGGGTCTCACAAGTTCCTATCCAGGAGGCAGAAATATAAATTTTTAGTGTGAGTGACATTTATTGGTGTTGGTTCTGATTAAGGGAAACAAAAAAAAAGAAGGGATGTTCATTAAAGTCTCTACTCTGGCTTTGCAACATCATTTTAAATCCAAAACACTGCCTGTCAACAGACAGGGAAGGGGGCTTATTGAAAGGTGACCTGTGCTCTCTGTCCTTCGATGTATGTTAAGTGCTGCTGCATTGAAGCCAACCGAGGCCAGAGTCTGGCCTTGTAAATCTTGGTAGGTTCTAAGCTGACGTGTAATCTACTGTGAAAGGACAACTCAGTTTTCCCCAGCTTTGAAAAAGGAATAAGGGCTGGTGGCCATTGCAGATCCTTTTGCCCCTAATGGTGAGATCCAGCAGACTTTGTTGAGGTCTGCAATAAGAGACCTCAATTTTGTTGTCTTCTGACATTAGCTGAGAAAGGTAATAACTATTCAAAGAGTTTGTCTCTCATAATAAAATGTAAGCCAGTGAAGTCCCTAATTTACTCACATAGGCAAATTAAAAAGCTTTGGCTTACTCTAATGTGTCGCTTCTTGCAGCATTCCCCCCATTGTAGCTAATGAAATGTTACCAAGAGTAACACTCTAAAATCTGAGCCTGGGGATGAAATACCCTCAATGCAATGTAAAATACAGGGCCCCCTGTGTGGGAAGGTAGTGGTCCCCACCAAGTGACCCTCCATCCCCCTGTTCTCACTTCTTGTCAACTTTTACCAAGATTTTTGCTTCAAAATGATTCATCTGGAGGTGCTGTCCCATGCAAAGGAAGGCAAAGCTCTTTTTTTAAACACATCAAGGAAAAGAGTTCCTTACCCTCAGCTGGGTTTGCAAACCAGTTCAGTAATTACCTTTGGCAAGGGAGGAAGGGGAGAGTGTTTGCAAGCTTCTGTTTTAGCACATTTGCCTTGCCCACTGCTGGGAGGTGCAGACTTTGTTCTGACTATGGGCTGAGCAGCAGAGTGCAGGTTTGAAGAGCGCCTTTCTTGGCCAAATCCGTTGTTTGGAAGCTGGCGGTGGCTGCTGCTGCTGCTGCTGCTGCTGCTGCTGCTGCTGCTGCTCCCGTAATTGCTGAGTTTATTGCTGCCCGAAGCAAATGAGTGAGTAGGAGGAAAAGTAGGAGGAACAGAAAGTGCCATTAATCTACTCTTTGCTGAGTTCGTGGGGGGAAAAAAAGGCAAGTATAATTCCTGTAGGCACTGAGTATGGTGATGAGCACGGCAAAAGCAGTCAGATATCACATACTAGCATATTAGTAGGACGAAGAAGGCAAAGGGGGTCTCAGATCTTCATAGGCCAGAAAGCCTCTCAGCAGGCTGTTCTGTACCATGGGTCTCACTCAGGGCTGCACTGACTTTGTGTTGCCTTGCAGGTCCTGTGGCGGGACCTGGTCCCAGCCATACTCCACCAAGTCAGGATGTGGCCTTGTCTCTCTGCAAAGTTAGACCTCTCTTCTGAAAAGCACAGAGGGTCAGGTCTAAAATATATATCTTAAATAAAAACAAGAAGTATGAAGGTATTGCCTTATCTGTAAACAGCTTTGCTCCTAGACGTGTCTGCTCACAGATATATTATTACCTCAAATTATTTTCTTAGACAAGACTATCTATCAGTATTCTGTACAAAAAGGAAAATATAAAATGTTGATATCTATATTTTACTGAAAAGGTCACTGAAAATTACTTTACAAATGAAGGAAAGTTCTTAAAAATAGGAACTTACTTTGCAATCAAAATAGTTAATGTAAGTGTTTTTTAATAAACCATTGATAGCTTTCCTGCCACACTGGCCATTTCTCAACATAGTTCTGCTATAATAGAGACCATTGAAGGATATCAAAAAGACAAAATGTTCAGGAAGATAAAATCTCTTTTGTTAAACCAACTGATTCAGTTGTGAATACAGGCAGGCTTTTGAGTATCCCAGCTTTTCTCCAAGTATTTTCCAAAGAGAAGCAAAGTGGTCAGCCCAGCAGTGGAAACACTATGTGATAAAAAGCTGATTCATTTGAGACTGAAAACCTGCACTGATTAGTGTAGAAGGAAGCCCACAAGTCCTCTGCAAAGTTATCAAGGGTTCGAATGCAAAAAGCAAGGTGGGGGAGCAGGGGGCACATGAGGCGTAATTTTTTGGCTTCAAGGGAAGCAAATTACAGGCAGAACCCTAATATTGCAAGTTTCAGACTCCTATCTCTGTGTAACTTGTAATTACATGATTTATTAAGGAGTTTTTTCATGTTTAAGTTGACAGAAGGAGATAAGCGAGGTCATTGAAACTCCACAGCCACTTCATGCTCTTGAAGCACACTGGGAATTGTGGCACAAGAGTCTGCACAGAGATGAAGTAGAACTATTTGTTTATGTTGTTGCTGACTGAATCTGCTGCTGGCATCACCATTTAAAATTTCAAGCATATTTAAAGTGGAATTGACTCAACCAAAACATCCAGCAAATCCCCAGAGATACAGATGAAGAACAACAGTGGCAAACTTCCAGCTGCCATAGCAGGCATTCAGAATCCTCTGGAAATAAATGACTAAAAGGCTTTAAAAGGATAAGAAACAACTGCCAAGCCAGACAGATCTCAGGGCCAGTTCCCGAAGGCCCCAGACATGCATGACTTCAACTGATTTCCAATACTGTCATTCTTCCAGGACAGGCATTATGAGATGCCTGCCTTTGTCCAGGGGTTGATCACAATTGCTGCCTTCTACCCCAGCTCTGTGGTTTACATGAGGATGTGTTTGGTTCAAACAAAGGGTCTGCCTAGCCCAGTTCCAGCCTCCAGCAGCGCCATAAACCATATCCATTGAAAATTAAGAAATGAGTGAACATTTACAACGCTTCCCCACGCACTATTTCAGCTTCTGACTCTTTTCAACTGAGCTGGTTTTCTAAACCTCATGTGCTTCACCTGCTTAATGATCCTTTGTAAATCTCTCTTTCAGTCTCTGCTTGAACTTTTGCATTCATAACATCCTAGAGCAGGGAGACCCGTGGGTTCCTTGCCTGTTATACAGAGAACTGCCTTCTTCTGGTAGTTTTGAACCTGTCTCCCAAGTAGTCCATCTGAGGGACATTTATCCTTGCCCAGGATGAAACAGTGAATGTTTAGCCCTTATCTACCATCTCCATATCCAGGATTTTGCAGTTCTTCAGTGTAGCCTACCTATGTAGAGTTTTCCAGTCCTAGTCCTAGCTTCTATCCTATTTCTTGGCCCCACAGCCAGGCAGAGACTGTTATTTTGCCCAGATATCTCCCAGAGAGGTACAGCTGAACTTTAAGATGGAAGAAGGCCTCAGCACCAAATTCCTGCAAAGGAGAAGGGATCAAACCCAGCTCCACATTCAGAGAAGCCTTGCTAGATGGCACATGCACAAGTCACAGCCCAGGTTTTAGTGAATCCCAGTCACAGGACACAGCACCGCACATCTTCTGCCTCATGGGGCAAGGGCTCGTGTCTGCAGTATGACCCAGTGCAGCCCTTCTCCATGGTCCTGGAGACCTGCCAGCAGCTGGGCATCAGCCAGCAGCAACCTCTAACACAGACAGGAGTGCGCTGAGATGCTGCTGAGATGCCAAATGGTGGAATGGTCCCTTGTCCCAAAGACTGCACAGTCTAAAGTGACAAAAAACAATGGGTTGTTGTTCACAAATGAGTGAATGATGTTGGCTGTATTTCACATTACATGATTTATATGAGATACATGTGACATGAGTCATATAGAGATATATTCCATATACTTTACAGATACATTTTGCATTCCAGACCTATTCTAAATACCTTTGCCTTAGCACAATAATCTGTGTTTGTCACATCCTACATTTTATTTTCATAATTCCCAAGAAAATGAAACTATTCACACTGAACAAATCAGCTTCTCACATTTAAAAAGAAGACAAGTATTTTCTGTAATACAAGCTTTCAGAATTATTCTGTCAGTTGTTTGTGAAATAGCCATACTTTCATTAGACAAATTATCTATAGCCCCAGGAAAAATTAATTTCATGGGATGCAAAAGATTGAAGACCTATTGATAGAGTACAATATATGCTTGGCAGATGTCCCTTGCCTAAGGCATGAAATGGCCTGACTATTATCTTGTCTACGGTTCAAAAGTAATTGTGCACATTGCACACAGAGTCCCGTCCGCCCACAGAGCAAACACCTAGTGATGATGGATATCACTATTGATACATTTCACCTAAAAACTAAAAGTGCTGGAAATAGGACTGTGAATTCTAGAAGGTAATATGAATTCATTAACTGCAAGGAACACACACAGTTGCACTTAAGGAGTAGAGCTGTGACAGTAATTGCTGAATTGAATATTTTTAAAAAGCCCTTTTGTTCCTACTGGCATCAAAGCTATTGTTGAACTGTGCTGTACTGTCAGCAACGTGAATATTAGGGGTTTAGATCCATGCATGCAAAAGATCAAAAGCAGTGATGAAGGATTCTGTAATTATTAGTAATTGCTTCCCAAGTGGCCATTTTTTTATAAAGATTCTTCATAACAAAGTGTTCACTAAAGACTATGGGTTGAACTTATATTTTCATAACAAACACATGAGCCCATGGAAATTATTTCACACATTATCATCATAGCTGCTAACTACCACTAATAAGAAATACAAATGCTACATAAAATCTGGGTATCATTATTATGATTATTGTAATTTTAATGTCAATTGTAATGTTACGTTTTCAATTAGAAGAATTTCAACTAAAAAAAAAAAAAAAAGCCAGGTAAACTAGTTTCAGATTGAGTAAAGTCTTAATTTCTCTAGTTCAGTGTTCAAAATTGTTTCGATCAAGTAAAATATTAATGGTGCATCACCTGTGGACTGCCATTGACTCATAAACAGTACTTTCTAGGCTCAAGCCTCCATCCACTTAAATGGATGAATCTTTGCATAGACATATAACTACAAGCACAGGCACGAAGAGAATTATAACAAACCCAAAAAAGGGTTTAAAAGCTCTGTCATGCCCTCTTCTCACATACCAGTACCCATCCTCTTGCCAAATGCGTTATCTTTAGAGCCTGACTTCATATTTGACCCTAAAGTTTGCCTTGGAGGTGCACTTGCTTATTCCACAACTGAATTTGTCTTGAATAAATAAAAATCAGAACCATGGGACTATTAAAAATAATTCATGCATGACAGTAATAGTCCACTAGGTCTCAATGAAAAACACTGAAAATATTTAAGAAATTAAGTGTTCTGCTGTCCAGACATGGCATTAGGAGCTTTCTCCGATCTTCTGCTGAGCATGGAGATCATCTGTGAGTACACAACCTACACAGCAGCTACATCTCAGTCAAGCCAAGCACCAGGAGGAAACAGATCCACCATGAGCTGGTGACTCCTGTGTATTTCCTAGAGGGACATTTGGAATGCCCAGCTGTACACCTCCAGGACCTCCCTTCCTACATGTCAAAGCCCAAATGCAAAGGGTCAACAGACCAAAGAGTAAGAAAGATGCTGACAGGGGAGGCAAAAAGTTTGGGCTTCATGGGGCAGATGCCACAACTTTGCAGAACTGGCCCATACCTCTCCTCTACATCTGATTCTAAAAACAAGATGTAATTTTCAGTGCCTGAAATGTCCTGTTAAAATCACTGCTAGGATGAATTACACTCTTATGCTCCTCAGGGTAAAAAACCTTACTGTGTCTGTCTGCAAAGTGCCTGTTTGGATGCCAAGCAAATTAATAAAGAATAATAACAGTGGTGTCTGCACGAAAAGCCATCTCATTCTACTGAAACCAATGGGACAATTTAGTGCCTTCCATTATGTGCAAAAAGCAACATTCAGTGCTTTGTTTGTGACCTCTGAAGAAAAACACATACAAAACCCCGTCAAGATATCCTTCAATGTGGGAAGGTTTTGTGTTCCAGTTAGGTTGCTTTGTTGAATATGTTAAAGCACTCCAGTAAAGTTGTCACATGACACTATTTCTTATATTATAATCTGCTATACCTCACAGAATAGCCTCCTTTACCATGCCAAATAAATTAACTCTCTTGCAGTTTCCTTTCTGTCATGGTTCAGTCTCCCATCTCACTCATAAGACACATTGGTACCATAATACATATATTTTTTGCAGGATAAATACTAATTTATTATAAAGGCGAAGTGTGGTTCTGCCCTAATATATAGAAGGCTGTAACAGGAGACTTTACTCAGTCCAGTAGCTTCATTGTTCTCCAAGAACTCCCTCAAGATCATCTCTCAAAATAAAGCCAATTTTTTTTCACTTTCATCACTGCAAATCAGGAGTAACATCACTGAACTTGATGTTTCCCTTCCGGTAAGGAAGAGTCAGGACTGCCGTCATTATTCATGAGGTAAGTGGGGAAACAAATCGTGTCACTGTTTTATTTATGTTTCGTATAATTATTCAAGGCACAGCTTGCATTCATCCTCCTTAGTGCCTGTCTGTTTTTTGTACTTCTCCACTGCACCTTGCCCATTCTTCGCTAGGGATTTTGATATCTGTTTAATTTACCATGACTTGTGCCACATTTTTCCCCACAAGCTGCATATTCTGTGCCAGAGGGAGAGGGCAGGGCAAAACCCCAAAGGAGAAGCACTGAGAAAGCCCACCAGGATGCATCTTAGATGACAAGAAACATGGAGGCCCATTCTCCTTTCAGCACAAGAGAGATTTACACCCCTAGTTCCCATTGTCATTATTGTAGTTATACACATAATTTGTCCCACACACTGAGAAGAAAATAAACTTGAGAGAGGAGAAGTAAAGGGTATTCGAGGGGAAAACCATTTAGTATGTAAAGCTTGTGGCTGCCAGTTGGTAATGAATGTGGCAGACATAATAATGGTAATAATAAGAAAAGACACCTACATGTCTGAGTTAGGGTTATTGTAATACGGCATACAAACAGAGAACAAAACCATCAGGGAAACCACTAAATACCATTTTGAGGATACAGCAAAAAAATATACTTAACACTAAAGACAAAATTAAAAGGACAGCAAAAGCAGAATTAGGAATAAGCCAGGAAATGCAGCAGAGAAATCAGGGGAGCTTTCACTAAAGGAAACAGCAGCTCTCTGTGAGAGTACCAGCCGGTCTGGGGAAGTGGCAGAAATAGATGGGATGCCAGCAGCAAGAGGCAGAAAGCACAGAGGTATTTCCATCCATCAGAAGACAAAAAACAAACACAGTCAGAAGAGACTGGAATAAATTAGTTTACAGCATGATAAGTGACTCAGACTGTTCAATATAGGAGTGTTTAGGTAATGAGATTATGGACCAGAAATAATCACAGAAGCTAAAGCTTACAAATCAGTACTAAAGGAGGACTCTTAAGTGGTGGTTCTTAGTGATTCAGATAGTTCAATGTCTCAGAGAGTACAAAACATAGCCAGAGGTGCTGGGATAGCACTGATGCTGCTGACAGGCAGACAGACATAGCATATGAAATTGTATGTCATGGTGTACCACCTTCCACTTCTTCCTGGTGCCAAGCTCACTGGCATTGTTCCTTTATGTAGGAATAGCAGTACAGATAAGCACTACAGATACAGAAATACAGATGAGATACAATTGCAGCTGTGCTAGGAGTTACCATAAGCCAAATAGAATCAAATATACTTACACAAAAAATGCATTTAAAAACAGCTCTAAGACTTGAGAAGTAACTCTCAGTGGGGAATCCCCACCAAAGTAGGGTGGTTCTCAGGCAAGTCAGGAAAGAGCACCATGAAGCAGGAGCACCAAATACTGGAGCATAGACAAAAAATAAAGCCTCCATCATATAGGACAACTATTTAGGGTAAAAATAATAACCTCCAATTGATGAACTGTTCTGTCCTCTGAGTGTAGAGACAGACCAGGTATGCAGCTGTCTTGTCTGCCGGCAGATAAATGCACCCTGAGAGATTTGGTCAGGATCACAAAGGAAGTCTCTGGTCTGAGTCACAGTCTCAGGCATCTCCTCAGCTGCTTGTTGTACCTCTGAACTGTTAAGACTCTTTCACATGAATGGGGCTACACGAATTTTAAGTAGGGACTTGACCCATTGTATGCAGAACAGATAGAACATAAATCAGGAATAATTATTCTAGCATAAAATGGAGAACCTGTTTAAAATACTGCCAAATGTTGGTTCTGTAGAAGAAATATTACTGAGTCTAAAGCCTTTAGCTGAGAAAAAGCAAAGTAAATCCAGGTTTTGGGAGGTATGAATTATGAGGAAAGACTGATCAGATGTTGCTTCTATAAATAATAACAGCTCATTAATTCTCATTTTGCTAATCCACACATTTAAAGAACTCAACAACCTCTTTACACCCAAGGGAACTCATCCCACTTCTCAGCAGAGTTTTAATTTATGTTAGTAACAAAATCTCATATTTCTAGGAATTCATTACTTTTAAGAAACCTATTACACTATTTTATTGGCAGACTAGAAGATATTATCATAAATAATTGAAACTCAACTACACTTGTTCAGGCATTAACAAACTACATTGGCAAGGCATCACACTTGAGTCTTTTTTTCAAGCACGTTCTTTCATTTATGGCATAATTTTCTGTCTATGGAGTGAGACCCAGAAAAAGGTCTACTGAATACAGAATATGGGGTTTACATGCCACACATGTGCTGAAGGATTTGTTGTGCAAAGTTTCACAATTAATTGCCAGGCCTTATTAGTGGACATATCTCTATCCATGAGAGCAAATTCACAGTCTCACATCGTTTAAATACACAGAAATGGGGTCATCCAGTGAAGATCTTGAAACCAAAGTAAGAAAATTAGTAATGTGAGCCTGATGTTAAGTAAGGCACAACCTGTAGTGCCAATATTAGCATTCATCAGGCAGAGCTCTCTTATGCAGGGATGATCTGAAGTGTGAAATGCAGAAGGATAATCAATCAGAGGAACAGACCTTCCACATGGATAGCAGGCAACCACCTCCTTCCAGAGTTGTCCTATGGGATGTAATCAGTGCAGTGGAGCATAACAGATGATAAAGCATTATGCCATGGTGTCATTGAACTGATTCTTAAAAAGACTGCAAGGTGTTTTCATGCCCTACAAAGACAGCTTGGAGGAGGAAAATCATATCCATATGTGACATGGGTGTACTCATAGATCATCTCCTGGTCTTACAAGAGACTGACTGTTACCAAATAAGGCTGTCCAGAGCCGGCAGGATTCATCTCACCGAACTTTAACCAGCTAAAACTGAAGCATCTTATATGAGCTGATTGTCCAGGCTCTCTCCACACTGACCAGAGCCACCTCCAAACTACACATTCTCTCTTAATATAGATGGGATGTAACACAGGTGGGATCAAGCTCCTACTGGCGAGGCCTATCTCCCTTCACTGAAAATAGAGCAACCAATGACTGAAACCATTCACCTGAAAAACTGAGGGAGGCAAAAATTAAAAACAGGAGTAACAAACTTGTGCAAGATTGTGTCAAGGACTAACAGAGTGAGACAAACAACTGCAAACTGTATCTTAAAAGAGGAGGTAAAACCACCCATGATTTAAAAAAAAAAAAAGAACAGCACTAAACAATGGAAGTTAAGCCTGAGCTGAAATTGCTGTTTATATAAATACATCAGAGCAGCTCAGAGCCGAGGGGGAAAACAGTTATTTAACCTCAGGTTCAACACTGGCCCAAGAGCAAATAAGTACGTACTAAGAATACATAAACTCATTCTGAAGATTAGGAGAAGACTTCTAGCCACTAAAGGACCAAGGGTCTGGAACAGCCTTTCAGAGTAGTGAGATACTATTTTTGGAATATCATTGCCTGTAAAGAAGCTGCTCTGCTATGTTTATGGCATGCTTTAAGACATTACCATGAAGCATTTAAAACTGCTTGTGCAACCCTTGTTGAAGTACGGGAAATATAAATATCGGATAACTATTCTGAAATAGAATATTTCAGAAAGACCCACTCCAATGTGAGAGACCATGCACGTGTCAAAAGCAACTCCACATTTAATTCTAAGTGTTAGGATAATTTATCACAAAGGTTTAAAACTGGGCTCCTTTTGTTTGACTGCCAAGTTTCAACACCAGCTTTCCTGAATGTCAGGATCTGACTCTGCATTGTTATCACTGTCACCGAGATCATGAAATTCCCCTTGTGCCCCACTGGTTCCATAGAAAAAGCAAGTGATTGTGGGCACCAGCTTCACAATGGGCAGCCATGCGGTAGAAGCTAACTCCAGCAGCCCATTGCAAATCAGAAATGGGAGGAGAAGGCTAAAATAGAGCACACTGAACTTCAGCTGTCATTTTGGTATTGTGGCTTTGATATTTTTATTCTTCTGAAAATTACATAGTTACCTGCCAGTGTCAGACATCAGACTGGACTTCAAGCAAGCAAATATACAGCAGACTAAATAAGAGACATGTAAAGAAAAAACACTGCAAGGCATTTTAAGGGAGAGATTTGAAATCCACTGGGTCTCTGGAAGGAGGTCTTATGTTTGCAGACACTTAGAACAGTCATCTTAATTGGTGGTGCTTAATAACATACGGCATGGATTCCACTCACTCTGGGAAACAAATGCAATTCTTTGTAGCTTGGTAAGATTTCTGGAGCTGCTGACACCTCCTGCTCCATTATTTGCAAACAGAAAGATTCCAGAGGATCAAAGTCCCTGGGAACATAGACACCCCTGCCATTCTCCCTTTTGTAAACAAAAAATGTTAGATATTGCAATCCACAGTGAACATGTTCTTTGTGAGTTTTACACCCACAAAGAGAAGATGGTTACATTTAGAAGACCATGTCTTAAGTTTAAAATACAAGACAATAAATGCAAAGCAGATTAAATAGTGAAGCTACTAACATGACATAATGCATCATTTTGGTGTACTATGTAAGGAGGATGCTAACAGCATCATAAAGCACCCAAGCATAATAACAAAACCACTTCAGCTGAAGCAGCTCTGAAAAATGCCTTTTTTATGAGAGTATACTTTGCAGAGAAAAAGCCTCAAATTTTCACAACCTGGTTGCAGGCATTAAGTAACAATCAGCTCTCAGAGAAAAGCTCAGTGATGTATTATGGCATTAGGTCTTGCTGGGAAAGACAAACTGTATTGTGATTACATGCAAAATTAATCCTGAAAAACTGCATTAGAAATATCCATGACTTTAAATTTCAGATCTATCTTCTTCCCTCCAGACCGTACTGTTTAAATGTTGGGTACAGGAATCCCACTGACGAACTCCTGAATACAAGGTTCATACAACCCTGGAAAGAAACAATAAAATTGTTTCACCTGTGCTCATTAAATATACAGTGCATGAACTCTGGCTTAGGAAATCTCATCAGCAGGAAGCTTCTTCTCCCTTTCTTCATTTTTTTTTCCTACCCCCTGAGGATTACTGAAATCTCTGCATTAACCACCGAATAATGACAATGTTCTGCAGCCTGGAGCTGTGACTAAGGATTTGGTCACAGAGGCTACAGGGTAGGGAACCTAAAAGCTGCCATTGAAAAAATATATTGTAATAGAAGTTATTTCCTTTCTAAGCAATTAAGCACCCAACCTTGTTTATCGCAGGTACTTTTCACTTGCAGTGTGCACTTAGGAAAATCTAGCTATGAGAGACAACCGTGCTGTTTCTGTGATGATCATGAAAAAAAAACGCCCCCACAGGTTCAGCAAGGCTCTGTTAAAACTTCTTGCTCTGTAACTCCAACCACTGCTTCTGAAGTGTTGCGGCTGAAAATGTTCACTTTCCACATTCATCATCACCAGCACTTATATATATTGTTACATACTAGCCCTTTTAGGACTCCACAGATACTCCCACTTACGGCCTGACCCACTGAGGGTCAGGCCTTAAGACTCCAAGTGCACAGCCACTTTTTTGGTGATGCATACAGTTCCTGGCTTCCTCCTCCTCCTCAGATCTGTGACTGCTCATTCCCACTCTCACTGCATCCTTTCAACTGTTCCAGCGCAAACATTTATGTGGCCATGCTGGGAATCAAACAGGGAAATTGATCCAGCTAAAAATAACTCTTTTTTTTCCAAGTCAATTTTCAGGCAGAGCAGTTCCTGATGTGGCAAGGTTGTGGAAAACTGGTGGGCAGCAGGATCAGGATGTGAGGCTGGGAGACCAGGATGTCCCCCTGGCATCTGGTTATGTCAGCTCAAGCTGATCGGGACAGAAGGTACAAGTTTTCAAGAATTTCCCATCTGACTATTCAGCTTGCTATTTATTGCACTGGTCTTTCAAGCAATAAATGGCTTGAAAAAGAAAAGAACACGAGAACCAGATGCCCATAATATTTTTCCAAAGTGTACTAGGAAGCACTGGCATGGCCTAAGGAGCTTACCTCTTGAAGAAGACAGAAAATAATAAAATATACATTATAGTCTGAAGCACACAGGTACAAAACCAGTGAGTGATACTGCTGATCAGTGTAAGGAAAGGGATAGGAATTATGTCAAAGAGAACCAGTCTTTAACCACTTTGGGAAAGACTGAGAAGAAACAGCAGAAAACCCAAAGTTCCAGGCTGGCCAACATGGAGTACCCAGGCTTTAACTGCTTTCCAACAGCTCCCTTCATCTCAAAGAATCACAGAATTGGTGAGGTTGGAAGGAACTACAGTGGGTCATCTGGTCCAACCTCCGTGCTCAAGAAGGGTTGTTCTAGAGCAAATTGTACTGAATTGTGTCCAGGCAGTTCTTGAATATCTCCAGTGAGGGAGACTCCACAACCCCTCTAGATAATCTGTTCTAGTGCTCAGGCACCAGCAAAGTAAAGAAGTTCTTCTTCATGTTCAGGGGGAGCTTCCTGTGTATCAGTTTCTGCCTGTTGCCTCTTGTCCCATTGCTTGGCACCACTGAGAAGATCCTGGCTCCATCTTCTTGACATCTTTCCTTCAGATTCTTATATACATTGATGAGGTCCCCTCTCAGCTGTCTCTTCTCAAGGCTGAACAGGCCCTGCTGCCTCCGGCTTTCCTCACAGGAGAGATGCTTTGGTCCCTTAATCATCTTTGTCACCCTACACTGGACCTGCTCCAGGAGCTCCCTGTCTCTCTTGTGCTGAGGAGCCCAGAACTGGACACAGCACTCCAGATGTGGCCTCAGCAGGGCTGAGCAGAGCGGCAGGATCACCTCCTTCGACCTGCTGGCAATGCTCTTCCTAATGTACCCCAAGATCCAAATGACCTTCTTGGCCACAAGGACATGCTGCTCATGGACAGCTTGTTGTCCACCAGGATCCCCAGATCCTTCTCTGCAGAGCTGCTTTCCAGCAGGTCGGCCACCAGCCTGCCCTGGTGCATGGGGTTACTCCTCCCCAGGTGTAGGACCCTTCATTTGCCTTTGCTGGGCTCCAGACAGTTCTTTGCCCATCTCTCCAATCTGTCAAGGTCCTTCTGAAGGGCCACTCCTCCAGGCTTTGTGTCAGCAGACTTGCTGAGAAGGCATCTATGCATTCACCAAATTATTGACGAGTAAGTGAAACAATACTGGGCCCAGAATTGAACCTGGGGGGACATCAAAAGTGACAGGCCTCCAACGAGATCCTGTGCCCCAGATCATGAGCCTCAGGGATCTGCCATTTAGAATCCACCTCACTGTCCAATCATCCAGTCCACAGATTCTGAGTTTGCCTATGAGGATGTTGTGAGAGACATTGTCAAAAACCTTGCTAAAATCGAGGTAGACAACATCCACTGCTCTCCCCTCATGCATCCAGGTAGTTGCACAAGGTCCATGAGTAGTGGGCAGTGTGTATTTGTAGCTATGAATCTGGGCTGAAATACTCTTATTACTGGGATGAGTGAGGCAGCATTGGTTTGCTAATAAAAACACCAGAAAATTGTGTCCAAAAAGAAAGGAGCCTTTAAAAAGCATTTCAAAAAAAGTTATAATTTCTTACAAATTATTTTAAAAAAGCAAGTTTTGAAAGCAATTTTTGCCATCTTTCCCTCTGAGAGCTGCCTTTTTTATTTCACAGTGGGTAACTGAGTGGCATGATGAGGATTAAGGCAGGGCAGATCCAAGTCATATTAGAAACCACTGAGAAATAAGGCTGGCTCATCACTGCTTTAAGGTTAAGTTCAAGGAGTTTTTCCAATGTTTTGATCGAAATAAACAGATTTTATCCTACTGTTAAATTAATGACAATGTCTGTTTCTTTAAATGACAAACACACTTTTGGAAAAGGTTAGTTGCTCAAAGTCACAATACTAATTTAAAGGACACTGCTCACAGAAAGATAGGTATAATAATGAAAAGGAAATGCAAACTATTACCTTTATGAACATACACTACAGATATTTTCAGTGATAAAATTGTCAATAAACTCTTAATTTAACATTTTATTGTCATTGAGCTTAGCAAGTGTAGATCCAAGTCATATCCATGAAGAGTTAACATACACTCAAGGCTAAAGAAAAATAGCCCACTCTGGTCAAAATCATTTATTTGTAAAGGGAACTGGGGTTGTGCCTGTGCACCCAGAAAACAGGCAGGTGCATATCTGGATTTTGGTTAGATGAGGAGTGAACCTGGAGAAATCCCACAGGAATCAGTGTCATTGTCCTAGCAATAAAAAGGTGTGTAAGAGTGTAATTTTAGCCAACAGGCATACGCAGACTCCAGTCTCTCCACCACTCTCTCCAGCATCAAAAAGGATATATTAAATAAGTAGCATGATAAGGAATGTCTTTATTCTGTAGCAAACCCTGCTTTAGAGGGGGAGTTGAAAGCATTCTTGAATTTTAAGCAGCAAGAACTTCAGTAGGAGGTTCTCTCTGGCAACAGTTGAAAAGGCTGAAGAAGACATTCGCACAAAAATGCATCAAATTCCAGAAATTCGACAAGACCGGGTTATGAAGCTGAACAGGGTTGTTTAAAGCAGCTTGCAACTCTCTAATTTATTTCACCTGTCCTTTTCATACTGCCAGGGAGAGTCTGCCCCACATGTGAGAATCAAGTCACATCACTGCAGGCCTGATATCATGCCAACTCTCCTGAACAGCAAAAAAAAAGTCTATTCTGTTTAATTGCCAGGTGTCAAGCAGACTCATTACAGTGTACAGAAAGCTCTCTGTGCCACAGATCAACCTGAAGAGCCTTATCTTTGTGGCTGCTGTCTATACAGACATAATTAAATAAAAGCAGATGGAGGAGGCACTAAATAATTATGACTGCAAGATAAATAAAATGCTGGGTAAGTAACTTCAGAAGTATAATTTAAGCATCTTAGATAAATAAAAAATATCAGCATCTTCTGTGATGTTTTCACACTAAGGTAGTTCAGAAAATTAAAATAATCAAGAAAACAATGAAGTATTAAACTAAAAATATTAAATATGTGTGACACACACATAATAGAAAACAGGTACAAAGTCATTCTGACTCACTCTTCCTACAGGCAAATGCAAATATTCTCTGTGTCTTTTACTAACGCATGTGCCGATTAATCTTGCAATCACATTATCACAAAATCGTGTTGCTTGGCACTTTTTCTTATTTCACAGAACATAAAGGAGTTGTCCCTGTTCTCTACAGCCACAACTCCATAGAGATCCAATCACAGGGACATGCCAAAGGGTCACTTTAGCTGTGCTAGATCTTGCCTGGCAGGCCCAGCTATACAGGATTTCCTGGAGTTTTTGCAGTGAGGTGTATCGATGCCTTGGTCCTTCTTCAGCTATCAGACATAGACCCCAAGTCACTGTGCTGCTCAGTGTATCAAGGTCCCACTCCTACAAACAGTAAATTTTCCATCAACTTCCAAGCGCTGTGGTTCCCCACCAGGTGCCCCAGGTGCAGACACCAAGCCACAACAATCGATTGCGCTGCCATGCTCTTCACGCAATAAACTCGTGCAAGGTGCAGGGGCTGCCAGCCTGGCTCTGGGCACCTGTGCTTTCCTGCTGCCCCCTAAAAGATGAAAGGGAGAAAATCTGTTTCTCTTTGCATTCACAGTGAGATACGGGGGCATATATCAATAAGACTGTTCACTCTCGGCTGAGGTACCCAGCTGAGCATCCGTTCTGGAACCAGAAAATAGAAAAGAAAGAAAAACTTGTCAGACTCCTGCAGCCTGAAGGTTAAAATGCAGGAAGACAGTGTGTACATGGGGAGCTTTTGTGAAATGTTTTGCAGCTGCGTTCCCCTAACACAGCTATATCTAAAGAACAGTTAAGAACATGAGGGTTTGAAGTAAGTGCAGTGCCACCCTAAAAACCCCGTTCAGCCCACCGCTGGTCTTAAATGTTTCTTTGTAAATATGACATTGTGTAGCCTGCTGCAAAGTATTGTTTGTTCAGTGCCAAGTAGTCTGCAGTGCCATTAACTGCTCCTGGGAAGGATCCAGTTAGAAAGTGGGACAAAATATCCAAACAACACTTTTGAAAGAATATCTAATCCACATTGCCTTAACCCTCTAAATACATATCTGCGTAACAGAATAAAAGTGCAGGTATTGCATATTTTACAGATACATAAGATGACCACATAGTGGCCCTATGAGATCCTTGATCCGCAATCTCCTTTCTGATCTGTGTGGCAGATCTATTCCTTGCTTGCATGTCTTACTGGTTTTCTGTCCAGAGGTTTACAGGACTATGTTCTTTGTACACAGAGAAAATAAAATGTCCTTAACAAATGTCACACATAACAAAAAAGCTCTAACCTACAAATATATCAGTGGAAAATATTACATTTTCTAAAATGGTCTTTCAGTGGGTGTGACCCAAGATCATAGAAACAGACTCTTGTTTCATCAGCCACAAAAGGTAACTAAGCACAGCAAGCTCAGCCGTGCTTTTCAGCAATCTAGGAAGTCAACCAGCCAGAAGGTTGAAAACCAGTCATCTAAACAAGCATATATAATCTTTGTCCATGAAAGAAGCTATGACCTCTTTTGAACCATGGGATAGTATTCATTATTGCAAGAAAAGCTTCACAAAGGGAAGAAAATTAGCTGTGTCTTTCAGTTAGGACATGCCTTCTGCACAGCTGGACTACACAAAGCCATTTAATTATGGCAGCAAAGAGCTCAGCAGGGTAACTTGCCTTGAGAAACAGTGTGTGTTAGATTGTGACCAACACTGCACAGTCACCCATCAGCTTGGGCTGCACACAGTATGTATTCCCATCTGTCTCAAGAATGCTAGGCAGATAATCCTGTAGTCATAACCTACTGTAAGGAAGAGGCACATGACAGCTGGGTCAGTGGCTACACTTGAACCCCAGACTTGGAAGGCCTCTATTCAACACTTCTTTAAATTCAAGTTCCAAAAAGTTTCTAGCCTCCTATCTGTAAAAGGGAAATATCACTTGCATCTGTGCTGAGGCACTGTGAAGACAAAAATTTTCCAGAAAGATACTTTTATAACTTACAGTATAGAATTCTGTCAATCAGCTTTGCCAGAGATGACATCAAACTGTGTACTCAAATAATGAAGGAAAAAAAAAAATGCAGTCTTAATCTCCCTCAAATCTTTCCTATTTTGCCATCCTGTTTAGCCCATCTCATCCATCTCACAGACTGATTAGCTTCATTAGAGATGCACCTGTCTTCTCAGTTTAACTTGTGAGTACTTGAAGACAGGCTGCAATGAAAAATCTGATGTCAACCTGTGAATTCACATTCAAAACCGCTGAAACCAGAGTCCTGTGGCAACAGTTGCTTCCCGTTCTCATTTATCCACTGTTCAAGATCTCTGAAAACCACACAACCATTCCCTTTGGTTTACAGCAATCCCAGCCTATTTTCAAAGTGGACTTACATTCCCAGTCTGGAAGCAGCCCCTCTCACCATCTGTTTGCAAGACAGAAGACTCTCCATTGTCCTTGTGTCTTTGGAGGTTAAGAAAAATCTCTGATATTTTAAAGACAATATAAGTGGTCTGGAATTAAATGGGAGCAACCACTAGCATGATGACTAAGGAATGCTTGCTGGATACAGCATAAAGTACTTCAAAGAGTGTCCTGGGAGGAGAGGGGAGAAATGAGAAGAGGAATCAAAGAGATTTCATGCAAGAGACATGAATGGTTTCCAGATGTAAGATCAAATGCAGGTCACTGTGTCAATGGATCAGTACACAGGTCACCATGTACTGAATTCAGAGGTAAGTGGAAGTAGTGGAGGCTGTTATACTCTTGCCAAAATCTAAATTAAGACAATATTCACAACAAGCAAGCAGAAAAATATAAAAAGTTAGGGGGCGGGAAACTAATAAAGTCCAACCCCTTTTCACCCCAAACTTCACCTCCTCCTAGGTCTTCTCTGTCTTTGGCTTTATTGTTTGAAGTTGCAGCTGATTCTGTGTAGATCCTCTGTATTATTTACTTTTGCCCTGTTCACTGGGTATTTTCTTCCAGAACAAAAGTACGGCAAAAGATTTGCAGTTTCAAAACTGATTAAACAGTTAGCTCATGCTTCCTCTCCACCTAAAAATGATGGCCAGCTTCACTGTAGACTGATGGGCTACACCATCCTTTGGCTGGGAAACAGAGACACCCATCTACAGACACAGAGTCCATCATGTCTTCCTACAGATACCAGGTGCTATTAAAGCAAAACTACTGCTAAGCCCTCATTCAGGGAAATAATAAAATAAATAAAAAGCGTGATTTCTGAAAAGGCATACTATTTGATCTGATGCTTTTCAAACTGAATCCTAACAGCTTTCACTGAGGCTGAATTAAGGTCTTTTGAAATTTGTAAAGATTATCACTGACCTATTTAAAACAAAAATAAACAAAACTAATGGGAAAAAAAATCATTCTGCTCTCTTATTTTTACTACAAAGGGAGACAGTCACACAGCCTAAAATCACAACCAGGTATAAATTTTGACCATTCTCAAGAGAGCCACTGAGATGAAAGCATTTGCTTGCTGAGCTTCATTGACTGAAAAACACTTGACTGGGTACATTTAAAAATGCTGCTTATCTGAACTGTTTTAAGAGATTAGTTTGTATATTTATTATGTTAATATTTCACAAGTAAGAAGATTTGCAGTGACTTATTACAGGACATATAACTTTGCAGAGCCCTGAGTCATTTAAGCTGGTACCTTAGTCACTAAATGCCAGCTACACTACTGCACACCACCTCAGTCTGTCCCTGGCAGTAAGCCAGTTTTGCAGATCCTCTTCCAAAATCCAGGTTAGAGTCTGTCTTTCAGCAGGATATTTCTCAGTGGTTTATATTTTCACTGTCACTAGCACGTCAGTAAGACTGCATATCTTTTGAGCTCTGATTAATTTTGCCTTGACACTATTGAAATGCCAAGTATGACTTTAACTCAGGTTCAGAAATGTTAATCAGTTTTGAAATATCCATAGATTGCATATATATCAAGGCCTATAAATACTCAGAGGCATCTGTCAGGATCCACATGGCATTAGCAGTCTTGTTTCTCTCCAGGCCCACAGTCAGGTGTTCATCAGCACTGATAACGAAATACATCATCTTGAAACAAAAGGATGTGGCCTTTTATTAAAGTCTTCTAAGATAAAAAATATAAAGACATAACTCTTCTAAGATATACATTAACTTGCATTCTCAAATAATATTTTGATTATTTACTTTTTCAGAGCTGCCACTGGCCACATTGGTAAAAAAATTCTGTCTAAATATTGATGTCCAAAAAAAAAAAAATTCCCAGAATCACAGAATATTCTGAGTTGGAAGGCACCCACAGGGATCATTGACTCCACCTCTTAAGTGAATGGCCTGTACAGGGATCTAAAATCCTGTGTCTTGGATCTCTGCATAATTAGATCATAATCATAATGTGATTTCTGTGGTTTAAACCTCTACCATTATGCTAGGTATAAAATTTATAGGAATCTCCAGACTTCAGGATATAAAATAGTCATTAATTTTGTGAAAGAGGAAGAAACTTCCCCCAGAGCAATTTTATTGCTGAACAGCCTGCTACACTGTATTAGGTCTGCTACTTACGCTGGAGCATTTCATGCTGGAAACACCAAGATCCTGTACTTCAAGCCCTCATGCTAAGCTAGAGAATAACCTGTATTCTTATATTCAGCTTAGTAGGAAAAAAAAGCTCACAGAAACTATGAGCTATGCCTTCATCCACAAACCAGCCAATCAATGTACTCAGCCAACCTGGAAAAAACAAAAAGAGCTTTCAGTCCATAGCCAGAGGTTCATGCACTGAAAATTGTGCTCTGGAAAGACCATTCCCAGAAGAAAGGGTATGGCCATGTTTTCCAGCCAGATCTAAGTCAGGGCTGATTTCAGTGGCACTGTGACAATTTGCACGGCTGGGTACCCCGGCTCCACGTTCGGAAGTGGCACCTGGAGCACACAGCTCTTGCTGCAGCCGCTGCCCTTCAGAGACACAGTGGATGCTTGGAGTCACTGCTAGAAAGACCCCTCTGCTTTCTTGGCGCAGCTAAGCCTCCTCCTCCTCAGATGTAAACTACAGCCAGCCTCTCCACCAAAAAGAGGTTGTGCCAGTGTATGCATGGGATTGACCAGTCCCCATCACGTGGGGACTTCCAAGGAAGGGGGGTGCCTTGAGGAAAATTCCCAGCGGATTTTCTCCCACCAGGAACAACAGAGCACAAAGGTCTCTCCTGCAAAGAAGATGGGGAACTGTCCATAATCTCCAGCTTTCCTGAGGTGTTAAAGAAAAACCTAAATTGTTTCAGGATGCTCAAGACTGTATACATTTGGAAACTCTGCCTACAAGGGCACGAGGGAGACCTTAGGGTAGAGAACAGAAAGACATTCTTTTAGGAAAACTGAAAGGACAAGAACTAACACCTTCTAAAGGGCATAAGGAAAAGTTTCAATTGGAAGTCTCATTCTGAAAATAATTTATGGTCTCTCAAGCTTGGCTGCTGTGGTCTTGGCAGTGAGGCACAGATCTGTCGGTCTCTGAGTTACCTCAGAATGCAGAGCTCACTTTTAAGAACTTTTAAGCTTCACTTTGAATTAATTTTTAATTAGGTACTTTTTAAAATTTTACTGAGAAACCATAACACATTATTTTTGGAAGTTCAGTTTGGCAGAATGAAAAAGGGCTAGCATTGCAGAAGGGCTGGCACTCTGCAAATAAAGACCTTTTAGAGCGCCCCCGAAAACCACTTATACTTTGGCAAAACCACTTACAGTTGTACAAATTTGCCCAGTATCCATCTAGAGAATATGTTTCTCTGCATTGAGGAGGAGGTACCAGTAATGAGAACAAGAGATGCCAGGCCTGTGCTGGGGTGCTCATCTTGCCTCACCCCACCTACCAAAGACTGAGCATGCAACGCTAAAAGGAAAACAACTGCTTTTGCTCTCTGTGTTCCCATGCTCATACACACAAACACTTTCCTACCAAACCAACCTCCTCATCTGTTTTTGAAAAGTAAACTCACAGACTTGCTAAGCAGTCTGGGTTGCAGGCTTGTCTAACAACCTTGGGTTGTCAATCCAGCAGTAGTCCACTAGGTCTGCTTTAAAAATGAAGCTGTGATTAGCTTGAGGGAAATAAAATTTGCGTCTTACAGCAAGCTCTTAAACTGCACTTTCGACAATCTTCAATGATACAGAAAGGGAAGGAGCTCCTTTTTGCTGCCATTTTATGTGAAAAACACTTGCAGGCTGACCTGGCTTCTCATATATTACTTTTCTACAGAGATTTGCAGCAGTGTCTGAATCGTCTTCCCCCACCTGCTCTGCCAAATTCTTATGGTACAAGCACTTCGAAAAAAAAAGCACAATTGCTTGAAATTACACTAGAGTCAAATGTTGATAAAAAGGTGTCACAGAGGGAATGAAAACTAACTGCTGTGAAATTTAATGAAACCCACTGTGTGCCAAGGGCATAGGCAGCCAAATTGAATTTAAAAAAGTGCCAAGCAGAAAAGCTTGTAATCAGACTAGCCACTATGTTAGATGAGATAAGCAGAATTACTTTTTTCTATCACTAGATCAAAACAGACTGCAATTCTTATGCATGAGATGAAAAGTTACAGTATTTATCTTCCCGGCTTCCTGTGTTCTCAGCACCGGATCTCTGGCTTAGTGGCATGAAATGGAATTTGCCGTCTCCAGTGTAAGGCTTGTCCCAACCCTCGCACAGTTCTTTCCTGACAGTTTTTATTGCAAATTGTTATGGAAAAGAGGAACAAGCTAATCAGAGTTGTTAATGGCTCAGCATAAACTATCTTCAGCCATGTTGGCCCCTTCCACAGCCTGGGCAATGAACTGAAGTCAATAGGGGAGAATAGGAAATAGAAGATAATGCCAGCATAGGACAAGGACCCTGTTCAACAGTGCTCACATGGAGAACAGTTGCCAGAGCATCACTCCACTGCAGCCTGTAAAGGAATCATTTTACTCCTTAATTATTATAACAGCATATTTTGAAACTGTGCTAAGAAAAGCCTGATCTCCCAAACAGAACTGCTTGCATTCATTTGGGGAATAATCCCTCAAACTCTGGTTAAGGACATGGGACAAAAATGCTGTGCAGCCCATCTTTGTTGGAAACAGCTTCAGTACATTAATTTCTTCAGTTGTTTAGGGGGTTATCAGTTGTCTTGGCTCTGGGCCACCCAGGGTGGCTCAGGGTCTGCATCTTTGCCTCACTGATGAGTTTCAACACTGCAACCTGCTTGAACTTGTAACCTGGCCCAAATAGCCAGATTCTCCTTTTGATGGTCTGCTAGGAAAGCTGGAATACTTTCTGGAGAAAAAGTTTCTAGCAAGAGAGGAGATTTCCAGTACTGAACAAAGCTCTCCAAAAACAGCCATTGTGTTTCTTATAAAAGGATTTCTCATAAAAATGTCCTGACTTTTATCACGACCCCTTGATTTTGCAGAATGTGCCTGTAATGGTTTCGGGGCTCGTGTTGGCTGTAAAGAGTTTTATGCCAGTATTTAGTGCCATTCATCGTGTTTTTACTGCCAGAAAAAGAACTTGAAAACTAACAGAATTCCTTGAAATCTAAAACACTCTATAGCACAGAAGCCTTAAGTTTCCTATTTTCCTGTGCATAACCCATACCACATCTGAAATACCCTCTGCAAGTCAGCAGTACCAAAGAATACATCTGTCTGCAGGTATGACAAATGGACTTAACAAGGAAGTGAAGTTCCTCTCCTCTCACAGCCCTCTCCATTCCCACTTCCCCTGCTTCCCTCCCTCCCTGCCTCTGACTACTCTCTCCTCTGCTCATACCTTTCTGAGGATGCATTTGAAGTAAAGGAGCTTTTAGGGGAATAGAGGTCATCTGAACTTTAGCCCTGAAAGTAATACATTTGTCATTTGTTACTAAGTCAAAATTTAGAGGTCTCCTTTTACTTACTCCTTTACAAAGCACACAAGAAATGAGTCAGCATCAGTTCTTATCATATTAGAAATGAAATAAACCCAAATCTCCCTCAATTTCCCCATCTGACTTTGTTTCAGTTAGGATGTCTTTGGAGCAGCAACAGCCTCTGCCTTTTTCCATATCACAATGGATTTCAAGAGTTTCCTGCATTATAACACCAACAACCATAACAGAAGCAACACGGTACACCTGGGAATGTTTGTACAAATTTGCCAGACAGATTGTACTAATCTCCAAATGACATTCAAAGCTCATAGTCATGTAGCAGCACCTGGGCTGAGTCAGAGCAAAATTTGAAGCAAATTTTCTCTCACACATACGCTCCCGAAGGTTCCTCAACATCAGTCTACCCTGGTTTCTATAAATTCCCCAAACAAAGCACTTTATAGTACATCCTAGTAACCCTTCCCAGTAACTGGCATTCAGCTGTACTGTGCCTGACCTGAATGACTTGTAATGCTCCGAATATCAAGTTTGTCCCCAATTTAAAAAAAAAAAAAAAAGTATTCATAAATAGGCTTTCATTTAGCTGCAGGCTTAGACAAAAACCTGAACTTGTGAAGAAGTCAGGGAGTGCACTCCGCAGAAGTTGTAAGGCCATTTCTTATACACCACTGTGTTAGCAGGTTTCATATCCTTTCACAGGGTGCTGTATTTCAGAAGCAGCTTCTCTTATTCCAGATTGACCATTCATGCCTTTATCTCAATACTTTCTCCAACTCCACATCCCTTTGCATTTATTAGAAAACTATTCTTCTCAAAATAACAATACCAATTTATATTACAAAGGCATCTTTATTGGGAAAAAATGCAAGACAACTGGACTGTCAGATTGGAAAAGAAAGGGTCAAAGCTTTACGTTACTATAGAATTCATGTAGTGTTTATCAGAATTCTGTATTTTCTGCTTAATACTCTCTGAAGCTCTTTAGATTCTGCTACAAGATAAAATAACAATGATTTCTAATAAGTAATTGTTTAGATGTTTCTTCATTATAATTTTTCTTCATATTCCTACAAACTACTGCCAAGCTTACATAAAAGTCTGTTAGCCTAGTAAAGAACTGTACCTGCAAATCAATTCAAAGTGGTCGGTCCTCATGAAAGATTGGGGCTTATCAGGCTTATGCAAGAAAATGTGGACTCAGCTGAGGGTGCAGCAGTCCTCTCAACAAAGACTTTTGTTCTAAGGTGTTAGTCCTCATGCAGTTAATATTCCATACCTGGGGAATTAGGTAGAATCTGGTATCCCATTAAGGTCTCTGCCCTGCCACAGAGCAGCAACCTCCTCCAAATCCCTCTAGTCACAATAAGTAGCAACAGTGCTGAGCTCCAGATCCTCCCTTCCCCTGGGTTCCATTAAGGAATACTGCTGTTGATTTCAACAGGTCAGGCTCTAAGGAAGAGCCATTCTGGAGGGGGGAAAAAAGTCTGCCTCTGTTCTCAGATGTACCTGTGACATCAGGGGACTGACAGTGGAACAAACAATGTAAAGGAGATCTAATCAAGCCTGGTGAATCAGCCTTATCACCAGCATTGTCAGGGTGCAGTGACCATGCCCAATTTTTCATGCCTGAGAAGATGTAGGACAGCTACTAGAAGGGATCTGTCAAACGCAATATTGCCCCTCTGACCTGTGATGTCTTGTGGTGGCAGTCATCCCAAAAACAAGGACAGGATCCTTTCTTGGTTCTCTGTGACTTAAGGCCATCTTCATATGGTCTGAATGCCACTTAGGACCTCGCACTTGTGCAATATAAAAAGCTTAACATCACTGAAGTCAACAAAGGTGTTCCACAGAACCAAAGGAAATCCTTGAGTGGGAAGCCAGCCTACATGATGGCCACCGCAAGGCAAGTGGCCGTGGTTGGAGTTTTGGGTGTACGAATACATCCTGTGTTTGTTAGTTACACCACACTCCTTCCAAACTGCTCACTGCATGGAGTCCATACACTGGCTGCTCTCAAGTTCTATGCCTCACTTCTTTGAAACGATGGAATTTGAAAACTGCCTTGTTTTACTTTGTGAAGCCAAAGTTAAAGTCCTAAGATAGTAGAAATGTATATTGGAGAAGTAAAAGGATGTGAGCAAGGAAAGAAAAATGTAGGTTGAATACTGTGAAAGAAAAACTCCATGTGGAATGCATAGTAAGCTGAGTTTCCTAAGAGAAATGAGGAAAAAATAGAAATTACATTGACATTTAACACCAGACTGGACGAAATCCTGGAAAATACACCACTGGGAACATTTCTGTCCTGTCAGTAGGGCATATGACTTCACTCACGCTGGAAAATATTGAAACATTTTGATGCCTGAATGAAGTTCCCAGCAATATTCAAATATCTATTGAAATATCTCAGGAAGCAAAACAAGCCAGATCTTTCAATGCAGAAACAAAATGACTAACTCCAACCCAGGTTCTGCTCTAATCAACACAAATGCAAAGGATCTGAAATGAAGTAACTCTGAATTTCCTCTGACTCCACACCAGCAAAATAGATTATTTGGTCCCCTGCCTCACGTTTTCTAAAGTTTCATTAGGTTATGCAAGCAAAACCTTTTGAAATTAAAAGTGTCACAGAAGTGCTGAGCAGCATTGTTTCTTTCTGATAAAAGAAGAGATAAAAAAGCAGGAAGACTGAACTTCATTCTACAGATAAATAAAACAGCACTCCGGGACTTCTTTAGATCAAAAATTCTGTTCTTAATGCAAAATTCTGCTTAAATGCAGCACAGCTGCAGCAATATTCAAAACATTGCTTTTATATTCAACATCAGTAGGATGACAAGAGAAGCAAAGAGATTCTTCCCAATATTTTAGCAACATCTTTTTTTTATATAATACATCAGCATTTCCATTTTAAATGTGCTTCCAAAGCACCTAAAATCTTACTTGCAGAATTTGCTCCAGGCTGAAACTCTGCATGGGGCTTTTTTTTCCACTGTATTTAGTCAAAATTTATATTAGGATTAAATATAATTTTTTTTTTAATGAATATGTATTCAAAACAATTCAGTATAAACAATTTAATTCACTGGGGTAGCTCTTCAAGAATAAAGTCATCATCAGAACCACACCCATTTAGACTAATGTCAAATCCAATAATCCTAGAATAGAAATAGTGATGTAATTTGTACTAAGTGTCACTGACTTCAAAGGACGCACAAAAATTTGCAGCCTGTAAGCACCCTGATGCTTTTTTTAGAAAGATTTTGAAACACCAGAAGAGTTATCAGAAGTGGTTGAGAACAGAATTAAAAAGCTAAGACAGCTAAGTATGAGGGCTACTCTCCACATCATTTGTCTTCTTCAAGTTACATCTCCTGTTTCAGCAGCATTACAACCCCTGGCTTGCTCTGCACTGTTGTGACCTTGCTGGCAGGGATGGCCTCCTCAGAGCTACTGATTCTGCACCTTAGGACCAGTAATGTTTATCACTGATCCTTCCTTGCTAACCTGTTTTGTGAAAATGGTTGGTGCTAGCTTAAATAGCAAACTTTGCTAACCAAGTCTCCTTCAGTGGGACTCTAAGCAAACTCCCACAAAAAGCTGTGCTGTTAGATCTGTCAGGGCAGCAGCCTTTAGCAAGGCTGCAGTGGGAACTTCTGTGACCAAGGTGAAGGCAACCATACAAAACAGTATCACATCTTGAAAATATACAGAATGTAAGTCTGCACCTTTCTTTACCTCTTACAGGTAAGAGTACCTGCTGTCTTGGATTCCCTATCAGTCAGACCTGATGGCCCATGCATCAAGGAAAGATTCAAGTAATACAGTCTGTATCTAATTAAGAGAGCAGGAATCTAAGTAATGTCCTTTTATTAACCAATAGAGGACGTATATTGCATTGGTTCTTATATTGCATTCAGGCTTCAATCCTGAATTTGTCTTATATTTTAACTCCTATCTGAATACAGGAGAGAGAGAGAGCTGGCTTATCTTCAATAAAACATATGCTACAGAATCTTTAAAATAATTTCACTGTCTGAATTCCCTTGTCCTGAACATCTTCCCAAACAGTAACACTTCCCTGCCTTACTTATTCTGGACTCCAAATCTAAATCCAAGAATTTGACTCTAGGCTGTGCCACAGTATGTGAAGGTACCTTGTAGTGCTGGGAAGCAAAGACTTAGCATAGGCACAAGCAGTCAGAGGATTCAGTTTAGCAAGTCGAAGTCTAGCTGAAAGGGATGAAGCTGCAAAACTATACAGTGCATTTAATCCTTTGGTGGGTGGCTAGAGAAAACTGGAGAAAGAACTAGTGTGAAACATACCAGCTAAGAAGCAGCTTCTATACAGGTTGTTCTGGTAAAGAAACCACAACAAAGCACAGCTTAAATGGATTAAAAGCCACCTAAGTGTTGGATCTTAAAAGAAAAAAAAAAGACAAAATATTCCTTGAGAAAACATAATTTTGCAATGATATATTCTTGGTGCTACATTTTTAACATTTGCATTAATGATCTGGAAGAAAAGCAGTCAGAGTAATTCACCACTGGAACAACTTGCGGAGATCAGGCTTTTCTCAAACTTGATTAAATACCAACTAGAAGGGGTTTTTTTCTCAGAAATACACTCTAGTTCAAACTGAAATTACATGAAGGCTGTCCTATGACCCATCCTACAGCAGACCTCAGACTAAGTAGTCACAGTGTTCTCTGCTGACTTTATTATTGCTGAATCAATGAGCCTATGACACAATACACAGTCACTCACTAGCAAAATTTAAGTGTTGCTTTTCTTGTTTGCTCTTGTTCTGTTACCTTGGGGAGGCTTCTGGTCCTTTCTTTTGCCTCTCCTGCAATGTCTAAATGTGCACACAGATGCTGGATTGGTACCCAGCCTGCAGCTTGTCTTTGTCTAGGAAGAGGATTGCCCTATCACATGTTTACAGGACCACAGCAAAGTCCCTGAAGTTTTGCATTCGACAAGAGGAAGGTGTGACTAAACAGCCTTGAACACCTAACTTGCAGGTGAAGAAGAGGCCTTGATGTTGGACAGAAGCAACATCAAACCCCTCCCTTGCCTCTCCCCAG
Organism: Coloeus monedula; assembly: GCF_965178545.1. NCBI lineage: Eukaryota > Metazoa > Chordata > Aves > Passeriformes > Corvidae > Coloeus > Coloeus monedula. The sequence goes on from NC_138783.1 coordinate 53,226,113, forward strand.
AAGTTAGCCTTTCAAAAAATATTTTTAGGCTGAAGAGGATGGAAGAACTAAAATGTCATTTTTGCATTTTTTTTAATGTCTGGTTTTTTTCAGGTACAAATTACAGGCAGAGATGGCAAGAATATGTACAGATGGGGGAAAGGATGAAATTGCTAGGGAGAACCACAAAAGAGTCTGGGGTCACTGTTTTCTTGACAGAAGTCTCTTGTCCATCTCAGATCTTCGCTGTTCCCGCAAGGCTTTTCTCAGTTACATTTTCTCCCTATAGGCAGAAAATTATGCTGATCTTAGTCTTCCAGGCAGAAAGCCTCGCTTCAGCTGTCAGATGAAATAATGGTTACTGGTCAGCACCTTTTCCTCCAGCTGCACAAAAACCTTTCCCAGAAGTTTCTAGTTCCTGTAGTCAACTGGAACTACTCTTCCCAAAGCCCCTTTCTTAGCCAGCCTCAGAATCAAGACTGTTTTGCTCCCCTTGAACCCCACAGCTGTCTTTAACTGCCAGCTGTGTTTCTTGAAGCACAACTTCATTTCAGTGACTCCATCTCTCCAAAAAGCCTCTTCTTACATTTTTAACTGTCTCCCCAAGCAAATCCTTTGAGGGAGAGCTTCTCTACATGACCTCACAAGGCCACAACTTAGCATTCCTTCCTCCTCTGTCCCTTACATTTTAGTATCATCTCACCTGCAAAGTCATATTCGCCCATTAATATGCAAACAACTTGCAGATTATGTTTAGATCTGTCTCTTTAAAATCTTTATCCCAAAATTGCAAAGGCTTTCTCTGAGATTTCATCACGGACAATGCAGGACCAGAACATCACCCCACATTCTCCTCATCTTGAGGGATCAGTCCTTATTTTTCTGCCCTCTGCACCCAGCAAATGTTTGCCCTGAGCACCTTATGAGTGATGGAAACTATTATGGCCTCTACTGGCACAGAACACTTGGAGAAGGATTCTCCAGCAACTTCATATAGTACTGAGAGCATTTTTCATAAGGCCACATTTTATTTTCTGAGACAAAATCAGAAGTTGTTAGGAACTGTGTCCCCTTTTTCTCGAATAACCAAATGCTCCTTTCATCACCCCCTGTTTCAAGAGCTCTCCAGATTTTCTAACCAGCAATTCAAGGACCATAGTTTTGGGAGTTTCAGCTCTTCCACATAAGGGAAACAAGACAGAGAAGTAAGGCGAGGAAGAGTAGAAGCCACTGAAAACTTTGCTCATTTAACAAAGGGAGTAGCAAAACTTGTGCTTCGTTAGAGTGCAATCAATGAATGCTAAAGATGACAGTAAACGTGCCAGTTACTGACAGCCACGTGGCTACCACAGTCATGGAAAGGGTTCACTTCTCACATGGCACTCAGAATCAGGGCCATAGTGACAGGTTCAGAGAGGTGTCTCAGCCAGCAGACTGGTTCATGCTCTGTTCCCTCGGATCCGTACTCTGAGCTTCGTTTAGCTGTTCTACGCAGCAAAAGGGAGTTCTGAGCTAGTGAAGATTTCATTCCTGCATGCTGACCATTTTAATGAAAAGCTTCACCTTGCCAGCGTAATGCTCTTTAAATTGGCCATCCTTGCAGTACTTGTGCCTTTTGATCCACTGCCTCTCATAAAACTGGCTAACCTTTAAGTTCATTATGTTCTTAAAAATATTGCTATGTTCTTAAAATCATTGCTCTGCATTTAGAGAGTGAAACTATTCACCAAATTAGTATGTCATATCCGAGCTACCTACCTGCAAATTTCTTGTTTCTCCATTTAAGTGGAATTGACTTGCCACGGCACAATGAAAAGGAGATCAATAATTACAGACTCCAATTTGCCAAAGATTTGTTAAACTTCACTCCTTGCTGTCATATCCTCTATAATTATGGTCGAAGACTGTATCCATCTGCATGACTGTGCCCTCAAGAGGTTACAGATAGCATAACTTTCACCTCCATTGTCATTTCTTCGAAGCAGTCCAAGAGAGATGTCCAGGAGGCATGTTCTGAGAGACCACAGCATCAGTTTGCCAGCTGTGGACTGCCTGCAGACCACTGATGTCCACTGCAGAAAAGCCTGGCCTTGGGAGGTTGGATACTTCTTGTCACCCACCACCAAATTGCCTTAGAAAAAGCTAAAAGCATTTGTTTTTCATGCACGCAGTTGCTGTAATGGTTACAGAGCTGCCACGTGATCATGTATGGGAAAGGAAGCAGCTCCCACAGTTGTGAAAATGAGGAAAAGTCTATGATGCAATCTTTCTAGTAGGAACAAAAACTCCACATGTTTCATCCCAGAGTCATCTTAAAATACATGTATGCTCTGTAGCCAGGATCATCTGAAATCGCAAATACAGACTAAGTACACAGGATCAAGCAATATCCAAAGAGCCCTTCTGACTCTGCCTAGATCTGCAATTTCTTGCAGGTTCTGCCATTCCATTTTCATCAGAAGAGCAGATTTATGGTATAAGCACTCATGAATAATTCACTCCCTTGAGCTGCCACATGCAACTTGGGGAAATCCCAGCTATAAAACCTTGGCACCATTTAGCTAGCACAAGCTGCACTACTTTTTTACAGGTGTTATTCCACTGACCTACTTGGAGTTATTCCTCCTTCACAATGCTAGAAGAAAAGGACCAGGCTGTTTGCTTACCAGCTCTGGTAAGCAAACCTCTCTGCCACCTCTTCATAGCAGTAAAAATGCTTCTAGTGTTGGAGTAAGTTTTAGCAACCTTAGTGCTTTGGCTCACCATTAGCTTCAGTGGCTTGTACATCTCCCCTGCTCTTGGGCCTCCTGTAATAATCCATCCTCCATTGGCTCACTTCCTCCTCAAGTCTGTGTTTTTTAAATCATGTGGAGAAACTTACTTGGATCCTAAACAAAAGGAACACAAGTAAAGACATAAACTAGCTACACTGAACCTGTCTTTATGCTGGTTTCTAACTTCAAGAGAAATGTGGTTTATTCCAACACTTATCCTCTGTCACTGGAGCAAGAGCCCCAGAAGGGTATGGGTGTAGATGCCTCAGACAAAAAGAAAGTGAAACCGTTTAGCCACCTCCCTGTCCTAACGAAGAGGATGAATTAATAGCATCACTCAGTGGCTGCTTATTTTCCTAGGCTTTTCCTTCATACAAAGCTAGCTGGGAGTTCTTCTCCCCAGTTAAAAAAAAAAAAAATTATAAGCATTTTATTTGATAAGATCTTTAAGTGGAGACCAACTAAATGACAATGAGTGCACTGCCACCAAACCATATTCAAAGCCTACATCATGATAGACAGCTAAACCTACAACTGCAATACAGGGAACAAAGAGCTGGCATTCCCTGTTTGTAAATAAGGTGAACAGCTCACGGCTATCTTGACATGAAACAACATAGTAATTATAGTGCCTAAGTTAGACATCTAAGTAAATGTAGTCATGTCATTTAAACAATTACCCTACACTGATTTATAGCAGCTAAGGATCTGATGAGGGATGTAAGAAACTCCTCTTTACCCTAATATGTCCCTTCAGTTTATCCAAATTACTGGCTTTCACCACCTGGCCTCTCCCTTGTGCCCCCCCAGTTAGGTTTTAAGCAGGTTAAGAAATTATGGTTCTCACTTTGGTCTTCTCTTACACACTTCTAGCAGTGCTGAATGAAATGCGAGACAACCATAAAAGCCAGTAGAGGGGAAAATTAGGCATGCTGTGTAACTAATGTCTGAACTGTAAGCAAAGTTGTGGGCAATTTTCATTTCATATCACAGGTTCACATTTCTTTGAATTGTCACCTACTGAGAACAAGCACTACCTGCTCATGCCCTTTCAGGCAGGATGGGATGCTGCCTGATCAGCTTGGACAAGCTTCAGGGGTTGCCATGGTGTGCTCTCAAGGAACCTCTCACCTCCTTGCCCAGGAGCCACCATCCTGCCTCAGAGAAGGGAGCACACCTTCAGCCCACACCAGTGTCATGGGGGAGCGGGGTTCCTCCTGCATCATTCGGCCATCTGCCTGCTGCTGGGGCTGCCGTGTTTGCTGGGATGGCTGTAAGCAAACAGCTGGAAGCTCCCCTGCTGGCCCTGTTCCACAGGCACACGGGGGAGCATGGTCACGAGAAAGGGGCCAAACACAAATTAAAACCAGATGAGCCGAGACAGCAGTTGGAAAGAGGGGGTGGTTAAAGCCTGTGATGGCTCTAAGAGAAAAAAGTCAGACAAAGCGGGCTTGCAGATTGTCACCAAACTGAAAACCTCCTCCACCCCCGACTGCCTGGCTGGAACTGTATAATGGAGCAGGTTTCAAGAAACCGCAGCTCCCAGCAGAGTTAACTCTCCAGCAGCTGCTGCACTTTCAAATTGTCAGACAGATTAAACACAGGAATGCCTGTGGGCCACAAAGCTGAGGGAAGAGTGAAGTGATGGGGTCAGCTTACTCTAAAGTGCAGAAACTACTCAAAAATTTGGAGAGAGGACTCCTTCTGTCCAGGGGGGAGTTACACTGATATCGTCTGGCTGGAGGCTTGGCACAGGGCCCTTTCCCTGCCTCAGCTGTCCACACCAAGCTGGACAGTTAGTGGAGTTTTTGTCTTGTGCTTCCTTAGAAGCTGCAGACATGGCATGTAACCAGACTGCCCTTGCAGGGCAAGCATGTGTTTGGAGGGGAGAGAAGTGAGGGTTCCACTACAGTCCACTCCTCTGGGGCATGAGCCAGGGTGCCTGGCTGGAATCAGACACTGCAGGGCACCCAGAAAGCTGGCACCTGCACTGCCTCAGCATCCAAAGCTCAGAGAAACATGTTACCTTATGGGGGCAAGTGAGTGCGAGCAGTGGAGCGCTTGAATAAGGCAAAAGTGAGTGCCACTGATCCGCATGTCACCGATAACAAGAGGGTGATGATTTACTGGGAAAACTGCCCTGTAAAAAGCACGCTTGTGGATCCTATTTATTGTCTCATACCCTTCAAATACTCTTACAGTTACAGAGACGCCACACAATTACAAGTTAGAAAAAAGAACAGAGGTAATTCTCCCACACACTGTCTAGCCCGTGGAGCCAACAAACCTGTGGCACCATCAGCGGGCAGCGTGGGTCAGCCAGCCCAGCAGGGCTCCTCCCAGGAGATGGTAGGCCACCTCCATCAGGGATAAACAATTCACACTTCAAACCTGGGCCAAAAGCTTGTTGCCAGATCTGTGCAGCGGCAGAGAGCAGAGCTGGAGGGAGCTTTGCCAGTATTAGGGGTAGGAAGGAGAAAGAGAGGTTGTTCCCATATAACACAGCCTCTCCTCTGCCAAACCACAATGCTCCATGTGGATCTGTAGCCCACATGCTTCTCCAGGTACGTCCAACTCAGCTCACAAAACTGCTGTGAAGATGCTGGCCCACAGAAGCTGACTTGCCACACTGCTCTCAAAGGTCACATAATGACCAGACAGGGGCTTGAGCACAAGAGAGCACAGGCCACTGTGTCTTTGGGCCACTTTCAGGCAGCCACACAACCAGATCAGTCATTGAGGGAGCCAAGTGGTCTCCCTCTCTAGGAGAAAGTCTGAATCACCCCTCCCTCTTCCCAAAGCACCAGGGGAGTCTCCACATGTGCAAACAAATAGCCTGGACACCCCCATCCCCTCATCGCAAGAGCACTTACCGCCCAGGAACTGGATGCCTCCTGCCACCCTGCCCACGGTCCTGGAGATGAGCTCGGACACACAGCAGCCCATGAGCGCTGTCAGGGCCACCAAGAGAAGCAGCCCGCAGCCCAGGCCCGTCACCACCGTGCAGATCCTCCACTCGGCACTCGGGATGGCCTGGAAGGAGGCATAGCGGCCACACTGCTCCACCATCACCGTCATCTGGCGGCTCTCATCCCGAATCGGGTAGGAACACCTCCGGAAAGTGCCGAAGGAAACAGACTTCTCCAGCTGAGACCCCAAGAGCCAGTAGGGCATGAAGAAGCCAACACAGGAGGCAGCAGCGCAGAGGAAGGAGAGGAAGGCCCAGACGACACCGGCACAGGTGAGGCTGGAGGCCATCTTTGTATCTGTTTCAAGACCTCTCACAATAGGAAGACACAAAAGTAACTGTGTATTTTAGAGCAGTTTTATGGATAATCCAGAATCTTTCAGCCTTGACAAATCCTCACACTCGGAGAAGCTTGGATCCTAACAGCCAGGGGAATATTTCCTCCCATCATGAAGTCAAAGGTCCCTAATTAAATGACAAAACACAAAAAAGGAGAAAAATACAAGTTCAGTAACACTGACATTAGAAAAAAATATTTGTCTGCCAGAGTGTTTTTCCTTCCTAGGGGATTTCTGAAGTAGACATGCCACTTTTCTGTCCCACCCTTGCAAGAAGACCCTATAATCATTCTCAGTGACACCAGCTTCTGTGGTCAGTGTGATGGTGGTGACAGGCAGCCCAGCTGGCACAGGCTGCTGTGCACATCCAGGAACACTCTGCAGCCACCTTCAGGGGCTCCCTGTGTACTTGCCTCACTCTTCTCCACTGTACATCCTGATCTTTCCAGTACCGATAGAAAAAATAGATGAGGTCTTGCTTATCCTTAGTTAGCTAGACCTTCCTCCTGCAATACCTGGAGAATGTACTTCACTTTATAGATGGTCCTGCCGCTTCAGTGCAAGACCACTCACAGTGCCTAAAGTATCTCAAGATCAGACTCTTGTGACAGAAGTAAAATTTATTAGCACAACCCCAAAAGAAGTGTTGCAAGATGACATTTTTTCCAGCACTCCAAGTTGTTTGGCATCTCTGTGCAAAAGTAACCTTTTATCACTTGATGTCCCAAAGTGCCAGAAACCCGAACTCCAGGTGGGCTTCTGGTAAGTGAAGACATTGCCACATCTTTTGGATTCACCCCCACACAACTCCAAGAAGCACACAATTAAAACACAGAGGTCTCTCTTCATATTCCTGCTTGCATTCAGCCCAGCTCTTCTTTGCCTCTTCCCAGCTCAAACCCAGGAGCCATAACCCTTTTGCATCCTTCTCAGACAACTCCCAGCCTTTAAGCTCAGTATCAGTGTGGCCAAGTGCATTTGACTGTCACAGAAACCTACATGCCGTTCCCAGAGGCTGGGGGTGTATTTCTTGTTAAATTCATGCTGGATCATTATTCTAACTGCATTTGTAAATTTATGATCTTTTCTCACAGTTGCTGCCAAATTAATTCTGATAGCTATTTACAAGGGCTTTTTCTTCTAAGCATTAGACGCCAGTCAGTGAATCCAATTCATGAAAAGGCAATAAAATGAATACTACTTCAGCACAAGGAGGGAATGTAGAGAAAGTTTGTAAGTGAAATTAGCCATGTGCACTACACAAAAGTTTGTTTACTTTTAAAACACTAAGAAGAAGAAATCTCTTCTGTAATATTAAAAAGGCCTCTGCTGCTACTGAAGAAGAGTACACCGATCCACCCATAGCCTATCCACAGAAATGCCTTTCAACCTGCAAAACGCCAAACCCCTGGGGATAAAAACTTGCCAGAGAGGCATGGGGGGGCCACCATTCCTCCAGAAGCATCATCTAGAGAAGGATCTGTCTGTGTCTTGGCGTGGCAACAAAAGTCTAAGCCAAAGTGGGTCACGGCACGTAGGGGAGTTCATTCCCTGAATCCCGGGAGGAGGTACAGCTGCAAATAGGGGACAACATGGAGGGTCGCAGGGGTAAGACCCTGCAAATCCTCCGGCTCCAGCGAGGCAGCAGCTTTGGCTCACCGGAGCCTGCCAGCTCACAGCCTGGGCGCTCTCCCGGGAGGCGGACTCGCCCCTCCGGCCCCGAAACCCCGCTCCCCGCCCTCCAGGGGTAGGAGGGGGCGGCGGAGAGATACGGGTTCCCCCAAGGGAAGGCGGCGGCCGGGAACCAAAACTCGCCGGGGTGATGCCAGGAAAAAACTGCGGGCGAGCGGGCGCAGCGCCCACAGAGCCGGCAGGGTGGGGGGGTGCAGGGCGGGGCAGGCTGGGGGGCAGGAGAGCCGGGAGGGGCAGGGGATCCGAGACGGGCAGGAGACGCGGGAGGCGAAGGGGTGGTGAGGACAAGGGGTCCGAGAGGAGCAGAGTGGGAGGGAAAGGAGAATGCGGGCGGGGACGGGCTGGAAAGGCAGAGGTGCAGAGAGTGCGGGGAATCCGGGTGGCCAAGAGGATTGAGAGCCGGGAAACAGCGGGGAAGGGAAGGGAGAGCGGTCCGGGGTGACAGGGAGATACGGGAAGGACGGGGGCCCGGGGGAGGAAGGATTCGGGAAGACAAGAAAATGAGAGGGCTGGGAATCCGAGCAGGGAAGGGAGTCTACAGAGTCCGGTGCAACGGGCAAGGAATGCGGCCAGGCTGGGTGTCGGAGCGGGGAAAAGGAACGCAGGAGGGAAAGAGGGTCCGGGGATGCAGGGGATGTGGCCGTGCGGGGTGGGGAGGGGTCGGGGAGGAAAGAGACGTTCTGAAGGCTCGTGGATCCGGAGTCATACAGGGGATGCAACGTACCGGGAGCGAGGGAGGGCAGGGGTTCGAGAAGGGAAAGGGGTACAGGGGATCCGTAAGGGGCAGCGGATTCAGCCGCGCAGGGAGTGCGGGAGAGGCGGTGTCTGGAAGGAGCAGGAGTGGCGAGGGGTCTAGGAGTGCCAGGATGGGGACAGGCGCGGTGCCGGGAAGCGAAGGGCTACTTACGGACACGCCGGGCTTGTAGGCTGCCCGCCGCGGCTGCCGGGAGCACATGGGCGCGGGGCCGGCGGGCGGCGGCCGCCCCAAGCGACTCTACCCGCGGTCCCGGCGCGGAGGCGACGCGGGAGCTCCGAGGCGGGCGGGACAGGGACCGGGACCCTCCCCAGCCCGGCCCGTCCTATCCTCCGCACGTTCCTGTCTCCCCCCGTTTGATTCCTCGGGAGGCAGCGCACTCCGCCGCCTCTCCTCCCCCTTCCCCGCCACCGCCTCCCCGGGCGGGACCCGCCGCGGTCGGCGCAGTTGCGGGGCCGCGGACGGGGCCGGGGGCGAGGGGCCGGGCGGCGGCGGGGGAGCGGCGAACGGGAGAACGGGGGCGCGTCCCCGAGCCCTCACGGGGCGGGGCGGTGGTCCCGGCCCCGCGGGGTCGCAGTGGGGGTGGGTCCCGGCTTCCCGAGGCCGCCCTGGACTGGGACGGGGGGTTCGGGTCCCTGGGCCGGAGCGGTGGGTGCCGGGGCGGACTGATGCGGGGCCGGGTTGGTGCGGGGGTGGCGGGGAGCGCTGCGGCGTCGCCGGGCTCGGCGGCTTAGTGCGGGGTGCGCGGGGAGGTGAAGACGGGGACGGAGAGGAGGAAAGAGCAGGAGAGGAGAGGGGGGGAAAGCCGGCAAAGAAGGAGTGTTTGAAGGAAAGGGGTAAGGCTGCAGTCCTTACATGGGAAAATATGGACTAATCTGATGGTGTGCGTGTGATAAGAACTGTGTCTGTCTCTGCATGCGAGCTGCTGATCCAGCATTTTGATCGCAACAGTTCCCGAGTTGGTCTACAGCGAGAGTAAATGGGATCACAGTACCAAGCAGCTCATCCCGGATGGGTTAGGTCAAGCGGAGAGACAGGAGCTTCAGCCCTTTCCCAGAGTGACTTAAGAGGGAAAGTTTTGAGGAGGGGTTGCCTTCTGCACACAGAGCCTCTGGGAGAAAAAGACATTTCCTATTCTGGTTTTTCCTCTACGCCCAAAAACATGAATATATTTCTCAGATACAAGACAATTTTATGACAAGTTTAAATTATGTCAGCACCAGACATGCAAAATCTCTTCGGTAATGTTTCTTTTACAGTTCTGGCGTGTGATTTAAACACCATTCATTAATATTATTAATGCTAAATGGAAGTGAGGTTTATTGCACTCAGTCTGCATTTACACCATTTAATAGTAACAGCAGCTATTTTCAGGATTAAATTACAAAGCTGCTTTATTGTCTTTTTAAAATTAGACTTCCATTTTTTTCCCCTATAATGCAAAGTCTTAAAATCAGAACATTACTGAAAATGCATATTTTCCCAAGGGATAAGAAATGAATTGGAAAGTATCTAGCATGATCGAGTTTTCCACCCTAACATTTCAAGTGTATTTAAGGAAATGTGCTTCAAAGAATCAAGAAGTCAGTTAAATATAGGCTGAATGCTAGAATATATGCAATAAAGTGCTTCACAAGGAAGACAATGAAGGCATAACCCCAAAGCAGCCATACCCACAGCTGACTACCCCTAGGCTACATCCACCTAGTATACATCTATAGTAATGTGGATCAATCTGGTGTTGGATCTCGTGTTGAGGGCCTAAATGATGTTCACACTTTTCAACAGTTTTTTCTTCAGATTCACTCCAGGCTGGGTCTGTGGACTGAGGGCCCCATGAGAACTTAGAACACATCTGATAGACTTCTGGCACCTGTCTTCTGCTGTATTGCTATCTGAATCCACTCTGTGTACTCACCTCTGCTGGGTAAAATAAAACGTGGTAAGTGAGGATGATCTGGAGATTCACTTCAAAAGCACGCCCTTGATTCACACCAAAACATGAAAGTGGATGTGCCCACGGGGTGTCTGACAGAAAGGGAGCTGGTATGACTTTCCCAAAGCTGAGAGCTGGAGCCTGCTCCACAGCATACCATCCTCCCCTCAAATCACCTTTCTGCCTGGTGCTGTGCCTCCACCCCCAAGCATGCACGAGCTCTCAGGTCTCCACTTCTACAAGGAGCTGTGCACTTTTTGGTGAGTGTAGACACTCCTTGTTTACCTCTCGCATGCCTTCACTTGGCTCAGTGCAGTGTTTTACCCCCTGCTATTCATTTTACCAACGCCTGAAATGACAGGGATACTAAGCTAGTATTGTGTCATTGGAACTCTGTTCTTGGTGTAAAGAAAGAGAAGACTTGAGTACTGTTATTAAATCCTCAATTGTTTGAAGACTAAGGTCTGTCATTCTTTCCTTAGCCAAAGGCCTGGGTTATAATGAAACTGTGATAAATATGTCTAAATTAGGCATGTGCTGGGATCAGACATGGGTAGAAATTGCCTGGCATTGAAATGACTGTGGAAAAACTTCTGTTTCACACATGGAAACTGTTTCTCAGTTAAAACTGGCACTGGAAGCCTAGGGAGAAGCAAACAAGCATACATTTATTCATGCAATTTATCTCTTGCATGGTATATGCCAAGGTCCCCAAGTCAGTGTTTGCTTTGCTAATGGCATCTCTAGAGCAGTTCATTTACTTGCCTTATATGGCTTGTACATTCACTCTCTGAGCTGCTGCCATTCTGCTTTCCCTCATGGAAACTGTACATTGAATTCTGCATCTCTCCTGAAGCATCTCATCTTGCCAGCTGTCTCTGAATGCCCCCACAAGCTGGCTACATGACTTAGTCACTTCCAGGGAAATAAGCTTTATTTCACAATCCATCTTCTGTCCCATGAGTTGTGTTTTGATTAGGAACAAATTAAACACATTGTGTATATAAGGTAACATCCAAATTCTCATTCCATTTCTTTCCTAATGTTTAAAACTCAACATGCTTCAATTGTATCAACATTTCATTCCCCTTTCAGGATCATTGTGCTTGGACGTATTTTACTTGAAAGTTAGCTGAAATATTTCTATCCCCATCTAACCTGTTTGAAAGAAAAGGGGAGTTATTACATTGTGCTTTAGGATTCACAATCTTTCTTGTAACCACAAAAGTAGACACCTCCTCAGAATAAAGCAATAAAAAACACATGGTCCTCAGGGTCTTGTCTATACTGAAATAGCAGCTGGTTTTAAAATTGTTCCTGGTATTTGGATTTTAAGAGAATCTGCTTGTGAGAAATCTTCATAGTTGGTCGAGGGAACCTGAGCCACGGATTACTTTCTGTTGCAACCACTGAAGTCAGACTGAATCAAACACCCATGAATACAGTCAGAAAACTACCCTAGCAGGGAGATGGGAAAATATGCTTATAGATTTTACCATTTTGCTTCTCCTCGATCCATTGACTATGCTGCTGTTACAGCTGAGGCACTACAGACTTGATGGAGCTAATCAGCACAGCAGAATAAAGACAGAAAATCCTGTCACTGTACCTAAATCAATCCTGGCTAATATACACATCACAGGCTCAACCACAGGCTCTTTCATTACGGTATATCCTGTAAGACAACATAAAATGCCAGAGGGGAGTGTGCATGTTCCTGAACCCCAAGGAAAATGAAGCAGCTACCAAACCTCTATCTCGTTCTTCAGTCTTTGATCAGGAAAAGAACCAAAAGGGTTTTATCTTTCAGGCCAGCATCTGTTTTCGGTTGTGTGATCTGCAGGACAGTGATCACACCAAAATGGTTCCGAGCATCTCACAAAACTGGATCTTCAGGTCGTGTCTCTACTCGATTCTAAATGAAAAAGGAAGGTATATGTACTACAATAGACTTGAGAGTATGTACCAGGAGCAGCAGAAAGTCAATCCAATTATTCAAATACAGTCTCCAGAAACCAAACAGACAAGTACTGTTAGAGAAATAACCTGATAATTAGTGTATTTGCCTGAAATTATGTCCAATCTTGCAGCAGCTAGGGGGAAAAAAAAATCAACTCAACAGACAGAAAAAGAGAACTCCAACACCTGCAAATTTCTCAGAGGAAGGTAAGAAAACAAATTCAGGTGACCATATCCTGTCCATCCGTATGGTGTTCTTCCAAGTCAAACAAATTGCATGTTTTCTACTGTGGGTGGAACTAGACACCTGGGTAGATTTTGAGCTGTTGTACCCAGACCTGAATCTTGGCCTATAAACTTAGCTCTAACCAAAAGATCTTCTCTCCACTTCTATTCTAATAGGATCCTATCATTAATACTTATTTTTCTGGTGGTTCTTGTGGTAAATTTTGTGAATTCTCTTACTAACAGTTCATGAAAAAAACTTGCCATATGAAAGAGAGTTGTCTTACTGGATACAGTGCTGTTGGTGCTAACATCAGTCTTTTAATCTCTGGGTGCACATAAAAATAACATGTCAATGTAAAACAAAAGAGGAAAACAATCTTTATTATTTGCCATAAACCCTCCGTATGTTGTTTCATCTTTTAAGTTACTACTTATCATCCATTATATAAAAGCCACCAGGTGGTCTGCATTTTGCAAGGCTCTAAAAGAGTAGCTACAGCTATTGATTTTCTCTTTTGTGTCCTGCTGATGACAAGCCTGGTGGCTGTGAGAGAGGTCAAGGAGGTTTATTCTGCACCAGCCCCACGGCTGAAGGGAGGAATGCCTGCTCTGGCCTCACAAACACTGCCAAAGTGACTGAGCTCTGAGATTACAGGTCCCAGACCCGTCCTCCTTTACCAGGGAATTGTATTAGCCCTGCACAAACCCAGGAAAAACATGTGACTGGTTTCAATCCTGCATTTCCACTATTCTTAATTGGACTTTTTAAAATAAGGAACATCTGGATGATTGCTTTCCCAGTAAGAAATGCTCATCTACTGGCAGCCAGCTTTCCGTGCATGTAGACCCAATACAAATAATTTAAGAGTGTCATCTTACTTATGAGTGGGACATCTGTCTGTCTTCCCCAGGTGTTGTTAAAGAAAGATGTGGGGAACATACAAAGAGCAGGTCTTGCCGCGGTGCTTTCTCACACTGAGTGGCGGGCGCGTTTGGAGACATGAGTTTGTTTGACGACACGTGCAACAGCAAGGAGATTTTTCTTTTCATTTTAAAGCCTCAGCCTGGGATCAGCTTTCAGCAGGAGGTCCCAGTTTCCCCGCAGGGCCCGGACCATGCCGGTGCCCCGGCGATGGGGTGCCCGGGGCGGCGGGCGCGGGCTCTGCGCTGCTCGACAGTGACACTCGGTGGGCGGCGGGGCCGGAGCAGGGCTCGGGGAGGCCGGGACGGGCGAGCCGGGGGCACGGGAGCCTCACACCTCCGAGCCCCGCGGGGCTGGCGCGGGTTGTGCCCTGGCCCCTCCGGAGCGTTTGGTGCGGCTGCAGATGAGGAAGGGCGTGCGTGTGAAAAGCGGGGGCAGAGAGAAGAGCTTGCTTCTGTTCTCCATAAAACCTCTGGGATTTTTAACCGCCCTGGGCCACTGTCCTGAGGCTCCTGAGGAGCCTTTGCAGAACCCAAAGGTGACTTTTAGCGGCACGGTTTGGTTAAACTGGGCGTATCTGAAAACGGGGTTCAAGGCAGCGTCCTGTTCCTCCCCCGGCCTTCTTCCACAGAACTGTAGCAGAGGTGCCTCTCCCCATGAGCTCCAGCAATCACTTGCATCTAGGTCACCCTATTAGATCACATTCCCAAGCATATGGCTAATGATTTCTGGGGTTTTTAGAAAGGAAAGCTGAAAATCCTCTAGTTGGGGACAATGGCCAATTCATTTTCCAAGTGGAAGCTCATTTCCTCCCCTCCCCATCACACCCTGAGGGTTTTACAGAACTCAGGGACTCCGTGAAGCTGGAACTTCTGAAATCTCACAGAGATTAATTCAGGGAAAAATTGTAATGCCAGCTCTTGTCAGCTGAAACTCAAACAGAACTTGCTTTCAGGTGTATCCATGTCCAAAACATGTCCTCAGTGGGGGAAGAACCAATCTCCTTTTTTTTGCAGCTGTCCAAAAGGCTTGTCATTAGCATATCCAGTATGTATATAACATTCATATACCTACATGGATATGCATTTATTAGATATATGTGTATTTATAATACATATATTGGTATAGGTATAGGAGATCAGGTTGGTCAAGCAGGACCTGCCTTTTGTAATCCATGTAGGCTGGGCTTGATCCCCTGTTTGTCCTGCATGGGCTGAGCAATGGCACCCAGGATATCTCTTCCATAACCTGGCCTGTTGCCAAGGTCAGGCTGACAGGCCTGTAGTTCCCCAGATCGTCCTTTCAACCCTTCTTGTAGCTGGGTGTTACATTTGCTAATTTTCAGTCATCTGGAACTTCTGCAGTTAGCCAGGACAGCTGGTAGATGGTTGAGAGTGGTTTCACAAGTTCTTTCACCAGTTCCCTCAGTACTCTGGGCTGGATCATCAGGTCCCATAGACTTGTGCATGTCTATTTGGCAAAGCAGGTCACTAATCATCTCCTCTTGGTTTATGGGGGCTTCACTCATCTCCCATACATGCTCTGGAAAGACCTCTTAACCCTCTCTGGGAAGGTTCAGCACCTAGAGTGTTCTCTCTATATTATATTGTAACAAAATAACCTACTCACAGATTGTGCTTTTGCAATATAACTACATATTTCAATATCCTTTTCCCGATGAAAAAGCTAATTAGCAAGGTCGTTACAGTTACCACTTATATGGGGGAAGATAGTAATTCCATTAATGTGCTCACAGGAACTTCATTTATATTACCTCTTAACCTTTACAAGGATATTATAATTTCAATAATTAATTGCTTTTTGCCATTTAATTTGCAGTTTACCATTTTCAAGGGAAATTACCCATTAAAACAAGGACTTTTTTTTTTTAAGGAAAAAATTATTCACTCAAATATACACCATAAACTGACCTTAGAGAAACTAGATATTTGCTAAGCCACTTTCATGTTTGAGTAGAGAGAACTCTGCGCTAGCTCTGCATATTAAATAACTGCCCATTGCTTGAGTCTTTAGACATTTGGAAAAAATGAGGCAGAATGGGGCTGAGACAGTGACAAAAAGGGAATTAATTCTTATCCTCTTCCTTCAAATTCTGGAAGGCAATGAATCCTTCCTCTCTTATTGATGCAGTAAGAACTGACTTTCTTCTTTCTTTGCAACCATTTTGTTTCTTCAGCTGAAGTTAATTTATGCTGCAATACCCATCCATGAGGGCTTCTGTTAACTTCAGTGCCTGAAAAAAATAAAGGAACTTTGGTTCAACCTCGTAAAACACAGAAACTCTGCCCGTGAATCACCCAGCACTTAAGTATATCCTCAAGACAGTGCCTGACACTTTGGAGAATGGAGCTCAACATATGTATTCCTGCTCACACCCAAGTCTCTTGTAAAATAACTCTTCAATGAATCAGACATAAGACAGTGACTCTGTGGTAGTATGCTGGCATATCTCCACTACTGATAAGAGAAACTGTGTCCAACCCCCTTCATACTGAAAGAAATTTAGATAAATATTGGTATCTGAGAAGGTGAGTAATGCATTCCAAGCGGGCATATCTGTGATAGAGTGAAACACATTTCTGAGAGAGGGATTTGCATAGGAAGATGGAAAGAAGGTGACAAAATAAATGAAGGGAAGAGGCACAGGAGAAGAGGGAAGAGAAGAAGCAGGTATGAACTAGACTGCAGCATTGATTTATGAAGGAAAATGTAAACATTTTTTCTGATTCAGGTGCAAAAATTAAACTAGCCCTTGGGCAGTTCTACCTTTTCAACTAGCAAGTCCATGTTTTGTCATCCAAAATGATATACATCTGCATGATATGTCACATGCCTACAGGCACCAACTAGATCATTTTGCTGTGAAAATAATACATTTTATTTTTAATTGCAAAATCAAACCTCCTGGGTTTTTTACCCCCTTCCCCATGAGTATAAGGAGAACCTGGGGTTACACCAGGATTCAAACATAGTATTTCATTTCCACAGCACTGAAGCTGGGGCATATTCTTAGGAGTATTTGCAGAGAAGTCAAAAGTCACAGTCAGACAAATAGGGGTAAAAAAAAATTCTACTCAACTGTCCAGCTCACAAGTTTTCTATGCAGGCAGTGGAGAGGACTGGGTAGGAATCTGAGGACGAATTGCCTTCTGCAAGTGCCTTTCTTTCCATTCTCTGATAGGATGGTTAGCTGTTGATTTTACCTCTGACTTTTAGGTGTTAGAAGATTGGTGAGATGTATTCCTCTAAAAGTTCTTAATTTTGTCTTCAAGTGTTCAGATATTCAAGTTGAAGAGGGCAAGAATAGATTCAGGCCTCTTAATATTAAGAGCTCCCTATATATGCAATGGATCAGCAATTACACCACAGCAAAATAATCTGCTTTTTGACCAGTAAAAGGAAAGTCAAGCTCCAGGCCAGCGTGGGCTTTTCTTGTCATAAGCTTTCTGCAGTGAGGCACAAGTATGTTAATTTTGCCAGTTAGCGCTGCAATCTGCAATCTGGTTAAAGCACCTGATGCTTTTCTTTGAGATGTTACTGTGCCTGTATTATTAGTACTCTAGACTATATCACATAAAAGGACATGGATGGGACAGAAGCAGGAAGAAGCCTCTAATCATCAAAATTAACATAAAGATATCCTTTCAAAACCTCTAAACTGGCAGTTCACTCAACATGACATTTGCTTTTTGACAGGCATGTGCTCTGCATGCACAACAATATTTTAAGATGGCACTGTTTAAAGAAAGTTGACAGTGATGGGTGATGTATATTCAGACTAATGATACTCTGAAGAGAGCTTTACCTGCATGAACAAGAAAGTCCTTGCTAGTTTGCATGCAAAAGGAAGCTTGGGGTCTATTCTGGGGAACTTGATAATCTCTTGTAATTAGTACTGTAATTAGAGGTTGCTGGAAATGCTCCTTGAGCTTCTGCCAGGGAATGTGAGTGCTTCACAAAGCTGTTGACACCGTTCTGTACACCCAGCCTCACCAACAGAGTCAGCTGCAGTAGATGCCAACACAGAACTCCTGCTTTGTCAAAACTCTCATCGAAGCAGAAAACACACAATGCTTTTTCCTTCCAGTGTAACCACAGAGCGACACCAGTATGACCCAGCCCATCACCATGCTCCCTCCTGCTGTCGTGCAGCCCACTGGTGATCCCAGGACACACTAGGTCACCACCAGTTTGCCAGTTCTTGGCAGAGACTCATTCCATCTCCACTGTTTCAGATTGCAAATGGATAAATATGAGCCACATATACCAAAGTTCAGAAACAACACTTGCCTGCCCTTGGGGACACAATTATTTGCTTCCACTTCATCAGTCATGGGGATGCTAGCTCTGTAATAATGCCATAAAGGCAGAAATGACCACCAGAAAGGGGTGCCAGGTAATTTTAGCAAGAAACTGCAGGTTTAAATGTATTTCTTCTGGAGGTAAGCAGATCTTTGCATAGAAATTGTTTGCAACTCAACTGTGTTGACTGCAACCAGTGTCAGCCATTAAATAATAAGTTATTTTTATCCATAGCAGCTCTCCAGCATCTCTGAGGGCGATGGCATCTCGCCAAGGCTTTGGAAGGGCTGTATGAGCTGACATACAAAGATGAATGGTTGAAGCAAGCCCAGATGACATTTCTGAGTCAACTTTACAGAAAGAATCAAATCCAAATATACCAGGTAGCTCCACACTGGAGTTGCTGAGAAGCTGTTTGGCTACCCTCCTGACAGATGTCTGAGAGTGTAACTTCTGGCACTTTAGAAACTTTTATTTCTCCTGAAGTAGCAATAAAATTCCATTAAATTCACCCAAACAGAATTGTTATAAGCACTAGGAGAAGCTATTTATGACACCCATTCCTGTAAAATTAGTTTGATGCCATATTGGTGCTATGAAAATTGCCATGATCATCAACATGTTTTCTGCAAATTTTACTAGCAATATCCCTAAAGAGCTCCTTCACAAGACAATGGCTTTTGTCATGAAGCTGTACAATTTTTGCCTCATGCCACACTACTGCTTTTTCCCTCAAGATCTCCTTGTACACTCATGGCTCCAGATACACTTTTGCCTGACAAAATTGTTAGCTGCCATTTAAAAGGGAGTTTCTACATGCCAGATGTCCCTGAGCATATACTCTTGTCTCTTCTGTGCCACTACAAACATTTGTGCAGGATTTGCTGGGTTAGCAAGGTGAGAATTCTATCATCTTATGCAACTACATCCCAACCAACAGCTACCAGATCCAGTAGAGCAGTTATTAACACTAAGGACTGTACTTTGGATATTGACTATGGTAAAGGAGTCGCCTGGAGCTGAGACAAGCCTGTCATACTACCCTGCCTGTGTGGCAGAAGTGTGTGTGTATAGATGCAAAAAGGGCAAGAGGGCAGAAGCTATATAACAGGAGTATAAAAGGAGCTTTGGAAAATTCAAATAGTCTTCAAAACAGAGACCAGCCAGTCAATGTAATTAAAAAGTGAAAAACAAAAAGGGCTGCAAAAATGCACTTCATTCTACATTCTTGCATTTCTTGTCCTGCCAAGTGGAGTTATACTATCTCGGAGTTCTGTATTGTGGACACAAATATGCAGCTAGCAAGAATTTTTCTTGCTTCTTTCCAGTCCCGTGAGATATTTTCTTGCTCACGGAAGATATTTGTAGAGTTCTATAAACTATGAACACCTGCGACCTTGCAGAGCTTTGTTTATAGTACAGTAGGAAAATATTTTGGCAATGGATGTTTTAGGATTTCAGCCAATCACCCCCAAGGGGTGGCTGATCCTTTGACCAATTAGAATATGAAGAAAAAAGTCTATAAAAGAGTTGTAAAATAATTAAATAGATGAATCTTTCTGCACAGTGCCTGCCTGCTGGATCTCTCTTCTCCTCCCTACCACTGCGGGATACCGCGGTACTGTATGAATCCTGAAAGGCAGCAATAGATGCTACATTTATCACACATCTTCTGTGACTTGAACTGTAAATACAAAATGGCCATAGTGGCTGGGTTCTGGGAATAACACAAATGCTTCAGTGGAGAATAATCATAGTTGATCACTAGCTGGGGGGGGCTTAAGGCTTTGCCTGAGTTTCCACTAAGGGATCAAAATAAGAGCCTGTTCACAAGAAACATACCAGAAAAGTCAAGGGAGGAAAAAAACCAAGAGATGTGACAAACATCCATAAGACATGGACATATGACCCACAGTTCTGGATTAAAATACAGAAGTTGGAGTCAAAGTTTGCAGCAGTTATGGTCTTTGTTAAAACATGTGTTGCTGATGTACTGACTCAAAAGGAATTCTTCTAATGCCATCATTCTTAAAATTTATTAGATCTACCTTTGGCTTGTCATGATCCACGTCACGACCCTGTCATGATCTCGTAGAGGGCCTTTTGTTGATCAGCTGATGTGAGGGCACTGCCCAGTAATTTAGGCATTGCTCTCTAGATTTTCTTTGCTAGAGATTGACTTCAGCTGAGATCAGCACATACTGAAGGATACCATTTCTTTGTCTGATGGGGAATAGTTGCAATTTTTGTTCAGTTGTTTGGGTTATTTTTATTCCACCTATAAAACAGAACACATTCCAGAGACTTTTTGCCAGCAGGACATGGAAAGTCATTGCTTGAAGAAATAGGGCAGCAGGTCTGGCACACATCATTATCATGTGTTATGTGTCCTGCTTCTATTTTTTTTTTTTTTTTTTGGTCAAAATATTCGTCTTTGTTGCTATATTGTTATTATAATGATAAGAGTAATCTTCTATATTAGAGATTTTATCAGCATACTAGTGAGCATATGCAAAGGAAGATAAGCTTTATACTTCAGCCACAGAGACATAGTGTCACTAAGGTGATGCAGTTCGTCAGCCACAAGCAGATATTTGTTCTCATGGCTCCACAATCTAAACCATTTGTTCCTTTTTTTTGGATGAAATTTTGGCCCTCACTGAAGTGAGTGGCAGTGCCATGACCAATGTAATTGACCTTGCCAGGAATGTGGCCACATAGTTTAGACAACCACTTCCTTAGAAAAGTCCTCTATTCTGTAGTGTTCTAGTATTAAATAAATTTAGACTAAACCCTATTAGTTTTGTTGACACAGTACTTCCCTTGAAATCAGTGGTTGGGATTTTTTAGCAGGAGCCAAATAGGAAGATTTCATGGGCTTGGTATGTATTAAAGTGCACACTGTACTGCTAGTGTTATCTTTTCAGTGAGTTATAACAAACAGAAGTTTTATAGCTCCTCAACCAGGTGGCTGATTCAGCATCACATATATTAGAGCCACTACTGCTGACTGTGAGGCATGACAATAAATCCCCAAGTGAGATAGCATGAGCTAACCTAAAACTGTACATTTTCCTGGACCATCAAGGGACACAGACAGGTTTCACTACATGACTGCATGTTGCTGTCAGGGTGACCTTTGGCCAAATCACCACAGTCATACCTCAGTTTCCAAAATGAGGTCTACATTGTCTGAGTTTTTAAAAAAAATTGTTAGCTCAGGGAATTGATTTGATCTGGTGAAAAGTATCTACAATATTAACCTCTAAGAAAATAAATCATTAAAAAAGCCAGCTCTGACTTAAAGACACAGAACATTTTCCTGTGCTCCTGCCTATCACTTGGATTTTCTAGTCCAACCATAGCACAAAAAGGCATCAAAATACTGGAGAAAGCCAAGGAATAATTTCATGGCAGAGAACTAGTGAAGATTATAAGGTAGTGGTGGATTTCTTTTGGGGTATGCTGGAGAGCCTGGCAGAGCCAAGTTCCACTCACCTGACCATCTGTAGGGATGACAGCATAAACATTTTCACAGGGAGGCATAGTTGAGCAGCAATATATCATAGACAGCTTCCTGCAGATACTCTTCTTCACTGCATCTGAAGGCATCAGGACCTGTAAATTGTATGTAAAATAGCATTGTCAAATTCCTTTTATCTAGTCTACTGTAAGAAAAATACAACTAATTATGGGCATTTTTACATGACCTTTCACCTCCCTGACTTCACTTCATAATGCTTCCTGTTCCTATGTGCTCTGTGTGTCATATTGAGGCAAGCCCTGCATTAGTCTATCCTTCCTTCCTCCCTCCCTTCCTTCCTATTACTCTTCTTTTAATGTATTTGTACATTTTCTTTTTCCTTCATCACAGAAATCCTCCTTTATCACTCTCATTTGCCTATGACAACACTCATAGCAAGGGCTATTCCTTCTTCTTTGTGTTTCAGAAAATATTTTCTTTATGTCCAGCTCTGTCACTTCTCTTTTGCCACAGGGTAGGGAAATACATCCAGGCATTTCTTTGATCCCAGTCAACCTATTCATCCACTGAAGTTTTATTGCTACTTAGCCTTTTGTGGAACAAATTCAGGTTACTACTACAAACCTTTTTTTTGTCTTTGTCTTCAGAAAGTACATGTACTTCCAAGCACTTGAAAGTACATCAGCACTTACTAGCTTTGGCTACATAGACAGCAGGTGTCATTCCTGACCACACCTTGTTCTGCAGGCTGAAGTGCGCTGCTGTCTGTAGTGCACCAAACGAGTGGTTTGTGAACACTTTGACCACAGTGGTAACAGTTGTCAAACAGTTTTGCTGTCTGAGGGGGAAAGCCCACAAAACCAGAAACCAACACAGTAAGGAGCTAAGATAACCAAATTAACAGAAAACACCCTGTGCCAGACATTTCTTTACTGACACCTGTAGTTCTGCTGCCGTGTCAAGTTTTGGTAAGAGAACTTGCAGTGGAGTAAATTACACACACTATACAAACTGCCTACCATTGATACACAGAAACTGATAACTGAAATCAAAGTACCTTCTGGCAGTTACAGATCACAAAATCCCAAGCATTTTATCCCGCAGTGTACATCAAATTGATTTAACAGGATGTTTGCCGGTGAGCAAGCAGACTGGTAAGAATATCATGCCAAACCCACCTTTGTGATGCATACAAGCCATGGCACACCAGCTGAGTTCTAGATGGTGACTTCATCACAGTCACATTTGCATTTTTGTTTAAAAAGGTCTGTTCTGAGGAAAAATCTACCCTGCAAATATTATTCGTATCAGAAAAAGAGAGGATTTTTTTTTATAGCTGCATATAATATTCCTAAAAGATGAACAAGAGATAAGCACCGGTGTCCTCATACAAACACGTTTTAGACTTGTGAGAGGTAAAGAAGTGCTCCCTTGATTATTTATCCTCATTTTTTCAAAAGAACACATGTATAGCTAAACACATGCTGTTTCAAAACTCCATTGGTTCCTGTCAGCCATGTTTTACATTAGCTAGAAGCATTCTGGCTCACAAAACACATTCTTGAAGAAATGCACACCCATGAAGAAGCACCTGAAAACAGAACTGGTTGCTTCAAAAGAAAATGCATGTACTGACTAATAGAGGGAATTCTTTCTGGCTCCTTGTATGTTTGTGGTATAACTTGTTGGACAAGACCTGGCAATGGTCGTGACTTATCTGACACTTGTGCTTCAGATGTTGGAGCCTTTCTGACTTCAAGGTGTGCCTTCACTCTGTCAACTCATCCATCAGGTTAACAACATCTGAAGTGTTGTTCAAACAACTAACAACATCCAGCTTATAGGTGGGAGGGGATCTTTCTAATAATAGGATTTTCTTGACATGCTTAAATATCAATTGCTTACACCTGTGATGACTGCAGGCTATTTTATTTCTTCTGACATGGAGAAGTGAGATCCTGGCTCCTGGGAGCTTAGTCAGAAGTAAAGGACATCTAGAAGAAGATAACATCAGTGTAATAGGGTGGATGAGAAACAGAAACTAAGGAAAACAAGATGTCTAAAATGCTTGAAAACCTTCTTGTTGACTAGCCAAGAATAGAAACAAGGCACTACCTAGACCGTTCAGAAAAGCTGGCCTTTTATGTAGAGGATCCATGTGAGGAAACAAACAAAAATTAAATAAAAAAAATAGCCTATCGCTGTCTCCATCATGCTAAGATTTCAAGAGTGGGGCTCTGGTCGCACAGTTTTTTCTTGAGGTAAATGACTCAAACTAAAAGAACAAATAATTAATGAATAAAAGCATTCAGAAGCTCAGTGCTCCACCTTGGGCATAAAGGCAATGTCTACTTGACTTGTTTGCAGTTATTTTCAGGAAGGGTCTTTGAAAGAGCAATGTGAAATCCCCAAACTCCTGAAGAGTTAAGCTACTGCTTGAGTCTTTGGTTTTTGACCTCACACCATCAGACAAATGGAAAGGTGATGTTGTTTTCACAGGTAATACCACAGTTATAACAGCTGTGCACTGTTAGTCATCTTCTTTCCATGGTGTCTTACCTTTATCTGCATACCTGCTTTCTGTCCTTTGGAAAAGCCTACAGAAATTCCTCCATTTCCCCTCAGTACTTCAGACAGGACAAGTGACAACACGAGAGGTCACAGTCTTAAGCTGCACCAGGAGAGGTTGAGGTAGAACACCAAGAGGAATTTCTCCACAGAGATAGTGATTGGGCATTGGAATGGGCTGCCCAGGGAGGTGGTGGAATCACCATGTGGCACTCAGTGCCGTGGTCTGGCTGACATGGTGCTGTTAGGACATAGGTTGGACTCGACGATCTCAGACGTCTTTTTCAACTTAGTTGATTCTGTGATTTTGTGCTCTGGAGCTATGAGACCTTGAGAGTTCACCTCTGTGTCAGTAAATGCACAGCAGAAACAAGATACCCTCCTCATTTTGACACACATTACAGCCACTGCTGTTGGCTTATACAATAGAGATCTCGTTTATTTTTCCTTTCTAGCTATGCTCAAAATTAAAGCACTTACTTTGTGAAATAAATATCGCTATCTGGACTTGTGAAGTGAACCCTCTTTCTATCATCGACTCAAAATCCTTTATTTAGTAAGTAAATTATTTTTATTTATTAATATTTTAAATTTAATGTATTTTTATTTTATTAGTAAAAACAAACAAAGAAATAAACAGAAAAACCCCGAGTGCCACCTGGCACCAGGTGAGGCCTGGCTCTGCAGCCGGCCTGCGCTAGGCCGGAACCAAATCCTCGGAGCGCGTTTCCGCCGGAGCCGCTCCGTGTCGCGGCGCTGGGGCCGGGCCGGGCCGCAGCCATGGCCGACACCGCTGCGCCGCCGCTGCCCGCTGCCGCCCCCGCCCCGGGGCTCCCGGCTGCCCCCGGCACCAACCCGCTGTCCCGCAAGCTCAACAAGATCCTGGAGACGCGCCTGGACAATGACAAGGTGGGTCGGGCGCCGGCTGAGGGCCGGGGCGGGGGCCGGATGAGCCGTCAGGGGCCGCGGGCCCCGACAGGCTTCGCGGCGGGGGGGCGAGTCCTGCCGTACCCTCAGTTCCGCTGCGGAGCTGCGGGCGGCCCTTTGCAGCCTTAATTACAAAAAAAATTAGTTTTCTCTTCTCCAGCAGCATGCCACGCTCCTGTTTTATCCCTTCAGGTCGTAGAGAGGTTTGTATCGCTTGCCTCTTGAGAAGGCGCTTCTCAAGCTTTTTGTAATTTAAATGTTTTCTGGCTGCGGATTGGTCATTCATTTACAGAAAGTAGTCTTACTGATTAAAGCTACTGTAAAATTGTAGACAAAGTCTTCTGTTATAAGAGAAGAAGAAAAGCTCAGCAATTATTTTAGTTGTTTGCCAATTGATACGGAGTGTGTTAAGGTAGTTTTTCCTCTAAAACAGTTTATTAGGTTTGGTTTATTTTTAATAAGACCGTGAACTTGGGGCGAGTACAGGCTATTTAACCTTGTTCTTTGTAACTGCGTGCAAACTGAAGGTCTTTTGTTTTTCTCTAGGAAATGCTGGAAGCACTCAAGGCTCTCTCGACCTTTTTTGTGGAAAACAGTTTGCGCACCCGAAGAAACCTGCGTGGAGACATTGAACGACGAAGCTTGGCCATAAACGAAGAATTTGTGCACATATTCAAGCAAGTTAAAGAGGTGACATTTTTGCAGCATGACTAGCTATCTTACAAGAGTACTGCTATGTAATTGAAAGTTTAAAAAAGGGCTAAGAAAGATTTTTAACTTTCCAGTTTTACTTTACAGTAAAACTGTTTCATTTGTTGAAAATGTTGCATTGGATGTTTCAAACAGATAAGAGTCCTGAGTGAATGTTGATCTTTAGAGGTGCATTACTCTGTTCTGACTAACAGAGAGAGCCTAGAGCAACAATGTTCCTTGTAACTGGGGCATCTAATTGCAGTGGGAAGCTGGGCTTGGACACAGCATTTCTGATCAAAAACACAGTTACTGTTATTTGAATTTATGCAGGAACTTGAGAGTATAAATGAAGATGTGCAGGCAATGAGCAGCTGCTGTGAAGACATGTCCAGTCGCTTGAAGGTAATACGTAAATGGAAGTGCTTTGAATATTTTCCCTTTTGAGGTGTGACTACTTTCTTTTAAAAGGACAAACAGTTATTTTTGAGGATTAACAGCAACACCAAGATGTTTCCATAGTATGCACACAATGTTACTTTAGGATATTAATATGCTTCTTTTAACTTGTTTAGAAAGCATATCAAGGAAGTAATTTTAATTTCTTACAAATTGTAGTTCAAAATGCAGCAATATACTTATTTTGAGAATAGCAATGTGATATCCGGGTGTATATAAGTGGAGAGAAAATATTTTATTAGATTGAATGTGAGATTTGAGGGCTAATTTGTGTATTTCCGTTTAGAATGGCTTTTGCATTGACTCTGTCTGTTGAGTTATGTGTTCATATAAATACCTCAAGTATGTCCATAGGAAAGTATCCTGTGATTCAGAGAGAATTCAGAGAGGGAGACAAATCTGGTATGCATCTTCAGTTTATTGGTTTTGTTTCATAACATGGTCTCAGAATGCTGATATGCAACAAAACCAATTCTGTTTCACCTTAATTCTGAATCCATAATATTCTTGGCGGGGCTGGGAAGTAGGAAATTTGCGTTTTATGGTGTGTTACTAAATCTGACTTGGTTTTAGGGTACAAGTTCGATATTCAATGCAGTGATGAGTATAAACAGCTTATGGATGCTGAAGTGTAGATGTTTGGCCAAACCAAACCTGTTCTGAATACAGCACATAAGTTATAGTATGTGAATAAGAATCCTTCACTAAAAAATCCTGTGAAAACAGTTGTTTTACTCTCCATATGTGTATGTGGATATTAGATGTCCTCCTGCTTAGATAAATAGGTTTCACAGTCATTGTACAAGTGCTTGTAGCTTGATGAACTTGTACCAAAAAAAAATGAGAGTACAGCATAGCCAACTGCAGTACTTAATTTTCAGTTTTGGAAGGAGCTGGGTAATGCACCTCAGAGGTCTCAGATCTCTTTGAACACTGGTAATGTGGATATATTCCGTAGTGCAGTTCAGGAACTGTTAGACTAAGCTCTTAGATGTGGAAATGAGTCAAGTGTCCATGCAGATTTTTGCTCTTTTCTGTCTTTAGATCATGAAGTATAACTACCATCTGTGATTTTTTTTTTCTTTTCCCAGAGTAGAGCTACCCTGCGGAGATTTCTTTTTCTATTGAAGTCAGTAGGTAGTTTTGTTCTGTGCCCCACAGAAAGTTTCCTCTAGAGTCCTGTAGAACTCTTAACTTGTTCAATTCAATCCATATTTTCTGTGTATGAATGTAAAGTTAATAAGCTCCTGAACTAGCACTCAATTGTGAGAGACTTTGGTACTTTATCTGTAATAGGACATGAAGACTTGCAGGCATGTGCTCAAGCTGAATGAGAAGACAAAAATGCACTAGGTAGAGCAAATAGAAGATACAAAGAGGAGGATTTGGGGCATATAATGCAGAAAACTGTGCAAAGAGAGCAGTATATTAAGAAAGCAGAACAAATAGAGGACTTGAAAGGGAATACATTTGGATAAGCCAAAAAGCTTTTTAGCTTTGTTATTTTGTAAGTTTCTAATACCATCTGATCCAAATAACCATATACTGTCACATTTGATTTTAGGACAGTGACTTGATAAATGCAGTGGCTGAAAGGGAGAGAAGGAGCAAGTGCTGAAATGGAATTAAGTGGGGTTGAAGTATAACGAAAGCTTTAACTAATATACTGAGGTGGAGAGGAAGAGAAAAATGTTTCTGTTTGGGATATACAAGAAACATCAAATACCAGCTTTCGCATTTTCCTGGCATGTCTGGCTCATTTGTGACAGTTACCTTGTTTGGTTAGATGTAAGCTCTTTCATTTCGTACATAAAATGATGACAATATCTGGCACGTATTTGAGTGCATATACAGAAAAAGTGGCTTCCTGGTATACCTAGCTGGATTCAGAAAAAATGCTTTTACTTCCTTTCTGCTGTCTTACTGTTAGCACTGTTCATGGTAATCAGTACTTCTGCCCAGAAAGTACTGGAAAGGAAGCAAATTTCTTCTTTTTTGATTATTAAAATTTAGACTTAAGTTGGGTGTGAATGGTTACAGTCCTACTTTCACCTTTCAAAGCATTTCTGTACTTTGACTGCTTTTCTGTTGTAACGAATGTAGTGTCAGGCTGAAATGAGTCAGGGTGTGTACATACTTTTGTTAGACCTCTCAGGAATCTCAAGACTGGCATCTTCAATTTGGCAAATGCTGTAATTTGGCCCTTAAACAGTATTGAAATCATTCACATAGAATATCTTTAGTGCCATTTCCACCACTTCTTTTGCAGTATTATTCTATACTAAATGCATTTTGATTTCAGGATTTTTTTTGTTAGACCATCTCATTTTTCTGTGTAAGGGATCACTGGTGGCATCCAGTGTGAAGCCAGAAATTCCAGATGTCTTTCAGCTTTTCACTGAGCAGTAAGTTTCAGAACACTTTAACTTCAGTTGCAGCAATCCTTTTAATCATGCAGTTGCTGTCTGATGCAGAATTGTTTCTGCATGGATTCTCTTGCACTGCCATCACTCAATAGTTAGGGCTGTAATGAACTTCCTAAGTGCATTGCCCTTAGAATGGTAGAGTCATTTAGGTTGGGAAAGACTTCTGAGATCATCGAGTCCAACCCAGCACTGCCAAATCCACCACTAATCCATGTCCCTCACTGCTGTACCTGAACATCTTTTTAAATACCTCCAGGGATGGTGACTCAACCACTTCCCTGGGCAGCTTGTTCCAATGCCTGACCACCCTTTCAGTGAAGAAATTTTTCCTAATAATTGTCCTTGGTCCATACAGCTCTGTAAGCTGTTGGACTGTAGAGCTAGGCTTGCTTAGACTAGCAGAGCTGTGTTGATCATCTTCTCTAAAAAGTTTGGGTGGACACTGGTACTGAACAGTTTAGCATCCAAAGGAATTTGTTTCATTTTTTGTTTTGTGACAGCAAACAATTTACAGTTGATGGGCAAACAAAAGAATCAGAACTATTTCTAATATTTATAGTGTTTCTGTATTAAATATAAACTAAAAATAAACAGTGTGATTATAAATGTATATAAATATGGAAACAGAAATGAATAAGGATAATTTTTTTTTTTTTAATGCCCGGACATAGGGAGAGTTAATGAATACTTGTTTCAAGAAGGTCTTTTGTTTCAAAGAGTACATTCTTCAAATTGCTTGTACTCAGCTTCAAAAGTATTAGCTATTTTAAAGATTGTTTAATACATTTGATATGTTTGTGTTTTTCACATGCTTAACAATTCTAATTGTATTCTAGGCAGCAAAGGAACAAACCCAGGACTTGATTGTAAAAACCACTAAACTGCAGGCAGAAAAGTACGTATACCACTTTATTTATTTGATGGAATTTTCTTCTAGATGTGACTCTGCCACTTTGATTTATGACTTTGGTGTTTTTTTCAACACTATATGTGTTTGTAGCTTAATTGCACTCTTAGCTTATTGCTAAATCATCCAAAAAGGTGAGAATATGTGTTAGTATTTGTTTCAATAAAAATTTGCTTTATAGGGAAGAGAATCAGTTACAGTGGTACAGCATGCCAAATATGGACACGCTTTACCTAAAGTCTGTTGAAAATGTAAGTTATATTGTGTCATAACAGTTATGGACCAACTCAGTTTCTCATCAGTTTGACAGGCTTCTTGTTATTAATGCCTTGTATCCAGGTGAAATCTCTCTCTTTTTCAGGGACTGCATGAGGGAGTGCAAAGTTGGATTCTAACTTGCTCTGCCTTATTTAAAGCTACCTGTAAAATACAGGAGTGCTGTTTAATGAGCCTAACACAGACCACTTTTTCCCTTGGTTCTCCAGCCTCCTGTGGAAGAAAAGATTTGTAGTTTTCTCTTTTCAGTATTTTTGTTCCTGAGAAGGGGATAATAGCTAATGACAGATTCAAGCAGTCTTTATTGTTTTTATGGTTAGGATGTATGGTTTTATAGCTTCAGGTTTTCTCCATGTAGAAGAGTGAATCTGCTTGCTTTATGAGCTTTCTTCGGAAAATTATATGCAGTTCACTGGAGGTTAGAAACAGTTACTTTGCTGTAGTAAGTTTCTAGTAGAAATTATGATTTTGGATAGCTCTCAGCTTTCAAAATCAGTAGGTTTATGATACGAACTTCAGTAGGAAGTGGATTATGTCCGAGTATGAAGCTGGAGTTTAATCTGTACGTATTTTAAAAGTTGAATGTAGAATAACTGCATAAAATGCAGTGCTGGTTCATATAAAGTGAAGGATTTGGTAAAGACACACTTTCAGTAAGTGAGCAGAAGTCTTAGAAAATATGTCATTTTAAATATGAGTCTGTGAAGTAGTAGGACAAAGAAGTGGTCATAGATTTTGTAGTCTCAAGAAAAGGAAAGCTGCTTTGATTCCTTGTTCTGAAGCAGAATGGGAGATACCAAGACCAGTCCCAAGTGGTTTATCTCTAATTGGCCTTAAATTCCATTAAAAGAGATTATGCAGACTGTACATCAGTACTTCCACAAAATAGTCTTTGCACTGTTGTTTACTTCAAAGACCTTCTGCTAATTCCTTTAAAAGACAGAACATCCCCCTAGTGTGAAGAGGAAAAAGTTTAGGAAGTAGTCTGTCCTTCTCAGGGTCTGTGTGACCTCAGAGTGCACATGTAGGAAAAAGTTTGGAAGTTTATTTTTGAAGTATAGCATGAAGTACCCATGAGCAGAAGCCAAAAAGTACCTGTGACTTTTGCAGGAAGTCTGATAGTTATGGCAGATTCATATTACCATTTATTAGCGAAGTTAATTTTTTCCCTGCCTAAACCTACGAAAAATTGTGAAGATTGTTTGGTTCTATTTGGGACATTTTAGTCATTTGTTCTTTTAACTCATTAAATTACTGTTCTGATGCATTCCTTTGGTTTACATCAAGCACAGGAAGAGGCATCTGCTGCCAGATATTAGAGGGTTCTTGAAGACCTGAAGTCTTGCCTCTGAAAATATACAGGCCTTAAATTGCTGATGCCTTCAACTTAGTGTGACATTTTTTTAGCCAACAAATGAGTAAATGGTGAAACTGGAAGGACATGGCTTCTCTCTCCTCTGAGGGTTGTCCTAAAATGCTGTCTGTTTAAAATGCAGAGATGAAAACTGGACTTGTTCTATTGTGTTCTTCTGTTAGGCTTAGCATTTGTGTGATTTACTTTAGCTGACCATGTTTATATACCTGAAAAAATGTTAGGATTTTGTTCAATGATCCAAAACTGAAGGGGGACTATAAACTTCTAGATCCATTTCCTGCATTTGTGTTTACTAGGGATTTAGATTTTTTTTCTTTTTCTGTACTTGAAAAGGAATGGGTGGCTGAGTGGCTCTGTGTGGGTACTAGGTTTTTTATACTAAGTAGTTTTGGCATAGTATTATCATCTATATAATTAGTTGTAGTTCAAGATGATTTTCAGTTTCCAAAGCTTCTTACCTGAGCTCTTGTTGGTTATCCTAGTCTCAACTCTCTGTTGGTTATCCTCAGATTTGTGGTTTGAAGGCAGAGCTGCCCACCTGGAGTTTCCTGTAGGTAATCCTGATGAGCACTTTGGGACTTCCTATATTGGTGAAATGTGTGATTTTAAGACACCTGGGGTATTTGGGGTAGAAAATTACATGTTTGTCTCAGATTTAGGTTAATACTTCTGCATTCTTGGGTTTTTGCTTTGCAGCATTTTTTTTCTTGTTATTTAGGTTGTGAGCTTTAGACCTGCTTTGGCATAAATGCCAGATATAGGGTGTTACTTGGATAACAAATTTTTAAAGTAATTAATACAATTGCATTTTTGTATTTGTGAATATGTCAGAGTTGGTGCATTTCTTTGGTCAGTTAGGTTTCTTATTCTGAATTTATTTCCTGTGTGAAGTCCAGTTAAAACTACTGTACATTAGAAACAGAACAGTTTTCCTTCACACTATTTAAATTATGGTATCTGCTTAACATAGGAACTAGGATGTTTTTTTTTTTCTTTTTTTCCTTAAAACTGAGACTTACCATAACTTAATAGAACCGTGTAGTGTGAAATAAAGTAGTCCAAGCCATCCAACCCATCTCTTCATAACATAAGGTTAAGATACTGCTTCTCAGTAACACACTCTTGAATAGTGCGTTCATTTTAATATATTTCATAACAAACTTCTGTAATGAAGAAAAACTGAGGTAGTTAATTTAGACAATTTCTGGTAATTGTTAAAAATTTGCTTTCATTTCAGTTATCTTCAGTAGATTTGTATGCTTTTACTTGAGCACACTAATATTGTTTTCAGGTTGCATTAGGTTTTTTATGAATAGTAACAAGGAGATTACTTTGTTTTCAAACAATGAACATCTGTTGTGCTTTAAAAGTTGTGGGTTTGTTTAATTGCTATTGCTAGTAGGCTGACAGAAAAAGAATCTTGCTCTTTGAAGTGAGATTTTAATAATAGCTTTCTCTGACTTGTTTCTCTTGTTATACCTGACTCCATTTTTTTTGGTTTTTTGTTGGGGTTTTTTTGTGAGAAACTGAAAACTTAATTGGAATACTAAACTACTTCACCTTGCATCGGGAACAAGCATCCCAGAGTTCAGTAATTCCCACACCAGAGAAATAACTTGTTTAGTTCCAAATACTGTGTGCAGAATGCCAGAAACCTGGTTTCATAGTAATTCTACCAGGCACTTAATAGTAAGATGTTGTGCAAGATGTTGTTTTTGAGGTTAGCCACAAGTTACAGTTGTCAATGTAACAACTGAGAAGAGAAACTAGAAGGTAATAGTTACTATATTAATTTTTATAAAATTAAGTAAGAGCAGTTATGTGAGTGTATGTATATGCTCACAGGCTTCACTGAAAATAAGTCTGCAGAAATACGAAAGTTGTTGAGAGCTAGAACTAGTGTTTTAGAACTAAAAACCACAATACTCTGAAAACTAGGAAAGAATGGGAATGGAAACGGCTCAGGTACTTTTTGAGTCAGGCTAATGGTTCAGAGCTTTTGTGGAGATTATGCACTTGAACACCTTTGGAAACTATCTTATTTTGGTACTCTCTCTTTATTGTGTTCTTAAACAGAGCGAAATTTGTGTTTTGATGTCAGAATCATTGTTAGTTATATCAATTCCACAAAAAACGGTTCACATAGCCCTGGGATTGTTTCACTTTTTAAAATACAGTTAAATATGATTCCCAGACAGGAATGTAACAGTGTGTACTTCAATTTGTTTTAATTGAGTTACATTCAGACTTGTTCTTTAAATAAAGAATAACAAACACCATTCTTGGAATTAAGTCAATGATTTGACTGTCATGTCTGTGTTCAATACAAGCTCAGAAGTCTTAGGAAAAGTGTTTCAAAGTGAGCATCTGCTTCAGTAGTGCTGTACTACTATCTCTCATCCTTGTCTCTTGGTGGTGCCTTTTTCCTTTTCTAACAAACAACTTTTTTGTTGTAGTCATTTTAGAAATTATGCAGGAAGTTCAGCACTATTTGTAGCAGGTTTGCTTTTATCAGCCTGTGCTAAGAAAAGTGGTGATCTGGTGGTTTGCATTGATGAGATGTATTTCATGCGTTGACCTTTGAAATTTGTATTTACATTTATTCCCATGAATGTGCTTCATGAGAAAAAGCAGTGTTTGCCTACACTTAATTACAATTCCATGTGGGGGAGGGTGAAGGCTTGAAATTCTGAGGC
The DNA here is from genome assembly GCF_965178545.1 of Coloeus monedula. NCBI lineage: Eukaryota > Metazoa > Chordata > Aves > Passeriformes > Corvidae > Coloeus > Coloeus monedula. Next base: position 53,259,794 of record NC_138783.1, read on the forward strand.
TCATTTTCTATCCTGACTTGTACCAAACTGCAGCATAGGTAACAAGGTGCAGTACAGGAATAAAACCAGCTAAAATGGATCTGAAAGAAAGAAAGAACTATTTTGTCACATTCTAGCCATAACCAGCAGAGAACGTGCAAGGCCTGATTTCTTGCCAGCATTTCTGCCTGGCAGTCATGTACTTTGTTGAGACATGAAGTACTCTTGGTCAGTATGAAATGAGGTATGGTTTTAGAGCTTGCGAAACATTCACCAGAAGTGCAGAATCAGTTATATGGTACCATTTCTGACTGATGTTTGTCTAATCTGCTTTGAGAAGAAAAACCCAGGAACAGAGAGCCTGTGGTCTTCACTGGAAATTGATTTTGGTTCTTTATTGTTTTCTTACTATCTGATTTAGTTCTCCTTCTGCTGCAGCTTAAGCTCATTTGTTTTGATCTTATTCCAGGTGGATGTAGAGAACAGTGTGTAATTTTCATGCCTTTGGCAACATTTTTGAATTTGATGGCAAATTTGAAGCTAGACTGAGCAGGCCCCTTTCAAGTGTCTTTATATCAGATTTTATAAAAGATAAACTGAATATACCAGTCTGTTTGGTTTGGAAATATCAAATAGCTCATCTTTACAAGATGGAAAAGAACACGTTCATTGGAAACACACTTTTAAATTTAATCTCTGTGCACAACTTAGAAACCATGGATCATGGATCTTAAACATTGCTAAACACTGATTTACCTAGTTGTATGCATATCTATATATATCGCATGATTGCTGCAAAGCTTCACATGTGAAAATTTTGTCAAGAATACATCCCATCATATTTAGAGGAAGCCTAATCAGTATGAAAGTAGAAAATTATTAAATTTCTTGAATTTTTTTACAACATGTAAGATTTTTTTATTCTAGTGTTTGGCAATCTGTTTGGTAAGATTTTAATCATTTCAGTGTAGATGTGTTGCTTGACTTTTGATTTAGCCTTTTCAATTTTTCCCCATTTATTTTTTTCACAGAATGTGTGAGATGGCAGGGCTGCAGCATTGCAGGCTGTCTTCAGATAGGGATTACAGGAGAAACCTTCTAAGTTTAAGTCCACTCCCCTGCTGCCACCTATTATTTGCATGATGACTTTGGTAAACTCATCAATTGTTCATCACATAACAAGTGCATTATTTTTGCATTTTGTGTGTGTTGCTATTCATGGAACACTTACCCAAAAGCTCGTTCTTTCCAGTAAAAGCCTTTCCCTGATTTCCAACCTAATTATTGGATATAAATTGTCTGTTTTCTCATCTTCTCCTTTGTCTTAAGAGCTTCCTTCATCTCCTGTGATAAATTAGTTTTTCCATTCCCATGATCATTCTGCTAGCTTTGCTCTAGTAATGCATTGTTCTTGCACACAGATGATCAGGATTGTGATCTATTTTCCAGATGAGGTCTCACTAAAGCCTTCTTAACTATTACTGCTTTTTTCTTGTATCCTGGAAACATTAGACAATTCACTGGAGTTTTTATGTCTTCCTATTTTTTAATTAAGGAGAAAATCACATAATTATATTCTGTGATGAAATGAGTCACTGAATACCTCCTCACAGTATTTCAGTTCTACTTCAATAAGAGATATGTTTGACAGATAAAATGCAGTATAAAAAATTTGTTCTCAGCATTTACAAATGCATTTTTGCACTTGTACTTACTCTTAAGAATGGTTTTGTGTAAATTTTGTGTAATGCTTGTGTGTAAATGTTTTGTTACATGGTCTTGTATATTTGCCTTTCACATGACAGGAAAACAATTCTTGCAGCTTTATACAAGTCTGTTAAAGATGGTTGTTATTTACTTATGAGTTAGAAATACTCCATTGTCCTGAGGCTTTAAAAATATATTGAATCCTCAGTACCACAAATCAAAAGTAATTTCAGAATGCTCTGCTTTGATTCATCCTAGGTGGAAGATGTATGTGGTGGCAAGATAAAATTAAGCTTTGGAAAAGTCTGCTTTTCCTCCACCTCACTTTTGAGCTGTCTAGGTGATAATCCTAACAAACAGTGCACATTTGTATTTCGTTCAAGGGAAAAGTGCATGAAGTGCATAGTTTTCCCAGCCTTTTGAGTTCTCTTGCAAAAGAATTCTGTCTCCCTGGTAACGATTAAAGCTGGGGAAATTGCTCTTTGTTGGAATCCTGTCCTTTGCCCAAGCTCTAAATTCTACCAACACTTGGCAAGAGTTGCATTAATGCAGGATTCCCATAAGCTATTAGTTTTGTTCCTTTATACAGGGGTAACTTTGTTAAAAGAAAAAGCATAACATTTGGGATAACAACATGGTATGGCCTTTCTTCAGCTGTACTGCACTGCTTAGAATTTAGAAATTATATTATCTACAGAAAGGCCAGTGGATCTTGAAGGTGTCTGCACACAGGTACTGACTGCTGTGGGTTATATGTAAGACAGCCTTACAATGGCTTTTGTTGTTACCTGCATTGTGTTTTGTATGGCACTTACTGCAGTGAAATGATTATAGCAACCTTGAGTGGCATTTTAATCCATTGCCCTGCCTTAATAAAATAGATTAAATTCTACTTCAATATCTGTTAGCTTGTGTGTGAGGAAATAAATACAAAAATAAATATATAGAGAGAAAAAAGTTGAAAACAGATGTGAGTGTATTGATCTCAGTAATACCGTACATTGCCAGGCAAAAATCAAAGGCATGTACAATTTACATTGTCATCTGGGATATAGGGTCTCTTTCTTGTGCAGATTGATAACCAAGGCAACTTTCACAGCCATCTCAAGCAGGACTGGCTAACCTGGATTCTGAAACTGAGTGGCTTCTTGAAATCCTGTGTGCTTTGTTAAGAGCTCAAAAGAAACAGCTTTATCACAATTCAGAGACCTGCTTTTGCTTAGGAGAGATGCTTGTCACCAATTCCCAATCCCTATCTTGAGAAAGCTGAGTGAAACATTGCTGCCACCTTGAGGCTGTTGCCTTGTGAGTACCTTGTGAAACTTGCCCAGTGTGCTTGAGTTTAATGCATTGACTCTATTTTATAAAAGTTAATTATTGGGAATGCACAGAGTCCATCAGTGTGCAGTTATGGCAGGTGTTAGCCCAAGACACAGCCAGGGATGGGAATGACTTTAAAGTATGGTGTTTGATCAAACCTCGTTCACCATATGGAGGGAGGATGGTGAAGAGTGAGGACTTGCAGAAGGAGAGAGATTCATTAGCAAGATTGTTCTTTTTTTATAAAAGAGGAGTAAAATGGGGCACAGAGTTCCAGGACAGACTCACTGTCATGCTGTTTGTACAGTTCCTGACTCTGTTCCTTGTTCTGCCACAACCCTAATTCCAGCTGAAAACTGCTATACCCAGTATACTGCACTTCTTAAAATCAGACTTCCTCCTACCCCCAGTTTGGTGGAAGTATACATGCAAAAAATCTGAAGAACACAAGATAATAAGTGGAGATCTTCTGTAAGAGCACCTAAAAGTTTATGCACTCAGGAGGTACACAGGCTCGAAGAGCAGAAGTTTCTCAGCATCCCATCTGCTTCTCTGTTTATGGAAGCTTTGTTTCAGTTGAAACCAAAGAAGGCCTTGCATTTGCCTTCTCTCATCTCTTTGCTGTCTTCCTTCTCTTACTTAAAGGGAGGGATAATCCAGTCTATTTTCAGCTTTGTGGATTGAGACTTTCATGACAAGAGGAGAGACTTGAAGCAACTATTAAAGTTAATCCACTAAATTACATTTTCTGTTGTTTCAACCAAATACAGTGATGATGATGTTGAGGCATTAGACTTGCTCAGCAAACTGTGTGAAACAGGAGTGCTTTGTTGAAAGCAGCATCACTGTGTTAGATTTTAAGTGCCCTTGGCTGATTTTCAGCTTGACTAGCCATCATGATGCCTCTAGGGTTTTTTTGAGTCCCAATATTTAAAATTTTGATTATTAGTGGTAGTAGTTGTAACTTATAATTGAAATGACCTCTTCTTATACCCCAGAGGAGTTCTGAAGTGTAGTTTTCATCAGAGTTTCATAGCAGCAGTGAAGTCAATGCCCTCTTGCCTCTGACAGCTTCTGGTGCTGGCACACCCCAGTCCCTTAGCGCAGGCTGTGGTAAACTGAATTAGAAAATACGTGTAATCTCCACCCCTGAGAAGTAAAAACTGGATTTTTTCCTGCCAGATTTGTTCCCTGATCTGATTCACTACATGATACTATAAACAGTGTGCCTAGCACGGTGGGACGGTCCATGCAGGGCAGGGATGAGCAGGGTTGGCTGAGGCAGCCTAAGCTGCATTATGTTACTGCAGAGCAGACCTGACCCATCTTTCATCCATGCTGGGCAATTGCATAGTTAATCCCAGAACATCTCTTACAGGCCTAATATTGATTTAAAAATACTCTTTCATTAATATCTTCTTGTCTATGTCTTGTATGTTTTGTAGATCACTTGTCTTGGTATTTTTGCTTCTTATACCATGTCTTGCTCTTTTCAGGTTTTACCACATAAATCTTCCTTGAATGTGTTCAAAATGGTGTTGTTCCATTCCCCTTCCACTGTGTTGGAAAGTGCCATGATTTTTCGTGGATGCATCTGCCTGTATAGTTGGTCAAAATCATCCTCCATCACTCTTGTTCCTTTTCTGAGAAACATTTGGCTTCATGGAGACCCAAAATTTGAAATTGTAGAGTTTACTTAGAGAAAATTAAATAGATAGATTGATTTTAAGCATTGCAAAACTGCCAATGTAAAGATAAAATCATTATATTTGCCTAGGACCCCAGTGAAACCTGAATTATCAATTCAAGATGTGGTATTAAAGCATACGAGTTTTTGGTTTTCTTTTTTGATTAGGTCTCTTCTGTGTAACTTAGAAGTACTGGCTTGTTTTCCCCTTTGATTTTCATAAATTTTACTGTTAAAGCACTGTTGGATTTTATATTACTCTCCCTCCTGCTGTTCAGTATGCTAGAGCATTGACAATTGCAGAACATTTAATCTGATCTCTAAAAGAGTTGGTGGAACTGCAGGGTAGGAAAGTCATCCATGTCTACAGAAGGGAAGCCAGTTTTCCACACTTCTTAGCTGAATGAAGTCCACATACTAGCTGGATAGTAAAGAAGGGGTAAATAAATGGAAGCTTACTTTCCAGGCTTTGATCTTGCAAGGAAATTTAATTATACAGTATATAGAAGTGCACTTGCCTGTCTTACCACCCTGTAGTAACTGTGTATTTATCTTGCAGTAATTATATCACATTGGACGCTGAAATGATCTTAAAGGAATTGAGCCTTATTCTTCTGCAAATAACTAATTAGTGCCATCTCAATGTCCTGAAAAAGTAGTCTTTATTTCCTGGAATACTCTGTGCTCAAACCACAGTTTGAGGAAATTTTCTGTTGTTATAGGAGTCCCAGTCCATTCCATTTGGGTCCTTCTGTGGCTGTGAGGTGTGTGACAAAACGTGCAGGAAAATGCTGCCCATGAGATGGTGTTTGCTTATTGCATTCCAGCTCTGTTTGTTTCAGGAAGGGTAGTCAACAAGAGAATTAGCCATTGCATTTTGATTGCTTGTGAGATTAGTGAATCGATATCCCAACTGTATGGTGTTACAAAGAAATGGATCTGCTCTGCAGAAAAGTAGATTAATCTAAGGTTAATTTTGTCATTTTGGGTACTATAGGCTTTTCCTTTCCTTGGTGAATTTGAAAGGAAATAACTGCAAGCATTACAGGTGTACAAGCACAAAGTATCTGGATTAGATAACTTATGATACAAATGCTAAAGGAATATTATTTTAAAGAACTTAGTAATTTTCGAATGTGTTAACATGCCTTTATATTGTCTTTACTGAATAATCTGTGTAAGCTTAATAGAAAATTGTATGTGAAAAAGCAACTCGAGTGTTTGATGGCAAGAATGTGCTATTGTAATTTAATAATACCAATTTCTGCTGCTGGTTGTATTTCCAAAAGTACAAATGTGAAAAAGAAGTCTTTGGGATAAGCATAAAAAACTAATAATCTCTTCACTTTGTTTTATTACAGTCAGAGATTAGAAATGAAAGCACAAGTTGCAGATGCATTCATAGCAAAATTCCAGCTGACACCAGATGAAATGAGTCTGCTTCGAGGCACGAAGGATGAGCCAATTACTGAGGTAGCTCAATGAACATTAAAATCTTTGCCCTGAACTAAAATGTAGAAATGCCTTCGCTGAATTGTACACGAGATCTTATTTTCAGTTTGCAATTGAATTTCTTATGGAGGAATGTACCTTTTAACAGAATGGTGAATTTCTGATGAGTGTGAAATGTGTGATGAAAGATTCAGGTAAAGAGAACGAAAATCTACATTAAATTCTAGTTTGTGTAGTGATGTAATGAGTTTGAGGCAAATGAGCTCTCATGGGGTTCTACACTTCAAAAAGACCTTTATGAAGTGTGAATTTTCAGTGAAGACATTTTAAAACTTCATGACACTCAAAGCAAATGAGAAGCTTGAAGCTCTCTACTACTGCCTTTGTGCATATGTGTGTACATTTTGCATATTCACATATATAGGTATTCAGTGACTTGAAACAGTATAAGCTGGGGCTTTCCCTCAATGTTATTTGGTTGCTGAAGATACTAGGTGTTGATTTGCTTTAGCTACCTTCCAGAACAAGTTTTGGAATATGTTTATGGTTTGAATAAGAAGACACAGTAAAAGGAAACTTGCTCTACAGTAAAAGCAATCTGAATAATGAAAGAATTGAGTATACTTAATAGACTTTTTTATTATTGTAGTTGCATGGAAAGCTTCCCATACTATGTCTCAGCAGGTAGTCCAGATTTATCTCATTTTCACAGGCATCCTGTTCGCAGTTAAAGCACTATTCAAAACATGGAACTGATAACCATAAACAGTGCTAATGAAAGCATAAATGGATTGTGCTAAATAATTGTGCACTTGAGTAATTGCTGTATGCTTTTGTACCACTATTGCCATGAAATAACATTCAGGTTTCTAGAAAGCACGTATTGCAGGGAACAATGACAGCAGGGCTGTGCCAGTTACTCCGTGATTGGTCTGTTTGATACTTTGTCTGAAAAATGTGCAGAAGTGACTGAGATGAAACAGCTGTGCTGCTTTAGTTGGCAGACTTCAGTAACATCATGTGTGTGCATTTCCCCTCTGATAGAGTCAAGCAGTGTGCTTAAAACACCTTTAGTCAGACTTCTGGTTTGGAAATTTTCTTTTTTCCTGAAGGAAGAGTACTTTGGGTTTTTATAAACATGGTCTTCAACACAATTGATGTAAGGCAGTAGATTAAATTGCTGGCCTGTTTTACTTGGAATATGTCTATTTTTATGTGACTTGAACCAGAATGAAACTACTTTCCTGAGCAAACTGTATTCAAATTACAAAGGATGTAACAAACAGTTGCATCAGAATTAGCTGGTCTCCTCCAAGGCATTTGAAATATGTCTTCATAAGAAGGCATGTTTGAAACTGTTACTGGGTTTCCATTTGCACTCTGAAACAGTAACAAAGTAACCTTTTTAGCCATTTGTCCTTGTCTTCTAGGGTTTGGGTTTTTTTCTTCACTGCTGCTGTTGAGTTACTCCCCAGAGAAAGGTTGTTTTGGAAAACCTTAGTCTAATCTATTGCAAATGGGGTTTTTTAATATCTATATATTTTTTAGAAATAGTTACCCCATTTTATGAATATAAAAAATATCAACCTGAAATCATTGTACTTTACAAAGTTTCATTTTGCTCTTTAGTGGCTAACAGTAATGGGAGACAGTGATGTCATGCATAGCAGTGTCCTCAAAAATCTCCCTAGAGTGTTACCTAATGAATGGTAAACACACATACTACCAAGACAGATTAAAAACACATCTTTACTGCTTTTTTTTTTTTTTTGGTGGAAGAAGAGTTTGATGCAATGGGAAACTAAAAAATCTTAAGTCTCTTAGGGTGGAATGAAAGATAAGAAGTGGCAGAGGCGGGGTGTGAATTTTAAAAGCAGCATTTGGAACACAGACCTGCAGGAAACTTAAGAATGGAATTGAAAGAGGGAGTATAGAGTGCTAGAGATTTGGATAGAAATTACTGCTTTTACACACTGTTTGTGTTTTATTTTTAAATTGATTTAGGATTTTTTCAAGGCTTTGGGACGAGTAAAACAGATTCATGATGATGTCAAGATTCTCCTCCGAACAAATCAGCAAAGGGCAGGGTGAGTCCTACTTAAATGAGCACAAGAGAACCATTTACAGTTAAAAGCAGAAGTTAAAGCAAGGTCTCATTCTTTGCTTCATATGACTGTACAGAATATTTTGCAAAAAAAACCCAAACAACATTTTAAAATACTCAAAAATTTAATAATGGTATGTTTGACTTGCACATGCCTTTGCTAGTACTGCCTAAAATAGTATTTGCAAATAAACTTTGTATTTGTCTTGTAGTTTGGAAATTATGGAACAGATGGCTTTACTGCAAGAGACATCTTATGAACGACTTTACAGATGGACTCAAAGTAGGACTAAGAATGTTTTTATGTTTATGAATATTATTATAATGATTCCTTTAATTCTTTCATGTGGATTGAACTTAGCAAAAACCCTTTCCAAGATGCATTAGCATTTTTCTTTCCTTCCTAGAGAAAGATGTGTTCTGAACCAAATAGTTAATTGGTGATTCTCTAATTTTTTGGGCCAATTTCATCATTATAAAAGTGGATTATTTATTTGTGTTTTTAGTAGATGGTTTTCCACAAAGACAACTACTACATTTTGGTAGTCCAAACAAATTTTTAATTATATTGAATTTCATTTCCTTGCGAGTTACAGGGAAGTTGTTGGTTTTAATGATTTGATAGTAAAATCCAGTTTAGTGGTGGATTACTTTTAGAAAATAAAAAAAAAAAAGCCACCTCCTTTTGTCAGGGTGCTCTTTAGAATGAGAGTAGGCTTTTGGGTTTGTTTTTTTTTTTTTCCATATGTACTCCTGATGTAGCCATCCAGGTTCAGTGTAATACCTTGATAATGTAAAATATAGATGCATTTTTTATTGCTTCCCTCTTCTCCCAAGCAAGAGACTGTCTCACTGACAGTAGGATTCATGGGGGAAAAAAATGGTGCATTGTGATTTTTATATTCATTAGCTGTTCTTCAGTGGATGCTGAAACCTCAGATAATAGTTGTGGTTTCACCCTAATGAAAAGTCATAATTTTTCTGCCAATGATTGATTTAGTTTATATGATTTTCACATTCTTGCTTGGAATATACAAGTTTATGTAGTTACTTTGATGAAAGAAAAAAAATAACAGAACCAAATAGCAAAACACGTAGCTTGCTTAAGTACTTGCTCCATTTTTTCTTAATAGTTTACCTAAGTGCGGTAAACAGTTACAAAGGAGCCCAACAACATTATGAAGGTTGAATGAGTCAACATTTGTATGTGGGCGCAAACAAATACTAAGCTTCCTTTAATCTTTTTTATTGTTGAAGTTTGTGATGGACATGTATTTTACAGTACTGCTTGCAGGGGAATTTAATTGTTTTAACACTAACTAGCCCAGGTAGCATATTCTGAAGTCTTCAAAATCAAAAGCCTTTGAGTTTTTAACTCATTTTCTTGTTTGACAACCCGTATAAAATGTATTACAGTGTAAAGAATGTGCTTTTATTTGGGTTGATATTTTATAGATGAATGCAGGACATTGACACAAGAATCATGTGACATTTCTCCAGTTCTCGCTCAAGCCATGGAAGCCTTACAAGATAGACCTGTCCTGTACAAGTAAGTAAATGTTTGCTATTACCTCTAACAGAAACTAGTATTTTGAGCTTATAAAACTTAAAGATGGGTATGAATTACAGTGCCAAGGCTGGTGGCACTTTGGTCCTCTGTCAAATTTAAAACAACACAGAAACTTAAGTTAAAAAAAATCATATTTCAACTACTTTAAATTTCAAAAGTCTTTTTGATGTAATTATGGTACAGGAAATGTCATTGGACTTTTTCTACATCACAAGTTTCTAATTAAATTAAAATGTCAGACTGTTTTAATTTAAATGAATTGTTAATTTCTGCGCTCTCATTCTAGGATTTTTCTGAAGTAAAAAATCCTGTCCAAAACATGTGATTGTGTCATTTAAATCCCCAAAGTAAAAAATTGGTAAAGGCTAATTAGCTTTTACTGAAATGCCTGTGGTAGTAAGAATGTCTTCCATTATGAGTTATACAGTAATCTATTAAAAACTTCTACATATAGACCTCTAAAGTTTAGAGATATTTATATATCTATATCTACATGTAAAATACTACTGTTCTTGTTCAGAACTTGCTGAAGAGTTGTCGAAGTAAATTAAATGGTAGTTAGGAGAGCCAGCCACGAGGTGGCACTCTAAGAACTGTTTATTGGGGTGACCATACCCAAAGAGGTGGTATTTACCCTTCTTTGGTTTTTGGGATTTTTGTTTTCGTTGGGTTTTTTTTAAATTTGCAACCATTGCAAATTACTTTCAGCTACCAGGACTACTGGTACTTTCAGGTATCCAGGACAGCAGAGTAACAGGCATCCTTTCAAAGGCTACCCTTGTCTTTAAGAGTGTCAGGTGTGCAAAGCTGTAGGTACATGACACTGTAAAGCTCCATGCAGCCCTTCACAGGAAAAATGAATAGTGCACATGCACCTTTAAAATGCTGTCAGTGTGAGAGAACGCTCAGATCTTGACATGATCAGTCAGCTCTGCTGGTTAATGTGAGGGAGAAGTGGTGTCACTTGACCTCCCCAGCTGTTGGATGTGGTGTGTTGCAGTATTTCGGGCCATAGCTGGGGATTGCAGTCCTTTCTTGCATTCTGTCTTCTACACCCTCTTTTAAAACTGCAAAAGGTTGGGCACTACTCTGTTTGCAACATTTTATGGGGTTCTTTTTAGATACAGTTTTATTTTCTGTAATGAATACTTTGTTGAAATATGATACTATAAAACTTCATAAAATCATTGTTTTGCTTTCTTAGTTCAGGGAAAAAAGCCCATCTTGTGTATAAATCCACTGCTGGCCAGTCTAAAATGAATCTGCAAAAGAGAATTTTTTTTTTCTGACACTTCTCTCACAAACAATAGTAATAGTATTAGCAAAGAGATTGATAGGTAAGACCTTTCCTCTACCAAAAGGGCAAAAAATAAACACGACTAGAAGATGCAGGCACGTGTCTCTCATACAGATTATCAGGCTTAATTACTTGCTACAGCAGTATTATCAAAATTGCAGTACTGATGCTTTACATTTTAAATCTCAAGATTTAGTTTATTCCCTTCAAAAAAAATTTGTATACCTTTAAGTAACAAAGTGCTGAGTTCATAATGTAGAAGTTAAGTCACAAAAGAAAATAATTTTGTTTTTTGCTTTGTGTATAAGCACTGCCATGTGAACTAAACACTTTCCCTCCAAATCAGTGCTCTTGCATCTGATAAAGATTGTGATTTGATTGACTGAAAGTGAATAAGATGGAGAAGGACAAGAGTGTAGAAACAAATCTACAAATTCTTGTTTCCTTATATTGACTTATATTTTGTTAAAAGTGTCAGAAGGATTGCACCATGGATAGACTTTGGGGAACTGCAGTCAGTAGGGATGTAAAATAAACATTTCAGATTGGTTTTCACTTCCTGGCTCTAACAGAAGAATTGAAAACTGTTTCCTAGAAAATGCATGGAGACATAGCTCAAAGCAGTGTACCTCTTCCAACATCCACTCAGGTTTCCAAATTTTTCTACCTCCTTCCTCTTTCCCCAGTGATCATTACTGTATATTTTAAACATTAAGACTGGGTTGAAAAGAATCCAGATGTTGTTTTCTTCTCCGATCATGAGTATGTGTAATAACATAGCAGTAAATACTGTGTTCTAGTGTAAATAACAGTTATTGCTGAATTTTTTAAGATGCAGGATTTTGTAATGCTATATACCCTGTTCTACTGAGAGCAAAAAGAAAATTAGTAGTTTTCTTTTTAAAGCAAAGTTATCATTATTAAATGCTATTTTCAAATCTAATAATGTTAAGATCCGTTTCACTGCTGTATATTTAACGATCTATTGTATAGCTGCTTATTGGAGAGGAAAAAAAGCTAACTGGTTTCTATAGACACTTGAGATTTTTCATTCCAATATTGCTCATTCTAGACAGTGGGCAGTTGTCAGATCCTAGATCTCTTCCACTTTTAATTGCATCATTTTTGTAAATAGTAATTTATTAGAATTATTTTGTTAGACTTTTTTTAATTGCAGATATTTACTTTCTGAGTTAACAAGTACAGTGTATAAAGAAAAAGGCTTAAACAGAAATTTCCAGATTCTTCAGTGTGCTCTTTCCCCACCTCTTTCAAATAATAATTGAAAGGAACAAAACTGAAGGTTCCCTCAGACTTTTTATGGTAGAGTAGAAATCTAATTGAAATTAATGTCAAACATTTTTGAAACCATATATTATTTTCTTTTAAGTTTTGTTCTCCACCTCTATTAAATGAGTGCAGTACTTACTAAATGCAGACTTAAATAAGTCAGTGAATAACATTCTTTTTATTATTTTATACTTATTCCTCTGCTGGGTGTCATGGGTAGGTGACACCGTGCTTACTCTTTGACATTTTTTCAGTTATATTGTAAAAATAAACTGTAATGTGTATTTTCTTTTTCCCTTTGTAGTTTGTGCATTGTTCAAAATGCTTAAATCAGTTTAAAAAAAATAGAAATGTTCTGTGGCTTGCAAGTATAACAGGGATGTTACCAGTGTTCATTTCCCATCCTTCACTTGCTTTCATGCTTCAATGCAAACAGAAAGGTAGCCTGCTCAAGAAATGAGCCATGTGTAAGTTATTGGCACCTCCTCTACCACCAGCAAGCCACTTAAGATGCAGCACTCTGGGCTGTAATTGTTCATCTATTAAATATCTAGCTCAGACTTCTTTGATTAAAATCAGTGAACAACTATCAAACGAATGTAAGCTTGTTCCTACTAGTCATGTGGTAGCCTAGAAGAAGGAAGAAGCCTTTTGTTGCAGTACAATAAATTGCTGCTTCTGTCAATCACCTGGACCATATGCAAACAAGAGTCCCAAACCTGTCAAAGATGCTTATGTGTACAAAAATTGAAAAGCTGAGTTTTCATTTATTTATTTCTGTGGGGTAAGGGAATGGGAGGGTCAAGGAAAAGTTCTCTCTAGTGTATGTTTAGAGGGGTCAAGAAAATCACAGAATGTGCTGAGTTGGAAGAAACCCACAAGGATTATTGAGTCCATCTCCTGGCCCTGCACAGGACCATCCCCAGGAGTCACACCCTGTGCCTGAGAGCATTGTCCAAACACTTCCTAAACTCTGTCAGGATGGTGCTGTGACTTCCCTGGGGAGCCTCTTCCAGTGCCCAGCCACCTTCTGGGTGAAGAATTTTTTTTTAGTATCCCAACCAAACCTCCCCTGACACAGCTGCAGGCCATTCCCTCAGTTCCTGTCACTGGTCGCCACAGAGAAGAGATCAGTGCCTGCCCCTCCTTTTCCCCTCACAAGGAAGTTGTAACTGCAGTGAGGTCTCCCCTCAGTCTCCTCCAGGCTGAGCAGACCAAGTGACCTCAGCTGCTCCTCATATGGCTTCCCCTCAAGGCCTTTCACCATCCTCGTGGTCCTCCATTGGACAATCACTAGTAACTCAATGTCTTGTTTATATTGTATCAACCAAAACTCACACATGGCTTAAGGTGAGGCCTCTCCAGTGCAGAGCAGAGCAGGACAATCCCCTCCCTTGTCCAGCTGACAGTGCTGTGCCTGATGCACCCCAGGACACTCTGCAGCAGCAGTCACTTGATTTTCTACCCTCACCCCCACCCTTCTTTTTTTTCAATAGTAGTAACCTGATCCTGGAAAGACTACAGCTTCTGCCAGTGCTCCTGTGTAGGAAACACAGTGCCAAGTACTTACTTCAGTCTATTTTGCAATGGTGTCAGAGGAGGAACACTAGAAAAACTGTTCAAATCCAGTAGAAAAACCCCACAAATGTGACAGATAATTAATTTCGCCTGGAAACTTAAGAGCTGTCCAATGAAGAAAGGAGAAAAGGACTGTGTCTATGTGTGTGTGTGTATATATATATATGTAAAACTATATATTCCAGCGCATGTCTGCAATATCAGAAGTCTTGTCTCATCTTACACATTTGCTTTAGAACAGACAGGTGACAACATGAAATTTCTCTTCTTATCTCCTGTTTGTCAGATGTACCATAGGCAGGGCAGGATGATGGAAATTCTGACATCATCAGATGATTTTGAATGCTTTATCGTAGAAGTATTGATGCAAGATTTTCTAGAACCATAAAAATAGGTAGTTGTATTAGCTGTGAAGTTGAACTAATCAACTGTGGTGAGGGAAACTGGTTTTTTTAACCTGTTTTCATGTTTCAATAACAGATACACACTGGATGAGTTTGGGACAGCTAGAAGGAGTGCTGTAGTCCGTGGCTTTATAGATGCTCTTACTAGAGGAGGCCTGGGAGGTACTCCCCGCCCTATTGAAATGCACTCTCATGATCCTCTGAGGTACAGTACTAACAAGAATGTATATGAAATAATATTTTTTTTTGGTTGGCATTTTGAATTCCTGACTCCATAAACCATTGATTTACACTGAAATTTCTGTCTTTGTGTAGGTATGTAGGAGACATGCTGGCCTGGTTGCATCAAGCTACAGCTTCTGAGAAAGAACACTTAGAAGCTATGTTAAAGCTTGTAACTATTCAAGGTAGTACTGGTTTTAAAACATAAATTATGAAGTGATAGTAAGTTTGTGATAAGTAAGCAAGTGCGATTGGTTTCTTAGGCTGGGCTTCAGTTAAAAGTCTGAGTTTAAATTTATCCTCGAAATAATCTCGGAATAGCTGGTGGTTCCATTCTGCCAAAAGAAGGCCCATAACAAAACAGAGTTTAAAAATGTACTTGTTTATTTTACTGTACTTATAATAGATTTACACTAAATTTACAAAGTGGCACTTTAGAGTGTAGCTGAGAGTTCAAAAATTGTTTGTAATGTATTTCAAATATTGTAATTTCCTTGAAAACATTGCTATTGCTTATTACGTTGATAATTTCCATTATGCCTTTGCTCTTTTGTTTAGTAATTTTTTAAAAATATCATTCCTTGTTCCTGTAAGTCTCTTCATTCTATGCTACAAGGAAAATGGAATTTTCATCTGTCATTTAACATTATTCCAGATTTATAGAGGTTGAAGTAGGCTGCTCACAGATAGATGAAGCTTTTTAATATCAAAGCTCTCCTTCATTTCAGAACTGCAGATTCTCATGCTTGGTCTTTAGCCCCTTTGCTTTGTTTTCAGTAGATTGAACCTATACTTTAAAGACTTTTATCCTGTAGAAACTTTAGAATGGTTTGCCACCATAGCTTCAGAGAAAGGTATTTTTTAGAAATTAAGCATGTGTACTCAGTTGTAACAAACTCATTGTAAGAACTTACATTTGATCTGTATCTGGTGAGCTCTTTAGATTGTATGTCTCAGTCCTACTCTGGGTTTTAAAGTGAATACGTATTCTGATTTTCCTTAATGCTGTAAGTATTAATTGGCTTTCCTTATTAATGGTATATGGGAAAGGAGGCTGTTTAGGACCTGTTGTAAATCAAACTGGAGGAATGCTGTTTTTTAACTACAATTGCAGTGTACTATAGTAGTGAATTTAATATTGTTTGCTGACACTATTTCAGGGAGACAGGAAAGCAGGCCTCATGATGGTTTTAGTGTAGAGAAAAAGACATGGCAGTTCTTTGTAGATGACTTGCTTCTGCTGGAAAGCTGGCCCCATGGAGCATGTAAATGTGTCTGGTCCTGCTGTGGGCTGGACTTCTGCTGCTGCATTTTGTTCTGAAATTCTCCCACTTCTTTGTCTAGTGCTTTGCTTAACTATGAAGTTCTTTGGCCTTCTGACAGGACGTCGGGCTGAGATGATATGACCATGAAATGAGATATATTTAGAGCTTTTCAGCCACAGAGAAAGATACTTGATAATACAGAGAATATAAATATTTGGGGTAGAAGTTTCCAACAAAAAATCATGAGCCAAAACCTTTTTGTGGAGAGACTGGTATAAACAAGAGATTCAGTGTTTCAGTCTGAAGGAAAAATATGTTTTCCTAAGCTCTCCAGGAGTGGATCTGCTATCACTGTTGTAGTTTTCAAGAAATGTAAAGAGGAATTCTTACTCTCATACTGGGAGCAACAAAGCTTGGGAGGTGCTGTCTGTAGCTATTCCTCTGTGTCTTCGGGGTAATTTTTTTGATGGCAAGGGTGGTGATTTGATAAGGTCTGTAAGACAAAACAGTACTTAATAGGATACCACTGGATTTAGCAAGAAACATTTATGGGCAGTGAAGCCCTGAAGTACCTTGACATTATATGTTCTTTATAAATTTAGATCCTGAATTGGTAGTGAGGAAAGTATCTGTGGTACTGAGAAACTCAAGTTGAATTTTCTGTGCTTTTGTGCAGTCTTAGGTGTCTGGCTGTGCAGGTTACAGTAAAAATTGAGTTAATTTCATGTAGCCGTTTAACAAGTGGACATCTTGTTTATTTGCAGTTAAAGATAAGGACAGAGATTTGCATCTTCAGAGTGCAGATCTTCCCAACAAAATTTGAGATCTAATGTAAGCATTTCTGGAGACTTTCATCACAAACTGGGATTTTTTTTCCATTCCCCTGTAGAGGGAGCCCAAGCAACTGTCATAGATAAAACACCTATCTGGCAGTCTGAAGCTAGGTCAGTCAGATGTTTTCACTTCAACTTGAGTAGTTTTTTGCAGATGGAACTGCTTCTATTATTTTCGTTCAGGTGTATCTGTTCTGAGTTCAGATTTCTGTTTAAATTCTCCTATAAGCCCTGTGTAATTTCAGGGCTGTGAAGAGTGTGGCAAATCACAGCTATACAAAGATTTCCCTTCTCAAAAACAACAACAAGAAAAGCCATACCTGTTGGTACGATACAGGTGGATTTGGTCCCACTGGATGAAAAGTTGTATGAATGACACTTTTTTTGAGAAACATTTCCATCTCAGTTTTTACTTTTAACTATGTAGCCCATAAGCAGAGTATGCAAAAATGGCTTTTTAAAAGTTTTAAAGTGTTAAGCTTGAAAAAATTTGCTGTTTAAAATTAACCTGATCAAAAATGCTATTAAAATTTTAAGCACTGAAAACACAGTCAGAAAAGTTTTAACTCTTTTGCTGGACAAGCTAAAGCATCTGGTTTTCCTCTTCAGAGTTTAGGTACTCTGCTAGCAGGAGCCTTGCAGTCATACAGAGATCTTCTACTTGAAAGGAATGGAGAATTGCAGGCATTTTAAGAGATGCAGTAGAAACCAATTTTTCATGGAGTTACAGGAACCCAGATGGAGAACAGAAGCTAAACTAAGTCCAAAAAAAAGATCTCTCCTTTTATAGAAGGATACACAGAGAAAAATTATATATGGTTTACAAAGGAGTTGGAAGCGTATCTTCAGTTATGAGCTGTATTCTGAAAGTTATTTTGGACCTCTAAGAATTGTTTATTCTGTAATTCTTTTATGTCAAACTTGCACACTTATGTAACCCATTCTGCTGGAAGATTTCACTGCTTTTGGAATCCAGATATTCTAATTGGACATGAAAATACATGCGAAGGCACAAGCATGTGGTATATCAAAATTTTTATTCCATGTCCTTTGGTATTCAAACTTGTATATTTTTTGAGCTAAAATTTTCATACCAAACAACTTGTTTTTAAGTCAATCTGGTCTAGATACACTATTGCAAATATGTGCTAGGTGCTTGTTACATTGATGAACGGTACAAGTGTGACTGTTCCTACTAAAAAATGTGTAAATTGCTAAGGTCTGTCTGGGAGCTAGCCATTACGTAAAAGAGCATGCACGGTGTGGTTTGTAATCTTGCTTTCTGCCTTGATATCAGTACTGAAGTATATAAGCATGTTTTTAATTACCTTACTAATTCAGTATGTTGAAATTCCTACAGCCACCACACTGAATTCAGTTGTTACTGCTTATGTGGCTTTTCATGTAACTTGGTGTAAAGAGGCATTGGCACAGACCTCTGATCTTTCATTATTTTTATTCTCTGAGGTAATTTCTCTTAGTCTGAACTAAGCAAAATATAGCTTCAGGTCACCTGATTTCTGTCACATGTCACAGTCAGTTTATTTTCTTTAATTGCATGGGTCCCATCTGAAGATGAACTCCTGTTGACAAGTTTTAAATTAGAATTAAAGTATTGCTTTCTCCATAAATCTGTTCTGAGTTGTTACTGAAGTGAGAGCTTGAGGATCTGTTGCTTTCAGTTTGATTGATTTATGACAGCACTGGTTGCCATGCAACAATTCATTTGTGTTTCGTGATAAGATAGGGCAATATTCTCTTTTGTACATCGTTCTGTGAAAGATGAGTTTCAATTGCTGCTGGGGAGGAAGCGTTTGCCAGGGCTGCAGCACGCAGTAGTGTGGAGGTACACATGTCGCTTCATTTGTAACAATGCCGTGAGCTCGTCAGTATCCAACACTGACAGACACGTGTATTTGCCAGTCAGGCCTTTCAAAATGGTGTGTACTGCTGCTCCTTGAGCGTCTCACTGGCCTGGTTGTTTTTTTGGTGTTTTTCTAGTTTAATTTCATGAAGTGCTAATATTGAGCCTTACTGTGACAGCTTCTTGCTAGGTGATTTATTCTTCCCCTTGCTGATTCTACTTCAAATCCTCACGCACTGTGTTGCACTAGGAAACAATTGCATAGCAAAAGGTAATGACTCCGGGACTGTTTTGCCATGCAGCTATTTCTTAATGGCTAGATTGGAAGTACAGTGGAGGTGTGAACTAGTCATGTGGAGAAAAGAACATACAGTTCATAATGCTTTTTATGGGAGGAGTACCTCCTACATTTGTTTATTTGTTTTATAGTCTTGAAGAAAAGAGAATTACATTTCCATAATCTTAGAATGTGTTTGCTTTTACTATAGGTGTGGAAGAAAATATTCAAGAAGTAGTTGGGCACATCACAGAAGGTGTCTGCAGGCCTCTGAAGGTGAAGTATTTTGTTTTCCTTAGCACTCTAAATACAAAAACTGCTCTGTCATGTTTTTTTAGAACTTGTGCTCCCATCTTTTCAATGTATTTTCATTGCCCTTGGTTAAGAATTAGATTGTCAACTTCTGAAGGGTTTTTCTCAAATTAAAGATTCCTTTGTAGTTATGTAGTTTATAATAGTCATATAGTGAGAGGTACTAGGATGCTAAATTTGAGTCTTGATTTTGTTTTACTTTTCCTAGGTTGAGTGCTGATGTACAAAAATACAGCTTTGTGATAAGTATATGGGAATAGCTGTAGTGAATCAAATGAAAAATCAATGTAATTTACTAACCTGTTTTTCATAGTGATCATTATGCTTAGGGAAGAGTATACAGGTTATGCAGCTGTGTCATATTTCTGTAGGATAGTTTCCTTGCCTGTTTGTGAATATACTAAGGACTTACTGAGCCATAACTTCTTTGTATATAATAGATCTCAATGGATGTTTTCTTGCATGAATATGTCAAATTGTTATAATTTATATAAAATGTTGGTATTCACAACATATCCTTCAGGAGGGAAGTGAACATTTCAACTCTGTTGTGTGGAAAGCTGGTTCCTTTTCTGGTTTGTGGGGTTTTATTGGTTTTGGTGGTTTGGGTTTTTTTGGTTTGTTTTGTTTAATAACTCTAGCTCTAGTATTTGAAAGACACCATGAAAATTTGTTTCCTAATTACCATTTTTCTGCTACCCCAGTTTTTTGTATTTCTGTCACATCCTTCCATACTTGTCTTTTTTTTCAAGCTACAGCCTTAGTAAGTTTAGGGGACGCATTTGATAGAAATAATTAATGACGATCCATCAAATGATTGAGTGACTGGTCTATTGAATGTGCTTCACATAAGCACTGAAGTAATCAAGGTGATGAAGCTGATACCCATTATTGCCCAACTGTGCAGTGTATAAATCCAAGTGTTTTTAAAGTAAAATCTACTGTGCTAAATACTATTATAATAAATTTCTCTTAGGATGCTGTAACTATAACAACCATATCCAGTTGACAAATACTCAGTCTCAAATGTGAACAGCTACTTTCTGGATACTATACATAAGTTACTGATAAGAAAAGCATAAGGTCTCGAGAGAGGTAAAGTTCAAAAAGGTGCCATTTATAATGTCACAGAATTACAGAAGAGTTGATGTTGGCAAGGACGTCTGGATATCACTTGGTCCGAACTTCCAGCTCAGGCTGGGGCACCTAGAGTTGCTTGCCCAGGACTGTGTCCAGGTGACTTTTAAATACTTCCAAGGGTGGAAGCTCCACAGCTTCTCTGGACAACGTATGCCAGTGCTCAGCCACCTGCACAGTAAAGAAAAAAGTGTTCCCTGATGTTCAGACAGAATCTCTTGTATTTCAGTTTTGTGCCTGTTGCCACAGAATTATGCTCAACCTTCACAACCTTTTAGTTTTTGATCTTTTGGAAAATACCATGACACTACCCTAACAGACAGATACCACAGCTTTGTTTTTTTGGAAGATATTTTCCAAACTTTTTGTGTTCTTGAGTCAGTTCTGTTAATACTGAATGCTGATGTTTGAGTTCAGTATTTCTGTGCATCCCAACAAAATTAATTCGGAATAAAATCAAACTCCTCTGTTAGAGGGAGTTTTGGTCTTAGAGATATTAGTACTTGAGATTTTTATAGTTAAGTACAGAGCACCTTTCATTTTGATTGCCAAAATCTTTACACTTGCATGCTGCTAGTCTCTTTAGAAATACCCCTGAAATATTGTTGTTAGTTAGTTACTGTGCAAGTAAAAATGAAAAAAAAAAAATCTTAAAAGAACAATTAATACAATCCTGTTGTATTCTGTATTTTAATAGAATGCAGCTTATGGTAATTCACTGCCAGTCTAGACTTTACAGTAAAAAGTATGGAACTTTTATTGTTTCCCCTGGGGAAGGAAAAAAAAGGTAGAAAGAATCCCCCTGAGAAACCCCCAAGCAGAAGAGCCTTCATACAATGCAGAATAGGTAATTAGATAGTTGCAAGCCACCATGTTCAGAGGAACAACAGGAATAGACTCAGTTTGGAGGAATACATTGTAGAAGAGTTATGCTTACATGCAGTCTAAATTGCCCACATTTCTTACTCATAGGTGGTTTGTGTTTTAGGCATTCAAGTGACTCTTGAATACTCCCTAGTAGTAGATATTACCACAGGCCTCTCATTTCAGATGGAGGCAGGAGAATCCTAAAAAATGTTTAAATTAAACTATTCCTATTCTCCGTAGCATTTAAGATGAGTTCAAAACAAAATGTCCTTGATGCCCTATGTGGACTCCAGGTAGTCTTTTATGGTCAGCTAACAACAGGGCTACAGGACTCAAAAATAGTGAAGAGTTCTAAGTCCAGAGCTTCCCTGAACAGGTTAGGTTGAGTCGCTTGCAAATTTTGGTTCTCCAGTGCAGTGAAGACTTCTGTATGGGAAGCAGCACTTCTTCTTTTCCTGCTTTGTTTCTTAATTCTTATTTTTCTTTCATGACCCTAAAAATCTCTTTTTTCCCCTCTCCTTCTGCCTGTTCTGTCTTTTTCAGTTTCTTAATTATTTTCTTTTAGTTATTCCCATTTTTTTTGGTCAATATTTTTTTTCCCTCTTTTTCCCCTGCCTGCCCTATTCTCTTTTGCTGTACAACTAGAATATGCTCAGTATTCATGCCTGCATGACCTAGGTAACACTGGAGACAGATATTTGTATATAGACCTTTGTATATACAAACACCCTGAAGAGCAAAGTTCACCTTTGTGTTGAAATAAACTTTATGCATTAAGTATTGTGAATAAGAGTTAAAAAGTATTATTTGGTTTTGGTCTGTGAATTAGATGCAAACTGAAAGGATTGAGGAAGCCTAATCTTAGTTGGTTCTCCCTGCAGCTGGCTCTGAGATGAAGGCACTGCAGCACATTGTGTTCCTTTGAACAGCAAATAACTCGGGAGAGTGGGTAGTGGCTGCTGATTTGTGTGTAGCCCTTTCACACATAGGCACGTGCAGTAATGGTGCAGTGATAAGTCACTGTCTATTCTGCTTCATAAGTGCATAAAGATCGACCCTGGGGTAGCTTTTTTGAGTGGAGACTTGTGTATACCATGGAGACAAGACATAGATGTCCAACTGTAAAGGCAGTCAGCACCATTTTGTTGTGTAGCCAGTATCTCCTGATTGAGATAAACAGTCAACATAGCTGGTTATTAGTTTCAAATATATCTAACTAGATACTGGTAGGAGATATATATGCTCTCATTTAAGTGAGGAATGTATTTGCCCAGGTGAAGTTTGTTTGTTGGGCAAAATACCTAATACTTTGATGTTCTGAATTGCTGCATGATGCTAGAAGTCTACTGCTGTAGAGGTGTGATTCTGCAGCATTGCAGCTGTTCTTGCTATTCAGTGCTGGGGAGGATTCCGGTATGTACAAGTATTAATCCATCAAATGATCTCATTATTTTTAAATTTCCAGTAACAGCAGAAGTCTGTAGGGACTGTAGGATTTTTGGAAAGCTTTTTGGGTTTGTAGTTTTTCTTTTTTTAAGAATACATATACCTTCATGTTTTCTGCCCAGATGCTTGGCAGCCCAGAAGCACTTTGGTTCAATTGGAACGTTGTAGTTAACTGGATGTTCTCTTTTTTAAATTTGTTCCTGGTTGAATTTATTTTTTAAAAATCAGAGATACATTGCATATAAAGTCATAGGAGGCTGGCTTTCGAAATTTATGACCTGAAGGATGTTTGTATTTGTTCATGATGCAGGTTAGAATTGAGCAGGTGATTGTTGCTGAGCCAGGAGCAGTTTTACTGTACAAGATTTCTAATTTGCTCAAGTTCTACCACCATACAATCAGGTATGCAAAATGAAAAAGTATGTTAAAAATGCCTTTTTTCCCTAGTTGTATATGTAACAATCTGCTAAGAAGAGTACTTATGTTGCTTAGTTGTTGCTCTGCACTATAGCATCAGGAAGAAACACATGTGATAACAAGCAGAAACCATTTACCCATTGCCATTCCTCAGTTCATATCAAAACTGCTTTGGAGTATAGCATCAATTTGCCACAATAACTCTTTCTTTATTGTTCTGTGTACGTTCAAATAGTATACAGAAAAACTCTACAAAGCATTTAAGATAACAAAGTCAAGTTCCCTTTGAGGAAATGTTATTAAAGGAAATTACTTCTGGGGTTTGTTTGTTTGTTTGTTTGTTTTTGTTTTGTTTGAACAATTGTGTTTTGATAACTTTTTGATAACTTTTTTTTCCTAATTATGCACTTCCATATCTCAGTGTTGAAGATGCACTGATCACCTTCCAAGCTTCCAGATGCCACCAGGAATAAAGGAACTGAAGAAAAGCCAGAGCTGCTAATTTATATATAATTTATATATTGTGGCATATGCTGTAGTTCATGTTGGTTAGAAAGAGCAGCAGCAGAAAAATCTTCCTCCACAGCCCTGGACTGAACTGCTGAGACTTGGAAACATTAATATTACTACTTGAGCTTCTCCATCTAAAATATTTTAGATGTCAGGCAGACTGGGATAAGTGGTTCTTGGGCACCTCCCACCTTATTTAAAATCCTCAATTGTGATGGCAGGTCTATAGTAGAACACATATAAGAGCTATTCCTAATTTTATTGTCCAAAAATCCTAAAAGATTTTGGTGTCATTTTTCTGTCTCCAAAGTTAGATTTTCCCTGTGGTTATAAAGCTTGATGCAATTGAAAATGTGATGTTAAAATGGAAAGTCTTAGTCAGTCTTGTCTGTTGGTCTCTGTCCTGTTAACAACACAATGTTTAAAGACCACTGAAGTACCTTCTACCAGCTGAATAGTTTCCTTTGTATAGAGAAGGTGCACCTCACTAGTGAAGGGAAAAAGCAGTTTGAGAAATGATCTCTTAAATGCAAGATTACAATCTGAAAATCGAGATACAGGTTTAGTCCTGTTATGACACAATGAATTTTCACTGCCAGTTTGTAGCTTAAAAGTGCAATTCCTATAGACAGAGGGAGGATATATCTGTGAGAGGAGCCTGGTCCTGTAGTGCCATTTAAGGGGCATGTGGTGTCTGTGCTGAGTGATAGTTTAACCCTTGGAACAGCAAGGCATGAATTCTTACATTTTTGGAGATGCCTAGCATCCCAGTGAAGAAAGGAGAGAGGTAATGCTATCCCTAGCAGGCAATATGATAGAATATTGTTAACTCTTTTTGTTACATAATTTCTTTTCTATAACAGAAGTGGATTTATAGCATAATAAAGCAAAAACCCAGTACTCTACAAAAAAGTTGGTGCAAGTTTGATAGCCTGTATTTAATATCTGCTTAATGAAATACTTGATGGTGCTTGTTCTTACAGTCAACTTATCTCTCAGCCATTATGGAGAACTGTTCCCTGTAATTGTTTGCTATAAATTTTCAACTTTGAAAATAATCTTATTTGAAATGATATTTAAATATCTGACTAGCATGTTGTTCCCCCTTTAGATTTGTTAAATAATCTTAATTTTGCTTTCAGTGGTATTGTAGGAAACAGTGCAGCCACACTGTTGACAACAATAGAAGAAATGCATTTGTTGAGCAAGAAAATATTCTTTAATAGCCTGAGTCTTCACGCAAGTAAACTAATGGACAAGGTTTGTTTCAAAATTGTACAGCTTTCATATTTCAAGACATGTTTCTTTTTCCCTTTGTCTAGTAAGACTACCAGGTAAATAGCTGTTTTATACGTCAGCTTTTCCTGAAACTGAAGTCTTGTGTTTTCTGTATTTTAGTTACGGACCTACATTACAAACTTGCTGTTTATATTTTAATTCTATTGATAGTGGGAGGTTTGTGGATACATGGCTAAAATCCTGCTGTTAGCAGTATTTTTCTGCAGAGCAGTTCACATATTTTTAAAATCTACGAGAAGCAACAAAATAGGAAATTTTCTTAAGTGTAATAGAGCAAAGTCAGGCAATTGAGCTGTATAGTTTGTATTAATGCATCATCAGATCAGTAGTTAATTGTGCATCGTTCCTTTTTTGAAGTTGCATTGTATATCCCAAAATGGTAAGCTAACTAAAACAAAATTCGGGCTTTTCTGTCTATTATAAAAATAGTTTTACCACATGAACATTGCTGTAACATTTGTAAATGCATTTCTAAATTATTTAACCTTCACCAAAAAAAAAAAAACCTCCCTGAAAAAATATGTTATTTTCCAGAAACTTCTTTGTGCAAAAGACTTATAATTTGCTGGCCACTCAGTCAGGTTTTCTGAGTTTTGTCAGTGTTGTTCTGTGGTCCTGAATGAGTTGTCTCATTCAGCACAGCCTGTCCGGTCCTAATTTCCTGTCTTTCTGCAGGGGCTGGGGAATGCCTTTCTCAAAGAAGCAGGTGTTCCTCCTGTTCTCTCCCAGATATCCCAGTGATTCATTTCAGTGGTTTCGTTTGTTCACTGGGTTGCTCCTTAGCTGCTACCACCCACAGTCTATACTTCTGAAGTTCACTTAATGCATTGTTCCTGTGGGGTACTTCCATTTGAATGCGGTGTCGGATCAATAATAGTTCCTTTGCTATTAATGCTTCTTCAAGGATCAGCTAAAGCTGAGTTCCTCAAACATGCAACGGGCAAGGACAACGTTAATTTTGCCAAAAAACGTTTTATTTACTAGTATGTAAGCTAAAATGAAATATTTGTGTAAGTTGTCCTAACGTGAAAAGAAATCAGTGATGTACCTTAGCAAAAATGTATGACTGCTCTTTGCTTACAAAGTGCTCAAGGAAAGACATTTTCTTGGCTTGAAAACATCTCTGTATTCATTTCTTTTCTGTTTATTTATCCTGTTGGGTATTACATCTGTACTCAAACAGGATCCATCATGATTTCCCTACTCACAGGAAAATCAGTTGTAACTCACTGTGTTTGCGGTTTTGTTTTGGGTGATACACTGTTTTCAGTTTGGAAATGTGTAGAATTCAGAAGAAGAATGATAAAGGAATTATGGTCCCCTAGTTCATAGTGTGTGTTCTTTCTATTGTCACTATGGGAAGGTTGTGTAGTTCTATTTGCCCCCTTAGTTCCCCTTCCCTCAGCCTGCAGTCTGGATGTCACCAGTTCTTGATGCTGTCATTGTTTTATAAAGTAGTCAAATTTTCTTTTACTGGCCTTAAATGAAGGCAGTGATTGCACTGCCACCTTCAGTGGTGTTTTATTACAAGTAATGAATGGCATACCGAGCCTACTATGTAATGGGAAAAGATCATAATATTGCTCTTTCTCATAAACACATTTATAAATTACGTCTGAAACGTTGACAATATTACATTGCCTATGTGCCCTATGAAGCTCTTTCCTCAGAATATAATTGAGGTCAAAAGCTTTAAGAGATTTAGAGGACTGTTAGATGTATGGGTAACAAAGGCTCCCACAATTATTTATTAATCTGCTTCAGGAGTTAACAGTGAGATAACTCTATATCTGAGAAGAAATCTTACTGTTCTAATGTGTAGTTTTTGTAACTGAGTTTTAGGTAGTCCTCTGTAGCACCTTATATTATTACCCTTTGTGAGTGGATTACTGAATTGATAGAATGATGTCTTATCTCTTCATGACTGAAATTAGTTTTGCTTCATAAAAAAATACAAAATTTATAGGCTGATTACCCTCAGAGAGACATTAGTTTCCATCCGATAAAGACCTTTTTTTAATCATAAATTTAATTCTCTTGTTACTTAGCTTTTTGCGTGTTAGTATACAGATAAGCAGGTTTTATGCCTTTTCATTTGTCTTTGTAAATTTAGTAGTGAATGTCACAATGCATTTACATTTTGAAGAAACTGAAGGTTGCTTTTTACCATCCTTTTTTTTAATGTGCGTTCAGACCAAAACTGTGTATATGTAATAGTAGGATTTTCTTCACATCCCAGCCTTTTTACCAGCTTTTTGCCAGCTGTGTATGCACTGCAGCTGCTTCCAGATTTTTTTTTTATTTTCAGAGAAGATTAAACCCCTGGAAGATGGACCCTTTGTGCTTACATAGGCAATTGCAAAGGCTTCATCACTGTTCCTGTTGTGCAGATAGAGAATATTCACTGGGAAATTTAGTAAATTACTTTTCACTTGAACAATCTGGAAATTGTGGTTTCTTATTTCAGTTTAGATTATGCATCTTAAGGCATTGATAAGCCTGTTTCAAAGAATATCAACTGTCCAATACTTTGATTAAAATATGATTCTTAAGGCAATTTGAATAACTTTGGAAATCGATTAAAATGCAAATGGATGTTCTTAAGTAAAAATACTTTTATTTCTATAGATTTAAATGCCTCTTCTGTTTAGATTATTGGAAAGTGGTGAATGGCCTGTCAGGTCGACAGTTTTAATGATCATTACTTCCTCAGTATCATCTCTTGTTGCTGATAATTTGCTTTTTTAATATCTACATTCTATGTAGTAGTTGATAGACCAGAATATGATTTAAGCAAATCTTTCACTTAAATATAGCTAGTTGGGAACATATTTTAGACAAAGCAGGTTTCATTAAATACGCTAACTCTTCAAGATCCCATCCTTAGGATGTAGACAAATGACAGGATGGTAATTTGATGTCCTCATCACCATAGACAATTTCATTCCCTAGATTATTGATTATCCTGAGTTGAGCATTGCCTTCAATCTGCCTGGGATTTAATTTTGAAAGCACAATGGGAAACTGAGACTTCAGGCTTTTCTTTCTAGGACAAGAAAATAGCTTCCTCTTCATATCTATTTTTGAGAAGAGTCCCATATTACATAAGGAGTGTCACAAGTGTGGAGGTGTATGGAAGCTTTTAGGCAGTCTTAGATCAGGATTTTCCCTCTTGGTTGTCAAGCCATCGGTGTAAATGATAGAGGGAAATCCCTGGTTACTTCAGAATACTTACTGCTTTGCCCAGAAGCACTTTGCTCTGAACTTTTTTTTCATTACATAAGAAAACCTCAAGCATCCTGGTTGTAAAATAGTCAGCAGCTCTCAACTTCAAGCTGTTTGTTCTGAGAAAGTTTTTTTTTATGGTGTTCTCACTTAGACTTCTCAGGTAGCTCTGTTTGAGCTGAAATCCAAGTGACAGAAATGTTTAGCAGACTGCTGGAAAGCAAGTCCATTGTTATCAAAGAAATGCAGTACACCAGGGAGTCTCTTTGGCTCTGACACTTCTTGAAACCTGTCAAGAAGCTTGGTAACAGAGTTGTTGCAAAGCCAGTTTGTTTTTAGGGTTTAAAATGCCATTCATGACTTTGAGATTCTTGGGCTGCTGTAGGGCTCAATGTTGACATCCTACAGAAGCTGTGCATCACCAGCCACCTCCTGTGTCACTGAAGGTTTGGTGCATCAGTTCTTACTGCAGACACTGTCTCTCCTTTGCCTTGTTGGCTCTTACCCTTCAGAGGCAGTGTTGGGCAGTCTTGCCAGTACTTTCTAGCTCTGGTAGGAATTGATGTGTTCTGGTTCTTGGTTGAACCAGAATGCTTGTTGGCCAGGATTGGTGTCCTTATGCTGAAAAAAATGTGTATTTGTTGCTTTTTAGCTTTTTTGGACCCAGCCATGGGTCTACCAATCGTGCTAGTAAAGTGGATCAGAATTATTGTTACAATCCTTATGTATCCTTTTACATGTTTCTTTTCACTGTGTGCTTATAAATCAAATATTTAGGAATTCAGGATTCTGCTTGTGTTACTCATTGTCTGCCCGTTACAGATGACCATTTTAGAGTTGATTATAAATCCAGGAGAAAATAGTGAATGAAAATAATTGTCAGAACAGCAGAAACGGTTCCAATGAAACTGGGAGTAAAGTTCAAAGTACTTAATAGACCAGAGTGGATGGACTGCTCTTTCAGCCATCTCAATATGGAAGTTGTTTAATATCATGAGTGCATTGGTGAGGCATTTAACGAGTGTGTTAGATATCAGCATGTTTTATTGGACCAGCTGTTAAATTAGGAGAGTGGGAATTTTCAAGCCCACATGTCCTTCCTCTGGCTTCACTAGTGTTCCAGAACAATTATTAAAGGAAAGAATAATTGTGAACATTTAATAAAATGGTATGAGAGTTATCATAAGGGCACTAGAGAAAGATTGCGCCAAACTCCAGTCATCTGCTGTCTGAGCTGTTAGAAGACTATTAGTAGAGTATCCCAAATTAAGTTTTGGGATTATTATTCCTTAATGCTGTTCTTTTTAGAGTAGATGTATGCAAATTAAATGCTGTGATTGCATTTTATTTTAAGTTTGTCTGTAAGAGAGATATTAAAATGTTGCATGGGAATAATTGTAAACTTGTCCTGCATAATTTGATTCCTGCCAGAATGAAACCTATTAGGTTTCTGGGAAATCAGATGTGGGGCAGATTGAATAAGACTGATTGTTGTTGTCGTGATCTGAATGCTGTTGTGCTTTTAGATGGATCCATGGGAACAAAGCAAAACTAGTTATCTTTTCTTCCAAGACCAACTTGATAGCTGAAAAGATAAGCATGCCATTAGGCATTCTACTTTGTTGACCTCTGTAGGATCCTAAAAGGACCAGAAAATCTTGAAACAGCTTCTCTGGTAGACATGCACTCAGGTTCCTTGGAGTGCTGGTGAATATTGTCTCATCTGAGGAGAATGGGCTTCTTCAGTTGATGCTGCTCAGTGTTAATTGACAGCATAAAAAATCCGTAACAGTTTTACAAGGTTCCACTCTGAAGTACTTTGGATCTGGCCCCTGCCGGTGGGGGTTTTTAAGAGGCTATATTTAAAGTTGATTAGGTTCTTATAAAAGCCACTAGCCTTCCATTTGTTACTCATAGGTAGGGCTTTCTCTGTGGAATTCTGTGTTTTAAATTACCATCTTGTTTTATTTGGTAGTAGTATCACGGAATTAAAGAATGGATGAGTTCAGCAGGAAACTCTAGAAACCATCTAGTCCAACCATCTTGCTCATGATACAGTGTCAGCTAGAGTAGGTTGCCCAGGACTTGCTCCAGCTGGGGTTTCAATGCCACCAAGGACAGAGATTCCAACACCTCACTGTGCAACTGCCTCCAGTGCTTGACTAACCTCACAGTTAAAATTGTTTTCTTGTGCCTTAATCTGTGCCCATTGCCTCTTGACCTGTTACTGGACACCACTGAGAAGAGTCTGTCTCTGTCTTCATCCCTCACTTCACATATTTATAACAGCCCCCCTGAGCCTTCTCCAGAAAGAACACAGCCTCTCCTTGTGTAGGAGGTATTCCATTCCCTTCATGAACATTGTAACTGTTAACTGTCTAATGTTCAAGTAGCATAGTATATAAAGTTCTGATCGACTGTACAGTATTTTCAGAAGAAAATCTGCCCTTTTTTAAAATGTAACCTTTTTTGTAAATGAGAAAGGGAAACAACATACATGTACATGCTTCTTGATTGTTGATACTGCCTTTTGTTTTTTCTGTGTTTTCCTTTGCTGTTTGTAAAATTCTATAAAACATCCTTTGAGGTACTTGCTGTCGTAGACAGAGAAACTTGCTCTAGATTATATGTTTGGAGGGAGATTGCTGGCTTAGTATCTGTTCCCCACTGATAATTACGCAGAAAAGAAGATAAAAATTTTTGTACTAAAGCTTATGTACAACTTTCAGTATCCATTTCATAATTCATTTCAATTTTATATATTGGATTTTAAAAATGGGTAGTTTCTTGGGTTTTTTTGAAAGGCTGAAGAACTGTTTGACATCATTTCTGTATGACTGAACTGGTAGTTAAAACCAATTAGATACTTGATACTGTGATAGAGTATGTTTTAATGCAGTTGAACTCACTGCTGCAGAACTTCCCTAATGATGTTTTAGTTAGCTGCTGTCTAGCTTGCATCTGAAAGAGGTACTTCAAAAGTAGAGCTCAGCATGTATTTGAAACCTATTTTTCTGGAAATAGGATCAATTATAATGATCTCTTAGTGCATGTAAAACATTCAGGGAATCAATTATTTTTTATTAGAATAGTGATTATTGTTCATGAGTTGGAGTCTCTAGGTTCCTCTATAAATTTGAAGTGTGTGTTTTTAAATTTTCTTTTCCAATTCTGAAAAAAAAAGCCCTGACTTTGTATTCATGTGTCAAAAGTTTGAATTTTCCAAATTAATATAGCACTACTTTGATTCTCGTTCCACTTACTGATAATTTTGTCTCTATTGCAATAGTCAGGAATTTCAGAATAACCCAAATAAAATCTAGTGATCTAAATCTTTTTTCCTTGCCATATTTTCTTCTTCCATTGCTCTTACAAGGAGACAGTGGACTGTAAAGGAACAGACTAAGTGCAAGATGAAGCTAATTTAAGAGCTTCTGAGCACTAGCTACTTCAGGAGACAAAAATTCTGTGCAAAGCAGCCTGAAATTGTCATTGCCATGATCTGTGTGTGTGTTGGAAGTAAAAACTCCATCAAACTCTAGTCTCAAAGTAACCCCAAAATATCCCTGAACATGGTTCAGTTCAAGTCTGAGAACAGTGTGTTCAGGACACAATCAATACCCCTAATAATAACAAGAAACAAGAAGAAAGTCATTCAGTGCTGTAAACACCAGTAAACTTTACTACTGATCAGCACTCAGTGCCTCTTTTCGAATTTCGGTTACTTCATCGCTAGAATGTTTGTTTCATGCTTTCAAGACCACTTGGGCTGAACAACTTTTCTCTGAACCTATTAGATTTAATTTTCCCTTAGTTGCTTGAGTTCAGTATACTCTCTCTTGGAAAGTGAGAATAGAGGAACACTTTATATTCAGAAGGATGAAAAAGGTTTTCGTTAAATCTCTCTTGGTAACAGTGGGGGGCCATGTATGGTATCTCAAATGTTTCGAAACACGAAGTATGAAAGTTCGGCCTGGTTTCAAAGAGGGAGAGCTGGTTTTTTTCTTTCTTTGCTGGCATGTTCATCAGGTATAGATTCATTTCCAGAAAGCTCTGTAATGTTATGCTCTGGATATGTTTGTTGTGCTCTCCTTGGTTTCTTTGGCCATCAGCCTGTGCCCCTTGGATTTTTATTTTTTTTTATCTTAAAGATTCAGACATCCTTATTACTATGCTATTTATCAGTATTTCTCATTTGGGAAGCTATGGAACATGTTGCCCATGACTTGGAGCCACCCAAAGCTGCTGCCTTTTCTTTTGAGCTGGAGTCTTAAGGGCACTGCAGAAGTGCATGCTGCATTGCTCTGCTGTGGCCAGGTACCCTGACTGAGACACGTGGGCCGGTCCCATCCAAACTTACTGCTCCCTTCCTCCTTCTGGAGACATTATGCCTTTAAGTCTTAACTTACTGTGTATTGCTGAGGGTTTCCTGACTCCCACATGATCCAGCCACATCTGTCTTTGCCCTTGGATGGGCAGAAGAGAGGAAGGTGGGAAGTAGATTTTTGGCAGAAGGAAATGAGGTTGTAGTAAGGGTTTGGAGGCCACAGGAAGACAGTTTGAAGTAGCATTGGAGACAAAAAGATGCAGCTGTGCTTGGAGTGGAACCTAAGAAATGTGCGTTGGGAAAAAGAAGTGCTAGATTTTTCTATAAACATTTTATAAAGTATTTAATGAGTATTTGCCTGTTACAAAGAAAGGGCTAAATAGAGTATGTGAGCCTGGGTTAAAAATAGCATAGAATTTCAGTCCATTTCAGAGGATCCAATTTTCATAATTTGATGTGGAAACTACATTTTTTTTCTCTGATATACACAAAATTTCCTCCTTTGTTTTTTAAACATCTACATTACCAGCTTCTTACCTTTGGCATAAGCCTGCATTTCAGTTTGTGCAGTCTCATTGCAGTTCATGTAGGTTTACTTGAGTTAGCTTGTGTCCAGTTCATTTGTGTACTGGCAATTGAAGTACAAGATTGCTGGAGATTAAAACTGTTGCATTTGTGACTACAGCTCTCAGACTTACCATCGTGGGCTGTGCAGCCTTGTCATGAACTGCTGCAGTAAGGCTCTCATTTCCCAGAGCTCTGCATGCACTAGATTCTGAAGTGTTTACAGGAGGTCCTGCTCAAAGTGAACTCAGTGGTGCCAACAAGGTGGCTATTCTTTGGCACCTAATCTAGTAAATGTACTTTTTTCCAGTACCAAAACCAGTAATGTTTGGGACTCTCCAGATGGTAAAATAGGCATAGTCTGAATGAAAGGAGAAATTCAATGTTCAATTGCTTATTTTGCACTGAATGAGATGGTTATGCTGAAAGTTGCAGGCAGTTATTGTCTGAAATGTGCTAGATTTGTCCAGTGTCAGATTAAAGTTTTTCTCTGCATGCCTGCATGTAATTTTGTTATTAGCTGGTTGCATTTGTGCTAACAGACTGTATGGTGTTTGCTGTGAATGAAATTAATAAAAAACCCCACAAAGAGATAATCTTGTTCTTCAGGTTGAGCTCCCACCTCCTGATCTTGGCCCAAGCTCTGCTCTAAATCAGACACTTAACTTGCTACGGGAGGTTCTGGCATCTCATGACTCATCTGTTATTCCACTGGATGCCCGTCAGGCTGACTTTGTGCAGGTACAAGAATGTTTGACTGCTTTATGTGTGTGAAGAGGAGGGAGAGGGGCAAAAAAAGAATGTGTAAGTTAGTTTCAGTGCACAAAAGATAGATGGAACATTAATCTTTTTGTCTGGTCCCATTTTGGAGCTCTCTATCAAACCAGAGTTTGTAATGTGAACAAGAGGGTGACTAACAAAATGGATAATTACAGTTGAGTATGGAGTGCTACTCTTAACACAGTATCTAAATTCTGTTATCCAATTACTACTCCATTAAGTAAATACACCCTCAAGATTGCACAATTACCAATTATCTAATCTGGGTTATTCTTCCTCCTGCTAGGCTGGAATCTGTTCTTCTCAGGTTTTTATACTTTACCCATCACTGCGGTAGGTGATCACCTGCTGACAAATCCAGTAGAAAACTGCTTTCACAGTTGGAAACTCTCATTCCTCTTTATTGTGCTTTGGGGAATAAATACGTGATAGAATGAGGTTAGAAGCCTCGTGTGACATGATTTCCTCCCTCCCCTCCCTCTTCTCTGTTTGCTATTTTAGGTTCTGTCTTGTGTGCTAGATCCGTTGTTGCAGATGTGTACTGTGTCTGCTAGTAATTTGGGCACAGCTGATATGGCAACCTTCATGGTAAATTCACTTTACATGATGAGGACTACTTTGGCGCTCTTTGAATTCACTGACAAACGTCTAGAAATGTTGCAGTTTCAGGTAAGCTTTAGCAGCCCCGAAAGAAAATGAACTTTTTACTGATTTTTGCGCACTGTAAGTTGTGATGTGCACATATTTATCTTAAAATCAACCCAAAGCCAACATTATCAAAATCGGGATGATGGGATAAGAGGGCTTCTTGTTGGAGACCATAAGCAGATAGCATCTTTCATTTTAAACAGACAAAAAATGATTAAAAGACTTGGGTTTGTTTCGTTCAGTTGCAGATAAACCCAGATCAGTGAACATTTTCATCATCCTAATCATTCTAATATTTATCTGCAAACTATGAGAAGAAGCAAATGGAAATTGAAAGCTCAGTCAAATGGCTGACTGTATTCC
Source organism: Coloeus monedula (assembly GCF_965178545.1). Lineage (NCBI taxonomy): Eukaryota > Metazoa > Chordata > Aves > Passeriformes > Corvidae > Coloeus > Coloeus monedula. The sequence goes on from NC_138783.1 coordinate 53,294,538, forward strand.
GTCATATAATTAGCACTAGATCATCATCTATTTTGTACTAGAATATAGTGTAGTTGAAGTTACAGCTTCAGTCCTGCTTTCTGCCTGTCTTTTCTCATTTGTTTGGTTTCCCCTCACATCCCAGGCTAGTAATTCATATGTGGTACAATTTTGAAATGGAAGTGAAAATTCAGAAACTGTTGACTTACAAAATCTTGGGCACTTCCCATTTATATTTTACTTCATGAATATGCCTGCAATATATCTCAGGAGAGCTTTTGGAGCTGGGGGACTTGAAAAAGGTCACAGCTTCTTATTTTAAGGGATCAGCAAGGATTGTCTGTGAGCCATTTTTCACTTTCTGCTCCTAATCAGAATTTCTAGCACCTTTTAGCTCTGAAACAAACAGGCAACCTCACCAAACTGTCTGAGGTATTTCTAATTTCTATTATCAGAGTTCCTTTCATAGGAAATGCTGCAATTGATTTACTCTTCAGAAAAGCAGTAGAGCTGAAGCTTACACATTTAATACCATTTACTTTCTTCAAACATATTACAAATACAGGAACAGACTGAAAAAAACCCCTTTAAGATTATACATAAGTAGGTTATTCAAGTGGAGTTAGAATGGCATATTTATTGCGAGAAACATTTTCCATAGAAAAAGAATTCACTAAGAGAGTTAAAAACTCCAAATTGAAATATTAAGATTTCCCTCCTGATTTAAAAAGGAAAGTGTGTTCTTCTAAACAATTATAGGAAGCAAAAAGATGAACTCTTAATGTATCAGAAAAAGTCTTACATTTTAGGAGACTTTGATATGTTGCAATTTTTTTTCTTTTCTTTAGGATTGGAAGAAAAAAAAAGTTAGGTAGTTATCTGTAAAAATGAAGTAATAGTGTATGTATACCCAAATGTCTTTCTGAGACTGCTCAAACTGAAAACTGATTGCTGCTGCTGTGACTGGATTAAGGGATTAGGTTTTCCTGCAAAGTGAAGATTATATTAAGAATGTAAAATACTCTTAAAACTTTTTTTGTATGAAGATAATTAAAACAAAATGGATAACTGTAATTTCATTGTCTATTGTTCTTTCAGTTAACTTTTTTCAAATGCATGTTTATCAGTATTGAATTTAAAATCAATTCTGAGTATGATTTAGTTTCAGTTTTATTTTCCTTACAAAAGACTGTCTCCTGTTTATTGTAAAACTGCCATGTTATTGTCAGTATTTTCAATAAATGGTGAATGATTTTTATCACACATTTTCAAAGAATTATAGCAAAATAAAATTATATAGGAATTTTTAAGATCAAGGCTATAATCTTCATTTTTGGTGGTGTTGTATTTACAAATACAAAAAAAATAGGTTCTTTTATTAGTCAGACCTGAAAGAACTCTCTGCATTTTTATTATTGGTTCCTTGTAATATGAAAAATGTGAATGGATAAAATAATTATGCTGTACATATTTGTAATATTTCCTTGTTTGTTGATCACTCTCCTTATTTGTGTTTTTTTCTTCTTGTGTTTCTAGACCTTTTAACCCCAGAACTCGTTACATTTAATATTCTCACACACTCTTTATAAATACCTTATGCTTAACATTTCAGATTGAAGCTCATTTAGATACACTCATAAATGAGCAAGCTTCCTACGTGCTAACGAGGGCTGGTCTGAGTTACATTTATAACGCTCTGCAGCAGCACAAGCCAGAGCAGGTGAGCTTACAGAATTTAAGTGTTGAGGGGGTACCACACACTTGCCAACTAGTAGAATTTTGGCACTAATGTTTTTGCAAATTAGGCTCCCTCTGAAAGCAAAGATTCAGTAATGTCTGTTGGTTTTTCACATGGGACCAGGACTATTAGACAAAGGCAGCTTGCAACTACAGATTCCCCCTGCACTGTGTGTTCAGCAGGCCTAGCAGGGTTGGTGTGCAGCAGTCCTGTACTGCTTGTCTGGTGCATACCAGCGCTTCCATGGTGCCTAGAACATACTAGACCTGCTGTGTATGTACACAGCATTCATCTTCTTCATTGCTTCCGGTAGCACCCGCATGGAGTCCATAGATAGCTGCATGCATTTGGTAATTGCTGCTTTTTTCTTTAGTGGAAAACTGGCAGATGAGTTTAGTAGTAGTTTGAGAGAGTTTCTTCCTTCGTCCTTACTTGTTGCTGTAGCTATTCTAGTACCAAGACAGTGAGATTCTCAAAGTGAAAACTTGAGATTTCTTAGAGGAGCTGAAAACTGGAATTCAGAGCTCACGCTCTCCCTTTCTTGTGAAGCACAGTTGCAATGTGGTAGGTGTTAATACAGTCCTTCTTCCCTTCAGCTGTGCCTGTGTCCTTTTGTGATCTTTTGTAGAAGTGAAAAACAGTGTTTTCTGGAGGAAGCGAACTCTATTGGAGAGCTTTATGTTGTTTCTTCAGCTAATAATTTTGCATAAAGTGCCCAAACTCAACAGACTTTTAAGTGTAAAGATGAATAAATAAATGTATAAATAATCTGGTTAATAACTCAACTTAGTTTTCTATTCATGAGCCTATCTCCTGTTTTAAAATCAATTTCAAGTGTCTAGGGCAGGTTGTTAATGGAATGTAGCAATTTTCATTTCTGTCTGTGCAGCTGCCTGGCTGCAGAGGTGATGTCGCAGAATTTTCTAGGGGTCTAAGCAGCATTTGTGCATGGTATTGCCATACCAGCACAGAAGGCTTACTGGGAAACAGGTCTGAATTCTTCACAGCCCAAGAACAGATAGAGCAACATTGTTGTCTCTTAAGTCTGGAATACCAAGAGGATGTAGCCAGTTTGCAGTTCAGTTTTTATTCTAGACCTTGTAGAAGGCTAGTTTTGGCTTTATTTAATAGTGAAGAAGGAAAAAAGGATTTGAAAGGACATATTAAGAATTCCATATTCTCAGCTTTTAATTTGAGGGAGTGGTAGAATACAAATGAACTGTTAACAGCACTTTAGTACTGAAATGGTTATACAGTTTACAAACACTTAAGATCCTGTAGCAGGACCAAATAAAAAGTAACTACTGAACTGATTACAGACTTTATTATTTATCTTTTTCTATATGTTAGTATGACCTTTTTTTATCCCTCTGTTTGATTACTGATTCTTAGGGTCCTCTTTCAAATTTGTCAAGTATGGATTCTGTGTCCCTGAAGGTTGCAATGGTAAGCATTTTTAACTTTCATATTATGGTGGTGATGCTGTGACATGGTAAAGAATACTGTTAATTATGTGATTAGAAGATACTCATCTGTAGTAGAAGATATTAATCTAATCTGTCCTACTCTTTAAGAATAGCTGAATTACATGTCTGGGAATACTTTCTTCATTTGTAGTAATTTGACCACTTGAAGTAATAAATAACATAAATTATTTCTGAAGGGGTAGTAATAGAATATTAGTTTCTAAGCCTTGAGAAGCAGAGCTTTACTTACAAGAATGCTGTCCCATGAGTCATCTTAAATTGCTAAAAGCAAATACTTAGCTCTAATTAGTTTTAGTCACCAAAGTTTCTTTTTTTGCCTCTATGCTTTGAAATATAGGTTCTGCCATCATTTATAATCTTTGTCCTAAGGCTTTGATTTTATGCAAATGGTTCAGTTTTACTCAGAAGTTCAATTCTGGGTGTATGTCACAGTTATGTTTTTTTAAGTTGAAAGCTACAATATATTTTAAAGCAAATTATCAGCTGGTATTTTTTCTTAGTGTGTGTGAAGGCTATTTTGCATAGAGATAGCAATATCACAGTTCAGTAGGCAATAATATATAATCTGTCATTCTTCTTGCTTAGCTGAGTTTAGCTTTATTCTAAAAGTTTAACTGTAAAGGCCTGCTCATACAGCAGTATATGTACACACCCATGGAAAAAAAGGGGATTTTAAAAGAGTTTTTAAAAAACTTGTATGTTGAATGCATCCCAATTATGGTAGTGTAGCATATTTTTTTCTGTTCAGGTTTTAAACCAGCAGTTCCCAGGCTGGTTGGATGAACAGAGCTCTGGCACAGAGCACTCAGTGGTTTACTGAGATCAGCATGTGTTCTTATTAAAACTTAGGAATTTTGCATTTAAAATATCTTCTATTTATCATAGTCTTGTAGATTAACAATGAATTTAAAGGCTGCAGCTTGGGGACCTTCTCCTTGAATTACATATATGCAAGTCTGTTATCTACAGTAGTACATAATAATTTCCCTTGAATAGTTAAGAGAAGAATCCAACTGTTTTATTTTGTTCATTACTTTACTTAACGTCTGCTTCTGTGAACACACTTAAACCAGAATGGAACCAAGTATGCTGAAATCAAACCCACATAAATCCAATCTATCAGCCTAATCTATTGGCTTCTCAGGATTTAAACCAGGGGGAGTACTTGCAGGCAGATTCACTGCCTCCCATTTATGCTTGAAAGTTTTCCAGGTCCCAGCCTTTTAAGCTGTTCATATGCACTTGCAAATGCGATGCTTGCTAGGTCCATACCCCTCGCAGCAAAAGCTCCCTTGCTTTCCAAACAAGGGCAGAAAACCAAAAAAAGTTAATTTGTGAGAGCTGTGACTTCATTATTCATTTTTGCCTATGTTTTATATGGTGGAGGGATGTGGATTTTAGGATTTACCAGCTTGAGAATATATTCATTCAGTGAATGAATGAATAGGAAGTTTGCCATCATTGGATAAACTTACTTTGGGCCTTGTCTTAGTGAATAATTCCAAGGATGGAGATTATACCGTTTTTTTGGATAATCTGTTCAATGTTTGATGACATTCCTGATGAGAATTTTTCTTCTCATTATCTAATCAAAATGCTCCTTAGTGTAATATGTGTTCAGTATTCCTTGTGTTTTCACCTGTGAGAAGACCTGGTTTCATCTTCTCAGTAGTCACCCATTTGACCACACAGTCACAGAATGGTTTGGGTTGGAATGGACCTTAAGGACCATCTTCTTCCAGCCTTCCTGCCATGAGCAGGGACACTTTCCTCTAGACCAGGTTGCTCAAACTCCTATCCAGCCTGGCCTTGAACACTGCCAGGGATGGGGCAGCCACAATATTTCTGATCAATTGTTGAAGACAGGAGTAATGTTTCTTCTTAGAATCAAAGCACTACTCGTTTTATCACTATATTCTGTGGGAGAAGAGAAGTACTCTTAGAAGCAGTTCAAGAAGCCTGAAGTGGGTGATTTGCTCTTTGTTTTTCTTAACATAAGCAGTGACTCCCTGCCAAAAAGTAAAAAGAAACATGCAAAAAGAATCAGGCAACATGTCTAACTTGGACAGAGTAGATATCTCTCCAGAGCTGTCTTATATTCCCTCTGCATTGAACAGACTCAGTGTGATCTTCAGTGATGTATAAGTACCTGCACCAGCTGGATAGGAAGCTTAGATGGATAATTATAAAAGCTGGATTCTCATTATTTGCCCTCCACTCATATTCCTCAGAGTCAGGAACAAAATTTTGGAGGCAGAAGTGCTGAAATCAGACATTTGTTTTGGATTATTAAGTTCTGTCTTTTAATGTAATCGGAAATGTTTTCAGAAATTTGTGATTTTACCTATTTTTGCAGAACAGCAAGTTGTTAATATGTTGATCTCATATTCTCATAGGCTCAGTTTGATCGCTATCTGTCTGCTCCAGATAGTCTGTTAATGTCCCAGCTGAATTTCCTTCTGAGTGCCACTGTGAAGTAAGTACCTTACCTCTGAATTTCTATTATACCTGAATAATGCTCACAAAGATGAATATGATAAGTTTTAGTGAATCATGATGAGAATTCAAGTTATCAGCTGTGATGATATTTGCGTTGTCCTTTAGGTCACAGTTCAGTTTTGTTCTGACTCTCCTCTTTTGAACAAGCAGTGAGGAGTATGTAATTCTGTAACTTTCTGAAGTAGTTACTCTTGATTTATGAGGCACCATCAAAATGAATTACATTAATCTATTTTGAACGTGTTCTGCTGTGTCAGCATTTTTTTGTCAACTTAGTTGTATATTGTTTTAGAACTATTTTGTAAGCTTGTCAAAGACAGGTGAAATACATAATTCTCCAAGATTTCTTTTATCCCCACTGCTTTGTCAGTTCTAGAATTTTCACCTTTGTTGTCTTCTGCTGTAGAATATTGGCATTCTTTCTCATTGAATATTGTGCTGAGATTATTTTACTTTTCACCTAATATATTTTTTTTAAGAGATTTCTTCTTTGAAGTATGAAAGTCAGAACTTTATTATTTATCTCTTACCTTGTTTTTTGGATATAACTGAACCCTAAAGCTAGGGAAAGTGCCACGAATTTCTTTCCAATTAAGTGTGAACCACATGAAGATTTTCTGTAGTACTTAGACAATTATATGTTGGACTGATCAAAAACTTTCCTTGACATTATTTTTCACACTTTTGCAAAGAATGCAGGTTACAGAATATACCAGAAACTAAGACAAGCACATCACATTTTACATAATGCAATAGTATATTCATACTAGTACTTCTCCTCGGTGGGATTGTACTACAGCGTCTTGCATTTACAAAATGACATATGTCAAGGGAAAAATAATTACTGTTGGGAATCAAATAGAACAGTTCAGTTGGAAGGGACCTACAGTGATCAGCTAGTCCAGCTGCCGGGTTCTCATCCTTCATTTCCCAGGTTCTCCTTATCCAAAGACTTCCAGTGTTACACCATACAGGTGGAGCATGGCTGGGAATGCTGGTGCTTTTCAGCTGGCTTTGGGTGTCTCTGCCAGATTTACCATTCCCACAGCTCAGCTGGCAGAGCTGACCCTGTTGTGGTAGAGCTCTACTCTCTGTGCAGATCAAACAGGGTAGCTTGACCAGTAATGTCAGTGAAACATCACAGCCTCTGCTTCTCGGTGTCAAGGCATTAAATCTGTATTTTAGCTCTTGATATATTTTTTGAATGTAGGTCTATTTAAAAACCATAATAACAGTAAAGGTATTTTGAAAGCCTCAACTTTTCATTGCTAGCACAGAGGCAATTTTAAGAGGTAGATGCCATGCTACCATAAAGACTCTGTCACTGTGAAATTACTTGAACTAAATAATTCCTTCTGTCAGGTGACCCAAGGTGATGTAGGCAGTCTTAGCTTTATCCCATTGATAAGCTTTTTAAACCTCTCAGCACATTTTAAACCAAATTCATATTACCTTGCAGAAGTGGACAGTTGAGAGGTAAGAGGGAAGCGTTGTGTGAAGGTGATGGCTATAGCTGCTACAGCTCAACTAACATGCAGGAGTTTATTAACCTGCTATAATCAGTGCTATAGGTCAGATTCTGCTCAGAATTAAAACAAAATAAATAAGTTAACTCATTAGCCTTCAAACACATAGCTTTAAACCCAAGAAATCCTTCTAAAGTTAAAATACCCTTTTACAGAGATGCTTGTAGAATCACTGTCTTGATAGTCAATATTTTCGATGGTAAATAAGCCTTGAAAATTCAAAATTTTCTCAAAATTGAAGCAAAACATTTAACCAGTGCTATAATTTTAGTCTCTGGCTATAGTAGTTGGAATTTTCAATTTTGAAGATATATTCCTTGAAATTAGGTCTTTGGTTCTCAGAATCAGACCACATGCTTTTGATAAAGGACCAGTGTATTACATACTCATTGGCAATATCATTTAACCTCTGCAATTGTGAAGAACATTCCTTCCAACATTACTAGTGCATGCTTTTGTCTTTCAAATTCCTTCACTCATTTAAAAAGTCTAAAGCTATGTATTCATATGGTTGTTGGTCTTGAAAAGCTCTTTTCATTCGTGTTGGATCACAGAAACTGAATGCTGGAATTACTATTTTTAGCAAGTGCTGCCATTTGTGTTAGTGATAAATGTATCACGTTGTTATGGCAACTGAAATCCTAATGTACTGATTAATGACACTGACATTATTTGATTGAACAACACATGTGATGCTGTTCAGTCCTCTGAATATTTTAACAAACTTTTTTATTTATGCATTTGGTTCAGTAGTTTTACACAAATTCAGTGTGTAATGCTTTCATAAAAAATCATCATGCTGCACTAGCTTAGTGATCCCAGACTGAGGTCAGAGACAGTTGCCTTACCTGAACACTCTGAATATATTTGCCTTATAATAGTGGGTTTGGATTCGCCATTATAAGGGCAGTCTTTTTTTCAGGTATTCTAATAACCTAGTAATACTGGCAGTTGATGCTGTATATGAAAAAACTGGGTACTGTGTGTCAGAATAAAATGCAGATTTGGTCTTCTAATCTGCTTTCTCATATCTTCTGTTCCTTAATGTTTCCTGTAAAGACAAAGATTTTTGTATTTGATCTTTGAAATTTCTTTAACTTGTCAATTCCCAACAGTCTGTGAATTCAGCCGTGATTTTAGTGGATGCAGTTTTGTTGTCTTTGTTTCTCTGCTGCATATTACAGCAGGGCTGAATCTGGATTTGTGGTTACCTTGGTTTCCTCAGCTTCTGCTGGAGTTCCTCTTGCATGGGTTTGGCTGTAAAATAGTTGTAACTGCTGTTTCTAATAGATAAAAATGCATCTGCAACTGTAAACACCATCACCATGATGATTAAACTAATTCAATGAGTAATGTAAAATAAAATTACTAGGTTGTGTTAAAAAATTTTTTAACTTTCCAGTTAAATTTAGCGTTCAGTCTGTGTGCATTGTTACTCATTTATCTCCAGAAAAAAAAAAACAGGACACAGACTTTATAGCATTGTTGTGTTTTAAATCTCTGACCACTATCACTAGTTTTTGTGTGATTATGGAATCAGGTGCTGTCAAGATATAGCAAATAGAATATATTTGCTAGTAGAAAAAAAAAAAGTGTGTATTTACAAAGGACAGTAAGAATCCACTGGAGGTAGAAGGTAGATCACTAAGTTTATCAGTCTTTTAAAAGATACAGGGGAGTGCAGGTGGGAAACTAATGTACACAAATTAAATCCTTCTATTATTTTTTGCTTGATTGTAGAAATAAAGAAGCTCCTGTCTTGGGTATCAGGTCATATATGTGAGTTTGTCTGTGTGTGATAGAACGAGAGAAAGAAGCCTTTTTTTTTTTTAAACTTTGATCTGTTTTCACAGTTGAAATATAAGGCTTTTTAGTGTAACTAAGACTGATTTTTAATGTGTATTTTTAATGTATATCTTTAATTCCTTGTATGTAATACAGTTATATTCCCTAAAATTTTCAAATTGTGTTGTTTTGGTTTGGTTTTTAGAGAGCAGATAATAAAACAGTCAACAGAACTGGTCTGCAGAGCTTACAGCGAGTTATATGCAGCTGTGATGGATCCTTCAAATGAATACAAGGATCCAGAAACCATCCTACACAGATCTCCTCATCAAGTTCAGGCACTCCTTTCATAGTCCTGCATCCCCCAGATTTATCAGAATCCATAATTCTGTATTTCCTGAGTATTTGCATTGAATTATTTTTCTGCTTTGAATTTGGATGTGTAATTGCATAGTTAAAATATGTAGGAATGCAGTTTTCTTTTATCTGCTTGGCAGAAGTCTAGTCTTTCCCGTGTCTTTGAATACTTTCAACAGGTCAGAAAATAGAATATAGATTGAAAATTATTTTAATGTTTTTCTCTGATGGAGATGGACCTTGACAATGTGCAATCTCTTTGAAAAAGGAGAAAAGCTTTTTTCCTTGCTTTTCAAGGCTTAACCAGTGTCTCTTATGACCTCACCAATATTTTTATTTGCTCTGTAGTCTGTTCTCTCACTCTTTTTCTCAGCCTGCCATCAGTAAACACTGATAACTGAAATTTTAATACAACTGATACACTTTGAATGACTCATGCATCACTTTTGCAGCTCATAAATCATTTCAGAATACTTGATGCTCTTGCAAAGCCTGTTGATTAAATCTTTGAGGCAAAATTTGTGTGGTTTTTTTGCAATCTATTATCTGGTGTTTTCTGTCAGAAAAATAATTGTTTGAACTACATGCTTGTACATAACCTGGAACTTAAGGCTTTAAGTTATTTTTATAATTCTGTTTTACTGGAAGTTTGGTTTAATGCAGTTGTTTCCAGTAGGAATCTTTGTATCACTGGAAACTTGCTGATCTCCTAAGGCTGGGACCAGTAACAATGTAGGTTAGGAAAGTGGTTTGTACAGCAGTATGGCCATTCCTCCTTCACATGTACATGATTTTTGTTTTGCTTGGTTTTATGTACAGAAAAGGTCCATCTGCTCCAGTACAAGTATTCATTCAGTTCATAATCCACCAAGAGATTTCCATGGTTTGCATGATTCGGGATTTATGTGGGAGAGCTGGAGTGCATCAATGTCCCAGTCTGATGCATAGAAAGCCATAAGTGAAGCTTTCATTTCTCTCCTCCGTTGGTGCAAGCTGAAGGTTCCCTGTAGAAGCCCTGATAATATAGAGTTATGGTTCAGGAGCCTTCTGCTTCCAGGAAAAGAGGAAAATAAAGGGGGGGGGGAGTAGGACACTTGTTCTCTGTTGGGCCTTGTGATAATTTTCTGCAAATTCCTTAAACATAGTTATTTTTTAGGAAAGTGTTGTTCAAGAGAAACCTTAGGAAACAAAAAGTTAGTAAAATGGATTTGTGACTAGGGTTTTGTTTGTTTGTTTTGAAAGGATAATTTAAGCGAACTGTTTTGTTGGAAGCATTTCACTTTTTTCTTCTCTTTGTTACTGTAGGAGTGCCACGGAGTTATTACAGTCACCTGAGTTTACTCTCACATTATATGTGGCTTATTTTATGTGCGTCAAGGGGGAGATGAGCAGTCATTCATATTGAATAACTCATTTTACTTTTATTAGTAGTAATAGTGCATATATAAAATACATACTTGGTGGCAGCCAAGTCTGCAGTTTAGTGTATGCTTGCAGAAGAGCAAGACATAAAGAGCAGCAGCAATACGTTTTAGCCTCTTGGAAAACTCATTGCACAAAATGCATTCAGTGCGCTCAGAAAGCAGCTTCTGTGGTAATGCCACAATAAAGCAATAGCTCCTTTTCCAAATGGGAGTAATTTGTTGGTATAGAAAGTGTAAGTGTCCCTGGAGTTCTAGGTCCAGGCATAAATCTTTCTGTAAATATGAATGTTAGATTTATTCTGTTTAAAATCCCTAGACCTGTAAGACAAAAAATTCTAGAAGCTGAAAAAAGCTCTAATGGAAAATTACCAGGTAAGGCTCTTAATATTACTCAGATTTTGCACTGCCATAGTATACATTCAGGCGGCTGTTCCTTGTTGTTCAATAATGTTAATATTGCTTAATATGCCTGTAATTATTATCTAATATATGAAAATTACATCAGTTGTGAAAGGACTATAAGTTAGCTTGAGATGAGACTACTCATAAGAGTGAACTTTTTCCTGAAATAACACTCAACCTCAGTCTCCAAATTCAGTAGTTTGCATGAGGATTAGTCAGAAGTTACTTCTATCTTTGATTCCATGTAGAGACTTACTCATGATTTTGTCTTCTCTTGGTAAAAATGCAAAAGCAATAGAAGTTGTAATTTAGGAAAATTAAAGTCAATTGCTAATTTTGGTCTGTGAATTAAAGTTGATGACCAATGGTCACAATAAGAAAGGACATCAATAAAACCATTTGATTTACTGACTCTGTCTTCAATGTTGTTATTTCCTCTTGATTGCCTTCCTAGGAGTAGAAAGGAAAGCATGATTAGATTATGACCTGCCTTTTCCATCTTGGAATTTCTGACCTTTTTATTTTATGAATTCCCATTATTTCCACACTAGGAACCTTGAAGCTGCAGTCCTCTGATTAGCTGGAGGATCCATAAGCATTGCAGTAAATGAAATCTCTCCAGGTGTCAGTACCTGGCCCATTTTCAGACTAGTTACTGCATGTCTGTCTTGAGCATCCCATGCCTGAAGAGATGCTCCCATGGCTGGGCTGAGTCAGACAGCTCTTCTGGTGTTGCTCCTTACCACTTTTCCTGGGGGGACGTGGCTTTTCCTGGAGAGAGCAACTCCCCCCTCCATGCTGGGCAGCGACTGGGGCAGGTGGGAAAAGAGAGGGGTTTGCACACTGCCCGTAGTAGGCAGCACTCCCTGTATGTGACACCCTGACAGCCCTGTTCTGAGAACAGATGTGTTGTCTGGTACAAAGAGCACTTTCCTGGGAAGTGGGAGAGCTGGGTTCTGGGCCAAAGGAGTTTGGAATCGACATACCCCATCTTCCTGGCGAGCACCCAGCCTTCTGACTGTTGTGTAGTATGAGATGGGGCAGGTCTGTTTCTTCTCTTTTGAATTTAGCAGCTGTGCATAAATCAGTGCAAAATATGGGAGGCAGGAGATGGAATAAGCAAGGAGGAGTTTAGCCCTGTGGCATGTACATAAGGGGTCTCTGAGGCCTCCAAGGTCTGGATCTTCCTCCATTTGTTACATCAGAACCTTATCTTTGGTTCCAATACATGAGTCCCTGAAAAAGAATCAGGTTCTCAGGACTTTTTGACCCACAGAATATCCAGTGAGCAGCAAGATACAGAGTTGGGCTTGGGTTGGACCCAAGGTGGTTCATCTGCGCTGGTGGCAATTCCTATGTGTTCACTCCTACATGTACAATTTTCTCCTTCCTGCTTTATAAATGTGCACACCACTGAGGAAATACAATATAAAAGTTGTTTTAATTACAGCAAGCAAGCAGCAGCCCAGCCTTGGTGATTTTTTGTTTTGTATTACAGGAAAAGAGAAGCTTGCAGAGATTTGGAAAGGTGATAATCTATTTGTTTTGCAGCATTTCAGAGTGCTCCTCCCTGTTCTCTAAGATTTATGGCTCTAGCCCTGCATTTTGTCTGTTAGACTCTGCTGTAATTATTTTTATTAATGTTTTGAAATCAGTGTTGAGGGAAAATACTTTCAGAACTGCTAAACTTTTCCATTTGTGTAAAAAACTCTATCTGTTCTTTGATCCCTTTGCTTGGCTTGCTGAGTCACTTTGCGGGCAACCCAGGGGGTGGGACGCTTATAAAATTTTGAAAATTAAACAAAGAGGTCAGACATATTTCCATGAGCAAAACACACCCTCCAGAAAGGAACACAGACATGGGTGTGGTTTTACTTGAAATCCACTGCCACCTGCTTCTGAGGGAAAATGCAGGAAAAGAAACATTTGCTTATGATGAGGGCACCCATCCAAAACGGCCTGGGTAGGGTTAGATGCTGCAAATGGATGGTGCGTTGATGTTATGTGTGAGTAGTTCAGAGAATTTTCAAAAATCATATAACTCAACATATTGAATTTACTTGTTAAAGATTTCCAGAACTGCTACATCTTTTGCCCACCAGTCTCAAGAACTTCGCAAACATAATTTCAGGCCAATCCAGCAACTGCTCCGCAAATTCTAACCCTTGAATATTTAGAGTAAAATGAGATGCTTTGAGTCACCCAATGCATACAAAGCAGTGGTTGAACTCAGAGCAAATGTGTGTCTTGAAAGAATTTCGGAAAATGGGAAATGAATATAATTTGAACTTGGATATTTGTCCTGAGGGGTATGGGGGTAGGTCTCTCTGGTGGTGCACTGCACAGTAGGAAACCAACTTCAGTTTTTCAGAATCAAACTCCTTGGAGGTTTTTTGAAGGTGCTCATGTGCTGCTGTGCTGAGCTGGGTGTTGGCTGTCCAGCGGGGCGGCCGAGCTGTGATCCAGTGGGGACGTCCATGCCTGGTGTACGTCATTACCGAATGCTCAAAAGGTGGGTGAACCTCATGGCACACAAAGATCTTTTTCCAATATCCTAACTATCTCTATCCTTTAGTCAAGAGCCACCTTGTGCAGAGGTAGTGCAGGTGTGAAGTAAACACAAGACATTGGTTCTGGCTTGGTCCTCAACCAACTGTTCATCTGCCCGGAGATGGTGCCGGTAGATCTCCAGCAATCTGCAGAATCCTCTGGTGCAAAGCTGAGGAAAGACAAAGTACAAAGGAACCCTTTACGCCTGAAAATACACACTTTTGTACATAACTGTACATATCTTATGGCCTAAATGAGGGTACGACTCCCTCATGCTACAGTCATCACACAGACTTTGCATACAATGGGAAGGTGAACCACAACAGCTTTGCTCCTTACTAAAGAAGTTTGTTTTGACTACCTTGCTTTAGCAGCAAGGAAACCTTGATGGAGCAAGATATGGCTGAAAGGTGTTTGATAGATTACTGCAGAGGAGCTGACGGAAAAGAAAGAGACTGTTGCATGTTTCATATTCAGATAATGAAGCTTTCACTTGCTGCCTCGTTCACAGATGTGGTATTGTCAAATTGCAGGAAAATGCCTGGTAGACTGTATCATTGACTATTTTAGGGAGGAAAAAGAATCAGAACACACTATTTATAGAAGCCACACAAATAAGTACAGAGTTCTTATCAGCCAAAGATAACATTAGTTGTGATTTATCAAAGTAATCTTTATTTTATGGAAAATGGATAATAGGGTGTAATTTAATCCTCTGTGAATGTAATGTATATTTCAAAGGGTTCTTTTTTTGTCAATAAAACCATTTGTTATACTTGTTAAACTAATTAGTCTTGTTGCTGTTGCTTAGGACAGGATAAAAGATGCCCATTAATGAAAAAGGAGAGGAAAAGGTAGGTTTGAAAGTTTGTGAAATATTTAGGACTCATTGCAAGCCAGTTTTCTGATCAAAATGGATTTTGCCTCTCACTGCAAGCCTGTGTTAACTGAGTTTGTGCAGATGATACATTTCCCTTTTTTAATTAAAAAAAATAGAGGATTACCCCAAAAATTCATCTCATTTCTGGGTGTTTCACCTGCTCCAGGCATCCAGGTCTCCTCCAGCTTTTTTGGCTACCAATGCTGGCACAAGCTACCAACCCCAGAGCTGAGCGCCAGCAGGGAGGGTGACATTCCTGGCTGCTTCTCCCTGCTCTCTGCATTTTTTCCACCATGTGCAAACACATTCCAGGAGTCACAGAGAAAGTGAAAAGGGAAGAAAATAGAGCTGTCTGGGTGCGTCCTGTGCCGGTCCCTGGCCAGCCACACGCCTTTCACTGGGTGAGGGCAAGTTCTACTGGGGCAGAGCACGGGGCTGAAGCTCAGTTGAGTCTTGGCTCTGAGAGGGGTCCTGGCAGCAGTGCTAGGCTGTAGAGGCAGGACATGAGATCATTCTTTGGATCTGCAGTTGACCTTGAAAGATCAGAAAGTCAGAAGTGGGTAAGAGTCAGAAGAGGACATATATTTTATTATCATAATTTTTTCTTTTTTTCCTTAGTGTTTTTGATGTCCTTGTTTGTAGCCTGGCAGCCTCATGAACTTTTAATAGGAATTTATGAATGATTTTCTGAGGATAACACTTAAAAGACTGGCTAAGCTCTTGGAGGTCTTCTCCCTTAGAAATGTCTCAGAAAATGCTCCTCAGAAGGACCAAGTTACTGGGAAATCCTTAGTGGTCTTGTCCTTGTCTGTAGCAATTTTGCATGATCATCCCAGTTTCTTGATTATCCTCGTACCCTCCATTGTAGAAACTGTCCAAGTGCAACATTTTTGATCAAGAATTACTGCATCCAGTGGTTTCAAAGGACCTCAAATCTTCTGGACACAGAGGTGAGAAGCAGCCTTGGTCACACTTCCAGCTCCCAGGCCCCCACTGGAGAGACTGTAGAGCAGATCTGCCCTCTCCAACCCTTCCCCACCTTGCTCTGAGGGCACCTGCCTACTTCAGCAGGAGAGACTTGTCCCTCTATACAAAGGACAGTCCTCTGCTGCATCTGTTACCACTGTCTGGAGTACAACTCATAGCTTGGGATAGGGCTGTCCACCTCCTTCTCAGCTGAAAAGAAAGAACGGGCAAATTACCAGACAAGCTACTTGATTCATGTAGGCAAAATAAAACCTCCTTCAGCAGCCATTCAGTCAGAAATCTGAGTGGCAAGTCCAACACTTCTACCTTTGGATCAGGTGGCCCTGCTGCCTCATACCTAAATACTGTGGGGACAACAAACTTTTATCCCTGTGAAGATCCATTCCCACCTGTAGCTCAGAGAGAAACTGTGCCTTAGGTCTGGTGCTCCAGTCCACATCAGCAGAACACACTGGGTGTCTTCTTACAGCAGCCCTGCTAACACTGCAAGGCAGAGCTGATGTACCCCATGGGCTTCCAGGACAGTGACCCAAGCAACTGCCAAGATCAGCTTGCCAGCACTTTGATGGGGAAAGGGCTCTGAATCTGAGGAAGTTGTATCCTTGCTGTGCTCTCTTTGGTTTCAGTAATAATTTCTACTTGAACACGTTCATGCACCATTCGGTTATTGTATAAAATACACTAATTTCTGTGGATCCCCTTCCCCAGGCCTTTCGTGGCAGCACTCAGGAATATCACAGTAGTGATAAAAAACTGTCAGCTTTCTAATTAAATGGGATCAGTTTAGAAAGCCCTTTGAGTTTTATGTTTCTACATCCAGAATGACAAAAGGACTGAAAACTGCCAAGCACACCCAGAGCTGCATCAAAAGCAGCATGGCCAGGAGGGTGAGGGAGTTGATTCTGCCCCTCTAATCTGCTCTTGTGAAATCCCACCTGGAGCACTGTGTCCAGCCCTGGGGCCCCCAGCATAAGGAGGACATCCACTTTTGCAACACTTCCCACCCCCATGACTGCAAAAGCAGAGCCCAGGGAGGGAGGCAATCTCCACACAGGGAAGTGCAGAATCTGTTCCAGTAATCCCTACTGGGAAGAGGAAAATAGTGACCTTACTTTAAAGCTTACATTTTTATGTAAACACTGACTGATGTGTTTTTTTACTTTTCCTTCAGGGAATTGATATGGGCTGAGAAAATTGCAGAAAGGTGAGAGGTGGTATTTTTTACTGGTATTTTTTCTGTCCTGCAGAGTATGTCTTGTCTTTCATAAACAGGTGAGGAGGTGCCTGTGGTTGTGAACATGTTCTTCCTTTTTCTTCTTGGAAATCCACTCTCAATTAGTCCGGAACATTAGATAAACTGGTGCTAATGAAATAAAAGGTTTTATTAGGTTACACAACGGTATGCAGTGACATAGGGGACAAAGTCAAATATTTACTCAGGCTAACTTTAGGAAAGAAAACAGCTAAAGAGATCACAAGTGAAACAGCTGAAAATAAAAATTGCACCTGTCAGGTAGATTTGTAAATTAATTAGGGGGATAAATAATGTAAGGGTGTTATGTGGAGAGCAATTGATTTTTTTCCTACCTCTCTGTTGCAAGCCTTTGCAGTTACCTCCAAACACCTGCTACATGATTGAACTTTGGATCAACTCTGCAAAGCTCTTCAGCATATGATTAAGACCAAGTGACTTCATGGCAATGTAAACATGTACTTAACTTGAAGTCCAATAGGTGCCTGAGGCCCAAAGGCCTGAGCACAGGACTTGGTGCTCAGAGCAACGCTCTTCTGATCAGGTCAAGAAAATTGCTTCAGAAGAGATTAACTGTGCTGTGGAATTGCTTATCTCCCCCCACAGACACCACAGTGGTCACCAGTTTGGAGACAGCTATCTGCAAACTGGAAACTGGGTTTGTTTGGGTTGGCATAGCTTTAAGTAACTAGAGATCCCAGTATGGCCTGAAATACTCTTAAATGCCACAGTCGCAGCAGAAGCAAAATAATTTGATGGGCACTTAACCAGCCAGGTACATAGACACACTCCTGTCTGTGTTTGTCTGGACAGAATGTGTAGGCTGCAACCTTTCCCAGATGTTTTTGAGCAATATCATTCTCAGCATGTCTGGGATGTCATGAGACCTAAGCTCTGCAAGTGCCAGCCTGGAGCCCGGCTCATGAGCAGCCTGCTGCTCCATGCTCCTCATTCAACAGGTGCTTACAGTGACTGCAGCCACAGCAACGTGACTTTGTACAGCAAAAATGAGGCTGAGACCCTCTAAATACATCTGTCTCCTCCATCTGAAAAGCTCAACAGCCAGTGCAAACCCCAAATTCCTGAGTAGAGATGACTTTACATGATTTAGTAGGCATCATTTCTCCCATCCCCTAAAGTCATATTTTCTTACCAGGTAAGTACACACTTCTGAGAAAAGAGAATGGACGAGCACCAGCATTTCTGAGATTGATTTTGCTGATTTTATGGTTGCAGAAATGCAGTGGATTTAAAATGTGCTGTTTGGGTACTGAGATTTACAGAAGCAGAAAGTTTTTCGCTTCCCAAGTACACTTACCCTGGGTGTATTTTCTGTAGTCATGATGTTCTTGGTCTAGAAAAGTTGCTACAAGTGTTGTCTAAGTGGAAACCAGAATTGGCTCAGAGCTCTGTTGCGAGTGACTGAAGTGGGTGGAGTGGCAGAAGGGGAAGCATGGGACTAGTTGATTTTTTCATAGTTTATTTTTCCATTGAGTTCCCAAAGCTGTAGAAACTTATGCACACAGTTCAGCATACAAGTAATCCTACTGCATGTATATATTTCAAATTCAGCAGGTGAATTCAAAGGAAGGGGACATGTGCATACGTATGTTCTCGTGACCTCCATCCCACAGGCGTGTGAAAGGCTGCAGCTCATTTGAGGTTTGGTCTCTCAGCAGAGGCACAATCTTGGAATAACCTCTAAGAGTGTACCATCACATCTGAGTTTTTTCTGGGTGCAACTGGAGACAGAGAAATAACATTGTTCTGGTCAATTGCTGAATCCAACAAATGTGCTTAGAAGAAAACTCCCAATCCAGCTCTCTCCATAGAGAAAGCTGCTGGCAGATTGAGTTTTTAACAAAACAGTGGGGAAAAAAAATCTTTCTTTCTGCATTTTGGTGTGTTAAAAATACAAGCAAAATTTTATATATGTATACTGGCCAGTGTTTACACTTTCAGAGAATCTCCCATTAACCTCAGTTAAAACTAATCTGTTCACTGCATTTTTGATCCCCTCCTAAAAGGAAAAAGAGACTAATGAAATAATAAATTGTGTAACTTGGATATTGATGCTGCTTGGTGTTATAAGAGCACAGAACATGGAAATCCTCAGGTACAGTTATTTTCCATTTATCTATTTTATAAAACATACTTTTTAATAGTCCATATATATAAAGCTTAATCTTCAGTTTATGTCCTGGTTTCTGCTATGCAAAATGGAAATACATTCAGTGCTGTGAATTTAGATCCACATTTTTATACGAAGCCCATTCTTTCTAGTTTCAAGACATAATAGAGAACATTTGCAACTTCTTTATGACTCTCCTATATACACATTGTTATTTTAGAGTCAAGCTGCTAAATACGTTGCCTGTGACTGATTCCTTGTGAAAAGTCTTAACTGCAGCAATGATCACAAGCAGGTTTTGGTCCAAAAAGTGCGACAGAGAAAGAAAGTAGGAGAAAACAACATGTGCAGTGTACACTTTGAGTGCAACAGAGCAAGGGTTGACTTAAATATTTTAATCTGAAGGTCAAAAGCAAGTTGGTTTGGCAGATTGTATCATGTTGCCTGTAGATCCCAGCTCCTGAGAACAGGAAACCCTAAAATCACAAGTCAGTAAAGAAGACATTCAGTAGGATCAGAGGAAGTGTGAGGGACAGGAGCAAGGAAAGATAGGGTTTGCAGAAAGATGTGACATGGAAAATGCTCACCAGAGGCAGAGATTACTTGAGGCAGAAATTAAGATACAAGTGGCCCAGAAAATAAGACAGGAAGCTGCTCTAGACCTTCATGGCAGAGTGAAAAGTCAGAGGAAAGTCTGGCAAGCTCAGATAAAGGAGGTGGTTGTGGCCTGGGCGATGGGGACTGGGACTGTGCAGAGGCTGCAGGGACACAGGGAAGGAGGGAAAGGTATTTCTGCGGATAGGGGGCACTTTTTCTTCCACGGTTTCAGAGAGGTGCGGAGGGGGAGTGAGCAGCAAGATCAGAGGGTACTCACTGAGCAATGAAACAGAGAGCAGGAATTAACGGGGAGCTAATCATCATTCCAGAGTGAAGGATCCTGCCATGAGGTAGAAATGACGGGCAAGAATAAAGGCTTTTCAGGTTTCAGGTAATAACAGTTCAGACAGGCCCATCTGTGTCAGAAACATCAATACAGTGTGTTACAGATGTTCACATGCCAGGCACAAACAAACAAACCCCCCTTCATTTAGAAAACACCAGAGTCACCTTTCCGTAAGCCTCCAAGCTACACAGCTGGCACGATCCTTGTTCCCATCTGCAGTGCCATAGGCTGTATGATACAGCCCGCAGGTGATGGAGACAGGTGGGCCTGTGCCTGTCCCTTGTCCCCGTGCAGAAGGTGGAGGGACTCTGGAACTCTGCCAGCGGGACCCTTTCTGCTTTTGGCACCGGCACTAGAAGTCAGCGAGCCCCGTGGGAAGAGAAAGGGAAGTGAGAAGAACAGATGGAAATTGCCCTGCCCGAGCCCCAGCAGTCCTGATGCCACTGTTTGCTAGTGGTGTGGAGCTGTTTGCTTGGAGCAGGGGGACAAGCAGAGGAGAGGTTTGCAGAGCAAAGCAGGAAATCTGGGTTTCTTTCGTGGTTGTCACCACTGGTGGGGAAGCCACTTAATCTCTGTGCTTCCGTTCCCCCGTTCTGGGTGTGGACACCCGACTGGAGCCAGGAATAGGCACCGGCCCTGGCGGGGTGGGAGGAGCTTGAACACACGCGTGTGTGTTCTCTGCTGCATATTCACATCCAAAACCACAGCTCTGAATAAGCAGATATTTTATTACCCTCATGCTGGCAGTCCAATCTGAATCTTTCCACTCTCTTTGTGCCCTGTTATCCGGCTATAAGCTGCAGAAGGATGGCAAGGAGGAGGCTCTGCTTGCCCCCCCCCCGGGAATCCCCTTGCATCTTCTTGCAGCAGGAGATTAAATATGCTTACCTCCCCTTCTTACTCTGCCTCTCCAGCAGTGTTGTAGATGGATGCCAGATCTCTGCCCTCATCTGAAACACCGTTTAGCAAAGATTACGAGGTAGTAAAGTGGTAAGAATAGTTGTATACTTAAATACTAAGAGAGGTCTTAAAGCCAGAAAAAACAGCCTAGCATCAAGTTCTTCAGATGGTAGCTTGGGACTAAAACATGTATATGTGCCTGTGGAGGACAATCCCAGGGTTATAAACACCTACAGGACCACAGTTCTAGCCTTGCCTAGGACGTGACCCAAAGTAATTGCAGCTTACATTTTTGCTGCTGCTCATGTTTATTGAAAGAAATTACTTCTTCATTTTTCTACCTAGCAAGATTAAAGTTTTCACTGAGAGCTGTATCTGATGGCTAAATAACTATTTCTTGTACAGTAGAGGCAGAACTGGCTTTTTCCAGCTCCTGATACTGCTGGTTCATCCTACAAAGATGTTGTGAATCTAGTCATGGGGAGCAGAAATGGGGAATGGGAGTAGAGATGGCACAGATATTTACTCTTGCCTAGGTTGTCCTATAAATCCTTAAGATCTTCTACCTAATAACTGAAGATTTGTTTTATATTATACACCCTTTTCCTATTTTCTTCTATTCTTCTGCCCTTATCTTTTCTATATCAGAATTACCTGACTCTCTTTATCTTGTCACTTTGACTCCCTTCTTTTGTTGCTAATGCAGTTTCCCTCTTTTACCTCACTTCCCTTGTAAAGTCTCATTGCCTTTGTGCTTTTTTTCCAGGAGCATCCTCTTCTGTCACAAACTGCAGATTCTATCTTTTAGCCTTCTCCCATAGTGGTTGATTTTAATCCTTAGTCCTAGTCACTAGTGACTAATTGGATTGCTTTCATAAAATCATAGGCATTTGCACTAGGAATTTACCCTGTGGTAATCTGAATTTGTTGTTACAAAATCTGAGTCTGTTTTTACTACTTCCAATCAGTTACTTTTCACTGTGAAAAATCAGGTTCAGGGTGGGTTTTCCTCTAAGTTCTTTATTTTGAGGACCATTAAGGAGTATTCTCTAAAAAAGGGGATTAATTTTTTAGCCTTTCCCTTGGTTTGTTTTTGTTTCTGGGGTTTTTTTTTTGGTTGGTTTTTTTTGTTTGTTTGTTTGATTTGTTTGTTTTCTTCTTTTAACAGCCATGAAACCTAGAAGAGAAGGTTTTGAGTTAATTTCCCTCTCTTCCTGCATCCTGCAGTTGCTCAAGCCCTTTCTCCTGTTACCTATCTCTTGGCTCCTTGCCCCCGGAGCTGCCTGGGATTTCTTTACCACATGGCACTGCAGCAGGTAGTGCATTCCCTAAGGCCTCAATATCAAATCTCTAATTGCTCTAAGCACCATGTTCTTCCTGTGCTCACTAGGCTGTAAATTCACTTTTCAGTGGCTCTTCTATTTCTTCTTCAGTATTGCTTTTACTTACAGATATTTTAGAAAATTAATGACCTTCTCAGGCTTTCTGTACTTGTTTTGGTGGGGATTTTTATTTTCTTTTGGTTGGTTGTTTTGTTTTTAATAGGTAGAGCCTACGTCTCAACTGGTGGAAACAGCCATGCTGTAAAACCTTGGTGCACCCTTGGATCTCATGCAGTTGAGTGTGTGTGTTCTCCACATCTGAAGGAGGATTCAGTAGAATGAAAAAAGATACAGGGAATGGCAATTAAAAGGATGAGGAGAATGGAGCAAACTGCTTATAAAGAGAAACTGAAAAGGCCAGATTGCCTCAATTTGGAGAAGAGAAGGCTGAGGAAAGATATGACAGAAGCTTACAAAACACAAAGATGATAGTAAGGGGAATAAAAAGCTATTGTTCACCTGATCCATCAATAGCAGAAGCGTGGGCACTCAGTGAAATATGAATGAACATATAACAGAGAGTAGCAAGAAAAAATTTTACATGGCAATTAGAGAAATTTGGGAACTTGTTTCCACTGGAGGTTGTTTGCATCTGGACCACCAGATGCAAAGGGACTGGAGAAAAACATCATGAACAGCAGGTTGATAAACAGATCCTAAAGAAAAGAACCCAGGAGGTACCCTCTAACCTCCATAATCCTACAATTGCTGTGTAGGGCCCTACAAGGACAGTGGGCCTTGGGTGGCACCAAGACTTGTGTGCTGTCCCCAGAGAGCCAGGACATACAGACACTGATCTGACCTGATCTGATCTGGGAGGGCATTTCCTGCACTCTGCTGCCTTTCCTGTTTATTGCTAGAGATCATTAAACAACTAGAATAGCACCACGTAGTGGGAAGAAAGAAGAGCAGGAACATGGCCTTTTGGGGTGGATGAATGTTCAGAGGCTGGCAGAGTTAATAGGAGTCAGGAAAATTTCAGAGGGCTCAGGTGAGACTGAGACACTGGGATGCTCAGCAGGAGAAGGCAGAGGGAAGATGTGATGGTCAGAGACTGCAGCCTCACTCCAGCAAATGCCAGGGGCAAACGGGTCTTCTTCTACACCAAGCTACCTTGTGAGATAAAAATTGCAAGAGAGGAAAAACTGATTTGTAGTTTTGCCCTGCTGCAACTCATTGTGGGTTGCAGTGATAATGAAAATAATCCAGAAAGGAAATATGTGGTGCTCCTGCAAACTGTTAAGAAATAGACTTGCGGTGTGTTAAAGAGAAAGTTTGTTGCACCAAAAGGATACTTGGTGATTAAAGCCAGTTTCTGGTTTTACCCAGCCTTCCTGTACAAGCTGATGAGGGCTGCTCACCTCCTTTGACGTCGAATTTCTGCCCCTGGAGTGCAGGAAATACAGAGCAGGGAGGAGTGGCTGATACACAGAGAACTGTGCTGCTGTCCAGAGGACTGTAGAAATGGGCTGGCAGGAACATCCAGTTCAAAAAGGAAATGCAAAGTCCTGCACCAGTATGAGCTTGAAGCTGACCAACTGGAAAGAAGCATGACAGAAAAGGACCTGGGGATCCTGACAGACACCAAGCTGAGCACGAGTCAACAGTGTGTCCTTGGGCAAAAAGGCCAATGCTATCCCATGCTGTATTAGAACCAAGTATTCCCAGCAGAATGAGGCAGGTGACCTTTCTCTCCTCAGCACTGGTGACACCATACCTGAAGTCCTGGGTTCAGGTGGGGGCTCTCTGGTACTAGAGAGACACAGACATACTGGGTTGAATCCTGGGATGGAACAGAGAGAGGATAATGGGACTCGAGCAGCTGACACTCATGGAGAGGCTCAATCTGTAATTTTTAAAAATAATATTTGTTGCCCCTGGTCTTTAACCTTGTCTACCCAAACTGGGAGCAGTTACAGCCAGGGACCATCCCTTTGTATCTAGTGCCTGAGAAAATTGATTTAACTGAGCATTTAATGCTATTCTATAAGCACTTTTTCCTTTGAAAGGATGTGCTGTAATGTCAGAGTATGGAAATCCAGTAAATACATCCACTGATATTATAAGGTGGGAAAATCATAAGTGAGCGAGAGAAGCGTTTTCCTGTTATGTATAATCAAGCTGTGGGAAGCACAGAGGTGGCCTCACCCAGCATCTCAACAAGATTTAAAACACCGCTGAGCACATGCAAGGTGAATATCAGAAGTTCATCATGGTGAATAAACATTGTGCAAGACATAACACACTCCATGTTTAGAAAATCTCCAACCCATAGTGGGGCTGGGGGCCTTGTGTGAAGGTGGACCTCTTACCACTCCCCTTTGTGAAATCCTGACCACCCTGTTTGGCCCTTCTCCCAGACAACTGTAAGCAGGAGGGGAGTCATCTCAACTTTAGATCTGGTCCAGGATGGCAAATTTGCAACTCCAGTTTATTTGCAACACACAGACATTAAAACATATAATTAGTAACCAATGGATAATCTTTTAAATAACAGATTTTGTGTGTAAATCTCTTCCCATTGTCAGCATTTCTGCATGATCCCTGTTTACCTTTTGCTGGGGAGTAATTTCACAATCAGCTTCAGCTAGTCCATTTTCCAGAAACCCAAACTGAAGCTTAAAATAAAATTGACTTATAAAAAGAACTCTAAAATATGCACAACATAGGAAAAAAAGGAGGGAAAGGTTTGCCTTGAACCCTGATAAAGAGCTGAAGTGTAATACTGCCCTGGTCCCTATTTACCCAGTGCAACAGGCAGCTGTGTTTGGTCCAGCCAAGTGAAAACAGCAGCAAAATGTTCCTGTTTATATTGGGACTCCTTTAAATCTGTTTTGGCGGCTGCTTGCTTAGCTCTAATTTATCAAAAATGAGACACCGGGAAAGAGTGGTTCCAGTTTAAAACCTTGAGGCAGGGATTTTTGCTGGCATCAGTGGTGCTGAGCAAAGTTGTCCAAAAAGCTGTCCAAGGCTCAGCCAGAGCCAGGCACTGCTGATCTCTGCACACCGAATCTGCGGGAATTTGGGAGGTTAAAGGCTGGACACAAGCCAGAGGTTGTACAAACAGGACACTTGACTCCTGTTTTGTGGCAGATGCTTGTGCCAGCATCTTTCTCTCCTACAGAAATCTTACATCTGCCTGTGTTACTTAAGACCCACATACTTAAGAGCCAGACTGGTCCCAGCAACAAGTCCCTTCACCAGTGGCTCCTTCTGGAGCATTTCTATTGTCTAAAGTGGATGGTGTCTTTTCAAATGCAGTCCCAGCCCTCATGTGGGCAGGAAAAAAAATCAGACAAACAAACAAACAAAACCTCCGCAAATCATTTTTTCTTACTATTTGACCTGTCAGGACTTCAGCACTGGAGAAACTGGGTACCTTTCATTTCAGCAAGGGGAGGGGAGGCACTTTTATCACCTTTTCACATAATGTCTGAGGATAAATTTAAAAAAATAAAAAATGAAAAGAAGTGTCAGATTATGATAGTCTTCTGAAACTTTCGAAACATTTTCAGATTAAAGATTTTCTTGGAAACTGATGACACCCTCTCATTTTACCCAAGATTGTAAAATATGGCCTGAAATACACTGTGGTTGGACAACAGAGAAAGAGATCCCCACCCAAGGATGTCACTATTGAGTGCACCCTCAGCACATTTGCAGGTGACACCAAGCTGACTGGTAAAGCTGAGACACTGAAGGACAGGATGCCATCCAGAGGGATCTGGACAAGCTCAGGAAGAGGCCCCATGGGAACCTCATGAGGTTCAACAAGGCCAAGTGCAAGGCGCTGCACCTGGGTTGGGACAACCTCCAGCATCTACACAGGCTGGGGGATGAACAGATGGAGAGCAGCCCTGCCCAGAAGGACTCAGGGGTGTTGGTGGGTGAGAGGCTGGACATGACCCAGCCATGTGCACTCACAGCCCAGAAAGCCAAACGTGTCCTGGGCTGCATCCAAAGCAGCGTGGGCAGCAGGGCCAGGGAGGGGATTCTGCCCCTCCGCTCCACTCTGAGACCCCACCTGCAGTGCTGCATCCAGCTCTGGGGTCCCCAGCACAGGGAGGACATGGACCTGTTGGAGCAAGTCCAGAGGAGGGCCATGATGATTAAAGGAATGGAGCACCTCTCCTATGGAGAGGGCTGAGAGAATTGGGGTTGATTAGCCTGTGAAAAAGAAGATTTTGGGGGGACCTAATTGTGACCTTTCAGTACGTGGAGGGACCTTACAAGAAAGGAAGGGGACTTTTCACAAGAGCATTTAGTGACAGAACAAGGGGGAATGGTTTCAAACTGAAAGAGAGTAGGTTTAGATATTAGGAAAAAATTCTTTACTGTGAGGGCGGTGAGCATTGGAACAGTTTGCTCCGTGAAATTTTGGGTGTCCCATCCCTGGAGGTGTTCAAGACCAGGTTTGGATGGAACCTATGGCAGGGGGCTTGGACCTAAATGATCTTTAAGGTCACTTCCAACTCAGTCCATTCTATGATTCTCTGACTCTGTGACTGACCTTTAACCTGCAGTTTGTGGGAGCCAGGACTGCACATATTTGTTGGGGTAAAGTTGCTAGCTAGCCTTAGCACTTTCAGTCAGTCTGTTTTGTATCTGCACTGTTGATTCTTGCTGGGATAGTCAGCCACAGTTGTGCATAGCACTGTGATTGCTACCTGTGTAACCCCTGTGATTTCAGATTATCTGAAGAGCACTGTGCTGTTGAGATACTGCTCAAAAATGCAAATATGCACTGTGGGAATGCCCAGAAAAGATGGTTTCCCATCTGACTTCTATTTTTGCAAAGGAAGATAAACATTAAACAGTGGAAAGAACAAAAACATGATGGGAGTTAAGAGTGTGAGGCAACAGGAGAAGATAGAAAAGTTCTTCAGATGAAGGTTTTTGCAAAACAACAAGTACACTTGCCTTGAAAGTCACAGACATTGTTTTCATATGACAATAACTCTCACACAGAGGCCTCAGGCTCAATGTAATCTTACAAGGTATTTTTAGATGAGGGTGGCTATTGCTGCTATCAGTGTCTAACCTCAACTATCCTTAGTCTGCCAGTTCCTTGCTTACCTTTTAAATCTCTTGCCTTGTCCTTCAATAAAAGCTCAGATTTCTGTGTCTTCTGTGTATGAGCAGATTTCCCCCAACTAGAGGAGTGGAGGATTGGTGCAGTGAGCTCAAAGCAAGGCTTAGACAACACCAATACATATAAACCTAGAGGTGAAAGACAGAAGTTTGAAGACCATTTAGAAGGCATAACTATAAAAAGGTGTACGATTCTCTTCCTCTTCCCCTTCTTCTTCCCCTTCTTCTTCCCCTTCTTCTTCCTCTTCTTCTTCCTCTTCTTCTTCTTCTTCTTCTTCTTCTTCTTTGCTCTTTTTGTATCATTCAGACAATGTGGATTTTTCCAATGAGATGTTTTAGCTATGAATTGTGAAGTTAAGTCTATCACTATCTTCAAATGGTTGAGAGCTTCAGCCATGAAGGGTTGTGGTCACCTAAAAGCTACTTTGCAAAGCACTCTTGGTACAACAAAACCATCATGGTAATAAAAAGAAAAAAAGGGATTCAAATCTGAGACTACTTCAATACAAAAATTCTGCACTTGGAAGTAATTTCCAGCAATGTAATGATGCTCATTTACAGGGATAGGACTGGGGTCCAAAAGAGAACTAACAGACTAAACAGCTTGCTCAGTGGGGCTAAGCCCTTACCCAAAGTGAAGGGAAGAGAGGGGGCAGTGTGGCAACAGGAGGTCTAAGCAGGCCCG
The DNA here is from genome assembly GCF_965178545.1 of Coloeus monedula. Taxonomy (NCBI): domain Eukaryota; kingdom Metazoa; phylum Chordata; class Aves; order Passeriformes; family Corvidae; genus Coloeus; species Coloeus monedula. The sequence continues at coordinate 53,322,536 of NC_138783.1, forward strand.
CAGCAAGCCAGTCTTTAGAGCAGCCTGGAACATTAGTCATTGTGTGGCTGAAGCCATTTCAGCTATAAAAGATGCCACCAAACTGGCAAATGCTGACAAATAGCTGATAACATCTTTTACCTTACACTGCCTGAGTCATCCTCATTACAATTAACACAGCAGCTTGTAAATTAGGGGTGTAATTGCCTTAACATTCCAATAGTCAAGAAAGAGAAGAACAAATCTCCCAAATTAACCCCAGTTCCTGGAGGTGTGTCTCTTTCTCATGGAGTGTTCATCTACACTCATGATTCAGCTACCCCTTTTTGGTGTCCAAACTTAAGTAGCGAAAATTGGTTTGGAGGCCATTCTCCAAGAAGTCAGAAGGCAGCAGTGATGGAGCAGGGTCTGTGTCACAGAGGCATGAGTGTGCAAGAAAGGTGACCAAGGCATTGAAATGAGGAGCTGTGTCTGCAGCAAGGGCATGCCTTCTACTGACACCGTATTTCCCAGCAGATCTCCTCTCCAGTGTCCTCAAGGTTTATACAGTCCTCCCCAGCCACGTTATCCAAGTGTCTTCCAGAGGACACTGGTGACAGGAATGCCGTCTGCCACAACAGGCTCTTTCAGTTTCACCCATAACCTCAAAGGCAGTTTATTTCAAGTGCCCAGCATATGCATTGCAATGATGAGTAAATTCGTGCCTTTTCTCCTTGGAGATGGAGCCAGTGCCTAGGTCCAGCACTATGGATCAGAGAGAGCCTTCAGAGGGTAATCCAGTGACCCCAGCTAATAAAACACAGGGTGTGCATCAGTCCTGCTGCAGAGTGCCTCTTCCTCCCTCTTTGCTCACCTCCTACTGTCAGGAATGTTGATGCATTTTCTGTACAACCATCCAGCTCTTTCAGACCAGAAAAGAGCCTGCTCTTCCCTTCGAGGCTCTGGAGAACTGCTGCCAAGAAAAAGTAGAGGAGAGATGTGTCTGGTGCTGCAGTGAGCTATGAAGACAAGGATAGCTTACCTCTCCTTTCTGAGAAAATTGGGGCATCACATTCCCTCTTTAATCCCAGAGCTTTGTGGTATCCTTCTTGATTTCCATAATATTTCAAAATGTTTGAGGGCTTTTGGGGATAGCTTGGAATGGATACATTTTTGTACTCTTCCTTAGGTAAGTGTCACTGCATCAGAAACAGGATCTCTGGGCTGCACAGGTCTGTCAATTCTTATCTTCTTAACATGCTAATATTTATTTCTATGCCAATATTTCCCACTCGATGAAAGAGCTTTTCAGAATTTTACTCTAATATATTCACAGGCAAAAAACATATCTACTGTCTGTCTTTGATTTGTAAGACTAAACAAGCTGACAGCTTTCTCTGTCCGTTCATAGAAAAGGTCTCATTTCCCTCAAGCATCCCAGTGAGAACTCTGCTTAGAGAAGCCAAGGAATTCCTATGATATGCATAGAAAATTACCAGGCACGAAACATTTCTGAAAAATACTGTGGTTTAAGGCATTCTATAATCAGCATTTTTTACTTTTCCTTCTTAACACATCGAGGTTGTCTATTAAAATGGACAGCTGTCCTAATAATACAATTCAAATTCTTAAAATGAAATTTCAAGAAATAGAAAATCCATAAAATAATTGTAACATTTTTTAAAATCTAAGCATTTTCAGTAGAAGAATTTTGATATAATACACAACCTTATGTTACAAGTCAAAATATCATTAGTAGTTTCAATGATGCTTTAAATTAATCTGATTTATACATGTGTTACTTAATATCTCTAAGCAATATTTGCCTCATTTCATATAGATTTCAGGTTGCTTTTGGCAGTTTATATATAGTAGCTAACTCCTTAACACATTTGTGAATGTGATTAATTTATTTTTAGTTGTTTATGGCAAGTTAATATGTTTCTATAAGTAGCAATGATGGTAAAATTCTCCCAAAGCATGGCAGCTACAGATGCAAGCATTATAAAGACTAAATAGTGTGTATCATCTTATAAATTTGTCCTTGAGATAATACAAAATGAGGCACAGTCAGTTAAGATATTAATCCTGTATGTTTAAAGTCCCTGACAATGAAACTATTTTATAAAATAGCTTTTAAGGCAGTTATAAGAGCGGTTCTGTCTCCATTAACACCCACACACACATTAAGCAAGCCTCCATTTCACTTTGATAATTTTAGAACTGGATGGCTCTGTTATGAAGCTGAGAAAGCAACAAACTCTGTGTTCCTTTTGTGCTGCCTGCAAAATGGGGGAGATGATCTCCAAAACCGGGTGGGTACACCTCACACGGACAGCAGGGCTTGCACCCAGGTGTTGCCTCCGTGCCTCCTGGGGAGCTGTCCTCATTTTACAAGGGACCATCATGGCTGGGACCCTGTGCTAACATTTTGCAAACCTTTAATGTCACAAAACTGGTCTGTTCACTACAGAGGTGTGACTGGGCACAAAACTGCATGTCAAAGGCTGCATTGCATCCTGGAGGGTGTATGTATGTATATATATATGTATATATGCACAGTCACATCTGCTTTAGCACGGCGCTTCAGTGAGGCACTTAAACCCAAAACGATGGTCTGAAGAGGCAGGGAAAGGCTGTGGGGAAAGGCAGACTTGAGGCAGACCTCGGCAGGATGTGGCTACAGCAGGTACTGCGAATGATTTCCCTGCTTTCTCAGCCTTGCCTGCTCTCTAAAGCAGCTGTGCTGCTACCGCGGATCCTCCCGTTTGCAGCTCTAGGGCTGGGATGCTTTGAGTACAGCTTAGGTGAGCTCCTAACTCCCAGCAGAGCTCGAGCAGGAACTAGATCTTCAGATTTATCTCCCTCTGTCCCTCTCCCCCCTCCCTCCCTCTCTCCTCTCCCCCTTCTCCTTTGTGCTTTCAGCTCATTAACTCACTGATTTCAAGCTTGGTCCCAGCAGATTCTCTCAGAGGCAGAGCAGTAGCTGAGCTGCACAAACATATTTGTGTGTTATTATCTAAAAGGAATTGCTGCTGATTGATTGACAGGAGGGCAAACTGAGAGACAACAAATTCTCCCCTGCTTTCTCTTCCTCCCCTCCTTCCGCCACCCCTTCTTTTGGGCAGTAAGAGGGAAATAGCTTGTGCCACTCAACGAGGATAAGGCACCAATATGGGTAACAAAAATAAGCACGATTCGGTGATATAAGATGAAAAGCTGAGGCACAGAAGCACTCAGGCTTAGGGGGAAAGCCCAGCTCACAGCTCATGGGCATTCAGAAGAGATCCTCAGCTGCTGCAGTTGATGCTGTCTGGTTTCATTCACTTGCAAGTGTTGCTCTGGCAGGAGACAGACTGGTGCCAGAGCAGCGTGGCTGTGAGCAGGTGACCCACGGGGGTCTGTGCCCTGTGCATTGCTGCCAGACCCCCTGGCAGCCCTCTGCTCCTTTCATGCCCATCGTGAGGAGGGCTATCTGGAGAAACTATCATGCATCGATGCCTGTGTCCATCTCAGATTTTGTAGTGACAAAACCAGCAGGATGACTTCTTCAGAGAAATACCCCCCAACAATGCTAGAGCTGCTGGGTACACAGAGCAACTCAGGTTTTTTTAGTTAGTGGTTCAGGTGCTCTTGAAGCCCCATGTTGACCCTAGTCTGACATTTTCCTCCATGTCAGGATGAGATCCCATTGTCAGGAGAAGCTCCAGCATAACCACAGCACTGAGGAGGAGTCACATCTCTAGAGCATTAGCTGGAACAAAAGACGTCCCAAGGCAAAGCAGAAGAGCTACTGGTTACCACTGGTTCTGCTGGTTTTCGTGCTGGTGTCAGCCAAATCTCTTCAGGATGGCACAAGAGGGATGGGTGCAGAGGGAAATAACTTCGCTTCACCAGAGGCTGGAAGGAGAGCACAGTACAGCAGGGTGGGAATCAGGTGTGGAAGCTCAGCAGAGCAAGTAAGTTAGCATCCTGTCCCCAGTGTGAGAAGTGTTCCCATGCTGCTTACAAAGCCAATGGTAAAAATGGAGAAAATTATTATTTCTGGGCCACCACCCTGTGCAGGGATGGATGGAGGGTGGCCAGCTCTGAAGGAAACCCCGCAGCACCAGCGGCTGCCTCTGAGTGGACGAAGCCCCTATTGACGTGGCCCATGCTCTGCCCTCTTGGGCATAATTATTTAGACTATTCACTTCCTAATGTTTGCTTTAGAGTAACAGATAGATGCACCACATGATATTTACTTGCATTTTGCCTTGGTGCCAAGTACTACTACCCTGTATTCTCTGTGTTGAAATGTAACAGGGGACACCACCTGCTTGCTGAAGTTTTTTGTCCCAGTACACAAGACAGAAAAGGAGCCAGATTTTTTTCTGCAGTGTTACACACAGGAGGATGAGCAAACCCCCATCCATGCAGGTTTGCACTGCAGCAACTCTTAAGCACATCCGCTTTACAGCAGCATGTGTTTAAATTATTTGCTAAATCAGGGCCTTCAAACGGAGCCAAATCCATTTCGGGAAAAAGGTCCCAGTGCCAGCAATTAGACAGGGACTAGCCAGGTCCAAATTTTTTGCCTTAATTATAGGAAGGTATTTTATCTACTAGTGCATTCTTTCAAGTCATACATATAACTCTTCCACAAGTAATCCAGGAGGTCAAAAAAACATTTTGCAAAGCTTCCAAGATGCAAAGGCACAATAAGAGGAAACAATTATTTTTTCCATTAAATGACAAAAACAGAAAGAAGGGTGCCACTTCTATGGAAATCACATTGGCTCCCCTGCTCCTCTGAGGCTCTTCTAGGAAACAGGACTGGGTTCCTTTGGTTCCCTTTGAAGAGGACAATGTCACTGAATTTCAAGCCATTCATTTGCAGAGACCAAAGACAAATATTTTCCTGAACTTTGACTACCTGAATCAGGGAAAAAAAAATGTTTATAAACAGACACTGATGTTATTGATGACATACCTGGCTGAAATCACAAAGGCTTATCAGTATTCAGGGGCTTCTGAAGTAGGGTTTGTAAATGTCTAATATGTGTGTAAGTGAGCTATTTCCTGTAAATCAATGTACCTTACTTTTGACTTCAGCTTAATAGCAAACATACCCTCCAAAACAAATGACACAATCATCGCTTTATCTCTACATGAATGCTGTCCTATACCATTCTGCTCTTTTGTCTTTTTCTTTCAGCAGAAAATTTGTACTCGTCATAAGCTTCAATTAAGGTAAATGAACGCTATAAATCTGGAATCCCTGAATGTATAATCAGCAAACAAAGGCTGGTTTCTTGGATGTTTTTATTAAGAGGATGTACCTTAATGAATAGATAGCAACGAATGCTAGAGATGACAACATCATGGCAAAGTGGGGACTTGCTTTATATAGTTTTAAGAGTGCCTATTCTGATCATTTAAGAGACCAGAAGAATAACATGGAGCAAACACACTGGTTCAGAGATCAAGGAAGAAAACCAACCCAATTTCATTTTGTCCTTCAGACCACAGAAGATAGATGGGTAGAGTTTCTGTATTCTGGATTTCTGGTATTAGCAACATTTTCATGGCCAGTCACCCCCACCAAGTGATGTAAACAGACAGTATCTTGAACTTGTTGAAGTCCAGCCAGTTTATCATACCTTCATGTGCCCTTGTTTATTTTTAAGAGCTGCCATGTGGAAAGCACACCATTAGCCAAGCAGCAGAAGCTGATTGAACTGGTTCTCACACCACTGGTGAGCCTGGTCCACAGCTCCATCCTGCCCTTTCTCTCCAAGCCAGTACCAGGGTCTAACACACATAATTTGTCCTACAGAGCTTCTGGAGTAGACTTGTTTTGTCATTTCCCAGGCACCAAGTTGGCAAAAGGCAGTTTGTCTGTCTCTTTTATGGCTCACAGGGAGCCCAGCTGAATTGCCATAAAGTGGGAACCTGCACTGCCATGAGCTTTCTCTGTTCTATGAGCCCAAGGTAAGCAAGCAGGCCGGCCTTGCTCCCCCAGGGCCATTGGCATGTCACAGGGGGCTGGCCCTTGGGCCCTGCTCGCTGTCACGTGTGCTGGGCGATGCAGGTAAATATCTGATGTGGTGCTCTTTGGACATGGGCTGTTTGCCAACCTTCAGAAAAGATTGAGGCTCTCATTTCACAACTGAAGGGCGGGAAAGCTAAAACATTTGGGAGCTGGCCCTGTTTGAGTACACACATCTCTCTTGCTAAATGGGATGTCTAAATTGCTAAGTCTTCAGCAGTGTTTTCATCAGTAACGTAGCGTTACACAGAAAGCTCTTAGAGCAAAAGACAAAAACTCACCCCAGCAAACAGTCAGGGCTTGAGATCACTTTGAGATTCATTACTTTTAAATTATGTTCTCAAATTGAAAATGGCTGCCCAGAGAGAGGGAGGAAATAGCCTGGACCATCTCACATATCTACGGCACTAACCAGGCAGAGCAGAAGCTAAACCAGACTGCTCTGAGCAGATGTGTATGGAACATTTCTGCCAGCACTGCTTGCCTGTGTGGATTCTCTAATGTCCAGACAAGAATGAGTTTATCAGCCATCAGCTCCCTTCATGATAATTCTCAGCAAAAGGGAAGAATTAAACCACTGGATTCACACATTATGGGGATAGGAGAGACACACATATGCCTGTAAATTTTCTAAGATTATGTATTAACCTTAGGAAACAAGAGTTATTTATCTGCTAGAGCAGAAGGTGGTACAGCAGCTGTTCCTAAAATCAGAAGTGCTTACTGAAAAACCCAGCAGCGTGTATCCATTAGCTAAGAGGAATCTTTGCCATATATCTTCAGCCATACAAACAGCCAAGGATTCACCTGCTCATCTCCCTGATGAACACAAACACCTGCACAGCTCCCACTTTGTGATACCATTGAGATCAAAGACAAAATCTCCCTGCACTTCAGTGGATCAGTCAAATGCATACTGAGATCCTGCCCAGCCGTGCAATGTAAGAGAATGAGGTCATCAGCATGGTGAACAAATGTAGGTAAAATCCACACACACTCCCATTGCCTAAACCCTCTGTGCATTTCTTGCAGCTTGGGTGCAGGATAGCCACCTCCTGGAGAGCCCCATTTGTTTGCCCATGGCATGGTCACCATCATTGCAAGGCATCACACTGCCCTGCTGTGCTAACACTACACTGGAGGGCTGGGCACGCAGCACCATGCTTTAAATTTTCCACTCTCTTCACCAGACACCTGGCTTTTGTGCCATTGACCCAGTGAAAATTCGTCTCAGCAAACACCAGGGACATTTCTCCAGCAATGTGGCTGGGACAAGAAATCCACTGAGCTATAAGGTGCCCAGAGTCTATGAAAGCTGATTTCATCACCATCGCTCAGGAACTTTAGCCATGATTTACATGGGTCTACTGAAATTCACCATCCCCAGGGGATGGCTGCAGTGTGCTGCGCAGGGACAGGGATGCAGATGGACCAAAGCATCCTGGGGCACTCCTCCTGCCAGCTGGGCACTACTGGAGCCATCCTTGGGTCTGGGAAAGTCTAATGCTCTGTCAGGAAAGTGTGCTTGAAAGCCTGCAATTCTGCTTCGTGAAGGCTCCATGCATGGCTGAGGTCAGGCTTGAGGTATGCTGGGAGAATCAGGAATTCATTCCCTTGCTGCAAGCCTGGTGATGGGGATTTTCTCCGTAATACCTGAATTCTGCTTTATAATAAGAAACTAATTACCTTAAATGAAGTGAGGCTCAGTGCAACTAGTGAACTAGATGTAAAGTATAATCATCCCTCATATTGACAGGACAGCAAGTAATTGGCTAGTTTCCTGCAATTTTCACATCAGCTCACTTTGGTATGCAGTCACTTCACTGCTCTGCCTCAAACCTCCCTTCTGTGCCAAGTAAATAGGGTGCAATCTTTTCCATTTATTGTAAGAGGTTTTGGAGCAAGCCCTGCACATGTGGGAATTACAGCTGCAGTGTTAAGGATGCTGCCTGCTGTCTCTGAAGCTCTCACTCACAGAGCTCATCACACACCAGTCCATAGGCCAGCGGCCAGAAATGCACTTGTTAGCTCCTTGTAGATACACCTGTGAGGTCATTACAGCAGGACAGACAGATTTTTGTGGACTGGTAGTCACTGAAAAAGCCAATGCTCTTCACAGATTCAGGCCACTGGGTCTGACACAGTAAAGCAAACTAAAGTCAGATCAAACCATTAAACTCCGTCAGTTCATGAGAGTGTTTCAGCAGTCCTGTGTTTGGTACCATTTAGCAAAATGAAGAAATTAGTGCAGTTACAAGAAGCTGATACTTCCTTTTCTATTCATACTCCAGAGAACTTCGGGCTTCTCCAGGTTTACTACTTCTGTCTGCCTGGAAAAATTTGAACCTGCCTTGGCTGTTTCCTTGAGCAATGTGGCAACCACCAACTGGGAAATACTTTCAGTTACTGATCCTGGTGTCTATTTCTGGAGTAATTTACTGAATATATAATATTTCAGTTATCACTGAAGCAGACCCTGGTCCCCAGCTGCCAGTTTATACATCCTGTGGATTTTCTGTCCTCATCTCAGTTAATGTTGAAATGTTGAATAGTTATTCTTTATTGATAAATATTTAAGTGAGAGAAGTATGCTTCTGAGGGCTCTTGCAAAAGAGATGGCTGAGGAGAATTAAAAGGAGAGGAGCTGATTTGAAGCCAAATGTAAATCACAGTGAGGATATGACCTGTGCCTCTTATCCTTTGGATGAACAGCCACAGAACTCCAGAACTGAAGAACAAGACTATAGCCCTGTAGATAGCCAACCCCTTTGAGGGTATTTGTTTGTTCATTTCTTAGGCAATGTCCCTGGACCCAGCCAAGGCAGTCAAATACAAATTCCTAGAAGGACAGAGACCCTATCTGTAAATGAGAGCATCCTGCCATGCCTTACTGCGGCTGTTCCCTGACAAGAGGACACAACCTCAAGTTGTTCCAGAGGAGTTTCAGATTGGATATTAGGGTTGTCAAGCACTGGCACAGGCTGCCCAGGGAAGTGGTGGAGTCACTGTCCCTGGACATATTTCAAAAATGTGTAAATGGGACACTGAGGGACATGGTTTAGTGGTGGACTTGGCAGTGCTGGGTTAATGGACTGAACGATCTTGAAGATCTTTTCGATTGTAAATGATTCTACGATGCTATGACAACACCAGTGGCTTTTCTGTCCTCTCCCTAGGCATAAAATTAAGAGGATCCATGTCCTCTTTCCTTTAGCTGATTATGGAGCTTTCTTGGCCTCTCCTTGCCACCATAAGCATTAGCTTTTCCACCGTGCTAGGATTTGTATTTATTTGGGTCTCTGTTTCAAAACACAGTAGCCCTGACTACAAGCATTTTACTGCATCTGTATTTGTAAACATGCTGAAAGGTGCACAGGATCACATCTCTGGAGACAGCTGAGCATCTCATGGTCCTGTGGAACACAACAAGAAGATGAAAGAGCAAGACATCTCATATATGCATCTCAGGTGGAGATCTAGCTAAGGGGGAGACAGAAGAAAAATGGTTCTCATGAGCAGATCTGGTCAGGAGCAGTAAGACTGCAGGTAAATTGTCTCCCTAAGGTATATTATTTTTAGTACTTGAGCACAAGTATCCAGGATACTTTTCCTTTGAACTGTGCCTCAGCCATGTGCTTGGAGCCACCCTCACCTGTCCTATGCCCCTTCAGTGTCTGGAAAGTGGGACAGTTTCAACTGAGAAGAGCACAACCCTGCCCAAAAGGTAGTCAAGGTGGTTGCAGCACTGCAGGAGAAGATGCTTTCAGCTCAGAGCAGGCAGGGAATAGAAGATGTCTGCCCATCCTTTGGTCTGTAAAATCAGTCCAAGGCCACTTGCCAACTTCTCACCACCAAGTTGTGGTAGAAGTGGAGTTTCTAGATCCCAGCTTGGTTTTGTCTGACTTGTTGCTTAACACTCAAAATGTGGCCAGCTCTAGAGCTACTCAGAGTCAGAGAGCCAGCTGCTAAGTGGGATTTTACATCTTAAATTTTTTCATGGGAGCAGATTAGCGGATTAGTCATATTTTTTCAAGTGCTGGTCCATAGGATCTCAGAGTCCCAGCTGTAAAAAACAGGATAGTTCCCAGGTTTTGGAACTGTTTGGGAAAGAATGACATTTCTTGTGAGGAGTGTGAAGTCAGAAGTGAAAACTGTGCTTTGGTGTATGAACACACATCTCAGTGAGTTCCTGGGATAGAGGTGTTAATAGGTGCCATGGATACGATAAAACAGAGGACTTGTTTCCTGATGGAGTGATATTACTTTCTGTTTATTCATATTACACTTATTATAACACTATCAGCGTGAAGAGGGTTATAATAATGAGGACAGCAGAGATAAGATCATGTGCCTGCACAGGCTGCTGGTGCCTTGCACACAGCTTGATCCTATTCAAAGTCTTAAACATACTTAAATCCTATCCAAATCCTTTATCACTTTAATCCTCTTATGGCTTTAATGCTTCAAAAATACACCCTGGATCACTCAGCCTGACAACCTGTAAAGAGAGGAAAGGCTGGGACTTTTGATGGCACATGTGGCCTGTGCCTTGCACGTCTAGCTCAGGGCAGAGGGGGTACTCAGAAAATCCCGTGTGGCCGGGCAGGATCCCCCTGTACCAGGGGGATGGGAGGGGCTCCCTGACCCCTGTCTCTGGGAAGTGGGATGGTGCTGAGCGTCATGGGCATGGGAACACGTTCCTTTCTGGGAGAGACGAGATGGAGGTGGGTTCATGGTGCTGTAAATGAAAGCCTCTGCATGGCAGTGGGCTGTTTGAAAGGATGAGTGTCCCCCTGGTGCTGACACCCCTTTTCTTGGAACAGGCACAGTGCCAGAAATCCATGTCACTATCATTTTAGGATAACGATTTGGAGGGGGAGGGTTTATTTTCCAGTCTGGGTGCTCACTGTGCTTGGCATGACAGAGACATCACTTTGGCTGGAGCCTGTAGCTTTGACTGGAATATGAAAAAAGAAAAATGGCAGCAACAAAGTAACTCTTTGGGACTGAGGTTTGTTCTACAGGGAGATCTCTTTTTACCTCTAAAGTTTAGGCATTGTGAGCTGAGGGAGGGGCATTATTATCTACCATAATTCTTTTTCCTGAGACAAAATAAGAGGTTAGTAGGTTTGACATTAAAGGATGCTTTTAAAATGTTCTTTTGCAGTATATTTCGTTGCATATATCCACCAAGTGTGGGAATAAAATGTGATACTTAGGGGTTTACTCATCATGTGGCTTCTCTTATTTCAATGAAAATAATTGATCCCAGATTTGTACATGCAATAGTGCTTTGCAAGGAACCACATACTGTACTGAATGCTGCATACTGTACTCGTATTAGAACTTTGTGTCAACCCATGTGAATTATTTGCAAGGCAAAACACAGAGGAATTCTCTCCAGGGTAACACTGAGGTTACAGCAGTTCATTTAGCAAAGACAGATCAGCTTCTGGGCTGGGAAAAAAGTTTTATGATCTGTTTGTGGGGCTGTTCTGGTTCAAATATGAGTGTGCCAGCAGCAAATGCTAACTGGAAGAGGAAGGCACATCTCAAAGATCTGCAGCAGTGACCGTATTCCAGCACACACTGCAGACGGCGCCCTGGGGACGAGCTCCCGCTGTGGCTGAGCAGGGACAGGGAGCACAAGTAGTGCTGGGCTCCGACTGCACTGCGGCGCTGGGGATGCAGGCTGGGCTCCCTCCCTTCTCTCCCCATCACCTCCCCACCCCAGCCTCCATGCAAATGTGGCCCAAAGTAACAGAGTGACAGAGCTGCTGGGATGATAGGGCGGTGGCACCCCCACAGCCTTCTTACTGCTGATGACAGACACGCACCAGGAGGGAGCATGTTTTTGGGTTAGGCGCTACCTCCCCACCCTTGCCCACCCTCATGACAGCACAGCCTCTTCAGCCTACAAGTTCAGACCTCCTGATTCACCACTAAACTTGTATCATCCTGCAAAACCCTCTTATGCTATCAAGCCAGACCTCACAGATATTGCTTTGTGGGCTAATGCTCGTGGCTGCCATGTACATCAGTGACAGCGTGCACGAGCCAGCCCAAACTAGGCACCTGCCAGATGCATCAGGACCCAAACTGTTATCAGCTAATTAATTTTTTAACACTAGGACACCTCAGGTCCCATATGAATCCCACAGAACACAGCCTCACCACCTGAGAAGCCTCTTTAGTGCCCTGAAATGCTGACTTCATACAGTTCAGATCACTGAAGCTATTTGGGCTGTATATGGGGAAAATTGCATCCCCACCTCCTTGGCCTTGTATCACACTTCTCCTCATGGTAAAGATGCAGTGCTATGTTAAGTCTTACCCCCACTCTGCCCTCCATCCTGTTGGGAATTTGTCTCTTCTCAGAGAAGCCCACAGAGTCATCTAACTCCTTGACCCCCTATGAGTGATGGAAGGGCAAAAAATACAAGAGGACCTGCAGTGCCATTCAGGGGAAGAGGGTGCCTCCACAGGCACTGAGGGTCAGAGTTACGAGCTTGTTGTCCAACAGCAAAAAACATGGGAGCTATGAGGTCTGCAGCACTGAGTATCCAGGTTTGAAGTGTTCCAGCAATGACCACAACCAATAAATATTAGCAAATTTAGGGAAATTTCAATTTCCCTGGATTACTTAACATTTCCATAGTGTTTCTGATGACATGTACACCCCAAATAGATATGGGGAGGTTTGTTTGTTTGTTTGCTTAAACTTTAATTTGCTGTTGTTGTCATTGTCGGGGTTTTTGTTTGGGTTTTTTTAGTTTGGTTTGGTTTGGTTTTTTGTTATGTTCATGTGCTTGTTTTGTCTTCATTTCCATCCCTGCTTTCTTTTTTTCCAGCACTGCAATATTTCGAGTCCACCCTTGCAATATTTCTGATGTGACTTACACCCAAAGGAGCTAGCTCCATATGATGGAGGCAATTCAGCACACAAACTACAGTTTTCACATTACCTTCCCTCCTTAACCAACTCCCCCAGAAATTCCAGCATTCAAAGATGAATTCTTTACAGGTTGTCCTAGAGAAAGGGTGAAGTCCATGCAGGGATACTGAGTAGCCCTGTGCATAGAGTCTGCTGAGGAGACCAGCATCACAAACCCAAAGATGAGACTGTTGCACCAGCTTGTCCATCTCCAGAAGAATTGGTACCATCCTCTGCACCACGTGTGTTGACACCTAATAATCTGATCTTTTAGTACTCTGTCAACTTGGGAAATCTACCTGTGTCCATCTTCTGAGCTTGGTTCTGAGTATCAAGTCTGTCTGTATGTGCCTTTGTAAGACTTTAACACTGGTGTTTATTTTGCCTGTGTGTGTTTTGACTTTTTTTTTTTTTCTTTTCATTCTCTTTGACCTTAGGTATGAATTCCTGGAGCCATAGGAAGGGAAAATTCTTGTATCACCTATGGATGTGAAAATCACCTTCACAAATGTCATATACAAACAAGCTAAATGATGGCACCCTCTGTCAAACTAGATTTTTCCATCACAGCCAAGTGCTGAGGGGTGTCCAGGTGGGAGGAATGGACATGTTGCTTTCTACCTCTGGCCTAAACTCCTGCTGTGATGTGTGAAAGAAATCAAGGAAGGAAAAAGCATCCAGCTGTTTTACTATATTTAGACATCTTGTGTCTTTCTCAGGCTGGTTGAAGCATCTGGAAGTAGAGCCACCACCACTTGAGCAATCTGGGTTTGGGACAGCCCCAGGGATGTTCGTGACCTGTTTGTGCTGGGGCTGTGTGACCAGGGTTTGCACAACCTGGGCCAGACAGTTCCCCATTGCAGAGCAGGGTGAAGCAGATGTTGTGAAAGTCAGCTGGATGGCAGTAGGCTGAAGGCAAGTGAGACCCTCATTTCTCATTCCTTACCTCTCCTGGATACAACCTGGCTCCCAGTCTGGCACTGCCCTCCCTCTACCCCTACCCTCACATTGGGGTTTGCCCCTGAAGAACAGCTACACCAAACCCGGGATGCAATGGGGTCAATGTGGCAAAACCAGAGCCACTCAGCCTCCCCTGCAGCCCCTCCTCCCCCTCTTTCATCACTCATCAAGTGCTAAGCAAATGTCTGTTTTCTGAAAATGACTTGACCATTCATTCTTTCCATTTCTAGAAATCAATGAGAAATGGAGAGCTTGGAGGGAAGCTGTGGCCACTTCATGCTACTGCCAGCAGCTGTAGTAAGCTACTTGGACCTGAAGCAAGCATAAGGACATCTGCTCCAGCCTCCTGATACCAGAAGCCATAAAAGCTCCTGCAGGATGCTAAAACAACCTTGGAGACTTCTGTAACAAAGACTCAGATCCTTAGAGACTTCACCTGTACCACACCCAGAAAGCAGGGGGATCCTTCTACATATTTGGCCCTTGCAGTGCAGGTAGGTCATGGCCAAAGTTGCTGAGAAAAACAGTCCATTCCACTGTGCAACAGCCAAAGACAATATGATGGCAATAGAGATGCATCTCAAAGATTTGGAAACAAGAACTTTCTCCTAAATTGTACTGACAATTTTCCTGCAAGAAGTAAACTTAACTTGTCTTCTCCATGGGCAGTCACAGCTTAGGAGGCTTCCCTTGTGTCTTGGCTTCCATTGTGCTTTCTTCCAGGGCTGGGTAGAAAGGTGTGTTTTAAGATGGGATTAAGAAAGGCAAGACATCTGAGGTCAAGAAGATTAGCAGTGAAATTTTGTTTAGCTAGGCAGATCACTAACTACACTGTACTGCAAGAGCTCCAGTTCAGCTGGCCCGGCCCAGCTGTTGAGGTAACAGGGAGTCTTGCACCTTTCAACAATGCTGTGGGTTTATTTCCCAGCAGAAATACTTGAACTCTGTCCAAGTGAGTGACTGAATACTGCCTCTCACTTTTCCCCCTAGCAGAGGAGGACAAGCAGGCCCGCCTGGAAGGGAGCTCACATTTCTTCCTGCCTTGCTCTCCGAAGGCATGTGAGCTCAGCCTCGTCTTATCACTCCAATCTCTGCGGGCCTGAGCCTCCGGGGTTACAAGAGTTCAGGACCACACAGAGTCAGATGCTACATTAGATGGATAACATGAGTCCAAAGCCGAGGCTAACACTGAGAGCTGTGCAGTGGGAAAGCAGATACCACATTAGCTGAGTTCCATGATGCTTTCAAACATACTTTGATACCATGATGCTGGGTTTTATCTTTTATACGCTCAATTTGAACACTTTAGTGAGATATTTGTGAAATTCTGCTAATCAGTTGCAGCATCACCTAGATGTTTCATCTTTTTTTAATCAGAATGTTACCCTGTCACTTATTTCACCATAATGGTCCTATAAAAAGGTCTAAAAAGGTTAAATGCACTACTCTGATGTCAAGGAGCTTGACAATGAAAACATAATTTTACAAGTTGCTGCCAGACAGTAAGTTGTGAAAGATTCACCATGACCAGCAAGGAGACTGGATATGGCCTTCCCCAAAAGTCTTTGGAGTATAAATATTTTTTTATCAGCTGTGTAAAATACCAATGCACTGAGTGTGTGCCAAAATGCCGACCAGGCTGCAGCATGTCTGACTGACCATAAAGGCAGTCTGGGACTGAGAAGGCTGTGGTGGATATAGGCTGGGTATCTTCTCCTTGGGACAGGCAGCAACAAAGGGTTTCTAGGACTTTTCAAGGCAGTAACTTCTCTGACCTCTGAATGCAGGAGGACACTCATAGCAATCATGCCCCCTAAAGCCTGACTGTTATTGTTCTGTTTACTTAAGCACCTCTCCAGTTCTCAATAAGTAGCAGCAGATTCCAGGCAGCACTAAGGCTAAGAAATGGATTATTGGTAGCTCAGAGATATTCTCCCAGTGCTGGTCCCCTCTTGTGCAGGTCGAGTACTGCTCCAGCTGTCACCAGGGAAAAGCTGCATTTGCTGCAATTTTGTTTTACATCCCCTCCCTGCCTCCCCCACAATGTACATTATGGAAAAATAAGAGCAGGCAAGGCCCTCCATTCACTGAAAACCAGCAGTGAGGTAGACTTATCAGGGGGATTTTCCAATATTTCAAGGTCTGGTTTAGTGTTTCATTTTGGCACTTGTTTGTCTTGATTTATCAGAGGGAAAAGGGGACCAGCCAGCCAGCTCCAGAAGGTTTTACTCAGTTGTGATGATGGTGAGAAGGGTGCTAAATCAACAGCAGAAGGTTTGGTGATGTTTTCATTCTGTAACTCATCTGGCAATTGTAAGACGTACGGCAGGCTTGACCCATACATGCCCTGACCAAGGCACCCTGTACCTCACCACCCTGTCCCTGCTAGTGCAATCCACAGTTCCTCAGCAAAAGTGGAAACTATGAAGGCACTTTCTCACACGTACTGTCCCAAATTCCTGCTGTCTATGGCTCAGGGAACAGAAGCTGTCCTTATTCATGTCCTCCATGAGCTCTTAGTGTATGAAGTTGTGAAAATTGGTTTAGTGAATGCTCCCCTCTCCTTTTTCTTGTATCTCAAACTAAAGTACAAAACACAAAGATCAAGACAGAATGAGAGGCTCTTGGATGTGGTCTCAAATGGCAGCAGAAATGCTGAGAGAAGGGTAAAAGAGAAAGGAAGCCAAAGTAGTTGATTGTGCAACATCACGATATTTTTATGGTATAGTAATGTCAGATTCAGCTCCTTCCTGCAAATTTCAAGAGATTCAAAGATTGTGTTCTCAAATGTTGTTTCAGAGAAATATTATTTCCATCAAGCATATATCTATGTATTTCATAGCTGAGTGCCATCTCTCTAAAGTAGGGGTAGGACAAATACTGCATGACTTGAGTGACTGATTACACTTCATTAAGAGCAACTATTGTATATCTAAAAATCCAGGGCAGGAGCAACCTACAGAAAAGCGCATTCCTGTAATCCTTAAAAATAATCAACAAATTCCCAGAAATTAGGGAATGATTGGAAGGCTATACTGATTGAATAATTAAGCCAGAACAGATGATTCACTTACGCTAATCAGCAAAAATACATGGAGAGAAACTTGAAAACCACTCAGCTGCTGAATTGCTTGGCCCAGCGGGAGTTGTCGCTTGTTTTTATTGGCCATTAATTAACTGATGCGTTTAAAAAGGCTAAATATAAAAAGGGGCCTTACAAAAAATGACGGCGGCAAGCCGAGCGCTGTGTTTCACCATGACAGCTGGAGTAAAGCTCTCTGGCCGGTTATCGCCGTCACTGCAACGCGCTCGTCTGGAGCCTCTGCTGCCGTTTTGCCTCTGCCTGCTCCGGGCACAAGCGCTGCTTGGCTCAGGGCTGCGTGTTCCTCGGAGCCACGGTGAGTGCCGGGAGCAGCCCAGGGCCGTGGCTGGGATGTAACGCACCCGTGCGCGGCATGCGGCTTTTCCCTGCGCCAGCTGCGGAGATAATTCGTTCATGGAGTTTTGGTCACACTTGTCTGCGCTTCTGAGCTCTGGCAACTGTGCTGCCTGGCACAGGGGCAGAGCCCGTGGCAGGCGGGTGGTGGGGTGGGCTTCAGGCATCTCTGTGTGTATTTATAACTGCTCCGTGCTCTGCGACCAGAGGCAGCTGACAGCGGCACTCGGTGAGGCTGTGCCCAGGACCCTCATGCCTGCTCTCCGACCAGCCACTGTCAATCACGATGCTGAGATTTAAATTTCATGAGCTAATCCGGTTCCACAATGAAATGTCTCTCAGCTGGAAAATGCCAGTTCCATTAAGACAAAAATTTTTTTTTGGAAAATTTTGGTTTTTTCCATGGAAGTTATTTTCAAAAAAAATTGATCAGAAGCCATCAGTCAAAAGCATCCCTATTCAGCCTTTTTGAGATGAAATTTGATTTTCTGTTTCAAAGCAACTTTTCTATTTTGTATTAAGAATTTTTCAAATGTTCTAAGTCCTAGAAAAACATGGTATTTTCATTTTTTCCCAAAAAGGAATCTGACCAGAAGCATTATTTTTCTCTTTTCAAATTGTCTTCTAAACAGTTTATTCTTTTTGTCATCTTTTCATGTTCCATTCCTAAAAAGAAATAATTTTTGAATCATCAACTGTCCTTTGAAATGTAAAAAGTTGGTTCCCACAGAGCCCTTTCTAACAGAAGGAATGTATTTCAGCGAGTGTTCCTACCATAAAGAGCTTCCAGACAAAACTGATTTAAAAGTCATTTAATTTAAATTTCCTTTTCTGCACAAGCTTCTGCTGGTGCTCACAATTGTTTCTAGATCTCTGTTCTTCATTCATTGCAGACTCGTTCTGACCTCAAGTCCCACTTCCTGCTAAGCCTGGGAATAGAGATTTATAACTTCACTGGGTATCGGACACCATGGATTTGGTGAAGATACTGCTTTTACAACATTTCATAATCTTCCTCTCCTCACTGAAGTCTCCCTGTCCCATAGGCATAAATGAGGAGACTGTCTCTCTTTTCCTGCTAAAATTAAGGCTACTTCACAGGTTCCAACAGTCTCCTTTCCAATCCTCTGAAAAATATCTGATTACACTCAGCGCATTTGTTCACAATCCCTATTTAGCTTTGAAATTCGCTGCTTCTCTATCAAACCTGCAAAATGTCTTGCCTATCTGAAAGCTTGTCTGCTTTTTCAAACTACATTGTTTGTCCAAGAAGGGGAAGTATCTACCTGGAGACTTTACCCTGCCTTTTGTTGCAGCTCTATTTTGCAACACATGTTACTCTCAGGAACAGACATCATGAAGAGCATGAGACAGTGGGAGGAGAGCAGAACATCATCATTATGCCAATAGCCCATGTTGTAGGCCCTGGAATAAGATTCAGGGGACCAAATACAGACATATCTGCTTGTATCCTCTGTCCGCCGAGATGATCCCACTCTTGGTGTCAGGATAGGACCAGGCTACTTCACCCAAAGCCTGCTGTTCCATAGGAACACACCAAGTCACACCATAGAGACCAGCCCCACCCCCCCACGCACCTTCCAGCTTGAAGAGAGTTGCTAAAATAGGGCAAGAGGGTCTTCTAATTTGGAGGAACCAATGCAACCAGAGATAAAAGCCCTTTGACTATCCCGTGAAGAACAAAACCGAAATCCAACGGTCCTTCCAACATCGTAACATACAATCCTGCTTCCAATTCTTCATCAGATAAGAATGTCTTGTGCACTTTGGGCCAATTTATTCTGGAGCAGAAAGCTGTAGCCACACACAGCCCACCCCACTGTTTCCTGTGGGAGTTACTAAAAAATCTTCTGTCCTTCCATTCCCCTGACCAAAATATTTCTAAACATTCTGAGAGGATCTTGCAGGCAACCATGTGACTACATTTAGGAAGCAAGCAGACAGCAGCAGGCAGTCACCAGGGGATGCATATTCATTCCTTTTGCATCTCGCTGAAGTTTTTATGAAAGAGAGCTTAACCTTTCTTTGGCTTGCAAAGCCCTAACCGATTAACTGCTATTTATACAAGATAATTCCATATAATTGTTATAGGAAGAAATTCCCCCTATCCAAATCCTTAGAGACCATAAGAAATACAAGAACAATGAGGAGTATCTAGCCCTGAATATTTGACCTCTTCTACTAAATTTTAGAATCAAAGTGGAGTAATTATTCCAGCATAAATTCCCTTCTATTTCAGAACACAATGTGTACCTAGGGAGCTATCATGGAAGCGTGCAATCTGTTGGTCATTTCACCATGTAGATTAGACCTAAATATTGTTTTCCTACAGTTCCTCAACTACTATCTTGCTTCAGATATAGTTTAAAGAAAGGGAAATTCATCCCACATGCATTAACTGTTCTGCCAAATGAAATTCAGTAGGGTATTCTGTTTGTAAATCTTAAAAACTATTAAGTGGAGTAGATTATTCAGCAAATCTCAGACATAACGAATTAACTTAAGAACTATATGGAAGATAATGCTCCAAATAAGAGAGATTACCAAGCAAAAATTTTGTAATGAAGGAGATCAAGCTGAAATTAAGCCTGTAGGGAAATCTTTTTTCCATAGTTTGAGTTTTCTCACCTTCCTAAGCCTGTTTTGCCATTATAATGGCATTACCGATTAACGGCTCAAGTAAAGGATTTAGGATTCATGAGCTTCATTTTAAGATGCACCAGGAAAGGAGCTGGGTTACAAGAGAGCAATGCCTGAACTTCCTCCAGCTCTGTAGAAAGTTCCTGTGGGCATTTGTTACCAATGGAGATGAGAGCTTAGACAAGTCCTGTCTTTGACTCAGACGTCTGGCAGTAGCTCTGCTTGGGGTGGCCTGCTCCCCAGATTGCTCTCGTTTGCAAGTCCTTAATAATGGCCAATTAGGTCTACTACAAAAGGAATGTTGAATGGACACAAAATTAACTGACATAAGGCTTTAAAGAGGCTACTTACTACACCCTTCAAGTGGTTATCATAGATATTATAGTGGCCCCTTTCCACTGCAACCTAGACTTGCCTAAACCACTGGCAGTAGTGTCAAAATTTTGTACCCTTCACAGGCAGACTAAATCCCCCCTTGGGTTTTCCACAGGAGGCCCTCAACCCAGCCGCAACAGCCTATTTTCTTCTCTTTGGTATGTGGCTTTCCTTGCTGGGAACATCCAGCATATTTGTCTCTGGAGGGGTTGTGCAGCTCCCTCAGTTGCCTTGGTCAGCCTCAACCTTTCCTATAGTCCTGTCACAGCCATCACCTGCTCCTGTTGAGCCCCTTTTCTACCTTCTCAGCCCTTGTCCTTTGTGCCTCTAAAGCAGCCTGTCTGCAGCCAGGCCAAGAAATCTGCCATGGGAGTTTAACTCTGCTGCAGTGACAGTTTTGAGCACTACTTGGGTTGAGCAAACTTACAGAAAAGTTACAGCAGGCTTGGAGCCAAGTTGTAGGACCTGGTGGATGATTAAATGATGTAGTGTGAATTGTTGTAATCACAGCAATCATAAAAACATTTTCTGAATGCTCTGAACTGCAGCCAAATAAATTGTCCTGAACTGCAGTATATAGAAAATACCAGGATTGTCATGCTAGTTTCACATTATTTTGTGATCTTCCTGAAAACTGCATCCTCAGACAGGCACTAGTTTATTCACAAGTTAATGCACAGAATCAGATGTAAGACTAGATACAACAAAACAATATTTCAGAGAAGCACTATGTAGTACAAATACCTAGGGTACCTCAGGGTATCCTAAAAAAGTGGAAAGAGGTCACCTGTGAAAGTCAGAGAGTTTTTCTGTTGGCTTAAAAGAGATCAGCATGTATAACCTTAAAAAATGCAGAATGTTCAAGAAGAAAATCAGAGGTCACTGAGTTTTTGTCACGTTTTTAAGGTGCTTCTACTATAAAATGAAGCCCTCTTTGCTGCCATTAAAACACCATCCAAAATATGATAGCCTTGATATTGTTGAGTCTGCAACAGAATATAAACACATTCTATTGGCAGCGTTGCATGAAATCACCGCTTTCAAGTGACCTTCAGAGTGGTAACACAACAGATCATATTCTTCATTATTATTATTTCCAGGCTGCTCACCATAATATGTGAAGGATGAGCCAGACAAGCAAAATTGCATCTCACTGAGCTGATTTTTAATGTCTTGATTTGTCAAGTAATGGGGTGATTGTTGGCATACATGATTCTCATTCACATACATTGGTGATAATTGCAGGAGAGTATCCCGAGCAGCTATTTTTCAAGCACTCAATATTGACGATTATCGTGAAGAATTTCCCAGCCTGTCCTGGATATAATTAACAGCTTGAGCAAAACATCTTATTTACTGGTCTTGCTAAGCTCTTCTGAATACACTTTCAGGGTGGTGAATTGACTAGTGCATGCAATCTTTAAAGGATCAGATTGATGGTGCGTGCTGAGAAGACAAAAGGCTCTCTTTGACAAATAACAAGAAGTCTAGTTTGTGGATTTCACTGAAGAAGGGCGTCAGGTATTAAGAGGAATAAAGGCTGCAGTGTGGTGGGCTGTATTTTAGCTCTGTGCATGGACTTGATCAGCAGCACTGGAAAAGTCTTTTAAACAGTAATTTACACAGTTCGGGAGGGGAAAAAAGGCTTCTGTTCATTGTTTGCACATTAGAGTAAATAACATTTGATGACAGGAAAAGGAACATTTGGCTCTCTCCGCCCTAGGACTCTGAATTTATCTTTTAAATTGCTCACTTATGGTTATGGAGTGGATTCCTTAATGTCTTTTTTGTAGCATCCTGGGTTTGGAGGTTGCTGTATTTTCTTTTAATTAGTGCATCCCTGGCCCACCTTGGGATGCTTGGCAGGGACTGGGAAAGGTACAGTGGCTGAATTGATGTCCGCCTCTGCGCCACCAGAGCAGTCAGCTTTTAAAATAACCATGCCTGATTACAGGATGGCCATGGACTGACTGACTGACTGACTGCAAGGGCTCAGCTCATTAAAATTGGACTTGAATAATATAGCTTGACCCACTTATGCAACCCCAGTGATCAGTCACTATTTTTACAGAGAAAAACGCTTAAGGAAGCTGAGTGTGATCTCCAAAGCACTGGAGTGTTGTTCTCCTCACCACTTTCTCTCTGCCTCTCATAAACACTGTGACTGTCAGGTTTAACATACCAGTATTTGCTGATGAGAGAAACATTTTGCTGCTGCAAACCCTGGGCTGTTGTCACCAGTGGCTGTCCCCAGCAGACCATGCTGCTTTCTGGGGGCTTGTTTGGAGGTCACATATTATGGGTGGTGCTGCCTGCACAGTGGGCTCACAGCTGCAGGGCTACAGCTGGGTTGGTTGTTATTAACAAGCACTCAAATCTCATGCTTAAATTGCACTGTAAAAGCTTCCCCTCCCTTCTCCCTTGTTTCTCCCAGAGGAGAACGTGGCTGCTAGCCAAGCAGCTTTTTTAAGACATTTTTTTCAGACAGGTGCCTATAGACCTAATTTTTGGGGAGGGAAAGAGAGGTAATGCCAGAGGAAGCCATAGCTGCTGAACCTGTCCTGGGTCACGTAGACTTTGCAGTGGTCTGCATTCCAGGAGGATCTCATCCCATGGCTGGGGAACCTCTGCATCAACACAGAGCTGCAGTGTGAGTCCTGGTCACCCCTCCAGGAGTGTTTGCATTCTCATTTTCCTTAACCATTTTTGTTGAAGCTGAAAAACAAACCAGCCATAAATCTTTCCATTGGTTTTGGTGACCTGTTTTGTTGGCTTTTTTTCCCAAACCCCAAATATAGAGCAGAATTGAACCTGACAGTGTTTTCTTTATGTTCGTCATGATCTTGCTACTAATTCACCTCATGCTATGCTGGAAATATGCCCAACAAGTGTTTTTAATTTGAAGGCAAAATAACAGAAAAAGTTATATCGCTTGCAAATTGATGAATGTAATTTTTTTGTTGTTTTTAAAAAATTATCTGCTCTCATTTCCAACACCCTGGTCTTGCAGATGTTATCAGTATGAGAAAATCAAGGTAATGCTGGAGTAGGCTGTTCACAGTTCAGCTAAGAACAATTCCAGCCCTTTGCATGTTTCTTTGTTTGGGTTTTTTTAAGTGCATGAATGGTTTACAAATTCAGCAGTGTCTCAGGTGACCTTGGACAAGATTCTTCCACTTTGTCTCCCATTATATGCTGGGGTACTGCACGGCTCCAGATACCATACCATGTCTAGACAAGACTGTCAAAATCATTTCATTACCTCACTCCTGTTAGTGATCTGGGCCCTTGGTCTTCCTGAACCCCAAAGTGCCCTAAACAAGCAGCCTTTGTTACACCAGTTTTCTCAAAACTGTGGATTTCCACACTCTAGACCAGTTCTACAGGGACTTAGGAAGTAAAGTGGAAAGGCAAACTTTTGAACTGTCGCAGTAAAGTAATTACAAAAACTTGTGTTTGCACCACAAAAGAAATTAAAAAAAAAAAAAAAAAAAGAGAAAACAGGAATGGGGAGGAGAGAAAATCACTTTGAACACATTGAGTAGCAAAATAAAATTTACTAATGAAGCTGGAATGAACATTCCAAGTGAAGACCATTTCTGAAAATAACTGGGAAACATAAACATATGCTCATCTCATCTCCTTTAGGCGCCTGTTGGAGAGGAAATGCAACTGTGGAGGAACTTTCAAAGCAAAGCACAGGATTTCTGGTCCTCCTCCTGTTTTTGTCTCTTGGACACAGACCAGAGCAGCACAGCAGTATTCGCAATAAATATTCCTCGCTGGTCAGTGCCAGCAGGAGGAAGAATACAGGTTCAAGCCAAATGTCATCACTGGCCTGGCATGCCCTGACACCCAGAACCCTCTGCATGGGGAGGGGACCAACCGAGTGTCACCTGCCCGTGCACTGCTGCAGCCCCATGCAAAGCAGAGGCACGGCAGGGCACTCCTTGTATGAGTGTATTCCCCCCATCTCTGACGTGCTTGGGCAGAAATGCTCCTTTTGATCAGCTTCTTGAGACAGAGCTTCTGTCACAAGTCAGGCTGTGTCTGTAGTGCACAACAGAGACTAGAGGGGTAGGGAACATACTGCATGCAAATACCACAACCACCCCGAATCTGGCAAGGGCTTGGTGAGCTATACATTTACTAACACATATAGTAATTTTTAACTGAAAATCTGTCATATTTTGGCTTAAGCACTCTAATTGTATATAGTAATAAAAACTGCTGAGGGTAAAAATTCAGTTCAGTAGTCGCTGAAAAACTGATTTCAACCAGGAAAAGAAAGACTCTCTGAACAAAACTTGTAATTACTGCACTGCAATGAGTTAATACAGACTGCAGCTTGGTAAAAGGACAGAGATGAACCAGCAGATATATGTAGGGAGGTTTATGCTAGCACCTACTCCTACAGGGTATGAGTCAGGCCAGTGCTGTTGCTCTTTCACTTTTATAAGCATTAACCTTCTTTGCAAGCTTTTGAGCTACTACAAAATTTCAGGTACAGTTTTTCAACTGACTAACCAGCTAAAATGTCTGCATGGGAATAGACAAGCTTAAAAAAATATAACACAGGTAAAAGAGCAAAAAAAAGGAAAAGAGAAAAAGGAAAAAAAGAAAAAGGAGAAGAAAAAGAAAAAGAGAAAAAGAGAAAAAGAGAAAAAGAAAAAGAAAAAGGAAAAGGAAAAGAAAAAGAAAAAGAAAAAGAAAAAGGAAAAGAAAAAAAAACTGGGTCCATTTAAGAATAACAGTACAAGTAAAGCTGAAGGTCTAAACCTTTAATGCTTGAGGCATTTTACAGATATATACTGTTTTAAAGGTGATTTGCTAACTTGACTCGATCAGGGATTTACTTATTAGCTGTAATCCAGTTCAGCCTCTTTCTTAATTTGAGCTCAGATCTGTAGTGTTTAGAGAATATAAATTCAGAGGGTACTGCTCTCCTTTGGAGCAGACAACAAAGAAAGCCCAAACAAATCCCTTTTAAGACATTGACTGAAGCATGGGACCAAGCAGAGAAGTGGGACACATTTAATCCCACTGCTCTGAGGAGACAAGTGACAACTTGAGGGTGAGACCAGAAGGTGAGACCAAAGACTTGTGTTCGAATCACCTTCTCAGTGTGGTTAAAGTAACTATTCTGACTCCTTTGACTGTGAAGAAGCTGAGAAGAAGCACAAAAGACAGTGTCTGTTTTCAGGTTTCAGTACCTTTTTTCCCCAACTCATTGCGACACAACCTATGCTTTAGAATTTACTTCATTTCCACAGGTTTCTTTTCCTTCAGACAATTAAGTCTTATGAGTAGTTTTTATTTAGCTGTTTTTCCATACTATATATAGCTAGAAGCAATTTTTTGTTCCCCTTCAAACCCACACATACATGGAAAAGGCCAGTTTAGCTTCAGAGGTATACCTGTATCTGAACCTAGTGGTTATGGCACTCCTGAAAGAGGGTGGGAATGTGTACCTTCACAGAGTCTTTAAGCCTGCTTCCCAGAAGTTACATACCCAACTGGGAGTTATTTGAATAAGGCAATCTCATCCCTGTTGCCAGCACTGAACTCCTGCACAGCCAGGGAAGTGAACACTGAGCAATCTGTAGCAGCTAGCAGAGAAAGCACAGGAAAACAAGGAAAATATCCTGATGAGCCATGGTTGAGAGACATCCTCTAGGAGGTTCCTGCCAAGAAAAGGAGGGCCAGAGCTGTCATTCCTGGAAGTTTTAAAGGAGGTACAGATGTGCAGAAAAACCCACAAGAGACCTTTGACGTAAGAAGGGCCAGGACTTTCTGAAGAATTTTCTTTCTGACACTGTTTGTTTTGCTGTACTCAGCCATTTCCAGTTTTGAAACCTTTGTGCCTTTCTTCCTTCACATATAAAACTTAAAGTAATAATACTTTAAAAAGTCTACATGTCTGACAAAATTCAACACCTCTCTGGGTAAATACATCCCACTGCGCCCTGTAGCTTTCACTGTGAATCAGAAGAGATGACTAATGCCATAACTGATTATTAAAAAGAAAATTATTAATTTCTTTGTGAGATAAAGTCTTAGAATTCTTTTTAACACTTTAAAACCAAGGAAAATTCGTTTTAAGGATATAAAGCACAGGCATGTGGAGTTTTTGTAGATGTAAAAGAGCATTTTTTTCTCAAGAGCTATTGCTGATTTTTCTTTTTGCTTGACAGATGAGCTTATCAAGTGTCACTGACATTTTTGCAGTACTGTGCTAAAATATGCTTCATTTGCTACTCATCTGAGCACTTCAGATATATGTCATTCAGACGGCACTAGAGGCTTGATCCAACAATCGTGTGGGCTGGAAATGCCTCAGTTTCCTAGAGACCTCTTGGTTTCATTCCCAGTGCCTCCACCAAGAGTAGCAGATAACCTGGTAAATAGAGCTCTTTCCCAGGCAGTGGGAAGTGATAATTTGAACCTCCTCAGACTGGTCCAGAATGTCTTTCACCACCTTTGGTGCACTTTGCTCAGTCTGTAAGGCAGCTCAAGGACGTACTTAGGCATTCAGTGCTTTTCTAGGCAAGAATAAACGTATACAATGAAGAGAGGGCTGTATGCATTGCTTACCCTCTGCATCTGTGAGCACTTCATCCTCAAAAACCATCAGCCATTTGAAATAACACTGTAACTGGGGCCTCAAACAACAATACCTGATGGAAAAATTAAGTAGAAATTAATTTTAAAAAATTGGGTGGTAGAGACCACTGCAGTCACCTCATCCAGCCCTGTACTGAAAGGAGAGCCAACTTCTAAGCTAGATATGAGGATGGGGGTTCCTGTACAGTCAAGATCTGACTATATCCAAGGATGTAGATTTCCCAAGCCTCTTTGGACAACCTGATCCAGTTCTACAGAAACAGTTTCACAAGTACCAAGTGTAGAGGAAAATCACTTCCCTGAACCCACTGGCATCTGCTGATGCAGCTCAGGAGCCTCCTGACCTTCTTCACCCAAACTTGTTGTCCTCCTGGACCCCCAGGTTGCTGTCTGTAGAGCTGCTTTCCAGGCAGTTTGTCCACAGTCCATAGTGCTGGTTGGGATTATTGCACACTTGCACTCATCTTCATTAAACTTCATGAGGTTTCTGCCAGCTTGTTTCATCAGCTTGCTGACACATCACTGAATAGGAGCCCTACTTTCTATTTCCTCTCCCCACTTTGGTGTCATTGCTATACTTGCTTTGAGTTCACTCAGCTCCATCATACATGTTATTAATAGAGATATCAAACAGTATCAGCCCCTCTATCAAACACTAATGAATGTCACTCATGACTGGTGATCAGTTCAAGCTATTGGCCTTTATTCTTTCAGTGGGAAAGCCCAGACAGATTTTTTCACCAGCGTTGTGGTTCATCCACCAAGTACAGACCTTCCCAATTTGAGCACAATGGTGCTATGGGACAGTGTGTTTAAAGCCTTGCTAACAGGCTTCTGTTTTCTGAGCCAGTTATCTCACCAAAGAACACATTCAGACAGGTCAGACATGACTTGCCCTTGGTACTGGGGCTTCTCCTGGAAGTCATGTCCAGGCACATGAATTGTGGTTGTCCTGTGCAGAGCAGGGGTTTGGCTTTGATGATCCTTGTGGGTCCCTTCCAACTCAGGATATTCAATTGTTCTATAATTAAGTGATGGTATTTCTATGATCAAGATGCCATCCCAGTCATCTTTCTCTCCTTCATGTGTCTGGATGTGGCTTCCAGAAGAATTTGCTCCATTGTCTTCCCAGGGACTAGGGCTGGGATGATCCTGACCAATAACCAATTGACTGGTTCATAGCAAAGCTTCATGCTCTCAAGCCACTCTTTCATCCAAAGTGGAAGCCCCCCCTCCTCACCTCCTCTCTCTGACCTTTTTAAAGATAGTCCATGGCACTAGCCTTCAATCAAACTCCCTTATTGCATCCCTCTGATCCTAACTAAAAGATTGTGGCAGGGATACATTTGTTACAGGAGATTTCTATTTACTTCTCTCTTAGCAGCAGATGCAGGCTCAAGAAGAAAACATCCGAAGGGAGATATTTAGTTCCAGAGGTTATATTTGTAGTTTCTCTTACGAGATTACAGCCCATGAGCTCCTCTGACTTCCAGTATTGGTTTTCACACACTTTGCAGAATTTGAGGACTTGTAAATGCCGGAATATTCTTAATGTATTGCACCTCTGACAGCAAATATATCCTTTCATTGAAAAGGTTTGGTTGCTAAGTTTCTCTACTTTATGGAGATTGATGAGATTTACCTTACACTTAGGGCTATGCAAATAATTGATTCTGGAGTTCAATGGCAGAACACAGATGAAGCCAAACCCAATATTTTGAAGGCTTTCTTGCCAAAATAAAAAACTAAA
Source organism: Coloeus monedula (assembly GCF_965178545.1). NCBI lineage: Eukaryota > Metazoa > Chordata > Aves > Passeriformes > Corvidae > Coloeus > Coloeus monedula. Next base: position 53,351,265 of record NC_138783.1, read on the forward strand.
ATATTTAAATTTCCTTTTGAAAAGAACATTGAACTCAATCAAAATCCAAATGTTTCATTTAGTTTTATTTTTAGTAAAATAAATTAAACAAAACAAAACCAACCCCCCAAAAACCCCAAAACATGCACCAGCAAAACATCAACTAAGGGGTGAGGTCACAAAACCAGCATGGGGAAAATTGTCCATTTTACCTGGTTTCCCAGTGTTTGGCAGACTTTTCCAGATCACAGAACCATCACTGAATCTTTGAATTTGTAAGGGACCTCTGGAGATCCTCTAGGCTAATCACTGTGCTCAAAGTAAGGCAGATGAGAGCAGCTTAATCTGCAAAGCAGGCTCCACATGAATCTGCCTCTTCACAGGATCTGGCTGGGGACAATCCCCGCATCTTTCTTGCCATGTGTTTGCAATGTCAATGTCACTTTACTGGCACCAGCCTGAGTGGTTGCAGGAACATGAAATGTCACACAGGCACACCTAGGATATAGGTTCTTACACTGGTTAACGGGGTGAAAATCCCCCTCAAATAATTTTTATTTTTTTTAGAACAATGGAAGAAATCTTAGCTATTCTGCTAATTAATACTCCTCTGCTGCAAAGAGAAGATACACAGCAGAGATAGGGTAAGGCAGAGCAGTTCCCACACTACTGAAGAAGCTTACATAAAGCAGGCTATTCATGTCTCTTACAAAGCACAATTCTTTGATTTTTTGCTGTTTGGTACTGACTTCCCTTAGTGAGACTCTACTTAAAATGAAGAATACACTCTTGAGTGGAGGGATCTGATCCTGCAGGGCTCACTCTGTTCGTGCTCCTTGTCAGCAGAAGGAGAACCTTGTGTGGGAGGATGGGGCTACACAGGTAAGGAGGCTGGGTCATGCATTTCTGTGTTTGTAGCCAGCCCCACACTCAAGGCTGGCTCTAAATGGTACCCTCAGAGTTCAGGGCACCTCAAAGCTATTGTGCTGTTCATCTCTCATTATCATAAGTTTGGCCAGAGCTGAACTGTGGGAGAAAGATTTGACCTTGGCCACTTTGAGGACCTGCTGCCAATACCGCTCAGGAACAAGGTACTATGAAAAGCAAAGCCCCAGCTTTCACTCTGCTCACAACAGGTTTGGCTGCTCATTTGGTGCACCCTTCCTTAAGCTCATTTGTGGAGATGGAGACCCAGCAAGCCCCTGTGGTGTTACACATGCTCCACAAGGACCAGATCTAGCCAGTCCCTTGCACCTGCTGAACTTTTACCTGGGTCCCCTTTTTTAGATAAGGAGGTTGCATGGGGAAGCCTGTTCCCATGCCTGAAGGGTCGCACATTTGGCTGAAAGGTTTTGGGAGATGTTGGCTTAGGCCAACATTTGCAAGGACTTCCACTCTGGTGTGGTGTTGGTGTGGAAGCAAGCTACATGACTTCTCCAGACTCTGTTTCCTGTGGTGCTTCTCTTCAACTTTACCCTGAAATCCCTTGCTCTTGTTTCTCCTCCTCCACAGTATATTCATGTCTGATACCGGCAAAAGGCATGTGGAGAACCTACAGCCTTTCCAAATGTCTAATATTTAGGCAGAAGGATCAGAGCAGAAGAAGAATCCTACATCCAGCTTTTTCCTGTGCCATTGTCACAGCAAACTGCTCATAGTATCCAGAATTTCTGTTGCATGTGGTGAATGGGAGAACAGCTTTACTGTTTAGGTTTGAGTTAGAGCTGAAGAGTGTTACACAAATAGATCCACTTTGTAAAATAGCTCTGCAATGTCCTCATAAAACACAGGAATTTTCACCACAGCCCCAAATTTGAGCCTTTATTTATATTAAAGGAATTTTGGACCCCTTGTAATTGATCCCCAGATCACTGATGTTGGGGGCCCATGGGTAAAGAAACAGCCCATGGGTAAAGAAATCAGTGAGTCAATAGCAGGGGTGGATACAGAATTCAGGGACCCGTGGTGTTGAAGCCTGCATAAAAACTAGGTCGTCAATTTTTTCAGCTTCTCTTTTAGACATGACTATAGAATGGTTCATAAACACTTCTGCAGACATGAACAGTAAGACTTTAAAGCAGTTTTACAGACAGAGAGTGTGTTAAAGCTGGTTGCAAGTTCTTCTGATAAGTGACTCAGAACCTGTTGGACTCTACAAAATTAGTCATTTATTAAAAGGTGTGAGAATAATTTCTTGATCTATTAATGAATTCACTCTACTGTAAAGTGTGACTAACTTCCCATAAAAAGAGAGCAAAACTGTGGGTGCACATAGTCACTTTGTTATCTTCCTGCCATAACTCTGTCTATTTCTGCACTGTGCATGGGCACATCCAGGAACTGAGTCCACAGGTGCCTGAAGGCACTTGGGCAGGGCTGACAGACTCACTCCTTGAAGGGAAATGTTTTCTTGGAAAGTCTGACTCTATTCTTATTTGGAATACAGGGAAAGCAGCAGCAGCCTCTCTCATTTGCCTCATCAAGCCTAGACCTGTTTCCAGTCAAGCTATTAGTCCCAGCCACTTTTTAACAGTTGTGGTTTTACTGACCCAGCCTTTATTTTATATTTAGGCCATTTTCTTATAAGAATTCACAGCTGTGACTGTCATTTTACTACAGTGAAATGTGTCAACAGGACCAAGAATAGCAGCTGTCTGTCAGACCTGTACCTCATGTGTTAATGGAGATACCAAGCATTGGAAACAAAACAAAAGGCACAGAAACACAGAATGCAACTCTACAATGAAATTCATCTTTGAAACAGTATGCTTACTTCTTTTCTTCCCTAAAAGAGATAGTAGAGGTTTTTTTTAATTAACTTAGAGGGGCTTATCACTTCCAGACCAATCTAAAGTAATGGAATTTACTGGGATAAACCTTCTGCTGGGAGGACTGGAAGGTCCAGAGTCATCTGTACCTCTTCATCATCACCTCAGCCACCTATTCTGATTGATAATAGCTGAGAACTTGTGACTTCCAGCTTCATAGGAAAATAGATATGGCCTGGGAGTACAGCATGATGCTTGAGAGGAGGTTGTTTCAGCTCTGCCACAGCTGCCTCAGCTCCAGACATAAAAACTTTCACTTCTGCAGGAGCTGCTCAGTTTTGAGATGCTGTGGTCTGTGGTGCAAAGACCAGCTCTCACTCAGTAACTAGCAGAGTCCCTAAGGGATCTGAGACCTTGTGGCACTCCTATTGCTCAGATGCTCAAATCTTTCATTTGACCTGCTAATCAGCTTCTGTGCACAGAAAACTTTTACTGAAGCCACCCAGATTTCCGTGGGAAACTAGTGTGGACTAGTTTAAGGACTAGTGTGTAGCAGTATTAGCCTACAGATGATAAAAAATTATGGTTAAGTGACCCCTCAATATCTGTCAGGAAAATTTCAAGTGCCTTGACAAATCCTGCTTCCTAACCCCAAACTAGCACATAGTAAGTCAGTACATTGAGGGGAATTAGGCATAAGCAATTAGGAGAGTCTGACAGCCTGCCTGAGTTACTAGTGTTGAGACAAGTTTAAAAATTTACAGGTCCCCGAAGGCACAGACGCAGCAGAGGTAGCTGAGAGCACTTCCTTCAGCATCTGGACTGATGCTTAAGTGGTTCATACTAAAAGGCTTTAGAACCGGGTTTCTGAGATCTTTTTTCTGGGAGGGCTGTTTACTGAGCTGAACATCAAGCTGGGGCCGGATAGCAAACTTCATGTGAAATGAAATTTCCCTCTGTTTAAGAATGTAATGTAAAAAGCTTTACAAATTGAGGCCTGAAGTAGAGCTAATACAGTCACATTAACTTTTCCATGTTCGAGGGATATGCATGTAGGGGATTTAATTTCCAATAATTTAAGACAACCTTTATTCAAAACCTCAGCCTGAAGGACTAAGCAAAGGTAGTCCCCAGCACAGCTCTGCACATGCCACTCCTAAAGGAGATTAATCCAGATCCCACAAGCATGGTGTGTCCAGAACAGACCTCAAAGAATTTATTAGCTCAGCATGGGATAACAGGAGGGCTCAGAGGAGTGCTTAGGGACAGAAAAGTTGTAGAAATTAAACTCATTATTGCCCTTTCCAGCAGCCAGTCTGGGGTCATCAGTTTTGTACAACATTGCAGTGTTTTATGGAAGGAATTTGGGTGCAGGGCAGGGAGAAAGAGTGGTATAGTAATGTGCACTGTGCCTTTTAGAGAAAGAAAAATATCATCAATAATTATTATCATGTTACTCTAAACCATACAAAGAAGGAGTGTACCAGCTTCAAGGACACATTCCCTCTAGCACTGATGCACATGGAGTTTGTTCAGTCATAGACAGTATCATATCAGCATGATGCACCTAGTTAAGAGATTCTGAGATTCTAAAAATGAAGAAAACCTGACACCTTTTCTGAAATAGCCTGTGGTGATGTACCTCCTCACCCTTAGGTGGATTCAATGCTTGGATCTGGTTAAATGCTTATTTTTCAGAATGATATGTAGAGATGGCAAAACCATCACTTCTTTCCATAGCTTGTTCCACTGGTTAACCTTATTTGTCCCCTGACATCTTGGCCTTTCTGGTCTGAAGGTCTCTGAGTTCTGCATCTGTACATTGGCCTGAGTCCTCAACCAAACTGAAAGCTCTTTCCATATGTTTTGCCCTCCCTAGAGACAGCAGTACCTATTATGGTCATTTGCCAATAACCGGGTTGCAACTAAGCCTTGGTTTGGATAAGCAGACCTAGCTCTCCTTATAAAACATTTTTCTCAGACCTCAAAACATTTTTATGATTCATGTTATGACCTTGGACACAAATACTGTGCTTCAGGGAACCTCTGGAGAGTGAGGGCTGAACCCATGAGAGTGTGGCTCTGCTTCAGATACTCCTGCAAGAGATAAAAGAGCCGGGATGAAAAAGGTATGTGTTCCCCAGGAATGCTGAGTGGTTCCCTGGGGGAAGAGCTTCAAAGCAATGGATCTGAAAACCAAAAGTATCTTAAATACTGATATTTCAGCAAAGGAAAAAAGAGAGATTTGATTCAATATGCAAAGAGTTAAATCAGGCAACACAGATGGATAATAACTAAAAAATGAATTTGTATTTATGCGTTTGTGTTCACAACCACCACTGTCAACTGACTGTACCATGTGTCACTAAATAACAGGCAATGTTGAGATCACACTCTCCTATTATTAGAAATGTAATAGTCATATCTTGTTTAAAAACCTGTTTTTAAATCTGTTGCCACCTGGAAAACTAGATTAAACAGATCAAGAGTTAAGGTTATCTACAAATATTCTGAGCAGAAACATAATTAGGGCTGTTATTATGATTATCATTTAGTGGGCAGTATAGAGGAGACTGAGAAGATAAGCCACTATCAGTTGCTGTTGAGGGCTAAAGTGATTATTAAGCTTGTAAATTTGGGCCATGTGTTTTCCTGGCAATGTGGTCACATAATGTTGAATAGCTTCCAAAAACCCAAGGCAGGACTGCAGGTGGTCTCTCGTAAAAAATTTTCCAGTGTGGCACCATCAACAGACAGGTGAAGTGCTGGTGTGTGCCAGAGCCTGCTTGCAGCTCTCCAGTACCAGGGCAGTAGAGCATGTAGGATGAAGTTGCAAAGTGGAGCATAAAGCTGCATGCCAAGCAGCCCCATGAGTTTGCCTCCCGATGTGAGCCCCTCGGGGCCCACAATGTCCATCCCAGATGATTCACTCTGGACACAAAGCACTCAGCACTGCTGCACAGCACTTGCAAAAGGAGGCTGTGATAAGAAGAAATTCCATGCTAGGATGGAAGATTGAAATTATTGAACCTCTAAACAAACATGTTTCAGGATGTGTAAGTGCCTGAGCACTCTACATGTGCCTGCAGCACATGACTGGAGGACATAAAATCATAGGATGGTTTGGGTTAGAAGGTATCTTAAAGATCACTTAGATTCAACCCACCTGCCATGGGCAGGGAAACCCTCCACTAGCCCAGGCTGCACAAATCCGTGTGGGTGGAAACATTAACCTTACCTAGCTGAAGATGTCTCTGCTCATTGCAGGGGAGCTGGACTAGATGGCCTTTAGAGGTCAGCCCAAACCATTCTATTATTCTGTGTGGGAACACCACTTGGAGCATCTTCCCGAGTAAGGAGAGCAGCCAGCTCTGCAGCACCAGCTATTCTTCTCCTCTGCTCCCTCTCACCTCAGTGAGACAGACAACTCCCCAGCAACCTCACCCTCCCTTGGAGCTGCATTTCCCAACTCCCCCAGGTCTTTACCACACCTGCCACCAGTGATCTATTGCTGTAAGTTCTTATCACAAGGAAATCCTCATGGGATTAGGTGCTGGGACCTGTGTGCTTCCATTTCTCTCCCTGGTACCTGCAGGGGGAACTGGTGGCACCTGCAATTCGATGTCTGCATTGCACCAGGGACAGGGGGAAGTCCCCAGCAGGGACCCTCCAACACACAGCAAAGAGGGTAAGTGCTGACAAGAGCAGCTTGGTGCCACAGGCAACTGGCAGAGGTCAGCATGTCTCTGCAGGGACTACAAAGGTTAATGTGGCTGTCACCTACTCAAACAGGCTGACTAATCCAAAAGACACAGGCACTCCCCAGCAGCCCTCTCTTACTGCTGCCGTGGCTTCACAGAACCCAGGAGATATAAGAAGGGAGTTAGAAGTGACACGGGTTTGATGAGGTTGGTGGGCTCTTCCTCAAACCTTCCCGTTCCTTGGAGCAGACCAACCACTCCTATTGAACACAGCAAACCAGCAGCAGCCCCTTATTATTTGAAGCTGCTGCTGTTTTGCAGCTTGCTTAGCTGCTTAGTGAAAAACCCTCATTTTGTTTTCAGAAACAGAAATAAATTGCTTTCTTTCAGATAACTGATATTTTTCTTCCTCTTGAAATACTCAATGGACCTGTTTTTATCTGTGTGGTGTTTACTTTCCAGGAGGCTTTGCCACGTTTGCAGCTTCATGGGATTTTTTTGCCTCAAGCTTCTCCACAAAATACACAGAGAGCCCAGGGCTGGTCTCTGCTGTTGTGAGGGTAAATCTGCACCCGAGACAGAAAGGATGGCCCTTCTTGTGACTTTTTCTTTTCTTGGTTCTGTTTTGACATTTTATCTTCCTTCATGCTACATGAACAGGAAGCTATAGGGACAGCCACAAATCATCTTGCTGCCTTATGTCCTTCAGCTCCACTATTTTTATACTTGTTTTTATACAAGTGCCTCTACATTTGCAGGATGAAATGGTGATGGCAGAATGTCTCTGATTACAAATTCCATTACATCTAAGAAGACCAAGTGCCGTTCTCCTTATTCAAACCCAGCCAAGGAGCTTTCCTACTCTGAATTTATAGTAACCATAATTCCAGAAGATCCTCAGATACCTCACAGTGGTTTTTTTCAGCACGAATAGGTTTTACAGCTGGGCGAGGTCTTACATTACAGAGAATTTATGTCTAAACATCTGCTCTTAAATGTCCTTCAGCTACTTGAGGTGGTTACAAATCTATCCACAGCACCCGCTGGAAGATATAAAAAACCTACTACCCTAATTTAATGTAGAAAAGTATTTGTTATTCCACTGGCAGTCTGGATAGCAGGAAGGAAGATGTCAGGAAACTTTAGATTCATGTCAGACCTCTCAATTTTCTCAGTGGTAGGGAAAAGCTCTCCTCACTTTTTTTTCCTCTTTGTACAGTCAGTGATATGTGACCAGTTGAACCAGTTCAGTGTTGCTGTGAATCGACAGTCCTAGAGGTCCTAATAGGTAGAAAAGTGCACTCACTTATTTCTGCTTGCCCTAAAACTTTTGATAAGGTTTTGATGAAGTTCATTGTGGTAGATTGACTCTACACACATAATAAAAAATAGTCCTTGATACCAGAAATGCATAGCTGGGAGGTGAAGCCTACAGAAAACTGTATATATGGTTTCTTTTGCTGTCATGAGTAGTGGCTTGTTTGAGATAATAGGCCAAGCATGTCTGTAAGTACTGCTGTTTTACTGAATTAATAAATAATTTCCCTTGAACATCTTTGCTTCTTTACAAGAAACCAAAACAACCAACCAACAACAACCAATAACAACAAAAAACCCAACAAACCTGGAGAGCTGTCATTAAGTAGACCAGCCTGGCTTCGTATGCTTGACCACAGGAGCAAGGTCCTGTGGGGCCATTCTCCATGGAGAAGATCTTCCCAGTGGTTTTCCTAATTCATTTCTTAATTTAGCAGTGTATTGATCTAGGCCCAATCACTGTTGTACCTCAGCATCTTTGATGTTGGTCTTTCCAGTAAGGCAATCCATACAGCCTTCTTCAAATCCAATGGCACAAAAAATCCTTGTTACCCAAAATTTTACCCTCAAAGATTTCCAGCAGTAGTATACAATAGCAACTTAATTAAGCCATAGAAGCTATGACAGTCACTGCAGAATTATATATATATTGCTATAGTAATTATGTGAATTGAAAAATAGGAATATTTATAACTGAAAATGTAAACTTACCCAAGCTGGCCTCATTGGGGTTCTGTAAAAGCTCAAAATAGTTTTTATTTTCTATGCCACAACCTCTCTTTCTCTGCCAGCACATTCAAACATGAATAGCTCTTTTACAATGCTGCTGTGGAGTTTCTACATCTGCAACAGAGCCAGATTCAACCTTGAGTTCTCTTTGAGCATTTCATATAGTGAATTTCTTCTTTAATCAGTTAATCCAATGTTGAAATGAAGCTAGCATTTCACATGGGCTACACATTCAGAAGAATAGACAGATGGAATTATGTGAACTTAAACCAAGCAAGGACAGAATCAAAGGATCATTTAGGTTGGAAAAGAACTCTAGGATTATCCAGTCCAACCATTGTCCAAACACCATGAAATCCACCATGAAACCATGTCTCCAAGTGCCACATACTCAATGTCTTTTAAATTCCTCCAGGGAGGGTGACTCTGCTGCTTCCCTGGGCAGCATGTTCCAATGCCTGACAACCCTTTAGGTGAAGAAAAAATTCTTAACATCCAATCTAAACCTCCCCTGGTGCAACTTGAGGCCATTTCTTCCAGTCCTATCACAAATTACCTGGGAGATGAGACTGACTCCACATGTCACTACACCCTCCTTTCAGGCGATTGTAGAGAGCAGTAAGATCCCTACTGAGCCTTTTTTCCAGGCTAAACACTCCCAGCTCCCTCAGCTGCTTCTCATCAGACTTGTGCTCCAGACTCTTTCCCAGCTCCATTTCCCTTCTCTGGACACACTCCAGCCCCTCAATGTCCTTCCTGTAGTGAAGGGCACAAAACTGAACCCAGGATTTGAGTTGAGTGCTGAGTACTGAGAAAAAATCACTGCCCTGGTCCTGCTGGCTACACTATTGCTGGTACAGGCCAGGATGCCATTGGCCTTTTTGGCCACCTGGGCACACTCTGGCTCATGTTCAGCTGTTGTCAACCAGCACTCCCAGGTCTTTTTCTGCTGAGCAGCTTTCCAGATACTTACTGGCTGTAGTGTTGCACAGGATTGCTGTGACCCAAGTGCAGGAACTGTCATTTTGCCTTGTTGAACCTCATACAACTGGCCCCGGCTCATCAATACAGCCTGTCCAGATCCCTCTGTAGAACCTTCTCTACAGAGGCATCTGTAGAGAACAGCAGATCTGTAGAGAAACAGATCAAGGCTGATCTGCTGATCAACACTCCTGCCCAGCTGCAAACTGGCTGAGGATACACTCAATCCCCTTGTCCAGATTGTTGGTAAAGATATTAAACAGGACTGGCTGGAGTACTGTGCCCTGGGGCCAGCACTAGTGACCAGCTGCCAGCTGGATGTAACTCTATTCACCACAATTCTCTGGGCCTGGCCATCCAGACAGGTTTTTACCCGGTGAAGAGTGCACTTGTCCAAGCCATGAGCAGCCAGTTTCTCCAGGAGAATGCTGTGGGAAATGGTATCAAAGGCATTACTAAAGCCCAGGAAGACAATCTACGACCATTCCCTCATCCTTTAAGTGGGTCACCCTTTCATAGAAGGAAATCTGGTCAAGCAGGACCCGCCTTTCATAAGCCCGTGGTGGCTGGGCCTCGTTCCCCACTTGTCCCGTACATGCCACATGTTGGCACACAAGACGGTCTGCTCCATGACTTTGTCTAGTACTGAGGTCAGATTGTCAGGCCTGTAATTCCCCAAATCCTTCTTTCAGCCTTTCTTGTAGGTGGACATTATGTTTCCTAGACTCCCATCAACAGGGACATCTCCGCATCAGGGCTGCTGATAAATAAATGATGGAAAGTTGCTCAGTGTGCACTTTTGCCAGCTCCCTCAGTACCTTCAGGTGGATCCCTTAGGTGGATCCTACCTGGCCCCAAAGACTTGTGTGGGTCTCAGTGGCATAGCAGATTACTGACCATTTCCTCCTGGATTGTGGGGGCTTCATTCTGCTCCCCATCCCTGTCTCCAGCTCAGGGGGCTGAGTACCTGAAGAACAACTGGTCTTACTATTAAAGATTGATGCAAAGAAGACATTAAATACCTCAGCCTTTTCCTCATCCTTTGTCACTCTGTTTCCTCCCACATCCAATAAAGGATGGAGATTGTTCTTAGAACTCCTTTTGTGGCTGATGTGTTTATACAAACATTTTTTGTTGTCTTTTACAGCAGTAGCCAGATTAAGTTCAATTAAGTTCACGCTTTGACCCTTCTAATTTTCTCCCTGCATAACTTCATGTCATCCTTGTAGTCCTCCTGAGTTTCCTTCCAAAGGTGATAAGCTCTTTTGTTCCCCAGGTTCCAGCCAAAGCTCTCTTTTCAGCCAGGCTGGTCTTCTTCCCCACCAGCTCATCTTCCAGCACATGGGGACAGCCTGCTCCTGCACCTTTAAGATTTCATTCCTGAAGAATGTGCAACCTTCCTGGACTCCTTTGCCCTTCAGGATTGTCTCCCAAGGGACTCTGTCAGCCAGGCTTCTAAATAGGTCTTAGAACATAAAATCTCAGTAATAAAAGACAGGAACCTACCTCAGCACTGATTAAAGTAATTTGGATTTTTTTCCATTGACTTTACTAGTACATATATTAAGCTGTCAAGTTTTTTCTCCTTTTCTCTCAGGAAAATTTTTCTTCCTTGGTGAACACTGTGGGTCTCTTGTACTTGATGAAGAGCTGTGTAAGACATTTTCCACTCTTCTTTATTTGATTCTTTTATAGCATTTTGCTATGCTAGTGTGTGGGCCTTACGTGACTGGTACAAATGCAGAATTGGCAGAAGATGCTACAGATGTAGATGAGAAGGGAAAAAAAAAAGCACGTGACATCTTTTAGGAGGAAGAATTTCTGTATTAAATACTCACTGCTTTGCCAAGCTGTGAAAATGTCAGTGTCTGGAAATAGCAGATCTCAGTTTTTTCTTCAAAAACGTATAAAATATATATAATATAAAAAAACTCAACATGCCCAGCACTGAGAGAGTCTAGGTGGAGGTTACAAAGCTTAAAAGGAGTCACTGATTTTCTAAATAAGCCTTAAATCCATGGTTAAATCCAATTTCAAGGATGTAAGATCATACTATGGAAGACCAAAATTAGAGCCTAAATATTATGCTAGGCTGTGCTTGGTCTAATCAAATTCATTTAACCCCATTATTTTCTTTCTTGTGTATCACAGATGAAAATAGCGGAGCCCTCTTGGCAGGAAGCCAGTCTGAAGCCATCTATTACCCTCCATACTGAAGTTCTGACAAGGAGAACAAGGCAGCTGCCCTTACAGTAATTGATATTAATGACTCAGGTTAGAGACCATTGTGCCAGCTTGGGACTGACAACAAAGAGAAACCACAGCCCAGCTCCAGCTCCATGGCAATACAGACAGGAGTAGTCTGAACACAGATGGATATAGTCCTTTTAAAAATATATATTTTATTTTGTCTTGGATGTTATTTAGATGAGACATCAATGTACACTAAATGAGAACAAGAATTACACTTGTAACTGTCAGTATCTGTCTGTGCCATTTCTGTGATGTGTCCTGCACTGTGTTCGTGGGCTGGAAAAGGCAGATGTGGTGTTGGCCACCCCCCTGGAGTGAGGGCACACTGACCACGAGGACTGCATCCCTAGGCACGACGCAGTGCCGGGGTGAACTGCCTACAGCTTCAGCCCCAGCTGTTCCCCAGCAAGTCCTGAATTGAGCCCAGGCCCTGCCCAAACTTCATTCCCAGGCTTCTTACAACATTCATGGTAAGGTTATTTTCAGTGGTTTTGGAAATCTGTTCTAGTTTTATCAGATGCCTGCAGATTTCACACTTTTTTGCTGAAAATTAGCTCTTGCTTTCAAATTAGCTGGAGCTATTCTAGCTAGCAGAAACAGTGATTTGCATTGGTGAAAACCAAAGCGATTGTACCTACTCTGTTTTGCTTGTAACATAACAGGCTCTGCTCTGACAAAATGTGTCTCAAGGTTGAAATGAAAGGATGGAGAGGCAGCCCTTACAATACAAGAGACAGCATTTACACCGAGGAACCAAAATTTTGCAGCGCTGCTTGGTTTAGTTTGTGACAGGCTTTGGTTTTCAGTTTATTAAGGGGAAAAGTGGCAAAAGGGACAAACACATGGGAGGGGCCTCTGTTGTATCAACATGGGGACAGATGCCGTGTTGTGACCCTGGGAGTCATACACCACTGTGTGCTGTCTCAGGCCTAACTCAGGTTTCCCTGGTCTCCTTCATGTGCTTATTGTCTCTTGATGCCTTATCCTACTCCAAGTTTCATATCCCTGAGCCCCCAAACTGTCTAGAGCATCATGCAGATCATGTGAACCATGATTACCACATATCACTGTTCTGCCTCTCAGGGTGTTTTTTCTTTTGGCCATCTTATCATCAAGGTGTTGAGAAGCTCAGCATTGCAACATATGCTGTCTGTTAAAATAGATGTCGTGTCTATGTTGTTATTGTTGTTGAGTAAAAGGCTTTCCTAAGTAGGTCCTTGAGAAATACATTTTCTTCTTGACCTAATTCTCTTCAAAAGACTGAGAGATAGAGTCAAGTGTATCATACTTTTGAAATGAAAATAGCACTCAAGCTTGCTCTATAATTTCTGGTCTCTCATGTAAACATCTGCTGACATTCTGTTCAAACTTTACCTGCTTTTGCACCTTTGGAGTATTTCAGCATAAAGTGCAAAGAATGAAGTCTTTCAAAAAGAAAAATTAGTCTGTATGTCCCCATCATTCAGAAAGAAAGCAAATCCCTGGGTTACTACACAAATATCAACATCTGAAATGCTCTTGCTTTTCCAGCCTCTTCTCTACTGTCACACCTCCAATGTCCAATTAACACAAAACATTTATTCACTATTTTTCTGGGCAGATAATTATTCAATGACACAATAATCTGAAATGTCAAGACACAATTCAAATCTGATTCCAACTGTTACCTTTAAGCCACAAGAGATTCAAAACTGTGATATAGTCTCCTATTACAGGGAGTAGGGTAAAATTTCAGGAAGCAAATACTTATCTGGTAGAGGAGACACCATGATCAGGCAGGTAATTTTTCCAGTAGGAGGCTCATCCCCTGCACTACCTTTCCTTTCAGATCACGGATCAGATCACCTCTGAAGCTATTTCGAAACCTACAGAGGGCAGGAAGGTGATTACACAGAACCAACCAGATTCCACCAAGGGCAAATCCTGTGTGACTACTCTAGTGGTTTTCTAAGATTAAGTGACTGCATCAGTAGACAAGGTAAGAGCTACAAATACCTTCTCTGTGGCCTTTCGTAAGTACCTTGATAAGGTCCCCACAACATTCTTACCTCTAAATTGAGGGACATGGATTTGATGGATAAACTGCTAGATGGGTAAGGAATTGGCTGGATGTCCAGTCAATGACTCAAAGACCGAGGGTAACTACTGGCTCCAATATTGATTAACATCTTCATAAATATAGTGGTGCACTTGACACACCTGAGAGAAGAGATGACATCCAGGGGGATCTTGAGGGGTGGTCTTATGTGAGGATCATGAAGTTCAATTAGGATAAGTGCAAGGTCCTGCACCTGGGTGAGGACAATCCCCAATACCAGTACAGACTGGGTGAGGAACGAACTGAGAATCGTAGAATCACAGAATGATCTCCCCTGTAGAAAGGAATTTGGGTATACTGGTGAGTGTAAAATGGGACATGAGCCAGCAGTGTGCATTTGTAGCACAGAAAGCCAATTGTAACAAGTACAGCCAGCAGGCTGACGAATTCAATTCTCATCTACTCTTCTCTGGTGAGACCCCACCTGGAATACTGCATCCAGCTCTGGAGTCCTCAGCACAGGAAAGACATGAACCTGTTGGAGCAGGTACAGAGGATGACCTCAAAATGGTCAGAGGGCTAGAACACTTCTCCTACGAAGAAAGCTTTTTCAGTCTGGAAAAGGCTCTGGGGAGACCCTCATGTGGCCTTTCCATATACAAAGGGGACTTTTAGAAAGACTTTTCACCAAGGCCTGTAGTGACAGCATGAAGGGCAATGGTATTAAAATGAGAGTGGGTAGATTTAGACCCTATATAACAAAGAACTTTTTTTCACCATGAAGGTGATGAGACAATGGAATAGGGTTCTCAGAAAAGTTGTGGATGTCCCATCACTGGAAGTGTTCAAGGATAGGTTGGAAAGGACTTTGAGCAACTTGATCTTGTGGAAGGTGTCACTGCCCTTGGCAGGGGAGTTGGACTGGATGATCTCTAGTGGTGCCTTTGAATGAAAACTATTCTAGGAATCTATGAAATCCACTATGTATGGGTATATGTATGTGCATATGTATATATGTGTGTGTGTGTGTACAAATTTTAAAAAGTAATGTCCCAAATAGTTCCAGACATTCCGTGCCTTTTTCCCTCTTTCTTGTGCTTGAGATACTTTTGGGACCTTTCCATTGTCTCTAGGCTGTCACAGGTAGAGAGTGTTAAAAGATTCAATGGTATAGTGTGACTTCTGGGTGAAAAGCAACCCATGAGGAGTTCATACGAGACCAAAGTAAAAGACCACAGCTGTAATAAATCCATAGAGGTGGATAACCCTAATCCCCAGATGTGACAGGAGATATAGGAGCCCACAGTGCCACTGCCATCTCCTTATGGGAACATCTCCATGTGTATGTATAAATGAGGTCTGCCATAAATGTCTTGTGGTTGTCAAACTTGGACATCTCGACTGCGTTTTGCAGAGTAGAAAAGGTCACTATCTCAACTGTATGTGACATCTCTTTTCTCACTCTTGGCAAGTACACCTTGTACAGTTCCCTCCTGAGCTTTGGCTCTCCTTTCTCTATACATTTGCTTTTTAATCTGTATTTACACACCTTTTCACACTCTGTCCTCTGGGCTCAGAATTTCTTTCCCAGGAGACCTGGCAATGTCTCCTCTCAGATCTCTCCATAGAATTCTACTCTTCTATGACTTGCCCAGATACAATACCAATTTTTCTTTCAGTTCAAGTATTCACAGACAGAACCTCCTTTCATGTCTCAAGTGAAGTCTTGTCGTCACAACAGAATTACTGACATTGTTTACAAAAGTCCAGATTGTACATTAACATGAATTCTCCACTTGTGCCAGATTCTGTAGGAAGCAGCTCATAAGACAGTTCATTAAAAAAAAAAAAATAAATAAATCCATTTCATAAACAATAGTATATACTGTCTGGAGATCTGGATCTTCCTACTTAAATCAGTTGCTTATTCTTCAAGCACTGTGGATGCCTGAAGGCACTGTATGAACATCACCCATTTGCCCACATTTTTCTGAGCAAAGGTGAATCTCACTTTTGCTTCTAAGAGCCATTTGGCAAATCCTGAAGGACTGTCTTGGTGTAAGAGATTGGTTTGCTGGGTTTAAATCTTAAGGCTCATAGGCAACAGTAAGCCCACCTGTTACACTATTTGTTTTCAGATATTCTTCAATTTACAGTGAAACAAATGGGTTCCAGCCTAATATGTTGTCTCATCTGTGACCACAAGACAAATTCAGGGTCATGGGTGCCCTTCAAGCCTGGAGTTCATGTATGATGGAAGCTGGAAGAGTTGCTTGATTAGGATTTTACTTCAGATTAGGGTAGGTGGTTATTGAAGAAAAAAGCCTTAGCTATAATACTTAACTGTGCTAGTCGAAGCCTGTCAAACCCTTCAGATAATGTAACAAATCTTGTAAATGGAGTAAGTGATATGCCTCTCCGAGCATCACATTCCAGCTAGTCTTTAAAAGATGAGAATGACACTGATGCTATTAGTCACATGGGACTACACGATCACAGAATCACAAGCAGTGTTCCCCAGGGCTCAGTAGTGGGGCCAGTTCTGCTTAATATCACAGAATCAGCTGAGTTGGAAGAAACCCACAAGGATCATTGAGTCCATCTCCTGGCCCTGCACAGGACACCCCAAGAGTCACACCCTGTGCATGAGAGCATTGTCCAAACACTTCTTGGACTCTGTCAGGCTTGGTGCTGTGACTTCCCTGGGGAGCCTGTTCCAGTGCCCAAACACCCTCTGGGTGAAGAACCTTTTACTAGTATCCAACCTAAACCTCCCCTGACACAACCTCAGGCCTTTCCCTCAGGTCCTGTCACTGGTCACCACAGGCAAGAGATCAGTGCCTGCCCCTCCTCTTCCTCTCACGAGGAAGCTGCAGACTGTGATGAGGTCTCCCCTCAGTCTCCTCTTCTCCAGGCTGAACAGACCAAGTGACCTCAGCCACTCCTCATACAGCTTTCACTCAAGGCTCAAGGACCTTCATTATCTTTGCTGCCCTCCTTTGAACACTCTCTAATAGTTTAATGTCTTGTTTATATTGTGGCACCAAAACTGCCCCCAGCCCTCAAGGTGAGGCCACCCCAGTGCAGAGCAGAGTGGGACAATCCCCTCCCTTGCCCAGCTGGTGATGCTGTGCCTGATGCATCCCAGGACAGGGTTGGCCCTCCTGGCTGCCAGAGCACTGCTGACTCATGTTCAACTTGCCATCAACCAGGACCCCCAGGTCCCTTTCCACAGCGCTGCTCTCCAGCCCCTCATTCCCCAGTCTGTCCATACATCCAGGGCTGCCCCACCCCAGGTGCAGAATACAGCACTTTTCCTTGTTGAACTTGATATGGTTGGTGATTGCCCAGCCCTCAAATTTTTCAGGGTTTCTCTGCAAGTCCTCCCTGCCTTTGAACTAGTCAACAATTTCCAATTTTGTATCATCTGCGAATTTGCTTAGTATCTCTTCCAATCCTACATCCAAGTCATCAATAAAGATGTTGAAAAGCACAGGGCCAAGGATGGAGACGTGCAGAACCCCACTAGTGACAGGTTGCCAGTCTGATGTCACCCCATTCACTATAACCCTTTGCCCCCTGTACTCAGCACTGGTGAGGCCACACCTCAAGCCTGTGTCCAGTTATGGGCTCCTCACTACAAGGACACTGAGGTGCTGGAGCGTGTCCAGAAAAGGGCAACAGAGGTGGGGAAGGGTCTGGAGCACAAGTCTGATGAGGAGCAGCTGAGGGAGCTGGGGGAGTGGTGTTTAGCCTGGAGAAAAGGCTCAGTGAGGACCTTATCACTCTCTACAACCACCTGAAAGGAGAGTGTATTGACAGGGGGGCTGGTCTCTCCTCCCAGGTAATTTGTGATAGGACAGGAAGAAATTGCCTCAAGTTGCACCAGGGGAAGTTTAAATTGCATATTAGGAAAAATTTCTTCACCTAAAGGGTTGTAGGGCATTGGAACAGGTTATTCAGTTAAGTAGTGGAACCACAGTCCCTGAAAGTGTTAAAAAAAGTTGTGGATGTGGCACCTGGGGATATGGTTTAGTAGTGAACACAGTGGTGCTGGGTTAACAGATGGACTGGATGATCCTAGAATTCTTTTCCTACCTAACCGCATCTATGAATTTAAGTGCAGCATTAGAAAGGTCATAAATAGCTGTCAAGGGCCTTTATATCCATATCTGAGAAGATTTAAATACCATTAAAGTGAGCAGTGAAACCAAATTTGTACCACCTTCTACCAGTAATCCATTGAAGAAGGCCTTGGTGTGAAAGGTGCAGGTGCAGGTTTTGCTTAACTATCATCCCTATCAAAATAATTTAATTCTAGCTGGCACTGATTTTTACATCTGCTGTTCGTAGAGGTTTAGAGAGATCACATATTGCCTGGAGAAGAGAAGCCCTCCATTTACTACTTGCCTGCCAACAAATTGACCAAGAGGATATAGCCTACAAGCATGCATTTGGGTATTTGGCAGTGTTTAAAGCCCACTGTCATTTACCAAGGGCGAATTGAATCAGTGTGTAATTTGGAAGAAGCAGTTTCTCTCCTGAAGAGATGAGCGGACACTGACCCACTGTACTGATTCATAGTTCAGTTCATTCAGTTATACACTTGATAGAATTGGGATGATAATTTGTACATTTCGCTGTCCACATGATAATTATTTCTTTTTGCAGTGATTTAAACTGTTTTCTATTAGTCCAGCTTACTAGCAGCTCAGATGAAGCATAGGTTATAAAGCCTCAATTGCTAAGGTTGGATCTGGACAAGCAATAAATTTTGCTGATGTCGATTTGGAAATCTTAGGTGCACGATTTTGGTTTCTACTCTCTTGGTACAAGGTTGCCAAAATTACTGAAGCCCTACCAGTGTAAAACAGAAGCACAATTTTCTCCTGCTGTTTTTCATTTGGTAGACATACGCACTAGCAGGAACTCAAAGTCCCTTTTCTTCTAAAGACGTCATGGGCAAAATGTTAGGCTATAGTATTACCTGGTATTATAAAGCCCTCTGAAGCAGGCAGAGTCCAGTGAGTTCTCAGCAAGATGGGAACAGTGGCTCATTCACGTCACAGCTATATGCTATTTTTGGCATGCAATTGACTTTTCCTTATTAGAAAAATAAAAATAATTCAAATAGAAAGTTCTTCTAGCTTGGTGTATATACCAATTTGGCTGCTCTCAGCCATATTGATTTCCTTTCACCTGCAAAAATTTACTTTTTTTAAAGTCTGCAGAATTTTGTTTGAGGCTGGTTCTTTTCAAGCTCCCTTTGTCTCCGTGCTTCCTCTCTGAATGTGGAAAAGGGTTGTCCCTTGGGAATGATGATGGATCTGGTTATGTGCCCAGCGGAGAAGGAGTTAAGGTAGACAAACAAAGGGTGGTGAGTGCTCAGACTCAATTTGGCTTTCTGTGAGCAAAGCACATACCCTTGTACAGATTTGGCCCCTCATACAGAGACAGCAAGAGATGCCATGTCTAGGCAGTGTGTCCATACCTCTCTCAGTGTTTCACTTCTACGTAATTTCTCCTCAACTTGAACTTCTGAAAACAAGCTCTGGAGCTGTCTGGGCCAAGGATTTTCAAAGAACTAAGATAATGTTGATTTTGTGCCTTCCACGGAGATTAAGCAGAAAATTTTAATTAATAATGTCTGGAAATCTTGTTCTTTTTTCTTGTTCTAATTGATATACTGCATCTGAGCACTACAACAAGGCCTGATTCAGGGCAAATCAGTTCTAATGGCATCACTCCAAGACGGTTTTTGCTTTATCCATACCAATCCATTTTTACACAAAGGTAGCAACTTAATAAATTAATACTTACTGACGTACATCAGCATAATAAATAAGGTGTAAGAAAAAATGTGTTGATCTATTTTTCATAAATTTTACTGAGGGGATGAGATTATACAACTGTACCACATGACTTTTCCTTACTAAGAGAATAAAATCTCTAACATTGGAAAGCATCCCTTGGTCATCTCCTGAAGTATTTCAGATTTTCTCCAGTGTCTTCTTGTTATTTAAAAGGAATGTAGTTCACATCCATAGTGGTCATGGGTTATTTTCTGGACTAGATCTCTGTCATGATGGCAGGCATATATTATACAGCAAAATCATGCAGGGCCAAGGGTAGTTTCCAGTTTATTCTGAATGAATGGAGTAATAAATGAAAGGTGGAAAGCTCTTTATTTCAGCATGTGTTTATGGACCCAGCTGGAGATCAGCTCCCTTCCAGACTAACACAGAAAACGGAATTGAATTTTGTCAAAATTATCCAGTTTTTTAAAATATATATATTGAACCTAATCTGCTTTCTGAAAGTTTCATTGGGTTTAACCAGAACTAAACAGGAGCAACTTACCTGCAGCTGACCCTGAACTGGAACTCACCCAGAGTAGGTACTGCTTCAATTTAGCAGCTTATAGAGGAGGTTAGCATTCTCTGATACCACCTGAGTACTGCAGAAACCACATCTCTTGTGAGATTTGGATTGAACCAGGTCTTTGTTGTGGCTAATCCAGAATATAAGTATTGCTTTACTGTCATGCTCAGCCTAAAGATGATGACTTCATGAAAAGAGGGATTCATCTCAGAACAGGACACTTGATTCAAGCTAGTTGTCTTCTCCATTTACAGTGATAGACAGAGGGATACCCAGAGGAAGATTCACAGAGAGCCCAGGTGACTACTTTAGACTAATTTTATGATTATCAGGAGATGGTTGGACAAAAATTTCACAGTTGAAACGTCTGCACGTGTTCAGACACCCTTTGATACTACAACCAACTGCTTCTTTGTTCCATAACTCTCCAGCTGACATCTTCCCTCTTCCTGAGGCACCTCAAAGCAAGAGCTTTGGGAAGTCACCAGTTTCCATGTCATGTGGAAAGTTCACATTTTTAAAAAGATGGCTTTTTTTTCCTCTGTTTTATCACAAACTGGCAGCACCAGTCTGAACAAAACCAATTGGAAAATAGGCACTGGAAAGTCATCATGAGCTAGGAGAAGAAGTGACAGAAGGAGATTTTTTAGTTTTTATTTTAATTTAAGTTTCCACGGTTGTATGAAAACAGGATCGTGAGAATCTCTCTTCCCTCTTTCCTTAGTTCTTGTTCCATCTGTAAGTAGTCAGGAAGAGATTACAAAGAAAGAATGGGTTGTTCAAACTTGTTTGTCCATGAAAGTATCTGTTGCAAGAATTTTTTTTCTCCCAAAGATCTAAAATGCTTCTTTTTACCAGCCAGGCTGCATGAATGCTGTGAAGTAGTTGTACAAAAACAGTTGAAATTTTTAAATGAATCTACTTTAGTTATCTTTGCATCTGGTGTGGTTTTGCTTTCCACAAATATTCATGCAAATAATTTTTTTGGAACGAAGTCTTTTTCAAAATAAATATTAAGGATGAGCAGTCAAATGTATATGCAAAGGAAATTTTACATTGCCTTTCTGCGAGGCTTCAGGAGCAAAAAGTCAGGAGTATTGGCTTTATTCCTGATGTCAAGAAACAGTAAGAATACAGAGTAGCTGAAGTGACACGTCCAAACAAAGAAATCCAGGTCTTATTTCAAGGGTAAATTCCTAGTTCCCCCGAATTCATTAGTGGAATGCCAATACGTTTCACAATGACAAGATTTTATCATAGTTCTAAGGTACTGAGTCCACTTTTTTTAGCCTAAGGGTTAGACAATGCTGACTTAATAAACTCAAAAGAATCCCTTTATATTTTGGAGACCTTTAAATAGCACAGAGTAGGCAAATTATCTTTTTCCATTACTGTTCCAGGTTAATTTTAGACAATTTTTGGGCTGCGTCACTGCCAGAAAAGGTATTTTGCCCACGCTGGCTGTGCCCTCCCATTCCTTCCCCCACACCTGGCACTCTGGTAGATTTCTTTAGCTTGACTGATGGGCGGAGTCAGCAGAAATAAAAGGTTGTGAGCAGTTTAGAGAGAGATTGGCTTCATTGTGATAAGCCCCCCCTGATCTGGTGGCAGCTTGGCTGTACAAAAAGAGGAGTCTGTGGAGGGAAGACATCAGCAACCCTGGCTCTCGGGGGGGGCAGCACAAAATGGGACTGCCTCTACATTGCTTTTAAGCCACCTACATCCTTGACCCTCATAATAAGCAAGAAGTGTGGGAAGAAACACCTTTAGCTGCTCCTCTGACTTTTTGGACACTTTGCCTCAAAAAGGTGAAAAAGTAGAGATGCCAATTCAGTTTTCGGTAGCAGACAGGGGTTGTTCAGGCAGCAGGCAGCAAAGCAGCACACAAAAGCATGCCAGTTTGCAAAATGAGGGGGTTCAGCCCTGTATCAAAGACAGGGAGGCACATTCTCCTCCTTCCTGGCAACATTTGTTAAACAAACAAATACCGGCAACATTTGTTAAAACAAAGAGGTGGTCCCCTCCACTCAATGTGCATTCCCCTTGGGCTGGGCCTCTGCCCCAAGGGGCCCACAAGTTCTAAACCCAACTGGTGTTCCAGAGGCTCCAGGGTGATGCATCTGAGGTGCTGGGTTGCTCTGTTCTTCTTTTCCCACTCCCACAGCACAGCCTGCAAGGCTGCTCCTGCTGCTCCCCTGCTTTCAAGGCAACGAAGGATACACTGCCACTGAAATCACGTGTATGTTATTGGATTCACAGCTCTGTTACCTGTCTTGGCATTAGGAAGCAGCCCTGAACTGCCTCTCCCAAACGTCAGTTTGGAAGTCAGTGCCTCCACAGAAGCAGGGCAACCACCTCTTTCTACTACCAGTGGAAATCCCTCCAGCATCAGGATGTTAAACCTTTGGCCTTTGTCTAATCTTGTCCATCCACCCCTTCCCACCATTCACTACCGATGTCTCCACAGCTGTAGATGTGTTTTGCTGTAGCCATACTCAGTCATTTCAGGTTCCCACAGGAGTACTGTTTCTAGACCCTTATAGTTTTCCATTGTGCCTCTGTTGAAATAGAGAACACTGAAAGTCTTTTATGGAGGAGGCTCATAAAATATGAACATCTGTTTGTTATGAAACTTAATGCTGTCAGCTTGTAAGAGCCATCTAGAAATGTATTTAACTCAAAGTGCTCTTCGTGTGTTTTGGAACGAACGGCTTGTATAGGTATATTGAAGGAGACACCAGCCTCAGGTAAGCTTTATTTCAAGACAGTGTCATTGGGGACTTAGAAAGGATTCAAAACAGAATGTGAATTCTCCTGAGACTCCTCTCCAAGGTGCACCTAAAATGCCAGGTTTTCTTGGCTCAAGCGACTATCAGACAAGTTTTGTTAGCTGGATATACCTGCATTTCTTTAGTTATGGCTTTTTGAGATGGTTGCACTATGAAGTGAAAATCACTGGCATTTACCAGCTACAGGTGATGGCTGACAAGGTTATGTGTTAATATTCTGTGGCTACAACATGCTGCCTCAGATGAGTTGATTCTGATGGAAAGCTAACAATGTGCTTGTCTTTGAGGTGATCCTATTGGATTGCATTTGATGTAGCAGTTGATTTTATACCTTGCTTTTATATTAAACCAGTTTAATAAGCAGCATGAGAACAGGAGAAGAGTAAACAGTGAGCCTTGTTCAAAGCATTCGTCAGCTCATCTATGTATCCAAGAGGGATGAGAGAGCTACTCTTTTATAAGAAATACATCTGTCATATTAATAGAGCATTTGATATATTGCCACATCTGAGTGTCAGAAATTGTCAATACTGGTGACAGTGGGATCTTAGAAATTAGGAATGGAAGATGGTCATTAGATTTACAGCCTGCCCTTCTTGTTGATGTACCGCTAAATGACCTTCTCTGCTGTGTTCTGCAATTGCATTTTAAATGAGTCCAAAGTTATACTCTGTTAGTCAGTAATCAGGGGTGAGGAACTCAGAGCTAGAGGAAGTGTGCAGGTTAAGTGTCAAGTCAAAAGAATTTGTTCCTAGTGGGTTTTTTTTTTTCCAAGGCTATTTACTGTTTTGCATTACTTCAAATGGAGCCAAGAAGACTCAAACTGACAAAGCTGTGCCTCAAAAATAAAGCGCAAAACAAAACCTGCTGGTGATGTTTTAAAGAAATACTGAAATACAGTTAGACCATATTGCGTCTCTGTACTCCAAGGATTATAACTTTTTCATCGTGATTTGTGTACTTTTCCCCCTTTTGCTTTATAAGCAACAAAGAAAAAGAGGGGAGAGTACAAGAGACAAAATAACTGTATCACACACACAGAGTTAAAAAAGGGAAGATTTCTTCTACTCTGTTTAGTCAGATTATCTCAGGTGTAACTTGAAACACTAGGAGATCCAAGGAGAAACTGAACAGTGGGTAAATTTAAAAGTTTTGAAGAGATGGTGTAAAATAGTTCAGCTTAAACTTTGACGAACCTTTATTTTTGTGCACACTGCCAGTTTAAACACAGACGTATAACAAAGTCATTCAAAGTGTACCACAGCCCATAACACATTGTCTTTCATCCCATCGTATGAAATGTCAGCTTAACAAATACTATGCTTTTGTAAAATTTGCCATTTGTCCCACAACCCAAGACAAACCTCTGGTGCTGGGGCCAAGCCCAGTTCACAGTTGCTGGACCACACACAGGCAGGCTCATTTGTGAGATATGAGTGCATATGTATGCAGGACATGCAACATCTCCTCTTGTTGTAATAATGCACTGATGTGACTATCCCTGGGTCTGTTTGGGCTGGCTATTTTTAAGTTTCCAACATGTTATCTTCTATCTATAATTTGTAGCTTTGAGACCCTTAAATCCCTGAACACACTGAAGACATTACTAGGGATAGGTTAATCCTGGAGGGTACCACAGCTAGGAGACTTCTGGAAATGCATTATACCCTCCCTCCCCTCCCAAGCTGAGAGGTTGGGAGGATGGCCAAGAGGCCAGGTTACGAGGGTATACGCTCAGGTCTCAAACTCACAGGCAGCAGAGCTGATTCCAGCTGTGCTCTGCAGACCAGGGCCTCAGGGCATGCAGACGCTCATCTGCCTCATAAATTGTCCAGAAAGGCGCAAAGAAAACAAGTTTTGCACATGGAGACCTCTTTACCAGTCCCCAAAGCCTCTCAGAAATGCACCCCCGGTTAGCAGCCCTGTGCTATGAGCTCCATGGTTTGGCACAAAGTCAACTTTACTCCATCATGCAACCACATTAAATGTGATTACTTTGCTCGTGCTAACTCTCCTTCCAAATAAGCCAGGCTTCACAAAATGAGAAACCACAAAAATACCTGAAGCAATTAATTTTTTATTGACATGATGCTACTAACTCCAAGTGCCAGATTAAATTAAAACTCACTTCCAGTGATCAGAAGATGCCCAGCCAGCCTACTGCTTGCATATCTCCACTCACTCATGATGTTTTGAAAATGGGAGTAGACAAAATCCAAGAGATTTCTTACAGCCTTCTGGCTGTATTTAAGGCTAAGGGGAATGGGCCTTCATCACGGTTTCAAACCACAGGATAAAGGTTCTTGTTACCAAGAAAAATTACAGAAACTTTTAGAAGATCAGGTGAAGGGATTAAATATAGAACAAACCACCTTCCTGCAATTATTCACTATATTATAGCTTACATTTAGTCACAAAAGACTTCATGATGAACATATAGAAAAGGCAATTTCTGAGCAGAAGAGGCAACAAAATGACTTACTGATTTCTTTGCTTTTTGAATAATCAGTCTTGGTTATTTACAAAACTTTTCCCATGCACATCACTTAAAATACTACTGGGGTCGCATTCTCTTAACAGTGATTATATTTTTTAACTGTTGACTAAGTTGCATTAGAATGGCTAATTCTCTACAAGTTGGAAGGAAATCAGTCTGTAGTTACTAATATATTGCTTTGCTTATGGTTTTCTTCATTTTCTACCAGCAGTACTCAGGGAATTAGGGTTGGCTTCCACTTCTGGACTCATAAACTCAGTTTAGAGAAAGAGGGTGTCTGAATTATGTGCAAATCAGACCAACACAAGAGACAATCAGGGCCAGTTGGGTTTCAGAGGCTTCAGGAGTATTTGCAATATACTCTCTCTTGCTGCAGTTGTGTTTACATGCATCCTAAGGGAGAGCTTGGGCCCAGCTCTAAAAGCGTTTCTATTCCCTTTCCCATCTTCACAAAGCTCAGCAGGACTCTGCAGGGCGACTCAGCAGACACCTGCCCATGCCAAGAAACTTAACTGGAGGTTACCTACGGCAAGTCAGTCTTGCTTCTAATTTCAGGGTGTAAACTGGAAGTAATCCAAACAAAGTGAACCCTAGATATACCTACAGTGATAAATGCATTGTTTTCAGAGGGTGATCCTTGCAGGCTCCATAGTGATCCACAACCAGTAGCTGTCTTGGCAGAACCCAAAGAAACAGTTAAAATTCTGCTCGTTGAAATGCTCTCTGGGCAAGGCGCTCCTCCAAGATCAGTGTATGTCACACTCAGCATCGATGTTTTGCCTTTCCTACGTGTGAAGAGCTCTCACAGTTGACAGTATCAAAGAGCAAATATCAAAGCTCAGGGGTGCCCTGCAGATCCAAGAATAGTACTTTGCCCCCCTACAGCAATTTACACAAGGTGCAATGTATACGACACATGGCATGAAAATAAACTTGTCATTTTCATAAGATCCCTCGTGATTTTTCAGACCTCAAGAATGAACACCAAGCAATATGTTTGTGTGACTGGAACACCCTTGTGCATGCAGTCTCCTGCTTTCACACATTTTTGGGCTCATTGGGTATTGGGATCATCGGGTATTGGGCTCACCTTTCCAGTGAATCAGGTATTTGAATATTAAGCATTACAAAAGTGGAGGGGTATAGAAATTTTTCATCTATTCAGGTCTAAGTGTGCTTTCATTTCTCTGATTTTTAATTTTTCCCCCCGGCCCACTTGTTCCTCAGTGTTTTGCACACTGCTGCTCTGAAAACAAACACAAACTAGATAAGATTCTCTCTGTCTATCAAAAATTAAGTCTAATCCATCTGGAAGGAAGAAGAAGGGGGGAAAAAAAGTAGCATAATTATGCTTGCAGCCATACTTTAGGGCAAACTTCAAAGTAACTCCATGTGGGGTTCCAGGAGATACTTTGCTACACACATAGAGGCAGCAGCTCTGTGCAGAGCTGCATGCATGAACATTAAAAAAAAAAAAGTTAGGCTACTTCAGTAATTTGTCTGTAACTTTGATGTGGATCTAATACTGCTAACGGTATGTGTGCCATGCCTTTTGGGAACTGTGTTTTACACAGTAGGCCAATATTCATTGGTATGTCTCCTGGCCCTTGGAAGAGGCACTTCTATGAGAGGCAAGTAAAGCAGAAAAGGAAATACTATGTATTTTTTTCATTTAAGGTCTTAGACATGCTAATGTGTCAGAAATACATCTTCTGAACACCTGTACTCACCTGAGAACCTGCTCCACAAATAAGGCCTCTCACTCTGTAAGAATTCCTTAATAATCAAATTTGAGGGACAAATGGTGTTCATTTCTCACCCAAGTTTTTCCATAATAAGCCTCAGGAGGAAAAAAAAAAAAAGAAGAAAAAAAAAATATTCCTTCCCAGAAAACTCTCTTTCTCCAGGCACTCACATCCCTGTAAACATATTGAACTCAACAGAAATAAAATTAGCCTCACTGGCTCTGCTACCTTACAATCAAAGGACAGTCCCTGTACAGATACTGCTTCACTGTATCCTCACTGGACAGTAAAACACATACCTAAAGGAGTAGTGAAAGAGAAGACACGAAGTTTAAAGAAAGTGTAAAAGTGAGAGAAAGCATGCAAGAAATGCAGATGCAAGAATGGAGACAGCTATTTCAATAAGCGCAACATGAACAGGCTGATGCCCAGCGCAATGACAGGTGTTGGGGAGGGCTAATTTTAGGACTTGAACTTGTTTTGGAGTGGTTTTGCCAGAATAGTAAGCACAAGCTCAGTTACCATCAGGATGATGCCTTTCCCTGGTAGTTTGACTATGCAGAAACAATTGCTGAGGTTTTAGTTCTAGCTGAGATCCTGCTCTAGCCTCTAATTAACTTCACATTTATTGGGCTTGGGAGAGATCTTCCCTGCCATATAATTTGGTGAAGATGAATGGAAGCACAACATAAAATCCTTTTCTAGTGATGTTTCTGCCATGTCAGGATAACACATTTAGTGCCACACCCATTCCTGTCCTCTCTCTTCCTGTGTCCCACTCCAGTGGCAGAGTATATGAAAGTCTCGTCCTAGGATCTGAGACCCGTGGGTTCTCATCTCCCTGAGAAGCTAAGCATGCAGGTGTCTCTTGGGGGAGGACTCCTTGGCAGATAGATGCATTTGTGTCACACCAATAGAGGCAGAAATTGCCTCAATTTCGTATGCACTTAACTACGCCAAACCGACACAGCAGAGAGACCTCATAATGCAGAAATCTGGACACCTTTTGTGTGTTGGAACAAAAATAGACAGAAAAACAATTAAGCAAATGCATTACATTAAACTTGGGGTCTTGATGCTGTGAGAGAGAATATTGGTGAATGCAGTAAAAATACAATTAGCCAAACTGGGATTTTTTGATTGTTGTCGTTGAACAGGTGATTACTTAAAAGACTGAGCAATAAAGATCTCAAAAGCACTTCAAATGTATCTTGACTAACAAAAACTAGCGAAAGACTAATGTATTTATTTGTTGAGCAGAGATATACCCTCTAAAAGTGCTAAATCTCTTCTGTGTTGAAGTGACAGTAATCAAACTTCAAAGAAAAGATCAGGCAAGTAAGGAAAAGGGATAGGCATTTCGTGGAGACACACAGTTCAATTTCTTAATTCTTACAGTTTTATTTCCTTTTCTTCTTAAGTTGTTATTAAAGCAAAACCTTCTTCTTCCATGGCCTGTAGTAAGTAGACTCCTCTCTGGACTCTCTTCTTTCCATTAAGTTGTCAATGCATTCAATATACAGGAGCAATTTGTTTTTCCTGAGTTTTGGCATTTACTACCTTTTCCTTCCAACAAACACTCATACAATAAGCTGCTGGGATTGGCAGTGAACTTCAGAGAGCAGCATCCATCCCTGCCTTAGGCAGCCTAATTTGTAACCTTTGTCCTCTCACCTCCTTCCAAAATTGTGACAAGAAAGTACAATTCTACCTGATGTACAGTATGATATAAACAGTGTAAATAACTAAGTGTGAATAATGCAACTTAAGTCCCACTTTTCCTTCTGCAAAGATTTTTCAATGCTGGCAACAGATCCACTTGCTAGAAACCCACTAAACTGGCTCTGATTGGTAGGATTTGTACAACACAATATCACTTCTCCATTCGCCCTCCTGACTGGTTCTGTGAAGAGTTACCAAAATCATAGAATCATAGAAAGGTTGGTGTCAGAGGGGACCTTAAAGATGATCTAGTTCATCTAGTTCCAACCCCTCAGCCATGGAACCTTCCACCTGACTGGGTTACCCACAACCACATCCAGCCTAGTCTTGAACACTTCCAGGGATGGGGAGTCCATGATCACTCTGGGCAACTTTTTCCAGTGCCTCACCACCCTCACAGTAAAGAATTTCTTCCTAATATCTGACCTCAACCTTCCCTCCTTCAGCTTAAGTCCATTCCCCCTTGTCCTATCTCTACATGCCCTTGTGAAAAGTCCTTCTCTAGCTCTCTTGCAGGACCTCTTTATGTACTGGAAGGCTGCTCTAAGGTCTCCCTTCTCTTCTCCAGGATGAACAGCTCCAGCTCGCTCAGCCTGTCTTCACAGGAGAGGTGTTCCAGCGCTGTGATCCATTCAGTGGCTCTCCTCTGGACTTGATCCAACAGGCCCACGTCCTTCTTATGCTGGGGTCCCCAGAGCTGTACACAGACTCCAGGTGGGGTCTCACAAGGGCAGGGTAGATGGGCAAAATCCCCTTCCTTGACCTGCTGCCTTTTGATGCAGCCCAGGATGCAGTGTATTTTCTGGGCTACAAACACGCACTGACAGGTCATATTGAGCTTCTCCACCACAAACATCCCCAAGACTTTCTTCCCAGAGCTGGTCTTGATCCCTTCTCTGCCAACCTGTATTCGTGCTCGGGATTACCCTGACCCAGGTGCAGGCCCTTGTACTGGGCTTTGTTTAATTTCATGAGGTTTGCACTATCCCATCTTTCAAGCCTGTCAAGACCCCTCTGGATGGCCTCCCTTTCCTCCAGCATGTTGACCACACCACACAGCTTGGCAAACTTGCTCAGGGTGCATTCAATCCCACTCTCCATGTTACTCACAAAGATACTAAAACTTGACAATCCCAATACCCCTGGGGAGCACCACCTGCCACACTTCTCCACTTGAACACTGAGCCATTGACTGCAACTCCTTCAGTGCAACCATCCAGACAATTCCTTATCCATCGAGTGGTCCATCTGTCAAATCCATGTCTCTCCAGTTTAGAGGCAAAATGCTGTGGTCTAGAAAGAAAAAGAAGGAAGAGAATGGAAAAGTAGCCCCATACTCCATCAGGAATTATTCTAGATCTTTGCAAGTGTAGTGGAAATGTGGGGATGTTGAAATATCAAGCAGAGGTACACAAATGGTTGGTGCCCAACTATTGGTACAAAAAGGAAAACTGGGAGGAAGAAGCAGAGTGGTGATCAATGGTGATCAACTAGTGTCAGCAACAACTACCAGTTTTCCTCTGCTGAGATTTACGTGTTTTGCTGTGAAGGTGGGATGCACAGACATGATTAAAAAGAGCTGGATAAGACCTCCAGCACTTGAGACACATCATCCAGCATGCCATACAAAGCGGTGTGACTCAGACCAATGATACCATTTAATCACCAAGTCCCATTAAATGATATTGATAACAATTTTGAGAACTGTGTCCTCACAACATAATTTCCTTTCCTTTCCCTTCCCAGCAGCAGATTTTCACCTGTAACTTACTGATATTTTCCCATTCTTCTCCTTCTCAAGTTCCATCTCCCGAACTTTCTGCTTTCTGCTTATGCACTTACTTTCCAGCAGGTTTCATTTGGGGAAACAATGCCTGCACCATTCCTCTCAGAGAACAAATAATACAATATACTTCTGCATATTATATGAAGCCAAATTGCATTTTTGTTTCCTTATACATCCAAGGGAACTCGTTAAAGAATGATAGAAAGATCTCATTCTCCAACCAAATAAGCTAGATCAAGTTTAGCACAGACCAGTAACTGAACTGCCGCATTCTGGCTCTGCTGCTCGTGCAGACAATAAGGACATTTCCAATAAAACAAACATAAACAGTTAACACAGAGTTGTGAACTCTAATAGGCTTCAGCTTATTGCCTTTGCAGGAGCACACTGTACCAGTGAAGTACAGAAATTAGGCATTCAGGCAAATGATCCAGGGGTTGGTGACAGAGTGCGATCTTTCAGACCTTTGAAGCTATTTAGCTGTCCTCAAAACACACACACAACAACTCTGATAATTACACTCACTGCAAAACCTAGGCATGGTGCACTGGAAGCCTTTTAGGGGCTCTTCATAACTGCCTGCCTTTGCCAGAATAAGGCCAATTTACTCCTATTTCAGTGGGCTTGGGCAGAGTGAGAAAAGAGAGACTGGGTGGTCAACATTATTGAAAAGATTCATGATTAGTCACATTCACTTGAAGGCAAGTTACTTGCCAGACACTACGCCACTCATTAAAAGACCTTCAAGTTGGCAGCCCTCCAGCAGCTGTGAAACAGCTCCAGAGCTGGCAGGCCCAAGAGGACCCCTGAATCCCCACGCTGTCCCACACACTGGAGTGCAAAAGGCCAGGTCAGTCATGCTTGGGTGTGATCGGCACCCCAGGAGTTTAGTGAGTAAGACTCATGTTCTACAGTGAGGAAAAATAAAGAAAATATTGCATATCCCAATTTTTGCTAATGCCAAGGGGATGCCTTTTGAGGCTAGTCTGACATTGTTGCCTTTGCATGACCCCCATTTCTTGGTAAATCTCTTGCTTGGGTGGACAGAAGATTCTTTCAGTGATATGGGAATTTGGAGAGTTTCCTAACCTGACTCAGCTCTGATTGGATTGTTGCAGGAGATACTGAGATATGTCAGAAATGCCCTGCTAGCTCAGGCCCACAAGAGTCGGTTCCCAATCTGTGGTGTCATTTCCATGCCCTTGACTTTGCCACTGCTTTATGTGAGAACAGAGCATAAACAATTCCTACCTCTTACTTTGGATTTGCCCCCTCTTGTTCAGTGCCAGCTCAAGCCAGACTGTCCCAATTTTTCCAGCACTTGTTGAATGCTGGCTTGCCACCCCCATTCCAGAAGCATCAGAAGAAACAAATGTTCATGAGTAGCTTACTACGTGTCCTGGCTGTTTTAAAACGGGATGTAAGATGCAGCATTAGCAACCCATGTTTAGCTCACATAACCCAGGGATACCAGGGGTCATGGGATGCCAAGAGTGAGGGTTGGTGAGATGGCCAAGCCAAGCCAGCAGCTCCCTGGCTATCAATGGCACAGTCCTTTTCCTCTCTCCCTCTTGTCTCACCATAACCCAATTCAACTCTCCTATCGTCTCCCCAACTCCACTTCTTGCATTCTTCTGATCCCTCAAATATTCAAAAAGCTAAGCCCTGCTAGCTCCCACAGCAGTCCACACAGCGAGAGCAGGTGGCTCCAGAGAAATGGTCAAACCACATCCACCACAGTGAAGGTAATAGTCACTGCCCTTGACACCTTGGAGAAGTCCTTGCAGCCTGGTGGATCAGCATGGACTTAGGCCAACATGTGCTTTATTCTCAGCTGAACCAGGAAAGACCACTGAAGGACTTGATCCCAAATGGAGCGCAGCATGTGAGAGTGTGTATGGAGAACAATGACTTCTCCTAATGATCTGAAGCAAAATAGTGCTTCCAAGAGGAAAAGTACTTTTTAGCTAATCACTCTTTCTTTTCCTTACCCCTCTTGTAAACAAGCTTTTAATAGAAAACTAGTGCACAGGTATGCTCCTACTATGCTAGATTTGTATATTGTGTATACAGGGAGTGTTCATCTTCCTATCGAAGAAGTTAAGCTGTAGTGTACGAATAGCAGTCCCCATGGAGAAAAAAATAATCCTCCTCTTATTTTTTCCTTTATGGGTAAGAAATCCCATCAGCACGAAGTTTATACCTTGAGTGGTTGGTTGGACTTAAACTTTTTTCCTGTCTGCAAGCAGGGACACTGTATTTGTAATATCTCTGCTGCACAAACACCTCTGAGGAATCCTCAGAGCATGGAAGGGATGTCAGTGCTCATCTCGTCCCCTCTGTCATCCCAGAGCTCAGAGCCAAGCCATTCCCCAGCAAAAGGCAAGGGAAAACTATTACCAACGCAGAATCCTGGATGACAACTCTCCCTCTTTTCTTGGCTGCGTGGTAGCTCTGAAGAACTTCTTGTCAGTTTCCATATGATGGACACTAAGCATTATGTGTTCCAGCTCGGGTTTTTATACACTTGGTGCTTGGCACATTCTCTGGGCCTGTGCAAGTTCAGGAGCCTTGCTGGTCACACCTCATCTATTCCAGCTATCTGCCCCCACCCTCACTAGGAACAACCTGAGAGGGCTTTTAGGCCTAGCAAAAGGTTGCTTTTTCTTTCTCCAGTGGTCCTCATTTCCACTCACTGGGATATAAATCCATGTTTTTCCCTCCATCCTTGTTTTCCAGAAATACTGGTCATGGGACTGCAGTCTGATGTGACTCAGTGAAATCATTTGAACTCAAAGCAAAACTAAACTATTCCCACCTATATCCACATCTGTCTTTGTGTTCAAGAAAGGACTGGATGCAGCACTTAGTGCCATGGTCTAGTTGACAAGGTGGTGATCAATCTAAGGCTGGACTGCATCTCAGGGGTCATTTCCAACCTAAACAATTCTGTGATTCTGCGATTCTGATTCTTTATCTGTACATCATCTCTTTGTGGGTGGTTCCATTTTTTCAGCCTTATCCTTCCACCATCACATCTTACTGCCTGTGGATGCTCTGGCAACAACTGAGGAGGGGTGAGCAATGGGCTGCTGAGACAGGGGAGCACAGGAAGCTTTAAACTGGACTAAACTGCTGAGGTCAATATATACTGTGTAACAACGCTATCCCAGCCCAAGTGCAGGACTCTGCTGGCAGCATGTGCTGCCCTGTTCTTTGCCCTGTCACTGCACATTATGACTTTCCATGACAAACCTGACTAAGAGCTTCCTACACCTGCCCACTCCCAGCTGCTCACTGCTGTGTCCTTCCCAGCTGCCTCCCCAGTGTGCAGATTCAACTGAGCATGTGGCTACTATCTAAAAATGGATGGGTGTTGTTTCTTTTTTTTTCCTTTTCAGAAGGAGAGGAAGTGATTTGGGTCATTATAAACAAACATGCCAAGCTGAGAAGTGGTAAAATTGGAACTGAGAGGAAGGGTTTGGGGAGACAGGACGGAAACATATGATTAGGATACAACATGGAAAGACACCTGGAGAGGCTTGACCTTCTATATCTGTGCAGAAACACAAAAGAAACTGGGAAAATCCTGGTGTAAAATATAGCTCTTTTCTTTCCATTACTGGAATGTCTTTTGACACCTTTATTCTGTTTACTGGCTGAAATCAAAGTTGTGAAGGTTTTGGATAGAGCACATATTCCTTATAAAATGTTACTCTATTTCAACAAGTGAAAATTAGCTTCTGTCTCTTGTTTCTGATACACTCAAAAGCCTCATGGGTGAAACGTGTAAGGTACAGCAGCCTGGACCCCCTCAGCTGAGAGTGGCCTGATTCACATCCTGTGCTTACCCACAGCACTATCCCTGGCCTCCACTGCTCCAAGAATCAGCTTTTAAAAATAAAATAACCTACTTTCTGAGGAAAAGGAGGAGTCAATACAGATGTTTTCTCCAGGCAGAACCTACAGCTGAAAGATTGTATCCTCTTCCTTCAAGCATGCTATGTTACAGAGATCTCCACATGTGGGACTCAGGAGTGTGGTTACAGGAGCCAGGGTGGTGGGTAGGGGCCATTCACTTCAGAGAATCCATATTCATGCACATCTCCAGGGTGTGCATATTCAGCACATATTTTAGACAGCTGTTAATGCTGGTGTGACTTCAACAACATTTTAAAATGCAGTTTTTCCCTTTTCTCACCACATACGTATTCAAAGCACTTAGAGTGATAAAATTTCTGACCATTTCCTTGAACAAGAGACCTTAATCACCTTTAAAAATTCCCTTTTCTGTTCCATCCCCCTTGCTGTCAGCATGGATGCTGGCCATCTGCCTGTTCCCACACTGCCATTCTGGACTTCCCCTGATCAGCAAGGACTCTTTCATTCTGTATAGAAGGTCTCACTGGCCAAAGCTGAACCTCCCGGTCACAGGTTTATGTCCAGGGTTTTCTGGAAACTTCTGGAAACACTATGAAGCCTTCCACATCCCATGGAGTGGAGAGGGAGTACCCAGCTTGTGTTGGGTGAGCACTGGTACGTTTTCAGTAGGCGGAGGGCAGACAGCGAGCGCAAGAGCGTGGGATGTGTGAGCTGAGGCAGAAGGTTAGTGATGAATACCAAAGAATCCCGAAATTATGAGTTGTAATCCACAAGCAGTTCCAGGGGAGTTTCCATTCAGGACTGTGATTCAGCAGAGCTGCTGTCACAGGCAATAGCATATCAGCCTAAAGTCACCACTAAAACCATCTGTGACAGTCAGCCTCTTCTCAGATGGGTGGTTGCCTTGCCCCCATGGTTTTTCACTAACTACCATTTTGCTCTCACATAAAATGTTGACAAGGCAAGAAACCAGAAAACTCTAGGCTCTGGCAGATTTGTTCTCAAAGTTAAAGCACAAAACCCATGGCAAAAGACATCGGCTGCTTCTGGAGCTGCAGGAAGGACTCGTTGAGAAAAGTCTCCTCAGCAGCAACCTGGCCTGGAAACGGGCAGCGGGGAAGGCGAGCTGAGAGTGCTGGAGCCGTGCGAGGCTCGCCATGAGATGGCAGCCTTCCCCGCCGCCTTTGCATGCCCCGCATGCCGGCAAGATGTGCCAACACCGCTTCAGCACAGAGCACTTCTGTCTTCCCGGCAGAGACGCGCTGCCAAGATTTTAACAAAGGGCTCCCTCAAAAAAAAAAAAAAAAAAAAAAAAAAAAAAAAAAAAAAAAAAAAGAGAGAGAGAGAATCAGCCTTGCTTTGCAATATATAGAGCAATCCCTTGGCGAAATCCTTCTCCTTCGTTGAAATAAACCCCAATCCAGTAATTACACATTTCCAGTACATGTTCTCCCCACACAAATCTACCCACTGCAGATTGGCCCCACAAGTGAGCTTGGCAGTCCTGGCTGCTCCAAGCTTGGGTTCAGCAGGCACATCGCCCTCTCCCTGGTACAGCTTTGCACGTGGCAAAGGCCTCTGAGTGCTGCCAGCCACATCTCAGAGAGAAGAGCTCTGTCATGGGCTGAGGGGCAGCAGGAGCTAGGGGCAGACAGGCAGCACCCATTCAAATACTCCCATGTCTCCAGTGCATTCTGGAAGCACATTCAGCATGATGTGAACAGAAAGTGCTGGCATGGAGGAGTAGGAGTACGGGGCTATTTGCCCCATGGCAATCCATTCCAGCAAAATGGCTTGTGTTTCAGAGCCTGTCAGGATTTACACTGTGGAGCAACCTGTGCCACTCCTTCCTTTAAGAACACAGACCAGTCAGAGCTCTACCCCGTGCTGCTCTCACCTGTGTGTTGCTATCACAGAGAGGATCCAGACAGATTTGGAAACATCAGGGTATCTTTTGACTCTCTTTTTGGTAGTCGTGCTAGTAGGAGTTAACCCAGGGGACAGAGACACTGTAAACCTAAAAGGAAATAAAAAAAAATATCCACAGAGTTGACTTGTCCCTTTCCTTAAACAGATGGAGTCACTCCACATGTAAGATTGTGTCTATTTAAGCCCAATTCAATGAATTTTGACTTGAAAGTGCACTAAGGTGAACCTGGAGAATCAGCATTGCCTTGGATGAGTCAGAGAACCCCTCATATGTCAGATGCTGAATTCAGTCACACCGCTGTGACTCTCAGCTCTCACACCTCTGGAGGTAACAGTGTGATTTCAGTGGGAGAATTGCACAAGCGTGCTCAGAAGCTGCCTCGCTCACCCCAAGGTGTTGTATTGGTATTACTGACAGCAGCATCTGACTTCTTGCAACTTCAGTCTTCACTGAGCTTACACATGAACAGAGGTCAGCTGCTGAGCACACTGCTGACAACAGGAGGTGACAGGATAAATGAGCAGGACTTGCCTCCAAAATCAGCTTCACATATGCCCCTGTACAGCTGTGTCAGCAGAGATGAAAATGTGGCACAGCCTGCTCCCCTCTCCAGGCTCTCCAACCTTCATTTTCAGAGCTAGATCCAGAGTAACTTCATAGCCTTCAACAAAGCAATTCCCAACTCACCCTTGTATAAAGAGAGGCTGTATCTGTCCCTTTGGTTTTTCATTAATGCCACATTTGATGACTTTCTAAGTGCGCTAGAGAGTCCCTATGCCTTTCACAGCTTTCTTCAGGCTATAAGTACAGCGGGCAACTTTAAAATCATGGGCAGCAGCCAAGCTTGTATACAGAAAACATTCAAATATAGATGACTTTCCACCTTTACTTGCCAGAGGCCAAATCCTTTCAAACAATGATAAACCTTATTTAACCAGGAAGTTTTCAAATCCTGGAGTGGGCCTAAAGGTCACGAGGTCTGAGATGACCTTGAAAAGTAACTTACATCTCGGTGGACATCCTGGGGACTCAAGGCTTAAACAAATATATTCTCATATCTAATTCTCCCAAAAGCAGATCTCTGGTGCCAAAGGTTATACACTTAGTAAAATACTCTGTGCAGACACGCAGAGCTGTATGTATTTCCTCATAATTAACAGGGATTACTCCTAATTAATAAATACGGGTCTTTAGGAGGAGGAAAATGATTTGGAGCTTGAAGGATGTGTAGGCTTCCTGCAAAATTTATGACAATTGGTATGATGATTACGCAGGATCAGGAGATGCAAAGCCAGAGGCAAAAGCAGGATCACTAATCCTCAGGTCTGAGCATGGCAATTTTGTTATTTTGCAGCACAGCAAGGAAATAGCAAGAATGCAATTGCTCCAAGGACGCTTCAGCACAGAGCTGAAGCAGACTGTGCACGAAGCTGCAGCGACTGCTGCCCATGCCCACATGCAGGCCAAGCAAACAAGGCAGCAGAGGCAGAAGACAAACCAGGGCACAGGGTGAGAAGAGGCCTGCACTAGGGTCAGAGATCTGAACCCACCAAAAAGATGTGGAAAAGAGACAAGCAGCAGCAGAACAAGGAGGCTGCAAGCCTCCAGCATCCCAAGGCTCAGCATGAGTAACAGGCTAAGCATGCAGGGCTGGGTGGAGCGCCACTGGGCAGTCACCCAGCCAGGGCAGCCCCACTGCAATTCCATTTATCTTAGGACATTTACTCCAAGGATTAATTGCAGCAAGAACCACAAAGGTAGTAAGGCGCTTTTGAGGCACCTGAGTATTGCTGGGCAATCCATGCAGACTCTGACAATGCAGATATTCCGGCATTCAGAAATTTCTATCTTTCACTGACTTTTAAAAGTGGCTTCCCTTTGCTTGTAACTGGAGCGTCTCACTGCATTTGCTGTGATATTGCAGCCTGAAACTCCGTGATACCTAACCCTGCATCTTCTCCTGTGCCCTTCAGTTTGCATTGAGCCTGGCCAGATGGGAGGTCCCTGCAGTGCACCCAGCACCTGCTGTGTTTTGTATCCAGGGGCTGTGGGTGTCTGCAAACCCCCTGTGATTCCTCACCAGCATGGGTTACAGATATATGCAGGTAACAATCTGGGATGTTAACTCAAGGACTCCTTCTGCTACAATCTTCCTTGTTTCCTGCACGCTTTCTCTCCTTTGGTTAAGGTCTCTTTGGCTCTGACCCTGTTTTTATCACGGTTATCTGTAGACATGTATGTGCATCACTGGCATTTCTACTCCATTATAAATGCCATTTTAATTGCAGCCAGAGTAGGCATTTAGAAGGTGCTTTACTTAATCTTTCTTGTGTATGTTGCAAACAAAAGGATGCATTCCAGGAACCACAGGCTGGTTTCAGGAGCCTGTTCATTACTACAGAAAGTAGGGGAAAGGCTTGCCTTAAGACAGCTGTTATGTTGCTGTAGATCAGACCTGAATAATGAGTTTGGTGCTGAGAGTGCCCGTGAAGTGAATGGAGGTAAAAGGACAACTGCCAGCAAGTTGCACGGGGAGACACCTTATCTCATTAATAGGATATGCCACATAGAAAGCTGGGTCCTAAGTCCTGTTTCTGGCAAGGACTTGAGTATTTTATTCTTGTCTGAAAAAGGGATGTTTCCTCTCACTTAGAAACCACAGGCCTTTTTTTTTTTTTCTGGACTTGGTCATTCAAGCCCTTTAAAATCTCTCCCAAAGAACATCCACCAAAGATGGCGGGGTTCACATCCACATCCTCCTCCTGTTCATTAGCTCAACATTTAGAGCATAACTAAATACCTCTATTCCTCAGTCAGTGGAGGGAACCAAGCCCATGCCCCCCAGGCCCTGACAGGACTGACCTGCAGGACTGACTAGGAGGGGAGAGCCAGCAGTCACAAACTTGCCATCACGACTGGTTGGGCTGAGCCCTCATCACTCCAGTAAATCTTGCTGCTCTCACAGCTGGGCTGGAAGTCAGATAACACAACAGGACTAGAGAGTACATACTAGGCAGATCCTGAGGTGGTACCACTGTAGTTAGGACAGATTCCTTTCTGAATATATGCAGGCAGAGCTGTGCTGGAGATAGGTTGGTCCCATTTGATTAAATAATGGCTGAAATCAGAGATAAAACCCAAACTGCCTGTTACAACCTGCTTCAGTGCCCCATTCTTTCTTACTGTTCTTTTCCCTTTGACCACACCATTAGCCTCCATTGCAGGAGGCAGCTCCTTTTGCTCTACTCAGTCTCAGATTCACATACGGATGTTGCTGCCCCATGTCCTGCAGCTTCTCTTCATGTCTCTTCCTTTGTGTCCCTTCCCCAAGGCCTCTTTCTCCTCCTTCTGAACAAGGAGTTCTTGAAAGTTTGAAGTGCTCCTGTGTGGAGAAGCAGATCGTGATGAACCTGTGGAAGTTTACTTGGGCACAAAAGTCACTGGGATGGCAGGTGCCACCAGAGTCCAGTGGCAGCACCTCTGAGCATTTGAGAATCATATTTCTGCATACAGCATTTAAACCCTCTTGTGGTTCTAGCCACAAATCTTAAAGCCTTGTGCCCCCAGACAGCAGAAACCTGCTTTGGAGGGATATTGGCTGCCTCTGTCACCTGTATGTTTCCAGGGAAATTGAGTGTTTTGCTGTTCCTCTGAAAAACAGGGACATCCAAAGTAAAAATTTCTCAGCAAAGTACTGTCACTGAACTGGTAAAACAAAACCTGATTGTATTATTTTGTGTAACCAGACACTGCCACCCTGATACAGATTGTTAGCCATATTCAAGGCATGCAAACAGCAGTGTTACTCATCTACAAAAAAGGTGTCACAGTCAGCTTTCAAGGCTGGGATCATTATTTTGTTTTGCTATACATCAGCAGATTACATAGGAAAGACATCATTTAATGTCAAAGCTCATTTAAAACAGGTCAGTGTAAGATACTGTATTAGCAGGGCAATAAGCGTGCCTTGTAACTCTGTATCGTTCGTGTGTCACTCCAAATTTATACCTGTAAATTTCTCCTCTAAATTCTCCTGGCATTTCTATGAATTTTGTACCCTATCACCTCACCAATGTGTTTGCATACCCTTTCCACACCTGTATTGGTTTTGAATGACAAAGAATCCTTGAGACAGAAAGTTCTCTGAAGGATGGCCAATCAAAGACTGAGCAGGCTTTGCACTTGGTAGAAAATGGCAATAATTTACTTTCAACTGAGGTTTCTTTTCCTTCGGGCACACAGACACACAGATACATCTTAGTAATAGCTGTGTCAGATAAATCTGGGAGTAGCTAGGCTAAGCAATATTAATATGATGGTGTTGATAGGTCAGCTTTCAGTGGCAAGGTCCAAAGCTAAACAGTTGTTTGCAATATTCATTATATCCAGCCCTAAATCCCACCTCTGGTTTTATTTGTGTGCATCACGTTTTCAAGATTTCTGAGGTATGAGAAATAAATAGCAAGCTTGGCTTGTGTGATGGCAAGTGGAACCCCCAGGACTCAATGGTTTTTTCTAACCTGTGCTTGGTGCTGTTGCAGGGCACCAGGGTTGATGGAGGGGAGAGGTACCAGTGTGCTCACCTGAGCCCTGCTCCGAGAGGATGGGTCAGAGAGCATATGTGGAGGTGGAGGTTTGCAAGCTCTCCTGGGTTTGCTGCTACAAACCTAGGCTGTGAAAGGTGATCCTGCATGTATCTACATTGCTTTTTAGAACCCAGCTGTTACGCAGCTGACACTGAAAAATCATGTTTTGGAGAATTGATGCATATTAACACTCCTCAGCCTAGCACTAGTAACAATAATAACAAACAGTAATGAAATAAGACCAATCTTTTGGGAAGGAAAAGAAGTGTATGGACCAAGACACTGAAGAGATTTACTGCCAGACTAAAAATGATAACAAAGTGTTTTGAAATCAGTTCTGAGGTGAAACACTTCCTTCTCATCAGGAAAGTTTATTGATGCACTTGGGAAGGATGCATATACATAAAATTTGTCCATTTCTCCCATTCTAACAGTTCTCTATTAAAGGACACCACAATTCTTCACTCATTTATGTACTTGTACTGCCCTGACTACTCTAACTCTACAATATGCATTTGCATTCTTCCATGTGTAAATGATGATTGAAAGACTGAGGATGTGGTGTAGGTGGAATGATTGTTAAAGTTGTTAAGTCTGTCTTATTAAGACTTTTCCCTCCCCACATAAAATCATTTCAGCTTTATAGCTGGACTTGCAAATGCCCAGTGTCTGTCTCAAACTGACTGAATCCTCTAGAGTGCATCAGCTTGTGGTTCATATTGAGCTAGGAGAAGCAAGGCAAAGACTGTTCAATGCCATCCCCTCAGAAACCCTTCTGGCAAATCCATTTGTTTATCCCACACTTTGCTTCTTTGGTGGATTGCCCTCAAAGGAATCACCACTTAATTCTGTCAGTATTTGGGAAATGGGTGTTCATCACTAGGAATTGGCTGGATAAGAGCTCACTTGGTACACCCAGCCAAACTGATCTGCCTTGAGCTGGCCATAGTGTCTGTTTGGAAGTAGTCTGGTTGGGCTCAATGATCTTAAAGGTCTTTTCCATTCTAAAGGATTCTAGGATTCTTTGCCCTACAGCAAAATATTTTGGTTTTCCCCTGCAACATTGTGTTAGGTTTGAAATGAAATTTCTCTGAATGACTATACTCCACTGATTGCTGTGGCAAAGATACCATGTGTCATACATTCTGCCCTGTTACTAACCACAGGCAGATTGTCTTTTGGTTGCAGTAAGGCAAATATGGGCTGAAGATGGACAGTATCTCTTCCTGGCCAGTGCCACCCTCTCTCTGGGCAGCTTCCTGTGGAGACTTGGGGATCTCTATCAAGTTTTTTTGAGTGTTAAATGTTCTTATACAAGTGAAATTCAAACAAATTACTCATGGAATTAAGAGAAAATCAGATTATTTTCGCCATTAAAAACTCCATATTTGTTTTGTCTCTAATCAAAATGCAAGTTAATGCATTAACATTATTTGAAGAATCTCAAGTTCCCCCTCAAATTATTTCCTAAATGC
Source organism: Coloeus monedula (assembly GCF_965178545.1). NCBI lineage: Eukaryota > Metazoa > Chordata > Aves > Passeriformes > Corvidae > Coloeus > Coloeus monedula. The sequence continues at coordinate 53,393,824 of NC_138783.1, forward strand.
AATACAAAGATATTTCAATGTTATCAACTAAAAGAAAGTGCTTGACTATTTCCACATCCAAATATTTCATTCTGTATACCAATGCATTTCACTGAATTTAATTTAAGTTACACTCAATGCCTCAATAAGGTCTTGGTACTCCACTGCCTTTTGTTGTTCATTTTCCCCATTGGATTGAACTTCCTAGACAAACTGTACTTCCCATAATGTGTCTGCAAGAGTTCCCTTAGCACTGGCTACAGCTCTCAAAATGCACAGACAGTTTAATGGAACATTTCTAAAAAATACCAAAACAAAACAGAGGTTGATTTTCCTGAAGAACAAATACAGAAAAAGAAGAGAGTTATGGAAAATTTAGATTTTGTAGAAACTACAATTTCAGTGGAAGTTTTCCACATGAGCAAGAGCCATTTGTCATACTGACAGTACACTGGAAAGCTCAGGAATTGGACCTGGACTGTCACATGCCCTGCCCCTTCCACCCGCCATGGCTCCCTCCTTATTCCTTTCTGTGGCAGCATTTGCCAGCCCTAGAGGGAAATTTTCCCTTTTCCTAGGAGGAAATCAGGCAGGTGCCTAAATTACAGGGGAAAAGGAGGAAGAATGGAATGAACCTCCTTGGAGGCTTCAATTTCCATAGCTCTGCTTCTGTGCAGAGACAAAAATGCAAGTGAGACAGGAGTAACTGAAGAAAATAAAGAAAATACTGCTCTGAGTTCTTCCTTTAATCTATTCGCTCAGGCAAAGGTTAAATTACCATTTGAATGCCGCTGTAGAAGAGCTAATAATGTTGCCATTATGTTCCGAGGATCCTCTCTCTTAATAATACTCTCTTTTCAACTCCAATTAAGGAAAGCTGTGGTTTCAATCATCTCTAGGATGAAGATCCCTGTTTTTGCCATGCACTAGACTGGTTGTCCTGTTGTTCCCTCATCGATTTCCTGCAGTGCTTTAGGTAGTGATTCAGGAACAGCTGACTGTGAGGATATGCTCCTGTAGTTAGAGAGAAGGGAACTATACTTTGAGGTCTTTATGAAATTATGCCAAGTGGCTTGCAACTTTCAACTCCTAGACCCCAGGGAGAAATCTGAACCCCTGGCTGAGAGTTGAACAAAAACCATGGTAGTGTATTACTATCCAAGAAAGCATTTTTGGACCACGTTTAAAGGTATACTCTCCCTCCTGATTAGGAGATTGTGTTTTCATTGCCATTTAGAATGGATTTAGCTATCTATGAGGTTATCCTGCAGACTTTCCAGGCTTTCCCATTGTAAGTTATATGTACACTAAGGAGGAAATCAAAACAAATGCGTATTTGTCTTCAGCACTGACAATGGTGTCAAGTGAAAGACAAACAGAGCCAGATCAGCAAAAGGAATAACAAAAGTACTTACAATGAGCTGAGCCAGTATATATAATTTTTTAAAGGGGTGCTAATTATTCAGCACAAAAATCCCCAGCTCTGCAGATTGCAATGGGAAAGGATTTGCAGAGCGGTGTATCAGTGTCCAAGTGCGGACAAGGCCCAGTCCATCCTGTCATTGGTGTTTGCTTTTGGCTTTCCCCATCCTCACAAGTCACTACTGACTCTCTTCTGGCTCAGAGAGCCCACGGGACCTTCTGCAGTTGGTCCTACATTGCTTTGGACAAGCAGGAGACAATGTGTCCCACTCACCAGGGACTCAGCAGGGGAAAAAGTCCACCCTTACGTCTCCTGAGTTTCTGAGACTTCTCTCTATTCATGAGAATCAGATAGGCTGAGAACATCTGGGAGGATTTGTGGCACTTCTGAGTCAGGCCTCTGGTTTCTTTGCTCCAGTAACCCACCCCAAAAGGCAACCTGCATCCAGAGACTGTTATCTCCCAAAGAAGCAAGGCAGAAGTTCATTTAGGCCCTCTCATATTTTCCTTCCGTAAAGGTCTTCTTCACTGCTAGCAAAGGGTACTTACATATTCTGTATTCTCATTTATGAACTCTTTATAAAGATAAAGGCAAGCAAGAATGCGACTCTAGGGACAAGTTTGCTGTAGAAAATAATAGAGCCTCACCCATACTTCAGGTCCTGATGGCATGATCTCTTTCCCAGTGCTCAGACCTTCCCAGAGAGGCCATGGTGGAGCTGTGTTCTGACTTTAGTACATTAATTAATGGCTGGAGTTGATGTGACTTGTGGAAATGGAGGAGGGCCTGAATCTACTTACAGTCTCTGTTCAGCTTTGTGTGCACCCTCTGTAATTTGGGAAACTCCTCCTGTGAGCATTACCTCACTCATCTCAAAGCCTTGAATAGCTCCACACCTATGCACTGCACAAACAGACCAAGAGAAGCAGACTAGAGGGCTCCCAGTTACACAATATCCCTGAAGAGCCCTTCCACGAATCCCACAAAGGTCTCGTGGCAATAGGTTTTGCAAGACAGTTCTGAGAAAGGTCAAAGACCTCTGTCTTGCAACTGAGTATGTGAAACGGTGCCTCCTCATAAACGCTGTCACTGTTACATTGCAGGAGCATTGCAAACACTATGGCCTTGCACACACTAGGAGGAACTTCAGTGTTTCCTGTCACGGCTCAGCTCCACCTTTGGTAGCATTCCTGTGAACCATTGAATCAGCAGCAGAGACCCTGGCTTTTGCATGGTTAGCATGTGACTACATGGAGGCAAACCCCAGAGAGACACAGGCAAATGAAAAGCTGCTCCATTTAAACACCTCACTTGGGCTAAACCCAGCTGGCTGCCAAGAGCTAGAGCTTCCTTTGCTGTTACCCCAGGACTGCCAGCCCAGTGAGGCACACTCTGGACATCCTTCCCACAAGCTGGAACCCACACAAAATTCAGTGACAGCTGCTCAGAATGCCACTGAATGGAAAGCATCACATACCTCATCCTTTTCTCACACACTTTAGCTAGCTAACTAAAACTATCACCCTGAATGTAGCCAAGCAAAAGTAAATTGAACCCTCAGTTCCTCCTTATGAAGAAAGGCTTAAACCATCAAGCTTTCATGCATGCAGGACTGCTTTAAGCATGCTGTGTGTACAGGAATGGATGACTGAGCTGAGGTGAAAGAATCCCCAGCCCCATGTTTATTATTCTCCTTAGAAAATGAGACATCCTTTGAAACATTTTTTGGGAGTGTGCAGACTTGCACTTGCACAACATAGCTCCCCTATGTCTAGTAAGATGCTTCAGTCATCAATGGAAAGAGTAGCTGTCCTCTTCCTTTCCTGGTCTGTTTCAGTAATACAGGAAAGCATAGAAACCCAGGTTTTTATGAGGTGGCTCACATGGCTAACCAAGGTATCAGGTATTACATAATTTAGCATGGCAGCACCCCAGTTGACCTTTGCATCTGTTTCCCCTCAGTGTGCATGTGACTCTCTGTTATCTGACAGCTCAGAGGAAAGGAAAGAGGTGCCTTCCCATATGGCAGCTTTTTTTTTTCCTGAAGACTTTATAGGAAATTCTGATCAGAAGCTTTAAACACATTATCACAGAAATGGTCAAAAAGTTAAGTTCTCTTTAGATTTGCATTGCAGTAAAGCACAATAATGGTTAAGCCCTATAGCAAAATGAGCATCAGACTTTAGCTTAAAGCTCTCAGACAGATACAAATAGCTGCAGACCCTTTAATTGTTTTCAGACCCTTTAACATATCCTTTGGTTTTCCTGGTAAATTAATCTATGCATCTGTCAACTCTCAAGACAAAACTCACAGGACTTCATGGCCAATTAAACTCTTCTGGCAGAGGAAGAGCTCCTAATGTTGGAGTAAATTGTATTAAAATCTATTATAAAGCCTTTCCACCTTGTTACAATGGGGGGAAAAGGTGTCAGCTTGCATTTGGATCAAAGCCACTTGCAAAAATCTCATTTTACCCAGTCACACATAGGTCTTACCTATCTTAGTGGTGTCTTTGCTTTCTGTGATGGGTTGAGAAGAGAAATGAAGTAGCTCTGGGAGAATGGATATCAGTGATGCCTCATATTCAACAGATTCTGTGTTTTGTGGCTTATGGTAATCTCCAACTAAAGTTTTTGCTGTGGCTGGGGCACCTGTATGGTCTTTCTTCTTTTGCTGACAACATATGAATTCATTTGCCAGACTTCCTCTACTTGGGCCATTCATAGGAGGTATTTGTGGACTTTTACACCTCCACCTGTGTACTTATGTTCTTGAAACAGTAATGTTGCTCTATTGCATTTGTTTTCCTTCTTTATCTAGGGTTCAACTTGGCCAAGAACAGAAAAACTATTAGTGAGGGATGATCGGACAGAATGACCATACCATATGATCCCATAATTCTCATTTCACTAGGAAATTGGGCTGAAAAATGAGCAGTTCATTAAAGCCCACTAATGGGTTTATATTTTCTTTTCAAAGTATGTTAACAGCAACTGGATTTTTTTTTCCCTTTTATTTTTTTCCCTGGAACAATGAACAGGAGTTATCTCTTACATTCAAGGGAACATGGCCCCAAAACATTTCCTGCATTAATTCCCTATGGAGAAGGCAGGATGTTTAGGAATCATGATGTTGAGGACAAAGGTTGGTCAAAATACTGCACCAGTACACTGCAGAAGGGGAATAATTGCTTCAGTGATATTTTTCTATTTTTTGGAGAAAACCAAAAATAAATGTAGTTCAACTTTGTTCAGTGATGAGCCAACAAAAATCACTTTCGCCTCTGACAGAAGTCTGTCTCAAGTCCAGGACATGTCCAGGCAAGGGTGTATTTCTGACATCCCTGATCTCCAATATGAGACTAATAAATTTTTTAAAAATCTGTGCCACAGTCAGTTAACACATATATTGCTCAGTGGCAAAGCAGACTGTTTGATCTTTGCTCTAAGGGTAAAGCACCATTTCAGGGTTGCTTGGCAGCTCTGTTTTCCTTCCCTTAGCAAAAGAGATGGATTCATTTAGAATTGCAGGCCACGAAGAAGGGAGATCAGGTGTGGCAGAAATGGCAGGTGGCTGGAGCTGACTTGACAGCAATTAAATGTACAAATCTTTGATTAGGCTCACGGGAATGGAATCATTAGCTACAGTGAATGGACCAGCTTGCTTTCCACTGCCTCATTAGCCATAATACTGATATTACTTTAAAAAGCCTGGAAAAAAAGCCCTCCCATACAGAATTAGGAAAGCTGAGTTTCAAGGGAAAAAAATTAAGCTAGTGTAAGCACTTTCTAGCTGAACAAACAGAGCCTGGCTTTTCTGGTCACTGGCAAAAAAAGCCTCATGTTTGCTGTACTGTGAGATAGCCCTCTATCCAGTGCCGCAAGCAACGATTTACAGAGATCAACAAGTTGCTCTTGGCCACTGAAATTTACTGAGGACCTCATCAGGCAGCATCCTGCTGTGCTCCAGTTCCAAGTACTGGTGCCTTTAACAACATCCTACCCTTCAAGTGAAGACCTTTGGTCAGTCACACAGTGGAATTATCAGGCTGGATATAAGTTGCACATAAATCTCCAAGCTAGCAGGCTTAACCCAGGGGAAACTTTGGCTTGGACTTTGTTTATCTTCCTGTAACATGACTGGTTGAAGAAGGGCTGCAATAACAGCATTCTGCCATAAATTAATATCCTCCTGTCCCCAGCTCTGCCCTTGCTATTTCATGGAAAGTTCATAATGAAATAATCTGTACCCACTTGCCCTTTATCTCCCACTCTTCTTTTGGTACTCTCTATCCCACCACATTAATTTGTCTGACCTGCTAAACCAGAGTCCTCTGAACAAAATCAGAAGAAATATTTTACTCCAGGGCCCTCATGTAGGGTTTCATGCTAACAAGTTGATGGCACAAAAGCAGTCTGGGACACAGAGAGGGCAATGGCATCTCGCCTCACATTGCTCAAGCAACTGGTAGTGCAGATGAAGCAGGGACAGAGGGAAACAACTTTTGGGATTTGGTGACAACACTGCTGGGCCACTGTTTTGCCCTCTACAGCAAGAGCAAGCTGAGAAAAAAAGATGCCACATTCTCTAGGGATTAATATTGCCCTCTCATAACATGGGACACTGAACTGTCATGCACTCATAACACCATCCCTTGTTTGATTGTGAAGTCTGGGTTCAGGTTCTGCTGTCCCAATGGTAAGACAAGATTGCCAGTTCCATGACTTGCTCCTTCCCAGCTTTCACAGGGACCAGATGCTACAAGAGAGCTACATGTCATAAGTGACTTACCCATACAGGCATTAGGTAGAAAATTTCATTTTCCACGTGGGTGTAGTTTGAGAATCATTACACTGTCTCCTTGCAGTAGTAACAGCATACTTCACCTTCTTTAAGCACATTTGTTCCTCATGTGCTTTTTGATATGTAAAAGACAAATATAAAAAAGGGACTTAGCTGAAAGGGATACTTTCGTCAAAGAAATATGAAATACGTGGTACAAACTGTCCTGTGGAGTTACCTGCAGAAATAGGTAACTCCACCAAAAGAGAACATCCAGCCTAGACTCAGTGTGTCACTGATTCCCAAGGCCAGGTGAAACATCCCATGTTAGCTGACTAATTCACACTTCAGCTGAAAGATTCCCACCAGGATAGTCTTTTCCAAGACCCTTACATGGCTGGCTGTATCTTTGTAGTCTGAGTATCTAAACAACTCACAGAATCAACAAATACAGATCAATCTCATCAGCTGTGCAGCACCACTTTTCTTTCCATGATGGTGATGTGAGAAATATGAGGTGAGATTCAGTCAACAGTGTCTTTGTTCTATTTCAATGAGAAGTGAACTTCCATGTTGAAAGAAAGTGCTGCAAAAAAAAATAGAGGTGGTCTTTGAGGGACCAAAGAGGGAATGAAGACAAATAGAGATAAATTCAAGAGGGAGGAGAAAATGAGAAAAAGGTGCTAAACAGCTTCTAAATTGTTCTACTGTAGAAAATACAAGCTGCATTGCTTTTGCTTTCCCATGTCTGCCTCCTCTGCATTTTAATGACAGTTGAATGTCCAGCCTGAAAGGCATTTCTACAAGTCTTCCTCGATTCCTACCTGCTTATGTACACGTGCAATTTCCTTTGCAGACCTGACCTTGAGTGGTTTCACCCTAGAATCAGAACATTGATGGTCCTTCACCACACCACAGGTTACTTTTTACATGGACATTAAAGCCTCATAAAGCTTTGACAGATGCAGAAAAGACCAACCAAAGTTATTCCCACTTCTTCTATGTTTCCTTCTCTGAGCACTTGCCTCTTCCCAGCGCAGTCAGCAGGAGACTGACTTCACTTCAGTTATGGTTTATTGCCTGATTTCTTAACTGTAGCTGCTGTGGAGATGGCATGGAAAAGACTTTGTTGGGCTGCAATATCTGGCATTGCCACACAGAGTTTCCATGGAGGTCATTTGTCAGCGTGATAAGTGATTTAAAAGCCTTGGAAAAGTTCAGCCTCTATGACTTACTGTGGCATTTCCATCTCTAACTTTTGTGGCTCTGAAGAAAGTGCAAAATTTGTAAACAGTGCATGAGAAACCCTTTACAGTCAACTTTAATTTTTCCTTTGCTTCCCATTCACAGCAAATATTTTGGTAAAAAGACCCACTGAAACAGAAGACAAAGATTAAGCAACATCCAGAGCTGCAACTACAGAACTTGCAGTCCTCCACCATTGTGCTGCCCAGCCAAAAGCTGTGTCACAGCCAGCATGGAAACAGGAGGAAGACGTATTTTTCACCATGTGTTTTGACTCTGCTCTGGGGCTTAGATGACCTGTTGGTAAAAATGCCTGTGTCCTGTCTCCATAACAGACATATCAGTTGCAAATTATCTGTCCAGTTTTGCCATTGTGAGTAGGGCCCCCGTGGGAATTGATGGTACTGCATTATTGTTGTTTTTGGCGGATAGCTTCCAAACAAAACCAGCTTCCCCACTGCCAGGGAGGGGACAATGCTGGTGTTGGAAATATTTCTATTTGGGGCAGTTACATGTTTTGGGAAGAGATGGAGGCATGGGGTGCCAAGCTCTCCAGTGGGTGCCCCACGCCAGTACAGGCAGGACCTGCCTACACCTCTGCCAACTCCCTGCTGTGCTGCTCGGCGTCCTGTTACACGTGGTGGGAGCCTTGGAGCGGGGAAGCGAGGCAATTTGTAGTCACGTTACATTTCCTACTTCAGAACTGTTTTTACAACTATTGGCCCAGCCTGCCCCAGGAGCGCTGGCCTCCACAGCGGGCTGTGTTGTTTCATTTCTGTCAGCAGTGGGTCTTTTCTCTCTCCTCCTGCAGGAAGGCTTTTGTTTCATGTCTTTCCTCCCTGCTGCATGCTGTGTCGGCCAGGCAGCCTGCCACGTGCTTGAAAGCCTCCTTCCCACCCCTCTCCCCTGCACGGCCACAGCATCTCTCTCAGCTCGTCCTGCAAACACTCATTAGGGGCTTCAGGTGCAGATGCTCGGGACCTGCTCCTGTGTCTGACCACAATGTGTTGTGTGATAAGAGGGTGGACACCTGGACAACGGCCAGTCCAAGCATTACATTACAGCCCTCTCTCTTATGCTGTTTACTTTTGTGACAGTTTCTCCTTTCAATTCTCATGTCTGTAATGTTGATCTAGGAGGGAGGCCATCTGGATCCCTGCCTCCACTGCCAACCCCGTCTTCACCCCATCTTCATCTCTACCTCTTCATTTCTCTGTCAACTGATTCTGCTAAGTTTTGCTCCAGCCACTCCCTGTGTTGGGTCTTGCCACACCTGGGGGGACCCAGCTTTCATTTCTCACTCTTGCTTTTTGCCCTCCTCAGGTTAGACTGACCACAAGGATCACACAGAGACTACCTCAGCTCTGTGCCATGGCAGTGGTTACAGCCAAATCAAGACTAATCCTCAGCTCTTAACAAACTGAGATCCATCTAACTCTCAGCTCAAAAAATGGACAAAGCCTATAGCAAGGGCTATGAAGGGAATGCGCACACACACTTTATTATGAGGATTGCCATCCCCTGAGAGACCATGACCTCAGAGACACTGCCTCCATCTCACAAAGGGTTTGAGCAGAGCACAAGTGTCTGACCTCATCTGGGACTCCTGGGTCTGGGGTAGTTTCAGAAAACATTGTCACAAGTTGAAAAAGCAGAGAAAAATCTGCATGAGTTTTTTCTTTGCTGTTTTCTTCCAAAAATTTTTCTTAGAAAAAAGAAGCAGTATTTCAGCCTGCCAGATCCAGCTATTCTCTTCAGCCCTCAGCTGGCCTCTCCACAGGTTTTGCTGCCAGGGTCCTGGGCTCATGGGAAGTGTTGGTGGGGCATCTGCACCATGGTGGGGAGATACACACACTGATTGGGACCGAGCGAGAGCTGGAACCCATGAAAGTACAACTATATCAGCATGGCTCCCTGCCCAGCCTAATTAGACCTGCCAAGAAAGGCTAATTAGCTAGGCTCAGTGCCACACTGATGTGACTATACCACTCTCAAGAGCCAGCAAGCATCATGTGCAGCTCACTTTAGCATGGAGATGCCATGTGAAGCTGGACAGAGTATATATTCACCAGCCTCTCCTGTCCAAGCACGCTGAGCTTGTAAGAGCCAATTGCACGTACTTCGTGTAGATTTTGTGGTAAGGGGTTTTACAGCAGGACTTCCATAGACTGAAGCTTCATGACACCCACGGTGAAAGAAAGAGTACTAGATCTTCTCTTTTGCTGGAGAGGAAAGCCAGAGCACATGGAACATGAGAGGCTTGCTGGAGTTCCCCGAGGGAGCCCGCGGCCAGCCTTGTCTCACAGCCCAGCCTGCCCGCCTCTCCCTTCCCTGCCCACGCCCGCCCTGCCCGCCTGCCCAGCGGCGCTTGGCTGCCTTCCCTCGCCTCCGCCGCAGCCGTGGCCACTCCTGCAAGGCTCTGACAGGACAGTACCGAACGTGCTTTGGGCCCTGCTCAGGCCTTTCTGAGGATCCCTTCCCTGCCTTGACAAACAGTCACACGTTGTATTTTTCCCCTGACCTCTGCTGTCATAAAAAATACTGTCTGCAGCCTCTCATGCTTTGGGGGGACACTTACAGAAGGGCACTGGTTCCACCGTGTCTGCAGTTCCCCACGGCCATAGGAGGGTGGAGAAATCTGCTCTTAAGGTGCGTAAGAAGGTAGTGAATCATAGGAGCAGCAAGCTCTTGTTTACCAACACCTCACTCTGTAAAGATTTCTTGAACACGGTAATTTGTGAGATAGCTAAAGTCTGGTTTCCAGTTGAGACAAGCTAAGCCCTGTGCTCAGCCGGGAGGAAGGTTCTTCTTGGCTAATGTAGTGAGGACAGTGACCATGGAGAGTGATGGCCCCAGCTTCTCCGGTGGATAGGACCTTGTGCAAAAGACACACAGACACACACACATGGAGACACAGGCACACATACAAACACACAGAGGACAGGCTACTAGAGGAAAGGCTCCAGAAACTGTCCCTTTGCTTCCCAGGTCCAGTTGACAGTTTAGCAGGGGTGAAATAAATGAGAAGGAGAATATGGAGGTAGTAATAGTCCTACCTTTGGACCATCATGTCGAAGTATAGCGAGAGGAAAGCGCGGGTTACGCACGCACAGAAATACCATGACATATACTACAGTGCTGCATAATGCAAGCAAGCGTAGCAGCAACTTGTTACCCTGACTGAAGGCTACAGTGTAATTAGTGTAATTACAATGCCGCTGGCTGAATTCACTCGAGAAGTATGGCATTCTCTGTGCCCTACAGGGTAATGCATAATCCCAAATACTTCATCAGTTGAAAGCGAGCTCTGAGACACGTTTGAGCTGCAATGCAGTCTCACAGCCAGGGTTTTACTTAAAGGTAGTTGTCCCCAATTCTCCAGAGGATCCAGTTGGTGCCACCAACACCTTTACTCACTTTATCACTGTTGGGGAGAGATTGTGGCACTTCCTCTTTGGGGGAGTTGCTAATGGGTCAGGGAGACAGGGCCACAAGCAGCAACAGCTTCCTGCGTACAGGACACTGTGAGAGAGCAGCAGTGCTCAGCTGGCCCACAGCTGAGCTGTGCCAAAGGAGTCCAGCCCCATAGCTCCTGTCCTGCTGCAAAACATTAACTATTCAGGGTGGCTCCAAGACCTGGTCAGCCATAATGCCTTCCTTACACACTAGTTGGACTTTCATCAGTTGCTAGTTTTCATCTCCAGCTCTGCTCCCTCATCACCTTCCCCCCCACCCCACACATATACACTTCTGTGAAATTTCACCTCACTTCCCAATAATTAATTAATTAATTCCCAATAATCTCTTTTCCTAAAGAGCAGTAGGAATAACTGGCTTTTGAATTCAGCACAGAAAGGCTACAATTACAAAAAATGTTTTGGGTTGACAGGAAATTAAACTGTATTTTCTTGGTAAAACAATAAAACCCCAAAATTCCAGTTTGGATCAAGCAAAGTGTTTGGTTCAACCTGAAACAAAACACTACATTTTTGTGTTTAAACTTTTCACCCCTTTTTATTTATTGCAGGCAGGAAAACCTCAAAACAAAAACAAATGTTTCAAACCGAAAAGTTGAGCTGTTTCCCTTTGAAATCATTACACTGCATTGACTGCAATTTCTCAGAATTACCCCTCTTTGTCTTTGGCTGAAAATCTTTGCTAGATTTCAGGCTTAATTCACAAAAAGTTTTACACAACACCAACCAGTATCCCAAGGATTTCACCTGGCCCCACTTACTATTATTTGAATTTGCATCCTGAAAACGTTTGGAATAATAATGCTATTTTGCCAACAATATTCTTAATGCCAATGCCCTCTCAAAACCATGTTCTTCTCAAAAATGCACTGGTCTTCTCTTCATAATAACTCATGCAGGGGTTGAAAGAGAGAAGGGGTCTTGCCTTTGGTGTGGTCCTTATGTGCCCTGAAGGCAGGGCCAAAGAGCAAATGTCAGCCTCTATCCCTGGTGTCTGCAGGCTGCAGCCGGGATCCTGTGGCTGAGCTGGCCAAAGTGCCACTTCACACTGGGCATGAGGCAAGTGGGATCCAGCTGTGTGGTGCCGGGAACTGGGTGCATCTGGAAATGATCTTCAGACTTAAGTCCAGGAAATAAGGAGCTATTCACCCAGTCCGCTTTTGTCTTCCACTGCTCATCAGCCAGTGGGAAAGTTTTAACTGTGTATGGGGTTTTAAGGCTTAAAATCTGTCTATGGGTTTTGTCTATAAGGAATAGAGAGAAAATAGCCTCTGGATTTGTTTTATTATTTCCATTTCTAATTGCACATGAAATAGCAGAACAGGGAATAGGTTTGGCTTTTGACCCTAAAAGACTTTAGGGCAAAGATCCCATCTGTTGTGCATTGTAACTGAACCTATTCACCATTTCTGGTAACATCTGGATATGTTAATGCTTTAAAGAGTGGAAACAGCCTTCAACATAGATCTCTCTGCCTCTAAGCAAAACCATGTCTTCCTTATCCTTATACCTCTGCTGAATCACCCAGATCATAAAACACATATAAAGCTGCCTGGTCATAAGCAGATATGCCACAGAATGAGAGGTGAAATGGAGGAGCAGAAGTGAAAGAGTTAAAAAAATGCTACAGCCTCTCCCAGTGTTTGCTTGGGTGGAGTGTGTAAAGGTTAACGATTTCTAAATATTCAGGAGTAATAAATGATCTGAGTAGTTTTCTGGCGGTACCTCATGTTCTCAGAGAAACAAATGCTTCAAGGATATGCACCATTTCAGAAGAATGTGACAGAGAGAGGGAGAGATTCATTTTAAAAACTTGTGATGATCTGTCTCATCACTGATAATAAAGGCACAGGTTCTTTCCACCCAGAAATACCACCTGGTAAACAATGAAGTGCCTTGGGATTTATGTTTCTGAAAGGCTTAAAATTATTTTATATGAAGGTTTTCTGTTTCCTTCACAAGCATCTTCAAAATTCTCCCTTTCTCCATGGAGTCTTTCTCCTTCTCCTTATTTTGGCAGCACACTGGGTGTTATCCCATTCAACGGTAAAGAAATCAGCTGTAAGGATCAAATGGGAGTAAGAAATGTTCCAGATATTTGAAGTGTGGTCACTCTTGCCCCAGTTATGGGGCAGTGGGGAGGGCTGACTTGTGTGGGAAGATAATTGTGTTTGCAGCTATCCCACTGCCAAGCTTGGATGAAATCTGTCAATCACTGAAGAAGTTACCGAGGGAGTCAAAGAGAAGACATCCCCCAGGCTGAGCTGTTGAAAATACTTTTTCTTACTTCCTTGACAAAAGGGAAGAAGACTCTTATCTCTTGTGCACCATTTACCTCAGGAGTAGATTAAGGAAAGAGCCAAGGAGCGTGGGAGGTCAGGTTAAGACCTGGAATGGAGAGCAGCACTGGCTATCCTTCTTCTCCTGCTTTTGAATGTGAGGCTAAAAAGGGGGCAGGAAAAGGGATGCAGCCTGTGGCCAAGATAAGCGTCAGTAACATGATTCGTAAGTGATGAGGCAGCAGCAGCAGGAAGCAGAACACATGGGTAAAGCAGCTCCTGGGAGAAAGGGCAGAGGAAGGTTTACCTCCCACGAAATAGGAGCAAGAGTAATGTGAGGATAGGTTGAAATAGGATCTGGCTGAGATTGTAGGAGAGGTGCAAGTGAGTATATGTGTTTATTTATTTTAATCTGGCTGACACCTGGGCACTTGACTAATGGAAAACCCAAACCAGAGAGCTGATGCTTTGGAATCTTTGCAGAACATACCCCCATTGAGTGAGCAGGATCTGGTGACCCTGCTTGCATTCACACAGGGATGCTATCTCTTAACAAACCCTTCTCAACCATGAGCAAGAAATACTGGGGTTTCTTATGTGGCAAAAGGGAAAGCAGGAAAGGCCTTCTGAAGATTCAGGGAAACCTGGATTAAGTCACTGTGGTTAATTATGCAAACATTAGAGAGCCCAGGTTAGATTAGTCTCCATGGGGAAGGACCCCTGCACATCAGATCTTAGCCTCTTATCTGCCAGTTCCAGTCTTTCATTCACCTCTAAGTGCACTTACACTGTGTACATTGACCTAGATTGGTGCTAAGTACTGTGACGATGATCTGCTTCAGTACATGCTGCACCATGGGTGTGACATTGCCCCTGGCTCTGCAGACATCCCTTAAGGTCACACCAAGTTCACTCAGGTGCTGCTGACAAACCCTTGGCTGAAGATTTAGTGAAATACCACAGGATCAGCCCCACTTCTGACCAACCCTTACCTGTTGCTGGTATGGCAGGAGGAGCCGTGAGGCACGTCAGCCAATGGGCTCCCAGATGCAGCTCCAGTATCCTCTCATGGCAAGAGAACCAAAAACTCTTTTCAGGGGGGTTTGTTGGGACAACTGATGCCTACAGATCTACCTATGACCTCGCAGATCCCTCAGAAAACTTTAAAAAAAGACAACCTCTTATACAACGCTGCCTTTTAGCAGAAACTGTGTGACTGGCACTGAAATGTGTGTGGTGGCATAAACCCTTCCCTGTGTGCTGTGCACAGGTTGGTCTGCTAGAACAAGTCCATGGCTGAGTGCTCTGTGCATACCTCTCTTGGGTAACAGCTGGGCTGAGGTCCAAGGAATCTGTATAAAACATGCTCAGGACTGCTCAGCCAATTAATCTTTTGTAACTTGTAGGGGGAAAAAATGGCATGTGATCGTGTAATTAATGGTTGGCTCCTAAGGTGTGTGCGCTAATTAAGGTTCAAGCCTATAGTTGCTCAGCAACTGTTTGCAGCATTTTCTACCACTGAAATGCTTGACTTTATGACCTGAATAAATGCTCTTTCAGGCCTTTTTTCGTGTCAGTATTCCTCAGCCAAGAAGGGCAGAAGCAGACAGAACAGGCAAACGGCAGCCTAGAGCACCCTCTGTCCGTGTTGGCCAGGATGAGTGAGACCTCTGACTTTCCCATCCAGAGCCCTGCCTTGAGTGCCGGTAGGAAGGCATGGAAGGTTGTTGTGCCCTTCAAGAGCTCATGCTGCTGGAGAGACAATGCCTGTCCAGTGTGTTCTGCAGACCATTGCTGACAGCAGGAGAATGGTGGTACCAAGGGTGTGGGGGTCTCTTCCCAGCACCACTGCAAAGAAGCAGTCTTCTGTCTGAGTCTCTTCAGGCTTGTTTCTTTTTGTCTTTGCCCATCACCTTCAGCCTGTCACTGTTTCAGGCTGGTCTTCTCCTCCCTGCTGATTTCTCTCAGCCCTCAGCCAACTTGTTGATTTTCTCCCTGGTTCATCTCAGGTTCCTTTGGTCCTCCCCTCCACACATCCCTCTCCCTCAATTCCTCAGTCAGCAAATGGCGAGGGGTACAGTGCACACTGAAAGAAGCAGGAAACACCCAGAGACACCTATAATGAGCCTAGCACCTCCTGTGCCCATGACTGCAGGGAAGAGTGTGTGTTCCTCCCCTCCTTCCATAGGGAGACACACTCCACGTGGTCGGAGTCCTTTGCTGCCAGCAGTCCACAAATCATTTTTCAAAGGTTTACAACTTGACCAAACTTAGTGCAGATTATCCTGGGCACAGCAGAAGGTATATTTCTGCTTCAGAGGCCCCCTCCTGACAAATTTCAAGCCTTTTCCCCATCTCTTGTGGGAATGCAAGCACTTCAGAAAGAAAATGTTCACCAAGATGTAGTACAGAATCTTCCCTTAAACTCTCAGAAGTCCTTGGAGCAAGGTAGCAATATCACAGACAGACACTTGACATGGAAAATGTCAACTTGCTCTTTAACAGCCCAGTGGTGTAGTAAAACCAAATAAAAACCTGCTTTATACTGTGCAATGTGATGGTAGCTGGGCATTATTATCAAGGTATCAACACACAAGATAATACCACCTTAATTCATACTAAACTAAAAGGCACTGGTTAGAACTGAAACTGGGAATTGTACACAACAGCACCAAGATCTAAAATGGGATGGACCTTGATGGATGGATCTGTTGATACATTGACAAAGATACACGTAAACTCCTCCCTAGATTTCATTTTCATTCTTTACATAATTTGCTGAAGTTTAATCAAAAAAATACACTTTTCTCACCAAAACCCTGAACAGCCAGAGCAACCAGTCGCCCCAGTCCTTGTGCTGGACCACAGCCAGGGGCATACTGCCACTGTGGCTCCCAGGAACAAGCACGTGCCAGAGGGTAAGTTTCCCTTGTAACTGTCAAAGGACTGTACAGCCAAAATTTTATACCTACAGAGAGTTCTGTGAACTGAATTACAATACTTTTCTGCAAAATCATTGCAAAGCTCTCAGACACTTTGAACTGGAAATTCATTATGAAAAATGAGTGTTTGGATTTTTTTCCCCCATCCTCTCAGGTGTTGTTGGTGCTTGCCCAGCTTAAACAAAGTACAGTCTGTACTTATTTTTGTTGTTGAGATGTACTCATTGAGGTTGTCTGTCAGACTCCTCATTTCAAAGTACATTCCCACGTTAAAAATAAATAGATAAAATAAGCCAGGTCATTCATAAGTATTTCATTCAATTCCAGCCTTCTACTATCTATGTTGGAAGTTTTATACAGCCTGATTTGATGGAAACTCAGCATTTTGGATCATGGAATTGAAAATTTTACCAGCAATAAGCTGATTACGATTTTGCCAAATTTCATTTACTTTGAAACAATCAGTCATAATTTCTCTGGTTAAGAATCTAATTGGATATTACAAATGTTGTCCAATGACACAGAATATAGCCAAGAAATGCATCATGATGCCTATAAAGAAAACTGCCTTTCTATGTGTTCAGAGGCTTGAGGGAAGAGCTTTTAAGACTGGATGAAGGGATTTTAAAATTAGGTTTTATTTTTGAAATCCTCTTCACCTTATCACAAATGTGATGAAAGTGTACTTCAGCTGTCATGACATGCCTGCATTTTACCACTAACTACACCAGGTCATTACAAGAATTCGAATGTGTATGCTTGAGTATGTTGTTGCTGATTACATACAGAAATGTCATTGTTCCATCCAAGTGGGCAGTCATTTATTTTGAGACTCTTTCATTATGATAAGGCTGTCTGGTGGAAATACCTGAGATGATCTATTGCTTAAGTTCATATGCCTAAATTCATTCTGTTGGCTTCTCGAAAATCATTGTCCTAAATACAGAATTCAGTGAATACAGAAAGACTGGAATTTGCTATGTATATGAATCTAAGTGCTAAAAATCTCACCCATAGTCAGCCAAATCCTAAGCTCTTTCCTCTAGATTCTTTTTGTTGTTAATAAAGAGAAATCCAATCCTTCCAGAGGGAAGTTGCTTCCAGTTGTATTTAATGCCGGTCTTTGGATAAGAGAAGTGTTTTCTCAAGTTTCAACTCTCTTTCTCCCCCTCCCTCTCCCTCCACTGATGATGGAAGAGATGCCTAAATCTTCAACATCCAAAGTCACTTGGCATAAGTTCTGTGCTTAAACATGTGCATGCTCTGGCTTCAGCCTGGTTACTCATCTGGGTGAAACTACAGTCAAGCTCAGGCACCTGCTTGTGCTGGAAGTGATTGTTCCCCTGTACTCGGCACTGGTGAGGCCCCACCATGGGTACTGTGTCCAGTTCTGGGCCCCTCAATTCAGAAAGAACATTGAGGTGCTGGAACAAGTCCAGAAAAGGGCAGTAAAGGGTCTAGAGGGTAAGTAAGTCTGTGAGAACCTATGATGAGAAATATGGACATAACTTTTAAGCAAGAGGCACAAGTTTCTTCCCATCCTTTGTGGGAAAAGGCAGTAAGACCTCGGCCATTTATTTATTCTACTGGCTCCTGTACCCAGATGTGTTATGTGTGAAAGTGCAGGTCTTCCTGTCCAGCAGGAAGAGCAAGTTTTAATCAACATGGGATGCAAATGGATGCAAATTATGCATTTATCAACCTCAAACACTTTTCCATGAAAATAAGGCAACACACACCCTTGCTGTTGCAGAGCGGTTTGCAGCTCTGTCTTCAGTAGAAGTGCAGAGGAGAACTTTCTGAATTACTAAGTGATACTTGTCTCAAAATGTCTTTGAAGAGTATTATCTTTGATCACTTTTCAGCTGCGTCTCATATTTCACAAGTCTGTGAGAAATAGTTTTTTCTGAACCTACTTATATAAGTTGCTGGATTTTTGCAATTTATACTTCTTTGCCAAGGAAGATTACCCTCTCAGTAAGCAAGCAATGGTCAATTGATTTCAAGAGCAAATCCTATTGGTACTTAAGACAGAAATGATTAGACCCCTTGTTATCAAAGTTCCAAGGTCAAGTCATCATCAAATATGACTGATTACATTTTCTAATGGTTTTTCTATGCTCATTAAAGTGCATTCAAATATTCAGAATCACCTCTGATCATGACATTCAAAACCCGCTCTGATGGCTCCTGACAAGCAGAAACGTATTCTCTAATCTTTAACCACATAAACAATAGATAACTGCTTGTAATTGGGTTCAAATTGATTTCAGGTGGCTTCAGAGAAAAGCAATTTCTACAACAGATTAACCTTTTAATTAATGTTTATTAAGGATATTACCAGGTGCAGGAATCCTCCTAAAGCAGAAAATTACACTTCATTGACATTCATTTATGATAAAATAGTTGATCCATTCCCAGGTCATTATTCATGTATTTATCATCATTTCTTGCTTTTCATGAAAATGCCATAAACTCTAATTAATTATGGTAACACTGTATGTTTTAAATACATTGTTCCATATTGAATAGAGGAATGGGCATATGAAGCTGCCCTTTGGCACAGGTTTTTAGAGAAGGAGCCAGCATTCTCTACAGAGCGGGACTATGATTGTTCATCTATAACATCAGCCTTCTCTAAAAGCTTGTAGATACCTCATTCATGAAGGAAATGCAAACACATGGAAAACTCTGTCAGAGTTCACATACCATAGGGAACTTCATCCACAGAGGAAAGATAGACTGTTCTACTGAGAGGAATGCAACCTGGGCTAAAGAGGTGTTTCTTTACCATGTTTGTGGTACATTAATGCCTCAATGATTGAGTGTCTGAATCCAAATTGCAAGGAACATGATTTCCTAGATACATTTGGAAATTTCCAGCTCTAACTGAGGTTTGAGGTGATCCACCTGAGGCTGATACCACCTCTGGATGCATCTCTAACTCTAAATTTAAAAAAAAGGCCAGTGGTTTTCTGGATATATCTGTAATACTGTGTTTTAAAAGTGTCAGTCATTGGCCACACTGTTCAGCTGCCTGCCACAGAGAAGGCTGGCCCTGGCTGATACGGGTGTAGACCAGCAGATACCATTTGGCTTTGGGGCCAGGGTCAGTCCCTGACTCTCTTTTGTATAATGGTGTCGATAACAGCTCTGTGGCTATTACCAATTTGCTGCTGCCCAAACACTTCCTGCAGCCTCAGGCCAATCTTTGGATGAAGAAATTGACAAACCTTGTTTTCTCAGGGGGTTGATTTATTTTATTTTGTTATAATTGTGGAAGGAGTCACTCCCAAGTATTGTACATTGTTGCTCTACCCGTGGATTCAGTTCAGCATGCTTTATACACAGTTCAGGCACTAACTTAAGCTTTTTCCTGAAAACTTTTCATTGTTTCACATTATGCTTACCATTCTGCAAAATTATGTCAATTAAAAATTAAAAATTGCAGAAGTCTGTTAGTTTTCTCTAATGATAAAGCTTGTAATTTTCAGTGGAAATCTTTGTTCAGCTACTGGTGGTATACGTTTTCCTTTCAGCATCCTTTCTTGCCTTCTCAGTTCCAAATGCAAACACTATTTCAAGTGATAATATAAATGTATTTTTTAAAAGTACAGTAAGGTTTATACTTGGTTGTGGAGAAGTCCTGGGCATACATGGGCAAAGACTCTTACCCAGAAATGGGAGAACTTGGTCAGTATCTGACTAGAGCATATCTTCTAGAAGGCAAGGGCTTTTCTACCAGGAGAGTCAGACTGTCTGGAACATCAGAAGTCACATCAGAAGATGCTTGCAGGAGCTGACAATATTCTTCACGTCCCTTTGTGACTGACAACTACCTGGAAACCTCCCAGCAAGTGTTACCTTTTCTCTATTATCTCAGCAGAGGTATCCTATGAATTTCACTGAATATGCATTACTGGAGGGATATCAAGCATACAGACAAGCTAATCACAAACCATAACAGGCCATAGAACTTTTTGGGGATCTCCTACAAGTGTCTTAGAAGTTCAGGCAGAAGAGATCCCATTTTAGAGGTTATTTGAAATTTATATAGAATTATATATATCTTCCTAAATTTCAGTACTTGGGTATATCTATTTACTAGAAAGATTTTCCTACTGATATAAACTGTAAGGGGGCTGGTAGCACTTTTGTACTTGTTTTAAATAGGTTTTCTGATGCTACAAAATTCTATTGACTTCCTAAAGAGTCCTATTTTCAACCAGCTTAAAATTATATTCCTCCTACAATTTCCATTCAGTTTCTTTGATTCTTGAAAGTTTGACCATTTTTTTTAGATATCTCAGAAATACAGAGCTCATTTTCATCCATTGAAACACAAAGGAGAGTTATTTTTCTCTTTGTTAAACTTATCTGAACTGCACCAAGAACAAAGTGAACTCCTCTGCAAGACTTACACAAGACCACTTGAATAGCACAAAGGAAAAACATCTATGAAGCTGCATTACTAGGCTCTGCTTAACAATATGCTGCTTCCTGATTAATATAATTCAACTGTAATGCATGAATAAATTGTAATTTAGATGATTGCACGCATGTACTATCGTATCAAAGCTAAAATGAGATACTTAGACAATCATAGCTTTCTCTTTTTTTGTATTTTTTTTTTTTTTTACTTCACATCTTTCTCCTGTCTAACAAGGGGATTTGTATGTCATACCTCATTCTAAGATTGTCTGCAAAGGCAGGGCTGGTTACAAGGCAGAACACTGACAAATCGGGGGAAAGGACCACATAGGCAACCGGCTTTTTGGACAACCAGCAGCATGTTACAACCTGTTAAGCAAAAAGAGAAAGGAAAAGTAAGCTGCTGTTAAGGCACCACCCTGGGACAAAAAAGAGCTGGATTCAGGTTCCTTCTGTGCAAAAAAAATTCCTCTGACTCATCAGACACGTGCTTTCTGAGGTGGTTCGTGAGATAGCAGCCCCAGGGAGAAGTAACAAATCTAGGCTTTGAGGATCTGTGAACTTGGGTGAATACCTTTGCAGGGTCTGAATATATTGCAGTGTCCTGGAACAAAGCTCACAGATTGTCCATCCTTTACCGCTCTGGTTCCAAAGAATCAGAAGTTATTTGGACGTCAGAGCCTGGCAGTGCTGCAGGTACTTGAACAGGGCTTGGTGTAGGGCTGAACCATGAACAGGGATATAAGCTCATGGACTCTGTAGTTTATGAGTATTTTCACTGAATGAGAAGTGACATAAAGAACTGGTGAAGACCAATTACTTAATGGAAACTTCCAATGTCATTTTGTTTTTCAAGCACAGAATCTACAGTTCTCAGATAACAATATCGATTGCATGGAGAAAAAACATCATAAACCTAAACTGATGCTCTTTATACATTCATTTTTGAATGGCTGTTAACTGGTTGGTCATCAAATTGTTGGGAAGGCAGCAAGAAACATGATGATGATGGGTAGGTTACAACATAGCAGGTAGCATTGGGATGGCTCTTGGCTTGGCCAGAAAGGAGATATTTCAGCTGAAGAAGTTGTTGACATAGGACATCATTTTGAGAAAAATAGCTTTAATTTAGTTAAATGTCATTAATTTTTTTTGTGATGTTATAGCAAATACTCCAGTTGTGTGTGCATATTACATCTTTTGGTATGCCAGGCACTCTAGACATGGTATCATTACAGAGAGAACCACAAAAATGCTTTAGATTCTTTGGAAAACTGAAGAGGAGAAAAAAACCTCAAGAGATCCAAGAAGGGGGGAAAAAGAGATCAAGAAAGAATAGGAGGTTTGTTATCCATCCTGTTCTTGGAAACTGAACCAATGGGGATAAGACAACAAGGGCGCATATTTACAAAGCACAATAAAAGGCCTCTGTGCAGCCATGTCTGTGCAGAGCAGATGAGCACTGGAGTTCTGGGAAGAATTACATAAGGCATCTTGTGTACACGTGCCCGTGAACACAGAAACCCTCATTTGCACACATACCCACAGTGCATGCCCAGATGATGCCCCTCTTCACATAAAAAAACCTCTCAGTCTCAGTCAAGAAATTCCTCAAACACTTCAGATGTAGCATATGAGAAGGCCTGCTTCCTATAGTGCCAAACCACCCGAGTCATAAGCAGTATAAGAGCAGGACTGTGAGCAACTTTTCTCAGAAACAAGGCTATTTAGCCTGGCTTCAGCTCAAGAAAACTAAGAGTAATTATACACAGACATTTATGTGGATGTTGTGGACTTGACAGACTGGAAGAAAGGCATCTTACATGCCCATCTATTCAAGAGTACTGTAAAATATAGAATCTGCTAGCAAGATGCTTTCAGATGGGTTTGTTGTTTGTGTCCGTAGCAGCTTGCTATGTGTCCCATCTGCAGTTCACACAGCTTCCAAAATCTCAGTGCAGGTTTTGTGTCCAAGTATTAACTAGACTGCAGCTTCTCTGAGAGCTAAATTTCAACAGTTAGAGCTATCTAGACACCCCAAAGCTCTTGCACTCTCATGCCCTCTCATATTCCTTCTGTCCAGCCTTTAATTGTTCCGTTGTGCTGACTACCTAGCACAATAATTCCTTCATCTCAACCTTTAACCTTGTCTCTGGTATATGAACATTTTCTGGATATGCCATTCCAAAGGTGCCCTGTTACACATCCATTCTCTTCTTCCTTTCTTGTACAAGCTTCCACATCTTTAACTGCCTTCTTGACAGATGCAATGATCTGTCCTAAAACAGTTCTTGGTTTTCCTTGCAGCTTTTACAAAATTACCCTCTTCTCCCCCCCCCGCCCAATTTTTCAGAAATAGATAATCAGCGATGAGATGACGCTAAAGAATCTTGATTCTTCCCTCTCTCTGTGCGACCCATAAGTTTTCTACTCTGTCTTCTTGTCTTTAGATGTCTTTAGCAACAGAACTCCTCTGCCATATTGCATTCCGCTCCAGCTCCTATCTCTGCAAACATCTACATAGGGACAAAGCCCGAGTCTCCGTCCACACCAAACTCCTTCCACATGCATAACACCCGCCCATGTTGCAGAAGCTAATGAGAAAGATGTGAGCTGTTTCTGTTGGCACCCCCAAGATCACTGACATCTGTGCTGTCTAATGATATCTGAGTCTCAGCTCCCTCCGACTATCAGCATTTCCCAGTATGATACCCTGTTCATCCAAGAGTTAATAGCTTTGTGTACTCATTAGTTAGGCTTGGAGTTAGACATTTGTTTATATTGCCAGTTGGCTACCCCCTCTTATCTGTATAATACCAATGTACAGTCTTCCAGGCCCTACAAGTGCTTCTGTGTTGTAGCCCTTGGCCGCTTTCACAGCCCAGAAATGTACCTCTAGTCCAGAAGTGTGAAGGTGTTTTTAAAGTGCCTCCTCTGAGCAGCCAGGGCTGATTGTAACAGGCCAGCATCAGATTCTTGGAAAATAAGAATGAACTTTTAAAGCACCGCCAGACCATAGTTGGATATTCGAGTTAAAGTGTTTAGCTTTTGGATATAAATGGGGATCTTTGTCTTACAGTGAGAGTTTTCCATAAGAACTGCAAATTTTCACCTCAGTGTCTTAGCAACCTCCCAAAGCGTAGCCTAACCAGTAGAAACACCATTCACAGAGGAAATCAGTAACCTAACCAGGTAGAACTCACCTGGCCAGTTGTAGGTATCTAAACCAAAATCTGTTTTCTTCATCATCAGTAGAGGACAATATGCACTTATAGGGTGCAAAATATGTGGCATTCATTAGCATGAGACAAATTTTGTCTTGCAATAATCTATTTCTCTTAGAGACCCACAGGAAGAATGACAAAATGACCAACTCAGACTAGAAGGAGGAGGAAAAGAAGATGCTGGTGTGGCACAGGAGAGTGCTGGGAAGTAGAGTGTGACACTTGCTATAAAGGAGTTGCAAGGCCCTCCACATACTTAGCTATTATACAGGCGATGAGTAACTGTCCTGGCTACTTTCCCAGGCTCTTGCTGTGGGTGGTCTTGCCCCACAGCATGGATGGCAGATCACAGAGTCCCCCAGCCCAGCTGTGCCGGGAGCATGGGGCCACAGGGCAGGAGGAAACGCCCAGTGCAGCACCATGAAACGGTGCTGGATTGCATCCTCCTTGCCTGGGTGCTGGGGCAGGAGCCATCAGAGTTACATCCCCTCCACTGAGGGCAATTCACACAGATCCTTACTTTGTATATGAAGCAAAAAACCCAGACTCCCTGTGTTGCAAACTGCTTCAGGCACTTTCTGTCTTTCGTTGTTACCTTCTCTGAAGGATATTCTAAGATAAGGAAGAGAAGTATCACTAGCCAGACCATTTCTGCACACTGAGTGCAGTGTGGACCTGACACACAGATGCCCAGGTCCCGTATAATTACTGACAGCTAGCTGCAGCCAACACAAACCCCACGTGCTATTTGGACTTCGTTTTTTAACACACAGCCTGGAGAGAGGATTTCAGTCACTTGCCTGGAGCTTGATTTTAAGGAGCAGCTGCAGGAAAAATGAAGCGACTGTACCATAAAAAATCAGCCAAAGCCAACAGCACAAAACCAAACCACAGGATATGGGTACTGCACTTGAGAATGCTAAACCAGGGGAATCAACTCATTGAAAAATCGAACAGCAATATACCTTTAAAAATAGTAGCTTTTACTTTGATCACTTCTCTAATATACATCACAGGTGCTTCCACCAATTGATTTCTCTGCTATATGTCCTGAACTCCAACAGGTCAAGCAGAGTGGGTAGCATTTGGCCAGTCAGGAATGATTAACCAGGTGACTTCAGCTGCAAGGGCTGACATCTGACAGTAGGAAAAACAGATGTGGAAGAAAGAGCCTAGTGTTCTCAATCTAAAATACTGGCTCTGTTCTTCCTGGGGCGAGCAGTTAAAAAAATCAGAAGCAAAAGTACACATGCTGAAGCTAATTTCACGGCTGAGAAGGGTCAGATAGCAGGACCTCAATCCTAGGCAAAGGTCTTCCCCTGGAGATTTTTGATAGGCAGAGGTTTGTCATTCTGTTTCCAGCTCCACTGGCTTCCTTTCTCCATCAATTTCCCTGACACCGTAAGTGTCAGAGGACTGTGCTCATTGTCTGAGTGCACCAAAGGACTACAAGGCTGGTGGTGAAGCAAGCAGCTGCAAACATGCAAATTCCTTCCTTGAAGGAGCACGGAATAGAGATCAGGATAAAATTTTGACTTTCTGAAAGCAAGTAGCCCTATGTTCCTTAATCCAGCTGCCCAGCTCAGAGCCTTGCAAAAAATGCCACAGATTTTTTTATTTTCTATTACACTGGTAATTAGGATTTGACAACTGGAGCCATTTCTCTGCAATAAAACATTTGTCAACAGGCCATAATGGGTGTTCTTTGTCTCTAAGTGATTAAGATTTAGACAGTATTGGCTTCAAAATGAAAATAGATGTGGCAACTTCACCAATTTCATGTAGACACTCACTGCAGAGAATTTTTAAGTGTGCTTTCAGATTAGAACTGAAATCAGGTTTTAGTGTTACATATGTGTTCTGGGACTAGCTGAATATCAGTATTTTCAGTAAACAAGGGAATTAGTCTCCACATTACAGGAAGTACCATTCAGTATTCATTCCCATGCTGTAAATCTTACCCAACCAGGAAAGAGAAATTATTTCAAGTTATGCAAACAGCAGGTTAACATTAACAGTCAGATATTAAATTTGCTCAGATCTAACAGGTTTAATGAATGTTTACTAGTATTTTCTTAGTTAAACCTACTTCTTACTTATTTTCATTGTATTCTCTACCATGTTTTATTCTTGCTCCTGGTGAATCTACTTGGTCATTCATACCTCTGCCATCCTGTACTTGTTGTTTTGCACTTGACTACAACTAGGACAAAAAAATCTGAAGTTTTTCCAAACAGCAAGGATAAGATATTGAAAAACAACAGTGTGCATGAACTCTAATTCTGAGACTGGTTCAAGCCACTAGATCATTTATTACCTGAAAGTGGGAACAAAAATACTTCTCTTCCTCACATATTCCTTGATTCAAAGAGCACTAGGAATTGTAGCATCAGATGTACTTCTAAAGCATATTCTAACCTGTGGTGGAGTTTTATATTAGACAAAAAAACTGACAAGATGAATGGTATATTTTATACAGAAGATGAACGTAAATCATACTGTTTTTATATAAGGGTCACACTGCTTCTCTTTCACCTTCAAAAGTGAAGGCTTTTTTATTTTTGCTTGCTTAGTCCTCAATATAAATGGAGAATATATAACACATCAACACTTTTTGAGACTGATGACTGGAACATGGACCCAGCATCTTGGCCAGTGTTTAGCAGGATATGAGCTTTTCATACAATGTGGTACATAAAGGACCTAGTTTTGTATTTGAGTGTATAAGCTAGGGGAAGTGATGCAGAAGTGGGGAAGCAGTATTAGGTTTTTATACTGCTAGAGAGATTTACAAATTCTATTCAGCTTTGGTACACAAAAAACAAAAGATGGTGAAAGTAGAGAAAGGAACACTCAAGAGCTAATGTTCTGCATAACAGTGATGGTGAGAGTCATCTCATCTAATTTCAGCCACCAAAGAGCTAGGTACCTAGTTCAAAATAGAAGTGCAATCCATGGAGGCAGATAGGTGTCTCCAGAGAATGATTCATCCCACTCTAAGAGAGGTGTCTAAAACAAGTTGGATGAGTCTTCTGAATGAGTCATCTTTCTTCATTGACTGCCGGAGGACTGTAGAAAACTACCTTAGGCTAGATGTTTCTCATGTTTAGGTAGCAGAAGATACATCTCATCTTGAGTGACTACACTTTCCTCCCATGCATTTAATTTAACCAAAAAGAGTCTGTAGTTGATTTGATTATACATAGCACCTTGAGGAGATAGGAGGGTTTGGAAAAATCTCAATGAAGGGCACAGTGGGTTCTCCCTCGTGTGAAAGCCCAGACTAAGGGATGTGCTGTAACTCTACAGCAAAATCTGAAGGTGGTACAGGATACATCAGCATAATCACAAACTCCAGATTATGGAGATAAGATCAAGAAGTCTGAAGTAGTCCATCCCAGCTTTTAGCTCAGTCTCATGTCTAGTCGTATTCTGTGTATAAGATGATACTCCTCAGAGGAATGGATAGAGGCAAAGCATAAAATAAACGAGAGGACAATTTTTCAAAAGAAAAATCCACATATCTCTAATGAAACTTAATTTTGGGTGGTTTCCTGGACACAAAAATAGGTGTTTGCAGCTCTGTGATGGTTATTTTAAAATACCCTTGTTTTATTGCACAATTCTAGTCCTATGTCTTAGGAGGAAAGGAGACTCAGCTGGACTCACAGGTGGTTTTAGATTAGCTTGTCTGGTCTGAATGTCAACGCCAACTGGTGCCTTTAAGGATAACCAGTCACTGCTGAAGCAAGTTAATTGTATGAGGGCAGCTAATCATTATTCACAAATAATTTTGGGGTTGTAAATCCACAGATGTCATGTCCCTCAGTGAAAGTGTATTTTTAGCTGTGGAGCACATTGGCCCTTCCTGTCTCTGTTTGCTCTGAAATTAACATTAATCAACTTTTGGCTCTATGCATGCAGTATCACCCCAACCAGGTAATTACAGCAAATTTCTAGAATAAAGACAAAAAAAAAAAAAAAAAAAAAAAAAAAAAAAAAAAAAAAAGAAGCCAGGTTTAGAACTCCTTGCTTTCAACCTTCAGTGTTTGGTCACTCATTTCTTTTGGTATTGTGTCTAGTACTCATTAGTCACATTGAAAGTGAAGGATGTGTGTGCCTGGAAATGTGTCATTTTCCCTAGCACATCAATCACTTAATACAAGCCATTAGCTCTCCCTATGCACCTGGCCTGTCATAAAAATAATAAAACATAGGCTGCATATAAAATGCTCTGTGAGGCAGGAAAATCATCCCAGAACTCTTCCATGGACTGACAACTTTTGCAGTAGCAACCTTTCCATTACGTTGTTGAGAATGGATATAGTTAGGTGCTATATTACAGGCAAGTTTCATGGAGAAAAGCAATAATATTTCAAATTATTACCACATAGAAACCACCAAAATAGTTACAAACAGATGCAAACAAACTTACATATCTTGTTGTGTTCTCCAAGTTTAGAGAAGGAGATGAAGCCTCAGTGGTAGAAGACTTAGTTTAGCCAAAAGATACCACAAACTGTGACTCTGAAGATCTTAGTGGAGCTACAAAATGTGGCTGGTAAGTTTGATATAAATTAAAAATGTTTATTTTAGCAAAACCAACAAACAGCACTACACTCACCCCATCCCCCCACCCACCCCCCGCAAAAAACCCAAGCCCAGAAAAAAATCCAACAAAAAAGAAATTTGTTGCATCTTCATGGAAAATCTCACTTCCCCTCCCAGACAACTACTTCAGGTGAAGGAGGCTGTTGGGCCATTTTTCATTATATGTGCTGCAGTTTTTGGGTTTTCCCCATTTTTAATCAGTGACTACAGTGCAAATTGATGTTCAGCAAAGTTTCCAGCTCTGGTTCCTCTGCAGCACGTATTTGCAGGAGTTAATACCTGGAACAGTGTTGCTCTTCCTGACATTTATAGGAAGTGCATTTCCTATTCCAGAAAGGAGTTCTTGACCACTGATGGGTGATAGCTTTGGCTCAGCCCAAATGTGAGCAGCAGGACAGCATACACAGCAAAGCCTGCTGTTCCTCCAGAATTTCTAACATTGTATTAACATGTCTACCTCACCTCCCTGACTATTGCACCATTCCTGGACTCCACAGGCTGTTCAGCAAGCTTTTCCTCCACTCTGACATATGTCTAATGGCACAGGTCAAGAACCTGAGCATTGCAGGCCAGTTTTGATAATAATTACTTCCGTATCTCTGCCATTGCGCTAATAGCTGCTGTTCCTTATATTCAATTTTATGTCTCAGAAGTCCTCCTGTGGCCCACACGTTATATCCCAAAAGGCTCCCCCATTTTCAGGATAAACAGAGGCAGCACAACCTCCTTTTTTGAGAATAAAACTTGATTTTATTGTGTTTAGCTGCAAGAAGCTCTCCATCAGGTGTTCTCAGAATCACACCTCTATCAGGCTGCTCACTGCCACCACCACAGCCAAGTGTGCCAGAGGCACTGAGCCTTGCAGGCGAATGGCCAGTCAGCTCCAACAAAGCAGAAATTCCCCTCCAGGTCTCTGTCTTTAAACCATTGACCATCCCTGATGGACTTTGTTCCTCAGACCTTCTGCCACATCCCTTCCTCACACGGATTTGTGACAACTCTGGGTGCCACGCAGTAAATTTTTGTCGTGGCAAATCAGCATGTCAGAAGACAAAGAAGTTCATAGCCTCACCCACTCAGTGGGATGCGTGACTCAGATAGTGATAACTGGTGAATCATCTAATAGTCACCCGGAGTGCTTTTTGCATGAGCACTTGCAGGGAAAACCTTCTGATAGTAGATAGGTGGTTCTTCACTTTCTGTGTCAGTACCGAAAGTCAGCTAATGACACCACCCAGCACAGAAGGAAGGGGGAGGTTGACTGCTCAGTTTTCAGCTTTGTTACTCAACTGAGACAGCAGTCATTGCAGAAGTTCTCAAATTATTACTTCTCTGAAGAATGACATTTTTGACATGATCTTTTATCTCAGATTTATTAATAATTGCCTCCATACTATTTGAAAATTCATCTGGTAGGGGACAATGTAGATTCTTGACCAGATTAGTAATGTCACACAATATGATACATGCATAATGCCCATAACACTAAGCTAAAAGAATATAAATTTATGCTTATTAAGACAATTGACTATTATACCAAACACAGGTAGGAAAAATAAGTGAATATGAAAGCTATTTCTAAAAATTATTAAAATTTAGGACTTTTTTCTTCGCTTTCTTCATCACTCAAGAACACAACAAGTATCTTGTGATCAAAACTGACTTGTCCTTCTCTTAGGAGCACCAGCCATTTGATTTTTAACAGTTATTTTTTGTTTGGGGCCCAGAGAAAACATAACAAAATTTTTAAATAATTCATCCTATCTGGAAGCATATTTGCATGGTTCTTCTATTAAACTGTTCTTACAGATCTGCAAAGTAAATATCTTTCTTTGCCATGTCTTCCTTCAACATGGAGCTGCCAGGTTCCTTAATCCCACATGTTTAGCTCTGCCATATCCTTTCCACTTACACAATGATCTTTTGAGAATGGCTAACCAGCCATTTTCAGTATTATCTGGAATAGAACACCTGTTTGAGATTTCCTAAAGTGATGGGAATATCTATCCTCAAACACACTGTTTTGCCTCATCTTTCCTGGATAAACTTCAGTTCATCTTCATCTAAATAACTCATTGCTGATGATCCCTTACCTTGCCTGCACCTCATTACAATGTATCCATTCATTCCAGATCTAAATTTATCCCTCCTGCTCACAGACATCATATTATCTGACTGCAAACTACTGAAATCAGAAATGCTGAGTCCTAAGTCTGAGGTTATGGAAAATTTAGTACATGTTAAGAATAATCCCATATAATTAAAGCTTTCTCTGTTATTTTTGTCATGTTCCTCATTTAAAGTGTCAGCTAAACATTTCAGAGGTCAGTGTCAAAAACTATTAGATTTTGGCAGTTTCTGAAAGCAGGATGGGCCTCAAATTGTCCCACTAAGTAAATCATACTGGATGGCTCACAGTAATGAGATACCAAGTTTGTTTCTAGGTCACTCACCTCAAATACACTCTGGTTGCCAGTTCCTGAAATTCATTGTAGTCCAATTGTGCTCTATGTGCATTCAAAGGTAAGCAATTTGATCACCTTACTCTGTGACCAGGGTTTGAATGATCATGTAAGTGGAAACTCAGCATCATTTCTATAAGAGATAAAGATATTTTGACAGAGGTCAAAGTCTTTAGAAACTCTGTAGGGTAGACGGTGATTGCACAGAGACTGAACAGTATTGCAATAGATGGCCTATTGATACTTTCACTTATGGTCTGTTATTCCTTTCTTTTGTGGACCTGGACTGAAAGAGAAATTATCATAACCTTAGTCTCCTTTCCCCAATCTTTTGTCCTTCCTGTCTTTTTCTGTTGGGCAAACTATCGCTGGGTTTGCACGAACTCCAAGTAGTTGCCTGAGATGAGCTTTGGGCCCATGCCTTAACAAGTGTAGTAAGGCAGATCTGTAATTTTTCTACTGGCATAAAAGCATTTGAACAGACAAAACTGCACATGCTGGGAAGCGAAACTTTGCAAATGCAAGTACAATTTAATTAAAGCTGTAAAGGGGCCTGAAGGAGAAAAATAACATATTATTAGCAGCTTGACTCTGTAGCTGGCCTTAGGTCTGTACGACAAGGCAGCTGCACTTTTGGTGTGAAAAGGAAGCTGGCCAGTAGCCCTTACCCAGCTCAGCTACAGTCTTCCAAAACACACCCTTTCTCATGCCTCACATCCTTGTGGCACATCTAGCATTATAAAAGCTTCCAGTAATACTGTGCCTCTGGCCTATATAAAATGAAAGAAATTCAAGTCTAAACTTGCTTGCTCTTCTTTCGGAGGTAACGAACAGTGCTGTGCTAATAGAAATTCTGCTATACAACCACAAGGAGAAAGCCTACCATTTCTGAGCAACAAGCATTGTTTTCCCTTTAGCTGTATAATTATTCTTTTTTCTGATCATTACCAGGCACAGAATCTACCAGCTACTTTCATTGGTGTACCATGATGACAAGCTTATGTCTTTACCATGGATGTTCAAAAGACCGTAAGAACATTTTGGACCCTGTTGCCAAGTTAAAGACATAACTTGGCAACAGGGTCCCATAAGATGGAGCCTAACTACTCTCTACTGACACTGTCGGAAAGTTTTGGGATGTTAAACAAGTTGCTTAATGGCAGAAGTGACAGCTGATGAGAATCTACTCAATCTTTTCTGTATTCCCTGAATCAAGTGAATAGCACAGTTTAGACCTAGCACTTAAACACCTACCCCCAAAATTTGCAACAATGATTGGAAAGAAAGTTGGAACTGCAATGGTCATCAAAGAACAGCTCCAGCTTTTCTTCTTCTTGGCATCTGCTCCAAACTCATCTACCTCCATCCTTTTCTCTGAGTACTCTTAATGTAATTTAAGAATATTATGGAAGAGAATTATATTTACAATTGCCTAACTTGAAAGTTGGGCAATTATCTATTTTTTTTTCTCACTGATCATCTGGAATGAAAGAACATGGGGAGGATTGCAAAAGGAAGTAGCCTTTTAGAAAAGAATGAGTGGAAAAGAATCAGTCTGCTTTATTGAAGACTAGAAACAGAACAGGAAAGGGCAAAATAAGCCTTTTATAAGATGTGTAGGTTCCATGTGTACTTGTATAAATTAAGCCACTTATACATTCATGGGTCCTTCATACACATTCCATAAAGGACATTCTCCTAAGTGAAGATTTCTGAAGAACTAGACAGCCACGGAAGTTCACACCTCAGATCACAAATCTGTGGGATGGAAAGCACGGCTACCAGGTGGCATTTCCAGCTCCAAAGGCAGAGGGTAAAGACCATAAGGATCAGGGTAACCTTGTGTCTCCTTAGCCACTAAGGGGCACCACACAGTGCTTGCTAATTAATATTTTATTCAGACAGAAATGTAGGATTAGGGAACTGCTTCTGTGCCCACCAGGTAGTAGTGACAAGACCAGACTGTTCCCAGATGAAAAGAAGGGAATTGAAGAGAGGTGAGCCATGCGGTGCCACTTGGTCTGGCCAGAGAACAGGCCCTAGTCCCATGGAATTTGTTAGCACAGGCATAGACAAAGATTTCAGGCAGTCTCCTTGTGGAGTTGTGGGTCCCTCTTACCCCTCTGATGCCTTTTCTTCCACTTTGTGGTAGCTTGCTCATTGTAGCTATTTTAAATCAGATAATACAGGCTGTTTCTAGATGAAGGACCATGTATTGAGTTTTTGCACAGGTGTAGCTCTGCGGGGCTCCCTCCCATGTATTTCTGCCCTTTCGGAGTCTCTTTTGCTGTGAGTCACAACAGTAGTAGTCAACTGATCTGTTAAACTAAAGTTCAGTTTACACACATTCAGGAAAAAACGGAGGTCTGTAAACAATGTTTGTGGGATGGAGCACAAAAATTAATACACCCAGATGTATGGAGCAAAATTTTCATCAGCACATCTCAGTTTGTGACATTGCTTGGACTCTGATCATTAATATGATTCTGCACTGGTTAGCCCCCAAAACTAAGTGTAATTTCTCAAAAACAGCAAGTGAAGTATACACCAGTGTGTGTTATATGGATCTAGCTAAAATGCCAGTGGCTGGACTGTGCATTGTGAGCATCAGTCAGTTTATGTAAGCTTACTCCTGAGATCTCCAAAGAGAGTACCGATGAAATACAAAGGCTAAGAAGTTTAAGAGTAACAAGGGGAAGGAAATGCTGAGAAAATAATAGAAAAATCACAAATATCATGGAAAAGGGAGGGAAACAAGAGAAGAGTGATGCAGAGCAAAAAACTCCTTTGTTTCTAAATGAGTGCAAATTTTCCCACCAAATAGCTTCCTGTTTACTTGTTGCTATGAGGTTCAGTTAATGGGAAATACAATAAATGTCAGACCACTAGATGATGGAGAATAGGTTTCGCCAAACAAGTTTCAGGTCATTAGAAGCACAGAAAAATAGGTATAGAAGGAACTTCAGAGTTCATATCCTCATTGAAGCATTGTTTGGTTGGTGAGGGTAAAATAGAGTAGACCATAATCTGTTTGACTTAGCACAACACACTCTTTAAAGAGCAGCACTGCACAACAGCTGGCTCTAACTTTAAAGCTGGCCTTGTTTTGAGTGCGGGTTAGATTAGATGATCTCCAGAGATCTCTTCCAAGCTAAATTATTCTATGGTAATACGAACAAAGTGGTGATAAATGGATAAAGGATTAGTGGAGGGAAAATCTGAAGCAGTCTTGAATGGAGATGAATGCTGGTCATTGAATAAATGTTCCTATACAGGTGGATGACAGATAAAATGTTCTGCAGCATTCTGACAATAATCTAAGGTCTAATACAGAACTGCTCCTGGCAAAATTTGTAGATGACATTGATGGGAGAGCTACAAAAATTATTCAAGGACTGGAGAAAGTGCCTTACAGTATGAGTCTCAGCAAGATCTACCTGTTTAGCTTCTCTACAAGTAGACTGAGAGGTGATTTTATTGGTGTGTAAGCACATTCACAAGAAGATAATACCAGATAAGGACTTGTAAACAGAGAAAGGCAGAATGAGAACAAGGGGCTGCAAACTGAAACCAGGCCGATCATACCTATGAGACACAACTTACCTTCTACAGTTCTTCCTTTTTTTGCAGGAAAGATAGAGGCAAAAAAAGATATAACAAATAGCAAAGGCAATGATTGCTTCTCTCTTCTGCGTGATAATAATAGAAGATAACAGGTTCAAAAAAGAGATGGGTAAACTGTAATGGCCCATGACTTTTCACCAAGACTACTGGCCCTGCAAATGAATTTACATTTACCCCTATGCTCTGCTTTTTGCTTATTTCTGGTCTTTAATTTAAGAGCTGTTTGTTTCCATCAAACAGCTTACTTGTCAAGTCCTTCATCATGCTGGGACTGAACTCCCAAGAGTGGACATGGTCTTGTTACTGAACAAGAGGGTGAGTGCTACTTAGAGCACAAAATAGCGATGTTGGAGGCCCTCGCTTCGCCTTTGCTTTCCTTTGTGACTTTGGATAGGTTGGTTGGGTGTAAATTCTCAGAGGTACTCAGGTTGATTAATGACCTCTGAAACCAAGGATTGTTTTAATGGAAACTGGGTGTCTCTCTAGATTTAAAGATTTGGGTTTGAAATTTCTCTGTAGAGCAGCATAGCTCCACTTCAGACTTGCCAAGGAAGCAGCACTGCAATACTATTGTAGTATCTCCAGTAAGCAGAGTATCTATAACATGCTTTGTTTGTTGTGTTGGTCACTTGATCATACTAAGGAACCAATATATATGCCCTACATGATTAAAATCATAATCTGCCTCTCACAATTTCCTCTATCTGGATTTTTTAAAATGAAATAATAATATAAAAACTCTCTCAAAGTAAAACGGCAGCATTTAATTAGGACTGTAATATTGTCCTGGCATTGCTTACAGGGTGTCACCGGTTGTTCAGGTCAAAAGTCATGGAAACATCAACATATGAACCATAGTTTTATCTCCATTGTTTTGAATCTCAAATAATCTCTATTTTTTCACCGTAGTGTGGATTGGCGGGCTTGATAATGTTCTTTCAACATCAAGCATCAGATGGGATAATTTTCATACCAGAGCCAGATTTTTAAAACCAGCTTTATTCCAAACTAAAGGGAAATATCAGTGAGATACTTGTGTTGGAGAGTCAGAGCACTGTTGTCAGGTGTACCTGGTGCCTGACTTCCGTGTCAGGTATACAGCATCACTGACATCCCTGTGGTTCAGCTGGGAAAAAACCCCCACTCTTTCAAATATGGTTAAAAACACATTGTGAAGTTTGGTCAAATTCAATGTCTTATATGTTTTGCCTTGACAACATTTCAGCAAGGATTTAACCTACTTTGCTCACGTTTTTTAATCAATATGGATCAGAAATCCACTCAAACAGCACTAAAATAATTAAATATGTGGCAAGTTAGCAAAAATGCTAGAGTTTATTGTTTGGGGTTATTTTGTAGCTCAGTATGCCTCTGTTATGTATTTTAAACAGCTATCTTAAACACATGTTGAATTTGATTATATATATATATATGTATATATATGTGATACCTGAATTACAAATTGTTGACATAACAATCAAGTGGTGGGGGGGGGAGTCACAGTATTCATGAGTGGTAAAACCAGCAATGACTCATAAAAATGATCCTAGACAAGTACAAAGATACGGGGAAGTAGATGCAAATTTCAAAATCTCTTCTTGTGCTAGCAACCTGTTACTTCTCCAAGTATTCTCAGTGGTTTCAGCATGAGTCAGAGCTTGTCAAACTAATCATTCACACACAAAAGTAGCTTTCTACACCAGTTGCCACGGTATATTGTACTGGTTTAAAACTCTTGCATTACAAGTCCTTTCAGGACAAATGAGTCCTGAGAGGACTCAGTGTAGGCCTGTAATGTAAGCCAAAGAAGATTTGGGTCATGAGGTGCTGCATACAGCTTGTAAGACATCAGGTGCATTTATCCAGCTTGCCTTAGACTGCTTTGTATTTCCTCCCACTGGCCTGTAAAAGCTGTCTGAGTCTTGGGTTTGGACTCTGTACAAGGGTTTCCACATTCCCATCTTGCAAGCTCCACTACTAAAATGTAATCCTGCTGTTTGGGACTGATAAGCAGTGCAACTCATGGCTGAGCTGACTTTCTGCAGATGCTGAAAATGCTCCTTCTAGGAGACATTATAACTCCTCGCACAGACCAAGTCTGCAGACATCCATGCTCAAGGAATTTTGGGAATGCAGTACCAGAACAGCTGCACTTGGCCAGGCAAAGAGTGAATTTGGCAAACATCTTCTGAAAATAGCTAGTAGTGGACATTAGGAAAAAGAGTAAACAAACAACTTTAAAATAGAAAGCCTCTCCACATCATTCTGTATATAGAATTTCTCAGCCAAAGATTGCATCTGGATCATCTCTTAAGTGTTGAAATGAGATTCAAGAAATACATAATCCAAATAGGAAAATAGTCTGCTGATACCTTTCCTCTTGTGTTTTATCTGCTCACAGTTTTGAATGTCATATATTGCACAGCCTTTTCATCCTCACAACAAAGAAAGATGCAATGACCTCTAACACAACTCCAAGATGAAACAGATTCAGCTTTCCCAGACCACCCATTCATTTACCGTAACAAAAGCCTGTACACATGTTCTTCTAAGAAAAGAATCGTATTGTGTTACTGTTTGAAGATGCTGAGTTTGACCATCTCAGTTCTTACAGAATTTCTATCAGTTTCTCTGGAACTTGATGATGTCATTGACATATAAGAGTGAGATCTTTTAAATCAAGGTATATACTGATATTGATTATATATAATTTTTTCCTGAATTCAGCACGAGAATAGATATATTTTCTTTAGCGCTTTTTTCTCTTCTGATGAAGTGGATTGTCTCATTCAAGAAGCAGGCTCACCCTCCTTCCATGCACTCGACCAATTCATTCATGCAACTCTGTGTCCTCTGATATTTCCTGAATTGTGAGGGTTATTTAAGGTTCTCTTCAGTGTCACAGAGTATTCACAAGTCAGGTTTGCCCTGAGGGTTTCCTTTCAGACATGGTTACCAAATATGTTCATGGTCTAGCACTTCTGTAGGATTTCCTACAGGCCTTGCTGCAAAGCCAAATATAACTTCCTGGAAATAGTAACTTGAATAATGTTTGTTGTTGCATTGCAAATTCCTGTATTCTACACTTTTCATTTCTTCTGTATTTCCAAACCTCCTTCAAGTTTCCCTTTCCTAAAATGGTGACTTCTATTAATTTTCCAACAGGCACCTCTATGTAAGGATGAGGGGAACATTCTAGTAAAGGAGTTAAAGTTTAATCCAGGTGATGATGCCCATATTCCAAGAAAGGAAATCAACTTTTGGGAGAGGTTTAGATGCCTAAACTGGTGAATACTTTCCTCTGCAACATATAAGGAAAAGGCTGCAGGGAAAAAAAAAGAAAAATTATCAATTAGCAGAGCAAGTTCTCAGCAGACAGAGTGCAGGGAAAGGACAGGAACTGCCACGTCTTGCGATGGGCTAAGCCAGCAGAAAAATTAAAACAGTACAAAAACCAAAGAAGTCAGCTGGTCCTTGGTATAGGAGAAGGCAGCCCAGATGTGACTATAGAACTACATCAGTCTCTTCCATTGCTATCAGGAAGACCAGCGCTATTGTAGATTGGGCAAAGAGTTTGGCTCCGTTAGAATTAAAGCAAAAGTGGACTAGGAGGAGCATTGCTTTCTGCAAAAAGTGCAGGAAACATCGTAAGAGAAAACATGTTCTTGCATTTGTGGCAGGGAAAGAATAACTGGTTTCTAAATGGAGAGAATCTGGCTATGCATACATTGAAAATGTCACTTGGGAATAAAGTCTCTAACCATCAAAAAAGTAAGACTGCAGAACATCTCCTCTTTCAAAATACTAGGGTAAAGAAACTCACTATTTTTAAGACAGAGGTGGAAGGAGTCTCATCTTTGGTAAGACTGATCAGGCCATTGAACAAAACAGGCTAGAAAATTCATTTAAACTTTATACTGTGAAATAAAAGCAAAAGTGAGAGACAAATACATCCAAAGCCTCAGTGGAGACGC
The DNA here is from genome assembly GCF_965178545.1 of Coloeus monedula. Lineage (NCBI taxonomy): Eukaryota > Metazoa > Chordata > Aves > Passeriformes > Corvidae > Coloeus > Coloeus monedula. The sequence continues at coordinate 53,432,277 of NC_138783.1, forward strand.
ACACCATAGCTCATTCATAATTTTCAAAAGCAGCAATTTGCAGCATCTCCAGCACAGACTATGTACTCAGAAGAGCGTACACTCATGTTGCAGAGCTTAATCCAAAAATTATTTCCTCTTTACTTGAAGAGGAAATTGCTCTGATTGCTATTGTAACTCTAGCTCTCCAGGCACCAGTATGTGCCAATACTTACCTTCCCAATGCTTCTGGTGTGATACAACTCAGTCAACCATTTCCTACTTTTGGTTTCACCAACCCCAAACAGCAGTTCAACAGCGTCTGTGAACTTGTTCACATTGCACTGTGGCAGCTTTAGTGCCCAGCTGAGCTTGTACTGTGCTTAGCTCTATGTCATAAATTTTATATGGCAGCTGCTATGGAATTGCATCAGGTGGGAACAGAAGAACTGAAATGTGTGTATAACATACTTTGCAGAAAAGGCCTCCATCAAAGACTTGAATTAATCATTGAATATTATTACTTGCTTGAAAAAAATCCACCAGACTTGATATACTGCAAACTCCAGGATTTCATCATAAATTCAAATATATTTCTAGCTCTGCAGTCAACAACACAGGCTGTACAGAATCCTAAGTTGCTTAATAGAAAAATCAGAGACAGGCATCACAATTTGCATTGCATTAGTTCCACCTCAAGGAAAAAAACAGGAGGAAAGTAATGAAATGGAACAACTCTCATATTAAGCAGATAGCTATTAAAGCTAGAAGAGGAGTAGAAAATAAGCTGAGAGAAATAAAATCTAGTCATTCAACAGCTTAATAACCGAGCAGATTAATGTTATTGAAATGGTGGTGATTTTTGGTCATGGAGATGAAGATGGCAAAAGGCTTTTAATTTTTTTTTTTTTTTTAATTCCAGCATTATGTTAACAAATTAAAATTATGTGTTGATATAGCCTTACCATGGAGCTGTTTGGTTTGAACACTGCCACCTCCGTGGTCCCAGGAGGGGACCATGCTTCTCCACTTCCAAAGACAGCTGTGTGTTCCTCTGCTTGGTTCTACACAACCTCTGGACTCCCCATAATCTTCAGTGAAAGACTGAAATAAAGTAGGGTAACATGACATTAAATAAATTAACATAACATGCAGAGTGAGACCATGGATAGAAGTGGCCCCATATCCTGTCTCTTAAGATACCTTTAAAGATACTTGTTAATGCAGTGCATAAATGAAGCGTGTAGTGTTATTCTTACCACACAATGACCTGTCGTAAGTGTTCTGCTCAGCTAAGAAGGAAGCTTATAGATTGTATTGGACGTTTTTGGCAAGATTTTGGTAGCGGGGGGGGAGGAGGAAGGCAGTGCTGCAGGGGCGACCCCTATGGGAGGAGGTAAAAGGCTGCCCTGTGCCAGCCCCAGTCAGCTCTAGGTGACCCCACAACAGTCACCCGAAGGGACTGAAGCCCCTGAAGGACTCGTGCCACAGCAGGAACTCCATGAGCAGGCTGTAGCCCATGGAGGACCCACACCAGAACACAGGAAAAGAGTAAGAAGGAAGGAAGAACAGAAGAAAAGAGTAAGGAACAAGGAGTGGCACAAAGAAACCACTGCACCCTGACCCTAATGTCCTGTGCTGCCTGTTGCTTGCCAAAGGGACTGACTGTTATCTGTGGTGATATCAATAGAAAATTCTAGGAAGGGGAGTGGGAAGGTGCTTTCCTCAAGTGTTTGAATGTTTGTCATCTTTGTTTTTCAATACCTGAATCAGTGTCTTTATTTAGATCCATGAGTTTTCTTGCTTTTCTTCCTATTTTCTTCCCCCTATCCTGCTTGGGGAGACTGAGGGAGCAGCTGGGTGGATATTTAGCTGCCAGCCAGGGTCACCCACCACACATTCAACAGCAGTAAGTTTTAGTGAGGAAACACATTATTTCAAAAATCAAAGTGTTATTTTATTGATTATTCTAAAGCAGTTGAGTCTTTTGTCTTTTCTGCTCTTTCAGAGTTTTGTTTCAAGTGCCAGTGTTGTGCTGGGTCCCAGTTTTACCATAGAGGAGTCTGACATTTGTGGCCTGAATACCATTGTCTTGATAACAGATCTCTGCAACATAACCAGTGTCTGAAGTTAAGTACAATAATAGATTATATGATGAAATAACAATTGCTGTGATGGTTGGATGAGTTTCTAAAGCAAATTTATTGGATGGGCCATATCCACATAAGGACTGAGTGGCATAACTCCACTGGTAACTTCCAATTTACGTGCCAGTGGGAGCACAGTTCACAATCCCTGTACTCTCAGGCTCACCATACAGAGCCCTGCTATTACAATAAAACTTATCATGTTGACCTCCAAAGCTAAGGTGAAGCACACCTTTAGATATAACATCACTAGTAATGAAAGGTAGATGGGAAAAAAGGGCATTTTTTCTGTTCTGAATAGATTGTGCATGTGCTCACCCAGCTCTGTGATGATCTCTGGTAAAGAATATTTCATTTTGGTAAACTTAAAAATGTTTGGTCATCACCCCAGGGGCTGAATCCTTCGATCTTTCTAGCTCTGAACCAAAGTCATGGGACTAAAAGTGACTTACTGGACAAGATTCTCAGCTGCTGGAAATTGGCACAGATCCACTGAAATTAAATGGATCTATGCCAATTTATACCATCTGGAGGCCCAGCCCTGCATGAATAAATGTTAAACAAGCTGTTTTTAAACTAGGAAAATAATTTCACTTCTAACTTGCCTTCCAACACATCCTTAATAAATTGTCTAAACAAATTACATGATAATTAAAAGGAAAATACCTGCCCAAGGAAAACGTACGGCTTCTGTCCTTTCAAAGGTTTTGAGGACTTCATTCTTGTAAAAGAATGATCTTAATTTCTTTTGGCAGGCCATTATGAATATCCTCAGAAAATTCACAAGTTCAGGAATGCATCGTCCTGTCCTTCATTGGGAAGGCAACTAATCAACCTAGGTCTGACATAGCTTAACCTGGTATGAATACCAAGAGTGTGTGGGTTACAGTGACTCCTTGGGCCCTGTTTCACTGAACTCATCATTCAGATGCATATCATTGTCACACCCCACAAGCAAATGTGCTGGGACATGCTCCTTCATGGGTAACATTAAGTTATCTCAAGGGAACTAGAGGGAACAGAAGACTATAAAAGGAGATAAATCACAAGGGTACACAAATATACAGTATAATCACACCGTTTCACTCTCTCCAGGGAAAGCATCTAGGTTTAAGTTGCTTACCAGTGGACTATTACAGATGTTGTAAATGTAAATTTTCTCCAGTTCCAGTGACAAAGAGATAGTGGAAAAAAGGTATCCTTCACTGTTCTGGTTTGGCCCTTCACGAAGATAAAAATGAAGTAGAAGCTGTGAAGTACACAAAATATAGATAGGCTTATTCAAAGGATATGTCCTCCATAATGAATGCTGACTGAAAATTATCTATGTTCTGAAGAACAAAAGGAGAAAAAAAATCCTGAGGCTACCAGTCTCAACCAAATATAATTTTAGATAATCACAGAATCACAGAAACATTCTGAAAATTGTCAGAAGGAGAAACCAAGATGATGACTAGTTGACTAATCTGTTTCAAACCTTGTCATTTGTCATATCAGGTAACTAACTAGTCATGAGTAATATTTTATCCTAGCAGCTGACTTACTCCTTTTATTATATGGTAATGCCAGGACTCAGCACAGCTTACAGCAAAATATTTCTGAATACTTTGAAGGGTTTTCTCTACTGAATGTCAGTACCAAAGGCAAAGGACCACTAACCACACTAAGGCACTGGTCTGGCAAACTGTCTAGGATGTCCAGAAACAGAGCAGCTTGACACTTGTCCTTTGAAGTAAACAGAAACAGGTTTGTTGGGTTTTTTTTTTTTTTAATTAATACTTGGAAATGTGGAAAAATATGCAATGGGTTCTGCAGTGTGGTGAATTATTAATACTATTCTTATTTATGCTTACAGAGACTATTTTCTTGGTATTGTTATATAATAAATGACAAACCTTATGAGTGATATGACCTTGAGTGATAACCAAATGGTGATAACCCTGGGCAACACTATAAAATGTGCTTACAACTTGACCTTGCCATCCCATGATAAGTGAACAGAGCTGTGGGTAGCACAGGTAAAAACTAGGAACCTAATAAGGGCACTCACTTCCCTGAATTTGCCTTCTTTGCAGAAAAGTAAAGAAAAGTAGACAAATCAAGTAATGTAATCATATTTGCAAAAACCTCTGAATACAGTGAAATCAGAAATGTCAAAATCTACGTCTTGCTGACTCTTGTGGTCATTTCAGAATAATATTAATGTTTAAAGCAATGTCAAAATAGAGGACAGTATTTGTTTTCAAATGTCTGACATACACTTCTCTCCATTTCTTCCAAGTTCCATTGTTGAGTGGAAACAGCACAGATTTCCAGTGATGTAAAAGCAACTCACAGCTACAGGCACAGCTGCACAACCAAAGACAACCAAATTACTGCGACTTAACTGCAGTATCACCTGCTAGATAAACAGAAGCAATGGTGTCGTTGTCCAAGTTTTGCTTCTTTTCTGTGGTTTTATGAAATCAAATGGAGGCACTAAATATTTACTGGTCTTCTCAAAGAAGTGCCTAAATTTTTCCAGTTCCAAAATGCAGACAGTACTAAACCAGATTCCTTTTAAAATGCTCTGAAACATAAAAAACTATATCAAGGTTCGTGACTAATGACTTGCAGTGAATTAGCCTCTCCCTCCTCACTGACTAGTGTTTAGTACAGGACATAGGATGAGGTCGAAACATTGGAAGGTTTAAAGGGAACAGATTCATAGAGATATCACTTAAATGCCATTTCCTCAGTGCTATGAAGTGATAAAGACATGATGAACATGGTGCATACCAAGGTGGATGTTTTATGACTCTTCATTCAGATGTTTAAAAATAACCCAGCATTATTGCAAAACCTATGTGCCATTTTTAATACCAGCAAGCTGCAGAACTATTTGTTTCAGCAAACACCACCCGAGGGGACTTTCAGTGAAGAGATGAAAAATGTTATAGGCTTGTTTTTTTTTTTTTTATCTTTGCCTAATTGTGTCTCCATTTTACACTACACTCTTTATTCTCTGCCCTTTTGACATAGCCAGCTGCCTTTTGGAGCTCTGTGAAGAAGCAGGCTGGCTTCACGCTGTAACAGGCACCAGCTCCCAAAGCCTGGTCTATTGATGAGTCACATTGCTGCTGTGTGCCCACAAGCACATCGCACAAGTTCCTACGCTGCTTCCTTTCAAACTGCTGGGGAGCAGAGGGGAAAAGTGTGTGTGGAGCATAAACTACAAAAACAACCTTGGTAGTAAAACCTCCTGCCCTGTCATAGAGCACAATAACCAGTGACACAGTGGAACGTCTGCTTCAGTCAGTGCAGGTTCATCCTGTTATCCTCTGGGCAGCCAGGGGAAGTGACGTCAGGCGCACACAGCTCTTGTTTGAAGGCAGGGAAATGCAACAAGACATTTCAACTCAGGCAGGAAGTCTCTTTGTTAAAGACTGGGTTGTGTTCACGTCAGGCCTTGATCCACCCCTTTCCCTGGCTGGCCATCCCCAGCTCAGCCTGGACCAGGGCTACCACCCTCAACTCAGAGAATGCACTGCCTTTGGAGAGGCTCAGTGGCACCACGGCCAGGCTTGCTCTGAAGAACACAGCCAAGCTGTCAGAAACAAATTTTCTCACACAGCCCCTGCTCTGCAAGCTCTTCTTTAAGAAGAAACTCTCCTGAGCTGACAAAGGCTTAGTCGAGAACATGTGTGCAGACCAGCGTCCCTATTACCACACTTCAAAGCTGCAGCTACCCAAAGCACCAAGCCTCAAAACCAAAAACTGCCCTACTGCCACACTCTCCTGAATCCACATACACCCTGAGAATTTCCGTTTTCTCTGTCATTTGGCAGTATCCAAATATCAAAACAGCATTATAAAATGGTCACTTACTGGACATTCCCTTTCAGACTGTCATCGTGTGGGGAAACACATGCTGGAGCACTCTTGGCGTTCACCAAATTTTCCTCTGTGTGCTTAATGAGGTTTTCCCTCTCCTGTTTTCAAATGCCACTCCACCATTCTTCCAAGGGTCATTTCATCCCCAATACATGTAAATCCTCACTGATACCCACAGCCCCATAGCTGTTCAGGCAAGGCATGGAACAACCTCTCAGGAGACCAAGCCCTCTTCTGCTCTTTTGGGTGTTCCAATTTGTCTCTAAATAGTACTGAGCCTTCTGCCCTTTTCAGAGCACATGTTTTTGCTCACCTAAAACAGAGCTGAACTTTATAGCTTAGGTTAGGACAATGTGAACTCCTAGTGACTAGTCATGGCACTCCCTGTACCTGCTCTGGACAGCCTGCTTCAGCTAAGCCCTCTGTGAAATCTCAGTTATAGTTGCCACTAGTGAGCAAATACACTTCATATAATCCATCTCTCTGGACTGCTTGAAAACAGGCAACCTGGCAAACACTAGTTTAAGGGATGTCAGCCTGCTGGCCGAAATTAGATTTTAATGAAGTGTCCCTTTTCACCATGAGATCAGTAGAGGGTCCAAGGTATTTCTGGGGGCCTAAAAGTGGTTTTTTTCTCTTACTACACGCTCCAAATGGTAAAAGCCTAAAGTCCCTTCACCCTCCTCACCCTTTAACACTGATGCCAGCAGCTAGGTACTTATCTGAGCTACAGTGAGGCGTCAAACTACAACCTTGAGCTAAGAGCAGCAAGGGATCTTGAAAGCACAGGGTTGTTTTTGGTGCAAAATTCAAAGACTGGTCAAAATCCCAATAGGCGAAATTTACCTTTAAAATTTCTACCCAGCAAGAAACTGCAAGATGTAAGTCAGGAGATAAGTAACATCTTGAAAGCCTCAGGTTCCTCTCTGCGGCACCAGAACAGGTGAGGCATAAAGTGTCCCTGGTGGAGTGCATGGCAGGGATGGTCCTGGAGCAGCCCCACATTGGACTCGGCAAAACCCTCGCCACCAAAAGGCGTGGAAATGCCTACACATCTTTTGGTCTGATAACTCTAGGGAAGCAGTGGTAGGTACTCCACTGTGCTCACAAGGAGTGTGCAGAGTAGTGACATGAATTTCCCCTGGGGTCAGAGCAGGTAAACTGAAGACCTGTAACCCATCCAAAGAGGAGGTCATGGTGACATCAGCTAGTACATAACTACATCAGTGCTTTCCAGTTTGCTGTTTCTTGGAATGAAAGCATCCTGCAAAATACCCACTGCGCTCTCTGTGCTTGGTCCACCAGCAGCCCTGTTCATTGAACTATAGAATAAAGTTGTTGTGGCATTTAAAAGAGGCTTTTTCCTCCCATATAACCCAAAAGCTGGAGTTTAAAATTCCTATTGTATGAACATTAATATGAAAAGAATGCTGTCTCCTATTATGGAATTGTGTTATAAAACTGGAATGCTGTCCCCGCCCCGCCTGGCTCACAATTGTCTGGACTTTGCCAAAAATCATCCTGTACTACAGAACGTGTGTCTCACGATGGGAACTGCCTCCTGACTCACAAAGACAAGAGGCCTCAAATGTGTAAAGCTGGCAGAGGGGTTTTTTTAATCTGTCCATAACAATCAGGCGACGTGCTTAATTGCTCTGAATTCTGATCTCTCCTCTGTGTGCAGCCTCCCGACCAGCAAGCTGCAGCTGTATGCCTCTGCTTGTGAACTGCACCCATTGTCCCTCCCAGGAGACTGAGAAGAGGTCCAGCTAATACGCCTTTGTCTGCCCTTCTTGGTGCTCTTGGCTTGTAAGCAGTGACCTAAAAACATTATGTCCAAAGTTCAGAGCTTTGGAAAGCTGTCAGGAGCCTTCCTCTTCAGTGCTTTGAGCTTTAGCAGTGCACCTTGAAAAGGCAGTGTGTGTGAAGGGACTTTCAAGCATTCTTTGCATGCAGCAGGGCTTGTTTCTAAAATCCCTCTTTTAGAGCAGCAACTGCAAAACAAAATTTCCAAGGCAAAATTCTGACTGCAGAAGTGCCCATGTTTGGAACTGAGTTCCTCTGGACATTGTCTGCTGGTAATCCACTGGAGCTTGTTTACTGAATTAGGGATTGATTTCGTCTAGCCACATTCTAAAAAATCTAGATGTATCATTTATTATATGTCTGTGCATGTCTTTGCTTTAACAACTTGTTTCTTGCTTCAGATTTTTCTTTCCCCACTATTTCAAACACCAAAGTTATCAAGTCAGCTCAGGAGCAGCCTCTTGGGAGGGCTTTTTCTTCTCCTGCCCACAGGGCTACATCACATACCTCATAACCCCAGACAAGAACTGGTAAAATTGCCGGGGTATTTTTGAGGGAGTTTGTTCAATTACACAGAGCACATTCTAAGCCATACAGCCAAGTCCTCCTCCGCACAGGGATGATGTAAGCACATCCAGGAAACTTGGGATGCCAAAAATCTCAAACTGGAGGAAATATTTGCAGGTCGACATGGCTGCAAATTGGGCAGAATTTAGGACCCTGGGGAATGTTCCACTCACAGCTTCAACCCAAGCCTAGAGAAGACCAACACAAACAAAGACAGCACTGGTCAGGTCCCAGAGCAGTCTCACTGGGATGGGCTGAAAAGCAGCTTTTCAGACCGGGGCTGAAGAAAGAAACATTTTTACCAGCTTATGTGTCAGGAGGGTGCACAAGGAAAACCCAAAAGGTTAAGAAGATGAAAATTGCTAGGATTTTGCACTGACAAAGCTGGATAAAGTATTTGAATAGAGGAACACTGGATGTAAATAAAAATAGGATTGTACTACTCTGACAGCACTGGGACGTGTGCCAGTGGCAGATACCGAGGCAATAGATGGTCAGGAAATATGACACATGGACCCACTTGATTACTTGATAGATGCTTTTTAAAGCCTCTTGTCTGCCTTCATTCAAAGTTATTTCCTATGTGGTTCCCAAAACAAAGGAATCTCTGGCAAAGATAAACAAGACCGATCTGCCTTCCTCTGCAGGCTAAAGCAAAGATCAGAAAATACAGCCCAAGCAGAGAAAATTAAAATACAGAAGAGGAAATGCCAATCATTTTCCTGACTAATAAATGCTAGGAGGAGAAATCCAAGGTTCACAGAAGGACCCGTGTCTCTATGGAGTCTGTATATTTCTTCTCTCTGCAAATCTCTGAACTCCAAAACACTGACAGTTCAGTTTTGCCAATTATGCAACTTTTTAATGCTTCTGTTGCTTTTACGACATGTGTCAGCTGACCATGCAATCAAACCAAATAAGACTACAATAATAAAATAACCCGCGTTAACTAATTATCTTAATAACAACTCTGTTAAGAGTGAGACATTTGATAGGAGAGATAAAAGCAATAATAAAAGGGCACTGTCAACTGCATGAATAGACTTGCACTGCTTCCCAACATGATGCTCCAAGGGTATTAACCCTTGGACTTCTGGGTGAGAAGTCTTGGGAGGCACCAAAGGGTGAGGTTTTCGTGAGACTTTTAAGGAATTCAAACCACAGGGATTAAAACTGGGGAAAAAATTGAGGGTGGAAATGAGATAGGAAAGACATGCTAACAGAGCTATTTCCTCTGTTGTCTGTGAGCTGCCGTCTGCAGCAGTATGTAAACAGGCACGTGGGCTGCTGGGAATGAGCCATACCAGAAAATAAACACAAGATGTATGGAGCAGGCTACGTAGTGAAATCAGACTTAATACACATAAGGCATGAAGGATCACTCAACAAAATCTTCCCCATCCTTCATCAGACCCTGCTGATCTCAGGACACAGGAATACTACTGTCCCCATAGCTTGCAAGAGCACCAGCCTCCCAGTTCTGGGGGAAAAGCACACAGATATAACACCAAGCACCATGTCCTTCAGACCCAGAATGTGAGCTGAATCAAGACGGAGACAGTGTCTCATTTCCTCCTGGAAATCCTTCAGAAGTCTTCCAAGACTATCCCCAAGGGTGAGACTAAGTTTGCGCTACGCACACAGCCAGCACAATCTGTTCCACGCTTTGGAGCCTGAAATCATCCCTCAGTGACTGAAAACTGACCTGACTGGTGAAAAAAACCAAGTTGTGCTTGTCAGGATGACAAATAGAGAATCTTGAACATCTCTGATTTTTCTTCCAGAAGATCTGATCCAAAAGTTTGCTTCTGCACTGAAAGCTAAAATAATAACACATCCAGGCAAAGTCTGCTTTCTATAGCCACTCTTCCTCATGGTGGTATCTGTGATGCTCTACTGGCCTGAAACCATCAGAAGGTCCACTGAGACAAAAAGCTCTGTTAGTCACTTTAATTAATCTGGAGGATGATCTACAGAATGAAACAGATCCAAAGACACCACAACAGATCTTAGGGAGGATTCACAACACCAACTTAGAGGATCCTGCTTAGTTGCCTTCACTGAGCATTCCCCTCTATACTCAACCTAAAGACATGAAGTCTCCAAAGGTCATGCAAGAGCACCTCATGGGTGGGTTGTTGTCTTTCTTCAATGACTGCTGAGGGAGCGTATGGCAACAGTTACAAAGGCTAACATTAGCCTGGGAAGGCTAGTGTCCACAAATTTTCCTTGTAGTCAGTGAAGGGTGAGAGGCAGCTTTGGCAGGAATTTCATAGTACCTTACAGCTCTGCACAGCTCCTGCTCAGAGTCATCCTTCTCCCCAGACTCTTCAAACGGGGGGGTGAGGGAAAGTGACATCCCTGGATCAAATACGCTCTTCATGTATGGCAGGCTGAGCTCTCTACATCTGCCATGTTAGTCTCTGGGAATACCTCTGGCCCCAAACCTGGCCCACTGTGGGCTGTGCTAGGGATGGCCAGTTTTGATGACATCAGCAGAACAGCTGCCGTGTGTGGCTGGCTCTGTGTACACCAGTTTCCTCCAGATGGGTAAGTAACAGATTGTGTATCCTGTGTCATGTTGCTACACAGCCCAGTGCAATGCAGCATCTAGGTGTTCAAATTACATCTTTGTTTCTCCAGCTCCTGCCTCTCCCCAGCTGCCCTGTTGGCTCACACTGGTACATGTGGTCAGTGTGTGCTGTATGTCAGAGGCAGACTCACTGCCATGGGTGGGCAGAGGGGAGGAAGGTAAAGGGCCTGCACGGCACGGCACTGCCACTGTCACTGTGACTGCGCCCAGCCCAAACCACCCCCATTTCCCACCTGGTTTTGGCATGTTTCTCAGGAAACAATACCCAGGATCTCCTCTTAGTCCAGACCATTTTCAGGTAACAGGTGGGGTAGTGGTTAGAGAGACCTGAGTCACCCCTTGTAGTCATCACATATCTGAATGCTGTAGATACAAGCCTTCAAGTGAAATTAGATTTGAATCCAACTGAGGTCTACCCAAGAGTTAGACAGGACTTTTGTAAAATCACCTGCACCGTCCCTTCACCCCAACCCACGTTCTGGGGCTTTCCCACCACCAGAAACATGAGTGCACCACGCTTGTGAAACTCCTGAATAGGCAAGAGGCTTCCTTCTCTTCCTACAGAGCAATCTTCATTATGGTAAACGAAACAGGCTGGAGGAGCATTGATCTGCCTGCTCAGGACTTTCACAAGTGCACTCAGCCCCAGGGCACAGCCCAGCAGTCCTTGGGACCTTTCAGGGGCAGGCAGAGCTGCAAGGTCAGGTGTAGCCATGGCCACAGTGCAGGGGCTGCAAGGAGACTCCTTCCCAGGTCATGCAGAGCTAGCACTGACACCAGTCAAGACGTCATCCAGTAGCCATAAGGCTGTCTCTACTCTTCTGGACACATCCATGCCCACCAGGCCATCAGATAGAATGAAAATACCACGTTTCCACCTCCAATGGCTAAGCAAATGCAGATTTTCATCCCACAGAACCTCAGTTTAAATTAGGAGAGAGCAAAAGTTAGCTGGGGTCTTGTCCTTAAGAGCACCCACGTGGAAGTGGATATGTGAAGGGGAAAAGGACACCTGAAAGACAGTGTGAATTGAGTGGGTGAGAGGACTGGGAGTTTGCTTGCCCAATCTGTATTTCTCAATCTTTTCTAGGTTCAGCTGTGACTTCCACCTGAGGGTTATTTACCATGTTCAGAAAGCACTAGGAAATGGAGGTGTCTAGTACAGAAAAAATGGCAAACACTAAGCAATGGAGTTCCAGAAATTCCTGTCTCACTCCAAACTCTCTATTTCAAGACACTTTGGGGATATTCTGTGACCAAAGACTGTAGAAATATGTATGTGCATAGAAGTTATCTTACAGCCTTAGCCATGTGGTCATTCCCTCTCCTCTCCAAACAGACTTCTCATCTTTAACTGGGTACAGCAAAGACTTCACCCCTTGGTGACTGTGCAAAAATAGGTCAGGCAACACAGATCATCTTCTTCCCAGAAGGGCATCCCCCCAAAACTTGCCCCACTCACATGAGGTATGATTAGCTGGTGGAGCAGACCCAACACCATCTCCTTCAAGCTCCTTGCAGTATTCTGCAAGCTGGCATTGGGAAAGAGGACATCCTGGGTCTCAGAGGCTACACCTGTGTTGGAAAGCTGACCTGGGACAGTTTAAAGGCTCCCCTGCTCCCTAGTACAGTTTGCTTGCTTGCCAGCTAGCATTTTCTCAGGCAGTGCCTGGGCATGATTCAGGCACAGAATAGGCATCCTTCCTGACAGGGAACATGGGTGAGACCACCCAGCTTCTGGCAGCAAAGAAGTTTAGCCATACACACAGACACATGCAAGCCATGTGGTACCACTTACCCTCTGAGTCTGAGTGGATCTGGCCTAATAGCCAAGAGATTCATCTCATGGAGAGGCAAATGCTGCTGACCCAGACTGCACACAGATTCTGGCAGCCATGCATTGGTGAGAAGTAGCCCTCATATCTACACTTTCTTTCACAGACATCAGGTGTCAAAATATCTTTTTAAGAATACAACATCTCATGGATATTTCTCTTCCACTATGCCAGCTTCTTCCAGCCACCGTCCCTCCAGGGAAGGGATAACATCCCAGTTATGCCAACAACCCCAGACCACATGCAGCACTGAACAAGGAAAGTATTTGCACTGTTGACAGTTGTCTTTTCATGTTGTTTAATAGTTGGAAATGGAAAGCAGACATATGAACAACCAGAATGTCTTTGGCAGACTAGCCCTGCTTCCTAGGCTGGCAGCTAAAGGTCCTTCTTCTGTATCAACCAGTGATGTGATGGGCAGCCTTTAAACCAGTCACATGTCTCCTTTCATAGAAGCATACAATCTCTTGAGTTGGAAGGGACACACAAGGAGTCAAACTCTGGCCCTGCACAACCCCAAGAATCACACCACTTGCCTCAGAGTGTTGTGCAAACTTTATCTTTCTTCTCTTCTAAGACCTGAAGTCAACAGGAGATTTTTACACTCTAGTGATTAATTTGGAGTGTGTTGGACTGCACCACAAACCATTCAGCACAGGGGCAAACACACCTTTTTTCTGGAGCCTTTCACAGAAAAGGTCAGTCATGGAGAGAGTAAATATGGTAAGTACAACTTATTCCCACCAGAATCAGATTTATACATACCTAGTAATTAGCTTTAATTATACAAAAGGTAACTGATAGACTAGGATAAAGGAGTCACTTATAACACTACTTGTGGCAAAAACAATGGCATAAAAGTAGAAATCTGCCCCCCACCCGCCACAGATTATGCATGGACCTTCTCAACATGCATTCTGGCAATCCAGGTCCTTCCAATTAAATTACATCAGGGAGTCATTACAAATAGTGTGGGTCCTTTTTCATTGCTGCTTCTGACTAACTGATGTAATGCTGAAGTGTTTCTCGCCATAATCCCAGCCTACATATCCTAACCACTGAGTCAGTATTTGACTGAATCTCTCAAATCAAAACAGTTTTGTAGCAAATACTGCATGTGGTTTTCATCCCGTGGGTTCACCAACTTCAGATAATTATTACTTATATTACTCTCACTACATGGGTCAGTGAGTGTGTGCTGGCCTTGGGCAGGGTCGTTGCACTGCATGGGGAACAAAGATGCCTTGCATTCCAAATAATGTATGTTACAGCAGCTTCTCATGCAAAGGGTAACAGAGGGACAGCAGGATGTTCAGAGACTGTTTGAGCCACCGTCCACTCCCACCATCACTGTGTTTGTCAGAAGTCTGAAATACAGGATTGCTCCAGGAAGGCAGCCTGAAGGACAGAGGAATTTCTTGCCTTAATTCTGTGATGTATAAGACAAACTGCTTAGAGAATAAGCCATATGGGGAGTGGCTGAAAGAACCTGCATTGTTTAGGCTGGAGAAAAGGAAGTTCAGGGGAGACCTTATGGCTCTCAACTGCCTGAAAGGAGGTTGTAGCAAGGTGGGGGTTAGCCTCTTCTCCAAGGCAACAAGCAACAGGACAAGAAGAAATGGACATAAGCTGCACCAGGAGAGGTTCAGGTTGGACATCAGGAGGAATTTCTCCATGGAATGGGTGGACAAGAATTGGAACAGGCTGCCCAAGGAAGTGTGGAGTCACCACCCCAGGAAGTGTTCAAGAAATGACTGGACATGGCACTTAGTGCTATGATTTAGTTGACACGGTGATGTTCAGTGGATGATTCTTTGCTGTTGGACTGCAGCACACGCTGCCCAGCACATCTCTGCTACCTTATGCACGGCAGGTCTGAAGTCAGCTTTCTCTCTGAAAGATGATCCTCCTACACCAGGGACTGTACCTTTGGTATGAAGAACCATGATCAGCTGGTTCAGACCACTGATCAGATCTCTGGTGCACACCACTGTGGAAACTCAGGCTACATCCACCAAGCATTTCTTCAAGGCTGGACCTATACCAACTACCAGGGAGCCAGCAAGGGCAGCTGGAAGATCTGCAATAACTGTTTGAACCAGGTATTCCCCCTGAAGCATCACGGGTGCATTCAGAAGAGGGTGATTGAGGTTTCTGGCCAAGAGGATTCAGAGGTAAGAGGGCAGGCATGATTCAAACTGATCAGAGCAGGCAGATATTTACAGCCAAGCCCACATGGTCAAGCAGTTCCACAAAACCCAAAGGTCCTGGTCCAAGCCTGCTCTGAGGACCAGCCCCACACAGTGCTCATGGGAGGTGGGGAGCCAAAGCATGTCCACTCCACATGTGGATCCATGCTTTGCCATGCAGTCAGCTTGCAGGGGTCAAACACAGACTCACGGCCCACATGACCATTTTCATGATGGCCTCATGTCCTCTGTGGCAAAGCAGAGTTCAGTGTATCCCAGCACAGAGAGGAATGCTACACAATTAAACCACGAAGGCAGACAAGTTGTGGCCAACCCAATGCCAGCTGTGCAGGCAGAAAACACAAGGACAATACCTTTAAACACATCTAAGCCTGCCCTCAGGCCCTGTACCCCACAAAGTGGTAGATAGGTGTGAAAGGTGGGCTGCAAGGATACCCAGGACCTCATGGGGCATGGGAGGCAGGGACAAAATCTGGGGCATGCAGATGACTAGTGTCAAGTGTGTGCCCTGGGTTAAACAGGTTTCAGCTCTTCCTCAAGTCAATGGGTGTGACCCCAGCTCTCATCAGAACCCACAGATGCCCCAGGCAGCACAGCCCAGAGAGGCTGACAATGAATGTGAGTAATTCTTGAAATTTGTGGGAAGACTATTCAGACGTCTGACTTCCTGCTTCTGCATGTACAGAGGAGATGTTTTTGTCTAAAGGAGTGGTAACAGTTTACACTGAGATAAAGCCTCATACACCAGGGCAGAGGAGCACAGAGCCCAGGAGAAGGGGAAGAGGGGGAAAACACAGCAAACTCTGCAAGGGAGCAGTGCTGACCCCGTGAGAAGAGGGAAGTAACCTATGTCTGGGAAAGAGTTCATACATAGGAATTCCCCTTGGACTGAAGGGGAACCAGCCACTGAAGTGAGACTCTGAGTCAGAGCTCTTTTCCCAAGGTGCTGCTGGCCAAGACAATCACTGGGTTACCTCTGTCTCAAGGGCAGATTGCATGATTTAAGTCCCGCCTAAAAGCCTTTTAATAAAGGTTAATATGGATGGGAATGTCAGCTTTATAAAACAGTTCATCATTTAAACATCATCAGAAGATTTTGATGGAGTTTGAAAGACTGCAGTGAAGGAAAACATTTTGCTTTGAATGCAGCCAAAGGATGAAATAGGATTTCTCTCTGCAGAAGCTATTTGGCCTGTTCTCCAGGGCACCATAGGTAAGAAGAGAGAGAACACCCGAGGTTAACAACAGTAATGCTTCTTACAATGTGAGCATGCAGAATCTCTTCCCAGCAACTGGAGCCACTTTAATATGAAATGCATCATTAGAGCGATAGGACTCTGATGATGGACGACACTGAGAGGTCTCCAGAGTAACCCTGATGGGAGCTGGTGCTCAGGGAACACACCACATTAATTTACAAGCCTGTCACGATTGCTCTGGGTTTATTTTTAACTAAAATAACCTGGCCTTCAGCAATCTATTCCAGGGATACCCTGACTTTGCAGAACGTGCAGAGCAAGAGTTGCAGCATATGCTTATGTTTTCATCAGACAAAGGCTTCAAGTTAGGGATACTGAATATTAAAGTAATAGCTGGTTTTTTCCATCTCTGCTCTATTTTTAGCAATTAGTGACCATCAATAAATCCGGATCACATATAACACAGTCATTAGCATGGTACTGAACCACAGAGTGCATAAGGAGGTAGAGAAAGATGATCTGGTCCAACACACTCAGCCCAGTACAGGATCTTGTGTATATATAGCAGCCCTTCCAAGCAGATTTCTCTCTAACTGAAGAACATATTAATTCAACAGGGGTGGACACCCAGGAGTATTTCACTTCTGCCTTACAGAATTTCCTCTTGCCTACAGCAGGAGGTACTCTCCAGCCTGCCAACCACTCATGGCAGCCCAGCCACCAGAACCCAGGAGAGCTACCACATTGTGACAATGAAGAAATTCATACAGTTGTAGTGCAAGTAGCATGACAACTGGACAGCTAGGGTACAAATGCAAGCTGGGGGAGAAACCAGGAAAAACAAACAACTGCTTCTCAGTTCATGGCATAGGGCAAACACCGAAAACAGTAAACGCTTGTTGATTTAAAGGCCCCGCTGATTTCAAAGTGACCAGCTGGTAGCAAGTGTTGATATTTGGGCCATTTAAGCAATCTTCAGATGATGACACAAACATCAATTCCCTTAAGGACCTACTGGCAATTTTTCAGTATTGTAAGGAATCACTTACTCAGACAAAAGATACTGCAAGTGACAACCAGAGGAAAGTCTTTGCAGAGTACAATCAGATTGCAAAAGGGATAGATCCATGACAAGGATGATGGGACACAAGAAATGCCACTTCACCATGTTCACACACACTGTGGCACTCATGAGAGGAAAGAAAGCCTGAGAAGGCCAAGGCTGTATGCAAGAACTTCTACCTATGACTTACACCCAGAGCTAAACAATCAGTGACTGCATTATTTTACAGATAACTGGACTGCCACAACTGGCCATCAGGTCCCTGGAAGAGGAAGTCCAATGCCATTTAGAGCAGGGCCCACTGCAAAATAGAGCCACCTTGAGACAAAACACACCTTGAAGCAAATTTGCAGATGACATCAAGTTGGGTCAGAGTGTCAGTCTGCTGGAGGGCAGGAAGGCTCTGCAAAGGGATCTGGACAGGCCAGATTCATGGGTCAAGACCAAAGGCATGAGGTTCAACAAGACCAGGTGCTGTGTTCTACACTTTGGCCACAACAACCCCACACACTGCTACAGGCTGGGGGAGGAGTGGCTGGAAAGCTGCCTGATGGACAAGGACCTGGGAGTGCTGGTTGACAGCAGCTGAACATGAGCCAGAGTGTGCCCAAGTGGCCAAGAAGGCTGATGGCATCCTGGCCTGTATCAGCAATAGTGTGGCCAGGAGGACCAGGGCAGTGATTGTCCAACAGTACTCGTCACTGGAGAGGCTGTACCTTGAATCCTGGGTTCAGTTTTGTGCCCCTTACTACAAGAAGGACATGGAGGTGCTGGAGCAAGTCCAGAGAAGGGCAACAGAGCTGGGGAAGGGTCTGGAGCACATTTCCTGTGACGAGTGGCTGAGGGACCCAGGGGTGTTCAGCCTGAAGGTGGGTCAGGGGGAGACCTTGTTGCCCTTTACAGCTAGCAGAAAGGAAGGTGTAGCCAGGTAGCAGTCTCTTCTCCCAGGCAACCAGCCATAGGACAAGGGGACACAGTCTTAAGCTGCACCACTGGAGGTTTAGGTTGGATATTAGGAATAATTTCTTCACTGAGAGGATTAGGTATTGGAATGGGCTACCAAGGAATGTGGTCGAGTCACCATCCCTGAAGGTGTTTAAGGAAAGACTGGAAGTATAACTTAGTGCCATGGTCTTGTTGACATGGTGGAGCTCAATCAAAGCTTGGACTCCATGTTCTCAGAGGTCTTTTCCAACCTGATTGATTCTGTGTGAAAGCCTGGTTAGGAGAAGTTCGGAAGGACAGCTGTCTAGTTTGCTTTCAGCAAAACCTCTACAGGGTGGTTTGGAGTCAGCACAGTGTAGATTGCCTCAGTCACTAACATGAAATTACCTTCTTTCCATGCTCCTGGCCTCATGGTGCAACCCTTGCTCTTCATCGATTGCTATGAGTCAGACTGTGAACTCCAGAGGCTCCATGATCCTGCAGAACAGGGGGCACCCAGGAGTTTGCTAGCAGTACTGTAAAGAATAAACAGGCACTTGTAGTCTACTCGGCTGGGATGCTTGGGTTGGATTTGTCTCACCTGCTTAACACATCAGCACCAAAGACACCTAAATATGAGGCAATGACCTAAAATCATTTTATGCAGGGAAATAGATATTTTTTTAGCAAGCAAGTCATCTGGGTGGCTTCGGACATCTTTGTGAGGATATGATAAATTGAATCCAAGAGCTGCTATTTCTCTTTGTGGACAGCAGCAGAGAAGGCAGTGGTACTTACGGGGATAGAAGAGGAGGAGCACTACCTATCCATCTCCCGGTGCTGAACAGAGAGGGTGAGGAAGGCAGCCACTCTATAAAACCTCTTTGGTCACCCCAGTGTGAATAAGCAGAATCTGTGAAACTGTAGCAAAATTTGTGGGCAGTATTTCTTCATGTCTACAAATACAGCTCTCATTAGATTGGTAAAGCAGCTGGATATTTTTGGATCCATGAGCTACCAAGGTTACATGTACTGAAGGCGTTTCATATACAGGTGGGTGTGAAATAGATAGAGACTTCAAGAAAATCTCTGTGTCTATAGGTGATTTTTAATTTGTGGTGATAAAAACTGTGAAAACAGGTGTTATCTAAGCTAAATCTTTTTAGCAGATGGTAAGAAAAAGGAATGCATGAGAGTAAAATAAAAGGCAGCTATTTGACAAACATACACACAAGGACCTTAAGGAAGGAAAATGTTCTTGCTTCTGCCCTGTGAATGAAGAAATAGGCTTTGATAACCACATAAATGAAAAACATGTGTCACTGGATTGAGTTTGTGGACCTGAATAGAGAAAAAACCCAAAACCACAAATAAAACAGATGCTCTCATCATGACTGGTTTCTGATTCAAAGACAGTTCCCCAGCAGCGTATAACTCACAGAAAGTGAAGCTAAGAAGAAGTCCAAGTTTCCATGAAGCAACAGGGAATACGGCATTGTGCAACAGCTTTTCCAAACTGAATGTACATTTAGGCATTGCCCAATCAAATGATAGCCAACAATGTAAGCAATGAAAAACTGATTGAATCTTGCTGTAAGACAACTCAAATGACGCTATTAAATATCTTAATCTTGGAGCTGACAGAATTGTGGCATGGCATTCTGTCAGTAGAAGCTATAATGAGGCAGTGGTATTACACACACACACACTACCTCTTTGAACTTCTAACACAAAACTGGAGGCTGGAGGAATGGCATGTGGCATCATCACCCAATATTTTTCAGGCATAGGAATTTTCTCACACATCCAACTGTAGGTTAGGAAACTGTCTTATTAATTATAGCAGATGGAGAAGCACTTCTCCTCATACTCCAAACATTTTCAATGAGTATTTTCAACAACACAGGACAATCTTCATGATTGGGATTGACCTGGTGATTTTATGAAAAAGCAGAGCAGCCCAAACCCCACAAAAATGATTGAAAATCCATGCAGAAGACTGGAGAGCAACAAGCCAGCTGCTCTCCATTAGAAGTTATCCTCACAGACATCAGGGCGGACTGATTCTCCTCCCATTTTCATGAACAAGTCTGAAGAGGATTTTCATTAAAGTAAATGAGAATAGACTGAGTGAAAATAATTAACATGAAATTATGTAACGTATTCTCAGAAGAAGGGCTGATGCATTTTGGGAAAGTATGAACTACTGTATCACAAGTTACTGGAATGCAGGTGGAGATACATGGAAGTGCACAGCATCTATGTAAAATCACACTAGAATGATCTGATAGTCCTTTGACTATCTATATCTATAGATATATAGATATATATATCCTTTGACAATCTATATTAGTTGTTTCAGGAGAGTAGAGCAAAATGCTCTATTAAAAGATAAGCTGCTCCATGAGCACACTGACTCTCTCAAGAAGCCAGACCAAAACCAGATGAGTAGCACATAGCCTGACAGGAGGGTGTGTGCTGTGCACTCTCATGGGAGGCAGCTCTGCTGGCCCCCAGATCCCAGGGCTCCTGGGAGCAGACCTGTCTTTTGTAATTCCCATTATACCATCGCTTACCTGATGCCAAGCCTCTTAACATTGTCTTGATCCATTTAAAATATGCCTTACAAAAACTGTGTTTGAAGAAAATTGTTTAAAAACAATCCATACAGGACAGACAAATAATGTTGGATTTCAGGCAGTTTTCTCTGCAAATAGGAGTTTAAATTCCTTTTGGTAATAACCTCTTTTGACTTGCCCACGTGTAGACAGTAATTATTACTGCTTTTTACAGCTAGGGTATTTTAATCCCAACACATCTCATTCCCTCTCCCACATAGACAGTCTTTGAAGCAACAATAACAAGTACCAGCTTCCGTAGGCCAGTTTGCAAATTTGCCTCAAGGCTAAAACAGTCAGAGCACGCTTAGTAGGTCAGAATTTGATTTCCCAAATATGAACTATTCCAGAAGAAAAGTATTTTGCTTATTGTTAACTTATTAATCATTAGAGAAAAAGAGAAGTATTGGGAGGGTAAATTTCGCCCCCCTACCTCTCCCCACCCTGTGTGAATTATGTATGGAAAATAACTGCACAAAATGCCCTGGCTCTACTGAAGTCAACAGTTTTGCCACTGGCTTCCAGCAGAGCCACATTTTCACCCACTGTCTCCAGAGTGACATCTCACGTGTCACCATTTACTAGTAGCAGCAGAGAGTTCACCACCAGGCCTGCCATTACCATATAAAACATAAAGGAAAGCTGAGGTATCTCTGTGGGATCTGGCAGCCCCACAGAACTCATCTAGATTTGCTTGGTTTTAATTACCGTTACAGTCAAGGGCACCAAAAGCTCTGTGGGGTCTGGGAACAAACTGTTTCAGCTGCCCTCAGACACACATTATCCCACCACAGCTCTGGAAGCAGCATGGTAGCGGTACCTAGCCAGAGGAGCTGCAGAGGGACCAGAGACAGGGGACTTCAGCCAGGGGGACCTCATCCATTTCCTACCTACCAGAGGGGAGACTGGCACCTCAGTTTCTTCACATATCCCTGGGCACTCTCTTAGGACCCACACAGGGATTGATATATCTCCCTGAAGATCCAGCGTTGCATGTTGTGGCCTCTTTCTAAGTTCAGGCTGAGCGCTATTGCTGTCTGCCCCTAGACAGATGTGAGAGCTGTGACTCACCTTGGGCACAGCAGGCTCAGGGAATATGAGCCTTTGGATAAGCTGAAGGAAAGACAGACAAAACAGGCAAGCAGCGTGATCACTGGCAAATTTGTTAAAGACTAGTCCACAATGGGGACAACTTTGTCATCACACCTGGAGATGTAGCCATTCAGTCCCTTGCTGCCTGACCCAGGTTAAAGCCCTCATTCACATTCAGCTGAAGCATTTTGCTCCTCCATCTTCTAATGCAGTCAGTCCTTCGTGACGAAAAGCACCCCCAGCAGATGTATTGCCATGAAAATTTTGCTCTGATGAACTGGAAGGAAAGACAGTTTCACAGAAAGAAGATCTCTGAGCAGCCTGATTCACAATTACTCTTCGCATTCACAGCCTCTCTATGCTAATTAGGAGTGACACCTTTAATTACCAGTATTGAAACCCTCGAGAGCCCACAGATCACAGCCTAAATCCATGATATTGTCAACCCAGAAGGCAGCTCAGCAGTTGGGTTTGGGAGGGTTTTTTTGAGTCAGTGGCTTGTTTCCCTATGACAGCTTGAGAAAAGGTTTATTTGTGTAATGTCTACAAACCTAAAATAACAGGGACTATTTAAATTGAGGTAGAGGGCAATTTAAGGCCCAACTAAAACTCCTCTGCTGAAATCACTAATGGTACGAGAAATGTGTATTTCCAACACATAATTAGGAAGAGACAAATAGAGGGTGTGGAGTCTTACTATGGAATGTTAATTACAAGCAGATCCTGAATCCCCGGGTTGAGTTCCAGCCAGCTGAGGACACATATTGAAATGTACTTAGTGATATACTCATTTCTACTTAATTACTTGTGAAACAAAGTGCTCACAGCCAAAGGATATTTCTTTAGGATGCAGAGGATAGCTCTGAGAAGGATTGATAAATGTAAAAGATACACAAAGCAATATCAGTCCACCTACTTGCCAATGAAAGGAATTTCACAACAACATTTTTTGTAGTGCTCTGTGTTGCCTATTTTAATGTCCAAACTGATAAGATTTCCACCATTTCCCTTGGAAGATTAGGTAAGTTTTGTGGCCAGGATTTTTTCTCCCTGTAATAATCAGCCCGCTTTGTCTTCTCTTTTTTAGAGTTCAACTGTGTTTTTCTGAAAAATAAAACTTACCATAATAATTTCTCTCTCTCCTCACTAACTGCACCCAAGGGATCATCTGAAAAGGGTGTCTAAAAAGACATTTTGGTTGAATTAAACTCACTTTTTTCCAGGGATGGGTGCTGGAGGAGGAACCAAGGAGAGCAAAATACCTGAGTGGGAAGAAGAAGGTTCCCTAAAGTCTGTTGCATTCCATGTAGCTCCTCCTGAGAAGCAATGTGTACTGGCTGAGAATGCTCCCTTTCACTTGTGACCATCCAGGTGAGGAGAAGCCTCTCTCATGGCAAGCAGATTTGCATTGCTGCCTGTTTGTCACTGGGTGATAAAAGACACACAGATGTCACACGTGTCTGTTGGTAAGTGACTGCTTGGCTTTGGGGTAAATGCAAGACCAGACATCACCAGGGAAAAAGCAAAATGACAAAAACCACTGAAAAATAAGAAAGGGAGAGAAAGTAGAAAAAGTGTAGTGTAGATAAAAACTGTTACCAGTTCTTTCTCTAAATCTGCCACCTCTTTATTCCCTAAAACCCTTAAACGAGAGGATACTCACCCTGCTGTCTGAGTCATATGCATCAATCATCTCTGAAGTTAGTATCAAAGAAACAACAGAAGACATCTAAACAAAACCAGGGAGAACACTGGTTTCCTTGACCACTAAGGCAAATCCAAAATCCCACTGTCAAGTCTTTTGTTAACAGAAAAGAAGCATCTGCACTGGAAGTGGTGAATCTGGGGCAGCACACAAAAATGGAACTGGGATCTGAATGCTGGGACTGAATCTCAATCCAGATAGATACTACAAACTGAATAAATGAGAAAAAGAAGATGTGAAAACCATTCAGACCTCACCCACAAAGGGACCAGCTATTCTTCTTCACTGGAACAGCCCCTTGGTTGTAGGTGAGTTTTTCAGCGCTGTCCTTATCTTTTACTTCCACAGTATTTTCTATGTTGTGCCCAGTCTGGGTTTATCTCTCCCAGCAGTCAAGACCTTTCAGACCACCTTTGCATCTCTGTTGTTCCACACCCTAGACATGTGGGACAATGGAGGCCCAAAGAGGAATCACAGGGATGAAATGGAGACAGGAGAGAGGGCATAAAAAGAGGTGCAAGACAGATCCACCCTCCTTGCAGTGGGTTATGAAAGGATCTGAAAGGATAATGGAAAAAGCAAGTACAGGCAAGCTTAGCAGAAAATCTGGAGAGATTGATTTAGTCCTCTTCCCTTTGAAGAGGCCTGCATAAAGTTAACAGTAGTCTAGAAACCAGGAGGGATCTGTCTTCTTGATCTGGAGAAGTGGGCCCATAGGAAGGAATATCATGTGGTTTAACAAGAACAAGTGCAAAGTGCTGCACCTGGGTCAGGATAACATCCGGTATCAACACAGGCTGTGGATGAACAGATCCAGAGCAGTCCTGCTGGGAAGAACTTGGGGGTGCTGGTGGGTGAGAGGCTGGACATGACCAAGCCATGGGCACTCACAGCCCAGAAAGCCAAACATGTCCTGGGCTGCATCCAAAGCAGTGTGGCCAGCAGGGCGAGGGAGAGGATTCTGCCCCTCTGCTCTGCTCTGGTGAGACCCCACCTGCAGTGCTGCATCCAGTTCTGGGGTCCTCGGCACAGGAAGGACAGGGACCTGTTGGAGTGAGTCCATAGGAGGATCACTGGGATTATTAGAGTGCTGGAACGTCTCTCCTATGAGGAAAGAGTAGAGAATTGAGATTCTTTACCCTGGAGAAGAGAAGGCTTTGCAGTGACCTAATTGTGGCCTCCCTGAAGGTAGCCTACAAGAAAGACGGAGAGAGACTTTTTACAACAGCATATAGTGACAGGACAAGGGACAATGCTTTAGACAGAGAGTAGGTTGAGGTGAGTTATTAGAAAGAAACTCTTTACTGTGTGGGTGTGAAGCACTGGAACAGGTTGTATTTACCTATATGACATGGAGGAACAGCTGAAGAGCAGGGAACACAATAATGGACTGTCTGTCAGGTGAAAAGATGGAAGCATTGGACATCTTTTCAATACTTAAAAGGGGCTTATAAGAAAGATGGGGACAAAGCTTTTAGCAGGACATGTTGCTATAGAACAATGGGTAATGGTTTTAAAATAAAAGAGGGTGGATTTAGACGATATAAAGAAGAAATTTTTTATGATGAGGATTGTGAAACACTGGAACATGTTTCCCAGAGAGGCTGTAGATACCCCATCCCTGGAATCATTCAAGTTCAGGATGGATGGGGTTCTGAGGTACCTCGTTTGACTGAAGATGTCCTGCTCATTGCAGGGAAGGTTGGATTAGATGACCTTTAGCGGTCCCCTCCAACCTGAACTAATCTATGATTCTTTGATATTTCAGGGTTTTTTTCACTTGCTGGCATCTGAGACACAAGTATTTCCTTCAGAGTTTCCTATCCTCCTGCCTCATATCAGAGCACCTCCAGCAGATCCCCTCTGAGGAAGACCAACCAAGAAACTGTTGCTCCAGGAAAGGGGATTTTTCAGCCCTAACAAAAATTTGCACAGAAGACATCTACATTCCCAATGAAAAACTGAAGGTTTCAAAACCAGAAAAACTGCAACCCCAAAAGTGCCAAAACCTAAGCGTCCTTGGTCCAAACCCAGAACTTCTTTACCAAAAAACACTGTAAATGTTGCTTTTTTGTCATAACTCATAAAACTAAATTACCTTACTTCCATTTGTTCTGTTTAAACAAATAATCTTCGGCACAAATCAGTTCTAAGCAGCACTTCCATTACTCACAGAAATTGCAACATCTTCTGGCAGGTCGTTCAGGGTAACACAAAGTGGTCTAAACACACTGAAGGGGTGACATCGAGAAAAGGAAACGCTGCACACTCTTCAGTGTTTTAACGTTTGTCCTTGACCTTTTAACAAAACAGTAAAGGAAGGAAGCAGAAAGCACAGATTGCTATTAGTGTTGTTTTCACACTAAAGCAAATTTTCCCAAGTTTGTGACCAGCACTGACAATAAACTTGTCTAAGGAAGGTTGGGTTTTGCTGTAGCACAGCTACAGACTCAGCAAAAACAAGTTTGCTGTTCTTCCTGCTTCCTCCTATCACACCAGATGTGTCTCTCCACAGTACCTAGACTCAAACATATACTCCAGCTACATCCTAGCACTCTACTGGGGCAAGAGTGGAGCGTGCAGAAAGCCTCTTCTGCCTTCCCGCACTTTGGTTTCCAAGGAGAGAGGGGGCACTTCGATGTTTTTTGGGCCCCAAATCCCCCAGCAGGCATGAAAGGTACATTTCTAGAAAAGGGTATCTAAAGCCACCTGCCCAAGAGCACAGACTGTGGGAACCCAGCAGTGACCCATACCCCTTATTTGCATCCTCCCTCATGATTTCTCTCTTGTTTTCTTTGTCTGTTTCAGAATGACTCAAGCAACAGCACTTGCTTGTCAAAGACAAAGCATTTCCTGGTCAAGCTGTAGGGTATGACCTGGTCTCAGCACTTGCTTGGGAATGCATTTGTGACAATAATGTTTATACCAAAAGAACAGTGTTTCGCTCCTAAAATTCAGAAATGCCAGATTTATCTTTGCTTAAGCAACTTTAATTCTTTCCTTTCTGATTCAACTCTCTGATGCATGGAACCAGGTTTGCCCTTGCCTATGCAGCAGATGACAGATAACTTCATCTTGTAGGAGAGAAGACATGCCAGGGAGCTCAAATGAGACACAAGAATGACAGGTGAAAGCTACCACAGAGGAGAAAGTTTATACCTATACCAATAAATTTGTACAGGACATCTATGCCTCCTGCCAGACAAGTCTGTCTCACACAGAGGCTGCTAACAGCCACTGCCCCCTAAACAGCCTGCCTGTGACCATCCCACCAAGTGCTTGGCCATGAGCTTCTCCTGGGCCCTACCTGGTGCCCCACTGTCCCTAAGATAAAACTTTTAATTCTAGACAAGCCAAGGGTTGTCCTGAATCCCACCATGCACCCAGAGTGATGCTTCTATAGCGCAGACCTGGTGGATGGAGGATGTTGCATGCCCAGAGAGGAGGAAGGTTCTGCAGGTGCTGAAGGCATGGTGTTGGCTGGGATGGACAGTATGGGAGGCAGGGGGGAATCTTACCCAACACTGGTTCACTTGTGGGTCTGGCTGGGAGCAGTCCTAGGGAGAGCTGTCCCCAGATTGTTCTCTGCAGTGTGGGAGGCCAGGCCGGATCCTTGGTTTGTTTCCTGGCCCTCTTTTATTTAGGGATGCAGGAGCAGCCTCACAGGGACTGTATGCAACCTCAAAGGTCACTAAACAGCATGATCCAGAAGCAAAGGAAACCCTATAAACAGTAATAATCTTCCCAACACCCAAAGATAAGAACCCCTGAGATCTGAAGCAATGGGATTTTCTCAAGCCAGGATTTGGTTTACTTTTCCCTCTCTCAGTAGTTCGTAAGTAACTTAATTTATAAACAGGTATAAACCTAAGTAGCTTTTGTTCTACACCAGGCTCATCAGAACCCTGCTTAGTCTTAGACTAATGCTCTTCATTTCCCATTTTTCCTTTTTGATAGGCTTCTGTCTTTCAGCAGGCAGAAAGAGTCTTCAGTCTGTCCTACTCACAAAGACTTCATTCAACCAAGAACCTTTCTCTGAGTACAGTTCTTGTAACAGCACCCTGTTGTCACTGAACACAGGCTGTAGCAAAGGTGTGAAGCCGTTTACCACTTATTAACAGATCCCAGGAGAAGAGATTTTCCTGTTTGCATAAAATGTGTGTATTGCCCTCTGACTCCTTCTGTTGCATCAGAGCTGTCACAGAAATGTGGAGCAAACTATGTGTTGTAAGGTTCATGGTCCAGCCACGTAATGACACAAATGACATTCCCATGCAGGCTCATCCCCTTCAGAATGCAAAACTAAAAATAGCAATCTGGTTTAAATCTCAAAAACCAAAAGTGCTACAGACCTAATGAGATATCTTAAAATCTAATTTTCAGCACCACAAGCAGTGTTTCCTACCTAACCTATATAAGCAGTTTAAATGGAGCTGGGAGTTGCTCAGAGGTTATTCAACAAAGGAGTATTTACAAAGGTATCTTTACTTAGCCTACACCACTTAGGAACACTTTCAGTTGAGTAAAACTACCTTTTGTTTTGGACAGAAGTGTAGCATTAAGTTAATTAAAAGCACCACCCATTCCAGCTGACTTTACAAATCTGGCATATCCAGCATGTGTGACAAACTGAGTGTTTTCCAATGTGACCCAGCAGTTACGTCACATTCCAAACTGGCCCTCAGTGAAGAGGGCTACAAGTATTTTTTCTGCTTTTGTGATACTCTGCAGCCTGATTATTCTACTGATAAAACTAATGTTCTACCAGCCAGTAATATTAATAAAACACCTTTAGATTGAATGAAAATTCTTCCTACTGACCTAACAAAATGTCTGTGTCATACATGATCCCAGGTAAGTTCCAGCATTGCCTCTTTGCCAGTATCTGGCTATACTCTAAATTTATGATTTATTAAGAGCAGGGAATGAAAAGTGTTCTCATGGGATCCATACATTGCCTGACTGGGCTGGATTTCTGGGTAATCCTGAAGCACAGCTAAGAAACAAGGAAAACTGCAAATCCTTGTGGGAATCCCTCCAAAGCTGCCACAGGTGTCTGCAGAGGTACCTGCTCTGTGAAATGTGGGGGATAGACAGAAGTCAGGGTAGACACCAGCTAGAAAGAGTAAGTCAGAAAGTGGAAATAGTCAGATTCCCCATTCTCTAGAGGGCCTGGTCTGGTGCAGCACATAGCTGCTCCATGTGCTCTCTTGTCGAGGAAAGCCCTTCTCAGCCACTTCACAAGGATCCTCATACACAGGCTTTCCTTGAAGCTCAGCTGACCTGCATTTCTAAGGGAGGGTTACTTTGCATGTCAGATGATGATGAATATTATTTTCGGTTTTTTCTTGAAACTGTGAACTCCTGTTTTCCTGACCCCCACAGCTGTCTCAGTCCTGAGTCTGGGATTAACCTGCCTTGCTGCTCCTAGGCCAGTCTGATTTATTCCAGTAGGTTTGCACCTATCTTGCACATGGGAGGGTAGACTGGTGACTGTAGCATTTGCCTGGCAACAGGAACTCCTTTTCTGTAGCTAAAACAACTCACAGGAAGGAAAAATGCCATATCTGTACACCAGGCTTGCCAACAGCTGTTTCACTACTGCTTTCTGCACAGTCAAACCAAGGGCCATGGGACGCTGCTCTGTACCTGAGGCTGAGAGCACATTTACAGATCACTTGGAGCAGCTGCTCAGCCAGAAGAAGTTCTTTCCTACTACACAATAAAGACATATTTTTAGCAGCAACAAAAATAGATTTCAACAAGTGTCTTAAAAACAGATACAATTTCACATTCCTCTTTGATACAGGGATAAAAAGTACTGGGCTTGCACACCTCTGAGTGTGGGGATCCTAAATGCTCTGATCATGTCTGACAACGGACGGTTGCACAAAAAACATACAAAATAAACATCATGCAGAAATACAATTAATCGAGAGAGCCTTTTTTGACACAGGAACTTTCCACACCATAACAGCACTGCAAACCAGTCTGTGCATGGAGGCCATTTATGCTAGGGGTACATTCATAGAATCAGAGAACAGCTTGAGTTGGAGGGGACCTTTAAAGTCATCTAGTCCGTCCCCTATCAAACCAGATGTACCTGTAAAGGGACTTGTGGCCTCTGGAATTGAACATGTTTGTGGATAGATCATTCACCTCTCCGCTTCCTTTTGAGCCATCAGAGGCCAGGCACATTCAGATCACACTGCAAAGTCCATCTCCCCTTTTGCTGGGTGCTAAGGGAGGATCCAGACATAAAGGCTGCTATGTGAGAGACCAGCACGGCCAATCTGTTGTTATCTGCAGGGCTTGTGTAAGTCAGAGATGATGGCAGTGTGGAAAGGAGGTCATCTATCACAGCCCCAGGCTGAAAACCAAAGTAGTACGGAAGACTGAAGACTGAAATCATACTATTTGAGGGCAGACTCTGCCAGTGTCTCATAGTCTTCTCTTGATCCTTGAGCTAGCTCTTTGAAACCCACATGGGAAGGCATTACCCTAGACATCCCTGCAGTGATAAAAGGAGATGCAGCTGCAGTTTTAAGAGCAGTGTGTTTGGGATTACAATTAGCCAGAGTTTAAACAGTGGCTGCAAAGAAGCAGGCTGAGCTTGAAGATGGTGCAAGGCAGAGCAGACAT
Source organism: Coloeus monedula (assembly GCF_965178545.1). Classification (NCBI taxonomy): domain Eukaryota; kingdom Metazoa; phylum Chordata; class Aves; order Passeriformes; family Corvidae; genus Coloeus; species Coloeus monedula. The sequence continues at coordinate 53,462,509 of NC_138783.1, forward strand.
CCCAGGACTAACTGCCATCAAATCTGCACTGGAACTGGGGCAGTGTAAACACACCAGTACCAAAGAGAAAGAGCCCTGCCAAGAGACCCATGAGCCTAGAGTCATGCTGGGAGGACACACAGGGTCACTCAGTGTTCAGCGGAGGATTTCCACGTCATGTTTTGCATGGCTGTCCCATGGAGGAATTAGGAAAATGGGGATGATGAGAGAGATGTGGCATTTACAGTCAGCACAGCCATCAGGCAGAGAGGCAGGGAAACTTGCTCTTCAGAACACCTCTCATGTATGGGAGCTGCAGGCTGAAGAAACCCCCCTGTCCATTTGACAAGGAGTTACCTGCCTGCAACAAAGCCCATAGAGACTTTTCATAAAATGCAGAGCTTTTACTAGCATGTGGTAGCATCCAGAGCACATCTGGGAGGTGAGGAGCTGAGACAAGTACAACACAGAGAGGAGCTGGTGAGGAGGGCAGGGGCCAGCACCTGAGCCCTCCCTCTGCCTTGAGCCATGTGAGAAAGGTGTCTGAATTAGTGCTGAACTACTGCTCTGGTACTAAGGGCAGTGTGAGACTTAGATGTTTTTTTCAAGACTTTGTATGGGCACTAGTTAACTGCTAAAACAGCCAAAACATAAACCTGGACAATCCAACTCAAACTTATTTTACCACTAAATAAAGAGTCCCTCTTTACTGTCTCTGCTCGGCTGCTGTATAACATTGCACAAAACACTGCTCCAACTTTTGTGGCATTTCTCAATGGGAGGAACTTGCTACTTACATATTCTCCTTCCTCTGTCTGGTCTCCTGATGAAATGTACTGGCAGGTGTGAAAGGTTTCCACTCTTACCTGAAAGAGTGACTTCTAAGGACTGAGGTTTTGTATCACAACCCAAGTGTGATTTCTAGGCTGTATTGCCACACTCTTATGAAACAGGCAAAGCCTTCAAGATTTCCTCACACAGGTAACAAATATGCTAAACAGATGGTGGAAATGCAGGTTCACAGTGCTGCTGGGTAGATTTTATTCTGGTCAAAACATCTTTACAGGGCCAGTAAAAACAGAGGGAACCAGAGGTAAACATTGCATGGAAACGTATCTCCCCAACAGACAAAGGAGACCTTCCTGATGCAGAACGTCCCTGTGACTTCCTTGGCTTGCAAGCACGGACACATCTACTTTATATCTGTGCACACACACACAAAGACGTGCACATGCAGAGATATATTTATACTCATTCATACGCACACAAATGACTATATATACACACATGAATGCGTGTGTATATATGACGGACTGCACTTGTGCCTCTGCATATATAATTTAGTATGTTCTGCTGTATTTTTGACATTTGTTATGACATCTATAATTTGTGGTCTGAGAAGGCTGGGCCATGAAATGTGGTGAGCCAAACTGGTTTGCATGTCTTCACTGAAAAACAGACGGTTGGTTTAAAAGACATTTCCCTCCCAAAAAAAAAAGTAATTTTTAAAATCAGAAAAAAACCCCAACTATTCTTTTTCAGTTTCTGAGTTTTCACATTGCAAGGGGAAAACATGCTCCTTTGCACACTCTCTTCATCTTTCTTGTTTTACAAGCACTGGCCAAAGGCAGAAAAAGAAGCAAAAGCTAAGAAGTAGACATAGGGATTGGTCTTGGCTATTTAATTTCTTCACTTTCTTCTTTTATATTACTAAATGAAAAATAAGAGGTGATATTTTGGGAGTTACAGAAAGCTGGCCTGCCAGTTTGTTTTCTTACCATCAGAATGATATCATGTTTTCCTAAATAAAAATAATTGATGAAAAATTTCCAACAAAAGAAAAAGTCACTCAGTTTTTTTCCATGAAATGTGTGTTTACTGAGAAACATTGCTGTGAACAGTCCCTGCTCTGGCTACTAGGGAGGATGTCACAAGAAGACCTTGGATGAGTGGGACAAATCCGGGCATCCAGCATTCACAGAGGCCTCCAAGGGACATGCAGCCAAGGAAAGTGGTCATTGTGCCTTTTCCCATCATCTGCTCAGGTCCTCATGCCCTATATGAGCATCTTCTAAAGTAGAAAAATGGAGAACTGATGAACACTGGTCAGATCAAGTCCAGCCTTTGGGAAGAAAAAACTACAAACCTCTGTAGATCCTGGAGGATGGGAGGGCGAAGACTTATCATTTGTACATGCTGAAAAGCAATGAGGTTTGTGGTCATTCTGGGCTGAGTTCCACATTCTTTGGGGTACCCTTGAGAATAGCCTGACTCCTTCACAAAGATGATCTCTGCCACAACAAACAATGGTACCATCCCCAGAAAGCACTCATCATGATTCAGGGAAGTGAAGAATTACTAAGAAATTACATGATCCTTTAGCAGTCCGAACACCAGTCCTTTGGCCAAGGTGACTACACCTGCCTGGTAGCATAGAAGGCCAGTGAAGGAGCAGGTGACAGGTCAGCAGTGCAGAGGGAGGTGTGTGTCCCACTCCCATGCCACTGGTAGCGTTCAGCACTGGTCCTTTTAACCTCAGAACTGCTCAACCATCATTGAGCAGGAGGTAGAAACAAAATACACCGACAAAACTTGGATGAGACAGAACCCCCTGTGCCATCAGGTATAGTAGAATACAAATAAACCTTTAAGAGGAAAAAGCCCCAACTATCCAAGAAAATAAATGTTAGCAATGTATGAGTTCCCTCCTTCATCAAGAAGAGAATTTTTTTTTCAAACTGTGTATTTGAAAGCAGAGGTAGACAAGCTCATCTTATCTAAGACCCCTTCATCTAGATACCAAACATTGCCTTTGTAACTTAATATTTGTGTATCAACAACATGTTAAACATCAAGGCACTGCTGTGTTAGCCATAATAAAATAGTTATTTATCCACCAAAACCACAAACCCTAGATTAATAACTTGAGAAGTAAAGCCAGAATGCTAGGATAGTATGTGGGAGAACAGAAAATACACAGGAATAGTAAGTGCACCAAAACTTTGAATTAATCTTTCAAATAAATTTCTTCCCCCAAATAAAGTTTTTGAAGGATAAAAACATTTTATTAATTAAAATTGATTTATAAAGTCCTTTATTCTGTTTTGCTTAGATACAAAAGTTTTTCTCTTTGAAAGAAAAAGTTCTGTAGGAGAAGAGAGTCATATTCATATCCTCTTGTTTCAATACCTAATGCATCTTCTGTTCCCGTTTTCACATCTAGGAAATTAAAGTACAAGAGCCCAGAGAGAAAATGTCATTCACAGAAAAGGATACCCTTGAATTCCTGGTCAAAAGAAGAAGACATACTAATTAATGAATAGACTTTTTACCACCCTCTGAATCTCCAGAAGGAATAAAAAATATACCCCAAATTAGAGCTGAGATATCGAGTAATCAGCTACCTTTGTTCAGACACAAGGGCAGATGAAAGTAAAATGTCAGAATCCTTTCAAGTGAGGAAAAACATAACTCTTTCCCCTAGGGGGGAAAATCAAATTGTTATGTTTTTGTTTTTAATTTGGCTCCTTCGATGAGCAAATTTATTTACATGTAGATTATCACTGTTCCTACAGACATTTCAGCCCACACTCTTTGGAGCCCACACTGTTCGTATGGGGGCTTGGCTCTCGGTTGCTTTGCCATGGGACCTCTGCCAGCCACTGAGGCTCAGAGTGGATAACTCTTCCTCCTTCTGTCCCACCAGGACAATACCATCACAGCACACACCCTTCCTTGTGCCATCCGCCTCGCGGTGCATCACGGCTCCCAGGGCAAAGGTGCGTGTTCCCAACTCTCACAGGCACCATCAGGCAGCCAAGGCTGCACAACAATCTCTTCGAAATGTGCCCACACAGATGGGCTGGATCCTGAGACCAGTGTGATCCCTGGGAGCCAGTGGATTCCAGGATGCCAGGTGGCTTTAGGTGGGTCACAGAAGCAATGACCCACCAGAGCCACTGGAAATGCAACACCTGGTGCAGATATCTCTCAGAGATGGATTTAAAAGTTGACCTATTGTGGGTTCTGGAGAGGTGTAGGTTCCTTCTCTCTTTCCATAAATCTCTTATCCTACAGGACTTATTCAAGAAAATACTTCCTACCTAAAACTGGGATTTTGCAGCTCTGAAAGGAATCTGAGACTTTTGTTCCTGAGGACTGTGTCGTGACAGACTCCATAATGGAAAAGTAATGACTTTGGAACCGGCTTCTTTGGAAAAAAAAAACAAAAAAAAATTAAATTAAATCTGGGCCCTTATCCAGGTAGAGATCTTAGCCTGGCATTCCATCTACATTCTTTCTGTTATTAAAATAATTTAGGAAACCAGGAAGCCTGCTCTACATTCAATCATGTTAGCCCACGCTGTGTCAATTTGAATTCTGCCTGTGGTGATAACAGTTGAAAATCTGATGGGCCAGATACTGAACTGACAAAAATCGGCATTGCTCCATCACAATCAGTGGGGTTTTGCCAATTTACCCTTGTTAAAGATCTGGACCTCTACTTCTAGGCAGGCATTTTTCCAGACAGAAAAAGTCTCCTACCTCTTTGGCAAAGGAAAAAATAAAGGAACAGTTTAGCAATACTTTGGAGAGTGACATGACCATGATAATGCAACTTGAAAATTAAGCCCTTGGCTTATTTTTCAGCATGCTTGGAGTTAACTAGAACCACATCCAGGTTCTTCAAATGTGGTCAACAGGTAATATCTGGTACCATTTTTCAGCATAGATGCTACCATATTCCAAGCTGAAGATTATTATTTTCCCATTTTAGTTCATTAGGATGACTTAACAACTCTGTTAAAAAATTCCTCGGATGAAGAAAATGACATTTGCATGTGTAAGAAGACATATAAAAATATTTTGTGTTCCATCCAACTGCTTTTTCAAGTCTAAAAATATTTCTGAAGTTCATCTTTGCTGTAGAAAGTCCATAAGCCTGTGGAAATTATGCTTTTGGTATTTGACTGTCAGCTGATCAGCAATCAGGGCAGCTTAGCCTGATTCTGTGCACCATCCTGCCATAGTTCATGTGACGAGAGAAGGGACAGGCAGTCCCTTCCCTACCCACGTTATCCTTCTGTGCCTGAGAAATGTTGCTCCTGACCTTCCTCAAGGTGACTCTGCAACTCTGCAACATGGTTCTACAATAGTCACTACTTGGAGAACTAGTTAAAAATGTTAGAAAACTGCAGTGTGGGTCACACTGCTTTGACCTAGAGGCAGAACCTGAAAAGCCTTCATGGCTACACCTCCCCTCATCCTGTTGTCACCTGCCATTGCAGAAATGAAAGGGAAAATGAGTGGGGGAAAAGGGACTTTGAACTTCAGAGAGAGTTATTTTCATCTGAAACATGACAGGTACTTTTTACTTGGGAAAAGAGAAAGAAAAATATATTTCCTACAAGACTAGTTTTATCAAAAGATTTGAGTTGGTTATAGCTGTTACACGGGAGCAGGGACTCAACAGTGATCACAGATGTCTAAATGCATCTTTGAAACTATCCTGAAGGTCTTGGATTCTATTTGCAAAGAAAAGGGCCCAGGATTCATCTGTGGCTCCAAAAGCAAATGACAGAGAGGATCTTGCTTTTATCAAGCTAAACACCCTTCCCCAAGGGCTTCATGCATAGCAGTCTCTGCTGTCCCGTGAGTCATAATCTGGAATTTGTGGGGACCCCACTTGTGAGAGCCAGCCAAACCCATGACAGGGAAAATGCCCACAGTTCAACTGTATGGACAGTCACCAGACCATGCTAAATCCTGTGCCTTCAGCCTGTAGCACAGGCCTGCCAGGCCTGGCATCAGGAGCCTGCTCAGTTTGCAGGTATGTCTGTGCACTTACATATCGACTTTGCAAGCAATAGGCCTGGCCAACACCTGTGGGTGCTGCCACAGCCAATAACAACACTGAGTGTGCACCAAAAGGGGTATTCAGATTGTTGTGTCCAACCATCTCCCTAACAGGTGGGACAACATTACTTAAGGCAAGCCAAATCTTCTGAGCTTTTGAACATCATGAATAATATGTGGATAGGAAATCCTCCAACAGTTTCCCAGAATGGCTAAATTTGAGCCAGTCACAACAGGACTCATACAGAGATACGGATGAGTAGAGAAAAGGCATTGAAAATTGAAAAATAGCACTCTGTTTCTTTAATTGGCCTTCATTTCCATATCCTCAGAGTACTAGCATGGCTTCAGCAATGCAAAGGCTTCAGTTCTGCCTGCTGGGGAACTTCCCTTGGGAAGGATCACCTCCAGTGACAGCTCCCATACCAACCCCTCTGCAGAGAGCAGGGCTGTGAGGAAGGCAGCGCAGCAGGACCACCCACCAGCCCCAGCTAATGGCATAAGGCTTGCTCTGAGTTAACAGTTGACAGAGATGTAAGCAGCAAACCAGCTGATCAATTTATTCAAGTAAGCTGGAGAATATCCAGCAAACCTTGCTTTTTCATGGAACAGAATGGAGCTTTACACCTGTCTTTTTCTTATCCATCCTATCTTTAGCTTCTGCAGTGAACTGCAGAGCCTGCTCTGACAATTCAGATCTGAACTGAGATAATAATGTGTAGTGGGTTAGTCTTCATGCTTTGGCAGAGACCATAAATCCTTTAGTTTCTTTACTTGCTTTGAGGGACTTTCTGTTTTGTTTAGTTTTCAGAGCAGATATAATCCCACTGATGGCATTTAAATGCATCCATCACAATGAACTCTAAGATGCAGGAAATAACATTTTCTTGTACTTAAGCATCTCAGGAGACTGCAATGATCATATTAAAATTTTAATCACAAACTCCTTGCATTTAAATCACAAAGGATTCACTGTGCTAGAGAATTTCACAATATGAAACTCCTTTATAGATTTGTGGCAGATAGCAATTTTCTGTCTGGGAAATGTAAATCAGTTATTAATGAGCCAAATTGCTAACATCAAAACTGGTATCTATATGCAGGAAAGAGAAAAAAATCTTTCATAGGCTTATAAAGTTCTACATGTACTATCTGGAACAATTTTAATCCCTGTTTCCTGTACTGAGAGACATCAAACTGCATCTCATTCTACAACAATATATCTGCCTGATCCATGCATGGTGTCGTAGGGCTTTGGAAGTGATGATGTGAAAATTAATAGCTGAAAAACTATTCTGAAAGACGTATACATTTCAGACTTTATAACAAGAGACTAGTTTTTGGTTCAGGTGAATGTAGTTCTTGTACAGGCTTAAAACAAGGCAAGAAGACAGTGGGGTTCAAAGCAAGTAGCAAGGCAAAGTCTACTGCATCCTCTAGAACCATGCGGGCTCCTCAACAGCTACAAGCACAGACCAGAACTCAAGACCTACCCCAGCAATCCTGCCTTGACCTGAGCCTGTGTTCTGAATTTCAGACCTGTCCTTGAATATACTGTTGAACAAAACAAAAATATTGGGTTTTAGCAGTTTCCATATGTTAGAATCCTAGCTGAGCTCAAGCACATTGCTACAAGTACTTGAAATTTAATTATTTTGCTATTTTTTTAAGTGCATTAAAAAATCCATTGCCATTGTCAAAGGGTGCAAAAGGTGGTAAGTAATACAAAGTGGATTCTGGGGATGAATTTGCTATGTAGCTAGAAACTGAGTACTGAGATTTTAAATCCCAGCTCATTATTGGAATTAATTCTGAATCCTTGCAACTCTTTGCTAATGCCTTCATAGAAAACTACATAGTTTTCATTACTATGAGATTACCCAATTCCTTCACTTGCACAATTGTTCCAATAATCAGGAGTGGACTTAGTCTCTGCAGGTGCAAGAGCATCTCCAAATAACACAAATAGTTCAATAACCGAAATGGACCTTATTGAATGAGTAGCAGTTTACAGGCTACCGGTTCTTCTGCTTGCTGATTTTTTCCAGCAGAGCTTAAGAGATTTGGATGGAATTGCCACAAAGATTTAAATTTAAATGTAGGGCAGAGGCAGATAAACTGATTAATTAACTGATCAATTCCATAAGGAGCTTAAAGCCTATCTTGTAATTTACAAAGGAAGGCGTGGGATGCAGTGCTGTCTTCACAAGGGTATCTCCCCGTGTTGGAGTGTGTCCCATGAATAAAGCAGTTTCATTTCTCTCCTAGCACTGACACAGCTTCAGAGGCATGCGGGTGGAGAATTTGCCTCCTGCAGCACCATGTGTCCTCCATGCTCCAGTTTGCCTTAAACCAGATGGAAAGACAAAGATTTGTTGTTTGAGGCTCGCAAAGGGCAGCTTCGAACCACGGCTCCTTCCAGTTGTCAGGGTGCTGGAGCGTGAACTCCAGCCAGGATACGTTCCATGCAGCTGTCTCACTTGCATACAAGCTGTGGTGTGTATTTGCAAGTCAGTCGGGACCACTTTCAGACCATCTCCTCTAGGTGCCTGCCTGCGTTGCCATAACAACTAGTAAGAGAGTGATGGGCAATTCGGGCTCCCCACGCTCCATGGTTGCCAGACTCTATTCCTTATATAGGCAGTGGAAAGGAGTAGGCATCTAAGTTAGGTGCCTAAAATCAACAGGCTGACTACACCCCACACACACCCACCCCCAGCCAGCTGCTAGATTCCTGGCTGGTCCCTGCAAGCAAGAGGGACCCACGACACCCTCACCACTCCTGAACTCACTTCCTCATTTGACTTCCTCTTCCAGTGTGTCAATCAGAAGTGACAATACGACATCTGGGAAATGCTCCAAATCTATCCATTTTTAAAGTGAAGTGCTCAGTGGCAGTGAAACAGCCAGAGCTTTTTGCTCATCATAGTATTAGAAACGTTCGGATTTCTTTGCAGTTGGGTAGAGAATGGTAAATTCTACCATTGCACCCAAAAGGTTTTTACATGCATTTCCAGATCTTTCATCCTGCAAGTGTATTCCACAGATACAGAATCAGACAGACATCCTTCAAGCTTCAGAATAAAGAACAAATATTTAAGAAAAAAACACAAACACCAACAAAAAAACCCAAACTTGCTGTAAGTATAAGACCTTGAGACAGCTGCTTGTCCTGAAAGTAGAGAAGAACATTCTCTGCAACTATTCATGCAAATTCCAGGTCAGTTCACTTTTTTTGGAAAGATGTCAAGCCTCTTCCCATCTTTAGTATGTCTTCCATTTTTACTGGTTTTTCTCTTGCACATATGTAACTTCCCATCAGGCTTTAGCAGTGTCACTAATACCTGTCCTGAGGTATTTTCCTCTTTCATCCCCTCTGCAGCTGAAATAAGTGGAGTGTCTCACATTGGTAATCTGTGATTTTTTTTGTTGGGCTTGGAGGTTTCTGTCTTGTTCTTGTTTGGTTGTTCTTGCACAGGCGCTTTTACAAGCTGTTTATTTTTTTTAATAGACACAGTGCCATGTATTTATGATAGGGATGGCCAAAGAAATGACCTAGCAAAGAATTGGACCATACACTTGGAGCAGAAGGTGGTGTGATTCATGACTTGCCTTAATTCCTGGAGGAATTCATTCCAGATGTTCAGATAAAAAGCTGAAGCTTTTTTCAATGACCAGGAATTACATTATTCCAGCAGAGTGAAATCTGTGACAAGGGTGACCACTCAGGAACTTCAGCAATTCAAACAACCTTCAAGAACGTCCAGAAAGGGCAAGTTTATGCACTTCATTCACACTGACTTCTGTTGGGATTCAATCCTCTCTTCTCCCTTGATCCATCTAAAAGCTTGGTACCTTGGCTGAGCTCTTTCATCTGCCCTTAGAGAGAGGCAGATTTCTTCAGGGAACAAAGAGTTGCCTTACTCCAGGTGCCTGGTTGTTAGGCAGCTAAAGAGAGGAACAATAAATCTCATGCTTGTAGTCAGTGGGCAGTAGGCACTCTGTAGGAGTCAATGATCTCAGTACTCTTGGGCCTCAGCAGGAGATTTTGAGTTTGATTTGATGATCCATGCAATGATGCGATGGAGAATGTGAAGAGGGGGTCTGACGGGCTCTGCACAGCCTGTGCTGCTGCAGAGGCTCTGTTCTGTAAAGGGCTAGAGGCCTCCATTCCCAGGCCCTCTGAATTAGCACAGTCTATCCAAGGCATGGTGAAGGCATGGATAACTGAACTAAGTTTATTCTTAAGAGTAGGATCTGGACTCTGGAGCCACCTGAAGCTCATGGGGAGTGTTTTTCATAGAATCATAGAATAGTTTGAGTTGCAAACAACCTTTAAAGGTAATCTAGTCCAACTCCCCCTGCAATGAGCAGAGACAACTTTAACTAGATCAGGTTGCTTAGAAGCCTGAACTGGAATGTTTCCAGGGATGAAGCATCCACCACCTCTTTGGGCAGCCTGTTCCAGTGTTTCTTCAGTTATCCACTGATGCTGCTTTGAGTAGACAGGAATTCAAGAGATTTCTTTAGCTACAGAAATATAGTCTCTCTGCTCACCAATCCTCCTGTCTGCTCAAACTCATCTTCAGCCAACTTGTGGCTGTGCCCTTCCAAGACAAGGTTACCAGGGCAACAGGAAATGCACTTGTATCAATCCCCTGCTGCTAGCACCTGGATTAAAGTTAATGTAGCCACTCACACTCTGAATATTAAAAAAAGGTAAGAAAAGGAATGGTTCTCGTGGGAGTCCACCAACAAAAGGTCTAGTGATAGGGATATAATTTCCATCACGGCAGCATTCTCTTTACTCAAGGATACCCAGATACTCTGATTGTTTTAAACGGTGTGAGCTAAACCAATCAATTCAAATTATATTTTCAAGGTCATTTGTTGAACATCTGTGGGACATTTTTTAATATTGGTTATGTTCAAGAATTGCAGAATAAATGGAAGGGTAATTTGAAGACTGAGAAAAGAAAGTTTTCAATTTTCTGTGAATGTGTCAGTCACACTTACCCACTTTCTCAGTGTGCAGGGGTCACTTTGGCACACCTGGACTGAAATCAGTGACATCCACGGCATGAGTCAATATTCTCTGAAAAGAACAGTGGCTGCCAGCTCAGGCTCTTTGATGTTACTGTTTGGTTTTTGTCTTGCTGAAATGCCATTCCCTTTGATATTTGAGGCAGATACACAAATAAATTAAAGGAAGAGCTTATTTACGCTGAGTGCATGAAAATGGCACTTGTGCATTCAAATGGATGTGGAAACTGCATTTACATGAGCATTTTATCTGCAACAGACACGGCTCCATGACTAGATGCCTGCCATGACACAGGAACAAGCAGCTAAGGCAAGAGTTGTATTTATCTATTCTAATGTGTAATTCCAAAATATGACCTTTCCCTTCAGTTATTATTTATGTAATTGCACAGCCAAATTTAGTCGGTGCATTTGAAAGCATAATTAATTGCAATGCACTTGGTAATGTTCCATTCTGCACCACCTGTAAGTGAAACTGCTGTAATACAAAATTGATTTTTGGAAGGGTTTTCATCACACTGTGTGGACTGAAAATAATTCGTGATCCAGGAGGGCAGTTACTTTTATCCTCCTAATTGGATATGCTGGCAGTTCTTATGCCCTTGTGGTCAGATGTTAGCCTCATTTGCACAGTTCCAACCAGTGGAATTACCTCACTTGGGTGGTCATGTGTGTTTTTAAGAATATAATTCACACTTTTCAGTTTTGCAGCTGTTGAACCGGTTTGTGTGAGCCATGACTTTGCTCTGAAAGGATCAGAATCTCTATTGTCTTAGTACAGCACTGAAAGACTACCTATGGCATAGGCTTAGGGGTGGTTCTCACAAGCCTTTGCAGCTACTGTCAAGCCTTCAAAAGCATTCTGGTCTGGAGGTGCCTTCTCCACTGATTTTCACCATTTGTTAATGTTTGGAAGAAAGTGTTTACAGAATGACAGTGTGACAGTTTCCCAATACTTTGGTTTTGGCAGCAGAATCAGCTTAAGAAACTCTTCTCTCCTTTCTCCTGCCTTTGCCATGCAGGTCACTGACCTCTCGGTTGTGCCAACACAACTATTTGTAAAGAAGTGTGATGCCCTGGATAAATTACATAATTCACGTTAAAATGCCTTCTTTTTTTTTCCCAGCTTTTGGCTTTTAGGGATGAAAATGGCCAAAGGGGAGGAAAGCTTTCGTCAAAGAAGGAGTGGCTATAGAGGGAACTGTCTACAGAGATTACCACAAAAACCCTCAATATTGTGAAGCTCCTATTCTGAACCTCTCTTGTTGGTGTTTTGTGATGGTTTTGGGTTTTTTTCTAAAGCATGCTAAGTAGAAAGAGGAAGCTGGCAAAACCTAAAAACATGAGACTCATGTATTTTTATCTGCCTCAAGTGCAGATTAGTTGTTGGAATACTAAAATGCCCTCTGTGAAAAATTCTCAGACATGTTTGGGGCTTTTCTTAATTCATGGGATACCCTCAGCCAGTAGTTTCCCCACCCATGTTTGGAGAACTGCTGCTCTGGCAGTTCAAACACTGAGCACATGGATCCACAGAATGAGCCTTTGGTGCACACCACATGGATGAAGCCTCTGAGAGCAGAAGCAGGACTGCAAAGGAGGAGGAGGGCAGGGCAAGGATTGGGACAGAGGGAAAAAACACCAAAAAAGCTTCATCTCAAAAGACAAGGACCACTGGGCTGCTGGGACCTGTCAGGGCATGAACCTCCTCACAACTGGAGGTCCTGGAAAGGAGTGCAACCATGAGATGGCCGGGATGGTTGGCAGATGACTCTGAAGGTGATGAGATCCAGGAGCTTCACGTACTATAGGGCTTACTGCTAGAAGACTGATAAACCTGAGATTTTTCACTGCTTTTGTGAACTTCTTTTGAATGAACAGGGTTACGCTTGTTATCTGAAATAGCCAAGAGGCAAGATAACCAGGAGGGAAAAAGAAGAAGAATTAGAAGAATATGGAAGAAATATGTGACTGAGGAAGTTAACACAGTTTCAATTTGCTAGAACATAGCTTTCAGTGTAGACAGCTTAAGAAAAATGGGAAGCAAGATCAGCACCTCTTATAAAATAGTAGTACTTATTTTCAAGTACTCACACTAAGATTGTTTTACATCATATTTCACTGGAATAAAACTGGACAAGTCCAAGAAACATATCTGAGAAGATTTTCCTCAAGGCCTATCAGATCTTACATGGAAAGTGTCTATAAATCCCAAAAAGAAAGCAGTGTTGATTGCAAAAAGGAAGGAGAAAGAAGTTTCAACAACTCAGAACAAGAATATGCTGGTATTTGGTTTTTGGGTTTTCAACAGCAGTTAAAAATTTTTCAGAAGTTGAGAGACTACATTTTTTCTTTTTTTTTTTTTTTCACAGGGGAAATGAAATCTCTTTTCCAAACTGATTCTCATACTGATGATTTTAATGTCATTTACAAGCTGAGCTCTCTGTGCATGAGCTATCTCTATCAATGTAATAAGAACATAGCGAAAACCCAGACAGATATTCAGGTGAGCTAGTTCCAGCAAAGCACATTAACAGTGGTGGTGGTTGTAGCAGTGAAAACAGCCAAGTTTCCTAGGTTGTCTCAGCACTAACATCCATTCAGAAATCATAAAAATTTTATTAATAAATCCTAAGTATAAAAGGTTCTTTAAATTCCAGATTGTTTGGGTGATAGAGACAATAAATTTTCAAAATGTAATAATCCATTTTAGAGAACAATCTCTTTGACACAGATTTTGACTCACTTGCTTTGAAATGCAATAAAATAGATTAAAATAAAAAGTGTTAATAAAAACACTAGCTGGGGGATTAAGGACAGATGGCTTACAAATCAAGGAAATAGTAATCTTCTTCCAGTAACTAGTTTAGACAGAATCGAGGTTATCAAGAACAAGAGTGAGGTGAGCCATTTGCATACTATCTAACTAAGCTATCCTCTTCTTCTGCTTGAATTGCAATCACTGAAAGGGCATAGATTTTTGGAAAATATCATGTTGTCTGTAACATCCCAGCAAATATTTTCCATAAACAAATGTCAGCCTGCTCTCTGTGGGTAGGGATGTAAGAATTCAGCATGGGCAAGTTGCAGAGAGTGACTGGTTTTCAGAGACATAACATGGCTTTTCCTCTCCCTGACCCAGATGATAACAATTCTAGTGCTCTTCAAGGGGTAGAACTGAAACCAATTTCTTAGAGCCAGCACCAGGGCTTGCAGACTTCACCAGCTGCCAAGCTTTCACCTGCAGTTTGGCAGGCATCACACGAGTACATGCACCACAACAATGCATTTGCTTGTAAAATATTCTCATATAAAACATTACGTGAAATAGTGCTTCTGAAAACCAGATAAAAGGTGTTTTGAAAGCCAAAGCAAGTTTGCAAGTCTCTGTTTGCAAATATTTTCTTTGGTATACATCCAGCTCTACTGGGAGAGATCAGTTTCACTTTAATGCTAGCACCCTTAAAGTTGAGTAGCTAGTTTCAGCATGCACTTGAAGAAAACTTTCTGCAGATGATGGAGAGAAATAGACACTGTGAGAGAGTAGTTCGTTCTGACTCTATTAGACACCATTTAGGGGATGATGAACTGCCCCCTGGAGATACACATATCTCCTGATTGCAAAGGAAGTACAGATGGTTAGTTTGGAGAAGACACTGATGAGTCACATTACTGTTGTTAATGACTTACCTTTTTGCCAACTGACACACCTTGGACAGGACTTCCCGGAAGAAATCAAAGGCTGTGGTCCCTTTTCTTGGGGCCAGCCATCATTCTCTTCCATTTGCACTCACACTCATGGGCTAGGCGGGCCCAGTTTAATTGACTTACAAGGCACAGCTTGAGAAAGGTTCAGCTGCGGCAACCACCTGCTGACAGGAATGATTATTACATAGGCCACAGCTAAGAGTGGTCCCACGACTGCCTTCTGCACTCACCTACAACAGCCATTTTCACAACAGGGCTGAGACAATCCAATATCCACCTGCTGGAAGGACAGCTACCAAGAAGATGGATCAAAACTATATTTAGGAGTGGCAGATTGTAGCAAGGGTTAATATTGTAGCAAGACTCTGTTTCTTCCACAAACAAGAAACACAGATTGGGAGGTTCAAGGAGGAAGGCTTTATCAACTAGGCAGGGCATGAAGTGCTGGAACAGGTTATTGAGACAAGTTTTGGGGTCTGCATCTCAGACAGACTTCAAGGCTTGACTGAAGAAAGCCACAACCAAGCTAACAAAGCACCAGTGACAGTCCTGCTTTAAGCAGGCAGCTGGACTGGATGAGATGAAGAGGTCCCTTCCAACTGCATTTCTGTGGGAGGCTGAAAGTGTCTCAGAAAAATTCTCCACTTGAGAGTGCTGTGTATGCTCCCTTCCTGTTCTCTCCTTCTTCTGTGCTCCACATACGTCAAGCAGCAGCTCCCAGAGGTCGTACAGGAAAGATTATTTCCTCGGTATGCCTTCCTCTTCCTCATACTCTTTCTTCTGACCTCAGCAGAGCTGCACACATTTGCCTACAGAAATAATGTGACCTTTTGACAATAGAGTCATCCAGCAATTTGTTCTCGTTTGAAGCTATTTTCCCCAATTACCTCTTGGGTTTTTCCTCAGCCTCTTTGCCACCAATGGAAAGATTTGTTGTGCCTGGAATGAGAAGGTTTGGTTACCGTTCACCACAGTGTAGTGCCCAGTTCAACAACATGTACCAGAAACTTGGTTTCAGCCAGGAGTTCTTCTCTTCAACAGAACTTCCCAAACATTTCTTGAGGGTTTTCAAAGCAGAAATGGTAGAGAAAGGTAAGCTTATTAAAAATTATGCACTGCATCATGGAAAAGCAAGTAAGCTGGGCTGAAGCAATAGTGATGGCATACCTAAACACATTACCAGTTATGAAGTTCATAATTCAGTTCATATAGATATGAGTTGTGTACATTTATAAGTACATATGCATACATCTCCAATTGTAGGGAGATATGTGTTTACATGGTGATATATACATATATAAAAATTAAACACAAATAATTGTGCAGATTAATTGGTTTCTAAGTATATGCTTTGTGGTTACGGAGGAAAAAGGCAGATACTACATAATAATGCAACACATAGTAAGCCACTTAATTTTGACTGCCTCACCTGCTCTTTCTACAATAATTGCCTTACAGCATTAGTACTAAAATTTAATGCAGACAGCTTCATATCACTGATATTTGGTACAAATATAGAGCAAAATGTCTACCAGCAAGATTTTTTTTTTCCATTTCAGTGTCTCACAGTACCACAGAAGTCAGGCAATACACAATATCCAGTAATCCACTATGCACAAGCTGCAAATTGGCACTAGGATGAATTCTTAGAACTTATGACTGAGATCAGACATCAGTGAAAGATGCAAATTATTTACTTTACAGTCCATTTCCCTCCTAGAAATTCCCAAAATACAATGGACATTCTTTAAATGAATTACTAGTCTATTTTAATCAGAAGCAACTTTTCACAAACCAGAAATGCCTTTAAGAATGGAAGACACTTTTCCAGGTAACAGATCTAGTGACTTTAAAACCATAATCTTATTATATACATGGAAAGTTTTGATGGATATTTTGAGCTAACACTTTTACTAGCCATAAACTATTATTCCCTGCCAGACTGAGATAGCTAGCCTGAGGGGAAAAAGTATTTTACTCTTAGAAAGCAAGGCACATAAAAAAAATAGTGGGGAAATGCTATTTTTAAACAGACTCTGAACATTTTTCTAATAGGTTTTGTGTAAAATATGAAATATGTTGCAGATACTGAGCACATGGTGTGTCAGAAAGCTTGAATCGGTGTTCTTTTGGGATGTCTTGCACAATTTGCTCTTGTTTTTTTTTCCAGTACTGATCACCAAGGTTTCCCAGAAAAGCAAAATACCTCTGTTAAAAAAATGATAGGGGATTTTACTGTTAAGTTTTCCTTTTTTCCTACAGCAAACATTAATGGAGTGAGTGGTTATAATGGATGGTCAATTCCACTGAGTGTCATTCACCAGAAAACCCAGAGCACACAGTATCACAGAATCACAAAATAAGCTAAGCTGGAAGGGACCCTCACACCAGGTGTTGTTGCTAACACCTTTTCTGGTTTTTAGCTGTAGGCCTTCCTTGCACTTGACCTGGCACCAAGGACCTGCCCGCTGTCAGAAGTCACTGTCCTGCCCCACTAGGCATGAAGTGCAAATATCAGAACATCCAGCACTACGTGGGTTGGGATCCCTTCCTAGCCCTCCCTCACCTCCCTTAACACATAACGTGGGTATTGGAGTGTTGCTGCATAGTTGCACCATTCTTCATGTTCAGCTTGTAGTGTCCTTCCCTGAAAGGCGACAGGGAGAAGGTGATCCACCAGCCCCAGTGCAGCCCTGTGCCCCTGGTCACTGTCCCTCTGTAGCAGCCCTAGGTCTGTGGAAACCTCTTATGCTCTTTCAGCATAGGCTAATCAGAAGCACCAAAATCCACATTTTGGTCTCCAGTGCTTTGTCTTCTCACTACACTGCACCCTTCTACAGCATTTTTATGAGAACAAAACAGCACATGGCTTCACAAGCCTTTGAAGACAGAAGAAGGATGAAACCAGTACACGACATATCACACATCTTCTAGGACCTAGATGCTAAGGTTCCTCCCCTTCTATGCTACCTGCAGAGATAAAGGGTAGCCTGTGAGAGACCATGCTGGGGCCTCATCAGGAACAGCTGTGTGCTGTTCTCAAGATTGTCACTACTTTGCCTGGTTAAGACATACCCTGGAGTGAGTTTGCTGTGACATAAAAATGACTCAGGACAGAAACAGACACAAAAACCACCCACCTTCAAAGTCAGAGCCATAACTAATTTAGAAAACAACTCCAGGGTCCTGTCGTCATCAGCTGCTTATAATTAAGCTGCATTTTCAAAACATTGCCTTTCCCACCCACAGAATGGCCTGAAACACACAAGCCATCACATGAAGAGCATGAAGGAAGAAAGAAGAATTGGATGGTCAGTTGTCTCTTAAGAAATCCATGGTACAGAAAGTGGAAACAAACCCTCCAGAAATATCAACTAGGGCTGGATTATGATCCACAGGCATCCCAAAATCAAATACTTTGTTGACTACTGTTAATTTTGGGAGGGATTTTCCTACACAGAAGTATGATATGAAAAGGAAACGCTTCCAGGGGAGAGGACCTTCCCTTATTTGAGAGCGTGCGAGTTTCTGCAGGCCAGTGACTTTGATGATGTTCATTGGTGAAAACAGTCATAAGCCAGCAGTGTTTTAGGAACCTTTCAGGAGACAGTTTGATCCCCTACAGTGTCTGAGCTTCCTCAACAGTGTTTTGATGCTTTAGCTGAACATCAGTGTTCTGTGCAAAAAGTGAAACACACAACCCAGGCCTTAGCTTGACTAGAGGCACCAACAAGAGACTGAAAGGAGGAATATGTAATCAGCTGGCTGGTTACTGACGTTGCCTCTTTATGCATAATCTCCACCCACTTCTTCACTTCATCGGCATGGAACAATGCCCTATTGTATTAGTTAAAAACAGGCAGTTCCTCCAAGACAGACATCTCTCTCTTGAAGCACAGGCATCTGCAGTTCTGTCTACAAGCACAGGCAGTTGGTCAAGTTTCCATCTTATCCCATTCCAGTTTCCTTCAGCACATTTGGCAACAGATCAGCAAGTGAATCCAAACAGTGGTATTTAAAGCTCTCAGAACCTCTCTTGTTTCCTAATCTTCTAGATAATTAAATTCTGTGCACATATTCGGTATTAACATTGAAACAGATATTTCCCCCTTCTTGAGTGTTTTTTAAACAGGTGTTCCAATATCCTGAAGAAAGCTGAACTATAAGCCTCAAGTATGTGTATATTATGATATACTCGAAACAGATTAGAAACAAAATGTTTTCCATGTAGCAGTTTCTGCTTGTCACAGAGGCAAAGGCAGTTGTATGAAAATCTTTTACAGCACCCACCATCTTTTTCCACCCTAATGCCACAGTACCCCAAGGCAAGGCATGTCTTTTACCACTTGCAGGGAAGTGCTGGGGCCTCTGTCCTCCACCATACCTTGCAAACCAGGCAGGCTGGCGGAGCCTCTGCCAGGCAGCTGTGACAAAGGATGTGTCCCATTAGGACCTGCAGCCAAAAGGTGCCTACTGGAGTGTTGCAGCCCACTGCCAAAGGCTGCTAAGGGTCTTCTGTACCACAACACACAGTGTGCCAGGCATGCCATGGCAGCATCAAAGCTCAGGACACAGGTTTCTGGCTTTGCTCACCCTCTTTCAGGTGTCATTTGACCATTTTGCAGAAGTTTAGTCATTGTCCCAAATGGCTTTAGGCTGGGTTTGGCTCCTAATTAATGTCTGTCATCTAAGAAGTGAATTTGCTGGGTCAGAGTATGAACAGTGTTGCTCCTGTCTGCTCCAGAGAAGACAACCCTGAGAGATCTTCCAAACCCCTCAGACACTAGCATAGCAACTTCTGCGCCCTTCCTTGCATAAATATAATCCAAGCCAGATGTTGGTTGAGGATCCTGCCAGGGGTAGGGACTGTGGGAACACCTTATTCTTTGGACTTAATGAATAAAACAAGACCAGAGATGACTGCAGAGTATAAAATATTGAGTTTAGCCTTGGGTAATACGACAGGGTGTCCTGGGTTTCCAACAAAGTACTGAGATAACCTAAATAACCTAATCTCCTTATGCAGTAAGTATTGGGAATTTGTTAGAGGCAAGAGCATACAACAAAGAGAAAAAAATCACCTTGCATCTTACATCACAGCCAGAGGAATTTTTGCACAAATTGCACCAATATTCTTTTACCTTGTTGTGCAGATGACTCAGAGACATACCTTACAAAATAGAACCTTTTTGCTCTCTTTCAACTGATCATTATAGAGGCGGGCCATACTGGATTTTCATAGGTGGATTACCTTGCTTAGGGACTAACAAGGCTGGGGGTACTTGGAGGCAGCAGCACAGGTCTGAAACCAGAGCAGCTGCCTTCACTCTGGGGGTCCCTGTGTGAGTGCCACAGTTATGTCCCCAGCCTCCATTTTCTTTACAAACACTCACTGCATCTTGAAACAGGCAGACTTGATCAGTTCTGTCAGATTTCAGGCTTTGCTTTTTTGAGGTTAATTTCTCCTTTTCCCACTGAATCACAGAACCATAGAATATCCTGAATTATAAGTGACCCACAAGGATCATTGAGTCCATCTCCTGGCCCTGCACAGGACACCCCAAGAGTCACACCCTGTGCCTGAGAGCATTGTCCAAACACTTCTTGAACCCTGTCAGACTTGGTGCTGTGACCACTTCCCTGGGGAGCCTGTTCCAGTGCCCAGCCACCCTCTGGGTGAAGAACCTTTTTCTAGTATCCAACCTAAACCTCCCCTGACACAACCTCAGGCCATTCCTGAAGGTCTTGTCACTGGTCACCACAGGCAAGAGATCAGTGCCTGCCCCTCCTCTTCCCCTCACAGACTGCAATGAGGTCTCCCCTCAGTCTCCTTTTCTCCAGGCTGAACAGCCCAAGTGATCTCAGCCACTCCTTGTGTGGCTTCTCCTCAAGGCCTGTCACCATTTTTGTAGCCCGCAAGCGAGATGCGTGGTAGGCAGAGCAGCGCCCTGGGCAGGGTGTGCTCTGCAGCAACCTGCCAGCTGCCTAGCAGAGACATGAGGGCAGCAAACTGCTGATAACCAGGTGCCACTGGGGAAGGTACAGGGAGCCTGGCGATCACCCATCAGGTGTTTATTAGACAGGTACTATTCTGGCCAAGTGGAGGAAGATTATATTCAAGCTCAAGACAAGCTTATCCAAGCATGACAAGCTGCGTATAGTTCAATGCAAAAATTTGCAGGAAGAAACTTCAATCACAGAATAGCTTCCAAGTAAAAATTGCTTCTTTTCTTATTTTTGTAGCTTTTCTTCTCACAGGCATTCGGCTGTTGGCCTCCTCTAGAACTAGCCACTGTTAGCTTCATTCTGGATCATGAAACTGTGAGGGAAATAATTTAAATGTACCTGTAATTAGGAAAACAACCAGAATCATCTCTAGCAGAAAATCTGCAGGCTTACCCAAGAGCTGTATTCTGTCCAGGATTGTGATTTACCTGTACCCATAATTTCCCAGGGAAGACTTCTAAAGAGCACGTCAGAAGAAGATGCTCTTTGGCCTAAAATGTAGTGTCCAAACTTTCTCCACATACTTTCTGGCAACAGGTAGCCCTCTCTGGTAAACCTTTTTATGCCCCAACATACAGCCTGCCTTTTCTTCCTTTCCAAGTGCCAAGACTCCAGATGAACTCCCAGCACATAAGCCAAGAAGACACTGCCACATTCATGGGGGACAAAGAGACTTCACTTGCCCTCCACTTTAGCAACACTTCCATAGAAAGGGACAAGACCAAGTTACAGCATTCCAGGTGCTGGTGAGGAGACCACAGCCTGACTACAGCCGCTGGAAAGCCAGATGAGTGTCTGCTCCCCTTCTGAGAAGAAGCCAGAGCTCAAGAACATGAAAATTCCTGGGCCTGGTCATGCCCATTGTGTTCCATGTACTGAAGCAAGGTACCATCAGCGACCATTTTGGTCATTTGGGGAGGTTTAGGTTAGATAAAAGGAAAAATTTTTTAACTGAAAGGGTGGCCAGGCATTGGAATAGGCTGCCCGAGGAAGTGACAGAATCACCATCTTGGAAGTGTTCAAAAGGTGCGTAGATGTGACATTTAGTGCTATGCTTTACTGGTGAACACAGCAGTGCTGTGTTAAAGGTTGGACCTGATGATCTTAGAGGTCTTTTCCAACCTTAATAACTCTATGATTTGCAAAGCAAAGCCCAGCCTTGATCACAACAATGAGCATTGTCCGTCTGTCCCCTGTCATTGGAATAGCTGGTCTGCTCCAGACAGGTAAAGGAAATGGCAGAGGCATTGGCAGATACAGAGGGTGCCCTCTTGTTGAGCTTCAAACTGTGCTTCAGGTAAGATCCAAACCAAATTTTTTATGTTTTGCTCTTTTCCTGGTGGAGAGCAAGGTAAGACCTGCATTTTCTAGGTCTAGTTTCAAAGCAGCAATCTAGTATCCTTTGTGGGACCTATCCTGAACTAAATCCTTCCACATGCTTGATCCCCAAGTGCCACTCTAAGTCTTGATAAAATCTGAAATTTGATGACATGACCATGCTCCTGCTCTCATCCAAATTAGGTATGGAACTTGCTGGAATGTCTTGTGACATCTGGCCCTGTAAACACAGCACCAGCACTGGCCATCTTCATTTGCATGGACACAACCACTAGAAGGAGGGACTTGTGTTGTGATACAAAGGTAGCAGCTTCTACCCAGGCCCAGAGAAGTATCTGGTGATTCCCCAACACCTCCACGAAAAGGGTGGGGAACTGGGCTTGTACAAGTTCAAGACTTTCAGGTGTATCACAGTGTGGGAATCCTTTTTTTCATGGCACTAGGTGAGTCAGCTCCCTTTTGCAAGCTTATCAGGTTAAATCACTATTTTCCTGCATCTCAGCAGGGTTTGCTCAATATGAAAACAGACTACACAGGGCATTAGCTCGCTGTCCTGGACCCGCTCCAGCAAAATACAGAATTGCCAGCATGTGAGAAAAATTCCCACCAGGAACATTGCTCTTTGAGAATACTCTATATTGACTGTTGGTCTCTCGAGGTTTTTATAGTGAATGTATTTGAGTTCAATAACAAGTTGTTGGCAGTGCATTTTTACGAAGATCAGACCCTTTGAGAAAACATTTCAGGATACATTGAATTTTACAACTCATTCTGCAGCTTCCATGAGGGAACATTTCTTGGTCCATCCTTACTAACTCAAAACTCAGAAGCAAGTTTTCTCTTGGGCATGTTTGCACAAAAATAAAAGAAGCACTGAATTTTCCACATAATATTAGAGACTGAAAGCTGTGAGCAGAGGCCCAAGTTCAAGTCACCTCCAGTGTGTTATCAGTTAAATTTGCAGCTTTGGCCAATGGCACATGCAAAGTCATCTGGCTGAATTCTATTTCATAGTGAGCTAAGGTTAGATAATAAAAACATGGTGTATTTGTCAAAGGCTGAAAGTGCACTCATGGAGCTTCAATGGTTTGCACTAACTTGTTATGGCACTGTTGAATGGTTTTGCATCTGAGCCTTGAGATTTCTTCGTGATTTTCAAATCTTTCAGCTGCTTGCAATGTAACAATTCACATGCCACAAAAAGAGAAAACCAATTAGACATTTAACCAATAAAGAGGCCCATATGGGCCCATGTACTCATCAGTGCATTGGAATCCATGCTGTTTTACAGAGTAACAAAAATTATTTAACATTTCAGCACTTTGTATTTGAAGTTTCAATGCATTATTGTTGATTGCATTAACCAAGGAAAACTCTTTTGGTTAATAATTGCATTTTCTGGTTGTAGATCCACTGGGAGTCCTTTGCAGTCCCTGACCAGGAAGTGACACTCTGCTGTACCAGAACTGCTCCAAGCGACACACAACACTCCGTGTGGCTGCAGATGAGCAGTCGTGTTTCCACCCTGATGGCAGCAGGGCTGTCTCCAGCCTCATGCACAGCCCTGCTCCCAGCAACCAGACAGGAACCCCAAGTCCCATGCCTCACCCCAACCTTTGCAGCACAGCCTGTATATTAGGACGTTTCGTTCTCCAGTCTGCTTTTGTACTGAGGTATGGTCACACCCACAAGCACTGATCTGCTCCTGGTTGTGTGACCACATTGCCATTAAGGTTTTCTCCTCCCAGGCCACAGCACTGGGCTGGCTGAAGTAGGGATGTGGGCAGTCTGAACAGCATAGGGACCATCTGAGGAGGGAAACATGTACACTGGCAGCATTGGCAGCTACTGTGTGGTGAGCTAGCCCTGCCCAACTCTACCCTCACAGCCAGTCAGGGACAATGCACCTTGGCCCATGGGGTCTCACTGACATCAGATCTTGGGCTCATCTGTGCATCTTTCATCTCTCACACACATTTTTTCCCCTCCAACTTCCAAAACAAATGAGGACAAATGTGCCCTGGGCAGCAAGTTTCTGGGAGCTTTCTTCCCTATTTAGATGGTGGAAAGCATGCAAGTTTTGGCACCTTGCCCCATTTTCCCCAAAACAGCCAGACCACTTGTCTCTTATTGTCTTTCTTTTCCCCCCCCAAGGCACTTCAAAATAAATAAAGACAGGTGCCAGAGTCTATGTCCTCTTGCTTCTTAATCTTTTTGCATTTATCGTAACACAGACCAGTGCTTTATTACATGGGTTGCCTATTTCCTCACATAGGCATCCCATATCTGAATCTCAGACTCTCTGCCTAGAAAAACAACTCCAGGGCAAAAGCAGAAAAGGTTTCCCTTCACTATTTCAAATTCATTGAAAAACACCAATAGCTTCACTTGTCTCAAAGGGACCAGATTAATTTAATATTTCCTATTATAAAAGGCCTTTGTTCAAGGGGTCCTCCCTCCTGCTAGCCCTGAGCCAGTAAAACCTAAACTGGCCCAAGTACTCTCTAAAGCAGCCTAAATAAAGATCTTTGGGCAACTAGGAGCAGAAAGAGCCCGGAAAAGGCCATCGTCTCCCCTTCAAGTGGAAGACTCAGGCTGAAGATCCTTTCAAAACACATGGGAATCTCCCAAAGACCGAGGTTCACTTCCCAAAAATATACAGCTGTTCTTCAGGCTGGCTCTGCACAGCAGAAGGTGTGCCTTATTCTGGGCTGTTCTTGTTCTAGCTTCTGTTGCTATTGCACTGGTCAGAAGAGCATCTCCCAGAACCTGTCATTCATTGCTTGACCATTCAACAAGGCCACCTGAACCTGCTGGTGTCTGCTGGTGATGGCACTCTTTTGCAGGTACCCCAGCACTGTGCAAGGAGTGCAGCCTCATCTGTGGCCGCTGCCACTGCCTTGGCAAATCAGGAGTCCCATGAACCCCACAGGGATGTTCTTGCCTTGGAATTCCCCTGCCCTTTCTCAGGCTACTTCCACTTCATTATCTGTAAGTAGTCTCTCTGGTTCTTTCTATGCTGGAGAGAGAGATTTTCCATGGAAGAGAGAGAGATTTCCCCACATTTCAATCTGCTTGATCCAAGACCACACCTACGGGCATCTTACTAGGACATGTGATGAAAGTATTTCCAAGAAAGGAGGTATGTCCAGGCAGAGATAGTAGCTCTGCTGTGTTGTGACTACCAGCATCAGAATTTTATGTGTGATATAGAAAAACTCACACTGTTATGTAAGGGATTAATCCTGCCTCTTAAATGGCCTCTTCTCTTTCTTTCACAGAATCATAGAATCGTTTGGGGTTAAGTAATTCCAAATCCCTGCCATGGGCAGAGACACAGTTTCCATCTTAACAGGTTGCTCAAAACCTTTGCACTGAAGACCTTCAGTACAAAACACTTGTGGACCATCAATTCACTGGACCATTTGTCTGATGAGCTTCAGCCTCTCCACTAGCACAACTTGCTGTTTCAAGGCTGAGAGCTTGATTCATTTGCCTAATCACAGGTGAATATGCCATTTCCAGCTGCCAACAGTATCTGAGACATTGGTACAGGGACAACCTACTGTACCCTACTGAAAAGACAGCCATACCAAGCACCCAAGCATGTCTCAGATGGCACGAGATGTTTGGGTTTAGGCAACTGAATTAGGTCCACAGCATGTACACAGCACACTTCTTGCCTTGGGCAAAAGTGCCAGCCTTATACTCAATCAACTACAACCTCAGTACAGTAAACCAAACCAGAGATGTCCACATGGTTGGGAAGGAGCATTTTGGGGTGTCAAAGCCATGGCAGTGTGGCAGAAAGAGCTGCATGCCCCAAAGCCTTCATTTGAGGGGACACAGCCTGAAATCTTGTCATGCATGGAGCACCAAAACTACGGGGCAAGGTGCTGGGCCTGGAGCTGTAGGCTGATGTAGCAGCCTCCACTTTGGGTCCTCTCAGTAGTAAGTTTGCTTCAGTGGTTGATGCCATTTTAGAATGTTGCCTTATATTTATTTCTTTTTTATCTGTGCAATGAGTTAAAAAATTCCATATGCCTGTTTTTATATTTCTTGGGCTTCATCCCCACACACACACCATACACACACGGTTTCCAGTTGACTAAGGAATGCGAAGCATTTGTCTGTGGCTCAGCACAGACACTGGTATACAAATGCATACATCCAGTGTGGGTGTATGAGAGATATAGATGCCATATGGAAATCACATCTGACACATACAGCTTGGGACAAATGGGAGAAAAATCTGTGCCACTCACGTGCACCATGGAAAGAACTTTTTCTGAAAATTGTTGTTTGCTTTGGCTTTATAACTCTCTGATACACCAAAGCACAGATGCCAGCTTGTTATCAGAAAGGATTCGGAGGCAGAGCTGGGACTTGACGGTGGCACAGACGGAGAATTGGTCACCCTCAGCTTCCTCCCCTCACCCAGATTTGCAAACAGGCTGGACCCAGCCTAAGGAGGCAGCTGCGCTACGCCCACCCACCGACTGGCAGCTCCACATCGGCATTCCCATGACTGCCAGGAAAGAGCTGGCTGCCATCCTGCCTCCCAGAGCTCCCTCCCTTCAGGGGACAATAAACATTTCACCTTCTAAAAACTGGATTGCCAGATACTTTATACAGCCAAATGATAGCTGATAGGCAAAGAGAAATCAAGCACAGCAAGGAGTTTAAGGTGGGTTGAGAAAAAGATAAGTTAGAAATAGGATTTAATTATACAGATGTTATGATGATTAGGGTCATCCAAGTAGGTAGATGGATTTGCAAATCCAGGAAGTTTTGCTCCAGTGACAACAATTTCTTCCCCCTCCATCTTGCCTCCTAGACAGCACAGCCCTCAGAGCACCTACAGGGAGACGACCTTGGAAGTCCCTGTGCTCCTCCTAATGATTAGAGGGGTTGTACCAGCA